>NC_084759.1:79642693-82208943 GCF_028858725.1 Colius striatus
TATCCTTTTCACTTGAGGAGAGAATTCTGTGGCCATGATGCACAAACTTCAGTGCAAAAACTCATCTTCCCTGCCACATGCAATTCCATTCAACAGTATTGTAGAGGGTCTTCCACTTTCTTAATACTCTTCTTGAGCCTCAGGACTAAAAAAGGTTCAGTAGAGCTATTCTCAATCATAAGCCTCAGATAATTGCTAGAATGAGACACAGTCAGAAAGATACCCAGCTCAAACAAACCACAATAGGGTTTTTACACTCATTGATTGGATTGACCGAATTTGTTTGACCCCAAATAAAAGTTACAACCTACATTTTATGATGATTTTTCAGATTTCAAACTGAACAAAACAGAAGCACAAGATGTGTATTTAGTGCTTCAAACCTGGACATTTGTCATAAGGCATTGTGTCTTATGAAGACATGGATTCAACTACCCTAATCTAAGCTCATTTAAACAGGAGTAACCCTTTCTAAGTATATGTTTTTTTTCTCTGTACTGACTATAAAGAAAGGGTACAGCTACTAGGTTCCTAACATGGATGTTTCAGTATTAAGTCAAAGCACAATGGATTAATCTGATTCTAAATACCTGCAAATCTCTGTGATGCAAAAAGATTGTCAAATGAAATTACCTGGAGCAGTAATAGTACCTCATACCCGCTAGAAAAACTGAACTATCTTTGCTAAATGGTTTTTGCCTAGAATTTATTTATTATCTTATAATTTTTATCCACTTTAAGTCAGTTGATATCAAATGATTCTCATCTATAAATTGATCATGACAAGATCATTAGGGATTTATGCAGTTTACAGTAGTAACTGGCTCATTTCATTAAAAATGTGGGGTTTGAAATGCATGCAGCCTGTGTATAAATACTTTTGTAAGAGTTGAAGTTTTGTACACATTTAAGGAGTTTAAATGCTATTTATTATCCTCCTAATATACTGATATGAAAGTACAGGGAAGACAGCGAGCAAGTTTCAGACGTCTTAGATGTTTTATTTTTGACATACCTCCAATGTGTCTCCATCTATTTCTCCTTCCAGTTCCAAGGTACTGCCAACTGCATCAGACAAAATTTCTTTCACCAACCCACAAAATCTAAAAAAGCAATAAACAGCAGAGGATCAAAGAAAAATATCCTTTCACAAGGAGATTCAACAGATTGTTCAAGCTAACTGACCAGCATGTTCATAGGTTTCTTTCATTACCTGCTTTCTCCATGTTTCATAGAAGCATAGAATGGTTCGGGTTTGAAGGAACCTTAATCTAGCTCCAACCCCCCCAGCCATGGGCAGGGACACGTTCCACTAGACCACGTTGCTCAAAGCCCCATCCAATCTGACCTTGAATGCTGGCAGGCATGGGGCACCCATAACCTCTCTGGGCAACCTGTTCCAGTGCCTCCTCACACTCACAGGGAAGAACTTCCTTACTCCTAATCTAAATCTCCCCTCTTTCAGTTTGAAGCCATTTTCCCTTGTCCTATCACTACAAGCTCTTGTAAAAAAGTTCCTCTGCAGTGTTCTTGTAGCCCCTCTTTAGGTACTGGGAGGCTGCTTCAGGGTCTCCCCAGAGCCTTTTCTTCTGCAGGCTGAGGAGTCTCAACTCTCTCAGACTATCTTCATAGGAGAGGTGCTTCAGCTCTCTAATAATTTTTTGAGGCCCTTCTCTAAACTCATTTCAACAGGTCCATATCCTTCTTACGTTGGGGCCATTCTAAACAATGAAGAACATCAAATGCACACTGAAAAACTTAATCAGAAAATGATTTTATTTGCTGCAGCAGAACCCAGTACTTCCTTGCATTGTAATTGCATAGAAAAATCTTGGTAGATTAAACTCAAATATTTTTGCTGTACACTTCAATAAAAGTGCTTAGTAAGGTCTTTACTAATGTAATTTGAGAAAAAGTTGAGTAATTACAACATTTAAGTATTGACTTTCAGCAGTTCAATTCAGTGGGGCTAAATATGTATCATAGTTGGGTGGTTTCTCTTCTGTGCAGTGAATTTTATTACATTTAGTTTAACTGAACTGTTCCTATGGACTTGGTTGCAAGTCTTATTACTAAGTATTTCTGAAAAACAGACTTTGTGGTTTCTAGTCAGATATCCAGAAATAAAGAATACAAAGGCAGTAACATGTTTTGAAGAACAGAGTTTTGACTAATTTCATCTAGCTCTCTGTGATGGAGATCCTTAAATACAAGACCATCTTTTCTTGTAGCCCCCTGCCTGACACATCTTTTTTTTTTTTTGTAAATTCCATTTAAAAAGGGTTAAAATTATTTAAAATTATTTTAAAAGTCACATCTCTTTCACTAATAGACACATCTCTGGAACAGACTCCTGTTGTGCACTCAATTAGGCATAAAAACATATGACCATGTTTTATAACAGAAACTGCGATGCCAAATTAAGGCTGAGCAGGTAACATTAAATTTGACGTTTCCTTTCCTTTACACATTGCACTCTGCAGAGGGAAGAAGTTTCTTTATCATAGAATCATAGAATGGTAGGGTTGGAAGGGACCTTTAGAGATCATCTAGTCCAACCCCCCTGCAGAAGCAGGTCCACCTAGATCAGGTCACATAGGAACATGTCCAGGTGGGTCTTGAAGACCTCCAAGGAAAGAGACTCCACAACCCCTCTGGGCAGCCTGTGCCAGGGCTCACTCACCTGAACAGTGAAACAGTTTTTCTTATGTTTAAGTGGAACTTTTTGTGTTCCAGCTTCATCCCATTACCCCTTGTCCTGTTACTATCTACTACAGAAAAAAAGGATGTCCCAACCTCCTGACACCCACCCTTTAGATATTTATAAATGTTAATAAGATCTTCGATCTCTTCTTTAACCTGAGTTTATTCCATGCAATACATAAAGAACCATTACTGCAAGAAAAAGAAATATACCATCCAATCACAAACCACTCCTACTTCATTCAGAAGGTTTATCACAGAGACATAGAATGGTAGGGGATGGAAGGGACCCCCAGAAATCAACTAGTCCAACCCCCCTGCAGAAGCAGGTTCAAGAAGCAGGTTATTCGTGAAATGTCAATCCCTACGAAGAGTTTGGTCTGTAAAGATTTAGGCCTAGAATTCAGTTAGTGTGCTTACTGTTTAGAGACAACATGTAATCAGGAAATATTTGAATACAGGCACAGACAGTAACAGATATCTGTGACATGATAGAAGCTAGAAATTTGTTACATCTAGTTGCTTTTACTTAAACTGAACAGGTACATATGGGAATCTAAACCAATGTTACACAGTGTGGCCAAGACACATAAAAAGATTACAGTTATCAATTAGAATAAGTTACTTAAGCATTTTCTCAGTCCCTTCCAACCCTATCATTCTATGATTCTAAACCAATCAGAACCAGCAAACAAGTGTAATGGGCTATTGCTCTCATGATTTAAATATCACTGAGTTTAGCTCATTGCTATTTGATGGAGAAAAAAAAAAAAGAAATAATCAATTTTTCAAACAACAAAAAAAGACACCTTTCAGTCTTTACTAAATCAACGATATTTGCGTTATAGATCTCACATGTGATACCCATAAAATTGAACTCACCTACTGCATTGGTTTTCTGTAGAAAAGTAGATTTGAAAGTCGTCAGAGTTGTCATGGACATAAAGAAAACAACATCGTTCATCAAACTTGGAAATGCTGTAAAACCCACATTAAGAAAATATTATTTTGGATAGAATTTTTAAAGAGACAGAGCAAGAAGGAGTTAAGTTTTCTGAATTGCAAACACTTGGCAAGCATCTTTTTCACAGTTAATTACCTCAGAAAGGCAATATGCAATTATGTTTGTTTTCCTTACAAATAGAAGCTTTGAGTTTATTTATGTCTGGCTTGGCGAATGATTAAGCTACTGCCTACTTTGGTAAAAGATTCATTTATCTGAAGTATTAATGAGGTCCTCAGTCTCCTCCAGGCTGAGCAGCCCCAGTTCCTGCAGCCTTTCCTCATAAGGAAGATGCTCCTGTCCCCTGATCATCTTGGTGGCCCTGCACTGGACTCTCTCCAGAAGTTCCCTGTCCCTCTTTAGCTGACACAGAACTGGACACAGGACTCCAGATGAGGCCTCACCAGGGCAGAGCAGAGAGGGAACAGAACCTCCCTTGACCTGCTGGCCACACTCTTCTTGATGCATCTCAGAATGCCATTGGCCTTCTTGGCCACGAGGGCACACTGCTGGCTCATAGTTAGTTTGCTGTCAACCAGGTCTCCCAGGTCTCTGTAGAGCTGCTCTCCAGCAGGTCAATCCCCAGCCTGTAGTGATGCATGAGGTTGTTCCTCCCCAGGTGCACTGATCTTGAGCTTGGAGGAAGTGGCACCTGAAGATGGACCACCTTCCTTGGGCACCCCTACCATCTAGAATCCTATCCCACAAGATTCTTCCAAGCAGGAAGAATCTACACGATAGTAGATGACAGTAAAGTCACAGAATGTTATTAGATCAACTTGCTGTTGCATCATTAAGGGTTACATGGACAAATGTTCCCAAGAAATTAGAATTTTGCCAGAAGATTTTTTCAGAAATATGTGAAAATACACTATGCTGATCTGTAGCTTGGTTCTGGTACAGCAATTTCTAATGTAGCTGTAATCTAGGTGGATTAACCTGACATGAGAACTAAAAGGTAAAACAAGATGATTCTTCCAAGGGTAAATAAAGGATAGAGAAGACAGTATCTAAATAACAATACTGTATTTTAAACAGTGTAACACATGTGGTATATAAGATGAACTGGTTAGCATAAATATAATCTAATGGTTTTGACAGCATATAAATTAATTAAGATCACTAATTTCCTTTTGACTAAAACTAAAGCAATTTTGAAAGTACAGTAATTTTAAGTTGTCACATACAAAGCAAACATCTAATTGCACTAAGTTTCAAAAGATTGCCTCTTTGAGCTTTGTCGTCCCCAGTAGTGATTAAGAAGTAAATTAATTGCTTGCTTCTACTTAATTAAAAGTTATCTTTCTCAAATATTAACTTCTGTGCAATATGTTGACTGAAGGTAATTAATATGTTTCAGAAACATTATGCTGAGTTATGCTCAATCAGCTCCACAGACTTCAATAATGACAACTTCACTTGCATTGCATCGGAGTAGTAAAATAGAATATCACATTGAATTCAGTTGAAAAAAAAACCTACTTGTAGAAAAAAATACTGAAGTTATTGTAGAATATGTGTCCAAATCCACAACTGTAGGCTTTCATAGTAATCATCATTCACCTTACTCAAACAAATATTTTTTCAGTTTGGTTAAGTAAATTATACAAGTTCAGAGAAGACTATATTGGGACCTAAAATGTAGGTGCTTATGGGCAAAATTGAGGCCCAGATCCCCTCTGCTTTGAGAACTACAAAACTCATTAAATATCTGAATTTATGCTTGAGCTTAAATCAGAGAGATTTCAAGCGCTTTAGTTTATGCACTCACACAAGTGACTCCAGCCAACAGCCACTTTTCATCTCTAGAAAGGTCTGATCCACCAATATAGTGAGCCACAAACTCTAAAAGATGGAAAAAGCCCACCTCATGTTCCCTGTGCTTATGGCTCCTTTTATTCTTAGCTGCAGCCTGCAAAAAGCAGAGAGCAAGAATGCCATAGACACACTGCCAGTCTGCACAGTCAGGTTTCGTTTCGGTTTCTCTCCTGGCACTCTTGTCTCTCATTCATCTGGTAGCAAAGTAGCCCAATTTAAGATACATGAGACAGCTTCTAAATGAAATAACGTATTTTGCAGTTGTTAACACCCATTGTGATTCTTTTATACCTTTCCAGTTCTCAGAACAATCCCATTCTTTCTATATAATATTCTGATCTTCTTTTGTATGAATACTTGAACCCAGTTACCTGTGACTAGTGTTTCCATTAATCTAGACATTACAAATTGGAACTACTTTTAAAGGCCAGCCCTTGAGAAACAATACTAGCGGTCTCCTTCCACCTGAAGAATTCTTTCCTTAGCACAAACAATGTCCATGCCTCATTTAACACTTCTCTAATCATCCAAGTTTTAGCTAGTATGTGTTTAGACAAAGCCATCTCGGAAGCATTTCTGAATTCCAAACAGAAAATAGATATTGCGGTTTCCTTTTTTTAAAGGAAAAAAGAAAAATTGCTCTTTCACATATGGGTGGTTCTTTCCTTCTGCCACCTATGCTTTTAAATGCAGAGATGGTAATCACTTCACTGAAAATCTTAGGAAAATGTATAAAAAGCAGGTACATGATTGAAAACAGGGAGGTCTACCAGAGAATACACACACCCACGCACACCCATTAAATGAGTATTCCCAAGAGAAATTTACAGCTCTGCCCATGAATGGAAAGGCAAACTCTTCTGTGTTGACATTTCAGGTTGGACAGAACAAGCTTTTATAACAGGCAACACAAAGCAGAAATTTAAGGCAGAATCCAGACTCTCCACCTCAGGGAAATATAAAGCATAAATAAAAACCCACTTACCTGTTTTCTGACATACCAACCTTATTCCCCTAATGGAAGAAGCTGTAAAATTCCATTCATGAATCTGTTTCTGTAAAGAAAAAGCTATAATCAACCACAGCTTGACCTTGGCTTAATATTGAAAACAAAGACATAGTATAGTAAGTAAAATAAAGTTTTTCCAATATCCCATCCTTTCCTTTCCTTTCCTTTCCTTTCCTTTCCTTTCCTTTCCTTTCCTTTCCTTTCCTTTCCTTTCCTTTCCTTTCCTTTCCTTCCCTTTCCTTCCCTTTCCCTTTCCTTTTGCAAGTAAGGTTGATGTATAGGTTAAGAAAGGCCATACATGCAAGGTTTTACTCACTTGAGGAAAAATTGATGTCAATGACACAGAATGGAAGTAAAATTAAATTTGAAAGATATATCTTCAAGTACAATTTACCAAATTTTCACATTAAACATAGCACAGACTATGCCCTAATGTTATCTAGGCTTGAAGGGAAAGGAAACTTCATATGTCTTCCTAACAGGTATTGTGGCAACAGCTCAGGCCCAGGGAGTACACTGGAAACAGAATAGAGGAAGGACAGCCTGTGCCTAAGACCACAGTTCTTCATTTATCTCTAGCTAATAGATGGATCTTAGCACTGTCAGATATGAATCAAGAATTCATTCCATGAAGCAAGCTTGTGTCAGACATGTTCAGTTGAAGGAATGAACCTGAACAGCGTACTGGAAAAGAAGTTCACAGATCCAGCTAATGATATGGCCTCCTCTTGCTCTAGCATACTTCTTTTCCATGCTTTACTTCTCTACCTACATTGTTGTGATATTAAGAAGGGGTAGTGAAATTTGTTCCAGATTTCAAATCTTTCAATGTGAAACTGAAGTCATTTTTGAGAGATTACACTGTCTGTAACTGTGCCCACTCCTTTCCTAGTCTCCTGTGCTTTATTCGATAATCCAAGACACCAAATATTTCATCTCTTGACACTTATTTGTAAGAGGCTGTCATGTTTTCTAGTTTCTAACTTTATAATTGTAAAACTTTACAATTTCTAAAACATTAGACACCATATTGGGCTTTATCTTTACTTCTTATCTAGCTTTGAGCTGCATCTTTAATAAAAATCACACAATTCTCATGAGAAATGCTATAAGCAGACTAAATAACCCAAGTGTTTCTACGATATATAGTCAAGATAAGTAAAATGTGAACACTTAAATTCTAATCATAGTCTCTTCTTTTATTTTCACTGTCAAAGGTCAACTTTCACATCTTCACAAGAGATATTGAGGCTTGTGCTTCACAGAAATGTAGCAAACTTTAAATTATTGTAGTGCTCCAAAATCTACCCGTAAAAAAGTTACTTGAATAGATGAAAGACATCTGCTGGTAGTTTTACCATTTCAGTGGGAGAAACGTGCCACAAAGACAGAGATCTCTCATCTGCTTCATTGTTGATTGAAACATATGCAGGCTGGTAAACTTTAGTTGGTTCTATCACCAAAACCTGAAGAAAGAGAACATTTTTCCTTAAGAAACCAGTGGCTAATACACAACAGTATTGTCATATGCTCTGAAAGAGACAATGGGGAATCTCAAAATAAGGCCTAGAAAGTCTGAGGGAGAGAAAGAAGGGGCAAGAGAAGGCAGAAAGAGGCTGTGTTCCTCTGTACAACAAAACACTATTATCACTTGTTGTAGGAGACTCAAAAGTGTTTCTTAGAATGCTTTTAAGGTGGTGGGTTAAATGTTTTTTTTATTAAGATTAGCAGAATACAGGGGTTTGGTTCATGCAATGAAATAACAGGCAGTTAAGTAAATATTCTCTTTAAAGTCTTCCAATTCTTGTTATATCCTATTCAGAAACATAAGACATAAAAAACTTGTTTGGACATAACATCTTACTGGAAATCTCAGTCCATTAGTTGTTTCTTTCGTTGCCTCAAAAATTATATCTAGCCAGAAAGTCAATCTCTCTTGTCTAGGAGAATGTTCTATGGTGAGTTTCTTGAAACGCTGAATTAACATCAGATTCTGAACTAATGATTTCAAGTACCTAGAATGTATTGAATTAGTGAGTTAACAGAGAGAAAACAAAATTTGACTAGATTCTAAAACCACTTCACTGACTTAAACATCAAAAAAACCTAACTGCAAAATAAAATGTACTTTAAAAGCTACCATAATGCAAATAATTGTGTTAATTTTTATAGATTTCTGGAAAGAATAGCAAGGTTAGTCAAAACCTTAATTCATAAGCTCACATGAATGTTCATGAACAATATCTTTTTGCAGAAGGATACAGTTATGTGAGTAGTTACATGATGATTAGACAGGATATTATGAGCTAGAAGATGGTGGGGGAATGACGCAGCAACTAACTGAACTCTGAAAAGAATGGTTTCACAGTCTTTTCACAACTGTTTCACAAAGAATTGGAAACTAGCAATGATTCCTTCCCACAAAATATATGCTTCAATGGGATATAAGTCTAACAATGATGGGTAAGTTTTTACCTTCCCGCTTCCATCACAAATTTAAAAAAGCTAGTGTATAAAGTCAGTAATTTCCAGTCTAAGATGGAAAAATTCAATTAAGTTATCCAAGTGACTAAAATCTTTTTAAAAATTTGTGTATTTCCCCACAGTTGGGTATTTGAGCTACAGCCTTCTACCACATACCATACTGGAGGTTTCAGCTTAAAAAGCTTCTCTGCTGCTTGTACTGCTTTGCCAACATCATTAGCCAGCATGCTCACACTGAAGAACTGTCCCACATCCCAGTAACTGTTCATTTTTTCTAGGCTTCCTTTTCTTCCCAATAAACTGTTTAATCGTACACCTGTAAAATTTCAATTAAAAACCACATTTTTCTATGAGTAAAACAGTAACAAGTGTTTTATACTGATAGGTCTATCAGTAAAAGACTAATAAGGCTTAAGCATTAGTGATAAAGTAGTTTTCCCCAGGAAAAAAAACAACATTGCCCAACTCACAGGCTGGGTCTGCAAATAACATGCCCAAAGCAGTTCAGACAGTCAGAACTCCTACCACACACAGTGTTCAAAAGTCTCTCATGCTATCTCTCTGGGCTACCTGCCTCTTGATTCTCAGTGTAAGTTGTGCACCTCTGTCTCCTCCAGATCTGCATCTACTGCAAGATGTCATCAGCTAGAGGCTTACACAAGTCCATTCCTAAGTAAAGTCAGTAGAATGATATAAAGCTGCTTTTGCATTCTTCCCCTTTAAGGTTCAAGTATGTGTTTCAGACAGGATCTGATTCCAAATACAATTTGCAACTATTATCTTTTTTGGAAGAACTGTATATCTCCTTCTACCATATGATTTCTCTATAGATATATTGTGGTGCATTTTAGTTAGTACCTACATGGAAGATGTGAACCTAGGTAGACAACTAGTTACTGTCCTGGTAGATCCTTCCAGGTGATAATTCCTGTGGATCTCTCAGTTCAGGGACAACAGAAACCCTGTGGATCCTTCATTGGCATCCCTGATGAGAGGGACACGCTCTGTCACTTTGTGTCTTTGACTCCCATTGGCTATGCAATGCCATAATGTCTGTGGCGCAGCAAAGGCAGTTTACAGATAGTGCTGAAGTTGTTCTTTCCTTGTTTGTCTCCCATATCTGGGACCCTTTAGACTGGCCAATTTACTAGAAAGCCGCTCCAAGGCAACAAGGAGAAAAATGGTTCTTCAAGATTCCTGTTTAGACTGCCATCCAGAACCTGCCACTAAAAATCTGAACCATCTTTCTGCTTGACAGAGAACTTGTTTGTGGCAAGGTGCATGGTTATTTACCTATTTTTCTCAGCTCCATTGAGCTTTCAAACTGTTGTCCTGCAACGAGTAACAAAACTGCAAGGTTAATTCCAGAATACAGAGTTGACTGGAGTTCAAATCCTTTGCGATACCTGCAGACAAGAGTCAAGAGCTCACATCTCATCGTGCAGAACAACTGAAACATTGCAAAATTTTGTTAGATATTTTAAACAATTTACTTAACAGATGATACAGCTAATCGATACCAACCTTACTTGGTACATTCAAGTGCAAGGAGCACTGGAAAGAAAGTAGCTTTTTATCTCATAGTGGGAAAGAAAAACTTATACTTAGTTTTATGTCCTGACAGCTTGGAAAAATAAAACAAATTGGTTACTGCAACATTTGTTGTTATTATATTGTTCATATGAGAAAAGCAATATTAGTCTTAGCGTAAGTTTGAAAAAAATGGCTCCAAGACTTTTGTTTTACAGTTTCAGCTCATTAAAGCTAACTGAGACACAGCTGACAAAGGTTGAATGCACACCACCAGCTGGTACAGGATGAAGAGATCCATCTGAGGCTTGTAAGTTCACTACTACTCATCCATGTTGCACTAAACATGTTGAGGTGATTTGGGGGGAAGAGAGGGTGTGGGGGATGAGTATTATACATTTACAGTGTTGAACTCACATTGCTAACATTATTGTACTCCACAGCAGTTTATGTGGTTATACAAATGTACTTATGTGAGCAGTGTGTCAGTGCTTGTGTGCACGTGCATACCTTACTGTCTTAAGAAAATTCATAATACAGTTTATCAATATTTTCTCTTATATACAGTAGATTGTTTTATTTCCTGTAGATCCAGTGTAAAACCATCCTTGCACAGAGGACCAACATAAGTCCCATGATCTGACTTGTACTTCATTTTGCCCTTGAAGCAGATTAACTGTGTATTTTCTCTACAAAGACATGGCTGAATCCCTGTCCCCTCCCAACAAACTAAGGTTATCAGTCTGTGTTCATGATAGTCTATGAGAAGCAAGGAAACACCTATTGAAAGATCTGGTGCTTGGTAAAACCATCACTCAAATGGGATCCTGGAAAAAGAATTATAATTGCTCTTTGAATTCTTACAGCTTTGCTTTTCATAACCAGAAGTAAAAATTTGGAAACATTTTTAAATAGATATTTTGTGATTTTTTTTCTGTTACCATTCAATGGCATGATCTCGACTATTGGTATCTTTACAGTCAGAATCAAGAAACATGTCCTTGTAGATCCTCCCACATAAGCAAAACATATCTGGAGCAGGGTGATCACATGTCTGCAGGACTTGAAGCATAACTTGAAGTGCCTTCTCTCTGTCACCTGCGTTATTTCTTCTGCAATCCAATAGAGAGAAAAAACATATGAGTTGAGATCTGAAACAGTAACTGGAGGATGGTGGAATTGCATTATACTCTGTTTGTTCCACAACTATCATTACTACATCTAAACTTGACTTTATTTAGACTGATGTATGATTGCTGGTTGACTGATAAAAAGCAAATGAATTCTCTTATCATGGGACTCTACTTCTAGCTCACGTAACAGCTGGTTTAAGCCCAGAACTTGTATGAAAAAGGTCTGCTGTCTAACTTGATTTCTCCCTGTATAAGCAAAGAGACTGCACATCCTGCAATGAGAAACACGGGCTGGCTACATTCAGCTTTCGAGCTGACCCCTCATTCAGCTGTGCCCAAGGTCTGTAATCTTGAATTCAGAGGATCTAGAGTCAATACCAGGCAATACTGATTAAGTACAGGAGCAAAATCAATCTGATTTTAGCCAAAAGAATGATGGCCCTTAATATGGGGCCTTTGAACTACAATAAGAATAAATGGACAGGACTGAATTGTACTACTTTAACTAAAATTCTTCAGATTAGAGAAAAATTTTGAAAAGAAACAGCTGCCATTAAGCCTCTTTTGGCAAATATTTAACAATTATATCAGTAAGAATCAGTGAATAAATAACATCTCCGTTCCACATTATTATTAAACACATCACAATTTTTGCCTCCCTTTGCCTTGCTGTTTTTGTAAGTTTAGGCCTCACTATTTACTGCAAGAAGTCACTTAGAACAAACAAAAATGTCTATTTTGCAAGAGTATTGCGAACACAGTCTAAGAGTTTAATAAGTTCTTAAAGACATTTTTTAATCACTGGAGAGATTAAAAATATTTACTAACCCCTTTTCAGACCTGTTTACAGTTTTCTGATGCCTACTTAGGTATCCCAGAATGGGCTTGGCAAGTACTATGATTACTTTGTCAGCAATAGCAGTAGCAGATAACAATTCCTGGTAAATTTATTATTTGCAAGCTCTGAAAGGATTAAGAGTTACCGTAAAATGGCTCAGTTCCTTAGGAAACCAGCTGATGCAATAGACCAATAACAACATATCTGCAGCAAAATTCAGGCTTCTGTGCATGTTAGGTGACAGAGAACATCTAATAGGATTAAGCAGATTTGTAACTACTTTTGCAGGCTTTATTCTGCCTTTGATGTCACTGGCAGTAAAGAGTGTAAACTTTCAGAGCAAGTACTTGAACACCTTTTCAAACTATTTTTGCTTCATATTGACTGTTGTTCTCAAATTAACACTGGTCTTCTCTAACGAGCACACAAAGATAAGGTATCTTCTGTCAGTTTTACTAGAAATAAATAGGTTTGAAAGTGTGGGAGAAATCCACTGCTCCCCAACTGAACTAATCTGATTCTCTTGGTAAGACTACCCAAGTCTCACTGTTGTTAATATGAACACAGAGAATGTTGAGTAAAAATCTTTGAACAAAATTAGGCCCTAAAATCCAAGTCCAACAGCTCCCAGGTCATGGGTAACAGAGTCAGAGAAGTTGGCACAGGTTCAAGCTTTTGCTGAAAACCCAAGAAATGCACAACTAGTACCTAATTAACAGCACTTTAGCATGGAAAAAGAGAATTTTAAAAATCACTGCTTCCAAGTCACGACAAACTTTGAAACAACTCTACCTTCTACAAAAAGAGGTTGAATATTAATGATCATATCAAAAGGTGTTATGTACTGATTGAAAAAGCATAAACTGAAATCCTGCTTAAAATGGGCACTGTGCAAATTAACATTTCTGGACATCAAAGAATGAACCTCTACACACCAAATATAATACCAGCAGCATATCAAAGGCTAGACCAAGACAGATTTTCATCTCTTATTTCATATGCCACATTTTCTCAGATCTGCATGTCTGATAGCTTATCACTTTTTTCAGGGTGTCTTGGAACAGGTCCGTGGTGTTATCAACTCGAGATAAAGTACCTTAAACCTTCACTGTTGCAGCACTGACTTTGATTTTTCATACCTCAAATCAAGTATATTAACTTCCTCCCTCTCCCCAGCCTCCATTTAAAGCCACAGTAGAGCAAATGCAGGTTGGATGGGACTTCTGGAAGTCATCTAGTAGTGCCCTCAGAGGGGCACCATCACCCAACAGTAGACCATGGCAGGCTTGGCTTTGCCTGAAAAGCTGAATCTATTAAACCTTCAAGGATGGAGAAGCCACGGGCTCTTTGGACAGAGAAAGCTAAAGCTACTGTATGTTATGATGTACAGTCATGAGAAGGAAGAAAGAAAATATTCTCTTTGTGCAGTAAGTCGGTGTACCAGGTGAGACTAATTCTGCAAAGCAAGTCCCCCGAATCATAGAATGGTAGGGTTGGAAGGGACCTTTAGAGATCATCTAGTCCAACCCAAATATAAAGCTTTATAAGCCAGAGCAGAATTCCAATAGGCTACTAGAGAAAGGACCCTGCCAGTTTGTTTTACTGCTCCATAGTTACAGGCAGGATCACATTGAAATACATATATTCCTCATGGTACCACAGAAATGAAATACAATTTTGATATAGGCATTTTTCGTTGCCACTCCTCAACATACAAACTGTTAGCTTCTCCATGTCTGGGCTAAGATGCATCCTACTTTAAACAAGTGTAAATACACATGCAGTTAAATAGTTCTCTTTACAGTTTGTGTGGGTTTGAGGGGAATGGTCTTTAAAATTTCTAATCAGAATCTGAAAATTCTTTCAAAATAAGAGTTTTACTTTACAAAATACATTTGGATGGTAAATGAGCTAGGAAAAAAAAGAATACTACTTCAATTTATTTAGAAACTAAAATAAACCAATGCATATACCTTGGGACAGGTGTTAATAAGACTATTATTTTCCCCACTGGTTTCTTAGTTAGGACATTTTAGTTCTCGTCCTAACAAAACGTGACTTGAAAAAACTTGCACAGAAATCAAGCAGAGATAATCAGTCTAAATTTTGTGAACATGCTAACTGCAAAAGCTACTGCCAGTGAGGAAAGAGATCTTCAAGTTACTTTTAAATACTTAGGTAATTATGAAAATACGCTTACACTCAATAAAGCCAAAATCCCTCACAAGCAAAATGATAGGAATTAAAAGGAAATGGCCAGAGTAACAATTAGAAACATCGCAATGACTTTTTACTAATACCTGGCACACTTAAGTACTGTGTACAGTTTTAGGGTGTTTGAAAAAGAAACGAAACCATTAGGACTAGGAAAAAAAAACCACGGGGAGAGAAGAACAATCCATAGAATAGAATGGTTTCTGTATGAAGAAAGCTTCAATAAACTAAGGCTTTTCAGACAGAAATGACTATATAAAGATTTTTTTCTGTCCTTACAAAGGTCCTGCAGGACACCTTTATAGCCTCTAATCACTTCCTCTAAATTAGTTTCAATGTTCTGTTACCAATTTAATTTTGCCTGATAGCTTGCATCTTCCAGAAACTGCTCACTGATTCGCTTGCCAATTTGCTCATTGCAGCCTTGCTATGTGATTTATCTGCTTACTCTACCATGTTTCTTTAACCACAGAAGCAGTCTCCTCACTCCCCTGTCTACACAAGCCTCTTAGATTATCTATCTCCCCATCCTGCCAGGTTGTCCAGTCCTCCCTTATCTCTCTGATTCACTCGGAGGGAGGAGCTACACACCTGATGAAAACACTTACGGTGGAACTTCAGTTTTGTATCACATGTCCTCATTTGCCACTCTCCACCCCATCCTACTGTTGTATTTTGTCTTAACCTGGGGTTGGAGTTTGACATTCTTATTCATAATGAGGTGCACTCAGCTGAAACATTTTCCTCGGAAGCCAAGGGACAAGTTGTAAAATGAAGCCATATCCCTTCTTCCAGAGAGCAGGATACATTTAAAAACTTCTTACTACTAAGTTATGACAGTATTTTTTCTGTCTCTCCACTCCCTCTCAGAAAGAAGCCACTGTTCCATAACTTGGCAACTTCAGTTGACAGAATTCTGCCTTGTATTTAGAAGCCCAGAGTTACTCTCTGTGCTGCTGAGACACGTTTGTCTGCTTTCATGGGGGAACAACTACACCACCAAGCAATAAGTCCTAAAAGATGTGCTCATGCACTTTCCTTGTGTTATATTCACAGCATAAAATCATAGAATGGTAGGGGTTGGAAGGGACCTTTAGAGATCATCTAGTCCACCCCCCCGTAGAAGCAGGTCCACCTAGATCAGGTCACACAGGAATGCGTCCAGGTGGGTCTTGCTCTGTAGCAACTGATATTTATGGTATCTGAGACACTCTCAGATTAAAAATTAGTAAACTGCTAATGGCACCTGAAACATTCCCTCCAGAAATCAATCCTGTCCCCATCCACGACCTCCACAGCTCTCTAGGTCATTCCCACTTCAAAGCACAGGAATAATTTTCTGTGGTTTGCTTGAGTTTGTTCAAGTTTTCTCTGCGTTTGCACTAATGGAGAAAGGTTACAAAAACAACAATCAATTATCATCTGTAGAAAGCAGGATCTCTTAAAAAAATCTATCCTCCTCTTCCCTTCCCAAATTTACTTGACAAACACAAAAATTATCACCGCTGTCTCAGGAAGTCCCTGAGCCACAAGTTGGTGGAAGCAGTGGGAATATTTATGGAGATTTATCACTATGCATTTTCCTGTCTTTATCCTCTTCCCCAGAATATGCTGTTCATCACTGTCAGAGATAGGAATCTAGACTAGAAGGAACTATGCCTTGAGCCAGTACGACCATCTTTAAGCTTTTTCTCTCCACTAGCTTTCAAACATCATCCAAAAATTACATTCATACCATGGCTTCTCACCTGGAATAACATAACATTGCCTTACAGCAAAAAAGAGTCTTTTTTTTTTTAATCTCATTCATTTTGATTTCATGGTTTCCTGCTTTGCAATCCATTTTCTTCTCTGAATCCTTCTCTCCACTGCAGTCATTATAAGGAGTTCTGGTTTTAAATATCCCTAAACCAAAAATTCTTTCTGCTTCACAGGCTGGTTTTACCAGCTCTAAAGCATCAGCATGGTTAAGGAGCCAGAACTATATTCAGGGAACCAAACTTTTGTCCAACAAAGTTAACAGGGATGGCACAGATTTCACTGGGACAAGAATCAGCTTGCTCTATAATTAACAGCTGATATAATCTTTTGTTTTGGTCTGCATCTTCCCCTGTATGCTTGTGTCCATCGGTCTAGGTGTGGAAGACCATATATTGTAGAAAACCAAAAGGAATCCAGTCAAGGGAAACTATCTTTGATTTTCCTTATAGTCTATGTTAACTTATTGACTTGATCTCTTTATTATTTTAAGGCCTCTATAAGCAGATTTCTTGAAGAGCAAAGCACAGGGGAATAAACCAAAAAATTCTGAAAACTTTTCCCATAGAATAGTACATTCAAAATGAGTAACCTGATTTTCTTCCTGCAGTATTCCTATATGAATCTTGTTTATCTTCTGACTTCAGCCTTGAAGGAGCTCTCAATAATTTACTGTTGAGATTAAAAAAACCCCTGACCTCACAGTCACGTTGCAGAGGAAATGTCAGTGAGACAACTTAATCAGTTGGCATAAATACAACCATTCATAAAATAACTGGTCTTCATATACAGTGCTGTATTCATTTATTATCATGTACAATACCTTTGCTTGCATTAATAATATGCAATTAATGATAAAACATGTATTTTAAACTTTCTTGTATAAAAACAGGGCACTGTCAGCTAATTATGCCTTAATGACTCTGCAGCAGATGCTCTGAACTGCACAGAATTCTACAGCAAAAAAAGAGATTTCAAGAAATTTTTAATTACTGAGGAATACAACTGGCTTGAATTAGAGTTATTATACTTGCACTCTCATTTAAAACAAGAAACTAATTTGTGAGTTAACACACATTTCACTCAGGATGCAATTTGATTGCAGAATCTTCAATGTTTGAAACTGCGAAGGAAGAAAATAAAGCCTTAAATTGGGCTTTGAGACTGGAACTAAATTTTCAAGTCTCAATTTAGATATGGCAATGAAAAAGCCACCTTTTTTTTGCCTCTCATCTTCACTTCAGGTGATTCATGCAAACTACACATAAAATGAGGAACCCCAGGATCTGTTTTTTACTAAATCTGAGTAATCACAGAACAGAACATTTTAAATAACCTAGTGTTTTTCAATAGGAATAATTTCCTATGGCTACTATTACTCACAATTACTAGTGATTTTCTACTTGTACCCTGTTATGTCCTTCACTTGCTAATTGCCTTTTTTTATTATTGTATTGGAATATGTTGCTTGTTAAAGCACAGCATGCTGAATTAAATCGTGACTGCAGCTGCCCTCATCTTTAACATAAGTGAAGACAGAGCTGCCTTGGAAAGAGACTGAGGTCTTCACAGCTCTGGCCTCATGCCAAGGCAGTGTTCTGTTCTAAAGCCTACTCTGTTTTGAACAGAATATGGCATATCCTTTGGACTCTTCCCAAGCTTTCAGAACTTGGTAACTCCGGATCTTCTAAATTAGCACAATTGGAAAATACTGAAAAATAAGTGTACTTATTTTCACTGAAAACTTTGCCATGCAGCCCTAAATTACTGAAGAAGACCCTAAGTAAGCAGCCAGCTGACAAGCACACTTAACATTTGAATTAACTACAAATAGCTGTACTTTATTTATCTACTCTCTACATACTAGAGTAACAAGAAATAAAACAGTAAAGAATAAACTATCATTCTTCCTTATTACTGTCTTAACCTGCTTAGGAGCAAGCAAAATTCACAGAAATTTGATTGCGAAACTTTCTTGTCCCATTGGCTTTGATCGTGGTTTGTACTGCTTGTGTGACTTGCTTATAGGTGATTTGAAGCAGTATAAAACACAGAATAAGAAATGGTTCATTTTATTCTAAAATGATTAACTAAGAGAAGATATTCTATAAAGCTTTTTTATAAACTGTAAGATCCCAGTTATTGCATTCTACAAAAGATTTGGTAGAAAACAACAGTAGGGTTTTTAAAAAAACTTGTAAGATATTTCACTGTTTGGTTGGTTGGTTTTTTTTTCCAGATGAACCAAAAATCTAAAGTTACTTAAAATTAATCCATACGATACCTTTAAACATTGAAATATGGTGATTCCAAACACAAAAGACAGATATATCTGCATATTTAATACATTAATAAAACTTCATACATCCATCTTGCTGAAGAGCAGCTCTGCAGAGAGAGACCTGGGAATCCTGATTGATAATAAGCTAAATATGAGCCAGCAATGTGCCATCATGGCCAAGAAGGCCAATGGCATCCTGAGATGCATCGGGAAGAGTGTGGCCAGGAGGTTCTTCTCCGTCTCTACTCTGCCCTGGTGAGGCCTCATCTGGAGTCCTGTGTCCAGTTCTGGGCTCCTCAGCTCAAGAGGGACAGGGAAGTGCTGGAGAGAGTCCAGTGCAGGGCCACCAAGATGATCAGGGGACTGGAGCATCTTCCTTATGAGGAAAGGCTGTGGGAACTGGGGCTTTTTAGTCTGGAGAAGAGGAGATTGAGGGGTGATCTTATTAACATTTATAAATATCTAAAGGGTGGGTGTCAGGAGGTTGGGACATCCCTTTTTTCTATAGTAGCTAGTAACAGGACAAGGGGTAATGGGATGAAGCTGGAACACAAAAAGTTCCACTTAAACATAAGAAAAACTATTTCACTGTTCAGGTGAGTGAGCCCTGGCACAGGCTGCCCAGAGGGGTTGTGGAGTCTCCTTCCTTGGAGGTCTTTCAAGACCGTCCTGGACATGTTCCTATGCGACCTGATCTAGGTGAACCTGCTTCTGCAGGGGGGTTGGACGAGATGATCTCTAAAGGTCCCTTCCAACCCCTGCCATTCTATGATTCTATGATCTCCCTTGAGAAGAATCTCGGGTTTTTTTTAATTTTAAAAGAAAGGAAGAAAAAAGCTGTAATACTAGAGAACCAGTTTTAACACCATGCCACACATGCAGGCAGAATTTCTAGCTTATTTTCATTAATAAAGGTACCCATTGCACTAGATATTCAGGCAAATTACTTATTGGAGGGGTAGCTAGATGTGTTCACACATTGAGATTCTGGAAGATATCAAATCTCAGGGTAAAATCTTCCGTAGAAAAAAAAAAGGATCACTGACCAGCACCTCTGTGTGTGAATCTCAAAATTCATCAATAAAAGCACCAAGAAAACCACAGCTATAAGAACAGTATATGAAAGAGTTCATCTGTCAAGAGCCAGGTCTTTAGACCAGCAGTATTAGTCCAAGTCAATCCCAAGAACTGTAGCTGTAGCTCTCACAGGAAAGCAGAACTAAGTAACATAGTGACGTGCAAACCATGTCACACCACACAAGAATATTCTTTACAACTGCAAAATTCTCAACATTTCAGAAAAAAAAAATCAGAAATTTGTGTCATCAGTGCACCTGAGGCTGCTGGGTGCCATCCTGCATGACTGTCTTCCAGCTTCACTAAGGTCACTTCACTCAAAGACTTGTCACAGAAATGTGCATTCTGCATTTTATACGAGCACTAGCTTGAGAGCCTGAAGGCTAATTAAGATACATTTACATTTATTGCTGAAGACAAAAGGATTTTTTAATACATTTCACCATGCTGTATATGTCAAAAGAAAAATGACACTGTAGACATCCCAAGCTAAGAACCTTTAATTACCTTAACATATCCATGTGTTAGTTCCATGTCCAGCATTGTCCTATTTCTTCATGATATGGTGAGAAATTACTTGGATATTGCAACAATAAACTTGAAATGACCCATAAGGAACTATGTGTGGCATGGAGGGCTGTGCCATATAAGAAATGTGTATTTATTTACCATACAGCACAGTTACATCTTTATCAAGCACATCAACACAAAATATTGAGATACTGCCCAGTTGACCCACAACTATTCCAGTGCACCATCCCAGGCAAAGGTCCCAACTGACAGCCTTCAACTAGACACATATTTACAACAGAAGAAATAAAATGGCAATCTTAATTCAGAGATTTCTTAGCTTTCAAGAACTGGGAACCATGAGAACATTATTTCACAGCAACTCCTGCATCTCATTATCTCCTGACACAGTGCCTGCCTGATTCCCCGGCTAGGTATGCCCGTGGACTGCAGCAAACAGCCACCTACACCTGAGACACTCAGCCCTCAATTACTTCCTCTTACTTCATATTTAAGCTATGAATACAAACAATGAAAACATCCTTGTGGTACATTTGGGCTGAACTTACACCTAAAGACGTGTCCCATTATATGCCTAAATCAAGATATATTCAGACCTAAATGTCAGCTGAGAGGCAACAAGGAATAATGTCTTAAATCAACCTATGTCTGTGTAAAAGAGAGTACTCTCTGCTCTGCTTGTGTGTGGAGTCAAAATTAATTAGCTGAAGATACTGTAGAGGAGAGGCCTTGTGCTCCCTAGGACTTTGGAACAAGATCCCAGCAGGGTGACCTATTTAAACAGTCCAGGCTTGGAAACACGCACAAGTCTGACACTGCAAACATCCCTTATTAGCCTCTGTTATAAGACAGAAAATATAACAAAATAAAGATGCTCTCCGTGGTCTGCTCCGACACAGAAATCAGGAAGACAGAGACCAAGAGGAGGAGTTGTCCTTAAAAACATGAATCAGAGTACCACAAATAAGCATAAAAATAAATGTCTGTCTCCCCTACATACAATAATAATGAATGCTTTAGTACATTTCTGCACAGTACATCTCTGTAGGCAGGCCCAGGCTTGCTTTGCTCATGATCCAAGCCAGGTCAGTCTCAGGCTGGCTCTGAACCAGAAGACACACAGCGAGGCTAGAAGGGTACTGAGCCTGAAGTAAAGCATCTCTGTCCCTCCCCTTTGCACAACTTGTTAATTTGGACACAGAATGGCATACAACTGTGGTTCAGATTGGGTTTGTGCCCACTTAACATACCAGCAAAGACCCAAGGCCCCCAGAAGCAATCCTCTACCACTTGCCTGTCACATTGTTAGCTCTACACAGCACTAGAATAATATTGGTTTAAAAATGTCAAGTGAAATGAATTGCCAACAGAACTCAGTTATAGAGTCCAAGAGGAAATAAATGGCTTTCTCTGTTGATTATGATCACAGTTCTGATAAACTTTCATAATGAAATTAAGCAAACATTAACTTCTTCAGGATCAGATGTTCTTACAGCTGCTAATTCTGTTTTGCTTATGATGTATTTTGCTCCTGCTAAGCTCAATCAGTTGTACTGAGTCAAATGACACCAGACTTATTAGCATTTTCCATAAAATGCCAGAGGAACTACTTTTCTAGATCTATTATTAAGTTCTTAATCCCATTGATGTATGTCATCCTGATGCTGCTAATATCAATTAGAATGCAAATCACTATTTTTAATAGCACGTGACTTGGATCTAAACAGTTACTTTTATTATTACCTGTGATTTCATTTGTGTAAGATCTATTTTCTACAATACAATCTTAATATAAATTCTTTAGAAATTAAGTAACCACTCAATAATATTTTAGTGCCTCCAAGTCTAGCAACATGCCTGGAGGTCCAGATTACCTTTCAGACTTTCAAGGAAGCTGCATCATGAACTTGTATTCATGGATCAAGCAGTGCTTGTTAACTATTACTTTAACAACTCATTCATAACTCATGCTAAACTTTTTCAGAAGAATCTGTGACTTTCCACAATAATCAGTGACTCAGCATAAACAATCTCAGCCTGACCAAGAACCCATTGGTACCATTGCAGTTTTTCACAATGACTCAAGTGGCCTTTGGAACAGATCTGCTCTCAGATTGTTGACAAAATAATGGTTGCTGGAAAACAATGACTTCAAAAGTTACAAGCTGTCCTGGTGCACAAGAACTATGGGATTAAGGAAAGATAACTGTTGTTTATATTATCTGCACTATAAATTTATACATAAGCCCATGTGGAACAGAAATGAAATGATAGACTCTCAATCAATCATCCTTACCGGTTCAATGCAAAAGCATAATGAAATTTAATGTTGTGTTGATCGGCCAGATCACAGGTAGGAAGCATTTCTAGTGTTTCTACCAGCTTCACCATAGCATCATAGTCCTGGTATGAATGAAAAAAAAAAAGAAACTGAAAGCAGAGAAAAGCATCACTGAACTAAATGTATCATAACTGCTAGACAGTATCCCAGGTGACTGTTTAAAAGAGATAGTGAAGCAGTCACAAATCCTGTGTAAGGAATTAAACCAGTTTTTTTGTCTATCTGCATCGGTATTACTTCATCTCAATGCCACTGCCCAAATTACTGAATCCCTCTGGCCAATCTGATTGATTACACTCCAAATACCAGGAAGATGAGGTGATAAGTCTGTCTCTTTCAGGTCTTATTAAGGATTTCTCATAAATGACACCTCATCAGGTTATCACAAACTTAAGCACAGTTCATTCAGCAATATGTCAGCTGGTTGTGCAGTCATTTTGGTCTCTCAGGGGTAACCTGCATACACGTTGCTGAAAAGGCCAGTTTACTGACATAACAAATGGCCTCATACTACCGAATTTTTGTGTTCAAAATGTGTTTTGAGATGATTACACTTCTCAAGAGAGAAGATCTTTCAAAGTAATGCAAATGATCATCCGAGTCAATCAAAATGAAGTTGGATAGTGTGCTGCAGGCATATCAGAACAGAAAGCTGGGTAATGCAGGGTGATTTGGTCACCTACTGCTCTCGGGATTCATTTATACTTATGAAATAACCAGCTTAGCTCCTGATGAAAAAAAAAAAATCCATAGACTGGTTGGAAGTATATGTTCAGAGAGATGTCACACAGTTTTTATGTTTGACAAACTTCTATACTGTATTTGGAAATACATTATGTGGGCTGTGCTTCAGCAAAAGTAGAACTTATTTGAAAAACAAAATCAAGAAAAAAGGTGCAGTTATCTTTTAAAACAAATTGAAGTTCCCTTAAATGATAGTTCACATCTCTGGCCAACACAATGGCACAACAAATGCATTTTCTTCATTTCTAAATATTTCTTTCTATATGACTTTGGCAGCGAGGGAAGAAACAGAGAGAAGGGAAAAGCAAACATTTGGCCTCAGTAGAGAGCTTTTTCCCTTTTCCTTTTTTTTTCTTAAGGACGTTAAAAATAACTCACAACAAAGCAGGAGACCTCAGGAACTTACCTAATCCATGTCTCTTGTTCATAGGCAAAAATAAATAAGTTTAAAGACCCTTAAGCTGCCCAACAGACATATCAAACTGTTAAACAGTGTAAAAACTTAGTGTTAACTTTGAATCACTGTTTAATAAACAAATACAAAAGAGCAAACGAGTCAAAATCCCATGGTAAAATAATCTTCCTTAGTCTTTATAAACATACCTGAATATCTCTATAAGAAAGAAGCAGGTTTATGACAATATCAGAAGTCAGCACTTCAGTATTGTCCATACGAAGCTTAATCCTGGCCAGCTCCTTAGCGAGTTCATCTCCTTGATATTTCTCTCTAGCTTTTCTAATATCATTTAGGAGTGT
Organism: Colius striatus; assembly: GCF_028858725.1. Lineage (NCBI taxonomy): Eukaryota > Metazoa > Chordata > Aves > Coliiformes > Coliidae > Colius > Colius striatus. Next base: position 79,666,914 of record NC_084759.1, read on the forward strand.
TTCTTTATAATAAGCACTAAAGAAATAAAAAGGTAAAGAAATAAAAGAGAGACATATGAGATAGCCTGATGGGTATTTCTTATGAAACACAGTTATATTTCTAATAAAATCATAACTTCTAATAAAAAGTGCCATTTCCTCTAAGTCAGGTGCACAATCAAACATTTCCATATTTTTCATTAACTCCACCTTGTCCCACTTCGGACTGTGGGCCTATCTATCCACACATTTATAATCAGCATTGTGAGGTAAATTTATCAACACCGTAAAACTAGGGTATTTCTTTGCCCCATTACTCACCATGACAGATGTGGTACTTTGTATCATAAAGAAAGCAGCAAAGAAAGAGACACAGAGAAGAAAGACCCATGTGATGTAAAGAGGAGGTACATGACTTTATCATGAAAGGAGGACAGAGGCTTTCAGACAAAGAAACTAAACCAAAAACAAGTCACCAAAAGCTGATTTAGTTGCAAACTGTTCGGTGAATATAATGCATAACATGGGTAGGATCTATGTAAAAGCCCCAGTAAATGCATCCTATTTACACTAACATCACTGCAACACATTGTCCTTTTGTAGAATAATAAAAAGAATTACATAAATTAAAATAACATGTATATTATCAGTATGACAGCTATAAATGCCCTGGACAGGTTAGCTAAAGGTAACTTATCTGGAGCAGCTTATGGAGTCTGTAGTTTGGAAGGTAGCAGATGTCACCTGACAGATACTCAGTGTATACAGCAAAGCCTTTTTCATTAACAACTGTGTATTGAGAAGTATTTAACTTTGCTTAGCATAAGTCCTACATATGGCAAACAAAACTAAGCTCTCTAATACACATTAATTCTTACATATAACATGTAATATATGTTTATAATACAACCCAGCAAAGTCACAGTAAGCATTATTGGAAAGACTTAATAATTGTTTTACTGTCAGTGAAGGTTCATTCAGCGTGGATTTCCAGTCTCAGGTTTCTATCTAGCATTGTCCTTTACTAGGCTAATGATAATAAGCCCTTCTTGCGCTAACCAAACCAAAGGGGGATAATGGGGTAATGCTTTTCAAAAGTATCCAAATGACTTAGGAATGGTAGTCTCACTTTCAAGAATGATGCAACACAACATCTTACAAACTTATTCAAGCTTTTGGCAGAAATGAGGAATCATATAGCTACATCTTCCCGTTCATAGGGGTTTACCAAGACACTGTCTAATTCTGCAGTTGTACAAAAACCTCTTTCTGACATTTCGGTCTGAAAATGGTAGAGTGAAAAGAGGCTTTACTGTAGGACTTCACAACACAATTATCAAACCAAAATCACTCATAGCCCTGGTTATATGTCAGAGACAAAGTATACAGGTAGCTCTGGAAGGCTGGTACCCATAGCATCATTTCACAATGACACAAATGCTAAGTGGTACTAAAATTTACTAGCACCAGGACCAATTGTTCTACTAGTTCCCTGAGTCTACACTACTGAGCACAGCTCTCCTGTATGCTCACTATCTTCACTGAATTCTGCCTCTCCTTTTGTCCCTTTCCTCAAAACGGTCCTGTGCAGCCTGCATGCAGCCTCCCCTCTAGCAATGCTCTGGAGATGCAGGAAGCAGCCTGTGCTTCCTCAGGCCACCAATATCCCAGTTGCTGCCCAGCAATGTGCCAGAGAACAGCAGACCTGCCATGGATAGAAGTGTAAGGGTCAAGGTGCGTGCGAGCAAAGCCATCTATGAGATCCTAAAAGTGGGACCAGGTGAGAGAAGCAGTTTTTTTAGGCAAGTTTTTATCACTTGGGTGGGATCATAATGGGGAAAGAGAAAGAAATATGAGAGACCTCATTACTGCCTCATGCTTCAGACACCAGGAAAAAGAAAAACCTTGAAGGTCAGTCCTTCCCAGTGTTTTCCAAAAATATAAATAAAACCAGAGCAGCTGCAAATTACAGGATAAGTAATGGAGAGAGACTTCCATCTCCAACCCCAAGACTCAAAACTCCAACAGTCTCATGTAGAAGTGGCTTAACAGCATCATGTTTATCAGGTGATTATCAGAAGGCTAATAGTAAAAAAAAAAAAAAAAGAAAACCAAAAACCAAACTATGGAAGTTACATTTGATTGCCCACTACTTCCATATATATACATACTTATTTTGTGACAGAACAGTCTTTCGCTTTGAGCTCTATGAAGAAGCCTTAATCTTATCTCCTATTACAACCTTATGCACTGTAATTTACACTTAAGCACTTTACCTTACCCACAGACTGCCTTTGCTTACTAATAGTTCAGAAAGTAACCATAAATCAATTTCTAGCATAACATGGTTAGTTAACTGCAACAGCTGCAGGTCATCAATACAGAAAGCAGTAAAGCTAGCAGCTTCTTTGAACACTATATATAAACTATATAAAAATAAATAAACTAAAAAAACTATATATGTGCTACTGGAGATTCTGCATCTTTTTTCATAACATTAAAAAGAGACTATCAAAGGTTCTGGAGGTGTACGCATTGTAAAATTACCATGACGTGACATGAACATCCTTGAGAAGGCTGATAAACTTGTCCACCAGTGGGACACAAAGTGGCCCCAGGATATTGTCCCAACTGGGCTGCATATACTCAGAAGCTCTTCGTTGGGCATCACTTTCACAGCAAAAGTAGTCAGCACAAGGTGTGACGATGTACGGAATAAAGTAATAATTGCCACTGGAAGCCTAAAAGAAAAACAGGCATGCTTTAGAAAACAAATGAAAGTGGAAATATGCTTGTGTATGCACACAATCTTTTACTGTCAGAAAAAAAGCCCCAGTTAGATTAGGGTTGGTGCTCTAGGAAGCTTTAGCATGCTGTTTAAGGCAAGATTTATGTGCATTAAGTTCAAGGACATTTCTGTGAAAGAGTAACAAATATTAGCAAGGGTGATGAATAATGGTCCAGATTTGTCAAGCATCAATACAACGAAACTGTTCCATTTTTGTACGTAACGAAGTGACCCTAATAGGGTCTGATGGTTACAAGCTAACCTTCTGCTCCTGAATTTTTGGGGTCAGAGTTGTACTTGCTTCCTTTAGGCTTAATTTATGCTAGGAATGATATGTTGCAAAGAGAAAGAAACACAGAAACACAGCTATTGGAAAGACTTTACAGAGGAGGAGCCTAATAAAACTCCTGTTGTATGCTGCCATCAAATATAAACCCAACCAACCAATCAACAAAACTTTGAAATTTTTTAAAATATATGTAAGACCTTTAACACAAAATTCTAGAAGTAAACCCTCAAAATTATTAATATGTCACAGAAAAAGTGCAAACATCATCAAGGTGCTGAAACCAGAGAGAAAAAAGGAGGTGCCCTTCAGAGCCCAAAACCAGCAAGTTCAATCTTCAATTCATAGAATCATAGAACGGTAGGGGTTGGAAGGGACCTTTAGAGATCATCTAGTCCAATCCCCCTGCAGAAGCAGGTTCACCTAGATCAGGTCACATAGGAACGTGTCCAGGTGGGTCTTGAAGACCTCCAGAGAAGGAGACTCCACACCCTCCCAGGGCAACCTGGGCCAGGGCTTCCTCACCCAATTCCTGAGCAAGAACCCAAAAATCAGACACCTGTGAAGTTTTCCACAGCTATCAGAAGAAGCAGTATCCCACTTTGAGCTACAACAATTCTGCTGGTTAAAAGAGAAGTAAATGCTACGTTTCAGGGTGCCTAGGCAGAAGCACTGAAGCATGGCTCAGTATGATACAATCAACTACCACTAAATATCCTTCAACAGACACCTTGGGGATAACAAGGCATTAAATACATACAGCAAAATCATACCTTTCATTCTTTCATATCATCTAAGCCTGCAGTAAAGCCATAGCCATTTAAATTCACCTTGAACAATGAGAGAATGCTGAGACAATGGAAACAGTGGATACGAAGATTTCACAGTTTAATATGCATTAATAAACTAGTCTGACATTAATAAACTGTTCACAGGAAGTAATAATGCAGGGCATGCAGTTACTAAAACTACAGATGTAATTTAAAACTGTATCAGTGACATCCTGCTGCTGATCTGAGTTAAAGGATTTAGAATTTTAAATTATTTCTAACAGATAAGGATCAAGCCACACTCCTTCCTCATAAATTCTACAGTACATTATCTCACTTGTAACAATATCATTATCTGTTGCAATGTTATCTTTACTTCCTACCAAAAAAGTCAGAAAACTTGCAACTCAAACCACCATTATGTTAAAACAATTTAGTTTTAGGTTCAGTCAAATAAGCACTGAGTTCCATGCAATGCAAAAGCTTCTTGTAACAGTGAAACAGCTCTTCCTGCAATGGGAAAAAGAAAAACAAAAATCTGATTCGAAAGTATGATGTATCTTGTGACACAAAGACAGCTGCAGTTCTCTACTGAAAAAGCAAAGCAATTTTCAGAAAAAAATTAAATGACACAGGTGAAACACTGCATTAATCTCATTTAGCCAGCATCTCATGACTTGGATTTCTTGCCTCTTTTTGGGTAGTGAAATCCATGCAATTAAAACCACATCTTTATCCATGACAGAAACATTTTTTGTGTGTACAAGTTAGAAAACCTGAACATATGTGAGCACGTCCACATGTCTGAAAAGTAACCAGCTCCAATTTTCCAGCTTCTTCTGTCCAATATTTGCATTATAAGATAAAGCCCCTCCATATAGAGTGTGTGGCCTTTTTAAGATAGTCTGTCTTAACTTCATTACATAAAGAACTAGTTCTGGCCATCAATTTTTCTTACACTATAAAGGGCTTGGGATGGCTGAAAATACCATCCATTCTTAAAGTAACCTTACAGGTTTTTAAATGTCCAGAAACATAGTAATAAGATGGCATATCTATTCAACAGAAAGCAGATTTAAAGTGATACATACTTTGCCTATCAGATTACCACTGTGGTATTCAGGAGGAACTTGAACCCGAAGAAAAGCTTTGTGGTTGTCAACCTACTCCAAAATGAAATAAAACGATAGAGGAAAACACCACCACAAAAAAGCATAAGAATCAAGAAGACAGACATGACACATGAATGGAGAAATTATTAAAGAAAGAAAAAGCAGAAAATAGATATAGCTATTTATAGCAAGTCCATATTTACAAGGACAAGAAACCAGTGCAATACTTCAAGTCACAGAATATAACATCTCACTGTCCAGCCACATGATTTGTCTATACATTTTTCTTTGTGTCATCATTAAGATGCTTTCAAGTCTTGCTTTTATGGATCTATGAGATTCATCACCTGATTAGTTAACTATAATCCAACCACTACAAATACACATTTCCTGAGACAGTAACATTTTCATAAAAACTAACTTGCCTAAATAAATTTTAAGAGCTTTAATATTTTTATTATATCAATAGTAACAGTGGCATATTTCATGATTAGAAACATTAAAAGTAGTATTTATTGCTTACTCATTGTTTTTGTACTATTCTTCTACTTTTCTCACAAAAAAGGGAAAAATGATCGTCTGTATTTAAGATGATCCCTTTTGCAAATGTTTTTAATACTTGCTGCTGCCTCAGGCTTTTTTTAAGAAACAGATCAGTAAGTGGCAATATCATACAAACTTTTATATATTGCAAAAATAATCAGAAAATATAAAATAGAAAGCTACTTTGAAATACTACGTCTTCAGGCTATTAGATTCACACAATGTAATCATACTTTAGAGTCTTGGCTCTCATTTCAATCCACTGGGGCTACTAAATTGGAGAATATGAGTTCAAGTGCCAACATCTTCCTATTTAGTTTTCTTAAACATTCATTGCCTTGAAATCATAGATACAGTCTAATTTAGTCAGCTACTGAAACTCTGAAGAGACTCTGCCAATTACAATAAAAAGTGATTTTTCAACATAAAAATTCCTTGTGGCAAGGATAAATTGCAATTCTATTCCCTTTAGATCAAGAAGAAATTTTTGCTAATGACTCCTCCATGGCCCAGACATTATTCTCTACTTACTATAAGAGCTGCTATAAGATTTAATGAAGAAAAAAACCCCCATTTAAATATCTGAAAATACCTCATCAGACCCTCAGGGCTAAGTATAACATAATAAACCTTTTGGTTTAACAGTCAGCTTACATTTCTTTAAATGCCCTCCCTAAAAGCAATTAACAGGGTTACTCAAATTTCTTCAGGCACACCATTAACTAAATAAAAATTAACTATTAAATCTTTCTCCTTATATCCTGTAATTGCCAGTCAGAAGTTCCAGTTTGTGTTCTCACCGCAGACTAGATCAAATTGAATGGGTCAAAGCATGTATCTCAAACTATGTGCAACCAGTGCTACAACTACTGCCAGAAGAACCGTGTATCTTGCTTCCTCAGTCCAACAGTTTCTAAAAAACCCCTTGTGCACTCTTTCTTTCACTCTATCTGGGACATTTTTATATACACTATTCCTTAAAATTCTGTATAGAAACAAGAAATTTCCCAATTGAGAAAAAAATCAAACAACCAAACAAACAACAAATCAAGGAAATCAACAAAATGTTGCATCAAAATAGAACAACTTTCCCATTAATTTTGTCTGTTACATTGGTTTTGGGGGAAGATTATTTTTGCTTCCAAGAATTCTTGAAATGTCATTTCTCCAGTAAAGCAACATTTAGCTGACATCTAAAGAAATCCCAGAGCACAAGCCCATTTTCCATCAGTAAATTTGTTTTCCCATGCCCTGCAGTCCAGTAGCATCCACCGTGCTCTCAAATCTTGACTTTTCTGCAAGACTGCCTATTTGCAATTAACTTCATCAATGGTAATTTTGACAGAAACCAGGAAGCTGTGCATACACCTGCAGTAAAAATAGCAGAGAATAATCTTCAAAGCTCAGAGGAGTTCTACAGAAAGAAATCTCACTGATGAGACACAGGATCATGACCTTGAATTTCAAGCTAGGGCAATTCTTTCTTGGGAACTGAACTCCCATAGCCAATATTTTTTCCTTTTTGTATCCTAGTATGCAATAAATTATCAATACAGAATTTTAATTGCTTCTTTGAGGGAGTCAAGTAGAACGGAATCACATTTCCCATCTTATCTTAACCCTGAAAACTTCATTCCTGGATGGTGGAGGGAAGGAAGGAAGGAAGCTCTCCTACTCTTAGACTCTTTTTTCAGATAGTATGCTATTAAACCTCTCAGACTCACAGCAAGCAGAGTGCTGCTTTGTAGTTTTCACTGTTAGGTCAGCTGTACTCATGTCAAATCTAAAAAGAACTGCTGACCTTTTTTCTATGCATTGTTTTCACCTTTATGTCCAGTTTCCTTGCTCTTGCCTCCTCCTTGATGCTAAATTAGAATAAAGTTTTTTTTACAGGCTTAGTTCCAGGCTTACTTGTAATACACACAATATAATTATCCCAGATATTCAACTTCTCTGCATCTTTAACATGGCTTTACATCTGATCTATGCTATATTTTTTTTTCATCTTTGTATGTGACCTGAGATTTGCAAGACAAATACCAAAGGTGAGGGCAAGAAAACCTCAAAAAAAGATTTAAACTACAGCAGCCAGCACAGAAAATTTTACTCGTGCTGCTGGAAAAATAGTGTGCTGTGTCTGGTAGCAATCTCAGTTGTCTCCTTTTTTTTATACACAGTGCAGATGTGTGGACATAGAGCTTATAAAACACAGAGAGGACTTGTCTTCAAAAAAACAGCAATAGTTTTCCTGTGGCTACCTCAGAGTTGGAGGAAGGTTTAGCAGACCAACTATCTATTCTCTCTGCGATTCATCTCCAGATCCTAGTGAAGAGCGCATTTAAGCCCCTTCTGCTATTCTACAGCTATGGCAGAGGCATATCCACACTTTTCAATCAGGAAAAGAGAAAGGAATATACAAATCCCTACTATGGGGGTATTAACCATTGTATCTCATCTTTATCATTTAAACTTAAATGGTTGTGCACTTGATTTGGCACAGTAAATTCACAACACTTTTCTAGCTACTTAACAGCCCAGCAGCCCTCATCAGCAACTAACTGCAAACAAGATATTGCTTGTATGGCTGTAAAATATTTAACCAAGTAATGAAGCAGTGGCATCATGCTGGGGCAGTAGCAAACTGCATGTCTCTTACAGGGTCAGAGAGAAGAGGAAAGTAATTGTCTATTTGAAGTCAACTCCAACTTAGACAAACAAGAAGTTTTTACTCATTAACTATTTACCTTGGGAATTAGTTTGTTGTCATTTCTGATTTCAAAAAACTGATAAAAGAATGCAAGATGGAAGTACATTTATCTAATAAAAGACAATATGAACAACTCCAAATTACCCAAAAGGGTCAAGAATCCATACCTATTATTTAAAGTCATTTATATTTTCCTCACTGCATTTTACTCACAATTTAAGCACTTTGAAGAAAGTGGCTCAGGCAAATCATCCTTTCAAAGGAACAATCAAGACCGTAGTTTCAGAATGCCTTCCTACTCTTTTTGCTAGATGCATGGTGTTTATATGTCTAATGTCAGGTCCTGCTGTAGAAACCATATCACCAGATCCATCTTCTCTTCCATGAGATGGTAAATAAGTCCTCTCTATGGGAGAAAGAATCTACCAGAAGAAAAAGACTGCAGGCTGCTAATTTAATAGTGCTCAACTGAACTTGCTACCATTCTCTTTGCCTTTTCTTAATTTCTGGAATTACTACCACAGCCACAACTATTCCTCTTGTTGTGGAGGGGAAAACTCTTGTGACATTTGGATCCATTCACCAGTTCATGGATAGTAGCACTTACAAGCAAATCTGCCTCATTCTAAGGTCCTTCTTCTTCAGAGAGCTACAGACCAGCAGATGCAGTTCACACCTCACAGGTGAAACTAGTCCAAAGATCACCAAGATAAATAGGAAAATGACCTAGAGTTTACTCACATGCTCAACCTGATCTATCTTTAGCCTACTGCAGCACTGTGGCCAAGTATACACAGCAGCTCAAAATAAACTGCTCTGACTAATGCATTATCTCTTCTAGTTCTATTTTAGATTATTAGCAAACTCTAACATTTTGTTATTTTAGTCTTACTGTATATTCTTCAGAAGAAAATAAAACTGTGTAGTGAATGTGGGGAAACAGAAACGAATGAGTGGAAGTTTAAGATTTTCTCAAATTCAGTAGTCCCCAAAATAACAATGTAGAGCACTCAAGAAAATAACTATTGACATGATGTGATATATGACAAAACATTTAGCCTTCTAAAACACCATGACAATAAGCCTACAATAACTGCTAAATTCTACCTTGGTTCAGGTTTACTGACATGTTTGGCTTTATTTGTATTAAGGGTAAGAATAGTTTTACTTTGGGAAATAAGCTTTTGCATTTCTAAGTAAAATCTGTGAAGAAGAGGATGGCTTTACAGTAGCCAAGCAGTTTAACATACAGGAGTAGGTCTTATTAAGTCATCACACACACAGAGACATTTGAACAAGTGGGTGAAAGTGGTAGAGGGAGGAAGAGACTATGAATTTCTCAGTTTACATTTTGATCTGTTAACCTATCTATATATCTACCAGGACTTTTGTAGAACTTAAAAAGTAACTTCTAAAGAAAAGTAATTTTTTAATCTAGCTTTGCTTTGGAAAGGCAGTTAAAAAGATCTCCACTAGTTTGAGTTTTATACAGCTAAACTAAACTTCCTTAAATGTTATAGAGCATATATATGCATGGAAACTTTGTTGCTAGAGTTACTTCAAATAGAACGTCCTCATTTTGTGTTTTAAAATGAATGTGGATTTAATACTTACTGTGTTTTTCTGAGATACCATATCCTGGAGGGGAAAAAAAAAGATAATAAAATGTTAAAGAAGAGAATAAAATCTTTATTCATTTTTTTACTGAGAATTATTATTTCCAATAAAAATAACCACTATACATATACATAGACACACATGCAGATTTGTTCTTCACAGCATAATTCACATTTCCTGCCACAGCAATTGCCAAGTAAATGGACAGAACAACACCAAGAAAAGTCTTAGTGTTTCAGGGTAGGGAAAATTAACAACTCAAAAAAGAAATTCAGAAGATGAAGAAAGATGTACTTGCCAATAATTGGAGATAATCTCTCCAATATAACCACATACTCAGTCACACTTAGGGCATTTGTGAGACAGACAAAAATCATTCAAAGCTGGTGATATTTTTCTATGAAAGACTATCTTTAAGATACCCAAGAGTCCCTTCCTACCCAGATGGGCACAAATCAACACACTCTTCCTACACCCTAATTCTTCCCACCTCAAAATCTAAAGAGAGATACTGAACTATGACGCAGATGATGAACTAGATGTCAGAGATTTCCAGTTGCTGGTAAGTAACCTTCTCCTCCTTGTAGTGATGGCTAGCATGTCCAATGAACACTGCTTAATGAAACTAAAGGGATCTCCAGATAAGCCACACTACCAATGTTAGATACAGACTTGTTTCTAAGCAAGGTAATTGACATGATGTAATTATTATTTATTTAATTATTAATGCTCTGAAAACCTAAGATGTTTCTGTTTGAGTAACTTCACATCTGACAGCTTGAAATCCACTTGGACAATTAGTGCACATGTGTCCATTTTCTCAACAACTGACAAAATATCAGAAATCACCTAAGAGGTTTAGTTCTGCAAATATGACCCTCTTGAAACCTGGATTATTCTTTTATAGGTTTAGAACTAGGTTGTTTTGGAAAGAGCATTGGTGAAACTGAAGAGAGAATTCTTGTGAGAATTTCAGGATGAGTCCTAAGAAATAGCTATATCAAGTCAGGCTGCTGAACTACAAAGATTTTCCCAGTAGAAGTAACAGCAGTCATACTGCCTTTGTAACACTTAGGCTAGGCACTCTTAAGAGGCATGGCACAGCAACCTAGATCCAAGTATTAAATTATTGAAGGGAAAAATGTGATCCAATTAGTCCTAAACCTGAGAATAAAAAAACATCAGCAGCCAGTAAAAAATGCATTAAGGTACTAAAATCTAAACAGAATTACTGATTAACTTAAATTTCCTAAACCAAATAAAATCTCTCAGAACAAAAGTGATGGAAGGCTTAGACATCTGAAATATCATATATCTTAAAATTACTATGTCTACCTAGTTAAGCAAGTATCTCCAGTACAGCTTTATCTACTGCAGATAAAGCTCTTTCTCAACAGTGAGAACTTAACTCTTCTGGCAGCTACCCAGCATCTAAGCCATGAAATATATCATGAACAGTTCTTCACTGAAAGACCCCAAGAACAATCCCTGTCTACCTTCTGAAGTGTTCCTAAGCATATTAGGCACCCAATATTCAACTGGAGCTCAACTGCAGAAGAAGTATCAAGGACATCAGGGTAGGGCTGAACCAGGTCCCAGTGCCCTGCTTAAACTAACTCCAGCACTTGATCCATAGGATCTCTTCTCCATGGTTCTGGCAACTTAAACCAAGCCTTCAGATCCCATAGCAAGAAATGCTAGGGCTATGGAGGTTATGCAAACACCTGGCAGACGACAAAAAGATTGGTGACATTGATGAAGCTCCTAGCAGAAGAAAGATGAAGACAGGTAACAGCTTTTCTAGCCTTAAATGACCCAATCACTCTCCAGTCTTCCCATGTCCCCAGACTTGTCCTCGAGCTGTACACGCTTAGAAAAAAAAAGGCTCCAGAACTGACAGTGCAAAGACTTGCAAGTTCCAGCAACAATCAGTCTGAAGATGGATGTAACCTTGGAGGTCATTCAGCACTCCAGTTATTGAGCAGGTGTATGCATTCATGCTTGGCACGAAGTGCAGAACTCAAAGCCATTCACAGAAGCCCCCATTCTGGGCAGAGACAAATAGAAGATAAATAGCCTGTGCTTCCCAAACTTTGCCATATCCTTGGGAGAACCAAGCTGATGAGAACATCTGAGTGACAGCATAAAAGAAAGGTTAAAATGTGTTAATGAAAAATAAAAATGAAATAACTCTTTGTAGTCATGCATACTACGAATGCAGGATGAAAAGTGGTATTCCTGCCCACCCAGATTAGCTAGAGGAATGGACAGCATGCCAGCATGCCTTAGTGCATATCTATATAGACAATCTCTTTGAGTAAAGAATGTGAAAGGCTCCAATTCTGAGTTCTTGTGACTCCAGGTCACACAGAATGTGAATGTGTACGTGGACTACCAGCTGATTAAAGGAAATATGGGATACTAGACACATCAGAGTAGAATCACAGAATCTTAATGGTTTGTAGGGACCTCAAAAGATCATCTAGTCCAAGCCCCCTGTCAGAGCAGGATCACCTAGAGTGGGTCACACAGGAACTCATCCAGGTGGGTTTGGAATGTCTCCAGAGAAGGAGACTCCACAATCCATCTGAGCAACTTGTTCCAGTGCTCCTCACCCTCACAGTGAGAAGTTTTTCCTTATGTTTCTTTGGAACCTCTTATGTTTCAGCTTGCACCCATTGCCCCTTGTCTTGTCCTTGGACATCATTGAGAAGAGCCTGGCTCCATCCTCCTGACACCCGCCCTTTACATATTTGTAAACATGAATGAGGTCACCCTTCAGTCTCCTCCAAGCTAAAGAGCCCCAGCTCCCTCAGCCTTTCTTCATAAGGAAGATGCCCCACTGCATCACCTTGGTGGCCCTGTGCTGAGCTCTCTCCAGCAGCTCCCTGTCCTTCTTGAACTAAATGGCCCAGAACTGAACACAATGTGGTCTAATGAGGGCAGAGTAAAGGGGGAGGAGAATCTCTCTCGACCCACAGCCCTTCTAATACACCCCAGGATGCCATTGGCCTTCTTGGCCACAGGGGCACAATGTATGACTTTCACCCAGAACAGCAATTTCAGGACTTAAGTGTATAGCATGTATTATCTGACCTACACAAACAAACAACAGGCCTATAAAAAGATTTGTTGAAGATCTCTTTTTTATCTTCAAACAGAGCAATAAAAAGGAGATTCTTGTAGTCTTAGCTACTCAGCACCCAGGAAATACAAACCTCATCTGACAGAAGTGCTTCAATAGTAGGAGTAGGTTGCAATACAGACAGCACTTTTTCAACTGTCATCACTACACAAGCCATAACATTTTCTACATCTACGCTAATTCAAAGTGGCAAAGGAAGGAAAAAAATCAGACCTGCACTCTCATTTCCAAGTCTAATCATGTGATCCATACAATGGATCTTTTCTTACAAACTTTTATATTATTTTAACCATTACTATTTTTGCTAGCAGCTGTTTTTCTTAGCATGATTTAGTTATGTAGCTATTAGGAAATGATATTAGATGGAAACAGAAAAAAAGAATAAACACAAGTGTTTGCAGGACTTAAAGATATTTTTGAAATGAAGCAGATTTTGAACTGAGAACCTTACTTTGAGAGACTGAGCAGTGTCAGCATCAGTGTCGTGGTAGAGTATAACATTATTAGCCATGTCAAAGCTTTCACGCACGCCAAGGTGGTAGAACAGTGATGGCTGCTTGGAAATATCACTCATGTCCACAACTGCAACATCTGAAATGAGAGAGAGAGGGAGGGAAAATGCTAAAAAAAACCAGTCATCTTAAAACCAATTTTATTCTTAACAGAATTTAAAATAAATGCTGAAAATACAAGTACATTTGAACAGGCAAAACCAATATTCAAGTAAGGATCATTTTCTTGTGGTACATTTTACCATTCATATAAAAGAATAAGAATCTAGTCAGGAAACTATCACAGTGTTACAGTAGCTGGGAGGCAGAGTTTATGAATTCTGCTTGAGGTTTTGAAATCAATGCATCAGGAAAACCTTGGTTGAAGAAGCAGTTCTGCATTTGCTCTCTGAACTTGGCCTGAACACCCAGTAGGACGGATGGCTCCAAGCCTTCAGGTAGAACTTCTAAGAACAATAATGTAGCGGAAGATTAGGCAAAACTGCAGTACCAAGTGTGTCTTAAGAGTCTGAGATTTAGATATCAGGAAATTCCTAAAGAGTAGTAAATTACTGTAAAAGTGATTCTTAAAAGATATAGGCAAGATGTTCAAGATGGAGGGGTACAGGAAAGAGGAGATTCAACCACAAGTAGGCAGAGCAAAACTTCCCCTGCTGTTGGGTTGTATGCCAGTCAGAAATGGTAATAAGAAATTATATCAGTGGAAGATAACCTATTCAGAAACCTATAGAGAAATACCCCATATTATGCAGAACAGTTGAGATACAGACAAAAGATTCCAAGTTCATAATTTCATTCTCACATTGCCTAAAAGCCAGCACAGAGAGAAGAGGTAACTGGAGGACACTTAATATTGAGTTTTCCCCTTGACGCTTATACCTCTATGCTACCTAAGAAAATTTTATTTAAAACTTTTGAAAGGTCTGTATCTGTATGTCTGTCTGCCTTCACTGCAATGGGATAGATGAAAGAAGTTAAATCCAAAGAATTCCTTGTGAAACCACAGGGGAATCTGAGGTTCGAAACAGATTCCAGGGACTCCATGCTGCTGGACATAAATCCTGAACCTCTGAAGGGGTAACAGATGGTGTCTGTATGGAGAAGGGTGAGCTACTAGTAAACAAGAAATCTAAAAGCAGGTCTGATGTATAAGATCCAAACACAGCAGCCAGTTTGCCTGGGCTTCACTGAGGTTACACATCACGAGAATAAATACCCCATACTTAATATGCAAGTTGTTGGAAAAGTCTGCAATGAATATAAACTCCTGCACAATTCTATCAGGCTATGCTATCACACCACACTGCACTCAGCCAGTCCCTCAGGTTCCTGACGGACTTTCTGGACAAGGAATGTTTTGAGTCCAAAGACAATGAACTGCCTTAAGACGCAAACACCATTCAAGAAAGAAAAAAAAATCCAATCCCAAAACCAATCTAAAAATTCAAACACCATCCCCCTTCCCCCCCCAAAAAAAAAACCTCAACCAAAAGCCCAACACAAAATCGTGGCAACATGAGAAAATCTCCTTATACCTGTGGAACCTCAAATCCTGCACCATCTACTTTTTCTCTTCAACCATCTCTCTACAGCATGGACAAAATTCGTAGTATACTGTACACAAAACAAGTGGGCTTAAGCAGTAAACCCCAGTTCCATAAACACATGCAAATCTAGATGACCTCAATATCATAAAATCATTTTAGAAAGCATAAATGACCTATAAAACAAAAATTAAGACAAACTAACAAGCAAACTTAGTATCAAATATGATCTAGGAAAAAAATATTGTCTAAGAGTCTGGACTGGTTTTAGCACTTGTATAAACTGTTTCTGTGAAACCAGAGTGCCACGAAATCAAAATCCCCATCCTGGTAAGAGAATTTAGACAATGTGTTCATGTAGCACATAGACATCAGATTTTACAATCCAGTGTGAGCAATGATCCGTAACAGAGCTTATCAAAACAAGGCTATACACAGCTCATTGCCACGTACAGTAGCCTACCACTGAAACGTGTCTTCTATTGACTGCTGCTAGGTAACAATGTAAGTAGTAGCAGAAACACATTACATGGACATAAGAACAGAAGTTAGCATCTGCATTACAAAGGGTCATTATCCATCACTTAGATATTCATTGATAAAAGAGTTACAAGAGTGTGTTTCTGTTGTTTATTCACACCTCATGAACACAAGTGTGAAGAAGGTAAAATGAAATAAAAACAAAATGAAGACTAGCAGAGAGGAAGATGGTGTCACAAAATTCGCATGCAAGTGGAAAAAAAGCCCCAGGAAGATAATTGAATGAATTCAGTCTGATCACGGGAACCAAGGGATGACACAAAAGGAAATGACAGCTGACAGAAGCAGAGCATCAGAAGTACTGATGGCAGTGGACTAGTGCAGTAATGAGAAGCTGTATTCCCTGGGAGCTCTCCAAAGATCCCCTCCAACAGGAAGAGCAACAGGCTTGGAGCAGAGGAAAGACAGCAACCTACAAACCAGCTTTACTAGTGTGCTAATGAAATGTAGCTTGAGTGCAGTGGGCCCAGGAAATGAATTTAAACGTCAGTGGAGAACAGATCATAGAATCATAGAATGGTAGGGTTTGGAAGAGACCTTTAGGGATCATCTAGTCCAACTCCTCTGCAGAAGCAGGGTCACCTAGATCAGGTCACATAGGAACGTGTCCAGGCAGGTCTTGAAGACCTCCAAGGAAGGAGATTCCACAATCCCTCTGGGCAGCCTGTGTCAGAGCTCCATCACACTCACAGTGAAATAGTTTTTTCCCGTATGTTTAAGTGGAACTTTTTGTGTTTCAGCTTCATCCCATTACCCCTTGTCCTTTCACATCCTGAAAAAAGGGATGTCCCAACCTCCTGACATCCACCATTTAGATATTTGTAAATGTTAATAAGATCTCCCCTCAGTCTTCTCTTTTCTAGACTAAACAGCCCCAGTTCCTGCAGCCTTTCCTCATATGAAAGATGCTCCAGTCCCCTGATCATCTTGGTGGCCCTGTGCTGGACTCTCTTCAGAAGTTCTCTGTCCCTCTTGAGCTGAGATGATCCTTATTAAAGAAGCAGATCCCTAAGATGTATCCAGTGCATGGGGTGCTGAAAGTACGATATTTAGTGTCACCGAATACTGGGTCTAAGCATGCTCCCAAAAGTCCTGTTTCAGGGTTATATCTCTGCTCTTGGTAGGCAGTTTCATGACTTGCTCAATGAACAATGCTAATATGTGACGCTACAAATATTTCTGTTTCAGTTGTCCTGTATTTTTCTTATGATTTATGCTAAAATCTTTCATTTCAAATTCTTTAAACACAGACACGGGGGCCCTGTACTTCAACTGCATATTTAGTATGGCTGATAAGAAAAAGATAAGAACTCCCTTAAACTTCCTGTGATACTACAACATTAGCATCAGCTTCACAAAACATGATTTATGAATGGAAACATAAGTCAATCATGCTTCATCCTCCATTCCTGTCATCCATATCAGGACAGCCGGTTCAGCCAAACATACTTCTAGGCTTCCCCTTCCAAATTTAGGTTCAATCTCCTCCATTATAGATGCACGTGAAGAAAGAGCTAACGCCAACTTGGATCAAATCTTGTGAAAAATAAGGAATTTTATGCAATAATGAAACATTTCACCTAAGTCTAAAAGACCAATGGATATGATTTTCCAAATTCAGAAGGAAAGAGAGGAGGAGAAGATACAATTCCTCTGTAAAGATGGAAGGCTTCCCACTGCAGTGCAAAGATCTTTACACTGCATCCACCAGAGAGAGTGGAGGGGTGGGGATGGGCTTCATGTTGCACATGACCAATTCTGCATAATTCTGGAACAGAACATTTAAACTCATTGCTTTGTTTCTGGAGCAGCAATTCACATTAAAGGAACACACCCATAAAAATATGTCCTTCCTCGCTTCTTCTTAAGCATAAGAGAGCTTTTAAAAACTTTTTGTTCTGTTGTAGTTGCACCTGAAACTATTTTCATCCTGAAAATAATTCTCTTTTGTCACTAACTCCAAAATTGATCTCACTTTATTAAGTACCTGAATGCAGTTCACTTGGCTAAGCTTTTGTTTTCATTGGAAACCAATTATGCTATGTGTGTACTTTTTAGTGTGTTATTATATTTTTAGTGCATCAATATCACTAGCACAATCTTGATTAGGTCTCTGCATTGCTGCAGCAGATGGCACATAAATAATATTTCATACTACAGCTTATATATTTTAACAGTTGCATGTCTTAAGAGACCAGATAGGGGAACAGATAAATAACTATGAGAATCTCTCTCAACATACTGCCCACAGCCCTTCTAATACACCCCAGGATGCCATCAGCCTTCTTGGCCACGAGGGCACATTGCTGGCTAATGCTCATCCTGCTGTCCACCAGGACCCCCAGGTCCCTTCCCCCAGTACTACTCCCTAACAGTTCATGCCCAACCTGTACTGGTACCTGGGGTTATTCTTTCCCAGATGCAAGACTCTACACATGCCCTTGTTGAATTGCAATATCTAAATGGTGGGACATCCTTTTTTTCTATTGTATCTATCAACAGGACAAGGGGTAATGGAATGAAGCTGGAACACAAAAAGTTCAATTTAAATATAAGAAAAAACTATTTCACTGTGAGGGTGAGGGAGCCCTGGCACAGGCTGCCCAGAGGGGTTGTGGAGTCTCCTTCCTTGGAGGTCTTCAAGACCCGCCTGGACATGTTCCTATGTGACCTGATATAGGTTGACCTGCTTCTGCTGGGGGTTGGACTAGATGATCTCTAAAGGTCCCTTCCAACCCCTAACATTCTATAATTCTATAATTCTATAATTAGATGTCTCCCTGCCCAACTCTCCAGCCTGTCCAGGTCTCATTGAATGGCAGCACAGCCTTCTGGTGTGTCAGCCACTCCTCCCAGTTCAGTATCGTCAGCAAACTTGCTGTTCCCTCATCAAGTTCATTGATTACTATATTGAACACTATTGGTCCCAGCACCAACCCCTGAGGGACTCTGCTAGATACAGGCCTCCAATTAGATCCTGCCCAATTGATCACAACTCTCTGCCTTCTTCCCTTCAATCAGTTAACACTCCCACCACACTACTTGATCATGCAGCCCACACTTTCTCAGTTTTGCTGTCAGGATGCTGTGGGAGACCATGTCAAACGCTTTACTGAAATCCAGATAAACCACATCCACTGCACTACCACCATCTACTCACCTGGTTACATCTTCATCAAAGGCTATTAGTTCTGCCCCTTGGCAAAACAATGTTGACTGCTCCTAATGACCTTCTTGTCCTTTAAATACCTGGAGACAGCACCCAGAATAAGTCGTTTCATCACGTTTCCAGAGACGGAGGTGAGGCTGACCAGTCTGTCCTGCTGCTAGCTCCTCCTTCTTGCCCTTTTTGAAGACTGGAGTGACATTTGCTCTTCTCCAGTCCTCAGGCACCTCTCTTGTTCTCCACGACTTACTGAAGATGATGGAGAGTGATTTAGTAATGACTTCCGCCAGCTCCCTCAGCACCCATGGGTGCCAGGGCCCATGGATTTATGCACATCCAGACTGCTCAACTGATCCTTAACCCAGTCCTCATCAATGAAACAAAACTCCATCTTTAACCTGACTTCCTCTGGAGGCTGGGGCTCCTGAGGATAATCTCCAGCAGTATATAGAGGCACAGAAGGCATTCAGTAACTGCCTTCTGTGTATCCTGTGTCACCAGGGCACTCATCCCATTCACCTGTAGGCCTACATGGCCTCTAGTGTTAGTTTTGTCTGCAATGTATTTGAAAAAGCCCTTCTTCTTGTCCTTGATGTCCTTTCCAAGGTACAACTCCAATGAGGCTTTAGCTTTCCTAGTTGCCTCCCTGCACACTCTGACAACAGTCTTATATTCATCCCAAGTGGCCACCCCTTATTTCACATTAAAAAAACATTTAAAAAGATTTTATATATTTCAGAGTAAATTAAGTTCCTCTAGATCAAACCAAGTGCTGCATTTCTGTATAAATACATACTAAAACTGAAATAAACTGTAATAGTTTAGAAATTGTTTATAAAGAATCTTTAAGAAGGAAGGTTATTTTTACAAGCTGCCATCAACTTTTGCACAAGAATTCAGTTGTGGCTGGAGTCTGACTGCAAGTTTCAGCCCATTTTCTACTCCAGAAAACAAAACACAAGCAAGCAGTAGGAAAGAGCATTGAGTTCACATGGCAAAGGAATTGAGAACTCAAAGAATAGGAAATTAAAGAATTAAATTAGGTATGAATCCTCATATTAATTTGTGAAAAATATTTCTTTCTGTTCACATACAGTTAGTGCTGAAGAAAACAACAGTGAGATTTTGGGGTTTTTATTAATGACACCAATCACAAATTGGAGAAAGAAGGCAATGTTAATAAAAGCCAAAAATTTTTTAATTCACTGCTTTTAAAGGCTGATTATCATGGCAAGACAACAAAGACAATTAATTTCTGGTTAGGCACACTATCCATCCACGTCTACTCCAATTATAAAATAAAGAAAAATCTAAACTTAGCTATACCTCACTTTTGATAGCTGTAATGGATTTGTTAAGCACTTTAAGAATTCTGCAAACCTGGGCATTAAATGGCAAAAACTCTGAAATGTGCTCATGCATCATTTCTTTGCTCAGGAAAATATAAGGACTCTTGTAGAGTGACAATTTCAGGCACATGGTGTTTTACCAAAACAGGGCAACATCTCTAATTTGTGTTTTCAGGCTGAGCTCTTCATTTGCCTTTTATTCAGTTGTGGCTTTAATCTTACCTTTATCTTCCACTGGTTTTATGTTACACAATGATCTGTTGGTGAGAAAGGCATCACCACACAACAAAACGTGTTGATTGTACTCCTCTCAGCAAAAATGAAAGACAAGGAAAAAAAGCATAGCAATTGGGGCTATTGTAAAAGCAAACATTACCAGAACAAAAAACATAAGAAGGAAAGTCAGACCTTTATTTTGCCTCAGTGTCAAATCTTGCTCTGGAAAGCACTTCCATATCCTTCCTGATGAAATCATTCTCCTCTATGAATCTGAACACCGTGAGTGATGAAGAAGTAATTTTATCTATGTGGTACCTGAGCAGAAGAAATATTCTTGGCTAAGGAAAGTCAGCTAATAAATAACTTTCCCAAAAGTACCAGGCAAATCCAGAGCCCTGCTGTTGCTAGGAAACAAAAAAACTAATTTTTGGACAAGCCTTTCCACTACATGGCAGCAACTAGGACCATTGAATCATTCCACTAAATGCACAAGCACATTAAAACTGGCAGTGTCCCACCTCCAGAGACAAATCTGGGAACAGTTATGTTGAGCAAAGTGGTTCAACTGGCACTTCAGTGGCCGGATCCAGCTGATCCACTGCCTTTGTTTGGAAAGCAGGCACATCCAAGTAGAAGTGAAGAAAGAGTTGACATCCAAGTCTGTTTCTAAACACAGCATTTGGGTGCATGCTAGAGAGTCCTTTCCTGTGACCCCGCAAGCCATCTTTTCTTTCCTATGTACATATTAGTCTGGAGCACTCAAACTCAAGCTTCTCAGCTCTCAAAGAAAAAAGCTGAAGAACAGCAGTTTTTAAAATACCAGAATGGTCAGAATTTACTGAGCAAAGCCATAGCCTAGGTGACAATCTGAAAGTGGAGATAAGGAAGTTGATATACTTGTTTGTCACAGAAGTGTCCCATGCAGCTTCCATTCAAAACACTGGGAGAACCCTCAGCAGCCTGAAATGGCCCAGGAACAAATGCTTTTTGGATAGACATCTTGCAGGTGATGTGAAGCCCAGAGAAGTCAGTAGAATAATCAATCCAGTATCGAAGAAACAGAGGTAGAGACAGATGGAGTGAAACCAGTAATTAATGCAACATGTACACAGGTAAGGAATACAAACCTCATATTTATTTTTAGTGTTTACTTTAGTCATAACCAAAAAGGAACTTCTTGTTCATGAGATCAGTTCTCACTTTTAACTTTTTGTCCTTTTGATTTCAAAAG
Source organism: Colius striatus (assembly GCF_028858725.1). Taxonomy (NCBI): domain Eukaryota; kingdom Metazoa; phylum Chordata; class Aves; order Coliiformes; family Coliidae; genus Colius; species Colius striatus. The sequence goes on from NC_084759.1 coordinate 79,688,422, forward strand.
CAGGCTTTGGCAATAACATTTGAAAATGATAGTCTTAGGCTATCTTAGGAATGTAGGATGTTATAACATTCATTGGATATTCCCATCCAGCAAAATTGACCCTCAAGATACAGTGAAAAGCAGATAACAATCCAAAACACCACAATGGCCAAGACTGAGGGATCAATGCTCATCTCTGGCTTTCATAATTCTGTATGAGTACCTATTTCATACAATGAACTCCACAACAGAGATACATTCAGAATCAAATGTCACAGCCACTAATCAGGTTAGCACTGTGGTGTTACTTTACAGTTGTACTTGAGAAAATGCATCTTTTGTCTGTCCTCTGGTACATGGAACACATGCTCAAATTAGAAATAGAACATATTTTTCATGCTCCAGTGGCATTTATGGAAATCCAGGTGAAACTAGCATTTAAACCTATCAATTTTTCTAAAATGTTGTGAAATATTTGTGCCATACATATAATTGCTATGTATTTCTTAACAGCAAAATGACCATCTCTTCAAAAAATTAAATCACTCAAGAAATTGCATTTCAGTTAAAAGGAACAGAACAAATCACAGCAGGTGAGCAACACTGCCAGTTCTAGGGGTTCATCTGCAAGCCAAGTTCTCATTTACTTTTATGTGTTGGTGTTTCCTTACTCATTAGATACATCACCTGAAACTTTAAATTCTTTCCTCTGCAATTGCATATTAGAAACTTCTTTTTGTTAAATGAAAGAAAAGAGTCTTACAAAAACCTTGGATACCAAAAGCCAAAGCTTTAAGAAACATTGTAGATGTTTCTTAAATATCATTGAATTAACAGTAAAACTAAGTTTCAAACAAGGCAAGGCACTACATTAAAATAAGAATGCAGTTCCACTGCTCCAGAAAAGCAAGAACTGTGTCAAGAGCATGCCTGTGCTTATTATTTCTTTAACTCATCTTTATAGAGAGTCTTTCAGACTTTACCAAAACGGAATACGACCAGTACCCACAAGAAACGGTATGGGAAGAAAAGTAATGCAGTCAAGGTAACACGTAGGCATTGCAAACTTAGGATGCATTTTTAATGCTTTTGCACAAGCATGAAGGAGAAAAATTTTGTATGATTGGAATAGTGAAACTCCTGAAAATAACTTGTCATTGGGAAGAGATAGAAAACTTTAGTATTTTTTGGTCTGGTGGCACTTTAAGGAAAGAAGGAAGCAAAGAACAAATCCTTAAAGAACCTTACTTTCAATTACCAAATTGCAAAAGTTAGGAAATACATAATTCACTGTAAATAGTGTGTGTCTAAGTTTAGAAGTTGCTTAATGTTTTCCATGACAAAACTTTGCTCCAGTTGTTTTTAACTTTGTCAGTCTCTACTTCAGGTTGTTTTTTTCTTGATAAAATATTTAATTAAAAACACCACAGTAATTTCTGAGACTGTGTTGAAGAACTTAATTTCCTGGCCAATGCTAAACATCCTCTCATGCCAAATTAAGAAGCCTCAGTGCTTTTAAGCACCAAAACATAAATTTGTCACACCAGTCAGGCTGTTTGAAAGTGCTTTTGTTAGCCTCATGAAATGCTGCTGGTTCCAAAGCTAAGATTTCTGCAGTGAGTTGGTCAGCTCTGCTTTGAAGAATTTCATTAATCATTAAGGCATTTAAGTTAAGAATGGTATAATTTCAGCATATTTCCCTGCAGATGTTCCCACTAGCTGACCAACAAATTGGTCAACAGAGAAGCTCTTTCTCATCACTACTATACCTGCAGTCTCTCTGCCTGTGCGAAAGAACAGGAAGGATTGTCACAATTCAAACTCTCAGCTGAGATTTCCAGAGGAGTCTCTGAAGCACCTGACACTTGCTTGAGTTTTCCATAAATTTGAAGCTCATTTGTGAACTCATACTTACGGCATTGTTTGTTTTGGCACCCAAAAAATACAATTATACAACTACGTGGATGACTATTCTTTAAGAGGTGTCTTTGCAAGTGCCATCTCAGCCCTGAGTCTTCTCTGCTACTCATATTACACTAAAGCACCTCCTGGCCTATGGATGAAGTTTATACACAAGTTAAATTCACAATAAAATCACGTTCAAGACAAATATTAGCATTACATTTCCCTCTAAGATTACAACATTCACACTAAAGCTAGTAACAGACTTTTTTTTTTTTTTGAGGGAGCTAACTCACAGTGGTGTGAGAGATTATAGTGAAAAAAAACCCCAACATCCCCAAACACTGTCACTGGAAACTCACCCTGTACACAGCCCTTTGCACAGTCATCCTTCCCTGAAGGAGAGATTAAAAAATTTACCCACTCTGGGACCACAATCAAAGTCAGAGATTTTTAGTTACCAATCTTAATCATAGAATCATAGAATGGTAGGGTTGGAAGGGATCTTTAGAGATCATCTAGTCCAACCCCCCTGCAGAAGCAGGTTCACCTAGATCAGGTCGCATAGGAACATGTCCAGGCGGGTCTTGAAGACCTCCAAGGAAGCAGACTCCACAACCCCTCTGGGCAGCCTGTGCCCCGGCTCCCTCACCCTCACAGTGAAATAGTTTTTTCTTAAATATAAGTGGAACTTTTTGTGTTCCAGCTTCATCCCATTACCCCTTGTCCTGTTGCTAGCTACAACAGAAAAAAGGGATGTCCCAACCTCCTGATATCAAATGGGTTCTTCCAAGGTCTGCATACTGCTAATAAATTCTGAAAGTTGTGACATGTACAAGAGATCCATATTTATACAATTTCTTTGTAAAATTGCAGCCTTCAAGTTCCCAGGTTAGAAAGTGAAAGAGATCTCATCACTTAGATCTTATCTTGCAGAAGAATGCCTATGCTTGCCTGCAACTCCTACCTCCTTCCCATGACCCACGGTCTGATTCTCTCTCTTCCCATTCCATCCCTCAACTTCTATTTAACATGACAGATAGAAGCTCTGCCACCGCATTTAATCAGTCCAGTGAGTAGCATCAGCTACGAGCTTCTCACTAGCCCAGAAAAGCACTTTAAGAAAGTGTTAGACTTTACAACAATTCAAAGAAATAAAGATTAAAAACTTAATTTCAGGAAAATATACTTTTAACATATATAATAAAACACACTTGCATCTGTAACCAAAAAAATCCAGTTCTGTAAGCAGCAGAAAAGACTCTGGGTTGAGATAGTACACATGCAAATATCTCTTAGTTACAGCTGTCCATGCTGCTTTACGAAGTACTTAAATTTACAGTAGCTGTTATTTAAATCTTGTAAGCATGCATCCAACAGAAGTTAAATGGAGGAAAGAGAGAAAAGGAAAGAAGAGGGGAAGGAAAGAAGGAAGGAAAAAAGGGGGGAGGAAAAAAGGGGCGAGGAAAAAAGGAGAGGAAAGGAAAAAAGGAGGGAAGGAAAAAAGGGGGGGAAGGAAAAAAGGAGGAAGGAAAAAAAGAGGGGCAAGGAAAAAAGAGAGGCAAATTAAAGCAATTTGCTGTTGCAGGTTGACATCCATCATTTGACCACGCATAATACAAAAAGCAACAACTATTAATCACTGCAAGTTTCAGGAAAAACAAAGCCAACACAGAGTGTAAAATACTCTAGACTCACTACCCAATTATTGTTAAAATAGGCTGAAAAATCTCAACATTGTGAGATTTTTTTTTAAACAGCAGGACTCATAGCAGACAAGTAACTGTGGGGTATGTGGTGAAGAAAGCAGTTCCCATACATCTCAGTGGCTGCAGATGAGCAGTGGCAGATGCTGACAAGATTGCAGGAAGAGAAAGGGCAGTATCGTGGCTTAAGCAGCCGAATGCTTGTCTGCAAGACTGAATTCCATCCCTGCTTCTTTCAACCCCACAGCTGCTGCATGATGCTAACCTAGTCACATAAACTGAGATTTCAGAGATGAATTGGTTGACCATACAGTCATTAAGATTCTGATTTTCAGTAGGGGAGGGAAATGATTATAATATCCCACTGGAACACAAAAAGTGGCTTTGAAAAACAGAGCCCTCATTAAAAAAAAAAAAAAAAAATCACATTTATCATCCAATTGTACCTCAGCCTGAGCTGCAACTCAGCCTCTGATTTAGCATCTGCAGTCTTCCATCTGCAAAGGCAATCCTACCTCAAAAAAGACAGGTATTTGCACTTCTCATGTGTTCATTCAGTATTTATACCCAAATGAATGCTAACAAAGCAGCATTCCAAACTTCTCAAAGAGTATTTAAACGATCTACATTTGTTTCTCCTCTTATTCACAGGTGAATGGCATCCTGGGATACATCAAGAAGAGTGTGACCAGCAGGTTGAGGGAGGTTCTGCTCCCCCCCTACTCTGCCTTGCTGAGGCCTCATCTGGAGGACTGTATCCAGTTCTGGGCTCCTCAGCTCAAGAGGGACAGAGAACTTCTGGAGAGAGTCCAGCACAGGGCCACCAAGATGATCAGGGGACAGGAGCATCTTCCTTATGAGGAAAGGCTGCGGGAACTGGGGCTGTTCAGCCTGGAGGAGACTGAGGGCGGACCTCATTAATATTTACAAATATCTAAATGGTGGATGTCAGGAGGTTAGGGCATCACTTTTTTCTGTTGTATCTAGTGACAGGTCAAGGAGTAATGGGATGAAGGTGGAACACAAAAAGTTCCATTAAAACATAAGGAAAAACTGTTTCAGTGTTCAGGTGAGGGAGCCCTGGCACAGGCTGCCCAGGAAGGGTGTGGAGTTTCCTTCTCTGGAGGTTTTCAAAACCCGCCTGGACGTGTTCCTGTGTGACCTGATCTAGGTGGGTCCTGCTTGAGCAGCGGAGATGATCTCCAAAGGTCCCTTCCAACCCCTACCATTCTATGACTCTATGACATTAAGCAAATGAAGATTCCAGATAACTCTCCACTCTCACTTTTCTTCTCAAAATCATGATTACTGATTGAACAAAGCCCTCCAAATCTACAAATCCAGGATACACCAAAAACAGCTATCACAGCTTATATCAGAAACATACCTGGGCAATAATTTTCCCTGTTTATATACTCTTAGTACACTAAAAATTTTGACATAGCTGCTAAACAGCCAGTGTCTCTCAACATACATATTTTTCACTACGTCAGGTCATTAAGGACAGCGTGATTTCCAAAAATTTCTCTGCAAGCCAAAGAGCCTACTAATTTGACAGAATCTGTCATTTCTCTGCCCTCTTTAACAGCAGAAAATAAAAATAACAATGGAGTAAATTAAAACCAGGCCCTTCACACTTGTGGGCTATGGCATGCCAAGCGTCATATGAGACTGCTTCCACTGCAATGTTTACTAGAGCTGAGCTAGCCAGCTGAGAGAGCATACAGAAAAAAAACACCTCAACCCTGAACCTAATTTGAACCTTGCCTGTAGTTTTGGAAGAAAAATGAGAAAGGTGAACTTTATTTAACTTTTCCTACACCTCTGCACTTCCTACATAGGGTCATAAAAAGACAATGAAAAAGAACAAATTATCAAAGAAAAAAGGTCACTTGTGGGAAAATCTGGCCTAAGTGAAATTCAGAAGAGTGCAAAATTCAACAAGAAAGGCCGTGTCTTCCTCTGCGACCACAGGCAAATCAATTTCTAGGCCAAGGGGGATTAGATAAGCTCCAAAATTTTAGACATTTAGCCAAACTAAACCACTTGAGAGTCACCCGTTATTTAATATGCAATACTTTGTCTGGGGAGCAGAAAAAACCTGCCAAACCTGCACATCTCCAACAGGTCACATGCTGGCCAACAACATATATAAAAATATCTGAAAAAATATCTGAGCTTTAATTTCCATGATAAGAAATCAAAATAAAAGGTACTGCAATGGAAAGAAAAAAATCTTTCAGTACATAAAAGTTACTAAGTATGGGTTAAGTGAAGGCCATTTATTCTTTTATTTAATAATTAAAAATTTAGCATATGAAGATAAAGGAGACTTGCCTACTTATTTTTCCTTTGTTTTTTGCTAAAAAAACCCAAAACATCAAGAACCATCTCCATCATTAGTACTGGGAACTTGTACATATAAAACTGACGTATCCCACCTTCTGACTAGATTACAGATTTCCTCTTTGTGTTGACAGACTCCCAGACTGACATTTAGGATCCACATAGAAGCACAATAAATTATGCACAGCGAAAATGTTAACTAAGGAAAGGCAGCATTCTTAAAACGCAAATGAACATAAAGTTTACATAAAGGCCAGCGTTCTCCATGTGCCAAGAGACTTGCAACCACATACAGATACTGCACTCACATATAGATACAGAGTTCTTGATTTAATATTCTGGATGTTGAGCAGATGTGGATTCAATCTCCTATGTTTAACTTTTCCTGTAAACAGTACAAGATATATGTGCCAGCCTAAAAGACCATATGCACTACTGAAAAAATGCTCATGTATTACTGAAATCTCTGTGTACTACTGTAATTTCAAAAATTGGCAACATTCTTTAAAAAACAAGAAAAATCTATTTTGAGGCACTAAGAAGTAATCAATAAAATGTAGAATTTCAGTAGAAGCTGGCTTTTCCAAAGCAAGTCACAATCAATCATTATCTAACCTAATCTTTAACTACCCTGTAAATACAATACCCATTATTACTTACAGCATGTAGAAAGGGAACATTAAACATGAACATAGCTGGTTTGTTATCACAGTGGATCCGTTCTAGATTTCCCTACTTTATCTAACATTCTAACCAAAACTAAAATATCCAAGGCAAGTTATCACGGGATCTCTGTAGAGTCAGACGAATATTAGCACTTTCAAATTATCATTCATTGGACACAATGAATCACCTGAAATTGTGATTTTATAAAAATCCCTTAAAGTATGGCCTTCAACATTTATTAAATGTAGTGCAGGATGGTTAACCTCAAAATATACATACATGTAAAGTTGTCACAAGATGAATCTCAGCAAGGAGCCGACAACATCTCAGTTTGAATAATCAATGCTGTATTTTTTTCCCTTTTTAATAAATCTCAAGATAGAGTAGCTTTTTTTCCTTGTAATTTAAGTCTATTAATTATTAAGTTCTTAATTAAAAATTAAGTATTGTTCTGAGGTTGATTTCTTGCAACATTCTATTTATCACACAGCTGAACCCACAGCTGTGTTTTTTCACTGCTGTTGAAATCAGCAGTCTGTGAGTACTTTCATTGCCCAGAGTCCCCAAAAGACTTCATGAAATCTCAGGCATTCCTTGATGGAGCATCTTTTCTTCTTATTTTTGGGAAAAAACATAGTCAGGTTGAGGCATGATCAGCAACAAGTCCAAGAATCTTAAGGGTTGGAAGGGACCTCAAAAGATGATCTAGTCCAATTCCCCTGCCAGAGCAGGATCACCTAGAGCAAGTCACACAGGAACTCATCCAGGTGGGTTTTTAACGTCTCCAGAGAAGGAGACTCCACAACTCATCTGGGCAGCCTGTTCCACTGTTCCCTCACCCTCACAGAGAAGTTTTTTCCTTATGTTTCTTTGGAACCTCCTATGTTCTAGCTTGTACTTGTTGCCCCTTGTCCTATCATAGGACATCACTGATAAGAGCCTGGCTCCATCCTCCTAACTCCTCACCAAAAAGAAAAAAAAACAGTTGCAGAAGCAGAGAGCATCTTTATTAATGTGCAAGTTTTTCTACCAAGTAAATGTTCCCTTTTGAAGATTTCTAAATTCTGTTTATTGCATCTGCTGAAGAGAGGATGGGTACCAACAGCCATAATACTAAGACAGATTGCTTTACCTCAGGTTCATGTATGTTCACCCTAGGACCACTTCTTTACATTGTCCCAGTGATCACATTGTAGTGTATTACAATTCAGAGATCAGAATTCAACGGCCAAGAACAGGAAATTCAAAATGAATGGAAGAACTTATAGGCCCAAGTAAGTAAGGTTTGAGCTGTGGTGCAGGGAGAACACTAAATTTTATATCACTAGAGCCTGTGTGCTGGTTTTACAAGCACAGTTTCAGATGCAACAAGGAATAAAGAAATACATGAGTTGCTGCAGAGAAGTCTGCAGATAGCAAGCAGTTCCTAAGAAAATGTTTGGGAAATTTGTGTTACCAAATCATCCAAACATTGTGCAGAGTCCTGAGGCACTTTGATGCCCATGGGCTGTGTACCTTCAGCATGCATTAGCAGAATCAGTTCTGATATTGTCTGATTTTACTTGACTAAACTAACTTTCATTCAAATATTAAGTTCTCATAATCATGAACTGTGACAGACTGTACGTTAAAAATCAGCATCACTGGGATGCTCTTTGGTAACTGAGTAGATATCATGAATATCATTATCAACCTCAAAGATATGAAAGACGGAATGTAGTTCCCTCTGTTATGCTGCTTCCAAAGATGATGTTACTAGTTACATTCACTGAATTCTGCTGGAGAACAGCCAGTCAGTGCTTTGATAGATTGTCATGTAGTTGCAGACCATGCCAGAAACATGGATCTGTGCTTTTACAGGACACTTCTCATCTGCAGCCAGGCCAGCCACCAGACTGCCTCTGCACCATTAGAATCATCCTTTTTACTGTGTTCTGGACTGCAGTATGATTATGAGACACCCAGACTACCAGATGATGTCAAATGCTCTTGAAAGTGGGCATTTGCTGCATTGTCCTTTGGAATTACAATTTGGCTGTTGATCGCTAGCTGGAATTAAGTATCAGGCTCACAAGACAAGACTAAATTAGCATAATTTTCAAAGGATTTTAGAAAGTTCAGGGAGTATAACAACAATGAATATTTTCATGAATAGCAGCACATGCTCCAGAAAGAGGAAGAGACTTATTCAACACATTGCAGCATTCAATTTTCATGGATTCTTAAAGCTTTATCAGAGTCATGAAACATAAATCAAAGTTAAGGTTGAACAACTGTTAGAGATCTGCGGTCCCACAGATTTATTAGATCGAACTGAAGAGCCACCACTTTGAGGGACTAGAAGGTGGAAACTCAAAGTTACATTGAAGGAAAAGGGTCAACAGTACATTGCTAGTCTGTACCTTGTGAACGTGTCATGGTGGGAATATGCAAGAAACTCTGGATCTTAGAGAATTCAGGATCCTAAATTTATCTGAAACAAAAAGTATTATCCTGAGTCAAACAGGGGTAAAAAGCACTTCAAAATGATGCCTTTTACAATTACCCTTTGTTTTTTAAAGAGATAATGAAAAATTTTTAAACATAATTTAAGCACAAATGCAATATATGCTGCAGTAGACACCATATGCAAGTTCTGCTATGATAAACCAGAGTACTTCTCCTAATACTGGATTTAGCTAGGTCATTCCAGATCAGCAGAATGTCAATACTGTACAATACCCATCATCAGAGCCTGCTTGAGTCAATGAAACATCATGCTTACTAAGGCTGGGACCGTGTACTTTGAAGCAAGAAAAGATAGTTTTTAAAGCTGTGAATCTCATTTGGCTTTGAGGTTCAAAGGATGACTGTTGTTGAACTACTGACTTAGACCAAAGTTTAAATGTTCAGAAGTTTTACCAGAGAATACTCAAAAGATTCAATTCCACTATCTTGAACACACAGCAGAGTCATTTACCTTGTCAGGTTGAGTATCGCAAAGGATAAAAAAAAAGCAAACACATTTTATCATGACACAGTGATTCAACACTTTTATGTGTCAGAAATCATGTTCCAGTTTTGATTCCTCCCTTGCAAACTACAGAGATGCAGCTTTTGCTCCTGGCATACCTACATAGCCACCCCAACCCCACAGGAAAAGGTGAAGGTACTTGCAGCACTCCTGAGAGAAAAAAGACAGCGTAAGTGAAATTGTGCTGTGGGACACATCTGGTCCATCAGCTGCCAGCTGAATTACACTGACCTCAGCAGAGACCTGAGCTATGGTCTTTATAGCAAGCCTGTGCCAGGGAGCAGGCTAAAGCAACAGCTGCACTCCCTCTCTTGGGATGGACTTTGCTGTTCAAGAGTAGCCCAGGGCTAAAGCAGTTCACATCCGTGGTAAAATGAAAGGCAAACAAAGCCCGCCTTCACAAATTTCACCTGCAAGGGGAAAATCACATTGAGGTCTTCCTAAGAGAGACCTTACACCTATCTTGATTGCCTAATTTCAGCCATGTAATATCACTGTGGTGTAGAAAGAGACACCAGCTGGGCCAAGAAACCTCCACTGGGGCTACTCCTCCATTTGATCCAGAGCAGCACAGCCTTGCACTGACAGAAGATTGAGCTTGAGGCCTTTTAAGCAAAATACAGAGGAAGCCAAAAAGTCTGGATTTCTCATCCAAGTTCTGCACCAACTCCTTATACATCAGAAGAGCTTTACTTCAAGCTTCTACATCTGCAAACCAAGAACATTAGCTGCTTTTTAACTAGAGAGTACCTCAACATTTGCTAATGTGCAAGTGTAATTTGACAATTAAAAAAGCAATTTATGATTACGCTGACAAAAGCAGAACATGACTGGAGAACACAAAGTACCATATATCATAATTTGTCTATTTTATGGGAGGATGAAAATTAAAGTAATGTAATTATACTAAATTAAAAAAAAAGGTAAATGTTTGCTTAATTTTGTGACCTCAGGCCTTGCAGAAACAATTGTTAAACCTGAAAAACATGCTACACCCAACACAGCAAGACTGAGCAAGCACGCAAGCACTGCAGAGGAGACAAGTGGCGAGGAACCAGGCTCCCACATAAGCAGCCTCATGTCCCCACTGTCTGACTCAAGCCTCTCAGCTTCAAGCACAGCTTCTTTTCAGAAGCTCTTTGATATCACAGAATCTTAAGGGTCGGAAGGGACCTCAAAATATATCACCATGGGTGTCAAGTTGAAATGCAACAAGACAGAAGTAGAGATCTATTTGTCAACATCTCGCAGGCAAATGGGCAGCATTTGACCCTCACAGTAACTCAGGTACTATATATCAAAAAATATGTTTGTGTATCATTCTTAAACAAAACAAAAAGAATTATAATTTACTGACTGATGTGCACAGTCAGCACTTTCTTTTTTCTCATATCAGCAATCAGAAAAATTTTTACTGGTATGAAGAATTCCAGAAACATTTCATTTCCCAAACAAAATTGAAACAGTATTTTTAAAAGGAAATAAAACAAAAATCCTAACTGCAGTGTTTTCAAGGGCTGTAAGCATGACAACTCATCTTCAGATCAAAGACAGCTCAAGGTAGATGTAGTCATTCATCTCTTCAGAATAACCCTAAATGTTCACATTTTCTACATCGTTTGTAATGGCTGTAATGGGTATAAAAGCTTCTGTCTAGCTAAATCTATTTAGTGAGAATCAATAAGACTTTTAATCATAGGGTGAAAAATATGACTTGCAGATTAAATGAAAACAAAACAGAAACACATAAAATTTGTATTATATTTTGGGAGAATCACAGAATCTCAAGGACTGGGAAGGACCTCAAAAGATCATCTAGTCCAACTCTCCTGCCAGAGGAGGACCACCTAGAGCAGGTCACACAGGAACTCACCCAGGTAGCTTATCCAACACCTAGAAACACCTGTAGTGCTCCCAGCTACAAACTCCAGTGACAGCAGGGTTCAAAGTCAGATTCTGTGGAGCTTTCTCAGATTTTATGTATAACCTCAGGAGGAGAGAAAGACAAGCAGAGAAAATGGAAAGTTGTAGGTTGGCCTGTTTTTTGGGGTTGTACTTGTTTTTTTTTCTTTTTATTTAAATGCAAGTAGGTTTCATGCAGAGGAAAAAACAGGCAAAAAAAGAAGTGTCTTCCTAGTTTATTTCCTTTATCCAAAAGTTATGGTACAGGAATGAATCACTTCAGATTAGACAGTGCACGCACACACACATAGTCATACCTCAGAACACTGAAAGAAGTCCAAATTTGCACAGTTAGCACAAGATTTTAGAGAAGCAAACAACTTCATTCAAAGCTTCATTAAAAGGTAGGACTCACACTGGTTTTGAATTGTCAGGATTTTTTTCCATAAGACCCATTACAACTAAAAAGATATGTTAGTTCCAAAGGGAGAAGCAGTAAAACAGAATCTCTCTGCATTAGAGAATCAAGGTATATTTCTCCTTTCTATTTTTAACAACCTCATCATTCTCTAAATACAGCTCTGATCTTGCATTTGGCCCATGGCAATCTACCAAAGGAAAGTTAATGAATTACACATAACCTATTTATGGGGGTTTTTATTTGTATAACTAACATAGTTAGTTATTTGCACGTTTCTAAGCTAATTCAAGTGCCATTAAAGGAGCTGCTTCATCAAATACAGGCAAGTTGAACCAAGGGAAGCCTTCCAGGTTACATACAGAAAAGGCAACATAGTTGCTAGAAAGACATTTTTCACAGGTGACATTGTTGACTGAAATCATGCAAATCTCTGAACACAAATCAGCATTTCTGCAAGACAACTTCATATCACAAATTGACCTCAACTAGTATCATTAAAGCAAAATACACCTCTTGAATGCAAAGCGTGTGTCACATCACTTGAGATGTATCATAACACAGTAACACATAGACTGGATGGATTGCATCGCGCTTGCTACTGTCATTTTAAACTTATCTCACACACTTGGATATAAAAGGACTGCAATACTGCTCTATTAAATGCCTTGTTATCACAATATTTAGTTTGCTGGCACAAGGTGGAGCTTTGTTGGAGACAACCATAGCTGCTGTAGATATGCAGCACCACACACAAATAAAAGATCAGATCCCGAGAGCTGGGCTGTTGTATTAAAGCAGCACAAAATCTACACTAGTCAGCCCTAGCCTCTCAGCCACAACCTTCCCATTCTGAAGGTGGTTGGTTTGTTTCTCTTCATATTCCTGGATTATGTGGTACGTTAAGTCTCCTTAGACTTAAAGCAAATACACCCCTAGCCATTGAGCCAACTGCAGGGGAAAAGAAAGAAAAGAAAAACTATTAAGCACTACTTGGAACAACAACAAACCCTGCCTGCTGAGGTAAGCATGAGAGCGCTAACCCTTAACCACCTCCCCACTGTTCATTGTCACACCCAGGGGCAAAGATAAATTGCAGCAGGAAAGTCTGTTGAAGTTTAAGAAGCTATCACCCTCAGCTGCCGTTCTCGCCTTCCTGTCAGAGATTACAATCCCTGGGGCAGAGTAAGCAAGACAAGCATATGCCTCCAGCTCAGCTACATTAGTTACTGTGTCATATATTAACTTAAACTAATGACAAGTGTTTACTGTTCCCTGACATGTTAGCCTTTGGGCTGAAGAAGCTGAAGCATTCCTGTCAGTTCTGAAATGGGGACACTGGCTTTCAGAGTGCAGAGGGCTTCAGGGCAAGTAGCTGGGTGCAGGCAATGATGATTCCTTCAGCGGATGCCAGAGCCTGAAAATTAGGATTCAGAACATACCTTTCCTCCTTTCCCTTTCATGGTGTAAAAAAAGAAGTTTCAAGGACAACCTGATCTAGGTGGACCTACTTTAGCAGGGAGGTTGGACTAGATGATCTCTAGAGGTCCCTTCCAACCCCTACCATTCTGTGATTCTGTGAACTACAATCCTTTCACTCTCTATCTGGGCCCTCTCCCAAGCCTAGCATTGGCTCTGAGTGAAGAGAAAGCTGCAGAGACACATATTTTGGGTCTGCTTTATCACACAGAATGTTGGTTAGAGAAGTTCTCTGACAAAACAACACAAACAGACTTAAAAATATTCCACTACACTCACAAATGATCTGACAGTTTCCTGGACTGTCAGAGGAATACTGGTTTTTTTGTTAGGCAAACTTTTAGCTTTATTCTTCAGCACTGCAGTTTCTCTCTAGCTTGTCTTCCTTTCAGTCACCTTTGATCCTGCTGACTTCAGCGACTGCAGTCATCTCTAAATGCTGTGGTCAAGTAGTTGAAGAAATACTACAAGCCTCAAAACAGATTAGTGTACATCCCTCATGAGGTAAAACAATGATCAGCTACAGAAGCAGGATTTCACAGAACCAAAATTGGAACATTCAAACCTCATACAACTGTAGAGGCCACTCCTTCCCTTAACAATGTGGCCGAATACTGTGGCACTTCAGGCCTTGACAAATTTTCAGGTAGACAAGCAGCAGCTACATCTCTTTCCATCTAGTACAGGTCAGATATTTAACTTTGACACCATGTTTGCTTTTTGACTACATCAAGAATAGAAAGATCCTTTGCAGCTATGGTAAGAGCACAAAGGGAATTTTTAAAATCCTCCTAAGCTCACTATTTCTGGGTGGAATTGCTTTTATTTTGGTGAAAAAAAAGAAAGCTTCACACTAATGCCCACTATCTGTAGCCTTCAGTCTAAAAACATTGCCTCTCTTTCTTCCCAGAGGTACCATCAATGCATGAACACTTCCATTCATGATAAGATTTAAAGTGATGGGAAGTCGGTAATGAGTACACTCAAGAAGAAAAAAGATAATCATACTCTTATTACAGAACATAGATGTTTTTGTAGCACTCTCCTTGGTGCTTTACTGTAAAATAATCCACTAGAAAATCTGCCTGCAGGCAAGAAAAAGAGATTCCTCTTGATATTCTTCCTTGCATTCATTCCTTAAAGTTTGCTGGTTTTGTCAGCAAAGGCACCAATTCCAAGAATTCTTATGTTATAGATTCATACCGAATAAAATAGACAAGCTTGCTTGGGGTAGGTGGTGTCTAACTTTAAGCAAAGGGCTACAGTTTCAGGCAGTGTGGGGGGAAAAGGGTTAATGAGTAGCACTTTTAACAAAGACCCCATTGTTACTAGGAGATGGACCTCTGTGCTCCATCTTCAAGCATGAGTAGATACCGGTTAAGGTTCTAACTAGTAAATCAAGACACGATTATAAGCATCTTTTAGACAATTCTCACTTTCATAACAGTGGAAGAGGAAATGCTTCTCAAGCCTCTGCCCAGAGTGTACAGAAAGTAGATGCACATTATAATAGACACGGTCTATGGCCAATGGCATCCTGAGATGCATCAAGAAGAGTGAGGCCAGCAGGTTGAGGGAGGTCTTGCTCCCCCTCTACTCTGCCTTGCTGAGGCCTCATCTGGAGTCTTGTGTCCAGTTCTGGACTCCCCAGTTCAAGAGGGACAGAGAACTTCTGGAGAGAGTCCAGTGCAGGGCCACCAAGATGATCAGGGGACTGGAGCATCTTCCTTATGAGGAAAGGCTGCAGGAACTGGGGCTGTTCAGCCTGGAGAAGAGGAGATTGAGGGAAGACCTCATTAATACTTGCACGTAATTGAAAGGCGGATGTCAAGGGGATGGGGCAACACTTTTTTTCTGTAGTGTCCAGTGACAGGACCTGGGGTAATGGACAAAAGCTGGAACACAAAAAGTTCCACTTAAGGAAAAACTTCTTTCCCGTGAGGGAGCCCTGGCACAGGCTGCCCAGGGAGGGTGTGGAGTCTCCTCTGTTTTCAAAGAAGTTTTCAAAGCCCACCTGGACATCTTCCTGTGTGACCTGATCTAGGTGGACCTGCTTTTGCTTTAGCAGGGGGGTTGAACTGGATGATCTTTAGAGGTCTCTTCCAACCCCTGCCATTCTGTCATATCTCCAGTATGGAAAACACCTGCTCCATATCTTACACAGGCAGTAATAAAACTTCAGATTTTTTTACTTTTTCAAGTAAACACACAGTATTTTCCTAACACATGAAGTTCATCATGAGCCATAGGATTGCTCATATTAAAACTAATTCTTAATGTTGTTCTTCATTCAACACTGAACAGTTGCCAACAGTCTTAATTCAAACATCTTCTGGAAAAAAGGAATATGGCAACAATGAATAGTTATCTATAAATATAGAAATTTTAAAAGAAGAAATTGCAGGGTAGCAGACTAGAAATGTTGTACGTAAACAAACAATGATCAGATTCACCATTTTGTAATAATAGCTTGATATGTATTTAAAACCATGAGGCAGAGAGAACCCACTGTTAAAAAACAGAGAGCAAGAAAACAAAAAGGGTATAAAAGAAGTTCTCGGAAAACAATTACAGATCATTGTACATAAAATAAGAACTAAAACAAAGAGGCAGCACTTTAAAATCCATGTCAATGAAACTCAGATATGAAGTTTAGGTCCATTGCTAGCTGATAGTAGAAAGAGAAGATAAAAAAGAAAAGAAAAATAATAAAGTGAAAAGTGTAATGGATATGTTTAGTTCCTTCACAAAATAAAGCAAAGAGATGCAATTACTTCACATGACACTGTGAAAGGAACCGAAATTTTCCCCCTCTCTAGCATGTAGTAGGAGGAAATGAAGCAACTAGTATGAAGAAAAAGACACTTCATCTCAATATGATAGCATAGTAAGTTTAAATTCTAGAAGTGTAAAGGTTCTGACTGAGGATTTCTCTGAACATCAATTTTAGACATACCACAGAAACTGGGAAAACTCCAAAAGATGGGGCAAATGTCAGTACAAACTATTTTTTTAAAAGATAAAAGGAACTACAGACATGTTTAGTTAAAAAAGGGCCACTAACTGCAGCAATGCAAGACTAAAACAGCTATTGAAATTGATGCTAGAAGAGCTACTTATCAAAACACGAGAAGAACAAAATAAATACTCTCTTATTCTTTAGACTTAACATAATTTTATTAAAATTAAGGATACTTGCATCTTCAGGGTAACATCGCAGCTAATGGCAGTTAATTTGGTAGCCCTGACAATGAATTAATGCTAAAATACTACCAATACATTCAGCACTGTTTTCAACAAAGTATATACCAACAAATAAATCTTGCTGCTATTTGACAGCTTGTAGATCTAGTTGTGACTCATGCTAATATACTTGAGCTTCTCTTAATACAGGTAACTTACCATTAAAGGAAGCTTTGACTAAAAAGTTTGCCAAAAAATAGTATACATTACACAGATTAAAAAGTTTTCCACCGTCTGATCAAAAAATGTTGCTACTGGAATGAAATCCTCACAAAGACTATTTTGAACAGTCTTCTTTGGAATAGGAGACTATTCAATTAGTTCTTATTAGAAACTAAAACTGATATAAAGTATTTGCTGACTAAATCTGGACATGAGTGTTGCAGAAGTATCCAGTAACAAGGCATTTCACTGTTACAAAGTGATACTAATCACTGATCAAATGATCTTGGTCCTACAAGATGACTTGAATGCTAAAGTCTGCAAAGGCAGGTCACACACCTAGACAAGAAGCAGTCACTTCAGAATGCAACAACTTCAGAAAACATTTTAGATAACTGTCTCAAGCTCTCAGTACTAAGCAGAACAGGTGTGTGCATAATACATTAATAGGACTATAAGTAGAAACAGAGAAATAATTTCACATTGATGAGCACATTATTAATGCTTACCTTCAGAAGGGCTACAGAAATACTAGAGATACACAAAGAAATCACCAGCTGTTGGTTGTGCAATATATTTATTACACACTCATCAACCCTGCTAGCGGAGATACAACAAAATCCCAAATGGGAAGTTAAAAAACAACAACAAAGGATATGAGGTTCCTCAACATTCGGGTGACTTATCAGGGGATGAAATTGACTCATCATACAAGAATACTCAAGTTTTAAGAACTATTCTTTAACACATTCCATGAGCAAGACAAAGTTATTCTTGTGAAAGACGGATTTTAACATGGACTTAACAGTTCATTACCTCTTTGGAGTCTGTGAATCCCCCACTTCCTAATGCATGCTTACATGGATCTGAAAAAATACTATGTCTGCCTGCCTGCAATGTATCTACATACTAATCGTGTTTAGTTTGAGTAATACCTCTTGACCCAGGAGCTTTCTCTGCTTGCTCAAAAAGCTCACAATTCTTTGTCATAGTGCCCAATCAGAGACTTGGGTTTTTTGAGAGAAGGGACAGCTTCTTTCTTTTGAACCATCAGACACCAGTCATCATCTGGAGCCTGCGGAGGGTTGACAATACTCTCAAGCCCTAGTGTGCACTTTTACACTCCCTTGTTCAGAGCAACGCTGGATTGCTCTGTTCCTGCCTGCATTCAAACCAATTTCACTGCCTAGGTCTGGAGTTAAGAGCCCTGAAGAGGAAGCATCTGGCCAAGCCTGCTGATAAGCTTCTGGATGGCATGTCTGCATGCTATGCTCTAAGCTCTTAACCTGGCTTTTGCTCCCAACCAGTTGTTTTACTAGTCATTATGGCTCAGTTGATACCATAGGATCCACAGTCCTGCTGGGGCAACACACCACGGCGACTGAAAGAATTGACCTAAAGGCCTTGGTGTTCCCTCACACCTTCTCCTTCAAATGCAGGACGCTCATGAAGACCAGGTTCTTGCTCCCATTACTTGAAGTTCCCCTTGCGGCTATTTTCCTATCTCCACATCACTTCCCAAGACCTCCTCCCCTCACAAATCTCGCATTTGTCCCCTTCTAACTTTTGTCTGGCCTCTCCGACGCCACCTTTGCCGAGCCTGCCGTGACCCCACACAACCCGGGAAGGTGGCGCCGGGCAGAGGGCGAGCCTGCGCCGCCGCCCCACGGCCCCGCCTCTGACCAGCCTGCTCACCCGCGTCGTAGAAGGCGTCCAGCACCGCCGTCTCCCCGAAGTCCAGCTCCCCGAAGTTGACTGTGCCGAGCTGGGCTCCCTCGGCCTCGCAGGCCCGCAGCAGACACTGCCGTGCCCCGGCCTCGGGGCTCCGCGCCCCGGCGGCGCCCTTGGGAGGGTCGTTAAGTACATACACGGCCCGCAGGCAGCGCGGTCGCGGTGTCGCCGCGCCGACCTCCGCCGCCTCCCCCCCGCCCGCAGTCGCCTCCGCGGGGCCGACGGCCGGCAGCTCCGGCTCCGCGCTGGGGTGCGGCGGCTCCGCTGCAGCGCTGCCGCCCGCGGGGCTCTCCATAGCGGCGTCGAGGGCTGAGGGGAGCCGGTGGCTGCCGGCAGGTGCTCAGGCGGGGCCGCACCCCATCGCACAGTTGGCGAACTCCGGCGGAGCAGGGTCAGGCGGCCCTCGCGCCCGTCCGCCCGCGCTTCTCCGCTGGCTTCCGCGGCTGGGCGCTGCGGCCGGGCGGCACCGCTCCCCGGCGGGCGGGCACAGGCACGGGGACGAGGTGGGGCGAGGTGAAGGCGGTCGGCGCGAAACGGAGCTCAGCGCCGCCCTCCCCGGACGGGACAGCAGAGCAGAGCCCGGCTGCTGCCGCGGCGCACAGCCGGACGGCCGCCCTGGGCCTTCCCGGGACAGACGCTGCGGTTCAGCCTGCGGTCAAAGCGGTACTGAGGGGAAAGCAGCACCGTCGGGCCGATCGCGTCTCGTTTATTACTTCCCTTCCCCGCCCCTCGCCGTGCGAGCAGTACCTTCGCGCACCGCCCGCCACTCCACTCTTACTGTTGTGGCTGTTATTATTTTACAGAGGGGCACCGTCTGCCCCGCTTAGGTTCCTCTGAGGGATACCGAGGTTCAGTTAAGGCGATCGGGCCACCTTCCCCCGCGCTGCCGCGAGGGGCCTTTCCCCTGCCCCGCGGGTGCGGCCGCATGGAGCCGCTTCACGCCGCCTGCTGTTGAGGGGCCTGCCGCTGCGGCCTCGGCTGGGCATCCCGCCGACCCCCTTTCTCGAGAAGCAAAGACAACTGCTACTGCTGTTTCTTCGCTCAATTCAGTCCATCATAGCCTTTTCCTCACAGATTCTTCTTGTTGATATTGTTTAAACGACTTTGATAACAGACGAGGTGTATCAGAAGTTTTTATAACAGTTCACCCTTATATTTATAGACCTATAGAATAGTTTGGGTTGGAGGGGATCTTAATGGTCATCTAGTTCCAATCCCCCTGCCATGTGCAGGGTCACCTTCCACCAGACCAGGTTACTCAAAGCCCCATCCAACCTGCCCTTGGACATTTCCAGGAGTGAGGCATCCACAGCCTCTCTGGGCAACCTGTTCCAGTGCCTCATTACCCTCACAGGGAAGAACTTCTTCCTTACATCTAATCTAAATCTCCTCTCTTTCAGTTTAAAGCCATTATACCTTGTCCTATAACTAGATGCCCTTGGAAAACTCCCACTGGCTTTCTTGCAGGCTCCTGTTAGGTACCAGATCCTTCTCTTCTTTAAAAACTCCCATGATTGTGGCAAAATCAGCTCCTAGAAACTCTGTGGCAACTCCTGAATTCATGCAAGAATAACATTGATTTTGAGCACCCCATTTCCTCACAAGTTTATCAGCTAAATTGACAACAGCAGCCTCAGCTTTGTCTCTGCATTTGGGCAAGTTGCTGACTTATGCAGCAAGAGAAAGTGAAAGGCTGCCCATGGATAATTCTGTATCTTGGTCTTGTACCCCAGCTGTCAAAAGGACACCAATAGATAGTACTGAAGTCATGGCCTACCAGCAATCAAAGGAGCAGTGGAAAACTGCAGTCCTCAAGCAAATTTGTTTTTGAAGTAGTAAACCTGTCTGGAAAGCTTTTTCATCTCATTTTTTCCTCACTGTGATAAAAGAGATTTTAAACAGCATCTTCACCTTCTGCTGCAGCATGGCTCCTCATGGCTACCGGAGATAAATATTTTTACCGTGTAATACAACAAAAGCAACAACTGAAGACTTACAGCACAGTATTTTCCTCTTTAGGTGTTCTGGCACTATGGTTTAGTGACTGTAGTAAGAATTGCAGTAGCCAGTCTTTCTGAGAAACACTCCAACATGAGGATAGCACAGCAACGTGTACTGTTCAACTTTGCTTATAGTGGGTTGTCAGAATTTTAGAGGGAATGTGGATAATTTGAGGCAAATTGGTTTCTCATTTTGAAGAATTTTGAGCAAGTAAACTGTTGAGTTTGATCCACAGGTTGGGAGTCTGTGTGCTTTGTTGAGAAAAGTACTAATATATGACACTTTGGAAGAACAGTATACAATAGCCACCAGAGATCCTGCTCATTCCTGGCAGCTTTCCTCTCTATCCAGGATCAAGGCTTTCTATATGACAACTTCATTAGCCTCGAGCCCTGCTAATGCACCAATTAGCTGAAGAAAAATCTAAATCTGCATTTAGAAGATACTCAGTGAACATATTGAAGCCTTCAACCAACACAAAGCACCAGTGTATATGTTTATTATCCTCCCTGATGCAAATCCTACTTTAGTTTGGAGGGGTACTTTTTGCATTATACATTTAGTAGAATGGCTGGTATTTAAACTTAAATGAAAAATACACCACTGTCAAAGTTAAGGAATTACTTTAACAGAAAAGAGTTTGTCATACTCAAGAACATTCTTGGGCTTTCAGCAACTAACATGGAAAAAACAAATTGCAGTTTAATGGGTTCAGAACAACAGATGCATGGTGTGGTGCTCTCTGTAATCAGGAAAATTGTCAAAGTGTTAATTTAGAGCAGATATATAGGCTGGAATTGCTTAGCGGGTTGCCACTGAGACATAATAAATAAGCCCTTTCTGCCTTCTAGAGATTATGAAAATTTAGTTTGTTGCAGCTCTAAAATGTTTCTTTGGGTTTCCTTTTGCAGTTTTTTAACATTTGTTACTGTTTTAAATTGCTTGCTGAGAGGTCTGTCTTTTGGTCTTCAAATGGAATTATCTTAGTAGATAATGTGTCGGCTTCCAAACAGTATCCTCACTATTGAGCATTTTTCAAACAAGCTGTCATGTTCTGAATATCCATTTTCAGTAGTTTAACCTGGTGGAATTTGTTCAGAGTTTGTACACTGTTTTTGAAGCTAGAAACAAAGAGTATTTTTAAAGGAAGAAGCTTCATTTTATATACTGCAACCAAGTCTTCAGAAACTGTGGTTCAGTGCTGGTATGCCTGACATTCCCACTGACCAACAGTATCTTCTGAACTTGCAAGTCATCTGAGTGAGAATAAATGGGGAGATTCAGGTTTTGGGATATTTGAACTGTTTCTGTGTAAACCAAAAAATGTTAAACCTAGAAGAAAAAAGCCAAGCCATGAAACACTCTTTCCTCTTATGGATACATGGTCCAGTAACAAGGTTATAA
Source organism: Colius striatus (assembly GCF_028858725.1). Taxonomy (NCBI): domain Eukaryota; kingdom Metazoa; phylum Chordata; class Aves; order Coliiformes; family Coliidae; genus Colius; species Colius striatus. The sequence goes on from NC_084759.1 coordinate 79,710,374, forward strand.
AAAGAGCCACTCTGCCCCCAGAGTGGCCTATTCAAAGGACCAGGCCAGAAGTGAACATTCAGTTTCCACACACCTTTCCAAAACCATTTGCTTTTGCACAGAACTTCACCTAACAAAACCAAGCATAACCCCAAGAAGTGAACACTTGCTACTTCTTCCACAGCAATGTGAAGATTTTCTCAGGTGGCACTTTGCACCTATCACATCCACTTAGTGCAGAATATTAATTACCACTTAGACACCAGAAGCAATATAGCAATATATTTGGTGTAATTCACAATGACACAGGTGCTCCACAGAAAACAGAAGTCCTTGAAAATACCTTTTTTTTCCCCTCCTCCCTATTGTTCATTTTGCAAATCTCTGAGCAGCAGTTGTTTCTCTAGACATAACTGGGCTAATGAGGAAAGAGCCCTTGGTTTGGTTCTTTTCTGTTTGGTTTTTTCCTGGGGCTACAAACTCACAGCTCCAACTGTAAAGCTGAGCTCTAAATTTATCTAAAGTTGGAGTCCACAGGCAGCTGTGCCATCTTTTTCCCTGGTACTTACATACTGCATACCTTAGCTTCATGCTCTTTTTAAAGAAAACCCACACTAGAATCAATGGCATAAATGTCAAGGACTCAACTTCATTGCACTTTGATAGTTTTAGCTGTAAAGAGGACTCCTCCTATTTTTTCCAGGGTCAGGGAAAGCCAAGATCTCTTGCCTCAAGTAATTACCAAATAAACGAGAAGACACCCAGATTCATGGGGACCTGCAGATCCAAGCAGTTCTTACAAAGTGCATATCCACCTGCCCATGCCCTGGCAGTAATTCCTGAAGACTGCTCACTGAGCATCCATCACACTTGAGCATGAAAGTGCCCAGGAGTCCATTCACAGGTACTTGGCACTGACCAGCCTCACACATGGGCACATCCTTGGCCACAACCACAACTCCCTCCTGTCCTTGCATCCCAGGTAGAGCCCACAGCTGGGGCCAGGCAACAACCTCCCGTACAGACTACCCCAAGAAGCACTGTCAGGGTGACAACTGCCTTGCATGAGCATGCAGCCAGAAAGTCTAAACTCTTAGACCTAGATGTCAGAAGTTTCTCCTGGATTGTGAAGATCAGGCATTAGGGAAAATATTCAGATCTCTGAATTATTTCTTGGAAATTTGTGGTATTGAAACTATTCCAAACAAACATTTTTTAAGGACTTGTTGGTATTACTGTTGCTAGTGTGATACCACACTTATTTTCATTCACAGTAAGCAAGTCTCCAGATAACCATAAACAGATCACTCTTGAAAAGCTTCATGAAGAGACCTTAAAATGCTACAAGCTTTAAAAGCTGACTTACCTGTTTTGTGAGGGAACGCTTGGGTGCCTCAGAGTGGTGTGAAGTCAAAACACCTTGGTGCCTAAATCAATATTGGAACTGGGTTCAGAGATCTCAGGGATTCTTCTTGCTTTTTTTTCACTGGAGAGCGTGAGGCCTCACAAGCTCATTTGACCTGCTGACAAAGAATGAAAGCTAAGAAAAATAACTGCTGGGTTAAGGAATATAATTCCCAGCACAGCTTTCTGTTCAGATCCACTGTTTTGCACGGAGAAGCATGTTACAGCATCTGCTTGTCATTCCCCCTTGCAAATGAAGGACAGAGTGACACCTCATATAAAGTATAAGTTTAGTTAAAGGGTGACCCTTCTCTTTCATTCCTCTCCGCCTGCCTTGGAGAATGACAATTTTATACATAGGCCATGTGTGCTCTCAAGTACACAGAGCACAGTGTAATCAATTTCAAAATTGGCTTTGATTCCATACTCCTCATTTCCTTTAGTTTTCAGCACATCCATCACTCAGGATTTCTTGCCTATGTATTTTGAGTAGTTATAGGGTAAGTCTTTGAAAGTGTGAATGAATAAGGAGTTCAGGCTAGCAGTGAAGAGATGATGCAAGTCTTTTTAATAGCTTCCACAAAACCAGAATTTCACTTACAGATGACTGTATGCTTTTGAAATTATTAAAAAAAGCCTCAAACAACAAACCAACAAACCTCTAGTAAATACAGTAGCAAACTGAAGGACTGAAAAAAAACCCCCTCAAACTTCCCTGAATCTCTGTCGATGCAGAGTGCTCTATATGGATAATAGGTGGCATTATTTACATTATTTCTCTCTATCAGACAGTTAGATCAGATCAATTATGCAAGGCTTGGTCATGTGCAACATTTTGTTCTGATTTTACTACACCTGTGGCTCTCCACCCTTCCTCACTCAGTTCAGGAACTGAGAAGCAAACAGCCAGATTAGAGCCAGAAGTTAACTCAAGTTCTCCAAAATGTAATCTTTAATAAGCCAAACAGAAAATCACTTCTCTCCAGTTTTTAACACATTTCAAATAATCATTAGTTAACACTTCAAATAGGAGAAAACCAAACCAGGCCTCCATATAGATGGACCTCTCTTACACACCGAAATTTCTAAACCCCTGCTAAAGTGACTAATGCTAAAGAAAATCCCAAGAAAACCTGGGGAAAGAGAAAACTTTTGACTTAGGAGGATGGAATCCTCAGATAACTGTCTTTATCATTATGATTTTTAGTATTCAAGTACTAGATATTAATATCTTAATGGCATCAGCCCTAGATTTCTTCATTCATTTTGACATGATGAGTATTTTCTCTTTTGCAGTCCTAAACTTAACACATTGCTCCATGTGTTAGGTCCCTCTGCAATTCAGCAGGTCCTAGGGGTGGGAAACATACATTTCCTTGAGGAATAAGAAGCAACTTCAAGGTCTGGTTTAAGATGTTTGCACGAGCAGAAGATTAAATAGTCTTACTGGGTCTAATTTATGTTCCTGTTTTCAGCTTGATCAAAGTCTCTTTGACTTCTTTATGTGTCACAGCTCAGCACTTTCATTGCAGTTGTTCTTACATACTATTTTAAGGCAAGACAAGATTCTCACTTTTAGCCTTTCTCAAGCTATTTCTCACTGAAGAAATATTCATGATAAAGGCCACCTGAGTATTCACTTCTTTTGCAGTTAAGCAGGTTTGCCCCGTCTATTGATAAAGGAAAGCCCAGCAAAATTGTGACCATGTTAGGGCACACAACATGGTTACACATACATATTGTACAAACAATGGAGAGGACTAGAATACGTGGTCATTTTTATTCACATTTAGGCAATTCTTATATTGTTGTAGATGCTAGGTACCTGAGGATACATGAGGCTTAGAAGCTTAGCAACAGCAAAGCTCTCAATGCTGCTTAACAACATTTTAAATACCTGTAATCACAATGGTTCTGATGTTACCACTTGGGACTGTAAAAAGTAAAGGAATCCTGAAGAGACAAGGATTGCTTTGAAGTGACAATTAAAAACCCCTGTGTTGATACTGATTTTTATAATAGGTACTAATGAAAACTTCATCTATTCAAGCAAATACAGAAATGTTGTACAACTTCAGTAAGAATCCTTAAACTGCACCCACATTTTTTTTCTTGTCAAGGCAGTCAAGAAATTGCAACATTTATTAAACATGGCCTGCCAATGTGCAAAATAGGGGTGAAGTAATTCACATTCACAAACTAGCAGTGTGAAAAGTCATGGGAGAAGCAGGCAATAATTGTTAGGAGCACAGCTAAAGCACCTAGCAAGACAGAGAGCAACCTTAGCCTTTTTGAAAACCTCTAGCAACTATTTTCTCCTCTTGCATGATGCCCATGCTTTGTAAATGTGAGCTTATTAGCACTGGGTCTGATTTTAATATTTGGCTTTGGCTAGGTGCAGTTCTTGGTACTTTTAATGGATGGGATGTGAATGTACATAATACTGCACATCACTCTACAACTGGTCCTGGTTACATAGTGAGACAAGGGGCCATGCCAGACATTTTGTCTTTTCTGCTTTGTCAGCTTCTATTACAATTATTCTTTGCTAGTGCAGTGTCACATGCTCGAGGCTATTAAAGCCACTGCCAAATAACCCGTCACTCTTGTAGAGTTAAAAATTTTACAGCCAGATACATTGTCACTCAAATGCAGTCCCTTTCCAGGAATCTATCTGCCAGTATGATAGGAATCATTCCAAAAAAGTTTTAATAACACTCTAAGTGAGACCTTCAGCCCATCATTGTGTCAAAAAGCATTTCTGTCAAAGTACCGAAGAGTTTCCTCTCGCACTTTACAGTGAAAAACAAGTTCAATAATAACTTACTTCCTGTTCTAAGCTAAGACACCCAGAAAGCACAGAGCATTCCTGACCTATTTGTGGGAACCAATATACACCTTACCTACAGTGTTGCAACAGAAATATCTAGCCCTTTTGATTTGGGAGATTCCACATAACAGCTATTTGAAGAAAAGAGTTGAGTTGATGATAGCAGTAAGATTTCCAGAAGCAGCAGTAAAAGGTAGTCCTTTTTGTTACTTGACAGCCTTATTTTCTCTAGAATTTTAAATTCAGATGTAAAACTGCAAATGATTTCAGTATTGCTCTGGAATTTTCTTAGTCTATTCACACAGCAGTAAAAAAGAAGTAAAATATAAGGTTATTACCCTGGCATGCACGTGCATGTAGATAATCTTTCATTTGTTCCCAAATGAGAAGAGCAACAAACTGCAGATTTCCATATGGCATGCACACATCACTGCAGAATGAAATTAACTTGAGGAGAGTCTCATTTGCTTTAACAGAGGCACAGCAACACCTCATTCCAACCTGCAAAGAGTCACCAGCTAGGGCCCACAGAAGGCAATCAGTTTACCTGAGCTGCAGCATCAGCACCTTCACAGGGGCAGAGGTGGTGGGCTGCTTCCTTAGGTGGGCAGCTGTCCTCCTGTATGTCATATGGGTGTTAGGACATACATTTCTAGAAGGTGGAAAGAGAGATGTTCAAGAAGAATTTTAAAGCCTGAGACTGCTATCCTTTATAATTCTGCAGGAGAGGGCTGATGAAGCATGACACCTGAGTGGGGTAACCAGGAAGATGAGTAAAAATGAGAGTGGGAGAACTCAGGCTCACCCGACTTGCATCCAGCTGGAGAGAGTGGTGCTGCTGAAGCTTGTGCATTGGTGAGAAGTTCCTCCTGCACTAATGACATTTGGGAACACTGAATCATCACTTTGACTGAGTCTACTTCACTGACTTTAACATAACTCAAATAGTCCAAGACCAATATTGAAACCCTTGGCCACTGCAGTAACACAGCATCCTTCTTGTGTTAGAGCTCCTCAAACATAGGTTACTGAACTGCGTTTCTAAGGGGAACAGATGCTTCAGATAAGAACATTAGAAGTTTTCTGTACCCCTGAGATCAGTGACAGACACACAGGGCATGACTGGGTAATCACAGCACAAACATCCTGAACCTCCAGTGAGAGACTCGCCATCCACTAATAAACTAGCTTTCTCTAGGCCACACTGCTTTTGCTGGGGTCTCAAAATTTATGTAATATTTCCTGCTGCCTTGTGATTTTATATGCTAAATGGCTGCATCTGTGCTTCCAGCAGGGATCAGTAAATTTGGCTCTTTGAATCCAGAACAGCCAAATTATCTAGCAGCAGCAATTTACAAGCAGGTGCACTTACTTTTCTACTTATTTTTCCTTAGCTGTTGTTCTGCTGTTTGGTGTTTTGTGCTAGAAGAAAGAGCGTGGTGTATGGCTTGTGTGAACTATGCTATCTCCTGTGCTTCTTATGCCCTTTTCAATGAAAACCATCTCCAGAAGGGGATAAACCCAAGCGAGGAGTCATCCTGTAGCAGGGACAGCTGCCCAGCTTAATTTTCACTACATCTATGAAGAACCCCAAAAGTGCTGTCACTGAATCCCAAACTCTTCGTTGTTGTTACACAAGGAGGTGAAGAACAGAGTCTGATGGGTCCCTTTGCAGAAGCACATTTGCAGTTCACAAGCTGAGATGAAGCATACAGGGAGGAGCTTGCTGTATTGAGGAAAATGACCTCCGTCAGCAAGTGAAAATACCAGGTCTAGGTGCAGTGAAGGGAAGGGGTTTTAACCAGGGAAAGCTTTGAAAACAGATACGTCTTTAATGTTCTGATATTCAAAATTGTTCATGAAGCCTGGCCATTCTTACCTAATTTGCTTTGTCATTCTCAAGTTTTCTCTCCCAAGAGAAACAACTTATTACAACTTTTAAGATTGTACTAATAAGAAATAAATAGGTATGATTTTATGTGCATTCTCCAGTTGCTTTTCCTGCATAAAATAAAGAGAGTTCAAAATCTGCTTATCTGGGGCTGAGAGAAATTGGTAGGCCCTTCCAACAATTACTTTAATGTTTCTACAAATTTGTCTGCAGTTGTATAGCTCATTAACTTGCTAAAATACATTAGGAGAGCACTCCAGTTTGCAGGGTAATGATTTCAACAAAATTAATTTACATTTTAAATTTTTCATCCTACAGTACTAAGACATTTAAAAATATTATTACATTTCTCATACATTCTTTAAAAATACAGAAGAGCATTAAGCCATTTTGTTGGTTTAGCTGTTTGCACTCCAGACGCCCACACTACACTAATAGTGGAATTGTGAGCACTGAAAGGGGAAACTCAGCTGCATTGCTGGCTCAAGGAAAGCCTGACTGTGGCAGCACAAAGAAAGTCTCTCCAGTATCTTTTCCTGAGGTTGCCAGTGGGTTATGCTAACCACCTGTAAAAGGCTGTGTCTGCATGGGATTGGAAATCTTGATTCAAAGAGCCAACATCAAGCAACAGTGTGTTGAGTGGGTCTGATAACCTTCATTACCCGAGTACAAAGTGGAGGGGAGGGTGCCCCAAAGCTCTGACCTGCCCGACACCAGGCTGATGGTTGTCGAGGCTGCTCATCCCCCAGCAGCACACACACAGCAGCACAACTTCCTGCAGACATTTAAAAACTGGCTTTTGCTTCCTCGGTTGCTCGATTCCAGGCTGGGAAATGCTGACACCCCCTTGCCCTCAGGGCTGATGACCAAAGGAAAGTAGTTATTTACCAGAGGCAGGGAAGCTGAGAGGCCAGGGTGGGAAGGCAGGTGAAAGGAAGCAGCTGCAGGGAGCAGCAGTGAATGGGCCAGAGCAGAGGCAACCAGCTGCTAACTCCTAGGCCAACTCAAGAGTCAGCTGAGGCCAAAGGTGCCAAGCAAAATCTCATTTCTGGCTGAAGGGTATTAATAACCATGGAAACAAGCACCCGATGTGTGGGGAATTCAGCTCCACCTCCTCTGGCTCTTTTTAACCTAAGGATTGCCCTGAACAGAAGTCAATGCTTGGAGGACTCTCTCCTTGTCAAAGTCTATGGGAACCACAGATACCCAATGGTAGTGCCACTCCTACACAACTTTTAAGCAGTATTCTTGCCTGCCTTTTGAACCATGGCCTGTCTGTGTGAAAGGCATCTTCTCTCTAACCAGTCTTTATGCTTTCCTGATCATCACGTCTCTATCTGTCCTGTTTCCAGCCTCAGGATCCTTTCTTCAGAGGAGAAGCAGATATCAAAGACCTGACACCTCTTCCTAGTCTTGCACTGCAGCAGAGACTACTGATTGGCTATTCCTGCAGCCAGCAGCGTTGCACATCACTCCCACCCCAGCTGTACTCTCTCTTTGGCTTCTGCTGCTTGGCTATTTGTGGGACCCATGAACTTCAGCGCCTCTGACCACAGCCTCCCCATGTTCCCAGGGCAGACCCACAGGAGCATGAAAGCCCTAAACTGAGGCTGCAAGTGTGAGAGCTGTCAGCACCAGTTAAAACGGCTATGTGGCATGGCCAAGGAATTCATAGGAACACCAGACATCTTCATGCCAAGCCAGCCCTGCAGCAGCAAACGTATTTCTGTTCTGGCACAGCCTTCACATATGGAGCCCCGTCCAGAGGAGCTGGTAACGCCACAGCCCTGGGCAGCCACTCCTGCAGCAAGGCAACCTGGTGTGGAGAGTGAGTGGGGGGAGAGCAGGGTCTGCTTGCACAGGTCTGCTCCTCCAGAAGATGATAGTTACGTAACTTCAGCAGAACATGAACTTCTGAAGGTGTCTTATGGCACTCTCTCACCATGCTTGCACAGGTGCAAATTGCAGTCCTGGCTGTCAGAGAGTACGGCACTCCTACGGACATTTCATACACAAGGAGCTCACAAAATCTACTGGTGAGCTGACTATCAAACATCTAGAAACAAAAAACCTACTGCATACAGTTGTGTTCAATCCTCTGAACTGTTAGCAGAACAACAGATTAATCTAACCCTTTTGCTCATCTACAAATGGATTATGAATAAAAACACAGAAGATAAAATTTAAGTAACAGAACTTAAACACTTTAAAAAGTTCTAAATGGAAATAAGATGGTAATTACTCAAAGTGCTAAGTGCTGTGATCTCACATCAAGAAATACTTGCTCCTTTTAGAGCTGAAGAAGAGCATAAGACCAGAAAAACTTGTTTTCTTAATAACCTAAAATTTTCCAAATCAAGAATTTGAATATTATCATCCAAAGGCATGAGCCTGATGCCTCACCCGTGACTTCTACACAGGAATAAGAAGTCTGCCACAAGACCGATGTGTGCATATTAATGACAAGTCATTTTACACAACTCTTCAAACAACAATATTTAATCATTTTGACATCAAAATAGTGTTGTAGCTCACCGGCATTTTCTGTTTAAATATAAACCCAAACATTTTTAAGTGCAGCAGTTTATAGCCACAGGTTTAATGCATAATTGATCCTCTTTAAAAAGTGAAAATCCACATGTTATGTGAAATATTTTCCACTATTATAATTAAGTGCAGCAAGAAGAGCTTATATTTCTACAAACTTCCTTCTCTCAGAATAATCAGCTTCCAAACCAAAGCATTTCCACCTCATTTTCTTTAACTTTCTTTTACAAAGCATGATATGTTGGACCTCTAACTTGTTTTTATAAAATGCCAAGTTATCATCTCAACAGGAGAAAAAAGTATGCAGTCTGATATAAAGAAACTCCATGCCAAATTTAGACTTTGGTTTGTAAAAACTCGAGCATTTCTGAGATGTCTCTTATACTTCTGAGGTACAACTCAGGAATCAATACGTTATTTACCACAGATACAATAGTTTATATCTTTCCAGGAATGCAATTAGGAATCCAGAGCTGTCCATTTCTGAACATATGCTGCAAATGTATAACTACAACCACAAACAGAATTCTTATTCCCTATGCTCCGTTTCCTCCTGCTCTCCTAACTAACTTCACAAAAACCATGGAAGTCATTCACAAATCTTTATTGCTGAAAAGCTATGGTGGGATTATCATTCTTTGTACAAAAATATTTTAATGTAGTTATTTAGAAATGTTAAAGAAGAGCATTTCAGTGATAAAATATTTTATTAGTGCTTCTGTTTGAGTACATTGAGCAATGTATTGGGACTTCAAAAAAAATTCTCAAGTTTCACTATCGAATCTTTCAATCTCAGACACCACTGTTACAATCAAAGCAGATGCTATGGTAGAGAAAATCATCTCAGAAGTGAGGTTCTGTATTACCAGTTGAGACCCACACAGCAAGATCAAGTATGGTGGAGTGTGTATTTTACTTATCTATGCATATTAAAAACATTATGGGAACTCTGCCAACCATGTGTGTGTGTGACAAGCCAATTGAACACTACATCTCATCCAGCTCCTGGCAGGCAGGGTGGTTAGCTGTGATACAGGATATGCCGGCTGGAGCCAGCTCTAGCATTTGATGAGATGACAAATAAATGCTTTGTGTGGGTTTTTTTTATTCACTCTGAAGCATCACGAATATCACTCATCCACTCATTTTATACTATGCAAAAATATCCATTATTTAAACGCTTTGTATAAACTCATGCTGACAAAGTATGAGATACTCCGTGGCTAGTAATGAACACACGAAACCACAAACAGAAAAACAAGAGCTTATTTTGAAAGGATGAGAGAGAACGGAGAAACTGGACGAAATTAAGTGTCAGGTTCAATACAATGATGAAAAGAAAGTCGTGCTGCAAAACCAGGACTATAAAAGTGTATCAGTCTATAAGTGTATAACATAACGTAGCAAACGATACCACATCAACAGCACATGAAACAATGGCACGCAATAGAGAACCTTGTGCATGAAATAATACAACTTTTTATTCACGTTTTATAGATTATTTTTATTTATTTTTGCTTTAGTAATGCATATTCTGTTCACTCTGTGCAAAACTGGGGACAGAGGCGGGCATTTAAACCATCTAATGAAAATCAAGCAGAGATGAACATTCAAGTTGAGGGAGTGGCCTATGAAAACCAGGAAAGCTAAAAAGCCACAGCTGCTCAAGACAAAGCTGCTCTCAGCTGCGCCCTTTTGTCCTGCCACCTCGCCCAAACCTGGCTCTACTGACTGAGCAGCTGTACACTGAGAAGGTGACCTCTGCCGGACCCCGGGGACAGGAGTCGTCGTGGTAGCTACATTAGGGAGACCTGGCTTGCAACCGGCTCCAGTCAGTGTGTGGCAAAGAAAGGCACAAATCATTGCAAAGACCAGATTTCTGTTGGTTTGTTTCCTTTTTGTAAATACATTACTGTACATAACGTAAGTTTAAATTGTAGGGGATTTGGGGACATAAAATTGCATATTTAACAGAACTTAGAACCGTAACAAAAAGTAGGCTGTTCTATCTCGAAGCAAAAATAACCCTTCCAGCTCCAACAATAACATTCATTCCTGGCTATATGCAGTACAAACATTTTAAAATCTGTGACAAAAGACAATTAAAAACCAAAAGTCAAAATCATAAAGCTTGTAAACAGATAATCTGAAATACACTTTATTTATGGAAAAATATCATCAAAATAGTACCACTATGGACTAAACTGCCTGAGTTTTCAACTTCACCTAGGCTCTTGAAGTAGAGAGCCTTTAGCACAAGAAGATCAATTTCAGTCACAACTAGTGCTGCACAGCACTGCTTCGGGTGGAATTTGTCCTCATCGTTGGAATTTTTGTTGTGCTATCAAAACCTGTTGTGCTAATCCTTTGAATAAAGGGATGTTGAGGCAATTCTTAAATCATTTGGCACAAAGTTATTTTGGCTGGGGCATAAATTTGAGTCTCAGTCATGAAGAGTAATGCAACATTCCACCTATCAAGTATTCACTTTGATTGAAGAGCTTTCTTTATGTCATTAACTTCCATCTGAAAACAAAACAAAACAAATTTGTGATGAAATTAGATGCTTTAAAAACTGAGGCACAGTTGGTGTCACTTGAAAAGCACATGTTCCATCACGTCAACAGGTGTTGAGCAAGGGTTTTATCCTACTCGTATTTCCAGAGATTTCACAAATTGAGGTGACCTCAACCACATAAAGAAGACTACTCATAGCATCCTCGCCTCAGAGCTTGACAAATTGAAAGACCTTTCAAACTCTTTAAATTACAACTTTTACAAGTCATGCAGCTTGCTGACAGGGATTACGTGCAGAATGAACACTGTGTCCACATACCAGCTGCTGCACTTACACCCAGCACAAAAATTCAACTGCTGACATTGAGCACTGGCAGCTGAGAAGCGAAACCTGTCATCTCTCTCCTATAGGTATGGTTTTTGCTGTAGGGATGGCAGTTGTTTTCTACACCCATCAAGCCTGTGTCTGGGTACTCTGATGGATGTACAGCTATGTGGTAACAGGATGTAGCTGAAACCATCATCAGCCCTAGTTGTACAGACACTCTGTACAACTTACCCTCTGACAGACACTGGGAACTCAGAGTCAAGTGTATTAGATTTAATCAAACAGATCGACAGTGCTCAACTGCACCATATCATCAAGGTAGTCTTCTTTAACCATAGACCAAGAGCTGTGCTACTTTATGACTATCAGAAGACTCTTAAACTAATACAACTTTTGTTTGCTGATCTCTCATCATCATGAAAAGCTAATGATGCCACCTTGGCTAGTATCTGAACATTTACCAGTATAAACAGCATTTGAACTGGAGTAAAAAGCATTCAGCTATGAGATCATAATTTTAAAACCAGCAATGTGGATCTCTGTATAAAGAGGTAAGTCATCCTTGGAGGTAAAATCTAGATCTCTAAATAGTCTGGCTTTAATTAGACTGAATCAATAACCACTACTGAAAATGTTCATTGATTGTATCTGAGTAAATTTCAATTTTAGCTGAACGTGAATCGCGTGTTACCAGAATACCATCATTAAGACATGCCTAATACAAAATACAAAGCTTTGGGAGAGAGTAAGTAATTTAAAAAGAACTGGCTTCATTTGTGACAGAATAGAAACATTAAAACTGAGAGTAGCAATTATATAGTTTTAAGCCTATATTGTGTTTAATTTTTTTTTACATTTGCCTACTTGTGCTGATAAATTCTTATATAATTATCAGGCTTTTTAGTAAGAACCCAGTATTGAAATATATATGACAGCATGGCAACACTATGAAGGGAATCCCTTTCAGCAATGTTGGTAGTTTTTTATTCCAGTGACGGAGCTGCCCAGAGGGGTTGTGGAGTCTCCTTCCTTGGAGGTTTTCAAGACCCGCCTGGACATGTTCCTGTGTGATCTGATCTAGGTGGACCTGCTTCTGCAGGGGGGTTGGACTAGATGATCTCAAAAGGTCCCTTCCAAGCCCTACCCTTCTGTGATTCTATGATTCACTGTAATCTAAGTATCTTAGCAGAGTTTTCTGTCCCATACCTGAGGCTAAATCAAACCTGCCAACACTTCCGTAACATTATAAATATTCTTCAATACCTGCAATCGTAGACGGATTTTCTTTTCTTCATCCAACTCAGACAGCAATTGTTTAATCTCTTTTCTGTTAAAAGAATACAAAAAAAGAGCTTGGAATGGAAACTATGAAACAGGTAAAACACAAAAGATCACCTCTCGGAGATGTATTTTCCCAGCTTCACTAGTTACCTTTGTTCCTCTGAACAAATAACTAAATTCAGCATACTTTTGTATACTACATGCTATACTACAGGGAAGACACTATAAAAGGATGGTATCTCTCACACTCCATATGACTAATGAACACCATGCTTCCTCTTAACAGCCCTGCATCTACAGGCTTTGCTCTGGACTAGCTGTATTGACACTGTACCACTAGTACTTGGTTGCCTTTTTTCCATACAAAATGTAGATGGATTGGCTGTTGGTGGGTTACAGGAATTGATATTGGTATATTGGTATCCTACCCATGCTACCACATATTTTGCCACTTCAATGCTGTTTATGCCAGCGGTACAAGGTAACCTTCAACCTAATTTAGAGGATTTAATGATCCCAAATATGGATTCTCCATCATCCTTCTTTGTCAGGAAGGAGAGTGTAGCTGTAAGGAGCAGACACCTTCTCATGTTCCCACTCAGCGATCTTACTTTAAGACAGAAACCAGTAGGTGGAAGCAGCCAGAGGAGCAGGCATCAGCCTAAGAGGCAAAGCTGTCTGGCTTGCTGGCTAGACCCAGCTTGAACCATGCTCTCCCACATCTTCTCCCAAACTCCCTGTGCACCTCTGTCCCACCACAGTCTCTGTACACTGATTTCCCTTTTCTTTTTCCTGCCTGGGCTACACATCGCTGACAATGTAAGTGAAGGTTTAGTTTCCAAAACATTAAAGATTCTCAGGAATAAGAAAAGCTCCATGCCAGCCCCAGCCTAAGAAATGAGCAGATTAAAGAAAATAAAGATGCCCAAAAGTAAAAAAAATAAGATTCAGGGTCATAAACACAAAAGCCTTCAAGTGTCCTAATTACAATTCAACTACTTCTTTTGTAATATGAGCTTCCTGAGAATATGTGCTAACAGTCAAACAATAAATTGATTAAACAATTTTTAGAACTTGTAGTTATTTGTACTATAACTAGAACAAATGCATCTCTTATTAAGATCAATGTACATGAGTTCACAAAAAGTTACTGGCAAGTAAAACAACATGAGAACCTTATTTACTGCTTATAACTTGTAACTTAATTTTTTCAACATCCATGAACATCTGCTTATGTCACAACACAGGGAAAAAAAAGCTGTTACAGTTGGACAATGTCAGTCTGTTTTCTTGAGCTTCTCACCCCTCAGCATGTTCTGTCAGACGAAAAACTCACAAAGGCAAACTGTGCAGACTAACACAGATGAAGGCAAGCTCAAGGAGAAACTGCCACCATCATGTATGAATGGATGCATCCCACCTACAGTTGTGATTTGCAGTACTTACTTTTGCTGGTCTTTCATGGTTTCAATGATGGTTCTCAGCTCCTTAATTTGTGTTCTCAGCTCCTCCAAGACAGTCTGGCCTTGGCTCAAGTGCTCAGTCTTTGGCTTTCCTTCAGTACTGAACAGGGACGGGGAATTTGACCTGTGACCTGTTGTTCCCATAGCAATTGAGTGAAATCCGGGTGTCGGTGAAGGTGATAGTGATGGTTGAACATTACTGCCACTAACCAGACCTCCTGGTTTTGGAGGTAGGGAGGTTTTATTATCAGACACCTGTAATAGAAAAGAATAACATTTAATTACTGGAGAAAGCTTTATAAAAACCAGACCTCTAACAAATATTAAGTATTTTGCTGCTCTTCAGTAACGCTGAAAGTCCGTAGTCAAACATGGATACTTTTTTTACAGTCAGAGCACAATAAATATAATGATTAGTCATTGTCATTCTACATGTACATCAAAGGAGGTCTAGCTGGGATGCAGAAGTTCAGTCAGCTTCTGTAAGATTTTCCACAGTTGCTGCAGACAGTCAGCAACAGATGTTTCCAAAATCTCAGACCTATCAGTGAAATGAACCAGGGAAAAGATGCTCAGTGTTTCTTTCAGAAGTTTGTCAGAGCACACCTACATGTGTGCTCTGCAGATGTGGCATTAGCTGGACAAAGTACCTGAAAGAAAAGTTAGCAGCCAGAAAAAAATTAGGGGAAAGTGAGATGGGGAGGCAAGTGCAAGATCCATTGAGTTCTGCAAAAAACCAATTTTCCCTGCTACATGACCGAGCACAGAATCTGTCCTTGGCAAGCACTGTATAAAAAAAGTGTGATCATAGAAATAAAAATAGTGTTAACAATCACAAGAAAGCTGAATCACTCCAGTGGCTTGAATGCCACTTCATGACCTTAATAATGTCATTTTAAGATTTTATATATATGTGTGTGCATGTGTGAGTAATGTGTAGCTATAAACAGATCTTTCATGGATAATAATCTCTGTATCAGTAGATGCAAGTCTCCTTTGGACTGAGAAAAGACACTAGGCTGAGTTCAAACCTGGAGCAAGTGAACAAGGCACGAGAGTCATCCACACTGAACACCTTATTCCAGAGCTTAACTGGCTACCAACATTAAAGCTTCAAGCAGCTACTTTCTGATAGCAATCATCTTGTTTTACGAGAACATCTACATCCTTGGCATACCAGCACGTAATTTATGAACGTTGGCCCAAGAGCATTCCTTAACGCAAGTGCTCCCAGAAGAGGGAGCAATATAGCAAAAGATTATCCTTATCCCTTCATCACAGAAGTGCATGACTCTAGCTTTCAAATACTTTTGCTGTACTACCAGAATGTAACATGCGTATTACTAAAGGTATGTACTAAAAAATAGCTTCAACTGCTAAAAGTCCAATCTACACAGTCCTTGTATTGGGCTTGGGTTGGTGGTGATTTTCCACAGCAGCTCCTGTAATGCTGTGCCTTCTGTTAGTAGCTAAAAACGTGTATTGATAGCACATCAATGTTTTGGCTACTGCTTGCACAGCATCAAGGCTGTCCCTCTGTTTCTGCCCCCACCTTCACCAGTAGGCTGTGGTTCCTGGGGAGGGGCCACGACCAGGACAGCTGACCCAGGCTGACCGAGGTGATATTCCATACCATATGACATCAGCTCAGCAATATAAACTCAGGGAGAGAAGCAGGAAGGGGGAGGTGTGATTCACTTTTTATTTGCAATGTAACCATTACAAATATCAAAGCCCTGCTTCTCGGGAAGTGGCCAGACCTCACTGCTGATGGAAAGTAGAGAGTAACAGCTTTATTTGCTTTGCTTTGCTTCTCATTTGTGTGGCTTTGCTATTTCTTTATTAAACTGCTTTTATCTCAGCCCACAGGGCTCTCATCTCATTTTCTCCCTTCCCTGGCTTGCTGAGGAGGGGAGTGATAGAGCAGCGTGGTGGGCACCTGGCATCCAGCCAGGGTCAAACCACCACAGTCCTCTGCAATATTTGATTATCCCACAGTGTTCTACCAATATACACTAAGAATGGCACAAGCCTATAAAATGAATACCATTATACCAGTATTAAAAAGTGATTATACTTGTGGGATTAAATTCACATACTACAAGAGTTAGTCAAGGAGCTGTATTTTCTCTGCTCACAGACTCTTTTTCTAATGTCAATGCAATGTACAGCTGCAAAACAGGGCTCCTAGATTCTCTGATTCTGTGAAGTGTGTATTTTTTTCACAGTGTGGTTACAGAGACATTTTAACCTTGCTATTCAATTTAGACAGAATTATCTTTAGCAATCTTTACCATTTTAAGCTTCTTTAAAAGGCTAGTTACCAGGTGTCTATTGAATTAAACTATACAAATTAATATTTGAATACTGTTTCACAAATGAAGATGCACATGATAAGGTTAAGCAGAGGCATTCTAATTGACTTACTTGTGATATTGTAACAGTTCTTGATTTCTTTGACACTTCAATAGTTTTGTGAGCAATGGAAGCATGTTCCTCCTTCTCATCTTCAGGACTTGGTGAGTCAAAGAAATCTGGGCTTGAAAGGGATGACTATGTAGACAAACACACATGCCCCAAGAGAGAAAGAGGAAAAAAGAAAAAAGCAAGTAAGTATTTTCTATATGCAAGGATGTAACAAGAATTTATGTGATGACTTCGTTACTCATGATTTTCAAAGTAACAATACTTCAAATTAGCACTCTCCCTCCCCCCATTTTACATCTTATTTTCAAGGCTAAAATGCTTTTGAAGCATTCCTGAAATAAGTATATCTTATTGATATAGAAATCAAAGTTGATTTCCATCTTTGCATTGCATTATATCGTAAGATGAAGACACCCTCCTGCTGCAAGAAGAGTGGCACCTTGGCAATGGCCACGCTGAGCACTGTGCTGCAGGGATGCCAGCTCTGCTACCTGGGCAGCTCTACCACGGTTTTGCTCACAGCAAGCCTCACTTTGCTGCCCTTCACAGGACACATGCTGCTGCCTGTGCATGCTGCTGGTATTGCAGGGCTGTCTTGTGCATAAGGTGCAGACAAGTTCTTTTCCCCATAGATTTGAGAGTGGAAGAAAAACCTTTTTAGTTGTCTTTTATGTTCCTATACTCATGCATCTATTCAAATGTTAAAGCTTCCTTTTTTGTGTTCTATTAATTTCACAACAATCCTTTTTGTTTTCCTCCTTTTTGTTTTTCTTCAGCAGCCTGAACACTGGTAACCATCAGGAGTTGCTCTGATATTCCAGAACACAAAAAAACCACAGAAACAAGCAAACTCTAAACCTCCTAAAAAAAAAAAACACTGGAAAACTAAGCAGAGGTTTCCAAAGTAGGGTTCATGAGACTAAGCTGTCTAAAGGTACACATTAGAGAGAAAAATTTAAATCAGCCTTATATTCACAATGGTGAGTTTAAAGAGAAGAAACACATGATGGCTCAAGGAGAGCTGCTGAAGGCTGAAATGTTCTGTTTGTCCTCAAAATCTGGCAAATGTCCCAAAGAAACCAAGGGAAATGCTTCTTTTGGGAAACAGTTTAAAAATCCTTAATACTTAGCACAAACTAGTTTATTCCAAAGATTTTTATAAAGGATTTTTCTGGTCTCAGTCATAGCTGGCAAGGAATACTTGGCAGCACCCGAACAAGGGGGTACAAATCTTAGAAGGGAAGGAATGTTTCTAACATCAGTATTCAAAACACTGGCAGCATTTTGACACTAATTTTCCTGACTTGCATCTCTCTGCCTCACTGCATGTGTGAAGGAATGGCTGTGCAAACGTAGTAAAACCACCAGGGAACAGGAATAGGAGAGGGAAGAAAAAAAAGACTAAAATAAAAGGAAAATTAACTTACAGATGTGAGAGACTGGGAGGGTGGTCGTCTGCCAGTAGCTTTTGGTCTGCTTGTAGTTGGATGATTAAGCTTCTCAGCAATTGGTACTACAGAGTCAAAACCTTCCAAGTCTTAAAAATAAAACAGAATTGATGTGGTGTCTGGCAATTGTCCTCAAAGGGAAAGAATCACTTTTATTTCTCCTAATTTCAAAGAAATCAAATCCCATTTTCCCCACTGTGTCACAATGTTCTGCACACATTCAGCCACCACGATGGCACTAAGAAATCCTGGAAATCAAAGGCAGCTGTAATGCAGTCACCCTTGCCAAGCACAATTACCCTTCTATCTCAAACACAATAAAGCAGAGGAGGAACGTGTGGAGGAGTCTTTGGCTTTGTTTTCAGTACAGTGAAAGCTAAATGACAACGTGGGTCCTATGGTATGGAATAAGCAGTTTCAAAATTTCCATCTTGCTATTAAAGCAGTTAGTATTTTTTTTTCCCGAATAATTGAAGACATAAGACAGTGCACACGTCTCAAGAACTGTACTGTCAGCACTGCATCTGCAGCAATTGTTTAAGGGAGTACAGAATGAAAATGACTGAGCTGGAAGTGATTTGCAGGTTCCTGGACATCTGCAGCTAGAGGTGGCATGGTTTCCAGCTATAGGTAAGAGGGATATCTCCCTCCAGTAGTCCAGAGGTTATGGTAACTAAAAACTCCAACAGGCTCCTGAAACTGTGCAGAGCCCAGGAAAAACTATTGACTGTCTTCATGCTTAGTGAAATACACTGCGGAAGTGTTTAGTGAATCCAGCTACATGCTGGCATATTTACGTGAAAGAACCATGTGAAGGATGAAAAAATACCACAGTCCATGATTACACGTCCGAATCAAATCACTGAACACCATTCATCTATTTTTATAGGTTATATCAGTTTCATTCACCTGTATTTCAAAATGCCATATTGCATATGTGAAGCAGAAATGAGTCAGAAAACATACAACAGGTACTTTAGACAAGATAAATCAAAATTCTGTAAAATTACTTTCAGATATGAATCAAATACTGGAATGATCTTAATTATTCAGAGCCTGTTTTTGATTACACACATGCAGGAAGAAATAGCTTTTAAGTTAATAATTACATATGCTAGACAGTTAATTTTCAGAACTGTTCCAAAACAATGAATCTCTGAAGATCCAGCTTTGTTGCTCTATCGTGACTCTTGTACAAAATTACACAATGGAAAACCAGGTTAATTAATAGGCCTATGCAGTAAACTCTGCGTACTGAAGGACACTTAAACTGATTCCAAATACTCATGATCTGTCAGCTAGGAAGTAAATGGGATCAGACATTCCTTATTCAGCAATATTCTTCCATCTCTGGGAGATGAAAAAAGAAATAAAAAAGAGACTTCTTTCAAGAGCCCTGAAACAGCTGAAGGTTATTCACCTCCAAATACTAGTCTATTTTTGGAGCAATTCTTCCTATATATAACAAGTGACCCCATTGTCCTCTACCAGCTATTTATCTCATTGATTTTTTTATTGACAGTTGCAACCTATGTCCAAAGGTAGGTCACAAAATCTGTCAATATGAATTTGGCAATCTAAAGTCTCAATTGTACCCAACATATCAGGTGAGGCTACAGTGCTTTTAAATTAAAAATGAGTTAACATTATTAGACTGCACAAACTCTTTCTGGAGTCCTACAAAACTTCAGGAGAGGAGAAATGGAAGTAAAAAATTATTTTTGGGGAAAAAAAGAAAGAGACAAATGTAAGAGCTGGTTTCCAGTAATATCCAGTTTGAAGGTAATGCATGAGACAGCTAAATGACTTGCTTAAGATCATACAGCAAATCAGTGACAAATTTTAATACAGTGCCTTCATTTTTACCACAGTGTTACTTTGCTATGATGCAGAGCAAGAATATTTTGCCATCAAAAACATACATTCATCTGTAAATATGTGAAGCTCACATATGTGAGCACAAATGGAGGCTGAAGCAATCCTTCCACTTCTTCCAGTTACTCTTTCCCACTTAACTGTTTTTACTTTTTTTCCCCCTGAGCTATAATCCATCTCATTTGTGCCCAGCCACACAAACATCTGTGCTGAAGGAAGGATCAGGATCGGTACCAGAGGATGGACACAAGCTGTTAAAATTGAGAGGAAGAGCAGACTGCTTTGGGGGGCAGAAAACTGGCTGAAGCTATCTTGCAGCCTAAGAAGACTCCAGTGCATGACTTCCCTCTCTCCATGTTGCCACCTCTATGGTAAGTGCCACTGTACCTTCCTTTGTTATTACAAAAGATAAGTGCCTGCACTAATATAGAAAACAATTAAGGAAAAGAAATACTGAAGGCATTAATTTAATGTGTTTCTTTGTATTTCATAAAGTAATAACTACCTAGAGTTATATGCTTGATCAGAATAGTCAAACATTCAAGTTTAAACTGTAAAACATATTGATATATAAAAAGGAAGCAAATTGGTGTCCTTGAGACCCATGAGCAGTTGCAGATAAAATCTGCTCCACACTTTTTATGAATACAATGAAAGATGAATATTTCTGTGCAAAGCTTCTATTATCAAAAAATACTGGGACTCCTCCATTTTTCCACTTCTGAAAGCAGCCTATACCTGCACTGAATTTTAAAAAGAAGAGTAGAGAGAGCAGAGGTTGGAAAGGCTCCACAGGTAGAATCTGCTGCCAAACTAGTGAAACCACAGCCATTCAGCTGATACTATAAATGAAATTCTATTTAAGTGTAAGGGACAACACTTGGTACAATGCTAAAATAGTAAATCCATTTCCAGTACTTCCATATGCCCTTTATCCCTCCTTGTTTGTTTTCCTTATTTAGAGGTGGTTCTCACTCTCAAATCCGCTCTGCATCTATGGTTATCATCACCTTCCACAGTCATTACCTAGAAGGTATTAATTCAGGAACATTCCCATCCAGTAAAGTGGTAACTAGTAAAATGAGGACCAGAACCACTCAAGAGACCTCTGCTTTACTGTCATCTATGTTGCAGATTCATTCACTCATATTGGTTATTTGATTTTTTATTTGCTGATGGAAAGCAAGGTTAGATGGGTGTGACTATATGATAGAATTCATTAAATGCAGAGATATGATTTTAGTTTGTATTTCTATAGCTATCAGAAATTAGAAGCTTAAATTTACATACTATGCAAATGTAAAAACTTCCTGAGCTGGCCCAAATGAGAAATCATTAAAAATAAAGCCAGGCCTGCTGTAATCACAGTCATGTTAATTGCCAGTAAGGCAGCTTCAGCATCTAGTAGACCTGAACTCTGCACTGCTCTATCTTTCTCTGTCTAGCAGTAACAGTAAGGAAGATTCTGCTGAACACTCAGATGCATCCATCAGTTAACAGTGACACTCCTTACCTAAAAAAGAGTTTATACTTGTTCTACAAATAAACAGATGCAATCATTGTTGTTACTATCTCACTGATCAAGTTGGTAATTCATAAAGTAATTCATGAGATGGGAAGACATCAGAGCAATTCTAATATACTGATGTACTATACATAATAAAATGTTTACCTCACTGAGTAAATGTGCTTAATGAATATGAAAACTGTTAGCAGTGCAAGAATTGTTCCCTGTTATCTTTCCAGGCCAGTTAAGAATATATTTCCTCATTGTTATGTTCATGGTTATTCAAAGCACGATGAAGGTGCCTTCTTAAAAATGCCCAGATCCAGGAAAACAATTATGCAAGGCAAAAGTTTTCAACTCTTTAGACTTGTACCTTCCTGGAAATGAACCTGCAATTCCTTCTCTCCACACTCCTCCCCACCAAAAAAAAATCAAACTCAGAAAAAAAAAGTTAAATGGTTATGCTTCCTATCTTACTATGTTTTCCCCCTGTCTATTTACTATTCTGTCTAGGCTTTAATTTTGTCATCTGCTTAGGTTTCTTAGTCTTTGGGCAAAGTCATTTATCCATAATGAAGACAGAAAGCTTTTTGAATTAGCAGAGAGATTTTACCTTGAGAAAACTGAAATGGTAAATGACGGATAATACCAGAATCAAGACATTCAGAATGCTAATGGCAAGGTTTCACAGAAATAGATACAGCAGGGCTGTAAGAAATTAAGCAAAGGTGGCATTCAATTCATTTCACAAAGATAATGTCACAAAAGCCACAGAGACGGATTTCATTCTATGATCATATTCAGTACATTTAAAAGATTGACAATAGGCTTGTGAAAGTACCACTTCCTCCAAACCCAGGATCAATGTGTCCCAATGTGCAAGAAAGGAGGAAAAGGAGGTAGGAGGCCTCCATGGATGAGCAAGGATCTGCTGGGACAATCAGGCAGAAAGCAGCCATCTGTGAGAGGTGGAAACAGGGGCTGGCTGCTTGGGAAGAGTATAGGAACATTGCCAAGACAGTAATAAGGCATTTTTCAAGTACATCAGCAGCAGAAGGATGGTGAGGGGTAATGTGGGCCAGCTGCTGAACACAGAGAGTGCCCTGGTGTCTGAGGATGCAGAGAAGGCCAAAGTACTGAATGCCTTCTTTGCTTCAGTCTTTACAGCCAAGGCTGACCCTCGGGAAACACAGCCCAGCAAGGATAACAGGATGGCCTGGACAGCAGAGGACTTGCCCTGGGTGGAAGAGGAAGAAGTTAAAGACTTGTTGGCCAAGCTTAAAGCTCATAAGTCAATGGGTCCTGATGAGATGCATCCTAGAGTGCTGAGAGAGCTGGCTGATGTGATTGCTAAGCCTCTCTCTATCATTTTTGAACAATCCTGGAGGACAGGCAAGGTGCCTGAGGACTGGAGAAAGGCCAATGTCACGCCAGTCTTCAAAAAGGGCAGGAAGGATGACCCAGGAAACTACAGGCCGGTCAGCCTCACCTCCATCCTTGGAAAAGTGATGGAACAACTCATCCTGAATGTTGTCACTGAACATAAGATGGTTATCAGGGGGAGTCAACATGGCTTCACCAAAGGGAAATCCTGTTTGACTAACCTGATAGCCTTCTATGAGTGCATAACCGGCTGGCTAGATGAGGGGAGAGCAGTGGATGTCATCTACCTTGACTTCAGCAAGGCTTTTGACACTGTCTCCAACATCCTCATTAGAAAGCTCAGGCAGTGTGGCTTGGATGAGTGGACAGTGAGGTGGATCGAGAGCTGGCTGAATGACAGAGCCCAGAGGGTGGTCATTAATGGCACAGAATCGAGTTAGAGGCCTGTGGCCAGTGGATTTCCATAGGGATCGATTCTGGGGCCAGTCTTGTTCAACATCTTCATCAACGACCTGGATGAGGGGACAGAGTGTACCCTCAGCAAGATGGCTGATGACACCAAACTGGGAGGACTGGCTGATTCCCCAGAAGGCTGTGCTGCCATTCAGCAGGATCTCAACCAGCTGGAGAGTTGGGCAGAGAGCAACCTCATGAGGTTCAACAAGGACAAGTGCAGAGTCCTGCATCTGGGAAGGAACAACCCCACCCACCAGTACAGGCTGGGGGTCAAACTGCTGAAGAGCAGCTCCAGGAGAGAGAGCTGGGAGTGCTGATTGATAATAAACTAAATATGAGCCAGCAATGTGCCCTCGTGGCCAAGAAGGCCAATGACATCTTGGGATGCATCAAGAAGAGTGTGGCCAGCAGGTCGAGGGAGGTTCTGCTCCCCCTCTACTCTGCCCTGGTGAGGCCTCATCTGGAGTCCTGTGTCCAGTTCTGGGCTCCTCAGCTCAAGAGGGACAGGGAAGTGCTGGAGATAGTCCAGTGTAGGGCCACCAAGATGATCAAGGGTATGGAACATCTTTCATACAAGGAAAGGCTGCAGGAACTGGGGCTGTTTAGTCTAGAGAAGAGGAGTTTGAGGGGTGATCTTATTAACATTTATAAATATCTAAAGGGTGGGTGTCAAGAGGTTGGGACATCCCTCTTTTCTATAGTAGATAGTAACAGGACAGGGGTAATGGGATGAAGCTGGAAAATAAAAAGTTCCACTTAAACATAAGAAAAAACTATTTCACCGTGAGAGTGACGGAGCAGTGGCACAGGCTTCAAGACCCGCCTGGACATGTTCCTATGCGACCTGATCTAGGTGAACCTGCTTCTGCATGTAGGTTGGACTAGATGATCTCTAAAGGTCCCTTCCACCCCCTACCATTCTATGATTCTATGAAATGGTATATATACTGTCTTTTAAATACAGTAATCCTCGAAGCTATCAAATGTGACAGAGATACTGCAGATGAAATCTTCTGTATTAATGTCCAATCAATATACATCACTAATTAAATATACTCAAATAATAATCTGAACATTACTGGGAACCTTCAGAAGACCACAACTATTTTAACTACGTGGGGCACTCTAATTCAGCAGCTCTCTCCATGCTGAACACCATGTTATCCTTCAAAGAATACAGCTATGCTCCTAGCAAAGGTCGGGGCAGCAGAATCTTGCCCATAACAAATTGAAGGCTCTATTTTTAAGATTTGCGTAATGCACTTTCAGCAGGAGGATTCCCTGGCTGCAGGGTTACTGCATTCAGGCATGTAACAGTGATGTGCTGGGGAAACCTGCCTGCATGGTCCTTTGCTTTGGAGGGAAACAGCTTCACTTGACTTCCCAGGACAGTCACTGGACAGCCTTCTTTCCTAAAGTATATGATTATCTTTTCCCATTTCAGCACTGACTTTTATGGCTTTCATAGCTAAATAGTAGAAAGCTGCCATAATGAGCTTTGCTAACCACTTGCCAGTGGCCTCATAAGGATTTTATTTTTAACGATTCAGAAGATGCCAAGAAAGAACTGAAAGGTCAAGAAAACTGAGCTAGAAGAAATAGATATGTTGTTTTCAGTCACCTCAACTTGACACACATGGAGAAGGATTTAAATTTCTGGTTTACTGCCTTTTTCTGGACCCTCTGGGGCAAGAGACCAAATTAACTTATGTAATGGACCATTAACATATCCCTGATTATAATATTTACAATTCACAACTACGTTTGCAGGCAATTTTGATTCACTGACATAAATATTACAATTAACCCAGTTGGGTAATTTTACTCTTTTGCTTCACTCTTAAAATGAGTATGAACAGCAACACAGAAAGAAAGAACTGATTTTAGGTAGATTTCGGTCTTCATTATGAAAGTCACATTTTGTCCTTCAACCCTTACATTTACCAGTATTTTCTTTCTTCCAACTTTGCCTCTGTGTCTTCAGGCAAAAGAATTGCTATGTCTTACAGTGTAACAGGCCGTAATTTAAAGACAAATCCACTCCATTCCACATCCTTTTACTAGAAATATTCTCCACCTTTCTTCCTAGTGTGGGCCAAATCTTACCAGATCACTTTTTCTTCCAGTCAGAGGCACAGCGATAATCTTTTCAAACAAATATGAGCACAGTCCAGCTCTAGAACAACTGCAAATACAGCTCAAGGAAACATGATATAGTGAAGATTTTTAAAAATCTGATTGTTTATTAGATATTTTCAAGCAGGGTATTTTTTATTACTATTCCAGGCAAGTCAGCACCATCCTTGGAGGCAGAGACAGATAAAGAGTGCAACTAATAAAGTGAGTTCAGCCAGTATTCCATGACCCACTAGCAAATGCTCTGAAGATTAAAATCTGAGGAAATGCTGAATATGGACTCATATTAAATCAGCTTTTCTCTTGAGAAAATTCATACCAACACTATCTGTTTCATTGGGAATCAATGAAGACATATGTGCCTTATGTTAGCACTGATGAAGATTATTAACTGCTTTCATAAATCCTATGCAAAAGGCGTGAAGAGCCAGGAAAAATACTGGAAAGATGTGTTTGCTTGTCTCTGTGTGTGAAGTGCCTGCGCAGTTCAGTCTTTGTGCAAAAGCAGAGAAACTGCTTCTTATATGGATTAACTGAGCATTTCCACAGTAGAGATATTATTTTTATTTCTTTGAGGCTTACTCTTTAAATCACTTAGCTTAAATCTTTATGATTTTAAGTGTTAGATATTTCAAAGCAAGGTTATTTTGGATAGACAAGCTTTGTTTTAGGATTGAAGGATTCCAAAATGTGTGTGTATATATATTTAGTTAAAAGGTTTAGGATTAATCCTGACTTGCAGAAATAATACCAATAATTAATTACAGAATAATTCTGTAGTTTTCTGGAAGCAATGGGTTTTGCTCAAGTGAGTTATTACATGTGCTAGATGTATATCCTCAGATATCGGTCCTCAGATATAACAGTTCTTTGTGAAATGAAAAGGATATACATAACCTTAAAAAAAGTCAAGTTTTGCAACAAAGCATGAATTTAAGCTGTTGAAATCAATGTAATTCTACATAAGGACTACTCTTCTGTTGGTACAATATGGCTTACTTTCAGAGTAGCTTATGTTGCAGTAGAAATATTTTAAACTAAGCTCAAAAAGCCACTGACAATCTGGAATGGTTGTTAGTACAATGGACTTTACAACAGATGTAACTACTTTGATTTAACTACAGCAACACTAGAGATGAAGTCTTGGGTGACGTGACCATGCACTTTCCATTGAGAGATAGTGACTGCTATTTAAATTTCTATGTTCTGTTTCATTGTTTGGGGTTTTTTAGCTCTTTCAGACTAGAAAATCATCCTAGCATGTTGCTAAATATTTCTCTTTTGTAACATGTAAAGACACCACAACAAAATATATGCATTAAACACTGTGATGACACCATCTGTCTGTAAGAACAGGTTAAGGAAACCACTGCACTGATAAATTGTTTAACCTGCACGTGTCAAGTCACTAAATTTTTTTGTGGCACAATAAAATAAACTACAATGATTTCTCATCTCATTGCTATTGTCCAAGAGTTTTTTATTACAGTACATTCAATTTCAACTTTTAATAAAGAAATCTGCAATAGCCATATGTACACTAGATGTTCTACAGAATACTTCTTTTTGTATTTGTTTGCTATGCATTGTCAACTAAATTAAAGACAGGATAGAAAAGAAATGGAAATAAAAGCACCTTACCCTCATGAAATGAAGAAGAGTTAGCCATGGCAAAGAGATGTAAATAGGAAAAGTTGGATGAAAGATGTGTGGAAAGGAAAGTAAAGGCATCACTGAAAACAGGGAGAAAGAAAACAGAAGAAGTGAGGAGGAATGGGGAATTGTTCCTCTTAAATAACTTATTCTGAAGGCTAGTTTTCAAATGTTTTTTGTAAGGATTGTGGAAAGAAGCAAAGGCATGAACAACAGTAGTAACAGTTGCCATTATGTCTACAATCAGCAGCGATGTTGCTGAACAGGACTTGTTGTCAGTACAGATTGCAAAATTGTAATCAGTGCTGTATTATTATCAGGAAATTTAAATGTCAAGTCACAACTCTGCAGAACATGCTGGTGAAATTAAGCCATGCGCCAACATCTACATGAAAATAACTTTTTACATATGCAACTGACAGAATGTTATGCACAGTACTAGACATCACCTCAGCCTTGCTCAAGCATTTGTGGCTTTCCCAATGGGTCAAGTTGGGTGAGAATATTTCTAAAAATGTTTTTCAAGGTGTGAGATTTTCTGATTAGACAACACTAATCCACTCACAGAATATTACTCAGGAAATAAATAGAAAAATGCTGTTTCTGAAACAAGCTAATGTTTAAACACACTGATCTAGAATAGGTGGCCTGGATAGAATACAAGTTTTGAACCTGGATTCCCTAATTCCCCTCTGCATATTGCTTCCCAGTTGTTGATGGAAGTACTGGTTTTGTTGTTGTTGGTTGGCACATGGCATATGGAAGGGCTCTGTACTTCCTCATCTGAAAGGTTTTGGTCTCATCATGACAAAGAAAAGGAACCAACATACAAAATCCTTAAAAATGCTTAACAAAACAGAAAAATGCTTTTCATCTAGCTATAGTATGGTTTACTTTTATAACCAAAACTTTCACCACTGCATTGGTACATCTTTCTGCCTTGAATGAAAGAACAAGAGCTTAAGGCTGGCTATAGCACTGAGAAAGTGACAATTATCCAGCTTAACATTGCTAGTGTAAAAAAGCCAGGAGAATGCTACAGCACGAAAGAGGGTGAGGCAACTTGCAACTGATTGCTGCTTTTTCTCTCTCCTCCCCAAGAGCTCAAGTACTTGAGAATGGCATTAGGGATAATGGAGGAATAAAGAGTGACAACCAGAGCTGCTGCAAAGGACACTTCCATTTTCTTCATAGGCTACTGCTAAGCCTCATCTTGTCAGTCACATAGGTCCAGTCTAACTTATTGCGTAAATTTGGATTACTGGAAAGACATTAAATGGTAGGTTTGATCAGATTAATTTTGAGTGGAAGTATGAACCTTGGAGAAGCTAAGATTGTCCTCTCCACAGAGTACATGATGCTGAGGCAACACTGGTAACATATATCACAGTTAAATGTTATCTGGACTCACATTGCCTGATCTATCAGCATTTTGGAATACAGCAGATAACGCCACTAGCTCATTCATCATTCTTACTAATGTATCATTTAGACACAAGATTTCTCCAACCCATAGTTCTCTTTGTAAATACATAAAAAATCTAAAACACTTATAATAAATCTTGCCAATTATACTGCTCCATAAACTGTCTTGAACTTCAAACTTCTCCTCATATTAAAACACATAAATCTACTGCGAATCGTTTTGGCTTATTAAGTTTTAATTTATTGCTGAACCCACTCTTAAAATCCTGTTTATTTCTTTAACTATATTTTATACAGCTGTCAAAAGCTTCCATAACATTTAGAGCAGTTATGATCTTTGGGTCCACTTTCATTCTAAAATCATAAATTCTTCCCTGCCCCCCCCCCCCCCGCCTTTTTTTTTTAATGAGTTGTCTCACAGGCCAGAATGGCATGATTTGCCCTTGTAAATGCCATTCTGGTTGACCCTATCAAGTGATACTTTTCTAAGTATGCACACTATTTTATCCTTGGGCTCACTAGGCTCCCCTTGTTAGTTGTAATAAGAGGTCATCAGCTGAACCTTTTGCAACATGTTGCATGTGTAGTTTGGTTTACGGACTCTTGGCTCCTATTCTCCATGCAAAAAAAAAAGAATCAAAACAAACACAAACCTCAACCAATCACACCTCAAAGTTCTGGAAATGAATAAAAACTGTAATAAATCAAATTCCCTACCTAACCTTTTATAGGTTGTTAAAAAAAATAATCAGAAAAAAATACAAAACACTCTATTAGTGAAAATTCTATTAGTAATCACTCTAATAGTGATTCCAAGGAAACTAGAACACGGGTTTTAAAAGTTTACTTCCGTCACACCACTGTGTGCTATTTGCAGTCATAGCTGTCTCTTCCAAGTAAGCAGAGGCTTGCAAGCTTTGAAGGAATTTGTAAACATGAGTAACAAACACTAAATGGTAGAATTTGACTGCACTTCCATACCATTCCTTTGTATTAATCTCTACAATAAAAATGTTCATGCAGTTTATTACAAACTTCCAGCTTTCCATGTTTATCCCAAATGAAAAACTGGGAAAAACATACTACTTGCTTCTCCAGAAGGATGTTACTATCATAAACCATAGCAACAGCAGAAGGTTACAAAAAAGCAGACATATGGATGCTGAAATGCTCATAAACTTATATGAAATCAGTTTAGCATTTTAGTGTTACATTGCCCTTAAAATTCATTTACAACTTAAATTTCCACTTCCAAGTCCAAGAAAAGGCAGGTTTGGCTGTTGAAAGTATACAATTTTACAGAAGTTTTAGTAATAAAGCAGCCTGGGTAGAATCCATCACACTTAAAATAACATTTAATGCCAGCAGTGAAAGGTAATAATGCTTACACATGCAGGGTACCCTGGTTCTGCCTTTTTACAAAAACAGGTCTCTCACAGCACAGCTGCAACTGCAGAGAGCGACAGCAGCAGCTGTCACAAGTATTTCTAAGTAAAAGATGGCTGTCACGGCTTTTGCTTACAGCCCTGGGACAGGAGTCAGAGCACCTTGCTTTCCAAGAGTCACTTACTGCAGCACCCTCCCCAGCAAACATCTCCCTGAACTGCAAAACTGGAAAAGGAAGAAGGGCGAGAGAAGACAGAAAAATAACCTATTGTTACTCCTTTCCAGGTGACTTCCCAATTAAACTGTTTGTGTTGAAGGGACACAAATAAGAGAAATTTAGACTTCTTTTAATCGGTGTTTTCAGTAAAATTTATGCAAATTGGCTTCTATTTGGTCTCTATTCCTTTGTATTGGAAAGTGTAAAGATTACTAACTGCAGCAAAACCAGAGTCTTTTGCGGTGTTAAGAATATGGTAGCACTAATATTACATGTGTTAAACAAGTAAGACTTATTATCATTGGATTTCTCAATAGAACTAACAAAAGCCCTCCTATTCAAAATAGCTCACCATTCCATACTTCCTTTATAAAATGAATTTAAACATAAAACTCCAACAAAACTTTATTAAGTAAAGCAGAAATGATCCTTTAATCCTGCACTTCAAACTTGACACAAAAGCACTCACATTCACTGCCAAATCCTCAATCTGCCTTTTGGATCATAACAAAGTCAGTAAAAAGCAGAAACTTGTGCTGAAAACTTCTTAGGCAAACTATAAAAAGCACTATAACTTACCGATGTCATTGCTTCTTTCAGAGGAGTCTTTCTCTAGAGTGCTGGATCCTGTACTGCCCACTAATTCCACTTTTGGACTATCACTCCTGCATTTGGATCAAGAAGAAGAGATATTTTATTGGAGTTTTTGTGGTGTTTACAGTAAATTAATAGCTAACTTGCATTAAGAATGAGAGAGCATAATATTCTTGCTTCGTAGCACTAGAGTAACAGCGATGTGTCAGACAGAGCAATCTCCAGTAAGCAGACATGCTGTATGGATTAACCTTATCTCATTTCTCCTTAACACCTGTCAAAAAAGCCTATTTTAGACACTGTACTGTCCTGGATAATTCTTCAGATGTTCACAGCATCTCAACATGAAGGAAACCTAAGGGCAAAGGGACAGTCTTCAACATCTTACTTGTATTTTTCTAATTAACTGGCTTGCATAAGCTACAGCAATGAACTATCTAGAATACTGCAGAAAGGGAGAGAATCTCAAGCTAGCATCATGCATGTTTCTGTGGGTCCAGAGAACCAAGATCACCTAGTCTGTTTGAAATGTCTTTGGAACAGGAAAGTGCCAAGAGCTGCAATACTTTATTAAAGAGGAAAAATTTTCAAACCAGAGATCAAACATATGACTTCTCTTATTCATAGAACTTTCTATTCCACAACTACTTCTGTTTACTAAAATAAAGTATTGAAACAAATAATTTAAAAGGGCACATTGGTAGGAGAGTAGAGCAGCATTGCACAGGTTGCATAGTCAAATTCCTGTGAAATTTGTATATCAAAGTTTTTCCACAATTACTATTTCCAGTGTAGTGTTATAACAATTATAATATACATAAGATACCCAAATCGTTGGTAAGAAACCAGATGTGTCCCTGAAAGAAGCCAGACAGATGTATATTTCTATGAACAGCAATAATTAGCCATTGACAGTAAAGTACAGAGCAAGCTCCTGTATCTCACAGATTTTTATCATTTATCTCTGTTTCTGATGCCATATGCTGATGACATATGGCCTGAACCTCAACCCATGGCAGTAATTCCACCAACTCAGTTTATGACCAAAACACAAAGTGACTGGAATTCTTATTTCAGACTTCAAGAAGGCTGTGATAAAGAGCCTGAAAACTTCTGTGAAAAAAGGAAGGAGTCCATAGACTTAGTGAACATATATCCTGTTAAAACACTGGTAGGTTGACAAGTATCCTATCAACAGAAAAAGATGGGACAACCACTTTATGAACTGAAAATCAAACTAACCCTATACAGCTATCCATATGGCAGGCAGTCAGCACCAGGAAGGAAACAGGGGAAATTTAACACACGCTTAGAAAAATATGTTGATTGTTGAGATGATAAATAAGGGTATTCTCCAAGTGATCTCCCCAATCAGTTAGTTTTCTTATCTTTTAGTCTTTAACTCTTTTTTTTTCTTAAATGGTTATATATATTTGTAAATCTATAAGCAGCAACACAGTTTCTTGGCTGACAGTGCAATGAGCATCTGACTATATACTGTTTTGCACACACACATTTCCCAGCAAACTGAGAGCAGCATATGAGCTGGAAGTGCTCTAGGAAACGTGTGAGTATAGTTTTGGACGAGATTCTTAGGATAGTGTGATTCATGGCTGAAAGTCAAGACAGCCACCATTTGACTACAAAAGATACCAATCCCACAAAAAACCTCAACTCCGTTGTCAAAAGGATCAACAGGCCAATCTACATCCATACTGTTGTGTAACGAGTGGAGCCTCCCTTCCTGGTCACAACATCTCCCCCCCTCCACTTGTCTGATTAACATAGGCTGTCAGTTCAATCAGACAGATGATCGACCTGAAAGAAACCCCACACTAATAGAAATCCCACTGCAAACTGATTAATTACCATCTGGAGAAACTCCCTGACCCATATGGCTGAATGGCTGCAGAATTGCTGGTGCTAATATACCGGAGGCTGCGGGAACAGGCTGCCGGGAGAGGGAACCTGCCCCTGTTAGCAGCAGCATGGACACAAATTGGTTTATATTGATTGTAAAAATGCATTTTTTGTAGGTCTTCACGGCTTGTCTACTCCAGATAATTGACTCATTTGTAACTTGTATAAATACAGGTATGTCTAAATAAGCAGTGAAGCCTTTGGAACAAATTGACAGCTATTCTCTGTCCCATATGGTTTTTGTGTCTCCTATTGCCCTTGAAGCCCTAACCTGCCTCCATAGAAGGAGGATTATGTTTAAATGGAAAAACAATCACCAACACATGAAGTCAGTGAGATGTGTAAGATGCAAGCCACTTACCACTCTTCTGCTCAGAACTTTGTAACTACAGCAATATTTCTCCCTATAATCATCTACTGGCTGTGGCTGAGACAGAGCTAAATTTCTTTGTAACAGCCTGCATAGTGCTATGTTTTAGACTTGTGATGAAAACAGTGTTTTTCAGTTTTGTTGAGAAGTCCTTGCACACTGTCAAGGCATTCTCTGTTTTTCACATTGCCCTGCCAGTAAGTAGACTGGAGATGCATGAGAAATTTTGAGGGGACTCAGGTAGGACAGCTGACCTGAGATGACCAAAGGGATATTCCCTGCTTGTATGACATTGTGTTCTGCATATAAAGCTGAGGGAAGAAGGAGGAAGGAGGGAACATTCACAATGATGGTATTTGCCTTCTGTCATGGTTTGACATGACAGCCTTTTCTGGTATGGGGGAAGGGGCTGCAAAGATGGCTCCTGCAAGAAGTTGCTCACAACTCTCCCCAGCTCAGAAAAGGCTCACTTCTGGGGCTGAGCCAATTAGACGCCTCCACGATCACTTTTTAAGAAGAAGCCGGAAGGGGAGGTGTCTTCCTCCATCTTCTTTCCTTCTTCTGCCCCTTCTTCTCTCTTCTTCTGGCTGGTGGTGGTGCAAGGAGTAGGAACGGTGAGAGAAACAACCATGCGGACTCCAAGGTCAGTGATGAAAGGGAGGAGGTGTACTGTAGCAGAGACTCCCCTGCATTCTATGGAGAGAACTGGTGAAGCTGAGATTTATTTTCATTTCTTTAAAGACCCCGCATCAGCGGTACAGACTCATTCTGATAATGAGCCCGCATCAGGGGCAGAGACTCATTTTGCTAAAGCTGACCCCGGACCAGGGGCAGCGATTCACTTCATTAAAGGCCCCGAGCCAGGGACAGTGATTTTGGCCGGAGGAGGCCTTGTCCCGAAGGAGGGGCCCTTTATCACTATGGCCGGAGCAGGCCCTGTCCCAAGGAAGGGACCCAATATCCACAGCTGCAACTGTGGGGAGGAACCCACGACAAAGCAGCTCATTAAACTTATGCCCAGAAGAGGCCTTGTCCCAAGAGAGGGACCTTGCAACTGCAGAAACTGCAACCGCGGTGAAGAATCCACGCCAGAGATATTCACCAAGGACTGTGTCCCGAGTGAGGGACCCTGTATCGGCAGAAGCCGCAGCTGCTGGGAACAACCCACACCAGAGAAGTTTGTTAAGGACTGTGTTCCAGGGGAGGAACCCCGTGTTGGAGCAGAGGAAGAATGCCAGGAGTCATCCTCATCTGAGAAGACAGAAGCGGCAAAGCCCATCTGTGAGAGACTGACCACATCCCCCACTCCCTGCCCCCCTGAGCTGTTGCGGGGGGAGGAGGTAGAGATATCGGGAGCAGTGAGCTGGGCCCGGGAAGAAAGGAGGGATGGGGGAGGGAGATCTTAAAGTGCTGGTTGTAATTTTCTCATCATCCTACTCCCTTTTTGCTTTTATTCCGTTCTGTTTCTTGTAGAATAAACTTTCCTACTTTCCTCTCTAAGTCGAGTACTGGAGTCTGTTTTGCCCAGAACCATAACTGGCAGTGAGCCCTCCCTGCCCTTGTCTCAATCCACAACAATCTTGCTTATCTTTTTACTCCCATTTCACTGGGTCCTCCGCCATCTTAACGAGGGTGGGGGTGAATGGGGGCATCGAGCAAGAAACTGTCGTGGTGCTGTTGTGCTAGCTGGGCCAAACCACGACATTATTGGCGCCCAACGTGGGGCCCCGAGTCTGTGGGACTTGGAGCATTACAGATTAAATTTGAGACAAGGATACTAATTGGTAACGGGCAAAACATGAACTGTACTGCTGACTATTGAGGTTTTAAGTGGTTCTACCTTTGGTGAAGGGACGAGGGGTGGATTTTTAACACCTCCTTAAAAAGCAATTCGTGAAGGCGAGGGGTGGAATGTCATGGTTTGACATGACAGCCTTTTCTGGTATGGGGGAAGGGGCTGCAAAGATGGCTCCTGCAAGAAGTTGCTCACAACTCTCCCCAGCTCAGAAAAGGCTCACTTCTGGGGCTGAGCCAATTAGACGCCTCCACGATCACTTTTTAAGAAGAAGCCGGAAGGGGAGGTGTCTTCCTCCATCTTCTTTCCTTCTTCTGCCCCTTCTTCTCTCTTCTTCTGGCTGGTGGTGGTGCAAGGAGTAGGGTCGGTGAGAGAAACAACCATGCGGACTCCCTTTTTGCTTTTATTCCGTTCTGTTTCTTGTAGAATAAACTTTCCTACTTTCCTCTCTAAGTCGAGTACTGGAGTCTGTTTTGCCCAGAACCATAACTGGCAGTGAGCCCTCCCTGCCCTTGTCTCAATCCACAACAATCTTGCTTATCTTTTTACTCCCATTTCACTGGGTCCTCCGCCATCTTAACGAGGGTGGGGGTGAATGGGGGCATCGAGCAAGAAACTGTCGTGGTGCTGTTGTGCTAGCTGGGCCAAACCACGACACCTTCCCAAGTCACCACTCCACATGATGGAATCCTGCTTCCTGAGGATAGCCGAACTCCTGCCTGTTGGTGGGAAGTAGTGAATGAAGTTGCTTTGCTTGCATGCACAGCATTTAACTGTCTTTATCTCAGCCCCCAAGTTTTCTCATTTTTGCCCATCTGATTCTCACCCCCATCCCACTGTGGGGGTATGAGTGGCTGGGTGGGGCTGAGCTGCCTAGCAGGGTTAAACCATGACAGATCAGCAAAAATTGTGCTGGTTCAATCTTTACCCACCTTTTTGAAGTGACTGCTTCCATTTGAAATTTCATATTTCTTAATTACTCAAGTAAAAAGTCTATTCCATGGATTATTTAATTATGTGAACTTTTCTGCCCTCCTCCTATAAGGCACCTTTACAAGTAGGAGCTTACCAGGCAGAACAACTATATGAGTCATTCAGTTGAATTAGCTGATAAATAAATTCACAGGGAAACTGACAGCACTCTAATCATCCATAGGCATCATCATCACCTTAAAAATCAAGTTTTGTTCTAAGTTTTAATCTAACTACTGTTAAAAGCAAAATTACTTCAAATATGACAGTATTAGATATAAAGAACATTTTTTTTTTGTGCTAGTCACAGCAGAGTCTGGACAATGAAGAACATAACGGGGATATTGTTTAGATCTGCATTTTCACTTTTACACTTTTAGATCTGCATTTCACATAAACTCTGAAATATCTTTAAAAAATGCATGGTTTCTTTATACAATTTTGTACTTTGAAAAAAAGGAAAACAGAAGAGCAATAAGACACCTCTCAGCAACTCTAAATAGTTAAAATATCTGTAACATAGGCAAAGGATAGAACAAAAAAATAGCTACCCCATTGCATGCCTAGCCATTTGTCTTGCCAAGAAGACATCACTTAGCTAAATCTAAAGTTTGTTGCAAGTGTTCACTTTTCCAAAGAAGCCCAGGTGACTTGCAGATGCAGACTGTATTTTGGAACAACAGGGCAAGCACGTTCAAAGCCAAAAAGTGCAAAAGAGGCTGTGGCAGTAGCACCTAGATAGAAGGGTAAGTTCTCAGAGATGCATAGCCAAAGCACTTCAATGCGCTGAAACTGGCAGCACAAGACAGGCACTGTTTTTTCATTCTATGTGTCTCAGACTTCACACCGAGAGCATTTGTTTAATTAGCCATATGTGGAGAAATGAGGGGAATCAACAGCCTATTTTATTTCACTCTACCTTATACTCCATTCTGGTATTTAATTCACTGTTCATAAACTTGAAACATAAGGTACACTTCAACTCCAGTAGTTCAATGGCTGATAATTTTTTTAATAATACAATAGTAAAATGATTTCTATGTCTACATTCTAGTATTTCTGCAAGATGTGCAGTTTGTCCATTTTAGGCAATGGTTTTCATCTATTTCTATCCACTATAGATAAAGGAAGTCTACAGCATGCAAGCCAGATGCTGACGACTAGTGCAGCCATCTAGACTTGATTAGGGGAGGCTTGTAATTTCTGCAGCTTCTGCTTTTACAAGCTCTAGCAGAGACTAAATGGAGTTGTACTGGCAAGCCCAATTTCTCAGAGCTCCTCAAAGACAGTAATCACTTCTGATAAAGAACATTATATTGATTATATATGTATACATAAAATGCTGATTATATATATATTGAGAGGGTTATTAAGCATTGGAACAGGCTGGCCAGGGAGGTGGTGGAGTCACCATTCCTGGAGACATTCAAAAGACACGTAGATGAAGTACTGAGGGATATGGTTTAGTTTAGTGATGGGCCTGGCATTGTGAGCTTAGTGGCTGGACTTGATCTTAAAGGTCTTTTTCAACTGCAACAATTGTAGGATTATATGCTATAACTGTAGAACGACAGCCAACATTAAAGCATAAACACATGACAGCAGTATTGATATAACACGTGTACCCATCAGTAGAAATGAACTTGTAATGAACAGTCTAAGACTGTTACTATTGGGAAGATACTTGTGATCCAGCCAGGTGACTAGAAGACTTTTCTTTTTTTATTTTTTTCTTTAAATACAATTTCTTTTGAAATTGTCACATTAAGTGTAAAATCGAAATTCTTCAAATGTTACGTTCTTCCCACTAATCCCACAAGTACTGGACAGAGGCAAAACAATACCTTGAATGAGTTACAGGCACAACTGGTCTTTCTGGTCGTCTTGGGGGCAAGGTACCAGGTCTATTCACAGAATTTGCTTTGGGTGGCCGAGGTTTCTTCGGAGGTATTGCAGGAACTGAAGGCTTCTGCGAGTCTGACTGCTTTTGCTCTCTCTCTAATCTTTCTTTAAATCAATTATTTCCAAAAAAGAACAACACCGATATTATTATTTGCACTCATTAGTCTAAAATTAAACAAGAAATCTTCAACTATAGATACAATGTAAACCCCCCAGAATAATCAGATCTTTTATTTATGTTTTTAAGCACATGCTTATAATGTTGAATTTTTCATCTAGCCTGTAAAAAAACTGGATCATTTGCAGAACTGATTATGCTTAGTTAGGAAGTGCCATAACACTAATACATAACACCAAACATGCAGTGTCTGAGAGTATGTAAAGTACAATATACATGAATAACTCTTGTAAATAATATGGTCTAAACTAATAACACAAAACAAGCATGTAAATGTGTTTTCCAAACCATGGGAAACCCAATTCTTCTCAAAGAAAGGATAAAACTCTCAAAGGGACCAAAGTTTTGCTCTGTGTATGTCAACACCATGATATGTCACAAGTATTACACCTCTGTATATACATAAGAGGTACTAGTAACGTTACAGAGTACTGCTTAATGGATTCTAGGTTTCAGTCTGGAAGAACTGTGGAATAAATCACCAGAAGTACAATCCACATTAGATTTGGAGAAGTTCAGCAAGTGACTGTTGTTCAGAGACACATATACCCTCTTTCAGTATACTTTCAGTTGACACAATTGTTGAGTCCTCTGTGACATTGAAGCTTTTGCAGCATACTGTGTAATTTTTACACACTTACTCCTATGACGTGCTGAGTCTCATGTGTCAGAGTCTAAACTATGTATGAGGGACAGGCTAGGCAGTGTACTAACACACAGCATAAAGAATGCTTTTCCACAATGAACGGAAAAGAAGAAGTAAACATATGTAGATGAAAATGCTAAAACACCTGTCAGATCACTAAACATACATGTAGAAATGGATTTTGGTGTGAAGTCCAAAATATTTTAAGTGCATATTATACATTTACATGCCTTTTAAAAGACTGTAGTTTTTTATACTTTAGAATTAAGAAATCTCATAACCAAACTTGCCTGTACAATCTAATAAACCACTTAAACGTATGATGCTTGACATAACCTTCAATTACAGAATCAACGTATTTCCCTGACCTATTCAAAATGCACAGTGAACACAATGAAACCATTAAAGGTTTAATCTGTTTGTTACTGCTTTGTACTGTGCCTCACTTCTTGCAACGTTCAAATCTAGCTTTGAAGACAGAATATTTTCGTTTCGTCACAGGCTTGCCTATGGCTTTTATAACTACTATAATGAGCATTAATAACTATATCATCACAAAATCCTTCTGTGATGTAATAAAACCATCAGCCCTGCTTTTAACTAGAGAACCAAGGCACATATAAATTAAGAAAAAAAAAGTACATAGTAATCTAGGGTATGTTACTCAATGAAGGACCTGGGTTTTACTGAGAACAGAGCTTTAGACAGTGTTATATGTAGTGATAGCTTATCTCCCCTCGACTTTAGTGGAGACAGGAAGTACTTAACAGCTCTGGATTGGTACAATGGAATACCCTGAATTTAGTCCAAAAGCAGCAGTCAGATCCTGTCCAAAATGCACATCATCAGATCTATCAGAGTGGGAAATAAGTCTCAAAAAAATACACCTAGTGAAAAGAGACACTGGGAAATGAGGATGTGCTTCAGCTTCACTTCCCCTGTCTGTCTGCAGAAAGCAGGCAAGAAAGCACATTTCATACCTTTTTCTTCTGTTCGATTAGGAAGACATTCTGGCCTTTCAGGGGGTATCTTTTTGATTTCGTGCTTTCGATCTGTGGTACCTGTCAAAGAAAGAAAGATTTGCAACTCTGAACCAGCCAACAAATCAACATATACAGCCATATAAGATTTAATTTTACAGTTCCTTAGGCTTCAATTTGAAAATGTCTTGCTAAAACAGAACACAAAATTATAATTGTTTGCTTACAACATAACATCAAAAAAGTACAATTTGATGTTTTCACAGTCAAGTTCCCAGTTTCCAAAGCATACACCTCTAACAGGCACTTTCAGACCATTCTGTGAAAAAAAAAAAATCAAGAACTACAGATTTTACATGTGGACAGATCTCTTACCATTGCAGACATACTTAACTGAAGAGCAATTCAACAGTGCCGAGAATCACTAGGAATAAATGAATTAATTGGGCATTTCTGCCAAGAGAATACTTAATATAGATGAATATGCAGGGCTAATTTTAGGTTGAGCTATAACTCTCCTCCCTCTTTTTAACCTCTAGTACTACTTACACTTATTAGAAAGATGAGAATACTAGTACTGACAGACTTCTGCACAACTATTTTAATTGACAGCTTTTGGCCTGGAGGTGTAAGCTTCTGCCACCTTCTGCCTCTGTACTAGAGATCCCGACACACTCACTTCTGTTGCTATGAGGAATACGAGAACTTGAGGAACCAATAGCAGAAAGATTTAACAAAAATTTCCTGGCACACGTGAGATGCAGTTTTCTATTGCCCATATTACAAATGCTTTACTGGATATTGGCTTTGCTGCATTGGCTAACTACTAGGTGCTAATGCCATTTCAATTTAGTAGTGTTGAAAAGTGCTTTAGGTAACACTAGTACTATTTCAATAAAAATTACAGCAGATGACACGCAAGAATAGAAGAGGAGGCAGGACGGGGAATACAAGGGAATTTTCTGCTTCAATCTACTCTATTATAAGCAGTTTTCTAGTGCATTTACATTTTCTGAATGTGCTGTCCAACTCTCTTCTGCAGCTGGTTCCTAGAAATCAGTATCCATCAGAGCAAATTGCTCATCAGTGGTGATCACTAGCCATTGTTTCTTTATATAACTGTGCTGTTGGACAGGCAACAATTGCATCACTTATTGTGTCAATATCTAATACAGAACAGCCATTTCATGGTTGGAGTCATCTTAAGGGCCTTTTCCAACCTAAATGATTCTATGAAAAAACACTCGACTCCTGTTGCTAGAAACCAATTAAAGCCTTTCCAAACACAAGTTATGCAAAGCACAAGTCAACATATTGATAATCTTGCACATACAAATGTGTTTAAGGAAAAAAAGAGACATGAGTCTATATATCTAATTACAGTAAGATTAGCAGTGATCATTAACATCTCAGGAACACATTCTCAGATCATGTCTGAAATGCAACTACAAACACTGAGGAGAGTTTCTAGGCTCAGGTGTACTCTCTATTTGGCTTGTGACCCCTAAATTAATCAGTACCCAGGCAGGTACCATGATCCTGCCTTAGCTGTGAGGAGAAGATCACCAGCAAGGAAGCTCATGAACTCCATACCAGCTCTCAGAAGAACTCATATGAGAATTCCCATCCTTTTGTCTAGATGCAGGTGTATTCCTTATCCCAGCCACCTAGTGAAATGCCTACTGCTTTTCAATGACTATGTAAGGGACTTGTGTTTCTAATTTTGGTTCTTACTTTGTGTAGTAGCCCAGCACAGACAGCCCTGGCAGTCTACTGCTGCACAGATTTTGAAAATACAGCCAAATTTCCAGCTATACTATAATACAAACTAAACACCTTCTTCACATATGTGATTTTATGCTCTGCATCAGAAGACTCTGGTATTGAATTATTTAGGCTGCAACTGACAGTTCTCAGTTTATTCATCATACTATGACTGGTTAAATATGCAGAAACATTACTGGAAATTGTTAACTACTGTCAACAGTAAGACCTGACACAGGGATGTGGTAAAATGCAGTGTTATCTCAGTAAAGTGGTAATTTGACAATCTCAGGATGGCAATAAACATAGGATGATTTTCACCTCTGAATACATATCAGAAGAAACTCTTGTGCATAATCAGTCAGGACTTGGCAAAAACTGAGGATGAAAACAAAACACAGCAACAGTCTTGGCTTTGCCATGCACTTAGATGGCCTTAATCAAACTGCCTGCACCCTGAATGCATCAACCGTTTTCCATTCTGAAAATGGGTATATTATCCTGCTATGGTGATACAGCTAAAGCACTGTATGCAAACAGGTACAAACATAATAAAAGCATTATTCTCTAATTTTAGGAGTATAGAATTTTTTTTAAAGAAAAAAAAGTTTTATAGAGCTTTTCCCAAATGTGTCAGGCTGTAAGGTCACTTGTCACTAAAGCATCTTTAATATGCAACCA
Organism: Colius striatus; assembly: GCF_028858725.1. Classification (NCBI taxonomy): domain Eukaryota; kingdom Metazoa; phylum Chordata; class Aves; order Coliiformes; family Coliidae; genus Colius; species Colius striatus. Next base: position 79,752,329 of record NC_084759.1, read on the forward strand.
CCACTAGATGGCAAAGTTACACTGCTCTCTCTGGACACCGTTACTGACCTTACAATCAAATTTATGTTTTTAGGAGTCTCAAGACAGAGAGAAGAATAAACGACAGGTGTCAACAAGCAAACCAAATATTTATAGTTATGATTCTGTAGTCAAAGAATTTCTGGACGAATCCAATCTACTTAAATTAGAGCCTATTGATTCATGGTAAATTGTTCACTGGTGTAACTTGTTCTTCTATTAACAGATCAACATTGTAGGAGGGAAATTTACTTTTTAAATCACTAAAAGCTGAAGCAGACCATAGTGACAAGGAAAATGACCTGAGTACCTTGGATATGATTGTTTTGGTTTTTTAATGTACACCAGCAGTGGGAGAATTGTTAGTGTCGTTGCAGAATTTTAACAAATTTACTGGAGTTAAGGGATTAAAGAATTAGTTGCAGTCACAACTGCAATACAAATGAGAGCTCTGAGACCATCCCATGACTTGTGATTTTACATGAATGGAATAGGAATTTGTTTTCTCAGGTCAGAACTGGCCTCAGAATCACAGAAAAAAACAAATCAAGTATGCACTTTTGAAAATTTGTATTGAGAGGTCATTTTAGAACTACAAATAGGAGTGGTTTCAGCTCTCAGTACTTGTACACAATTCAGTCAATTCAGTCTAGTGTATTGCAAAATCAGCTTTGCTAGCGCTTATCTGTTTGGAAAACATAATTGACCCCTTAATACATTTGAGACACCATTATCTGCACAACCAGATTCAGGGTAATTCTTTTAATTTTATACTTATGGCTATAAAGTATTGAAACCAAGATTCTAATTATGCCATAAAACCTGGAGATAGTCAGTCAGCTCCAGCGTTCATGTAGATCTGTAAGACTTAGATTGCAACTCAGATGGGGCCACTGTATCACAGCCAAGTACTCTGACACAATCTTATAGATATGCAAAAACTTCTTTATCTCTAGAATAAGCCAGATCTGCAGGTGTAAAAGGAATGCAGTTTCCTCCTGTGGATATTATCAGACTCCAGCATACTGGGTCTATACTGCAAAGACCTGCACACAATCAATTTCAGTCAATTAATGGAACCAGAGAACTTTTAAAAACTGAAGTATCACGCTTGCTCTGACTTCACATGCACAAGGGGCAAAACACATGATTTTAAGTGCAGATGGTTGTCAGCAATACATTTAAAAAGCACACCACAGTCTTTCAGGGGCACTATCTTTTTGCAATTTGATTCTGATTTATCAGTTGTTGTTTAGACACCTCCTGATTATCAATTTTGATACAGATGAATTCTATACAAATTTGAATCCACGATTTATATTGAGATGTGCTCACTGACATGTAATGTTCAAAATCAGCTGCACCTTACCTGATCCTTGTTTGATGACAGGAGCTGATGGAGGTGGTGGTTTCTTCGGTCTCTAAAATTTAATAATGGAAGAAAACAGAATGCTTCAATGTACTTGTAAATCTCATTCACACAAAGGCTGGAGTTAATCGTATGTTGCTTATCATTAATAACTCCAAGTCTTGACACTACAGATCAGTCATATATTTCTTTTGAAATAACTTCATTAAAATGAATTTTAAGAGATAAAATAGCACTGATAAATAAAATGACATTTTTCTACTTTTGCAATTGAAATGTCCTGCTGAGGGGAAAAAAAACAGTCCATTTTATGTGCCTTAAGATTAGAGAAAGGCATGACCTTCTGCTTATTGCAGAAACCTATTTATTTAAAATTTAATCTTGTAAATATTCCAACCTGTTTTGCTAAAAGCAAACACACACACAAAAATATATGTAGAAAAAACCTGAAGTTTGTTTTTACAAACTAATGCATGGTGCAAAAATGCAGAACCCAGGAAATGCTGCAAAGGTTACATTTTATTCACTCACTATGATACATTTACAGCTCCAGTTGAGAAAGGTATCAGAGTTTTCGATGTTTGGTGAGATTAAATAAATTATTCCAGCCAACGTGTACTTTCTACTTCTACCTTCTCTGTTGTAACCATTTTCCTAATAGAATCCTCTGTAAAGGAGTCTAGTTCACGTACCCTGAGACCTGGCTTGACAATTGCAGATGGACAAGTGAGAGATTCACTACAAATGCTACTTCTGATTAAAATTAAAACTCTATAATGTAGATAAATGCAAAGGAGAAAGGATCCTATGTTTCATTAGTCAAACTAGCTTTAACTGGAAGGTGATGAGGGAAATACATTGTTTCAAAAAGGCAGATAAATATCAAAGAGGAGGCAGCATGAAGGAGCTGTAAAGACTGATGAGGGAAACATGGAGAAGCTAGGAAGAAGGGTGTGTGGCTGGATAACTGAGAAGGTGATGGAGATAGAGTAGAAATGAAAGCAACAGAAAGGAAAACGGAATTGGTTCAACAACATGAGACCAAAACTACTTAGCAGGGCCAAAGAGTGAGAGGAGAGAGGAAAACAAGCTGGATAAAGAAATCTGATGTAGCGGTAGAAAGTAAATCCAGATGGTGATTTAGACTCAGGTAGTGCGCTCAGGGGAAAATCCTGTAATTGAGACCACCTGAGAGGTGGAGACTGGGACTAGGCAGTGAACAGAAAAGGCCTGAGACAAATAGCCATGTGTTAAAGAGAATCAGGATTGGAAAACTGGGGACTGAACAAGGAGATGGGAAAAGATCTCAAGCTTATATACACCAAGGAGAACTACTGCAACAAATACTTTCAGACTATGGGATGGAATCCAAGGTTTCTGGGTCACATCAGAAATACCTGACAAAACCACTGGGAAAGTATCCATGTTCTTCCCTTTTAGCACTGATTCCAGGCATAGACAGTCTGCAGTACTACCAATTACTTACTCATGTGGCCAGATCTCTGCCATTTAAAAAAATTAATAAAATTTTATTCTCCACACCTACAACAAACCTAGCTGCAAATTCTAAATGTCTGAATGTTTAGGATATTCTACAAGTCATACTCATCACACTCCAAAGAAAAAAAACCCCACACTTAAAGATCTGTAATATATAATTTATAAGTTAAAAAAGACTGAATGAATTTCACCACAAAAAAAATTGATGAGTGTAAAGATTTTTTTGCTTCTATAATAGGCTCACTATGTCCAAAGTTTTATGATTTCTGCCTCTTCTGGAAAGCACACTTTATTATTATGCCTATAGCGAGGATATCTACTCTGCTACGGAATCACATTTTCACCTCTCACAATTTGTGCTGTTCTTCTACCTTCATTTTCAATAATCATCATGATAGCTTCTGTGAGTTGTTTAATAGTTGCTTTATTAAGCTTTCCAAGTTATTTAATTTTTGCCTCTGGCTTTCAATTTTATTGCCAAAGCTGAGTATCAGTAAGTTTCGGTTTTATCACAGGCGGCGTTCACTGTCACTGTGAAATACTCATCAAAAGCCTGATTGCAAGCTCATAATATCCCACTGATGACTGAAAAGATTCCTAAAAATGGAATGGACTTTAGGGGGAAGTAATCCATTATTTTACTGCAGGAAGTTGCAGGATTTTTAAATATTGTTTGGCAAATAACAATGCTTTCAAAGAAACAGAAGCTGAAAAAAGCTTTTATTTTAGAAAAGAAAACATAAATACATATTTTATACCTTCTTTTTTATTAATTCTCAGAGGGGTAAAGAAACATGCCTCTGAAATACCAAAAGCTCGCTGTTGTCTTTCAAATCTCACAGTTAAAATTTCCTTCTTTTTATTCTGGAAGAGTGCTTAATTACTGCATCAGCACTCAGATGCTATGCTAACTTTTCATATTCCACCACAAAAACAATGGAGAACAGTTAACAATTCTGGCCATCACTGCATTACCTGACTCAGTGAATTACCTTGAGACCTCCAGGTGCTCTCTTTCTCAAACTTAGGGTGCAGAACAGAAAGCTTTCAGAGAAACATAGTGGAGTTAGACTGACTGGTTGTGCCAATCAACCTGTTCAAAGAAGCTCCATAATACAAGTATTTTTGAGTATTTGAGAACTATATATAGTTCTCTTCATGGATGCTTTTGAATCCAGTTATTTGTTTCCTTTAACTTGTTTTGTTACTAAGTTATAAGAAAAAATTGTAAAAATCACATATTCAAAAGATAGTTTCTTCCAACTCCACTTTCATCCTGTATTCTAAAGAGAAAATGAAAGAATACATCACTTACCTCTTTTTCAAAATCAGATGGAAGAAGCTTGACAAAGTTATCTGGAAACACACCTCGTCTGCCATTGAGTTCTCCTTCCCACCAACCCACATCAATGCAATCCTACAAAACAGCAGAATAAAATGAAAACCACAATGTCTTGTGTACTGAACAGATCTGTGTGTTGAAGTGCTCTTTTGCATGATGTCCTGCTTTTTTTCTGCAACATGACAATTTACTGGAGTGCAAATTGACAGGGTAATCTACCAGAGGAAAAAATTCAATAAATACCATGCATTACATTAACACATGGAGCAGCAAGGAAAGAACAATAAACATGCTATAAGAGCTCATGAGCTCATCTGTGTATAAAGCAAAACCCTGTTTCACCATTTGATATATTAAACCAGAGAGCATTTGGAGCATGTATGATACTACTGTAAGTTCACTTCACAGAAAGACAATAACTTCATCAAACATCGTGCATCTCATGGGGTAAAAACATTCCTTTATTTCTCATACTTTAAAGAAAAGATTGACATATTAGAACTATTACATTTCATCACAGTCCAATTATGAAAGGATTACACACCTGAATCAATACCACTTTTGAGAAGCACAATACAGAGTGTGTAGCAAAACAATGTACAGCTAAATGACTACAATAAGAGAACTACTATGTCAGTGAGTCTAATGATTAAAAAAAGAGTACAGTTATTTTGATAATGAATAATAATGGCAACAGAAGCCACAACCATTTCAGAGAAGGTTAAAATTGTTCCTTGAGTCCTGGATGGTAACTTTGTTATTCCTTTATTTTTGAGTCTGCTAAAGAGAACACTTCAGTTGAGATTTTCCACATTCCTCTTTTCTGAAAGCTATAGCTGAACCAATTCAGTTGTTTTCAAAAACACAATTATGGGAAAGTCACCCATTCTCTGCTCAGTCTTAACAGGATTTCAGCCAATTTTAGCAATTGGCTAAAGTCCAGGCTGGCCAACCTTTCTATTCCCTTGAGCAGTAGCCCTAGATCTTCTTGTGGCTTGAAGCCATACAATAAATATTACACACCTGGATCCTACATCATCTGGCAACATCAGCCTAAAGCAATCACTGCTGCATCCCTGCTTCCACAGTCACAGATCTGGACTAGCCAAACTGTCTGCACCTGACGGGTATCCTGACAGCTGTTCTGGCAACAGAGCCACACTGGAACTACTGAAGAGTTCAACATGTTAGATGTTCCTATTGTAACATTTCTGATCCAACCCTATGGAAACTCTCCCATATTCAATGAAGTGCTTCTGCTTTTCAAAAAATCACATTTCACCACTGTTCAGAAAAGATCGGTTGAAATTTAGAAGCTGTGTTCTCTGAATACTCAGTGGTACTGATGTTGGTGTAAAAGTTCTGGCTTGGGGCAAGGTCACTATTTCAGGTCATCCTGTGGTGAGGATTATCCATCACTCACTGCTGCAAAAACTGGCTCACTACAATCACTTGTCTCCTCCTGCTTTTCAGTAAAGTGAGGGAGGGGGAAAAAGCTGTGCATCTGGAACACCAAAATACAGGGACTAGAAAGAACAGAGGGGTACAGATGTAACAAAAGCAGGCAAGAGTGGGCAGGTAGTTTAGGAAAAAGAGAGAGGTAACAACATATATTAATAGATTTTCACAAAGAACAAAGCCAGAATAATTGGACAGCAGCAAATGAAACAGGCCAAATACTACAAGTCTCATAAACGCTATGAGACAACATCTCTCCAGAAACAGCACTGGATAAAGCAGTTCAGAAGCTTAACATTCTTCTGGTGTGAGAAAACAGCTTAAAAGTGGAACTGTATGTCTTAGCACTGTTTGTCTATACAATCTGGTTGTGAAAGCATACATGTCGTGCAGTACATATAAAGCTCCAGGGTTAAAAATGTCACATATTCAAATCAGTCACTGTTGTAGTCACATGTATAGGGGAATAGAATGTTAAATATTCATTAAAAGACAGATCTGGGATTTTTTTCAAGATGAGTATCCAAAATGAGCAAAGACTTTAAAATATAGACACTCTGATCTTCATTTCGTCATCTGCCTAGGAACAATCATAGCATGTCCTCACAATTTAGACCAGTTTTGAAGATAAATGCTTACAAAGTATCTGCACACTACAAAAGTTGAGAGGGAAAAAAGTAAGAGGAAATAACTAGTTCTTTGCCTAGAAGAAGTAAAAATGAGTTTAAATAGAGGAGAGGATTCACTGAAAAAAATTTGAATGTGAATGGGCAGTAAAAGATTGCATAATAAAACATGAATGCAAAATAGCCTTATTGTTATATTTTCATGAAATCATTTCAGCTGCTACATGCATGACAGAATAATGCAAGTTAACTTAATGAAGTGTATTTAGTACCAAGAGAAGTCTTAAAAATATTGTTCACAATGACTTTGCTTCTTGGTATTTTTCTGTAAGTTATTATACATAAACATTGGATTCCATTTGAGATAAAACCAGACTATCATTAAAGAAGGTCATTGCTTTTATGTTTCAAGGGGGTTTTTTTTGTTATTTTTCTGTCCTAGGCTTTTTATTTAGCTTATTTAATCTAGCTCATCTCCTGAGATAGAGTTCGTTGTAAATAAATAACGTGGTTTCTCGCATCATGTCCATTTTGGGTGTTTATTTTTTTTCCCCCTCACATATCAGCATTTTACTCTGAGGTAATCTGTTCCTGATCTACAAATGCAGACACTGAACAATTCTTTCATTATTTTTCTAGTAATTTTCTCTCATGCTTATGGTGGCCTTCACCCCGTCCACCTTCTGGATTTGGGTATTATTTAGGAGGTATTTCCAGTTACATTAGACTGTCAGGCCTTTGTTAGTGAACAGGCTTGATTCTTGACTAGCTAATGTTTTCAAAATATCCACTGAGTGAATACAGGGTTCCATGAAGAACCAAGATAATCAGTTAGTCATGCATGGCATGGGCAGGCACTGTGCAGTGCAGGGTATTTCTCTTACCGCAGAGCCAGCACCTCCCATTCCTGATGTGAAGGCACCCTCCCACTTGGCTCTATCTACTTGCGCAGCCTAGTAATCAGTGCACTCAACTGTTCTATCACATGGTGTGTTTTATAATGCCCTCCACCCCCTACGCCACTAATCTGAAATTGCCAAAACATTTATGACCCAATTTAGACTTTGAAAAATATTAAGAATAATTGAAGCCTCTAGAGATCAAAAGCTTGTGCTTCAACTGATAGCACAGCTTAGTGCTAGCTAATAATCCCAACTAAACAGCACAAGACATCATATATATTCTTTTTAGGTCAGACTTTTTATGCTCTTAGGAAACAGAAATTTTACTCCTACTTCTTCATTTTATTAACACACATGAATTTTGCATTCAATGTTTTTTTAAAAGCTCATTTGTTTTCATGAAGACACGGCTTGTGTTACACATTCATTAATCCCAAACAGCTGCAGGTTTGCTTTTTTTCTCCTCTCTAGCTTGTCACTCCAGCTTACACAGCCAATCACCATGCCAGACTTTCTCATTTACTTTATTTGCCAGAGGAGCCTTCCATGCAGCACATGTCTTCGTCGTGAGACAGACCACCACACAAGTATACCTGAGTGACATCCTCACAAGCTGCCTCAAAGTACAACTGACAGAGCAATGAAGAACAATCAAGGCAACATGATTAAAACAGTGTGTCGGCCTGCGAATACTGAGCAAAAGCTACTCCAATACTTCCAAATCCCTGACAGCTGTACAATCCTAATCATAGTGGTTTTTAATATAACTTTATGTGCTCAAGATCAGCAAAACTCCTGTAAGTTTAAAATTCAAATTTTTTACAAAAGCTGCCAAGTTCATACAACCCAGTATCAATATTCCAAATTTCACTAATGAAGTGGATCTCCATGTTATCCTGTCAGGCTCATCACAATGTAAAAAGATGAAAATCAGACACAGAAATATTCCAAAAGTTCTATGGGAAAAAATAAAAATCCAATTACTAAAAGTGTATTTTTGTTTAATTTAAGGGGAAAAAAAAAGGTAGTGGAGGGGAAATATTAACAAAACTGAAAAGTAAGACTTTGTGTTTTACAGATACTACAGTTCTTACAAGTTAGATGCTAGCTAGGCCAACATTTAGCTACTGTAAAAATCAACTCCTACCAAAGCTTGACTCAGAGATTATACTCATGTACTCATTGCAGTGACAATGCAATCAAGTACCTTAGAGAAATCCAGTATCGGTTCACATTGCCAAGCCTGTTCTCATTTTTCAGGCAGAGGTAGATTCATTCAATACAGAAAACAGAAATCTAGATGGAAGTTTCAGCATTTTCTCATTGAAACACAAATCTTGGTTTTATCCTCATTTCCAATGAAGTGGTTTTGTTTCAAAATCCTGTCTCCAATGAATTTAATTCAAATTACTTTTTAAAAAACAAAGTAAAGAAAGAGAGGAGTGGCAAAATGAAAGAAGGATTGAAAAACTCTTCTATGTCAGAATCAACATCCATTCTAATTCCAAACTCAGCATATCGCAAACGTGATAATGAACTCATCTCATTGGATTTATTAGCATCATTCATTTTGTGATAAGTATTAGGTAAAGAACTGGATAAAATATAGTGATGTGAAAGACAGGTGTTGAGGGATTTTTTAGGTGGAATTTTAAAAATTTGTAAGAAGTAAATATTAAGTAGTATTTAAGGTACTAAATTGTCAATCACAGCTGGAATTCCTAGGTAAGTCAAAAAAATATTTTAAGAGGAAAGAGTAAATGTAGGAGAAATGATAACTACCAGAAACCCAGAAAACAACTAGCTTTGTCAACATGTTCCCAACAATTTCAAGAGTATAACATATGTAAACTAAAAAATACTAGTTCTCTTCATGACATGAAGAATAAGAGGGAGAGAACTATCCTTCACGTAATTAAAAGTGAGACAGGCAAGCCGTGAAGAAAGTTTTTATGAGAAAATAACTCAGAGAAAATAACTTTTTTTTTTTTTTAATAGAAGGGAATATGAAAACAACAGGAAAGAAGAAAGCAAAATACAAATGCCAAACCAACTTTAAGAAAGGTAAGACCGCAGCTCCACTCTGAAACATGTGACTAAAAGAACAGGGGCAGGGCTGGAGGAAAGATAGGGAAACGCTTGACTAGAGACACCAGACAAAAGTTGTGCAAAGACATGCAGGCAAAGGAAGTTTCCTTTTAGAGCACCAGATTTTTGCCTACCGTTACTGAACGTAAGTGAAATATAGTGATATACCTAAGTAGGGATTACAGCACAAGATCATGGCTTAGTCTCCTTTCAGCAACTGCAGTGACCCTGTAGCCATTCTCATACTGGCTAAGAAAAGATGTAAAACACTGAGCCATGCTCCCTGTTCTTCTGAGTGAAAGAATCACAACATTGCTTGGTCTTTTACACACACAGTATCCTATATTAATGGTTTTAGTTAGCAGCAGAACTACTGGTCTTGTATTAGAACAAGCACCATACTATTCCTTCTCTTGGCGCTTTCAATCCAACAGTAAAAAAACAGAAGCTAGTGAAGAATGAACAAAAACCTCTAGCATAAGATGCCTTATCCTACATAATCTTACAAATACTCCACTCACTGCACAGAAGCAGCTGTACCTGGATAGACACTACTGACAAGACACTAGCCCTAGTCATCTTCCCAGCCTAGAAGTGCAGCTGCTCACACCACAAGAACAAGAACTTCCCTCCAGTCAAACATCCTTGCTGTTTTGATTGTAAAAGAGATGACAATAGAGGCTGATAAGACATAGCCATCAGTCCCCTGCTCATTTGCTGTCTACTAGCTGATATCACATTCAATATCAGGAAAGTAAATGTCACAAGTTCATACATGGTAGACATGTCACATCTCTATCATGCCAAGCCACGTCCCAGCCATTTCCTCACCTGACAGTGACATTGCCTTGTCATGCAAACTCTCCCTCCCAGATATGCTCACAGCTCTACAGCATCTCTTTGCTCCAAGCAGGCAGGAGTCTGACATACCCCAAAGACAGAGGAGGTTTTATTCCATATAAGGCATTTGCTCTTAAAACCCAAGCTTGATTATTACAGATGGGTTTATTTCTAGCTCATGCTGTTACTTCTGCTCTAGGCATGAGCCAGATGAAAGGATCATGAAGGCACCAAACACTTTCTATTAAAAATGGAAAGCAGCACTTCTTGTAGTGAACATAGTTGTAATAAAAACTCACAATACTGATTTCTTTCATTATTTTGGTAGGAGTTGATAAAGCATACAAGATGACTATTATTTAAATATCAGATGTTTCTGTCTGTGTTTTCTTCCAACTACTCTGCTTTTTCCTATTTTTCTGGTTTTATTTTTCTTCAAGACAGTTACAGGAGAGTTGCTATGCACTAGGAGACTTTTCTTAGTCTGAACAGCTCTCTGTTCAGTTATCATGATGATTTTTCTCCTGCCTACATTCAGAAGCCCACTGGACTTGTACCTAGATCACCACTGAAAACAGCTGCAAACATACTCAAAATTGCTCTCTCCAGCATCAGCAGATGGCTGGTACTCACTGCAAACCTCCTAAAAGCTGAGAAACTTCAGCTTTACCAAAATACATGGAAATCTGAAAGCATCTGAGCAAGGCTGGTAGGGGCTGCCTCAATAACCTATTCAGCCACTCCACAAAGTACAGCACCACCAAAGCTGTCAGCACACAAGGAGAATAATAAAGAGTTGCAAGAGATGCAAGAACAGTTTTACAGACAGGCAGGTATCCACTGCTTTATCTATGTTTTCCATTTTTTTGGGGGGCAAATATGTTTCTTGCTTTTTCCTCCAGAGCAACCAGGCCTTCAAGGCAGCACCTGCTTCCTCATCTTTTGCTGCCTTTGGAAGGACTTTTCAGAGAGTGCCAAGTTCATCTCTCTCTATCTTGACCTACCTTCCAAGTTGTCCCTAGTGAAGAGGAAGGCTTTTGTTGGTAAAAGTAAATAAGAGTTTTTTCCTACTCCACAAGGTTCCAGAAAAAGTAACAAGTTATGTATTTATTTTCTTTCCCATCTATGACTATAACTGCAGCTGTGTAAACCCTTGAAGTACATCTGAAAAAGGCCAACCTGTAAATAAGACTTCTGTTTTTGAGGGAGATGATCACTGTGCAGGCTGGTCCTCTGAACATACTGCTAAAATATGAACCCATGGTTTAGACATCAACCATTACTACTTCATTTTCAGCTTTTCTGATTAAAAGGTTTTGATACAGAAACATTTCCTCCCACAGATTTAATCATTATAGCTAGGAGAGAAAACAATGCCAAGAACAAGAGCAATCAGGTCTTTAGAAAAGGACTTAGCTGCAAAGCATATACTGATGTATGTGTACTCTTGGGAGTATTCAAATCATACTTTATTGCTCATTCCAGTCAGTGTATTTGCACATATACTCAACATTTAAAGAGACCTTCTAAAAAAATGGCCTATAAAAATTATCTTTTTAATTTAAGATTTATAGATTACTAAAATGAAAATAAGAAATTGGCAAGCTAAACTTACAAGGAAAAATTCAGGCTGTTTAGAGTACTGAGACACACCATAATGGTGCAGGGTTTGAGAAAGTGACATTTTCATGCAAGGATACTACAGTTTCACAGAAATCTCCACTAGAATCTACAGTTCCTTGCATAATTAAAACCAGAAATCCTAGCAGTAGGCAGCTGTATTCATCAAATGTCTGCTTTCCTTCTGCCCTTGTAAAGTTGGTTCTCACCAAGAATAATGTTGAGCTCATAAAATTGCATTATTCAGAAAGCCATTAATACCTCTTAGGCTTGCACTGAGAGCTTTTCTGTGTCACCTCTGCTACGCTGGCAGATGCACATTAAATTGCTACTAACCTGATTTTAAGCATCTCTCTAGTAGTCTTTCCACAACTGGTAGCCAACTTCGTAATTTAAAGAAAAACAAACCACCTTTAATGCAAACAGATATGTCTATAGCACTTCTCAAGACAAAGTCCATACACACAGAGATGTATGTAACATGTAAAGGCTCTGAATTTGAGGATTGAAGCCTTACAGAAAGACAAATCCGATGGACAAGCAAGCAGTCTGTAATTCAGCCCACCTACGTGGAGCACCCATGAGGCAGCACAGCTGCCTGCCTCTGAGCTCAATTGGCAGTGCTGGGACCAAGAGGTCCCAGCTCTCATAAACACTGGAGAAGACCACTGGACAAACTTTGATTTTTAAAGTGTTTATATGACATCACAGGGCAAAACCAAGAGGGTTTTTTACCCTCTTACCGAGTAACTGCCTTTATTTAAATATATCATTGAGTGTTAAAGATGAACATTGTTTTAGGAGCTTTGAAATTAACTTATCAAGATTTGACCTCACACTAAACCATGATGATCTTCATTAATATAATTAATATTCATTAATAAACAACAAAATTATGTCAAAGGTGGGTAAAAAAAGCAATTTAATAACAGTCAAGATCGTTTCTTTAAAATTTCTTACTACATTCAGCATTGTGATGCTGAAACCAAGATAGATCATTCACAAAATCTAATTTAACTCAGAAATTACTTGATTTTTAGAGTCTTCGTAAATTCTCATGAAACTTGGTAAAATACCTATGAATGAAGGAAAGCATATCTCCAGAGGCTTACATTACACCCACCTGGTGCTACCTAAGACTGTATTCAAAACAATCAAGCTTTGTTACTTATTAAGCCGAGTGTCTGGGATTAAGAATTTACAATCTAGTGCAAAATTTGTTAAATAGTTGAAAATGGCATCTAGTTAGAAGTCAAGTAGTTATCAGCAGAATATAATTTAAAAATTTGGCAATAAGGCAGAATGAATCTCTCAACAACTACTTAATCCAAGATCATTTACACCTGAGTCCAACAGACAATAAAGTAGACTTCCAAGGCAGTCCTGAAGAATGCCCCTTTTTCCTTCACATATGCCTTCTTGCAAATACTTACAGATTATGAATTACTGAAAATAGGACAGGAAATCTCCTAGTCTGGCTCTGTGTGAACCCTAATCCAGGGGTTTATCCTACTCAGGTCCTCAGTTCACGTCCCAGAAGCCCCAACTCCCACTCCTGTCCAATCTCACACCTAAGCCATAGGGAACCTTACAACTGATAATGTCAGCTGCATCTTTTAAAGCTTAAGAGGAAAAATAGGTAAATTTTCCTTTATCTGTAGGCTCCAAGGCTCTATGAAGAATTTACTGTGCCAATGTTGTACAGAAGGAAATGGGAGAAACTATCAAAAATTAGACATTACACTACTTTTCCCAGTGCTTTTTACTGGAAGACATAAGAAGAAGATACCTATCCAGAATACACACTCTGTTCAAGAATTGGTCTAAGTTATTTGGCCTTGCAAGAAAGAAACTAGCTAAGAATAATGAATCACCTGGAATACACAAGACATTAGAGGATCTAGCAGCCCAGATATATTTTGTCTCAAATCTGTTTCAGGCTAGATCTAACCTTTTGGCTTTGCACTCTGTGACTAAATAATCAGTAATGAAGCTGAAATGGTTTGACAAAATATTTGTACAAACAGAAAATATTACACCGCTCATTGAACAAAACAATCTCTTCTGGGGATTCACTTCACTTGCAATGTTCAGTCAGCAGAATATCATGGAGAAATAAATATGTTCCATGTCATAAAACTCTAGCACTCCAATACTAAAATTAAAAATAAACCAACAGAAACATGAAAGATGATGCTAGTAACAGATATAATTTATCCCTCTGATGAGCCAAGATATAATATTTATGTAATTACATTTTTTTTGTATTTAGAAAGATTATAATTAAGGGGTTGTTTAATGCTATTATTACTTAGATCACAGATGTCTTAGGATGAGGGTCCTAATTACTTGGCACTATATGTTCATTTTTACTTTCTCTTTAAATAGCTCTCCCTACTCTGAAAAAGGTTGGACTTCAGATAATACCATCAAGCAGCAGGTGAACCCAACATTCACAATAAATGAAAGGATGAAGCTAAGCAATGAGTCTAAAGCCCACATTGTAAGCAGTATCACATTTTTCCAGACACCCCAGCATCTCAGTGATTTTTTATTTTTTGTAAGCACAGGACAGAAAGCACAGCAATGTCATTCCATTTTTATCTTAAAATATGTCACCTTTTCAGATTAGCTTGGCTGTATTAAACATACTTACAAATAAATCTAACTCTTTCAAGTGATGCAAAACTTGAAGCACTGCATGCATGGAGGATCCTGCCACTTCACCTATATAGCTCAGCACAAACTTCCATTTGTCAAAATTCTAATTTAGGATTTTCTAGTAGCAACAGAATCCCTTCCTCTGAAAGCACTGCTGTAGCACTGTAATCAGTGATAACGAGGGCAGGAAAAGAGAACTTCAGTGCATACTTAGTATATTTATAATATTATTTTCTAAGGAGAAGAAAAACATTCAAGTGCTGGCTACTCCTCTCTCCTCTGTACTCTCGAACTTCATAGTTCATTTAAGTGCTTAGTTCAAATGTTAGCATTTCAGTTATGTTTCAAAAGATACGAGTGAAATGTAAGCAGCACCTGGTACCTTGTTAAACATATTGTCAAGCTTTATCTCTATGCAGACCTTACTTAATGCCCCACTGCTAATCACAGCAGCCAAGAAATGCTGCAAGATATGAATAAGTGTTAAAAATTTATTTATAAACACTTAAAAGTCTTGGCCAAGGACAAGGTTCAGGCAAGAAATAAAACAAGTGGCTAATTACCCACAGTCTGTTTCCCTGTAACTTACCAAGTATATAAAATAATTTTAGAAAATTAACATATTTATTCATTTGATCATCAGCATCCCCAGGAGTTTTACATAACTGCTTTATATTACTTATATGAGGAGACATTCATGCTTCTACGCAATGACACATGTTTAGCCCCATGCATTTACTGTACATGTTCGCAGCATGTCAAAAAAGTTTTGTTCTGCAGGACCTACTCTGGCTACCACCCCACACAGCACTGTGGCTTGAAACCCAGAAAAATCCAAACCTTCTCATTCCCATTAGATCAAAATCTTCAGAGGAAAGTGTCAGGTCAGGGAAGAGTGATTCCACCACTAAGGCAGTCTCCCAGCAGGCTGCTGACTGCAGGTCCATCCCCACTCTTCCTGTCACCCTTTCCTACTAACACCCCTTTGTGTGTCCCATGGACAAGGTTGCCAGCTGCAAGGGAAAAGGGCGGGAGTAGAACCATTCCTTACATGAGCCACTTTTCATCAATCACGTAAAACTGCATCCTCAGCATGCACACTTGACATTTTCTTGTATGAAATCAGCAACTTTGGTGTGAGCAGCTAAGGACATGAGAGGGAGTCTTGGGGGAAAAACTGGTACTGAGCATAGCCTAGAGGGCAAGGAACAGAGAAAGTAAATTAGGTATGTCTATTAGGTCTGGTCAAAGATGTGTTGAATAATTCATGATTGTCTCAGGAGAGAAAAGGACATGCGCTGAGGCCCTTTATGGTATTGTTCTCTCTGAGGGAAATATCTATTTATTTCCAAAGACAAGCAGTAAGTGCCTTTATTGCTTACATGGTATTCTTGAAACACAAGACATAATAAAAGCTTTCTTAAGGCTGGGCGTTCCTTGAAGTCTGCTTACTGTATTCCTTTCAGTTTCTATATGCAAGATTGTTGCAGAAGTTACAAATGCTCAAAATGTCTTGTATTGAAACCCTGAACGGGGCATCTGCGTGACCAAATATTTTGTGTAAACAAAAATCTATTGTGTTGCTCTGACTGAAAGCCATTTTTATGTTCTATTAAGCCAGATCATATTTACCCCTGTACAATCTAAATTTTTTGTTATATCAGTAAACTCATTTCTAAAAATGAGATAAAAGCTTTTAGCTGTCAACCAAGGAAAAAAGATGACCTGAATGACTATAACGGAACATGACTATCTTCTTCTCTTCTTTTGAAAGAGACAATCTTAAGCTACCATACTTCTGCTTTGAAAAATGCCATTTTCTTGCCTAATTACCCTTATTTTTAATGATCTCAAATATCATAACTTTTTTTTTAAACTCATAGAGTGGAAAATACTGAAAATTTAATCTTGATATGGAAAAATGTGTGTCCCCATACTGATTTACTTGTACTGAAACACAAATTGAAAGTCTTCTAATTCCTCCACATGTTTCTGTAACCAAGGGTTGTAAAGTACAACAGACATGTTTCTACCCTAGTGACCCCACAACCTAGCAACACGTTCGATTAAGTATCAGTTAGCATCCTCCTCTATCACAACCGCCTGGTTCCTGCTCCTTCCCCTGCTCATGGCCTCAACTCACTGGCAAGACTCTTGTACATAGCACTTACTAATTTCATCCCTTTAGGAGCCTCCTGCATCCGTTAAGAGCAGCTGTTTTCCTTCACAACCCTACCCAGCCGAGTTCGCCTTGGCAATTGCTCAGCTCAGGAAAGTGCAGTGGACAATTAACTCCCACACCAGGATGAGCATTTGAAGATGTCGTAAGAGAGAAAACTGGGAGAATTGTTTTCGCAAAAGGGCCATACTCGGGTAACTGTTTATGAATATAGTGAGGGTGAAATTAAGTGCCTAACAATTGTCCTACGAATTGAAAAATATCAAGTGCTCTGCATAAGGACTGATTCCATACACTAACGCAGACAAACACACAGCCACTGCAACAGTGAAAACATTACATTATGAAAGACTGTCAAGACTGAATCTCATTTCACCGTTTCCTTATACCCTTCTACTCATTTGTCTGTCTTACCACTTGATTGCATGTGCTTAGACGCAGGGAGTTACCAAATGTAGATCATTTTGTAGCACAAAACTTGCAAATCTCACAGTAAATTATTAACAAAAACACTAGAAACAAATATTATCTCTGTAAAAATTGATTGCATTATGCGTATTTTTAGAAAACAAGTTTATGGCTCTTTCTTCTCCAACACAGAATTAAGTGCTACAAATGGGATTGCCATTAGATATATAGATTGTCATTAAATACCTAGACCAGATAATTTATCATTTGATTCTTTTACTAATGACAGGCACTACTCTGTTGTGCCTTTCATGACACTAATGCATAAACTTTCCCAGTACTATCTGAGAAGCATCATCAAGATTTTGGGAGGCTGTATGTCACTGTTGCTTTCTTTTTCACCTCATTAATCCTTCAGGCAGTTTTGATGAATCCCCAAGGAGCCTGAACATCCTCTGTGAAACTTGCTTCCTCATGAAAGCTTCTTTGCAATATCAGAAAGGACCCCCTATTATGTTCATCCATCACTCCAGCACAACATGATCCTACCGCTAATGCCATATACTCAGCTGTTTAGTCTGTAGCAGAAGGAAAGCTTTGCAATCCAGGTAAGTGGAGGCTGAGGGAAATCCAGTTAGGATATGCAGAGCAAGGTACAAGACTGTTACTCCAGCTGATATATTGACACACATTAATTTCAACATCTTATAAATTCAAAATTAATAAAATTGTCACTGATGTTGCCCTTCACTACTCCTACTCCAATAATAAGGGTTCAGGTGAGAATACTCTTCTATTACTGTCATCTTCAAATTTGTAATGATTAATTCTATTTATCCAGCTAATTTAGTTAATTTTGTTTATCCAGACCACTTTCATTCCTGAGAACAAAGTGGTCTTTAATGCCTAGAGCTCAGGTACATTGATGCTGTGCAATGAAATCTTTCTACTCTTGCAAGAAAAACTGCTTTCAAATGAGTGCACAGCTGCCAGTGGGAGCTTGATGTATTTGCTTTGAAATTATTTAGCTGTTATCATAGAATCATTATTATCGATTCATTGCACAGGTCATTTTCTGTATGCCAGTGAAATCTCCAGAACCCTGTGCATTTTGTCAAAATTTATTAGAGCTATCAAGAAACTTGTAGCATGTGCATAAAGATTCCTCACTAACACTGTAAAGTAGCCTACAGTAGCTATGTTTAAAAGTGCTGGAATGAAAAATCCTACAAGATTGTCAAGATGGCAATTCAAAATGTCACGTGAATCTTCTGTTACTTGAAAGCGGCTCTACTTATTACAAATACAATCTCCAAAATCAGTATTTGACCATGATAAAGCACGTGTTTGCCACTCTACTTCAGCTGCAAAGTGCAGTCACTACCAGTGTACTTGTTATCCAAATGCTGTCAGGAACATTTTGAAGAAGCTTTACAAATTACCTAGCGAACATAACTGTTTGACATAACAAAGAATAACCAACAGGGTCAATCTCATGACCTCTTGCCATTCATATCTTTTCATCTTATGAACGTATAATCATCAAATTGCACAACCACCACCATAACTGTACAAGTAAAATGACTGTATTTTGCTTTTAGTTCTCTTTCTTCCAAAGATGTGCTTTTCTGTTTTATTGCCTTGAAGATTCAGTTTTTACACAGAATCTCAAGGGTTGGAAGGGACCTCGAAAGATCACCTAGTCTAACCTCACTGCCAGAGCAGGACCACCTAGAGTAGGTCACACAGGAACTCATCCTGGGGGGTTTTGAATGTCTCCAGAGGAGACTCAACAAAACATTTACGTTTCTTTAAGAGTTCTGCGCAACATGTTCTGATCATTTATCTTTAAAAATATTACATGAAGGAATTAGAGGGCTACTAAAAATTTTGCATGAAAGAATTGAAGGGCTCCCATTCGTTCACTTCAATTTCCAGTGATTAATAAAGAAAATCTTTTCAATGTGTCCATTTGCTTCACTAGGGAAAAGGAGAAGAGCTGTTTTCAGAATACATTTATGAGAAGTTAGTTTCTGTTTCTAGTATTTTGGCTAAATTTTAACCTATAAGAAAACAACAGTTATTACCATATATTTCAACTCTAGCTTTCCATATATCTTTCACATGATTTAGGTCTATGCAATTCATCAAAAAAATGACTCGGTATGCTGTTTAACTGGCAATTACTTTTGGCTATCATTCTTGCATAATACCATCCTTCCCCTTCTATCTCTCAACACACTTACTGTTCTGACCAGTAAATCAGCAGCCTCTACTGACTCACTTCTTTGTTTAAATAAAACTTATCAGCACAATCTCCAAGTCAGTAGGAAAGTCATTTTGTGACTCAGTGAAACGTATTCTTTGCCTATTTCATTAAAAATCTCAGATATTGCAATTCCCTTATCATCGAGGCCTTTGGAATGGTCTGATCAGGTTTTGATTCAAGACCTGAATATCCATCAAAACAAAGTGAGAACTTGAAACAGATTCTGCAAAGGCCATGACAAAAAATATATTAGTTTGCTCTTTGTATGGGGGAGATATTTGATGAACTTGACAAAGACTTTCGTAACCAATTTAGCTGGAAAAAGGAAATCTGATATACTTGTATGCCTTTTATCTATAGGGTCACTGTTAAAATGGTGATTTTGAATTCTGTATTTACTGATACTACTCCTTTGTAATTCTTTCCATAAAATGAAGTTTTAGCATTTAAAGATGATTACCAGACTAACAGCTTCCTCACACACAATTAAATAGGCTCTCCTACTAACTTACCATTTAGCTCATTTGAGTCATTCCCCTTCCTCCTGGCACCTATCAAGTGCCATCTGATCCTCATGCTTTTAAGATTCTTGTAACACATTTTGCATTGCTTTTATAAGATCTCTGTCCTGTTCTTGTGTCACTCGTTACTTCAGCCACTTCCAAACTTTCTCACCAATACCGT
The DNA here is from genome assembly GCF_028858725.1 of Colius striatus. Lineage (NCBI taxonomy): Eukaryota > Metazoa > Chordata > Aves > Coliiformes > Coliidae > Colius > Colius striatus. The sequence goes on from NC_084759.1 coordinate 79,772,293, forward strand.
TGTTTTCAATTAAATTAAATGCGAATTCAGTATGAGAGTAAATTGTGAGTCTGCAACACTGCTATAGCTGTGACTGTGTGGAAATAGGTTGGATTCATACTGTGAATTTATGTAACTTTCTGGTTTTAGTATTTTCAACAACATGCATTATTTTATGATAATGTCTCTGTGGCTGCACTAGAGCATCCACTTCTCTCTTTAAAAGTATCAGTCTTCTCTCCTTAGGTCTACATAATTGGGAAGAACAAATTCTATCTAATGCTCTCCAGCATAGAAAGGGAACCCCACGAAACAATTTCTTGCCAATAGATTAAAAGAAAATCTGTGACTGGATAGCAAAGTAAAACCACAGTAATCCTTTCTGAAGCTCTCCATACGTTTCTATTTAACTCCTTTTAGTAGTGATCACTAACTCGTTGTGGAAAGGAGTCTCTAAGCATGGTGATTTACATTCCAGATAAAAGCCACTCTCTAGCAGAAGCCAGTAGTGGGCAGAAAGGTGTGGCTGACTTTATTCTTGCTGACTAAAAGAAAAATTACAATAGACATCTGTTTCGGAGAATTTGGACTAAATTATAGTTACTGTATTGCATGGTGGAGCATGGAGGAGACCCTCACCATTTTCAGAACTCTACAGCAAGGACATTCCAATTCTATATCACTTGTATTTTATTTTTCAAACTACATGTTAAAAACAGATGAAAAAAATCAGCAAGTCTGACAGCAATGAGGTCTGCAAACCACAACAGGATCTACAAAGTGATTGCTTGTTAAGCACTGTTTCTTCAGTATCTCAGATTAGTTCAGACAGCATAAAAAAGCATCTGTGGAGAAATGCCAAGTCTTTTTGCATTGAGATCCCCCACTCTCTAGAGGCATGAGTTTATGTAATTGTTCATAGACATGTGACATACCACAGGAAAAAAGGGGAAAAAATTCAATAAAATGTCTGTAGTGGCTCGATACCATCAGGCTGGAGAGCAGAAGGACAGGGGAATACACCAGAGAATATACCAACATCTCAGTGCACGGCTGGGAAAACTGATCAATTCAGTTGAATCGTCAGCTCAGTAATTAGACAAATATCCTTCCATCGTAGGGGCAAAGGTGGCGGGAAGATGTAAATGGGGAAAAGCAAGTAAATGAAATCTCATACTGAAACTTCAGTAATTGTCTCCTTATCTATGTATACTGAAGAACACAAGTTTGCCTGGACACCAGCCACCTCCAAGAGTTAAATCAATCTGGTCAATAAAGCATAAAGTGGACAGGAACAGTATCTTTTTAAAATACCCATATTTCCATGATCAGAGACACTGCTAACTACTCCCATGAGAACATTCTTAATCAGTCCAAGCCAAACAGTTTTCATGAGAAGCCAAACAAAAAAGAGTCATTAAGGGAAAGTTATTAAGGGATTTTTAATGCATATAATTTATGTTTTAAATTTGCAGTTTCTCTTCCTACCAAATATCTGATTAATTTTCCTTAGTTACATGCATATTTCTCAGGAAAAAGATGATTTTGTCCTCAGGATTGAAAATGCCCTAGTATATAGCAAATACTACCCTAGATTTAATTCCCAAGGTTTTGGGGGGTTTCTGCCCAGGTGCCAAATTGTTCTGTCAGATAACAATTTCTTATGAAACATATCAATTACAGAATTCATTCTTTTACTTCCATGTAAGTACAAATAGTAAGAGCACTATTTTGCACATAATTGGAATTAATCTTCATTATGCAAAACCTTTTCCAGTTTGTAGCTTTCTTTTCCCCAAATAATTATATCCAGTCAAAAACATTTAAACTGTGAAGTTTTTAAACAAAGGCAGGAAATTAGGTGCACCTAATCTGTTCTTTGCAACAGAGTGGACACCTCTCCTAAAAGAAAACCAATGATTTACTCTCCATCTCACTGTATAGTTTTGGGAATTTTTGCATAATTCCTGGCGATGGTATTTCATTTCTAATCTTGAATAATTTCAAGTAGTTTCAAAGTAAAGAACATAGGTCTAAAATGATTTAATTTTTGTTTTATCATATTTTTTTTCCCTGCTTTACCATAGTGTAAAGGGTGGCTACATTTTAGATGTTTCATTCATTAAGCTAATTTAGGCACATTATCTCCATCTAACCCAAAAAATCTAATTCACAATTCCTACAAGAAAAAATTCACACACTTAACAGAGATGTTCAAAGGTGCTTATTTCTCGAGTCTTTCAGTTTATTCTCCAGGCTTCTATGTTTGTTACAGTGATCTATTTACAATTTACACAGAACTGCCAGTAGATTCAAACTCAAATTAATTGCATAAACTTGTAAACTCAAGAGTATATGTCTGCTGTTCGTTACTTAATGTTATCATGGTAAGGCTCTAAAGCACAAGGGGAAAGGAGATGTAGGGCTCTATGCAGTCTATGTAATGTTTCATTGTCAAACCAGCTTCGGTTTAGGGAGGACACTGTTAAAGGCACAAATACAGATTTTATGCCAGTCGAATTATATTTACTTTTAAAACTAGATCCCTGCTTATAGGAGAAAAATATTGTTTTTACCTTACTGATAAGTGTGACGACATCACCTTCTCGGATTGTGAGTTCATCATCATTCTGTGCTTCATATGGAAATATCACTTTGCAATACTCCTTGGCTGAAACGAAGAAAATTCAATGTGATAAATTATCACTTCTTAACAGCTTCTTATCCAAAGGTGAAAATCTTCACAAAATGTTTGAGTTTCCTTGTGTTAATTTATTTTCTTGCCATCTTTCTCTTCATACTTTAGACCTTCATAAACAGTATGAAATATTTAAAAAACCGAACACTGATGAGTGTTCCTGCACACATCATCGGGGAGCTGGCTCTGTAGTCCCTAGAACCATTATTTCAAATGAAACTGCTCCAGACAGCAACCTGCCACAAACCATATCCCTTAAAGTAAGCCTGTATCTGACACAGAAACTGGAAGTAGAAAGAATACAGTAGGTTCACATAGCTCATCTATCCCCTCATGTGCAAGAAAGCAGATATTTCTGAATCAATACATGATAAAATAATAGTACATTAATAAATGTAAAGGCATTCATAACTAAACCTTCTGTATACTCAGCATAAAAGAAGAGTTTTTAATATTAGTCTAAAGTTTCCTCTTCTCTTTCCCTTTACTGTTTATAGATAAGGGCATAACTTCAACTTTTATCTGAAAAATACAGAAGCCAGCACTCCTACTCAGAAATCTTAAAAAGCAGTTGTCATGAAAAGCAGTTAGTTACAACATGTTGCTGTGCAACAGACAAGTATGTCAGTGTTCCTTTACAAATGAAAAGAGAATATGTATTCCAGTTGTTAAATAATGTATAAAAATATGTGATATTTTAAGAAGACCAAAGAAACACAGAGGAATTACTGGACCCTTTGTAGAAAGGGCATGCAACTACAGAAGTGTTCACCTCATTTTAAATGTCTCAGTTTTGATGACCTCTGCCTCTAGTTAACTGCCATGTTTGATGCAGAGAAACAGATACTTTCAGGAAACTGGAATCTAAATGAATTTGAAACAACATGATTTATTTTTTTATATTTGCTATAAAGAGAAGCTGCACTATCAAACATGTAGACATTTGAGGCTCTGGTAACGGGGGTCAGTTCAGCTGCTCAGACACTAAGTAGTATTTCGGACACGCATGGGTGTCTAAGACACTTGCGTCTAAGACACTATACATAACCTATGGAAGAGCCAGGTGTCTCTGGCCTGGCAGCTGGAGGCAAGCTAAAATGCCCTGAGGTATCTCAAACAGCTTCAGATGCACACTACTGATTTCAACCCCCAGGGTTGATTTCAGTCTGGTATCTGAATTTAGACCCATGATGTCGGTGCCTACCCTTCCACTACAGTCAATGAAGAACAAGTAACAAAAGGGAGCAAAGCTTTGAGAGCTGTTTTTCACCCCAGGAGCAGATACCTACATTTGATTAGCTGAATCACGCTCTGAACTTCCAGGACAGCAGTGACAGATCTCCACTGGGACCTACTGGAGTACAGGCACCAAACTCAAATGGCTATACTAAAACTGGGCTCTGACTCAGAAGCTGCCTACCAACTGCTTAAGTTTAGTGACAGGGAAATAAACCTTAAATGAGCAGCCAACACACATGTGTGTGAAAGGTTGCTGTCAGTAAGCACCATCAATCTGAGAAATGAAATGGTTTAATAATGGGAAAGAGCAAAAGCTCTGCTCTAGTTCACACGCTGCCACTCAGAACTAGCATGGATTTTATGTGGCACTGGTTCAAGTAAACAAGAATTTCTTAGGCTTCACAGATTTATTTTCCAGAACAGAAAAGATTAAATTTAATCATGATCATTAGCAGTTTGTTTAATGTCCCTGCCTTGTACAGGCTTCTCAGCAGCCTGTATGATGCTGTGTTTTGGATTTGTGACTAACACATCCCTAGTAAACACAGCAGTGCTTTGGCTATTGCTGACCAGTACCTGCACAGCACCAAGGCTCACTTTTCTTCCTCTGCTCTGCCCCTTAGCAAGTAGGCCAGGGGTGGGCAAGAAACTGAGAGAGAGGACAAAGCCTGGACAGCTAACCCAAGCTGAGTAAATGGATATTCCATGCCGTATCACCTCCTGCTCAGCAGTAAAAAAGGGTGGGCTGGTGAGGTGTTGCTCTAGAAGGTAGCCATTGCTTTGAGACTGGCTGGGTATTGGTCTACTGTGGTAGACAGTGAATGAATGCCTTTGTGTCATCTCTTTTTTGCCTCTTTCATTCACTTGCTATGCTGTCTTCATCATGAATTTTCTTGCTTTTGCTTCCCCTATTTTCTCCCCTATAGGGAAGCAAGTGGCTGGGTGAAGCTTAGCTGCTGCCTGGGGTCAATATAGCATACCTCCTCTCATGTCTCTGAAGAAACAAGAGTCAGATGAAGACAATGAATACAATCTTTGAAAAAAAAAAATTAGCAAGGAGAAAATAAATCTCTTTCCTTGGTTTTGAGGGCAGAAAACACTGCCAAATAAACATTTGGTAACATTGACAAGTGACTGAGCATGTGAGGACTATCGGGTCACAACTCTGATTTCAGAGAACGAAAAAGGTGTTTAACTGCCATATGATTGCATTCTGGAAGAGAGGTTTGGATGTCTCTTTGTGGACTTGGCTAGAATGTTTCACCTGTTGACTGTCTTATCTTGAAGACTATGATAACATTTTACCTAAAATCTTGTGAAAAGTTGACACATACTGACTTAATTAGGTCAGGTAGATGCAGAGCAGCATGGAAGACAAGCATGAGATTCAGCACATTTTTACACTTCAGTGTGTATGCTACCTTAAACAATCACGAGGTATTTTTTCCCTATTCTGAGAGTATTCACATCCTGAAAAACAGATTGCTAAATAACAGATTCAGTAAATTGGTACAGAGATGCTGTAGATATAACACTGTACTAAGGAAGCTGATTGGTGCACAGTTAGAGAAGTCTCTAGTGACTGGAAATAGGCTTAGCATTTCCTTTTTGGGACACTGGACAGAAGACAAGCTGGGTTCATAGAATCACAGAATTGTTTCTGCTGGAAAAGACCTTTAAGATCGCCAAGTCCAACCACTTACACTAACCTAACACTGTCAAGCCCATCACTAAACCATGTCCCTCAGCACCTCATCTACACGTCTTTTGAATACCTCCAGGGATGGTGACCTCACTACCTCCCTGGGCAGCCTGTGCCAGAGTTCAACAACCTTTCCAGTGAAAAAGTTCTTCCTAATATCCAATCTAAACCTCCCCTGGTGTAATTTGAGGTCATTTCCTGTTGTCCTATCATTTGTTAACTTGGGAGGAGAGACTGATCCTCGATCTCGCTACAACCTCCTTTCAGGTAGTTGTAGAGAGTGATCATGTTTCCTCCCAGCCTCCTCCTCTCCAGACTAAACATACGCAGCTCCCTCAGCCGCTTCTCATCAGACTTGTTCTCCAGACTTTTCACCAGCTTCATTGCCATCTCTAGACACTCTCGAGCACCGCAGTATCCCTCTTGTAGTGACGGACTGAGGGTTCTCAGAGGCAAACACCAACTGAGCCCAAGAACTACATACGTTATTCCTTCATTCAATAACAGTATAATCTCAAGATTAAGCAGGAAGCAAAGCATAATGCACAGCTCATAATGCACATGTTCCAGGTTAAAAAATGCTTTAAATAGCAAATGTCCAGAGGGCTCAGGTCTCCCGAGTCCTGTAATAAGCAATCCTCCTTCAGTTCCTCCTTGCTATTTGAAGACTGCAATTAAATCATCTTTCAAGATGACAACCCTGACAGACAGACAGACAGACACGAGTGAGGAAACAGCTGTGGTTTCATCATCTGTAAACATATGTGCTCTCTTCTTTTTATGATTTTTTTTGAACTTTTCCTTTGAAAGTATGTGTCAGTGTGGATCTCACACTAAGTGGCTGTCAAAAGCAGCAAGACTTTAACCACAGAACTTAACAGTCTTTTCACTCATAGCAAATGGCTACATATCTTTGCCTTCTAGTTTTGATGTCAAAACTCTGTTCTCCTGTGACCTGTCTGCCCTTCCCACCAAGCTATTACCTTTTTTCTTTCTTTTTAAAAAAGAATCCATAGTAGAGAAACAAGGAATTAAACTAGAGACAAATGGCAAAACCTAATTCTTAAGCTCAGCCAAATGCTCACGCAGTCCATAAAGAACCAGGAGAAAATCCTGTGAGAGGCACAAGAACTGTCACAAAAACACAGGGTGAAGGCACAGTCATGATAAAAAAAACCCAAACAAACCATGGTTTATTGTACATGACGGCTGGACTCCTTCAGTGCAATTTGCACCGACATACACTAAATCAATGCATTTCTCTAACAAAGCCCCTGTGGATCATGCTGCAATAGAGTTACGTCTCAACAACACAGATGGGTTTGGGACGATATAAGTGACTAGACAAAGCCTCCTTTCAAACTTCTCCTAAGCAAATGGTACATCAGCATGATTTAAGTAAGGAAAGCAAAGCCTTTTTTTTTTTTTTTCAGTCAAAGAGGACTCAAAATAATATGAACCTTTAAAATCAGATTAATAAAAGAAGAATCTAATAGTATCCTTACTCAGTTGAGCACAATACCATAAAAGGATGCAGAAGCACTTAATTCCAACAGTTATGTTTAAATAGGAAGGAAGAAAAGACAAAAGAAAATACTGACTTCAGACTCAGCATTGTGGAGATCACATTGGAACTTGCTGAATTCAGAGTTTTTCCACGGGAAAAAAAAACCCCAATCCACCACATCAAAAAACTAAAGGTCAAAATACTACAGCTTGTTACAAGCCTGGTAAATGGATTTAAGCCAAATTAAAGCTTCAAACTAAGATACCAATATTAAGCATCCTTCAACTGTAGATGGTAAATCTAATTTTTGCATTTGACATCCAAGGCTACATTTATACATTACAGATGGTTCTTCCAGAAGCCTCTCTTTTGTTCTATGACCTAAAGAAATTTTGAAACTATATCTGCTAATAAACCTCCAATAGCAGACATCTTGGAAACAGGGAGGGAGGAGATACACGTGAGCTTTACACTCTTCATTTATTAATAGTAATTTACTCTGTCAGACCATAGATTTTCTCCCTGCAAACTCACAGTTCCTCCCAAGCAGAGAACAACCTACCATAGACAATGGGCTTTGCTTAGGGAATTGAGTGAGCAGACAAATCTTACAATATATCTTACAACTAAACCAGGCTGAATCTAATGCCAGAATGTTCAGATTCTGTTTAAGCATATTCCAAAATAAGAGGGCTTTGGCTAGATATAATTCCATTTGAAAATATGTACCCTTGGCTACATCCTGTAATTTTTTTAACTGTACTTTTCAACAAGATTTGATATAATGATGACACAACAATAAACATCTTGCCTACCCACATACCTCCTAGTCTTGTCCTTTAGAAGGAAGAACAAAGTCATTGCTAGCTTCTCTGAAAAACCCCAAGGGTCCAGGGTGACACAAGATTCTCCTTCCCAGCATCATCCTCATGGCTCAGAAGTTGTAAAAAAACCTCCAAAACCAGCAGCAAAGAACTAGATATTTATCACAAGTGGTCTGTCAGTGCCTACATGTCATTGAGAAAAAAGGCTCAGGACCATCCTAAACACTATAAAGGAGCTGTCCTCTCAAAAGAAATGGATGTTTTATGGTAGTATGCATCTCTATTCAGCACATTATTAAGTCCCACCGCCTGTTACAAGTTCAAAATGCAGCCCTCTCAAAAATCGTTGCCTCAAAGTGGGAGAATAATAGCAAGGGATAGCCTTCCTACAGAATACATCTGCTTCATTAATCTAGGCTGTTGCAAGCCCAGTATAGCACTGATGTCAATGTATAAACTTTCCATATGACTTGGGGTACTGCAGTACTGTAGTTGGTAAATTGTTTATATTTTGAGAGACTGGTTAAATATTATACCGTTCAAGACAGAACTGAGTAGATTCCATTTACTGTATCATTGGACCTTGCTCATTTTAAAAGCATACCTCTTCTATTTGGTCTCCTGCCAGACTTTTAGGATGATCTATGACATTCAAGATGATAGTCCACAGACAAACATACCTTCAAGCTTAAATTTCACAAGGGACAATGACTCTGGAATTTGCTTTTCTTCTTAGGCCAGAATGACACAATTTCCTCCTCTTATCTCTGCTGCTGTTTCCTTGTTGTTAGGGAAGAACTATTCTACCCCATAGTAAGATTTCCTCCATCTTGGGTAACCTGACCACTGGGCTGTATCCCATAAATTGATTATTTATTTATTTATTTATTAGTAAAACAAACAAAACAACTCTATAGTTGATTTTTGAGGCTTAAATATTTCTCCTGTGATGAAGTCTAAACCACACACCAATCAATATAGACACAAACACTAACACTAAGTAAGAAAAGAAGCAGTGCATTAAAATGGAATAAAACATACAAAATCTAGTGAAAAAATACATAATTGTTAACAAAACCACAAACTACACAGAAAAAACTTAATTCATCATAATTTGGTTTAATTGCTATACTCAAAAATGATAAATAGATTGAACTAATAAATATTTTCACAGAGCTTAATGAGATGCAAACTGTCAAAACACTACCTCATCAAACAAAAATTAGAAACAGAACTAATTAGGGCCTCATTAATCCAGATTTATCTATTCCTTACATCATCATGCAAAAAGATTAGATTCTTGCTAGGCTTTTGGTGTTCTTACAACCTACGACTAATAGATGAACACAAATCGTAAATAGTCAGTGACTGGAGTAATCAAGTTAAGTGCCCTGGTGAATGCATTCTGTGACTTATTGCCTTTGCAATCTTGAAATAGCTGTCTCAGTCACAGTGGAAATTTTCGATTTGTTGGATTTTAGAATCCAACAAAGCTAATTAAAAATATAGAAATATTTTCTACAATACAGTCTTTTTACTACAAGCCACTAAACTAAAAGCAAGTTTCTTTACAGAAAAAAGCAGTTTATCTCACCCCAGAGACAGAATTATAGACATACATGCATGCATATGCTGTCCCAGCTACATAAGAGAGAGAGAAATTCAACAACAGAATAATTCCCTTATAAGTCTAGGCACCCACAAATCTAAACCAAACAAATCTGCTCCTCTTCTCTTCAAAGATTCATTCTTGGAAGGTTATTGATGTTTTCCAAGGGACTACTCAAGCTCTCTAAGGATTTTTGCTTTAACGTTGAGCAAAAGGTCTTTGGCCATGAAGAATCAGCTGTTTATCCCCCAGAAATTTAAAACCACTTTTTAGGGAGATTTACATTGTATGTTGTTGGAAGATGCATCTATAAAGCACATTCTTGTTCTGATCAACTCATCCCATGGCAGAACTTATGGTATCTTGCATGTACTAAAGCATATCAAATGCTTTGCTGCAAATCATTGCCCTATCACATCAGAAAAGCTACAGGAAAAAATAGACTCAAATAAAAATGTGAGAAGAGTCATCAACTCATGCTGAAGACCCTGTGGGTAGAGAGGGAAGAATCTATTGCTCTGCTTCCTCTCTCAGCAGGCTCTTTCACAGTGCAACCACATTTTCTATCCAGTTGAGACTAAGGAATAACCATCAGTCATGGAAAGAAATAGGTGGAAAAATGAAAAATGGTGCTACTTCTCTAGCAACATAATCTCTGTCTTGCTTGCAGCATATATCTCCAGCAGTATCTAAGGGAATTTAGTAGAATCCAGCAGTATCCATGGGAATCTAAATCACATATTCCAAAGCTGAGGGCACAGTTATGGCAAAAGCGATGTTGAATGATGTTTGCACACAACTACAGTGAAAATAGACAACAGCAGAGAGATTTTCTGACCAAAAAGGCATATCTGAGGGAAATAACAAAAAGCTGAAAGAAGAAATAATCCCAGCCTAAAGACATTGATGGAGAAGTGTCTCTATGTCAACCAGAGCTCTATGTTATCACTGTAGAAGGTGCAGTTTCTCCAACCATTGTTCAGAGGTTTTCACATCTGTTTATAACTGGTGAAAGTATGAAACCCCAGTACCCTAGGATGCATCTTAGTGAGCAGCTTCAGCTGTCAGAAGTATGAGCTCATGTGGACAAAGGCAGCTGTCTCCCAGCCTGGCTTACCATGCACAGGTTAGTACCGCAGATGGGAAAGCCCAAGGGACCACCCATTCTGATCGTACCTGCGCTCAGGTCAGCTTCATTTGCACAAGTTGCAGGTTCCAAAACCTGTAGGTTCCAGAGCCCTGCTCTACATTACCAGTTTGCACATTTTGCAGTTCTCACTTCCTTCAGGCAATTGAATTCTTGCAGTATTTCACATTAACAGCCTGTTATCACAAGGGGAACATGATAAAAGGATGTAGCAAGTCAATTAGTGTGGTGCAGCTAATGGACAATAACCCATGAAAAGCTGTTTCAAGCTGCTTTTGCAACTCTGAGCTGAAAACATGTGGTAAACCAGGTCATAACCATACACTTCTCTCTGACTAGCCCTTGTTCTGCTGTTCCAGATGCTTGCTTTCCTGTGTCTTTATGTGTTTCAGTTCTGAAACAACATCTGCTAGCTATCTAAAAGGATAAACACATCAGGGAAGAAGGTCTGTGCAAGACTTACTTTTCATTATATACTATTTCTTTTCTAAAGTATGACTATGTTATCTTTCTTCTTATTCTTTTCTATCAAAATCTATAACGTTTAGTTGTAATTTTATATAAACAAAATAAAAAGACAGGGAATATATACATAAGTAATTTGGTAAGCTACTTAAATATGCCTCCCTAGAACAGCAAAACATGAATCCCTAGAACAGTAAAACATGCCTCCCTAGAACAGCACCAAGACCTGCCTAAAACATTTGCTTATTCCTTTTTGTTTACTAAGCATTGAAATGACAAAGAAGTGACGTTCTTGGACACTGTTCATTTTCCACACAAACTATACCACCTACACAGATCATTTTTGATACATAAAGTAAGAAAAAAGAGGAAAACAGCAAGAGCACTCATAGTCAGAGATATTTTTCCATGACCTATGTAAGAAGTTTTCTCTTTTTCAACTCTGATTAATTCCAAAGTACCCTCAAAGCTAAAAGTCCATCACATAATTTAATTTCATTTTTGGTGGCAGAAACCTCAAGGTAGGATTATCAGAGTGAAAATATTTCAGAGGATTCTGTAAAACAAAGCATTCTGTCTATGTATCATCTACTTGAAGTTTATCCTGAACATATCTGTCTGCATCTGTGCTTTTCATATATACAGGATGCTCTTCTCCGCAAACCCTGAGAAAAGTGCTCAGCTTGCTTTTAAGAGGCTTAATAGCATGAAGTGCAAAGAAGAAAAAGCTTTGAAACCTACTTTTTGTTCTGCTGTCCACTTCTATTTTTGTTGGCTCCTGAGCTGCTGTGGCTGGAGGTAATTTCTTCCCAACATTCTGAAAAAAAATAATTAGTCTCCTTTAAAATTTGCAGATTCAGTTAAAAGTTGGACAATATAAAAAAAAAAAGTAACAGAAATACAAAATACAGATTTGTCTTAGGTTTGTCTGTGGGATTTTTTTTAAACTATAAAGAATTATAAATTATAAACAATTAATAAAAATATCATCCTCAAATTTTCCCTTTTAAAAAATGTTTACTAACATTTTTAAACAATAATTCCTTTACATAGTTTCAGGGAAGACTTACAGAAATTTAATTGGTGGACTGAATGTGTCACAAAATTACTTATGAAAAGGTGTTGTTCGGTACCAAAAATAAAACTGAAAGATGAATGGGGAAAAAAACCTCTTGATGTCCCTACAAGGAATGTTCATTTCAGTCACTCTAGACTGAGTGTGATTTTTAAGTTGACAACATCTTTCTATGTGGTTCTCATTTTTAACAAAAGTAACTGATTTACAAAGGGCTATTACAATAAACAATAATCACCCTCAGATAGTAAGCTGAAAGAAGAATAAACAAATGCTATCTGTCCCCAATTAAATAAAATTAGATTGGTGATATTCATCTTTATGTATCTTCACCGAATACTATATGCATACTATCCTTTCTCACTCTGCTTTTCTCCCTGTCAAGAAAAATGTTTAACTTTAAAACCCCAGCCACGTGTAGTTGAAAACATTAAGTGTAATCATTATTTGTTTATACAGATATGAGTACTTAAAAGCCCTAGTTGCAGTTCAACATCTTTCTCTGGTAAGGTAACCATAAATACCACAAAACCTCCTTCGTACTCCAGTGACCTTCTGAGTAAAAACAACAGAGCGAAGATTTAGTCTTAGAACTTCTTGGGGATGATGAGGAAAACACTGGTCAATATGAGAAGGAGTAAGAGTACAACTCTTCAAGTAATTGAAAAATTTCAAGGTGCATAATGAATATGAATAGCTCTGTATTAGTCATCTTGTACACAAACTGACAAAATTTATCTATGAAAAGAAGTAAAATACATACACAGGGATTTCAGGTTGGCAAAAGGAAAACCTCTGGAAGAGAGGCAGTTCTGAGCGTTATGCACAAGATAATCATCGAATTTGTGCTGACAAGTAAGACAAACTATGAATTGCAATTCACTAAAGTGTCCTGTTGCAACTTAACTTGCAGGTGGCAACTGAAACAAGTGACATTCTGATGAGGTTGCAACTCTACTTATGATCCAGAGTTTGAGAACTGTGGGGAGAGATTAACAAAACTCTCAGGAATCTCCCAACTTCTTTGCTGAATGGGGAATGAGAGATGAGAAGCATCACTGAATCAGTGATTAGGGAGGTAACTGAAAATCAGTAGATGACAGACTCCTGTAAATCAGGAGAGTGTGAAACTAAGAAAAGAGTATAATTAAGAAAAGAGCATGACCTGGCTGTGCTGGAGAAGCTTAAAGTCAAGTAGGATGGTGATCAGGTGCTGACTCTGAGATGCTGGAAAGCAGTGAAAATCATACTAGAAAAGATATAATGAAGAATTTGAAGCTACTGAGTATTCACACAGATAAAACCACAGAATGCCTTTAATATGAAAGCAAAACTGGGAAGACAGCTTTTGGTTCAGAGGCAAACAAAGCAGTTCAAGACAGCTGCACATCTCTATACGTGCTCATTCATGATCAAACCTTTATTCATTTCCACTTCATTAAATGGTTTGGAAAATGATTGAGAGCACATACTTCAAAATGCACTGCTATTTAACTCAGAGAGAAATGCTTAGAATATCCAAAAAAGTTTAGATGATTTTTTTTAAAAAGATGAAATTATTATTCAAGAACAATTAATTAAAGGAAAACATTAGGTAACTGCTTTATCATATATACATCATTGATCTTATGCCACAAAACCAAAACGCAGATTAACCCACAACAAGCTAAAATTTAACAAGCTAAAAGTCATGGCCAAAGCATCACGGCTAAAGAGGAAGAAACTAGTGTACCTCAACGGGAAGGGCATGCTGCACATTGCATTCCAAGTGCAATGCTTTTAAAACATTAATTCACCTGCTCCTTCAGAACAAATGCAGGTGCAGGTGATAAGTCAGCATGGGGAAACCATTAAGTCCTTGGAAACACAGAAGACAATACCATCAAAACAAAGTCATTCTTTTGTTGGGAGCTAGGAGATAGGCTGGAAAGCAGCCTTTGCACGAGTTGCAACTTGTTCAGCAGAGAACGTAAAAAGCCCAGGGAACAAACTGGTTGAAGACATGACTTTATTTGCACATACAGAAATAGCCTAAGCAAAGAATGAGAAACTGACTTCTGACAGGTCTACTGATACAAAAAGAGCAGTACAAGACTAAGTGTAGCACATGGAACGTGCTGGAAGATCACAATGACCTACAAGATCCAAAGATCGCTTGCTGCAGAAGAAGCAAAATTGTCCCAGAATTCTGTGATAAGGAGAGGAAGAAATGTTTATATCTTCTAGGATACATCTACAGAAGGCTGTAATTCAAATAATTTTATAATAAAATGATCGTTGTGTAGAACCCACTCCAAGGAGAAGGGAGACTTTAATTTGTTGTGGAACAGAGAGAGGAGATGACAAGTGAAACTGGTATTCTTTAACTGAAATAGGAGTGCTAGAAGCATCACCAAAAAGAAAAAAGAACAAGAATGGATAAGCCATGCAAATCTGGTTTTCAGGTGGACCTGTGCTGCCAAGATGTTTTACTCTTCCTGTAAAATGGTACTACAGGAGATTTTAAAAAAATTATTTATTTCTGTTTACAATTGGTCTATACTGATCCAGACATGTGTATGGAAAACATCTGTTACCACTTTCTAAAATCACCTCCATTAAACTTAATACAGTACTCATTTGTTCATCAAGAAATATGCAAGATAAACTTTACTCACTCTAAGAGACACCGAGTCTTCTAGATGAAGTAAGTCTGATGGTTCTGCTTTAACAGGATAAAACCTCAAGTGTAGCTAAGATCTGTGTGCTGGGAGTCTCAGATCAAGTAACATTATCACAGCATGAATTTTTCTGAGACAAGAAACAGGAGACAGACACATCTCCCATATGAGCCACAAACTTTCCCCTGACTCTTCAACTGTTCTGTATCACCATACAGGTCAAATAGCTACCAGATTTAATAGTGGCTAGAAGAACGAAGCAAGCCCAACTTAAATTCCTGCTAATCCAACACTCGTCTCCATTACATAGACTTTTCTTCTCAGAGACTAGTTACTATGGGGTATTTTGGTCTTTTCTCCAGCTGAAAGCCCAGCACAATTTATCAAAATCTCCTTCAATTCTGAAAAAGGAAACATGAGAGCAAAGAACACTGTAACTGGGTTGAATGGAAGAATGTGATATAATTATTTGTCCTCCTGTGTACTTGCTTTACAAAAGAAGGTCAGTTCACCAAAAAGAAATGTTCCCTAAGCCCTTCTAGATGCATCAATTCATGCTGCAAAATACTGATAAACAACTCCACTGTTCACACTACTTAGGCTTTTACCTGATCCATTGCTACCTATGAGGCTCCCAAGAAACAAGCAGATCTTACACCTTTGGTCACAGACACAAAGCAAGATTTAGAACTTCAAGGACGTCTTGGGAACTTAGACACTCCAAATTCAAAAGCAGGTTCCTCAACTCAGTCAGCATCCTCTGATGTTTCCAAGAATGAAGTCTCTCTCTCCATTCACCTAACTCAAATAAGTTTTCAATAATGTTTGCAATAGAAAGTCACATGCAGCATGAAACAAAACACTCACAGCAATCCCTCCCAGCAGTGTCCTAATCATCAGGCTGCAATGACAAGTGAACTTCCGCGCTTCCTCTCTAGCCCAGTGTATCTTGAATTCTTGGCTGTAGAACAGTTTCAGCACAAGCAAAACCAGTAGCACATTCTACTCTGTCTTTGTATCTCTAGCCTACTGGTTCAGAGAGATCCTGCAAGATTCCCATTTAAGTTTCCCTCTATCCTCCTCTAAAACGGTGAGCACTAGAAATCTCATTTCTAGATCATGGCAGTCAGCCTCATTCCACTTATATTACTCTGCAGACATCACTCTGACTTGCTTAGTCCTGTCACAAAAGAAAGGTGTGGTAGAAACAGAGTTGATACTTCCTCACTGCAAGCCCAGGTTGATTCCCAACACACAACAGAACATAGCAACAAAACAGGCAGAATTTTGATCCCACTTATCTCTTCAAGGCAAGTATAATTAGATTATTTAGCTGTCAGACACAAATCCTCCTAATCACCTGACAAGTGAATCCTAAAGATAAAAGAGAATGAAGTGCCCTTTTGCTGTAGACACAGCTGATAAAAGCATGAAAAATGACCATGATTTGGTGTACTGATATTCAGACGGATGAGACAGATGTAGCAGCAACTTGCCAGTACTAATGTTTGGTTTTATGAAGCCAACAGAAGGATAGTCTAGAATTTAATAACAGGTTCTGTTAGCAGAAGAGGCCTTGATGGCAGTTTGATACACTGCAAATCCCTATCACAGCAGAACAGTTCCCTCTGACAATGAGATAGCAGTGATTACAAAAGTGGATGAGGTGGCACACAAAGTCATGTAAATTAAGTCATGGTACAATCTGAACAGACTCATTTCCTTTCATTTATGTATTCTGGCTCAACTGCAATGTCACAGAACAACACAAGAAAAGCAGAGCATGTAATAGCCAGTATACGACCGAGTTTTTCTCACTTGAGGGCACTACGTCCCTTCTCAATAACTATTCAACCCTGACTAGAGGAAGAAAAGTAGGCCTGTGATCAAGAATTTTTTCAGAATCTTTTAAATTTGTATTTCAAACTGACTCATTTATTTACTGGTGTTATCCAGGTCTTGTGTCTCTCGAACACTGAATCTGGAAATTCAAGAATTGCCACTTATACACCAGCTAGGTCCCTACATAAATTTTGTTATACTTCTTTATACTAAAGGAACATACTTATCCTTTGACTCTGCTTTAGCAAATATAGGCTTCTTGAATTTTATTTATTCAGGAATAAGGAAATAAAATGTTTACTCAGCATCAGTATTTACTCTGGAAAGTGTACTGAGGTTTTTTAATTCAGATAAAAGTATTTTAGAACTGCTATTTGAAATATATAACTCCATGAAGATATTAAGAAATACACCAGACATTAAAGATTTCATAGAACTGGGTTATAGGTTTTTGAGTTAAACATCATTTATCAGTTTGAATAGTGAAAATGTAACAATATATACTGATGTTTTATTCAGGAAAGGAAAAGGCAGTTATGTATCTTGAGAACTTTTAAAACTTCAGAAAAGCTCAATGGGGTCAAGGGGAAAATGTGCCATGTTTCTTTGACCACCATACTTCCTTTTAACATTCAATTGGTATTTTTGAATGTTTATATACATGAGATTTTTCGTTTTACATTAGATTTACATGCAAATCCAAGGCAACTAATAATGTCAATATAAAAATTGTATTCTTTAATATATTTTTGACAATCCATTGCACAAAAAAAAGTATGAATGGTTACCAGATTCTTCCAGCTCTGGATGAACTAAAACATAAACAAGCTTCCCTTTGACTATGTATAATGCTGGTGTACAGGAGGAGTTAATTTATCTTTTTCTAATACACTTCAAAAGCTCAAGGATCATCCTTTATTCATCCTATCTGATCTACCTTTTAAAATTAAAAGAGATCAAATATAAAAACCTCAAAGGCTGACAGACGTCAAGATGCCCTTACTCTGACAGAAACAAAATTTGAGATATGTCCAGGATTCATCTTTTTCCCATGATAACAACATTCAACTCCACATAAAGTATTTTCTGGGACAGCATGATCAAGTATTGCTATCCTGGGGTTTCCCAAAACCATGGAGTTAACACTTTTTCTAAATGGTCATCACATGGCACTTCAGAGAGGGTAACAGGAATTTCAGGAAACCATTAAAGAGCAAAGAAAATCTTTAGGAAAAGTGTGATTAAGCATCCATCTGCACATTTGATCACCTCAGACATCTAAAATAGCTCCTTCCTACCCATCTGTGCTTTAGTAGAAATATCATCCTTGTGCTCCCAAACTAAAATGATTCATATTTTTTAATACCAACTAGATAGGTACATCTGCCCAATGTATGCCCATTTAACACAGAAACTCCAGTCACCTGTGAGGACATTCTCACCACAAGGCAGGGTTAATTTCCTTAAAACCAGGTTAGGTGGATCAATGGGACTGGTAACAAGTGTTCATCAAGTCCTCAATTACAATCAGACTGTAACAAGCACAGGCAAGCAAAATCCTTTTTATTCTCTTGCTCCTAGTTTACTCTGAGTATGAGCAGACAGACAGAACGTCTCGTAACAGCTTTCTCCCAATTCACTTGCTGTGAGCAACAGAGAGGGAAGAGTCTGGTCACTGCCCAAGCCCACCCACCAAAGGTGGCCACATCCCCATGGACGTGGCCATGGATTCCTGCCTTCTCTCTGCCATGACATTAGTGTATCTACAAGGGGAGAGGAGGAAAATGGTTCATGTTAAAAAGCAGAAGGGCAGGAAGAACAAAGGAGAGTTTTAACATTATCTGCTTCACTAAACAGCTGCACAAACATGTGGGTAGAACCGAAGAAGGAAAATTTATGGTCATAGGGTAATAGGTGTAACTCTCAGTTGCAGCACTCATTTATACTAGCCTAAGCTCCTTGGGAAAGCACAGTAAGCATCTCACAGTGCGCTTTAATAATTCCTGGGGCAAATATATCACACTTTGACCACGCTCAAGGCAACCCAAGCAAAAGCTGCAGTAGTTCTGGCCTTTATATCATTCAAGAGATGAAATGTAAATAACACTTGAGTACTCAGCTCTACATACCAGATGATACTTTCATAAAGAATGGATGCCCTGACCACAGGATCAGATGTGGCACACACCCACAGAACATTTTAGTGTAGTTTGGCAAATACTTCACAGAGTGCAGACAACAAAGCAATTAAAGTATTTTTAAATTTCATGTTATAGTTTCTTTGCACATAGTCAAGCTATATTACTTTCTGCTGGACAATCTGAAAATACACTTTCACACTTAATCCATATTACAGGAGACATAAGTGCAGTTTTTCCAACTGATGTTTATAATAGATGACTTTTTGACTTGGATTAAGATAGGCTTTCCGAATGACAGCATATCCTTGTAAATAAATAAATCTTATTTTTCTTTTGAAAAATATTTTACCTGTGAAAGGTTTTACCCTTCTACAGTAAGGTTGTAAAACGTTTTGTTTAGCTACTGCAAAAGGCATAGGAACCGCTGTCAACTTAATTGTCTCTGTCTAGACAAAACAAAAAAAATCTCTAACTAAAAAGATGTCCCTCCAAATAAAACCTTCATCCCATTGGAGCTCCTTGAAAATTAACATGATTTTAGTCATCCACGTGACTCTTACCACAACTGACAAGTTTTGGACAAATCAGACAAGTTTCTGAAGTCAACAGTGAAGAGGTAGAGACCCTGTAACTGTTCATGAACATCAATTCGCCAGGAACTGGCTACCACACAAACACTGCTTTAAGAGGAAAGCAATACTGAAGTAGTCAGCAAGTATATCCTGTTTGAATGTTAAAGGCTTTTGGAACCAGGATGCATATGTATCTGGAGGAAAAGCGTTTTGTAGTGTTCACACAGAAATTGATCCATTTTTACCAAATATAAAAGTTACATCTTGAATGCAAAAATTTTTTTTTAAATGAGGACAAAAGCAGCATGTCAGTCTAAATCCTACTACAATACTCTAATTCTCATTCCATAGAGTGATAAATAGGTTGTGGCTACATTACACAGCCCTGAGTTCATTTGGTGCCCTAGAAACAGTACTGAATGTCAGAGCATCTTACAACTGTTGTACCTATACTGTCATAGCACTGGAATTCAGGCAGACAAGAAAATAGGAAAGTAAACAAAGCAAACAGCACAGAGGTCCCCAAACAAGGTAAATTTTAAAGCAAAATATAATTTTGCTGGGGCTTTGTTTTCTGATTAATCACAGATCCTTATTCTTCACATCTACTTTTTTTACAGTATTTTCTACTGTAAAAGGAAAAACTGTAAAGGGAAAAATTGCCTCTTCTCATCAATTAAGCTGCTTAAACTACATCAAATCTAAGAAGAAATGCTTTGAATACTTAAGAAATAGTCACATTTGCTTTTGAGTAAGAACTGGTTTATTTTTCAAAATAAGTGCAACTTCTCAAATATTTAATGAAACAAATTACTGGTGCTTTACTCAATTAGGTAAAAAAGTATTTGAAGTCATGCGTAGAGAAGACTCGTAAAATCACTTACCAGGATAGAACAGGAGTCATTTATGTAGTTCTGAATGTTCAAGGCAAAATAAAGACAAAATGGCAAGCCTGTACTACCTTTGGCATGCATCTTGTGAAGGATTAAGCAGCAGATAAGAAAGGGAGAGAGGAAGACCAAGATGATCAATGTATGTCCACTTTCCTTGATGGATCAGAGTTTGTTACTCCTTCAAATTTTGATAGTAACAATAAAATGCCTACTTCTTTCTGGAAGATGTTATTTAAAAGGGAGAAGTAAGAAACAAAGATCAGAGTAATAAGTTCTTTGATAGACTTTTCACGTGTGCACCTTTTTAGGAGAAAGCATGAGGTGCTGCAATTAAAGTTATCTTGTATTATTGTTTTTATGTTGTATCAATCCCATTTGATCTATGCCATTCATGGTACTTATTATTTTAATGATTATTAAGCATGACTTCTTATTAGCCATACAAAAGCTAGGAAATCTTAAAATTCAGGGTTTCATACAGACCCTCACTTCTGCTTTGTGGTAACTACATGTTACCACTACATATCAGTCAATCACACTTTACATGTTATACTTCTCAATACAGTGGCATTCAGCTGGTTTTGTTATGGAGATGTAACATGACAATATCACAGCAATTTTCATTAAAACACACAAATATAAAAGTTGCTGGCCCTGGCTCCCGAGAAAGATTGGAATTGTGACTTAAGCACACACTAAAACCTAAACCTGAGACACAGATTAAAAAGAGTTTATTGTTCATTATTTAAAAAAAAAAAAAGTAACTTGGTTAAACAAATGATTAAAAGGCAGGAAGCAAAAGGCAGGATTTCATCACAGTGACAAGTGGAGACCCTCAAGGATCTAGATCAAGCCTCTTGTATTCCACATGGTCATCGATAATCCAGAAAAGAGGAAAGACGGGAATTCAATTCAGAGGGAAGTAAAAATTACACATTTGGAGGAAAACCACTATCTTTAGATAGAAATCATGGGCTTTGAAACACATAGCTGTAATAATTTGGAAAGGAATAAAGAGCACTATAAAATCCTATATAAATCCACCCAACACCTAGATGATTGTGCCCTGCTCTCACCTCCTTTTCCCCTCACACATAACTCACCTCAGACCCTAAAGGAACTAGAAAAGACAGAAAGTCACCAAGAATGATCAAACCTGTGAAAACAATTCCTCATCCTGGAAAAAGAGATATACACAGGTGATTTAACACAAGTCTATAAAAAACCAGGAGGGGCATTGAGAAGGTAGTTAGGGAGGACTCATTCATTATCTCTTCCTGTAATAAAAACTAAGGGCTAGCAGAATAAATTAGCAGGTATCACATTCAAAACAAAGGGAGGTAACTCCTTCCCACAGTGTGTGAACTGCGTCCACAGGAGTTACAGATGCTAACATGTTATGTGCAGTGAAGACATAGCTACTCAATTTGATGAGAAAAAAATCCATTAGGTTTATTAAAGAAAAAGTTCAAAATTACTACAGGCTGTAAAGAATCTTTGCAGCAATTTCTCTGTATGCTTATCTTGCTCTCACACTCTTACCCAGGCTTCTAGTATTGGCCTCTGTTCGGAAGCACAATACCAGCGCAGGCACCATTCTGATCTGAACTAACTATGGATGTCTCAGCATTTTTCAACTCCCCAGAAATCTGATTCTTTAACATATGGAGATGGAATACTGAATACAGTACACTTTGGAAAGTAAATCTAAATGAAGCAAAGGGACAAAATCAAAGTGATAACACAAGGGAAACTTCAAAGGATTACTCCAGCTCCTTTCTCCCTCCAAACATTATCAAACAAATTCCATTTTTGAGTTAAGAAAACAAAACCATAGCGAGGATAAAGATATATAGAGAAAATAACTATAAAAGTCTTCAAAACCAGAAAGCAGTGACTCTTACAAGTTAATTTAAATCCTTTGGTTTGTAAGTCACCACAGAAATTTTAAATGGAGAATATGCTTTATGGCATATATATCTGCTTTAGTACGCATCTTTTGTAGTTTGACACAAGCAGAGATGCCCCTGAGTCTAAAAGATTATAAAAAGCAAACACTGGATTGACAGCTACCGTAATGAAAAAGACAAATCGACTGTACAGAAAAAATACATTTACATTTCCTACTTAGCCATCTCAAACTTTTTCTGACCTGTAAAATTGACTACATCTACCACAACACTATCAGTGAAGCACTTGTTGTAACAACTAACTAACCTCCTGAATAAATTCAACTTTGTCAAGCAGTCTGGAAAGATTTTAACTGTCTCTGACTTTCTCTGAGAAAGTAATATAGATTTAAAATGTCTTCTGATGCACAATATTTCAATATTTCAGTGTATTAATACACAGTGCTCCCTCAGAAATTATTTTGATGTTTATGCCAAGCTGTAACTGTTTATATCCTCCACATTCATGTAATTTATATTTTTGCATGAAAAGAAGAGTCTCAAATGTTCTCAGTGGGGAAGACATCTAATTAGAGAGACTGTTTCATGATTTCTAACTTCCCATTTACAACTACAAAACATCTCTTCAGTGATTTCAGAACTGCTTAAATGGAAAATTACTTTAGTTCTTGCTTCTAGCTGTTGAGCTCCATTAAGAAATGATCTGAGCCAGCATCAAATGTCCCATCCAGCTATCCAAGCACTAAATCTACCAGGTGTTTAGCAGACCACCAGCAGTCTACAGACCACAGATGATGAATTTATTAATCAGCGTTATGCAAGTCACCAAAGAAATATGTGCTATTTCAAATAACGGTCAAAGAAATAAGTAGGTAAAATATGCAGTGCAAAATTTTTGTTTTAACTTCTTGGACAGAAAAGGTGGTTGGAATAAAGCCATGAATTAATACCACCAGTGCATAATCATTTTCATTAAAACTCTGCGTAGCTTGGAGAGCAGAAGAGAGCATTTTTTTTGGTTTTCATCATTGTTCTCCACGGTTACATCAGTTCTAGCAGCAGGTAAGCTCAGATGCTGAAGCTTTGTAACTTGGTATATTTAAAACTTCAAATTATGAGAAAGGAGGGGAGTGGAGAGGCTTTTTTCTTACTAATATGTTTGTGCTGGTCAGGAGAGAAATCTATGTGTCTTAACTTGCATACTTTATGACATTCATATCTCTCTAAAATTTGTATTTCTGACATTTGATGTTGTTAAGCTGTCAGTTTCACTGATTAATGAACTAAAAGTCAGCCTTCCTAAAAGGTTAATGGTGAGAAAGTGAGTGTAAGAGTTTAGATCAGGTAGATGTTGCTGAAACAAATGAAGTAAGGCATATTAGAATCACTGATGAGTAAAAATACTTTAGCAAATGAATTTTAAAAAAAGAGGCAAATGCAGAATTAAATCTGTACAGCATACTCCCAACTGCCTCATCTCATAGCATTGAAAGTGTGCACATCAAAATGAGCTGTGTGAACAAGCTCATTTGCTTTCCTCCTCAATCTGCAGATCTGCAATGCTGTAAGGTGCATTGGTAAAGAAAGTTAAGTCTTTTTTGGAGTGTGTGTTCTTTCTTCACTGCTTTATTCTTCATTTTCCCCTTTTATTGACTGTGGCCTATAGAAATGGAAAGGATCACACGTCCTCTTGCAACACTTGCCAGGAATTTTACTATTTGCAGGTTGCAGCACATAATTAATTTCTGGCTCCTCAAGGAAGAGTCCTTCAGTCAGCCTGAACTGAGAGAATGATATGTCTTGCTCCTCTCCCAGGAGAATCATGCCTGTCTAGACTGCAGTTGGTAACTAGCATGATCCACACTGTAGCATCCAGTTTAGAAATTGCTGTTATGAAACCTCCAACTTAAAACTGCTATGGAGATCTCCACTTCCTTTCGCAGCAGTAAGGAAAACAGTGCAGCTACTTGCATCTCTCTCAAAAAAAGTCAACAAACAGGGAATGGTTCTTCTCCAATATCTTTCTTTTTAAAGTGGCAACAACTCTACTTTGCTCTTTTGTGACTTACGATGCTGACAACAAACTACAAAGTAACTGTTAAATTATATTTTTCAAATTATAAAAAACCCACTAAACTGATGCTGTCATGCAAATAGTCCCAGACTTAGTGCTGACAGTATTTCTTTCATTTTTGCATTGTATTTCTTCTTTTCTCCTGAGATTACCTTTAATTTTAATTTCTTAGTGTTTGGGGTTTTTTCCCCACCTTGTATCACTGAGAGCAGGACAAAAGTTACTGAGGCGAAATAGGGAGAGATTTTTATTTTAAACTCTTGCAGGGAAAATTGCACAGCAAGAAGTGACAAAGCAAAATGCATTAGCACCTTCAGTTCTCTTTCAACTAACTGGAATTTCATCTCTTTTTCTTTGAATGAAGCTCCAACATTCAAAATACAAATGGAAAATGGCTAATATAATGTGTTCCAGCTTTTCTTCTCAGCAAGTGCTTCAGGTGCAGAGACTGTTGCAGAAGAAACTGTCAGCTGTACATATGGAGGTCTATGTTTTTGGGTGGCCAGTGCATAGGGAGCAGTCCAGCACCAGGAGCCCCTACTTGGCCACATTCCATGAGGACTTCTGCCCCAGGAGCTGAGTCCTCTCTCCTCCTCCTTGGTTTTTATTGGGAATTTTTTATGAAGCACTTAGTCGGGTAACTGTAATAATATAAACTCATATCTGTAGTATATGAGAAGTATTTAAGAAACACAAAATGCCATTGACCTCAATAGAAACATATGCAACAAGGAGTTTACAAGGCATTTTAGAAATTGACCTCCAGACTTTTTATCCCACTGAGTGCCTGCCTGGTCTATGTTCCTTTTGCACTCCTTTCCCCCTTCCTCTTTTTTTTTTTTTTTAAGGCAGAGTAACAAAGAGACATGGCACATTAAAGGAGATAAAGCAACTCAGAAAATGTGTAGCTTCATTTCTGCACATAGCTGACTTATTTTAGCTATGAAGAGCCAAAGTTGAGAGAAATTTGCATTCTACTACTAAAAGTCCCTTAAGTATCTGCAAATCATTAAACGGTTTACTTGGTGTCTCTCCATTCAGCTTTCTATAAAATTTTACAACCATCAGTTGACTCCAGTTTTCCTTGCTGTTTCTTGAAGTAAAGGATAATTTCTATTTAGACTTTATTATCCCAGTATCATTTTCTCCCAAACTAATCAGTTATCAGTTCTCCTCATTTGGACAAAACAGTCCAAATGTCACCTCTCTCAAAAGAGGAATTAGTAAAGCTCCTCCTCTTTTTTTCTGCCAAAAAGAAGAAGTGCAGTTTTCTTACTGCATTTGAGAAGGAAAACAATTAAGGGGTGGTGGTAGTGAATTTTTATTTACTAAGCAAACATTTGAAAGAGCAACACATCCTAAAGACTGTGCAAATAGTTTTTGCTAACTGTAAAGTTACATTATTCTTTAGAGTAAAAAAATTGAAACCAAATCATATAGGAATAAAAACCATCTGTGCAAGTTTAATGGCCAAACAGTTTGAAAGGAAAAAAAAGTTGAGCTAAGCAGAGCCAGGACAGACTATGTTTTCACACAAAAGTAACCCCCTATTCTAATATAGTCATCTATAGCAAAAATGAACTTTGAGATCTCTAGCACTCTTTTTCCTTTTTTTCTTTATAGCCACCCAGCATCTACAAAGTGTGTAAAAGAACCAGAGAACCCTGCAATCAAATCCCATGTTCTACAGAATATATATCATAATAAAGTTTTAAACAGTCACGGGAAAAAAACCCCAACTAATTGTAAAAGAAATACCTCCTCTCCCATTGTGAAGCCAAGCTGCCTTTCAGCAGCTCGAAGTGTCCAAGAAGAGCCCTGGAGTCCTGCCCCTTCCTTGCATGAGCTCAGCTCAGCAAGAGCGGGAGCCCAGCCCTGACACTGACTCACACTCTGGGCCATCCCACAGAAACAAAGGTTCCACTTGTTTATTTCACAGGAAATCTGGAGCTTTTCCTACCTCTGCTCACTTCTAGTGAGAAATTTCCTCTCCTTCCACAAATCAGCCTGTTGGTCTTCTGGCTTCTTAAGACCAACAGCTAGGAAAGGTAACGTGAGCGAGGATGTACAGACTTTTAGCGAACAGCCCAGAGTCTTACAAATAACTCTAAAGGAAAATGAGCTTGTGACAAACTGTGAATGTTTTGGTATCGCTGTTTCAGCTTCTGTTTTTTAAAGAAAGATGATAAAAAAAAAATGAACCGTCATTAAGAGAATGCTCTGTTCCATGAAAATCTTATAAATTCTTAATATTGCTTCCTCACAAACATACAATTTTTAAATGACTGATAAAAGGGCAAGGGAGGGAAATACATGAAGGGTTTAATTTGAAGAAATTAAAGATTCATATTTAAGCAAGTCACACAATATTATACACTCCCAATCTCATTTCGCCTTATATGCTATTCAATAAGTATTTACACACAAACGTGTCTACTATGGACATACCTGGGCACGCTCAACACATTCCCTGTACACACAGAGCGCATTCTCTACAGAGTAATTCTCATGGGAGTGCCAACACAATTATGGAATAATAAAAAAGTCTCTGCACTTGTACATTAAGCAAAACAAAAATGGTTCCCTCTAGTTCTAAGAACCAGTGTAAGGAAGGACATGATAAACAGTATGTGTATTTTAAAGAAGAGGACAATAAATCGTTCAACAAGGTTTCTACAAAAAAGAGCGAGAAGGTTATTTTGCAGAGCCAGGATATTACAACGTATTTTCTGCTACAACAGTGAAAGATGAGAATGTAAGAAGGATACACAGTTTTCTATACTGGATGCTTTTCAAAAAAACAGACAGTCCCTGAGGATTATTTGTGTATATTTGGTCCTACTTAATCTAATTGAGAGGCTTGGTTAGATGATCTCTGAGATCCCCTTTGGCCTCATACTGAAAGCAAATCAAAACTGATCTGAGTAGGACTATCACTGCAAGTACAAATCTCCAGAAAAAAGTATCAAGATATCTGAAAGAATAGAAATGAGCAAGATATTATGGTCCACAGAAAACATCTCTTGCAGTAACACTTCCTGTGCCTGCACCATGTGGCAGAACAGGTTCTGGAGTGATTCAGAGTAGTCTGAAGACTTACTGAGCCCGCAATCTCCTTTCATTTTGCAATCACAAATAATTTTAAAGTTATATTAGGATACGTCATTAATTTCAGTCCCAGAAAACACACAATTACTATTGTTTGTTGTAAGAGAGTAATACTTTGTAACACATTTATCATTTATGCAATTAATGAGTTTATGAAAGTATAAGCACTACAATCAGGCATGACTTTTTAGAAATAAACCTCAACTAGGGAAAATTTTAAAAAGGAAACCATTTCAGAAAAAATCCACAAATTAATGAACCTAAACAAGCAGCAAAAGATAAGTGAATAAATTTTACTCTAGAAGTTGTGTTTAGTTTGGATTACATTCATCAGTCTTTTTAAAGTTATTAATGTAATTTCCAAAGTCAGCCAGGTTATTTAATTTTTGTTGCATAATTGTATTGTTTTAATTCTCAAAGTTCATGTGGTACAGACTCAACTAAAAATCAGAGATTTATTGTGATTAGTAAGCTATCAATCATCGTCTGATCTAGACCAACTTGCAACACGTATACTTTTATTGTCTCCCTATTATGAAATAAAAGGGCATTAGCTTAAACATACACATCCTGTTTTTCAGACTTAAGCATCCTAAGATTTCCTAATCAAAGCCATGAGTGAAAAATGAGGAGCATTCCCTCCCTGAGAGCACTCTTCCACGAGAACTCACATTGGCATTGCTGTGCCCCAGGAGAGCAGACCAGATTTTCCATGTTGCTTTTAGGATTAACTTCTGGTACTAGCAGCACTTCTTAGGCTACTCTGTTTCTATTTTTAGATTTTCTTCAAGTAGCTCAAGTCAGGAACACAAATTCAAAACATTTTAATGCATATGCTTGATATGTTTCTTTTACACAAACAAACCTTTTTGGAATACAGGTCAACAATACACATGCAAAGTCTTGTGACATGGATAACAACTAGTTTGCATTTACTTACAGTCCAATAGCTGCTTTATTAAAAGCCTAAAAAGGTTACAAGCATCACAGATCACCATGTGGGTAACTTCCGCCAAATCTGCTAGTGCAGGCTTTTATGAAAGCTGAACCATGTCACTAATACCTGGACAACTGTTCAGACAGTTTGAACATTTTACAAACCAAACTGAGAAAGCAAGAAAGCACAGGTATCTCATGGGATAGCAGGGAAGGGCAGAAAGTATACAGGAGATCAAACTCTTCACTCACATAGCACAGCTCAGTGACTCAGCAGATTTACTGCCAGCCAAGGTTATTGAATTTATTCCTCTCTCTAAACTCCATTTTGCATTTCCCGTCCTATTCCTTTGGTACCAAGTCCCGCTTTGAGTTAGCCTCCCCAAAAGGTGCATGCTGCTTTTTGACTGTCCCTCATTTCACAAACCAACCACATTTCCCCTACCTCTCCTTCTTGTTCCCATTAATTAGTTACTCCAGAATTAGTTACTCCAGGTTGCAATCTTTTAAGGAATTTATTTATAATGTAAATGCCTCATGAACATCAGGCACGATTTCCAAATGTGTGCTATTTTTTTTTTACATAATGAAAGAAACACTTTAGTCTTGTTTGTTAGTCTTGTTTGCACACTCAAGGAATGGAAAGTTACACCAACAAAGAGAGTGAGCCCCCGGCGCAGGCAGCCTTGCTCTCATGACAACTGCAGAAGTGGTCAGAGTCTTTCCTCCCCTGTTGCTTTCCTTACAAGATAGCCCTAAAATACATGGTTAGGGCACGGATGCCAGATTATGGCAGACAGCAATTTCAAAACAAAATACAAATGATGCTTTAACAGCTGAGCGCTTCCCTCTCTTCCTACACTGAGTTTGACACACTGCTGACATCGGCGATGGCTGTCTCTCAATAAACAAGTGCCAGAAACCCGTGCTTTCAACTACAAAGTGCGACATATACTTGATACTCATATGATATGCCCTCTGCCTCAGCAGGTGTTGTTGACAGCATTTGTGTTCAGTACTAGGTGGTTTTACTCACCTGTATTTTCTAATTATCTCACGACTTTGAAACAACGGCTTCAACGTTTCTGTTAGGGAAGCAAGCACTGAGCCATATGATAGAGGCAAGCGCAAGCTGACACATGCAGCATCCCACAGGCATGGATGTCGCTGGGCAGCATGGACAGAGCTCAGGCACATCATTAGCTGGTTTACAAATGTCAAGAGGAGCCTCCAACTTGCAACTATCAAAGACTGCTTTTTAAACAACTACTGAAAATTAAGGGGGAAAAATATTTTCTGCACTTGACCAGACAGGAACTGACAGAACAGGTGTGGTAAAGATGTGACTGTCAGCCCAGTGCATATGCCACAGTTTTTGAGTGCCTACCTCATTGACTCAAAATAGCAACTCAGATCTTGCAAGCACTCAGAGTTTACAAATGTCTGTCTTATTATAAAAGACAGGTAGACTTAATAAATTGACATAAGCTTCTACCCCTTACAGCTCTTGTGTCTACTTCCATTATTTCCTCTCCATTTCTCCTCTCTCAACCATCCAAAATATATACTCAAATAAAAAATTCTGTATAAATTCTATTTTGCAGTGAGAAGGATCTCTGAACACCAGTTAACTGCATATTACAAGTTGCTGGATTTAGAGCCATGACAGCCTCCCCCTTTCCATTAAATCATTACGGTGGCTCCAATATTCCCCAGTTTGATGGTTGAGTATATAATTTACATTAAGTTCTGGCAAACACTAATGTGACCGCATCAAAGGCTGTTAATGAAATCTAGCTCTGCTCAAATTTGCCACTGCTAGCCAACTATGAAAGTCTTGCCTGAAGAAAACTACAAATATATCTCAAGTGGAAAATGTGAAAAATACTCTCAATATTCTCAAGTAAGGGCAGTTTTCAGAAAGATTAAAATGGCTTTTAAAGACTTTTTGGTTTATATTCACTTATTATGGCCTTTAGCATTCTCGACTGAAGCCTCAACTCATGGTCCAACCCAATATAGTGAGCTCAGACTAAGGAATGTCTTGGTTGAATTAATTTTCCTATACTTATTAGAGGTTTATTTATAGATACAGGAGAGGAAAAAGTGATAACTTTTTAGAACAATGGAAGTACATATAAATCATATTGTAGGAAGTTCAACCTAGAAACAGAAGTTTGAGATAAGCTACTATAAATCAAAAAAGGAAAAATGAAACAGGCATAAACATCCATTTAAATGCAGCTGCATGAGCAGGAGGATATGTGAAACAGGCATTTCTATTTGACAATAAAACTTGTGCTACATTAACAGTGTTACAATGAATTTTATCAGGAGACACAACATGCCTATACACATACTGCATTTCTTCTAAAAAAATTATCTATCAGCAAGCTGTGTCTTCAATCCCATGCAACACTGTAAACTAATTTACTTACACCTATAACTAATGGGAATTTGCCACAGTTAAGCCTCAGGAATCTAATTCTAGTTATACATGGTCTTTGGTTGTTTCATTGATGTAAATAGGCAAAGAAAAGGGCTACAAAGCATAAATATTTGATTCTTTAAATTTTTTTTAAAAGCACAGCTCTGATGGCACTGCTCAAATTAAACTCCCACAACTGCATCAATAATTTCCCTAGGATAATCTCCTTCTGTGATTTTTAGAATGAAGAACAGCAAAGCAATGAATTCTGCACATCAATAAAACCAATGGGGTTTCACACAATTCCTCAGTTTTGCCTTTAGTTAGAGAATTTATTGATCACCTAAAAGGACGAGGGCCACTATATCCTACACATTGTTACCACTGAGCTAACACTTGGAGCCCATCAAACTGTCTAGTGATTTACAGGAGAGCCTAATGGCATCTGCTTCTGCTCAATTGGCAGCAGTCCTTTCTGCTCTCATACTCCGGCCAATACTTGTGTAAAAGCCTCCTTAAATTAACACCCCAATAAGTCATATCACCTCTGTGTTAAATATGAGCTAAACTTATGATACATAAAATTGAAAACACATTAAAATACAAGGTGATAACGCCAACAAAATGAGATCCCGTTGATCCTTCTGTAAACATGGATGACATTTTCCAAGGGAATTATCTCATTCTAAATAATCCCACATTACAAAATCCTCACAGTAATTTATTGATGCTTTAAAACAAAATAATCAGTAATTTTTAGGAAAAAAATCTAAATCAAAAAGGTAACAGTATCATTACAGTAATATATAAAATGTTTCTCAATAACTGTATCAAGAAGAAGCAACAGAAAGTTTTAGGGTCTTCAAACCTCAAAAAGAATTAAAGGGAAAAAAAAAAAACAACAGAAGAAACTGAGGAAAAAAAGCATTGTTTCTGCATCATCAAAACATTACAAGTTACTGAAAAACTCAAAGCTACTTATAAATGAGCAAGGCACATACCAGGGCAAAGATTTCTTTAAAAACTACATTGTTAGAGAAAGATTTATACCGATTTGGCATTCTGCTCCATACATTGCAACACTATTGATCATATATGCAGAGCTCTCATGATAAATGTGATCTTGCTTGGAATGGCAAACAATGCATGATTCTCTCACTCTCTGCCACCATTAAATGAAAACGAGCATGGCAATGATGAGGGAGGACTTTCTTGGAGCAGGAAAGAAGTATTTGGGGAGGCTGATGTTCTGCAGTGACAATAAACTGTTGCATCAGAGAATCACATTTTGGTGCTATAACTAGTGAAAGACCACAGTACTGAAGCCTCTGAATGGCACTGCTCAAAAGTTAACTATCCTGACCCTAGACAGGAGACAGCAAAACAGCAATGGCAGCAGAGAAGTGATGCTTTTAGCTATCTACACACTTGAAACACAAATATTGAATTTTATTTACAAAAATGAAGTTGTCATTTTCCACTAACCAGGTCAACTTTAGGAGAAATCTTAAGTCACAGGAGGGAAAGTCTGTGGGTAGAAGTAAAAATTTTAAAAACTTTCTGAAAATTCTGTATTCACCTGTTGGCTATTGACTTATGCTCCATAAATATTTGTTCTTTGTGAAAGACAAAGGTATGACTTCTCACTATCATAAAGTGGAGTAAGACTTTCCTTCAGGGAAGGAAGGCCACTTCATAAGCACACTGCAAACATGGCACATTAAAACAAAGCACACTGGAGTTCCAGGGATCTGTAATATGTTTCAATCAGTCTGGCTTACAATCACTACTGTAGAGACACCTACACTTACAATAAACTGCAGACACAAGGAAACCTTCATCTGGCATTAAATAGGCCTTATCATCTCTAAATTCTAATCTGCCTATATCAGACTCAGGAGAACTGAATACTGGTCAGTGATTACATATCCATTACCTTACAACTCAATGCTTATGTTACGTACCAATTATAAATATAATTTAAATCATATCAATTAATATTATTATAATGTAAATTATAACAAATAATGTAAGTTGTCAATGTAAATTATAATAGTGTGTTTATCTTACATGATTTTCTTCCTGCTCCGCATATTTCTTTAATGCATCTGGATGAGAGAAATTAATAATTTAAAACTCATCTCTCGTGGAACTGCATTATTTAAATGCACATTTTAATGTGTAGTTTAAGTTTTTATGTCCTGAGTAAAAAAAAAAAAGAGGTTTAAGTGCAGCCATGCATGAGTTTAAGCCTGTCTGCTATCAGATGCTTCCTATACACAAAGCATTCTTCCTTAGACAGGGCACATAATTTAAAACTTGTAAGAACAAGATTACAGGCAGATATCAAATTATAAAAACAAACATCCTCTGAAATGCAGTTAAAAACACCCCAACCTTTTATTAATCAAGTTTATATTCTGTAAAATTCTTTTTCAACATACTCAGAAAGCTTTCATAAAGCCCAATCACACCTTAAACCCTGTCACATTGTCAGTCACATATAAACCAGGCTCCATGCAAACATGCAAGCATGACAGCTCCATGCAAAGCTTCACTGCTCTCTACCCCACTCCATGAATCTGGCAGGGGGGAAGTTCATTAGCTAGCAGTGAACACTACCAGGCCTGATCTGTCCCTCTCTCATATTCCAGTGAGTCTCCTTTGATGAGGTGTCACTGGAATACAACCCAGCCGCTCCCAGCCCTGCATGTTAACAAAGCCTCCCACATCAGTTAATAAACAAAGCCAGAAACAGAAGGCAAGCAAACTACCATGTAGACTTTGAAGAAGACAGCAATGGTCAAGGAGTAATACAATCTGGGTTTTTCCTTTACTTAGATTATCTCAGTTCTTCACTACTCTCCATACACAGAATGCAAATTGCAATGTCGTGTAAAATATCAACCATATCTCCCTCAACATATCAAAATTAAGACATTTCAACCATGCCTCCACAGGATTTCCCTTTCTCCTGTCCCACTGTAACTCAGTGTGGATACTGGGATAGATGCTGTGCTATAAATCAGATCACTGAAAGGATCTAAGTTAAAAAACAAAAGCTCTGTGGGCCAAAAGATACAACTCCTGTAGTTCCTGGTTCTACAGACATTTAGGAAAGCATAACTCAAAATGGGAGACTGTCGCACCAGGGAGCAAGAGTAGCTGCCCAGGTGCTTCTTAAAATCGCCATGCCAAAGAAAATGCAACACTGTGCATAATGTAACACTGTGCCTAACTGTGCCCAGAGCAGAACTGTGAAAGCCTCTTAACACTTCTCAGCATATCAGTAACCTTAAGCAAATCTAACTGAGCACTTAAAGGAAGGATTTCACAGATCTTTCTCTGGTTGTTTCTTGATTAGGAAACAAAGCACTTTTTTTGTTTGTTTCTCTAATGAACACATTTTAAAGTTTGCCTACTCTATTAAAACATCTCATTTTGCTTTCTTGTCTCTTTCTAATTCACTTAGTGGTTGTTTTGGAGGCTTTGGAACAAAGAGAGCTCTATAAGAAGATGGTCTCTTTCAATTTATCAGAAAGTAAATTTTCTCCTCAACTGTTAATCTCAGGACTTTCTTTTTATGTCACATAGAACAAATCCATTAAAAAGAGATTATCTCTTTTACTAACCCCTTTAACCAAAGCTATACAATTTTTGAAAGCATCCTCTAAATCAACAAATCCAGTACTAAGTTGAGGTACTTGGGTATTTGCAAAGCTTCCTTTTTTTAAAAAAAACCAAACTGATGGCACAGTGACAGTTTATAGAAGACTTAGGTTTTTGGGTTTTTTTTACTATAATGTAATTAAAAACCTGAAAAGCCTCTCCAGTCTTGTTCTCTAGAGTAACATTTTATTAGGAAAAAAAGATCAATTAAACAGATGGAGTTACAAACAGAGGAATAAATCTTTAAGCAAAGTAACAGTTCTTTCAGGCAGCTAACCTCACTGGAATTCACTTTCTGGTGGGTGGCAAAAGAAAACAAGAAAGAAAAAGAAAGAAAGCTGAATCTTGTCCACAAAATAGTGAAATAATGACCAAAAGGCTTAAAGTTTTGACCAGTGGATGAAAATTATTTCATGATTTGCTGAAAATATCTTTAAAGCAAAACTAAGAAATGACACATACCTTATCTACTGGGAGAAAGTCATTTTCAACTTCTATTGATCTTGGTCGTAGCTTTATAGGTTTGTCTTTGAAGATATCT
Source organism: Colius striatus (assembly GCF_028858725.1). Classification (NCBI taxonomy): domain Eukaryota; kingdom Metazoa; phylum Chordata; class Aves; order Coliiformes; family Coliidae; genus Colius; species Colius striatus. Next base: position 79,807,312 of record NC_084759.1, read on the forward strand.
CCAAAGCCAACACCCTTGACCTTTTTGGGTTGGATTGTCGTGCCTCCATTGGCTCCTTCTGATTTTGTACTGCAAGAGTCACCACCATCACTCTCAGAGCCTGTAGCATCTTTTAGGCCTGTGAAATGGAGGGATGAAAGAAGCAATCTTAGGTGTGAAGGTCACTATTTTCAAAACATTGTGGCTGGAAAATGATCCCTCCCACCATCCTCTAAATGAAAAAAAAAAAAAACCCAACAGGTAAGAAACAGGTAGAGAAAGTGCTCTCTGTGCCATGCACTCATTTTTGAGTTTTAAAAAACATTTTATCTGATTACATTGGTGAACTACGTAGAACTTACACCAATCCACAAAACATGCATACTCCAGCATCAAACCTTCATGAAGATGGTCATTCCTTGAGTATCAATAAAATCCTTCTTCCTCAGACAAAAATTATTTGGAAGACAACTCAATAAATGAAAGTTAAATTCAGTTGTAGGGCAGCTATTGTATAAAGCCACTTAAAGCTAACAAGCAGTCAGACCAGGCGCGCTGTACCTTAAATCTGTGACTCATATCAAACCAATTATGCACAATCAGTATCCAAAGCTACGTTACCTAACTAGGAAATATAAAGCTGAAAGCTGTTCAAACAAATTTGCAATCAAATAAGCTGCATAATACGTTCCTTGCTGAAAATTAAATCTCTCTGCAGCACAGACAGCTTCATAAAGAAAGCAGCCATGCACGCTATTCTCTAGGAAGAAATCAAAACTGATGTTACGATTTGCATTACTTCTCTCGGTGAATAGGAACATTTATCTGCACTTATTTGAAAATGCCTGCTTTTGAATAGCAAAGGCCACAGACGCAGCCTAGTGATGCTTCAGCCACTTTACAGAATGGTGTAGAATCAGGCCAAACACTTACTGGCAGCAAAAGTGATCCACTGAAGTTTCCTCTAATTGAAACAGTCCTCCAGATCATTTAAATCTGTCTTCTTACATTACTGATTGACTTAACTATTCTTCCAGGAAAACCACAGCAATTGCTGCTACTACAGCACTAATTCTAATAAATAAGTCTTATAATAAACTCAGATCCTCACATTCTCCTCACAAGCATTCATGGTGCCACAAATGTGGATTTTACAAGAGCTTAGTTTCTTAATTATTTTTATACCAAGGTCCACAAAGTGATTGCAAGAGACTTAAATCAAAAGAGGTTCCCGATACAGAAGAAAAATTCTTCTTTAAAATCTAGATATCTAAAATCAAGTAGAGATTGTATACTAATCTGTTTTCCTCTTCCCTTTGGAAAGCAAGTAACATTACCCAAAAATTGTCTGTATTTCTGCCAAAAGGAAAGAAATGGCACTAAGAACAGGCAAAGTATTGGATTCCTATTAAAAGGGCTGCAAGTTGTGGAGCATGTGGGTAGTTTCATAAAACCTTCATAATGTCTCAGTTTCTACAATTTTCTGATGTGTACAGCAACAGAAACAGAATGAAGCAGCGTTCTTGAGCTGAAAGTATCTGAATATCATTTCTAGTCTACACTAGAAAAATCTCTCAAAACCAAATAAAAGGATTATCTGACTATTTTGAAGTCAATGAAAATTCTTATGAATAAAATTTTTAATGTTAACAATGGAATCCTTTGCTTTTGTATCCTCAGCTCAAATGCTGTCTTTGGTGCTAGCAAACAAGCACTCTCCAACCAACAATTTTCTGCCACGCTAGTCAGCAGCGACTTGTTTTGGGGCAGTCTTCTTGTCTTCTTGACAATCCACCGTTTAGCAACATGACTACCCAGTAAAACATAGCATCTTCCTCAGGGGGTACTTTAAGCTTCTCTGATGAACCACAGAAATCAATGCAAGTCCTGAGGCCTACAGGCACAGCTTCACAATTCAGGATGCAAGGGGCTTGTCGGTTAAAATGCTTTCAACACCAAAGTGCTGCCAGGAAATAAAATCAAGAACTATGTGTCAGGCCAGGAATTTTAGCAAAATTGATAAGCATAAAAGTCATCATACACTGCTCTGAGATTTTCTGTATCCAAAACACGAAGAGTATAAATGTGGAATTAGGGAAAGTTACCAATTAGAAACAAAGAGACTAAAGACTAAGCAAAATTCTATAGGCCCTCTGGCTTCCCCAGTGGCTGCTACATCTCCCTGTTAAATGTAACATTTCTGTTTCTCCAAGTGTTCCATTTAGATAGCACTGAGCAAGTTATTTGTTCCATAAGCTGTGCAGGACTGGAATTTAAAAGAACAGTAAATAATATTATTACAATTCTTCTCTTAAATATGCAGAGGTTCTGATCCCTTTACTTTGACCTTTTTGTTTTTCCTAAGAAGGGCCTGGGGAAAAACTTCAAATCTGGTTTCACTTCTTTGTTATGGTAGTTAGAACAGTAGTATTCCTGACACCAGTAAAACAAATTCTGTGCACTCCTCTTTCCACAGCACGTGAAAGCAATAACCAGAGAATTCAAGCATTCACTGTGATCCTGATCTGTGCTGTGGCTGGCAGAAAGAGAGCTGTTATCTGTACCAGAGCCATTCCATGATATACCATCACTCAGAGATGCAAGGGTAAATTAATTAAGATAGAGAACTGTAAGTCTCTTCAGGCAACACAGCAAAGTCACTGCCTCTTTCTTATGCCTATACCTTGTTGTGACTTGAGCTCTGAAGAAGATACTGTAAATTCTAATGAATTTACAAGAAATCTAATGAAATTCAACAAGGGCAAGTGTAGAGTCTTGCATCTGGGAAAGGATAATCCCATGTACCAGGAATGAACCATGGAGAATGAACTCTTAGAAAGTAGTATAGAGGAAAGGGATCTGGGGGTCCTGGTGGACAGCAGGATGAGCATGAGCCAGCAATGTGCCCTTGTGGCCAAGAAGGCCAATGGCATCCTGGGGTGTATTAGAAGGGCTGCGGGCAGTAGGTTGAGAGAGGTTCTCCTCCCCCTCTACTTTGCCCTCATGAGACCACATCTTGATTACCATATACAGTTTTGGGCCCCTCAGTTCAATAAGGACAGGGAGCTGCTGGAGAGAATTCAGTGCAAGCCACTAAGGTGATGCAGTGGGGCATCTCCCTTATGATGAAAGGCTGAGAGAGCTGGGGCTCTTCAGCTTGGAGAAGAGGAGACAGAGGGGTGACCTCATTAAGGTTTACAAATATGAAAAGGGCAGGTGTCAAGAGGATGGAGCCAGGCTGTCCTCAGTGATGGCTAATGATAGGACACGGGGCAATAGGTACAAGCTGGAACATAAGAGGTTCCACAGAAACACAAGGAAGAATTTCTTCACTGTAAGGGTGACGGAGCACTGGAACGAGCTGCCCAGATGGATTGTTGAGTCTCCTTCTCTGGAGACATTCAAAACCCACCTGGATGAGTTCCTGTGTGACCTACTCTAGGTGGTCCTGCTCTGGCAGGGGGGTTGGACTAGATGATCTTTCAAGGTCCCTTCCAACCCTTAAGATTCTGTAATTCTGTAAGTTCTACTAGCTGGACCTTTCCCAGCTTTGCAAAATGTCAATCACTAGAGCCCTGGCTGAGATGAAGGCTCAACAAATTTTTTTACTGCTTTCACATACAAAAAATAATGGTCACCAATCAACTATACTGAGTTGATAATACAAATAACACAAATAATACTTCTGAGTATCAAACATCCTCAACTCAAAAAATTAAAACCCCAGTGATTATCATCTCTTTGATCTTCTTGATATGGGATAGAAGAATTATCCTCTGACAAAGGTTACTTCTTTCATTCTTGACAAAATCTCCTTGAACTACTCTGTGATGGAGGGAAGTAGCAGTGTAAAGACCTCTCTCCACAATTAACTGGATTTTAACTGACAGAATCCATGAACACTCTTTGCCACTCCCTGAAAAAGCTATCTTTAAAATAAACAGTTAAAAAAGGTTTTCTGCACCACTGATTGTGGGAGAAAAGGACTTGGACCTTGGTGAGTGGATAGAAGTAAAATATGAAGTAATTATGGCAGTTACTTCACAGGTCTCACATGGACACCAGATCTTTGAAACTTACATGAAAGAGAGATTAGAAACCTCAGGGGCTCCAATAAAGATTAAGCTTTTGTTTCTGTGTCATCATTTATTTTCTATTGCTGCATCTTCATCTTTTATGGCCACTCTTCTGTCTTGAGACATACATCTTGTATCAGAAACCTCACCTGAGGCTTACAACAAATTTCCTTAGAATCACTCATCTGTGCTTGATGATAATCCAAGAGTTATTTCATTCTCTCTGCTGTCACAGAATGCACTAAAGTGATGCTTGTTCAAACTGAACTGCATTCAAGTGGCTGGATACATAGGCCAGCCTTACATAGCTCATTCAAAGTTAAAAGAATTATTCCCAATCAACTGGGAAAATGATATAATTTATTGTTTTTTGGCTGACAAAAAATGAGGAGCCCCCTGGACTCAAATAAAGAAATAAATAAGAACAAAAGCCCTGGCTTTTTGAAGAACTAGTCTATTTATTGCTCTTCTCACTTTATAGCTGAGGACAAGAGGCAAAGATGACAGAAGAGGTGGACTATATCCAGTGGAAACTGGGAACAAATTAGATAAAATGAAGATGTGCAGTAATGTTAAGAAACAATGATGCATCGCTTATTTTTTTTTCTATTTAAGTACAAGACAGTCTTGCAGAAAATAATCTAGCATGCTTTTACTCTTTTCAAGATATGATAACGAAACTCCCTTACCTTTCTCCCAAGATACATCAGATACACACTTCTCCTTTGCACAGAAAAAGAACTTGCAAGCAAGGATTTGAAACACTATCTCTACCCTTGCCTGACAAATTCTACCCTCTCCTTTATTTGGGTTGTTCCGTGATACATATATATATTACATCAACATATACATGTCAGCAGTTCTTCCAGAGCAATACTGACAAGTGCAGCTGCACTGGCCTCCCTAGCCCAGCCTACAGAAGCAAGGGATGGCTGGTGGCTGAGGTGACCTCACCTCTTAAAAATGGAAAAATGTCCCTCTTCCAACTATCCTCATTTTTTTTTTCTCTTCAGATTTTCATGGCCTTTTTTTTGCCACTACTGCAAAAAGCTTAGTAGGAAAACACAGTGTGTTACATGGTTTCCCCAAAAGACAAAAACAATACAGATACAGCTGGGAACCAAGTGGGAACCTGGGTGATCTAGATGATCAGGTTATGAATTTTAAAAATGAAATTTTCTTCAAGAAAGGATACAGTTAGCAGGGACATCAGGTTGCTAAGTGAGCATTAAAAACTGCAAAGCATTTCAGTTGGTATAGTCATCTGCTGCAATACATCCACACAGTCTGAAACAGCTGTGGTAGAGCGATGAACTTGAACACTAAGGTAAGGCCAGCAGCTTAGCAAATTGCTGTCCTCAGAAACACTGAGCACATATTGATTTTCTTTTAAGTCTAGTTATCAAATACTTCAAATATAGCCAGGACAGGATAAAAGTTGCAGTAGTCAGGCCTCTCACAATTATTTTTTTTGTTTTTTAACAGCAACTTTTCTAGAATCTGTCAGCTCTCTGTCAGCATTTGGAGAGCTGACAAGCTAAGAACATAGCATCAACAAAGTGCTCACTAATGTGCCTACTATCATGCCAGTCCTAATAGTAGGAAATTTTTCCAAATCTTTAAAATTTGTCAGGACATACGCCTTTTGGGGGTGTTACTTCCCATTTCTAGCTCTATATACAAATACACTATTCTTTTACCCAGATTTATTGTTGCTGAATCATTTAAAACACCACAAGGTACAACTCGAATCTGAGTGTTGGGTGCAGTTTTATGATAAGCTCCATAAAATCTGAACATGGGCAGCATCAACAGGGAGAAGTTAAAATTCTTAGGAGCCAAGCATTACCAACTTTTGGCTGGAACAAGACATGGGACTACTGACATACGGCTATTTAAAAATACTCGGAGCTCTAAGATTCTCTGTTGCTTCATGCTTCTTACAAATGCAAGATAATTTAGCATTCATGAAGAATAAATTCTCACAACACTGTCTGGATGAATTTCGCACTTCACACACATTTTTTCCTCTATGAGTCTATACAAGAGATTAGTTTTCTCAAGACATTTCAAACACACTACACTTCTCCTATGCCATTTACAGGTCTTTTGAGAACAACATTCTGAAATGTACCAAAACAGGGATTAAAAAGAGACCACAACATCAGACTTAATTCACCAATGGTCACAGAGATGCATTGGCATCAAACCAGGATTCTAAATCAGAAAGATATTTAGGGATGATAAAGGGCTGTGTAAACTAAAGCTGTTAAAACAAAAATAAAAAGCTGTGATAAAATTAACTCCATTCAAAGTAGGAAACAAATGTTTCTAAATAGCTTAAAATGGCAGGAAAAAAAGGGGAATACATTGTGAGCTCTACAGAGCTTTCTATTTTGAGCTGTTATTTAGCAATTTGATTTTGTTCTTTATTCTGGATTGTTCTCTCTGCAGACAATGTATGGCACTGGACAAAAGATGAACCACAATGTATAAACTAATGATACTTCGGCCCTCTAAGAACATCTCAGCTCTGTTAAGTGATGTAAAGGTCAGCTGTTCAGGCACACACCTGAGACAATGCAAAGAATCTTCTGATTTGGTCTGGCAGCCAGAGACAAATCGTCAACTGTGTTTAATAAAACAAAAAATTGTGTAAATGGAGCTTATTGGGATTTTTGTCTTTTATGGAAGGGAAGGAAGGTGAGGGGAAATATATCCTTTCTTTCTATTTAGAGAATAACAGCGTCGAATGTCGAGTGACTGATCTGAATGACAAAGAAGGTACAGTCATACATGGCAATTGCGGTAGATGAGAAAGGAACTGTCCTTCTTCCTTTTCCTTACATGTTGTCCAAGATAGAATACCACAGCCTATGAGGTATATATTTTGACCTTGCATTCTATCAAAGTCCTGTATTTTGTTGAAACCATCACCAATAGCATTCCATAGTATCATAAAAAATCAAAACCAGAAGGAACTTTGATTTTAAATATAATCCTAGAACAAAGCCACGTTGATTCTTCATAGTTTAAAGGCTAATAAATTCATGCTTTTAGAAAACAAATTTATGCTTCTTTACTAACAGTGGTTATACATGTACAAATGTCTGAGGCAGGCTATTTCAATATTAGTCACAATTTGTTAGTCTCAGTTATATTCCTTGAAGAACTGTACCTGTTTAATCTAACATTTGTCTTTTCAGCATTGCTTTTACAACACTTCTTCCCACATAAGAAATAGCCCCAATATTTTTATGCTCACACAAGAAATCATGCAGGGAAGAGGGGAGCGGTGTCCAGCACCACATTAGCAACATGCATTAAGGGCAATGCAGCGCAAGCATCCTCCGCAACATGAACACAGAGCCATCAATACAGAAGTTGGTGGCTTCACCTCATCCCCAGCAATTTCCCCAGAGTACTGTAAAAGCGAATAGAAACAATCATTCATTCAGGAGCTTTACAACTGTACTATCATTGTCTTCATTTTGGATCTACTTTTTCACCATCCATGTTCTCACCAAGTACAGGACCAATGTTATGACACATGAAAGGATGGGTAAGCAACCACAATCAAAAGGATTCTTTACCTGTCACTCAGCAAAAAACAGTCTTCTGTGAGACTCATGGACAACCACTTGGTAGTGGGAGTCTGAACCAATGGAAGTATTGAATGTGTTTCAACCCAGTTAACATATAATTCTTCAGCCCACCACCCCACATCCCTTGCCATCTGTACATTTGTTCTCCAGAAAACAGGCATCACGATAACTTCCCTCATCCAGTTTTAGCATTGTTCCTTCTCAGATGTTATTTTTCATCATAGTAGCTGTGTATTTAATATATGTTCTTTGTAAATAAGTTATAAGAAGTTGAAGTGAAATAAAATATTTTAACTGTCCTCTCTTCGGAAGTGTTAAAACCCACATTTGGGTTTCTCATGTAACTTTGCTCACGTTCAGACATTCTTAAATGGGGTTAACAATGTCATAAATACATCAAACACATTGATTTCTTGGAACTCCAACCAGCCATAGTTCCTAAATGATCAGGGACAGGGTAAAAAGAGAAAAAGAAAAGGAAAAAAAAAAAAAGTGGTGGAGCAATAGAAAACACAATGAAGGTTACTCACGAATATTTCTGTTTCAACGATCCTGTCTCATCTTCTTCCATTATATCTAATATCTATTACTGACAGCATAGTGGATCCACACATAAGGAAAGAGAGGCAAATATCTGTCAAATCAAGCACTGTATCTGCCCTGTTCCTCAGTAATAGTATCTTCGAAGAAAAAGAAAGTGAAGGAAGAAAAAGAAATTAAACCAGTAAAATTTTTTTAAAATTAGAAATCCAAGAAGCTTTTCTTTTTTTTTTTTTTTGTGGAGGTGCAAGAAAGCTGCAGAATGAGAGAAAAGAAGGCTGTGATCAACCAAATGACAAATAAGTAATTTCTTGTTACTGTGTGTCCCTCTTCGCCCAGCATATGCAGTAGCAAAGATATTCCGACAGCAGGTTGAGAAGCAGAATGCCAAAGGAATTACTGCTGAGCAGAGCCTGGCATACCTAATGACCAAAAAAGCCATGTCAGCATGTGAAGGCAAGGCTGAGTGTTTATGCAGGAGACAATCTTGCATATTTCAGTGGAAGGTATCTCCGAAAGCAGCTACACACTAATTCGACAGCAATTAGCTATTACAGGCCTTGGTTAAGTAAGAAAATATCTTTCAAACACAGCAGTTGCAAAATGGCTTTCAAAGTAAAAAGTATTTAGCACGAAGCATATGTTTGAAAAGTAAAAGCTCTAAGCTTGCTTCAAAAGTTGGGCAGTGCTTCATGCAGTGTGATAGAGGCGAAACTAAGCACCCTTTGGGTGTAACTAATCTAAAGCTATGAATTGGATTGAGCTTAATTTATGGAGAAATCAGAAAGCTGAAATCAGAACAGCTCTGAGTTGTTTTAAACAGATACTTCTAAATGAAAAGTATTCTGTTGAACATCTCCAAATTATTCTTACTGAAGACATAACCACATGGATATTTGTCTAAAAATAAGGACCATAGGTGAGATATGAAACGGAAGGAGTTGGCCACACCTTCCTAAGCCAGCTCTGAAAGAATATGAGTATGCAGGAAGTGAGCTGCCAATACATGTAGCTGGAAGAATAAGGAACCCTCCTTTTTCTACGTTTGTTTAGCAGATAACATCTCCTGATAAAATCAACAATGACAACCCTCATTTTGTTTAAAACTTCCCCAGATGACCTGATTTTATGAACCACCCACTTCAGTCACAATTCCAACCCAATAAGCTACAAATAGACCACAAATGTACCTGAACACTTGGCCTTCTGAGATACAGTTTACCAGAGAAAGAAAAATACCTCTGCAGCATGAAAAAAACCACACAAGTCTCAGTTAAACACCAAGGGAGGTAGTATTAAACAAGACATCTATTGTGGCCTTTAAAAAACAAATTCAGAGGGGTGTTTGCCCAAAGCAACTTGTGTGAGTCTACTGAGTGTTAAAAGCTGTCTTGCAGCTGGTTGTCAAGCATACCTGTAGATACTCATCCAATCTTGCACTCTGTGAAATCAGTTTGATTAAAATTATTTTCTGTGACATGGCACAATTATGGGCCAGTATCATTAATAATGAGAACTAAATGCAAAACTCTAGCACAATTGGAAAGGTGACTGAGAAGTTCCTGATTTCACTTAGGCTCACCCTAAATTACTTGAGAAAAGGTGAAAAGCCATTTAGCTCTTAATGAAAAAGGGGCTAGGCATGGAGAGCAGATTTCTGGAGAATGTTGGAAGGTAATGTTGTGGTGTCACTGCCCAGAAAGATTAATAACGTAAAATTAAAGGGTCTGAAAGCAGACCTTGCATCTGATGTGAAGCTAGATCTTAAAGTAAAAAATCAAGCATACAGTAGTTTTACTTCAGAAATCCTTACTATGCTCATCAGATAGATAGGTAGGTGGATTCAGGACATAATGATCTAAGAACTCTGCATCCAGCACGAAACTTGAGTGATTCATAAGTAGTCATGAAGACTACAAGGTGAGAAGCAGCAGAAAAATGTGATGATGACCCACCACATGTTCTACTCCAAGCATAGCAAGAGTTTCGTTGGAAGTCTGAGAAGAGTTGCAGAGAAGATGAATTCTGATAGACAGGGAAATACTTTTCCACAAAGAAATACTCAGAGCTGCACATTCACAAAGATTTTTGTTTAAAAAAGAGCCTAAGTATAAATTATCAGAAGACTACCACTTCAACTGCTTCATCTTTCACTGTGAACATGCATGACAGAAGTTCTAAGAAGCAGGAGCACAACCACTCCCACCCAGAAAGGAGGAAGAAAGGCAGCACAGCTTGCATCTTCTCCAGAGAAAGCTGCCTGGAATGAAAGCAGATGCCAAAGTTAGCACAACATCCTGTTCACCAGAGGACAGGATTGAACACTGTACTTAGTCACACTGAATGTGATTTTGTAGGATCTCTTTCTGCTGGATTTCTTTATGAAGAAGCAGGTGGAATGACAGATTTCTGTCTTCCTTGCTTCCTCTGTATTGCATCTGGCATAATACCCTCTCTTCTTATGTATTAACAGGGTAGGTAAAAGCATATGAAAAGCAGCATGTTCACCTGCTTCCAAAACCCAGAAGGCAAAAACTTGAACATGAAACGAAAGTAGTTTTATATCTTTTACTCTCTTTGGCAGAACAAACTTATCAGCCAAAATACTGTGAGTAACAGCTGTCAAAGACAGAATGCCAAATGAAGGGCATGCAGTAATATTTAAAAAAATTAAAACACGAGCATAACACAAAATAAAACAACCCAGAAAACCCAAATAAAACAAACCCCACAATGTTCTCTAAGAAAAGCAAAGCATATTTTATGGATTCAGCAATCACAATGGGAACTTTATTTTTAGAGCAGAAGGATTTCTAATTCGAAGATTTGTGGTTACTACCAACAGGCTTCATGTTTCAGGTGGCAAAAATTATGGGACTAAATGGTCTTAATTTCTATCCATAGCTGAGACCCAAACATCCAATGTAATTCACAATTTATTGCGGGCTTACACACATACATTATGTGGACATATAACATACACATGCACAGAAGGAAGGAGTGCATTCTCATTGCATTAAGGCTGGGCAGTTCATCAGCAGCAAACTGACTTTAGCTTACAGACAGATATATGCATGTAGAGTAGCCATTGAGTAAGTAGCAGTGGCAGGTTTTACAAGTGTAGATAAACAAGTACAGAGGACTAAAGCTATTGCTTGTTGATTTTGAAACACACTCACTGTTATAGCGTCTGTAGCTGGCAATCTTTGACGGTGCCACTCTGTACAGAATTGTCCCTTCAAAGGCAGATTTTCCTGACAGCAGGCAAGAGAAGGAAAGACAAAAAAAAAAAGAGAAGGGGCAGGGTGGGGGTGAAGAGATCGAATGGTGGTAAAAAGAAGGGAAAGGAAGAGGTTTTAATCTGTATTTTCAGTCACTAACATTTTTAAAGCCTCATTAGCAAAACAACGAGAATATTAACAAAATTATCTGATTGTACATGAAGTTAAAAGTATTCTTACTGCATGTATGTCAGATAAAAGAATCTCATGATTTTGCTAAAGCTGTTCTTTACAATGTACAACAGAATGTTTTTTTCTTAGGTTTTGTCTGTTGTCCATCAAGTTGTGAGACTTGCAAATTAAATTGTCTGTCTTAGTCTCCTCGCAGAGCGCAGGAAAAGTCTGAAAAAAATTATTACTGCAATGATGTACTCACAGTGGCTCAACACTCCTGATGCAGATGTAGTGCACTCGAACAAGCACAGCTGACATCCAAACAGGGCAATGAAATACTCACTTTTCTTTAATATACCAGGATCCTGTGAGCATCAGGAATACTGCATCTTTGAAAGATGACTTATTAGAAATGTTTTGGACCGGGGAATTGATCTTAAACAATTCTTAGTTGAAGGGATAGGACACTAAAGCCTGAATCAATAGTTTTTCAGACAATAGCTTAATCAGGTGTTTAACTTGGCACACATTAACCAAAACAATATACTAAAATTAAAAAAGAAAACAATAAAACAACAAAAAACCCACACAAATCCCACTTTTAATCTTAGACCTTTAAGGTAACATTTTTATTATCAAAACCATTAATTTCTTTCACTTATTTTCTTTGGTCACAAGATAATTCATGCTATGACATTTAGGATATGAAATTCAAGTGAAGGAAATTTCAAAGTCATGAGCAGCTGAGGTGTTTTGTGTGTTGGGTTTTTTCCAAACTCAAGGTACCCAGGCAAGCCCAAGAGTTTATCAACATCAGTGTGTTGTCAGTCTCACCTAGGTATACTATCATAAAAATAAATGTCTTCAGTAAAATTTTATAGCAAAATAGAGAGTACATGTGAATTGTCTCAACAGAGCATGACACCCATTTTGGTACCAAAAATGTATTATTTTTTCCCCCCCTGCATATAATTCTGTTTCATTTACAGAAAATATAAAGTTAAACTGATTTATGTGTTGTAGGAAGCCGTTTCTTTGTTTTTGCAGTTTCATTAACAACAAAACTTCTTCCTTGTCTTATTTTTACATAACGAGGAAGCAAAAAAGCCACAAATCCATCTTTCCAACTTGTTTTTACAAAATAGCATTAAAAGAATGCTATTAAAACAGTCAAACAACAGTTAAGAAATTTCTAAGATAAAGCTTTGTTTAGCTTCAGAACATTGAGGAAAGCCAAGAGATGGTAATGGACATCTAAAGTTTTAAGAACTCAACTGATTGAACCATCGGTTGATGAGTCTATCATTGGTTCTAACTCCAGCAGTCATGACTTCTCAGTGGCCATCACTAAAACATTCTGTAAATAGTTGATACATATCATGAAGCCTAGAAATTCCTGAACAGACACATACAAGAGACAGCAAGACATAAAAGGCCACTTTTAAATGTTGTAACGACATTGCCATAAACATATTAAAATGCTTCTGAATTTGTCTCCTTAATGTTGTGTCGTGATTATCTCAGATATGATTAATTTGACTACATCACTTTTTGCTTCTCAACAGGCTGTAATGACAAGATGTGGTATTGAAAATATTCTTAGAATACTACATAGCTGAGAAATCAAAAAATAATCGCTCTATTAATTTATCCATTTAATATAGTAATAAAATTACAATGCACACTCCTGGTTCATGCCATAACAGTCAGTTAAAGAAAAGTAGGGTTTCCATTTAAGAGGATGCTTGAAAGGACAAGGAACTGTAATCTACCTAAGAGTACCTGCTCGTACTTACATTCTGAAATATGCCTTGGCAGTCACCCTACAGCTGGGACAAATACTTTAAAAACAAACAAACTTCCAACCCACAACTTTTTGATCTTGTAGCAGTCTCACTTTCCAATCTCTTGAGCATCCACCGTCTGAGGGGAAGCACCAGTTCTCAACTCTTTCAAGTTAAGAGGCAAGCTAAGTCCCACTATCAGTAGTCAGAAATATTTAGGCACTTCTAAAACTAGCACTAGACAGTTTAAAACTAGGAACTTTTTGCTCTGAAAAATCTTCTACGTTTACTCTATGGCAGACTGTTAAAAGAAATAAAGACAATTCTTTCTGGCCATTTACTCTAGTCTGCCATAAAATTTCCATGTATTTAACAAAACCAATAAAATCAGACACCTCTATCCCCATTTGGCCTGTATAGGCCATAACCAAAATACACATTTAGAGAAATACACATTTTTATTAGCCATATTCCTAAAAACCCAGGTGATATCATTTTTCTCTTCTGTATTTCTTCCACAAAAAAATCACAAAAAATTACGTTTGCCCTTCCAAAAGGGCTCTCTTTATAGAGGGTCAGTAAAATGTCATTAAAAGACCAAGTTCAACTGAGTTTAACCAAAGCACTAAATTTAACTATTAACTAAAAAATCCTCTTGTCTTAGCACAGTGCCCCTTCTCCAAAGACACCCCACTCTGCTGCTGTCACAAGTTACACAGTAACTTGCCAAATATTACCTTATCCATTTTACAATCTAGGCTGAAGAGCTCAAGGTTGCTGCACAAGACTGTCGAGTCACAATCCAACCCTTTCTAGGTCCCTCTAGAAGCTGTGTAGAACCTAAGTGGGCTCCTCCAAGGTTCCAGTTCAATGATCACGTACAGGTCCTCACACCTGAATGCTAATTTGACAATCTAAATTCATGTTCAAAGTTTATCCCTCATAAAGTCCCATGATTCAAACAACATTTCCAGACAAATAAAAAGGAGTTACTACAGACTTGAAGTGCTGTCATATCTTGTCATTCACTGAGGAAGCAGTTGATCTAGAGGCATGAATGTACATCCTTTTGAGTTGTCAGGATATTTCAACAGTAGTGCTAGCCTGATGTCCAAATCTTCCAGGGATTCTTTGTTTAGGTTTTATATTGCTATGTTGTAAGACTAAGCACAAATACTTAAAATGAGATTGCTGTTCCTAGTCAGTTGTATAAACTTGCTCAAATTTTTGCAATCTCATTATGGAGATTTTCAAATCCATACAGTGTATCTGAATAGAGTCTCATAAAGCACCACGTGTTAGAGAGCAACACCTGTCATAGAATCATGGAATGGTAGGGGTTGGAAGGGACCCTTCATTACATAAACCACATAGAAAATATTGAGTTGGTACATATTTCTTATAATTCTGCTAGAGGAATGCAGTTCTTAAACTGATACTTTTACTTTAAGAAAAATAAATTTTAAAAGCATTAACTCTCTACATACTTTGAGTCCCTGTCTCTCTCTGAGGAGGTTTATGTTGTTATTTTGGCTTATAGTTACTTTGCTATTACATATCTTAGCAGCCACAAAGCACCATCAAAGAGTTAAAGTATACACAAGAAAGAAGAAAACCCATCTCTCAACCACAGTTATCTTCAATTTGGTTAAAGAGACAAAATCAATATCTGTGTTAGTGATATCTGTTCAACACATGTATCACACATTTTAGGTTCCACGAATGGTCAGAACCAGCACACAAAACCGAGTCTGGACTAAGCATGTGTCATGGTCATTGACAAAAGCTAATGCTTTGTGGCTGCTTTTACACACCTCAACATATGTTTTTGTTAAAATTTATCTTTAGGATGCTTATTACAAAATAAATATTACCAAAGTAAGGGGAATGTATATTAATTAATTCATACAGATAAAACTGGGGCATTCTGTTCTGAACAGTATTACTTACCTTGTGCATTTATAGAGTATCAAACACTACAGAATCCAGAGCTGAAACTACATCTACATAATTAGTTCTTCCAAGACTCATTGTGTTTATAATGAACAAAAGTCATGATAGCATATAGAGGTTATAGAAAACAGTTTTCAACCTCACTGAAATGTACAACTCCATTTAATGCCCTTTTTCCCTTTCCATCACACTAAAATTGTTACTTTCCTTAAAAATATTTTCACTCCAGTCTGAAGGAACATTACCTGTACCTTTAGCAACACCTATCACAAGACTAGGTCACCAGTGCCACTACACATGAACAGGTATTCCAGTGCAAAAACAATACAAAAAATTGTCATAATTGTGAAAGTCAGGTACTTTATTCCATCCAACAGAAATAAGTTCCTAAAGACGATAAATTTGCCGTAAATGGAAAATCAAGATGAAAAAAAAAAGATTAAAAAAAGGAAGTATTGTAACTTTCTATCTCTTATTGACAGAATGAGTTATAAAGGTTTCAATAAATTTCAGATGAAATAAGCTCACAAAGATCTTGGGAGCTCTGAAAGGTTTTGCTTGTTCAGAGATCTCAGAAGAACAATACATAGCAATGAATATTTGAAGTGCTGAAAACAGAAAGACCTTGGCAGGTGTTGTGGAATTAGCCTGAAATATGTAAATACAATTGACTTTTTTTTTCCTTTTCACTAGAGATTCAGAATTGACCATTGAATAAATAAAAAGTGTATCTGTTTGAAGAACAGAAAAAACATGAAGACCAACAAGTGTCCATTTCATATAACAGCATACTTTTTGATCAAGTTATTCTCCAAGGGAAGTTATAAATAGGACAACCCACTACCATGCTTATACTATTGCAAACTTAGTTACCAAACATGCTTTTTCACCTGCAGCAGTACTGGCCCACTCTAAGTGAGAGAACAAAGTCCATGTCCCAGTTCTGGCCTTTTTCTCTTTGGCTGCTGGGGCAGTGGGTGACGAAGGTGATAGTAACATGCTCAGCACCTGGAGGGAAAAAGTGCCGCATGTCCCACACCAATAATTATGAATCCTTAAATCTACTGGAGTCAGTATAGAAGGCATGGCACTTTAATCCCTCAATTAAATAAGCACAGCTACATGGTAGATGTTTGGTTACTTTGCTCAGTTTCCACATCTAAAACAAAAAAAAAATCTTGTAATCCATTTTGAAATACAAATCAAATAATCATCATTTCCTTCTCTCTTCTTAAGTCTGTTGCAGCCAGCAAGTCTTAACATGGCTCACGAAGCATTGCCAATATTACAACTCAGGTAGAACTGCAAGTACACACTTATCATCGTCATCTGACCTTTTTCACAGCATAAATTAAGAACACAGCATTTAAAAACACTTCCAAGCAAGAGATAAGAATGTGCTACCCTGTCAGTGTGTCAGGGGGTAAAGACACAGAAATACACAGAACATCAGTGACAGTTTTTTCCTTACTTGGCTTTACTTGCTCTTCCTGGGATACTCCAACATCATCAGAATCAGATAGTTCCTTTATGAAGTTGGAAGGAAACATGCCAGTCTTTCCATTGAGTATACCTTCCCACCAGCCCTCCTCCACCTGCACCAAGACAAAACCAAAATCAAAAGACCGTGTTTTAACATAAACAACACTTTACAGTTATATTACATACATTATTTTCAATAACACTGACAGTAATGATTTTGAGCAGTTTGTATTAATTTCAGGTATAAGTAGCACATGGCATAGGCTCCAACCCAGAACATGTCTTTTTAAAATGTCTTTTTATTTAAGGAAAAACAAGAAAGATGCAAGCACCCATCTATAAATGTCAGCAGTGCTGACCTCAGTCAGAAGCATGGACAAGAATTAAATAAAAGGATAAAAGAATGACTAGAGAGCACATTTCAGCTTTTATGGATATCAGTTCAATCACCAGATTTTCAACACACATTGTACTCCTTCCTATTCATGGCCATCTTCTTAATAGATGCGAATTGCAGATTAGAAGAGTTTTGATTCCCTAAGTAATCAATGGGGTGAAAAAAAAGCCTGCAAAAAGCTATTGAGAGAATCTAAAGTATGTCTCTTAATAGAAATCATGAAAATATTCTGCTTTCTCCATCAAAATCAGAAATTCTCTATTTTAAAAATTAGGAATGTTGCCAGATCATTGATGTGTTAATAAAAGAAATCTACGAAGAACAAAGAATGTATTAGTGTATATTTGACTCTTGATTTACAAAGAGCAACTGAAATACATAATAATTATGTGGTCAGAACACTTTCTAGCCCAATCCCCAGAGAAAACATCATTTAAAAATTACAAACTGCCTCCTGTATAATCCATTCAGGATTGAACAGCAATGACAGGCAGTGAAATGACAGCCCTTTAAAACCAAACACCTTTAGGTTACAATGGGATAGCAAGAAATGACTTATTATATGCATTAGCTAAACATACCCTTGACAGATAAATATTTTCAACCTGTCAGACATTCCTAAAAAAATGGCAGAGGAGGACAGTGTCAGTCTGTGACACATCAGTCTTCAACAATGTTTGACCCATCTATTTCCCACCCCCCAACAAAAATCATGACAATAAAGTAAGCTTTACAAGTTGAGGGTACTCATATTTACTGTTAAAAAACCAAGCCCACATCTTAAATAGTACTAGTTAATTATTATTTTTAAAAATCTGTTTCATATTACTTATCTGTAAGATTCTCAAGTTCTTACAAAAGAAATCTCTTAATAATACAAGCAAATATTTCCTAAAACTAGAGAGGAGTGGTTGAATTGTTTTCAATTTAGCTACATGTACAATTTCACTATAAAAACAATGGTTGTTATTTCAGAAGTGTCTCTTGTGCTTTCTCGTCATCTTCAACTTTTTCTCTTCTCCTGGGTTGATTATTTGTTATAATTTGGAAGCAGTTATCAAATTCTCTAAAAGGTAATGTTTCCTGTTCTTCTCTCCAGACAAATTAAAAACCATATGGAAAACTGAAACTGCATGACACGCAACACTTAGTAGAGTCTACAAATGATACCTCTAAATATTTCTACACAATAGATCATGATACAGAAAATGCACGTGGCCAAGTCTCTTTGAGCTATATTTCAATTTTTCTAATGCAGTGTTCCCAGATGGCTCTATTGATTAGAGCTAAATATTAAACCATAACTGCATTAGCTGATTGACCAGAAGATTAATCACTTATGCAGTTGACTTATGCAGTTCCCAAGATCCCTGCTTTGCAAGATGCTAAGTTTACTTGACATAAGTAAGGTGACCGATATCACTCAGTTCCACCTTTCCCTCAAGGGTAACACTTCCCTCAAGAGTAGCACTCCTTATGTGGTATGTTTATGTATGGATCTCTATGCATATGCATAGTAATACTCACATGCAACGATATTTAGACAAGTAAATCTAAATCAGATGTGAATCTACTCACAGCATTCATTAGCTTATTTTAAGTTTTCCAGCTGATACAAGAATGAATTATTTGAAAGCATCACATCATATTCACTAAATGTATGTATTAAAAAAAACCCTATAACAACACCCAGATTTTCCAACAAGAAAATGCAGAATCATGTTAGCAAAACTTCAGACGTTCAGGTCACACTGAACTTCCCAAAGATTAGGAAATTTTCATCAAAAGCAACAAAAACCTAAAGTATTTTTAAACATTATAGCTGCATGCTACATACCTTTAAGCCTCAAAACACACCAGTTAGAGATCAATCCATAAAATAGAGAAGACATGAAAACACCCTTGGGATTTAGTTATCCCAAATTGGGGTAATCCATTACCATATGGTTTGAAATACTGCAATAATTCCTAGCCAATAAAACCTTCCAAATGAAAATCCATTATTCTTGGGGGTAATACCTCTGGAGGTATTGAGCGCTCAATAACATTTGTTACTATATTATTATAAGAAAGTACTTTAAGGATTTATCCATCTCGTTCTTGATTTATGCCCAAGCTGGACCAATCTAAAAAGAGGAGGATTTCACTCAGCAGTCCATGTACCCATATCAGAAAAAAAAATCTACTCTTCATAATATCCTACATACAAATTATAAGTTCATCCTGAAAACAAAGCTTTTTATTTTGAGTTAGAAGGATAATCTTCCCAATCTCCAAACGTAAGGGCTACAGCTAAAGGTATTTTCAAGACATGTATTTGGTGTGTTATATATTTGCTGCTTTTCAGAGAGGTATGACACATCCTCACCTTGCCAAGCCCATAGGCTGCCAATATATCTGTCATGCCACAGTTGAAGAGCAACAACATAAAGGAAAGTAATTGAAGATAATTCATTACTTCATATATTTAGGGACATACACATACACCCAGCTGCAACTCAGTCAATGCCATGTGTGGGGCACTGACAGATGCAAATGCAGTCCAATGTCTGGATGCAATTGATCGAGATATAAATGACAATATCACGAGAGAACAGTGTATCTTCTCTAGAGAAATGCATCCCATAAAGAATCCTTGCACTTGGGATTTAAAGGGAAATTAAATCTAGATAATAATTATGTAACATACAAACGTTCTTCAGATATCATTGGGCTTTGGGTTTTGGTTTTTTGCATATTGAATGATGAATACTTTTATTTTGTTTTTAAATTAATTAGTCAATCAGTAGAGCATTTTTTTTAATGCAAATGAGGCATTTGGAAATTAAATCAAATAAAGATGAAAATAATCCAAAATACAATATTTTACTTTTTTAGAAAATGGGTATTTAATAAAATTGTGAGATCCCAGCACACAATAACCCAGACTAGAAAGAGAGTAAGAGGTTTTAATAGTTAAGTTTTACTTTAAAATAGTAATAATATAAATAAGAAATAATAATGAAGTGTTCAAAACAGATACAATGGAATTAGACGGGAAAATAACACAGAGAACTATACGGGTGAGGCATTCAGGCACACAAACAAGAAGTTCTTAAAAGAGAACAGAGATGCTTGGACATTAAACTGCTTAGAGATCAACAAAGATTTACCAAAATCAGCCTATCTCTATGTTCAAAGTAAAAACAAAAGGGAAGTAAAATAATATGAAAGCAGTTCAAGCCTTCAGGCAAACATGATAGTTCTATTTCAGACCAAGAATGCAGTTTATTCTGTAAGAGAAACCAAAGAAAAGAAAATCACTTTAGTAGGTCACTAGGACGACAACGTTAAGATACTCCAAAAGCAAAGAAATGTTTTTATGTTCTTCATTTTTTTTCTTCAAGGCAAATAAAACCTGCAACATCCTCCTTTACAGAAAGAAGCTCTACAGGGAGCATCAGCCTGACCTGCAGTACAACAAACCTTGTTGCTACAAGCCTAGAAGCACCTTCCACTGAAGAAACTGGGCAGCCATTCCTCTAAGTTCAGGACAGGACAGCATACCAAAGAGAGCAGGAAAAGCTGCGGCCATCTACCAGCAGTTGCTTGCCAGAATATCTAGGATTGACACAGCTGTTCACTTAAACTTAGCAGTAGAATTAATAGGCCAAAGTTGTTAAATGATTAAAATGTTCATCTCTTTGGAATCACTGATCTACAGTGTATTTCCAATAAACTCCTGTATCCATCTGTTCCACAGGCCTTTCTACAACCTATAGCTTTGCCAATTAGGCTGGCAGACTACTTAACACCTCAGCTAGCGCAAACCAGAGAGGCTTTGAGTTGGGAAAGGTTTCAGGTGGAAGAAAGTCTCCCTGGAACCAACGGAATCTTTCTGTACTGTTAAATCTAAAACAGAGTATCAGGAATAAACACAATGCCAGAGGCAGGCAAGATGAAGGAGAGAAGCCCAAGGTCAACAAGTTTTCTTTTGATTTACAAAGAACTAGAGCAGAGAAAGCAAAGTGAAAAACTCCTTTATTTTATAAATTCTAATGGAAGATCTTGAGCTTGAAGGATAAAAGTAATATTATGTTGAAAGGAAGTTAAAAACATTGACTCCCAAGGGGCAAAATCAACAAATCCTATTAACGGCTAACAGGAAAACAAATTTTCGAAACAAGACCTCTGAAGAAGATGGTGCCTACAGTGCCACTTGATGGCTTATTTTGGGAGTGCATGTGGAGAGAGACATACCCATGAGACATCAACCAGCCCTTGAGCTTCTGCTTAACTCTGGCACAGAAGGGAACAATTAAAAACAGCACAACTACCTTATATTAGGGGAACTTTTTCAGCTTCACAGTTCTTTATTTTACAATGTCAAAATGTGCTTTGGGATTTTTTTGGTTTGAGTTTTTTTGTGGTTTGGGTTTTTGTTCAGTAGGGTTTTTTTTAACATCAGCTTCTAAGTAAGAAACTAAAGGGCAGAGAAAGCAATCACATAGAACTGGAATGACTCTATAAAAAGAATCAGAGGTATTTACATCCTTATTTCCACATAAAAGCTTCCTACCACATGAACTAACCAAACAAGCAGTAGTCATAGAAGTCCTTGGGAACTACCTGAAGGAAGAGGATCAGGAAAAATACCTTACCACAGCATTTCACAGAAAAGTAACTGAGGTATATGGATCTTCAGCATTCATTCCTAGCTGTTTTCTTGCAGCATTTACAGTTCTATACTTGTAGCACAGATGATGGTCTTGCCACTATTAAGTATTCCCCTTTTAACTCTACAGCTATCAAAACAAGTTACTGCAAGAGCAGTCCCAGCTCAATCCCCTGTTCCTGGAAACAACAAAAAAAACCAACCCCAACCGATCAACCTTACTCAAATGGAGCAGCAGATTTGTAAAAATTCAGTCTACTTTTTTACAATTTCAAAAGAGTTACTTACAGGAATTGATCATGTAATATATATGGCAATATTAACTAAAAATCAAAGAACATGCTCTGTGGTATTACAGCATGTCTCAGTCAAAGACTTCGTTGTGAGCTGAACTCCGTGCATTATATATACATTGCCAAAAAACTGACTTCCCAGAAGGATGAGGACACAAGGTATATAGTAGAATGACAACAGACTAATCCAAAATGAAAACATGCTCAGAATAGTTTAACAATATGCCAAATGTCCTTACTCTGATGCTACAGGTTAATTGCTTGGCATTCCATGAAAGTCTAAGGGTGAAAACTAATTGGAATTTTGATGTCTGTGTTTAAAAAGACAATTAGTTACAGTGGTATTTTGAGACAACTATAATTAGAGTTATAGATAATGAGCTAGGAAAATGACAAGCAAAAAACTATCAATCACACATTAAATGTGAATGCAAACAATGATGAAAATGCTTCTCCCGTTAGTTTCAAATGTACTTTTAATTTAAGTCTTTTAATTAATGTCTCATGGGTATCAGTGTCTGTGTAGTTATGGAAACCTCTAGTTTAACAATGAGATTTAAATCTATTGTGATGAATGTTTGATCTTATTAATTTCTAACAATTTAGAAGAAATAGGAAGGAACTCAGAGTTCTGAACACACACAACCTCCAAGGATATCTATCTGATGACAAGCCTAGTACCTCAGAACTCCCATTTGCAGTTATTTCAGTCCATTGTACAGCCTCAAATCACTTCTGCCACAACAGGCATTTCCAAAAGTATCTATCACTACCACAAATATAATAATCCTTTCAAAAAGCATCTCATCCAGTCTGTTGGCATCAGGAAGAAGTATCTGGGGCAGCTTTAGATATTACTACACCTCAGGTGTTGGTTAGTACCATAAAGCAGAGGTGGGAGAAAAGAAAACATGTGATATCCTCAGCATGTGATAACAGTGGTACCCATTTTCACTGGGGATTTGAGGAAACACTCTTGGGAAGCTGAGGGAAAAATTTGCATTCCCTTCTGCCATTCTGAAGGCAGTGACCTTCAAGCAGCTCAAGGAAGAGTAGAACCCATTTATTTAAGGATAAAGCCAAATTAGCGCAGTACAACAAGAAATAGCTTTTCTTTGCAACAGGAAAAGTTTAATGAGTTGTCAACCATAAGCAACATTTTAAACACATTTTTTGATAAATACCTGCATAAGATATATAGGCAGTATTTTGATGTAAACAATATCTGGTTTAGTTTGCCATAAGTCAGTTAGGACCTGATTTGAACTAAGCCGAAATCCTCAGAGCTTTGAAAATATTAATCTAACCCAATTTAAAACTAAATAATTCAACTGATGCAGTTTTCTCAGGAGGATACTACCTATGGGAATCTGAGACCTTCTATTCATGAACAAAAAGATAAAGTAAGAGAGAGTAAATGATCATTTCTCCATTAATTAAATGGAGAGTGAATGACCATTAATGTTTCAATTAGCCACTGAACCACTGTAAATAATGCTGAAGATTCTATCATCCAGTTTTTCATCTTGAGGGATAATAAACAAAATTGATATTTTGCAATAGTTCTCACCTATGTAGGAAGGGGTTTTTTAAGTTGATTTGGGGTCTTTTTGTACACTAACACATGATTTTGGCCCTTGCAAAAAAGGCTCCATTTTCATAACTGAAGACGCCATATTTTTTATATCAAAAACAAGCAGAGGGATACACAATAAAATCAGTACATTGGTTGGTGCAGCTTTCCACATCAAATAAAGTTCCTGTTTCAAAAATTCACCTGCTTGGTATCAGCTTCCTGAGGTGATGACACTTTTTTTTTCTCTAAATTCTTTTATTTCCCCTCTTCCACCAGCTGGTCTACTTCCATGTGGAAGAGTCAAACAATGTCCTAGATTGCATGAATGCACTACATGATGCCAGAGGCAGAGCTTACTTTTCAGTAGCTGACAGAACAAGGTAATGCGTAAGGTTGAAGTGGGCATGGCCTCACCTATGTCATCTGTTCTTCAGCCAGCAGTTCAAAATAACCATGAACAATCCTCTTCCATACTACAGTAAAACTAATTCCAGTATGACATTCTGTAGCGCTGCCAATCAAAAAAGCAGCTCTAGACAATATATTTTCTTTAACCTTAGAGTCAGCAAGCTATCAATGCTTTTTTCAGCAGCAGCAGCAATTCAAGGTGCAGTTACGAGCTTAAGACTATAAAGTTTGTAATTGGCAATCAAAGCGAGTTTCAAAAAACATGCCCTTAACTATAAGCACACATGCAAGTGCAGGAATGTTTCACTTTCATCGTTGTACAGCTTTCCATTTTAATGCAAACATTTTCAGTCTCATTTGGATTTAAATAAATCTGTTATTTATAATTAAGCTGTTCAAATTTGTAAGACGATAAGAGATGTATTTCACAAGAGAAGTCTAGTGTCTCATCTAAATTATTTAATCATACAATCCATTCAGTAAAGTTAATTTGTTGGCTGGATACTAGGAATGGGTTTTATTCCATCACTATACTCTTGAAAGACACAGAATTAAAAGTTTTAAGTAGGGCAAATGACGGAAGATATTTGTGTGGCCATGCGAGGTGAAATATACTTAAAATTGCACAGGAAAAAACAGCTCATGTGATGCTGTGAAACTCATTATAAAACAGGCTTTACATTGTCTTCAAAATATGCTCTTAATTATCTTACAACTTTGACATCTTTCATTACAATTCTGCTCACAGACAGAATAAGGTTAGCTAACTGACACGTCACATCTGATTTCAGAAAGAACAATGTGCAGAGGTGGCGTGTGCAGGTAGGTTAAAGGAAAACCAGTGATCACTAAGCTTCTTACATTCAGATCTGAGAATTTAGTCTCTCATAAGAAATTGCTGGATGTCATGCAGACAAGTGACAGATGCTGGAAAAAGAAAACTAATTATATATCCTTGACAAGAAAATAAATGTTCACTTATTAGCTGCTGAGTCACAGGGGAAAAAAATCCTACAAATAAAATGATACATGCTGAAACACACCTTTTATTGGCTGCCTGAGCAGACTAAGGTCTTAGATATTTTAAGAGTCTGAATGCACTCTACTTAAAGGATTCATGTCAGCATTTTGAATTTTGGTCTTCATTCTATTAAGCTCAACAAGATATTTCTAAAATATCCAATGGAATGAAACAGAAGGTTTTGGTAGCTAAAAGCATTCCTTGATCCTGCAACCAGATTTGCTCATGCAAAGAAAATTTCTGTATCTCTGTCCAAGCTTTCGTAATTTGTTCCCAATCATTCTAAGAGACGTGCATTCATTTTCCACATTCATTTCCATCCAAGATAAGTGCATCTTGAGTCTCTAAAGAATTTGTTTGGTTGTAGGTTTTTTAAACCAATTATACTAAACTGAAATTGTTCAAATTTGCAGGGAAAGATGACAAAAGGTGAGTGCCATGGTTGAATCCCAGAGGGCTTCAAGTAAATTTCTTAAATGTGTTTAACTCTGTAAAGATAATTCTTCCCTGTGGCTGACTTACTAAAACTGGGAAAAGCTTTTTCTGCTACAATCTTCATTCTTCAGAGATATAAACTCAACAGCCCTGTAGCATAAACTTTGAGCTTTTTTCCTGAACAGAACTCAGAAGCGTCAACTGATTTGAGTAAAACCAGCAGAAGTTCTACAGGTAAAAAAACCCCTCACAAAATCCATAAGCAAATAATCACATCTCCTCACTGCCAACATTAACCCAAACATCAATACATCAGAGAAGAAAATGCCTGGTTTAAATTATATCTTAAAACACTACAAACTTAGCAGGCATAAGGTATTTCAGAACTGCATGTGTGTATGTTCCATTAAAGATCTGCTCACCTCTCCCACAACTTCGATGATGTCACCGACTTTTAATTCCAGTTCATCTTCATTTTGAGGCATATAACTGAAAGCCACCTGACACCTTCTTCTTCTGTTTCTTTCTCCTGGTGGAAATAAAGAGAATAGGTAAATCATAAAAGTGAAAACAAAATTCCATGTCAAATACAAGCCAGGGGAAATTATTAGAGACAAAATATCAAATATTATTTTTAAGCACTACTAAAATGATCTGATTTTCTTCAATGCTTAGTATATCTGCCTAGAATGAATCTACAAAAAGAAGGTGCAAAAAAGATTTCTGATGCATATTTATAATTAAATTCAATTAATAAACCAAATTGTGGGGTTTTTTTTTCCTTTCTGTAATATTATTCGAGAGCCAAAATTCAACTAATAGATTGTGCTTCCTAGTGACAGGACGGACAAACTTTACCCAAAGGATCTTTCAGTTGTATTTGCTGCAATTTCTCTTCTATGTTAATGCTCTATACATAGTGTAGAGAAATCCAGAAATTGGAGAATGAAGGGATCTGAGATTTTTTTGTCTTTTGGTCATATGGAAATAAACTTTCAGTTGATTACTTTGCCCTCCATCTCTTTCTCCATAATTCTTTCATCACTGTACAAATAAGATATTTTAAAATACATATATACTTTTATATTTATATACACACAGAGAGATATATGTATACATATGTATATACACATATTTGTACAGTGCATATTTATGCACTAATATCAGATTAAAGAAAATAGAAGGAACACCCATTCCAAAGGACTCCCAGAGCTTCGTGTGTCACTGGGTTAGTATGGTTAAGACAGACATATTTTTATGATCAGTCAGATACTGGAAATGATGGTACCAGCCATCCTTCTCTTCAGCTTGGATGTCCAGTCTCCCATGAGAAGCTGGTACAAGAGCTCATCCTTCAATGCTGGACTGGAGCAAGGCTTCAATTCACAGCTCTGATAAGAGTAAGACCCCTTAACTTGACCTTTCTGTCATCACAGTTTTTAAGACAGATAGATAAATTAAAATATTTAGTTCCAGAGCTTTGTCTGACAGACCCATTGCTTTACATATAAGTATAGTAACGTGATTTGTAGCAGAGAAGATGAAAGAACTTCCCTAAATTAAGTTGCTGAAGCTTGCTGCTCAGGCTCTACTAGCTGAAGGACTATTTACTGACATGAATCATGACCATGTTGGAATGTGGTAAGGGAAGAAAAGGTAGGAAGAAAGAAATAATTCAAAACACGGGATTCACTGATTACTCTAGGTGATGTGTAATGTATAAATCATAGTGTTTTGTATTATTTATATAAAAGTACCCACACATACATACACATACTCTACACAAGTAAATGTACTTTCTCTTATGCCATTTCTCTTAACTGCTAAACACGACAATTCTGCTCTAGGACAAACAGTAACAAAGTCACAGAAATTTTTTTCTAACCTATTCAATGAGACTAGAGGAAGAAGGGAGAAGAGATGGAATTGAATTAGGTTTTTGGACACTATTTTTTACAGCCACTGCAATCTTCAGCGAGTGGCAGCTTTTGAATGTTAAAATTAATACTTTAATGCAATGTAATGAAACTCACTCAAATTAGCTCTTTTTTCCTACCTATAGACGACTTTTTGTTCTTCACTATCTAAGCTAAAATGGTCCTAAATTCACAACTGTATACAGCTGCCTTAAACACAATACATACCTTCCATACAGAGTGCTTTTTTCATTCTACAAAAGAGGCTGACTATTTTCCCCAAAGGTAACATACCCACTATGATTTCTAATATCAGGTAGCAACTGATGTGCTGCTGTTGCCTGATGTGACAGATGTTAGTTGCCACCTTATTTAATAATCAATATGGTGTGACTCTTGGAGAATATTTTTGAGATTGCTAAGAGATTAAGAAATAAACACAATTCTGGATGTTAATAATAGAACTGTATTAATTCTTCCCCCTCTCATGTCATAAAGTTTATTTTTTACTGCAAAGAGGATCTAGCAGAATTCTGCAGTTATCTCCATTAGTGTCATGGCTGTATCACTGCTCTCCCTCTCCTCCCAAATGTTTCTCTAAAGAAATGCTTAAGTGGAGAGTAGCAAACCAACAAGAAGCCCAGACTCTATGTACCAACTAGTTCCTCTCTGTAGCTGAATGCAAGACAATAGATCCACCAGTAAAACCCTTCGGTTTTAAGGAGAAGGTGCTGATGGATCCCATGTACATACTAATGTTTGGACCACTTGAGCAGAGCATGAGTCACATTAATTGCTCTGTGGCCAACAGGTATCTGTTTTTTCTTACAGTAAAGCAACATACAGCAGTATGAGTTTTCTAAGAAAACAGAGCTGATAGGAAAAGAAGCCAGAGTAACCAAACTGTGTATACAAAAACTATTAGTAAATAAAAACTGCTTTTGCAAATGCCGTATTTCTACCCCAGCATCACCAATTTTTTGTGTTTCTTACCTAGCACGGAGTCTCTGGAAGTGGCATGGTCAGGAACCAGAAAGACAAATTAGGACAACTAACAAGCAGTTTAGCCAGAAACACTGAAGTCTTGGTTTTCTCTTGCCATTTCCCTTTTTGCTAATATTGACACTGAGTGTTATTACAGTCTGTGCTTCAACTGATAGTCATCTGAGATCTAGATGGCACACTGTTACTCTAAAATGTAAGTAATTTGACTGTCTGACGCAAAGTTATTTTAAACCATAATGGACAGCAATTCTGCAATGAAGACTGCAGCTGATGTCTAAATCTGAGCCTATTACTCAAGAGTGGAGTGGTACCTCCACGTTAGTGATACCTCCACGTTAGTGATACCTAATACCTCCAGAGCATATTTAGTCACTGTAAAAACAGACAACTAAAATACATCAGAAGAATGACTCTCTGGAGGTGCCTTTTTCTACTGGTGTGGATACATCAGATCACAACATCGAACTTTAAAACATCTAAAGTTAGGTCAAACGTAAAAAGGAATAAACATATATTTAGAAAATTGAAACAAACAAATATTCAAGGCACAAATGGAATTCACTTCAAAATGCTGTTTGAACAGATTCTAAAAATGATATGGTTGCCTATGACTGCTGGAGACCACAAAGACACTTCCTCCAGCTGTACACATGCAAGAGAGAGCCTCATTTCATAAGAAGTCACCTTGGCACTTACATGCTACCATTGAACCCAGGAAAGGTCATAAACTGACAACATGGAATTAGATGAAAAGTGTGCCAGCAGCAGAATAGACAGGAAGTAAACTATTTGAAATGAACTGTAACATTCAAATCCAAACTATGTTTTTTTAAACTTAAAACCTCTGTCATGAAACAGGTGTTTATATAAATGCATACATGTGCAAATAGGTAACACATTGGTTTCTATAGTCTACTTTTCACTGATGCCAATGTCTTCGTAGCTTGTCCTATCGGTGAAAAGCACATGGTTAACTTCACTAACAGAAGCTCAATCAACTCTACATACTAATCCACTTTTCCCACCACAACAAAACATGTACAGCAATTCATTCCATAACACAGCATAACTATTTTATACAGTCAAAAACTAAATTAAATAAAAGCCTTCAGAGAACAGACCCATGGAGCAAATGTCTGTCCCTCACTGCTGACAAAAGGTGTATCTAAATGGCTGACAATCTCACACAGTTTTGTAACCCGATCTGTTTTACAAAGAGATTTATCAATATCACTGTAGCTCAGACAAACAACACAATCTAACTGTTCCTAGATTTCTTTTACTACTGTTTTCTAATAAAGGAGTACTGCTATAGAAATGGCTTGTGTTAGGTTGGGACCTAAGACAAGGTTTGCAGCCTGAAGAGTCTGAAGACATCACTACTCCATCTAAAAGACTTCAAACAGAGTAAAACATGTAGCAGCTCCTGCAAGCCCATGGACTTCTCTCTACTGTGGGCTTGGTGGGCAGGCTCAGGTGAACCACAGGAGGAAACTAAGACCAATTGAATCACCCTTCAGTGGATTCAAAGTGACTGAACTAAGAAAAACCGTTTGGCAAAGAAGTCCTTGTCAAGTAAGTCTGTTAGGAGAAAAGCTGCATCTGTAGCTGGTGGGAACTGGTTCAATGCACGACGTCTCCTGGTTAGACAATCTGAGCTGTGGTATGACTCAGCTAGAAACCAGTTCTAAATTTAATGTGCATAAAGACAAAAGGCTGCTATTGTACAACTAAGAGATGACATACATGCCTTTAGGTTGCATATTACTAATTTTAATGGTACTAATGGAGATCTAGTACAGCTGTTCTGGACTACCAGACTAGACAGCCACTGTATTACTGGAGTTTTTGTTATAAATCATCAAATTGTGTATATTGCAATGTGAATGTTAAGAAAAAGGTTGAGCTACAAACGTACTGAGAAAAAAAGCTTCTTAAAATCATTGTCCTCAGTAGATGCTTTTGAGAAACAGAAGTTACCTAATTAAGAGCAAACAGATAGTATAAAAAAGTTAACTTTTTTTTTTAAGTATGTTAAAGATAGTGTTATGAAACTTGAGGTAACATCTTGGTCATACTTCATTCTAATATGGATTCTGCAACTATCTTCCACAAGAGCTCCACCATCTTATTTATATCCACTGACTTTAAAAAGCATCTATCTGACTTTAAAAGGCACCAGAATTGTCAACGTCTAATTTCCTTCTTTTCCTGAAGGATTTTGGCAGCATTTTTCTGACCTGGGATGTGACATGTCAATTCCAACTCTCACATCACACACATGCTGTTACAAGGGCAAATGCTTTTGGATGGATTACAAAAAAACCCTGCTGAGGTCTATTTGTTCCCCATGTAGTACAAAACAGAAGCAAGCTAGGTATGAATATTTGGTGGGGGCTGAGGGTAGTGATGTTGGGGTTTTTTTTCTTTGTTTTGGGTTTTGGCAGGATTTTCTGTTGTGTTTTGGGGTTTTTTTGTGGCTTGTTGTTTCTTGTTTGTTTTTTTTTTTTTTTTAAATTTGTGACATTATCATACCAGAGAAAAGAAATTGCAAGGAAGAGTGAGAGGAAATGAAATATCTGAGGTGCTTTCAATACTCTATCAAACAGTCTATTTAAAGCTGCTGTGTTGTTCTACAAGCTGATGAACTGGCAAGTGCCCTGCTTTAAAGTATGCAGCTGAATCACGGAGACTGCAGGTCTCAGTTAAGCCACAATGTAATATGCCATCACTGCAAGTAACATATTACTCCAAGTGTGTTAATGTTCTACTATTACTGAGGAGTAGGTTTTCTCTTGCTAGAATCCAGAGCAACTCTGCCAGGTTTCAACCATCTGGTTGCTGCTCTGAATTTTATGACCAATATTTGTCTGTAAGAAACTTGAAAGCCTAGAGGATAAATTTTTGTTCCACTATCACTTTTTAACACTATACACTGTCACAATAACTGCAAACCTCATATTGTTAGTGAACTCATTTTTTTGTTAAAAACATGCAGCAACATTCAGGCTTTTTATAATGTGTGAATCTTTTACATAACAGCACTAATTACTGGAAGCAACTTACAGCAACATGGTACCAATAGTCACATGCTTTTAGGACAAACTCATTAAATAACTGAGACTTATGTATGCCACAGCAGGAGCCAGGATTGTGCATTTGACAGACAGAACTGAAATATCAGTGAAGCCAAGAGCATTATTTAAGCCTAACTCAAAACAGAAAGAAATGCTACAAAAGTAACTGAACAAACTCCAAAACCACTTGCACAGTTTAATCATTGTGCTGATCTTGGCTAGGGTAGAGTTAATCTTCTTCATAGTAGCTGCTATGGAACTATGTTTTGGATTTGTGCTGAAAATAGTGTTTATAACACAGAGATGTTTTAGTTACTGCTGAGTAGTGCTTGCACAGCACCAAGGCCTTTTCTGCCCCTCACAGCACTCCACCAGTGAATGCAGATAAGCAGACACTTCTTTATTATGCAGCGCTGGGAAAACATGGGGGGGGGGGCGGGGGGGAAATAGCTCCTCCATACTTCATTATTAGTTACCATTTTCAGGGTTTCTATACAGCTCAAACAAAAGAATAACATTTGTCAACACAAGCATGCATAAAATGTCCATCTATTAATTTTAGCCCTTCACCTTGATTGGTTCCCAACAAACACAACATTTCCAAAATCACAGTAATTGGTCAAAAAAGATATCAGTCCCTTTGTTTTAGTAACAACTAAGGTAACAGCCAAGGTAACCTAACAAATACATTCACCAGGGTCCTGTAGCTAAGGTAACAAGTCCCTATCAGGTGTGGTATGTAACTCTTGCAGTTTGATCCTTATGTGATTCAAATGAATACTTACTTAATCAATAGGTGTTTGAGTTATTTGCAAGTGCTTAGCTAATTGATTGAACTATTGCCAGGTGATTAACAACTGCTTAACAAGTACTTGACTACTTATTGTGATGATAAGTTGTTAACTAAAATAATTGTGTATCTGCAACAGGTGGGACGTGTACAAGAAGCTGGGAGAGTACACAGCTGGGACAGCTGACTCCAGCTGACCAAAGGGATATCCCATCCCACGGGACATCATACTCAGTATATAGAGCTGGGGGAAGAAGAAGGAAGGGAGGACATTCAGAATGATGGTGTTTGCCTTCCCAAGTCACTACTATGTGTGCTGGAGACCTGTGCTCCTGGAGGTAGCTGAACATCTGCCTGCCCATGGGAAGTGGGGAATTAATTCCTTGTTTTCCTTTGCTTGAATGTGCAGCTTTCCCTTTACCTGTTAAACTATCTTTATCTCAGCCCATGAGTTTTCTCACTTCTACTCTTCCAATTCTCTCCCCCATCCCACTCTGGGAGGAGTGAGTGAGCAGCTGGGTGGTGCTTAGGTACTGGCTGGGGTTAATCCACAATAACCATACACCAACTTCTGTCTGAGTCTGAAAGTTTTGAAATGTATACAAAATAAGTAGAAACTTCTGCAAGTGCAACAGTAAGACTACAGTCAAATCATCACCATCAAGTTAGACAAAGCAAGTCCAAACTCCAACAGAAACACCGCTTTGCCAAACAGGCTGCTTATTTTATACTCCGTCTTTTGGAGGAAAAGTGTAAAACATAGTATTACACTTTTACATTTTACATTAACACGTTAACTCTACCATAAGCAAACCTGGAAATGTGTATCCCCATCAAAGACACTAGTTCTAGTACCTGTATCTTTTAAACTTTGTAAGGTGAATTATTATTTTTGGCTAGCATTACAGGTGAAACACTCCATCGTAAGATGAAAATTGGAGCTTGGTGACAGGGTTTCAAAGAGGCTTTTAAAACTACACTTTAGAAACGGTTACACAGTCCTGGTAAAGATTGGAAAAGATCGCTCAGCTTCTCAAGCGCTTCCAGGGATGCAAAAATATTCCTGAGCAGCAAATGATGCTTTTACATCAGCTTTTGTCAAATGACCCAGTCTCTTGCCTGCTCTCAACAGTAACAATTTGTTGTTCTCATCTACTGCCCATCACATGCACTACATTTGAAAGAGAAGCAAATGCTTCTGTCCTTCACTGTAACATTGGACAAGCCAAAGCATGTTTCAACAGGGTAGCTTACCCTGGTCATTCATAACTGAGTGACTTGGTTTACTGTGACATGCACTAGGTCCCACTATCTGGCACTGGGTTTCCCCCACCATCCCCTATGCAATTAGCACCTGTTGACATGAGGTGGCCTATTACCCAACATGAGGTCTTGCACTTGCCTGTGTATTTGGTTTCTTTTCTCATACTCGGAAGATAACTCGCAAGGATACATTACAAAAAGTTTGTCACACTGACTACCATACAATTAATACAAAATTACTAAGGAGCTTTAAGAAATACTTTAAGCAATACATTTCTGTAGCAATAAATTAGCTTTCCCAAAGAACAAGAAGAGATACACAAACTTGAAATACTGTTTCCTGAATGGCCCAAGAAGTTTCAAAATGCAAGAACAGAAACACAAGATTTGCAAATGGCTCATAAAAGGCCTTTCATCTTTCTCCTCTCATTGCAGAGATCTCAGGTTGTCATGGTATAATCTCAAAACATTATCCCCTTAGCCAGGTTTTCAGGTAGTGTTTGACTGCTTTGTTTTTTGCTGCTTTTTTTTTATACTGATCTCTAGAGAAAGCATTTCAATAAACCAAAACTAAACATGAATTGTTGTTGCATCTTTCCCACATCTCTTATGTTACATCACATAATTCACACCGCTTAAATTGCCTACACATAGTAGCACTTCACAACATACAGTAAATGAAAGCAAATAGGTCTAATTTGTGGAACCACTGTGCACATTCAGTATACTTTGTGTTCTCCTCTCCATAAGAGAACACATGGATTCTTACACAGGAATCTCCAAAAATATTAACTTTATACTACCAGCTTGCAGTTTTGAAGCTGACTTCCATCCAACTTGAAAAAAAATCCAGAACACTTTAAAAAGTATGCCTTTTTCTCTCAAAGAATGCTAACAGCTGTGCTACTTCATTTTTAGCTACCAGAGATCAAGGCTTTTTGACAGGTTCTCAGTTTCTATAATGATGACATACTGCAGGTCGTACTCCAACCTCTGCTACATCAGTTTCAAGTAAGCCTCTCTTATCAAGGAAAAAAAAAAGTCAAGATTTTATTTTCACTCCAACAGGTAACACACATTAAACAAATGCCTCAAGAAATGTGGAAAGATGCAGAAAATACAGCAATCAATTTTCTGGTTGCTGCACTGATGAGAGCTATTACACAATGAACACATGCAATAAATCAACAACACTTAAAAACCAAAACTGGGAATTTAGAACATGATAGATTTTTTTAAAGTCAAAAATATATTTTTCTTCAAAAATATCTATACAATATACATTCTGAAGCCATTAAAGGCAACACATTCACAGACAGAGTAGACACTTCAATTTCCTGCTCAGCAGTGCTTCTAAAATCTAGGAAAATACATTAAATTTGCCTTAGAACACAAACCCAGATTAATCCTAAATTCTAGGCAGCTAACACATGAAGCTAGGAGTTGTGCTGGAACACTGGGAAAATGATTCACCCAGTCTGGTGTAATGGGTCTGATTCTGCAGCACTCAAACCATGACGAGCAGTCACTTGGGTAGAAACACTCAGGCATGTGTCTCCCATGCCAATTAAGCCATGACATTTTCAAAACCTTGCAGAGAACAGCACTGTGGCAGGGCTGCTCACTGGGCTGCTGACATGCACCAGCTCAGCGTGCAAGGTTATACAACTATCCATCCTTTGGCTCTGCTGAAAAGAAAACACACCAGGAAGAACCCTCAATTGCACTCCTCGTGTTAACATTTGTTATTACTTCTCAGCTACCACCGTGAAAATGCTATAATCCAAAATAACATGCCGTTTTAAAGGGCATGTTATGCTATACATTGTTATTTGAGGGTTCCACAAGTGCCCAGGAACGTGTGTTTAGAAAAGCAACCAATAAACATGGTAAATTGAAATAAATCAATTACTCTTGCTGCTGCTGGCCCTCTGAAGCCCTAGGAACCATTAACTCTATGACAGTTGAAAAGAAGGTAGATTTCCCAAAAGGTATCTCAGTACTGAAAGCGAGAATATACAGTGTTCCAAAACATCCTCAAAAATGAATACTGCCACAGTATCCACACAAGATAGTTCATTCCACAAGCACAGGACAAGTATTTCTGTATTGGGCTGATCAGATGTCACTATCCTCCAAAACAGAGGAACAGGGGGAAAAAAAATAGAAACAAACCAAAAGGCTATCTATTTTGGCAAGTCACCAACCTACAAACACAGTGCAGGGAAAGAACAAGTCACCCCAGGAAATGCTGGAGAAGGAGGGGAGGCAAGCACTTCTGTAATAGCTGCATCTAGCCAGCCCTGTAGCATCTTAAGCTTTTGGTGGTATGAAACTCTGAATGTCACAGAAATTTTCCCATACTTTCTCAGTTTTTCTCATCAGTTAAACAAGCCTCTATGGTATTTATAAGCATTCATTTTTACTAAATTAAAATGATGAACTATTAAGAGTGATAGCTCATGGTAAGAAAAGTAATTTTGTTCTTAAATATACTGTCACTTTCAAAAGATGCCACACAGAGATCATATTCTTTTGGTCTTCTTTCTTTTACTTTTTTTTACAGGATTCTAACACACTCAAAAAGCTGCAATTTATGAAGAGAGTGTTTAATGAAAAGATACAAAAGGTAAAATGTTTCATTCCCTCATTACCACCTTGTACCTTTAGTTCTCAGGGAAAGCAGGCTTTACACATCAAAATTCTCTGCTACTAAGCATATCCAGAGGTTTATAGTCCTGAGTATAAGGGATTTACTTGATTGTGATCATTAATGTTAAAGCAACAACACATACCAACAGTTTCAAATCAAATTGCCCATGGTGAGCAACAGACTTTCTTCAGTGCTGGCTTGTCAAACCATAGAACAAGATTCTACTTCCTGAAGTTAGCTTAAACATTGAGCTTTATATTGCTATATTATGTTGCATCCCAGTTACCTCATGTTAAATTCTCTAAGATTTTCTTTCTTGCTTCCAGGTATGCTCAGCTGAATTTGCCTACCCTGACTTTCAGCTTATTTTTCATACATTACTCGTTGAAAGAAAAAGTTCTTCAAGACAATTTAGTGTCCTTAGTTGCATCTCCAGAACTTCAGTACCTTTCAGCAACTCTGACATGAGTTCCTACAAAAGTCTGTAGATAGAATCATAGAATTGTTTCGGTTGGAAAAGGCCTTTAAGATCATTGAGTTCAACCATTAACCTAACACTGGCAAGCCCACCACTAAACCATATCCCTCAGCACCTCATCTATACATCTTTTAAATGTCTCCAAGGATGGTGAGTTTACCACCTTCCTGGGCAGCTGTTACAATGTTTAATAATCCTCTCAGTAAAAAAGTTCTCTCTAATCTCCAATATGAATCTCCCCTAGCACTACTTGAGCCCATTTCCTTTTGTCCTACCACTTGTTACTTGGGAGAAGAGACTGATCCCCATCTCACTACAGCCTCTTCTGAGGTAGCTGCAGGGAGTGATCATGTTTGCCTTCAGCCTCTTCTTCTCCAGGCTAAACAACCCCAGTTCCCCCAGCTGCTCCTCATCAGACTTGTGTTTCAGACCCTTCACCAGCTTCCTTGCCCATCTCTGGACTTGCTCCAGTACATCAATATCTCTCTTGTAGTGAGTGGCCCAAAACCGAACATATTATTCAAGGTTCAGCCTCACCAGCACCGAGTACAGGAGCATAATCACTTCTCTGGTTCTGCTGGCCACACTATTTCTGATACAAGCCAGGATGCCATTGGCCTTCTTAGCCACCTGGGCATGCTGCTGGCTCATGTTCAGGCGGCTGTTGACCAACACTCCCAGATCCTTTTCCTCTAGGCAGCTTTCCAAGCCTGTGCTGTTGCATGGGATTGTTGTGACTCAAGTGCAGGACCTGCACTTGGCCTTGTTTAACCTCATACGATTGGCCTCGGCCTATTGATCTAGCCTGTCCAGGTCCCTCTGAAGAGCCTTCCTGCTCTCCAGCAGAACTATGTACTCACTCAGCTTTGTATCATCTGTGAATATACTCAGCATGGGCTTGATTCCCTCATCCAGATCATTGATAAAGCGTTAAACTGAACAGGCCCCAGCACTGAGCCCTGGGGAACATCACTGGTGACCAGCCACCAGTTGGATTTAACTCCATTTACCACCATTCTCTGGGCCCAGCCATCCAGACAGGCAGTTTTCCACCCAACAAAGAGTATATCCATCCAAGGCATAAGCAGACAGTTTGTCCAGGAGGATGCTGTGGGAAACACTGTCAAAGGCTTTACTGAAGTCCAGGCAGACATCCACAGCCTTTCCCTCATCCAGTAAGTGGGCCACCTTGTTGCAGAAGGAGATCAGGTTAGTCATTTAGGACCTGCCTGTCATAAAGCCATGCTGACTGGGCCTGAACCCTTGATTGTCTTGTATGTGCCTCATGATCATGCTCAGGATGTTCTGCTCCACAAACTTCCTCAGTACCAAGGTCAGCCTGACAGGCCTGTAGCTGGATCCTTCTTCTGACCCTTCTTGTAGATGTGTGTCACATTAGCTAACCTCCAGTCTACTGGGACATCCCCAGTTAGCCAGGACTGTTAGTAAATGATGGAAGTGGCTCAAGCAGAAGCTGAGAAACAAATTAGAGAAGTTCTACCACATCTCTGTGGTAGTACAGAGATCTCTTGCTTACTCTAGTGCAAGTCAATTTGACAACCACTGTTTTGCTTTGCTTAACAGAATTTATCCAAACAGAAACATTCCAAAAGGTTCACAAAGCTCTCTGGATAAGATCTACATTAAACAAAATTAACTGTCGTTGAATAATTCCTATGCCACTCCCCAATCACACATTGCCAATAAAACTGGAAGTGATGCAGAAACTCAAACAATTTACTCATTTGCATATCCAATTGAACTTTGTAATTCTCAGGCAACCTCAGACATCTCTTCTTTACTAGACAGTGCAGACAGGCAGAAGCTACACGTTTCTTCTAAAACATGAGTTTTATTACAAAAATCCTAATAAGCACTACGGGTAGAACCTTAAAATTATACAATGTCCATTTCTGTAAGCAGCATTTTTCTCCCTTATGACTCTGCCTTCATATCATTCAGCTTTCACATGCAAATGCATGTCATTTCACTGCTGATGAACACGTAACATTGGCCAGGATTGCTGGCAGAATAAAAATTATCAAAAGGATTGTTGCAAAAACACAGATGCGTTTTTATATACAGAACACTGAGCAATAGTTATGATGGTTAACAACAGTTATGTTCTCTTGCAATAGCTTGCTAGTCACTACTTGATCTCTCTTGCTGCCTTTATCACAAATGACTAGCCTCTGGTTCCAGTACTGAGATGCCCATTTGCCTACCCCAGAGGCCTAATGTTGTCATAACAACCAACATAATTAAATGATAGTGATATGGAAAAAATTTGCAATTACACTTAGATATTTAGGAATCAAAAATGTTAATTTCACTCTAAAAGACCCCTGCTTCCACATATTTCAAGTACTTTGTAAAATTTCTTCCACTGTTAAATTTTTAACATAGCAGTGGTTGTTATGGCCAAAAAAAAATTATCCAAGGCTGACAGCAACAAACTACATGATAGAATATGTTATAATCCTGAGCTACATTAAAAAAACCAGAACAAACCAAGAAGCAGAGGAACTGCTCAACATTAAGGAAGAGATAAAAAGGGTCTCCAAATAGTTGCCTTCTGAGAAGCAGAAAGGGAAAGCTGCTCAAAGTTAAGGCAAAATTCAGTCAGGAGAGAGGGGAGTAGGAGCTGT
Organism: Colius striatus; assembly: GCF_028858725.1. Taxonomy (NCBI): domain Eukaryota; kingdom Metazoa; phylum Chordata; class Aves; order Coliiformes; family Coliidae; genus Colius; species Colius striatus. The sequence goes on from NC_084759.1 coordinate 79,846,740, forward strand.
TCCAGCATAAAAGGAAAACAAAAAACCTGGAGCATCTTACAGCCTCAAGAAAACACATTAGTACAAAGTGATATAATAATTGTCTGTTCTGTGCTACACTTAAACACTGCTGCTCACAACTACACACTATCTTACGTCCCCAGGTTTTTCTCCCTGTTCCCTTATTATTCTGCTTCCCTGCATGACCAAAAAAAATCCTTGAAATTCTGCAGGGATGCGTTTGTGTCTTTACAATAATGAAATAAGGCAATTTTAAAAAACAAGGACACTCAAATGTGTTTTGTGGATGCACTCTATGTTTATAAGGGCAGATAAAATATGGCACTGTGTCTGTGTGATTAATGTATTAATCATGCTGCTTAAAAATGTCAATACAATGAAACCTCCTGTACCATTTTCCATAACTAAAGGCAATCACTGTTTAAGTATTAAAAACACAAATGCACACAGCTTTTTGTAAGGTACTCTGGGCACTTCACTATCCACAAGACTTACAATTACTAAACAATTTTCCAGCAACGTATTTCCTGTCCTGTATGCCTTAATATTATTCAATACACAGATTAAGACAGTAGGATAATGGTCATAGGTTTCAATTTATCTTCTAGATGAGTACATGGTCACAGACAATCACAATGGGTCTACAATTCCCTTCCATCAGTTTGGAAGAATCTGCATAAAAATGCATGTCATTAAAGTACCATGCACATGTAAGCCTCTGAAACCTTGCTGCTATCTCAGCCCACTGATCATTCATGACTTCATCTTTACTTTCATATGTATTACATAAAATGCAATTATCAAACATTTTAATTACTTCATCAGTCACCAGAAGCATTGATACATTTCAATATGGTTTTCACATTTGTTTAGAGAGGCCCAAGTACATACACCAGTGCCATCGCATACCTCTTCAAATGCTGAAACTACAAAACTAGTAGCTTCTTGATACTGAGTAGGAAGGGACACAGAAAAGTATATGATCAAGAACACAATTGATACAAGAGATGATCTGATCACTGACAGCTGTCAGTGACTCATTCACAACTAAGGGTTCAACACACTTTTGAAAGCCCTTGTATTATGTGCTGTATCTGATGACTTTAGGTACAAGTATCTGCTAAAGCCCTGTTTTTAAACCATTTTTTTTTCCTAGTTATTCTTTGCTGCTGATTAGAGAAGAGAAACAGAAGGATTATGCAGCTTCCATAGCAGCCCTTGCGTGACCAAGAAATTTCAACCTACTTCCCCTCATGTCACATCTCAGTTGTGCCTTTTGTTCACATATATCCCCACAGCACAGCTGCAGGCACAGACAACTTCCACCGCAGACTAACACTCACATTTGTCCTCGGGGCTAAAATTATTTTGGATGTTCTGAACAGCAGCAGCATGTTTGGTTACACAGCTGCTATGAGCTACACTATATCCTGATATCGTCACCTGTAAATATTACATCACCTACCAATATCAGTATAAGTGTCTTCACACTAATATCAGAACTAATATGAAACTTGTCTGTTCTCATAAAGTATATGCTGCTTGCATTATTAAAAAGCAGAGAGTAAGAAAATCCAGCAATAGAGAAAGCTTTATTTAAATGTAGAAGAAATCTCTGTTAATACCTAAGGTGAAAAAACAACCAAAGCAAATACAGGACTCCACATCTCAGAATTTTAAATCAAGCACCACAAAAAAGATACTTGATATCTCTGTGCTGCAAAGAAAGAGTAATACAAATATATGTAAAGCTTCGCATAATTCACTCTCTCTCGCCTTTGAAGACAGATGCTGAAGCATGCAAAACATCTGATAACTTATTTGCCTCTAAGGTAATTAATACATTTTTATTTACAGAAACATCCCTGTAGGTAACTTATTACTCGAGACAGTCTTCTTTTCTTCTTGAGTAAATTATATTTCTTTGTCTGGTCTTAGATGACTTGTTTTACTATTTTGCAGTGTTCACCAATGTTTAATCTCTTAAAATCCACTAAGAGAGCTGAAGCCTGCACTGAAATTCTAATTTAAACAACCTTTTTTAAAGACAAAGAGAGTGTTTATACTTAGAAAACAGTGTGGTAAGGTATGATGGTGACTCAGTAGCAAGAGGCAAAAGCAAACACAGCACTGTTTCCTGTCTTTTTTCAACATATCAAGTTTAACCTGAAGCTGGGATAACAACAAATCTGATGACCATTTGGCCTTCACTGTGAGACTAAACATGCTCCTGCAAATCAATTTGCAATGGATATGTATGCATGGAAAAGACTTCTGAACTCCAAATAGCTTAGCAAATACAGCCAAATTTGCAAGTGGAAATAGAGGAAAATGGAGCCACAGAGTCTAAGTGAAGACCACCTCTCCAGTACAAAACGTAGCACTTCATGGAAACACATTTGCTTGCAAACAAACCCAGACTCAGTATGCAAACACAGCCCTTTCTTCTACAGTACTAGTATAGGAAGCTGCTGGAGAACTGTCAGCCCTTCAGTTTTCACTTCATTTAGCAAGAGTTCCACATGAATGATAAGATATTCACCAATGTATCTAGCCTTTCTTTTTAAAGTGGGAGTACATAAATACCCTCTTTCTGAGTCAGAATAATTACTTCACATCTTATTCTGTTTCAAATATTCTAAGTGCAGTATGTTCTCAATGTAGAAACACACAAAGAATATACTGTGTTATTTGTTTTGGGTTGCAAAATTTTTATCTTAACAAGTCTCAGGTTCTTTGGCATCTTCAATACAGACACAGGTGGTGGGAGTTAGAGATCCCTGAAAAGATTAGCATAGTAAGGCAAGAACCTCACCTGGTGAATACTGACTGCAGAGAAATGGCAAGCTGCTGAAGCTGAACATACAGGCTGTTCTGAATTAACTTTGAAACATTTTGTACCGTTAAAAAGACAAATGTCCTTTGAAATTTGTTCTCACTAATGATCAAAAAGTTCTGCAAAAAAAAGCACTAAATTTGATGCATAGCTCAACAATCAGTCTTGGCATTTCCCCATGCCCAGTTGACTTGCCTGGGCTAAAGGCTGAGTCACAGCAAACAAAAGAGATTATGGTCTAAACACCGAAGAATCACTTCTCCTCATTGAAAGCTTCATTGAACCAAAATGTTTGTGAGCAAAGTCATTCATTGATATAAGAACTTTTCTAGATTTTGAGATCCAACAGGCAATAAAAGAAACAAAAATATTTAGACTCTCAGAATACTGCCTTGGCTGCCCATTGTCTTTCATTATTTTCCTCAGAATATATAATCTTTAAGACATCTGTTATCTCAAGCTGGCAAAGAAAAGAATCTCAAGGAGGAGGCAAGCAAATGAATCATTTATCATCTGCCCTCTCTCCTCCTGACTGCTTCTCTGCTGATTTCAAATGATACAGGCACATTTTCTTTTTAAAAGACACCATTGACATATTCTGATTTTGAACACACATTCACTGATTGTTTTCTTCTACTCATGCCACCTGCCCCAATTTCCAGGGTTGTATTTATTTCTTAGTTACTTTGCACATACTCAGATTTCTCATAGGTTTAATCTCTGATCTACACACATATATCCTTTGGTTTAAATGACTACTATGTAACAAAATGAGAAGACTGACAAGGCAATCACACATCAAGATAGGCAACTGAAAATGTGACCTAGTCTACGTGGTCCTGCTCTGGCAGGGGTGTTGGACTAGATGATCTTTCGAGGTCCTTTCCAGCCCTTGAGATTTTATGATTCTGTGAAAATGAAATTGCTCCAGTGCTGTCCAGCATGGGAGTTATGTGATACTAAAAAAAATAAAGATAAGCCTCCAAAAACCACTGTAAGCCTCCAAAAGCTTTCAGTTAAAGGGTGCAATGCATTACTGCAATGAGCTGAGCACCTGGCAGTTATCTGAGCCATCTATGCTAGAGGTGCTGCTCTAATAGGGGAGCACTAGCAAGAGAGGCTTATATGCTTGAGCAATGTTTCACACTGTTTCATAACAGCTCCTCTTTGACCTTCCAAGTCCTTTGGTATTGGCTAATGGACTCTATGGCCAACGTTTACTTTTGTTTGCTTTTCCAGCAGCACTTTGACCCCCATCCACAATTTATTCCCCTCAGCCTTTCCTTACATCCTCTTAGCCACATTTATCTTTTTATTCCATGTAAAATGACACTTTTTAGAGTGAAACCTTTGCAAATACAGAGTAGTAAGTCTGCATTTAAAAAAAAACTAGCTTGAGATTTGGTGTGGCTTCATTCTGCAATAACTTATGACTTGTGCACCTTGACCATTCAAGAGTACAAGCTCCTGTCTGTACAAGAACTTGCTATTTGGCCAACAATCAAAAAAGCAGGAAAGTAGGCATTTCATTAGATCAGGATCTCTAGTTGTTAATGGAATACAACTAATGTTTTTTCTTACTTCACTGGCACTGGTTGCCTAGAGAGGCTGTGTAGTCTCTGTCCTTGGAGATCCGCAAAACTCATCTGGACATGATCCTGGACAACTGGCTCTAGCTGACCGTGTTTGAGCAAGGAGTTGACCTTGACCATCTCCAGAAGTGCCTTCCAACCTCAGCTATGCAGTCATTGTAGTTTAAGGCTAACCCTTTAAACTCTCTATGCCCCATGCATGATTCTGTATTATTTCTCTGTTATTAATCTTCCTTGTCTACAACTCAATTGCTAAAATCCAATGAAACTGCCCTGAAGCAACCTCCTTCCTGTGAGTCAGCCTCTGACAGGCGAAGATGCTGAGAGCAAAGTATATTATTGCAACTGGGTGCAAGCTGTCAGCAAACCTGCAGAAACTGGATTTCAAGTATTTGATGCCTTTGCTTGTTTATAAACCTCATGTTAGCACACCCCTCCTCCAGCTCACCAGGCTGAACTGAATTCCCTTAGGAACTTCTCTGCAGTAAATGCCACTTGGGATCAGACAGCAAATAGCAGAACTGCAGACTATGAGGACTGTCGTTTCACTAGGGATATGCAGACAGCTGCTTTTTAGCACTTTTCATACCTTTCTTGCTTGCTAATCAGTAAAACTTCCATTTAAAATCATAGAATGGTAGGGGTTGGAAGGGACCTTTAGAGATCACCTAGTCCAACCCCCCAGTTATTTAACTAACTGAAACACAAAGGAAAATGAAGTCTTCATCATTATACCAAAAATACTCCAGATTTACTGGACTTTTTTTTCCTTTTTATTCTAAACCTCAACTAGAAATCAGGAAGATAAACTTCCACATTTTTTCTCTTCTTTGCATTTTGATTAAGGTTGCATAAGGAGACTGAAAATAATAACTAGTTTGTGTGCTTAGAAACAAGCAAAACTTTTATCTGTATCTGCATATTATTAAAGTATTTAATCTTTGTATGAGAAACAGAGCATCCAAAAGCCTCTAGAAGTTGTTTTATAAGCAGTAGGATTAATGAGGATTGGAGAACTACATCTTTGCATCCAGTGCCTTCAAATCACCTCAACCTCCACTCATCCCCATCATCCCTTGCCCCAGCTTCCACTTGTATACTATACCTGCATGGCTGTGAAAGTGATAGCAGATGCTAGGACTGATACAAAGCAATACAGGTACTGACTGACTGACAAGCACATCTATGTGACTTGGCCACTGGCTCCTGCCTCTCAAAACAAGAGCTTTTCATTCAGTTAGGAGTACTAATTTCTGTCATATTCCTCTACTCAGCTTTCAATTTAAAAGAACTATTATGTTCCTGTAAATGCATTGAAGACCTTCACTCTTCTGTCAACTCCAGTTGCTACTGTTCAAGAAGGTTCAAAAAAATCAAGGGGAAGTGGGAAAATGAATGGATGCTCTCAAACAAGATGTGTTCCATCAGGAAACTGGAATAAAACTCCTAGTAGTAAAGGCATCCAGACTGTCACAGGACAAGACTCAGCTATACGATTACAATATGACTCTCTTCCCTCATATGCAAGCCAGTAGTTGAGCCCAGCTCCTTTGCACTAAACTAAGAAATGGGGTTGGGGCATATGCCAGTCATTTGCTGTAGATGGCTTCATTTGCTTGGAGTGGCACCTGGAACAGCAACATGGGGGCTACATTCCCCATCTCCCTGAATGCTGTCTGCCTCCTGGGTGGACAGTTTGAAGCGGGAAGTACTCTTCCTTTACATGGGTCGGTAGGGCAAATGGCAATCTTGTCAGACCACAGGAATGTTAATAGAGCCAATTTTACACCTTAAATAATTTGATCAAGAAAATTACATCAGAGCCTTCATAATCTGAAATGAGTTTTATAATAGGTTTTCTGTAGGATCTGAAAAAAGAAATTTTCATGAAAACACAAGGCATCTATGCAGAAGCTATGACAACTTTGTCTTTTTCTCTCCAAGAAATCTGTCAAGCTTTTTTTTCAAAACCAGTTCTATCTACCACACCACATTTTGAGTTGTAAAGACAAGAAAAGTAAGGGAGAAAATAAAATCCTCATAGCTTTCTGTATTGTGTGCAAATTGGTTGTTTGTTTTCTCTGAATTTATTTTTAAAAATATTCTTGAGTGTTAGTAGTAGTTTCTCTGTTAGGTCCTGTATTTATACTGGAAAGCTTAGGTGGAAATATTATGTAATTTTTATACCTTACATAATGAGAAGCTACAAAAGAGCTGTCTCCTTTACACAGGGGATTGCAAAGACAAGAAAGCATGCACTCCAACACTAAATATCATTTGGTCCCAAAGATATTGTAGTTTACGTTATGTTTTTAAATAAACTTCAAACAACCACTTGATTAGTGTGCTACTCTTCCATGAAGCAACAAATTTCACAGTGCAAATGGTGGGGAAGCACCAAAACACAGCAAATGCAGACAGTTCAGATAAACTTACATGCTAGATTTTAATTACGCTGCTCCCTTCCAGACATAGTCAGTTCACACTTTATCCCCACTTTTTTGGCACAGAACTTCCTACAACCTGATTCTAGAACACGTGCTTGTTGGGCTTTGTGTCTTTATACTAAAACTTGTCTGTCTTTTAATTTCCATAATTCTATTTTCTACATGTGGCATGGTAACTTCCCATGGTAACTTCAGAATAGTAACTGATTAACAAATTAAACATTCTGTCTCCTAGTCAAGGATCTGTTGCCAACAGTCTTTCTAATGATCTTCACTTACTTTGTATTTTCAGCTTTTTGCTAATTTTCAGTGAGTTTTAAATTAGATGCTGGAAGATTTCTGTACAGAAATAATCCAATCTCACTACGTTGTACCAAATGCCAGCTTCTAAGTTGTACATACCTTTCCATCAAAGCCTGCTACTGTTTTGCTTGCTACAAGTCCCTCATATAGTAACTAATCCAGATTTCCTGCCTCCATAATATATCTGGGCATGTCACACTTGTGTGACTCCTCACCCTCATAGCACGGATGAAACTTACTGCCAAATGAACTAATTTCTGGAATCCAGCTGCACAGCTCTCCAAACTACATGCAAGGATGCAACTGCACCTAAGATTCCCTACTATATCTGATACTAAATCTTTCCTTAATACTTACATTTTTCCCTACAGCAGCATTCACACAAACTACATCTATCTCCATATCTTAGCTGAAGCCACCTGAATGAATTTTCACCAATAGTCTGTCCAAGACTCTTTAATGTCATGATAATCAAAATGCTAGAGCTCTCCATGTTAATTGATCAATTTCTTCTAGTTTAGTGTCCCTCTCTTCTTTTGTTCTGTTTTTCTTAAACAGGAGTTTTCCAGACTTCTGATGTTAGGCAAGGCAAGTGGGCCGATTTCATATATTCTCATCTTGGTTGCCTTTTGATGGCATCTGTACATCCATCACAGGCCTGTGGCCAGTGGACTTCCACAGGGATAGGTTCTGGGGCCTGTCTTGTTCAACATCTTCATCAATGACCTGGATGAGGGGAGAGTGTACCCTCAGCAAGTTCGTTGATGACACTAAATTGGGAGGACTGGCTGATTCCCCAGAAGGCTGCGCTGCCATTCAGCGGGATCTCGACAGGCTTGAGAGTTGGGCAGAGAGGAACCTCATGAGTTTCAACAAGGACAAGTGCAGAGTCCTGCATCTGGGAAGGAACAACCCCATCCACCAGTACAGGCTGGGGGTTGACCTGCTGGAGAGCAACTCTGCAGAGACAGATCTGGGAGTTCTGGCTGATTATAAACTGAACATGAGCCAGCAATGTGCCCCCATGACCAAGAAGGCCAATTGCATCCTGGGATGCATCACAAAGAGTGTGGCCAGCAGGTCAAGGGAGGTTCTTCTCCCCTTCTACTCTGCCCTGGTGAGGCCTCATCTGGAGTCCTGTGTCCAGTTCTGGGCTCCTCAGCTCAAGAGGGACAGAGAACTTCTGGAGAGAGACCAGCACAGGGCCACCAAGATGATCAGGGGAATGGAACATCTTTCATATGAGGAAAGGCTGCAGGAACTGGGGCTGTTTAATCTGGAGGAGACTGAGGGGGGATCTTATTAACATTGACAAATATCTAAAGGGTGGGTGTCAGAAGGTTGGGACATCCCTTTTTTCTATTGTATCTAACAACAGGACAAGGTGTAATGGGATGAAGCTGGAACACAAAAAGTTCCACTTAAACATAAGAAAAAACTATTTCACTGTGAGAGTGATGACCGAGCAGTGGCACAGGCTGCCCAGAGGGGTTGTGGAGTCTCCTTCCTTGGAGGTCTTCAAGACCCGCCTGGACATGTTCCTATGTGACCTGATCTAGGTGAACCTGCTTCTGCAGGGAAATTGGACTAGATGATCTCTAAAGGTCCCTTCCAACCCCTACTATTCTGTGATTCTATGATCACTTCCTGTCTCCTTACCTTCCCCTTCTGAATCATACAGTTGTCATGGTTTAACCCCAGTCAGCAATGAAGCATCATACAGCTGCTTGCTCACTCCCCTCTATCTGTGGCATGGAGGGAGAATTGGGAAAAAAAAATTAAAACACACTAAAAATAATAATGAAATAGATAATAATAATGAAAAATAATATAAGAAAACGGTAGAGACATTTTTAAAAAGGAAAAAAAATCCAAAAAACAAACCCAAACTCAAGTGCTGCCCAAAGTAACTGCTCACCATCTACTGATCGATGCCCCAGCAGCGATCTGCCCCTCCCCCACAACCTCCCCCCAGTTTATATACCAGCCATGATGTCCTATGATACAGACTAGTCTTTTGACTGTTTCGGGTCAGCTGTTCTGGCCATGCTCCATCCCAGATTCTTGTGCCCTTCCCAGTCCACTTGCTGGTGGTGCAGGGTCAGAAGCACAAAAGCAAGCACTGCTCAGCAATAACCAAAACATCCTTGTGTTAGCAACACTGTTTTTCAGTTCAAATCCGAAACATTGCCCTGTTCTGGCTGCTAGGATTAACTACCCTAGCCAAAACCAGGACAATAGTCTATTACAAAACTATTGTGTCAGCTGTTATGCTGATGCATTTGTGCAATAATATTATTTTTACTGTGAAAATTACTCCATTTTGTGAAAATAAAAGTAATTTAAAAGTGCTTAAAGTGCATTTTGTGCATTTTGAAGTGGTTCATCATGTTTACTATTTTTCTGGCACTATCAGTTTCCATTTTCTTAGTGGGGTTTTCATGCAATGCATAGAAGAATATCAATTTGCATAAAATTAAAATGTAAGTGGAGGACTACTCAAACTGACAGTGCAACTTGAGGCTTACAGTAAAAGAAACTCCTTCCCCTTAAAATATTTTTTTTAAAAAAATCTGTCTAGGTTCAAAGTTTGTAATGTCTGAACTCTTTTTTAGTTTTGCTGAGATAAACACTGTCTTTTCCTTAAAATAGCTGTCAAGTTCCTCTTGTCTTTTCCATTACACTTGCTACATGAATGAGAAGTTACTTCCTCAAGGTTAAAAGCTGTGACTAAATAGGCCTCTGGTTCAGGTCAGATGAATCTGTAATAAAATTCATATCCAAAACGGTTCTGTGATTACAAGATGAAGAGTGAAGAGGGAAGAAAGGATCTGTATAAGAAGGGTTCTGTATACCACTGCAATGCTGGTTTTTTGGAACACTGGCCAAGCCATATACCTCCTCAACACAAGAGGAGTGAATAACAACATTGACAAGTCAATGTGTCTCTTCTTGAGCAAGCAATTTACTTGAATGAGTATGAACTATTTTTGTGTAAGTTTGACAAACTATTACTCTCTCATAGCACTTTTAGAATAATTTTCACCTGCAACCAAATAAAAAGCAGCACTGCTGCTCTCTCTTCTCCCAGCTCCAGTAACACTCCTCACCGTCTTGTCAGATCAAGACAGGTAGCTGTAGCAGGTCATTTAACTAGTTTAACATTAACCTCTGTCATTGTCCTCATCTGGCTCAACATGCAATCAAACATCTGTACCAGAACACAGGCAGAACTAAAACAGGAAAGATGGCTCTTATTTTTTTGGTGGCAGTGCTGGTTGCCAGGCATATGAGTGAATCTTTTGGTTTTTCTGAGGTCACTGGAGACTTTTTAAAAATTTAAATAATTTCCTGGACACTTCCTGACCTCTTATGAATTCCCAGAAGTAACCATGACCCGTGTAATTTAGAATAAAACTATGCTGAGTCAGTAGTCTAACAAGAGAATTCCTAGGCCTGACAAAATACCAAGTCTTATGACTGAAGTTGCAAAACGAGGCAGTAATGGCTGACACTGCACCTTGTAGCTTTTGCAGAGCTGGATACCAGACTCTATAGATCAGAGACATCTGGAATCTGTCAGGAATCAAACAGAAGTTATAGAAGGTGCATGTGGTACTAAATGAAGTAGGGAAATAAAAAGACAGCATGTAAAGTTATTTAAATAATCAATGTAACATTGGTGCTAAATACTGAAGCTTGTGTGAGGGTATTTTAATCAGTTATTTTACCATTGAAATATCTCCAGTGAACACGTGACAGAGGATGACAGCTATCAGGAAAACTATGTAAATAATGTAAAAAGTATGTACAATATGTTAAAAAGAGCTGCTTAAATGTATACTATGATTTAAATTCAAGCTACTGGACAGCTGTGGTGCTACTGTACTCAGATCACTAAACACAGCATTATCCCTGTCATTTACTGTAGCACACTACTCAAGAAATATGAGCAATGAATACAGTGCCAGGCTGAGCACTGCACAAGTACAAAGCTGATAAAATCCCATCCCTAGAGAGTACAGCATGAGATGACAGATTCTGGAGAGATCAAGTATTTCTAGAAGGCAGATATCCTGGGCTGTCATGGGTGGCCTAGGGTCCTTGCAGGTGCCAGTGCTCTCTGGAATAGCCTGTGGAACAGTGACAGTTATGAAGCTGCAGACACAGCAGATACTGTAGTAAGAGCTAAAACTGTGAGGGGTTTCACTGAGGCACTGCAAGCCAGGCAGAGGACCATCCTAGTGGCACTACACCCCCATGGACTTCAAAACTCATTCCCAGCTAATTTGAGCATCTGCGCGGAGTTACTTTTCACAAGGACCTCTGCCCAGCCTCCACTTCAGTTTCTAAATAAAGTCAGCACTGAAGTTTGGAAATAGCTGTTCTTGCTGTGTGACAGATATTAATAATCTTTCATATCGCAATCTTGTGTTTGAGGCCAAGAATCAGCAATCAGCTGCTTGTCAGCACTTCCACATTTCATTCCCTTGTCAAGCACAACCACCCTACCAATGAGCACCAGCATCATGCTTTGAAATTTTAAGGAGGACAATATTGCAAATTAACACCAAGCATGAAATAGGCACAAGTATGTATTTATAAATGAAAAGGGAACACAGAAAGACACAGAAGAAGAATTACTGCAAACTAACAGTGCATCTTAACTGTGAAATAACATTAGAAAGAAGTGAGACAAACATAAAAAAATAAGGTAAACAGTACAATACATCACAATGCACCACTAACAACAGCACAAATTTACCCATGCTGTGAGCACTTGGATAACGGCACGTTAGACTGTAAAGGAGGAAATTCTGAAATAAAACATGGATGAAATATTCAATTAACAAAATTTAGGAAAACTTCATGCCAGTGGAAACAAGAAATACACATTTGCAGGCACAGTATCTTGTTACTTAAGTTAGTTGACCTACATGATACAGGAATCTGAAAACCGAGAGCCTACATAGATAATAGTGCCATCCTACTCAGGATAATCCAAGTCATTCAGTATCAACACTCTGATACCGCTACATGTTTTTCAAGTCTGGTTACAAAGTAAAGGCAAACTTCCCTAACTCCAGGGGCTTGTAACCATATGTATCAAAGTATTTCACACTGTGTATGAAAAATAGTTAAAATTAATGCATTAAAAAGTTTATTCCATGCATGTCACTTTATCAGAAGAAATTTTATAAAGCCTATATTACCTCCTAGAAGTAAAAGGTTTTATAGAATCTACCATAGATCATAAAACCACACAAACTATATGCCTTATGGACAACGCTTTCATTTAGTTTCTTCTTATTTGCATCTAACAGCAAAGCTTTGCTTTAAAGCACTCTAGGTTTTGCATACATGCACATGAGAAAGAGAGTAGGGAAAGAGAACAGGTGAAAAATGCCTGTGCAAAGCGTATTCAGAGTTAAATCCTCTCTACAGATATACACTCCTAACCAAACCCCCGGCTGCCAGCTGGTTCACAGAGATCCCTCCTGCAGCATACTTGTAAACCAAGCTCTGCTCAGTGCTCCTAAACCACCAAGACAGTCAGCATCCTTTCTACCAGCAGCCACAGTTATTTTTTGCTGCGTACATTCTTGCCACTGTCTGTAGAAGTTTATCCCAACTTAGGTTTATAAATATCATTCTGTCAGAAGACGAAGCTCTTGAATGATGATTGTAGTTTCCTTCTGGTTAAAACAGACAGAAGTCAAAAAGCCTCTTGCACTGAAGTGATTCAACAGGAGCAGAAAAAGTTCCTCTATCTCAATGTAGAGAGACAAATATGAAGCTTTTTTAAAAAAATATAATCACAGAAAAGAAGAACAAAGGCATTTATCTGCATTAAACGTTACATATAACCAAAAACTTTCTTTAAGGAGAGGTGCTTATTGGGTTAAGAACAAATTCTCAGACCAATCATTTATACAAATTATTTAGGTCTTCAACTCATGTCAAATGAAACTGCATTTTGATGGAGACCCAAGCGAGCTGTTGACAGGTTGTGCCACAGAAATCATTCAAAGGTTTTTACGGCTGTCACATGAGCCAGAAATCTCCAACTGCCTTGTAACTTGCCATAGCATGGCTTGCTTTTATCACTTTCTACATGTCATCGGGGACAGATGTCAACAGCCACACAGCCCTGATCCCAGCCCAGCAGGGAAGGCTAAGAACAATTTCCTGTCCCTATAAAGAATAGAACAGCACCATCTCAGCTACCAAGCAAGTAAAGGTAAAGTAGTACCGAACTAAGGACCTGTCTATCAGCTGAGAACACATTTAGATGGGTGTTTTTAACTTAGCAGTTAGAAATTCATCAAGATTAACTGCAGGAATGACACGACAAGCATTCTTGACCTAGTTTAAAGTACACTGGGTTTCAGAGTTCATGGAAAATATATTAGCTTGCAGAGTCACAGTGTGTACTCTCTTGACCCCAAATTTTCATTCCAGGTAGGGTTATTTTATATTCCACAACAGTACCCCTGCATTGCTCCTTTGCTTTCATTGCCTCTAGGAAAAGGAAGTCTGACTCCTATCACAACTGTCAGATACAAGGCACAGATAAGATCTCTTAAAAGTGGGCACCGCACCAAAAAACGTACAGTGACCCCAATGACTTGCTCCAGGGCTCAGTTTCAGGTGAGCCACCCTGCTCATCTTCTGTCATTATTTAATCACAGAATGTTGTGAGAGAGGACAAGGGACAAAGGTTGGTCTGTTCATTTTCAAAATCTGGTTAGCCATGCTGTTCTTGAAAATCTCACACCACCTAGATGAAAGGTTCCAGGAGACAGATACAGATAGCTGCAGTCAGGAGGCTGAAGGCAGCTAGGCCTTGCTAAGTGACTCGTTCTACAGCAGCAAGAAGGAGGGAACTGCTGTCAGCAGGGAAAAACTTCTCTGCAGAACCCTGTGCAAAAATAAATAGTCTCTTTTGTGACAGGAAAGCTTGGTTTAAGATGAGAGGAAGTTTCAAACTCATTACTGGTGTTACTTTAACACGAATGGCTCTAGCATTTAGTATTATTTTACTGGTTTTGGCTTGGAGATTTCAGTATTACTGCCAATAGAAAAATGTTTAGCACCTGAATTTGAGACACTCCTCACTAGTAAGTACCTTTTTTACAATTATCATAGATTGGAGAAAGATAAACAAGCAGGCTCTTGTTCAACTGTCAGAAAAAAAGGCTGACTTTCATATTTCAGACATGTAAAACGTACATGTAAAATTACAAAGCTTTTAGAAAGCAAAGAAAAATCTTTAATTGATTAAGTAAAAATTCTAAGTGTTCACGAAAGAGACATAACTCTCAACTCTTCCTTCAAGTACAACACCTTTTAGATATTTGCATAAATTACTTACAAAAATAAGTTCTCCTTTTAACTCTTCCCATAGCCCTATTCCACCATTCTCTCTCACTCTCCTCCTTAAAAATTCACTTATCTCTGCTTTCCCATTGATACAAATAGACCTCTGTATTTAAAAAAAAAAACAAACCCAAAACTAACTCATGTCCTCATTTGCCTCCGTAATTACCTCCCTCTCCTTCATCTGGAAGCTGCTCAGAATGCCAATCAGTGACTGCTCTCCTGCATCTCTACAGACCCTAAATGAAAAAGGTCATCTTCTGCCACTTCTCTGTCTTGAGTGTCAGCATCCAACAGTGACTGTGAACTTTTAAACTCAACTTTGTTACAATTTTCTCCATACCGCCTTCCCAATTTCCAAATGCAGATCCAGATTTAAATCTTTCATTAAAAAAAGCATTTTCTGTCTGCAAGAATCTTGAAAACAGCCTGCTAACCATCATCCAAAACAATGCATCTTCCCTTGTACTATTTTTTCTTTCTTTTTTACCTTGTCTCTACAAATATGCACACACACAGGTGTGTATATGATTAGCTTCTTGATGCAGTAGCTCTATTTTTGTTCAGTGTTTTTACAACATGGTCCATAAATGGGCTTCCTAGAGCTAACCATAAGACACACAAGAAGACTCATCTAGGCAAACAGAAGATGCTCAGAGGATGGAGTCAACTTGGAATTACAGTTCCAACCAAGAGGGATTTCTAAAATTGACTTCCATGGGCTGCTCCTGCATACAGTTCCCACACTTTTGGCTGGATCCAACTATGAAAGCTACATCAGGGCTCAGCACTTGTGCATTTTGAAGGGTACCAAGAAGGAGTAATTAAAAAAAAAAAAGGTAGGAACTTAGAAAAAAAATCAGATGGGGACACTGCACAGTAAATGACAGGAAAAGAAATTATCTTACTGGAATAACCTGTTGGAGTAGGATAGATAATGAAACCTTAACTGAAAATCAGGGAAGCAAATAACCATAACATAGAAAAAAGTTTATATTTAAAATATATTGTTATTATTTAGATAGGTCTCAGAAACAAGGTAGTATGCTTGAAGAATGAGTACTCATTCCCCTGTTGCTAAGACAGAATTGAACTCTTTCTTCCAGAAAAAAAAAAAAAAAAGAAAAATATTGTGTCAATGGTTACAGACTACTCTCAAATTGTAACATTGGTAATATTCTATATCTGTATTCCTGCTCTACAGAATATTTTCGGTACATTCACAGTACAGTTACAAGAGAAACCCCTAAAAGACTAAAATCATTTTATGGCATCAGACAGACAATAAACCAGTACAACTGAAAACCACCGCATTATTTCCCTTACTATATAAATATATCTATATAAAAGGATATTGAATCCAAAAGCATGGCCCCATGATGCAAGGAAGGATGTTCACACATTACAGAACTGCTACTCATCTGAATGCATCTTATTTTGAAATTAGCTATATCCCATGCACATTGTCTACTCACATTATTGAGAATTATTTTTCATCAGAAGAAAATAATCATGAAACTAAAATGCTGGAGAGAATCACCTTTATTCCATGTATCCTCTACATGCTGCACGTATAAAATAACTGTTTTGGATAATCAAAAGGGAACTTTACTAAGTAGAGATCTTCTCTCTAGGATGTGATAGAATCCTTCTTGCCTGCCTCCACAAAAAAAAAAAAAGAAAAGTTAAACCACTACAGATCACACATACCATACACCCCCATGTTTCTTTATGGCTTCCACCCACATGTCCAGCACAGACTGGTATCTTTTCCTGCCTCTGTGAACTAAAAGCACTGCCTTTCAATGCAGTGTATCTTACCTAAGGGTAAAAATTATCCAAGTATTTATTTTCAAAAAACAATACTTGAAGCGGAAATGTATGTTTTCTGAGCCATTACTTACACATATGGAGATATGGTATTTAAACTCAAAGCATAAATATTTTGCTGAATTCGAGTTTCCTGTGCTATTAATTTTTTTATGTCTCACTTTGGATTTGTGTCATATGTTGCATGCGTATTTAACCTTAATAAACTGAGAAGTATGTTCTTGTGCATATTTGTGTAAACTGTATACTGATTATACACCAATTAACTGATCTTAAAAATGAAAAGGGTTTGGGTTTTTTTTAATGCTAGCTATAATTTTGCTGAAGTTGGCAGCATCTGCAAGAAACACCAAAGCCTGTCTGTGGAGAAGGCCTGAACGTATAAACACTGGAAAGATAATCGAGACAAAGACAGTTCAGTGCCTTCAAATTTCCTGTATTTGAAAGGAAAGCCAAAGCTGAGCATACTGAGGGTCAGACACCCCATGAAACACAACTGGCACGCTGACAAATGCAGTTGTTTGCACTATGTTTAGTAGTAAAAGATTTTATGAAGGAAATTTTGAGGTTTGCCTTTCTATTGAAAAATACGGCCAGAAACATGGCTTACATACATTACCTAACAGAAAACTCAGAGTTGAAACACTCAAGCTGAGCTGTCATCAGCTTGTCTTTTTAATAAATGGTGTGTCATTTTGCATCCAAATAATTAAATTATTGAACCAAACAGTGAAGCATTTTTCTTGAAAAATATTTTCCCCAATTCCCTAACTTACAAAACCAGACTTAAATCTCAGTTTTGCATAGAACAGATTTGTTATTATTCAGAAGACAAACCTATTATCAAACCTACTTTTACAAATCTTTGCCCTTTTAGGATAGGATACAAATTCTGTTTATTACTTAAACGTAAAATGGAAAGTAAAATAAATAACTCTCAAGAGAACTAGAAAAAAAATATTTCCTTGCTTTCAGTGTTTGGCCCTGGCTAAGAACATGTAACATGCAATGAGCTGTTCCAGATTTGCTGGCTTGAATAAAGCTCAATGCAGACTGCATTTACAGTTTATATAGAACAAATACATCTGGCAAGGCAATACATCTTTTCCACAAATATGTTCACTTGTATAACAGTTGTTGTTAGTTTACTTAGAAAATACAGCTTATCCATCCAGTTTTGCAATTTGGCCTATGCAAGTGGGCTCCTCTTGTCAGCTACACAAAATATTACAATAAATAGGATGCTTAAAAATAGGATACTCGAAAAGCAGGACAAACCTATCATAAAATAAGCCATAGCGATATAACAGTTAAGCTAATAGCATGCAAATTTCCATTATGTCCCTTTATACCCGGATGAAGATTGCACTGAATATATGACAGATCTGAAATAGTTAGATAACTTTGTATCTGATTTCAGAGTTTGAAAAACTTAGAAAAGTTGACATTTCACCATGTTGGAAAAGCATTTAAGAAAAAAAAACAAAGATACCTTTCAGAGGCTTCCTGTTCCAAGACCTGACTGTAATCTTTTTACATTATTAAATAATAGTAACAACAGCACTCATTTTGTTTTTTTCAAACAATCTGAAAATTTTCTCAAGGAAGAAAAGTTTTTCCCAACCTGTTATTATCAGAGTGCAACGATATCAATTCTAAATAGAAAAAAAAAGGATTTTTAATTTTTTTATTCTAAATCCAGCTTCACAGGAGTTTTAGAACAATAGTTCTACATGATAACCAAAAATCCTGGAGCAGTAAAAAAAGATACTGAAAGACCCACAGCTGGGAAGGAAAGATTTTCTTAGCATATGAACCATAAGAAAAGGCAAAAGAATGATCCTTCCCAAATTCTGGCAAAGGATAAGCAAGCCAACCATGGCTGATGTTGCTACAGCTTCAGAGGGGTTGTTCAGTGCCACAGCCTTTTTCCCTAATCAGGAATTGATAATGCAGGACCTGAAGCACCCATCAAAACTGACTCAGAGCTGCTGCAGCCCTGAGAACTGTCAGGGAAAGCACAAGGACTTCGCTTCCCTAACCCCACCTCTACAGTCAAGCAAATGGTCCTTTTTTGAGCCCTTCAGAGCATGAACTCACTGGAATATCATATTAAAATGCTCAGTTTCCTAGATGTTAATTGCCATCACTACCATGCTATAACAGATTTTAACCTCTTTATGAGGTAGGTATAAATGCAGGTTTTGTCAATAAGGAACTTGAGGCAGAGACACTTGAAATACTTGGAAGATATGAATTAATTTGGGCATACCACTGCAATAAACCAGAAAAACAAAACAAAACCCTCTGCCTTTCTGAAAAATCAACGCATATTAAGATGCCTGACCTTGGAAAATAAAGTGTGATCATTTGGCCAATAGAGTTTAAGAGACTTAGCAAAAGTTACGCAGCAACTCTGTGACATAGCTAGAAGACAAACTCATTATTTCTTAGGTGTAGTCCTAACTTCCAAGTCACATTTACAGCCCTATAAAGAGAGGAAATACCTACAAATATTAACTCTCACAAATACATCAAGGCCAAATGTCACAGAGTTTCCAAAATTATGTCTACTACAGAAGTAATTCCTACTGTTTGTTTCCATTACGTATTTGTGGTCAGTAAGAAATATTACAGGATGAGAAATGTTCTGGTTTTACTGCCCCCAGTGAATAGCAGACAAAATCAAATCCTTCCATCTTCTCCTGGTTTCTGTAACAAAATCCCGAATGATTCACAGATGGTGACCTACAACTAATCATACCACAATCAGTTACAACCCTCACTATGTATGAAAGTACGAGCCTAGATAGGCTACTTCCAGTGGCATTGCACCAACTCCAAATAGTTCCTCGATTAAACCGTAATCCAAGATAGTAATGTTCATTACCTATTTGATGAAATAAGCCTTTAGAAGAAGCATTTCAATTTACACTGATTTTATTGTAAGAACTCCTAATTCCAATACAGTGCTTAGAAATAATTAGCATATAAAGTTGGACCCTACATATCTTTTTTGTTCAATAATCAGTGCTTTTCCTCCTAGCTACATAGATGTTTCTTACAAGTAATTTAGCTGTTTTCCTTGAATACCACTGTTGGACACTCATCAATATTCCTCGAGGAAAAACACTCTACAAGCCAGAAGCACAAAAGGCCAAGATTCTTATGCTCAAAATCTAAATGCCTGCTAAAGTGCTGCCACTTAAATTAGGCCAACCAAGTTAAGTGGTAAAACTACACTATGTAACACCACAGCAGCAGAAAAATCATCGTCAATCTTGGTAATAGACACAAATGCACCAGCACAGAATGCTTTACTCCCAAATCACTGGATCTGAAGTTCCAAGCAGCAAGATTAGATTGACCAAACAAGCAAGTAAATAATACTGCCTGCTATTTTCATTACTGAACTGTGGCTAAAAATCTTCAGGTGCATCCCTTTCCTCCTCACTTCCTAACAACAAGGAGAAACAATAAAAAATACCCTCTTTCAGGTCAGGTCACATTCTGTGATCAATAAACAGATTGAGGTAGGGTTTGATAATAACAAAAAAAATCAGAGCACAGGAACAGTTCCCTGTAGCATTTAGGGCTCTGTCTCCAGTAAAATATTGCACTACTTTTCACAAGGAGATTTGCCACATAGATCTTACATGACTCTTTATTACCGAACACAACAAGAACTACTTGCTTAGCTGTCCTCACTTAAACAAAGCCACTTTGGCATCATGCTCAAACTGACCCCGGGAAAAAACCAAAAAGTGGAAACTCTCTTGGCCTCATTATGATCTTATCCTTAGCTGTACTGCTAGAGTAGGGCATGCTGCAACTGCTTGCTTAGTAATGGAGACAGCTGTGAAGAAGCATCCAAAATGAAAAATTTACTAACCCTGACACTACATAGAAATAGCCATGAAAAGTGCAATCCTCATCCATGAAATCCAATGTAGTAACATCCTAACTGCTATGAAAACTGCCATTTCCAAACCTAACCCCTTCCTTGACCTACAGACCTTTGTGTCAATCTTTGTATCTCTCCTTCCAATAAATACAAAGTTTTGTATTCTCCATCTACAGACAGAAGAACAGAACTTCTTTACTCTCTGAATCATTTAAAGCTTCTGAGCCAGAGGGAAGAAAGATGAGGAGAAAGTCTGTGCCCTAAGTAACATATTTGGAGTGTTATCCCCTTGTGACTGAACTGAACCTCTGCATCTGCCACAGCTATTAGACTTCTCCAAATAGCAGCTGAAACAATATGGAACAGACTTGGTCCCTAGATAATTTCCCAACTACTAATATGATTCTGTATAGCAGCCATGAAAAAGAATAATTCCTGGTAATTTAATTCTGCTGTTGCTTGAAAAACCTATGACCCAAAGCAAAAATGTTGGACGTATCTCCAGATTGAAGATGACATTGCAAACTCAAAAGACAAAGCCTTCTGAGATTTATTTTCCATTTTTTCTTTGGGAGGACATCAATCCTTGCAAGAGGATTACTGCTCCTCAAATTTTTGAAGAAGTCATATGTTTTGCATAAATTATTTTCCTCACTTGTAGTCACAACCTTAGGTTTAAGACCTCTAGTCAAACTGCAGCTCAAACACAATATTTGCCGATAATATGGAAGAAGAAATTTCCATATGCGTAGTCTTAACACTATAGAAGATATGTCAAAATGGAAATTACATTGCAGCAATGAGTAATGGCAATAGATTATTCTTTGTAAGACAGTAAGCAAGAAACTGTCCAGTGAATTCTCCAGGAAAAAATACAGCTCATCTCTTGCAAATAGCCAATTGTCCTCCCACAAACAAATGGGAACGTAAATATGACCTAAAGAAAAATCTAGCCAATTTTTTTTTTGGTTTGTTCTGATATTTCTGAGAGCAGGAGTGGGAGTTAGGGAGAGAGAGAAGAGATCTGGAAGCTTTCATTTTAGTAACTCAAAATCCTACATGGGAATCTGCGTTGGGAACCAAGCCAGATATGAAAAGCACACATTCCAGTCTGAAACAGAAGAGAGTGACAGACACTTCCAAGGAAACTAATGCATTAAACTTTGTTTTCCACTTTTATGGAACTTTTTTTTTTTTTTTAAAGTTCTCTGTCAGTAACCAGTCTCTGTCCCAGATAGAATGTGAATACGTGAACATGGACATCACTGTGCAAAAACCTCCATGTACGCAAGCTGTCACTTCCTTACTTTAATAAGCTTTGGTAATCTCCTTATACAGCTTTCCTTAATTAAATGTATCTAGGAAGGATTTCTTTAAGAAGAAAGGGATGTCTGTGCAAATTAAAGTGGAAATATTAGACATAATATATGCCAAATCTAAGAGGACAATAAGATTTTTTTTATTACTATTATTCCTGTTATGCCTTTACAGTTAAATAGACTCTAGCTTTATGTCTAGAAGGATGGAAGATTTACATTTTGTTCTTTAAAAGGTCTGAATTTATCTGCATTTAAGCTTCCATATACTATACCTTTTTTGTTGGTTCTAATAATTGTCTCAGACAATAGTAAAGGGCTTCCATTGGAAACTTCATTTATAGGTTTCTCTGGCGGTTTGTTGGCAGTATTTTCTTTCTTCATGTCCTTCTTTATTTCCTGCAGAAGGAAAGTGGAGAGAAGAAAAAGAACATTTAAAAAACCATATCACAGAATAAATCTCAAGCTCTCAAGACTTCCTAAAACTTCTATGTATACATCCCTGCTTATTTTAAAGCTACCTCAAAGCTCTTCATGAGTTGAGATGCCATAAAAATAAAGTAATTTTTTGGTAACTCTTCTAATGCACTGTTTTTTTCTTTTTAGAGGAGGTTAATTCCTTATTTACGTGTGAAAATTTTAAGACAGCTTTGCAAATATCTTACTGAAGATCACCAAAGCTGAAAGGTATGTGGGGAGGAAAGACTTCTCAGTTTGTCTATCAATTAGCTGTACATTTGACACACAGGGCAGAACTAGGTACAGTGCTCCTGATGTGAAGGCAGCTAAGTTTGCTTCCTCTCTGTCAAGCAGCCCACAGAAACAACCACCATAGCAGGAAGAAAAATATTAACTAGGAAAATATGACAAATGTTACCATAATTGGCAGAAGCCTATAAAGAGCCTGCTGTCAGGGCAATTGCTAACACTAACACATTTTGCAGCTGACTACCTTTTAAGGTGATCAGCTTCTTTAGCAGCACACAGACAAAATATATATGGTGGAGTTTCATGAAAGTAAACCCATAGAAAACAGCTTCACAAGTTTCCATAGGTAGTGCTTGAGAAGATGTGTGATAGCTCTCTATCAGCTTAAGTAGATTTTAAAGGCCTAACTGCTTCATTATCAATACTTACTTTTCCAAAACATCAAAAATATCATAGCCCTTTCAAATAGCTTATCTTGAAACACCACTGAGGCAGACAAATGACATTACCTCCACTGGTATCAGACAGGTAACTGATACACTAAAGAGACTAAATAATTTGCTTATAATCATATAACCAACAAATAAGTTCAGTTTTGGCTCCAAGCATTGTCCTAGGTCAGAATCACAGTGCCACCACTGAGGCCAGATCAGGCTGTTCAAGACTGTTTGCCCAGTTGGGTCCTGAAAACCTCTAATGATGAAGACTGCACAGACCCACTGTCAAGCTCCACTGCTTGACTGCTCTTATAGTGACAATGATTTTCTTTATACCCCACCTGATACTTTCTTTTCAAGTTGCACCTGCTCTCTCCTGTCCTCACCACCAAGCATGACTGTGAAAGGCCTGGCCCTGTCTTCTGGATAACCTCTTTGTATGTATTGGAAGGTCCTCCCCAAAGTCATTTCTTTTCCAGGCTGAACAAGCCCATCTCCCTCAGCATGTCCTCACAAGGCATGAGCTCCAGCTCCCAGAGCCACAAAACTAGTTCCATCTTATCAGTGTCTTTATTTTACACAAAACTGATATCATATCCACAAAATGGGACGCTGTATTCTAGATGTAGGCTAATGGAGTGCCAAGTAAAGGAGTATTATCACTTCCCTCCATCTCAGGCTATTAATGTAGCCTAGGATGTTGTTGACTATGTTTGATGCCAGAGTACAAGACTGGCTCATGTTTGGCTTGCTGCCCACCAGGACCTACAAGTCCTTTTTCAGTGGAGTTGATCCCAAACCCATCACAGCCCAACCTGTATATCTGCCAACAACTCCTCATTCCTAGAGACGTAACTGGTATTCATCCTTGTTGGATTCCGTAAGGTTCCTCTCTGGGTCCCTCTGAACAGCAGCCCTGCCTTCAAGCATGTCAGCTGCTCCCCCAGTTTGATGTCATCTGCAAATCTGATGAGATCTTCCACACTAAACAGGCATCAGGGACAGGTGATGGCTTCTGACAAGCTCTTCCCCTTGTAAAATATCTCTGCTTCTCTCTTTCGATTCTCATACATGCACTGCCCTCCTCTACATCCCAGGGCAGTAGCAACCTCCACGATCTCCCTGCATTGTACAATACACTGTAAATACAGACATCAGCACTAAAGCATAAAAAGCTAATTTTTATTTGAGGTTTCTAAAGTCGGTATGTCAGAAAAGCATCAAGCAAAACAAGAATTTCCAAGTCACTGTCTGTAAGAGGTACTTTAAATTTGAATGTCACAATAGATTTTTTTTAACCTTTTATTTCTGCAGTCCAATTGATACTTCAAACCTGAACTATTAGCTATACAACATTAATACAATCTTTTGAATCTGCACAAGGCATGTACTATGTATCAGTATTCCATTAGCATAGAATAAACTGCTGCCCACTGAAGGTGCAATGAATCTTTTATCTAGTTCCACCACACAGGTGAATAGTATCAAATACTCAACTCATCACAGTAACTTTCATAACTGAAATAATAGATGTGAACGAATGTGTATATGAAAGGTCAATGTGCCTATGTGATAGGTGCTGCTGTTAGAAGAAATATTGCACATGGTTCGTGTGTAGAAGTGAATCATATGATAATTTAAGAACGTTGAATGCATTTAAAAGAAAATGTTGTATCACTTTATAAAAACATGGACTAGACTAATATATACATTACTCCATAAGCTCTTTTTTCATAGACTTAAAAATTTTAAGATACAATAACTGAGTCTACCAAAAAGCTTGTTGTATTGAAACTTAAAAATCATTTTGCAGCTCAGTGACAAACAATATATTAAAAAATTATCTACGGTTTAAACAGAATTTGTGAGTCAAACAGCACTCTCATGTGAACAGGACCACAAGACAACAGCAGTCTACAGAAGACCCTGTCTTGCCAGAACTTGCTTCCTGTGTGTCATTGGTGTGTTATTTTCCATTCTTTATGTCAGAATGTAATGCAACTCTCTCCCATTTTTTTTTAAACAAGAGTATAATGGCTTTATTTTTAAAATCCTATCTGCAACTTCAAAACCAACTGCTGCACCCTCAAGTCTCCAGATGAACAACTGTGGTGCTGCTGCTGACAGCTTTTTGAGGAAGCTTTTTTGAGCTTTTTGAGCCTTGTTTGGCTTCTGAAAAAAAACAAAAAAATCAGGCATAGAAGTCAACTCTCAAACACTGGCATTTGTTTGTAGAGTGGGAAGTCTTACACTTCCTTTCTTGTCCTTGATTACTGGAAAAAAAAAGACAGCACACATGCTGAGAGTCTACTAAGCTGAAATTCATATAGAGGGTACAGAATCTTGCAGTCACCAAAATCATCTAAGGATTGCTTTTTTTTCCCCCCTCCTTTCTAGTACTGGTTTGGGCACTTTTCATCATTGCTTCATTTGATGCTTGTGAGAAGGGTTATAATTATTCATAGCTACTACCCACAGTAACATGACATATGGTTCACCCCAGCAGCACAAAATTACAGATCCAGAAAGGAATTAAAAGAAAAAGTGGAGCATTCTCTAAACAGTGAGACAGAAATCAAGGAAAAGCCCATCTAGCCCTACTAAGCTAAAATCTTACCAAGAACATACTCAGTAATATCCTTTGGGAAGCCCATGTCTAAGTGTCCTAGAACATATTCTGCATTAGAGAGTCTTAGTCTATGGCACAAGACTTTAAAACATACAAACAAAATCAAACCAACGTCCCATACCTTGTACAGTCTCAGTGCTACAGTCTATGGCAAACATTAGTGACAGTATTACATCCTCTGTCCTTCATCCTCTCTCCAGTATGCTGGTTCTGCCTCGGTGCTGTCTTCCTATATTGCTCACCCTTAGGATTTTAGGACTTTTCTTCAACAGTGGTCCAAACACAGCCAGGACATTGACCCTGTCCGCGACTGACTGTTTCATTGCTAACACACCTCCTGGTCCACGTAGCCCAGCTCCCTCCTAAATGATGCCTGAGTATGGCTCAGCGAACAACCAAACACACAGACTGTTCCCTGCAGATGAGCCCGCAGGTGAAGGGCAGGACATAGGATTTTGCCATGTGAGTTGAGTTCTTATCCTCAGGACAAACAAAGGGACTCTAGCACTGTTAAGTTCAGAAATACTGACGTAGCCCTTTATATCTATCCCCACCCTTACCAGCTGTAAAAATTAGGTTATTACTCTAAAACACTATAATGCTTTACTGAGAACTGCATTTCTGCTTGGAAAATGAAGTGAAAACAAACAAAACCAGCTCTGGCCATGTAGGTATACCAAGCCAGCTCACTTTATTTCACCTCAAATACTACACTGAACATCACTACCTTGCCTATTTAGTAAATGATGCAGCTATAATGCCCCTAAAAGCTTGGTGCTCCATCAGTAATGGTTATAAAAATCTCTCTACATAACCCACTCATTCTAGATATATATGGAGTAAAATCTACCACATGAGGAAAGAGTAGGCAGATGAGTCTCCAAACCCACATGCACTAAAAGTGGCTTTTGGGAACCTTCCTTCCCCAGTGTATGACAAAATCCATTTCTATGGTTTCAAGTTGAAGTTTATAGGTATTATTTCTTTTAAAGAAGAAATTCCATGCACACGAAAAAATAGAAAGCAAACTTTCACTTAGGATAAGAAGACTCCAATCTGCCAAGGGTAGTTCAAGAAAGTTGAATTTAAATGCTATGAGATGATGAACAAAAACTACTAATTCAGTTGTGAGCTCAGGGGCTACTGTTTCCTGAAGAAAGAGCTTGTATATAAGAAGAGAGAATAAAGGTAAGAGATTGCACTACATTATGTTGCTTTAAAATACTGGGACAAAATGTCAACCTAGAATTAGCTGTCTGCGCGGCAAGGACTTCAGTGTACCTCCTGACTAGGATCCTTACACTGGTTTCTGCTGGTATTTTGACTATGGCAAATATACTCACACCCTGACTAGATAAAAACCACCGTTCATGGTGGACAAGTCTGCCTTTAAGTAGGACTATACGATCAGATAAGTATTGTGGTACTGAGTCTCCTCAAAAGGACACAGTGTGAGCATCTTCACTAGGAATTCCTGTGGCAACACTAGTCAGACCAGACTCAACTACCTAGAAAGCTTTCCAGAACCAAGGTCACAAGATGAACGTCCATGGACAGTCTCGTACTCAAGGGGCTCAGAGAGATCCTGAGTGCAGCACTTGGCTCTTCACCCTGCTGAAAGCATCTTGCTCACTTCTCAATACTCCTGCAGAATGAGCAGCTGTCTCACTCATATGTCACAGTGCTAACAGCTTTAAAAATATCTTTAAACCTCATCTTTGATACCATTGATACTCAATTTTGGGGCAGTGCCTAGTATAAATTTCATGGGTCAAAATGCTGCATTTTTTCCTAGCCTACACAAAGATAATTGCAGGTTAGTAGCAGATCATTTTCAAGGGGTTATGCCTTGGGAACTCAGTCCTTCAGTAAACGACCTTACATTTCAACCACTATATCTAACCCAGGCCATAAATTTTAAGACAGCTTCTGTCTCCTGTATATGAGAGTTCTTATTGGGAAGAGGCATCCTCAGCCTGAGAAATTCTGAAAAAAAAAAGTCACTGTGAACTTTAAAAATAAACTCTAAGCCTGATTTGATGAAATAGTACCATTTCAAAGACATTATGAGAAGGTAAACATATTTTAGAGCAATCTGAAGGACCTTACACTTTGTATACCCTTTTACTACCTTAAAAAACTGTATCTGGGTTTTTTTTGTAACTAGGTCTCAACCATACTGCATAGATGTGAACAGCCAATCGCCACAAAAAGTTTGTTTTCTTCTAGTAAACTTTGAAATACAGCTTCTCCAAAGAAACACAAAATCCTACACAATACTTGAGCTGGTTTTATTTGGATCTTCTCTAATCCAATCCTACACTAGTATGAGCCAAAAAATATTTGTGAGTCATCTTCTGTAAGCTTATGAGTTTTAGGCCATGACAAAATATTAATTAAGAACAATTTTACGATGTGATGAAACTCCGTCATATAGCAAAATACAACATATTCAAGTGTACCTGTACCCTATTAAATGGCTATTTCAACCTATAAAATCTGGAAATGAAGCATCTTTCACCTTATTTAAGTCAAAACTCAATACTTGTTGACATGACACATGCCTTGCCAAGCTGGAGAGAGAGACAAAAAGAGCAGATAATACCTTTCAAAGAGAAAAGTCTTTGTCTCACCTACAATTTTTCTACTGTTGTCTGCAAGGCCTAGGTTTGTTTTCAGAATTTCATTATTCATTACTTTTCAAGGAAAAAAAGCCTGTTCCATCTGTGTAGCTACACGCTGAATTTTCCACTCATTTATCAAAAAGCTTCCTTTAATTTATAGTAAATGCTTGAATTAGGTCAGCCACAAAAGTTACAGTATCTGTTACCAAGTCTAAAGGAAACTACAGGAACTTCTGCCATTTTCACTACACCAAAGTCTCGAGATTTTTTTTTTTTCTCTAGCAGTTCTGACCTTTACAGGAAACTCAGCTGAAAACATTTGAGGAAATTGGTGAAATCCTTTTCATGACTGTAAATGCAATGAAATGTTATTCTGTGCTGGTGCTGCAGGTACTAAATGCACCAGCTCTTCCTCACAGTTGTTGGCAGCCAGGAAAAATAACGAGAAAAATTACTGTCAGACTACAAGATGATTTATCTATGCTTTCCATGTGCAAAGGGAAAAACAGTTCTTGAATACTGGAAGCAAGAGGTTTAATCAAAATCAAAGCTTTTTGAAAAGAAAATACATGCATACTGACAGAGTTAAAAGCTGAGAAATAATGATGTTTTCACAGTGCAAAAATCTACAGCCTGCACATTGCTCAAAGCCAAATATGGGGACCAGGATTAAGGACCCAGAATCATAGACAGCTGGGGGAAAACCACATAACACATTTGAATTATCAAAAGATGACAATGGAAGTGTTAGCAGTACTTTGACCTCACAGAGATGCAGAATGATTTCCTTTAATTTCTTTTCTCAAAAAACATACTTTACATTTCAAGAGGTAATTGCCACCATGATTTCCTGCAAACAAGGTCTGCAACTTCAAATAATATACGAATTCAATTATCCACTCATATTAAAACCTCAAAATATAACTTGCTGCAGAGTATATCAATGCAATATTCAGTCCTCCCAAGCCATTTCCTGTGACATTTTCACTAGAATTAGTGAAGGGTTACTGAATCATTATAAATGTGCTTATATACAAATACAAGTCTGATATTATCAAGACTCTTGTAGTCCTGCTACGAAGTAAACAACATATCTGGTAGCAAGGTTGGAATAAACTTTCCCAGCAACTGAAAGATCATCAACGTGAAAACTATTTTTGACCAGAAAGATGGTGGCAGAACTAAAATCCAGTATGCCCTCATAACAGTGGCGTTAAACTCCATAAAAAAGCAAAATGACAATGTTTCAGAGACAATAAAGAAACCACCCAACTTTTTTTTACTTTCCTGGTTTCTATATCACTTGAGATTCAGTCTTTGCCTTCTCTTTTCTAGGACAACAGCAGCTCCAAGACACAAATGCAGAACTTTGGACCATCAAGCACCACAATGAAAGCTGAGATCTCTTCATTAGCTGGTCACGACAGGTCACACTTATCAGTGTCTCCAAGCAGAGTGAGGAGCACAGTTTGGAGAGCATGCTTCCCCATCAGTGACCCCCCCCAGCTTCTAACAGCTGCATAGATTCCATACTGCTATTGCATACAACATCTAATCTCATGACAAAAGTTAGGCTCTTTATTCATTACAGCAGGTTTCCACATCCCCTCTTCTAACTATCAGCTTATCCCAAGTTTATGGGAAACATGTTTCCAACTGCCTGTTACACACATGACATAATCTTTGGGGGGGGGGGGGGGGGGGGGGGCTAGTTACAGATCGTGAGCCTCTTGGTTCGTGCTAGTACTGCCTAGTTCTGAGGTTACTTCTAAATCACAGCCTCCTAAGCCTCTCTCAAAGAGCTCTTTGGTTTCTGTACTTAGCCTTCAAAATCAAGCCTATTTCTGTGGTTCACATGACTGCTATCTGATTTACAGCTTGAGAGAGAAAAGAGTGATTTGTTCACCAACTTTTTCATGCTGAGCTGTGCTTCTATTGCAGCAGTAACAGTTGCAGCATGCAGAATGAAACACATTAAGGATGAAGACTCTCACATGCCTTATGCTCCTTTTATTTTCTTATTATGCTACATAAAAAAGATGCAACTTTCTGTTTTGCTCTCATCCCCTACAAATAAACTCTTGAATGTCATCCATGTATAGTCAGAAGTGCTGCTTGCATGGCTGCCCAGTGCCATCCAGATGGAAGTGTTCCTCAGACGGAAGACCTTACAAACACTGCAAAGCTTCCTGTCAGGATGCTGCTTAGCTATTTATTGAAGGCATCCAGAATCTAGCCTGCACAATCATAAATTCATTACATAGCTGTAGAGCAAAGGCTTCAACAGTCCATCTGTCATGTGCATTGTTCTTGCAGTATTTAAATATTGTTATTGGTAATCTTTACTTAATACGGAGGCAATACCTAAAACATTTGGTAGAATACACTGTGTCACATGAAAACATCCATGTAAAACATAAGAAAAAACTATTTCACTGTGAGGGTGAGGGAGCCCTGGCACAGGCTGCCCAGAGGGGTTGTGGAGTCTCCTTCCTTGGAGGTCTTCAAGACCCACCTGGACATGTTCCTATGTGACCTGATCTAGGTGACCCTGCTTCTGAAATGGGGTTGGATGAGATGATCTCTAAAGGTCCCTTCCAACCACTACCATTCTGTGATTCTGTGATTCTATGAAAAAGTGAATAGCTTGGATTTGGTGCAAACAACTTGCAACAAAGTCACTGAAACGAGAAAGCAACAGTTGTCAGGGAGAAAATTAACTCCTGCATCCCGTACATTCTAGATTAACTGCAAAAATACATTGCCACTGGAGGCACAGTGCAACCAGTTCTCTGCTATCCATGTCTGAACATGGATTTTACCCCAGCCTGAGATGCCCGTGCTATGCTGCCCTCCCTACCACAGCTGTAAGGAGGCCACGCTCTGCCAAACCTGAATTCCTCTGTTCCTCTCCTACACACTAATACCCAGCAGGCTACAGTAAATTGAAGCTCCTCTTTTAAAGAATCTTCAGGTTCTTCCTGTTTTGATACAGCTTTTGTTATATCTTTGGTACATCCCCTTGACAAGGTCCTCTGCACAGGATATGAAATCTTGCATATGTAGAAAGCCTTGTGCTTTTAGAAAGCTGAGTGCATGTTTTACATTAAAATTAACAAGGCTCTCAGATGTATTAAGTCTCATGCAATCTTTCTGTCTTGTTTTTATATGAACGTGAGTGTGTTTTTCCTGTGTCCATTCATGTCAAGAAAATCTCCTTAGCATCAGATCTTGTTCTTCTGTTAATTTAGATTTAGAAAAATAAATACTAAAAAATAAAAGAAAATAATAAAAGAGGAAAGAAAAGGAAGAGATTATGAGAAATGCAAGGAATGCAACAGTAAGAGAAATGTGGAGTACCTATTACCTCAGAGAAAGTCAGGAGGAAAAAAGAATACACCCCTTGCTTATCATGGTTTGAGCTTTGGAGACGTGTTTGGGTACAGCAAGAATTAACTTCACAACTATCAAGACACACAGTTCATTACATCTTAATGCACTTAATGGACCAGACTGAAAATTCTAATTAAAGCAATAAAAAAAAAACAGGTCAAACAGGAAAAGGATGCTATGCTGGGTACTGGATGTCAGTCCAAGCTGCTTGATTCGTCCTGACCCCAACACTGGTATAACTGAGAAGGGGAGAGTAGTCTAGGTGTGATGCTCTGTTCCTGATCTCCTCTCTAGCAGGTACTCTAACAGCACATATTGATCCTACACCACGGTGACAGAAAAAAAAATGACAGTACCTCTCTCTGAGGTGTTAGAATCTAGGTGTAAGAAAAAGCATAACTGATTAACAGAAACAGCAGATGGCAGGAAGCGTGAAGAAGCAGAAGCGATCCGCATGGCCCAGGCACATGAGCATTTAACATTTTGCGAGTGCTGTGCTAAGACACCTTTAAGAAAGCCTTTGAAAGACAACAAGTAGATTTATGGATCGTTATATGCAGGTTCCTCAGGTAGGTGAGAAGTACAAAAGCAGAAGCTTGTTATAAATTTATTAAAGAGGTAAGGGAAACAGAATTTGTCACCTTGTCACCAGAATGGGGGCACACAGTCCCACCATTTGTGTTTGAGGCACTTGGGAGACGGCGACCCAGAGACTCTCCAGTTTTAATCTGGGGTTGCGAATTAATTCTGCTTCACATATTCAGCAACGTGAGTAGTGGGGTTCAGGGCAAGAGGTACCGCTGCAGCAAGAATTGCTATGGGGAAGATGCTTAGCAAACAGCCTCTTTAAGTGGCACATTCCTCCTTCTCTCTCACCTCCATAACCTCTGTAACAACAGATAGCCAGCCAGGCTTTCATCAGTTGGCTCTCATTCCCTTCTCCTGGTGTGCACTTGGCAACAGCACAGTACAGTCGTTTGTGGTTTAGCTGACCAACGGTCTCAACACATGTACTTACACACACTCACACACACACATACATATAAACATTTTAAAAGCCTGCTTTAACAGACGACAGTTTGAGAGTGTGATAAATGGATATTTTGTGTAGTAGAAATAGTATTGCTGTCAGTATAAAAAAACCCCTGTGTGTATTATCACATAAAGCAAAGTTGGTAAGATATATAAGAAACTATTTGAATCTACAAATTTCCCAGGTTATATCTGGAAAGTCCTTCTCACAACCATACATTTGAAGCACATGACTCATGCAGAAAACAACACACATTCTTAGAAAAAAGCAATGGGAGACATTATTGCAAATTGTAATGTGTTAGAAAACCAGATAAACCATCTCTATGACACAGACAGGTTCAGAGTCAGACAAGGTAGCACAAATCCCTTATGCAGAAACCTATCACACACCAGATGATCCTTAACAGCAGGGTCTTCTAATGAGAACATTAAATGACTCATTCAGCGCCTTGCAGGCTCTGTTTAAAATGACACAGAAGAATTTTTCTGTGAAAAGATTTATCTTCTCTAGGTCGTATGTTGTACAGTGAAAAAAACCCCAAAACAAAAGCCCCCTCAAACTTGAGTGAAAGTCACTGTGCTAAGCAAAACATACAAATCACAGAAAATACAGCTGCACAGAATTTTTACATTTTTATTTCAAGCACACTTAAAAAACCCAAACCCTGGTGATGGTCCAAACAACTATTTTTCTTTCCAATTAACAAGTCAGGACAAACCATGCAAATTCCTACATCAATCTTTCATGACATAATTCTACATTACAGAATCGAGAACTATGCCATAAAAAAAAGTTTGGGCAAATTACAGAGATTCCTATTGCTCTTTGATGGATCTGTCTTCAAATACTTGCTACTCTATTAAATCAAGGCAATTACTCAATTCTATACAGAACAGATCTATATAGGTTACACAGAGAAGTCCATTGAACCTATCCGTACAGGGCAAGTGTTGTGTATTTCCACTGCATGTAAATTTAAAATTGAGATTGCTGATTATGCATCAGTATTTTAGACAAGCCCCCTCAGATGAGCTGAGACTTTTTTCCAAGGAGAAAAACTGGCTCATGAAAATATTTATCTGGAAAGATAGTTACAGTGTTACGGGATTTTTAGGGTTTTGTTTGTTTGTGTAACCAGTTGTATGAAAGCTAGCAGGCATTAATGAAATGAGATCCTGGATTAAATCTCAGTTAATGAGATCAGGAGTAGACACATCATTATTCAAATCACACACCATGTGAACAGTATGCACAGCCAGACTTACAAATCAGAGATTAGAATTTAACACTCTTCTTTCTGCAGTTTGACAGCTTAGGGCTAGAGGTCTCTTCATAAATATTGCTGGCACCCACCTGACACAGCTTCACAGGAAAACGTATTACAATTCTGTTTTTTCCCAGTGCTAACCACCAACAATTTCAAGAAGGAACCCAATGGCAAAAGCAGTTCCGCAGCACTTCTGAGAGCCGCTGTCATGGCTTAACCGCAGCCAGCAACTAAGTATCATGCAGCTGCTCACTCCCTCCTTCACCTCCCGGAAGAATAGGGAGGAGAATTAGAAAAAAAGAAGTTAAATCCGTGGGTTAAGAACTATGTAAGAACTAAAATATTAAAATAATAATGGGAATATAACAAAACAAGAGAGAGAAGTAAAACTCAAGAAAGACAAGTGATACACAATGCAATTGCTCACCACCTGCTGACTGATGCCCAAGCAGTGACCAGCCCCTCCTGGTCAACTGTGGCACGGAACAGCCCTTTGGCTAGTTGGGGTCAGCTGTCCTATCCATGCTCCCTCTTGTCCACCTCTTCCCTGGCAGAGCATGGGAAACTGAAAATATCTTCACCTAGGATAAGCGCTACTTAGCAACAACTAAAACATCGGTGTGTTATCAGCATTATTCTCAAATTAAATCCAAAACACAGCACTGTACCAGCTACTAGGAAGAAAATTAAATCTAAAACGAAATTATTTTCCTTCTTAATCTGACCTTGCTTCCTGCAAGCATTACAGCAGGTACGAGTTAATTCATGTGAGTCTGGAATGGGGCCATACACCTTGCAGATTTGTTTTTGTCTAGTACAGCTTTTCAAGTTTCAGCATGCTGCTGATATGCTCATCTACAGTGATGGTTCTCTTTCCAGTAAAGACTGAAGAGGTGCTTTTTTGGTTTGGTTTGGTTTGTCTTTTTTAAAAAAAAAAAAAGAGAGAGAGAGAGAGAAGAGACTGAAAAGATTCAGAGCAAGATTTTTAATAATCCTCATTAAAACATGCCTCAGAACCATGGAAATCCCTTTATAAAAAGTAGGTCACATGTTTCTTTGGAAGCATTAGACTTAATACTGAAGACTTGATATTTAGAAAATTGAGTCCTACTCATAAAGTCTTAAGAGCTGGGAAAACAGAACCAAACCTTAAACAACAGGTCTCAAAAATTCCCTGTCTGACACGGAGAAATACAGCAGTTGTCCTCTACACTTCAGGCTACTTTCTCTTAGTAGAATGGAGGTCTCCAGTCAAAGTTTTTTTTGTGGTAGAACCTCTGGGCCCTTAATATGTTCTGTCTGCTCTGAAAAAGGAACAAGCAGGAGATGGATGCAATCAAAGGAGATGGATGGGTCAACCAATTCAAGCAGAACAACCTTCTACATTTTGGTCTTGTCCAAGAGAAAAGAGGTAGAAAGAATGCAAACAGCAGAAATAGCCATGCTCAACACGGATCCAGAACAGCAAAGAGTATTGCTCAAGATTAAAAAAGGTGTGATGAATGCCACAACTGCCTGAGAAGGTTTGCTATGCTATTGGTATTTGTAAGAGAGGTGCAGCCTAGCATCTCAGATAGGAGAAGATTTGGTGATCATGATCCTCACCTCAAATTACTCAATCTTATAATTACTCAATGTTTGCAAAAGAAACTGGCACGTTATCTTTGAAGTAATGCATCATACTGAAACTACCTTTGCAGTTTCTCAACCTAGTGTTTATTCAGCCAACATGAAACTTTAAACAAACTTTCATGGCTACCAGAGCCACATAAACTTGCTGGCTTGTATTATAAGGGAGAAAAAAAAAGCACAGGACATGTTATGGTCAAATCCACATGAGACAAACTGATGTATATCTGTCTAGTAGGCTCAGCAGGATTCCTGTTTACAGATAAGAGTGGCATGAGAAAGTATGATCTTTGTTTGGATAAGTCCTCTTCCCAGCAGACACAGACACTTTATAGTGTTTCCCAATGTAACATGTGGTACTAGTATGCATGAGGCTCGTTGCTATTAAAATGCCAGCCTTATAAATAAGAGGTGAAAGAAAGGTACTAATTATGTAGTTCTGCTGAGGGGAAAGGAAAGTTTGAAGATGAGAGTTAAAAGAAAGCAAGCAGACAACAGGTGCATTGCAGATACCAAGGACGAAGAAATGCTATGGTTTGGCTGTATATAAATATATATTGAAACTCCAGGACTGATTCCTCTGAATGTTTGCCTTGTTGAGCAGCACTGCAATGATGATGTAGACTGACTCAGCAAGCAGAGGCAAGGAGCCTTCAGCAGCCACAATTCCAATGGAAATTGTCTTTAAATCATTTTTCATTTAAAAACTAAACACATAATTTTTCATTTTTTTTCATTTAAACAAGAATCAACATGAAAAAGTTGCATATGCTGTATGTGGAAGGGAGACCTATCTGTTCATCTAAGCATTAACAATTTTTTTAAATTATGCTTTAGGCTGACTAATGTATCAAGAAAAGAAAAAATCATTTTAGAACAGTTGATACACTCCTGCTCTGTGAGTGCTGTAGGCTGAGGGAAGACACTTATGTGTTGAAGAGGACTCACCTATATTTCAAGTGAAGACTCTGGTGTAACCTTAACTCTGAAACTGCTATATCTCCAATTATATATATGCCTTGAAATTCTGCAAGGTATTGATTTACATGACTCTCAGGAAGACAAGAAAAACAATACATCACTTAGCTTTTGTTCCCTTACAGTAGCTTACCTTGAAAGTAGCTCTCTGCTCTAAAAGATGTGTGTGTATGAAAAAGACAAACCAGAGAAAACTAGGCCATCAGAAAAATCGTTAGATAATTAATATAAATGCAAATATGTCTTAAAAAATAGGAAAGAATCTCACTTAGGAGAAGGGAGGATCCTTACATTTGTGACAAAGACTGATCTCAAGAAGCTGCAGACAAAGCTGAGTAGTTTTCTTCCAGGCAATTCACAAAAGATTCTCTATCCATCCTGTACCTGAACTGTATTTCTTGTTGCAAAAGCAAAAACCAACACTCCTTCTCACAGATACTCTGACAGCTCTAGAAATTCCAGCATTTCCCAGATGTGTTTAGATTTAAAATCTTTCACTGCAAACAGCTTCAAGTTCAAGTGTAGGCTTGGAGGGGGGGTTAGCTTTATAATATTACCTTTGACACCTCAGAGCAGAAACCACTTGCTGCTTTTGTTTTCATTGGGAGCCCTACCTGATACGTTTTCTCCAACTCAAGAAGTACACTTTATGCACAAGTAGTCCTACTGATTTTAACAGGCACCATCATGCAGTAAGATTTTTAGGTATTTTAAGTGAAGATAACTTCCCTGTCCCTTGGAAACAACACTAAACCTGTTAACAGTCTTCTAAACAATAATAAATACGAAAAAAGTCGCTGGCTATTGACAAGCAATAGCAATAATCACCCAAACATTAATATTTAGCAAACATTCAAGTATTTGAAATACACACAGAAACAACTTAAAACTACTAAAACTTGTCTGATTTTTAAAAAGAATATAATTAGTAAAAGAATCTGAGTATGTTCTGGTCTAAGAAATCTGTACTGAATGAGCTGTATCTAAAAGACAATTTCTCAAGAAAAACAAGATCCAAAACCTATCAGCACTTCTTAAACTGTTAATACACTGTTCCTCTCCCACTGGGATAGATGGGATAATACTGAAAATCAGAAAAGTTATGTAAGAAAACCTGCACAGCAGTAGTTAAAAAAAAGAGAAATCTAAAACTCAGGTGTGCTCTACTTACAATCACAAATCAACTAACAGACTGCATCAGGAAAGTCATTAACCACTCCAGCTAGACAAAGCCTCTGATGGACACTTCCCAGAATTCATGGGAGTTGTAGACTTAGTGCAGAGATCTCTTAAAAGGAAACAAGGATAAATACACATCATACTACACAGAAAAGCACAAAGGAAGAGCAATCCCTTTTAATCCCAATATAAGACTGGGAAAAAACAAGGCCTGTTGAGAATGCTCTACTACAGAAAGAGAAACATGAATGCTGAGCAAGCAAACAGCAACTATCTGATCTAAGGGCTTGGCAAGTCCACCGTTGAAAAGAAACCCCACACAGAGCAGGAGAGGTGGACTGGCAGTAGTAAAAGTGGTACCACACAAACTAGTGTGGATGTCTGCACCGTACCATACAACATAAGAGTTCTTGGGTGCAAAAGTGTCATTTACTACCTTATAAGTGATGGTAAATGTAAAGATGTGAAAGGTGGACAAGGTCCCAGTAGTCAGTAGACCACTAGTGATGAAAACAAACTTAGGCGTGCTGTAGGCAGTAAACCCATATGTGCTTACAACAGTATCACCATTTAGCCTTCAGACTTTTAAAAAGAATCGGCTGATACTGTATTTTGCTGCTGGCTACTTCTCATATGTCTTCTGTCCCTCTACCATGTAAATTTTGCACAATCACTGACTACATGGAATATGTATTTACACATTCAGACCTAGGCATTTTCAACACATTTCATAATCTGCCATCTATGCTATCACTAAATTTAAGTTGGCACAGACTACAGGGCACAACTAAAGAATTTGTTTGCTTTGGATTTCATTATTTTCTGGAGCACTGAACAGGGTGTGAACAATGTCAGAGTCACATGAGCCAAATTAACAGATGAAGTACTGGTAGTTCTCTACTGCTTGGTAGTTCTCATCCTGTCACTTTACACATGAGAAATTATCTTTATATATGTGTAAGGACTTCCATAGCAGAGAAGCACATTAGAAGTGTACCTGCTGAAACATTACATCTCACGAAGGTGAGCACTAAAACTGCTACAAGACACATTTTTACCATTAACATTTTGTTGTCAACAAAACAATAAGCCTCAAAAAGGAGATACACCTTTGAAGATGCAGCTTTTATCCACAATATAACTACATCTAGATGATGATAATTTGTAAAGCAGATCTTTTTTTACAAACAGATGGAAATTATTTTACTGTGAGGATGAGGGAGCTCTGAAACAGGCTGTCCAGGGAGGGTGTGAAGTCTCCTTCTCTGGAGATTTTCAAAACCTGCCTGGACATGTTCCTATGTGACCTGATCTAGGTGGACCTGCTTCTGCAGGGGGAGTTGGACTAGATGATCTCTGAGGGTTCATTCCAACCCCTACCATTCTGTGACTCTATGATAAGAGCTCAAAGATATTAGATACAGCTCCAAAGTCTGTACATAAATTTTACTTTCTATCCATCCCATTTGCTTGGAGGCATTAGAAAACAGTTTTCAGTGCTATATGTCCCAAAGGGAGTGAAAGTAGCTCTGCTAGGCTAAATGGGCAGCCACCAAAGCCTGGAAGGTTTTGGTTAAAATGCAAAAATGGCGGATGAATCCTCAAAATGCAGATGGAGTAGGGTACAGGAATAAAGAGAAATTATAGGAAAACCAAAACTTAGCAATATGCAGTCCAAGTAAAGAACTCTTCGACATAAATTTATTCCATGTTCCCACACAGCACTGCCTTCCACCCTCTGAAACTACAGAGGCTCTCTGGTAAGAAAATAAAAACAATCCTGTTTGTTTTTAAAAGGAAACATATATACCGAGTTAGATCCAAAACCCAATGAAAACATCTGAGATTCAAGCCCAGTAGACTGGAATGAAAGCCTCCAAACACTGTAACATTTGTACAAGGTAGTATCTGCCTTGTATGGAATGCCCACTCAAGTTTTTCCTGGTGTGCTGAGGCACTCCTTTCTAAATTCACAGCTAGAGTAAGTATCCAAGAAAGCCTACAGGAAAGTTAGTGATTGAGACAGGCCACAAACCAGACTATCTGAATTTCCTTAAACTACAAGGCAGAGGTCTGTAAACACCCTTGTAACAGTGCCTTTCCAGGCAGTAAGTATACATTATGACAGAAGGAGGCTGTGCCGTTTAAAGGGAAAGAAACAGAAATTCTACAAAAAATACAGGCATGTCAACAATGGTTCTGTTAACGAGTTTCACCTAACTGTAAGTGGTACTGGAGAAGCAAAAGACTTTCTCACTGAAATTCACTATTCCAACTATAACCAAGACTTAGGAGGGGTGAAAGTGGGGAAAAGAACTTAAGTAATAAAAAACAAACTGTAGTCTCTGAAATGGGGATTAACAATCCAGCAGGTTGGGCATCAGCTCCAGTCAAAGACCTGGTTGTGGAAAGAAAATCTCCTCCCCTCTCTCCCTTGAAAATTAAGTCAGTCCATAGACTAGACTGCTAAATACAAAACAAGTCCTAGCAGAGCCAGAAATCAGGCAAACCAAGGACCAGGACTACAACATCAGGAATGCATAAATCAGTAGGCAGTGGTAAACTAAAAACCAGTCTTTTATTTACAATTGTTTCATGAACTCAAGAGTTTTGAGGGACAAGGGACTGAAATTGCTAAGGACAAGCCAAAAAATGTTACAATTCTATCTCTGTTCAGTCACTTTACTGAGACACCAAGTGGCTGCTTCTGAAGTTACAGCATCTGCCTTTTCTTGAGAAAAATAATTAGCATCTGCAATTTTGTACATATGGATTCCAAGTGGTAAATACAAGAAAGCTCAAGTCCATTATAGCACAGTACTGCAATGAGCAGGAGGAGAATTCACAACATTCCTCTTCTAGGATTACATATATTCTCAAACTGATGCATAATTATTTCTGCAAGTGATTACCTGTAAAAACAAAGATACAGGGATTTAAGAAGTATAGTGCCAGATTACTTTTTAGCAGGCCAAATAGCATTAAAGATTTCACTGGCATCATCAATTCAGTAAGCTCACTCTTTGAAATGCATTTTCTTCAACAGGCATTTTTATTTTTTTTTTACTTTTCTCTATACATTTCTTCTATCAGCATATACTGCACACTTAGTGACATTTCAAAACAGTATCGCTAGTGTAATTTGTTCCTTTCTATAGCACTTTCCCCTTTCAATAACAGAAATGCAGCACTTTTGCACAGATTTGTAAAACAGTACCTTCAAGCTGTAATATGCATCTAACCCCCCTCACCTCCCAGGGCTCAGGAAAACAAATAATTATCCAAATCACAGGATTTTAGAAGTTTATGCTACTAAAAGGCAACATTTTTGTTGTGGCTAACATAACTGTCCTTCTCTTGCACCCTACATATTTTAACAATCAATTATTACTACAATTTTAGGTTTTTTTACAGTTTCTCAAGGTGACAAAACTAAATGCATTCAGCGGTCAACAAATCCACCTCCTCTGTCACATTTAAATTATAAGTGACAGCCAGCTTAGCTGGAAGACCTAATTTAACAAAGGAAACGGGCAATTTGAATAAGGCAGAGGAGCTTGGACTTTCTTAAAAATTCACACATATTTTTTTCAGAGCAAAAGAGATCAAGCAAGGAGTCCATGAGATTATATAACAATCAATTTTTAATACAAATAAATGGTAGAGATGCCATTTATCTACTCAACCAATGCAATTACAGATCATAACAAAGAGCAAGATGGGCACTGGAAGTAGATAATTCAAAGCATTTCTTTACTATTCAAAGCATCAAGCCTAGAACTGGTAGGTTATACAGCACCACATATAAAACAAACAAACTGGTTTAAAAGTAGTTTTACATTCCCATTTTGAGAGGTAACAAGAAACATTTCAGTGACAGGTTAATTCAGTGGACCCTACTGTCTGTTCTTCTCAAGTATCCATTACTGCTGAGTGCTGGAAACAGGGCACTGCACAAGACAAACCACTGCTACAGGCAGCTTCTTCATTCTGAAGTGTAACCTCTGTCTTTCACACATGGATCCTGGTACTTACCACCCACCTGCATTGATTTGGAGCAAGTAACCTGTACTCTCCTTGGTTACCTACAAAAGACCAAGTCTGTGGCACTGGCAGTCCTAGCAGCCTTCTGCAAAAATGGAATTGTTAACTCAGTAGTTTCCATCCTTTTGCCACAGTCTTTTAAAGGCCAGGGCACACTTCTGCTTTTCAAAACCATCTTGAAAGAAGTGAGAACTAATATCACTGGGCTAAATGGAAGAGATAGAATCCCTTCTACTACATGTAGAAAGTAACTCTGTTTGGCATAAGAAATGAAAACAAATATGTATTTTTAACCAGAGATTTTGCATTTAGATTTAATAGCTGTTGCCTTCTCCATCTGCTTAAGCAATATAACAGAAGAAAAGTAAGCCATAAACCATGACATATATTTATAAGCCTCCTTTCAAAATTTGCAAAGTAATTTCTTACTCCATCATGACAAAGCTCATCAAGCATACATGTAGCAGTCAAAAGGAGAGTCCTGCCTTTCTGTTTTCCATGAGGTACTAACTGGTTTCCTCCAGGCCTAAACAGAGCCATGTCTGTCAAGTAGGAGCCTCTATCCTTTACTGGTACTGGTAAGGCTGTGATATGAGTAAAGCAATACTCAAAAGATTCTTCTGCTGGTCTTCAAGGTATTCGTAATCCACAACTAGTCACGCAACCTGTTTTGGGCTAGACTCAGCAGTTTTTGGGTGTGTTTTTTATTACTAGATATGAAGGTTCAGACTCCAAATCCACTAGGAAGTGCACCCTAAGCTGTCCTATTGCACTAGAAATGGATCTGTGGGGACAATCAAACTGCTAACACAGACCCAGGAACCAAATCCTACAGCTCAAAAAATGTGCTGAATTGGTGAAAGGCTGCCAGACACACAGGATCATTGTTAGCTGCCATGGTTACTAATTGAGTTTTAACTCTGCAAGCTGTGAACACCACCACGTATAGAACCAGCTATAGAGTTAATTAGTTACAGAGAAAGGAAGAACTTGTAGTGTGGGCAGAAGAGGAATCTCACATGGACAATCATCTGCAGCTTAACTGTATGGAATTTCCAGAACCCTTTCAAAATAAGCAGAGAAGATACCAAGGTTATGGCCCATCCTTTCAGTCTGTTCTTATATTTCAGGATATTATCTCCAATTTCTTCTGCCCCCTCAATTATTATTTCAAATAATCTCTGAGGCACGACAGGGAGGGGGGACATCTCACTGCTGCTGCCGCTTCATAATCCTGACGGCACTTAGCCATCTGACAAATGCTTATAATAAATGTAAAAGGAGGGGAGAAGGCGAGCTAAAACTAATAATGGGTGAAGGTGGAGTGAAACAAAGCAAAGTATCACTGGCATTATGTTTTCAAGGAAGGCTCATTTTAAAAAAACACTAGAAGAAATATCAAATAATTTAAAAGATCAATCAACAGAAAATGCATGTCATCGCTTATATTCTTCACTATTAACTCATCACAGCTTTGACAGATCCTTCTCAGCTACATCACTTCTGAGACCTTTCCAGTTAACACTAGGCTGCTTCAGGTAGGCCTCCTCCTCCTTTTAAATTATTTTCAGAAATACCATGCAGTGTGCCTGATAGGTGAATCATGTATTCTTTCTATACTGTCTCAAAGACAGGCAAATTAGTTTCCTACAGGGCAATGGATCTTAGTTAAATAGACAACTCAAA
Organism: Colius striatus; assembly: GCF_028858725.1. NCBI lineage: Eukaryota > Metazoa > Chordata > Aves > Coliiformes > Coliidae > Colius > Colius striatus. The sequence goes on from NC_084759.1 coordinate 79,889,958, forward strand.
ATACATAGAAATATATAATTTATGTTAAAACTATGAAAATACTTTCCTTAAGACTGGGTGAGATATCCATAAGAACATTTCATTATTACAAAGCTTTCTTTATTCAGGAATAGAGCAACCTCTTCTACAAAATTTCAAACAAATGTCCTTTTTTTTTTTTTTAAGTGATACAAACGTAGCGTGTTGTGCCAGACTACAAAAAAACTAAAGGAAAACTTATACAGCTTAAATAGACTCCCCTTCTTCATTCCCTACTACATATTCTGCACCGTCAATAGCTTCCAGACCATCACAGCCACAAATAACCACCGTACTCAAAGTCTAGCAGAAGTACCTGAAGTCTAGCTAGAGTACTAGAATCACTTTAATATGCCTAGCACATAAATCCAAATGAGTGGCACAGTTTTCACATGTGCCATCTGCCCAAGTACGCACCCAAGATCTTTGGAGAGTCTCCTGTGCTGTCTCAGATCTGCTGCTGATACCTGGGCGAGCTGCAGCAGTGGGAATGTGAAGGAAGGGCAGAAATAATTTTGTGGAACACACTCCACAGACACACCAACATCCCAATGAGCCTGTTAGCAGATTGGTTTCTGGCCAAATAAACTACCGCTGCCTTTTAAAAACAAAAACCCTTCCCAACTAACAGTGACAGTAAAAACAAAATTTTAAGGAAGGTGACCAGTGCATGTGTAGCTAACATATTATTCAGTTCTTTCTTCAGTTAGGCTTTGGCTTTGCCACGTGAATCTGAAAATATTCAGAAAAGAAAAGCCTAATCTGTCCTTCTAGCACCATCAGAAAGTCCACCAGATGAGAAGTAATTGTTCTTTTTGGGCACATGGTAACCCTTTCTATGGGTACTTTGCAATTAAGGCTGTTTTATTTTTAAATACAATGTAAATGTCCCTATGAATAGTAACATCATAGAATTAACCTATTAAGTTATGACATCAGTCTGTAGTGCTGACACAGATACGTTGGATTTTTTGTGCAATTAAACTGATAAAGCTAGATTCCATATGGATGCAAAGGATTTCTGCTTTCAGTATCCATCCTTACTAAGATGTTTCACGAGACACCTCAGCTCTCAGCTGAGCTACAGCAAGAATTACTCCTCTGCCCTCTCAGACTCGGATTCTCCATTATCTGTCTGTAGAGGATTTTACATGCTCTGTATTAAATGGCAAAGATAGTGACAGAGGCCACTGAAGAAGGTCCAAAGAAATGTGGAGTTTTTAGTACCTCTTATGCCTCAGAACTAAAAAGAAAAGAACAATGTAGGAGATGACAAATGCATTCTCAGACTCCTGAGAAACAGTAAGAACACATAAACAACAATAATGTCTATTTTCATGTGCAGTGAGAGAGCAACCACAGATTGTGAAACGACCCTGAAGCACTTTATTATGGTGATTCAGGCCCATTCATCATTTCAAGGGAAAAACAAGCCTCCTAGAACCACCATTACCACCAAAAAGCTAGTCAGTACCCACATCCTCACACCAAATAGTTTGCACCATTTTTCTCTAATAAACATACAGAGGCTTTCATCAGGATATCATTCTTAAATCCAACTGAAGAATCCATCAGTAACAATGCTGGTTGAATGAAGCTACAGGTCAGGATCTTGCTATTGCCAGGTCAGACTGGATATCAGCTGGAGTGGAAAAGAAAATGAAAAAGAAAAATATGCCTTAATTTCCCCTTATAAAGAAAAGGCTTAGAGTGATCACAAAGTCCCCTTTCTGTAGCACTTCTCGTGATGTCCAAGCAAATAGATGAATCCCTACATTTGGCTCCATGCTCATGAGAGTCACAATACTGCCAAAAGTGGAAAGATTTCATCTGTGCAAACAAATATGTTTACTCTTTTTTATTCATTCACCCGTATAATAAACACATTTATTTATTTGAAATTTAAAAGATTGTTTCATAACACAGGAGAATTTCCAAAGCACATAAAAATTCCTAATTTTAGTTTTCATTGCTTTTTCTGCTATTCATAACATCTTTAAACTGTTTGCACCATGGAGTAAACTGAAGCATGATATTTGTAATGCTATCACTTCTCTCAGAATAGTTACATGCTTCTAAATTTATTTAGTGGGCTCTGGAACAGTACAAATCTGTTGCCTGAAGAGAGTTTTGGGGTTTTTTTGTTGGCACATAAGGAAATACATTTTGCTGTTTCATGATTCTTTTTCCTTCCAGAAAAAAACCGTAAGCTAGCACTAACATCATTTGCATTTTAAGATGGACCTCTACTATTCAAGTACTTCAGCACTTTCAGGAAATAGGATTTTAGTTAATTCACAGCAGCCAACAGAATAAATATAAGACAAGAAGAACCAAATGTAGAGCAAATAAATGGTTATTTACTAAATATATAGTACTCTTTGGCATGTGAACACAGATTACACCCAGAGGTAATTATGCCTGTCACTAGTTACAGGTTTTATACCAGATAAATAAAATCTCCAGCTAAAAATCCAATTTACCTTTAATTGTTTGTTGGCATTTCATATTTGGAAACTACTTAGTTTTCCTTCTTTTCATTTACTTCATTTAATGCATCATGGATTAAAACAAAGCTACATAATTTGGCTGATGTAGCAGTGAAAATTTTATGTTTTTTTAATAGCTTGCTAGAATTTAAAATAGGGAAACATTTATTTTGTACAAATATTTATTCCCTTTCATTCTTATTTGTTGAAATATATGTTTTAAGTTAAAAGACAAGTTCAACAATATAACCAACCTGCTTTTGTCCCTTTGAAAATGTAAACAATCCTTGTCCAAAATGCATAGGATCCCAGTAGTATTATCCATTGCTGCAAATTATTTCCTATTGTAAAATCTATATTTATATAGTTATTCTTTTGACATTTAAAAAAAATCTAAATAACAACACATTTGTGATTTAAAAAGAGAAATATGAAAATCGTCCTTTTTATCAAATTCTAATAAGAATCAATTTCTAAGAAAAGAGCTTAGGGCAAAGTAGTTTTAACTGTCCTAAAATCCTAAGCCTTTGAAAAACACACACTTAGAGGTATGTTTTAATATGCCATGCCTTTAAATATAATCATGGGCAGTATTTCTACGAGGAGCATGCTTTTTGGTATTCAGATAAAAATCTGACAAATACAATAACAACTTGAAATTTTAAAAAAAACAGAGTTCATAACTGACTTTCAGAATAGTTGCTAAGATCTTCACAGATTTCATCCTCATTGACCAAGTTTGAAGCCTCTATCCAATCCTAAAGCAAACTGTACCGCAGTTCCTGGGATGCTGGACTGCATTTACTGCAAGACTACAAGAAGGGGAGCAGAAGTTCCCCTCACGACAGCTCTCAGTTCTGCCAGGAAGGGCTCAAGACACTCATACCAAGACTAAGCCTTGTGTCTCCAGTGGCTCCATGCTATCACAACAACAGAAGGAAATCATCAAGGATCAAGTTGGAGGAACAAAAGTACTGAGGGAGGAAAAGCATTTATACTGAAATTAGGATCTGGATCAGAAACTTGTTGAGGAAGGAAACAAGGGGCAGAGTGGAGGGTGAAGCAATGCAAATTCAAGGTGATGACCTGGGATGCAAGGAGGGGGAGAGAGGAAGGAAACAGAGCAAGTGGGAAAAGGAGGAGGCCTGGCCTGGTTGAAACAAGATGACATGCTTAAGAAGCCCTAGAGGTGGGAGTGAGGAAGGGCCAGTCATAGCTGACAAGGAAGGTCAGGAAGGGGCTGAAGCTTAAGAGTAGAAAGCCAGGAAGAAGGGAAGCAAAGCAACTGAAGCAAGATAATGAGCCTGAATAAAAAAATGAAAAGCAGGAGCCTTGTAGAAAAATAGTTTGTTATCATGCAAATCAAAGGCTAAAAAAGTATTAGGTCCTAGGTAAGCTGGCCTTTCCTGAAGTGCTGCATACAATTTTTTCAGTTAAAAAAGGAGTAATCACACTTATGTAAGTAAAGCAAAGGGCTGAGAGAATCAGTGGAGAGGACACTTGAAAGGGGAAATCAAAAGAGCCTGGCCTGTTTGCTAGGTTGAAAATATATACGATTGCTCTCTAAAAATACATCGGAGGGGAAGGAATAGCAAAATAACAGGAAGGAAAGGAACTATTTAATCAGAAATATAAATAATGAAAATAAATGAGATGAGATCTGCCAGGAAGAATTTTATGCTAAACAAGGGAGGAAAATTTTTTGTTGCCTTTTTTCGGTAGTGGTGTTTTTGTTCATTTGATGGGGGGAAGGGAGGGGTTGTTTGGGGTATTTTTAATCATAAGAATGATATCTTGAAAAATATTTGAAAAGAAGATTTTTTTCTAAGTTCACAAAAGCCTCAAAGACCTACCAAGCTACCAAGCCAAAACCCTCCCTCCAAAAAAAACCCTGAACCACCACCTTGAAATCTTTCAGAGCAGAACCTGCTGAGCTGGTAAGAAGAGCTATCTGAGGTGTGCAGGAGCAGCAGGCCCCTCACCTGGAGGCCCTGTCCAACAGCGCCTTATACTAGAGCTGCCTTTCTTCTTCTGCCTCCTGACAGCACAGGAGCCAGTAACACTCTCCAGACAAAAAACACGTGGTTTTTCTCTCTGTCGGCTTTGCTTTTAGCCTCTCAATTCCAACGGCTACAGCCAAAGTCAGTGAGCCAGTAAACCACAGTTTACTGAGACCAGCATACAAAGACAGCATTTTGGTTTGGTTTTTCTAAGCTCTGTGCTCTGATTTTGAAACATTTGTAACACTCTTCTGACATCTCTGGCACAATCCCAAAGACAAAGGTAAGCAGCATTAGCTGAATGATTTTGGCAATACAGAAATGTATTTTATTGGAAGATCTGCAAACTGAAATAACAGGAGTTCTGGATCTATTCTGGGACCCAGCGTAAATCAAAAATAACACCCATGCACATTATCTACTTTGACAAGAGGCTTTGTTCTGTTTTTAACTGCTGTTTAATCATTGTTCTACTTGCATTTGGAATAGATATATTTAATGGTGAAGTCCTGTTTCCATTGAATTAAATAGGAACTGTAGCATTATTTTGAGTGGAGACTAGGATTTTACTCCAGACAAAAGACTTACCTTGGAACTACAGAACGTAGTAGTTGTAATTGGTTAATCTTTCGATTCAGGAGAAAAGCTGGTACAATATACCACAACTGAAAACTTTCATTTTTATTGCACCAAAGTGGTTCCAAAACAACCAGACTTCCTTTAAGCAACATGATCTAGAAATTAACCACAAGTAATTCATCATTTGTTTGCTATGAGGAAAAAGATACATGGGTCCCACAATAGACAACTCTGCAAAACAACTGGTTAATTGTATGCTTCATTCAGTATTTACTGGGTACATTTCTGGTGAAAAAAAGACACAAAGCCATTCCACTGTTAAGTAAGTCATTTTGTGGTACTATTGTAATGAATACTTTTAGATTGCAAAATTATTTTCAAAAGGTCTTCTTTATAGGACTTCTAAGAAACACTTAAACAGGAGTCACAACTTTGGCTGATCCATCTTCCAACCAGCCCACCCTCATACCTATTTTTGCCCTAATGCTCCACTCCCAGACACTCAGGATATTTTATGTTATTTATGTGTAAAATAAAACTACTCTCAGTTTAAGTCACATTGTTTATAGATGCCCTGCAACTCCAGACTAAGGGCTTCAGCTCTCATCACAACCACATCTCATCTTTCGTTCAAGACTGATCATTCTTTTCTTTCTCTTGCAAAGAGGATTTTGGAAGCATGACCCCATCTTAACTAGTTGTTTTGCCCACCTGAGTACACAGGCACACTGATAAAGGCTACTATGAACTCATGCATCTGACATAGGTTAATATTCACTTCCACTCATCTTGAAGCCTTTCCAATACATCACTTCCGTAAAAGCTGAGGGTGAGAGAAGAGTATACAAAACCAGCCGCACCCAGAATGTTAACCCCCTTCACAGTGCAGCTTCCACATCTTATGTGAGTACACTGAAACTAGGTCAGTGCTGTAAGAACAATGGAAGGGAATGAATAAGAACAGGTGATAAGAACAGTGAAGGGAGTGTATGTTCTGAATACATTCAAAATTAGATTTAATTTCTTTAAAATACACCATAAGATCCTATGCCCTCATTTACTTTAAAACATTCCTACAGTAGAAGACTGGGCTGACTAAAACAATCCTCAATGGCTGAGTTAATGGCTTCTTGTACATCTTGTTTTATTTTAATGAATACTTCTCAGCTGCATCACTGCACCATTGACCAGGTTTTAGTATAGCTTCTTCTTCATTTCAAAAATGCAATCAAAAAAAGAAAAATTATTTGGAATTCAGATGTTCTAATGTTCCAAAAGGCCCTTTTACCCTGGCAAACAAGGAGAAATATGTGCACTCAAACTTATTAGCAACACATACTTTCTAACATCAATGAAATTACTTTGATTTGTCTATGATATGACCAAAAAAAACCAACCAACCAAAAAAAAATCTTGCTTTTCTAAAAAGCATAGTTCAGATTAAAACACAGTTGAATGCTGGTATGCTTATCTCTGTCTGCATCGCTGTTACTTAACAGCTGCATTGCTTTTTAAGAAAAATAGGAAAAAGTGTATCAAGTACATAAATTAATAATAATGGAATTGTAAAAATACAATTATTACATTCCCATTCTGTGGCAACCAGAGTGTTCTCTCTTGTACAGATATCTAACACAGAGCAGTATTCAAATGTTTCATCTCTTCTATGACAAACATAAGGCTGTATCTTTGTTTTCTCACAAGTTCAATTTCAACTGCTCTGCATTTACAGATGACTGCCAGCCCACGATGAGAACAAGCTAGCTGGAGGTAACTACTCTGAGTGGGTTTCAAACAGTTCCCAATGGAGTGGTTTCTCTAGAGCAGAAGAGGAGGAGGAGAAGGAAGTGAGAAGGGGAAGAAACAAAGACAAGGAACTCTCACGGGTCGCCACTGTGGAGATTACACTCTCAGGCAGTTTCTACAAACTTCCAAACCAACTTCTAGAAACTTTAGTGTATCCACAAGTACTGTGTTGAAAGGTCAAGTAAACATGGCAGTCACTTCTCACCACCAGCCCACAACACTGTAAAGCAGGCCCCTGAAGCCATCAGGCCTGAGTTACAACTTCAAGTAAGGCAACATGAGGACAAGAGCACTCCAGGCACACCAATCCTCTGTCAACCACCACAGTCCCACTGCAGTCTCTTCAGGAACACTGCCTTAGACACAGATGCAGGTAGGCAGCATTTAAGGCTGGCAGCATCTAAGCTATGTCCATTTAAATACTAAATACAACTTAAGATTTACTGTGACAACACCTAGACATACTGTCTGGGCTTCCTAGAACCTCTCAAACCCTCACATCACTCCCTAGCAACTAGATCCCTATCCTATCAACCTAAAATGTATATTATTTCCCTAAATGCAAGGAAGAAGAGGCATTCCTCTTGCAGGAACCTCACCCATTAGCTGTAAATTACAGTAGTTACAAAAGGCAAGCCAAGGAGAGTCATTCATACCAACCATACGTGGCACATGTGACCATTTTACAAAGACGCTTGTGCAGCTTGAATTGTTACATTTACTTTTAGTACGTAGTTAGTCTACAGCATTAATCTAATCAGGCAAAGGGATTTCTTACGAGTAAATTCTACCCCAAAGGCTAACTGTCACATATATGGTTGCATAATAGTTACAGATGTCAGGTTTTGAGGATTTCTTCAGGCATCTACAAGAGATGACCTTACTACTTCTTTTTCCCTCTTGCTTCCACCACGGCAGACATTAGACAGAACTGGCATTCAAAACAAGACAACAGGCGAGACCATGATTATTTCTACTTTCACCTTTCATGTGTTCTTCATTTACCTAAATCTTTAGCATCTCTTTTTTTCACCTACATGTTGAAATATTTGTAATTTTTTTTGATTGGCATTTAGAGAAAAAACAGTGAATAATATTTTTTTAAAACCCACTTGGCTTCTTTCACACCAAAGGATGAGGTCACAGAGCTGTTGACAATTATTTTAAAACAATCAACCTTTCATTGACTGATGTGATTGTGCATGTTCACACAGCTTAATAAAATACAGGCTTACTCCTGTCTAGAGCCTCAGGATTGCAGCCACAATATCAAATAGTAGTTTTCCAGGCCTGGAAATGCTTTTCTAATAATTTCAAAGACCAAAGAGAGATCCTATCTTCCTTAGTACTTATTCCCCAAATTTGAATCATTATTTCCTAGCTCTTAAGTGCTCTAAAAATGTGGCTCTTAACAGCAAATATATTAAAATTATAATTTTCTTAAATCATTTTCATTGATGGCAAGCTTAAGTATTCCAATGAATTCTAAGAGTCTCTCCAGCTGCCTCCCTTTGCTCCCCCTTAAGTCTCAGGAGCTCAGCCATCAGGCGCAAGAAACTTCCTGCAGAACTCAGAGGGAGGGAGGAGAATGACTCATCTGTGTCTCCCCAGATCTCTGAAGAGCAGCTTCAGCTTGAACATGAGCAAGAGAACAGTCATTTTAAAAACAATAAACGACTCTGGCTCCTTCAGCTGCTACTGTGACCTGATCTAGGTGGACCTGCTATGGCAGGGGGGTTGGACTAGTTAATCTCTAAAGGTCCCTTCCAACCGTACCATTCTATGATTCTATGATACTCAAGAGTCAAAAAAAAGTGGCAAATAAACAAATGTCTGAACTCTTTTGACACAGATTGGGGGACAATTTGTGCCAAAAATTGTTCAAAGTGTCCAAGGCCCTGAAAGGCCTACATCTACCTAATCTAGCTAATAATACATCTTATACATCTCTGGCATACCGTGTGAAAAGCTTTATGAGTAGTTGAGGACTTCCAGACGTTTGTTTCCAGATGTTTGCCACTTTCGAGCAATCAAACAGTTCAAAAGAAGTTAGAGGCAAACAGGTGGCATCCAAGGTTCATGACGTTTCTTAGTCAAGAGCAAATTCATAAACCATGAGAGTAGACTCAGTATCAAAAACTATGCATTTCAAGATGTTTTCTTCACAGATTACTTGAAGGAGTTTCAAAATAAAGAAAAGCAAACGCACATACTGCATATTATTAGTAGTTTTCCGTGCTCTATGAAATCAGAAGGGAAAAGATACTAACTAGTGCAATAGGATCCACAGGCTTCTCTAATGTGATCTCATCTTCCCCTTTGTGTCAGGGATAGGAAACTTTATACCTGGTTTCTCATCTGTTCAAGTTGGCATCATAGGCATGACCTGAAACTACAGCTTCAAGTTTTAGGACCATAACTTTGTGATTAAGTTTGCAGTTTAAGGCTGGAAATGTAATCTTTTGGGATTGCCAGAGACTGCTTCCTTGTCCTGATAAAGCTGTACTTGTTAGAGAATCCATTCCCACAGTCTTGCTAGGGGTCATTTTCCCCAGGGTGCAGATACAAAACACAACCTGTGGCCTTGTCAAGGAGCCTTGTGAGGGGTTTAGACAAGCTCCCAAGCAGCCAGACAGCTAACCTCCTATGGCCTGCACCTACCAGAGTGCTCTGGAACCAAACTGCAGGTGAGGTCACTACTCCTACTTTTGCAGCAAATTCCCAATCATCCTCTGAAGACTGAAACACATTCAGAACCAAGAAAGTGCAAAGATAACCTATTCCATTCTGCAATGGTGACAAATTTCATAAAAAACGAATGCTTTTCAGAATAACCAAACCCCTCAGGTTCAGTCTGTTACAACATAAAACCAGATTTCTGATTTGTACCTATGCTATGTCCCTGCTAATACAGCTATCTCCTTTGAAAACAAGCTGCTCTAGCAGTTGAGAAGAACTTTTTTTCCAGAAGTGTAGTAAGTCCCTAAAGTCTCTGCAAAGACTCAAAAACCCTTTCTAAAAAGTGCAAAATGAAAAGAGTATGGAGATGATGAGCCACCATTACATGATTTAAAATTTTAACAAAAGTTCAGGAATTAAAGAAAAAAAAATTGTAACACTTCCTCTCATTTCTCTAATATTGGTAAGATAAATCCATGAAGCATAAGACATTATATATCCCTTGAGACAAACATTCCCTGAAGTATATACTGCATAATAGCGGTAGTTGAAGCTATGCCAGTAACTTATGTCTCAGGCTTTAGCAATGTCAATTCATCTATTGCAGATTTATGCTGTTTTAATAAAGCACGTTGATCATCTTTCCACGAACTCTGTCTTTAAAAAAAAAAAAGTTATTACTTAACCAATGACCTTTTAAAGTAGAAATACACTGTAGAGAAAACACATTTGATATGTCAGGCTATCATACTTGAATAAACATGGTAAAGTTTCATGCTTTTGTGAGTCAGCTGGTCATCCCATCTGAGTAGGCAGGAACTCTTTTTTTTTTTCCTTTCAAGTAATGAAGGAGTACAAAAAAGAGCTTTGCTCTTGACAAAGGGCAGCTTCTAAGAGTGCCTATAGAATGTAAGATACTCATCGAAGATGATCATTGTCACACTATATGATGAATCTTACCACCTCAAGAGTTACCAGCTTTCACCGCATTATGCTGCATTCTTTAAGCTGGAAAAGTCCTCCGGGTTAGGTCATTTGTGACAGTAAAGTACAGCAATAGTTACTCTTCTCATTTCAGCAAAATGGCTATAAAACTGATGTAGAAATAGCTTCTGCAATAAACTGCTGCAGCCTTTACCTCATCCTTATTGCTTTTGTCAGTCTCTCCTCAAGAGAAGAGGGCAGTTACATTTCCTTCCACAATTCTTTTTACAGGGTTTGCAAAAAGGCAGCAAAATTATGACAGTATCTCTTCTTTTTACTTACAGCAGAAATCAGTTAGACAGTCTCTTCCTAGCTGTTGGTCATTCCAATTGTTGCAGTTCCATTTTAGAGAGTAAAATAATTTCCATATTAAGTAGCATTCTCTCCTCACCAAAACCACTAGTTCTTCCACAAGCTTCATAAAGCTAACATCAAGTAGATCCTCTGATCACACTATTTACATGATCATTTAGGGACACTATGTTCACACAAACAAGTTGCTGCTTGAATCATCATACCAAATAAAGAAGTATCTGAAACTCAAATCAGAAACATATTGTCATTAACTGGCTTTGCTTTTAGCATGCAAATCTGAAAACAGGCAACTAGATGCTGTTTCTGCTTACATCAGATCATGCTTGAATTTATGCAAATTCAATTTATGCAAATTTTAGAGAAAAGACCAAACCATACACCTAGTAGCTAATGAAACAAAAGCAATCATGATAGCATCAACATATCCAAACCAATAATTAATGCACTCCTCTAAAAAAACCACTGAGTTTGAGACAAAGTTACAGCAATTCAGACTACCCAAGAAAAGATACTAATAATTACTGTTTCTCAAAACAACAAGCAGATTTTGCTTTTCAGAGAGTTTTAAGTCCATTTTACAAATATAGATTCATGAACTGATATACAGGTTACTGAAAGTAAGTGGAAATTATTGAACAGATAACAGATGAGTCAAAGTCAATATACACTGCAATACTGACATTTAATCTGGAATACTATGTATCATGCTTTATCATGTCCTGTGTGTCTAACATGTGAACATGTGTTATAAATAAAATTCAGAAAAGTGTTGCTTATATTCTCAAGGGAATATGAGCCGACCTCACATCAATATCTCAAGCAGAGATATTTAAGCACAAAGACCAACAGGATTGATGAAATACTATGGGGGGGAAAAGCAAAAAGTCATCTTAACTTACTAGGAGAGTACTTTCACAACAGCAAGTCATAAAAACTGGCCATTAATAAACTTAGGATAAGGCACGAAGGAACGTTTCTAACCACAAGATCAAAGAGGTTCTTAAGCAACATTTAGGGCATACCAAAAACAAAATGAAGCTTCATAAATGTGAAATACAGGCCCTGCAAGAGTAAGGGGACTGGAACTCTAGGAACCAATAATTTTCCAAATTAATCTCATGCTCTTACTCTCTCATTTATAAATAAATCCATACTTATACACACACATCCCCATGCTAATCAGACACTCTTTTGGAAGGTACTCAGAGTAACATCTCTGTGTCTTGTGGTTGAATATTAATATTTCTACTTCTTGTATGCAAGTTTTTCCAACAGTTCCCTCTAAACATTCTCCTCCATTGATTCTTTTACATCAGACAAGCCTTGAATTCTTATTACTGTCTTTCACACAATGTGGATACTCTTCTCTCTGTAGCTACCTACTTTCTTGAAGGGTTACACAACTTGCAGATAAGTTAATACACTTCTTCACAGGTAAAGGTCACTTAAGTTGTGGGATACAGTGAGAAAGGAAGAGAGCGGGATACACATAAAAGCAAGGTCCACAGAAAACTAGAGTTTAACAGAAGAAAAAAAAAAATCAGCTAAAGGCACTGGAGTTCATCCAGCCTATTAAAGTGCTTCATAATGTTAAAACTTCCTTCATCATTCTTACCATAAGTGCATGTGTGTGTAAGCAGTGGGAAAGGCATCATATTTTTTACTGGAGTGTGAAAAATGCTGCTTATTGAAAGAAAAAAATAACTAGCTATAATTAGAAGTGGAAACTAAAACCAACACTTCACTTGATTATACAGAAAAGGCACCACTTGTTCACAAGATACAGCCTCCAGGTGGGCCAAGAGTCTTATCCTCCACACTTCAAATAACATCCATCTTTACTATTCCATAGTGGAGTAATCCCTATAGAGCCAAAGTACTGTGATCAAAATAATTGTTTTACAGACTCACAGAACGTCTGAGTCAGGAAGGCATCTCTAGAGATCACCAAGTCGAATCCCCTTGATCAAAGCAGGGTCATTGAGAGCAATATACTTAAAGCTGTGTACAGCTGGCTTTAATTACATTCAAGAATGAAAGCTACACATCATCTCTGGACAATCTGTTCCAGTGTTTGACTGGTTTTTCACAAAAATATTTTTTGTTAAGCATTAGGGCCTTATGCAGCCACGTTCTGAATATCTCAAAGGATGGCAACTCCAGTGCTCAATCACCCATAAGAATAAAAAGCTTTCCTTATGGTTTTGCATTCTCCTGTATTTCAATACATGCTCATTGTCTCTCCTCTTTTCTCTGACCACTGTCAAGATAAGCCTAATGTCTCTACCACGTCACATATTCACATACATGGATAACATCACCCTGAGCCTTCTCTTCTCCAGGCTAATCAGTCCCATCTCTCACAGATGTCACAAGCTCCAATTCCCCAACCAGATTCGCAGCTCTTCACTCAACTCGCTCCAGTATCTCCAGCTCTTTCTTGCATGGCACAACCCTGAACTGGACACAGCACTCCCAATGTGCCCCACCAGAAAAGAGAAGAGAGGAAGGATCACATCTCTCCACCTGCCTCCTGACAATGCTCTGCCTGATGCAGCCCAGGAAGCAGGGAGCTCCTTTGCCACAAGCATACTTTGTGGCACTCATGATCTACACTATGTGCACCAGGATCCCTGTGTCCTCTCACCAAAGCTGCTTTCCAGCCACTCAGCCCCAGCCTGTTCTGCTGCCTGAACTTATTCCTCTACAGGGGCAGCACTTGGCATTTCCTTTGTTTATCAGGCTCCTGTCAGCCCATTTTTCCAGCCTCCTGAGGCCTCTCTGAATGGCAGCACGACTCTCCAACACGTCAAACGCTCTTCCAGTTTTATAGCATCTGCAAACTTGCAGAGAGTGCACGCTGCCCTGTCATCCAGCTCATTACTCAAGATGCCGAGCTGCACCAGACCCATTATCCACCCCTGTGGCACACTGCCTGTGACCAGCCTTCAGCTGCACCTCATGCTGCCTGGCACTTCAGACCGGTTTTGATCCACCTCACCGTCCATTTACCTGGTCTGCACTTCGTAAGTTTGTCAATGAGGATGATACAGGAGATGCTATCAAAAGCACTGCTGAAGTCAACATAAACAGCGTCCACTGCCCTCCTTTGCTTCACCAAGTCAGTGATCTCATCACAGCAGGTTAGCATATCGGTTGGACTTGACTTCCCCTTCATAAATTCATGCTAACTACTCCCATCAGTTTCCTTCTTTTCTCCTTTTCCTTCTTAAACATATGAACGACTTTTGTTTTCTGCTAGGCTCCAGGAGCCTCCCCCAAGGTTCCTTTTGATAAAATAAATTTTCCATCTGGAAATTATTTCCTCTGGGATTTTCTTTTGGTTTAGGCATTATAGCAGATTTGTCTACCTTTATGATATATGAATGAAAAGAAAACTTTTTTTTTTCAGATATCAGGCTGGGTTGCAGCAAAGACAGAGAGAAGGGAGAAGGCTTTTTACTGTGGAAGCAAATGTGACCTAGAGTTACTAAATTACATTTGACAAAATAAAACAGGTCTTCAAAAACAAAACACTGAAAATGAAGTTAATTTTACTTCTGCAATTAATCATATCACAGACCTAGTATCCATGTAAGGTCAAGGAGTAGAAATGTAGTTGTGTAAGACATAACTATCCAAGCAATTCCAGCATTCGTTCTTTGACAGCCTTGATTAAAATGCTACTTTTCAGATTAAAATGTGTTCTTTAGAATAGATATACATCCTGTCAGCTGTGGTAAAAAAAAACAGTGAACATATGTTGTGTGTGTGTATATATATATATATCTATCTATATATATGAGCATCTAATCTTCCTGTGGGGAACTATGCTACGACAGTGGTTTTGGCCAGAACCACACTAACCTTTGTCCGCAATAACCTTTAATACATGGCAGTGTGGCAGAATTGATACCTGAGAAGTTACGTTTCCTAAACTCAGGTGTAGATGTTATGCTGAACAACTTCCAAGAAGTTAAGTTGGAAACAGCAAAATTAAGGAAATGGTACAGGCTAGGAGTAGGGTGCGAACAAGATCCTAAAGGAGCTCCTGTATAATCCATCACATAGTTCACAGATATTAGAATGCGGCTTTTACCAACACTGTAAGGAATTACTGAATTTGTGTGATTCGTCCCGTGCCTGCTTCTGCCATGTCTATTACTCTTTGCTCTCTTTCTCTCTTGATCAAACCTGTGCTTCCTCAAACTTTGCTTAGTCACACCATTACTACTCGCATGAAAGCAAGCTAACACAGTAGAAGTTGCACAGCTCTTCTCTCTGCACATAAGCACACCCAGCAGAGCAGAGCTGCAAGGCAACACACCACTGAACACACCTTCAGTTTTGTGCTAGCATAGCTACGATTTTCGCACCGCACGGAAACGCCTCTTTAACATTTTAAGCAATGTCATTTGGTGCCTTAGCTACATTTCCTGTGATCCTCTGAATGGTGGAGTTAGCTTACTATGGGTTCATTTTAAGTTCTTCCAGATACCCTGTAGGTATCCCTTTCACTTAAAAAATATGCTGAAGAAACTGTTCAATCACTCCCTACTAGCTGTCTCATCTGCTAATAGTTGAATACAAAAATAATGCTAGTGTTTTATGACAAAGCTGTTTGAATCTTAAATACTGTTCTAGTATCTTGCACAAATTACACTTCTGTAATTATTTTAGCACTTGATAATTCAATCTGTATATTAATTACCCTCTACTTCCACTCACAGAATTCAAATCAGAATTCACATCACTTCTGTCTTCTAAGAGTGCAGAAAATGTATAGGATAGAAAGATAGGTGGCTAGTAACTATATCCAAGAGCAGCTACATTTAACTAAGAGGCACAGCTGTAAATTCCATGGAGGGAATGGAAAGAAAGAAAAAAAAAAAGACACAAAAGCAGAAGGGAAAAAAGGTAGAGGCTAAGTTGCAACAATGTGCTATGTATGTTAGAAACAACCAGAGTGGAATTTTCTAAATTAGGTACCTAAAATGGTACCTACTTGCAGACTTCTGCCAGCACAGCTGGAGCAGGAAGGCTGCAGATGTGATTTGTAACTGAACCAGCAAAAAACCCCTACCTTCATTACCCAGCAAAACTGGTTTAATTGATTGAGCTTTTACTGGTACAGCCTGTCACTTGCTGTACGTGGTTTTACTAGGTGTCTGTGAAGCAAAGCTTCGCTATATAGCTGCTTTGCAGCAGAAGCTCTCTGGCAATACATTATACTAATACTCTTAAAGATAAAGAACGATGGTACAGACAGAGAAAAAGAGATGCAAGTTTCTACCACAAACAAGGCTGCTCAACCATAACGTTTACGTAGAACAATTTGGGTTGGTATTACCTTATGCTGTGTATTTTTGCAGCAGATAATATCTACACACATTCAGAGTAAAAGGAAAAAATATTTCAATTGGCAACTGTTAATATCACAAAAAACAAGGAATTATGTTTGTGACACAAAATAATCTTTACTGAATAATTAGTACTATTTTGATGTATTTTTGTACACCTAGAAAAGCACTTGTAATTAATTGCTCTGTATTTTCACTAAACCATTATTTGTGACACCTTTTCATGAGACCTGTTTATGTGTATTTCCCCAAGAGCAGCAGGATGCGAAAACTTGCTACTTTGAGGTGAAGCTCAATAAAATGATGGTATCAGTATAATGGCAGCATGGTAGTCATAATGCCATTTCAAGTTCAAGTCTCCTCCTCCTAATATATATCATGCTCTAACGATGCACACATCCCTTTTCTCTCAAGCAGTCTAACCAGCTAATACTAACTGGCCTTAACTAAATATAATTGCCTGTAGCCAGTATTTATCTTTAATTTTGTTGTTTGTTGCCAGATTTGATGAAGGGACATGGAGCCTGGGAGCTTAGTCAATTTTTCCAACAATACAATGTAGTAGGAGAGGGTAATTTAGTCTCTCCCTGAAATCTTGTTTTCACTTTACCAACGCCTGAAAACATCAGTAGGAAACAAATACATCTGTTAGCATTCATTAGCAAATGTTGGTGGTGTTGCCTGTTAAAACTCAAATCTCATTTCCCTGTCTGTCCCTCCTAATACATTCTTCAATGGTATGAGCTGAGTAGTTCATTTTAGTACAGACAGGCTCAAAGGCACGATTGAAAAAACCTCCACTAATATAACCAGTCTTCAAATAAGAATTACTCTCTAACGCAGGTATAATAACTATTTTTTCTCATTCTTTATAGTGTTGAGTGTCATGGAGCTGCAATTTGACAGCAGAAGGACATGGTACACAGACTGGAGAGGCAGGTTACCAACACAAGTAATTCCAGGCAAGGAAGCACTGAAGGAGTTCTTCAGCCTTGTAATTTATATGCCCAGTTTCAAGTTCATGAGAAAATAAAAGCCTCAGAATTTGCCGAGTAGGGGAGTGGGAAGAGAAGGGCAGCTTTTAATGGAAACATAGGAACCTTAAAAAGTAGAGTATAGCCACTTTAAAGAGATGAAATAAAAATTACCCCTGTAAAAGTATCTGAATACTCACTAAGGAAACAATGAAAAGGTAAAAATTTATATCACATTATTACACAGTGTCACTGCAAGTGTCACAAAGCTTCAGAAGAGCAAGCAACAGACATTGTTACCTCCTTGTATTAACTGTTTCAGAAATAAAAGATTAGTGTTATACAATTGCTTAGTGGAGGAATGAATTTTGTAAACAGAAATCCCTTTAATTTCTGATACTTTAAACTTGTATGTTCTGGTTTTAGACTTAGTGTCTCTTTCTGCATATCACACATATACATTATGTGTGTCTACTACATGCATACACAGGCATTGCTGAAAACATTTTCAAAAGAGATTTTACTTTTTAAAAAGAACTTTTACTTTACAGTTTAATGAGGCGTTTCTCTCTCACCACTTACTCAAAATATTCCTCTGATATTCCAACAGACAGTTTGCCTAGACTCACATTGTCTGAAAGGCTTCAGAAGTTCAAACGACCCACTAAAAACACATAGGCTGACAGGACAGAAGTGGTAAGAATTGCCTTAATTGCAGAGCAACTAAAGACTATGAAAGGCAGTGCTCAATCCTGGAAGAACTGGTGTAGGTAAGCAGTTGTATCCTCCTAGTCGTTCCATCAACTTCAGTGAACTACTTGTATCCAGAATTTATTTCTGTACAATAGTTTTTAAAAGGATCTGCCTCATTGCTGTTCAGTTAAAGAGGTTTCAAAGTACATGTGAGCTTTCCTTCTGCAGAGAAAAATACTGGAGATATCGCACAGCAAGGTAAAATAAATTTTAACTCCTTCCAGAACTTTAGCTTAGCTTTAGCATTCTATACCTTTACAAAGTATCAGCAACAAACCAGGTTTTGGTTTTCAACTAACTGTCATTATTTCTGACAATCTATTCACGAGAACTAACAAACTTAAATTCACAACTGTAGGCTTTCAGGTGCTTTCAGTTTGAAACTATAGGTGTCACAAAGAAAGGTAAATAAAAGTACACCACAGAGCATTACGAATCAACTGAAGGTCAAAAAATGAAGAAGCTGTGTGGGAACAGTAGAAAACAACTTAGCATATGTCCTTTTGTACATGTGCAACAGTATATTTCAGGTTGTTGCAAGGACTTTTTTCCATGAAATAAATTGTACAGAAAATATTCAACTAAATTTTAGAAGCAGACTCCTCTAAAACAGAAGTGAAGCGTTAAAAAATTTGCTGAAATCTACATTGAAACATGTATGCAGCACTTTGGTAGGTGAATTTTAGGCATTTTTAATTCAAGATAGTTGAAGTGGTAGGCATTTTTCCATCTATAGTTGCCTAATTCAATCCTGAAAGGAGAGTAAGTCAGGTCATCTTAGAAAGACTTTTAAAGGAGGAACAGGTTATGTTTTGTTTTTGTACTTAATAGTACAATAAAACTAAGACACCGGACATTAGGGAAGGAGAAAGAAAACACTAAGACTTGCATCTAACCTTCTTCTGTCTATAGTTAGCAGGTGTTCATTGGGTCAGTGATTTGGCAACTGCTGATGACAGTGTGTGAACCACATACCTAAAGTGCCACGGCTACATAAGGGAGAAAACATGACAATGTATAGTAAAGTGGGCAGGCTGCTCACATGCTGGCAGGGTCCAGGGGTACAGCATGATAGGGAAGTTTGGAATGAGGACATAGAAATGTAAAAGAACCCCTTCAAGAAACCAAAAAGCTGATAAACACAGGTGGCAAAAGTAAAGCTGGATGATATAATGCTCTTGGCATCAAGTAGGAAGAGAATATTTTTAATCCAAAATGATAAAAATGAATTTTATTTTCTTTGTGCTACTAGTTAATAAGCAAATACTGACAAATAAATCAGATCACCTAAACTCACTTAAGCATGTCTAAAATGGAAACCAAGTCTTAAGCTAAGCTGGTTATCACAAAAGAGTCAAAATAATAGCAGTAACTTGTAACTATAAGCAGTCATGAAAGTTAGGAAAGAAGTTTCTGGTTTAGAGTTGTTTTCTGCCAGAAGAATGTTTTTAAGGGGTTTTGATGACAGTGGCCTATAGCGTCTGTAAGGCAAATGCAAGTTCTCTGGAAGAACAAGCAGTAAATGAATCTTTCAAAGGCACAGTGAATCTCCATGCAGTGGGAAATGAAATAACCAAGGATTTGTGAAGCAGCAAATACATACACTCAACATCTAGCACAGTGCTGAATGACTTGTGGTGCATTTATCTTAATATTCCCAGACACACTCCCACCCCCCCATCCCCTTTGCAAGAAAAGAAGACAAAAAAAATAGAATGAATAAAAGCAGAAGCTATTACCCCTTTCCATAAAGATGACAGGTTTGCCTTGTTCCTTCCTCCAAGGGTGGGAGATACCAATATTATTTTTTAAAATGTATGCTCTACTTGTTTCTTCCCTTCCATCTCTCACCATCTCCCGCCACAGCCATCATCACTAAGTATCTGTCACTGAAGAATAAGTCTGAAGCCAGAGTAATTCATCCTATTACGTGACGGTAGTTTACTTGCACCTTTGTCTTTTCTGAGGGTAACTGAATGACTACCAAGTCTATATATAAACAATAATATATTTCATATGGCTGTAACAGGGCCAAAAAAAAAGAGAATTAAGAGACATATATTAGTCTCTTTCCAACTCTGAAAAGAACAACATGTGCTGTTCTGTCTAGCCAAAACCAGGACATATACTCTGCCATATTATATTTTACTAACAGTACCAGTGAAATTCTAGTAGAGTAAATAACCAAGTGACAGCAGGACGGTCCCTTTAACGACTCTGTCTCCACCAACAGCTTCCCAAGTAGTTCTCAAAAGATTCTAGGAGAGAACTGCAACACTTACAGACACTGAATATTAAGATACCTAATTAGTCAAATACTACTTCCAGGAGCAAATAATGCCAATAGTTTTCCATTCCAGTTGATATGCTCTTTATAAAAACATGAAAGATGTTAAATGATACTTCAGGGGAAAAAAAACAGTACTTCTATACATACAAGTAAAACCACAAAGCAACAAAGAAAACTGGAACAAATAAAAAAACCAACAAGCTCCGACATATGCACATATACTCAGTATTAATAAATTACAGTGTTTGATCAGGACGGGAATATTCAGAACTAAATAGTATCATTAAGTCATGACAGCAGCAGTTAAAACAGCTAGTCTTACAATCCCAAATTTTTCCTACATGTCCCTCTTGCTTTCATCTTTATTCTTACTTACTGTTAATGTTACTTAACATCTAAGTAACACAAACTGAAAGACAATCAGTAGATGTAGCCCAGATGCAGCTTGGATTGTTCTAATGGAGTAAATGGAATATTTGGCAGACCAAGCTTGAATGCAAGCACAATCTTTCACAATTAATGAATATCAAATGCTGTAGTTACACCACAAGCATTTACAATAATGTTTCTCTTATATCCATTTTTGCAAATGGACATTAAAAAGAATCAAAATCAGTTAATGTTCCATAAATTCAAGGGAATCTATCTCAGGGCTACATAATTAAATTGCAAGAAGTATGAGCAGATATTCTCATGTTAGCATCAAACAGAAGCAGTACTCAACTGCAATTCAGTTTCTAGGACCTTGTGCTTTCTGTTACTGTGTTTGAAGAATTCTGATGAGGATTTTGCTCCTGTTAGGAAAAATAAGATACACAGTTGAAGCCTCTGTAAATCCAGAACTGTAGAAATACGTTTTACAAGACATTTGTATGCAAATGCTCCTAGGCACCTCTGCAGATCTTACCTACAGTGAAGAGCTTCTCACAGCAACCTGCTCCAACAGTGAAACAATTGCCAGAAAAAGTGTAAAAATGAATCACACCGAAATACATAGATTACTAACATATCTACTCATACATAAACAAGCTATGGAGAAAATACAGACATATGGAGCTTGGAAAGTTGTCAGTGAAAAGAAAAAAAGAAAAAAGAAACTGAGTTCAGGGAAGAGAAAGTACAAGGTCAGGTCTTTGTCTCCCAATCTTTTAGAACTAGGCTGGAGAAATGCCATCAAACACCTAATCCTCCCCATTCCTTAAATCTTTATGGAAACTACTTTACAAAGCTATTGCCAAAAATACATTGACTTCCCTGCATAACAAATATGCAGTTTCAAATAATAATAATAATAATAATATATAAATAAATTGTGAAGAAATTGAAGCTGCTTTAAAGAATTATGGTATTACAGCCCTAAAGAAGTTCTGTCTTTGAAAATACAACTTCTAGATAGCACATTCTGTGTTTGTTTCAATCTCTGATTAGGTTCCCCTCCTTTTCATGGCTTGGAGACTCAGGAAGAGGTGGGAAAAGTATTTAGCTTCCTTTTTAGCAGAAAATGATATAAATTTAAAATTTATAACTTAAACAACAGCACATTTGAAATAGAAATACTCTACTGATATTTTCTTAAGAATAGACAAACCTGAGCAAGAAGAGAAAATAGCTGACTCTCCTTAGTCTATTGACTTATACAATCTACACTGAACACTGTCAGTGAAATAATATTATGCATATTTAAATAACAATATTTCTTATTTTGGGGTTTTTTTAAACATCAGCAATTACAATGCATATTAAAGAATGAAAAGCAATACATTCTGGTTTCAAACTCCTCAGTTTTCACCAGTTCTATCTATATATACTGACAATTAAGCCATTGCCTTTTCAGGTTACTTTGTACTAATAACTTGCTGCAATATAAAGTACTAGTCACCAAAAGCTAATAAAAACCTTAATACTGAAGCTTCATGTTAGCGTATGTCCACTACATAACTGCCACATATATTTAAAACTCTCTCACTTTTTCATAGTTCATAAAATGCACACATACCGCTTCCCACAAAACACCCAACAGCTGACAGCCCCAAACAGCAATCCTTTCCTCTCCATTCGACACACTAACCCCGACCCCTTCCCCTCCCAGTAATTCCCCTCTCAAAACCTGGCATCAAAACATATCCAATAAACTGATCACCACGGGACAGCCAACACCACACCCCATGACAAACATACAGGATCCATTCTGCTGGCACGGAGGGAGCACTGCACCCTTTCCATCCACCTGAGAATATCATCAGTTCCCTGTGACAGGGAATGGGAAAGAATTGCTGTCACTGCCAGGGAGTCTCACATCACTTCCAGGCCAAACACCCAGGGTAGCCGCCTCACTGGGAGCTCCCTCACCTCCTCCTCCGAAGCCAGACAAACAGGTTGAGGCGTGACGTTACTGGTAATCATGCCTTGGGCATCCAGGACAGCCCGGAGTGCTGCTGCCACTCTGTGCTGAATTCCCTTAGAAAAGCAGATGCTTCCAACTCAGAGATTAGTGACTGGCACAAGACCATACTGGTGGATCTGTGTCTGTGGGGCAGATGGGCTGAGAGAGGGCAAAAGACTTTGCTTTATTAGTTTTGCTTTCACCACTGCAAGAGTAACAACAGCAGCAATAATAAACAGTAAGACATCAGTGATGCTATGTTTCTCCCCACAAAATCCTAATCATTGTTGACAGAAACAAAAGCTCAGAGACGTTTTCACATGATATCTGAAAGTTTCTTTCACCAATTATATTGCCTTGTATTTCACCATAAGGATAGAGTTTAGTAGCCATATCCTTAACTTGGAACAAGAAACTAGTACTCCTGATTCTCATTCCCAGGATGACATAACACTTAGGATGTCACAATTTAAAACGCTTCCTAAGAACAAATATGTAGACGGTATTCTAGCAAGATTTCCAGTGAAAAAGTTCACTAATTGAATTGCAAATTCCTGACAAATATGCAAAAAAAAAAAACCCTGTAAAAATTCGCTGACCCATAAAAGTTATCTTTTCAGGTACAGACAGAAAAACAACTGCTTTCCCTAGCCTGCATACAACCTCTGTACCTCAGCAGATGCCACAACCTTCAGAAACAGCTACTCAGGCAAAGCTGGCCCAGATATCAACTTCATTAACAGCATTCAGAGACATAAGGAGAGTAGCAAAGGCAACACTAACTTATGAGCCACGGAGCAAAGGTAGGCACAGCAGGAGCAGAGAGTGCAGTGGCAAAGCAGGAGGGAAGGACAACAGAAGTGGTAGCAAGCAGCAGCTGGAGGGCCAGAGAAGCAGAAGCTATTGCAGAAAACGAAAGTGTTCTAGGACATGGGGAATATTCTTTTCACCCTCCCAGGAGCCAAACCACAGTTGTAAAGGGGCCCCTGAATGTGCACAGGCTCAGTACCATGAATGGTTTTAGGAAAGCACTAATAGGGATGTGTAGGGGAATATGGAGTGTATAACACGCACAAGGGTCTCAGCAAGGAATCACTCTGTGTTTTGCTCACAATCCCCTGCAATCCCTCCTCTGGCTGGTCGTGAAGATTAAAAACAAATAAAACATACTGAGAAGAAAAGTAAATGACAAGCAACAGATAAGGATCTCCACTATGTACTTCTGCTTCAGCATGCACATCCCTGACATCCTACAACTAATTTGCACTACTTAAAGACTGTATTCTGCTTGTATAACAAGAAATCCAGGTTGCTGTTCTGACCTGAGGCAGTAGTACAGTAACACAAAGCCCCTGTCCTGTTTCATTGATCATAAAGTCCAAGCTATATATACCTCAGCTTCAAAAACAACCATTGCCGTATTTCTTTCTAATTTTAAAATAAATTTACCTCCCCAATTCTGCTAGTAATGTTGGCAATCCTCTGGAGTACGACAAGCCTTAAGGCTGTCACACGCAGCAAATTCAGTTTACCAGTATAACACCATCCAATTGCATACAGAATTTGTTTTGTAAATTAAAACCAGCAAGCATGGCTCTGCACCACAGTTTCCTGCTTTCTAGATCTTCGTCTGCTATCAGCAAAATCTAACTGTCTTGGATGCTGTCACACTTACAAGCACAGTTTTACACAAGGAGATTGTTAAAATAAAACGAGAAAAAGTCAAAAGCCTCCCATCTTTCTCCTAATGCCATTTTCCTAATATACTGCACTACATCCACGTTTACTTTATTTTCTAGTTAAAAAAGTAAGGATTTGTGATTTCCCCTTGATGTCTTCAAGCTAGAAATGTATCAAAAACCAACTTTATATCATGCAAATGAACAATACTGAATCACACCAACTACCTCCTATTTTTCTACTAACTTCACTACATAGCTGAGGAGTAAAATCAGGAACAGTAGGTAATTCTCCACTTACACTTCTCTTTCTCTACCTGAAAAAATGAAAGAAAACTGAAAAAGACAACAACCAGACACATCCTTCATACATTTCTTATGATAAATTCAGCACCAGTATCTCTAACAAAAGTAGATAAGGCCAGAGGTAAATTAGATCTTAAAGAAGGACCAAAGAATTTTCTCATATGTATACAAACTCCACTCAGAAAATCTTACAACTGATTAACTGCAGACTAATAAGCAGGGAAATCAGAAAGTTTCAAATACCTTTTCTGTTACACCTTGCATATTGAATTGCAGAGCATAAGAAGGGTATGAATCTCCGTTTTTTCTTGTCTATATGTATAGGATACATAAAATTCAGAGCAGTTGTTTTGCAGATTCAAGAACAGGAAGTACCTCTGATATAACTTCACAGTGAAAGTCCCCTCAAAAAAACTAATTGCACATGTACCACATACCTCCCCTTTCCTCTTTCTTTCTCATATCTGTCTTCAGAAAACTCTTCTTCACTGGTCTCCTAAACTGCACTTATTCCATGAAATCTAAAACCACTTTTGCTGCAGGCAACTCCAAAAGTCTTTTCCACACTCACAACGTAGTTCTCCCTTAAGATTTTTATTTTCGTTTTTTAAGCAACACTTCGTATCAATGTCTTTGCATAAACATTCCAATATATTGCATTTCCCTAATTTTTCCATTTCAGATTTGTGTACCCTTTCTCCCAAACTCTTTTGTCATCAAACCGCATCTCTAGAATCTACGAACCAATGCTAACAGAGATCACTCAGGCCTCTTTACTGTGTTACCTCAGTGGTTTCAATTCAGTCCAAACATTTAATTTTTACAAAATCTAACAATTTCTTCGGTATATCATCATAAACTTATTCAAAAGAAAATCAAATCACAGGAAGGAAAAGCTCTTTTCCATAAGAAATTATTCCCTCCAGTTAAAGGCACAATGCAAAGTACCTCAAGAATTTTATTAGTGATTTTCACCTCTGGCTAACTTTCTTAAGTAACTAGTCTTACAAACAATTCTGATAAGCAACGAGAATTTGGAGTTGCATTCAGCTCCACCACTCATCTCTATAGCATCCCTTTTCACTTTTCTCTCAATTACCTTGCTGACAAAACAGAATAGCAATAGGGTATGTGATTGCTGGTGAGCTCAACTCTGCATGAATTTGTTAAAAAAAATTCCATAACTGAAAGTTTACAATTACTTATAATCTTAGTGGACAGAATGATTATTCTGTTCAACAAGCTTTCTTACTGGACTGCTATTTTGTTTGACTGTGACCCTCTAGATGCAAGTAGATTTACACCAGAAAAAATTAACACAAAGGTTTTCATTCAAGACATTCACAAACTAACTATACTTTTAGGTAATTTGTACCTACCACTCTATGTTACATGATTTATAGAGGGAACGCTCAACTATGAAAAACATATTTGGCTTTGCATTCAAGCTGAGGATAAAGAAGAATTTAATGCAGGTTTTAGCTCTTTAGAAAACAGCCCTGGATGCTGATTTTCTTTCTTTTTTTAAAAAAAGAGCAGGTGATGATACTTTATGAGAACATGAAATTCAAAACATTTCTTACTGTTGCTTTAGAATTTTATATGAGAAAAAAGCTATTTATCTTCAGAATGACAAAATGTGAAGTTATTTTTGAAAGAACAGGCCTTAAAAATAGGTACTAAGAAGAGAACTTGCAAACTTTCATAACAAAATAATACTCTGCACTTATTTTGAACATAAAATACACCATCTCCTAAAATTATCAGTAGATTTAAAATATCAGCCAGGAGAAAACTTAGAGGAAGTCTGCTCTTGTCACAGGAATCCCAAATTAGTTTCCTCTCCCTACCCTAAAGTGTGGATTTTAAGAGGCTAAGAAGAAACAGTATCCATTTCCCTCCTCTACTCCCTTTCATCTTGTTGAGGCTGTTACTTCCTCTTAATCACTGAGACCTGACAGAAACAGAGCTTTCCTCTCAGTAGTGACAAGAAAAAGGATTAGGACATATATTTGTCCCTACTGGAATACCTGAGGCTCACATGTGTGCCCCACCCACCACTGTGGACTTGCTAAATTCACAGCCAAAACACTTCCCCAAATTACCTTGACATATACAGCATTACTGAAGCAAAAGTAAATTATTTCCTCATGTGCATATGCCTAAACACATGGCAGGGTCACACAGTTAGATGAAGAAAAAGAAGGAAAAAAAAGATACTTATAGCCTTGGAAAGTCCCCGAAGCTGTAGTAGCAGATTAACATAAAACCTATTTATGTAATTTATTGTAGCTCTCACTCTCTTTTCCACAGTGGAGAGCCAAGTTTATGGAGGTTTATGGAAACTAGCAGCCTAGGTCTGCAATGGCAAATCAAGGAGGCTCAGAAGTACTATTAACTAACCTCATACAGGCAGATATATGCATGTGCACGCAGATGCCCAGTAAAAACTATATATATTTCTACAACTTCAAATGGCTTTCCTAAAACCAGTATTACTGGAAGTTATTTGGTATATTACATGAAATACAAAGTAACCATTTAATAGATTTTAAATTTTCACAGGCAACTGTTGGGAAGAATCCACTTTAATTATTATCAGCTAGCTTAGCCAGGAGTAAATATTCGCAAAAACCTTCTACAAAGCCTAAGAAAGCACTATAGAGAAGAAGCATAGTTACAGAGAAGAGAATATACTGCAAATGCCATGACACATAAGTTGTACTAGAATAATCACTTCATTCCCAGACCACAGTCAAACAATCACTGAATAGCAGAGAAATGTAGGAGTAGCTATTTCATTTTCAGGATATCAAAACTACGAGAGTAATCTTTTCTTTGTAACATAGCATCAATAGCACAGTCTACATATTATGGCTTTGGATATAAGAAATATTATGATAAAAAGGCTGATAATTAGCCTGAACTGTACAGTACACAAAACATATACACACAACACAAGAACAGTTCCACTTTGTACTCACTCTTACAAAGTTGTCAGGGAACAAACCTCTTCTGCCTTTGAGCTGTCCTTCCCACCATCCTCCATCATCTTTCTTGATATTGGTGATTATGTCACCTACAGTGATCGTCAGCTCATCATCATGTTGAGCTTTGTAGTCAAACTCCACTATCGCCTCCACTAAAAGAGAAACACACATACGCATAATTATTGGCTACATCTGAGTTTTCATGTCTTTGAAAGTAATAAGAAAATACCAATTGAATCATATAGTCTCCGTGAAAGTAACATTCAGTTTAACCCAGACAGCACATCAAATTGTGAACATGTAATGGTAATATTGTGTGGGGAACTGCTAGAAGGGAAGCCAAAGGAAGGAAAATCCAAACAAACCCAACACCACAGGAATACCCATCATGGTTAAAGCAACAAATGGTACACATTTTTCTTTAGTGTTTAAAGGAAATCAATTTGTGATGCTTCAGCAGTATCTGTTCTGTCAGCATTACAATGTTTATTTTTATTTCTTGGACAATGTTTTAGATTATCTTCATGGGACTTCTGGAAGGGTTCTCAAATTCATGAAAATCCCAAGCCCCTGCACCAATTTTGCATCATTATTAACCTAGAAGAGTATTGTAACAAGTATTTTGCATCGTGGTGTGTTTCACTACTGTTTATACACAAATGCAAAGCTTTGCTGCATGATCACGCTCTCACAGGGTTTCACCCTTTCACTTGTGATTATGCATCACAGAATCTGAAGATTAAATACTCCTACTGCTCTGAATGTCTCTTATCAGACAGAGGTGTATTATAAGCTTGCTAGCATTATATGGTGTATCTTTCTCTTTTCCTGGGAGGACTCCCCATCCCTTGAAACCATACACAGAACAAAGTCTCTGTAGAGAAATAAGGAAGTCTAAAGATGGAAAAAATCCTTTGGAGAATCAAAAATAAGAGACCTAAGGTATTCAGTTATGGAAGTCGTAGTTACATTTAGTGGTTCAGCAAGTATCTACTAGGAGGAGATAGATTGGCAAGGATACCCATATTTGTAAAGCCTTACTCCTGTTTTCTTCAGTGGAAAACTGTGCCCCAGGATGTTCGATCAAACACTTAGCACTTTAACCATTGAAACAGCAAAGGAGAACTAATAACAGTCATCTGCTTTCTGCACAAATGACTGTTGTATGTAAACTATGCAAAATCTGGGCTGCAAGCAGGTGATACAGCTCTCAAAGTGAAGCCAACCATTACATCACAAACAGCAAAAAGGTTCTGCCTAAATTACAAATGCTGCAGACTAAATCAAATTAAGCTGAGAGAAAAGCAAAGTTATGCCTTTCCACCCCCAAAATGTCACACAGTCGCAATGCTGAACATCTCTCTTCCCCAGAGCCTGCAAGTCATATCAAAAAGAGTGTTCTGACTTTCCGAGAGAGCCTAAGACACAAGGCTACAGCTGATAATATTCATCTATTGCTTCCTCTGTGAAGACCAAAACCATTATAAAACAAGTTCACAAGAGGTCTGCTAAACTACCTAATGAACAGGAAGAGCGGCATTACTCATTACAAGCTGAAATGCAAACAGAGCTTGAATATGTAACCACTGAAACTTAACTGAAAAATCAGAGTAATTCAGGCTGGGAGTGACCTCACATTTCTTCTGTGGCTTCCTGTTCAAAGCAGGACCAGCCTGAGGTCAAACCAAACCTGGTTTGCTCAGGGCTTTGTCCACATGAGTCTTGAAAACCTCCAAAGACAGAAATCAGGCACACAGGGCAACCTACTCCACTGCTTGACTAGGAAAAAAAAAAGTTATCTGCAGACTCCATTGCAACTTTTCTTGTTTCAATTTACATCCATTTGTCATCTTGTCTCACCATGCCCTCCAACTTCCTCATAACCCCTTTGTAGGTATTGTAAGGCTGCTATTAGGACCTCCTGTTTTCTCTTCTCCAAGACAGACAATCAGTATTCCTTTAGCCTCAGGTACCTCCACTCTTTAGCACACAAACACCGATTTGGTATCAACCACTGACATGAGGAGAGTGCACTCCACTGCCTTCTCCAGTAATTATGAAGATGTTAAACAGAACAGATCTCAAAACAGCCCCTGGTGATAATAAATAGAATATCAGCTTGTAGAGTACAACCCAGTAATCACTACCCAAATGACACATGTGAGGTTGAAAGACATTTCTGTGACCAAATCTCCTTATTCATAGCAGAGACAAGTAAGATGAGGTTTGCTCAAGGTACTGTGCAGCCATGTTCTGAGTATCTCAAAGGATGGCAACTCCAGTGCTCAATCACCCATAAGAATAAAAAGCTTTCCTTATCGTTTTGCATTCTCCTGTACTTCAATACATGCTCATTGTCTCTCCTCTTTTCTCTGACCACTGTCAAGATAAGCCTAATGTCTCTACCACATCACATATTCAGATACATGGATAACATCACCCTGAGCCTTCTCTTCTCCAGGCTAATCAGTCCCATCTCTCACAGATGTCACAAGCTCCAATTCCCCAACCAGATTTGCAGCTCTTCACTTAACTCGCTCCAGTATCTCCAGCTCTTTCTTGCATGGCACAACCCTGAACTGGACACAGCACTCCCAATGTGCCCCACCAGAAAAGAGAAGAGAGGAAGGATCACATCTCTCCACCTGCCTCCTGACAATGCTCTGCCTGATGCAGCCCAGGAAGCCGGGAGCTCCTTTGTCAATGAGGATGATACAGGAGACGCTATCAAAAGCACTGCTGAAGTCAACAGCATCCACTGCCCTCCTTTGCTTCACCAAGTCAGTGATCTCATCACAGCAGGTTAGCATATCGGTTGGACTTGACTTCCCCTTCAAAAATTCATGCTGACTACTCCCACCAGTTTCTTGTCCTTCATATGTTTATAAATGGTTTCCTGGATTATTTGTTCCAAACCCTTCTCAGGGATCAACATGAAGCTGATCAGCAAAAATGAGGCTCTTGCTCTTCCTGAAGAGAGGAGTTAATATTTGCTTTCTTCCAGTCTTAAGGAACCTCTCCCAGTCATAAGGATTTTTCAAAGAGTATCAAGAGCGGCCTCCCAATTGTTAGCTCCCTCAGCACCTATCCCACCAGGGCTACAGCCTTAAACATGTCCACTTTGTTTAAATATTCCCTAATCCATTCTCCTCCACTGAGGCTAGGTCTGCCTCATCGTAAACTTTCCCACTGGTTTTAGGGGCCTAGTATTGCTGAAGGCCAGTACTACCATCAAAGACTGAGATAAGACCTCTATGATGAGACATTTGTTCCTATTGCCATTCAGCAGCAGGCCCACGATTTTCCTAGTCTTCCTCTTGCTGCACACATACCCATAGAAGTCTTTTTCTGCTGGCTTTCACTTCTGTACCAGTTTTGGCCAGGACAAAGGTAATTTTCTTCATAGTAGCTTGCACAGTGCTGTTTCGGATTTGTAACCAAAACAGTGTTGATAGCACTCAGACGTTTTAGCTATTGCTGAAGGGTGCCTGCACAGCCTCAAGGCCTCTTGTGTTTCTCACATTGCCTCAACAGCAAGTAGGCTGGGGTGCCCAACAAGCTAGAGGGAGACACAGACAAAACGGCTGACTCCCAACTGACCAAAGGGATATTTCATACCATATAATGTTATGCTCTCCAATAAAAGCTAAGGGGAAGAAGGAAGAAAAGGATACATTTGGAGTTATGGGATTTGTCTTCCCAAGTCACCATTATGTCTCACAGAATGGTAGGGGTTGAAAGGGACCTTTAGAAATCATCTAGTCCAATTCCCCTGCTAAAAACAGGTCCACCTGTAGCCCCACTTTCCTAGGGATGGATAAACATAATTGCACATCCTGAAGTAGAGCAAGAGCCTTCCTCCTGGTGTCAGAAGTTATAAAATTCAGGCTTCCAAAGTTGCCATTCTGGGAGTTTCCAATCCCACTTCAATAGGCACAGACTCCGTCTGCCCATCACTCAGGAACTTTAGGGTTTTGGGCTCTTCAAGCCTGAGGGAGCTGAATATCATCTGGAAAACCCAACCCTTTGAGCTCAATCATCAAACCTATTTTAAAACCACCTAGCTGCCGTGCAGCATACGACCACAAATACTGAGCCATTCCATACCACCATTGTCGGTGTCTCTGGATCCCTTCTGTGCCAACTGTTACACAAGCTAGAGAATTTATTGAACTTGAACTAACCACGTTACTTGTCAATGGCATCAAGGTACACGTGCTAAGTCTATCACTACTGAAAATTTGTGTCTCCACAGAACAGCATTCAGGCTCAAAAAAAACCCCACCACAGTTCATACTATTTAGCAGCGTATTTCCAATGTGACTGAACGTCAGAAAGATCTTTCAAGAGCAAGGTCCTCTATCCCTCATTTTTTAAGCAGCCTACTAGGGTTGCTCTCAGGACTCAAGGCTTATACATTGCTTTTTGTATGTGCCTAGTCATTTCTTCTCCCTACACAGGAAGCTTTTAAAACCTATTTTCATTTTGCTGTGGATGCAATTACATACTGCCTTGCTCAGAGTTCTCCATAACCAACGAGGAGGTGGTTAGAGAGCTGTAGCAGGGATTTGTGCTTGATCCAGCTACTGATTCTTCAAATACTCCTCAACATTCAGACTGCAGCAAGAAATGCTGAAGGCAGGCAAACCACTCTACCACTCTTTAAGTCTTATGCTCTAAAAGAGTTCTAGTACCTGTTACTGTGCTTGCAATTTTCCTCCAAGAAGGCTGTAAAACTGACATGATTGACAGTTTCATTTATTTGTTACGTTCTCTCTCTTATCCAAAGAGAGAAAAAGGTAGGTCAAGGCTCTTGAGTAGACTCTACGGCTGCTTGCATAGGCTGAAGGAACTGGAGTTACCTCCCTGAAGTTCATCTGCCTTCCACCAGTTCAAATAGACAGCTGCAGCTGTTCACTTTTGTTTTACTGGAAGTTTGATTAAACAAACAAAAAAACTCCTTTACTGTGCAGGCTGTTCTCTGTCTATAAACGTTTCCACTTACTAAAAACACATATAAATATTTTTAAAAGCTGTCTCCTTTCCAAGAATTTGATTACTGTAATGTAAGTGTGTATAGGCTGTCAGAGACACAGGAGACACCAAAAATGGACCACACAATCAAGATGTTTATAAGCTCTTCAAAGGAAATCAAGAGCATACTTTGGAAAGAGGAATAAGAGCTCACCTAACAAACGTGCAGATTGTGACAAAGTGAAGGGAAAGTACTTCTGAGATCACTCAAAATTCTCATTTATCACACCACTGAAGCTTGCTGAGCATATGACCGACTAAGAGTGCTTTATAATGTATAGGTCCATGCAGTTGCAGATTTTAAATCAACCTCATTTTCTAAACCACAGCAGATTCTCAAACTGTGTTTTGAAAAATTTATTCTGCCAGTCAAACTTAGTAGTTTTTATTTCTTGTGAGATGATGTTTTGTCTTCATAGAAGCTGGATTGACACTGGAGACAACACTGTTACAGAAATGCTAAGGAAAAAGTAGATTTGAGTTCTGTTCCATATCTGTAAGTACAAAATACCTAATTTCTGAAGTGCTGCACTAGATTTCTCCTCAGGAATTGTACTAAAACAGTGTTACAATTTGCACAATGATTCATGATGTGAGAAAACACTGCATGGACAGTGAGCTCAAACTAATTCTATTTGTTAACCAACAAAGGCTGGTCTTAGGCCCAGCTCTGCCAAGGTAAACAGCTTGTTACATTAACAGCCAAAATTCAAATCTCTTTCATGCCAAAACCAAGCAAAACCGGCAAGACTGAGGCAGACAGACCTGGTTTATTTTTTGATGCATTTTTTTCTTCAAAATATCATACCCCATGATGCCTGAAAGTCAAACCTGACCCAGCTTGCAAACTCTAGCTATTAAGACCCCTTCTGTTGGAAGAAGGCATTTTTCACATTAGGCATGAAATCCAATATCAAAACCAATTCAAGTTATTTTGATCTAAACGGAGAATGCTGATTCCCATGCCAACACAGTCAGCTATTCCTAGCCTTATATTACCATCAGTCCAAATTGTAGTGTAAAAACTGATGAAACTGAATCAAAGCTAGTTATTACCAACCCTGCTGGAGACTGGCACAGAACAACTCCTTATTGCAATGTCAGGGACAACGATTTTTTTAATTTAATGCTTAGTAGTTTGGGTTTAAAATGCAAATTTGGAAATATTAGTGCTGTGAACCAGGACTTGAAGTGTAACCTCTCAGCTATATTTAAAGCAAGTCTATTAGCAACAACAAAAAAAAAGGAGTTAATTTAAAGTTTAACTATTTCCACCTTTGATTCCTCAAGTTAGTCTCATATTAAATTGTTTTGTTGATAATAACATTTTCCCTATTGATTACTTTGCTTCCTTGCCACACAGATTCACAGAATCACAAGTAGGAATCTAATATCTTAAAACTGACCTAGTCAGGATAAGCATTTCTTGAATAATGTCACTAATATTCGAAGACAGAAGTGTTTCTGTTCATGCTATTTTCAATCACTTTATAACATCGTTTCAAGCAAGAAATTGGTCAAGAAAAGAAACAGATATTTGTTACTGTCCAACAAAAACTGTGTTATTAAATCAGCTTCTGGTGACATCTGAAGTGTGTAGGCACAATAGAAATGTTATTAACAACTTTGGCCACAGTCCACACACGTAACAGCATGCATATGGCAATGCCACCTTCTGCAGCAGTACAGTTTCACGCTCGAGTGCAGACCTTAAAGCTAGCGTATAGTTAGATGTGGCAAAGAGTTAAGAGCTTCTCTACTGTAAGTTTTATGTTTTCACTTTTATTTGTCACTAAGCTTCATGTGAATGACAAACACACGTGTTGTGTTGGCTTACTCCAAAAAACAGAACTGAAACTAGACAAAAATACCTTCAAATATTCTATGCTGAGCTTTAAATTACAGCTCAAATTACATCTCCTCAGAAGAGAATGCAACAGAGCTTTTCTCTTTTGCATAAAGTTAAGTGTTCAGAAGAAACAAAGACTAACAGCATGAACATGACTCTTATGTCACGCTCTGTATAAGCCTCCACAGGAAGGTCTTGGTGACAACAATAGGCTTCATGCTGTCTACTACCTGCTGTAAACTGATCGATTATCAGAACCTACTAATCAAGAAGTTGGAATGTGTTGCCCTTTTGTTACACCACAGTTGCTTAATAGTTTATCAACATTTTTATTATAAACACCTTTTTTTTCCACAGGTCAACAATTTGGCCACCAAATTTAATTCGCCTCAAAACTTGCTAGACAAGGTCTTGCTTCAAATGTGCCATTCCGTTTCAGTACAAACTAGGCTTTTAGTGCTTACAAGCATACTTTAAAAAAACAACACCAAACCATTATTTCTGTTATACAACTGATTGCAATAAAATTAGTAAACCATCAGGAGCAACTAGGACGGAAAATATTGGTACCTTTTATTAGACCAAATGATAAAGCACGACACATTCTTAACTCAAATGAAAAATAAACCAAAAAACAACCAACTACATTACATTCTGTAGTGTTAGTTTCCTAATCTAGATCTGAAGAGCAAATGTAACATGTAAGGCTGTTGTTTTCTGGGCTGTAGGAACATTGAGCAGCTGGCAGGCCAGTCACATGTGTGATGCTGTGGTACAAATATGTTTGAGGGAAGAGGAGTAAGATAATTTCATACAAGGTCTGGCAGGATTTACTACAGATGGCACAACACTGATGAAAGGGGAATGCAGTGGTGTAATCAGCGAATGTCCATCTGGGTCTTCAAAAGTCCTTCCTATCCAAAACCATCACAGCTATTGCAGATCTCATGCTATAACTTCTTTATGATGATCATAACTAAATGCTTGTTAGCTTCTGGGAAGGAGAAAGAGCTCCGATGGGGCTCTTCTAACAGAGAACAAAATAATCTGTAGTTAATAAACACTCAACTCTCTCCATGTCGTTACAGTTAATAATTCTAGATGAAGAAGCCACTGAATATCCCTTTGAGGCATTACTCTACCAAAATGGAAATGCCGACTGCCACATGCTACCTCTGAAATGCATACCAAAAAAATCAATCAAATAATAACATACCACTAACTTTACAGTTTCAAGACAGATTGCAACTGGGATTTTTAAGAAAGACTGAGCTCTTAGTTTTGTACCATGTCTGTGGCAGAAAAAAAACAAAAAAACAAACAAACAAAAAAAAAAAACAACAAAAAAAAACCCCACCATATTTTGTATCTGCTTGACTGCAAGCAATTGTTGAAGAACCATAATTTTCTTGGAAAATTCATTCCAAATTTAGTTAATTTAACATTTTTTCTTTCGTACCATTTGCTATCAGGAATAATACTCTGCTAAAAGTATTTGCACAGATTCAGCTTCATGAAAAAGAAAAGTTTGAGGGGGAGGAAAAAATAGTATCAGAGGAAAAATCTGTGCTATTCAACCTTCAGGAGATTAAATCCATGCTACATGATAAAAAGCAACTTCTCTGCTAAGAAAACAGCTTTCAGTTTACATTATATTTTCCCATTTCCCCTTTGAAAACAATGAGGGGGAGCTAAAGGTCATAGTCCTAGAATAGTACCTCCACTTAACCACTCTGTCGAAGAGCTGGGCAGCCACAGAAGGGGCCACCTAAGTCATACAGCACATGGATCTTTTTATGTTATAGTCCTAGTCCCCTTCCACAGGTCACAAATGCTTTTCACCCAGTCTGCATACTCACTGGAAACACAGGAAACATAGTAGGCAGTCACAGAGCACTTAGGACAGATGGGAAGCATTTGAGAGGAGAACCCTTGTGTACAATTCACACTTACATGCACATGCAGGCACAAAACCAGAGGAACCATGCAGAGAATCTCAATCAAAACCTAATTTGGAGGACAGAGTGTACACTTTGCCTAGGGCTGTCCTGATATTACTCTTCTCTAGGCAGCAACAGAGCTCCAGGTGCTGTTCTTCCAGGGATAGGTATGTTTCATTCCAACTTTTAAGAAACACAAACATCAAGTTACTCTAACAGAATTGACCTAGCGGGACAAGAAATACTTTATATTCTAGCTAAGGCATTTGGTATGACCACAGTTCATCACAAAAATCTCACATTTACAGTTAGGTAAAGAAATACAGTGAGTCAGTGCATTTATATTTCTGTATATATGTGAGATGTTTCCATATAAAATATGCACCTCACAGCAATTTTGTGGTAAACAACTTCAGGCAAGTACCTCTAATAAATGCTATGAATTTGTTAAGCTTCTCTTAGGCCCATCACAATAGTTGCCTCTTGCTGAATTTAGTATGTCACATTCATATCTCTCATACAAACTTTTTAAGCAATATGTCAAAGCACACTTGATCATCAGAGATGTTCATGCACATGAAACTATGAAGTAAGCAAGGAAAGAAAAGATCATTGTGGTAGTTCTAAATGGTAACACGTCTATATTCCCAAAAGCTCCTTTATTTACCACTTTGGATCCAACAATACATATTGGCCCAATTTTATTGGGCCAAAACTCCTTGACCCTTTTGAAAGGGTGAGATTATAGACAAGCTTTGTCTCTCATGTGGCTGGCAGTCTGGGAAGCACCTGCACAAACTAATTCGGCTATTCCCGCAGAGAAAAACAGTCCTTCTGCTTTGGACAACAAACTGCTAGAATCAGATTATTGCTACTGAAAGAGATTAATTTCATTGGTTCTGTCAACTAGAGTACCTCTCAACTACAACAGATGTTCCCAGTATACAGTGTTCTCAAACAAACCTACTTTTGATTCACATTATCATCGTGATGATGCACACTCTAATAACCTGTAACTGAAGTAATACAGTGCCTCTTAGAGGTAAAATTGTCTGGAGAGTTGGTTCACTTGCTTTAACTTCTTTTTTTCCTGTCAGTATTAATGTACCCAAGAAATCGTCCAGAAAAATGGAAGACATTAGATTCAGAGGGAAACATTTAATATCATCATCTTAACATGAGTTCCTGCCTCCTCTAATATCCATAAAAATAATTCAAAGTTCTAAAAAGTATGAAGGATTATATCCATTGCTAGGATAAATATGAAAGAAAAATACTGTAACTTAAGCTAAGCAAAGACAAATAATTCCCATTTGACAAACTATATATTCATAAAAACTTGTTAGTAATGCTACTCTGGTGGTTTCTAGATCACATTCTCAGACAAATGAGAAGCTAGAAAGGATATTAGTTACTTCTTCAGAACAAAAAGAAGGAAGATTACTTACACCTAAATATAGCTGGAACTATATATGAAATTACCATTTGGTTAAATTCGTGAGAATTGCTATCAAATTCATACATCAACATAAAAAGGAAGCAGGAAGAAAAGCTGATGCCTTGAAAATAACTGCTTTTTAAGATTATTCAGAAGTACTAGTCCAGTATAATTGTCACATGATTCTAGCCCCAATGTTGCCTTGACAATATCTGCAGCTACTGATGGATATACACTGAAATGGAAGGCCAAATCAATTTAAAAAATGGAGAGCCAGGGAACAGTTATGTTTCCAGTTATAAGATGTAACATTATTTAACCCTCAGGAATGTAAGAGGTTGTGGCCAACAATTTGATCACAATCTTTAAACACTATGCAGTACATAACATAATTATTAAAACTTCAGAGCTTCTAGAACAGTAACAGTCCCCTAGTCTCACTAAAATCAAACTAGAAGCCTCAGTGTAATTATGAATATGATCTCAGATGAGCTTGGAGGATTTCACTATAGATGCCAAAGCTGTTACTATCACCACCCATCTTTGCCAAAAGTAGCAACCCTTTTGCACAGGAGGAGGAGGATGGGGAGAATGCAACACACTCCTCTGCATCTTAGCCACATTTGCTTGAAGTACTGATAAAAATGGGTTTACGTTAAGCAACCAGACTGAAAAGTGGTGCACAGACACATCCTGTTTTGGTACTCCTGCTGTTGGAAGCAGCAATTTCTGCAAAAAGAGACTGCTGGCAGCAATAGCTTGATACAGCCAAAATGCTTCAACTATGTTACAGCCCTTTGCTGTGTAATGCCAGCTGCAGACAAACATGGTATCTTATAAGACTTTTAAAGCTATGTTGTTTTCCCTCAGTTTCATCGAACGCTATTATTTTTAAGACAGTAGTTGCAAAATATTTATCCCAGCAGCAGCTCTTCTGATTCAACCTGTCAAATGTTAAGGCTACACACCACTGCCTTGTTTTAACTGATGTCTTATAACCTGTCATGAAGAGATGTGTTGTACAACAGTGAGAACCTGGACTTGATCTAGAAGAGAAAGAATCAGATTTTTTTTTTCTTTGTCTCTCCTAAATCTCCTTTACATAAATCCATTAATTTCAATCTACAAAACTTTGCATTCAGAGGAAAGTCAGTTTCAAGTGAAAGGACATTTACTATCATGCTTCCACACTATAACAGACAATCAGGCATTATAGGAGCTGTAAAAGCTATGTGAGAGCTGGGGCCCATAATTACAAGAGGTAATTTGCATTTCACCACTATGGTCCAATATAAAGATTTACATGCCAGCATTAAACCATCTCCACTAACCTTTACATTATACTGAAATCCAGGACAAATGAACACCTAAGGTGTTAAAGAAACCCCTACTTTGCTCAATTATGCGAACAACAATGAAGAGCCGGGTAGGAATGTTTGAAGGAAGGACACATTTGATTACAATATCACATTTGCTACCCACCAATATAATATTTTGTTCTTTATTAATAGAGAAGTCTCGTGAGACTGCTGCTCATAATCCTTAGCTTTTTACATCATCTTCTTCAATTATCCTTAAAACTGTGGTAAGGGAAATAGTGCTGAAAAAAATGCTGGTTTAGAAACAGGAATTAACATATATAAAGATTCACAAGTTGCAGACAACTCAGACAACATGTGTTGACTCTATGCATTAAAAAGGCTCCAAATTTCAGTTTTAGAATTCAGGATGCAATTCTGAAGAAATAAGTTTTAGATGGTATTTTTAACGCCTTTGTTTCCTCAGCTCAAGTCTGTTTCTGCAGGTAAATCCTTCTGGATGTCACAATAAACGGAATCCAGAAACTAACACAGTAGTTTTTTGCTCTTCAACAAAAATGTTCCCAATCAGAAACATTAGCTTCTCTGTTTTGCTTTCACGGTGCTTTTCAAAATGTCATGTGTCAATTAGGCCTGGGCAAGGAGGCACTTTACATTAACATTTTTATTTTCATTTTCTCTTAGAGAAAGTCTCTGGATTTTGAACAAGGCAAAGCCTTTCAGAAAGCAGAGGTTATGCTGCAAGGAGAACACACAGCTCTTCTAACAGCTATCTCTGGTAGGAGGTTAAAGAACTCCAGAAGTCTCATCCACTTGAAGAAACATGCAGTCTCACTTCCAAGAGATCTTCTTTAAGGCTCATGAGTAGATTAATCCTCCAAAAGGAAGACGCTACACAGAGCTCCTCCTTAGAAGAACAATCCTAAAAGCAAAATCTGATGCAAGACAAGTAAGATTTCTGAAAGCTTGTCATTGACTGCCATTACAGAATCACAGAATGGTAGGGGTTGGAAGGGACCTTTAGAGATCATCTAGTCCAATTCCCCTGCAGAAGCAGGTTCACCTAGATCAGGTTGCATAAGAACATGTCCAGGTGGGTCTTGAAGACCTCCAAGGAAGGAGACTCCACAACCCCTCTGGGCAGCCTGTTCCACTGCTCTGTCACCCTCACAGTGAAATAGTTTTTTCTTATGTTTAAGTGGAACTTTTTGTATTACAGCTTGGAAGCAAGAAGAGCTTGTGACCTGATGACAGCGTTGCTCCTAAAGGGAATTTGAGCCACTGTGTACTGGCTGAATGCAAATGCTCAGCAGAGCTGCATATGGAGTGAAAGCATAAACAACAGTCAGCATTTAGACAGAAGAGCCTATTGCAGTATGGAGGGAGAAAAGGGAGTAAGCAGCAGTATGAAGCTCTGGAGAATTGAAGTAAACATAAATAGAGGCAATGCACCCAATTGTTTTATAAGCAATTATTCTTCTGACAATCTCCTCCTCCTCCTCCCATTCACTCTCAGTTACCAACACTGGCACTGTCTGGAACAGAAAAAATTGTGTGGACAAGGAGGTAACAATAAGACAGAGGCTACTTGACACTAGTAGAACCTCCTCAGATGCTGGCACAGAATCTTTCCATGGCATCCAGGATGCAGTGTGCTCATCACAACTATATAACCAAGAGAAGTAGAAAGGACAGAGATACAACTGTCACTGAATGTGATCTACCTTGACCTCTTCCAAGACTAAGCAGAAAGTTCTACTTCTCCCTCATCAAGAAAAAGGTTCCTCGGCTCCATTTGAGAAAAAAATCTTGTAATGACCTCTCTTGGTTTCCAATGATACAAGCTCTTGTAGCTAAGGAAATTGGAAGCCAAAACAAATCTTACATTTCATAGGGTCTTGAAGGGCAAAGATCATTTCTTATCTTTAAGATCTCTGTCTTGTAAGACTGCATTTACTTCAGTTTCTTGGGTTTGGTTCTTGAGAGAGACACTGACAGACTTGAACGGACAGGAACTGAGATTTTACTTAAAATAGCAACATCCTGCTTTTACATTCTCTCAACTAAAAAACACTGGAACTTCAGCATTTGGCTTTGCTGATTTCCACAATCTGTTTTTCATCACACACCAAAGGCATCACTCAACCATCAGAAAATACCAAAAAAGTGGCTGGCAAAACACAATGTGCAACATACACCTCAGCATTTACCTTCCAGGGTACCAGTTCTGACTCTGAAAAAATTTAGCAGACTAAAGCAATAGTCTCCAAAATTGGACAGCCAGTCCCCCTCTTTCCTGACAGGGTATTAATGAGAAAATCAGCTGAAGGTTTCTGTTTCCCTATTTCTGATGCAAAATTTGTAAAGGAACACTGCCAGTTTTGCTGTATTCCACAGCAGATTGTCTTTAGAATTCTGTGTATCTTTGCATCTTAACATAGGGAGTTTTGAGACTATGTAAGTGATGTATACAGGGAAGTTTCCTAAAATGAGATGCACTGTGCTTGAAGAAGAGATGAAAGAGAAGGAAAGATGAATTTGAGTGAAGTGCGTATGGAAAGAAGTAACATAGCATCAGGTACCTGAAAAATCAAATCAAAACAAACAAACAGAAAAGGAATAGAGGAAGAGCATCCTTCCTGAGAAACAGTGACATACATTAATTAAAAAAAACAAAACAAAACACACACAAAACACAAAAACCCCCCAAACCAACAACAAAATACAATTTACAAAGGAAAAAAAGCATACATGCACTTCTATACATGATAGGAAGAGGAACAACTACTTTTTGACAGAATGAGGTGAAGGAACAAGAAACACATAGGAAACAACCGAGACTCTTCTGCATAATTGTGAACAAGTATCAAAAACACTGAAGAGCAGTACATATTAATAGATCTCTCATGACTCTGGAACCAATGCAGACCACTTTGAATTGTCAGATGGTAGTTCATCGTTAACTAGATGGCATCTTATCTTAATCTTCCATGAACCACAGTCAGATAATTGAGATGTCAGTTAATCAAAAGCACTATTTCTAGGTGCTCTACACACAAAAATTGTAGTCTTTAAAATAAGTAGCATGCTTAATGCATATCAAAGCTAGCAATTCTGAAAGGCATTATGAGGTGACAGAACAAAGATCATTCAAGCTGACCTCAGTGGTCATGACAAGCATATTTCAACTGGTTTAAAACACAGCTAAATATAGGTATTTGATGAATGAAATGATCACAAGATTTAAAAACTGCTTTAATAGAATATTTCAAAGAAAATAAAGATGTTTCCCATTTTAGAAGAGATTACTTGAAATAGCAGCTGTCCAGGACGACGAACCTTAAAAACAATTGTAAAAAGAGATGACAGCAACAGTAGCAGTAACGTTTTTCTCCATGTTGAAAGGCTGTTTCTTGCAACAGAAGAGCCGGTCTTGTAACAAATTAGTTTGCCATTCAAAGGTATGCTTCCTTTCATCACAGGGGACACATAGTTCAAACCCTTATCAGCACTCAATGTAGGCAAGGAAGAAGCACAGAAAGTACTCTTTTCTGCTATGCTAAAACCTTCCATCAGTTAAACAACAGTTAACTAAACAGGATTAACCACGCTCCGAAATCCCTCTATTAAACACATGCTACTTCTATGAAATTGGAACAGTATTATATAGATAGCTAAGTTTGGCTCATTATGACCAAGACAATTCATAGAGTGCTACAAAAAGAAACGGAGAAGCTGATCAAATGCATAAGCTAATTAGTTAAAATTCAAATTGAACAAAAAGTTTTAGTTCTGTGTCTCCTGAAAGATTAACTACATTAAAGCACTAACAAAAATAGCTACAAAGAGCACGTTTCCAACTTTAAGAAGACAGAAATTAACGATGAAATCAAGATCAAAAAAATAATCTGATATCATACTGAAGTTAATGAATCAACTAGTTAAAATGATCGGCTCAAAGCAGCTTACAGTCTTAAAATGAGGTCAAACTTCAACATGACTAGTTTCATTAAACAAAAACAAAACAAAAGTGCACAAGTGTATCAAAAGTAGATTCTTTCCCAGATGCAAGACTCTACATTTGCCCTTGTTGAATGTCATTAGATGTCTCTGTGCCTAACTCTCCAGTCTGTCCAGGTCTGGTTGAACGGCAGCATTGCCTTCTGGGGTGGCATCCACTCCCCCAGGTTAGTATCATCAGCAAACTTGCTGACAGTTCCCTCATCAAGGTCATTAACAAATAGATGGAACAGCACCAGTCCCAGCACTGACCCCTGAGGGACTCCACTAGATACAGGCCTCCAACTAGACCCTGCCCCATTGATCACCACTCTCTGCCTTCTTCCCATCAACCAGTTCACAATCCACCTCACTACCTGATCAGCCAGTCCACACTGTCTCAGTTTTGCTGCGAGGATGCTGTGGGAGACAGTGTCAAATGCTTGACTGAAATCCAGATAAACCACATCCACTGCACTACCACCATCTACCCACCTGGTTACATCTTGATAAAAGGCTATCAGGTTGGTCAAACAACTTCCCCTTGGCAAAGTCATGTTGACTGCACCTAATGACCCTCTTGTCCTTTAAATGTCTGGAGAGAGCACTCAGGATAAGTCGTTCCGTCCCCTTTCCAGGGATGGAGGTGACACTGACTGCTCTGGAGTTGCCCAGCTCCTCCTTCTTACCCTTTTTGAAGACTGCAGTGATATTTGCTCTCCTCCAGCCCTCAGGCACCTCTCCTGTTCTCCATGACTTACTGGAGATAATGGAGAGTGGTTCAGCAAGAAAGGCAAGACTTCTCAAGCTTAACCTTGACTAAAGGGCTTTCCTCTCTGCATCCTAGCTCACCTAGTCATTTAAAAGACGATGGGAACAAAATTAGGTTATTTTAGGGCTTGGGAGTTTTTTTTGGTAGAAGTTGTTTGCCAGGTTTTGTCTGGTTTGTATGGTTTTGGGTCAGGGGTTTTTTCAACTAATGGTTCAAGCAGAAACCTCGTGTATTTGTATTCCAAACACTGCAGTTCTGCAGTCTCACTGAAATGCAGTACCCAAACTATTTCATAGGAAATTAATATGGTCTGCCTAGAGTGAAAGGTCTTGATAAGGTATTTTTTCATAAAAGTATTGATGACAATAAGGACACAATCATAAGGAATGGCTGACGAAAAAGAAAAA
Organism: Colius striatus; assembly: GCF_028858725.1. Lineage (NCBI taxonomy): Eukaryota > Metazoa > Chordata > Aves > Coliiformes > Coliidae > Colius > Colius striatus. Next base: position 79,934,321 of record NC_084759.1, read on the forward strand.
TATGCACCATAAAACATTCAAATATTATCACTCTTTCAAAGCAAGTCATTATCCCTTACATTTGGAAATATAAGGCCAAAGCTAAAACACTTTAATATAAATGTTCTGAAGTTGACAGTAGAAAGTTTTTTAAACTTTGTCATAAGGAAACTCCCAAATAAAGGCATCTTTTTCTGGACACGCTTTGAAATCTCTGGTGTGCCCTTTTACATTGGGAAAACAGACAAAAGAGCATTAATGGCTTGATAAAAGCTTGGTAATAACAGTAGGAATGAGAAAAACACTGAAAAATCAAGTCAAGGTCTTGTCGCTTGCCAGTTTTATATCTGCCACGAGGACAGCAAATTTTCAAAGCTTCACAAGCCTATTGCAGGAAAAAAACCCCAAACCACCACCAATCCGCTCTGCCAAGTTAGCAGAGTATTAAAAATGTTTCTTGTCAGTAGCAAGGATTAAGCAGTAACCACAGGGAGACGACTTTTTTGATTTAAACCTGAGATGAGAGTTCTCAAAGAATGGGTTTACATTTGGCTCAAAAACAGTTCTATACATGTACATTTATAGTCTAATATTTCTGCCACCTTGAACTAAAACTTTTATAAATCTAGCTACGTGGAAAGACAGTGCTACATACAGAGAGAGTCAGGCTGACAATGGTAATCAATACAGCACGGAATAACACCAGAAGTTGTGCTGACCTCCAAAAACTTCTTTACACAAAACCAAACCAAACAAAAAAAAAAAACCCCAAGTGATTTATATGTTTGCTTTGAGGTCTCATTATCAATAAAAAGCACTGACATACTGCTTTGTAAGTTCCTAGAAACTACAAGCAGAAGACATCCTGGGGATTTCTTTTTTTTTTTTTTGTTTTGTTTGGGTTTTTTCAAGGCAGGTCACATAAATTCACTTGTTACAAATTACTTGTGAGACACAAAAACGTACTAAATATGAGCAGTGTGACTATTGAAAGCTAATTAAATATTGATAAATAATTTTGAATAGTTTGGGTTGGATGGTACCTTTAAAGATCATCTAGTCCAACCTCCCTGCTGTGAGATCAAGTTTGGTCTTGACTTGCAAGACATGCAGAGTCTATACTGAAATCTTTGAAAAAGCACTAGTTCCCTGGTGAGCTGCACACCAATGTTTACCTCAGTCCTCAAATAAATGAGCAGATCTACACTGGTTTTGGTGTGATCAGGTTTCAACCATCAGAGTAATTCAGCTGCACAGCATGAAAGAGTGAGAAGGAGATAAAGTGAAGCTTTTTCCTTCTCTACAATGAAATTCAAAGGCAGAGTTCGAAAGGTACCTCTTTATACCTGACACTACGGATTCATTAAAAGTTAGGGATGTTTTCCTCATAAAACCACTCTGCTTTCTATACTTCACTCTCCTTGCTGCTAAAGAGAATTGCATCAGCAGAGACATAATTTCTGATTCATGACTCTAGACAACTCCTTATCCTAAAACAGAAGCACAAATTCTCAGCAACATCTCCCATGGCATACAAGCTGCCATATGAATGAGAACAAAGACATCTTTTTTCCCTCCACTGCTCATCATCCAGGATCCTGATTTCTCTAAGGCAAAGTCATTTTAGGAACTGGTACAACTAAGACATTGCAAGAGTCATATCTCTGTACAGTTTTTAAGTGGACAGGACCATTGCATTCTGAAGAATTGGTTTCTACTAGTGTTGGGTCTGGCTGAGATGGAGTTAATTTTCCCCATAGCAGCCCTCACACTGCTGTGCTTTGTATTGGTAGCTACAAAGGTGTTGACAACATATCAGTGTTTTTACTACTGCTGAGCAACACTGGCCCAGCATCAAGCTGCCTCTCCAACATTCTTTCCTCACCAGTGGGCTGGGAGTGGGCAAGATCCTGGGGGGGGACACAGCCCAGACAGCTGCCCCAAGCTCGCTGAAGGAGTATCCTATCTGGCATCTGCTCAGCAGTAACAGCTAAGAGCAAGGAGAAGGAGAGGGGGCACTGGTTATGATGATTTTCTTCCAGAGCAACCACTATATCTAGTGAAGCCTTGCTTCCTAGGAAGTGGCCAGACATTGCCTGCTGATTGGAGTAGGGAAGAAATTTTTTGTTTGCCTTTGCTTTCATGCACAGCATTTTCTTTTTCTTTATTAAACTGCCTTTATCTTGACCCACAAGGGGCCTTTTTTTACATCTTATTTTCTCCCTCTGTGTCCTGCTGAGAGAGCAGCTTGGTGGGCACTTGGTGTCCAGCCAAGGTCAACCGACTAGACTACTGATGCTTCTCATTATCAATAATAAAAATGGGGGAAAAATGTCAATTCCATTTGCTAATACAACCCATGACTACTGAACTGTAGTATAATGTATTCTCTCAAACACAGGGACTTAAAGCTTTTATTGTGTTTCCTCTCTGTGTGAAGCAGACTGTCAGCAATTACTTTTACATTAGCTAAATTACTGAATCTTGCTACTCACACCTCCTCTGTCATTCCCCTCCCCCTAATATATTCTTTCACCATTCCTCAGTGTACAGAATGTAGATATGCCCTACAGCTACTTCCTGCTTTTGAGTCCAGTGAAAACATTCACTCCCTGGTCCAGCATTTTGTATTCTGTGATTTAAAAATACCCCACAAATAGGAAACATACAAAATCCATCATCATTTTTTAATGAGTTTGCTCTATAACAGCAGTATCAGAGTAAAACAACAGATATTATCTCTGCCAGTGTTTTCGCTTCTTTGATCACATCAAGGCTAACCTGCTTTCAGCACTTCAGTGACCTCTAACATTTCCAACCTGAAATTTCAGCTGCTCATTTCACATGACCAAGCTCTCCTTTTTCTCCCTCCTAACACATGTCCCTTCCCCTTCAAGTCGAGAAGGAGTCAACACATTACATATAAGGTCAATGCTGATCTGCTATATGATTTCTGATACACGTCTGATAGAATGATTACCAGCAGCACTGAAAAAAAAAACCCAAATGTCTAACAATTACAAAAGAAGCAATCTGAATAACATTACAGATGAATTGTAAATTGCTACTAATGCAATATATAAACAGAACTATATATGTGATCAGTATTAACATAAAACTGCTTTTAATTATTACATATATCTCCTTAAATCCTGGTAGGAAAAAAACCATCCTTTCTAACAGCTCTACACAGGGTTTTCTACATATGAATCTTTGATTAGCACAAAAAGGAGCAAGAATTCTGCTGTTTTAAGAAACCATCTGTTTTAAGTATTCTTTTATCACACCTTCTGATCTTAAAGCAACAGTTCACATTAAAAAACCCAACTATAATGGAGACACTGAGAAAAGAAGAGCTACTTGAAAGGGGTGAGCAGAAGAGATACCAACATACAAAAATGACTGCATAATCAGAAATTATTTCCATCACCTTTTACATATACACATGTATTTACATATTTCATGTTTCTTTATCTCAGATCCCTATCTTGATACATTTAGAAGGGAATTCTGGCCACCTTTTATGATATAAATGTCATTATCTCTTGATTTCTAGGGAACAAAAAAAACTCACTTCATTTTATTACAGTTCATGAAAACTACCTGAACTCAGACTGTGGAGACATTCACAGGCTGTACAAATAATGTCACGAAACAACTGGAAATTTGATCCTAAACAGCTTCAATGCAACTGCCTTGTAAAAAAACAAACTTTCCAATGACAACAAAAGAATTAAAGTGAGCAATACGCCATATGAGGAGAAGAATAAAGACTTCTTACAGCTTTAGGAGGATTTTTACACATTTCCTATATAAAGGTACTTTTACAGCTGCCTAAAACCCATTAAAAAAAAAAAAACAAAAGCACTGAATTGATGAAAATCCTGCACATCATCTTTCTTATTATTCTTCCTTATCCAGGTAACACCATTCCACCGTTTTGAAGGACCGCGAGAATGACACATGCTATTCCTATTTAAAAATGCCTTCCACATATTTTGCTGAAAGGCTTCAAAAAACTCCACCATTTTGGAGAGAGAACTTAAAAGTTGAAGAAGAGTAGTCAAGAACCACAAGCACACCTATCACCTTCCATCTTTGATTTATACAACTTCTGCTAAGGTCTCAGAAACCCTTCGTTTACATAGGAAAGCGGCACTGTTACAAGTTTACCAGCTCCCGTGTCAGTAAGCACTCTCTGGGTCACACCACAGTGCCAAGCAGAAGTTTTGATGCAAGCACAGCTCTTGCTTGCTGGAGGACAGTGTGGCCCCACAAGCAAGAAATGTGCTCAGAGTGCTCCCTCTGTTGATGCTTCGATAAGGGAGAGATGAAGAAAGGGGAAGTGGAATGTCTGAAACAAGAGAAGCAGAAAGGGGGGGAAAAAACAAACAAAAAAAAGATAAAAAGGTAGTAGGTTACATGAGAAGCAGAGAAGAAGTTGAGAGCAGGGGACAGAAGAGAATTTGGGAAAAAAATAATAAACAGGAAAAGGGATTGCAGCTGGTACAGAACAGTGTCTCATATATATTCCTTTTTTTTTCTCACGTTAATTCTTGGTGGAACATTCCTTTGGTGCACACAGACTAGCTGCAGTATTTTGTGGCAAAGCATCTCTCTCAACCACTAATGTAAAACCATGCAGGCAACAGCTCTCTGCCAGTATTAGTAATCTAACTGGTTCAAAGGGCACAAGACTATCTCTGGATCCAAACTTTGAACTATGGCCACAGCAGAGGCGATCAATGTGAATTCACACATAAGAAGTGCAACGTATCCCCTCTTCCCCTTTCCCAACAGAAAAGCTTTAGAAATACCTTGGAAAATATCAAGATGAAAAAATATCAGTGATGAAAGTGTTTATTAATAACCTGGTATTTACAAGCACTATGAAGAAGGCTTCAGCTCTGCAGCTTCATAGCAGTATTATTATACAGGACTCATACCTCATTTAATGTGCTAAACTGCCTGTGCTTTGAAGAGATGAGCAAAAGACTGCATCCCAGAAAAAAAGGATTTCCTTCATCTACTGCAGAAGGTGGAAGGTGTGTCTCTGACTGACACAAGGAGCCGCACACATCGGTTGTCTTCTGATGGTGGTAGTTAAACATTGCATTCTAGAATCAGACTTGCACTCTTGCATTTACTAAATTTGATAAGCAGTAGATTTTCAACCAGGTTTTCCCCAAGTAGCTACCATACTTTCTTCTCACTTTGTTTTCTGGATCTCCAACTTCAGGAGGACAGTCTCTACGTGGACATGGAAAGCTCTTGCAAATGAGACTGAGGAGTTCTCTAATCATTTACAAGTCTAAGTAGTCTTGAAAAAAAAAAAAAAGCAGAACAAAACAAACTCAAAAGCAACAACAACCAAACAAACAACCCACACACGCAAGTCCCCACAAAACACCACCTCTTCATTTCTCAGACAGTTAAGGAGGGAGATGAAGCTTATTCCGCTATATCCACAATTACCTTTACGGTCTTTGCCTTAGTCTCCCTTTACATTTAGAACACTACCACCATTACTTCAGTCAACGCTCCTGACAAGTACATTCCAAGTGTAAATTAATTCACCTTTAAGAACTCTACCAATAACGTCACAGCATAAAATATCAGTAAAGCTGTATTTCTTAAAAAGCTTGGGGTACCTGCTGCAAAAAAGCTTGAGGTCATACACTGAACTTTAGCATACATGTATGTATAACATATATGCATACATGCACAGGGCTGGACTAATAACAATACATAGAACCATACAGAAAATATAAATGGTTAAACTGGAAGGCATATGAGTAATTTAAAAATAAAACATTCGGAATCTTAACAGTGTGATACATGTAAAGAATTCCCCTATTCTTTTCTTTATCTAAAATATCTTTCAAAAATGCTAACAATGTTAAAAGTGTTTTTAATAAAACTCTGTTTTCATTTCATATCTCCTAGAAAGATTTTTGCTTTCATACTACTCATACCTTCACTTCCTTGCACAACTTTTTTATTTGTTTTTAAACGACAAGAGTCACTTATCATTTAAAGATATGAACAACAACAAAATTATATCTACCTTTCCTCCCCTCACAATTTGCAAAGAAAGTCTGACTAAGTCGTAATGATTTGGTAAAGTCATTATCCAAATGAGCTTCAAGGAAGCCAGATGTGCATGATGGTCACCAGCCCAGGAGAGTGAAGGGTGGGTAAAAGAAAAAAGATGGCCTTCATTGCTTATTTGCTGTGTTCAAAAACCCTTCTAAAAGCTCTAAAGTTACTTTACCGGTCCCTTATCGCTTTCCTTAATCTTTTGTACCTTGAAGCTAAAAAAAACAAGCAAGCAAACCCCAACATTTGGACTACAGATTATGCAGAAATCAGAAAAGTCTTACTGTACTGCAACATAAACTTAGTAAAAAATAAATGCACTGAGAGAATATAACAAAAATATTTAGAACTATTTCTTGTGACATACCCTACCCAAGACAGATTTTGCTCCTTTCATCAGATACAAACCCTACACCTCACTACAGCACTATGTTTAAAATCTTATCTGTTGCTACACAAGACAGAAGTTGAGAGCTGCATTAGCTTTTAGGCAAACAACCCTAACAGAGTCTTCTACAATGCACCCAATTAAACGTGGCAGTCGAGGATGTTGGCCTACTGTCAGCAGCATCAGAGTTCACTCAAATCGATACAGCTGAATGAGCTGCATAGGGATGAATTCATTTCAGCTTGAACTGGAGGACTAACTGAAAGTCAATATCGAAAAGCTAGTGCTTAATCTCGTAACTTACAGGTAACAGCAGCTGCGCACTGGTCTGACAGTAACCCGCAAACTAACCTCTCAAAGAACAAAGAGACAGGTTTTGTCCTACTATCCTGCCAACGTCATCCTATTACAACAGGTAAAACTGTGTAAAATGTCTGCCCACGTAAGGCGTTATATTTAGTCGTAGTGACACTGCTCTCAGGTTCCTAAACAGCCCAAACGCGTTTCTGCTACCGTGAGCAAAGCGGGCAGCTGGGGCCCTGCGGACAGCTAAACGCCGGTGTTCCGCAGCACCTTTCGCCGCTTGCCTTCGGACGCCGGCCCGTGGGTACACCAGGAGCTCCCTGCCAACAGCAGGCGGGGTCTTTTGTTCCTTCATGTTCCGCCGGGCACCGCGCCGGGTAGAGGCAGCCGCGGGCCCGCGCCGCTCCAGTGACGCCCCGGGGCTCATCCCTCAGCCAGCCCGCGCCTGGCACCGCTGCTGCCGCCGCCGCCGCCTCGCCTCCTCACCCCGCATAATGGTTCGATTCATCCCCCGTCCTGCCGCTGCCCACGCCTCCCTCGCCGCACAGGTAGCGGGCGCTGCACGCCTCGGGCCGGACCGGCAGCCGCCGCCTCTCCCGCAGTCGGCGGGAGCCACCTCACGGGCAGCGCCTGCCGACTGCGATCGCCCCCCGCCCCACGGCCGCCCCCTTGCGGTGGGGCACGGCCCCGCAGCCCACTCCGCGCCCTCCCCCAGTGCTCCCCCGCCGCCGCTGTCCCCGTCCGCCCTCCGCCTCTGTCCGCCCGCCACCACACCCCAGGCTGCCCGGGGATGGCTGTGCCCTGCGGGAATGCAGCGAGACCGGCCATCCGGCGCGCCAGAGGGTTCGTAACGCTGTCAGCCCCTCTCGGGATCCCCCACCACCGCGACAGCCCCGAGGGGCGCCCGGCCCTCGCTCCCGCCGCCGCAAACCCCGATCTCTCCGCCTGTCACATGAAAACAATTATTGACTCGGCCGGGGGAGGGGAGCAGAAGTTAAAAGGCACAAGGCGGAGGAGCAGAGGCTGGTAACGACCATCTCCCTCCCCGTCGCCCCCCAGCCTCCCGTCGCTCCGGCTGGTCCCCCAGCACCGCCAACTCGGTAGCCGGCGGCTTGAACTCACCCATTTATGTCGAGCTGCGCTTTGCCTGGCGGCGGAAACAGGCTGAAAGTTTGGGGCGGCTGGCCACGGCGAAGGGGGCGAGAGACAGTCCGAGCCGCCGCCGCGGGAAGAAGAGCTGCTGACAGAGCCGCTCCCTCCTCCGGCGGCCGCCGCTCTCAGCACCCGCTGCAGCCGGGCTGCATCCTGCGTCCTGCTGGCAGCACCTCGGCTTCCCTCAGCATATGGATTCGTATGTGTTAAGGAAAAATAAATAAATAAAAAGAAAATAATTCGGGCGAGAGAAGGGGCTCAGCTTTCAGCTCCTGCCAGCCACCTGGGTCCCTACTGCCGCCGGGCAGAGCAGCCCGAAAGAACGCGCGGCCGAGCCCGGGCGCCCAGCGGCGCCTGCTGCCGAGCGGCAGGGGTGGGCGTCTTCCGCCGCCGGCCGGTGCGTGGGGCAGGGCGAGAGTGCGAGGTGCAGCCGGCTGTCCCCGCCGCGCACCTCAGCTGCTGCTGCTGCCGGAGCGAGCGGCGCGGCGCGGCTCCGCTCCGCTCGGGCGCTGCGGGAAGTGTCGCGAGACTGCGCCAGAGCCGCTGCGCCGCCTCGGGCCGGCGGGGGAAGGAGGGCGGGGAGGAAGGAAGCCGAGCGGCGGTCCCCGGCGGGGCCACGGTCGGGGGAGAGGGGTGCAACGGCGCCCCGGGCCCGCCTCGCCCGGCGGGAGAAACGGGGTGGCTGCCGCTCCAGGAATCGGCAGCAGGGAAGGGGGTCGCCTTATTTCGGCGCTGGGGGAGGAGAGAGGATGCTTTGGGCTCCGGGCACCGTCTGTGGGAGGCGGCGGCCGCTCCCGCGGGGTGCCACGGGCGGGTACCTCACATTCCTGGCAGCCACCTTCCCCGTCCGCGCAGGGAGCTGCAGAGCCGCTACCTACGGCAGGCCGTGCCCGGTCCTGCACCTGGGGCTCGGGGAAATGTAACGGCAGCTCCGCCGGCGCCCCTCGTCGCGCCGCGTCTGTCCCCGGCCCTCTCCCTGAGGTAAGGGCGGGGGGTTGCAGCCCGGGCCGCACTGAAGGGAGCCGACCCACTCCTCATCCCCACCGCAGCCCTTCAGAGGCTTGGCTGCAGGGGCCGGGAGAGAAAGAAGAAAAGGAAGAAGGATAAGATCAAATGAAGAGGGGCTCTTTGGGTGGTGGAGGAAAAAGAAAAAATGCACAGGGGCAGCTGAATGTTCGTTTCAGCTTTTGCAGAAAGATGTGAAACGCATGCTGCAAAAAAGCCGAGTGAAAAGAGAGAGCAGTTCGCACAGATCAGTAACGTTTCTGGACAGAAAGGCACCTAATGAGGCCAGGCAGCCTTCTTCACAAGCAGGGCTTCACAGTGGTAAAGACCTTTGAAAAGAAAAAACAAGACAGACACCTACAATAGTAGGAGAGGGGAAGAGCAGATGAAAACCTGTACAAACTGCCATAAAAGATAAAAGTAGAGGTAACATCTTTTACAGCACAAGCACCTTCAATATTAATGAAAGGTTAAAGAAAAAGGCCTGTTCTAACCTAAGGTAGTTAATTTGGGTAGAAAGACAGAAAACTGATGATAACAGAAGGGATGAGATTTTCGTATTTCTCCCCCTGCACACCAGGTTTTGGGGGGGAGGGGGGAAGGGTGTTTTGAGGTTAGAAATGTGTAAGGGAGTAGAAGTCTTTCCAGATGGCACCTGGCTTCTGGGCTATGACAATCCTTTTATTTTCTCTTTTTTCAAACTGTGACAGCAGTGAACTGTTTGAGAGAAAATAAAAGGAGTTTAACCAATTAGAGGCTTAAATATTTAGCCAGAATTTTTAACTCTTTTTAACGAGAGCTATGGAAACTTTTAAGTGAGCTATGTCCTGTAGCAGCAGTGGAACATCAAGACTAAAACAGTTTTGTCTAGTCTAATTATAATCTCTTGCAAAAAATATTTGCAAAAGAGAGACCATAATGTCATCTAGAAACTTCACTTTACCTGTTAAACAACTGCTTAGAGAAGCGAAAGAGATGGTTTAAAAGTGATACTGATAAAAGTCAGCAACTTTAAACTGACATGAGTTCAGATCATGATCAGCAACACAGACATCATACAGTGGTTTGAATTGGAAAGAACCTTAAAGATCATGTAGTTCCAAGCCCTTGGCCCTGGGCAGGGACAACTTCCAGTGGACCACATCCAACTGGCCCTTTCAGATCCCCTCCCTTTGACTAGGAGGGTTAATGAAAAAAATGTACTTGCCCTCTAGAGTCACTGCTCTCAGGACACCCTCAGAAGAGACTTCTCTACTACTATCACCCATTGCCTTTTCTTAGCTGTGCTGGTTTTGTGGGGAGGTTTTTGTGCCTCCAATGTGTCTCCCGATATGATGGATCTTGCCTCTTCCATCTGCAGAGCAGTGAAGCAGTTCTGCAAGGGCACCCACAGGCTTCAGGGGAAGTCTTTTTTTCTCCAGCTGGCTCTTGCTGTTGCAAGCTTCCATTCTTCTCTGTCACTGTCCCCCCTCCCTTCTGTGTGTGAAGGAGGCTGTGCCTTGGGCTATAGGTCCACCTCAGACTGTTCTATGAACCAGCTCTCTAACTCCTCAGTCTCCCTCATGTTACAAAGCCTTCTCATCACCCCTTGCAGCTCAGCCACCTCTGGCAGGAGCCCTTCTACCCAAGCACACCTGCAGGCAGCTCTGCCACCTGCCCTTGTGCCAGGTGGCCCAGGCAGTGCCAGCGGCCAGAGGCCTGTCCCACAGTCTCCCCCCTTCACCACCTCTGGGCGGAGGCATGGGCCATTGCTGGGGCAGAGGGCACAGACCCTCGAGATGGCACTGTGGCCTTTGTTCTCAGACAAGTGCCTTGTTCCTGAGTTATGTAGTATTCAAGCTTCTCCACTAGGCCAGTGGCATGTCCCTCCTTCAAAGAGGCACCCTCCCGCACCAAACTCCACACCACATCGGGGTGGTGGGCGTGGAGCAGGGCAGCTGTTCCTCCTGCCCCCGCTGCTGTGGAACACAGCTGCACCAGAGATAGTCACCCCAGCAAGTGACATGCACTTCTGAAGAACGTAGTCTAACAGTTGGGAAGCATTATTATATCCTCCCGAGTGTTATTTAACTATTTTTCTTGAGAGGAAGAAAGTAACACCACCACTACTACGCCCCACCACCACCCCCCTTCCTGTAGCTACATCACAGCAGATTTACCACATGTGGACTTTTACTTTACTATCCCTTTAAAGGACATATCAATAGGAGTAAGATAAATATTTTTAAAAGCCAAAATTACTTACATACAGTGAAGACCAAGACAGATTGTGGCAAGGTGAAGTAAATAATGGGGAAAGTTAACTCTTCCTTTAACTAAACACTACAAGTCTATTCCTCTAGCTTCACTCTTACGACCTCTCTCTTAGATCTTATTACGAGATCTTAGTATTTAACGAACATGATTATTCTCACCTCACAGTGATGACGTTGTATTAAGGGAATTCTCAGAAATGAACACTATTTTACTGAAGGTAGACTTTACCAAAGTTAGCCAAGCATGTGTGTACCTTCTCCCATCCTACTACTTTACAGAGCAAGAATCAGGATTTGCCAGAGATGCTAAGGATTGTGAATGTCATGGAGAAGATGAACAGACCCACTTTCAAAGTAGTTTTAGACATCAATTTCGTATTGTGGTGGGTTTGGAAAGGGAGCTTCTTTTAACCAAAAAGATTTGCCTAGAATGTAGATCAATACTTTAATCTCAAAAAGACACAACAAATTCATAGAAACAGTTATGTAAAAAAAATAAAATGGCTACACAGATCAAGTAAAATACTCAGAAAGTGCCATCAGATATTAATAAGTACTGAATCAAAACACTGAATTAAAAGTATAAATTTTTAAAAACATTTATTGTCTGTAGAAACAAAATTTACATTGATTTTATATAAACTATGTTAAACATACATATAAACATACCTACATCTTAATATATACTTATGAATGAGGCTTTCAGATACAAGATAACATTGTCAAAAGCACCGTTGTGGACTCCAAAGACTACAGACTTAAAATGCATTTGCCTTTAACTCCATCTTCAGTAGTTTAAAAATGTCATCTCTCATCTGCACTTGGAAATAATGACATTAAAAGTTTCCAATACTGTGTTTGCACGTGTACATACATGTGCACATACAAACATCAGATGGTCCTTGTGAAACTACACTATAAATAAGGTCAACATTAATATATTCCTTAGAAATGGACAATAGCCCACATCCTCATTCAATTGGGGCAAAAAAACCCACCTGCTATTCTTAAAACGATGAGGCTTTTCTTTATTCCATAAAGAGCGTACTCAACTGTTTCCACCCCATCCCTTCTCTCAACAGTAAAGACATAAGCGAGTCACAAAATAAAAGCTATCTACTACATTATTTACAGAAAATGAAATATTAAAAAGACACTGTGAGATTTAGACTGCTTAGACAAAATTCAGAGCAATGAACGGTGAACAGAAGAAAAATGTATTGAAGTGGCAGGCAGCATAGAGCTATTAAACTATGTGGCTAAATATCTACTCAAAAACCCCTCCAAATAATGCAAACCTTCAGGCATAAGGAGGAAGGAGCAAGTGTTATGACAATAGTTTTCTCCCATATTAATACTAAAAATTTAGGCTCATCAAGCTTAAATAGAACACACTTAAATGTTCAGCATTATGGTGCATTAAGGAGCCAAGTGTTACAAATAGGCTTTTAATGATCTTGAAATGGTTTGCCTTTTTTTTTTCCTCTTTTAATTCCTTTGTAAGGAGGCTGAAGAACCTCCTATCTTCAAATCCCACAGCAATGGAATGAAGTCTGTCAAGGGGGCCAGTTATATCAGAAACATCCCTTTTTTTTCCTTTCTGATTCATTAGGATGCAAGGCTGAAGTCTTTCTTTTTGAGAGCTCTCCCACAGAGAACTTTGTGGATGGCTGCATAGATGCTTAAAGAAAGGCAAGAGGCATGTTTCTATACAGCACAGGAAGAGATCCCTTCAAGCAAGCAAGTTAAAGAACTCTATTTACAGTCTTCTAAGGTGACTACTAAGAAATCAAGTCTCGCTTTGCTAGAATCTTTAATCATTTTCTCCAAGCAATTCTCACTATCCATTTTTAACACATGGCAGAAAATTACTTTCCGATTCATAACAGGCAAGTTTTGAGAACCCTGTCTTTTTAATATCACAAAAGTGTAACCTTTTTTTGTTTTGTATTTAAAGCAGTCAAGTTCATATAAAGAAAATTCAGCAATTAAGTCACCTAAAGAAAATTCAGCACTTCTTTCTGAGGCCTTGGGAGAGAAGACAGCAGCTAAACCATTAACACAAACAGCAATCACCTGAATTTACTCCCATCTTCTGCTATCAGTTACACCAGGTGAGACAGTTAATGTCTCAACAGGTCTCAAGGCCATCTAAATCCATCAGGCAAGGTGATTTTAAACATGTAGGTAATTATTAGAGTTAAGGCAGCTTATAGAAGCCTTGCAATGTGCTGCTTCTTACTAGCCCCAGAATTTTGTTAACCTTGTGAACTCAATCATCACAAAGTTTAAAATAAGGACTCTAATCAATCTACATAGAGATTAAACAGACCAGCAATATAAACGCTAACATCACAACAACTTGTTAGTTCAGACACTTAGAAGGAAGACTCTAGTCATATTAAACCCATTGCATTTTGGATAGTAATTAAAAAACCCCAAATTTACAAATGAACAATTGAGAATATGACATGAGCATTCAACAGCTGTTTCAAGTAAACCCTAAGAAAGGCAATTCACATTTATATTTTCAAAGTAGAAAACACAAAAGCTAGAAAGCTCTTAGACAATCACATTTTTTAACTTGCCCTCCCAATGCAAATGCAGTGGCAGACTTGACTAATACAAGAGACTCTGTTTTCCTTCTGAGGCTGAGGCTTTACGTACATGTATTAAAACTAAGTGGTTATTTTAACAACTGTTATCAGTCCATGCTCCTGTTAGCAACAGGATATTACGTATGTCTCTGTACAGGTGTTTTCTACAATGCAGATACAATACAGAAAGGCACCATGTTATTCAAGTAAATTGGCCATTCTTCTACTTAACGTTTGTCTTTGTGCCTTCACAACCCAATTATTAACTTCAGCACATTGCTTTCAACCAAACACTATAGCCCAGTACCAGAGCACTTCTCTGTGATAAAAGAATAAACAAGCTGATTTGTGTATGAGTATACACAAATGTGTATGAGTCCCTTTCAAGAAGATGGTCTCACAGCAGATAACATCACAGAGTAGATGCTTCTAGCACTTAAACCAGTCACAGAACAAAATTTCTGTAAGAAAATTACAAAATATAGGAAATTGTATCGGGACAGAACCCCAAATTAGTGAAGTCATTGGTAAATAATATGATTTCAGAAATGGTATCCCCATAAATAGAAGCTAAAGCAACTGAAATGTTGACTACATTTCGTCATGACATTAACCTTGGGACCAAGGGTGGGCAAGGGGAAAAATAATCAAAGTCAGTAAACATGCAAAAAGCCTCGTTTGTAATACGTTGCTTACAGTTGTAGAAATAAAAAACAAAGCTAAACTATTTAAGTACAAAGCAAGTTAGAGATACCTGGTCAGGCATGGGTAAAGTACAAATTGAGCAGCGCCAGTCACATTTTTAAACCTGGTTAAAGCAGCATTAACTGACTGAAGTCTCACTACTTCAGCATTACTTCCAAACAGCGTTAGCAAAACTGCCATGTCAGAAGTTTCTTCATATATCCACTTTTCCCATTCGCTCAAAAATGAGTCGTCTTCCAGGCTTTACTAAGAACACTGCAGGAAGCTTACAGTAACAGTAGTATCCTGTTGAATAAGACAACATAACTTCAGTAGTTTGTCTTAAGTCATGCAGAGTTTCACTTCTTATGTGTTTTACAGTGCTTTAGCACAATTGGGAGCAGTGTGAATAGCTGGTTGGCTCCAGGGTACACCTGCCCTCATCTCCAGGGTACACCTGCCCTCATCTGCAGGGTACATACAACACTCCCGTGCCAGCAGGCTGCTCTACAGCAGCTACTCTGCATTTACTTTGGGTTGACTCAATCCATTGTTTCAATTCCTTATTTTCATCTCCTAGTAAATCTATGAAGGATGACTTTGTCAGGTTCATCACTGACAACATCAGTAAATCAGTTATTTTTCTTATCCACAGAAAGGTGCCTGCCTCTATCTAACAGAGGAGTTCCTTTCCTTTAGTGTCCCACTACGTATGCATAAAGTCACTGAAAAAAACCCTTTTTTTCCACTGAAAACTTGAGGGTTACAAACAAACTATCTGGTGTCATTGTCAAACAACAGTAACACCAATGAATGCAGCAGCACACTTCCTGACTGTCTATTCCCTGTGAACACTAAGCAGTACACCCCAGGAACTGAAGATTTCAAGTGACACTATTTTAAGCTGTTCTGAGCCATATCATATGGTCTATTGAAGGCATTGTGGAAAACACGTTACAAAAAAAGCACACAGAAACCATATCCTGACTTTCCACCCAAATAAGATTTCCTTTTATCTGAATGTACCTCTACCTAGTATTAGAATTCTGATCTCCTACCCACAGCAGAGACTAGCCTGCATTCTCTCTGGCTAATGCCATCTTGGGAATGATGGAAATACATTAGCCTCCATATCTGGTGGATATGGTGAACAACTTCTTTCTTAAACGAGAACATCTCCGAAAACTACTTGCTATGCGTCTTTAATTCACTGGCAATAAAAAAGTCTGAACAAATCTGAAATACGTACACACAACCCCATCATGTATTAAGGCAAAGGCTATAAACAGGAAATAAGCACAATATTATTTATAGCTGCTTATAAAACATCTGGCTGTTTGAGTTTTGCACACAGCCTTAACAATACTGCAGTACAGTAAACTTCAGAGGGGTTTAGAACAAAATTGCAAGCTATCTGCATTTAAAGCAGTTTCAATTATGAACAGCTTTGTTAGAAGACATCCATATAAAAACTTACGTTTTTTTGTTTTTCTTGTAATTAAATACTTCAGGCCCCAATTTCAGAATCCAGGAAATCACCAAGTCATTTATGACGAAAAAGATTAGCGAACATGTGGCTTGGTCAAGAATGTCGTACACCAAAAAATATAATGAGACAGAGTAATTTTGAATACAGACCAACTAATCCTCTAACAAACCCAAGCATGCTTTCAGCGCAGTTATAAGCTACTGCTACAGTACGTTACATACCTGCCTGTAACCATTCATTTTAATCAAATACTGGAGGTTGTCCCGAAATTCTAACAATTTACAAATGTATATACACATCAGAAACCCAAGTACATTATTAAACTAAAGTAACACAAAATACTGTTTTATGGAAATGACTGAACAGAGGTGTAAAATCTATTGCACAACCTAAAAGGTCATTAATTGGAAAATCCTGAGCTAATGTGCTATTACCAAACAATTCAGGCACTTTTTTTTTTTCCTTTTTTATTACATAAGCAATAAAACTTTCAACATATAAACCTCTGGGTATAACAACTCAAGTTCCATCTGTAACACCATGCTTAGAGGAAAAACATATTCAATAAATAAGACTCCCTTCAATGACTTCTTTACTTGAGACTGGTATGCAAAAGGAACTAAAGGTACATACTACAATGAATTCAATTGAATACTGTACTTCAAAAGCAATTATTAAAACTGTAAAAAAGTCCTGCAGCATTCCACTACTGAAAAATAAAGTTATTTTTAATCAAGAAAGTTACGGGGTTAGTTCCTTTATCCTATTTTAAGTCTTGACAAAGTTGTCAAAAACGAACAGATGCTCCCTTTGTTGTGTTATCTCTTTCAGCTTCAGGATCAGAACTCAGCTCAGGTTTCTGTTGCAATATTTAAATTTCCCTACAGAGAGGAAAAAAAAAAAAAGTTAACTGTCAAGTTGTATGAGTGGGGGAAAAAAGCCATCCAGCTTTCCTAGGTGTTGTAATAGTATAGTATGTGACATACAAGATTCTTTCAATTAAGGATTTAAACAGTCCAGCTGTAAAGATAGCACCCTAAAGGTTGTGTATGCATAATTATTTTAAATCATACGATGGTAGGGGTTGAAAGGGTCCTTTAGAGATCATCTAGTCCAACCCGACTGCAGAAGCAGGTCCAGCTAGATCAGGTCGCACAGGAACATGTCTAGGTGGATTCTGAAGACCTCCAAGGAAGGAGACTCCACACCCTCCCTGGGCAGCCTGTGCCAGGGCTCCCTCACCTTAACAGTGAAGTAGTTTTTTCTTATGTTTAAGTGGAACTTTTTGTGTTCCAGCTTCATCCCATTACCCCTTGTCCTGTTACTAGCTACTATAGAAAAAAGGGATGTCCTAACCTCCTGATGTTCAGACCAGTGTAACGAATCTCAAGGACAAGCATAGTCATTACAATAGGCAAAAATGGGAAATTCTAGACTCCAGGAACTGTTTTGGTTTCTAAGAATTAGCCAACCAGCAATTGGCACACTGTTAAGAAAATGACAGTGTCATACTTGTTCTTCAAGATTTATTTTACTTCAACTCAAAGACACTTAAGTTCTTCATTGGGCCTAAAAAAAATAATTAAAAATCAATATCCAAATCTTATCATCCTTTTATTATCCTATCTTATTATCTAATTCAAATCATAAGCTTCAGCAGCCAGATTGTGTTAAGCATGCTTTATCGGTTCCAGACCTTAACATCTCATTATAGAAGAGCATTGGAAGTTACTGGGGAAAAGCTCACAACAAAATTATGGCACTTCTATGCTCATTTTATGAGGTCATAATTTTTAGGGGAAAAAAAAAAATCCTTATCCTTCTATTTTCCACTCATTCCAATTCAATTTAGCCTTCAGAGATTGCACTTTTCAGAATCCATGCAAATGTAAAAGGCATTCATCAGTATACATGCTTCAGCAACAAGTGACCTGTTTACTCTGTCCCAAGCATTTGTTTCTTTCTTGTGTGGCATGTTTGGGTTTTGGTGTGGTTTTTAGTGTTCCAAGCCATAAATTTGAGCTTTTTTGAAAAGAGTTCAAATAACCTACACTTTTGTGCTCCAAGAACTGAACTCTAATCCAGCCACCAATGCTTACACAAATGTATTTACTTGTAGCTAGGTGGACATGGAATTACAAAACAAACACGAATCCGCATCAGAGAGCAGAACTGCAAGGGGCTGTGTAGGTCACCTAATCCAATTCTCTGATGTCACAAGTAACCTCACACTACTTTGATCATACTTGATCAATTCTAAAAAAGGATTTAGAATGTTTTAACTACTCATCCTCACAAAAGCTGTAACATTTTATATGGTTCAAAAGTTCTTCTGCAGTTCAAGGTTATCATTGTCCCTACACCCTGCAAATCAAAAGGTATTAAACCAGATGTGTCTAATTATTTCAGCTTGAGCTTGTCAAACCACTTTACACAAACATTACGTAGTGTAGCATGCTTTATGCAGAACAAGACTCCAGTCTGTACTTTAAAGCACATGATTCATTTAGGATAATGTAACAAAGAGGAGAAACACACAGACGTAGTAAAAAAATATTAATACCCTTCACATTGATTTAAAACCATAACCTAAGAGGACACACTATTTATTTTTTTTTTTTTTTTTTTACACAGAGGGCCACTTTCTCTTCCTGTCAATAGGAAGAAAGATCAACTGAGCTCAGGAGAGAATACTGAAACACAGGCAAGGGCAGAATCTCAGAGGCTACCTTCAATTCACAATTACCCAAAGCAAGTTTCCATGGAATAAACATGGAGGAACTAGGAGTATAGAATCAAGTTTGCCTGTAAAGTACAAAAACAATATTCCAGAAAATCTCATCCAAGTTATTCCATGGGGATTTAAAAATTGGAATAATCATATGAATATTCATATTTTATAAATGACTTGGTGAAAAATAAATTAAGCCCACTTACCTTTTCTTTCCTCACAAATCCATCTCTGAATTTATTAGTGGTAAATCCCCTTGCACCAACAGAACGTAACCGCTGGTACTTAGCCTGAATATATAAACCCTTCTGTACTAAGCCTGATTTATAATGGGATTGCAAACGGCCATCTGTAAAGTTGCTCTGCAAGTTTGAGAAGAAAAAAGATGCACAAAATGAGGACCTCAAAACTCAATTGCTTATATTTACAGTTATACACATGTAAAACTTACAGTACTGAACAACAGAGGTCTGTGTTTGCAAGTGCAGAACCTCTTCTTATAGTTCCCCTTTAATATTCCTCAGATCACTCGCTACCATATGGCTCAAAGAACTGCTGTATTGTACTTACTGTTTAAAACATCTGAAATCATCTTCCTTGTAGAAAGAAAAAGTAAATGTGTTGCACACAACTTTAGCATTTTTTTCAAACTTTAATTAAAGTAAAACAACATAAACAAAAAGTTTAAGAAAACACCTCAGTGTTGCTAACAAATTCAATAGTGTCAGGCCTGCAGTGAGAAGCACACAGGGTGAATCTAAAAAAAAAAGAGTCATACTAAAGAGAAATTAATATATATATTTTTTCCTATAGTTCTAAAATATTTCTGGCCTGAACATATGTTCATTCATCTATACCTTTATTACCTCCACACTGGAATACCGTAGAACTAATTTAGTATGGGGCTAGGAACAGAGGCACCAGAGATAACAATAAAAGGTTTTCAGGTAAATGGCATTATAAACACAGAGAAGTAATACAGCAAGGCCAAACAATGACCATAGCAGTTAAAGTCATTAAAAAAAAAGATTTCTTTCCTAAGCATTCACACCTCCAACAAAATAGGCTGTAAAAACCATTAGAGTAATAAATCATAGAGTAATGAAGAACCCATTTATCGTAAATTCTCCTAGTTTTCCAGTACTATTGGGTTTAAGTTTTCCAATGTGGTCCTGGCATAAGGCATTAATCTATACTTTTATCCTTTAAAGTTTTCCTACCCCTTCAAATTTACACAAACTGGTTTTCTAGCTAATAAAGAGGAAGTCTCCCGACCATATCAAATTCTTGTTATCTTTTACAAACACCTTTAAGGAGGAAGAGGAAACAAACTATATCACAGAAATGTCCTTTCTTGAGTATGACCCAATTATTTCAGTGAAATCAGTCTCCTTTTGGCAGAGAAAGGATCATATCAAGAAAAATCATATGCTCTGAGGTTGCAATGACTGTGTTACCAATTTTTCCACTGTTTTCTCCACTATGTGGCTGGTGAACAGCTAAGAAAGGACTGTACAGAACAGAGGTTTCTTTATGTAAATACAGAGGTTTTGTTATTACCCAAATCATTTCACCTACCTACTATGTATGAGATAACTGAGAAGATGGCCCCAACAGTCCCCCACAGCTACTCTCATGGTGCTTGTAGGCAGAGCTCACTTGCAGAAAGCTACTAAATGTTACCCCCCTCTTCCTGATAAGTATCAGAGTTCAGACACAACACTGAAAAGTACAAGAAAATTCTTTAAGCAGGCCTGTGCCTTCCATAGGGAAAACTGAAGGATATTTTTTAATGCTAGATTACACCCCTGCACAGTTTGGATTGAAAACTCCCATTTCCCCCACAGCCGCTGCAGCTCTCTGCTTTGATATAGGTGGCTAGAAAGGAGGCCCTAGTGGCCTGCTGCTGTATTTGTGTGACAAGCAAAGTAGCAGATTGAATGAGAGATGGGAAAAAGGTA
Source organism: Colius striatus (assembly GCF_028858725.1). Lineage (NCBI taxonomy): Eukaryota > Metazoa > Chordata > Aves > Coliiformes > Coliidae > Colius > Colius striatus. The sequence goes on from NC_084759.1 coordinate 79,954,964, forward strand.
CAAGACATTGAAAAATGAGATTACACAGAGTTTATAAATTTCAACTCAAGTATCTACACATTCCACAAGTGGGGAGGGAGGGAACATGCAGTATTATTAATGTAGAACAGAATCAGCTGTAGACAGCTAACAGGTTATGTGTCCACTTGGAATGTAAGCACTGCAGCCACATATAGATTACCTCACTCTGCACTAAACTGAGGTGTGTCAAAAACATCATTAATTTCTGGTCTAAAACAAACAAAATAATCTGCTAAAGGGATATCTACTTATACATTAAGCCTATTATTTATAAGGCTAATGACAATGCCTATGTACTCGTGGCATCAAGCTTTGAAATAAATCTGTAGGAACAAATATGTGCCATTGCGCTGGGTATACCTGGGATGGAGTTAATTTTCTTCTCAGCAGCCTGCATGGTGCCATGTTTTAGATTTGTGACTAAGACATCCCTGGTAACACAGCAGTGCTTTGGCTATTGATGAGCAGTACCTGCACAGCACCAAGGCTCAGCTCTTCTTCCCCTGCTTTGTCCCTTAGCAAGCAGGCCAGGGATGGGCATGAAGCTGGGAGGGGACACAGCTGGAAGAGCTGACCCAAGAAAGACTCTGTGCCATATAACCTCCTGCACAGCAATAGAGGGGAGCAAGTGGCCATTGCTTGGTGGCCATTGCTTGGGGACCAGCTGGGCAACAGTCAGCCTGTGGGAGGTGGTGAGTGACTTTGTTAAACAGTGAGTGAAGTTTAGTTCTAAAGATTGCTGTGCACGTACCCACTTAAAAGGTTAGCTCAGTGATCCATTGCAGTGTCATGACAAAAAGCACCTTTCAAAAATTGTACAAGATTTCTCCAGATTCTTTATAAAACTGCTGTTCTAGAATATCTTACCTTTTTTGCCCAGAAGTTTAACATACTGCAAGACCATATGTTTTTTAAAAAAAAACTATAAACAAGCAAAAAGGGGGTTACTAAGATATAATGTCTTCATTTTACATATAGAGAAGAAACATTAGGGGGATTGTTTGGAGGGGTTTTTTGTTTTGTTCATTTGTTTTCCTGGAGTTTTGTTTGGGAGGGGGTGGGGGGGTGGCAAGGAATGCAACTGTGTGTGGGTTTTGGGTTTTTTTTAATTTGTTTGTATGTTTGGATTTTTAAATAATCAGCCAAGAAAGCCTCCTGGGTATACAAGACAGTCAAATCACCTTCTTAAGTAGGTTTCAGCAACAGCACAGGAAGGGAAAACCCTCTATTACGCAGAAGGAAACTGAATGTAAAAAAACCCCAAAGTTGATGAAATTAAGTCAAATCAGCACTGCTGTTTCCATGGCAATGATAAATGTGATATACACATAGGCAAACTGCAATACTAGTGCATATGTTATTTTCCCTACAAATATTAAAGCATCATGGGACAGATCATTGGATACAGCAATATCCATATATACATGCAATGACAACTTAAGTGGATATTTTCACGCTTGTATAATCTCCAGCAGAACTGTAGGCTGATGTAGATGAAGGCAGCCTTCCATTTTCTTTATATTACAAATGCCAACACATGCCTCCATCCTCTATAGGCTGACAATACAGAGGAGATACTGATTAAGAGGCTGTGATGTCCTTATATTTTTAAATAGTTGTATCAGGCTGCCACTTTAAATTTGTCAACTTCAGCTTGGAAAATGACTTATTTTATCAGCTGAATAAAGACAGCATTTTTTGCTAGTGTTATCTTAACTATCTAAGACAGACTGTCAAAACACACCTAAATGAGAGAACCTGAAAGACTTCTTATACAAGTCTCAGAGGAGAAAGAAAAAAACAACAAACAAAAATCTCCACTTATACTGCCCTCCTCCACTTTCAAAATTTAATCCAAAATCCCATCTGCTTAACTTAGCCATCAAAACTTTACTTCAACTTAACTATCCACAAAACAAATGTCAAGCTATTCTCTGCTGATAATACAGCTGTTAATATTTAAGTAGGGGTAATTTTAAGGCAGAAAATGAGAGTAAGTGGTTCTAGACTTGATTAATCCTTTTCAAATGTAAAGAGCTCTAATCAGATGCATGCACAGCATGCCACTGTTATCAAAAACAAAGTGGGTTTTCTTTGTTTTTCTGCTGAACCCATGCTACCTTTTACAATCAAAAGGCATTAGGTGACCATTCCTTTATCATCTCCCAACTTGATCACTCTCTACAACTAACTGAATAGGGGTAGTAGTGAGGTGGGAGTCAATCTCTTCTCCAGTGATGAATGACAGGACAAGAGGAAATGGGCTCAAGTTGCACCAGGGGAGGTTTAGGTTGGACACTGGGAAGAACTTTTTCACTGAGAGGGTTGTTAAGCATTGGAAGGGGCTGCCCAGGGAAGTGGTGGAGTCATCATCCCTAGAGATATTTCAAAGACGCATAGATGAGGTGTTGGGAGATATGGTTTTGTTTAGTGACGGGTTTGGCAGTGATGGGTTAGTGGATGGATTCAATCTTAAAGGTTTTCTCCAACTAAAATGATTTTATGATTCTATCTTGAATAAAGGTTCACAATTTTAATTATTTTGTTTGGTTGTGGGGTTTTTGAGATGTACAGATAGCAGTATGCAGGGTATATACAGCAGATTAGTTCCCCAGAACTCCCTAGACAAAAGGTTAATAACTAATCAGAATTTTGAAAGCAACATACTTAATGTCTCACAGTCCTGGGAAACAGCTCAGGCTTCTGCACACATCAGGTGAAGGAAAGAAAGCTGACCAGCTTATTGTTTAGATAGATAAGCTTTCCAGTCATTGCCTGTGAGAAATGCTGATGCTGTTTTTGCAGAATTAGAAAAGAAATTAAGACAAAGAATCGGGTTTTTTTCTGTTATCCATTTCTGTATAGTATTAATCAGCGAACTGGCCTTGTCCGTTTCTGTGTAGTGTAAATCAGTGAATTGGCCCTGGGACTGTTATCTGTTTCTGTGTAGCAACTAACATCTGTTTGTTTGAAGTGTTAATTAGAGTTTAAATCTTAGGACTGTGGGGGGAATCTATGATAGCATACAAAAACCAGACATCCTCTGGGGAGGATTTTTAGGCACCTGGAGAAGTTGTAAATCTTGGAGTACCTAATCAATGGGGAAACAACGGAGGGACCTTGCAGCCAGGATAGGGAATAAAAAGCCAAATATTGTATCTATCAGGTGTGCCTACTAGCTAGGACACCCGCTCTTGCAAGAACGCTTAATAAAAGTGCTTCACTGCAGAGTCTGATCTGAGTCTTTCGTGAGAAAGCTTGTTTTATTTCTCACATTGCCTAATTTCTGCAATTCTCAACTTTGCAATGAACTTATTTCAACTGCAAGGACACAATACAGGACAACCCTGCTCAATGCACTGCCTGCCCTCTTACCTACTAAAAGCTAAGTCTTACATTATTTCAATGGAAATACTTAGGCTACGATGACATTACTTTTCATGGCATTTAATACCTTCAAAAACATGCCTCCTGTTACTGAACTCAACAGGATCAGATCACCATTTTATGTAACACACATCTGATAAAAGCTGATCTATACCTTAAAGTGTCTTCTGATGGGTCCTGCATTTTCAAGGTGTCCTCTAAAGCGTCTGGGAGGGTAAGTATCACTCGGTTTTGAAGAATAATAAGAATTCTAGTAAGAAAGCAGAGTTATTAGCTTAATGTTACTAAATTATTCAAGAAATCATACAAAGTTTCCAAATTATACTAACAAATATTGTAATTCGTTCCATCTTATGCATTTGACACAATGACACTGTCTGATGGAACCAGAGTAATGGGAGCATAGTGCCTGGAGTACAGGCTGGCTGAAGGAACGGCAGAGGCTGCAGAAGCCAAAGATGATACGACCATTTCACTCAAATATCACCCTCTCAGAGAGATCTAAGCAGGTAACAACCCAGTGAAGGTTGTCCACCCCTGCCCCTCCCTCGAACTGGTGCCTCAATTTGCATGCTGCAAGTGTAGCAGACAAGCTGCTATAGCAGTCATCCCTTGACTCAGGAATAAGGGCAACATGATTAGTACTCTGGACATCCCTGGTTAGCATACGGTCATCATCAGCTAGCATATTTTAGAGCAGATGCAGACACTGTTGCTATATACACCACTGCAGCAACCAGACAATGGTCCTTAGAAGAGTCTACTTTTTCTGGTTTTAACTGTTTTACAAGAGCACATTCAGAGGATTACTTGCCTGCCACAGAAACACACATGATTTCAAAAGCAAGTCAAACAGACAAGTGGTGTTGAAATTACTGTGTCAACATACCGAACCGTTGCAGTTGAACAGTCATGGTTGCCTAAAACTGAGCACTCCCTCCAGCCACTGTCCTACCTATGTATTTTGGCCCTTTTCCAACTTTCTCCAAGACCCCTAAAACTCTAGGGGGTGCACACAGCTAAAATATCATTCTCTTCCATCACTGCATATGACAAATATTTTACAGAAGCATTACATACTGGCATATATATTAAAATCATCTAACGTAGCCAGAAAAGACTTGCTAACAAACTATTTGCAATCAAATTGTTTGTTTGCTTATGGTCTGTTCTTGAATAACCATGAAACCATTCCAATACTGTTGAACTATTTTTTCAAAGGAAATTTTAACAGTTTCAAATACATTTTTAAAAGAGCCCAAGAAGAAAATATTTATGAAATATTTTATCTATAGTAATCTCTAATAATAAATGCAAATGCATGCTTTGCTATTTACAGAATTTCTGTTCCCTTAACAAAATACCAAACCTTTGCAGTGGCAAAGGTTACACTACGATACACTTTCTACATAGCATGAAGGGAGGACTATAAACAGAACTGAATTGTGTTAGAATCCAAGTTAACTGAGATTAAACAAGTTGCTTTTCTTTGAGAATATATTATTTCCTGCAAGCCAACTATTTAGCTTCTTAAAATGCCTTGACAAGAAGGAATTCATAAAAAAAAACCCCGACTATATGAAGTGACAAAGTAGTCAAAATGGCTTCTCCAAGAAAAAGGTGTGGCAAATTAAATCCACAGGTGGGGGGTAAAAAAAAAAAGCAGGTCAGGAATTTCTAAGCTCCTTCTAAGAATATGAAGAAACTCCATGAAATCACTTTCATTTTCTCCCAACAACACTTAATTAAATTAGGAAGCTCCCTGTCATAGTACACTCATCCTTAGAGCTGAGAATTCAGCAAGATTGAAAAAAAAAACCAAACAAATAAAACATTAAAAAAGATGCCTGTTATAGTTAAAACCAAACCTCTGGGAATTAAAACAAAGCTTGTCTTAACTAACTGTAGGTATTCTTTTCGCCATCCCCAACACTCTCAAAATTCAAGTACATTCATGGAAACAGAAACATTAGAACTACTTGATGCACAGACACAGCACTCTACTCTTCAGGAATTTCCTAAAACAGAGGTTTTAAATGAAAAGAAAAAAAAATGGGCAGGGGGTGCAGAAGGAATACAAATAGATACTATTTCTGATCTGCTACTCTTTAGTTGTCCTCTTTTTGTCAATAGGACAAAAGACTAGATGGGCAGACGTTTCTTACAATCAAGGCTAGACAGATATTTGCACCTTTCAAGGGGCAAGTTTTTCTCCAGCTAAAACTCAGCCTTCAATTACAGAAAATTAACACTCCACTGGCCTGCCTGGTGCCCATACTTTGCACATTTTGATAGTTTACTGTAAAGACATTTTACTATGCCCAACATGTTATCTGTTTTCACAGTAGGTAACATCCTTGCATCAGATATGAGGTAATGATCAGGTTTTCAGTTTTCAAGCATCCATCTTTTTACCAATGCTGACACACACAGGTCCTCAACCAGTGATAAAAAAACCCACAGTATTTTACTAACAAACAGAAATGTGCAAATATTTATCCAATGCATGATATTTTTTAAATCCTGCATTACAATTTAAGATGCTGCAGTGGTTTTCCTGTCAAGTAATCTTAAAAAAAAAAAAAAATTTTTGCCTTCTTTTCTGAGCCTTGGCACTGTTACGCTTGTAATTTGAAATGTGGCTCTGATTTACTTTTCTCTCAATATTTACCTAGAAACAAGAGTAAACAAATCTGAAAGAAGTGCTGAAGGTAAGCTTTTGTTTGGGATTTCCCAGGGTTTGCTTTTAAAATTGTTGAGGAGAGTTCCACTTGTAAAAGTGGTAAGAATTGTCTGTTGCATACTTTTTTGGGTGTTTTTCCCCACCTTTACCATTTTGTCAATACAATGCACTATTGCTGCACCATTTCTGCAGCATAAAATGGCCTCCCAAAAGAACTGGAGAGCTTCACTTGGACTGCAGAACCAATTGAACCAGGTATCTGTAAAACGGAGCAAAAACTCACTAAATCTACTGGATTTATTCAAACTATTTTTAGCTCTTGCTTACATTTCAAACCATTCCTCAGTTTTTCCATATATTGCTGTGCCTCTGTAATAGACCCTTCATTTTAGGTGTTTCCTATTTAAAAAAAGCATGGGAGACCCAGCATTGATTCTGGTGACATGTCACAGGAAGCGCCACACCACTGGAGCCAGCTTGAGCTGAACTATTTGTATGGTCTCAAATATGAGTTGGCTGCATTAGTGATCTGCTCTACCCAGGAAAAGTCTTTCTGCATTACTTTATCTAGCATGTCTAATGCTCAATATGTAAACAAGAAAAAAGACAAAGGGAGTAGATTAAGACTCAAAAGGCAAGAAGAGAAACACAAAAACAAATGAGAAGATGCAATTAAGTGCCAATTAATGTACTGTGTACACACGTGCAAAATGTCTGTAGGACCTCTCAGCCAGCTGACAAGCATTACTTCTATTTTTATGAACAAATGTGGATGGCAAACTAAAGTATTTAATCTTCTCATTTCTCTGCAAACCAGCTTCTGCATAGCTGACCACATGAAGAGTCATTCTCTTCTTTAGGATGCCTTGCATTTGTAATACCCATGCTCTCACACCTACTGTTGCTCTAAATAGATTGTTCCTCACTCCAGTGCTGGACTTTGTAAAAACAGCATGTTTGCAGTTGGCTATTAAATATCAAAATGTGGTCTTCCTCAGTCTTCAGCATATCCAACAACTCAGTTTCTATATCAAACTAACCCCCTTTTCACCAGCAATTACTATATTACTGTGGTGAGTTCACCTCGGCTGGACACCAGGTGCCCACCAAGGTATTCCACCCAGCCCCTCCTCAGCACGATAGGGATGGTAAAAATAAGAAGGGGAAAAACAGTCCCTTGTGGGTCAAGATAAAGGCAGTTTAATAAAGAAAAAGCAAATGCTGTGCATGAAAGCAAAGGCAAACAAAACATTTCTTCTCTACTCCAATCAGCAGACAATATCTAACCATTTCCTAGGCAGCAGGGCTTCAGTAGGTGTAGTGGTTGCTCTGGAAGAAAAACATCATCCTAACCAGTGTCCCCTCTCCTTCTCCTTGCTCTTAGCTTCTACTGCTGAGCAGACGCCAGATGGTACAGGATACTCCTTCAGCCAGTTTGGGGCAGCTGTCTGGGCTGTGCCCCTCCCAGGATCTTGCCCACTCCCAGCCCACTGGTGAGGAAAGAATGTTGGAGAGGCAGCTTGATGCTGGGCCAGTGTTGCTCAGCAGTAGTGAAAACACTGGTATGTTGTCAACACCTTTGTAGCTACCAATACAAAGCACAGCAGTGTGAGGGCTGCTATGGGGAAAATTAACTCCATCTCAGCCAGACCCAATACAATTATTTCATGGACAATTATTACTTGATTTTAGAGGCTTTAGTCTTAGTCTTGAGTAAGTAAAGTATGTTTTAATGTTAAAACTTGTGATGCTTTACACTGCAAGATGCACTGATATATCTGCAAGACAGCTATATTTCAGTGACGGTCAGGACTGACTACATAAAAGCTACGTTTGAGGAACCTTAGAAAAATTCAGTGGTCTTTTAGAATCCTGTCCACAGAGTATAAATTACAATTTCTAAGGAACAACCACCTACATAAGTCTCCTTATTTTGTACCCACCGGGAAAAAAAAAAAGAGTTTTCAGAATTATACTGCACGTATTAATATAGCTTTGTTGGTCTCACTAGTTCCAAGTTAAACAAGCAGAAACACTTGAAAATAAGACTGCATTTATTTGGAATTATTTTTTCCAGATGGTGCAAATTTATTTCTACTGAATCTAATGTGTCTTGCCCATTTCAGTATTAAGTACATGGCAGATAGATAGTCTAAGAAAGAAACAAACACGGTATCAACACAAATTCCATGTATACAGTTATTCCTTGTATAACATCCCATCCTCAGGAACATGATTTCAGACATTTCTAACTCCTTCTGTGATTTTTTTTTTTAAATAAAGCTTTCCAGAACTTTTATCATAATGAGGCTAAACAGTGTTTTAATAACAACACCACCTACATAAGATTCAGACCTTTCCTTCCTACCACCAGCAACTAGAATGCAGGAGAGTATTCTTATTCTCAACCTTACTTCAGGTTATCTGCTCACTAACATGGCTTTCTATTCTATAGCTTAGGTAGTACACAATTAAGTGGAAGAAAAGTAATATTAGGTACAAAATTCTTTCACAAAGGTACAAGCATTATTAGTTTTTTATTTCATAAAGTCCCTTAATCTATTCCTTTCAGTAAGTCATTTTGAATCTAAACTTTAGATCAAATGTTTAGTTTAATCCGTTCCTGCTATTCAACAAGAGATCTGAAGTTGAGCACCTTATTTCAGGACTAGTTGATAAAAGTGTTTTTATTTTATTCAATATACTGACCTAAACTAGCTTTCTGAAACAACAAATTCCTGGCCAAATCACTGCTAGGTTATACACAACAGTAGCAAAAGTGTTATGGAGTGCTGCACAGGCACAAAACCCCAAAATAATTGGGTTTTTGTATCAGCATTTGATCATAAAAGCCATTTTAGCTCACTTGTATTAATCTATGTTTCAACAAATACCCAAGGAAGTACTCTTGCACTAGAACTCTGAAAATTATTAGTAGTTTTATTGTTAAGCAAAGTCTGAAAATAATAAAGCCTCACAAGGCAAAATATCACAGATGGTTAAATTATATCAACATAAACAGTACAGTAGAGAAAAAGAATTATGAATTTAGAAACAACAAATGCAGAAGCTACGAATTCTACATTTAGGCTTACCAGGTGAGGTCTCCCAATAAATTTCCTGAAAGGTGGCTTAATGAACCTCATAGGCTTTTGGAAGCCATCAAGTGGAGAGGTTTGTAATTTTGAAAGACTGCAGCTTTGCTGATTCCTGATATGCACGTGTGTGAGAGAGAGAAAAAGAACAATTAAAATCTAAAGCCATAGCATATATGAAACCCCTGTATTTTAAATGACCTTTGTCTAGCATCTGTTAACACTTAGAGGTTGGAAGTGACCGATTTTAAGTATTTTTTTCTAGGAAGTTCAACAAATTATTAGTCTTCTGACTAAACTCAAACCCAATTTACACAGAATTATATGGCAAGTTGCATTCTCTTATGCAATGACGAACAGAGATGTTCTTCGTTCCTAAAGTGAGCTTGCCCTGCAGGGCTGGTCATTGCCGCCCTCCGCTGGTTGAAACGCTTTCTGCATGTCAGCGGTTCTATACCATACTATTTTTAAAGCCATACAGAACTTCCCATTTCACGAAATCTCAAATCTGACAGAAGCTCAGATAAATAGCTAGGTACTAGCTAGATGCACCAGTTTCATCCCCAGAAAGCAAGGTGCTCTGGCTTTGGGCTTTTACTTGCTTGGGTTTTTGTTTTTCTTTTTTCCACTGAGCACATTGCCAATACAGTTGTGTCCATAATCCTCTACATAAAACATGTACTATGAAAAGTAACCACCAAAAGTCAAAAACATTTTTCACAAAACATACAGAAACAGTCTTCATAGCTGAAAAATACAATACTATGGTAAAAATAGATGCACGCTGGTTTAGCTCATAGACAATGTCAATATCTCATGTGTGAGCTATGAAAAACTCCCAGTCTCAGGAAAATTCTACCTATTTTTCATACCTTTACTACCTCCAGCCCATACTACCCTGACTGTGTAACCCCTCCTCACATTGAACTCCAGGACAGCCACACTTACTATAGAAACATGAGCTTCCTGGTTTGAGTGGCATAAACAAAAGGTAGGCAGGATAATAACTGTGGAAATGGCAAAGAGAAAAAATCCAAAATCCCAAACCCTTCCCAGATAATCAGGTCAAACATATACTAAAGACATTGCCCAGGTACATAAAAGGCTATATGCAACAGTCCATCTTTTCCCCCCACTTGGTAAAACCATTACTTCTGCAGCTTCACAAGTCAGTTTTCCCAAGTATGTGTGCATTTGCCACTACAGACTGCATTTAAAATAAACAAACAGCAGCATATTAAGAGTGATCTGCAAAGCCCTGTTACATTCTGGCAATTCTTTAATCAACATTTCCTCTAACAAAAAAGGCCAAGTTATGGCTCTAATCAACTGACTTCACAACATCAAAAATCAAACAGGATGACTGAGGTTAGCAAATACTTCTAGGGCAAACACCTTTAACAACCCTGTTGGGAGAAATTCATAGAAGTAAAAAAAAAACTACTCCAAAAGTCTCCCTCTTCTTCATAAAATTCTCCCAAGAATCAGAACCATCCCAATTCTTTGTTGACATTCAACATGACATTACAGAACGAGACAATACAACATATTCAACCTAAAATGTTTTTATGAAACTACAGAACACTAAGAGAACGTTGTTATACAACACATCCAGAGGTTTAAATACAATTAAGCATAATTTTTCTCCCTCTTCCCATTCAGTGCTACAATTTAAGCTTGCTTTTCATTTTTTTCCCCCCACTGCAGCTTTATCTCTTTCAAGGTAACACTCCATTACAGACTAGTCTGCAATGTATGCTAGTTGAATTTCAGTCAAGCTTATACAAGGATAAATCATGAAAGAACGAAAACAAGAACCCACCCCCCCCATCTGTGAATATAACAGTGGAAGAGTCAAAAATTAATGCATAAGAGAACTGCAAGCTTGGGCCAACAAGACTGTTAGTTGCTAATTACCTTCGACTTACACCATCTACATGAAACGCTCTCTCATCTTCATTCTTCAATCTCTCTTTTCTTCTCCTTTCTATATCGTGTCGTAGATCATTTGGATCTTCTAACACTCTCATAATGCTCTAATTAAGAGGAAGGGTTGATGTCAAGTTAGCTCATAATAACTAAACACTGAGGTGACTCTGTCCTTCAGGAGTTGCATCGGCTATGTAACTTTGTTAACACAGTTCAACTATATACACATAGGACAGATGCGCATCCACTCAAGGATCCAAAGTCCAAAACAACTACAAAAAGTAGTCCCGAACAATTACACTTTCTTGCATCACCTGCTTTTTTACAAGTACCCAAACAGCAGCAAACAGTGCACTGGAATTCTTCAGAGTTGCCAAGGCAAAAACATTCACATGAATTCCAGTAAATCTTAAAGAAATTCAACTACTCCTAATTAAGCTGAAGCTCCACAGACCCATCTATAGGGAAAAGAAATGGTAACTAAATGCAGCAGATGTAGCTTGAAAGGGGAAGACAGAAAATCTTGTATCTCTGTGATAAAACAGCCTTCTCAGGAATTAGGCAGATGTCAAGTCACACTACATTAGAGTAGAACAATCATTAGGCTTTTTTCTAATCTCATAGGGTAAGAGCTAGCCAGAGCTACATGTCAGTCACATGCTTAGCAGTTACACTATTTAAAAACAGATAGGGGTTCAACCGTTAGGAATAACCGCACTTGAATTTCAGTCATCTACTCTGGTGAACACACCTACATTTTACTCATCAGTAAACACAGTATGCTTGCACCATTGTGGTATCTGTAAAATTGCTCAAGTGTGTGTTACTTTCAAAATGGTCACAATTACTGACACTCTTCCAAGCATGTAAAAATGATACCCTAATAGCAAAGCGAAAAGCGCAGTTTATATCAATATCATTTTAACTTACTCTTTGATAAAAAGTAATCAAGATACCTGGGGAGACTCAGATGGCACAGTTCGTTTGTTTTGAAGTTCTGCTAGGGACATGTCAATCCTCCTGGAACAACAACAACAAAATCACATAAAAACAAGTGCCATCACTATAAATAGCAAAAGCATTATTGACCAACTACAGAATTCTTTACAGACTATGGACAAGCAGTTTAAGAGTCAGTGAAAAAGTACTTTGCATTATGTAAAGTCTACTGAAGATTCACTACCTTAATGCAAATGAATTAAGGCAAAAAGCCCATTACCTGTGAATTTCTGGATCCGAACGTATTTTAACTTCATTCATATTTGCGACTGGTTTATCCTGAATTTTTGAGAACCGTTCATGAAGAGTTATGTCAGATGATGTAAAATAATTTGCTGTGAAAAGATGTTAAACACAGGAATGTTTATCTGTAGTAGTTGAAATGCACAGTGGGAAACTGTATCTTTTAAAAGATTAACTCTTAATGATGGTGAGATAACCTCCAAGATTAAATTTCGAGCTATTTCCACTTGAAGTTTAACATTCACAAATGGAAGTTTAGGTCAGACATCCTTCTTATTGAATAAGATTAGGTTCAATAGAGAGTTAACTATTTGTCAGCTCTATTTATGGTAGTACGCAAATCACTAGAATCTACAAATAAAGTTCAACATTGAACATGATGCAGCAGTCTAAACATTAACCTGAAAAATTAAAGGCACTATACATAACTATGAAGCTGTGACTACAGCAAAGCTCCCTTTTTCTTCTTTTGTTCCTAAACAAGTAGGTTAGTTTTAAGTAGTAACAGAAAATCCTTTCAACCTTAACACTCCACATTAAAGTTTCTATTATCAACTGACATCTTCTTACAATCATTCTCCACCCAACATCTTCCTTAAACAAAAGAGAAGGAAGTCAAAATAAAAACAAAGCCAAAGGTAAACACCTGAGATTCATAAGGACAGCATATCTAAATCCTTAGGTTTGGTTTTAATAATTATAAATACGCAAACATATACATATAACCCCAAATATTACAGCCACCTTTAACTTGATGGATAATTGTGATTATTTCCTGAGTAAATTCTCTTGATGGGTCGTTTTCAACATTTTGTGTTACAGATTCCATGTGCTCAAACACCGGATGAAAATTTTCATTTTTCCTGCCAACAGCAACCAGATCATGTGACATCTGTCTCTCTGTAGTATGACTAGAGGCAGTCCTAGAATAAAAATTTGCAGATACTCACTTGAAAAGAACTCACCATATCTGAAAACTTCAAACAGATGAGTAGAACAAAGTAAATTAAGAAGCTCATTTTAGGAACAAATGTGATAGAACTGCAATATGATTTTGTTCCTTTTTTAAATTTAATTAAAGAACTCGTAAGGCCATGAAGAAGAAAAGCTATAATAAAATACAAAGAGATATGATTACACTCTCTGGAATCCTTGTTTCAGTGAAGTATGCGACACAAAATTTGTGAATTTTAAATAATCTAGGTGATCAAATAAATCAGTGTAATTCTGGAAGACAATTACACACGTCTTTGTTTATAGGAGCTACCAGACAATTTTCAAGAACAGTCAGAGATGTAAAAAATCTCAGGGAATCTTTGGGAGCCGAATCATCACTTGAGCCCAGTGAAATAGCTTTCCAGTGGCATCGTGTGAACTTAAGAATGTGTTCAGCATCTTTTCGTCTCATTTTCCTCATTCTAAATAAGTTTATGCCCCAAATGGTTGCATTGCTGTTTAAGAATTATTTTGACAAGGAACCTAACACTTCAAAAAATCCTGCTGTTCTTGTTGCAAGGAAAATGCTCGTCATTTGGAAAGATAAATTGAGGACTCAAAACACCCCATTTAAAGCTTTTAGGATAAAGACTGTGCATTCTGCAAAGTGATTATGTGTCTGCCCATCTCCCACTTGGAGCAAACAAGATTTTCATACAGAAACTGTACCAGAAACAGCCTCTAGCAAGTGCCAGAAGTGATCTATTTGCCCCCAGTAAACTGGAAATAAACGCATGCAAAATGGAATCCAAACAATCACCGCTGCAGATGATTTGAATTATAAACCTGGGGAACAGGTAGATAAAGAAAGTGTTCTCAGCTGAAACATTTCAAGTCAGGTGTTTGTTAAAAGCCTCAAGTAGGCAGCATGAATATTCCTAGCCATCAGCTTCTGCAAAATGAGTGTTCTCATCTTTAAAAAAATAAAATATTTAGCACTTTTGATTGTGGAAGCAAACCTTCCACATAGGAAATTAGCTGTAAACTACAGAGTAGTTTCTTCAGTCTGCAATTAATTACCATGTTCATTGTGCATGACTTTCAAAAGAGCAGCAAGAGACTACTAGATACAGGAATTGTCCTATGGGCTTGCAACAAACCCCCAAAATAACTACCTTCCTTAAATTATCATTCAAGAAGTTAAATGCTTGTCCTAAGCAGTGGGGAAGGAGGGGGCATTACTCCACTTTCCTCAGTGTTTAATGTTAGTCCCTTGTGTGCAGATGGTAACCTGCCCTTTTAATTCTCCATTTTATTTCATGTTTCTGAAATATTGGAAAAAGAACACAAAATGGATATAGATGTTCTATTTGGGACAAGAGGCAAAACCTCTTGAAAATTAAGACTCGTCATTTTGAAAGGGAAGTTAATACCATTCTGTGATTCTGTAATCCCTTCCAAAGTGGACTACTGTATGGACACTCTTGTCTGCAACAGCAAAGCAACGAACCAGAAAAGCCTGCAAAGATCAACATAAACCAAAGCTGTTTACTCTCTACCATGTAGTCATCTAGATTTTCATAATGTTGCCTTTTTTTTTCCAATTCAGCAGGCACTGGGAATGCTGAAGGCAACCAGGAGTATTACACAGAAGATGGACAGAAGCAGACTACTGCTTTTCAGTCTGATGTCTCAACAGATTAGTCACTTCATTTCCTGCAACAACAACATAACATAACACAGGGATCTCAAATTCTTTTGACAGTTTTATTGAACTTGAGATCTCGCACATCTGAATGTGTGCCTGATATCTGCTTTTTAGAAGAAATGAGAGATGACTCAGTTCAAAAAAAAATGCCATTACATTCCAGAAGAAAGCACAGGACTGGGATTTTCTGCATTTGGATTTGGGGGTTTTTTTCTGTGTGGTTTTTGTTTTGTTTCTGAATTAAAGTAACACACTTAGCTCCCACATGCAACTTTTAAATATAGGTTTCTATCAGGTATATCTGTTCTTTGCACTTCCTACCACACCTCCATGAAATGAACCAGAGGACTAGTTTTGGTTTGTTTTCTAATAGAGATAGACTGCAAGTTTCCAGCCTGGACAAGTTAACATTTTAAACAAAACGAAATTTAAAAGGTACAACCTTAGTTTGTCCTGGTTACCTCTTAAAGAAACTGCACTTTCCTCCAATATTCACAAACTGTAGAGAGACAGGAAGAAAGAAGAGGTGGGGGGAAACCAATACCTGTACTTGGTTATCATTTTCTTCATATCCACTTTGATTGTGAGATGTTCCCTCCTACAGTTGACATCTGAAACAGCGTGACTTGAATCATGCTGGCTATCGGAGGAATCTACTTTTTTCCTGAATTCCCCTTCTTTCCTTACTCTTTCCTTCGGTTTGTTTTTAAAAGATCTCAGATCAACACCCATTTTGGAAGAGTTAACACAAGCAGCACAGCCCTTCTTTGAACTATATTTAACAGGTACTTCGACATGCCCTTCTTCAGCCCGTCTTGCTCTTCCACCACTAAAGTAATCCAGCTCTTTGCCATCCCATGCACCCTTAGAAGAACCATATTTCTGGTCTTCCTGCTGCTTCACATACTTCTGAGCTCGGTCATCTGAAAAAGGCTTCTCCACATCCAGATGCCTGCGCCGTTTGTGACTGTACTCATAGGCTATCTTTGTGACAGAACCCTCCGAGTACTCCCTCTCGGCCGACCGATGGGACTGGGCACCCAGATTTCTTTGCTCTTCCTTTTCCTGGTAGGGTGGAAAAGAACGCTCTTGCTTCCACTTGGAATTTCTTGCTACTTCTCCACCGTCATACCTCTCCATTTCTTTAGCCCTTTTAGACGTGTGCCCATACTCTCTGTAATCGTGATCTTCAGGATACCTGTGTTGACATAAAGCAATTTACACTTGCACTAGAGAAGAAAGTGAGAACTTATATGTGCAGAATGTTGGACAGCAGAATGCGTGGCAAGTTAACCCATAATCCCTCACGCCAAGGTACAGATGTGCAGGGGCTCTTAAGAGGGAAATATTATCCTTTCATACTCTAGCCATCAATACGATTTACTTAAAAGACAAATACTTCACTACTACCAGTCGCCCATAATTAAACTACAAAGTGGCCAACGTGTCTCAAGGTGGATATCTTCAACTATAAGGAAAACAGACTTTCACTTGAGGCTTTACACCACAATACCCAGGTTTTAATTATTTTATTCCTATACCTCTTCTGTAAAGAGCTCCTTGCTGTAAATTCATCAGAAATTCTTCTGGGTGACTGACCATACTTCTCTTCGTGTAACCTCTGGTGCCTCAAGTCATCTTCGTGCCATTTTCTGTCAAGTTTACAAGAAGCCCCTAACGGTCTATGAAAAGGTTTCGCTCCTTTTTCATTTCCAGTGACTTTGTAGTGCTCAAACGTGTATCTGTCTTCCATTTTGTGTTGGTAAAAGGGACGATCATGCTCTTTATACGGTATCTCTGAGTATTTTGGTGGTAACTGGCATCTCCTATTGCTTTCAGTTCTTTCAGATGAGTGTGTTCGGTAGGGCTTATGACTGTAAGTATCTTCCATGGGAATTCTTTTCAAGTTTGGTGAAGGTGATCTACGCTCATATATTCTCTGATGGTTATTTCCATGCGGTGCACACCTGGAATTACTTTGTCCATATTTTTCATCTTCTGTTCTCCAAGGCATGGGCTTCTTTGGGTCATTACGAAAGCTTTTATATTCACAGTCATAAGTAATATGAGCATGCCTTTGCCTATGGTGCTCTGGACTCCTAAACGCTGGAGACAAGGACCTATGGTAAAAGTAAAATCCACTTTGAGCAGTCCAATAAAATTGAATCAACCTCTGAATGAGAGCACCTATTCCCTAAGGAAGTACAGTTTAGTACACAATTTTAATCAACCGGTAAGAAACATTAAAACCGAAATATTCAAAGTATCATTTGCCTGGCTAGAGCACCAAGCTTTTACTCGGTTGAAAGCTTTCATAGTAAAAATACTCACTCAAAATAGTAGCAAGTCAATCATTTTTCTCTTTGCATTTTTTCTTTTAAAAACTAAAAATAATTTCATATATATGAAGTTTCCACTACGTTGAAAACAACTTTTATAGACATTTTCACACTTCTCAAGCATTCCCTATCTTTTCAGTGCCAAGAGAAAAAAGGGAAAGGGAAAAAAGAAAAAGAAGAAAGGCAAAAAAAACTTCACCACTTCTCAGGTTTTCTTTGCATGCCAAAACAACACCCAAAACTGATTGAAAATATAATAAGATATCCTATTTTAAATGTCACGCAGCTAGGCTTTTTTTCTTCAGAAAAGAGTAAGTTTGAGAAAGATGTTTTGGTCTTTTTGTATGATTGTGTATATTCACATGTATACATAGGCACTTCCACGCTTATTGCAGCTCTTGCTATTAAAGATTCAATTGCTAAGATCTGCTTAATTGTATCACTCAGCTTTGCATTTTCACCTATAGTTACTAAAATGAAAGCAACCCAATAAGGAGCTTTCAGTCAAAATCTCCTTACATAAAGTAAAAACAGCATAAGCCACAAGCAAGAAAAAGAAAGTAATCCCAGACGTAACAATTTTACTCAAGTACTCACTGCACACACTCACTAAGCCTTTTACTCAAAATATCGAAAAACATAAGTAGAAAAAACCTCAAGGAACTCACTTACTTTGTAGACATACTGCAGGCATACTGTTTGGCTTAACTATTTGCTGCATTTCTGCAAATGAGTTCAAACTCAGAACCACCAATCTTTGTAAAACTGTCCAACAACACTCATGCTGCTGCTGCCACATTCTACTCTGGCTAAGCCTTGTGTTCTAGTGAGAGCCGGAGCATTTCTCCCTGCCCTTTTGAGTAAAGGGCACATTCTACCATTCACAACTACCAATCTAGTATGAAAGCAGACAGGATCTCTTTTTTTAAAAAAAAGAAACAAGCAAACAAAACTGCATCATATTTTTCTGTGTTATCTGACAAATTCCTTTGGTCTTGGTCATCACAACTTAGGCTGTTTAGATTAAGCAACCCAAAACCAGCAAAACAGTGCTCTCGTACTACACATTAATAGCTCTTGAAAGCTTGAAATTGGATTCCAACCTCAGTTTAACACCTCAAATTGGCATTGCAAGTCCAAAGAATGAGACAGGTAACCAACGGCGTGAGGTAACCTGGATGTTATTCTGGTGACATACATCAGTGACACATGCTCCTAGGCTACTGTCCAAAAAGAAGGGCATCGACTCCCAGGTTTTCACTTCACTTTATGCTGCAAGGCATATCTAACCATGTTGAAGATCAATTTGTGGATCAGCCTCCAAAGCTCAGAACGCCTGAGGTGTTTGAACTAAGAAGTTTGGGTTTTTTTTAAACAGTTGATCTGGCCCTCTGTAAACCAAGAGGCAAAACAGGAGTGAGCTACAGACATCAAGCATACCACGTGGTGCTTGAGTAAAAATAACCTTAACTAGTTTGGTGCTTGGATTTTTGTGCTTAAGGTAGTTCCAAGTCCCAAAACATGCAAGTTGAACAAGGTTCTCGGCAGACAGCAAAATCTTAACACCTCCACCTTAAAAAAAAAAAAAAGAGTAAATCACAACAAAATTGCAAGTGAGGGAAAAAATTGCAGGCAATCAGTTTGGGGGAAAAAAAGGATAATAATTTATAAAGTATACTTCACACATTTCAATTGTGGATGCAATTTTCTCTCTTTTGCTCAAGTTCTAGTTATAAATCATTATATAGAGCTACATCTCAGAACACAAGTAACAGATAAACATTTACCTTGGTTTCCAACGTGGTGATCTTGATCTAGATCTTGTCATCTTCTCTCATACGTTTATATGAGTTTCTTGAAGCTGTAAAAAAAAGGGTACAATTTACTAGTCTGGCAACAGAACTGCACTACCAATTGCAACAGAAACAGTTGTTTTGAACAGGTATAGTAATAGATGCTTCAAGGGTGAGGCATATTTTTAGGATGTTTTACTTTTATCTCTAAATCCTCTTTTAAGGCAAGTAACTTTTTTTCCTATTTGTTGATCTCCAAACACAGCTTATTTTCTTTATAAAGATTTGATCATTGCTCCCTTTCTCTCTCCATTTTGTGAGGCTGTCTATTCATTCTAGTTCAAATGTGGATAATTTCACAAGCAAGCTGCAGCAACCAAAAAAAAAAAGCTGTAATTGTTAGTATGTATTAAACGCTATGAATAATAGAGGATACAGACAGGTTTAAAAATCAAGTTTAAGAAAAGTGTTTTTGCGTTGGGTTGTGTTCTGAATTTCATATATTTCGAACTTCAAATCTGTAGCATGCGCTGATACCTTTACATCCTTACAGACCTCACATAAGACTTGATGGAACAGTTAAAGCTTAACTGCTGTATCACTGCATACTTCATCCAAATAAAGCCATGTACAAAAAAAAGATTGCTTTCCAATTTTAAACTTATTAGACACATATTTAAACATATAGTGGGTATACTATGACAGAATTGCACCTGAATTCTGGAAGTGGCTATGGGCATCTCTTCCATAGCATAAAAGCATAAAAGCTATGGAAGAATGAGAAAAATATCAGTGGAATCCACCCTTCTTGTTCTTCTTTGCCAACTGGAGAACAAGATTATTCATTATTTAGCAACCACAAGGATTAACGCAGAGTAAAATTATCAGGTAAGTGGAAAAAAGTTGGAATTTGTATCACATACCCATGTCTACAGCTCACAATTACCACGAGATGATGTGAAAGCCAGAAATATAAATAGACAGAAAAACAGATCCATCAACAGCTCTGAAATTAATGAACAACCAGTCACTCGAAACTGGAAGAATACGCCTAGGTCAATGTCACTCTATACACACTCTGGTATTTTCTGCAACTGTTTGCTCACAGACAATCAGGAGACAGAAAACGACTGGACTGGCCAAGTATGGCCTTTTTAACCCCCCAGTGCTCAAACAATTTCTTTAACTAAATCTTTTACCTGCCAAACTAAAGCCAAAAGGAGAGGAAAACAAACAATCTTTATGGTACGCAAGAAACCTGGAGAAGTAGGTGTGCCCTCACGTGCCTGACCCAGTGCCCCCACCAGTTGGTCAAATAAACCATTAGCCTTGCTATATCTGATTTTTTGGCGTGATTAGCTCATGGATAAACCAGCAGTATCTTAGAGGAGAATGTACAGCACACTTCTGATGCCTACCACCACAAGTGGATGTTAGACAAGCCATCTACTACATTTCAAAGTGATCCTGGAAAAATTCTCTTCCCGCTCATTAAGTGGCACCATAAGCTACCCTAAGCTAACCAGACCCTTATTTACAAGCCACAGCAATAGCTCAGTTCTGGAGAAAATCCTCCTGAACTTATGTTTTAAAATCTCAAAAGTCTCCTGTTTACCATGAGAGGATTTGCTCCACAATGAATCTTTCCATGTGAGAAGGCATGAAGGTAGAACAAATGTTGCAAGGGACAGGTATGGTGAAGGAAAACCACCCTAATCCCGAAGTACCCTAAAGGCAACATATAATATTTCTCCCCTGAGCTTTCAAATATGAAGTTAGCATTGTCTCTCCGATCCTAAAGGTATATAACTGAGGACTATGTAGCATTAATTAATTTCAGGCCCTTTGCTTGCTCAATGATCATAGTAGCCAAACTTAAATATGATGCTCCAATGCCAGCACTCAAATACTATTTTTTCAAAAAGTAATATGCAACCAAAATACTTTCCTATTTCTCATCCATAAAAATCCCACACATCCTATCAAATTGAACAGTATTTCAGAAAAAAACCCACAATCACTGGCTAGCACATTTGAAAGAGGAGTATGTGTGTCCTGCAAGCTTCAAAGTTCACTACTACCTTCTTGTAAAGTTTAAAAAGTGTTTTATGTGCCATTCAAATTCTTTCTGTCTTCCCTCCAATTCTGAACTTTATCCTTCATTTTCAAGTCAGTATGTAACATCAAAAAAAGTCATCGTACAGAACCCGATATGCCAGGATTTCTCATCACAGACAGATCAAGCTAGAAACTGAACATAAATAACAAGAGATTCCTTATTCTTTTGAGATTGGCTAAACAATTGTACTAAAAGCATGAGAACAACTGTGACAGCATGTCCTAGATCTTGCCTTGGGATAAAGAGGACTACTGTAATTTCCAATGAAGACACTCCTTTTGTTTAGTGGAAAGAAAGTGTTCATTTGTTACAACGTGCCTCCCAAAAAGTGACCCACGCAATGCAATTTCCTCACAGCGAGACTCAAGGCATGATACTCATTGTGTGAAGGCAGCAGACGCTCAACTCCAATCAAAACTTCCGGTGCAACACCAGAATCACAAACTAATCTGCACAGAATTTGTAAGAACATTGTTATATTTAGGTTGATATTGTCTCACGTAGACCAGTAATACAGTTCCATATCAACAGCCAGCTCTTTGTAGGATGGTACCAGATATTAAGACTGTCTGCAGTAGAATTACTTAAATCAACTGAAGGCCCTGCAGCTCCAGAGTCAGCCATCCAGCTGCTTCTGAAAGGCTAGGTCATGCTGAAGCAGAGGTGCCAGGACCTGCTGTGTTCTGAACTTCATCATGTTCTCCTGCTTTACTTTATGGGATGCTGTCACTATGGAAACACAAATAACTACTTTTTTTCAACTAGGAAGCAGTATTATTAGGTTCATAGTGCTGCTTGAGTTTGCTGTGTTCCAACAGTAGATGGCTCATTGGAGGTGTTACCAGCAACTATGCTCAGATAATTTTTAAGTATTAATGGGAACCCCACCTTTTATTTTTCTTTTCCTTGACATTTGGAATTTCTATCGGGCATCTTCCCTCTCAGAAGAAATGGCCTCAACCCTGCTGCCAGCTCTCCTGTGATTCCACACTTGAAACATCAGTGCTTTGGCAAGTGCAAAATTCTTGTACTATCTATCTACTATAAACCCAAAAGGAACATCTTGAGAGAAGTTGAAAATGCCTAGAAATTTTATGGGATGTGCCAATCTGAACACACATTCTTTCAGAAACGCTCTACATTTTTAACAACTTGCTCTCCTGAACTTGGACCTCAACAACCTCATGCAAAGCTACAGGCCTGGGGCAGAGCAGCTAGAAAGTACCTGGAGGTGTTAACAGCCAGCTGAATAGAGCCAGTAAGTGTGTCCAGGTGACCAAGAAGGCCAATGGCATCCTGGCTTGTATCAGACACAGTGTGGCCAGCAGGACCAGGGCAGTGATTGTCCCCTTGTACTCAGCACTGGTGAGGCTGCACCTTGAGTTCTGGGCCCCTCACTACAAGAGAGACATTGAGGTGCTGAAGCATGTCCAGAGATGGGCAATGAAGCTGGCCAAGGGTCTAGAGAACAAGTCTGATGAGAAGCGGCTGAGGGAGCTGCGTATGTTTAGTCTGGAGAGGAGGAGGCTGAGGGGAGATACGATCACTCTCTACAACTACCTGAAAGGGGATTGTAGTGAGGTGGCGGTCAATCTCTTCTCTCCAGTGATGAATGACAGGACAAGAGGAAGTGACCTCCAGTTGTGTCAGGGGAGGTTTAGATTGGAGATTAGAAAGAACTTTTTCATTGAGAGGGTTGTTAACCATTGGAATGGGTTGCCCAGGGAGGTGGTGGAGTCACCATCCCTAGTGATATTCAAAAGACACAGATGAAGTGCTGAGGGATATGGTTTAGCTGAGTGACAGACTTGGCAATGTGAGGTGAGTGGTTGGACCCAATGATCTTAAAGGTCTTTTCCAACTGTAATGATTCTGTGATTCTATGAAATGATTGTGGTCATTGGCTGAATGGAATAGAACTGAAGCTCTTCCTAACACAGAGCCCCACACCAGCAAGCCCCAAACAGCTAAAACTTTGCAGATTGCGCATAGACTGAGTAGAAGTAGTTAACTCTCCTGTAAACAGACACAAATAGGTGGACTGGTTTACATGCCTTTTGGGTGCCTTCTATCTCCTACAACAGATCATGGAAGAAACTCTATGCCAGACATGCAGAGGGCAGGTCAAGGAGCTTCCCTTCCACTGCCCTTTCACCTTAGTGAGGGGAGGTGTCACTCCTCACCTCTTTGGTAATGGATTGCCTGACTGCCGTTGCCACTGCCTCTCAAATCTTTCAGAGGGAGGGATAAGTAAGTCTTTCATAGCCTGGACCACACAGCAGACAGCAAGACAGACACTGACCCTTGCTGCAAAAACCACCCAGTTTCACTATATTCACACTCTGCCTCAAAAGACAACAAGCTGCTGCAAGCTCTTCATTGACTGTCTTCTAAGTGGAGATCAATTGGCAGCTGCAAAGCATATGCCAAAGCATGTGTTGCTGCAGTGTCTGTTAAGATAGAGAAGCCATAATTGAGAGTCTTAACAGCAAGAAAGCCAAGTATTTGACATAAATACAATCAAATTAAAAGCTCAGCTGCAATCCATACTTAAAAAAATAAAAGGAAAGTTTTTGAAACCTGTGGTACAGAAAGCCATTTACCTCATCCTTAAATGAAAGGTTTAGGACTGCCAACCTTTCTAGTAGGCAAGTCATAATAGCTGATTCGAAGGCTATCCCATGTGGCTCCCACCCCAGACACTGTCGAAGCAGGACACAAGCCCTGTATGTTCTTGGCCATTCATCTTCCACAAAAACCTTATCACCTCCAAACAGCAAATTGGTCTGAATGTTTGGGGATCTGCAATAGGACTTTGCACCTTCTTTAGCTAGTGCTTCATAGACTGGCTTGGGTACCGTCACCACAGGCAGAGGCTCCTGGTGCTGCACTAGGCCAAGCATACACCCATTTCTTCCCCATTTTTCTAAGTACCTTCGGCACCCAAATCACAGCTCCCAACTGGCACCCCAACCCTGCAGAGGCTGAAGGAAGAATGCCAAGAAGCACAACCCTGCCCCATGCTCCAGTATCACTGCCCCAACACCAATGAGGTGCTTTGGAGGAAAGTTACAGCTCTGTCAGCCCAAGGTGACTCCCAACTGAAGGCATGTGGCCTCAGGGCAGGAGGTATGTGACAAGGTGGAAAACTGAGGCCAGAACATCTGTTTAAGTCAAGGACACGCAGCCCAGTTGAGACAAATGAAACTCCACTGAAGGATTTCTAAACCATTCTCTCTTTTAGACAACACAGCAAGTAACAGATCAATGCAAGTGACTGAGATCCAAATTTCCACGCTCTGTTTCTTCATGGCTCTCCAATATTCAATGAGTGTTCTTTTCGATTACAGATCCCTTCCCCTGGGCTTCTGTCACTCTCAAGAGCACCTTCCACATCTCCCAAGTTTATGCTTTGAGCCTCCAAAATATTCTGTAGCAGGTCTGATAGCGTCACTCCCAGGCCACTGCAGCTTCACAGCCCGAATCCTCACCACTAACACCAGAGAGATGCCACCTATTTCCACCCCCCATCCTCCCCATTTTTTTCCTTTTTCTTGCCATGCTATATTTCCCAAGTTTCTTGATCTGGCACACAGCACCTCCCCAGGCCACTGAGGCAGAGCAGCTGGGAACAGTGGGCAGCAATAGCAGGAAACAGCACCGTGAGCTTACACTCCTGCTGCATGTGCCACAACCCAAGGATCACAGCAAACTCAGACGCTCCACTCCATCTGCTGGGATACTACAGGCCCCCCTCCAGCAACAAAAGCACATCTACACCCCCCTCCGCTCTCCCAAAAATGCAGACACTGCAGCTTTAGGGAACTTTTCGTCCTCTGTCTCAGCTTTATCCCTTTTCTTTGGCACCAGGTGGGGAAGGCAGGCTTTACCCAGGTTGTTTCCCAACACCCAATACCTCGCAGGCCTCATGCCAGCAAGGTAACTGTCCCATGCAAGGCACAGCATGCAGGCACCAATCTCACATCACTCTCCTCTGCTTGCTATACAAAACAGACAGATATAGGTACAAAAGTGATTATTCCCCTTATAGTAGGACAAAAGCCTACTAAAGAAAGCATAGGCCTAGCCGAAGCATACAGTGTTTCAACAAATTTTAAGTAATTCCATGGATATAAAGTACTCTCATGAGTATTTGAGCAAAACAATAAAAATCACTGAGTAGATCTACTGAGCATGTAAGTTAAGCTCAGTGTGTTCTCGTTTAAAATCAATCTATTTACTGACACTAATTAGCAGGCGATGCCTCACCTTTGCAGAAAAACAGATTACAATGCCAACTTGGAAAGAACGAGCAGGATAAATCTGTATCACATAATAAATTAGGTATTTCACTCTCAAATAAATCCTTTTTTACTTTTTTTCTTTTTTACACAAAGGTAGCACAACCCATAAACATCTTCATTAGCCATTGCTATAATGCATTGAATTAGAGGCCTTTAACAGAACTTTAAATGCTATAGCACCATCCCTGGTGACTTCCACCTACCAGTTTCTAAGGGGATGCCAGAAGCACGTTAAAACCACTCCTGTCGTGGTCCCACAGACAAACCACAACTTTCTACCTACTGAAAGCACTCAACATGTACAAACCATGATGGACACCTTTGAATTTTCACCTTAAGTCACAAAATCACCAGAAAAACAAAACTCTTATTTATTTGGAATGGGCAATGCCTCACAGCAGCACTGCCAGGGGCTGGGAAGTGTGGGCTGCTTTCTCCAGCCACATCAGAGAAATGAGCCCTTCCTGGAAGACTCCCAGCATGTTTCCTCCCTTGCTCGCATACAGCAAGCGCCTGCTGCCACCTGAGAGGAAAAAAGCAAACCTAACTGTGTGCAACCACATTGCTTGCCAGCTTGCTGCGACACCAGCCCAGCCTACATTACCTCCTGGTAGGTGAACACCCACAAGGCAAGACTGCACCGAAATCAAGCCCATCTCATCACAGCGCAGGCGGATGGAGAGTTGGTTTGATTGCTCTTACAAAAGCTGTGGCAGAAATACCAGTTATTTTGCTGAAGGCAGATGTGGAGGAGTGCATGGACAGTCATTAAGACAGATAGCTGTTTATCAGGATAACAGGGTGTGCCTCTAAAGGAAGTTCATTAAATTTTCAGCTCAACTCATCAACATCAATATTAAAAAATACATATATTCCAGGAAAATCCTCAGAGTTTCTGATCAGTCCTTGAGGGTGGAAAGATGAAAACATGGGGAAAGACTTAGTCATCCGTGTTCTCTGCCTCTCTCTGCCCAGCCCTGTGTCTCATAGCCTGCCACAACGTAGCTTCAGTCACCAGAAATCCTTCGATGCCTTGTGCTTATTTCTTCCCCTCCCTTCCTGGCATCCACTTTCATGCTCTTCCTCCAGCCCTCCACAACTAGCAAAACTTTCACGAAAGAGTCAACTTTCCTTGAGGCCCACAAAAGCAAGGTAAGCAGGTAATTAAAATCTCCCAGCAATTTGAGTAGCCTTTGTTTTAAACCTTTGTAATTCAGGAACCTAAACTATATTTACAAATGACTTGGGGCATTTAAGAAGTGCAATTAAAAATTAAGTGTTGCTGTTCTAGATGGAGTTGAGTTAAGCAAGGAGACCCCTATTGCTGATTCCTCCTGGGACATTTCTGCCACCTCAGATGTGGATGAATAATTGTGCATCATCAACTAAAGCATCTGAAGAAGTATCAGAAAGTACAGATTTGGTCAAATCATCACGCTTTGGTTTCACTCAATCCTGAAATTATGTTCAGCTAAACCGAAGTCATGCTAAAACTAAGATACGATCGCTGTATAAAACCTGTACTGCTTTACGTTACTGTGAACACACTAACTGGTGTAAATCTGTATGTGACAACATACAAATTACTAGGAACAGGGACTGCTAGTATTCATGCCTCGCTCACCTCTGAGGACAACGCTGTCCTTACAGGAACAGCAAACAGCGACCTCATCTCTGCCGTGCTGATCTCCCAGCGGGTTCACAGCAACGTGGGTTTTCTGGAACAGTCAAGACACGGGGGGCACAATGCTGACAGCCTCACGGCGTCCTACCGTCCCTACCCCACGCTTTGTCCCTGGCCTTCCCCAAACCTCGCCGAACGCCTAAGCTACACGGACCGCACAACGAAACACAGGCGCATGGATGTACATCCATGCACCCTTGCGTACGCAGGCACACACTCGGGGAGAGGCGGGTCACTGGTGCCGCTCTGCGCCGAGCTACCCTAAAACCAGTAGAAACAAGACGGGTTCAGCACGATCCCCGCTGACCTCCTGTGTCTCCACCGCACCCGCTACCACCGGCCAACATCTCTCGGGGCAGCGAGGGGAAGGACAGCGGCACCTCCCCACCGCCGCTCGCGGGCCGGGCAGCCCGGTGGGCCCTCCGGTGGGCGGCGGAACTCTCCGCATTCCGGCCCGGCGGAGCCCGCGGCTCCCGACCCGCTCCCGCCCGGCGGCCGGAGCGGGGGATGGGCCCGGCCGGATCCAGGCGCGCAGGCGGCGCTGACAGGGACAATGACCGCCGCCGCCCCCGAGCGCCCAGCTCCGGATCCCGCTCACCGTGACCGCGACACCCGACAGACCCCTATGTCTCCAGCCAGACCTCCACGCCGGGCCTGGCCAGGCCTCGCCGCGGCCAGGGGGCCGCCGCCGGCGCCCCGCACTCACCGCCAGCGGGGCTGCTTCCGGAGCCACCGCCGCCTCCCGCAGCTCCTCCGGTCACCACCGCCGCCGCTCCGCCCCGAGCAGGTGCCCGGCGAGGAGGCGGGGCGGGTCCCGGCGGGCCGCGCCGGCCGCAGCTGCTCCCCACGGGCGCGGCGGAGAGAAAGGGCGGGCGGAGGGGGGGGGGGCGCCCCGGAAGAGGCGGGCCGGGCGGGGCCGGGAGGGGCGGTCGCGGTCGCGGTCGCGGCGCTGCCTCCGCCTCCTCTCAACGGCAGATCCCTGGCCTGGTGTCCCCGCGCTGGCTGTTCCGTTCCCGGGGGTGCTCAGAAGCTCTAAGGAGCCCCCTCCTGCGACACTTGCCCTGTCAGGCCTGGGCAGTGGCCGGAGCGAGGCAGGCCCTTTCCGCTTGTCTCGGCTTCCCCACAGTTGGGCGGGCGGGAGGAGCCCTGTCCGCAACCTCCCTGAGGCCTCGGCGGTCAGGCCCTGCGGTTAAACCTGGGCAGACAGGGCCTCGGCGCGGCCTAGTGGCCCGCAGGTGAGATGGGCTGCTGTGCGAGGCTTCAAGTGCCTTGGGCAAGGCTTGGGAGGGTTTTTATTAGAGCTCTTGGGAAGTTCATGGGGTGTCCGCCTGAGTGTGTGCAGCGGTACTACAGTGCTCTCCTCCCATGGGAGATAGCATCGGCCCCTGCAACCTAAAAGCTCCTGTCCAGGCCCCCAGGATGTCCTCCCTTGATTGCCGGCCGTGATACCCATCAGGCCTAACAGGTTTGGGATTCCAGTGAGCGAGTTTTTCCTTCAGCAGGAGCACACGCCAACACAGAGGGAAGCCCTTTTGAAGCAGACTGTCTTTTCAGGGTAGAAAAACACTGAGAAATAGATTTAAAGGTCATGCAAAACCACAGCTGAAAGGAGACACTGACGCTATCTACATTACATCAGTCATCCAAGGCTGTTGGTCAAGGATCATCGTTCAGTGTGTTGTCAAATCAACTCATTAATAGGAATTTGATTCGCATCAGATGCGAGCACATGCTTTTAGTTTAGCCCAAGCAGAGAATTGATGTTATGTTTGTATTTTTACAGTAGCTGCAGGAAGATGGGCGATACCTGATACAGTATCGTTACAGTGGCACAGGCAGAGGAAATCTGATCTGGTGTAAAGCTTGCCAAAACCAAGTTATAGCCTGTCAACATTCTTTTTCTTCTTTTTTTAAACAAATTAAGGCCCCAAAAGAGCCAGAGTCAGCACACTTGACATTTCTGATCCATCTCACAGCCATAGTGCTGCATTTATCAACAAGCCATGGCGTATGAGCGTGAAGTTAGATGTTCATGTTCACTGGATAGAGCGGAGAGGAAGTGTCAGGCTCTTAATTAGAGGTACTTCAAAGAGCTGATCTCACTTTCCTTCTGTTCCCAATACCAGTGTGGACTAAGGACTTTGGCTAACCTTCAGACTTTTAGCTTGCTGGCCTCCTTCTATAGTCTGATGTTTTAACAGGGCATCGTCTTGAGATCTCCATCTTCTTGACCTTGGCAGAGTTGCTGGAGGTGTGACTTGAGGGCTCCCTATTCAGAGCTATACATCTCACTGTCTTTGTGTAGGATCCTGCTCAGTTCTTTCTGGACCAGCTCAGCCATGAGGAACCCTGTACGGTTGCTGTGCAAAATAATTTCCTGCATTCACCAAAACACTTTGAAATTCTCATAAGAAAAACATTAAAATTTAATGTCTTCCCAGTTAAAAGGGACTGCAAATGATTTTCTGAACTGTATGGCATGGAAATACAGTGGCAAGCTGAATGACACAATGCTTGATTCCTCTTCACCAGGCTTCCACTTTTGTTAATAGGAGCTTGGGTTGGGAATTGGCCAGAGTGAGCTTTAAATGCAGAAAGTGAGACTGAATCATAAAATCACAGAATGGCAGGGCTTCAAAGGGACCTTTAGAGATCATCTAGTCCAACCCCCCTACTGAGGCTGGTCCACCTAGATCAGGTCACGCAGGAATGCATCCAGGCGGGTCTTGAAGACCTCCAAGGAAGGAGACTCCACAACCCCTCTGGGCAGCCTGTGCCAGGGCTCCCTCACCCTCACAGTGAAATAGCTTTTTCTTATGTCTAAATGGAACTTTTTGTGTTCCAGCTTCTTTCCATTACCCCTTGTCCTGTTGCTAGCTACTATAGAAAAACGTGATGCCCCAACCTCCTGACATCCACCATTGTAGTGGTTTTGCCTGGGCCAGTTTTTTTGGTAGCAGGGGGAGCTACAGTGTGAAAACAGCTCCGCAGACACCAAAGTCAGTGGAGAAGGAGGGGGAGGAGGGTGCTTAGGCCCTGGAAGAAAGACTCTCCTGTGACATGTGGTAAGGACCATGGTGTGCCCCTGCAGTCCATGGAAGCAGAGATCCACTCGCAGCCCATGGAAGACCCCACGCCAGAGTGGGTGGATGCCTGAAGGAGGCTGTGACTCCGTGGGAAGCTCACCTTGGAGCAAGTTCGTGGCAGGACCTGGGAGCCCCTGGGGAGAGAGGAGCTCATGCCAGAGCAGGTTTGCTGTTGAGACTTGTGATCCTGTGAGGGACTCAGGCTGGAGCAGTTGGTACCTGAAGGACTGTTCTAGTGGATGACCTACGTTGGAGCAGGGTGTGAGGAGCTGCCCCTATGGGAGGCCCCATGCTGGAGCAGTTCGTGAGGAGCTGCAGCCCATGGGAAGGACCCATGTTAGAGAAGTTCGTGAGAGACTGTCTTCCGTGGGGAGAGACCCCACAGTGTAGCAGTGGGAAGTGTGAGGAGGCCTCCCCGAGAGAAGAAGCAGGGGCAAAGTCCATCTCTAATGAACTGACTGCAACCCCCATTCCCTGTCCCCTGTGCAACTAGGGGGGAAGGAAGGAGAGTCCTGGGAAGAGGGAGGGGTGGGGGGAGGTGTTTTAAGATTCAGTTTTATTTCTTGTGTCCATGTTCTTGCCGTTCCTTTAATAAATCAAACCTTTTTCTCCCCAAGTTGAGTCTGTTTCGCCCGTGATGCTAATTGCTGAGCGATCTCTCCATCCTTAACTCACAAACAGTTCATTATATTTCTCTCTCTCTCTCCTGTCCAGTTTAGGAGGGGGAGTGATTTTATAATTTGGTGGACACCTGGCTAAAACACCACAACTATTTGTATACTTAGAAATTTAATGAGATCCTCCCCAAAGTCTCCTCCAGGCTGAACAGCCCCCGTTCCCGCAGCCTTTCCTCATAAGGAAGATGCTCCAGTCCCCTGATTATCTTGGTGGCCCTGCAATGGACTCTCCAGAAGTTCTCTGTCCCTCTCAAGCTGAGGAGCCCTGAACTGGACACAGGACTCCAGATGAGGCCTCACCAGGGCAGAGTAGAAGGGGAGCAGAACTTCCCTCAACCTGCTGGCCACACTCTTCTTGATGCATCCCAGCATGCCATCGGCCTTCTTGGCCACGAGGGCATGTTGCTGAAGTGGGCAGTTGTTGGGGCCTGGGCTATAATGAACGATATGGAGTTAGACAAAGACGGGGAAAGTTAGCAGTTCATCTTTGAATTGCCTTCAGCAGCAGAAAAAGAAAAGAATGCCTATGTGACAGCAAGCTTGAGCAGGGAGGAAACCGAAACGATACTGTAACGGAGGCAAGGTCAAAACAAGAAGACAAGATAGAGCATCCAGTTAAGCATTGTGTGATCACATGTATGTGACTAACAAATTGTAACATATGTAACTAACAATAGTATAAAGTTAAGTAAAATGTAAGGTAAGCATAACCATAGTCTAGTGTGAGAGAAAACTAACTGAAGGCCAAATAGATGGGGTGATATTTTAAGCACAATAAGTTTGATGTTTTAAGTACAATGAGGTTGGTGTTTTAACACAATGAGTTGGTGTCTAAGTTGTTACAAAAATGAAACTTTGAGGCCTTATGCATAGGGTGTGATGCTTAGTATTAACTAATTGTCATGAATTGGAGCACGTACACAGCATCTGGAAAAAGTATATGATGATTATGTGGCAATAAATTTGGAGTCGATGCACATCATATTGGTGTCTGGTCGCTCCCATCTCGCATGATGAAGAAGAACCCCTGCAGGCAGATGCTATTAATCTGCACTTTCCCAAAGAAACCTGGGCCATCCTGAGGGGCTCAAACAGCTAACATACAGTACCAGTTTGGGGTACCCCTTACAGCACCCGGGATAATTGCTATCTAGGCAGCTATGCTTTCATTCTCAAGCTTAATAAAGTCAAACTAAGAGAAAAAAAGGTTTCGTTTTATTCCTTCCTTCAGCTGGTATAGTATTTTGCCTGTTCTCTGCATACAGGGGGGCTAACACTGCCCTGAAACTTTAAGCAGCTATCTCGCCTGAAGCAAAAGCTGATCCAAAGCACCGAGTACAGGCAACCCACCTCTATATGCGTTATGATGAACTTCTACATTACATAAACCAAACTCTGTTAATTACCTCTTCCCTTGAATTTGCCTCAGATGGTCTTGATCCAATATACACTTATCCTGGTGAATAGCAGCATGGGTACTAGTAGGTACTCAGGGGTCTAAATGGTCAGGGCCGGGTAGTCTAAGAAAGCAAATGAAATTAATATGCAAAGTAGTGTCTATTAGTAGTTCATCACTATTCTCCATCTCTGAATTGTGAAGGCTATTCTATTGCACAAGACTTGGCAATTACTGCTTATTAATACTAATTATTTTAATCTATTTCCATATGTTGGGTTTTCTTTTTTTCCAATTAAGTATCATTAGAATAGAGAATAGCTTTCCTATTCCTTTAATGTTTAATTTAGTAAACATTCCCTTTGGAAAGAGCATGGCTGTGGTTTGCATGCTAAATACTTGGAAGTGATGAGTGGAAGTCACCCAGAATCCAACGGCAGAAACTAACCCTCAAGAGCAGACAGATCCAGCCTAATCTGTTCTTTCCAGGAGGCATTTTGCTTCCTGCATTAAAACATTACTGTTGGCACTGAACTTTGCTGAGCCCTATTACGGGGAGTTTTTGAGTTCTTGTTAGAGTGGAAAGAAAACTTTCCATGGTGTCTGCAAGGTCAGGGGCAGAAGGTGGCATAGGAAGGGGACCTTGAGGTGTGCTGGGGAGCGCTGCCTGGGCGTTCCCTCCCCGCCAGCCTCCCTCCCAGAGCAGCCACTCCTGACTGCCGGTCCTTCACAGAGGTGGACCAGATAAAAGCTCTCTGTGGGCAGTGGGTTACAGATTGTTTGTCACACACATTGTGGTGCCTGCAGACAGAGCCCATAGATGATAATAAAGGGGAAGAAGCACATTGGAGCAGTGAGAGAGGGACTGGTGGAGTCAACATCTGCAAAGGCATGATCCACCATCAAAAACTGCTGTAATGATGCTTTTACCAGCCAACCTCTCATAATATCCAAAAGGAAACATTTTGTTTGTACTTCACTCTCTTGTCATGCCTCCTGATGAGACTGGCACAGCTTCATTAACTCAGATCTCTGTTTCTGGAGAAGTTTCACACTTACGCTTTCTTCTTTCACTTCTCACCCATCCCTACCCCTTAGTGCTACCAGGCTTTTTTTTTTTCTTTTAATTTTATCCAAATACTTCTGATTTCATCTGGGATAATTTTCCTCCTTGTAGCTGCTACAGGGCTGTATTTTGGGTTTATGCTGAAGAGAATGTTAATGACACAAGGATGTTTTAATTATTGCTGAGCAGAACTTACACAGTGTCAGGGCTGTTTCTGCTTCTCACCCTGTTCTGCCTGTGAGTGGGTTGGGGGTATTTAGGAGAAAGCCAATGTGTGCACAAGAATCTTGAAGGGGGCATGGCCAGGACAGCTGACCTGAACTAGCCAAAGGGCTATTCCATGTTGTAGAACATCATGTCCAGTATATAAACTGGGGGAAGTTGGCTGGGAGGGGCAGATAACTGCTCGGGCATCTGTCAGTGAGTGGTGAGTAATTGCTTTGGGCATCATTTGTGTTTTTCTTAGGCTTTGTTTCTCACTATTATTATGATACAATTCTTACTGTTATTATAGTTTAGTTATTATACTTATTTCTATTTCTTATTTCTCTGTAGGCACAAATGTGGCTTGGCCCAGCCAGCTTGAATAAAGACAGTAGGGACAAGTTAATGCAGCTGGCAAGCTACTTCCAATTATCAGAAACAGCTGCTGCAAGTTAATCAATTGGGCCCTGGTTGATCACACAGGCAGAAGCAGCATATAAGGAAGCAGCTAGCAAAGGAAGGGTGGCTTTGAGTCAAATCTGTTGGTTGTATTATGTTGCCTGGGTACTACTCTGCATGTGCGTTACCTAGATTCTCTGCATTTTTGAATGAATATACCTTACACTGCTACAACATTTCTCCTTATTTCTGGCAGTGTGAAGTGAGTGGTTGGACTCAATAACCTCAAAGGTCTTTTCCAACTGAATGATTCTATTATCTTAAGCCAGGAGTTTTGATTTCCTTTTCTGACTCCTCATCCTACGGCAGGGATGGGAAGGGGCAGTGAGTGAGTGGCTGCCTGGGGCTTTGCTGCCAGCTTAGCTTGAACCGCAACACCACCTTTGCCAAACCAGCCTTGTCTTGAAGTGAGAGTGAGCTGCCTAATTCTTTGCAGGCACTCTTTGTGTTTGCTTCTTCTAGTAGTAATTAAAAGTATTTTGTCATTCAGTGGAACAGAATTAGCTAAACCTCTTAAGTTCCCAGCAAAAGAGTGTCAGCTCTTTCTCTTACTTTATAGAAAATGAGATAGTGGTGTTTAGGTCAACTCCTGAGGTTACTTGTCAAAATAACTTTAAATCTGTAACATCCAGACAAGGCAAGAATTTAGTCCAGAATAAAGCAAACAAACAAACCAGTTCTAAGAACTTTCTTGTTCCACAGTTTTCTGTGGAACTGTGATATTTTTTTTCAGTCTGGGCTCAGAGCAACAGATAACGACTCCCTCCTTCATTGAGAAAGTAACTCCTACATTATTTAGCTTTGAAATTTAAGGAAAGCTGCAAGCAATTGTTTTAATTAAAGCCCAAGGAATATGAGAGGATGACTAACTGCTCCGATCATGGTATCACCAAATTACTCTTTAAAGAGAGCCTTTCTCGAGGCTGGGCTCTCCTGACGTAATGATGCTGCATGTTTTATTTATGAGGTTATCAGGACTTTCCTGTACCAACATGTGCAAATGCGCTGTTGCCGCTAGGCATGCGGCTGGCCCCTGTAAACTGGGGAGGATTCTGGCAAAACACCAGTGAAAACAGTCTCAGTGTATGAATTATCACCAACGTGTGACATAAATACAGTAAGAGGATTTTCAAAGCGGAGGCTTTGAACTGGGCTTATCACCCAAGAGACGGCAGCAGACGAGTTTGAGGAGGCAGGCAGAAGCACAGAAAGGCTGCATTGCTTCGCCTGTGCAAGAGCCAGATCTTGGAAAGGTGACAGAAAGTGCACAAATACAGCAGGATGAGAAGCCTGAGATCAAATTTCAAAATGTCCAGCTTCACAAGACACCGTGGTCATGACTGATACTAATTTGTCTTAGGAATTTTAATAGCTAAGTCGTAGTAAATATGTGCAAAGTACTTTGGCATTCTTAGGTGACACCATCCTGCTTCCCCTCATTCCATCAACTTGTTTGTCTGCTAAATCCACCAGGAGTTTCTTCTGCTAAGAGACATTTTCTGCCCTAAAACCCAACGCTGGTCCAAGAACACCATTATAAATTAACCTTGTAAAAATGTAGGCTAAAATTACAAACTTCTGGGTTTTTTTTTCCCCAAAAGAAAGAAATGTTGACACCATCTTCACCTGAGGAAACTTTTAGCTATTTCAGAACAGGACTATTGCCCATGACAGCAGTGCTTCATTGCTGTCCCTGACACACTACTGCACATATTCAGTCTCCCAAAAGACTCCTTGAACCTTTTGTTTCTCAACCAGCTGTGGTGTGGACAGTCTTTATCCAGGAACTAAAAGAGCAAACTCATTCCAGCAGGCAGCCACCAGAATTTGCATCTGCATATTTAAGGCATTAATAATGATATTTCAATGTTGCCCTCTGTATTTTACAAGAAATTACTCTGAGAAGGGATGTGTGTGACCATAATGTTAAAAGGGTGTTACAGATACTGCCCCGTTCCTGCTTGCTGTGCTGCTCATGTACTGAATGTGGTGACAGTGACTTACTTCTAGAAAAAATGAGTCACAGAGTAATTTCCCTGCTTGTGAACATCTCTCACACCCATTAATTCTTTTTTCCCCAGCTATGTAATTTTATGTTCTTGGATCCATTCCTGTACGTCAATCACCTACAATTGCCACTGACTTCAAGTTATTCCATTTAGACACAGCAAGAAGATATAAGTGATGATAATGCAAAGCTTCTGGTTTGAGCTATTTATGTAACTATTTTTAAAACTCAGAGCAAGGACTTTGTAAGGCACACAGCACATGGCTTACCATTTCTTTCTATTCACTGCGTCTCTACCGCATCACAGTTGTTTTTCCTCTGGAAATCATTAAGGCTTGATTTCTGCAGGGATACATACCTATTTCTGTAAAGCTCCCAAGTGAACATCACACACTACCTTTTAGGGTATTTTTTTTTCATCCTGAAAATTGCAGGCCTCTGGTAACCATCAAACCCACTAGCTCAAAAACACTACTACCTCAGTGTTGAATCATTAGAGATGCTGTGATATGTATACAGGCTGGAGAATAAACAAAGCATCTGAGAAGAAAACAAGTGTTGAAAGCAATTCTAGTGGTCAAGAAACCATTTTCTTATACTTAATGTAATTATTTGAAAAAGCTTAAACATCCTTTCTCTTAAGTGTTTCTGCTTGCAGTTTTAAGGGCTTTTACACTTAACATTGTTGCTTCAACAGACAAGTTAAATCAGCCAACTGAGTGAATAGCATCACCTGCTCTTCAGCTGTAAAAGACCATAGGGTTAAGACAAATTAGGGGATAAAAAAGTAGGGGAGAGATGAACCTTGTGGCTTGCGGTGCTCTGGACTTGGTATTATTGCCACTAACAGCAAGAACAAAAATATATCTGAATATCTAAAGTTTTCTGTTATTTGTAAGTATATCTATTCTGGAGAGACTGGATGAATAAGATAATGAACATCTGCTTTATGGTATGGTAGAGCTGCTTTTTATTGTTTTTAAACCCGTTTTTTAAAGTTAAAAAGAAAATCCAGAGGAAACTGCATTCAGTCATAACACACATTTTCCACACTTCAGCATAGTGGCCCAACACTAACACATTTTTCAGAATGTAACGACACTGTAAACCAACATCCCCAAATGTCAGGCAACTGCCATTTACGTGTATTTGTGCCCATATCTGCAGAGGCACCACAGGTAAACAACCACTGTCTGTGGTGGTTTTGGAGGCAACCAACAGCTTGGATAACACTGTTCTAAAATGAGAGCAAAGCGAGTTTTTCAGCCTCTACCTTTGTCTTGTGCGGGGAGGCAGAGAGAAGAGGTAAGGAAGAAGTCCCACAGTAAAGCAGGGAATGGAGCAGCCCACCCCCACCAATTCCTTTGTGCCACATATGGGCTGTGGCTCAGAGCTAACAAGACAAGAACTCACACAATGAAACAGCCTTCAGCTCTTAAATGTTAAACTATTTACGTTTTAATACAGGGCAGGAACAACAGTTCAAACCTTTGGGAGAAGGATGTCTTCTACTAGGGTTTCCAAGCTGCCTTGCAGGGCTGAAGGCCCAGAGGTGTTCTGGGACCTCAGGCCTCTCTGATGAGCCCTGACTGATGCTGAAAGCCACTGCACTACCTCGGATACGAGGGGCTGTGGAGCAGCCAATGCCTCACACACCAGCGGGGTGGGGACAGAGGTGCCCGAGCTGCACATGCTGGTGAGGATGAGGCCGTGTGCACGGGGAAGTGACAAGAGGTGCCGCTCTCTTTATGAAGGGCTGGAGGGAAGGTCCGACCCTGCCAGCAGCAGTCTGTGCCATTTCTGTGATTCATACACACATACAGTTTGTACAATTACAGGAGAGAGAATTATATTCCTTCCCTTTTTAGCCCTTCATAACTAGATGAAAATGCAGCCTAGGGATGCAGATCCGTCCCTCACTGATACCCATTTGGTTTTGAAACAAACTTGCTGGGGATCCAGGAGGTCTGCTCAGGGCCTTTACTGGGGCCAGAGACAAGCTTTGGGTGTCCTTTCCCAGCAAAGCACCACAGAAAGTGCTGAACCTAATCTGACAGCTACAGTGATGCCCAATCTCCTCACAGGTATTATTTGTGTATGCACTGCAAACCTACTAATAGTTATACTAGTTATTGAAAATGAATCTTGGAAGGGACAGTAACTGTATCTGATTCTTGTTGGCAGGCAAAATCCCCATTGGCAGATCATCAATCAGAAAAAAAAAGAAACCATTCATCCATTTACAAATCCATTTATAAAAATCCACTCAAGGATTACTGCTCTTTTTCTTTTTTTCCCCTTGCCTCTTCCGACAGCTTGATGCTCA
Organism: Colius striatus; assembly: GCF_028858725.1. Lineage (NCBI taxonomy): Eukaryota > Metazoa > Chordata > Aves > Coliiformes > Coliidae > Colius > Colius striatus. The sequence continues at coordinate 79,993,426 of NC_084759.1, forward strand.
AGTGCTTTCCAGCAGAAAAGCTCTACCAGGGACTTGTGTGAATCATTAGTGATCCTTCACCACAAATCACTGACAAAGGAAAAGTTCATTTGTGCAGACTTGAATCACAGCGGCAAACACCGGTGTGGTACTGGTAGGAAAAAGCTACATACCAAAAGCCAAAGTCTGAAGTGATTTAACCCTTAGCTAATGGTACTTGCTCTAGATATTCAGCCAAATGTATAAAGTTACATGTAAAAGCAAATATAAAGGAAATTACGCAGGATCTTCCTTCACGAATGCTCACTTATCATGCTTCCTTTAATCTTAGTAAATAATTGAGTGGACAAATAGCATGAATGATTCAAGAGTTAATAAAAGTGAGATGACTGTCACCATGGAACATATTAACGTACTTTGTAATACAAGCAGATTTTCTCCTTTTTAATTTTGACTGCAATTAAGATACTTAAAAAATATATGTAATGTTGAAAGTTTCCCCCCAATGTTTTACTAGAAAACTAACAGCTGTTCCAGTCTTGCCTCTTTCTAAACAGCAGTACATGCATGTATCTTAAGGAGAAAGTCAGCATTTATGTCACAGGTACCCTTATAGAACACTAAACAGAACAGTGTCTATTGGCCACGGCTCCCAAGTTTTCTTTTCCAAGTAATGCCCCAGACAGCAGAAGCTGGGGCTGCCAACCGCCTCGCATGCAGTCACTAGCACCCTGGATACCACACTTCATAAGCCCTTACCTTAAGGCTCTTCTGCCACCAGTCTGCATTTCCTCTGCGTATTGGCAAGACCTCAGAAAGCAAATTAGTATACAGCAAAGAAAACAATGGCGAAATAGTTTGAGGCTCTTGACAACCCCACCTTCATTCGGTGTTACCCTCCTTCAGAAAACACCTCAGAACAAATTAACATGCATGTATTTTTAAATAAGTCGTATTTTTGCTGGGAGTAAGAAGTGCCAGGAAACAAGTTAGGTTCATAAATGAAAATGTATTTCACCTTTATACATGCTATACAGGTCATGCAAATACAGAAATCTACAGGTTATACAATGACACCATAATAAAATATGTGACATTTGTCAAACACAAGGTATCACGGCGAAACAAACGGTTTCTGTTTGTTTGTTACTTAGGAAATAGATGAAGGACTAATTTGGAAGACACAGTACCATGCTACAGCTTACTGCACAGTTAAAAGAGAGTACTTCTCTGAAGTACACTAACAGAAATGGAGCTGGATTGTTGTAGGTATGATTTCTTTATACATCGCACATAACATCATTGATTACTTTCCCGTGGCTGGCTTTAAAGAATCAGAACGAGGCTACAACTGAGCTCAAGCTATGCTGTGAACTCCCTTACATGTGAAAAAATCCCAAACAATAAAAAGCAAAAAAAACCACCCCACCACTCCCAAGTTTTCACTTCTTTTGTGTTAGTGTCCAAAGAGAGTTGCGCTTGTAATTTATTGTTTTAAGGAACTGGACTAAAGTGTCCTCAAAGCAGCACATGATCTAGCATAAAGTTATCATATCTCACCATCAGAAACAAAGCTAACACTGTATGGCACATACTGTTTAGACATGATACATCCTGATGTGAGTTTCTCTGTACAGGTGCTTACAGAATGTTAAGCGGGCTAGATGTGTTTCCCAGGTGTGCCTCAGCTGTTGTATCGTCGTCTGTCGAGCCTACAGGAAGACAGAATTCTTCTCCGTGTGACAGAAAGCTTGCTGGTATTAATCAAGTGTCTGCATCTTCAAAGATTAACATGTTACCTGACCCGCCTCACCATTCACTTGGATCTACTACAGCTATACTATATATATATATATATTAAGGGATTACACGAGGCATTTTGCCTACTTTGTTTACAGGAGTTACACAAGTATGTTTTTTCAACACATAGTTGATAGTTGCTCCCAGACTAATTAATATTAATCAGTAAGTGCCACTAGTGACTAAAAGTGTCAACATAACCATAACAGAATAGCTCCCACACTCCACAGTCTTTTTGGCTCTTTTGATTCCAGCAGCTGTATATTTTTCAAGCCTCTTCAGCTACAGTTTTGAATTATACACCTGCATAAAAGTTGCCAGTAACTCCTTATTAAAACCAAAAAAGATAGGCACAAAACTAAGGTACAGTATATTCTTTCATTTCAATGCACTGTGGGCAAACCTCATCATTATATACAAGAAAAAGATGTCAAAGTGGATGTATAATAAAGCTTAAGGAAGAATTATCTCAAAACGTAATGCACAGGTAAAAATCACAGTGAAGTGTTGAGATGAATTTTAAATTAAGAGAGAAATGCTTTATTAGCAGCTAAAGCTCAAATTCTAATGTACACACAGCCTTCCATGAAACCATCAAGGCCTTAAGTCATTGGTTTCTACCAAAAGCAGCCAGCTATTCAACATATTCCCTGGGAAGACAAAGTTATATTCAGCTCTGATTATTTTAAATCCAGTGTTCAAGGACTGCAGAAGCTTTTTCAAGTGTCAAGCTCACATTTTACTGCCAGTAGCATTGCAGAGATATATATCCTCCACAAATTGCTACCTCTGTCAATTAAAAAGAGAGAGAGAGAGAAGAATATCAAGTCAGCTATGCAACTTAGATGACTTCAGTTTTCTAACTTACAATACATCCCTTCAAAAAAATTGACTGTGGCATTGTACTTTCAAACTGTCACTGAAGCCTACCATGCTGTTTTTACTACACAGGCTTTCCAGGATAAGTGATTCTACACCATGCTGTAAGTATTTACAACAGTAGAAAACAGTAAGCAGCCAACAGTATCTACCATTTTCTAGGCTGGCCTAATTTTTAACTGTTTTCTTAAAGCAAAGAGGCTCGAAAGAGTTACAGGAAACCTATTATATGAATAAAGAAAAAACCCAACACTTTTCACTATATTCTGAATGCATAAAGGAAACGTTTCCATTTAGCAGACACTTTTGGTTGCTAAAACACGTGCTGGAAACACGAAAGATTATACTGAATTTAAATACGTAGGAGACCAGCTTTCTTCTTCTCTCCATGTCAGCTGTTTACAACTGCTAGATTTTGATGGGAAGTTCATAAATAATCACAGCAATTTATCATATCTAAGTTGTCTATCACAACACCGTACCTTTATCTCTCCTGCTGAAAAGCAAGGTTGTCAACAGATAGAATTAAGAGTGTTTTCCTGTCCTGGACTGTTAAATCCCTCGATCAAGTTTTTGTTACAGTCATCCAGGCTAATGGTATCACTGGATGTCTTGGTGTATGTAGCTTGGCCTGTGAAATCCAAGAGATCTTCAAGAGCTTTGGCATTACTTGTCCCATTTTGGTCCAAAGAAACACCGGGCATGAGTTCATTCATGGGTGAATATTCAGGAATAGAGATAAGTTCTTCTTTTGAAACTGGGCTACACAAAAAAAAATGAATGAAAGATGCAGAGTTAGAGGTGTGTAACTGCTCATTAAGTGATAACCAAATTAACCTTCTGGCTGTCTACAAACTAACACTTTATCTGAAGGCCAGCTGCAGCAAGACTTCACCTAGAATATGTCCCAATCCAAACAAAAAGAAGTTGCCCTGTTCAAGATGGAAGTTCATATCCCATCTGTATTCTTTAAAGATTAAGGTTTGCGATATCCATCTGATGCTCCTCTCCTAAACTCACATTTCTAGTAGCTGAGTGAACCTAGTTTATTGATCACTGAGGTTCAGTCCCTGTGCCATTCCCTCACCTGCATGTTTATTGCACCTTGCAAATCATTGTCCTGACTCTGCAAACATTTATCTAAAGCACTCACACTTCATAACTTCAATAAAAAGTTAGTTCTTGAGACCTTACGATATACTTCAGATACAGAAATCCCAGAATTTAACTGAAAAAGTGCTGCAACCAGTTGATGCTCTGCTGAGACTAGAAAGACTACTGCATTTAAATTTTAGAGAGGAGAAGGCAGAGGAAGGGTTTCACAAAGATTTCAAAACCAAGAAGGGGTGGTCGATACGTTGAGGACAAAACCACTGCATATCAAACCCTGCAACAGAAAACCTAGAGGGTGCCACTAGTAAGAAACTGGGTTTAACATAGATCAAAGAATATCATTTACCTCGTGAGACTGCACTATGCAACTTGCTGCCAGATGAGGCTCTGGTTGCAAACATTATTAGCAGGTTGAAAAGGAGGTTGGATAAATTCATGGTACAACACATCCATCAGTGGCCATTTAAAAGGCCAAGGCAGAGTTGTGCCCTCTAACATCCCTAATGTAACACTTCTGTGGAGTCTGTGTCTGCAGAAATTGGTGAGCTCAGGTACTCTCCCCTAACTAGTTTTTCCTATTGATGGTCTCAGAGACCTTTATGGTTTTCTGGTCTGTCTCAATAGAGAATTTCTTACATATTTATTGGAAATACTGAAGCAGTATGAGAGGTTCGGTCGGCTTACTGATAAAGGAAGAACAGTACAAAAACTCCATGTTTAAAATTCAGAGCTAGCTTTCTCATAGCAGTCTTAAATTATCAGCTTTCTTCTTCCCTGCAAGTCCTTCCATCAAAACCCAATGGTATTTAGGACACACCAAGTTAGTTGCTGATTTCCATACATATGTTTCAGTTAAGTACCTACAATTCTAAATTCATTCTTTTCTTTAGTCTGTCTGTATGGAGGGAGAAAAGCTCTGGCATCACAGCTATGCAGTCTTGAGACAAATAAAAAAAGTTGGGACGCCAGAACTATCTAATATCTAGCTATTTTCACAGAACAATTGGAAAGGTTTGGGCAAACTTGTATGAAATCCAAAAGCAAGGACTGTAGAAGGACTTAAGAGCCACCCTGTGCCAAATAAGTGAGAAGATGAGACTGTCGACTCTTGTTTGAAACAACCAATTTGCAAATTGCCAGGAGGGAAGTACACTACAGGAGACACTTGATTGCCCTGTGGTGAGGCAGGTAAAAAGTAAAGCAGTGAAGTATTAACAAATGAAACAGTAAACTCTGTGTGTGTCTACTACGAACTCCACAATTTCTAGATACGCTCCGTACCTCACATCCATGGACTGAACCTCATCTGTTGAGTCTTCCATGTTGTTAGATTTCCCATCAACAGCTTCCAGCTGAATAAGTCCTGGAACTGACTTTAGTACATTAGCAACTACATCTTGGGAAGGGATTACAGAGGCAGCACTTTCTAAGCTTTTATTTTTCAGGCAGGTTGCCAATCCATTGATCTCTGTAAAAAAGAGTTAGAAATTATGACAGTAGCAACTTCCATATTTAAATACTTTAAAAATTCACAAATGCTTTTACGTTATAGATTGAGTAGAAAGGAAGACTGACAATGCAGTAGGATTCAGTTTCATCTATGACTCATCATACTACACTGACAATCCTCTCTCCCACTTGAAAATTGTTCTTTATGCTACATCTTTTATATTTGAGGAAACGGGAAGAGAATGTTTTATCTTTTATGTTATGTACTAAAAGTCTTAGCCCAGGCAGGGAAACAAAATACAGACAGATGTCATATATGGGATTGTATTTAACAATTCCTTAAATACACTTCTTGGTAAAGTTAAATGAAATGTAAGATTTAGAGCAATGTTATAAAAAGCTTGCAAGCTTGGTTATGTGCAGAAATTTGTAGTACAAAATTTGAAGGTAGATTGCAGCAATCAAACCTACTGGCACACTGTAACCTCTCATTTACAGCAATGTTATGTCAGGTACTAAAATGGAGGGGAAATTTTCCTCTGCTTCTGTTTAAGTGGCAAACCAAAACTACGTCTCCAGTTTCCACCATTCGTCACTGACGGGAATGTAGCTGTTGTTTTTTAGATGAAAGCAAAGAACCTGTGATTGAACACAGTGCTCTGCCTGAGATTAGAAGACTCTGAAGAGAACTAACTGTGAAAATAGGTCAGAAAAAATATGGCAACGTTTACCTGGCTGGTTGAGAACAAGGGCCTTCGGTTGCTTTTCCACATTCAAAGTTGATGGTACCTCCAGTTTTGGCTCTTCCTTCTGTAACCAAGTAATGGGTTAACTGTAACCTTCACAGAACTGACTGGACTTGAAACTGCCCAGGGCCACGGGGTGGTCAAAGGCCATCAATAGCAAGAGAGGAATATTCCCCCTCCCCTCACTTTGCATTAGGCACTTTGCTTTTTTTTTTTTTTAACTCCAAAAACATAAAATTCCCTGAAAGTAACTGAAGAAACATTTCCCTTAGAAAACTTAGAAAGGAAAATTTGACTCTGTCACTTCCTATCTGGACACAATCGCTTTGTTCTCAATCCTACATTCCTGGCAAATTTAACACAAGGAACTCAGTAATTAATCCACAGGCTGCTACAAAAGCAGGAGAAGATACATCACAGCAGCAAACATTACAGCTCCAGCATCCAGGAAGGGGCTTTTGCCACTTGTTAGATAGCAAAGGGAGTAAATCTGCAACAGGTGCATAAAGCTATGTCTCCACAGCAGTATCACCACGGTAACTTGGAAATAGCAACAGCAATCCTGAGTTAGAAATGCAACCAAAATTTGGGTGTAGAATGTACCTAAGTATACCTACTAACATGGAATTATATAGAGTTTAATTTTCACATATGGGTAATAGAACATAAAACACCAAAACAACTGTGCAACCATACACTGTTTCATACCTTTATCTCTGGTGTTTCACTCCTCCTTGTTCTCTTCATTATTTCATCTATTCTCTAGAAATTACAATAAATTGGAGGATGAGAAGGCACACAAAATATTTAACACGAGAGACTATAGATAAAGCAGGGAAAAAAAAGACAAACTTCTCTCTACTGCCATGACTTCATCCCTGCCTGTCTTGAAAAAGAATAAATAAGAAAAATAAAGTAACAGATGGTAGCAAACACTTGGGAGCTGGATTTCACGTATCAGATCTCACAGAACATCACCTTCTCAGTAGACATAATTTAGATACAAACATGGTAATAACAAATGTTTGCAGTTATGAGTTGTGCTCAGGTCTGGAACGAGACATTTATTTAAACTCAAGAGCTGGTATCTAGCTGCTTTTCCAATTACTTCCAAATAGTTCCTTTAAAAATAGTTAGGCTTTTTGGAATGGAAGAGTAAAAGGAAATATCTAAAAAGTTATTCTGCTGGAAATGTGTAAGGCATTACTGTAAAATACTAATTTTTTTCCCTCCTTTTCCATTAAAAGCAAACCCCTTCTAATAAACCTTGTCTCTGCACTCGTGTGAAAGGAAACCACTTCAGATTTAAAGACACTTGGGTTTGGTATTCTTATCTGTAACCACAACATGCCTCCAGCTCAGTGGTGAACAGTTAAAAACTACATAATGGAATAACATATATAGAAAGAGGACCTTTTATAACCAGACAGAGGATCTGCAGCTCCCCAGTTCTTCTATCTTCCTGCCACAGAGCTGCAGATAAAGCTAATTTATGCAGCTGCAGTCATTTCCTTGTGTGGTAGTGGCCAGACAGCCCTGCTGCCTTGCATCATGCAACAAGCTGGGAAAAAACCTGTTTGTTAATCACATTAACTGTCTCAATTAATGACACAGAGCTTTTGTTCAGCAAAGTCACTCATGTTCCTCAACAGCCTGTGGTGTCCTGGATTGGGTGCCAATCGATGTTTGCCTTGGCATGCCATTTGCTCTTTGTCTCAGGCCTTTCACTTATGTGGGTAGAGGCTAATTCTGCATTTGTTCAGTGCCTGGCAGAAAGTTGTTTTTCCTTTGGCAATTCCACTTTGTTACAAATTTTCATGTCCACGTTCCCCTAATGTGCAAGTAGCAAATACTAACTTAGGCATAAACATCCACCTGTAATCCTCTCTGGATTATTATTTCTAGATACTATTTGGTACTCGCAGGGTTATGTATTTAAACAAGAAATCAAATAATTCTCTTGAGATACGAGTATCTACCTTCTTCCGCTCCAGTCTTTCTTGCTCAATTTGCTGCATGATTTGTTCCCTCTCAAGACGAAGTTGCTCAGCTGCTTCACGGGCTTTGACTTCTGCTTCTTGCCTCTAATCAAAATGTGTAAAATATAAGGCCATTATTTATTTCAGGCAGATTACCAGATGCTATAAAGTGCTTAGTTATATGTAAATAAAGTTTCACGTTTGTGTTTGAGATGGTACCTGTTTCTCAAGTTTGGCCTGGAGCTCCTTTTCTTGCTTTTCCTTTAGCATTTGTTCTTCCTCAGCTCTTCTCCTGGCTTCCTCTTCTGCCTTCTTTCTAGCTGCTTCCTCTTCACGTTTTCTTTCCTCCTCCTTCTTACGAGCCTCTTCTTCTAGACGAAGTCTTTCTTCTTCGGCCTTTCTTTTCTGTTCTTCTTTTTCAAGCCTGCAAGAGTATGTTTAAAAGACTTCACCTTGTTCAGCATGGATCCTATTGTTCGTGTGGCACACAATCAGCAGTAACCATTAATATATACATCAGTGCACATTTTCACAATAAATGCCAAGATACAGCAAAGAGGTTGAGCACATGCTCAGAATTCAGGCTGCTATCAAAATCTATTCCAATCTTATTTTCACTGCCTAAAAGATTTCATAGAAATTATAATTTCCTTTGAAAAAATGGGTGTGATCAAAGAAGAAAATTATTTTCTGATTTCAATTAGAGCTTTAATAATACAAGTGAGTTTCAGTAATAAACACATTCCTCCTCCCCTGTACTTCACACCCAGAATGCTGGTAACTATAAACAAGCAAGTATTTATTTTCCTTTGTTTCAGATGAAAATAAAACAGATTGGATGAGTAGCAGTAACCAAAGTCCACAAAACACAGCGGTACACTAGGAAGAGTGGGTTTCCATTCCACCTTTGTTGATCCCTGGCCCACTCAGTGACATCATGATGCTTTGTCACCACATGCAAGAACTACTTTGACAAGTGATCACTCTCATCCTTTGCATGTCTGGGACTTGGGAAATGCTTCCCTTGGGCCAAACTGGCAGGTGCTGGTCATTCCCCCGGCCACATTTTCAATAAGAACAAATTTGAAATGAGACATGTAGAATATTTAATGACCTACTACTGAGGGCTTGAAGGGCATGACTTGTTGACACTTGCAATAAGCATCCCATGTGGAGACCAATCTAAAAGCTTGCTCCCAGAACAGAGCCAGAATTTCACTGCTTATACACAGTGACATTCATTATGCCCACACTCTTAAAGCCCTCAGCTGCCTGCAACAGAGTTGGGTCAGGAAGATAAACTTCTGGTTTATTTCTTGAATGATTTGAGCCTTGCCCTTTGAGACATATACCACTACTGCAAGACTGTTTTAAAGACCAGATCATTTAAAACAGCCTCAAATACTGTTTTACAATGTAACATACTTCAGGTGTGTCCACACTGCATTTGGATGAGTAGTAGTTTATTCAGGCTTCTTAAAAGTGGCCAAATTATTATTTTCTAACTTTACTAGCCATAAATACTGCAAGAGACTAATGAATTACAAGTCTGAGTTGAAAGAAATTAACATTTACATGTGAGCTCTCACCTTCATTTTAAAACTATCAGAGTTTCAAGCATCTTCAATAAAACTAGTTAAAATTCTTAGGTAAATAACTTTCACAAATCAATAAAGATACCTCTCCCGTTCTTCTCTTTCCTGTCTCTCTCTCTCTTCTTGTTCTTTTTGCAGGCGGGCCTGTCGTCTTTTTTCAGCTAGAATTTTCGAAGCTTCCTCTGCATCAGTTGTTCCTGCTGTGATCTTTCCTAGGAGAAAATAACCAAGGGTGGAAAGTTGGGCAAGGAACAAAGAGAGTGCCCAACACTTTCATACCCACAGAGGCTGAAATGGGCCTAGTTCACACTGGCGTGACACCTTCACTTTTCAAAAGCATAGCTCAGCATTTGCACCAGATAGAATATGTGACAGGTAAGGGCATCCCTGGATTTCAGCATTCTACATCTTTACTAACAAACCTTTTTCATACATGTGTAGTCCTGGTGAAAACTATTTGTTTACTGTTCCAGTATGTACACTTACACATTCTCATAAGCCTATGACTGAGCAGCTTCATGAAAATAGGCCATCAATTGTTTAAAAGCCCCAGGAACCCATGCCATTGTGCAACGTATTGCGATGAGACTTACCTTCATTACTTTCAGTCTTTGCTGCAGAAGGCACATGCTTCTCAGAAGCCACCTGGCCTGCCTCATCAGTGCGTGCTCCTGGAGATTTTAGATGACTGACATTTTCTTTCTCCTTGTCTGCTTTCTTTTTAGGAGTTTCCTGGTTGAGATTAGAAGTGGCACGATGCTTCACAGGAGAAGCTGGATATTGTTTGGCATTTTTAGGAGACTGAGGATAAGACTTCGCAACTGTCCTGGATGAGGCAGAACAAAAACCAAAACAGTAAGTTACATAGTTTGGAATCAAACTCCATCTTCACATCTATCATTCACATATATCGTTCTCTTTCTTGTCTCTGGCTACATCGGACTATCAGTTGCTTTGCATAATACTGCACAGAAACCACCTGGATGCAAGCAATCAGAACCCAAAACACAGGGAACTGTCATGCAGAAAATTCTCAGTTTAAAAGACCAAGAATACTGTCCGAGTTAGAGGCAAGATAGGAAATCCTGGACTACATAAAAACCAATTATTTTAGTAATGGCCACTTCATAATCCTTTCGTCATCACTTACATCACTTACTCAATAGTCCTTCTCAACATTTAAAGCAAAACTCTGGCTGCCTTCTGTTTACAGAAATTATAATAAGTTTCAGTGTGATGCTTTCATCTGTCTACTGCTTTGTCAAACACGGTCTTTTTTCTAGTAGTATCCGATTTTCCAAAAATAGCACCAAATATTATGTAGGTAAAGAGACAGAAACCAAACCATTGTACAGTCAGATCTGCTGTTTCAGTCAGTGCTTTAATCAACACCAACACCACAGGCTTGAGGCTCAAAGCTCAGCCCCTACAGCCTTTTACATAGCTGTGCTCATGCTGATGGCAACACGCAGCAGCAACGCAGCCGGCTGCTCCTTTGGCTGTTGCGTGCTTTAGGTGAAATGGCAACCTTGAAGTCAGTCCTGGGAAAGCGGAAGGGTAAAGTTACTTGTGCACTACAAATAGCTGTACATTAAAAAGTGCACCTATTAAAAAGAACAGATTACCGGGAAGCTTAAAGCTACACGCAAACACCATTAATTATTTTACATTAACACCAGTAACTAGCACTAAATAATAGCAACATTAAGAAAGGCTGGCCTGTGTGACTAAGTAGTATGGAAGTAAAGAGAATGCAATCTTAAAACAATGATTTACGAGAGTTCCATTGAAATAAATAATCCCACATTTAAGTGAACGTCACACATGCAGCTGTAATCTTTGTTATGGACACAGTTATTATATAAATGTATTTTCCCCTATCACTTTTCTCACCTTTGCAACAGTTTCATACACTGTAACATTTTTTTCTGTACTATACTGTCATTCTGGCAGACCACAAGCATGAGAAATATGGACAATGGCTGAAAATTAATGGACTGAAGATCTAACTACAGTATCAGGTGGCCAGAGGTTATTATAACTGGAACAACATTTGCATTACAGAGCAGATCATAACAACTAAATGTCTTTCAACTCCCCACCAATTCATAAATTTAGAAGAAGAAAGGGTTCTTTTGCACCATATGGTGCTGCATTTGAAAGAGGCTGAGACACCAGAATACAGGGAGCTCAAACAGAGTTGTTTGGTTTGTAGGGAGGAAAACACTGCAGAATATTGCACCAGCCATACCTTTCTACTCCCACTGAAGAGCCATCTGACTCCAAAAGCCCTTGGGCTGATGGAACAGTAGCACCCAACTAAATTTGAAGTTCAGCTCAGGTATTCTCTGCCTGCAGGCCTGTCAGGAGCTGCCTGTTAGATCAGGTCCTTGCCTGAGCTAAGCTGTAAGTAAGCCTGTTCCTGGCCTCCCAACCTGCTGATCCTGACCTGGTGTCCTGGCTTGGCCTTGGACCTCTCTCAGTAAGGCCTCTGCTGGCTCTCACTGGCCTCTTTATTGACCCTGATCACTTTCACCAGACCTGCCCTGGTTGCCTTTTGTCTGATGTGGGGTGAGATCCCTGTTTGTCTGCCCTGCTGCCATCCATGGCTCCTGGCTCATCCTGCCTTGCAGGGCAGCCTGCTCCTTCTGTTCTCTGACAAAAACAGGCTTTGGACAATGTGAACGGGCAACTCTGTTTCCAGCTCTTGTAAGAAACAGCAATGGAAGCCAGTAAAGTTGGCTGGTGTTGAGTCCATTCTGGTTTTAGCACTGTCTTTAGTTTTCTCTTTAGTATACAAATGGATTCCAAGGCCCTCCGAAAGACAAAGGCAGATTTTTCAAGACCCTCCTATATACGTATGTCTTGTACATGCCTCACTATCACAGTCATTTCCATCTGCATCTCATAAAGATACAACATGTAAATAAAAAGAAGACAACCTTTTTCTTATGGTTCTCTGCAGCACAGAGGATGCTCCTTGCTAATCAGACACTTCTTCAAAGTCACTTCTTGCTGTCTTTGGTTTACATTTCCAGCTTTACCACACATTCCTTGTTTAATTTTTGTGATGGGAGGAGCAAAACAGTCACATAACTAGGGCACAGTTATCTGCAGTATTAGCACAGAAGGAATTGTTCTCTTAATAAAGACATGACAATCAAATTAAAGAGTTTGGTAGGAAGGTGTCTAGTCATGAGAGCAGACTGGCTATGCAACTTACCTGATGGACTAGAAACATGTGCTGAATGTATTAAGTGATGCACCTTTGAACTTTTAGACCAATACAATTTTTTTTCTTACAGCTCTTTGGCCAGAAGAACAAGAAATAAGTATGGTGTTGCATCTTCTAAAGCAACTTAAAGGAAGTAGCACATAAAAGTCTGATTACTACAAGGATGACAATGGTGTAGCGCAAGGAGTGAAAACCTGAGAAAGTCCATGAGGAATAAGAATCGTTTATCAGGAATTTTAAATAATTAATACTTTCTATTGGCATCCAATAAATGAACACTGTTTCTCCCCTTTTGTTTAAAATATACTGTCAACTTAGCATTTTTAACATTCCTAGACACAGGCAGAATCATTACTGAAGAAAACCAATCCTCCTAATGGTATTCAAAGGATGCTACTTTTCTCCAGAAAGGGACAAACTTGATTGTGATGACAGAGAAATGGGATTATTAAGGGACAACATATAAACACTTGCTTAGAGCTTGGTTTCTGTTTAAAAAAAAAGTTTTATTTTTGCCTTTGGAGAAAAGGAAAGGGATGTAATGAAACCTTGGTAAGAATGTGGGAACAAAGAAGTGTGCCTGATGAGGATCAGAGAACTAAGACGACAAACATCCAAAATCCCCAAAATGGCAGCACTTGAGCTGTCTGAAAAGTTCACTCATCTTGCTCACTTAATTTTTCAGAGGAATATGCTAAGAAAATGAAGCATCTTCCTCCCTCCAGGAGGCTTTCATTTTCTCCCCTAACTGCCCTGTGTTGACATGGGGGCAACTGCTTGCAAGAAGCCATTCTCATCATGACCTGTACATACGCTGCAAGAACCTCTATCAGGCCTGAGGATCCAATGGTCCTTAAATTACAATGACTCTTGTTTAATTAAAAGAAGGATAAGCCCATATTGCAGAAGAATGTCTCAGGAAGAGTACAAGAAGAGTTCTGAGCTTACCTTTGCTAAGCAGAGAGAATAATGTACACGTAGCACACAAACCTGAGGTCACATCCATAAACAGCAAGGAGAGAACAGCATGTTTTCTTGAAAAGCCAGGTATGTGACAGGTCATTAGTTACAGCAGTTCAGAAGGCTGACTGTAAATCAGAAATCTGCCGCAATGACAGCGCTGCGTTCATTTTTTTGCTTTATCTCCCTATTAATTCAACAAAAGCTCTGCTGAAACCACACCAAGGATGTGCACGTTCTCAACCCTGCTTTCTGTGATTGCTGTGATCACAAGCTATTCCTAGGGTCTGACAGTTTTGCTCTGCCATCTGTGATATTTTCTTAAAAGCAGTTTCCTTTCACTCTTGGTTTTGATCTTTTCTAGCCAGAGACAGATTCATTTCTTTTTTCACATTTCTTAAAAAAAAAGCACAAACTCAGCCTAAGTCTATAGAAAAATTCTTTTGATAACTGCATTATTACAAATGTACATATTACATACGTTTTCAAAATCTTGAACTGGCCCATTTCTCTAGCTAGCTGCTGTAAAAATCCTCAAAATAGTCTTGATCCAACATTCTACACAATATTTTAAACTCTGCAGGGAAAAACAAAGATCAAGTGTAGTAAATGTAGAATATATCAAATAAAATCTAAAACTAGGTCACTGTAGGACACAGAAACTACTTCTGTGAGGAATTCACCACACACAGACACTTTTCTAATAGGTAGTTTTCAAAATTTTTGGCTCTTTTGTACTACCCCGGGTTTTTATTCATCATTATCCTGCAATTTGAGTGTGTGCATTTCTGATGTCAAAGTGTGTCCCAAAAGCTGTAGTAGGTCATCACCAAAAAGAACCTCCAAGTTCCAGGTTACGTAAGTGACACTGGGAGCAAAGGCCAGTGACGTAGGCTGGGAGCTGGAAATGGAATAAGAACCACCACTCAGCAGCAGCACTGCAGTCCCTTTTCCCTTTGCCACTTTGTCCCTCTCATAATACCTATTGCTTTGGCAAAATAATGTAACACAGAGGCTTGCCAGAGCTTTCCATTTTTATTCACTGGCTTATACTATGGTTTATCTGAAGACAAAACTAAATCCTACTTCCTGGATTCAGTCAGGTCCCATTGATTTCAAAGGCACTATTTACTCAAAGGACATGTGAAGGACGCAGGCTTTATTGCTTTGCCGATCTATAAGATAGGACACTTAGCTATACCCTAGGGGATACTGCAAGAATAAACTGATTAATGTATAGATCTTTGAAGATAAAGCATCAAAAAAAAATACCAAAACTCCTGGTATTATTGATGTTATGAAAGACCTGAAGAACAAGAGCACTTTACACAATCAGTATCCAATAGCAATTGTAAAAATAAAAGGTAATTTCTCAGTTACTCCAGTTCTCTAATCCACTAACTTTCATCTCTCTCAATTGATCCATATTGGATTCAAAACAATTCACTTTGAATTCAGAACAACAGTTTGGGGTTTCTTTCTTGTGTGATATTTCTTGATATATTTACTTTTTCAAATATCTTCAAACTTTTAATTTGTTACTTGGTTTTAATTACTAACTCGATTTTTTTCTCTTTTCTCCTTTTTAGGTTGACATGTTCCCTCATTTTATCTTGGACATTATGTTTTTAGGCTGATCTTTTTTTGCTTTCTCAGTAAAATTTTTGAATACAAACATTTTTATTTAGGTAATTACTGAAAATCTACTCTGCCATCAATCACTGTCTCTCTTTAGGTTAAAATTTTTTCATCTTGTTTGAGCCTGCTTCAGTTGCTTTACTCATGATAAAAAGAGCTTTTTAATTAATAAACAATGAAATAACATAAGACAACAAGCAACTACCACTCACAAGCCACGATGACTGTGAAGAACTAGCAACTAGGGCAATACCAAGTAAACTTGAATGTCAAGTCACATACTTTGAAGAAGAAAAATGCATACAGCTAATTATCATATAAATCACTGGTCATGTTTAATTCCTTCCTCAACAACTTTCAAAGTTAAGGTGCTATGCAGGATAACTAACTGCTAAGGCTGCACTATATTCTTATTTCCTCCAAGGTATTTTTTTGGGCCACATGATGGGCTGGAAGGAGAAGGATTCGACTTGTAAAAGATTTTCAGGTTTGCAAGGAGAATGAGTATTTGTCTACACATTTAGTTGCACTAAAACTACACTGAATTAGTTAATTTTAAAACAAAAATTTTAAATGAAAAGGCAAGATTAATCAATCTAAAGGAAGGTTCCAAAATCTTGACTGCCTATATTTAAATCTACTGGCCAGACAGATCGTCACCTGTCACTTGATTTGTGTGAAGAAATTTATACCTTTATATAATAATATAATGTGATGATCAGGATGCCTTTTAAAATTTTATTTTAAATTTCTGAGTGGAAGTTTCAAGAGTGCTGAAGCAGAACTGTCTTTCTGCAATCAGTAATAAACACAGGATTTAAACTCTATTTACTGTATCTCTCGTAAGGTCAAGGAGGGTGTTCTAATTGGGCCATGTTAAGATTAAATGCTCAGTAATACATTTCTAGGAGTGGTCAGAAAGAGATCTTCTTGAGGAAAAGAGGGAGGAAAGAAGAAAAAAATAGGATAACTACCATGTTGCACAGTCATAGAAAAACCCATAAGTAGGCTTCTTAATTCCTCCATTCAGCATCTGCATCTTTCTCTAAAACAAGTAGTTTATATTCCTTACAGGCAGGAAAAAGTCTTACTATAAAAAGTTTCTCATAATTTGCACCTCTGGGGAAAAGGTGTTCACGTTTGCCTAACCTTTTATAGATATTCGTGCTACAAATTAAGATTGGACATACTTTTTTCATGAAACACTGAACATCTGTGTATTTCACAAAAGCTTTTCCTTTTTTCCTTCCCAGATGTCCCTATGATGAGCTATACCAACCTTTTCGATGTCTGCCCAAGACATCAAAAAGTGCTACACTCTCAGGAATCTATTTCTCACTGATCATTTCCACAGAATCACAGAATCATACGGTTGGAACCTTAGTCCAACCCCTCTGCCACAGCAGCACTACCTAGGTGGGTTTTGAATGTCCCCACAGAAGAAGACTCAACAACCCATCTGAGCAGCCTGTTCCAGTGCTCTGTCACCCTTACAGTGAAGAACTTCTTCCTTGTATTTCTTTGGAACCTCTTATGTTCCAGCTCGTACCCATTGGCCCTTGTCCTACCATTGGACATCATTGACAAGAGCCTGGCTGCATCCTCCTGACACCCACCCTTTATGTATTTGTAAACATTAATGAGGTCACCCCTCAGTCTCCTCCAAGATGCTCCACTCCACTCAATCATCTTTGTGGCCCTCTTTTTGTTTAACTAAATATTTCTCATTACATCTTCTATACCAAGTGAGACAAAAGATATGGTCTGAACAGGGAATATCAGTGCTTAATGAGTAATGGAAATGTTTATAGTTTAAACTTTTCTCTGCATGCTTTGGAGTACCACTAGACAATGATCTGCTCAAGACTGAAGTGAAAAAAAGCTGATTGTCATAAACATTTCATACAATTCCAATATTCACAAAATTTACATCAGAATCTGATGACATTTTATATTGAAAGTTTGAGAATTTTAGCTCCATACTATGAACCAAGGATTGCAGTTTCACAGTTGTAAGTAAGGTGATGTCTAAAAGAGAAAGAATGCTCAGATTTGGATGGTTTTCTGTATTTTGTCTAACAGAAGATTCACACACAAAAGCATCCTCCATTAGAGGCCTATTCACTCAGAGCTGAAATGGAAAAGGAATGACGGCTAGTTTTTGAAGCAGAAGAAATGTGTCAGAAAGGGGATCATCAAGACTGGTTAGAATATGGCCAGGTTCATATTAAAAAAAATAAATCAAACAAGACAAAAGGAGTTTCAAGGCAGAATCAGGATCCATGAACAGGGACTAGGGCAAAACCAAAGCAAACAACTACCATAGACTTGACTACTTTAGCATACTTCTGCATTTGACCCAGACAATATCCTGTACTAAAAAAGCTGAAAACAAATTTACTTAGACTTGTGAGTTGGAAGTTGTGATACATTGACTACAATTCTGAGTGTCTGCAAAAGTCGTGTCTGCGAAAGACAACTAAGAAAAGCAACTCAATTGCTAGTAAGCCAGGATATGCTACGGGTCCACAATTCTGCATGAAAAAAAAAACTCAACAAAAAGCAACAAACCCACAGAGGTGTACAAATAAGCAAAGATTAAAATCGACAGTTTAGATGACGCATAGTTAAGTATATGTATAAAACCAGATGGTCACGCCAGCAATAGGAAATGCCTATTTTAAATGCTGGAATTTCCAGTTAGTATTCGTGTCCTGTACATGTCTTCACATAAGGCAGAGCTTCTTCAAAACCAAATAAAACAAAGGCATGGTTTAAAAATAAATGTTAAAAACACTTTCACACGAACTATGAAATGCACTGCGATAATTTCGAAAGAGGAGAGAAAAGGCAGAAAATGTCTCTATCAAACACTAACACAATCTTACATGTATTACTTCTGTTCATTGACAGCTCTCCATCTGTATATGTGTGTATGTATAATTAAAATTAACTAGACTTTATATAACATGTCCAAGAGATTTCCTCAAGAATCTATGTCTCCTTTAAAGGTAACAAGAAGCTCACAGAGTATTAAACCACTAACAAGACAGGCATACTTAGGTGTTGCAGGTGATGCAGATCTTCTGGACATGGCAGCAGGAGAATCAGACCTTCTTAGAGGAGATCCCATAGCAGATGATGAGCCAGGTGTTGTGGGTCTCTTCTCTTTCTTTATCTTTTCAGTCTAGAAGCACAGGTCATTTTGGTTTCCATAATTAGGACCAAAGACATTAAAAAGTATTATATTATAACAATTATTTTATTTATAAAGTATTATGTTGCAATTTTGTATAATACACAAAAAGTACACAAACAAGATGGCACACAAACAGATTTGTGTAACGTACATTTATGAGAAACATTATTTACACACCAGCTCACAACTGAGGTGCAAGTTTACTTCACGTTATACAACTCCCCTCACCACATCTTGCATGGATATAATATAGAAGTTGCAGATAAGTAACACCACATCAGAGCCTCTGCAAGACTTCTTGGGATGGGTCACAGCACTGAGTGGAGTTTTCAAAGTCATATATGCTCCTGTAACACCTCAGTATCTAAAGCACCTCGCAAAAATGCTGTTGGATGAACGCTGAGTCACATCTAAGAGACACTACTCAAATCTTCAGCTCCTAGCTTTGGTCCCCTCACTTACATATGAGGAAAGGCTGCGGGAACTGGGGCTGTTTAGTCTAGAAAAGAAGAGACTGAGGAGGAATCTTATTAATATTTACAAATATCTGGTGGGTGTCAGGAGCATGGTGGGACATCCCTTTTTTTGATGGTATCTAGCAACAGGACAAGGGGTAATGGGATGAGGCTGAAACACAAAAAGTTCCATTTAAATAAAAGAAAAAACTATTTTACTGTGAGGATGAGGGAGCCCTGGCACAGGCTGCCCAGGGAGGGTGTGGAGTCTCATTCCTTGGACGTCTTCAAGACCTGCCTGGATGTGTTCCTATGCGACCTGATCTAGGTGACCTTCTGCAGGGGGATTGCACCAGATGATCTCTAAAGGTCCCTCTGAAACCCTGCCATTCTATGATTCTATGCAGGCCCTTATATGAATTTTACAGCCTTGGCATACATTTTTTTAAAAAGAAACATGCCTTACACTATGTAGACTTGGCAAAGGTGAATGACTTCACTTTGCTTTTCTGGAAATTACAGTGGATCCATAATGCACCTTTTAAGCAAACAGCATTAAAAATGTCCACAGAAAGAGTTAAGCATTTGGTATAAAAGAGGCATTGTCAATACAGTTGGCAAGTTTCCGAAATACGTAAAGCTTGTTAATTAACTGGCAAGACCAGATAGTCATGCTCAGTAGAGAGATCTTATTTGTCACCCCCATTCCCAGAAGTTACAGGTAAGTCCAGAAACATACACTTCTGTGCCAGAAATCTCATTTCCCTGAAAATCAAGGTGTGGCCGATCCAAAAACCACCTCTCAATACTGATCCCCAGGAGAAGGAAGATATTAAGCTGCTGTTAAAAAGGAGCACATAACCAACAAATGCATCTGAGGCTTACTTCCTTACTGCTGTTTCTTACTGTAGAGGTAGCACTTCATAAAAATGAATGTAAAGGGAAAGGTGACAAGCAGAAGCTGCATCAGTTTACTTGGAGGTGAAATGAAAACCATTGCAAACTCACCTGAGTAGCTTCAGCTGCAGCCGCCCCTTTCATGGCATCGGAAGTGGAGGGTGAAGTTGCCTTCTTTCTGTCGGTGCTTCGGGTAGGGGAAGGCTTGTAGGGAGATTTAAGAGGACTAGCTGGTGCTACACGAGGACAGATATGGAATACTAAAGAGTTATAGTACAATAGCAAGAGCAAAAGGGAGCACAGACAGAGGAAGTAAAGGAGAGGAGAAAACATCACACTTTTAAGTAATAATGTTCAAAGGTAGTTTTCAAGGGTATTTCTAAAGTATTTCAAAAGATCACATCATGTAATACATTCAGCATGGCCCCATGTTTACTACAAAATGCCTTAACCAAAAGTAACATTACCTGAGGTTTAGTTTGGTTTTTCAAAACTATCTATAAAATATATCTTTTTATTCATATACCTTTTGAATCACTTGACTATGACTGATTTTCTTTTCTTATGAAAAATCTGACTTCATTTGCATATTATAAAAACAGAAATCAAGTCTAGTTGGGTGACTTTTGCACAAATACTGCAAAACAGGAAAGGTGACAGAAAAGTAGTGATTTTTTTTAAAAGCCTAAACATAGCAAAGGCTCCTAAAAACTGCTTTTCAAAATATTACCTAAATAAAAAACCCAAACTTAAATCTAAACTAAATGCTGCTGTATTATCAATTTTGCAGTTACTGGTTGTTTTGTGGTAGAGATCAGTTTGAGTGCAAGATGTGCATTACAGCTTTCCAGGACAACTCTTTCTGGGTATTTTTTCTTTATTTGCAGTAAGAACAGGTTTGTTTGTTTTAACAGGATACTCTGCTCCTGGTTTTGCTCATATTGCCTTCTGAGATGAGACTTTAACATACACATAGATCAATAGAGTATATGCTTTATTAATAAGACAGACACTAATTGTAACCATGTGATGGTGTGTTTCCAATAGTATCCAACAAAAGTCAAGAAGGATATTGACTTTGGAAAAACAGTAATTATGCTCAAATGTAAAGGAATTCACATTTCCAATATTTTTTTATTAGGGATGGTCCTAGAGACTTCCTTATGAAGCTTTTTTGTATGCTTGTAAGTTTAATTGGACCAGTATATTCTTCGACTGATTTTCCAGCAAGTTGGCAAAAGTTCACTGAATATTAATAAAAATGTCCAGAAACTTAAAAGTTGTTAAAGATCAGTATTTTCACTATAACTGTACAAAACCAAACAAATCCGTGTGTCCAATAACAACTGTTTGTCTGAATATCTCGACTCAAAAGCAATATTAACAACGCATTATCCTAGAGAAAGCGTCTTAAATCGAGACTCCTCATTTCTAAGCTTATAGAAAATGTGGGAGCAGAGAAATTTTGGCCCAAACATAATGACACGAGGCATAGTATGTGCTCTTGAAAAAGAAGAACCCTCTTCAGGATGCTACTTCTATAGACAGAAGTAGATAAGAAATGGTAGATCTCCCTCAGCTCTTTTGCTGGCAATTATTGACAGAACTGTCAATGGCCACTCCGAGCACTGATGCTGTTTACAACCTGTGCTACAGCCTGATTGCTTTGTGAGGAAATGACAAGAGGATGCTGGTTCAGAGAGATGTTCCCAGAATCAGGACTCCTGTTTCAGTTCAGGGAAAAAAGCGGTTTGCGGGTCAAACTGTATCCTTGTCACGCATGCCATTGTTACTTTAAAGATACTGCAGTGAATAGGGAGATAAAGCTGGGAGCTTACAAACAAGTGAGGAAGGATAATGGAAGCCCCTATTGATTTTTTCAATATCGAGTTAAACACAGAAAACAACATCTGCAGGTGGGCCCCAGCAATCACCTCAAAATTTTAAGCAGAATACACCAATCTAATTTAAAAGTGGTTTCTGTTCAGGTTTAGCAGCAGGTGATCCCTGAGCAGAAACTAAGTAAACTGGGAAGTTTCTCATGGGCCAAGTACAGTATGACAACATCTCCTGTTTTTAATGGAGAATCAAGGGGAGCAATTTTAGAGGCATTCAATATTTCATGTCCCTATGCACCGCAAAAAAGGAAGTAACATACAAAGGAAAGCAGGCTTACTTTGCAATTCATTTTTAAATAGCTTTGTATTAAAAGCACAGATGAAGGATATGGACCTATTTCAATTGTGGTATATGAAAGTATCATAAAGATGATCAATCTTTTACCGTTTAACTAGTTTTATCCTGAAAAAAGTGTTTCTTTTTGTAGATAGGCATTTGGGTGTGGGGTTTGGGGTGGGGTGGGTTTTCTTGTCTAACAGAAGTAAAAACAGCAGTTAAAACTTTCGTTTCATCAAACACTGTGACCAGGTATAGCTTTGTAAGTAGAAGCTACTCAGGAAGTCAGACATTTGCCTAGGTATTTGCAGGACTGGAAACATCAGTTTTGTAAAAGTTTGCAAAACAAGCATTTTATTAGACTATCATTTATAGACAAGAACAGTAACTGTCACTTCTAATCTTTAGTTTCTTAAAAATCAATAATTTCTGGAACTGACATCTTCCTATCTATGTCTCTATTTTTTCCCCCTAAGTAAATATCATTTTATATGTATGCATACACACACACACTCATATATATATAAATATACACACACAGTCACACAATTAAAGGCAAAAAAGTAATTTAACAGCAAAGAAATGGAACCCTGGTAAAAATAATTAAGGCTCAGATGGTGCACTGGGATTTTTGTTCTACATACTATTTGGGTATGAAAGGGGACTACATTAGTTATATCAAATAAAGCCTCTGAGAGGTGTTGCACCGTGGTCTAAAAAACTGTTTCTTAAATTAATATAATTAGTTTTCCATCAGCTAAGGTTTTAGTGATTTTGACAATTCTTTTCTTCTTTTATTAATACGTCCTTTTAAAAAACACATTCAGAACAAGACAGACAAGATGATGTGTTTTTTCAGGTTTTTAAATACACTGCTATCACAAACAATAACTTAGGTTATGGTTGATTTTGTACGATCACGTAAATTGTCATTTAGTTCATAGCACTCCATTTCTTTCAGCAACTGCTGAAATGCAGCCAAAACCATACCTTAACCATTTCAAAGTGAGTAATTCACATTTTTACCTGAATTATTGTACTGCTCAGAAAGCATTAATGTACTTCTGCTTCTGGCTAAAGATGACTGTGTGGGAGTCAGCAGTCGCGAGACAATAAAGTTTTCCATTGGACTAAGATGCATGCGGTGAGCTGAAGGATGGGAGCAAATAAAGTAAAATTTAATGCAAAAAAAATAAAACATGACATTAAAATAACAAAAAAAAATGAAATGATTAAATAAAATGGAAAAAAAATCTTGACGCGTTTGAGATTTAAACTATTTAAAGATAATTTTCATTCCCTCTGAAAAAAAGCTGCTAGCTTCTGCATCATCTTAAATTCTTTTCCCATGTGAACAATAAATATAGTAAGGTTAGATCAGGTTGCATTTTGCATTTACAGAGGCATGTTCCATCTGCAAAATGGTTGCTTTCATGACTCAGCATGAAAAAGGTCGGCCTTGTTCCCCAGCAGAAAAGGTGAAACATTTAGTATATGAGCACAGCTACTCACTAATGTGCCAGCTGTACTGGGACTGCATTTAAAATTTGCAACCTCACTGCATTATATAAGTTTTATTTACACCATATGCCTGCATGTCTTCCTGCTCCATAAATACAAGCGTCAACTACAAGACAGACATTTCTAGATGTTCCTGTTACGTTTGTGTGTATATATTTATAGCCATCTATCACATCAACCTCAAAGCTATTGATGAGTTTTCATTAAACAATTCAGAAATTAAAGTAAATTTGCCTTCTCTTTTCATTTACCTTCTTTTCTAGAAACAAGTCTTCACTGTCACCTATTTCAGTCAACATATATATTTAAACTCTAATGAGAAATGGGAGGGGGGGAAGAGGAAAAAAGATAAAACAAGCAAAAAAACCCCAAAGAGTTCACAGTGGGATAAACCCTCCAGTCCTCTCAATAGTGTTTAGTAAGCACTAATCCTACAAGATGATCATCTTTTGCTGAGCCTCTCATGGATCAGTGTTTCAAATCAAACTAAAGGGCTCTACAACTCTGGTCACCAGATTGAAGTCTCTCCCAGGAGGTTCATCAGACATACTTCTGCCCATGGTACATCCCATGGCTATAGTCAAGCCACACATTTAGTGTGCTTGTTATTCACCATTTGGCTAGAAGACCACAAGCTGTACAGTTGTAGGAAACTGCTGCAGTTGCAGCAGGTACTTGCAACACTGTTTGCTTGAGTAGCAAAAAATGAAAAGGAACTGGCAAAAACCCCCACAGTGTTTGTTGCTGGACCTGGGCCGCCAGCACGGCAGCATTGTCTTGGGAAAGGCTGAAGAACTATTTCGTTGCATTAACTTACAACTCCTCAAACATTTGAGGTCTTCTGAATAACAAGGTAAGTGAGTTACATAGTTATATGAACAAGAAGTGCTTTAAGCAGAAGGAGAGATTATGCTGGTAGAAGACCAGTGTATTCACTTGCCTCTGTCGGGGGAATGTGTTATTGCCGCTGTGGAGGAGGAGAGGCGCTTACTGATTGGCGATTCCATTTGCTTTGGCAGATTCATTGTAGAAGCTGAAAGTTTGTCACACGCTGCAGAGAGACGCATTGAAGATATTTGTATTCGCATCACAGCTTTGATAAACTCCCAAAATTAACCTCGCATTTGTTCTTGTGGCCCTTGCCACGGCCCACAGCACTGAGTAAGGCACGAGATGAGCTCTTCCTGACTGCTGGAGGACCAGCACTTTATAAGATATGCATTGGGATGCAACTTTTCTGCTTGTGAATTTGACACTCTAGTTTTACAACAGCCTATCTTTTATGCTGCCACAGGCAAATAATTATACATCAGGTATGAATGAAGCCATTCTGATACAAGATATTCTATATCAGCACAAGCAGAAAAGACCTAAAGATATTCATTACCTAAAGAAAATGAACTGCACATGTGACAACTGTGAACTCCTCACCTTCATTTCCCTTCCCCTCTCAGTCTGGAAGAGCTGAGGTAGATTTCAGTTATTATTCTAATATGAAAATGAAATAACCAACACTTGTGTGTTTGCACAGTGAAAACTCACTGTCTTAATGACTTTTAACGACAGCCATTTGGCTTTATCTTTTTGTGCTCAAGATTATTTAAAAAAAGCAAAACCAAAAAAGCAGCTTTTTGGTATTGTTTGAGCACAATACGCCTTCCCAACCTTGCCATTTACTCAGCTGAATGGCACAAAAATGTTATTCAAGTATTAACACAGTGTACTAGTATATGGTGATCACTGCACGATGCTCATAATCTAAAAGCATAAGATGCTTTGTCCCTTAAATTTGAATTTTAGTTCTTTAAAAAAACAAAAATATTTTCCTCTAGAGATATATGTGGCCCTAATTCTGCAGCCCCTAAGTTTCTGCATTCCCTTCAACATCCACCAAAACCTCAGTGAGGTCTGCAAGACTTGCCTCTGTCTACTACAGCAAACACCACAATTGTCTATGTTTGCCTTTTAAAAAAAAAGCAGGTATAATTGTTGTATGCTGCAAAACATCAGTTGCACATCCAAATCTCTTCCTTCATGAGCAACAATTAATGCAAAAAGTCAAATGTTTGCACAGGACAGGCAGAACATTTACTGTGCATTCTGCAAGAGTAATACCCAAACCTAGCTCCTCCTTTGTTGGGGGAGAGAAAGAACCTAGTTCTTAAAAGCACAGGCTCTGTTTCGTTTTCAAAATGCTAAGTACATCTTCCATCAAAATTAGAGGTCCTATATGTAATCCATTCTACTTAGGAGGACTCATCTACTTCACAGTTTCTTATGGGAATAATAATTTCAAAAAATTATATAACTGAACAATATAAAGAAAAACTAAATCACAATTGCCCAAAGTCAACTTTGAGGTTTTTTTTCAAACACCAGGTTGGACAAAGTCCACTTCAGGATGCTGAAAACATAGCACAGCTGTTCATACCAAATGTGCTTGTTCTTAAAATATTGCAGAAAAGGGCCCTTGAGATGGAAAAAGAGGACTAGTTTGACAAAAAATGGTCTCTATAACGCTTTTTCTCATACCACGCAACTGAAATTTCTTTCAACAGCACCTATACCTCTACATGTCCATTAGAACTGTCAAAGATACGCACAATTACATTTATACGAACACAAACACATAGCACCCATAGAATTAACAGAGATGAGAATCTGAGTGGTAGAAGTCTACAGTTAGTGAGAAAACCATGAAATGCCTCTATCGTGCTGGAATGTGAGGCATGCACTGCTCCACCATGGCAAAATTAAAAGGAAATTAAAAAGACACTGGGCCCACATCGCTAAGGGTAATGCTGCAGAGTACCAGACTGAAATAATAAGAAAACAGTGGTTAGGAAGGACAAGATCAGTGGATGGATTACGGTGATTAGAACAGTTATAAACGAGACACAATGGTACTGTGATTTTCTGAAATACCATTGAAGGAATCAGCAGGAGCAGTAGAGGTCACAGGGTCTGGAGGAAGGGTGTTGGCAGCTAAACCTAGAACAGGGGGTGGGGTATTTTCTGATTCACCTACACAGCAGAGAAATCAGAGCAAAAAGAGGTGAAAGAAATTACTTGAATAAGTTGGGGGACTTGGAATTAAGCATAAACTGCATCACAAAGACAAACTGGTTTCTTTCTCAGAGCATAAAAGACTCCTTTTATTATCATGTATATTGAACTTCCTAGCTTTTTTGATGGCATACTGTAAAAACTATAATGTGAAACAGAGTTTGCCTTTTTAGAGTTAAGTATATTTACACACTGTTTAAGAGAGTAACTGTTGTATTTTGCCATCATGCAAACATGGACATTTTTCCCCATAACATCAGTTTACTCAAATCTGACAAATTGTAATAAGTTAAATGACATAAAACATAAAAATGCGCCTCTTTTTAAAACAGAAAAGCAGTACGTGATTGATTATGTAGTAAAAATAATTCATTCTGAAGCCAAATCAAAAAGAACGGCAACAAAAAGTATGTGGGGAAAAAAAAACCAAACTATTTTTAACTGCACATGCTGCATAGTCATCTAGAAATTCCCATCAGGATTTTAGAAGCACCAAAAAAAACCAGATAATTTTTTTGCAAGGCTCAGACAGCACTCAGTCCTTTGATGAATATTAAATTTGCTAACTGTGTGTGTGGGAAGACAATGCGGGGGAAGAGAATAAGGGAGAGAGAGTATAATTCTTAATTTTAGCATTTAGCATCTTCCAAACAGATTCTGGTTACTCTATTAAAATTATCTGCATTCCTAAAGTTATGAGTAACCTTTCTCCCCAGAAGGTATTAGAGAGAGAGCAAGCCTGGCAAGCAATTACAAAGCATTTATTCACGCCCTAAGGCAATAGCCCTTACAGTACCACCCTAACTATAAAACACATCATTCTTACTATCTCCACAACCTCATGCATTTTGCACTTCAAGATCTGCAATGCAGGCAGTCTGTTTCACTCACCATCTCTCCCTCCTGAGCCTGCAGCCAGTGCTCCTCCCCATGACCATCGCTTCTGCTTCTGTTCCAGCTGCTGGCTGCGTTCAAGGGACCGACGCATCATGGCTTCTAAACGTTCCTGGTTATATTGGTACAAAAACACAAACCAAACTCGAATCAGTTCTTTGGGGGCTTTTTTTCCTCCCTCCATCTGAAACTATGCTAAAAATACACAGTTCCCCTGTTGCTCTGCACAAGACGATTACAGGAGCTTGTTTGCAACAAAAGTAAAAGAATAAAGAAAGTATCAGCATGCTACTTACCTCCAGATACGTTATCCTTTGTCTGCAAGCCACTGAGGTCACTACAGAGGCCTAAGTAAATAACACAGGTTGCATCACTGCCTAGCATCTGCTCCTGCTGGTGAGGGCTGCTGCTCTGCCCTGGACTTAATTTGTATAAGAATAATGCTCGACAAGCATTAACTCCTTCTTGTCTATGCAGACCTCAGGATTTTTTTCCCATCCCTTTCTGAGCTCAGCTAAATTGCTGCAATGCCAGTGGCTCCTCCTAGCCACGCAGATAAATGATCACTTCATACCCAAAGTAGGTTACTTCACAGGATGCCCTATTTATTTATTTATTTTTTAGAAAGGCTCTCTCTTTATTCCACTATGTTCCTTACAATCCACATATTTAAGGGCTTATGATCCCTGCCCTCTATGTATTTTTTCAGTGCCTGTCCGGATCACGCTATTCTGAGATTTATTTTTTCTTGCCCCCACCCCTACATTCTTCTCTGTAGCTTGATAAGTTGGGTTTTTCAGACAGAAAATAAGTTTTCTTTCCCTCCCCAAATCCTGCTATACCCTTAACATACAGATACATATGATCTCTTTATTCCCTCTCCACCACCTCCTAACTTACTCAGACCTCCACTCAGCTTTGTTCCCATCTTGTCCTTCAGCTTAGTTTCTCAGTGGTTTATCGTTGTGCAATGATCTCTACATCTTTCCTTTTCCTCCTTTCAAGAAGATTAAACCTGGTTCTTTCTCACTCACCATTCTACCACCCACCATTCTCTTCCCTTCCTCCTCCCCGTACCTCACTGGCACCTGGCAACCTCTTCAGCCTCATATTTCAGCAGTCCAGCCCCTACTATGAAAGATGAGTATACTCTTGCTGCCTGTAACTCCTGCCCCCATGGTTTTCAGCCCTTTGATTTATCAGTAATTTTGGTCCTATTACTTACTCCCTTTGCTATGCCCTTCTCATCTACTACAAAACTCCTACTCTATCCACTTGAAACTCTTCATCCTGCAGGTTTCTGTGATTAGATTGTATCCCTTTCCCACTTATATCAATCCCCTGCTCTGTCTCCCCAGTGTCTTTTGGTATCTCAGATCAACTGCACAGGAAACCTCTCCTGCGTCTCTTGGCCAGACTATTTTCTCTCACTGTTATGTATTTTGGTCTAGGCTTCCCATTCCCCTTTCCTGAGACATTTTACCATAATTTTTCAGTCTTCATTCAAAAATGGCTCCGTCAGTCTCCACAGTGATGTAGAGTCTGTTGTCTCTGATGGAGCTGCTTCAGCGGATCAGATCCTAACAGCAGGCACCTTCAGTAACTACCATGCCAGGATCTTTTATGCACTGTGAACTTTGTGTTGCTTTTCTGGGGCTCTCTCTATGATCACTGGCTGACCACAACATCAGATGCCCTCTCAAAATCTTATGGTTATATGCAGGATACTTTTCTCTCTGGCACATCTTTGAAGAATCTCTTCCACTACCATGACTTTCAATAATTTATTTCTGACCTCATTTTTTCCACCTCATCCAACCTCACAACCATCCATCAATTTCAACAGCAAGCTACAACCTTTTGTCTTTAACCTCTCTTAATTTTAGTACAAATCTCAAAGAATTCCATTATATTACCCTCTACAAAGAATGAAAAATGACAATTCTTGCATACTCTTTTGATCCTTTTCAGCTCTCCCGCTCCTGTTACTTTTTAGACAGGTGACCTACCTGTTACAATTTCTGCTGCCACCTCCAGAGAGATGATATTTTGGTGGTATATTTAGAGCTCTCACTTCAGTTTTGTCTCCCTTCTATGTCTTTCACTCACAGTCTATCATGTATCATCATTCAAAGACCACTGAAAGCAGGCAGCTGCCTCCCCGCCCTCCCTCCCCCCCTCTTTTCCCCCCCATCTGCCTGGTCGATGCCATCAGTAGCAGGCTCGCAAATGTGTGCTCCGCCTCATTCCTCTTTCTTTTTCTCCCTTACAGAGCAAAGGCATAAAGCACCACAAAGCTCAAGCACAGAAAAAAACCAGCACAGAAAAATCACTTCTTGTCCATACTTTGGATGTGAAAAGAAAGCTATATTCCAGTCTCCAGAACATAAAGTCAGTCCTCTCTGATTTAGTTTGCTGCAGTCTCTTTCTTCTCTTACTACTTGATGATGCAATTTTTACATTTAAAACCCGTGTGTGCTGATTTTGCAGTTCACGTCCACAATTTTTTGCCATTAACTTTCTACCTCTCAACGTTAATTTAATTCTGAGTCCTTTTTCTGTACTCTTTCCAAATCTCACCTCCTATTTCATTGCCAGCTCTTTGTGGTCTACTACTTTTTCATTACTTTCTTCTACTATGCATCCTTGCCCCAGTATACTTTTCTACCCACACTCTTACAAAGGAAAATCACCCTCCCATCTTTCTCATTAAAGTATATACTTTTAAAGAACCTATCTTTCTTTCCAAATGTAGTGAATATTGTTAAATGTAAATAAAAAAATAAGATGAAAGCAGTCAAGTTTCAATTATCTGTGAGATTTGCGTTTGGTTGGTTTGTTTTTTAATGCTGTTTAGAGCAAGGATCAGCTATGTTCTGTAGCTTGCAAACCACAGAATACACTTATATCGCCTACTAAGAAAGTGCTGGTTTAGAAATAAAATGCATGATGAAACAGATTAAATAAATACATTTTTGAAAGCCTATGATACCTACAATCTGAGGTTGGAATCTTCAATTACATGATGTGGAGAGGTTCGCTCATTTTCATTTGCAAAGAACCTTTCATTAGAGCACTATAGACTAAATTATTAAACCTCATGAAACCCTGCAGATTTAACTTAGATAAAGAACAATATGAAGGTGATTTTTCACAAAGAGAGGATACTTATTTAAAAAACATTAAGTTAGCACAAAACTAAAAAGCCAAAGACAACAATGAGACACATGGAAGCACAGTGTAAACAACTCAGACATTAATAATTTGGTCTGTGAGGAAAACTGAACAAGACAAAGCATTCCTTCATCAGCAAACAATGAACAAGACCCTTCCTGTCTATGTTATAGATGAAGTACCTTCTTCAAAACATTAAACTACCCATGCAATCCTCAACTGAGAACTCTTAACAGCTGTAGATTGAGGAAATAATCTCTACACTAAAGATACAGTGAGCTTCCACAAAAAAAACCCACTTTAATCTATGAGCTTTGCATGCAGGTTAAATTAAGAATGAGTAAAACCATAAAAAGAGAGCCATCTGCTGCTAGTATCCAACATACAGATGTTACTTTCCAAAATCCATTGTTACTCATGCAGGTTTTCCTCAGACTAAGGAACAGGACATTTGCACTGTCTGAATTAACAACAACAAAAAAGTCACCAACCTCATACAGCACAAAAAACAACACAACAAAACAAACTCAAAACCCAACAGTGAGAATACAAGTAATTTGACTGCAACACTTTCTTTTCTCTATGTAAAACATTGCAAAGATTTGAAAACAAGGGAAAAAATTACAAGTATTATGACTTAATGTAATTTGTGCAAACAATTCTAAACCAATATACCTTATACCTGCAATATAAACACATATAAACACATATAAACACATATAAACACATATAAAAGAGATCCCAAAAACTTCCTCTTCACTTTATATATTAATTGGCACTGTATGTTTCCTGATATTATCAGTCGGCTTCATCTTTTGAGTGGCTCTTTCACACAGCAACAAGAGCTCTGTTTTTTTCTGTTTAAAGAATGCATAAAAAAAATCAACACAGTACTTTTAACCACCTTTCTGAATAGAACTAATTTCTACTCTCAACCATTTACAGTTACAGTTGTGTATTAACAGTGTGTGCCTCAAAGAACAACATAGGACAAATGAAGGCTCTGCGCTAAGGTGCACGGGGAGCTGCTGCAGCAGCAGGGAATGGCTGTGGGAGGAGCAGAGGACGGTTAGTGTTTTGATGAGGACTAAATCGTTCTCATGTCCACCACACAGCAAACAGAGAGACCGCTGGCACAACAAACTCAGTTTACAGCAAAATTTTGTGTAACTGAATTCCACTAAATATATGACTTGCTAAAATATGCTTGGACAGCACTTATTTCCATATATTGTAATGAAAAATATTTAACTTTGAATTATAATAAAGTAATTAATGTTATAACATCTTGAGAGTTTTTCCACTCTCTGTGTTGAAGTGCATACTTTTTACAGATGTAACAAACAGTGCCTCTACACCAAAACAACCTCTCCAATGCTGCAGGATATTCTTTTGCATTTGTCAGTTGTTACATCAATCTTTCAAGTCTATGTCCTGGATTAGATTTGCTACTGTCCACTAGTAGCAGTTCATTTAAACAGCAGTATATTGGTAGGATTGGTACTAATTTTATCAACTTCCTTTAAAAAAAAACACTTAGTGGTTTTATCAATAGTGGATCTTTGAGTAGATGGATGTTATTGTTCTTATTTGCACCAGTATCCTTGACATAGCCCATACAAGAAATGCTCATATTGTGTTAGGGAATACAAGAACAGAGTAATACAGCTTTTACAGAGACTTGCTAATGCCCTGTGTACAGCTAGACATTTATTTGCAACATATTTCCAAGTCACGAGAAAGTTCAAGATAGGGAAAGGAAAATAAATGATGTCAACTGAACAAGGACTAGCTTTGCCTTTACCCAGTCCCAAAGCTACTGTGTACTTACTCCTAAAAGTAACTCTTTAATAGCTTCTGTTGAACAACATGCTGCTTTCCTCATGGCTCAGAGACTCTTTTACTAAAGGAAGTAGGCAGTTTTAAAGGTAATATGGAGAGAAGTGTAGTGCTACTAAAGAACCGCTACAGACAAGAAAGTTGCAGTCAATGCAGACAGGATAATTTTGAGACACATTTATTTGGCTACTGTCTGAAGACTTGGACAAGCCTCCACTGTGCTCTGCCACAAGCTCCAGCTGCCCCAGAGAACTTAGCCAGAACACCTCCATTCTTATCAAAACATAGTTAAAAACAACCACTACCTCTTACCTGTCACTGTAGAGAGGAAAAAAGTAAGCAAAATAATAGCACTTTAGTCATCTTCTCTTTGAGAAGTCCTTTGCATGCAAAACAGTCAAGTAGAGGATGCTTTGATATAGGAAGCCAATAAGCCCCAGAGTTTCAGCACCATTCGTTTATCTCAAACTCTCACAGATGCAACGTTATTTTCTACAGAGATTTATATAACTGTTCCTATCACAAATGTGTATTGCCTTCTGCTGTGTTGAAAAGCAAAGAAAAAGGATTTAAGGAACATATAAAATACAAGCAGTAAGGCAGAGAGAAAGGAAGAAAATCTGTCTACTTTCAGACACCTGATGAGCAGGTAAAATGGGTGCTCCAGTCCCTACCCAGTATAAACCAGTGTTAAAAGGAGAAACACTAAGTACACCAGCTCGCTGGTCAGGGCACCACCCCTACCTCAACCACAGCTGTGAAAAACATGTTCAAAGCTCTTCCAGTGAGGAAGGCCTCAAAAATCCATAATAACTCATAAGCAGTGAATAACTTGCGATGCCCAGGGACCCGCAACTTCATTAACATCCTTACTCAGACCTTCACTGGTACTATACAAATAGGCTGTGAAAGGCTCATCAGAAGAACTGGAGGAGCAGGGTGAGATTTGTCTTCCAGTAATGAGGAAATTACAGTAATCAGGAAGGGAAGCCAGGAGGTGGTGGCGTCTCCTTTTCACAGTTTCCTTCTTCCCTCATCCTTTCCTGTTCTACAGATTATTCTCCTATGTAACCTCCTCTCCTTCAGAGGCTCCTGGATTTTTCCTTCCATCAGGTCTAATCAATCCCCAAACATTCTGTCCTACACCCGTATAACCTTCACTCAGGTTCCTGGGCGTGCCTTAGCTCCTAAAAAGTTTTAGACAGTTTATGCCTGAAGGACCATCTCAGTGATAAGAGCTAGGAGTGCTATTGATATTATGAACAAACAACTGGAAGAAGCAAGCCTTTCTCTCACCACTAGGGAAGTCTCCCATCACATGCACAGGGTGTTGGGGAGCTGTAACAGCCTTTTACATGTTTGGAACAAACATCACTGCATGTTCTTCTTACATCCATCTCTAGGCAAGTGCAAGAGGCCATTAAAGGAGATGAGGCTTCTCCATGGAACAGACTTTTGGCTCTGACCTGGCCCAGCCTCTCTTATGTCTGACAACCCTGCTCCAGCACAGGCAAACCATGGAGGCAGGGAAAGTAGTTGTCAGCTGCTCACTTTCCCCCCATCTCTCCCTCTCCCTGCTTACCTCAGGTGCAAATTTTGAGGACAGGATTTTGGGACATTTTGTACTTATCAGTTTACCTGACAGTTCCCATAAAGAGGATCAATTTTGCTTAGCTACAGATTATTACAGCAGGAACTACTAGAGAGGGAGCATGTCAGGTCAATGATCTTACTATAGAAGCAGATACATGTCCTATCCTTTGCTTCTATTTTTGTCATTTTTCTTGAACAAAACTACATGGTAAAATATTTTTAATTTAATTATCAGATTTATGCAGAAGCCACAATCAGTATGTTACAGTTGTGAAATTAATGACAGGATATAAACTTCTCTTCAGGTTTAAGTGAAAAATCAAACAACAAAAAAATGTCAATGGACAGCAGTATGTTATTCTGATCCCATGCAAAAGTGGTTTACCTCTTTTGCAAACTTATTTTCATGAACAGATGGGGGCAGAAAAAAAGGAAGATTAATAACTACAGACTTCTAGAGCCGTTTTATGTAGGAACTAGGGAAATGTCTTCTTTTGGCCTTTTTTGTTAGTTATTTTTTGTGTGTTTTTTTTTTAAATCACTGCCCCCTTTTCCAAAAATCATTAATTCTTTATCAGTTGCAGTAGCAGTGCTAGTGCTTTCTACAGAATGTCATGCAGAGAGGCATATTCGCAGACTGCATTCAGAAATGTGCATCAGAAATTGTACTCACTGGAGCAAAAAAGAACCTTAAATGATCTCAGCAGGGAGAGAACAAGAAAGGAAGTGTATGAAGATGCTTCGAAAGATATATGATTAATTCTGTTCTGCAGTAGAATTTTAAATCAGCCTAGATTCTTTACTGGTTTAAGTAAGAATTTATAATTTTATGTTACTGGGGAAAACCAAAACATTTTCATAAACACTAATTCAGTTTAATGGACTGTAAACAAAACACTAAAGAAAAATCTTGCTATTTTATGGGAACACTCATCTTCAAGAGCTCCCTTCTGGAAAGCTCGTCTGACAACCAGACTCCCAGATATGTGAGCGTAACTAGGTGACTGCTCTGTGAGATCAGACAAAAATCAACAGACAAAAAAAGCTGTGGAATGTGTTTTCTATGTAAAGCATAGTAGTGTATTTTTAGCTGTGGTAATGTACAATTGCAGTTTCCAAAGTAATGTCTCTGGGCTAAAAAAATTAAATCAACATTTAATGCATGTCAGTACTCAGATATGTTTAGTGCTACCATACAGAGCTGCTCTGCCATACATCTCCCAGTGGGCCTTACCTCCTCCTCTTTAAGCTTTTGCCTCCGTTTTTCTTCAACAGCTGCTCTCTTCTGCTCTTCTCTCTGCCTCTGTTCCTCCAGTCTTCTCCATCGCTCCTCCATTTGCTTTTCATATTGTAATTTTGCTCTTCTCTCCTTCTCCAATATCTGCTGTTCTCTAGCAGCTTAGGCAGAGAAAAAGATGCATTTTACTTTATGCTAATTTTCTTCTGCTTTAAAATTATTTGATGACGTGACACAACAGAGTGAAACAACAAATTCAAGTACACACTGAGATAAAAAAAATGAAGTGCAAAGACGTGCTGGAATGATTAGTAAATCTAAGTGATTTGCTCAATAAACAGGAAAGCCCTTCGTAAGGTGAGTTTGTGACCCTTACCTATGTAAAAACAGTGTACAGAATAGTTAACAACTTTTTCAAATCCTTCTGTAGCTTAAAGCCCAATTCTTTTTTTCAGACATAACAAAAGTTCCCAGTATGTATTAAAAGTGAATCAATTATACACGTTGAAGCAAAAGCCCTTGGAATTTCTTTAAAACTATGCTTCTTGTTATGCAGCTGCCTTCAAGATATGTATGTGAAAACAACATACACTAAAAAAATATATCATTCTGTTCATAATTTGGTGCTACATTGTTAGCCATTTCTGCCTCTTTGCATTGAAAAAAAATTGCTACCGTTCCTGAGAGTTTGATCAGTTGCTTATTGCAACTTGAGTTGTAATCTTCTTGAGACGTTGTTACAGAAACTCAGTCTTCAACATTACATACAGGACTGTTGCTTCAGGTTTACATAGGAGAACAAGTAGCAGAAGTTAATGTGACAAATCATGAGGAAAAATCCACTTCTCATGCAAGTGTGTTCCATAAAAAGGCAGGAAAGAGGCATTCAGTAAGCATGCCTACATACACACAAGCCTGTAATGTCACATACCAACACACATATAAAGCTGACATCAAAGAAGGAATAGTCTTACAGTTGTCAGGCTAAGAACTTGAAAGTTCTAGGGAAAGTCAGAATTAACACTGTTTATACAAAAGCTAATCCTTCATCCTGGTCATCCTATTCAGCCTCAGTCTGCTTTCTCATACAGCAAATTTTCACCCTTCTAACACTCAGTATATATCTCTCCATCAGTCCTAGGCTCTTGTGAAGCCACCTCAATTCCCTCTTCTTAGATCAGCCTTTTTATCCTCAGCTCCCGTGTCCGAGCTCTTTAGCAAGAGCTGTTACCTTCAGTTCCTCTTAGCTCCACTCTACCCTGAAGCTCTTGTTTTAAAGTCAGAGTCCTTCCAAGACCTGATCCTTTCCCAGAAGTTGCATTTCCTTCCCTTGAATACTGAATCCTCCTAAGACAATTCATCACATCCCATCCCATCTGCTTTACAGAACATCTACCTTATTCTTGCTAGAAACACAGTTGATATTGTTTTCCCCTTTTCCCTTAAAGGAATTCACAGTTCCTCCCTGGTTCAGGACAGAGCAGTATGAGAGGGGTGTCAGTGCTTCAGGCAAGCCAAGACTTGTACATGTGAAGAATCAGACTTGTCCATGTGAAGAATCAGACTTGTCAACAGATAAAGCGATACCTCAGAGATAATGTGACTGGTCACTAATTGCTAACAACTACTATCCACACCTCATAGACCAGGTGAAAACAGCATGCTGGAGCTGATAAAAACCAAAAATAAAGTGGAATGTCCAGAGATTGTGCTAAGATTACCTTCTGAGTAAGCAGGTAGGATCTGGGACTGATTTTGGACAGAGAAGCAAACCATTCTTTCATCATGGACATACATACAACTCTTGTTCCTTAATTTAGGGATACTAAACCACTGATGAATGAGTTTTTGGCTTTGGTGAAATGGCTATTCCATATTGCTGCAAAGTACCTGCTGGCTGCATAAGAACCTGTACTTCCAGGGAGTTCGTTGCTTTTTTCTGAACTTCTAAAAGAAATTTGCCACAAACTTTGAAAAAAACCCAGAGCTCCCTGTTCTAGAAACGGTCTTAACCTTAAAAAAAGTACGCTTCCAGCAGGCATGTATGATGTCTGGAGACAAGAGCAGTGGCCAGCACCTTCGAAATTCCCTGGGCTAATCCCTCCCAGTTTTGCAGCTTTCCATTTCCTTTTCATCTCCTCTTGTTTTTTTCTTTTTTTAAATCCGAGTCCTTCCCAGTCTACTCATCCTGTCATTTTCTCGGGAACCAGGAAAGAAGGATAATCAAGAGGACAGATGAGATACAGTTCTTCCAAATAGTCTGAATATAAGCTATAACTCAGGCTAGTGCATGCCCAATGTAGACAGAATCTCTGGGGAGATTCTCACAGGAACTATGAAAAGCTATCTTGCTCACCAAGCCCACAGTATTAAAAAAAAGTCAAGTCACTGGTCTCAAGCCTCAAGTTTTGTCAAGAAATGGTCAACAATTTGTCCATTTATTTATTGGTAAGAAAACCAGTCTTTTCCTAAGATTCTTTTCACAGGTGCCCATACTGTTTCAGTTGACATTTTTATACACCCATTGACAATTCCTTCTGATCATTATTGTCAGGTAACCTTGAGGAAAAGTGGTAGTGGCTTTTGTTGCTATTGAAACTAGGAAAAGTGAAGTTAATCATTCACCATTTTATATATATGTATGTATATATGAAAGTCCAAAATAATGTTGAACATATATATATTAAATCAGTGTATGCACATATACCCTTTTGTTTCTCATTCTCTCTCTTCCCCCCACCCCCCCGCAGTTTACTCAACATTTCCCTGGAAATACTAGTAGATTAAAAACATCTATGCTTATTGTTAAAAAACCAACCACAAAAAACAATGTTTATGTTATTCAGGAAAGATTTTTTTTCTAATTATTTTCAAAGATTAATCATTTAAAAAATCTAAGGAAAAGTATCTGCTTTATGCTATACTTAACAACTTCACGATATCTCTTAATATGACTAAAACTTAATTTTAAGGCTCTTTCACCAAATCATCCTACATATTATCCTGAGAATTATTCAAGGCTTATTTGGTAGTCTTACAAATCAGATTCCTAACAGTTGATGTCCTGCATATAAACTTATAATTAAAAGTATATAAATCAGAGAAGAAAGTTATCAAAATCTTAAATATATAAATGGAATTAATTTGTTTTTTATAATCTATTTTAAAAGTACTAATATCAATGTCAGAGACTAGGAACATATTGAATCACATTTAAAATTCAGAGCAGAAAAATATCATATTAGCAACTTAAGCCTATTAACATATATACATAAATAATACATACACCTCTTGCCATCTTACCAAGGTATTTCTCCCTTTCTTCTCTTCTCTCCTTTGCCAGTCTTTGTCTTTCATCTGTTTTTAGAAATCCATCAATGGCTGAAGGCAGAAAAAAAGGGAAAAAGAAGTGTTGATAAAACTAAAGAAGCATTCAAAATAACTAAAAAAAATTAACCAAAACCAAACAGTATCTAGTGAATTTAACAACTCCAACAATAAAAATTATTTTGCACTTGTATGTGGCCAGGGAAACAAGCTGGGATTTAGATACAGCTTAATCAAGGTCTCCTACCTACTGTTGAACTCCAAGCACAGTTCCTTGGTCTGAATGTCCGACTCCTCTTTTCAGAGCAAACAACCATACTGTTGCTACTGCTTGTTTGAAAACTTTCTTGGGAAAAACCATAAAGATGCAATTAACATGTTTTCCTCTTTGTTAATAACCTCATTTTATTTTTTTTGTCTAAAAAAGGAAAAAATGGTTCAGGAAAGCAGTAAAAGCAGTATGCAGCTCTTCTAGTCAAATGCTATGTGGAGTCCCAGCCTTCACATTTATGGCTTAACACAGCCTCACAGCTTCCTTGTCCACAGGAAACCACTTGCACCAGCTCATTTCACCAACCAGCAATTAGGCTGTAGCCTGGATGAGGCTACAGAGACAGTACCTCTCTTGCCCTTTTTTTCCAGGTAGGAAACACCTCTTTTCCTTCCTGAGTTGGTATCTAAAAGTAGGTTACTTGTTTGGGAGGAGGTTACCTAAGGATCCAGACATCCCTGTTCTTTGCACAGCATGAGCCACAGAAAAGCCTCATTTAAGAAGGCAGGCAGGCAAAGCGTGACACAAGAGGTGCCTCAGGGTCACCTGCCTTCATGTCCTGGAACAAGCAGCTGGATAGACTTTAGATGGACTTTCTGCAACACCACGGGCGAGCTCACGAGCTATTGACTTGACAGACCAGCTAGAGGATAGTGTCCTTTTAAAACAGCTGACAGGGCCTCCAGTGCCCTCCTTTCTCTCCTTGTTTTCAGGATCTCCCGGGGTCTTATCAGGACTACAGTGAAAACAGCCAATTTCTCTCAGCATAGTTTACATCCTTTGCAATCATTATTTGGGCTCCCTACTGTTACTGAATTACAATTAAGTCCCTTTCTCTTTTCCTCTAAGAACTCCAGTTCTTAATTTTATCAGATAAGTACAAGTGGAAAAGTTACTTCGGCCGTAAACCCAACTCTCTTCCTGAAAAGTCACATTTGCAGGCTCTTCTCCGAGGGTATCGTGTCTGTGGGAGCAAATATTTTGCATAGTAAGTCCCTTTCTGTAAAGTGCACGGTTCTGTAGGAAGGCTGAAAATCAGCCTTGGTGGTCCCTTGTGACTGGTGAAAAATGCAGGTCTCAGCTGTCCCCCATTAGAATAACAGCTTGCTTTTTCCTCCAAGTAGCATCTTCAAACACCTCTAATCCTCCTCAGCACACGTGGACAGTAACTACATGATGGCAGCCAGGCCCCTGGAAAATTGCAATTATAGCTCCCAGATGGTTAATTACAACTAGAATCTCTGGGTCAAATACATATCTATTTATTACCAAAGGCTCATTTTACTAGTCCACTTGTTTGCTCACTTGGCTGCCATTTATTGTCAGATTTGACAAGCAGTGAGGAGAGAAAAGGAGGTGGCTCAGTAAAACAACCAAGGAGATGGTTTGCAACTACTTTGAAGTGGCCTGCAATCAGTAGCCAAGAAGGGGAATCCTGTTGTTAGCACAGTTAAATTACAGTACCAATAGAAAGTGTTTCAGTGATCTCAAAGTCAAAACAGCATGAAACCTACAATTTAAGCTGGAAGCACCAGAGGAGGTAAAACCAGGACTAGATTGAGAGGCCAAAGAAGGAAGACTGAGCTCAGGAGCAAGTGGAGGCTGGATAAAGGAAGAAAGGCAAGCAGAGGCAGGAGCTAAGATCTTCTGTAGCAAGGCACATAACTCGGATGGAGAGATGGAACCTAAAGTGTGGAAACCAGGGCAGGGAGAAGCTGGGGAGACAGGGAAAAGAACTGCAAGAGAGTCCATGTCTACAGATTATGTTCACAAAATCCAGCGCTGACTCTGATCACAATCCAGCTCTCGGCAACAATCTGTGAAACACACTGGCAATGATACATCCCATTATGCTTGTCAATGAAATTACAGCAAATTTATCCCTACTCTGTTTCATGAGCACATCTGGCAAAAGTGGATCTAAAAGCTCAGGCTTTGTTCACAACTGCCATAGCTATCCAAAGTTGATGTACGGTTTTTCAGGCTGTCTTGAGAAAGAACTTGGATGTCTCAATCTCACTCAGGTTATTTTATATTATTTTTATAATATTAAAGGAAGATCAAGACTGTAATGCCAGATATTTGAGAACAGAGGATGTATCAGAATTGAAGCAGCCTGTACAATCCCTATTTTTACTCCTTTTGCACATGTATTATGGTTTAGGTTTTTTTCCTTTTAAATACATTTGTTTATTCATTGCATAGGATCAACTTCCTCAAGAAGTCAACCAAGTTCAAAGTGAGTAGTGCTTCTTGCTTCCTTTCTTTCCGAAACCAGAAAGTAGACGGAACTATAACTTGAAGTCTGCCTTAGAGAACAGAACTCCAGACTTGGCTATGTCACAGGTGAAAAAACAAACACATGGAATTGCTGCTCGTTACATGTGCAACACACGAATGTGCAAAAACCCGCATGAAGGAAAATAGCATGCAAGCTAATAAGTATGAGCTTCAAATGCATATGCATGCAGCAAGGGTAGCATTGAAATAGCACAGGCATCTTCAATCCTAGTGCTTCTTAAGCACTTGACTTCACAAATCGACATGCCTACCAAAAACTAGAAATTTGCCTGCCTTCAGAAAGTAAATATAGCTTTGAAGGACAGAATGACTATTTTCTGGCTAGTAACTTGTACCTTAGGACAATTTTCAAAAGGCAAAATTACCATATTTACTACACATCTTCATATAATGTACATTATAAATGTAATAGGCACAGCAGTTACCTGTGGCAAGAAACTCTATTAATGACAGGAAGTTAAAGTGTTTGGCAAAGTAGGCTGCAAAAAGCAAGCTGGGACGGGCAACTCCACCATGAAAACAAGGTAACATCATCTTTCGATTTCTAACACATCCTGCCAGGAGAGGGCAGAACAAGGCTGGAATGAAAAAGAAAACCCCACAGCAAAAAAGCTTTCACTGTGGTAAGCGACCTCAGGTTAACAGGCTGTATACTCAGCTTTATCCTAAGCCTTCCTCATATTTACAGCTAAGCTTCTGATCCCTCAGTTCGGTGTGTGGCAGTAAATGACATGTTAAAGAGTTAGGATGTAAACACAGGCTGGTTGTGCCTTCTGCCAACCAGAGTAATGAATGCAAAGAGGCACTAGCAGAAAATTCTCTA
Source organism: Colius striatus (assembly GCF_028858725.1). Taxonomy (NCBI): domain Eukaryota; kingdom Metazoa; phylum Chordata; class Aves; order Coliiformes; family Coliidae; genus Colius; species Colius striatus. Next base: position 80,035,571 of record NC_084759.1, read on the forward strand.
ATAACCTTCTTGCAAAAGAAAAAGGAAATTGCCCAAGTAACAACACCAAAGATTTTACTGTAAAGAAGCACACACACACACGAATTGCTGCTACTTCTACTCCATCTCCCAGCTCTCCCCAAAAGCTCCTTTTCCACTGAGTCCTCTATTCTCAAAAAGCATGTGTCTAACTGCTAGGCTAATTCCTTGAGTTTTTCCCTCATTTTTCAACTGAAGAGGGACAGCTGCTTCTCTGGGACTTTGTTATAACAAACATTCCTAAAGAAAAAGACCATAACTTAAAACTATTTCAAATGTCAGCAGCAGCTGTACAGCAGTAACATACCAGCAAACACAGCAGGACTCTTTCAATACTGCAATGTTACTTTGAAATAAATACTCACAGATGTAAAAACTGACATGTCACTTGCTGCTTCAACCCTTTCTGATGGACAAGGAAAGCCTATTCAGACTGATGAAATGATGCCAGAACGTGTTCACACACACTCTTGCCCTGCTCCGTGTACTGCTTGCATAAGCCTCTCGGTGGTTGCTCAAGACAAATTTCTTCTCTGTCTTGTCCCAACGAGACACAAGGCAAGCACTATCTTTTCAAATCTGTATCCTCTTTCTGGTTGAGAAAACAAGAACTCAAGCAGGACAATCAGGTTGCTGAAAGCTGAGAGTATGTTTCAGAAGGACCAACCAGGTGTTTGGACACCTCCGCTCCTCAAATTTGCACCTGAGCAACCACCAGCAGGAAGGGCCTCCATTCAATTTATGGGTTTTTCCTACTTTGTTGTTGAACCTACACACAAATCTATCGATACTCTGTAATATCCCACAGTATTTGGCTTCACAACATATTTATATATAGCAGATATAGAAGCCTTTGAGAGCAGGCATCCCAGAACAGAAGGAAAGTCAGCTGGGGATGTGAGATCAGCTCCACGTAACCATGTTCAACATCCCTAGACCTTTGGCTGTCCTACATGACCACATTCGACACATTTAGACCTTTGCCCATTCTACATGACACCACCCAACAATTTTAGACCTTTGCCACCAGATTTCTCCTCTACACTGACATTGCTATGTCAGTGAAATTTCTGGTTTGGATGCAGTTCTGCCAATGGATGGCCTAGCCGGGGACGTGGCAAGATGATCTATCAGCAGACCAGGCCAGCCAGAGATATCACTGCGCTTACACCCACCATTCTGCTGGAAAAATATGTTGTTTCAAATCATATAATCTCAATCTGTAAAACCAAATGTTTCCTACTCGAAAACTTGCTTTCTCTCCGATCAGACTGTCCTTTGAGATAATAAAGAACAGACTTTTCCACCTGCCAATGCCTCCCTCTAGGTACTACTGAAGAGATGTTACATTCAAACATTCAGTTACTGCCTATACTCTGAAGGAAAAAAGAAAAAGGTACAAAAATGCACATGACTGTACCTGGATGGTACATTCTATTGGCAAAAGACTTTTTTTTCTAATTTTTAATTATGGTATACTGCTGAGAGGCTTTCAGGTAGAGTCAATAGACAAACAATAAAAGAGCTTTGCAGGTATGTTCAGTGAGGTTTAGTGGATTGTCCTCTTTTTAGTTAATTGTCTTTTTAAAAATTTTCTTTAATTAAAAAAGCTGTTTATTGTATTGCACTCAAAAATCCAAATAACAAAGAAGCAGAATTTTCCTAGTTTCAGATAGTTTATTTTTATACTTGCCAGGCTGGATTTCAACTAGAAAAAAAGAGAACATTTTCCATATGTCTAATTAAAATACCAGGATAGCTATCTGTTGTTACAAAGATGTTAAGCAGATTAAGTCATTAAATGTAGACTCAGTTGTCAAACACAGTGACATTTCAGACACCACAGGCTAATTGTCTGAGAGGTTGCCTGGTAGATAGGACAGAGAAGCTGTCGGGGACCTGCATGCTCTGGTTAAGTAGCTAGTACTCAAAGTGTCACTAAGTGCCTGCTTTATGTTTGTCATCTCCACCCCGAATTTTCAAATTATTTGTTTGAATCAAGAACTTCAGCTGTACACCATGCTTACAGGAAAATTACAGTAGCAAAATACATCTTACTGATATGTTTATTTAAATTTAAGGTGAAATCATTCCAAAATTCTGGCCAAATAACTTTAAAAATATACATGAAGTATACATAGTTCATATGGTGATCACATATCTTAATTACTGCATGGGGAGAAAAAGATTGCTAAAATATAAAAGGCTAATCTTTTTAGTTCTGCAGGGCCCACAGATATGTAATCAGCTCCACAGGATCGAGTGCCTTATGTACAAACACTGCACAACCCTAACAATGCCCTATGGAGACTCTGGTATCAAGCAGACACAGCAGATGCCCCTCAAGATCACTTGTAGAACGAATAAGGTACATTAGCAGAATGTTCTTACTTATGAAAACACTAGATAAAATAACACTAGATTAACATTTTCATTTACCAAACAGACAGACCACCACACAGGAAGCACATACAAAGCAGTATCAATGTGTGCTCCCCATAGCTGTTTTATTCATGTGCTTCTGTAATCTCTCAGACAGAAAGGAGTCCAGAGGCTTAGCCAGAGCTTGCCAATATTGCTCTCCCAGATTTAACACACACAAACATATAAAGATATGTTTTTCAAACTACACCAGAAGTCAGACCTATTTGGACTCTGTAGGTATGATCTTCCTTCTAGCCTGTACACTCAGCTTCTTACTGCAGATAATTACACAAATTGCACAAAAACGTAGGCAAAATCATGGTTTGCTTTCCAACTTCAGTTTCTTCAAAACAGGCTCTGCATCACTCATGTTTATGAACATAAGAAGTTAAATATATAATTTTTAAGTTCAGCAATTACTTTAAAAACTCTGTATTTCTACCTGCCTTTGTCAACACATAACAAATTACGTCTTTCAATCTTATGTGTATTGGTATGAAGATAACTTTTAATCAAGTAGATGTAAAAATTATAATAATTTTCTGTAATTTGTTAATATTCATTAATATTTTAATAGCAGATATTGATCTACTTGAACACATATTCTATTTCACAAACAATTCTGTATTTATTGCATGGCTACAGCTAATTTGAAAACACCTTCAGTAACTTCATATGAAGCTTAAATTAAAAACTATTCTCAAGAACTTTTAAGAGCTGCATCATTGCTTTGAAAAGTTCACCTTTGCAGCATATATGCAAACACAGTGTGCCAAGTTGACTAACTACAAGCTGCAGAATAAAGCCTATACAAAGAGACAAATAGGAAATCGGGATTTAGAACTGTCTCTCTATCCCACTCCAAAGGAACATCATAAACTCCCTTTCACTTTGCAAGGCTCCCGATTCACAATGAGCAGGGAAAAAGGAGACAAAAAGAATGGGGTTTCCTTTTGATTATTAGATATCTTTCATCCACAAATGAGTTCCCAATGGGATTACTCCTCTACTAGAAGAAAAAAAGAGCAACTACTGTTAATAGACTCACATAAAATGTTAACACAAAATAAAACGTTCATACCAGTAAACATTATGTCCAGAGCTTTAGTTAACAGTCCTTTAGTGCTCTAATAGTAGCTTCTAAGTACCTACTGCTCCAGTGGCCATCGATCAAAGCAGGCATAGCTCTACCACTGGCTCCAAAGCAATCTGGCAAGTGGGAACCAATCAGACATTCCTGTCACTCCTGCTCTCACCCAAGTCTCAAGAATTTTATCTTTTGCAGAATATCAGCAGAAGAAGACTTCAACATCAAGATATTTCGACAAAAAAGTAGAGCTTTGACTAAAAATCATGAATTTAGATGAAAGAAGAAAACTAGCAAAATAAACAAAAAAAAAAAAAAGGCCTGAAGATTCTCATTTATTTTTATTGTTGTTACTAAAACATCTAGTCATTCTCCTAATTACAACTGATTTGAGATATACATTTGCAGTATGACCTAAAAGTCACACACACACACTCTGCAACTGTCTGGAAGGAAAGACTATGCATTCTAGAACAGATTTTAAAAAAATAAACAAACACAACCAAATACTAAGTCACAATACCTTAAAACTACATGGAAGTAGGGATCTCCACAGAATAATTGGTGGCACTAGCTGGAAATTATATACTGAAACAACAAGCAAACCCCCAAATCTCATATAAACATTGAAAATGAAACATTTTTTTTTTCCACTAGAGAAATTTTTTTCTTCTTTTGTTCAGTCACTGTATATCTCTTGAATTAGCAATTGTCCCAGCATGTGGTTAGGATTTATGCACTTATTAACTTGTACAGACTAGTTTCACTGACTTCAGCAGAACTACTTTGTTAATATCGAACAGATGGAAATAACTTGTGAGGATCAGGAAACCCTTGTATGCCCCACCCAAGCCTAACAAGAGGTCCTATCAGCCACATACTGTCATAATCAATGGAAAATACATTTGTTGGAAGGATAATATAAATACTGTAAACACTGCTTTTCTAGTTCACCTTACGACCTTTGCAAGAAAAAGCCTCACTGTGAAACGGTAAGCCTTAAGTCATAATTATTTTGCCCAGATTATCTGAGGGAAATATTTTAGGATCACATAAGTGTTTTCCTCCATCTCGGTGAATTCAACTTGAACAACCTCATTTTAGAAACATTCACATAAAAATGACAGAAATTCAATATCTTTGCAACAACTTTCATCACAAAAACGAACTATGGTCAAAGGCTTTGCTTCTTCAGTGTAGTGTAGTACACTTCAATCCCTCATTAAGTGTTCCTGAACTTCCAATATACCTTTGTGTATCAATATCTGATTATGGTATATATTTATTATTACTAGGTAATGAGAGTTGAGTGAAAACTAACATTTTGCCAAGACATGTAGATATTTTTAGCATCAGCAAATGAGAGAGAAAATTGAAGTGTTCCTTTCTCCCACCTCCAGCAAGCTTTTAATCCCCAAATGCACATTAAAACCCACTTCCTATTCAAGTTAATTGGCTTTGCTCATGTATGGCACCGAATAGCAATGCAATGCTTTGATGGTTTTACAATTTTCACTGCTGTGTTGCACTCCTGAATGGTGGCTGAAGTGAATGAAGACATCTAAGGTGAAGGGCAAGCACAGAACTGCTTTTAGTTGCAGGTAGCAAGAGCTTTTGTGGAAGCCTTTATGGCCACTACAGTCTTGCACAGCCCCCACGTGGGCAAGGAGATGACCTGCAGCTGAGGTGCAGAGTTCCTCTCATTTTACTGTTTTTTTTAAATGGAAACAATGAACACATGGTCAAATCTTTGCAGCAAATTCCAATGCTGTAATTTAAACCCAAGGGGTGCAGGTGCCTGCAGTTGCAGAGATGGTTAGTTGGAGAAAATTGACAGCTTACCCTACGTGAGCACTCAAAAACATTAAAAGGTAGCGAGCAGAGCTCTTGCCTTTGTATCAGGCTCTTCAGTGTCACTGGCCTCGCAACCTGACTAACATTCCCTGCAGCTGTGGGCAGTCGTGCTGCCTCCTTGCAGGCCAGACTTTCTTGCAGCCCACCATGCCACAGCCAAGAACCCTTCTGAAAATTTTGCTTCACAGTGAAGACAGAAGTTGGGATGTTTTTCCCATTGTGGCAGTAGCCTGATACATGTGTCAAGCTGCTTGGTTCAAGGCACTGTTGCTGAAGTCCATTATTCTGCTGCCAGTTTCTTTTACCAAAAAATAAACTTTCCCACCACTGGTACAAAGCAGCTGCAAATCTCCAGTTTCAGGTAACTTGGGAGTCTCACAGGACAGTGTTTTGGGGGAAGCCCTAGAAGTCTCTGTACACTCTGCCTTCCTGTGTGGTCTCTGCCTGGAGGGCAAAGCAGATGGCCATGGGCCTCTGCAGGAAAGCAACTGCTTGCAGATTCACAAATGGGTACAGACAAAACAAAGTCCTATAATAAAACTCTTAATTAACCTCTATGTCAAGGCAACCACACAAAAAGGCGACATGGCAAAAACTACAACTTGGTTCTAAATCAGTTTCAGATAGGAAGCGTTCCTCTGGAGCCCTGAGCAAAAATGACAACACAGACCTGTCAGTATATTCTCATTAACTGTCAGTTTAAAAAATTAAAGACAATCACTGAAGAAATGATAAAACAACACTACTATCTACAAATAAAGGGCTCACGCTGGGGAGGCAGAGGCTTGGTGAATGAGCTTTTCAGAGGCAGCAATTTGTGCAATGTAACTGTAGTGGTTTTGCCTGGGCCAGGTTTTTTGATAGCGAGGCGGGGCAGGGGAGGCTACAGGCATGGCTTCTTTAAACAAAGAGTTGCCAGAAGCTTCCCCTGTACCTCACAGGGTTAAGGCCAGTTAATGCTAAGATGGACCTTGCACCTGACCCAGACCTGGCCAATTAGTGATGGAGGTAACACCTCTGTGAATAACATATTTGAGAAGGAGAGTAGTTGTTGTGCGGTTTCTAAACTGCAGTAGCAACAGGGTGGGAGAATGTGAAAACAGCTCCACAGACACAAAGGTCAGTGGAGAAGGAAGGGGGGTGGTGAGGAGGATGCTTAGGCACTGAAAGAAATGGCTCCCCTGTGATACGTGGTGAGGACCATGGTGAAGTGGGTTGTGCCCCTGCAGTCCATGGAGGCCACCAGAGAGCAGAGATCCACTTGCAGCCTATGGAGGACCCCACACCAGAGTGGGTGGATGCCTGAAGGAGGCTGTGACTCCATGGGAAGCTCCAACTGGAACAAGATCCTGTCAGGACCTGGGAGTTCGTGGGAAGAGAGGAATCCACGCCAGAGCAGGTTTGCTGTCAGGACTTGTGATCCTTTGAGGGACTCGGGCTGGAGCAGTCGGTACCTGAAGGACTGTTCTCCCCGTGGATGACCCACATTGGGGCAGGGTGCGAGGAGCTGCCCCTATGGGAGGCCCCATGCCGGAGCAGTTCATGAGGAGCTGCAGCCCATGGGAAGGACCCACGCTGCAGAAGTTTGTGAGGGGCTGTCTCCCATGGGAGGGACCCCACAGTGTAGCAGTGGGAAGTGTGAGGAGGCCTCCCCCTGAGAAGAAGCAGTAGCAAAGTCCATCTGTAATGAACTGACCATAACACCCATCCCCCTATCCCCTGCGCCACTTAGGGGGAAGGAAGGAGAGCCCTGAGAAGAGAAGGGGTGGGTGGAGGTGTTTTTAAAATGGTTTTTATTTCTCATCTCCCTTCTCTTATTGTTTCTTTAATAAATCAAACCTATTGTCTCCCTAAGTTTTTCACCATTTTGCCCGTGACGCTGATTGTCAAGTGATCTCTCCCTCTTTATCTTAACCCACAAGCCGTTTGTTATATTTCTCTCTCTTTTGTCCAGGTTAGGAGGGGGAGTGATTTTATGACTTGGTGGACACCGGGCTAAACTCCCACAGTAACACTGACCTTAAACAAGCCACTGTCCATGTATGTAAAGGGATGGCTTTGCAGAGTTCTTTTACTATCTGGTTGGGTTTTTTTTTCAAGTCTAATTTAATAGAAACTGCAATAGACTTATCTGTGCTTTGGGATTTGCACCGAGTTGTAGAAAAGACGTATTTGGAGAATCAAGAAAATTGGCTTGGCCTCTAATAAATGTTGAGACACATGTGCAGCGTTGCCTGTGCGCTCTTTATTTCCACAATATGCCTAATTTTTTTCCTAGACAGCACAACTAACTTCTTAACATTATTTTTCATGATACCCAGTCTTCCATTAAAACATTTTGGTTTTAGTGGTGAGCAAAGTGAATACATATCATTTAACAAAAGTAGAATCCATTTCTAATTTTCCATTTACACATCTTTCTATTAAAAAAAATGTCTGCTATTTACTGAATAACCTAAATAACCTCTACTTTGCTCTGCCCCTACCTGGTGTGTCACTGAAACAGTGTATTCCACACAGTAACAGCTACCAGGTGTAGAAAGTACCTCTTCCCTATGATTTGGAAAAATCTTCAAAAAAGAAGCAAAGCTGATTAATCCAGAGTGGTCATGATCAAGTGAACTTCATTCTCTGTAGGCTTGACTGATTAGAAAGAGTTAAAATGTTGCTTTTACCGTGCTTCACACTAATAATATTTCCCGTGGATTTATTTAAGGGAGAGGAAGAACATCCATTGTTTATCAAAACCAAAACAATTTATTCTATTGATGTGCACAGTAAAACCTCATAGGGAGGAAAAGTTTTTACAATTAGATATCTGTCTTTAACCTTTTTTCTTGCCTTTTAGTAGGTGTACTCATATGAGCCGCATTAAGTAATAACTTAGACTGTTTCTGGTCAGTTTAAGTGTGTTCCATAGAGCTTTTGCTTTTGGACTCCCCAGTCTCGTCACCTAGATATAATTCTCAATAAATCATATATTTATTGGTAGAATCCAAATATTTACCCCTTTAAATGTAGAATACGAACTTCTTCCCTCTGGTGCTTATGCAGTCATTTAATCTGTCTAAGAATCTAATCCTTCTGGGTCTTCCACCAACAGCCTAACATGCCCTTGCTGCAACTTCTGCCTAGTTTTCTGCCTGGCCTTTAGATGTACGCTTCTGACTCTCAAGGAACACTAAGCACAAAGCTGTCATTTCATGCAATTCTACCTGCAAGACACACCTGACTTCTGACAGCATCACTGCCCCAGATAAGGAGAATAAAAATATTAAATTCACATACTTACTTTTATATGTAATTAATACATCTTTGCATGATCCCTTATAATGATTTTTCTTGATACAACTATTTAATATTGGGAAGGAACAACCCCATGCACCAGTACAGGCTGGGGATTGACCTCCTGGAGAGCAGCTCTGCAGAGAGAGACCTGGGAGTCCTGATCGATACTGGCTCATGGTTAGTTTATTAATGTGCCCTCATGGCCAAGAAGGTAAATGGCATTCTGGGATGCATCAAGAGTGTGGCCAGCAGGCCAACGGAGGTTCTTCTCCCCCTCTACTCTGCCCTGCTGAGGCCTCATCTGGAGTACTGTGTCCAGTTCTGGGCTCCTCAGCTCAAGAGGGACAGAGAACTTCTGGAGAGAGTCCAGCACAGGGCCACCAAGATGATCAGGGGACTGGAACATCTTTCATATGAGGAAAGGCTGCGGGAACTGGGGCTGTTTAGTCTAGAAGATAGGAGACTGAGAACAGATCTTATTAATATTGACAAATATCTAAATGGTGGATGTCAGGAGGTTGGGGCATCCCTTTTTTCTATAGTAGCTAGCAACAGGACAAGGGGTAATGGGATGAAGCTGGAACACAAAAAGTTCCATTTAAATATAAGAAAAAGCTATTTCACTGTTCAGGTGAGGGAGCCCTGGCACAGGCTGCCCAGAGGGGTTGTGGAGTCTCCTTCCTTGGAGGTCTTCAAGACCCGCCTGGACATGTTCCTGTGTGACCTGATCTAGGTTGACCTGCTTCTGCAGGGAGGTTGGGCTAGATGAGCTTTAAAGTCCCTTCCAACCCTACCATTCTATGATTCTATAATATTAGCCACTGTGCATAGAAAATGTTAATTGTCTGTGTTTAAAACCAAACACCCCCCTGCAAAGAATAAGGCTCCAAAAACAAGAATGTCATTCAACTTTTACCTTTCAACTATGTTAAAAGATTTTAATTACTTACATTTTTCAGATGGCCAGGAAATATCCCAAAGGGTCAGGGTTAAAATTATCCCCACAGAAAACCTAATTTATGCATGGGGATGGTGCAGCTTGTTGGAGTCCAAGGCTGTGAGAGGGCAATAAGACATAGTCACAGCTATAACATTGGGATATGTTGAGTCTCTCTCACCTTGCTTCATTCTGATGGAAAGAAAAAGTTTGCCTTCTGTGTCATATTTGTTAAGTTTGTACTTGAAAGGGCAAGGGACAGTATGCAAATGGACTGCTACATAAAAAAAGTTGACCACTTCTTCATCCCTTGAAAGAGTTACGTGAACCCTTAAGTAGTTCTTAAACAGTATTTAAGTGGATTTTCAGTTCTTTAAAAACTGTTAAAAAGATTAAGTCTCCCTTTTTACTGCTGCAAAAGATAAATCTCTGTTTAATCTGTAATTTCTTAGAGGATTATTCACTGAGTTTCCACTATAAATTGCCTTATTTGTTTATACAAATTCAGAATACAAATTACATTCTGTGTGGAGCTTTTAACCTGCAGCATATTTTACCAGACCAACATTTTTCTGTACAGGGAAGATGAGAGGATCATGCACCCACTGTTTTTGGGTTGGGTTTTTTTTCCAAATCTCAAAAAGATGTTGTTGAGTTTTTTCAAGGTAAGAATTTGGGGCTTTTACCAAGATTTTAAAAAATCTGTTAAACTAAAGGATAAAACAGAACTGAGAGCTATCTGTACAAAGTGGCTAAGCTGTGTGCAAAGAGCTTAAATGATATGCAAAGACTGAAACATACACTGAATCCAAGATTCACCACAAAGGCCAACAGAAAAAAGCCAATTAAAACATAATGGGTCACTAAGCTTTGCAGCAAGTATTGCTTAGGAGAGATCAGGTCTTGTATTTGGTATTTTCTGTCAAAGTTCATCTAAACTTTGGTGGTGATGTGCAGCAAAGCTATACAGGATTAAGGGAGACACCAGTTCACAAAGTATCTCCCACTCTCTGTTGTGACTCTCACCGCTCAAAGAGAAAGGAGTTGAGAGATGTAGTTAAGTCAATAACATGCCATTTTCACTGCCATGACAAGAGTGCCTTAGCTCTAGCTCAGGGGAAGCTGTGTGCAGAAGCATGAGCATCACGCACTGCAGGCTCTAGGGAAAAACCACAGGGACTTGGCTGAGTTTCCCTTGGCACAATCATTTTACGGTCTTTAGACACACACAGGCACTTGCCTTCTACAGGCATGGTGTTTTCTTTTGACTGTTAACCTGAACTCATTTCAGAGACTAGAGACAATGGTCCAAAACATTATTTTTTAAGAAAATAAAAGTGCTTAAGGAATGCCATTTCTTTTAAGTATTTCTGTTGATCCTTAAACCATCTGGAGATGACTGCCTTAACTCAGAACAAAGGCCAATAACTAAGTACTAGACTTAGGGATTCAACATCAGCGTCCAGACACTTTTAGATCATAATACAAAGCCAGCAGAAATCCATTTAAAATACTTTAACAAAAAATACAGTTTATATTAATCCAAAATTACAAACCTCTATTAAAATGCTTGTATAGGACTTCCACACTGTATAAGAAAAGCTATTTGTCTGGTTCAAAGGCAAAATTTGTTTACTATTTCATGCCTTTCTACACAACTCTGAGAATGCAACACAAATACTGCTAGTTCTTCCACCTGAATTTGTTGCACATTGCACAGAAAATTTCTGTTCTTATTCATATGTAAGGACTGGAAATCTTGCCCACAGAATCTTACTTTTCTGGTAACTCAAATTCTTCAAACAAGTGACTTGGAAAAAACCCAACAACTCTACAAGGCACTAAAAACTATCATTTCCTAGATAGGGGCTGTGCGTAGAAGCAATATTCTCTTGTGTATATCAAGATACAAGTCTTTATTGAAGTGTTCTTGAAGGCTGAAGCATTCATAATCAATTCCCTCCTGAGAGTAGTGAATTTCATGGCATATAATATGGAGTGAGCTTTTACTGCATTCTGTAGCATTACCTGTTTTTACTATCTTTGCAGGAATATAGCACCCTTTGGACTAATCTGTCAAACTAAACTTTGACTGATAGCCTCAGTGGCTAATGGAGAAGAAAGAAGGCTGGACAGATAGATAGGGGTGATCCTCCAAGCTTCTTTCTTTTTGAAGAAATACAGACAATTGGATTCTTGAAAATGTAGCTAGATCTTTAAAACCTGCATTAAAGTCCTTATTCATTTTCATGCCTTGAGAAATGCAGCATATTCAGTGTATGATGACTGCCATTAAAGGTCTTCTATCTTCAAGGCCTCAGCTACTTACAAACAAGATGCCCTTAGGGGAAAAAACCCACTTGCAAAAACTTAAGAAAAACTATAAAAAATTCTGGGAGTTGCTAAAAAACAACAAATACAGAAGCCTGCATGCTATTCTTAAAAATTACTTAATAGTTAAAAGAAAACTCTATACAGCCTCCACATGTTATTTTCTGAATAACTCATACAGAAGAAAGGCAAATAAAAAATGAGAGGTCACAGATTAGCCAAAAAATCCATACATTTAAACACAGTTTAAATATTTTAGGAAACAATCATACTGATTTTCAGAGCATCTAATTAATTACCTAACTTTTAAACTGACAGGCTTAAAGACAGAGATAAGATACAAAGTGAGCATTTTAAAAGAAGCTTACTCCAGTATCATGTCATGACACTAAATTGCCAAGATAAATTGCCCAGCAATAATGGAAGAGTAATTTTCAGTGGTAATTTAGTTTGGGTTATTAATAAAAAACAGAACGAGAAAATGTGAGTGCTTGCAGTTTATCAAAACAGCACTGTTCGGCTAAAAAGCAGTAGATGAACTTGAAGAAATTATTTGCGCAGAACATAACAAGCTCTAAAAGAAATAAAACTAATTATTTGTAGAAGTGAACAGTAGCATATACGTATGAAGGTTGACAATATTTCCTGAATTCGTACTCACAATCTTCTATGGAGGATGCCACAGTGAATACACCAAACCTAATAATGCAGCCAGACTTTTGGCATACAGATTTGTTTAGTGCTTATGACATAGTCTAGTAATGCATGGTGTGGATGTGTATATGGGGATAAAAAGAAAGCTCTTCAATAGAAATAATGCATGGTGAATGTGAGAAATTGAAGGTCACAAATTCTTGGCAGGCAGTCCTGTGTTCCAATTGATTTTGAAAACACTTGATGATTTTGCAATTAAATGATCTTATAATACAATGTATTAGTACATTTTGAAAGATAAAAGCCAGCTAGCTTAATTGCTTCTAATGTGCATTTAGACTTTGTAAGTCTACAATTAGCCAGTATGTGAGTTACGTGCTATTTTCTATTTAAAATTTACTTTTTAATTTTCTCTTGTTCATTGCTCTTTGCTTTCCCCCTTTTCTGATGTGTCACAGTTGCGGTTTTAATAAAAAAATTAATTGGTGGGAAATTTAATCTGACTGATCCTGCAAATGAAACAAATATAGTTTTATTTAGCACTAGGTATTTACAGTCAAAAGCTTAAGTTAGCATCCACTCTGCAGCTAAAAACAGATAGTAAAATACCCTGGTTTAAATTCATGTAATAATTTGTGTGTTATCATCTTTCCCAGCTCCAATGCCAACATTAGATCCCAAACTATGTTCTTTCCTACATGGTTATTACTGGTTTCACGGTGTGAAAAGAAAGATAGAAAGATCTAGTTTTTATATAGTACTTCAGTTATGACATTTGTACTAATAAAACCTGCTGTACAGTAAATTCATAGCTGAATATCTGTTTACAATTCATTCCTTATCTCTGCCTTTAGTATCTCACTGGGGTCTCTACTGAAACAAGCAAATATCACATTGTCTGCCAGAACTTACATTACAGCTACAGAGTAGAGACGGATACAAAACTTTTCTCATTCCAAAAGCATCTGCAATTATTTAAAATAATTTTAAGTCTGGGTCCTGCAAAACTAAAGAGGTTTTTATTTTAAAAAATATCTCCGTGGCTATGCTGTAGACATAAATTGACACAACTACAACAAAATTATAGAAACATCATAAAATCATCAATGGATTCTTTTTATTTCCAGCAACCTACCAGTTTAATGCAATTGGTAGATTCAAGTTAGACTGCCTTTTCATCACTTTTCTTTTGATTTGCAATATAGCTACTTAGGACCTATCATCTATATGAACATGTCCTATCGCAGTGACCAGAAAAGAAGCTATATTCTATCTCAAAAGTGACTGGGCTGTAGCAGAAGAGGAGTTATATATCCATCAGGTACGTTCAGCTAAAAGATCTGGGCTACTTGCCTATTAAAACCGGCAGGTAAAAAAGTCCAAGGCAACATGTCTATCAAAGCGCAGTTGAAGAAGGTCTACATATTTGGGGTCTTTTCTATGTAACCAAAACAAGAAGTCCTCATACATATACACAATATAACTCCAGCAAGTTTTGAAATTGATAAAGATAGACCCAGTAGGAAATTTCAAAAGTTTCAGTTTCAAAATAGGCAGTATTGAAGATGAAAATTAAATCAGCCTGCTTTGAAAACAACTCTAATTATTAACACCATGTAGCCAGATGAGAGACAATATCCTGCATAAGGCAGTCGAGAAAGACAACAGCAAAGAAACAAAGTAGTTCTTCTTTTCAACTGTAATATCACGGCTAGTGCTAAAAGTTATCTTCAGCAAACACTCTGCAAGGTTTTTCTGAAATAAAAAGTAGAAGAGCTTCCTAAGAAGTCTTGCTCTTAACAGCCACTGCAGCAGACAGAAGCCACAAGGATTCCCTTCTCTGTGCTGAAGAGAGGTGCTGAACCTCTCAAGCATGTTTTTCACTGTTACTTAAATGTACATGATGATAATCTCAAACACAACATTCCTAAACACTATTTGAAGAGACCATACCCATTTCTCTTCTCTCAGAAACATAAAAAGTGTATGTATATAACATCCTCACCAGAAGGCTCAGGCAGTGTGGCTTGGATTAAAGGATGGTGAGATGGATTGAGAGCTGGCTGAATGACAGAGCCCAGAGGGTGGCACAGAATTGATCTGGAGGCTTATGACCAGTGGAGTTCCACAGGGATCAGTTCTGGGGCCAGTCTTGTTCAACATCTTCATCAATGACCCAGATGAGGGGACAGAGTGTACCCTCAGCAAGTTTGCTGATGACACCAAACTGAGAGGACTGGCTGATTCCTGAAGGCTGTGCTGCCATTCATTGGGATCTCGACTGGCCTGAGAGTTGGACAGAAAGGAACCTGATGAGGTTCAACAAAGACACATGCAGAGTCCTGCATCTGGGAAGGAACAACCCCACCCACCAGTACAGGCTGGGGATTGACCTCCTGGTGAGTAGCTCTGCAGAGAGAGACCTGGGAGTCCTGGTCGATAATAAACTAACTATGAGCCAGCAATGTGCCCTCGTGGCCAAGAAGGTAAATGGCATTCTGGGATGCATCAAGAAGAGTGTGGCCAGCAGGTCAAGGAAGGTTCTCTTCCCCTTCTACTCTGCCCTGGTGAGGCCTCATCTGAAGTACTGTGTCCAGTTCTGGACTCTTCAGCTCACGAGAGACAGAGAATTTCTGGAGAGAGTCCAGCGCAGGGCCACCAAGATGATCAGGGGACTGGAACATCTTTCTTGTGAGGAAAGGCTGTGGGAACTGGGGCTGTTTAGTCTAAAGAAGATGACACTGAGAGGGGATCTCATTAATATTTACAAATATCTAAATGGTGGATGTCAGGAGATTGGGGCATCCCTTTTTTCTGTTGTATCTGGTGACAGGACAAGGGGTAATGGGATGAAGCTGGAACACAAAAGTTCCGTTTAAACATTAGAAAAAACTGTTTCACTTTGAGGGTGAGGGAGCCCTGGCACAGGCTGCCCAGAGGGGTTGTGAAGTCTCCTTCTCTGGAGGTCTTCAAAACCCACCTGGACACATTCCTATGCAACCTGATCAAAGTGGACCTGCCTCTGCAGGGGCGTTGAACTAGATGATCCCTAAAGGTCCCTTCAAAGCCCTACCATTCTATGATTCTATATAGAACATTCAGTTTCACTCTCAAAAATACTTTTGACAAAAAGATATCTCCAGCTAGTGATATAAGGAACTAAGCTTCTTTCCTCTCACTAGAAAATGTAGGCTTTTTCTAAGTACTTTCCATCCTTTAACCCTATGAAAAAGTTAATGGGTCAATTATCATGATTTACGCAAAGCTAATTTCTACAGAGAGACAGTGAATAGCACTTTGTAAGCGTTGTCTTTTAGGTAAAAAAAAATTACACACTTTACACAGTGAGCACATCATTATTTCAAGGTTTTCTTGCCAGTAAAGAGTTCAGTTCGAAGTATTGTCTATTACATGACCAGCCAAAGGCTACATTAGCTCTTTTTTTCCTCTCAGCCATTTTTGATTGATTTATGTGATTAAGAGCATAAAAACAGTAAGATTTAGAAAAATATTTTATTTATGCATGTGTAGATAGATCTATTCCACTCACATACATATATAGACAAGAGAGGAGGACTGAAGCTGAAAAATAAAACATAGAAACTTGCTCTAGTTTTCACAAGCAGAGTCATAAATAGCAGCACTGTGTGAACATTTATCTTTTAAAGCACCTCTTGTGTTTGTTTACTGGGGATCACATGGCAGGCTTAACTACCTTCCCCACCCTTCACACTACTTCCAAGCCAGGATGCTCACCAGCTTACAAGGCTATCTGAAAGATCAACAGAAAAACCATTGCCACAACCATCATATGCAAAGTAGACCAGGAATGACTATCCTCAAACCTCATTCCCCAGTGGCTCTCCCAAAGGCACTGGGATTTGCCCAAATGGGCAGCACCAACCATGTTATAGCCACATTAAGAATTCTGAGGCATAATGAACAATACACATTTTAAGTGTCAGTGGTGGTGAGTGCTACCCAGTGTTTATTTTTCAATATTATTTAGCACAGAAAACAGGCTATATTCATATACACCTGAGAAATATAGGTGTATATATACAACGCTCTAGAATGCACACTCCCAGGCAGCACTTCAGTGTGATTATTAGCTGTTTCTACCTTTGTGGAATTGGACTGTCGAGAGTACCAGTGTTCTGTTTCTCCCTGTTTCATGTAGTCTTCCTCACTTTTTTTTTTTTTAAATCAAAAGAGACCATGAAATGGATAAAGCAGTTTTCTCCCTGTCCTCACTTGCCTGTCCCTCTCCCCCCAGCTTCTTTTTTAAAATAATTCAAGTTCCACCAAAAATGGCTCTCTGTCTTCAGGCCCTGCCTATGTACATACATCCCTTCTCTGGCATGTCCCACACCTTCTCAATTCTCAGTATAAATCCTGTAAGATCTTCTCTCTCCTCAAACTTTACACCTCAAATACAAAGCCTTCTGTCTAGCACACTCTATTCCTGCAGCCCTGAGGCTTCCAGTAGAATTGCCCTGCACCCCACCACCACATCTTCTCCTTCACTTTTCAAACTGCCCCAGGAAGCCCCTGAGGCCCTGTGAGGGCTCACCTGACTTCCTCAGCAGGACGAGTGCTGCTGGTCCCTCTCCTGCTGTCAGAGGCGGCTGACACCCTCCAGCATGTTACTTGCAGGCAAACCCGTACATTCCACGCATGCTTGTTGTTTTGGGGAACTTCAGAAGCCCTCTGCCAGAAAACAAGCATTTTTCCTCAGGACCATGAAATGAAGTCTCCCCAGCACCCAGCCACCCCATTCACAGGGGAAAGTGGCTTGGACACAGGTTTTGTGGGTGCCAGCAACTCCCTAACCCGGTCTGCCAGCCATGTAAGCACACATTCCTGGCCTAGAATGGCTCTAGGCCACACCGAGATACCATACACAAGCTTTCCTTACAAAGAAGTCACACATTAGGTCTTAACTCTACAACTCAGTTTTGCCACTGTGAATATGTAATTTGCTCCTCACTTTCTCAAGTCTGTCCTCTCAAGAGGATCTCAGGGTTGCGGTTTCACAGAACTGTAGTCCAACCCAGAACATCAAATGGTCATCTGGTCCAGCCCTTCCCAGGAACGGGAGCTAAGAAGAGATTATCTAGCACCTTGGCCAGTTACATGTTGAAGACCTCCAGGTAACAGGAGCTCCACCATGTCCTTCACCACGTTGTTCCTCCAATTACTGTTTTCACTCTAAAAGCTTACCTTCTTTTATCAAGATGAAACCTCTCCCAGTACAACTTGTACCTCTTGCCCCTTGTCTTCTCCATGTGGCTTTTGAAGACCATCCATCCTCTTTGTAGTCACCTTTTAACTACTAGAATATGGTGATGAGGTCTTTCCCAAGCTTTTCCTTCTACACATTAAATGCCTGATCTCCAAAAGAAAGAATATAAAAATAAACCCCAGTGTCCTGTATTGCCATTGCACGACCTCAAGGACAGATTCTTCCTAGTTGCACAGAGGAAACAGGCAAGGAGAGGGTCAGGCACATATAGGAGGACACGAGGGAGAGGTGAATGCTATTCTTCTGAAGTTAGTCACATACCTGCAGCTATGTCCTAGAGAAGACATGAGAAAGCAGCCTAGGCAGGTGCACTGAAGTAATCTGAGGCAATTCTGTGAAATGTAAGAAGCCCAAATCTCTCATTTTGTCATGGTTGGAACACAACACACTGCTCAGTTTCAAAGCTTCCATTTCATAAAACTTCATCTATGTGCTCTCTGATAAGAACTAGAAATATGTTTTGTACTCAGTTCACTGGGAAAAAAGGTCTTTCAACCAAGTTAGCCCAGAAATATTTGATTAAAAAGTATCAAGATGTCAATACACAGCTTTCAGTACTATTTTAATTATTACATGTTCAATAAAAATAGCCTAAATTTCGAGATCCTCTAGTGATAACCTGTTCTTCTCTCTGTAACTTTAAGTTACTCCAGTTTTCCATTTGCTTTCCTCTGATTTTTTTAAACTATGTCATCTCTCTTCTGCATCATTATTTGTCTTCTCTGTTACCACTTCACATTCTTCCCCATAATTCAGAGTGATTACTATTCAGCTAAAAAAATTAATCCCCAAACTGATTTTAAAACCATCTGACTACTGTTATGCCCTGAAATTTTAGGCAACATTATTTTCTATTTTTAAAAATATTACTATTTCGATATCACACTTCCATAAAACCAAGTTCTATTTGATTCTAAAACACTTGTGTATTTCCATTTTTAAACTTTCAACTTCTACTTTAATCAAAATGTATATAGGTCACTTGAAAGAACATTAAGTTGGTATGGCAAGTTGATTACACAGAAGTAAACGGTTATTTTGTAGCCATAACAGCTAAAGCTATTAAGAGAGAGTATTAATACCACCTCTGCAAGATTGATTGAAATTGTTTATCAAAAGGAAATGTGGCAATCAGAAGAAAGAGTGAAATGTGACTTCAAGTGTTCCCTGCAAGCTCTGCCTTATACTTCAGATGTATATAAGCATTGCTATTTCACTGCTTAAGGAACAAGGAACATGTAAAAATGAAGTTAAACTTTGAAAGCCATGTCAGTGCACCAAAACCACCTTAAAGCAAAGTTTGAATATTAGTTTTTAAAAAGCACATCTAATTAGTTCTTAACACATATACCTCCCCCCAAAACATGAAATAGAAGTTATCTGAATAAGTATTTGACATATGTGAATATCCTTGCAGTAATCTGACCCAAACTGTTACAATGTCAGTATGT
Organism: Colius striatus; assembly: GCF_028858725.1. Classification (NCBI taxonomy): domain Eukaryota; kingdom Metazoa; phylum Chordata; class Aves; order Coliiformes; family Coliidae; genus Colius; species Colius striatus. The sequence goes on from NC_084759.1 coordinate 80,054,920, forward strand.
TTTTATCTAAAGAATTGTACACTTGGATCCTTGAGTCAACTACTTCCATGGTGCTATGGCTGATATACACAGACAATGTTCTGGGCACTCTTTTTGTTATGACTAAAGTTAGCTTAGCTTGTGGCACTACTCAGAATTCTAACTCCATCTCTGTGTTTTCCATGAGAGGCAGAAAGATGCAGATGAGAGATTTTTTTTTGTTGTTGTTTTTTTTTTCAGTGCAAGAACTATAACCTCATCTTCAATCGCATCCTGACAAGTTTGTTCATTGCCTTCACAGAAGGAAGAATTCTTAACTTGTTTCTACTTACACAATCAGCAACTCCAATGTGGTTTGGTTTTTTTTTCTTATGGAACTTGCCAATGTTGTTTTTGCAGGATATAGCTGTCTGTATATGATATAGCTGTGTTTGTGGAATGAAGTTGTACCTGTAGAGTGTGGCTACATTTGTGTAGCCAGATATAGCTGTTAGTACATGATATAGCTGGGTTTGTAGGATGGAGCTGTGTCTGTAGAATGTAGCTGTGTTTGTGGAGCCAGATATAGCTGTCAGTATACGGCTGTCTGAAGGATGTAGCTATTTTTGCAAGACATAGAATCATAGAATGGTAGGGTTCAAAGAGATCTTTAGAGATCATCTAGTCCAAACCCCCTGCAGAAGCAGGGTCACCTAGATCATTTTGAATAGGAACATGTCCAGGCGAGTCTTGAAGACCTCCAAGGAAGGAGACTCCGCACCCTCCCTGGGCAGCCTGTGCCAGGGCTCCCTCACCCTCACAGTGAAATAGCTTTTTCTTCTGTTTAAATTGAACTGTCTGTGTTACAGCTTCATCCCATTACCCCTTGTCTTGTTGCTAGCTACCATAGAAAAAAGAGATGCCCCAGTCTCCTGACAACCACCATTTAGATAATTGTAAATATTAATAAGATCTCCTCTTTTCTAGACTAGACTAAACAGCCCCAGTTCCCACAGCCTTTCCTCACAAAAAAGATGTTCCAGTCCCCTGATCATCTTGGTGGCCCTGCACTGGACTTTCTCCAGAAATTCTCTGTCTCCAGAACTGGACACAGGACTCCAGATGAGGCCTCACCAGGGCAGAGTAAAGGGGGAGAAGAACCTCCATTGACCTGCTGGCTACACTCTTCTTGATGCATCCCAGGATGTCATTGGCCTTCTTGGCCATGAGGGCACATAGATTGCTTGTGTAAAATATAGCTACTTTTGCAGCATAAAGCAGGCATGAAAGGGATTAGGATAAAAGAGGGCCTTAACATCAATAATAGGGGGAAATCAATCATGTAACAATGATCAGGATATACTATTGAAAATCTGATCATGGGAAGGAACTGTTAAATCCAAGAGGGTTGCGGGAGATCTAAAATAACTCATAGGAATTGCAGGTGTCTCAGGTAAGTTTTACACCTTGGAGTATCCCAACCAATAGGGAAACAAAGGAGGGACCTGGTGATAGGATGGGAATAGGGAGTAAAAAGCCAAACTTTGCAACTATCAGGTGTGCCTACTAGCTAGGAAACTCACTCTTGGAAGAACGCTTAAAAGTGGTTCACTGTAGAGTCTGACCTGAATCTTTCACAAGAAAACTTGTTTGTTTCTTACATTTCTGTATTGTTGGATGTATTCCTTTTAATATCAAAATCATCGATAACAATTTCTAGCATAAATGGAAAATATTACATGATTCAGAAATACTTGGACAATACCAAACCAGTATGTTTCTAACTAAAACTACAAAATCAAATAACTTTCTCATCTGTGCCTAAAGCTGTTTTGTGTTTGTCTCTGAACTGCTTAAGGAACATTTCTTTCCTTTTTCACACCAAACATACTTGCCTGCAAATACATTTAATTCTACTTGGAAAAATCTCTGCTTCACAGCTTGTCACCTTTTAAACACCAACATCCTGTCGCATGGCATAGACAAAGCCGCTACAATTTCTGTTTGATACACCACTTTTCACTGTGGTCTTTGGGTACCACTGCCACCTCAATGCTCAGAAACAGGGAAAGAGGCTTCCTTGAGTACAAAAGATTTGCAAAGAGGTAAAAAAAGCCTTCCCACTGATAAATGGGAGACAAGAATGGCTGAGGTCCTCACTGACAAGCTGCAGGTGCTGCAGGCTCTTCTTGTCAGCTGTGAGAATTAAGCAAGCAGAACAATTCAGGAAGCTTATTACCAGCTCAACTAGCAAAAGGAGTTAATGCACACATAGCAGAGTCCCACACGACAAGCCAATTAAAAGCTTCTCGTTATCCCACCACTGCACTGAAAGCAATAGAGTCAACTTTGTAGACCTGGCCTCTCTTTACAAATAACACTAGATCAAAACTAAGAAAAAAACCCCAACAAACACAACCATGGGTCCATACAGTCACTAGTCCTATAGCCATACTTTTGATGCAAAAGGTCATCCCATAGCATCTGTATGCAAAACATATATGGTTTTTACTCACTTGAATATTGTCATTATTTCAATGCAGCTAATTTAGAGTGAGCCAGTACACAATCCTTTAAAAAGAAAATAATCTCTTTGCTAAGGAATGTTTTAGTAGCCCAAAATAGCCAATTTCCAAACAATTCCCTTTTGCTGTCAGTAGTAGTAGGCTCTCATCTATTATACATCATTAGAGCAGAGGAGATTATTTGGATGCTAGCACTTCTGCACTACAGCACTCTCTGAATTCTGTAACAAAAATGAATAACATATTCAGGACATCTTTTTCACATGGCAGTAAGACAATCAGAGGCATGCACATTTAAGTAGTGATAATTCACATAGCTACATATCTGGTTAGAGCCATAGCAGGATGAGAAGTAACTGTACTGCATTTCATGAGGCTCCAATCCAGAAGAAAGGAATTGTGCAAGCTTATAGCAGCTGAGCAAGATGGTATTTTTGACTACTGCCTTCTGCTGCTCAAAATCTAATTTCTGTAAAAAAAAACCCCTTTTTATGTAAAAGGAAGGAATTGTCATAATTTTCTATATGTCTTAATGAATAAGCTTCAAGAAGCATGGATGACATCTGTTTTACAAGGTGTGTGAAACTGATTTGGGCAACACTAGCTTGCCTCAGACTTCATAATTATTAAAATCTATTAGAAGGTTGATGAAATTATGCAATTACAAAATGCACCAAACAATAAAAACACCATGAAGTGTCCTTGAATCTTTCCATTATTTATTAAATCAGAAATAGGCAGCTTGACACAGTGCATTCCAGTTGTTATGAAATCTATTTATTTGTAAATGACAAATGAAGCTCCTCATGTAACAGCTTTTCCTGGAGAGTCAGTTTATTTAAAAGAAATTAAGATATTATCATACCAAGATATAATTGTGAGACCTGATATGTAGTTGCAACCTGAAGTGTCACAGCTGTTTTTCTATAGCAAAAAAAAGACTTTGATCATTACATTGCAGACCCTACCAGATTTGCTTCCAGGGTCCATACATCACATAGCTACATGCCTTGATCCTACAATAGATACATACAGCTGGATTCCCCCCTACCACAGTCAGGAAGGCTCTGTGCAGGTGCAGAAATACATTCACAGCCACCTGCAAGCCTATGTTGCAAAGAGGACTGGCTTGCTGCCTGTGACAGCTCAAAATACTTTTACATTGCTGTAGCAGTGCTCATATTAAGATTGCCTATCTGAAATGCATTTAGAAGAACTTACCTACTCAATACAACGTATCAGCAGTATGCGACTATACTGCAAGACTGCCTGGCACCCCATAAGTGAAGAACAGAAGGAGATATCACAGTCTCTACAGATAAAGACCATGAGTCTAAAAGTCCTATGATTTAGTATTTCACTACCAAGGTGATGAGTGTTCTATAGATAACTGATGTAGATTACTCACCCAGCAAGTCTGTCAAAACACTCAAGTTTGGTATTTGAAAATACTAAGGTTTTTTTTTACAATTACTTTTTAAGGCTTAGCAAGAAATTTTTTCATCTTACTCACTGTACCAAAACAGCTTGAAGTAGAAATATTTGGCCTTGAGAAAAGAATAACTGAAGTGTGTGCGTGTGTAGGTACATGCAGTCCAGGAACTCTGGAGTATGCCTAACCCAAACAACTCAAACCTATGAGCAGCAGATCCTATTTGGGGATTTCTACTTCATATTTGCACACAGGTACGGCAAATCTCTCACCTTCTCCACCTCCCCTGCAAAGCTGACTGCCGACTAGCTTGACAAGATTTGGCAAGGCAGGAGGGCTGCCAAGGAATGCTTTGAAGGCAGGACATCCCACCCCCCCTAAGCAGCACACCCAGCCCCACAGTGCTTCTGCATCATCGCCTTTCCCGTGCCATGGCCAACAAATGTAATATAGAGGTTTGGCAGATTCCATCTAAAGCAGGCAGCTGTGTCTAACATGTGGGCAGGAGGCAACAGCACAGCTCTTTAAAGCCAAGAGACAGGTGTTAACCTGCCTAAATTAGGGAATTTCATCCCTAAGCTACACAACCTGAGAGGCCTGATTTGGGATTTTGCTAAAAAGTTTAAATTTATTGTAAATACAGTACTACACCTGAGCACAACTAACTTCTTTCAAAACTACTGAAATCTGTTGTGGCATTTCAACTTTACCATTCTAAATCTATATCCTTGCTTAAAAACATCATCAGGCAAATCAAGATTAAGGGTTCAGAAGGCTCTCCAAGGCAAGGAGGAAAGGATTTTATTGGGGCAACCAATATGTATTTTACTTTATGTGTTCATCATGTCTGTAAAGCTAGTGTTAGTGATGTTTGAGAACAGAGAGAAGCATGACAATAAAGCATACAGCAGCAGCATCTGCACACAAAAAAAATGCAACCAAGACCAAGCTAAATATTTTGACATACAGAACCTAGAGAAGAAAGAACATCACTTTGATACAGTCTCCAAAGGCAAAAAAACAAAAAAAGCTTTAAAAAAAATCCCAAATAGTGTACATGGGAAGATAAAGTTAAAGCATTAGGAAAGTTTAACTGCATGCTATTAAAACTCTAGCTTTTATTCTCTGCAGTTGCTCAAATACTAGTTCAGAATATTTTACAAAGTCAGTCAACCTTTAAGACTAATACAGTGAAGATCCCCTTAATATGCACATCCCAGAGCTCTAGAGGGATTCAGAATGCTGTGCCCCTTAGTAGAGGTCAAAACTTCAGTTCTTCGATATTGTTGTAGTTAAGTGTGTCGTTAACAGCAACTCTTTGGTAGAGCAAAAAAGAAAAGTTCAAGAAATAGTCCACAGCATCATGAAATAAGCCAGACTTCTACAGTGCAGACTGTACATCTCTAGGCTAAGGTTAGTTAAAATAGGCATAACAGCCAAGCTCAAGAAACCAGGGCTAGACAGGTTGCTTTCTCTGAGCTGCATAGTAAGGCAAACAGGACACGTACAGGAGGGTGCAATGAGCAACTGTCTGGGATGCAGCAAAGCAGTGAGGGGGATCCCTTTCTCCATCTTGCCTGAAAAAGTGTTCACAAAACAAGCAAGAAATACAGTCAAGGATATCAGCATTTTCAACTATGTTTTCCAATCCCTGCTAACAGACAGAAGAATTAGATGCTAACTTCACACATATATTTGAAGGAAAAACAAGATGTCCATCTAATAGACACAAAAGATTGCACTAAGAAACTGCATCAAACAGTTCAAAACTTGAAGACAGCAAATAGATTTCCAGCACAAAAGGCTCTTGATTTGAACTTGAAACCAATAAAGTCAAGCATGGAAATGACATGTATGGATTGCTTTCCTTTGCAGAGACTGCTCTCTCTTTGCAGAGACTGGTTCTGGACAACTAGGACACACAACAACAGCACAGAGATGAGATAAAGAAGTAGATGTTTTGAAGATGATGAAAACCAAGAAAACATAACAGTGTGATTGCATTCCTGAAGGATATACTTAGAGACAGGAAGTGTATGCAAATTTACATACATAAAATAAATAGATGTGGGGAAAAAACAAGAATGGAAAATGAAAACATTTGTTGGTGTTGTCTTCAGTACACTAGCTCCATTACCTTAGACCTCTATAAGAACAGCCCCATTTACAGTAAAAACTATGATATTTGAATCCCATCAGAAACGCCGTTTGCCTGATTTGATTTATAAAGCCAACACAGTAATAATAATTAGCCTTTTAAAGCAAAAAAAAAAGGTGTCAAAAACTCATAAGTTGTCTTTGGGAGCAGAGTTAAATAACATGCTTCTCTGACCAGGAACATCAGACAATGTATATTCTAGAAAAGCATTACTACAGATGTTTTGAAATAGACATTTAATAAGCACATCATTGTCTTCAAAAATCAATTTCCTAGCTCCTTGAAAAATGTCATTTATATTCTTATCTTGATCAAAGCACTCTAGGATTTTAAAAAACAACTTTAGAAGTCTCTTTGAACATAAACCAGTAAGGAAAAACATCCCTTTGCTATGGAGGATTACATTTGTATCTGATTAAACTAGAAAATATTGAATAAGGAATAAGAGAAAAGTCTCTAGATAATTAAATTTTCCTTCTCAAAATGACTCCTAGTTTTAACAGAGAATTGAAAATTTCTGCAAGTCTGCACTATGGTTATTTATGAAATAGGATGATTAATCTGTACTAGGAAAAAAACCCACAAAACACACAGCAGACCTGCAGATTTTACAAGAGGCAGTAGGCTTGACAAAGATTTCCTTGCTGTATACATTCTGCAGTCACATTTGAAATAGATTTGGGACTTCACAGGGCAAATAATACCTAAAGGCTTTTATAAATGGATAATCTTTTCATATATGCCCAATTCTGGATAGAGTTCAAGTTTTAAAAAATTATTTGAAATTGCCGTCAATGATTCTAGCAGACTTGATAGAGTTTCTCTCTCAAAATAAATTATACATAATATTGAGAAAGTAATTATATTATAATCTCTTAAATATTGACTTTTAAAAAGGTTTCACTCACTTGCACATATTGCGTAGAAAACCTCCACAGATAACCAGCCTCTGGTTACAGTTACAAAAGACTGTTCACATCTGCAGGTCATAGCTATAATTTTGTGAAGACACAGGGATGAAGCACGTGCGCAGGGGCCCAGCTGAGGCCACCCTGCCAAGCAGCTTTGGGTATTTCTGCAAGGAAGGCTGTCAGTCCTAACGTTTGATACACAGTATGGCTCTATCTTCCACAAACTAGCCCTTCTCCAAGACTGCCTTCTCCAATGTTACTAGATAATTCAAAACTTCTCATTCTTTACACTAGCCTCCCACAGATATTACTCCCCATATACATTTGTACCAACAGATGCTGAATTTTATCTGCCATTTACTGCTCAGTTACTTGGTACTAACTTTTCTAACCTGTATTAAGTGATTACTCCTTATATGACTATTCTTAACAGTTGATCAAGATAATACAGAATACTAATGCAAATGATGAAGCTTCAGTGATAAAGCCATATGTTTCTTGACTGTTCCTTTCACACATGGATCATTCAGCAACCTGCTACAAAGTCTAGCAGGATTTGTGCAAATGGGTGAGGTGTTCACTGGTCCGTTTTATGCCTTTGTCAGTTTGCTCATCAAAACTATTTGTCTTGTAATGCTCAAAAATATTTGTCTTATAATGCTATTATCTAATATTAAACTTTCCACAGATTGCTCTCTCTCTCTCCTCTTCCATGTTCTCATTTGGATGCATCTCCCCCTTGTCCTTTTATTTCTAATATTCTCCTTTACTCTGCCGTTTAATGTGTTTTATGGATCCAAAGAAAATACTATTTTGATAGATTTCTTCTCACAAGAGTATGTTATTTCCTATTATACAAAATAAAAAACCCAACCCAGAACTGTACAAAGCCTCTAATATTGGTCACAGAGTTGTACTGTGCATTGCAGGCATGAAATAAAAGGTAGTCTTTGTTCCACATTGATCATAGTTATAACAGTAATAAGACATTTAAAATTACGTAAGGCAGACATGGCAGGAAAACTGGTCAATGATTAACTACTACCTGCACTTCTCGAATGATGCAGAAAGAGGAGTTGCATTTGTCCAAGCAGACTTTTGGAGTGTAAGGAAAACTACAGCTTCTCATGAAAGCAGGATATGGGAGAAGGGGTACATTGAAATCTAAACCATTAGCTGTGCTACTGTGCTTATGCAAAGGCTTCCTGAACCTGAAATCTACCTTAAAGGAGGCAAGAATGGTTTCCTGACAGAAACCAAAGCACGATCTGTACAAGTGAAGAATGCTTAACAGGCAGAAAGCTTCCTGTGCAGCACTAAAAGGATCAGTCTTTACACACCTGATGTGTAAAGAAGACACTGTGTCTTCTTTGTATGGAAAGCCTTCACTTAATACTCCTTCATGTCTGGGACCTTACCTAGTGTCTCTGTTCACCTCAATTCTGTCACAAAATAATAAGTCTGGTCCTCTACTTCAGTTACGGTTTCAACTCCAAAACTAGGGGCTCTGCAGCCTGCTACATGTGTCCCTCCAGTTATAACTGGAAAATAAGCTTATATTCACCAGTAAACACATAAGCAGAAATGGAAACATGTACTCAACAACAAAGTCTGATAAGTACCATACAGTAGGTTAAGTTTTAGCCTTAAGTACACATACATTGTCTACTAATCCAGCAACCCATCTTCCTTTCTCCAAAGTCAGCTCATGACTACCCGCAATTTAGCAATAAAAAAACCACACCCTATATGTGTGGATCAACAAGTTATAAAACCAAACCAAAACTCAAATAAAAATCCTGAAGTTTGATGAGTTTTAAAATTTTGTGGGTTTTTTTTTTATTTTATTTTTGTTTGTTTTCCCAAGCCTTGTCCCAAAAGCTTTGCTGAATCACAGGCTTTACAGGAGTCCATGTATACATGTTTACCATACACAGATCTTTCTAAACCAGCAATGGGCAACTCTCAGGATAACGTCCATCCTACATTTCCAACTACGATATTGCCAAAAGCTAAAGCACCACAAACAACTGTTTGCTTAAGTAGCACATATTGTAAGCACAGTGATCAAAGGTTATAGTGATGTACAGCATACATGGAGGTCTAATACTACTTATGATTAAAACAAGTGTCTATTTCAGAGTCAGAGATGCAATTGTGTGCTGTAAATTTTTTAGGACATCAATCTATCTATTAAACATGTCCTATGTAACTTGGCTGCCTTATTAAATGAAGATTATTTAAATACAGTGATAACTGGTTTGAATGAAGTTAATACCAGCAATCAACTCAGTGGTGCCAAACTAACAGCCATCTGCTGTCCATCACTCGAGTCACACAGATAACAAGTGGCTTTCCCTTGCCTAGATAGGGCACTTGAAGTCTCACACCAGGGAAAGTCATCAGTGTACTGAGGAAGAGAGCAGCTCGAAACAGACTGCTGCCACTGGAAAACTCTCACTGACCGCATCTTTATCAGTGGAAGGTTTCTGAGAGAACCCACAGCTGAGAGATGGCTCCATGAATTGCTAGCCAGTGGCAACACACTGCTACAGAGGGGAAAATGCCAGAGTAGACTGGCACTTAACCTTTGCAACATGAACTATAAACTTCACTTGTAAACAGCAGCTGGCTGCTGGCCCATGGGCTTACTAGCAGCAGGTTCAACCCAGTGTATGGGAGGAGCTGTAACCATCACTCCAGTGCCTCTCCAGCATGCCTGAAAGCCTGACTAGAGAGGATTAAAGTGACTGCTACACCTGGCAGCATCTCTTCAAAAGCGAATGGTGGGTCATGAACTGTTTTCTCAGATCACTCCATTAGGACAGCTACATCATCTTCAATGTACCAAGGAGGGTGAAATTCATTCTAACTTCAGCTGCCTGCATACACAGATGCCCATCTCTGAGCTAGTAGTTTTCAGATTCCTTCTCCCTCTCCTTCTGGAGAGCAGAGGGTATTTATAGGACCCATCACCTTCTCCTGAGGGGGGAAATGTGAAAGTGCCTACTCCACTCTACTTAAAGGGAGTCCAAGTCAACCAGTGCAGACAGATGTCAGACGAATTCCTGCAGAGCACCTAATTGTGCACAGTAATGTAATTTGTGCACCCTCCTGCCAGGGAGGCATTAGGGTACATAAAGGTATAGCAGGAGGATTTTCTACAGATATTTTTGAAGTATGTTTTTATTTGCCTACTCACTAACAGCTGATTTTTTTGGGAAAAAAATAATCTCAAAACTCTGAAGTTTATTAATGACAAAGGAAGAACATTAAGCAGCAGAACATAGATCCCTTCAGGGAAGGAACATTTAATCATCAATTTCCAGCTAAGGCTCAGAGGTTTCTAAAAGAGCACACTAAAATCAGGGTTTCTAACGGATTAGACTATCTAAAGTGCATATTTTTCAGTTCCATTATGTATGGCTATATCCTGCATCATCAACCTTTGGGTTCCTGAAGGGAGGCAGCACTCCTTCACTGTCAGAGGAACAGACCTGGAGGGAATGAAAGGACAGAGTAGCAAGTCTTTGTGAAGAAGGGAAGGAACACCAGCTAAAGCATTGTAACAAAGGAAGTAAAATACTAGGCAATTTGGTATCTCCTTGAATTACCAGAGATGAAACATAGCCTCAAAACCTATTTCATCAAAACTGAAACATTAAAGTAGAAGAATGCCTAAAATAGATGAAAGGAACCTAGTTCCTGATATGTGACAAATCTGCACTTGACATGTTCTTTGCCTGTGACAAACCTGTGTAAATGCACATTACCAGGTACCACTTCCCAATAAAGAGTCTATTTTCAACAAATTAGCACAGTAATAGTACCAGCTTTCCAGTATATACTTTCAGGTTCAACACTCACTCAAACTGAATGCTCAGAGCAGCATGAAATAGATGGCACTTGCACCCTGTTAACCTCAGAGATAAGAAATAAACCCAAGGACAGTTCACAGTTTTCATACTTGAATGAAAGCACAGCAAGAGCGATGCTTAAAAAGGTCACCAGCAAACAACAGCAGTGCAGTAACGCTAACATAAACCATTCGACCTTTATTTAATCTTAATCCTGTTATTTTTTTTCCCATCACAATAATAAATCCCCCTGAACCAAAGCAATATATGCTATTTTCTTACCGTGACTACATGTAAAAGGCTTGTATAAAGAGTACACGTAAATACCAAGAACTGAAAAGAACTGGGAGTTTTAAAATATACCCACACGCACACATACACAAACTGTAAAAGTTCAAACTGTTACTAGAGGATGAAAAATAACGAATAGTAAGAAAAAAGAAATTACTTTTTTAAAATCCATTTGCCTTTCTGTTTACAAGCAGGATTAAAGATTTTTAAGTCAATACATGTAGTAGATGTTCCGGCATACAAGCTCATATATTGATTTGGGTTTTTTTTCCTCCCCCAGGATCATCTAACAGGAGTAGGATGCTCCTTTAAATAAAAAAAAATCTTTCATAAAGGCAGAGATCTGACTAATGATCAAAATCAATATGTAAAATCCTTACATTTCCACATTTATAAATAAATAACAGGATCACAAGGAAAACCAATGAGTTGCACTCTAATATAATGAGATTTCTTCAGATTAAGAATATACATGGATCCTATTTAATCTTTAACTATTGTACATAAACCATTCTTTATTAAGCAGTTTTGCTAAATTTTAGCAATATGTCTAGAGTGCCAAGTCTTCCTCTGTAAAAGAAATATTAGCAGTAATACCTTTTGATGAGTAACTCATCAGGAATGGCAGACCAATCTGGGGAAATAAAACTCAATTTCAGAGGAAGAGAATTTGCACATTCTGACCTATTCAGAGTTAAGTATGGCCATATCCAGATGCTTCTGCAATGATTCTCTCCATTCTAGAAAGATACATGCACACTGTCTTCATATAAACTAAACAGTGGGAGGCAAGACTTACTCAAAACAAAAGAACTTGTAAAAATTGAGAGTAGATTTTACACCAAGTCTGTTATCACTCACAGACATTAAAAACAAGTAACAGGAATGCCCTCTTCTCACCATCTTTTCTTTGGCCTTTGTTTTACATTTGACATAAGTAGATCAAGACAGATCACTCAACAATAGCTTCCTCATGATTCTTCCCATGCAAACTATAGCTATTCATAACAGCAATTGAATTCAACATAAGGCCATCCACAAGACAAGTGGATGCTCAGTATCCCAGCTTTGAAGTGTAGACACTCCACCATCACACCTCCCTGAAATTAAGCCCTACTCTGTTGTGGTTAAAGTTTCTTCCCTTATTACCTCCCTTAGGCAATCAGGAGCCGAAAGCAGGCAACCACCTTCAGCTTCATGTAACTGCTACAGATTCTCAAAAAACTGTATCATTTCACAGCCATTACTTCCAACTCTTCCTAAAATAAAGTGGACTGTTCGCACTATCCTTTCCAACATTTACCTCTCTGTAGTCTACTCTTGCCTCCACACACAGGTGTGAGGACATAGTTTAAATTGCTTTTGTGAACCTCTCATTAAATCATAGAATTGTAGGGGTTGGAAGGGACCTTTAGAGATCATCTAGTCCGACCTCCCTGCAGAAGCAGGTCCACCTAGATCAGGTCACATAGGAACGTGTCCAGGCGGGTCTTGAAGACATTTGTCTACTGACTCTCTCAGTCAAAAGGAATTTCTGCACATCTTTCAGCTAGCTATATTTTAGAAGATGAGACCTGAAAGTAGTAAGGGAAATATCCACCTTTCTCAATACCTTATAGTATCTGTTCAGATTAACTTTCCATCTCCTACACGTGCCTGTGCTGTACACAAAAAACCCCTCACTCTTGCCTGCAACTTGCTGTTCTGCTAACCATTTTTAAAAGCACATGCCCTTACACTACAAGCAAAGTGTTAAAAGAGCTGCTACTTCTCTATACTTAGCAGGCAATCTGTAGGAAATGAAAAGATATATTATTTTCCAAGGTAAAACACTTATAAGGATATTTCACACAACACTCAAAGCAGTACCTTAACCCCCTCCCCCCTTTATTTACGCTGGTCTGAACTTTTTGTCAAGAGGAATAACACAAGGCTAAATATCAAGAACAGTTTTATAATGACTTCAAAAGCTCTTAAATCTGAAACTAAGCAGCTGTACATGGCCTCATACATAGTCTCTTCCCTTCAAATGTGCTGAAAAAATTTGTCCTCAGGCACATAAGGCTCTGACAGTGGGTTCCAGTTATGGCTCCCGATGAGCACAACTCAGCTAGAGAAAAGGTGTGCAGCACATATATACTAGGAATAGATCAAATATTTGTTGATGCTATAGTTGGCAGCAGGATCTCTTCTAGTTCTCCTAACCCTAAAATCCCCCATAAAAATCATACAGCAAAACAACAAAGCTGCTACAGCTTTAGTGATATAATACACTTGACAGTGTTAAATTCCTTCCTACTAAAGAAATGGTAGAAGCCCATACTAACAGAATCCGTGTGCAGAGCCCATGCAAAAAGAACCAAAGCAACATGCTTGCCTGCTGCAGTTTAGCTCCAGATGTGCCCACAGTCTGGTGCCATAAATGCCTCCACATTCAGAATGAAAAAAAGTCAACACTTGCTAACAGCATTATAGCTGACATTTTTACTTCTTCCAGGAAGCCAGAAAGCTTGCATCTGACATTTTTCCTTGACAAAGAAAGCTCTCAAAGCATGGAACATGGTGACTGTTATCATGCTTTTCATGGAAGCTCACCAGTAGTGACGTATATCTCTTAATTCACTACAGAGTGCAAAGAGTTGAAAAACCTAGGTAACAAATCAATAGCAGTACATCAAATCTTGTCTACTGCAGTGGTTTTGCCTGGGACAGGTTTTGGTAGTGGGGGGCTACAGGCGTGGCTTCTTCAAAGAAAGAGCAGCTAGAAGCTTTCCCTGTAGCCGATGGGGCCAAAGCCAGTCAATGCTAAGATGGACCTGCAGCTGAACCAGCCAATTAGCGACTGAGGTAATGCCTCTGTGATTAACACATTGTAGAAAGGGAAGAAGTTGCTGTGCAGTTGGTAAATTGCAACAGAGCATGTAGATGCCCAAAGGAGGCTGCGATTCCATGGAGAGCTCACCCTGTAGCAAGTTCCTTGCAGGACCTGGGAGCTCTTGGGAAGAAAGGAGTCCATACCAGAGCAGGTTTGCTGCCAGGACTTGTGATCCTGTGAAGAACTCAGGCTGGAGCAGTCAATACCTGAAGGACTGTTCTCCTTCACCTGCAGGGTGTGAGTAGTTGCCTCTGTGGGAGGCCCCATGATGGAGCAGTTCACGAGGAACTGTAGCCCATAGGAGGGCCCCATGTTGGAGAAGTTTGTGAGGGACTGTCTCCTGGGGGAGGGACCCCACAGTGTAGCAGTGCGAAGTGTGAGGAGGCCTCCTCCTGAGCAGAAGCAGCTGCAAAGTCCATCTGTAACAATCTGACTGTAACCCCCATTCCCCATTTCTTGTGCTGCTGGGGGGGAACAAGGAAGAGTCACAGGAAGAAGGAGGGGTGGGAGGTGGTGTTTTAAAATTCTATTTTATTCTTCATTTTCCCTGCTCTGTTCTGATTGTTCATTAATAAATCAAACCATTTCTTCAGAAGTTGAGTCTTTTTGCCTGTGACACTAATTGCTGAGTGATCTCCCCCCGTTATATTTCTCTCTCCTTTGTCCAGTTTAGGAGACACTTGGCGGGCACCTGGCACCCAGCCAGGGCTAAACCACCACACCCAAGTGTTACTGGATTTAGACATGGATACTTATTTTGCAATTACTGCAAGAGAGAGTATTCAAAAATATTCTAGCTGAAGCATTTACAAGAAGAAATCTGGAAAGTGCATACAATGTTGCTATTCATCAGTGATTCTCTCAGTTTAGTAACCTTTAAAAAACACAGAAGCATGCATCCTGGACCAAAACATACCAATAAGAAAGATATGTCAAAAAGGGTGAGGTTTTTAGGTTTTTTTACATCAGTTTTACTTTCCCTCGCTAATGAGCAATTCCACCATTACAACTTTAGTTAATAAACCTACTCATCAAGGTTGCTACATTAGAGCAAAGTCACCAAGAACTACAATAGTTTTGGATACAAGCACAAAAAAACCACCAAAATCTATCAATGGTAATACTAAAACAGTTGCTGTTTATTCAATACTTTGTTCTATATCCCAAGAGATTTGTCTTTGTCTAGTCAATACTTCTTGTAGTGTAGTAGCAACATTCACCATGCAAATCCAGGAACCATACTGGAATACTTCCGAGAGTGAATTAGATAAATGAACTTACATTCCCTCCCTCTTGACTAGTGCTTATCTAGCACCTGCACTGAGTTGAAAGGAAACACCTTAAGCTGCAGCAAAAGAAAATATCACAGGTGCTGTGTCTCAATACAAAAGGTTGGGTGACAATATCCTGTGCCTCTGAAAGAGCCAGAATTGGCTCCAAGGGTGCCTCAAGGCTCATGCATCCACTTTTCTTCTCTCCACTTCCATGTGTCATGAACCAGGAGGCAGTCTTGCCTCTTCAGGGCAAGAAAGCTTGCTTACTTGGACAATTATTAGTTGATCTAAAACAAAACAAAACAAACAAAAAAAAAGGTTATCTGTCCACAAACCTTGCCTCACTGGAAAGATACATTCACCTTAGCAAGAGGCAGCTGACTATGGAGCTCTTTGCCAGGACTGATTAGACACAGAGTAACCGTGGTCAGATCAAAGTTCAGGACACACCTGTATAAGAAAACATTTGTTTGATAGTGGCAACTGAAAGTAGCTCTGCTCAACACAGAAGCCCATATCACCAGCACCCAGGCTGAATGGTAGCACTCAGACAGGAATCTTGCACTCCTCCAAAACTTTGTTTCACACGTAGATACAAATCAAATGGTAAAGAGTCAAGGCTTGAAAAACCTGCCTTCCCATAGCAAGTGAAAAGAGAGGAATGAGTAGGTTGAGTTGGCCTAAGAAACAGAAGCCAGTAAATATTTTGGAAGAGGAGTCAGTTTCAGCAAAGGGCGCATCCCCTCCTGCATGTATAAGGAAAGCCTGGAAAAAGAAAGAGCAAGTCTATGCACACACAAGAAGGACTGGCTTCCTCTATGCCTGAAATGACAGCAGTAAGAACTGATTCACCTGGGATAGCAGACAACTACAGGTATATTGTCACAGTCAACCACAACCACTTGTGCTACCTCACTGAGAAGGAGTAATGTTAACAATCTAAATAAACAAATACAGAAATCAGAAGTTCAGCATCCAAACTTCTTACATGAGAACACAAATGGTATTTGAAATTAAGATCTCCCAAACAAGCAAACATTGCAATACTGTTTCTGTCCCTAGGCAAGAGGAGTATCTACCTGTAAGGGAGAAATATTTTTGGTTTTAGTACCTTTTTATCAGTGCACTGAACACTTCTGAACCAAAAGGAGAAAGCCATCTATGACCAGAAGATGAAGAGATTCTCATGCCTGATGGCACATTTCAAGAGTCAGGGGCAGATTACTTCAGTTAAATGTGCTTGGGTGAATCCGGAACCAGGACCCAAACCCCACACCACCTTATCAAGGCAGTGCTAGCTGATGTACAGTGAAAGAGGTTTTCTCTCTACAAACCTGACACCATCAGCCCTTACAAGTTTGTGTAAACTACCTCAAATTGTATTTCCAAAGATGCCAACTGTATATTCCATGGTTGTAACACAAGCTCTGCCTATAAATGAATAATTTATTTCAACGTTCCCTAAAAAAGGGTACTTCATGTCTGCCAGACAATGTCAGACAAACCATCTTTTTACTGAATGACACTCAAGAAAAACAAATTGGGTGTGTTCTGACAAGGCATGAAATAATGGACTAGATGGTAACAGCTGGAAACAAAAAAGGAGAGGGTTTGAATGCATTCAAATCTAGTTGGGACTTAAAGCCAGCTTTTAGCTGCTGAATAATTACTCCATATTCCTTTATCAATTTTCTTTCCTGGGACTTTTCAACTGTCCAATTTTATGAATGATTGTAAAAAACTTAATCAGCCTGAAATCCTACCTCTCAGAACTGGCTCTCACAGTTCTCAGCCATTGGGACTGAAGTTCACAATATGAATATTACATCTCCCAAGTGCCACCTTATACTGTAGGCATTTTAACCAGAGTTTCTCAAGATGTGTGCAACACAAGGAGATACCTGGATTAATTTCAGTGTAAAATAATCATTACAGAACCATCTTGAAGACTTTTGGCCCTCTACTTCTCTTGGCCTATAACTTAAGGAAGTATATCACACTGCAATACACATTAACCAGCAGCTGCTGTGAAAGATGGGAAAATATTCCTAGGCCTATTTGGTTTATTGTTACCTTTGATTTTCAAAGAGCTCTTTGATATGATGATTCCCCATTCCTGAAGAGTAATGCCTGGAGGAGCAGTTAAACAGCATGGAATGCATTTTGTATTCCTTTCCACCTTTTTCTTCCTACTGAACTCTGTGCCTCCCCTGTAGCTTCCACAAGAAAAATTTAGGAGCTACTTTAGCCCTCTGGGCTGCCACTGCAGCAGGCAAGTGGGCTGGTGATTCCTACCAGAGACCCTCTGAGGGGGCCAGCCTCCTACCTGGCATCATCTTTTTCTCTCTCTGCTCCCAAGGCTGGATGGAGCAGGGTGAGCAGTGCTGGGTCACAGAGGGCAAGAATTAATTATTGCATTGGATGCAATTATGAAGATGGAATGAGAAGCAGGCTATAGCATCGGAATATATATGGAAGATATATTCAGGTCTTCTGGATACATGTCTAGCTCCTGGAATTGTAATTTGTGGTACACTAGGAAGCATAGTGGATGCTTGCTGTGATCTGATACCCTACCCTCAATGTTGCCTTCTAGCCACCAGGAAAGGTAGAGCAGTGAAAGAGACATTGTTACTCTAACTAAAGTGGCCATCCTTATGGCCCTGTAGGTGGGATGAGAATGGGGAAGCAGGAAAATACTATTAGAGAGAAAAATAAAAAGCCAACTTATAAAAATTAAAGAGTTAACCCATTAGGATTTCAGTTTCTCAAAAGCACAGGTGCACCGTTATCAGCAAGTAGGCAACAGAAGATTGTGGGGATTTTACATCAACAGAGAATTCAGTGGTCTTCCAGGAACATTACTGTGCTATTTTAAACACCTTTTAAGTTGGTACACGGCCTTGTCACTATGCTTTAGGGAGCATTCATTACAAGGAACCTTGGTTGCATTGAAGACTTCCTTTACAGTCTTCAGTTTGGTCTTCAGCATTACAAAAAGACTGGTCATGATGAAAATTGGATTTGAAAGTGGCTGTGATTGCACTGCATAACATGACTTCCAGGTCCATCCGCACATCATTTGGACAACTTCATCACAGATTAAATACATTAAGATTCCATGATAAGCTGGCTATTCTTTGTAAAGACACTTGTATAAGACTTACAGGAAGACTGGATAAAGATAGTGACTATGGTATAAGAACAAACATTTAAAAACCTCATATGGGAAAAAAACTGCAAACAACTCAAAACAGGGAAAACTATGGGGGGGGGGGGGCAAAATGCACATTTGCCCTTAGATTATAAACAGTATTATAAAACCCAAACTATTCCTAACTACCTCAAATAATCCGTGTAGTTATTTCTGTTTCAGATTTTCTTTCAGTTCCTTAACTTGGTAATGCCACAGAAATCATACCTTTGTGCGTAATACATTCTCTGAACAATCCCTCTCGTATGCATCACTCAAGCATTTTCATTCAATGCCACAACCCAGCCTCAGAGAGTCTTGAAACACATCCTGGACCACAATACTGCAATCCAGCATCCTTGTCCAGAACCTCATCAAAGCTCCATTTATGCCAAAGGAAGGTCACCCATTTATTTCAATGCACCATTAAACCGCTTCCTATGACTGCTGAAATTTGCCACGTTTACTTACAGTCACGGCACTTCACACTACTAAACCCAGGAAACAATGCAAATACACCTATTAATAGACTACTAAGCATATGGGGAAAAGATGCTGTGTGGCTGAAGCACAGTATGAAAGTCAAGAAACTGAGGATAAAAGCCCTGAGGACAGGGAAAGGAGAACTGTCTCATCCATCATTTATTTTGGAAGCCATAATTGGCTTACTGTATATCAACATTTTAAGAGCCCCAACAGCATGTTTCTTGTCCTATCCCTGAGGTCCCTTTCCCCTGACACAGGGTGGGTTTGCACCTACACACACAAATACCACACTCAACACAAACAAGACAATGGAGAGCAGATTAGTCACCAGCAACAGAAGACAAATGTTTCCCATTAGTTGATACTACCCTCTTCAGAGAAGAGAAATTTAATCTCTTTACCTAAAATATGTAAAAATCACAGCAATGATGAGCAGATAAACACTGCAGTTTGTCCTATTTTCCCTTCTTGGACAAAAGGTAAGATCCTTTTCAGGTGATATTGGAAGTTTGGTTCAATTCAGTAACCAAGGCTAGTTTATTCAGACTGGAGTATTCTTCAAACCACCACTTGAATTACTGCTTAAGGGAAAACACAGCAGTGCTCTCCCTGGTTCCTTCAACACTCTGGCTGTGGTTAACAAACCCAGGCATGCTTCATCGCCTTAGGAAAACTTGTATCTTTCTTTTTTGATCAAAGCCACATTAAGAATTGCAGTATTCCACCACACCTACAACCAAAATTAATTTCAAACTAGAAATATCTGAACGAACGTTTTGCTGAAATAAAGAAAAGCTCCGCTAGCTTCTGCTTGGCATGAGACAAGTGTTTTGATAATTCACATTGGCTGAACCAAGCAAGGCATACTTCCAGATCTTACCTAATTCAAACCACAGCATTAGAAGAGCCAAAGCAATCAGATACACTAGTGTTACTACTATTTTCTCAAATATTCTTTAAAATGCTTTTACAGTGGCATCCACAAACTGATAAATTGTGTAATGTATTTTTATTCAGCACATCCTTTTGCCTTAGGTAGAAATGATAAATTCTAGAGCTTCATTTTATTTAATAAAATCACTACTATGAAAAAGGAGTCTCTAAGAGAAACTATTCTAAAAGAAAAGTAGACTTTTGAAGCTTCATATACTTTCTTCCTTTAAAATGGACAGATGCACAATGCACCACTGATGGTGCTAAAGTTATGAGGAATAAAATCCTTTTTTTTGTGCAAGAAGATACATTTATGTGCACATGAAGCCAATAGACACCTGGCTCTGGCATGAAGTACCAACTCAGAAGGCACCCCAGACTAAAATGCTCATCATATCAAACCAAGGTAATATATATTCAGTAGATTTGTCCTCTTGGAAGGCAAATGCAAATACAAAAGAATGACTTCACTAATAATTACATTTGTTGCACTGTAAAGGGGTTGACTTCAAAAGCTTGAACTAGTTCATGTATTTCTGTACTTGACTACAGAAAAAGGAGAATTTCCAGATTTTTCACACACCAGGAAAGAAATTTGCCTGTGCAAAACAAGCCTGTCCCATGCAAGTGTTTACTCTTGTAATGGAAAGCAGAAAGTTCAAAAGGTTAAATATTGTATGATGTGCAGGATACAACCTCTTCTGTTAAACTCCTACAAGAAATTTAAATCAACGCTATGTTTTTTCAAATAATCCCAATAGATAAAGCCACATATTTGAAACACTAAAACATTATAAGTTTCCATATTGTAAAGGCATTAATTGAACAAAAGTAAAACATTAATAAGTTTGCTACTGACGCCTTTATTTACAAGAAGAAAAATAACACAAAATCACAACGAAAGAATAAACTTTGGCACACTGAGAAATAAACAGTTTAAACCAGGATGACTTCTGAGCAAACACCTACCACACAACACAACTGTACAAACCCTGCACAACATCAGGAATACTTCTAGTCATCACTATTTTGGACATTCTCACTGAAAAAACAGTTCAAAAGCAAAGAGAAGCCTACCTGCAACTGAAGTTTACACAAAGATCACAGAAATGCTTTATTGGTCTCAGCAAAGCAGACGTTTGTTTGCAGCACATTAATACCACAAGAATAATC
Source organism: Colius striatus (assembly GCF_028858725.1). Classification (NCBI taxonomy): domain Eukaryota; kingdom Metazoa; phylum Chordata; class Aves; order Coliiformes; family Coliidae; genus Colius; species Colius striatus. The sequence continues at coordinate 80,075,986 of NC_084759.1, forward strand.
AGCTTCTTCTTGATCAAAGGAAAACAGATACAAATACATGAAAGCAGTAGCAAAAATTTCCAGATATTGCAAGTGTGAAAGAGAAACTGACGTCTCAGAATTTAGGGCAAAACATCTCCACATGGCTTGATCTGACATCTGGTTATGCAAATAATACAGTAAATGAAAATAAGCACATACTTCACAAGACTTCATATTGCAGAGGAGACATTAAATAGTTAAAGTGTAACTACTGAAGATAATTCATGTAAGAGTTACAGGAAGAAAACAAAGAAGAAAAACAATATGTGACCAACAGACATTTTAATATGCAGGAAGCTCGAAATGTATATGCATGATGTATGTACACACACAGAACAAATAAGACAATTCAAAAGCAGAAGTAATTCTATATGAAACATTTTGATTACTAAACTGCAAGAAGTACTTTACAAAGATCCTTACAACATTCATAATCACAAAGAGTACTGCATCCTAGGGCTTTAGGATCTTGATGGCTTCATGATATAAATGAACACAACTTTTAAAAGTGTACTATTCAAATGTCAGACACAAGCTCTGGCAGATGTGTTACAGTATTTTCAATAACATAACAATAACCTTGAGTTTCTTTTATATTTTTTTTTCCATTCTAATAGTTAGATAACTTTCCACTTTCTGAAACCCAATGGCCTATTCACCCTCACACATCATCATCACCACCACTGTGGAGATAACACCGAGTGAAAGGTATTTCTAAATATCCTATCTAAACTCTGTCCAGGGTAACACTACGTTGTAAAACACCTCTGTGAATATCCAAGACTTCAAGTCACTTTCTTCGTTGTGTAAGCTGCTTGAACACAAGTATATTGCACACACCATGCTCTCACCTGCACTAACTCCAACCACAAAAAATACACAAGTAATATGTCAAGTTGTGATGGAAATACCAAACACATCAAAATAACTCAGAAGTTATCTAAATGTCATAAACCCTGCAGGCTAAAAAAAATCTGTTGCAGTACCAAGAGAACTTTGGTTCTGAGTAGTGCAATAACCTTGGCTGAGTTACAGCATTACTATTCTTTCCATTAATTAAGCATATTATCCACATTTTCCCTCTCAGCCAGAAGGATTCAATTTAATGAGAAAGTTAAATTTGTGTGTAATACAGAAGTGTATTTAACATACTTACTGACCCAAACAATTGTATCATGGTACACTGAAAGCTGAGTATAACCTGTCAAACACACATCACTTCAAAGGTAACTACATGAAACAGTACCTAGAAGATACAGACTTCACAAAACCCAAAGTTACCGGGGCTGAGAACAATTGTGAGAGTCTATTAAAGGAGGAAGATGGAAACAGGGAGAAGACAACTTGAGGTGGTTGTCAACCAATGCAGTTAGCATTCACATAATTTGCATTAGTTTCTTGATCAGCTGTATTTCCTCTCAATCTGTACAGTTCAGTTATTTATAAAAATTCTATACAAACAATACTTTAAAATTAAACAAAACAACACAAGACCTAAGTAGATACAGAACATCAACTGAGAGTAGTCAGTTCTAGGATCTGCGCTGCAGCTTGAGCCAGTCACAAATGAAGGTCTGAACACACTGCAATGCCCTGTCAGAAAGGGCAGAAATCAGATTTCATGAGGAGTGGTCAAGATAACTGGAAGAGAGAAGAATCAAACAAGCTACTCAACACTACTGACACTGCGATCTTCCTGCAGAGGTGAAACACACAGGAAGGAAGATTTATTTTTTTTTTAATCACCCAAATGGTCTGTAATTAAACAGAATTAAAAGCCTTGCTCTTATTTTTGTGTAGTAATGCATGTGAAAGACAGAAATGAATAAGATTTTAAAAGCATTTCCCCTGTTGGTTTTGCTCCACATACATTAAAAGGCCAATAACTAAGAAAGTTCTAATTCTGTTTTATTTATTCATGAGACAAAGAAAGAGCCATACTACATAAATCTTCATACAAGATCAACATGCAGGATATGTAGTTTCATTTACATTAAATATGTACATGCTCTTTCAATTAGCAAGTCTAAAAATAATTACCTAATATATATATTAAAAAAAAGGCATTCCTATTGCCTTTCCACTACCATGGATATATCAGCTATCAAAGCAAAAGAAGATATGAGAGATCATATAACAATGTCTTGCAAACACCAAAGTTTTCAGATGCTTCACGTTCCTAACATGTACAATTCAAGTGATGTACCTTCCTTTTATTTCCCCAATCTTGGCATTCAAAGGCAAGATGTTTTTCTTCACACTTAGTTGGAAAGAGATTTGACTTTTTTTTTTTTGAAAGGACAGAAGCAAAGTCTGTCAGTGTTACAATATTTTAAATGTTAAACCAATAACCTTGAGAAATTGTAGCAAATCAAACCGCTCTGAACTAAAACCACTACTTGCAAATGGTAACATCACACAATAAGCAGCTCATGAAGTTTCCTTGGTGATAAACAACCTTGAATGTCCATATATGAGAAAAAACAGTACAGCACCAAAACCAAAGAAGAGTATACTTTCTTTAAATAATTTTGGCTAATAAGAAATCCATTGGAAAAAGCACTGCTATTGAGAAGAAAAACCCACACAGGATTTTTAAAGAACACACAGATGAATTCCTTTCACAAAAACTGTTTGTGATACATGCTCTAAGCTGGCACAACAGATAAGTTTTTTCTTAAATCCTTTCACGACTGACCAACTTTCCTGTAATGGGAAAAAACCCATATTTTGCTACAAGTGTTCAGTATTTCAGTCTCTAAGAACGTACCTTAAGCAAATTTCACCAGGCAGCAAAAGGGGAAGATGAGAGATTCACTATTGAGCAGTTTCTCTTTCAAATGATATTTAGTCATAAGCACTACTACAGATGGCAGTGGCAATAACACCTGCTTTTTTGGTCACTTAACACTCTCCTGGAGAAAAAGATTCCCACAATGTTTTGTCAGGCTGTGGCATTTCTAATTGTTAAATACCTGTGTTAAGTTTTGGCAAAGGGATACACTGGAGTTCTGAAAATGTTATCTGTTGGTGCCACAGAATTTTGCTCCTTTCTGAAGGATCGTGAACCATTGAACAGTAGCCTCTTCCCTGGTAGTCAAGAGATGTAAATACCTTCCCTTACTGCAGGCTTGTTTGTTACAGCTTTATCTGGGCAGACAGTCTGAAGTGATGGACGTGATAAATCCAGTGCCTCACTTCCACTGTCATCCCAGCAATACCCTCAGCACTGGAGAAGCCTAAAGACCATAACTGAGATGCTGACAGAGAACTACAAAGTTTGGGAAGGAGGATGGTGGCTGCAGACACTGCCTGTCTCTGAGGCAGCACCCCTTTGTGGGGCAACACAGAGGGAAGGTGCATTTTACTTTTGATTGGAATACAGAGGTAAGATTCTTCTCATCCTTATGAGCAAGGTAAGGACTCCAGGACCAAGATGTACAAACACATGAATTAAGACAGCATCATTTCCACATAGATGTTAAGATTTACATCAGTAGCTGTTGTGCTTGCTACAAAATTGGTAAGTTGTGTCCCAGAAAAAAAACCAAAGGTCTCATTCTCTACTGTAGCAGATCCAAACCCCACCCACACTGTTGTCTGCAAAACACACCACACACAAAAAGACAATCTTTTGCAATCACATCGTACGTTATCTTCTGGCAGCCAGTTCTAACAGAATAACAGATTTGGCTGAGACCAGTCTATGCTGCCATGCTTGGGCATTAGCATTTGTGTGCCAAAGTCTGACCACATGTGATTACATTTGTCCCTGCCTGTCCATGTTCTACAACACATGAGCATTTGATATTGTCTTTAATTATACTACATGCTGCCTTTTCTATGGATATTCAGTTTTAGACGAGGTGAAAAGTAGATGATACCCTGGTCGATACAATGAGCAAAGGGGGGTTTTTTTGCCTCATTTGTCTCTGAAGTTACAAAGTATAAAATCACAAGAAGAAAAACGTCAGGGAAGTACAAATGAATATTGGGCAAATGGATTTCCCTATGCTTTAGAGAGGATGCAAAAAAAGAGTTACGAATATTAATTATGTGCATTAATTTGTTTTCCCCCCTCTCTTACATTAAACAAATGGAGACTCAAGATCCCGAGGTGCTTGCCCATCTAAACGCAAGACCTTACAGCAGGAGCTGTTACTGCTGAGCACAGGAAGAGGGCACAGAACACAGGCATTCCTGGCTCCCTCCTTGGCTCTCTACACAGTGTTACCTCAGAGAAGTCAAAGACTCTGATTCATCTTCCCACTCCATAAATTTGGCATAATAATACTTCCTTAACTCCCAAGGCAATTGTAATGCTACTTTTGGAAACTAGAGTGGCTTAGGACAAGAGGGAAATTAATTCCTTCTTACACCCCAGGTTTAGATGGTTTGCCATCCACAAAGCAAAGGCCCTATATCAGATCATTAAGGTAAAAGTATAATGAGCAGCTGCCTAACACCTTAATCACTGCTCATCTCATACATCGAATCGGGGAGAGGTCACATGAAGAAAGAGCAGCCAGATCCACCCTAACACCTACATGCAAGGCCAAGGGCTCAGGTCACGACCACCAGCCTTGGCCCCGGCACCTCCTGGTGCTGGAAGGCTTGATCCCATGTCATATGCAATGCCACAGTAGCCTCCAGCACATCTCACGCACCCTTTCTGCCCTCAGAAATTAAAAGTTATGTTCACTGAGCAACGAGGAGCAACCTCAAAAGGAGCTGTGCCTATATAAGGGCTCTGAGCGAGGCGTTTGCACTCCCTGATACCAGCTCAACCAGTTTGCTGCCCAGGTTGGCCAACCAGCACAGGCAGGCCCAGGCACCGCTGAAAATGATGTTTATAAATCGGTCCCTCCCAGCTCTCCGCTTCGGGGCAAAACCAAGCTGCCGCCCTCCCCGTGAGCACCGCCGGCGGTCGGGGAAATCGCGGCGGCACATGCGGCTGCCTGCTGAGCCCGACCCGCCGCACAAAAGCCACCTCACGGCAAACACCTCCTGCACCACAAAGGCGGCACCGGGAGGAGGGGGAATGGGCACGCCGGGGGCCTCGGGCCAGACCAGCTCTGCGCTTCTCCCCAGCGGCTGCCCACCACCGGCGCCCCTCAGAGCCAGCGCCCGCGCGGCTCCCGCGGAGAGCAGCCCAGCCTGCCCCATCCCTGGTGGGGCCGGGGCCGCCCCCTCTCCGCGCCCCACGGCGGCCCCGGGCCCGGACAGAGATGGTGGCCAGACCCTCCCGCCGCCGCCCCCTCGGTGCCGCGCCGCCCAGCACCTGCCGGGCAGGCAGGAGACAGACCCTCGCCTGCCGCCCCCAGGGGCTCTGGCAGCCCTGGTCCGGGACGGCAAGGGACGGGATGGTGCCGGTGACAACCGAGGGAAACGAGCCGGTGAGCCGCCGCCGTTCTCCAGCACCTTGCGGGCCCGCCAGGCTCATCCCTTACCTGTCGCCCGCGGGTAACTGCGCGTAGCCCCCGGCTCCGCCATCTTCCTCGGACGGTGGCCACCGCCGCGTCCTACGCCGCCGGCTCTCCGCTCCTCTCCGCGGCGCCCAGCGGCCGCCGCACAGGCGCACTGCCCGCCCCGCGGCACCTGACACGGCGCGGCGGGCGGGGAGGAGCGGCGGCGGGGCTGGGCACGGCGGCCGACGGCAGGAGGGTGCCGCTCGGCGGCAGCGCACCGCCTCCTGCTGCCGCCTGCGCGGGGCGGGGGCGGCTCCCGCGCCGCCAGGTGCTGCCGCTGCCACGCCCGGCTGAGGGTCTCGGTGGTCTCTCAGTAGGGCCTCGTACTGTCTTGTCCCCCGCCGCAGCTGCCCTGGGCAGCGCGGCACTGAGGCCGGGGGAGGGCTGGCCCTTCGCCCAACCCGCGGCCCACCACCAGCCCGCCACCTTGTGCCACGGGTCAGTGCGGCTGCGGTCCAACATCGGGGCCCGGTCGTGTTTAATCTGTTGATTTTGGGAAGCCAAACAACGTGCCCTTCGGCTTTCCCGGACGTCTTCCCAGATTTGTTCCAGATTTTTCCATGTGTGAGGTTGTGTGCGCTGTTTGCAGACACACGCTGCCTTGGTCACATTGATGGCACTGGAAGAGGGCACAAGCCTGTTGTCCTTGTCCAGCTGCTACTAGCAATTCCCCCCAAGCTCATTCCCCCATGGAGGCCCGTGGGTGGGCCTGCAGGCTGGGCTGACCTCTTTTCTCTCTCTTTTTTTTTTAATGCATTTGGTTTGGTATTGCCAATTTCTTATTAAGTGCAAATTATCTGCTGGGACACCAGTCAATGGTTGGTCTTCCCTCTATACTGAAGTGATGTCCCTATGTTTGGGTTCACACACTTCAGTAAAAGTTTTAACTAGATGGATTTAGTTTTTGTTGGTGACTATAGTAACAATCATCCCTAATATTGCAAGAGTTCATTTTCGTGATTTATAACTCTGCCAAATTTAAGAAGTGTGAATTGACATTTTCGTGCCAGCTGTTTGTCAGGCTAAGCTTCTTGCCAAGGGGCTCCACTCAAAACTGTTCAGTCTAAAGATGAAATTACACCCTTTTACTTATGCTACAAAAGAAAAATCCTACCTGTCTTACTGTTGCGGTGCCTCCTGAGTTCCAGGAGCTCTTTGGCAAAAAAAAAAACCCAAAAGAATCCTATAATCTTCATTAATCTTTATCCATTTGGTACCTGACACACACAGAGGAAAGAATAGCTGCTCTCAACGCAAGTTACATTGGCTTATTGCTGAGGGAAACAAATCAGGATGAGTTTCCAGGACTGGGAACCAGGAAAGCAGAGAATGGATGTGAGGGTTACAAAGGGACAGGGAAAGACAGAGTATAGCCAGAAGCTGGAGAAGGGGGTACGAGAGTGTCTGCAGGAGCTGTTGGTTGGGTGGAGAGGAATGGGTAGGACCATGGGAGAATCTGCCCTGGGGAATGCAAACCTGCTAGTTTGGAGAAATAAGTTGTCTCATGCGATTGTAGCTTCCTCTGGCAGGTGGCTCCCAGCCTCATCAATATTCAAACTGATAAAAAGATTTAAAAGAAAACTTAAGAAACTATATGGAAAATTTTAAAGTTCCAAAGACAAAAAGCTCCCTTATAGTATAATGTAATATATCCTCTCCTCTATGTAATATGTGATCTCCTTCATGTAATATGTAATATGAGTTTTTAAATTACCTTTGCGGAGTGCTTTTTTTCTACAAGACTCCTGTCTCATTTTGTGCAAAGGATGTGCTTAATTAATGTATAGTTCTTCAGTGTTTCTCTTCACTTTCTCATCATGTAAAGTGGAATCTTTCATGTCATATTCACTGTACATTCTTCAAACCCTGCCTCGAAGGCAGGTTAATTAATTTCCTTGATGGCTTTCCTGTGGTACTCTCATCACTCCTTCAAGCGTTAATAAATTTAACTTTATAACAGCCTTCTAAGTTGAAGTAGTACTATTATCATATTTTATACATAGGAAAGAATTAACAGAAAGCATTGTATCTGGAGTTTTCTGCAGTTGTTTGTTAATTCTTCTGTGTTGTAGAGGTTGGCAGGTTGTTTTAAGGTTGGGAATAGTGGGTTTAATACAGTGTGCGTCTACCAGCCCCTCAGAAACAAGACCATAACAATTCTTGCTCAGGTTTGACCTTGAATACTTTATGGATCTTTAAGCACCAGACGTAGTGGCTTACTTGCAATCTACAAAGCTTTTGGTATGCATGTACACCCAGGAGTTGGTTTCAAATGTATCTGTGTATCCTTCTTTATCACAGATAGAGGAACTCTGGGGAGTTTTTTAATCTTCAGCTTTTAGAGAAGAAGTTATGAACCGTTTCATTTCACCCATGCTTCATAGAACAACACTATTTTCTTGAATGTAGCAGCTAAAGGGGCTTTTTCACCTGTGATGGGATGTATGTCTGCATACTCGGAGTTGCAGATGTCACTATGTCCCTCTAATTCACCTTACTCTGCTGTCCCTTCTTATGACACTAAAGGAAACTGTCCTTGAGGCAGCACATCACTAGGAGCAATGTGAGACTCCACTTTTGAGTGACAGGGGAAGGAACACCTAACCTGTCAGCCCTGGGAAGCTGACAGACAGGACTGGAAAGTTTCTCTTCACCCCCAGGACCAGAAGCACAAATTACTACAGTGCAGCCTGTGAGGGCAGGGAGATGGGCAGGGGAAAACTGTGTGTGCACTATATTGTGGCCAGCCTCTTGCCATCAGGTCTCTGGCAATGCAGGAATTCTCTCAAGCACAACTTAATCTCTGTAAGGCATATCACATTGAGCCCTCTGATTGGGAAGGTGTTTTACTGGACAGACTTTGATTATTCTGCCTTCTTCTTCCAATGCCCAATTTGTCCTTCTGTGAGTGTAACTCTGACACTTGTTCCGGGTTGTTGTATTTTAAAGCGTTTTCCTTTCTTTTACGATGTGTCATGCACTGTCAGAACTAACACCACTTTGGGTTTCTTTTGTGGAAAATGTTTTTCCCCTCTTACCACATATTTTCAGCAGGTGCTGTATTTAGACAGGTCTGTGCAAATCTTCCTACATGAGCTACAGTAGGTGTTGCTCAACTTAAGTCTGGGAAAGTCTCATAGCTATATATGCAGAGGGATGAAGTTTTAAACTAATTTCAGGATACAGGCAGAGAGAAGCTGGAGGGACTGCTAATTTTGCCATCTTAACAAACATTAAAAAAAATACTACAAAATATAAACTAATTGTGAAAAGCTTGGTTTCTTTTTTAAGTGTTTTGTTGCATCTATGTGACCAAAGTCATCTATCTCTAGGAATGCTTCCAAGGGAAAACAGAATCATGAGCAAACTGGCCAAATCTATAATGTAATGAATCTACAGTGGTCTATGGTTTCTGCTCTATTTTGACTCAATAGCTGACAAGTTGAGAGCCCAAAAATTGAGGCAAACAGAATGTGTGGTATTTCAGTTAGAACAATTGGCCCAAAGTCACACAAATGCTGTGTGTCAAAGATGGGAAATATACTTCTCCCAGGCAGCTATTTGCCTGCTTTAACTTCATAGTCATCCTTCCATTTCTGAAACTCCTGGAAGTCCAGTGTCTCAAAGTCCTCACACCAAGTATTTTTTCAGACAATATGAATTCATTTGAAGAGAAGTACCTCAGGTAAGGCCATGAAAAACAAGGTAAGGTCCAAGAAAAACAGAAAATGACTCAGAGGTTAAAAAGAATGTTTTAACATAGGTATCAGAAAGTGAAGAAAGGCTGTGAGTATAACTAATTACAGTTACTCCTGATTGCTGAAATATTAACTCACCTCCTTGAGCATTCCCCTAAAACAGATTCTAAATCATCATTGTACTTAGGGAGTTACCGGGGTATTGGATTCACGAACAACAGAAATACTCATGGACTAGTTGACTGATTAGAAATCTTCCTCATGAAGGATCAGTCTTGCACAAAAAAAATCACAGACACTGAATCAATGAACTGAGACACAGTATGATAACTGAGAAATATTTTTCTTTTCTCAGTCTCTTGAAACCTTTCTATAAAATGTGTTGGTGGTGTCAGTCTTGAAGCTAGATATCACAACAGCAAAATGGTGCTCTGTTTCAAAACCACAGTTCTACCTTTTTGTCATGAATGTTTTTATGAAATATAGCTGGCTTTGCCTCGCTGAAATGGCTTCGATTTCTCTTTTTCTCTCTCTCTAAGAAGCCATGGTCAGAATACCCACAGGAATTGAGTTATCTTTTTAAGTTCCCTTGATTGAAGAGCAGGAACAAGTGCAGCTCAGTCTGGCAAAGCTTGAACTACATTTGTCTGCTTGATTTTTGTGTATTTAAATAGCTAAGAAGTGTCATTCTGTGAATAATATAAACCTAATGTTAAAATAATTTTTAGGATGAATCATAATGGATTGCTTTTCTATTTGTCACTTGGCATGCAAGAGGTATATTAGCTCTCCTTCATGTGAGAAAATATGGATTAAAAACCCCCTGCATTGTCAAAGCATCCATCTTCTACCCCAATATCTTCTGCCATACATGATTTTTTTATACTCCCAGAATGCCTTGAATTAAGAGCATATTTTCACTTGCCTCATGCATTTACGTTATCTTTTGAAGTTCACATGGAGCTATTTGACTTGGAAGAGGTCGACAGTAATGGCGTGACTCTTTGCAAAAATAAGTGAAAACGGAGAGAGAGAGAAACTCTCTCATCACCTTGTCCTTCGTTATTTACTGACGGCACAGGCATTTTAAGTCATGTACAAACATAGCCCTGCCTACACACCCTGTTTTACTGAGCACAGTAATGGGATAAACAGTGGCGGAATGCAGCACAAACCTACTTCACATCTGATTTAAGTGGAATATTTTTTCAGTAATATTTCTTTGAGAGGGTGATATATATTACTTCTCCAGTTCTCTCATAAATAAGGCCTTCCTTTTTTACCACTAAATACCTGCTTTTCTTCTCCAGATTCAAAACCTTGTGAGGCGTGAATCAAGCTCTGTGTTATTAATTGCTTTGCAGATTTGTGACCCGGTACCATTGAGGGATATGAACAAGTTAGATTATTTTGATGAATTTTTTGGTTGCTTTTGGTTCTGGGACTAAACTAAAGGTTCTTTACTGCAGTATTAGGCAAAGAAAAGGCAAAAAGCTCTGTTAGCTTTTCATGCTTTAACAGGATGTGACACAGTCTTAGCATTTGCTAGGAGAGGCAGGAGAAGATAAGTCTTGCTTAGGGAGGAAAGAATGTCTGCCCTGCAGCCATAGAAACGTTCCTCCATTTCTCTTCACCACCTGCTGAAGTGATTGATATTTGCCTGAAGGATTTGCAATTATTTGTAATATTTTTGTTTAACTGCACCAGTGTACTTTTCCAGGAAGAGGAACATTCTTTCCCCATTGGTACGTCGTCTATTCATACAGGGGGAGATGCTATTATATTTATTTATGATAGAAGAATGGACAGTAACATATCTACATCAGATTGATAATGAGCTGTTATCAAGGTTATGGAATATCACATTTTCTACTCTGACTGAATGCCTAAAATAGCATTAAACTAATTAGTTACCACAGAATAATTATTATATTGCATCAGATGGCAGACAGTCAGTAGAGAATTAGGTTTTTACTTTTTTAAAGTAGCATCCTGCATGTAACAAATTAAGTCACCTTTGAATGGAAAGTTGTGCAGAGCCTCTGGAACATATAGACCAACACGAACCCAGGTAGTCTTGAGACTACATAAAATTGTGAGTAGTACTGCATGTGCACAGGGAACTTTGCCTCACACACAGTGAGACCATTTGCATGCTCTGTGCTTAAGTCCAGTGGCTCAGCCCTTCTGAGCACTATCCATAAGATAACTGTGGGATAAATGTGATAATTCAAGGAAAGAAGTCTGTTTTTTAGGTCTGCTTTCACATATTTTTTAAATTGTAACTATTTTTAAAATGTTAAAAGGTTTTGTTAGTAGAAAACATTTGTTCATTAATTTTTACCTTTTAGAAATCTATGACAGACCCAAATGTAACTTAAGAATATACTTAATACCTGCCCAGACCAAAAAAATAGAAGCATAGAAGCTGAATTCTGATTACTTTTATTGAAAGAACACTGCAAACTATGAGAATTCTATTTACTCTCATAATCAATTTTCATTCTTCCTTAAGTTGCACAGACCATGCCATTTATTCATGCATGTGACTTGGTGCACTCAAACATACAGAATGCAACGCTAGTCACAGTGATTCTTGGTTGCTTCAAAGAGAGATAAATCAGGCTGTGCCTATAGATGTTTACAGTCTAAAGGTCTCCTGGTTATTAAAATGAGATCAATGATTTTGAAGCCAGCAATGTTTGAAAAATGGTTGAGCTGAACCTCAAATCAATGTGCATAAAATATTACAGTGAACATTTCAACACATAAAGGGAGGGCCTATTGACAAAACTTGTTCATCAAGAATGAAATGGATCCTCAGGCTGAGCTCCCCTGACTTCAGCAGAGCTACAATAAATTACACAATCTTTCTCTGAAAAGTAATTTATTTCTGTTTATACTGTATAAACATCCAAAACAGACATCTTAAATATCAGAAAGACAATAACTTTACAGAAGTCTCATGTAGATATATTTAGATAGTTGTCATCCCTTTCAAGACTAGAGTAAATATCAGATGTTAATCAAACATTAACTTACCTTAATTTCGCAGGTTAAAGATCACTCCCACATACAATTAAGGATCAATTTTCTGCCTTCCTGCCAGTCTAACAGTTAATTGAACATTCTGCTTCGTCTGCATTTGAATGCTATATGAGTTATAACCAAACAAACCAAGTGAATGCATTTTGTAACTGTTTACAAACCTATGTAAGCCAGCACAAGAGAGACCAAAAATATAAAATATAAAGATCTAGTAATGGCTACTGAGTTAACAAAAATGTGCAACACAGATTCTGTAGAAATAATGTAAAGGATGGTACCAAATATATAATGCTGTTTTTGCAGTCGGTCAGTGTATTTTCTGAGTCCTACCTCTTTGACAATTTAGTCTTCTCCCCTCCACCTTGAAAATCGGGTCTAATTACATCTATTATTTTACATCTAGTACTTATCTTGTGATTTCCTTTTTTTTTCTTAAAAATATATATTGCCTATCAGAATGTTCAAAGCTTGTTTTTAAATGTTTGTGATCATTATGAGAGAAATCTTTTACTCTGTCTTCAAGCTGAATTTGAAGATACACCCTGATGCGTGTAACATGGAAAAATTGTAATGGCTAAAACCAGCATTTCTATTCAATAAGAATTCTGCCCTTTCAGAATTCATTTGGATTTCAGATCAGTTAAAAGTAATGGAAATTACTTACTTGTGGTTAAAAAAATGTTTAAGGATTCTGTATGCTTCTTCCCTGCCGTGTGACAGTTTTCGTAGCACTCCTGCATATCTTGTTACTGCAGCATGGTGATCTGTTAGCAGCTCATCTAGGAATAGGTAGGTGTTCCAATCTAGGGGCTTAAACTTTTTCATATGTATAGAAATACCAAAGACATTTATTTCCCAAATTGCATGACAGAGGTCTGCATCTCTGTTTAAATCCAACCCCCAGGCTCTATTGGATATTGCAGTCTCTCTGATACTTCATTACAGTAATTTTTCTATCTTTCTCTAAATGATTTTAACTCAAACATGATCCACATCACATGTGACATTCCTTTTCTTTCTCTGAAGACATTAGTGCCTAACAGTATTTCACTATCTTTATCTTTCTCTTCTGCCTTTCTTAAATGATGCATAGACCTCCATCTGATATTCCAGACACAACTGCTAATCCTCCACAGGTCTCTGTGCTAGCTGTTTTCATGTTCTGACTCAGTTGTTCTGGATGCTCTGTTTTGTTGTATCACTGTAATAGCTTCATACTGGCCACCACTGGCTAATTTTTAGCCAGTACTTTTATCCACTCTGTATTAGCCAGCAAGTGCTCTAGCAGTATTGGCACTTACATTCTTCTGACCCTCTGGTATTTCTTTCTCACTGTGATATCATCATGGAGATTAAATGAGCCTTTCCCAGCTTTGTTGCCTACTTTTACATTTAAGCTCTTATTAGCCTTGATCTCAGTTCAGAACTCAAAGTATTCGGTGTACGATCCTCTTCCAATAATGTTTCCCATGGGCAGACCAACCTTAAACTTTTCTGTAGGGTGATCTGTTGGTCTTTGCTGTCTAGTTGAATCTTTCCTCTAAATCTAGATCATAACAAAAATCACAATGGAATTCTTAATATTTGTATTAACCACACTTAACTGGATTGTAATTTCAGACATCTTTTCCCACTACCAGACAGCTGCTTCAGCAGCTGCAGCAACTTTTCCATATTCATTCATGATTCTTGACCTGCTGGAGCAAAAGAGCATGACTGACGAAGACCATCTCATCTATGGTTTAGATTAACCAAACTAGATTATTCTAATGTCTTCAGTAAACTACTACCACTTTACAGGCACCAAGAAAAGAAAGCAGTGTTAGCTACCTAGTGTCCAAATCAGGAAGGTCAAAGCCTCTCTGTAGCTGAGGAAACTGAGGGAACTAGTTGGAACAAGGCAGATTCACTGAGAAATGCTAACTGGAAAAGTAAGTTGAAGGGAAATGGGCTTCTGCCTCTGACAAGAGGTGTCAATGAAAAAGCTGATGAACTCAGTGACTTTTTTCTGCCTTTGCTTGTCACAGCCAAAGCCGATTCCCAGACCCCTGCCTGTACAGCACAGTTAGGGGAGGAACTGGGCAGTCAGCAATAGAGAAGCAATAGATGTTAAAGAAACTGGGTGTATTCAGATCCATTGGGCTGGATGGGAATGACTCCAAGCTAAGAAGACCTGGTGGGCCTGAGTGAGAGCCCACCATCAATCTCCTTCCTTAAAAAGTTCAGGGAGAAGGACTTGGGCAAGTATGCCAGTGAGATTCACCTCAGTCAATGGAAAGATGAGGGAGCACATGAGCAGCAGTAGTCAAACCAGGAGGGCAGGCCATGATTTACCTGCCTGATTGCCTGCTATGATAAAATGACTGACTCTGTGGACAAGGGCAGAGTGGTTGGTGTAATGTATCTTAATTTGAATATGGCTTTTGACACCACCTTCCCCAACCTTCGCTTCTGGAGAGAGCAAGAGTATGGACTGGATAAACAGACTGTTTAGATGAATTGAAAACTGTCTGTAAGGGTAGCAGTCAATAACTTGATATTTGTCTGATAATCAGCAAAGCACCCTGGGGTCATTGGCACCTATATCTAATGCTTTCATTAACAACCTGGCTGCAATGCAGGGCTTATTCCAAGCAGATCTGTGGATAACACAAAGTTGAGGTGAGTGGCTGCTGGTTCAACCCAGATTGAACCTGAAAAACTTAAGCATTGGAGAGAGACCTCATGATTCTTACAAGAAGTATGAAGTTCTGCACCTGGGACAACTTCAATAACCCCATGTATGGGTAGAGGCTGGGAAGTGGCTGGCTGGGTCATAGTCCCGTGGGTTACAGCACACACTGGGTTGAAGGTGAACATGCAGCATGCTCTTCTGAAGGAAGGCACATACATTAGAACTGTGGCCAGCACGTCAAGGGAAATTTGCTGATAATCTCTGCTTGGTACTGGTGAAGTCATATCTGAAACACTGCTTAGTTTTGGTCAAGAGAGATGGCAAAATTGGAGAGAGTTCACTGAAAGGCTAGTAAGAAATCTATTTAGAAGGGGCTGAAGGAGCTAGTCTGATTTAGCCTGGTAAAAAGGAACCTAAAAAGTGACATATTAACAGCTTACAGCTGTTTGAAGGATTACTCCAAGAGTGACAGACAAACTCTTCTTGCTACTGCCAGGTGGTCTCACAGAAAAATTGCCACAGTTTACAACTTGGGAGGTTCAAACTGGCCATCAGAAAATGAAATCAACAAGAGGGTAGTTGGGCACTAGAACAGGTGGTCCAGGGGACTGCAGAAATCTCTGTCACTTGGGCTTTTCAACACTCAGGCAAAGCCAAGAGTGACATAATCTAGTCCAGAGCTGGTCCAACTAAAAGACAGCCTTCAGAGGTGGCTGCCTTACAATCAACATTTTTAATGATCTTGCAGCAGGTCTCAGGTCTTCACAACACCTTATTAATAAAAGCCCTATTATTAAAATATTTACTAACTTGCTTGGTTTCATGAGTGGTGGTAGAAGATTGTCACCGAGCCTGTTTGAAGAGAGGAGATTTAACAGATGGGAAACACCTTCGTGACTTGCATAACTGAGTAAACACCCCTCATCAACCCACTTTATGAAGTCAGATCTTTAGTAAGAGACTTCAGCTAAGAAAAGGCACTCAAGCCACACTTCTGTTCCACATCCCTCTTCCTCCTACCCTGGCACCCGTTCACCTTTACAACTTAGTTGGCTTTGTCCTCTACCACATTAAAATCTGAGTCTACACTCGATTGCTCTGTATATTGTATCTGAAATAAAGAGGACCTAAATTAGTAACTAGCCTTTCTCTGGCCTTCTGTTATCAAAGCATTATCCAACTTATTTGGTTTGTGGGAAATATTTTATATAGACAGACATATTCTGCTGCGAACTATACCAATCCCACAACATTTCAATCCTGTGGTTTCCCACACAGCATGATATAGAAAAAAGAAGTGTCTCTGACTCAATTACATCAACTCTATCACTCCATCAGGAAATATTGTAGACCATAATTTTCCTCTAAGTCTGTGGACTGCCCTTGCGTTTATCAATTAAGAATAAGCTGCATGCGAAAGATGGTTTCTTCAGAGTAAAATATAAATGTGATGGCCTTTCCCATGTGACATGATGGAGCAGATCAAATTGTTAATAGTCCAATGGTCTCAATAGAAAGAATTTCAAAATTGTAATTCTGTCCTCTCCTCAGTATAACAGCATTATAGAGCAGAGGAAGCAGAGGAAGTTGAAGCACCTAGACCTTATAAACAAATTCTGCTCCTACCTCTTTGACCCTCTGTGCTGGTCACAGACTTCTAGCCAAGCTGGATGGTACAGGGGAGAATGCTTTCAAAAGGGGCTGAATCAAATGAACCTGCATAATTTGGATCTAAGAAGTGGCCTTTTGTGACTCTTGCAAGAGGTAAGTTGTCATACATATGAGAGTCCACGTGATTTCTATAATCTTAGGCAAATGTTAATAGGGTCTTTTATAGTCAATGTGATTTTCAAGTGTCACTGTCATTAGAGCTTGCTTTATCATATTCAGGGGGACAGTAATCTGCTTGTCTTCTGTTTAGGGGCATGGAATTTTTGATTAGAGTTTTTTTCCTCTTACAGCAAAAAAAACCCACTAAAACCAACTCAGAGGGTAATAGATACCCATATACTCTACATGTCTAAATTCTTTCTTGTATTGTGGATCTGACCTTGAGTCCAGTATTCTAAGTTTCAATGGAGAAATGGAAGTACGTGATGTATCTAACAGAGAGGAGCAGAGCAGTCGTACTTAGAGAAACTAGAAACAGGAGATACCTGAGGGGATGCACCTAATACTCTTACAAGTGCTGAAACATCAGATGTTTTGGGTTGTAATGTACAAACTTTCAAATAAGAAATCTGAAATATGAATGCAAAAAAGGTGAAATTTCATAGCTTTACAGAAGTTTCAGAGAGCTGTTTTAGATAGCTGTTGTAAATTTCAAAACAACAAAACGTACGATGTTAATAAAAAATTAACCTACCTTAATTTCAAAGGTTAAAGATCACTGTCATGTACAATTAAGGATCAGTTTTCTTCATCTCTGCAAACCCTGCAATTCATGGAATGTGCTGCTTCATCTAGATTTGAATTATGTAAGTTATAACATCATGGAGCTGGCTGATGTCATTTTGAGGCCACTCTCGCTAATCTCTGAAAGGTGATAGTGATCGAGGGAGGTTCCTGGGGACTGGAGAAAAGCAAATGTCACTGCTCTCTTCAAATAGGGCACAAAGAAGGATCCAAGAATCTACAGGGCAGGCAGACTTACCTCAGTCCCTAGGAAGATGGTAATTGCAAATGATTTCCAAACATATTAAGGATAAGAGAGTGCTGGGGAGTAGTCAACATTGATTTACAAAGCAGAGATCCTACCTCTGCTATGAAGAGATACATGTGGCTTGGTGGAGGAAGGGAGAGTAATGGATGTTGTTTATATTGTCTTGAGCAAGGCTTTCAATACTGTCTCCCATAACATCCTTGTAGACAAACTGGTGAAATATAACTAGATAAATGCACAGTGGAGTGGGTTGGAAACTAAAACTGAACTGCCAGGCTCAGAGGGATCAGTAGCATGTGATCAAGCTGGAGGATGGTCACTGGTGGTGTTCTCTGGAAGTTAATACCCCTCAACATCATTAATGACCTGGATGATGGCACAGAGTGCACCCTCATCAAGTCTGCAGATGACACAAAACTGGGAGGAGTAGGTGATTCATCAGATACCTGTGCTGTCATTCCAAGGGACTTCAATAGCCCAGAGAAATGGGTCAACAGAATCCTTATGAAGTTCAAGAAAAGGAAATGCCAAATCCTGCATCTGGGAAAAAAAAAATGAAGCACTTGATGATGTACCAAAACTCTGTATCTGACCCCCATTTTCTTTTGCGGAGGTCCAAGCAACCAAAGTCTCCTGACTTTTGTCTTTGACTCATGCAGATCTGGTACTTGATCCAGTAGCACAGTAAAAGCTTGCGCTGTTTGAACCACCAGGGACTGTTCTGATCATCTCTCCAGCCCTCCTCTGGACTTGCTCCAACAGCTCCATGTCTTTCTTATGCTGGGGCCTGTATGTAGTACTACAGGTGGGGTCTCATGAGAGCAGAGTTGAGTTGGAGAATCACCTCCCTTGATCTGCTGGTCATGCTGCTTTTGACGCAGCCCAGCATGTGGTTGCGTTTCTGGGCTGCAAGTGCTTCTTGCTGTGTCGTGTCTGGATTTCTATCCACCAGCATTCCCAAGTCCTTTTCTGCAGGCTACTTTAAATCCCTTCATCTCCCAGCCTGCATCCTGGGGGTTGCCCTAGCCCATATGCAGGACCTTGCACTTGGCCTTGTTGAGCCTCATGAAGTTCTCATGGGCCCACTTGTTAACCCTGTCCAGGTGTCCCTGGATGGCATCCCATCTCTCAGGCATTTCAATTGCACTGCTCAGCATGGTGTCATCTGCAAACTTGCTGAGGGTGCATTCAATCCCACTGTCTCTGTCCCTGATGAAGATATTAAGATATGAAGATACTGATGCAGACAGTACTGGTCCCAGTATGGAGTCTGAGGGACACCACTTGTCACTCATCTCCATCCAGCCATTGAGAGGCTGACCTCTGTGCTCTGGATATGACCATCCAGCCAATTCCTTACCTACTGAACAATCCATCCATCAAATCCAGATAGAGGGATATAGGAAGGGAGTTTAAAATGGGGCTTGGACAGTCTCTCAGCAATAACAACAACAACAAAATTATTCTAGCAGTTGCACTTGTTTCCTCAGAAGGCACCTCCCTAGCAGAAAGGCTGCAAGCCAATTAAATGAAAAGATGAGGAAACGATCTGACAGAATGAATGCTCAAGACTGATTATAGACTTGAGAAAAATGCTTTGTTTAAACATGAATTTTAAAATAATTCCAGAATCTCACAGCTAAAACTAATATACCTCTGAAAGCTCTTCTGGTATGAGAAGCATGTCCTACTCTCTATATAAGCAATTGCTTTTCTCAGCTGGGATTCAGTAGATGTAAATCAGACCTTTGAATCCTAGTTCTAAGCTAAACTGAAACCTCTGAAATAACAGATAAAAACCTTTCCACAGTCATCTTGTGCAGCCAGTCCCTTGTGGCAACCATATATAGTTCTGAGAGAAAGCAAAACCAAATCTGAATAAATTGAACTTTGGCAAGTGAATGTTGAAATCTTAGTAGGATAGCCTTAAACCTTAACTTGAGTTTAACAAAAGTCCCATTCTAAGCTTGAGATATAAGCACATATCAAATCAAATCTGTCGTCTTGCGGAAGAGTCTTTATCTGCCTCAGAAATCTGCAGTGACAGTCTGAATCTCACTTATTTTCCTAACTTCAACATCTATTAACAAAACTAGCCTCAAAGCCACACAGTTGGAAAACAAAATCAAAAATTATTCACAGGATGTCCATGAAACACGAGAAATTTTTTTTTTCCCCACCAAAAGGTTTTCAGATCTATACATCCATGGTTATGACAGTAACTGATACCATGGTCCATGATACAGTTTTCATTAAAGGTACAGGAATATCTGAGTGCACTGAAGAGAAAAGCTAATCTAAAGGAAAGAAAAAAACCAAAAAAAGAGGAACCTCTGAATTTTTTATACAATACCTCCCAATTGTATTTTTTCACTTCATGCAACTCCTCTGCTGAGACAGTAAGTTACCCTCCCTACCAGGAAAGCGGATCAGAAGATCTCAGATTCTTGGAGTCAAGTTCAAGTCTTGTGATTCAGATCAAATGCTCCAACAGCTCAGCAGTGGACAAAAAAATCATACCCCTGTGCTTATTTCAGACTGCTGAAGGTCTAGTATGTGATGAAAAGAATTTACCTCAAGGTTTTCTCAGTCCTGAAAGAGGAATGTATTTCCCCCTTTGTAATCTACTCTTCTGAAATTACTCAAATGTTCTGCTAGCATATATACAGATACAGCTCCAGAGCACACCCCTGCAACCTGATCACTTGTGGAATCAAAAAATCTCCTTCCTGATTTTTCCTAAATGACTCTCATCCTTATTCTCCATTTCCCTAGCTTCAAAGGGAGGGGTTTATCATGACACAGTGAGGTCCAGCTGGAGAATCCCCACAGTGGTAAATGCTGGAAATAGGAGATCATACAAAAAAGAGAGATTTCATTGTATATGACTCGTTTCCCACATTCTTCTCTACCTGCTTTTGGCCATTTCAAAAGCAGGATGACCGAGACCAGATGATAATTTCAATCTGATGAAGATTGGACATTTTCATATGTTTACGAAGTGCTTGATTAAATACGCTCTGCTTAGAGCCCTATTACTTAAGATTAAAAGAGGGGAAATGCAATAGAGTGTGGTGGAGATATGAGCTGGAGCAAGAAACTGGATTTACTTGTCTGCTCCTGGAAAAAGATATATAGTGGTAGAGGTGGAAGGTCCATGCCCAATACATTTTGAATCTACTTACTATGCTGGCAGCTTCCCTTAGGCACTCCATCTCTTATCACAAGCAATAGATTGGAAGAAAGAATTTAGTCTAATGGAACAGTAAGTGTAGGCTTTAGTAAATTGTCAAGATAAGATACTACTTTAACTGAGTTAGAGTTGGGAAATTGTCTGTGATCTTCAGAGTAGTAGCCATACAACCAATTTTTAAATTATTTCTGAAAAGTGTTAATATATGGCTTGATAAAGTGTGTGTGTGTATATATATATATACACACACATATTTAACTAACTATAATGCCCACATTCTTTTGAAACATAGACACGTGACTATGGCATACAGTTACCAAATATTCATTGATCCATTGAAGTTTTTAATATAAGCCCTGAGCTCAGCCAACCAGCTTTATTTCTGTACATCTAATTACATATATACGAGTTCCTCTTAAGCAAAGTTTAGTTTCTGGAGAGGGACAGAAAAAAAAAAGCTTAGTTAGTCATTGGAAGGAACATTGAGTATCATCTACTGCAACCACGTCCTTAGGAAAAACAGTAGCTGATGTTCACCCTCTTGGTATTTTGAGGTAAAATAGAAAGAACAATGTTTTTTACAGGAAGGACACAGAAAGGATTATTATTAAGGCATATTTAGCTATTAGGAACAACACTGTTCCCATTATAACAACATTTCTCATGATAAAGGAAACAGATACAACAATCTCTTGAGACATTTCAATGAGAGGTACAGGAAAACCAGTGTAATATGTGTATAGCAAAATAAATGAAGCTGAATAAATGAACTTGACCATCCAAAATTTACTGAGAAATCATGAGTTCAAGGGCTGTCCCAGAAGAATCAGGTTTTCATAGGAAGACTAAGAAATATTTGATTATCTTTACTGTGCAATAGGAATAAAGAATATAAGAATAGAAACTAACATATGATTCTATCATTTCTTATGGTCATATGTGAAAATTATGATTATGTACATACAGAAAAAAAAAGGAAAACATATTCAACCAAGAGTAAATTTTACTTTGAAAAGCAGTAACAAATTACCTGTGTTAAGGAGCTGACAACCACCATGGCATAACAAGACACCCATTACTTCTGACCCAGTCTCTCAAGTGGAATACAGTGAGCCTGGATAGCCAAGCCAGTCGGTCTGAGGATATCTTTTAATATGCTTTCAGCTAACTGGGCTGGCAGAACCCATCCAACACCTTTATGAATATTAACATGAAAATATTTAACCAAGAAAATTTGGAAAATTTCCTTTTCCAAAGTGGCTAGTGCCATTTAAGTGTGAAGAACCAGCTGCTCCATTCAAAATTTCATAAGCCACGGTTTCCTGAAAAGAAGATAGCGCTCCAGATCCTTGGACAGATACACTCTTCATTGCGTGGAAAAGATGGCCGCGGTGAGAGAGTGGTGGTGAATGGAGTTAAATCCAGCTGGTGGCTGTCACCAGTGGTGTTCCCCAGGGCTCAGTGCTGGGGCCTGTTCTGTTTAACATCCTTATCAATGATCAGGATGAGTGGATCAAGTGTACCCTTGGTAAGTTCCCACATGACACAAAGCTGTGAGGGTATGTAGATCAGCTTGATGGTAGAAAGACTCTTCAGAGGGACCTGGAGAGGCTGGATCAATGGGCCAAGGCCAATTGTATGAGGTTCAACAAGGATGAGTGCCATGTCCTGCACTTTGGCCACATCAACCCCAGGCAATGCTACAGGCTTGGGACAGAGTGGTTGAAAAGCTGCCCAGAGAAAAAAGGCCTGTGGGTGTTAATTAACAGCCACCTGAACATGAGGCAGCAGTGTGCCCAGGTGGCCAAGAAAGCCAATGGCATCCTGGCTTGTATCAGACACAGTGTGACCAGAAAGACCCCTGTGCCCCTGTACTTGGTGATGGTGAGGCCACACCTCAAATACTGTGTTGAGTTCTGGGCCTCTCACTACAAGGACATGGAGGTGTTGGAATACGTCCAGAGATGGGCAACAAAGCTGGTGAAGGGTCTGGAGCACGAGTCTTGTGAGGAGTGGCTGAGGGAGCCGGGGGATGTTTAGCCTGGAGACAAGAAGGCTGAGGGGTGACATGATCACTCCCTACAGCTACCTGACAGGAGGCTGTAGCGATGTCGGGGTCAATCTCTTCTCCCAAGTAACAAGTGACAGGACAAGAGGGAATGGCCTCAAGTTGCACCAGGGGAGGCTTAAGTTGGATATCTGAAAAAACCTCTTCACTGAAAGGATTGTTAACACTGGCACAGGCTGCCCAGGGAGGTGGTGGAGTTACCATCCCTGATGATAGTTAAAGGACGTGTACATGAGGTGCTGAGGGGACATGGTTTAGTGGTGGGCTTAGGCAGTGTGAGGTTAGTGGGTAGACTCAATGATCTTAAAGGTCTTTTCCAACTGAAATGATTCTATTCTAGGTCCTTCTGGTTAGGCTAAGAGCTGCAAAAGTGTAAACACTACCCCTCCAGAGCTTAAGAAGCTATTTACCAAATCGAGGGGAAACATATCCCTACACACAATGACAACTGATCTGTGGCTTTTTAATTTCTCTTCAGGCTTCTACGCTGCAGTCAATTAGCAGTAGAGAACTGTGAGGTTAAATCACCATTCTGAACATCCATTTCTGTATATTGTGTCCTTCACTGTTACTTAGCATTGGCTACTTCTGCTATTTTCAGCAAAACTTCAGATCTAGCTGCATGTTATTTGCTCAAGAGCCAAAAGTCCCTCCCTATGACTGAGCTGTTGCAAGACTCCCTTTGGTCAACCACCTGCTGCACCAGTTCATAATTGACATCCTAGACCTATTGTGGAGCAATTTGACAAGACAAGTCGAGACAATCACTGTCAATAGAGTCCTGAGCTTCTCAGCAAGCCTCTAGGGCTACAGTTTTGACTGCTGTAGCTTCTGTACATACCTCCAGTTTCAGCTGTGAGCAGGGGAGATCTTCCCACTGGGTCAGGCAGCAAAAGAGTAAAATTCTTCTCAGAAACCTTGTGAATGCATCTTTCCCCATCACCTACCACAGTCTACTACAGTTAGTTTTAAAAACTTCTAAGTCAGAAGCTGTTCCCTCAAGCGCTTTGCAGCACTTGGCTTTCCTCTCTAAGTACAGAGACTAAACACAGTAACTGCAGAGAGTCCTGTCACTGTCTTGAGGATTGTCACAAAGCTGAATCCTCCCTGACAGCAGGACTGGATGTCCCACAGGGATCCTCCAGTATATCTGCTGCACTTTGCTGTATTTACTACAGATGGGAACAGCAGTATCCATGATGTGTTGCTTCCAGTGACAGGTTTGTACCTCAGCCCATGTTTACGTACTTGATTGAATCAGATTGTTCTTTAGGAAGAATGCAACCTGCTTAAAACTCCCTTAAAAAAAGCACCCTTAAATATTTCCATTCCTGGCAATGATTATTGCAGACACTGGGCACCTCAGAGGCCCTAAAACACAGTGACAGAAACTCCTTGTACCCAGAAGCTGAGGCAATTTCCTCCTTCTCTAGTCTGTAAAGGGCAGTTTGCTTTTTTTTGCTTCTCTGCTCCCTCCAGAGGCCAAGCGCGCTAAGGCATTTTGCTGATGTTCTTCCTCAATTGTGAGTAAAACTCATTACCTTAACCATAAAGAGTAAGGCTGATTAAGGACTATGGATGCTAGTGTCAGAAGAGAGACCTACACCGTCACAGTCTAGAGAAATAAATATGAGCTGCTTGCTTTTACAAGTGGGAAGAACATATGCCTACAAAATGCAGGAGGAATCCTTCAAAAGATAATTTGCTGTTGGGCAAGCGATGCAGCAATAGGCCCTTTAACTGTTACCAAGCCTCTTTCAGCATCTGATGAAGCTTTCCTTGAGCTGACAGATTGGATATAAAGAAAACTGCTGTGCAAGTGTTCTGTCTACAGACACCTTGGAAAAATCATGAAGAAAAGCCAACTTGTAGGACAGATAACAGTCTCATCTATGTGTTTTTTAAAAGTACTTTTGTCCCGCTAAGCATCTAAAGGTAAGTCTGAGAATATGGCCCAGGAGCAGACAAGCACTTGAAAGGAGAAACAAACCTTTAGATACTTCTGGTGGTACTTTGCTGCTGGTACCTACTTACTAGAGGGAATTACTACATAAAAGGCACTCACTATTTTCAGCTCACCTCTCTGTTTGGTTGAGATTGTATTTTACAATGACGAAGTTGACCTTTAGCATTAAATTTGACGAGTGAGATATAGCAGGTGACCTGATTTAGCCAATAGGAACTCTGACTCATATTTGCTGTGCTGGAAAAAAAATGAAATAAAGCAAGATATCCTTCCTGCTCGCTTCTTTCCCCCTCCAAAAGAAAGGGTGTACACACCCTGAGGAAAGACTCTGAAGATTATTTTGTATCCAGATGAGAACACATTGTCAACAGCTACCTTCACAAAAGCCAGCAATGGGCCTCAAGTGTAAAGGGACAAATAAAGCTGCTCTCAGACTACTCCAAGATTATTTCAGATAACACTTTCTTTCTCCCATGCATCTTCCAAAAGGCTGCACTTATTTTAATTGCTGAAGTGGCCAAAGCACCTACAGGACAGCACAGCGTCCACAGGCACAAGCCTGGGCCCTGGTCCTCCAGTTAGCCACTGTACAAGTATCAGAGTCCCACAGAATCATACAATCATTTTAGTTGAAAAAGACCTTTAAGATCGAGTCCAACCACTAACCTCATACTGCCAGGCCGGTCATCAAGCCATGTCCCACAGCACCTCATCTATGCAACCTTTAAATATCCCCCGGGATGGTGGCACCACCACCTCCCTGGTCAGCCTGTGTCAGTGTGTAACAATCCTCTCAGTGAAAACGTTCTTCCTAATGTCCAATCTAAACCTCCCCTGGCACAACTTGAGCCATTTCCTTGTGTCCTGTCATTCATTACTGGAGAAATCAACATCCACCTCGCTACAGCCTCCTGTCAGGTAGTTGTAGAGAGTGATCATATCTCCCCTCAGCCTTCCCCTCTCCAGGCTAAACATCCCCAGCTCCCTCAGCTGCTTCTCGTCAGACTTGTTCTCCAGACCCTTCACCAGCTTCATTGCCTGTCTCTGGACATGCTCCAGCATCTCAATGTCCTTGTAGTGACGGGCCCAGTATTTGAGGTGCAGCCTCACCAGTGCCAAGTATAAGGGGACAATCACTTCCTTGGTCCTGACGGCCACACTGTCTCTGATACAGGCCAGGATGCCATTGGCCTTCTTGGCCACCTGGGCACACTGCTGGCTCATGTTCAGATGGCTGCTGATTAACACCCCTAAGTAGTCATGTTCAAGGACAGCAAGTAATTCTGGCTTTGACTGGAGCTTGCTCAATAGCAGCAACAGCCAACACCCCAACTCCCCCAAAGCAAGGCTTACCGTATTGCCAGAGGGTCTCAGAGAGCAGCAGTCCCAGCAGTAGTTCACAACCCAGACGACTTGGAGTCCTGCCCATTTTCACCCCAAGCCTGCCCAGGAGCACAGCCAGGTACTGCACTGGCTGCAAATGGTCACCAGCTCACTGGGATTCCTGAGCATCACCCAGACTAAGAGCAATCATGGCCAAAGTGACCTCTACCAGATTGCCCCCTGTATGCTACTTTGTGCATATGTATCTATTCATGGTACCATAGATAAGGCATGTATCATACATATGTATGGCACTAGCACGTAGTACCACACAGCACATAGGGTGCACAGTCACATGGTATAACTTATCAGGAGTAACAAGTAAACATCACAGTGCTCAACAGTCACAGGTTACCAGCTCCTCCTCCTCTTGCGGAAGAGGAGAGGTTTGTTTTGTCCTTTTTGTTCTTTCTTTTAACCATAGACTTTTTCTCCACTGCTGTGTCTGAACTATCTGCTAAGGATTATGGTAGAAAAGCATTAGAGCTGCCCAACCGAATGCAGAGCTGCCCCTGTTATGAGACAAAGAGGATTTGGAGTAATGAACAAAAATCTTGTTTTCATTTAATCACAAAGACCTCAAAGTGGGAAACACCTCAGAGTACACAAAGTTTATGCTTTAGCTGCAGGAAATAAATCTTTGAATCCTTACTTTCAATTTTACACTACAGGGAAAAAGCCAGCAGCAGCTCCCAAAATAAAACTGAGAATTAGTAAAAATGTAACTAGAACACACTCAGTATTGATGGCTCTACAGTCAGCAATCTTGCAATCCTCTACCTGGCAGTTACTGTTCTACCACAGTTCTTTGCATGGAGACACTGAAGAGCTATGTGTGAAAGCTGGTTTTTCCTTTCCAAAGAAGAGAGAAGCAAGAAGGGACAATATGAAACTGCATGGATTGATCTATGAAAGGAGCTTTAGCAGTGGACAGAGGAAAAAGATGTGTATTGAGGGCAGGCAACAGCACACAGCACAGCAGTGGAAACCAGAACGGTGCCGAGTCAGAACATTAATAAGAAACTAATAGCTACATTTACTTCAAATCTCAGCAGTTTAGGCTCAGCCAGACTGGAGCCTGGGAGCGATAAACATTGGAAGGAACTTCAGGGCAAATCATAACCAATTCTGCCAGGAAGCTTCATCTTTGTTCTATAGTTGAGGTCTCTGTCCAGCAAAATAAGTTCCTTATAGAAGTGGTGTATTCATTGGTACTTCTCCTTACTGCCAACTATGCACTTTACATTCTTCCTACAGGTGCAAGATGGGTTTCAGCAAGTAAAATTTCTGTAACTTTTGTATTTTCAGTAAACGCTTGTTGTAATTTAACCATTTACCCTTCTGCTAGCACAACTGAGAGACACCTTCTGCACCTGTAGATCAGTTTTGAGAGCTTTCAACCATTTTCAGAGCTGCTCACAGCCTGCTTAATATGTTGAGGAAACCAGCAAGTGAGGAAATAGTTGATAAACCTTACCCTGAAACATTCCAGCATTTATGTTGCTTCATCACTGAACCTTTTCAAGCACACAAAGACAGCGCAATGGCATCCATTTAAGATCAGTGGAGTAAGAATGCTGCATTGGTAGTATCTTCTCCCAATATTTAGCAAGTTTTTACAACAAATACTTAAAACCCACGGAACATTTGGCAAAATTACTCAATACTAAGAAAATATTATCCTTAGGCTAGAGACCACGTAACAAAACCAGACACCATAACGAAAGAAAAAAAAGCCAAAGAGTTTTGCAAAAGCTCTGTAAGTTAAAACCTAGCACAGAATTCCTCCTTGAAAATCAAGTAAAGCAATGAGGCCACTCCGTTATTTAAAGCCATTTTATCTATTGGGGTAGTCACTTTACATCATACCAAAAAGACTGTGTAACGAATACAAGTGTCAAGAATCAGATTTTTATGGCACAAAAGGAAAGTTTCCATTAACCTGCTCTCAAGAGTTGTTAAATATGCTATTGAAGACGAAGAAACTAAGGCTACCACAAAATAATATCTGCGTTGACGATGTTAGTCTTTAATTCAGCTCCTTCACTGATTCCTCCAGTCCAAAGGTGAAAAAAAATCTCCCCGTTAGTTTGTCTCAGTGATTTATTCTGGATGAAAAGATTCTTTTCCTATATCTGACACCAATTTCTGTTCTTGTTTATACTGTTATTCCAAGTACACATACACTTTAACGTTGTACCTTACAATGTATGGAATTTAAGATTAAAATAATACTCTACTCTTAACATAACCTCTTCTATCATGTAAAAATATTCTACACGTTTAACATATCGAGAATGTTAAGCATTCGCTTTGGGGAAAAAGACTATTTGACGTATTTTTCAGTACAGACCCGACCGTCAAAACCTTTGCATTCACGGATCCCTGTGAAGTTGGGTGTCACCCAGTGTTCACCTTCTGCAACTGCAGCTCGACCACGGCAGTCGCGAGGCAGAAGAGCTGCGCACACCAGAGTCTTCAACAACTGCACATTTGTGATGCTGCTTACTTTGCTTCTCCCCTACCCCTCCACCGTGGCAAATTTACACCTTTGAAACGATGAATGTTTTAAACTATCAAAATCAGTATAAAAATAGCAGCATGCTACTAGACATGAAAAGCAGATCCATCATGCATTATGAGTTGCAATGTAGATCTCTGCCTTCCTTTTAATATTATCAAAATCTTTTTCAAGTGAACGTTGAGGCAAGGGGTTTAAGGACAGACACTGCATAGTATGATTTGGTGCTGATCTGAACTGGGCATCTGTGTTTAATCAGAATCCATGACAATTACAGGGCAAAGAATTTTTATTTCAAAATACAAGTTTAACTGGAATTGTAGTGACGAAAGCAGAAGAGGGGGAAAAAATGCAGTCTTTTACAGCCCATGTCACTGTATCTCACTTACATCCAGAGGTAAAAGCTCTAATTGGTGAAGAGACAAGATATTTGTGGCATTTCATTGAACCTTTGTGATAATCCAGCATTATCCATTTCTAAAGAAATATAAATACTTTAAACAAACACTGAAAATAAATCCTTTTGATGTAACAAACTACACTCTTTACCGAGAATTTTCAGTCTTCTTAAAAGAAAGGGACTTCACCCAAAAAATAATCGAAATATCAATGTAGAACAATCCTTGGAGGAAAAAAGTCGGAATGTAAACCTCTGTTCCAAATTAGATCTGAAAAGCAAGAACACCACACCATTTATTTAATCCAAGTGCATTTTTCATCAAACAACTCGGTCTTTAAGCTATTTCAACGGTTCAGCAGGACACTTCCTGAACTCAGTACAATGTTTTGCCTCAGCTCATACCCTGCCTTCTTAAGATGTGAACAAGTGCTCCAATCCCACTCCCCCACAATTACTGTTATGATACTAGATGATCTCTAAAGGTTCCTTCCAACCCTACCATTCTATGATACTATGGTTTTGCAGGTGAGCAGCTTGGCCAATATAATTACGCATAAATAGTACAGACATAAATGATCCTATGTTTCTCAAAATCAAAACCCCATTGAAGGGCAACTTCATTAAGTAGCGAGCAATTTGGTGGCAAAATCAACAATTTTTTAACCATTCTTCCGACATGAACAACAAAGTCAAAGTCCCACCAAATCTCTCATGTTAACTCTAATCTTCACACTTCACTCCACATAGACTAGGATGATTATTCACATTTTGTCTCTTTATGTCTTGTCTTTTTTTACAAGCATGATGATGTTATACTGCATAGCTGACAGAAGTTTGAAAACAATCACAGCTGCTCACATAAAAACCATTATCCCCCACAAAGATCCATTAGTCTGCAGATGTCATTATTTCACTACTCCTACAACTACTCTTCACTTGGACATCTTATAATAGTCTCATTATTAAAAGCACACTAGGAAGTGTTTCTAGCTTCAATCTGCTAAATTTTCCCTAAGCTCAACCACTACCAGGTCCAAAGTGCAATTTTCAAAAGTCTGGAGAAAAATTCATGAAGATTTTGGTATTTTAAAAACATTTCATCTAATGCATCATCCACGGAGAACCTCCAACTCAAAATAATGTGCATATTTAAAGAGAATTGGTCATATTACCAACTTGGAGAGAGAAAGAACTAAAAAGATGAAGAATTAAACCATAATAATACACTTAGAACAGTCTATCCAGTTAAGCTAAGTCACTGGCTCACTAAGTTACTACTTATCCTCTCAGCCAGTTGACCCTGCACACATTCATCTCTCAACTGCAAAACGAAGGGCCTCCTCTTAAAAAACATTTCACAATGTATTCTCCTTCTGCAATTTACTCTATCATTTGAGTTGTAACAATGTTACTACAACAGTTAAACAGTGTGCACAGTCAGTTACTATGGCTTGGTGACAAGCAGTAACAACTGACACTATAAATTCAAGATGATGGTTAACTTTAGTAACTACAGAGATGCAAGTTTTTATGTAGACAAAAATGGAGATGTAAAGTATTTCTTTTTAGAAAAAACACACAAATTCCTTGGGTATTTCTGTAGTTATTAGATAGTGAGGTTGTTAAAACTACAGACGAATCAGAACGGTGAAACCCACCCATGTTCATGCAATTTACCAAAACACCTACATAACCTGTGACCTGTTTCAGTAGCTGGTGTCCCATGCAGTTTGCATCAGCAGTTTAGGGCTCACCCTGCCTCGACCCAAGTAGCCACAGTTGCCCTAGATGTCTCAAGAACTGACCCACCAATACCTACCTGTGCCTGCTCCCCAAGAGGTCTTTCTAGCCTACTGCGTGAGGGACACAACCTGTTGCTCTGTGAAACCTTCCTAGATCCTATTTTGCCTTCTACCATGAGCTTGCTGCAAGGAGCTGACACTTCAGAGAGCAGTACTGGGAGCTTCATTCAGTACCTTCAGTACAAATTCAGTACAGCTGCATCCACATATGTGGCCACTAACTCATGTAACAGCATCTCCTCACACACACACACGTATGTGTGTACACGCACAGCCATTTGCGTGGAGGCTGCTATGTAACTCTAGGTTTTGGGGGTCAAATGGCTTTGAATTTCTCTGAGGCACCTTAAAGATAATGAGAAGACTGCTCTCCATGCACATTTTTCAATGACACTAAGCACGCTGTTTGCTTAGAGGCCAGCTAGAGGATGACTGTAGGACAGAAGAGAGAACAGGAAGCTGACGTGCAAATGGCCACACCACTTTCTGAAGCGGTCCCTGAGAAGGTGAGCTACTTTCAACACCTACATATTATTTGACTTGTTTAAAACAAGGTAAATGAGCTTATCCTCAAAGAGGACACCTTCAAGCATATGATACAAAAAAACATGTTTACCACTTACATCGTCAATGTCTTCATCATCATCTCCAATATCATCAAACTGGATTTCATCATCATCTCCAGGACCAAATGTGTCTGTTTCATTGATTTTAGCTAAAAAGGAATTTAGAGAAGTTCAGGAGCGCACTCACACTGAGTCAAGACAGACTAAATTTTCTTGTCCAATATGAACTTCCAATTTGAAGTGAGAAGATTCTTACCATGTTCTGGAAGCTCCCCATATGCTTTCAGACTTCTGGCTTCATCTGCATTGTACTTTAGAATAACATCAGCCTTGTTATCCTAAATAAGAATTTATTAGGATTTATTAGTCATCTGTGAAGGAAAAAAATCTCCATATTCACCATGGCAGATTAACAGCTATATGATACATAGAAAAATATCTTCTTCCTCTTTCCCCTCTAGCTCTTTTAAATGTGAAGAAAAAAAATGCTCATTTGTAGAATGTCTTAGAATGGTTTCAGTTGGAAAAGATCTTTAAGATCATTGAGCCCACCCACTAACTTCACACTGCCAAACCCACCACTAAACCATGTCCCACAGCACCTCATCTACATGCCTTTGAAATATCTCCAGGTTATGGTGACACCATCTCCCTGGGCAGCCTGTGCCAGTCCCTAATAACCTTCTCTGTGCAAAAGTTCTTCCTAATGTCCAATCTAAACCTCCCCTGGTACAACTTGAACTACTTCCTTGTGTCCTATTGTTCATTACTGGAGAGAAGAGATTGATCCCCACCTCACTACAACCTCCTTTCAGGTAGTTGTAGAGGTGATCATGTCTTCATTTCTTCTGGGCAGTAACTTAATTTTCTATGATAAGTGATTTGAGACGTTCAGTTTAATGCCTTTGAAATTCATCTTTTTTTTAGAGAACACAGGTAGTGAGGTGTTTGGTGGTCAGTCAGAAAGTGTCAAAACCTCCTAGATTTAAGTAGTTCAATGTGTGCAGTAAATGACAGTATCTTAAATGTTTTACAGCTTTAATGTACATTTCAGAAGCAGAATCTATCTTTAAACTGATGACAGAACACTAAAAACCATGAAGAAGCATTTACCTAATGAAAATTTGACAACGGTTCTCCAGTAATCTTTACTTTAGGTAAAATAATGCTGCTCTGTTTTTGGAAATTTAAGTAGAAATTATTCACTGACCAATTGGCCTCTTACGGTAAAAGTCTAAACATCAAAGCTCCAAAATTCTGATTACCAAAAATTCTTATAATCGCAACAAAACATCTGGTGCTTGGCTCAACTGTGCTTGTATCACAGGACTGAAGCATCAAACAGCTACATTTGAAAAAAAGTCAGGAGTGATGCCAATAAGCACCTTCACTCACAAAGTCTCAAGGTGTAACCTGCAAGAACAAGTTGAACCAGAATTTGTCATCTACTCCTGACAATCCTTCTGTAATATGTGGAAACTAAAAGTCATGATTTAGTGACTAAATATAAACTTAAAGAAAGTAAAAATAGCAATTTCCCCATGGTATCTGCTGCAATTTAATATTAAACAAAGCTGTTTCCAAGATATTCTTCATTGGAAAATGAAACTGGATTTTTACCTGGTAGTCTCTTAAGCCAACCAATATAATATCAGATGTATTTATCCAAACCTGAAAGAGAAAAGATACGTTATACTTTAGGCATTCCATCTCTGTTATATAACACAAGAGTAAAACAGCACATACAGGTTTACTGAGCTATGAAATGTCTCACTATAGCCACCATTTTCACCATTTTTGATCCAAGAATAAGTAGAAATATACAATTTTATATTTCAACAGTGAAAACAAGGTCATAAATACTCAAAGATGTTTTATTTCACATATTGTGGAGCTATTACTAAGGTAAATCAAACTTCTTTGAAGAAGAACCAACTAGGTGGTTTTAAGCCGTAACTTCTGAGAAAAGAAAAATACTACATGAGCCCACCACTCTTGCATGCTGAGGTCCACCGGGGCAACAATGGAAGAAAAATCTGACAAAGGGTGTAATGGACAAACACATTGAAGGCCACAAGAAAATAAACAGAGATGTATCTAGTAACTGACTATGCTAATCAGTCAAAGCAAAGTCAGAAGTCTTCAAAACAGGAGATGGCAACTTAAATGTACAAGACAGTCCTATTCCCATTCAGTTCTACATTTCCTTTCTTTTAGGCATGAGGAATAGATAAGTGATGCTTTCTGTAGCAAGAAATTAATTCTGCAGCACCCAGCATTTATCTGTGTACACTCTCATTACCTTCAACAGTTTATTGCAGTGTACTGCAAGGAGCTAGAAGGGCTCACAATGGTACCAAGACATGTGCATTCACCAGTCTCCAAAAAGATAGGTGGAACAATCCAGAGCAAACACAGTGAACATCTAGTTTTATTGTGAACAGACTGTCTGAGAGGACCTCCTCTATACTTTACACCAGCAGGGGTTAGAAAGCTGTAACATCTGACAAGGGCAAGAGGGGACATCATCCGAAGATGGTCAAGTCGAGAGCACAAACATGCGTGCCCAACTTCTCTGAAGGTACAAACTTTCACAGATGACCTTTGTATGGAAGTATTTGGGGAACAGATGAAGTGGGAAAAGGAATGATGGCACCTGAGGTGTCTGCGGCTCACAAACTGCCCTTATTGAACTGTTCTCAGGCAAGTCACACAGTGAGAAGATGATAATTATTCAGTTCCTCCCCAGATCAAACCAAGTGGGGTATCCAGCCTTGATTCTTATTGGCTTTGGGAAGCACCATCCAAAAATGGTGGCTTTGGACAACCCTCTTACACCCGTGTTTTCCTACACTGAGTGTCAATCTTCATGTTAACAGAAGTTCTCTTGCTAAGCTAAGTACAGATTTAATCTCAGATATAACATGCTGATTTTCCAAACAGTCATCAAGTTCAGCATCTACAATTAGGGAGCATCATAATATTTCCTATATATGTAATTTTCTAGCATACGAAAAACTAATGTTTCATAAGCAGATAAAAAAACTATCCCTTGAAATATATACCTCGAAAGGCAGCCTTCCAACTACAAGCTTCACACAAAAGTCAACAGAATGCCTATTTGTGTGCCAGCAAACTCGTTTACCATCTAAAAAGCAATTTGACATATTACATACAGCAGAAACATTAACTTTTGTAATGAGCTACACCTGTCAGTTTCTACAATTACATATAACACAATTCTCTATTGTCAAGCTTCAGAATTACCTTTTTTCTTAGTTTCCCTCTAATATGACATAACCTCTTCACACCATCAAAACATAGTGCCTCCAGTCTTCCATTGCCTAACATCTTGATCACCTGGGCATATTCTGAAAGAGATGGTAAAACACAGCAAAACTTCTAAATAAATATGGCTTCAGGAAACAAGCAGAAACTTTTGCCACTGTGGCCAAAATTTGCTGAAACATTTTATCCCACATGAACATCTCAGAGGAGTTTTGACCAGCCACAAAGGCTGCTGAACGTGTCACAGTTCTCATATCCTTATTGACGGTAATGTTTTCAAACACTGCTCCTTCCTGGTTGCAGCCATGCTTTTGTTCCCTCTGAAACACTCACTACAGGAAATTTTTAGAGCTATCAAGTCACACTCATAGAGTTTGAACGACAGCATCACAGCACCTGTCTTTAACAGACAAGAATCTCACGCTATCGAGTCAAGAGCAGAAAGCAGCACATCCCGTGCAGCCCACTGATACTGAATCCCTTCTGCGGACACTCCATGGGAAAAAAAATAGATACTCTTCTTGAAAGGACACATTCTGGTGTTCTCAGAAACCTTCTGAAAGGGAAGTACCAGGCTTCAGTTGAAAACTACAAAGCTTCTCTCCAACATCCACCCTCAATCTTTCACCTTGGATTTGATCTCATTCCATCACCAGAAATTACTAGTGAAGTACTTCACGCACACTATTAAGTTTGCAACATGATGTATTACTGTTTAACTGAATACAGCTTGTAAGAATTATAACCTCATTATTATAAAGCTTGTAAGACTTATAATACTATTTATGTGACCACACATACTTGCCAGGAAAAAAACAACTTTTAATCAGCCAGAGCTGTATTTCGATATTTTGAAAACCTTTCCTTAGCTCAAGTGCAACAAACCACACATGACTATAACTGAGAATAATGTTTGATTAAGTAGGTTTTCCTTGGGAGTTGAAGAGGACTGTAAGTTTTATAGATGCATAAAAAGCAACTCCTTTTTTGCTTACCACTGTCACAGAATATCAAAGCTTAAAAATTAGTTCAGTGGTGTCTTCTTCTACAGTGATTTAACTCAGCACTCTTCCTGTATTTCTAACAAATCAACTGATTAATGGGTCACTACACAAGTACTCTCGTATGTGAGCAATCACAAAAGTATGACACACAAGGCAGGGTAAGCCAAAAGGGAGGGGATGACATCCCAGTCATCATCTTCCAGATGGACACTCCTGTGGCTTACTTTACTGGACAACAGCCAAGTAAGGACCTTACCTATTGCTGCCGTTTTAATAATTGTTAGAGACATCCCAACGCAGGAACCAATTCAACCAAACCAGTCTCCTTGTCTAGAGGTTTTCAAACCTGCCTGGATGTGTTTCCATGTGACCTGATCTCCTAGGTGGTCCTGCTTTAGCAAGGGGTTGGACTAGAGCATCCTAGCCAGACTAGAGGTCCCTCCCAACCCCTACCATTCTGTGATTCTACCATCAGGGGGTAGGGGAAGAACAGCCAGATGCACCTGTTCTGACAGGTCAGCAACTTCTGAGAGCTCATTGAAGGATCCAAGAAACATGGTATAGAATGGAAAGTGGGACTGTGCATCCAAGAGACAACCAACAGCTACTGGCAACATGGTACCACATGAGCAGAGCTAAGCTAACTGCGTGCAAACCCTCACACAGAGCTCCTCAAGGGATTTCTAGGTAACGTCCGCACACACGGCATTACAATAAGCTCAAGGAGACAGAAACTTCATTCTTAAGTTGGTGAAGCTATTTAAAATTTCCCTTTTCCTAATGTTTTCCTCCTACACCCAACATGTCATTTTGAATTAAAATACAACCCCGGTAAGAATACTTGTCTTTATTCCATAATAACTGTGTTTCTCAGACATCCAGATACTTTGTGTATCAACGTCCATCGTATGTCACTTACAGTATCTGACTGAAAACAATGACATTGCCGTATTACAGTTAAAAACTCACCTTGCCCATCTTCCTTGAACACCAGTTCTCTTTTTTCCGACTCATTCTCATTCTTACCTCGTCGCCTATTTTTACCTCCTTTACCTAAATTAAAAGGGGGGGAAAAAGGAGCACATGTTACCACTGTCTCTAAATACAGCCACTGAAATAATCAGACTTATGGAGATTTCTGTGCTTGTTGTCTACATAGCTGTTTTGAGTATCCTATCCAAATCTGGGGTTTTTTGCTTGCTTTTAACATGTTTTGCTCTAAATTTTTAACCAAGTAGTAACACAGCATTTAAAGAGTAGAGCCGCCACTATTCCGGAGGCCCTAGTTGATCTGGAGCGACTGTAGTCTTCAACAGGGACTTGCAAAAGATCTGCACCTTTTCAGCTTTTGTGACCGTTGCTAGGAAATGCCTCGTCCATAACGGTGGGAGAACCCGATATACACAAACACCAAAGGACGGAAGACCAACTTGAGGGCCGTGCTGAAACCCCTGCAACACTCGGGGGATAGATGCTTACGTTCCAAGTGAAGGTGCCCGTTTTAAAAGGCACACACGTGGCGACAGAATTAAGTGCTCTTTATGAAAAGGAGCAGGAGAATGGGTCATCCCCGCTGTTAACCTCGCTCTTTCTTCGCTTCCTTTCAGCAGCAGGGTAAGGCAAGAGGGGAGAAGCGGCAGACCGCGGCGAGCGGGCACGGCTGCCCCTGACAGCCGAGAACGGGCGGGGCCTCCGCCTCCCGGCCGGCCAGGCCCCAGAGGCCTCCGACAAGCCGTAGGGCCGCGTATGAGCAGGGCCCGGCCGGGGCCCGCGCCCGGGAAGGGTCCGCGAGCGGGGAGGGGTAACTAGCCCGAGGGACCCGGCGGTGTAGGCGGGAGGGCTCTCCGCCCCCTGTCCGCCCCGCCCGCGGGCACCAGGCCGCGGCGGCTTCCACGTGAGAGCCGGCGGCATGCGGAGGGTCGTGCCCGGGCCTCTCCGGCGCGCCCGCAGCCCGGCCAGTGCTCATGGCTGCGGTGAAGGGCCGGGCCGCGGCGGCGGCAGGCCGGGCGGCAGGGGAGGCGCCTCACCTTTATTCTTCGGCATGGCGCCGTGCGCTCCGCCGCGCGCGGAGGGGCTGCGGACAGGGGCAGCGGCTCGAACTCCACGCGGCTCCTGCGAGGCGGCGGCGGCCGGGCGGGATGGGACGAGCCGGGACGGGACGGGCGGCGGGGCCGGGACCGGGGCTGCGCCTCACTCGTGCGCTCGGGCCGCCGCGCTGGCGCCGTTCCGACCCGCAGCGCCCCCTGGCGCACGGGAGGGCGGGCCGCGTCGCCATCTGCCGCGCACGCGCCCCGCTGCCGGCGGCAGGGCGGGGGGCGGGCGGTGCCTTGGGCGAGGGCGCAGCGCGATTGGCCGGGACTCCCTGCCGGGCGGGCGGCGGCGACCAATCAGGGACTCCGGCGGGGTGCTGGCGGGATGGCGCGGCGGGTGCCCGAAGGACGCTCCGGGGCTGTCGGCGCGGCGGCTCGAGTTTCCTTTTCCAACGCAGATCCCAAACAACTGTGCCGGCGGGCGCCCCGATGCCCTCCACGGTCGCCCTGGGGCTGGTCCCTGCCTGCGGCCGCTGCTCTTTCCCCTCGCTCCCCGTCCCCGCACTGGGCTTGGGGCCCAGCGTCGGGAACCGCAGTTCATGGGCGTGGCGGAGACTCGCGGTGGGTTTTAAGGGGAAAAAAATGAGGTGGTTTGGCACCTCTGCCCGGATGCACGGGCCTGAGAAAAACGTAGTTAAAAGCGATCGTGGGTCGAAAGGTGTGAATGTGGGATGGGCTGGAGTAAAGCAAGACGGTAGTGTCAGGGCCCCGTCTGACATCGAGCCCCCCTTTCTTCCTCTCAGGAGCTCCTCCAGGCTTACAGATTATGCCGCTTACACGAAAAATCGTTTCAAAACGTTTTTAGACAGGCAGGATCAAGCCCTGTGTGGGGCACAGGACTGCTGCACCCATCAGACACCTGGGACCCAAGACACGAATTTCACTTGGGATGCCCTCTCCTCGCCATGGCTTTGTTCTGACAGTTGCCAAACCTCCTTCATGTCCTCTTAGAGCTTGCTGTTGATATGCTTTGCAACACCTCTGGTTACATTCCTTATGTATTCTCTATCACAATTACTGTAATTTCACGTGGACTGTGTGACCTTAAAAAAAATCTTCCATCTTTTCCAGGTTACAAGGCTAAAAAGAATTACAGTTGTCAGTTTCCAAGTTGTTTGAGCTGCTGAAAGACGTGGCCATATAGAGTACTTAGGCATATATTCTCATTTTTCATATATTCTTATGTTTAGGAAGGTTTATGAATTACCAAATTCATGCCTCTATTTTGAAAATCCTGAGCAAGGCAGACATCACAAGTATTATAGAGCAGCCTCCCTTTGAGTTGTACTTTACAGTCAGGTGGAGTCGTTACAGGGTGTTAATGTCCTTCCTTGAAGGTCTTCAAGACCTGCCTGGACACGTTCCTAAGCGACCTGATCTAGGTGAACCTGCTTCTGCAGGGGGGTTGGACTAGATGGTCTCTAAACGTTCCTTCTAATCCCTACCATTCTATGATTCTATGATTAAGAGACTATCCTTGTACTTTGGTCTATAGCATTTACTGAATGAAAGTGTCTCTTTGGCTCCCTGTTTACCTTACAAATAGTGATCTGACTGAATATGCTGCAATATAGCAACATGGAAGGGCAATACAGCTGGGGAGGGGTCTAGAGCACAAGTCTAATGAGCAGTGGGTGAAGGAAGTGGGGTTTAATCTGGAGTAAAGGAGGCAGAGGGGAGACAGGTTGCTCTCTACAGCTACCTGAAAGGAGGTTGTGGCCAGGTGGGGGTCAGTCTCTTTTCCCAAGTAACCAGTGATGGGACAAGAGGAAATGGGCTCCAGTTGCATCAGAGATTTAGATTGGAGATTAGGAAGAATTTTTTCACTGAGAGGGCTGTTAGAGACTGAGCGCACAGGGGGCTCAGGGAAGTGGTTGAGTCACCATCCCTGGAGGTATTTGCGCACATGTGGTGATTAGGAACATAGTTTAGTGGTGGGCCTTGCAGTGTTAGGCTAGTGGTTAGACTCCATGATCTTAAAGGTCTTTTACAACCAAAGCAATTCTGTGATTTTAACTGACAAACACTTGCTTAGTAAAAACTCATTCTAGTTGGAAACTCACACTTTGCATGCTGCAAATGTAGTTCAGTGTTAAGTGATGAACAAACCCCAAACTTTTATAATTGGGCAGAATAAATGATTAACCAAAAAAGCATATTTTTTAAGATGTTTGAAAGTTTATTCATAGTAGAAATTTCAGTTTCTTTTGAAGACTACAAAACCTGCCATTAGACAGGAGTACAAGCAATGATATCTTTCCAGAACTGTTCATAGTTACATCCGGAACAGTTCTAATTACACATTAACAGCATGATTGGAACATTGCCTAGATCAGACTCTGAATAGAACAATCATTTAAAGTATTCAGTACAGGTTTGTTGGTTTTTTTTTTTTTTTTTACTAGCATTTCAGTTCTATGACAGCAATGCCAAGCATCTAACAGATGCTATTGTAATGGCCTAGAACAAGGTACAATACCACTGATTTCTTGGAACAGTACCTTAGACTCACTTACATGCCATGCTGAGAAAACTAGTATAAAGTATGATTGTATAGAATTGTAGAAAAATATTTTATCTGTGATTTTGTCATTTTTTAAAAACATTTTAAGTCGACTTCCCCTCCCACCCCCAACTAGGTTGCAAAATAATTACATCCCTCATAAGTACACCTTCCCTTTGATTAGGTCAAGAGTATCAAGATAAAGCTAATCATTTACATCATTTTCATACGTGAAAATTCATCTGTTAACCACTGCTGCTTACTAAAGACCAGTATATTTTGAATCTTTCCCTTCCAATAACAGAAAAGCACAGCTTGAGTTGGTATACCACATTTACAAAAGCAAAACACACACACACACACACACAAAATCCCAGACACGGAAATCTATTTTCTTATGCCCTTGTCTCTTTAGAAAAAAAGTTTTACATATTCTCTTGAAAAACTCCTTATGAAGTTTCATTCAATGTCATAGTGATTATGAAGAAAGAATGTTGCTCTTGCTGGATAAAGATGGCATTTATTGAGTATTGCAACTACGCTTTTCCCTCTGGTCCCTCACAC
Source organism: Colius striatus (assembly GCF_028858725.1). NCBI lineage: Eukaryota > Metazoa > Chordata > Aves > Coliiformes > Coliidae > Colius > Colius striatus. Next base: position 80,116,905 of record NC_084759.1, read on the forward strand.
TCTCGAGAGCAGTGAGTGGCAATTTTAACACTAAACCATGGCCTACATATAGAAAATTCACCTGTATCTGCACACTCTCCTCTTTTTATTCTTCGTGCCTAGAGTCACTTGCTACGTTTTAGAGACCAAGAAGCAATCCAGCAATGAATTCACACAGTGTGCCATTTACACTCACATTCTAATGGAAAGGTGCTGGGATTCAAAGAAGCATTGTGTGGATTTCTTTAGAGCGTCTAACAACTGCAGCTACAAAAACTTAAATGTGAAAGTTGTGAACATGGATCCAAAGAGGAGGCAAGGTACATAAACCCATGGAAGTGTAACCTGTAAAATATACCTCCTGCATAGATGGGTCATTTATACCTTGGGTTTAGAAAATAACTTAAAACCACGGTGGATCGAGACTTCAACACATTAGAGTTGGCATTTGCTAAACTGTCCTGTTTTATTAGCATTTAAAGTGTTAATCCTGGGCTGCTACACATGACAGAGTAGCAACATCTATATAGTCTAGACTATGTTAACAGCTTTCTTGAGAATGCACATGTAAAATGTAGGAGTTAACTTTGTCTAATGACCAGCGAGCTTGAGGGCCACAAAACATGGTTAAAATAAAACTGAGAGAACTTTTATTTTAACATGGATATTGCCAACAGTGAAGTGGCTTAAGGCTTCCTTCTTTTCGTCTGGTTGTTGGTAGGTATGTATATATACACGCTGAGAACACAGGAGAAATTCCTTCCTGAACTGAAATGCTGCTATTGACACAGTATTGAGTACTGTCATCACCCCTTTACATCAACAGTATCAGTTTTAAGTCTTTTGAGTTGACTGGAGGTGATGATCTTCAGCTGAGCACATGTAAGAGCCACTCCAGAAGGTACAGTGGTTTCTAGATGTTGATGAGCCTGGCGTGCGATCGCTCCTAGAGCTGAAAATACATGTTCTGAAAGGTAATGTTTTACTACATTCCTCTGGAACTGCAGAAACTGGTTCTAGTGAAAGATGCTGCTTTGAAGGAAGGGTAGATGCATCCTGTAGAGCTAAGGGGAACTTCAATGCTAGAGCACCAAGTAAGGGAAAAATGCAGATTGCTTGGAAGAGCTGTGTGTTCACACTTCCTAGGGCTATGGTAATTTAAGAATCCTTGTTCACAAAACCAATTCCTTCACAGTTATATGATGGATGAAATATCTAACGGATTTTTAAGGGCAATAAAAGTGGGATCCTTCACAGGGTCTAACAAAGGAAGCTTTCTCAAGGAATGCGGAAAAACTTGTGGCAGAAGGAACACTCTCACTTTTATTTGGAAGAAAGCTGTGGTGTCACAAAGGTAACTCTCCCTTTCAACAAATGTCTGATGACTTCAGGGAAACTAGCAAATTAATCAGCGTAAAAGAAATTTAATATCACTAACTCAATAAAACACCTTCTTATGCAAAACACAAAATTGCACCTTCTAGTTTTTAAATTGTATTGCTCACACAGGCCTGTTCACCCAGATCCATGTTTATAGCAGCCAGAGCTCCCAGTAGCCATTTTAATATCTGGAATAAGTTGACACAGCATATCGTTTCAGTGGAATGGGACACTCACTGAATTCAAACACATTCTGGTGCACTTTCTCATGTGGGCAATTTGGTCTTCCAAGGCTAGCCATCAAGATGTTCCTTTAATTACTTAAGATACTGAGAAGTCGAGAGTAGCAAAAGTTTGTACAAGTATTTAAAATGAGCCTTTAACTCTCATTACAAACTTGCTTCAACCTGGGGAAAATTGAGAGCACTCACTCTGAACGGCATTAACTTACGTGACTGGGACAACACGATTTTCATGGTAAGCAATAATGACCCTTTTCTAACCCCTGACAGATCAGGATGACTCTTCTCTCATTTTGCTTTGGATGTCAGTGAAAATGATCAGACAAAAAATGACAGAACATTAGATCCATCAGTTTTGCAACTGCAATGAATCCAGTTTAAACCTACTTCTTGCAGACTTCTGATTATTAGATTATTCTGATTATTATTATCCTGATAAAGCAATATGCTTTGCTTTATCTTCAACGTTGCCTTTCTTCTATAATGCCAACATTCACTGAACAAATCCTTTGCAGCTTAAACAAAAGTCACAGAATAGAGATAAAATATTAACAAATGATTATAAGAATAAACAATATAGAAATGTCCTCTATCAGAAACTATTTAGCAAGGATTCCTGAGTCCAGAGATTAGATGGGAGAAAATAAAAGGGAGGAGAGGGGGAACCGAGTGAGATATGAAGCGAGTTATCTTTTCTCTGGGGATATTACCTATCGTGTATGTGGTATGGTGAGACATCCACTGTTTACATTTTGAATACTATAAACAGTATCCTGATTTTCATAACATGACATGCGGCGTCAAAGACATGGAAATGTAGAAAAGACACAGGCAAGGAGAAATACATATAGTATTACATTCAATAGCTGTTTAACAGTCAGGCTTCTTTTAGAGCTGTCCAACAATACTGATTAACCCAGGTGAACTGTTTAATCAGACTTAATTGTCAAAATGATTAATAATATCTAAGTAAAACAAGGCATGTATACATTAAAGAAAACAGCACAGAAATGTACTGCTTGTGAACTGTTTACAAAAACATACAAAATGTTGGATGGCACAAAGTATATAGTGCTAATATAAACAGATTGTTTAAGCTAAGTGCTTAACATAAACTGTCCATCTCTACCTGTAACAAAGAATATTTTAGGGGACAAAAAAATATTCCTTATAAAAATAATGCTATGTGGTGCAGAGTGCTTTATTCAGTGTATTTTTGACAGAGGTGGCATTCGTAATTCTTCTGGTTTATTCAATCGCAAACATGACCGTTTTCTTTGTGTTTCCACTTGTCACTCCTTTTGAAGCTCCAGTAAGATCAGTAACTTGCCATCAACAGTTTAAAGCGAGGATAGATGAAAGCAGTAGCAGCAGCAGGAGCAGCAGCATTATAGGTACCAGCTGGGACAGAGTGTGCTTGCAGGTATCTGTCAGATATGTGCTACCTGTCGCCATGATTTGTGCTATCATCTTATGCCATGGTACCAAATATCTGGTTGAGGTCACTTCACAGGGCTGTTGAGGTAATTTTTTTTATACCTCTCCTCTGAGCAAGAGTAGAACGGCCGACTGGCTCCAAAACCGGTGACTGATTACGATTCAAAGCGGAGTAAGTTGCTGCCATTGCTCCCTGTGGGGCAGAGGAAAGAAACAAGAAGAGTATGCTGTGACTGGCGCACAATCTAGAGATCACGCAGTGCCAACAACCAGAGATTCTGAATGAGTTTTAACTTCCAGTCTGCTTCCAGCTATGAAACAGAAGCATTCCACTGCATTACTCAAATACCAGCAGTGTTAAGGGTGAGTGGTTTTTAGGGAAATAGCTTTCAGATCAATCTAAACCAATTTTGCCTTGCTTGAAAAGCCAGACCCAGAAGGCAGAAGACGGATCGCTAAATTAAGTTCCCTCTCCACGCTTTGTGAGAGAGTTGAGGAATGAAATCCCATCGGTAGGCTGTCTCTGATTATCACTTATATAACCATTTCAGTTTTCAATAAAATATTTAAAAATCACCCACATTACTCAGCGTATGATGTATTAAAAAAAGTTAGAAACTTGTGAGACGTGGGATCAGAACTTCCCCTCTTTCTACTTGTGCTTTTGGATGCTGGAAATTTCTAACAGCTGATTCAAAGAGTGTTAATTATACTCTTCAGTTCCCTTTTACATCACACGACAGATACTCTTGGATGTAGAAGTAGTGAAGGCAGAATGGAATACAGAAAAGTAGAATTCAATTATTTGATTTCTCTCTCCATATTCAAAGTGAAAAATTTTAGCAGGATCAAAACCAGATTGCGTTTCAGACAAGTGCAGAACAATATGATACTGTATTAATTAACACTGGCTTTTTGTCTTCTTTTTAGCTTATATTGTGGTCATAAAGTATACTGTTTTCTTTTTGTCACCATTAATTAACTCCTCTGAAAGCGTAAAATTAGCCAAACTATTTTTTAGCTCCCCTATAGTCACCTGACAACATTTTTCACAATCAGAAGAATGATTGCTTCCATGCTGGTTTCTTAAGGCAGTTGAGCCTTCCAGTGTCAGCCCAGTGTCAGTGTCAGTCCAATAAATTTCAAATCTAAGAAAATGAAAGTCTTTTTCAAATTTTTTAGATTTATTCTCCATGAGTGGATTCTTATGAAATTCTAGTACCTATTACAAGTTCACTTTGTGGCTTAGTCCCAGTCATAATGACTTTTAAATAGCATTTAGAGTAAACATGTGAAACAGTACTTAAAAAAAAATCCTTCTGCTTACGTTAATTTTGGCTGAACAGTAAACTGAACAAATATCTACTTACTTTCACTAAATGGGGCGCGTCCTGCCTGTTCAGCTGGTATTGAGGCAACTGGTCACAGTGAACTATCCAGGGGTGACTAAGAACTTGGGCTGCAGTCAATCTTTGATGTGGGTCAACATGAAGCATTTTTGAAACAAGGTCCTGTCAATAATATACAGAGTCAATGCAAATAACATGAAACCTTTGTCTTTAAAACAGCAGTATAAAAATACATCCACAATGTCAGTTTGAAACAGATGAAAAACTGTGCAGCACAGCTACCACTGTGTCTTTTGATTATGTGACTCAATACACGTTTGGTCACACAACAGGAAGGTATCCAATTAAGTGATGCAAAGCAGACAAACGTAACAATATGCACATTGGGCTACGGTAGAGTAGAATCCCCAGTACTCCAGTCTTTTATTTTCAACGACAAATAGAAGATATGGAGGAAATGAGTACTGAAAAAGGAAAAGTTAATAGAGATTATCCTCTCCCTTTTGCATGACTTCCCTTTGAATTCATTTTGCTGCTTATACTTTTGTTTTTCCTCCCTTCTCAAACACCTTTCACATGTTTCACAATTAAGTTACAAATTACATGAACAGATTATTAATTTTGTTTGCTTTTTAACTTTTGCAGAATGTATTAATAATTCTTGATTTCTCTAATAAAGTTATCATATGAGAAAAAAGGCATGAATATTTCCTTCTTTGTGCCAACAGTTAAATGATCTCTTTTGTCTATCATCTCAGTCAACTCTGAGATGAAGCACTATATTCTATTTACTCACTTCACATGGAAGTGGCTCTTGACATCCGATCAGATTTTCACCTTTGTTTTGCTACATCCTTTTCTACCACCTATTCAACTTCTGTTTTGGGTTGGTTTTTTATTCTTCAAATTGTGGTGGTGAGAACTGCATACAACCCTCACTGTTAAAACCAAATTTTTACACAGCAGCATAATATTTATAGATGGCTTGAAATGTCAGTCAGTAAGGGCAAAGCAAAAATAACATTTCTACATTAAGCAATTACCTGAGAAGAAACATGTAGCTGACAACTGGATTTAAGTTATATTACCAATATGGGATATTTTCATATAAACATTCTTTGCTTTGTAATTCAAATTAATAATTTGAATATAAAGACATTATTAAAAACAAAACTTGGGTATTTTTTTCATAGCTGATAGGTTTTTGGTTCATTCCAGACTCCCAAATACAACTCAATAGAATGGGAATGAAGCAAGAAGAAGCCGATGCTAACAAATTAGTGAAAACATGTTACCCTAACAGGTTGATTTGTCAATCAAATAGATAACATGGAAAATGGTTGAGTTATGAGAACAGTAAGTGACAAAGAACTTTACAAATCAATTAGCAAGGAAGAGCACAACATATGTAAATATTTTTTTTTCCCAAAACACTAGCACTTAACAGCAGCTACACAGAAGAGGTGTCAAGGATATTGTACACTTAAGTTTAGAACTTATTTTGCTGTAGAAAATAAACTTCTAAATAAAAAAAAGTTGCCTAAAATTTTTACTTAATATAAATGCAATAAAAAGAAAGTATACTACTATCAGGTTTTTAGGGGTTTGTGGTTTTTGTTTGTGGGGTTTGTTTTTTTGTTAAGTAGATATGACATCCTTAAAGACCAAAAGTTCTTAAAGCACTGAAAAGTATTAACTGCTCAAATCCTACTTAAAGAGTATTTGATAAACCCTCCTGTGTAACTTTGAAGAACTGACTCAAACAGGAAACTACAAAAAACTATTCCTTTTTATAGCCTGAAATAGTGGAGCATATGGTAATTATTGTAATATATCCATGATCCTGATTTAGACCGACTGCATGATTTTTTGAATGTCATGCTTCCACATGTAGTTTTATTCCAGAATTACCCACCATGGATGCTTGTACATGTGTCTGAATATCGATAAATTATATTTTATAAGGACAGCTGTTAACCATTGTAACATAGGGCATCCCTGTTTTTCTTCCTACATGCAAGTAACTGTTGAAAATATCATAAATAGGAAACAAATTTCTAGGCAGACAAAGGATCAGATTAGCATTTTAAAATACCCATGGGTGGAACTTACCCAATCATAAATGATACAACACATACATTACAAGCAACATGTTACATTGTGATTCATTTCTCATCTCCAAAAGAGCAAAGCAAATACACTTACCTTAGCTGTATCTGAAACAGTATTCCAATAACCACCGCTGAGAGAGAACTTTCCACTACCTATTCGGGCCAAGATCTCCTCTGGGGTATCATCAGGACCATTTGCGAAAGGAGTGTAGCTATTTAACCAAACAATTCCAATATTAGTAACTTCCATAACCTGGACTTCAATAGTTGTTGTAAATCTGATCATAATATTCAGCAAATTTAACAATTACAAGCAACAGATAGTCAAACAGATGTAAATTATTCTTAACACATGAAAATGCATTCAGATCTGTTCTTAACCTATGTATTCCCTTCTGAATGGGATCTGAAAGCTAGATTTTTTCCTAGACCAGTCTACTAGTGGTTCCCAAGTTACAGAAAGTATTCCTTAAGCCTTTCACTGAGTAACAAAACAAGCTGTTACAAAATGAAACGTGAAGACTTCATGATGAGTATGAAAAAGAGTAAGTTCTGTTTAATACTAGAGAAGGTGCAGCAGTTTTCATTTTTTCTCTATATGCATTCTTGCTGCTACCAGAATATCCACAATCAAAAAAAGAGATATATTTAAAAGCAGTTCCTTTTCACTTTTTTACTTTAAAATGACAAAATGTCTCTGATGATGTTAACTCTTAACCAAAGTGGCAATCTGAATAATCCACCATAAAAAGATAAAAACTATTTGGCAGGTGCAATAGCAACTATCTTTTGTGCTTGTGAAACTATAGTTGAATTTATTATTCATTATCTTCCATACAATTTGTTTCATATATAAATGCATTATTGCACTTGTTAGATTTTAACTGCATCACTTCACACTATCCACTGTCTGAATTTTGCAAACAATCATGCTTCCATACATTGCAATTATATTTGCAACATATATTTCCTTCTATTAGCTTCAGTAGCTGATTTTCATATGAAACAATCAGTTCTTACTCTAAATCACCATAAAGCAGAAATCAAAAGCCTAAAATAGATGAGATCAGCAGACAAGAATTTTTCACATCAGTCACTGCAAGTATATTCTACTACTACTGAAGCCAAAGTTGAGATTAATCAGTGCCTTGATAGAAACATCTTCATCAGGGAGATTACCTTTATTATTCTTTTTGTTTATATCGGTTTGCTATTCTATAGCAAAACAAACTAAAATTACTCTTACCCAGTAAGCATGGTATAAAGTAGAACACCAAGGCTCCATATGTCACATGCAGCATCATAACCTTGTCTCTTTAAAACCTGGGGGAGACAAATTTCCTTTTTTTAAAAAATGCTTAGGTTATGCTATTAAAACAGTAAAATTAAAAAATGTTAGTGTTTACAAAGTGCTGTAAACTTTTTGCACAAGTACGAAACAAGTATCTAAGTAACAAAAAAATTGCAATTAAAATAAATCAAGGCATACAAGCTATCCTGCTATTTACCTCTGGTGCAACAAAATTTGCAGTGTAACATGGAGTCATCAGAAGACCATTTTCTGCTCGTAGTTGCTTTGCAAAGCCAAAATCGCAAATTCGAATTGATTCTGGATTACCAGATTCATCAACATAAAGAATATTGCTAGGCTTCAGGTCTCTATGGACAACCTAAAAAAAATAAACCAAACCACTAAATATAATAAGCTAAACATACAGAAGGCTTTAGAATTATCTAAATTCTGCTCCTTAATTTCAAATCTCCCATCAGCAATCACTTCCCAAATTTCCAGCTTCTAACATCAGCTACAGCATTCTGATGCTCAGCAGTGTTTCGAGTACAACAATCTAACTTGTAAACTGTAACTATTGAAGTCCCCTCCAGACATCCCACTCCCCCCTAATTCATTTGTACAGGTAGTTCCAAGTGTCTTGTTCTAATGGGTGAGTATCTGTACTTCCTATTTTAACATGCATACCTACAAGGCCCTTTACATCAGAACCTTTGGTTAGTAACATCCTTTGGAGTCACAGACGTCTGTAGCTGCCGATGCACTGTTGTGCTACATAACCACACACTAGTTACTCCTGGAGCAACCATCTACATTCCATTCTCTTAATTCAGATCATCTGAATTAATTTCAGTGCAAACAATTAAGGCTTGATTAAGAAGGAATAAAGTTCTGTCAAAAAAATAATAAAATATCAAAGAGGTATTTCTCCTAACAGACTGTCATGCCAAAAGAAGCCAGTAGTGGCTCCCAAATGGCTGTTTTGCTTGAGATAGCAAACACTTGACAAGAACTGTAGAAGCAACTAAAGCCCAGGCAGAATAAGTCTGATTTTATTTGAAGTTATGTCACAACAAGCCTTAATAAAACCTGGAATGTGCAAGGATAGTCTTCAAATCTGATGACCCGATAAGATTTTCTTCATAAGGCAAATTAGCCTAAAGTCTCTAGAGTCTTTGCTTTCTGTAAATAAATGGGTATGTTCTGGTATAAGACAGTAGAGTGTATCTAAATTTCCTCTAAGTATTTAAATAGAACTTCTACGAAGGCCTTTGGCTTCCTGATCACCCTATGTATTTAATTAATATTAGCCACAACTTTTCATGGTTAAATTTCAATGGAAAGGACTGGGGTGAAATAATTTTAAGAAGGTAGTCACATTAGAACAAGAAGATATCTAAAAGTAAATAAATATCTAAAGGGTGGGTGTCAGGAGGTTGGGGCATCCCTTTTTTCTATAGTAGCTAGTAACAGGACAAGGGGTAATGGGATGAAGCTGGAACACAGAAAGTTCCACTTAAACATAGGAAAAAACTATTTCACTGTGAGGGTGAGGGAGCCCTGGAACAGGCTGCCCAGAGGGGTTGTGGAGTCTCCTTCCTTGGAGGTCTTCAAGACCCGCCTGGACATGTTCCTATGCGACCTGATCTAGGTGAACCTGCTTCTGCAGGGGGGTTGGACTAGATGATCTCTAAAGGTCCCTTCCAACCCCTACCATTCTATGATTCTATGAAGATACCTCTAAACTCCTGCAAGCGACATGCAGAATCGGCAGCTCTATATACTCTTCAGAAAGCTACCAGTCTTTCAAGAAATTAAGAAATATAAGACTCAGAAGCAAAATACTGCAGAGGGTCTGCAGATTGTAAAGCCATATGGTACAGTAAGGCTTTTTAGTAGAGGCTTTTTCAGCATGCAAATACTTGGAAATCTGAGATTTAACTTAATATCTGCTCCTGATAGCCCTCAGTTTTTTTTCTGTGTTTAGATAGAGTTTTCTCTAAATAATGAATGAAGTATCCTCCATTGCAGAAGTGAATAACCCCATAGTTTTATTCTAGTCAGTGTGGTTTTTTTTTTTTTTTTTTTTTTAAGAGATCATAAAGGAGGCAAAACCGAAAAGGTGGGCAGAGGAAGCAGCACTGAGTTGGGAATTTGGCAGACTTTTAGAAACAGTCTGCTTGAGCCGTACTTTTTTTGAAGAAGAAGGGGAAGCATTTCTCAAGCAGGACAAGCAAGTGTAACAACATAGTTCAAAACCAAATGCTAATTCCTAAACAATCAAAATATTTATGTCAAATAATAAACTATCCTCCTGATTTAAGCTGCTTTCTCAAAAGTGAATTTTAAAAATATATCAGATTGTTTAGGTGATACTGATGTTTTGCAGAGAAATAATATTTCATTTTAAAGCAAAAGAAGAGAAACAATATGCAGGATGTTTCAGTTCTTTATTTCTTAGAATCATGTTTTAGATTAGCAGTCTCAATCATCTACCTCCACGCAGTATTCTGCTCCATGATGACATGACACTTCCTGTTTATTTTTTTATGATGCCTATTGTGCCAACCCTTCATGTCTTTATGGTGGCTAATACTTTTAGAATAGTTTGGATGAGAGTCTGAAGTATTGCTTTTACTGAAGAAGAGGATTTAATTCCTTGCTTAGCTAATTCTTAATTTCAAAACTATTCTATGAATGTCCACGAGAAAACTCCTTCTGGGAAGGGCTCTGGAGACCGCACACAGATTCAGAGGTTGTCAAATCAAATATTGCCTAATATCATATTAGAATGAGCTCCTTCAGCATCCAAATGAGCTACACAAAAGGAAAATCCACTGAAGACAGAGAGAACTCCTCCAGACAAAAATTAGACTACTGAAATGCTCACTATTTACATATATGACCATCTCTCACGTGGAAGTGTACTTAATATAAGGTGACCCAAACATTTCAAAAAGTCAGTTTCAAAGAGCATGTGATCTAATGCAAGCTAAAATGCCAATATTTGCGGAGATCTATAATAAACAAAGGCCCCTAAAATCCCTTGCTTGATGCAAGGGTACTGGGTGGTTTTTGGCCATATGCAGTAAAAAGGAACCAAGTTATGATTTTTATTATTCTATTATTTCTATACAAAAGGTATTGGAGTTTATTCATAATTCCCATGGAAGCTGCTGTCCAAGGATTCCAGTCTGGTCCACGCAGGGCTCAAATAAAACTCCACATGTAAGCAAGTAATTGAAGAGAGTGATAGATCACAGAGTAAGCCACACCAGATAACTTTGATCATAAGTTCTCTGAACGAATGGCTCCCAAAAGTGACAGTATGTACTGAACTGTTATTTGTCTCTTAAAACAATTTAAGTACTATGTGTTCCAAAGCGTCTTCTCTTGGATAATAACATTAGGTATTAGAGGCTTGACTTTTCCTTTCACCATTACTTTCTGCTTTTTCTCTGTTCCCCTTTCCTTGTTTACTTCAAAATGCAGCACAATGTGTATACTTGCCGTGCAACCATCAAACTGGCCTTCTCTATCTTTAAACTATTTCCTCTGTCTCCAAATTCATTTCCTGAAGCATTCATTTTCTCTCTCCTAACAGTCCACTCACTACAACATCCTGACTCGATGGCACAGGACTTGCAAGTCATAAACCATGTTTCTCAAAACCAAGAAGTGGAAGAAACTACAAGTGTGACAGGTGGAAAATAATTTTTCAGTATCTATCACAGGATGGAGTTGCAATTACATTAGGTGCCACGGTTAAGCAACAGCACTGATCCTAGCAGTTCTTCCCACTTTACTTCCTCGCATATCCTCTCTATTAGTCATTAGCGGCACCTTCCATGAAACTGCTGACAGTTTGCATGAAGGACAACAGAAGTAGCTGGATATCTACACAGCTGATGAGGACCGTTTTTACTTCAACACAGATTCCTACTGGAATGTAACTACCAAAAATATACGAGTTTTTACTTCTGACAGAGAATATTAATATCTGTAAGCATGAAAGACAAGATAGATACACAGATGAAAACTTACCCCTTGTGCATGGAGATATTCGACTGTTTTTGTTATTGTGAACAGAACAGCACTAGCTTCTCGTTCTGAGAAAAACTTTTGCCTAAGAATTTTATCCAGCAGTTCTCCTCCTTTCATGAGCTCTGTTACTACGTATACATATTTTCCATCGTCATACACCTGCAAAAGTACATAGATATAAACTTCAAAATGTTTTTTCTCTGCTATGTTCCTGAGAAATGCAGATAGTGCAGGTGCATCAAAAAGCTTCTTCAATTATTTTTCCCGTTATTTCTCACCCTACACACTATCCAAATGTTATTCATCTTCAGAAATGAACACAAGACCTTCTAAAAGAGCAGAGAAAGAGTAGCAGAGAAAGAGTAGCAGAGAAAGAGTAGCAGAGAAAGAGTAGCAGAGAAAGAGTAGCAGAGAAAGAGTAGCAGAGAAAGAGTAGCAGAGAAATGACAGAACATAAAAATACTGGCATATGAAAAAGGATAAATAACACACAGCTTTGCCCACATAGTTTACTGAAATAAATTAAAGTAGACATGGGAGAAATATAGTAGCAGTAATAAATGGAAACTAGTCAAGGTGAAACCAGAACTTATTTTAGAAGAAAATCACTAAACTACAAATATGAACAGAGATAATTCCAAATGGACAAAAAAAATCATGAAAAACCAAAAATCTAAGTTTACCTCAAGTAGCCACTGTGAACACTTTTGTATTTGTATACAATGTTGCTGAGAGCCTACAACTTATACATTACTCTGCACAAAAAGCCTGTACCAAAGTCCGAAATTAATGAAATATATTTTAGTCCTTAGTTCTAGTTATGGAAAATGTCTTAATTTTTACATGACTTTTATCTTCCAGGGAAATACTAGTTGAGAATTATTTATATTAGCACCAGGGGGCACTACAGACCAAACATTTAAATTTAAGCATTTAATTTCAGTTGTACTTTCTTGGGGTTTTAACTTCATCCAAAAAAGTGATTCCTGCTTTAGTGAAACCTTTTGCAGACTGTACCTTACTATAACCTCAACCAAACTTATATGGAGATTTGGAACTATTCTCTTCAGTATCACATGTGAAACAAAAACTAGTTTAAATCAGAACAGTTATCCAAGTTGTAGTGAAATAAATTTAAGAATAGATATTGGTTAAATTAAAGAAAAAGTTTTCACTCTAATTTTCTTGTCTTCATCTGCCTGGGAAATACAGCCTACTGAAGTTCTAAGCTTAGTAATTTTTGTACTTCTGTGGTCTTAACTATAATAAAATTATTTATTTTGTCATCAAATAAAAAAGAGGAAGAGTATTAAAGAAAGAATTTCACAGGATTTACAAGCTTATGATCTTAGAAATCCCTCATGTCTTCTGCTCTTTATGTTTACAGCAGTTTTTGCCCCATGGAATATAAATGACTGATCATCTGAATATATTTGTATTAGGACTTTAAATGTTATGCACTATTAAAAAGGAGAATGATACAAATCTAGATATTGCCATCTTAGATATTTTTTTTAATGGCCATGCTCCCTCTAATTCTGGTATAACATAAGGAAATGTGCTTACTTCATTTGGTAAGACAAGGCAGTAATGGTTTTACATTGAAGGAGGACAGATGTAGACATGAGGAAGTTCTTCCCTGTGAGGGTTGTGAGGCACTGGAACATGTTGACCAGAGAGGCTGTGGATGCCCCATCCCTGGAAATGTCCAAAGGCAGGTTGGATGGGGCTTTGAGCAACCTGGTCTAGTGGAAGGTATTCTTGCTTACAGCAGGGTGTGGGAACTAGATCTACCTGATCTTTAAGGTCCCTTCCAACTCAAACCATGCTATGATTCAACATAAGAGAGTACACATATCTCAGTACTAGAGGCATTCAAGCAAAATTTGCATTTGGTTACTATTTTATCTGTTACTCCTTGATGGTCTTGTCAGCCTGCCAATAAAAAGCCCTCCCTAATCCAACCAAATCATTCCCCCAAACCCAACTTCTCTCATGGTATTATTGATTTGGTTGCTTGCACTGAATACTGTTGAAGTTTTCTTCGCAGTTAAGTGCACAGTATTATGCTGACACAATAAATGACACACTAGTTTTTAAATTGAACTCCTGACACATGCCAAAGATCAGTTACTATGTCTTCTCTACCAGGCAAACTGGCAGAAACTATTGTTAAGGAACAGATGCAGGCATATGAACAATGTAATGGAGAAAGAGAACACGGTTTTTGCAAAGTGAAGTAAGCTTTCACACACATACCATGAGGGTTTTTAAACTCAAGCACTTGGACAGAGAGATTGGCTATATTGTATTCAGGCTTTTAAAATGTTTCTGAAAAGATTCAATAACTCAAAACAGAACAAAAGTTGCTATAGAACAGCAACTAATAGGTAAAAAAGGGTAAAGTACATAAAATTGTCTGGCACAGGAAGTTTCTAGGTAATGGCTTGTTGGAAGTTGTGTGCTTCCTCTGTTCTTACACTGTTTCCTAGGCATCCACTAATGGCCACTGTCAGAGGCAGGATATTGGATAAGACAGACATATGAATTAGCACAATTATAGGTCCTTGTTTTGTTTATATACAGTGTAACTGAAAGAGACCACTGATAACAATCAGAAGGAAAAACCCCAGAGGATTATGTATTGCGGAAAGAATTTGTTCTTTTGAATATCTATTGTTTCAATCCCAACACCTTCACATTTGAATAAAATTGAATTGCATAAGAAGGCTGAGTAAGACTGAAAACTTCCATCCCAAGCTAAACTCAAATAGTACTAACATTTATTCTTCCAGAACAGTAATTTCCAAAGACATACACACATAAATGCTGAAACATATTTTTAGGCATTTCAAAGTAGAAACATTTAAATTTTGGCACGAAACTGAATGAAAAATTGAGTTAAGGCAACACTGAGTTTTATTTGTATACACACATGGTGCTTTTGATGTGTTTGAGGCCTGAAGTACTCCTTATTTACCCCATGCATTTGTATTAGGACACTGAAAAATTAAAACATTGTGTAACTACCCTAAGAATTTAACAAATTACACAAATTTCTGTTAATACAAAACCTATACCTCTTTCCTTATATTGGACATAGTTCCATAAACTCTGCCTGGGTAACTGATCTGATATAGATATAATAGAGAATTACAGTCTACTGTCTTTCTTCCTCTGTTAACTTAAGGGGTTTTTTTTGTAGTCTCCTTTTGCTATTTGTATGTGAGTGAATGAAAGATGGCTCCTGCTAGAAGATGACTGGTGATGATGAATTAACTAAAACGTAAAATAATTCAGCATACATGGCAAGTTTTCAAGGCTGCTCAGGATTCGCTGCTGACAATGTAAAATATTCATAATGATGAAATTCAGGTAAGTGCTCACACTCCTTCCTGCTTAAATAACACAACCTACATTACGAATTCAAGTAATGCATAAACCTAGCATGCAGCACTAAAAGCAGAATGAATGCTGATGCAGGTTCTGTGTTAGCACAGTTGTTTTCCAGTAGCTTTATTGTCCAGCTGCGTGAAACAGAGCAAGCAGAAAGTGGGACTGTAATTATGATATCTAGTTTGCAATAAGGTAAGCTCCATAGTGGGCTCCCTTGTACATCTGACTGACTTTGCTCTTCCAAGAAAGGGTCAAACTACATGACATTGATTAAGTGAAGATAGTTTATGTCAGAAGAACTTCAGGCAGAGTCCTCCAGTACTCATCTCCAAGTATTTATGAACTACTGTTTTAATGACTTCAAAATGTCTGAGAATATCCTTTTAGCTGAGCTCAGCTTCCTGGAAATGGTTAGCTGTTTTGTTTGAGGTTGGGTTTTGGAGACCAGAATACTTTCCTGCAGACTAAGAAAGGCATTAAGTATATGGCTTTTTACTTTTTAATCCTCTTTAATGCATAATAAATAAGACAATATTCTTTTTCTGTTAGATCATCAGAACCTATGGAAAAGCCTCTACCTTTCAACTTAAGTTATTCTTTGCTTTCATGGCCAAATGTTTCCACAGTCAGAACAAATAATCCAAGAAAAAAAGCAAGCTAGACAATCTTCCATACAAAAACCATATAAAGACACAAGGTAAAGAAATGTGACAACCACGGATATGAAAAGGTTCTGTCCACTACTGAGTAATACTTGTCACTGTTGCTTTCAGTATTATGCTAGCAGGTAGTCTTAATTATATAAGTATATATATTCTTAAATATATAAGAATATGCTTAAAAAGTGCTTTTGGCTACTGTAAACTAAAGCAGATTTGAAGTTAACTAAGAAATCAAAAAATTTGTTTGTTCCTTTAAAAATACAGCAAACGTTAAATGAATTATTCCTGTACCAGAACTTAATTAATCCTTCATATTTGACTGTTTAGGATTACACTGTACCAAATTATGAGCATCTTTAAAAAATGACAGTGAGACATCTCTGTAAAATCAAATATTTAAATAGATTGCATTAGGACACTGTTTTATCTTTAAATACTGAAAAATACGATCATAAATCTAAACCATGTAGTTTGTCTGTCGTCTCAAAAATCAGAAATGTGAGGCAATTGGAATACACTAAAGGATTTCTCTAACATACTACTTACATCTTTTAGAGTAATAATATTTGGGTGCTGTCCATAGCGTAGCAGGATTTCAATCTCCTCTGTTGGATCTCTTTTACTCTTGTCAATAATCTGTCAGAGCAAACAGATACACAATTCTTTTTTGGAATATCCTAGAGTGTGACACTTTGGTGTGCTTACTCGCATAAACAGATTATCAAGAATAATAAATATTGCTTAAGTCTACGGATTATAACCAAACCAAAATTTGTTAATTTGGAACAGCAAGGCAAGGCAAAATTGTTGGAAAATGATTTGATCCCTCAGGCTGTGATAAATATTATGAGGCTGATTACTAGATTACTAGTCATCCAACATTTAATAGAACAGGAAGTTCCTAATTCAACAAACAAATATTTACTGCAGCAAAAGACAAAGCAAGAGAGTAAGGGAATCAAAAATAAGAAAAAGGAGAAATTTCTCAGAGTTAATTCAGACAAGCATTCCATTATAAAAGTTAATTTGTATCTCTGGAGGCTTCTTATCAGGGTCTGAAGTTGTCCCTGTACAAACAACCAAAAATATTACTTTGTCCTACTTAAAATGTATTCTTATTTTTCTCCTTTTTTTCCTCTCCTTCCAAACTGTAGAATTTCCTCTAATGTCTTCTCCATATCTATCTTACTCCTTTTTCCTCTTGACATCCTTAAGCCCTTACTGCTATCATCACCATCTTAACACATTGGATATTGATCACTTTATCATTTTTTTCAGGATTCTTTGAGGGGAGGAAAGTGCTACAACAGAGGCAACAGAAGAGTGAAGCAAACTTCACAATAAATGTTATGGCTTGGAGAATTAACAGCTATGCTAGTACTTTCTTCCAGTTTCAAGAAATTACATCACATTGCAGGCACAGAAGTCAATTTTGTTCCTGGCCAGAACAAGGACAAATATGTAACTATCACATTGAAATTGGAGGGTTTCCAGTAGACAATCTGTGTACAAGGATACAGCAAAATATAATTTAACTTCATATTTTACATATTTAAGTAGTGAACAGTTCCACAATCCGTTAAGAGAACCGCCTTATAGTACAGGATTTAAATCCACCCTCCATCCTTTTAAAGTCTGCTAATCCCTACTCCTGCTTTTCATAGTAACCATTTAACCCATAGTGTTAGAAAGACAAAAAATTCTATCATTCCACTTCTGGGAACTCTACTGATTTCAACTAAGAATTTAATGCCTTCAATGAAATGCTAGAAAGCCCAATGGAGCAATATGAAAACAAAATTAGAAACCTTGTTAAAAACCAGCAAGCAAAGATAAAGAGCTGGTTTATTTTGGAAGGTGTAAGGCACTTAAGCACTATTATGAACTCCTAGCTATCTGACAATTTATGAATCTGATTTGGAAACAAGCCCCCATCTATAATTATGTTTAAATGAAAGTAATCAGTGGCATTTAAAAAAAAAAAAGTCAGCTTTTCCTAATACCTTTCCTTCTAGAAGCAGTCATGTAACTCCCATTAGTTTTACCATATTTACAGAAGCGTTTCAAAGGCTGAAGACTGCTTTTCACTACCCAAACCAGTATATAGATAACAAAACCCATAGCAATACTATAGAACACCTGTCAGTACATATTACGTTTGCTCGATTAGCATAATTCAGATCTGCATATTAATATGCTATGTTCTTTATGGTAAATAAGACCAATATCTATGATGCTAAAAACCTGAAAACAGTATGTTTTGCAACAAAGTATTACCTTTACAGCATATTCCATGTTTGAAGCTTTATGAATGCACCTCTTGCAGATTGAGTAAGACCCGACTCCAATATCTTCCTTTACTTCATATCCATCAGTAAACTGAATGCTGTTCCTGTGCAACTGCTACCAAAATAACATCATCAATTGATGAATACTCTAAAATATGCAATTGACCTTTATATAAAAAATAAGTTATTGAATTCCTACTGATTTGCTTTGAATGTTAAATTGATGGCTGTACTAGGTCTAAGTGATCTAAATAGCCACCACCTTCTGTTTGATAGTAGTATAAATTATACATAAGACACCTTGTAAATAACTGACAACATGATTTTTCTGGTTACTGGTTTATTAATTTAGAGTCTGCAAAACACAGAATATCAGAAGACTACATGACAAAATAATGTTAAAAAAGCATTGCTATTCCTATTATCTGAATAGATGAATGCCAGCTGGAAAATTCAGACATACTGAATAGAATCAGATTAACTGCAAATTGCATGGAATGAGAGTCAAAAACCCTTTCACAAAAATAAAAAGCTGAAAAAAGGACAAGTGTTCACTCTTGTAAGGGAAGGAAATGGTGTTCAGTGTAAGGAGTTTGTGCAAAGGATGTAAAGCATTTGCAGGAAACCATCTGGGTATCCTGCAGCACAGAAAAGAGGAAATAGGAGTGAGGAAGTAGTTGAGGGGCACAGAGGAAAGGCAGCACAGAACCAGACTTTTACAAGAGGAGGAAGCCATACACAAATAAAAAGCATTTCATTGACAAAACTATGTGGGAAAGGAGCATAGAAAAGCTTGCAGAAACTTTTAGCGAGACTTCAGGATCAGAAGTCATTCTGATCCATGTCCCAAATCAGACAGCTTCTTTAGAATAAAAAAGGACATAAAACTCCTTGAAATGTAAACAGTTTACTACACAGGAAATAGATAAGGTATACAAAGACTCATGTTATGACTATTCTAGACATAAAGACGATTAAAAAAAACCACAAGAGATATCCATGTTCCAGATAAACTGTTTTTTAAAAATTCTCAGATGTTTGCAAAATACTTTTGCAGTGAAAACCATAAATAAAAACAATGGTCCAGCACACCTCTGTATTCGCACCTGTACACTAGTAAGTTTCCAACACAGTTTAGATGACTAGGTAGTTTTCACAACTCAGCCTTCCTTGGTAATTATGTATTATTAAAAGCAGAAAGAGAAGGCAGAAATAAGTATTGCAGTTTTCTTTCCTATATACACATTTGTCTTTTTTCTGGTGGCTATAAACTCTCCAGTGATGAAGCATGCTTTTAGAATGACCTCAGCTTTATAAGGAGGCAAGGCAAGAAAGGTCCACCTTTCTTGTCTCTCACAGAATTGCACCTAAGCAAAGGTTTGTTGTCCAAATATAAGTAGTACTGGCAATAATAGAATATATAAAAATAGCAATTGCATCAGACTATTAGAAGTGACAACCTCACGATTATTAATACAGGAGACTGTACTGGAATCACTGAATCATAGAATGGTAAGGGTTGAAAGGGACCTTTAGAGATCATCTAGTCCAACCCTGCTGCAGAAGTAGGTTCACCTAGATCAGGTTGCAATCATTCTAATATTGCTAGGAAGCAATCTTACTGTGTGTTCGGTAACATTGACTTGTATGATGCAATCAAGTTAGTCACAAAATATCACTGATTAGCAGTAGCTTGGAAGGGGGATAATTTATCCCCGGGTTGTGGGTTCTAAAATGCACAGTAGTCTCACAACATCCAGATAAAATTCAGATGTACTCCAGTGCCTCCCACTGCACTGCAGGATACTTTCACGCACACAGGAAAAAGACCAAGATGTGTTTTTCCCCTCTCCACTTTATAATTATGGCTTGATAGTAACTAGTTAATACAGTACAGATATTCACATCAGTGGCTGATCAGTAATTAAACAGGTCCTGCACTTTCAGAAGTTTTGTTTGGATAAAATAATCTGAAGTTTATTTTTCTTGTGTAAAGCTGATAATGATTTTACCAGGATATTTGATTCTGTTACAAAGGAAACAATCCCTATCAAGAGATAATACTGCTCTATTGACTTTTTTTTTTTTAAAGCAGATAAACTCACCTGGACAATTGAATGCACTCCAACAGTCTGCATTGCTTGGCTTTCATCATCTGATGCAATAGCTACAAAACTAAATCCCCGAAAAAGTTGATGTGCATTAGCACTAGGTGGGATACCAGGAGAATCTGAAAAAAAACCCATGATCTACTTACAAGCAGAGTTTTTAAAATGCAGAGACAAGATTGTCTACTCTGAAGAGAAAACTAGAGCTTTATTCTATAAAGTACACAGAAAAGTACACCTTAAATTTATAAAGACAAAAGTTTTTACTGTATTTTGAATGGATCAGTGTAAAACTATGCAGAGACAGATTGCACTACGACAGCAAATTTGCTACCTGAAATCTGAAATGACTAAGCTTCTACATATACATATTAGACACAAATTAAATGAAGCCACAGAACATGGCCTTTAAGGAGACACAGATAATATTTTTCAGTGAAAACAACGAGACTACTTAGATAAATAAAACTGAACAACTGAATTGTTTTGATGTTGAGAATTACTTAATTTTTAATATAGGACAACTCAGTTGTTCCTCATGACATATTTACACCAAAGACCACAAAACCTTTTATGAATTATGGAACATTTGTCTGTGAGCATTTCTTTAGCCTAGAAACATCTGGAAGAAAACGATACTTTACATAAGCTGAACAGGAATAAGGATTCTATTTTTTGAATACCTAAATTGTTTAATTCTTCTCTTTTTACCTTTTGGAGTTTTTGCTGTAAACTCAGGATCAAAATAAAACGTATCTTCAGGTCTGCCAGTTGCAGGTTTAAAAGGAGGATGAATTTCTCTCCTGTATAATTTCTGAAGAGAAGGTATAAGTCAAAGTGAATTAAAAAGCTATACAACACCTCCACTTAACTAAGAAATTTACTGAATTAATTTTGAATTAGAGACTTACATTCCAATCTATTTTGGAAAAGAATGCATGTCTCTTAATTTCTTCAACTCCATCTGGACCTGCTCCTTTTATAAGGAAGAAAAAAGCCTGTGACTTATTTTTTTTTGGTCAAAAGAATGACTAGCAACATTATTTTCTTTTATGTCTGTTGCATTAATTATAGACTCATGAATAGCAGAAATAACAATATTTTTTTGATTATTAGAAGAGCAAATAGGCAAGCTATGTTCTTACTTCAAAGCCTATTTAACACAAGAAACTCTGAATTTATTTAGCCAGTTTAATGATCACTGATTTAATCAATACTACAATCAAATTTAAAATACTCTGCCAAACACTTTACCTAATCTATTTGCTGGGTTTCTTTTGAAGAGCATTCGCAGAAGGCTCTGTGCTTCAGGACTCAAGAACTGAGGCATTCCAAGCTTGGCCCTACAGAACAAAAATAATTAATAGCATACAAACATACTTAGGCAAGAATTAACTGCATTTTCCCTGTCCTTTTTCATTCAACAAATCCATATCAAACAAAACAGCATCACTGAGGAATTGCCTTCAGGCATCAGAAACAGAGCAAAAGTGCTGTCAGTCATGTAAATCTGTAATTTCTATTACTTTTCTGTTTTAAGTAGTATAATATTTTCAGTAATGATTCAGGAAGTAGAGGAAGAGGCAGTAAAATATGTAGAGAAGAAGAGTTACAGGATAACAGTTTACAAACTTGTACATTTTTATAATATGCCTCAATCCATTTTTAAGTCCAGCTATTACTAAATGACACAAAAACCAGCAAATCCATTCTAATAGTACAATAAAAGACATTTTATAAGAGGTAAGAGAACTACCACGGTATGACACACACCAAGGACACTCAAGCAAAACAACAGTAAACCTAAGCTGGAAGACAGAAACTGTATTTAGGTAAGAGAGATCTTGCAAGATTAGCAGGCAAAACAATAAAAAGATCACTCCTTCCTTTCTTTTTGCTGCCCCCAAACCATTTCAAATAATTGCTTTCCAAGTTGCCAGTCTTGAGTTTTTAGATTTCAGTTTGTAATCCTCACCATATTTTTCTCTTCTCCATTTAATACTGAGCCTCTATCCTCCCATTCACCGTTACTAGATTTCACTTTTTATTCTGTCCATGATAAGGACAGATAGAATTCCCTCGTTTCCATCTCTCATTCAAATGTAGATTTTTTTTTTTCCAAAGCAACCCAAGACACAAGCTTTCTCTGTGTTTCATTCTAAAGACATGATTTGCCTTGTGTTCCAGTTACTCAGAGATGTTCACGTCACTTCAAGTGCTTACATGTTGTCATTGATTCACTATTTGTTACTTTAAAGCTGGAAGTTACTAAATTTTCCATTCCTTTCAGCATTAAAGAGCCGGGGCAGTGGGACAAATCTTCCCTGATTGCCATACACCACTATCAGCTGAATTATTTCTTCCTGATGCCCTTTATATGCAATGACATAAACTGCATGCTCACTTGATGCCATTGTCTGCAAAAGCACTACAGTATCACTTAAAATATTATTGAAGGACAGAGAATATACAACTAATTATGATAGGACTGTGCTGGAGTGAGTGGAAATCTTTGTCCTATTATAATTGAAAACATCTCCAACAGTAAGATGCAGCCCTGGAGGTTCAGTATAAGAGGTCAACTGCTCAGAAAAAAATCTAAAACCAGGCCAAAAACATAACTGCAATTCATCTTATGGAGAAGTGACCCTATTGAACAGAAACAGAAAACGTAAAAGAAATTCTAGAGGACTGGCACATACTGCAGTCCACAGTGGAGTGAACTGTAGGCCCTTGTCATTGTTCCCTTTCCATCAAAGGGGAGTACCTTTCATAAAATCCTTTACTGGTCACATGACACAGCACAAGAAAAGGTGATGTACAGGTCCTCACATTTCCTAGGTTATCTAACTACATGAATGACAGCAATTTTTTTCTGAAATTCCTGATGGGCCAAGAGAACATTTTGTATGAAAGCACATCTCTATAGTAAAGGAAAAAAGATGCTTTAAAAAGTTAAATTTATTGCTGCAAACCATTATTTCATCAAATTGCAGTTTCTCAGTTTTAGGTAAAACACACAAGAAAAAAAACCCAACACTTGTCTTGGTAATGTTGTGAGAAATAAAAAGTCCAGAAAAAGAAGAATACTTTTTCTGTGGATTTTCATGAAGGTAAGAAAAGTAATATATCTTAAATGATACACTATGAAAATATGAATTTGTATTCACACCTGTCCATTTTAAACAGTTCAATGAAAAATTTAACCAGAAATATAGTACATTTCCTAGTATACAAAAAATAAAAAGAAAACATATTGCCATTCTTAAGGGGCTAGACAAAAAATGTGAACTTATCAGAAAAGACTTTAAACTATCTCCTGTTTTTCAGTTATTCACATTACCAACAGCATAAGATTGGTATGTATTTAATAATCATAAGTGTATAGAACATTAGAAGAGAGGTAAAGTTTCTTTTCTTCATATCACATTTTTCGTGCAGCTCTCTAATAACAGTGATAAAAGAAGTTGGAAAGGGAATTAGAGGTACATGCTCAGATGAAATGTGAAAGTAATTATGAATGTCAACTAACTGGGGAGATGTAAGGAGGATACTCTACATGGCAGCTGAATACAGAAGATTTTTGTAGCAACAGTGGAAAGACTGCTGAGGAACAGAGTGGAGTCACATGCAGGCAAAGGAGAGAAAGATGTGACTCGTGAGACATGGATAGAAAAAAAAGCATGTATCCTAAAATAAGTGCAATAAAATTATCTCAGGCTAGCTTCTTGTAAACAGGAGGTGGTCAGGAGTTTATGCTTGCTGTGAATAGATAGAACTTTTCAGTTAAAGACATTGAACAATCACAACATGAAGATTTGAATTGGCATGGTGTTGAGGCAGCAGAAGAAACTAGCATCACTAAAAACATTTGCAAATATTAGATGAGAAAGAAAAACAAGGGCAAAGAATAACATAACATGTATGTATTATGAAAGCAAAAGTAAGGAAGCATTTGTTTTCTAGCAGTTTTCACATTCTAATTTCTTAGGAAAAAAATAAAGGATTTCATGTATTTACTTTTCAAAACAGGCTGTTGGTGCAAAAGAAATGCTGGCTTTGATATATAGGCAGACAAGTGATAATGGGACTAAGAACAATAAACAATAAAGCAGAAAACAAATGAGAAAAATAATTTTAAGAGCTTCCATGGAAAAAAAATCCCAACAAACTGGTATTAGTAAAAAAACGGATGGAAATGGAGAAGTGAAACTATGATATGAGGAAACAAGAGTTGTTTGCATAGCCTTAGGCTACAGTCCCTATGTGGGACAATTGTGTCATAGGTTGTATTAGTTCAGAGAATATGTAGGGGTCAGCAAGGAAAAAAAAAAGCAGGCCTCCATTAGCAAAAACAAGAACGTTAACTGCATGAAGGAAAGCAATTTCCACAGCATAGCTAATGCAAAATCTACACTAGAAATAATAAAGTGGAAAATTGTAGCTTGGGTAAATCATAGGAGAGCACATAAGGGAGGATGTGCTTTAGCAAATAGAGGAAGTATCAGAAAAGCAAGTTGTTGGCAGTACCAGTAATATAAAGAAGTAGGGTGGGAAGCTGGTAAGATAAGAGGAGGACAAGAAGAGAAAATACCTTCTCAAAAAAATCCCAAAACTACTAAAACAAAAAACACATTAAAAATGTACAGGTTATCAAAAAGAATAAGCAAGTTAAAAATATTATGGAAATAAGATGGGAAAGATCATATGGTTGAAGAAGTTATTACTACAGATTAGAGAGCTGCCATGAAATTCTTTGTACCTGGTATGGGGGAGGAGTAGAAAGGCAAATTAGATAGGTGGCAAAGGGAATTAATAGTATGGAATAGGGAGTGAGGATTTACCAGTACCTTTGGAAATGAGGGAAGAGTAGAAATTAGATATTGCAGCCCGGAGGGCATCCCTGTAGAATACCTGATGAGATATATAAATAAGAGTGTACTCACTTGAGAATCATAGTCATGGTTTCTTTTCTGTCTTTCCCTTGGAAAGGTAGAGTACCAGTGAGCATTTCAAACTGTATAGAGTAAAACTTTCATCAATTACATTACCTGGACAAAATCTAAGTTTTTGACAAAACTACTTAGCATCTTAACCTTCCAAAATTCATGCATGTTAACAATCAAGTCTGTGCAAAACAACTCCTCATTGTACAATTTAAATTACTGTAAACTTTGAGCAGCCTTTGTCATTTTTGAGGCTGCAAAATATTTTTCTGTATTGATACCTTGCTTTACATGCTTTCATCTGAAAAATTTAGACTACAATGTTCTATGTTTTAATTCTGCCTAAAAAGTTTATTCTTGGATGACTTCATCTATGCAACTGTATTTTAGTTTTCAATGGTGAGGGGTAAGGAAAAAAATTTCCCCTTTCAAAAGTTAGTGATGATTTTTCCTCATGCAGAGATATTTTAAAAGGTCAAAATCTTAAAAAGTGGCATATATATAGCCTTGATTGGAAAGGGGAAAAAGGTTAGTTGGTTGACAAAGACATGCATGATGAAGTGGTTACTGTATGCATACAGTGGAAATAAAGCCTGAAAGAACACGTAAGAGCTACACAGTACGTGCATGCACATTCTACAGTGCCTGCTAGTAGGCAACAGACACTGTTAAAATACTGATTTGTTCTGAAAGTGACTGAGTAAAAATAGATAAATATAGAGGGACATCTGTTGGGCTGCAATATACTACAGTGATATCGAATATAAGTTGTGTGCTGAAAACAGTCAGGCAGCAGTCACAACAGCCAACACTGAGGCAGAAATCCTGACTTTTGGTTTAAGAATTGCAAACCAATTTAGTTTCATGAAATTTCCTGGCTTACTCTTAAAGCCTTCAAAACTTAAATAAAAGAATCTTCTGAACATCTTATGCAAACTTAAGTCATCCTGAACACAAGGTATCCTCTATTTCTCTCTTTTCTGGTATGACACAACAGTCAGCCTTCTATGTCTTAAAACTGTCTGTGGATAACTTGAGTGAATAATGTGTGACTGTGTATTCTTTGATCTACAATAAGAGTATGAAGTTGCAATAGCAGCATTCTTTAAGCCCTCTTTTAATAGTAAATTTAAAATTTATTACCCTAGAAAGTATTCAAAGAAGAAAAGTTGCCAACTCTTCGCTACTGCTAGATACTTTTTACTAGAATTTTTTTTATATATATTATCATGTTTTAAAAAGATTTAATATAATGCCAACATAAACCCCCCTTTTAACTTTAACACTCCTTAAGACAATTCTCAAGAGTATGTTAGAGGTATAAGCCAAAACTATAAACAAACAAAAGGGTATTTTAAATAGTTCTGAATGATTTTCACAAACTG
This sequence comes from Colius striatus, assembly GCF_028858725.1. Taxonomy (NCBI): domain Eukaryota; kingdom Metazoa; phylum Chordata; class Aves; order Coliiformes; family Coliidae; genus Colius; species Colius striatus. Next base: position 80,143,523 of record NC_084759.1, read on the forward strand.
CACTTGCAAAAATCTTTTCTAAAGGTGAATTTGTAATGCTCCATGTTTCACTTCCAATCATTTGAAACAAAGTTTCTTCAGCAAGCTTCTATTAGTTGTGAGCGTACACACTTGTACGAACAACTCAGCATACATGGTGTTTGTTACTCCCCCAAAGCCTATTTTCTGACATGAATAGGCCAATAATAGTTCAAGAATAATCCAATACCGGCCTTCCTTATTTATCTTTTATTTCAGGAGGAGAGTATCTCAGCAAATACATAATGCTTCCGAAAACTTCAAATTAATATTTTTAGGTGTCTGCCATCCCTTAAAACAGTCATTGTTTTAAAAGATAAACTGGAATATACTTATCAAGGACAGTGTAAAAATACTTAGTATTTTTCTAGCAGCAGAAGAAAAGAGGCCAGATGATTTGTTGAGATATCTTTCTAATCTCAATTTTTACTTTTAACTTCTGTTCAATCTAGATACTGTGTACTCATACCACACCAACAACCACTTGAATTCTCAATCAACACAGATTCTAATTAAGAATGACTTAAAGAGTGAAATCATACAGACTATCTATGAAAAATTACCATGTGAACTACAAGTGTAAGCAGAAAAAAAATATGCCTTAGAGAAAACTGCACTAAATTCCATATACTAACTTAGATAAATTGGAAGTCATATTTTTGTATGCAAAGAAGCAGTCAAAGTGTCTAAAATGTATTGCACTTGGACTACATCAGTCACATCTAAGATCTTTCTGCAATTTTCAGTTTTACCATGTGCAACTTACTAGCACAGAATTAATTTTCCAGCTTTACAAAGCAAAGCGGAAGTGTAACTGTTTGTCTTACCAACAACAAATATTCTGCACAGTATATTTTAATTGTCTGTGTTCTTACTAATAAAATATGCAGTTGTGAGGGGGTGTGTATGTGCTTGAGTTCAGTTATGAGGTGCTACTTTTACATAGTCAGTTTTCAGATCACAACAGCATTCTAGACAATTAAAAGGTGACAGGATGACTTATCTTCAGACACAAGAGTCCTCATACTACAAAAGTGCACGTTTAGTTATACTGTTACAGTCATATGTAGAAGAAATATAAGAAACAAAAACATTTCATCAAAAAATATAATTTTTCAATCTTTATGTAAAAAATGCACACAAAGATTATAGAAATTAAAAGCCATTCAGCATTCCTAATATACCAAATATGATCCAATTTTCTTTTTCAAAGCCATATTTGATGCACACATTATTTCCCTTGATCTTAAAACTTCACAGAAGTTTTAATTCTTTGCAGAAACACCACAAGCAACTGAGCATCTATATCACATACCAGCTCAGTGTCATTTCGATTATTTTGATACGTGAGCATGACAGCTATCATTATTCCACTAAATCACACTGGAGACTAATTAGAAAGTTATCACTCACTTGACAATAAATTCAAACTTAAATTTGGATCCATATTTCTTCCCTGCCTTGGAAGAGACAGTATTTTTCCCCTCATAATTTCATATTCTCATTAGTCTCCATGTAATTCAAATTACAATAGATGCAAAATATTTTAATATGTCAATAAAAAAATGGCATATTGTTGGTGTTGATATGAGATCTACTCCATATTCTTCACGCAAACTCTGTTTTTAGTTTCACATAATTTACACTTTTTTTTTGGTAGATAGAATTCATTTACAGCTCACCTTAGAATTTAATGTTTGACTTGTTTCACCAAGCCTCACAAAGTGTAGTTTTGCTATTATGTACATTTACCAGAAACCTACCATTAAAACACCAAAAGACCACCAGTCTGCACTCTGTGTATGGCCTCGTCTGTTAACGACTTCTGGTGCCATATATTCCACGGTTCCACAGAATGAGTAGGCTTTTTTTTCATGATCAATTGACTCCTTACTTAAGCCAAAATCTGGAAGAAAAAAAACAATTACTTTTGAATGTGTTTGGTTTTTTTCTGTTATTGTTCAGATCACTCATACTTAATACTTTCCCCATAATATACATATACATACATACATTCAAATATACACATGCGAATGGGAGGCTTCTCCTTCCCTCAACTTATCACAGGTATATAATACCAGATGTATCTACAAAGCAGATCTCAAATGTTCATGTATTTTATGAATTTCAGACTAATTACACTATTTGTTCCACAGCAAAATTACCTACCAGTTAAAATTGTTTTACCTTTACCAAAAAGAAAGGAAAATGGAAAGATTTTAGTATGAACAGAAAAGATCCAGGCTTTGCAATTTCCCTTTATTCACCTGTCAATTTGATATGTCCTTCCTCATCAAGCAGGATGCTAAAAAAGAATAAAAATAAGCCAATTAAAATATTTTTGTCAGACAATGTACTGATAACATTTAGAAATAAACAGAACATCATACAGAGACAAGCAGAATTGAAAGTGCACGAAAATTAATCATTAGAAGAAGATACTTTGAAACTACATATTTTCTTTTCCTTCCATTCAATTCTTTCTTTTTAAAGACTGTGAAACATAATCAGCATATCAGAACTTCATTTAACTATTTGGTTAAATTCAGCACAGTATGTAGTAACATTTATCTTGAACTTTCAGTTTTGGCCATATGCAGCATGTGTCATTATCTCTATTTTTAACAACTGTGATGCAGTTTCATTTCTCTTAAAGTAAGCAAGGCATATTAATACAACTTCTGTTTCCATATGCATACAAAATGGCTATTCATTTATAATTACCATTTCAAAAGATGCTGACCACTTCAAGTAACATCAAGAAAGAAATAGTCTCATGTCATACCAAAGAACAGAACCCATGGGCCCTAGATGTAAATCAGGCCTTATGCTTCTATCTGTTTATTTCATTCACAGAAAAGGCCACAGTTCCCCGAGATGCCAACTAACCTTCACCACTGAATAGAATAACAATTCCAAACATGCACGGTATTCAAGAATTGGACTCTAACACCATCTACACAGTGGACTTACTTCCTCCAGCTTCTCCTGTGAGAAGCAGCATTTCATGCTGAGGGATGAAACACGACTTGTCCTTTTCTGCACTACTTGTCCATTTATCTTGTCTTTCTCTTTTCCTCCTTGCAACTTCCACAGTGGGAAAGAGCCCCACAGTGTAGGTATTGCCTGGGACAGTTATTACTATTGCATCCACAGCTTGCAAGTAATTTCAAACCTTGACAGGTTTTTTTTTTTTTGTTAATCAGATGCACCCAAAGCTTAATATCAAGGCTTTTCAATTCCTTAAAAAGTTTGATACAGTAGCTATTTTGTCTTTTGACAATTACTGTTTCATTATTTTCCTCCTGGAAGTAAATGTTAGCAAAGTACTCTCCTTCTGCTTTTGAAAGATCTTTTTCCACTTGGTAAGGTTATTTTTCCTCACTTCACAATTACTTAACAGAACATTCCCAAAGTTTAAGTATAATTAATTTCCTGTTCATTTGCAACTCCAAACCCATACTAAAACTTTCAAAAGTTCTGATTTGAATATGAATCTCTCACTTCTTGTCAGCCAGGGATAAACATTTTAAAATTTGTGTCTGTTTTCCAAGAGATGCACAAAAGAACAAGCCATTTTAATGGAAATTCCACAGAACAGCCAGGGTCTATGATACATGTTACTCATTTCTGCTCTTTTCCACAAATACTTTACATGAGACAGTCACCTCACACAGACTTGTCAGGTTCTTCACATAAAAGTGGGATATCAGGACTTCGGAGTTATATATTTCCTGGCAATGAGGCAGAGTATGTGAACTATCTGATTAAGTGCAATAGGGAATATGCACACATTATATTGTCACTTAGATTCCCTTCCCGGCAGAGAGTAACACTAAGGCATACATTTTCATTTGAAAAGCTCAAATGTTCAAGATAATAGCACTGACATTTTCTACTTTATATCTCTTAAAACTAAAAAATTCAAAACCCCACAAACCCCAAAACTGGAAGAAAGACATAAACAGGAGACAGAATTCAGTCATTTGATTGAAGCACAGATGACTAATATATTGAGACACAACACAATACCGGAATTGTAGCTTCAAGCTTATTTTAAGTTTTCAGTGTAACATCAGTACACTAAATAAAGCCTGTGACTTCCTATATTCATATTTTACTTTAAACTCTGTTCCGCGCTTACTGCAGTACATTTTAAAAATGAGCACTGGAAAAAAAATCTTTCGTGTTAGGCTTTCAAATGCAAAGATACAACATTCAACTGTAATTTTGTATGACGCATTTGTTCTAAGTTTATTTCCAGTCCAGAAATTATACAATAACGACAAAAACAAAAGGCCAAGAAGATCTCTTCTCCATTACACACCCTTGACTGCCTGGAAAATGAAAGGTAGGACTATTTCAGTGTACTTTTTACTTAAAGTACTTGGCATATCACTCTCAAACTAGATGCTCATGTTCTAGTGGAAATGAAATCCAACTTTATAGTTAACTCACAAGCTTCCCCCTCACCCGCCCCGTTCAGTTTATATAGTAAATTATTGAATTTACTATATAAACTGAATTCTTGAATTAATGAATTGCTTTAACAGCTGGAAAGAGAAGTGCACAGGTAGAAGTGCTGCAGGAATCAAATTAATACACTGCATTTGCCACAGAAGAGTCTTACTTTTCTGGTTTTAGGTCCCGGTATATTATTCCAAGACTATGGAGATGGTCTAAAGCAAGTGCTAATTCTGCCAGGTAGAACTTTACATCATCTTCTGTGAACATCACCTGAAGAAGCAAAACAGCATATTTTACATTAAAATCCGTAAAGATTACACCAGCACCAACTAAACAATGGTAACAGTGGTTTTGCAGAATGATTCTTCAGAGTACATGAATTAATTTCTAGCGTTCTGTATAGAAATTAAAATCTCTTGGTTGGACAAATCTAGGCTTTTATAATCAATACTGTTTCATAACATATACTGAAGCCAATATACTGTTCTTTCTGCAAACCGAGGTTATTTGCTTCTGATTGTTCAGGAGAACAAACACATTGTAATGGGACTGAAAAGTTTTCTTTTAAAGAAAGCTTTCATTTAAAGAATGTTACTATCTCTTTATTGGATGGGACTGTTTCACTTCCAGACAACAAATGGACCGAAGTAGTCTAAATGCATTAATCTTGTCTACAGAGTCAGAGAGACAAGGAAAGCACACACATCTTGGTTTTGAAGAGACTCGTTAACTGCTGTGAGAAAGAAGTATCTGTGATAGTAAAAATCCCAAGATGCAGCCTGAGATGTAACTGCTGAAAAGCTAAATCAAAGAGTAAGCTAAGGAAATAGCCTATATAAGAGCACAGGTAAGATCTCAAGTAGCAATCATACTTGTTCTGTTAGGATGATAAACTACTTCCAGTTTACATTCAATGGAATGAACACATTCAAATTATGTCAGGAACTACTGTGACACACTGACAGAAAATATTACAATTAAACTTTTCTGAGAATCTAGAAAAATATAAAAAGAAAAGAAACCTCCTGTATTTGATTCTACCTCAGTTACTAGTCTTATTTTTTTTTAAAGAATTTAACATTAATATCTTTAGATTTACCATAAATACTCGAAAAAAAAAATAACAGCAATGAGGAGCACAGATGAAAATTATTTTAAACAAGACTTAAGAACATAGAATATGATTTATTTTCCCCTTAGTAGTTTAAATACAGAAAGTTATAGCAAAGCTTCTACAAAAGGCTGTTGCTAATGTTACTTCTACAAAAGAGCCAATATTTTGGACAGGCACGTTCAAGAATGAAAAATCTGTACAAGACATTTAAAAGCTCAAATAATGGAAGATCCCATGAGGATGATAATACACCCACACTATGTTCCTCCAAAACATTGCATGGAATCCATCTCTTCTAACATTAAACATCTGCAGTGTAGGCATCTATCTATGAATTAATCATTTTCTCCTTTGTAGTCAATGGAGAAAAAGCAGAACTGTTCAGGCTGCAGTTCATCTGATCTATTTTAAAAATCACATAAGTTGATCTGAGGATGACATTAACTTCATTTCAGCACGCTCATTTTATAACATTGGTTATAAACAATTAGCTTTGATTCAGGTACCTATAACCTAACTGTATTAAATCTATAAGATTGGAGTGACTTGAGATTAAAGTCATCAAGCAAGCAAACAATACATATTCTTACTTGAGAATCAAGAAAGAATCAGTTTTAGAGTACTAATAACTTTATACGTCTTTGTGGCAAAACAAACTAAAAGAAGCAACTTGAAACAGATGACTTCATTTAATTAAATACAATCACTTATTTGGTCAGCACAGAAATTACGATATCTCGATACACAAAATATCATTCTACTCTCCTCTTAAAAACCATGTAGTTTTGTAGTGGTGATCCAACTGGCGCAGACAGCAAAGGAAAATGGAATAAGTCACAAGTCTTGGCTACCATATATACATTGGATATATTTATCTCTCTGTATTACCATATATTCGTTGGACGTTTTTGTATGAGTCATGGCACAAAAGATTATAAAATTCTGATATATGAAATGTTTGATTTATTTTAGGAATTATAATAAAATTATTTTGAAGTAATCCAATTTTTCATGATTTCACATATCTACACGGAGGTATCAGCAGCACGACGGAGGCAAAGTGTTCATGTTTGCAAAATTACTTAAGTGGAATACAAGTCTTTGTTTCTTTAATATTTATAAATAATTCTGTGTTCATATATAAATAATAATTAAAAAATCTGACTATAAATTCTGGGTATTAAATTCTGACATAAATCTGTTAATTTGAGTACAATCACTTCATATAAATCCAAGCTCTTTCCAAGATTTATCTTTAAACATGGGAGCAATAAGAGAAGAAAATTCTGCAAGGTATAAAAAGCATCACAGAAAGGCTGCTTGTCTCAGCCTTTTTGTCAGAAACAATATAAATTGCCAACAGTATTTTCATGAAGCAAGCACTTTGTGCAAAAATACACAACCAAATAAAAACTCTACCTGGTTAAAAACACATTCAACATTTTATTCATTTAAAATTGAATTTAATAAACAAACTCTCATAATACAGGCAACTTGTACTCAATTTTATCAATAGAGAATTAAAAAATTACCTCTTTGGATAAACGTGTAAACAAGTCTCCCTCCCCTGAGAAAATCCAAGATAAGATATAGCTTCCCTTCTGTTTGAAAGCTGTAAAGACAAATTTAAAAAAAAATAAACAATCTAATTTTACCAATGATCAGATAAAAACCATACCAAATAATTTACTTTACTTTCATTATCAAAATGAACTGTTAGTAGAAAAAAACCCCATTTAAATGAATTAAGTAACTGTTCTTTTATCACGGACCAAGCAACTTCCACACCATGTGAAGACAAAGTAAGTCACCAATGGAATTTCTAAAAAATTAATCTATACTTAGGTTAGTCAGCATTTTGTTCCTGATTTTGGAGGTAAAAAACATAGATTTGAAAGGGCAAATCAGTAACTAATGCAAATATTTCTAAAGCCTCTGGAAACTCAGATTAAGAGGAGATCTAATGTAGTTTACAAAACAGTGACAAGTAAAATTGTGAGAGGTACATTATTTAAGCTATATCAGACATTAATAGAGATCCAAGACTTAAAGTTTAGGAAAAACTGGCTCCTAAAAGAAAAATGTAAACTGAAAAACCTCCACCACAAAATTAACTATTACTTCTATTTCTTCAGTTTACTTTCTATATGACATGTAAAGAGAAGTGATTTACAGCCCCCCCTCAACATGATTTTTTTTTAAGGTTGTCCATACTTGTCAAAATTGAAAGGCATATTCCCAACAATTTTGATGCAACTGGAAGTAATGCCATTGCATATGTTTTCTATAGGTAAAATAAAGTAAGGATAAGAAATAAGTTAATCACATATACAAAAGATAAGAGGTTTTGGAAGAGAATGGCTAGACATAAATAAGTAACTTTTTTTTAGTAACAGAAAGGGCTAAAGACTCTTAGACCCATAAAACATTTAACACTGTTCATTAAGTTACCCAAGTGTGTACTTTGCATGAGAATTACCGGTCAGCAAGCCTTTGTACAATGAGGATTTAGACAGCATACTGATTTTCTGAGTCTCTGAACCACAAAGCAAATACTAGGTACTATCTTGACACACATGGACTTCTATGATAGAAACCAAATTTTTATGCAACTCACCATAATGTAGCTTGACAATAAAAGGATGGTTAACTTCTACTAGGATATCACGTTCCATTTTTGTCCGAACCCCGATCTCGAACTACAATAGAACATAATCAAGATTTTAAAAGAAGAATTTGCATTATGAATCGGTATTTCTCCTACGTTTCCTCATTTACTTCACTTTGTATCCCGTGATATTACATCTGTCTGCAGGACTTAACACAGAAGATATTTAAAAGGATTTATTTCACAGCATAGTTTTCTGATACATCTCTTTATGTATTTCAATTTGCTTCATATTCTGCTACTGGCAAAAGCTGACACTGGGTAAATAAATTTAACAAAAGCATATGAGAAAATATAATCATTCTTCACTTTGCTCCCTATTTAGTTAATTTTTTAAACAGTAGAGCAAACCTGCCACAACTATGTATAGAAATCATAGCCGTTTTCTCTACTGTTGAAAAGTAGAGAGAATTAAAGTTACAGCAAAATCAACTTGTAACAAATAAAATTATACTATCATAAAGATGCTTGTATCCGTTTAACTCATTCAAAGAACTTGCAGTGTAAAGAACCTTCACAACTTTCAGGGGAATTTTTTTTCAGTTTCCTATCTTTACTATGAACTTACAACAAAATGAATATCCATTCAATGTAGTGTGTACTTCAGACAATATTTTTGATTTACAGGGTTTACTGAGAGGAAAAGTGTGCATGAAGGAGTTTCAGACATCAGAAGCAGTTACTGCTCAAGCTGTCTGTGTTGTGCCACCGTGGCAGCTCAGAATGAGATTTGTACCTGTTCCTATGTACTATAGATTAAACTAAATGAGCATCCTATGCACATGCCATGTATATAGGGATTGGCCATTCATGAATATAGGTAGGACGGTCAGCTGAGCACACCACTTGCTTCAAGTTGTCCTAGGCAAGTGCTCTGCCACTCCATTCAGTGTCTGGTTCCCATACACAGCTCCAAATCAGCCGCAACACAGACAAAATTAAGAATTCTTACAGATGAAAGCTAATAAAGTTTGTGACAGTGGTTTAATACACTGCACACCTCTTCCTCTTATTCTACATTCTGTTACTGCTCCTCTCCCAAACATTAAAACTTCTTGAAGAAAGAATTCTAAAGAAACGAAGTCCAGTCCAAAGTTCCCATTGCAAGCATTCCTTGTAAAGTTAACAAGCGAGAGTTCTCTAATATTAAACATAACAAGGCAGGAAAATGAAAAAATGAACATAAACAGGCCTTTCAGAAGTTTAGCCCATAAATGGGCAAAGGTACTTGTGAAAAAGTTATACAGATATAGTTTCATGAGTGAATAAAACTATCAAGCTTCCATCTTCCTGCAGAACAGGTCCCTAAAAATGGAAGCACTGGAAATCAGTGCTCACCAAACACGGAGCACAAATCACATTTTAATTTTGACCTTTATATCTGAAGTCATGAAAATACCACAAGACAGTTGTGTGATCTCACTGTTCCAAGAGTTCATTTGAATTTCAAAACTGAAACTTAGAATGTTGCTTTTTTTTTTTAAGGCAAATTCAGTCGAGAAAAAAATCAAAAAGACTTTCAAGTGCCTACAGTTATGTAACACTTACACAGAAAACAAGCCTCATTTCTGAAAAGCTAGAGAAGGTACAGATTTACAAAACCTCAACCAAATGTATAAGGAACTTATTTCAGACATTAGTATCAGTCATTATTTGATTTGTAATCCGAGTTTTCTTGACTGCAGTTTCCAGAGGTGTACTTCTGGAAGTATTGACTTCTCTTAATATATTTGATACCAGACTCTCTAGCAATGATTTTCCCCCATCATAAAAGCACACTGAAAGACACTACCTTCTCTCCGAGTGTATTAATAAACTAGTGTCTGCACTAAACAAAGTTTTATGCATATATTCTTGGATGTTCTCTAAACATTGAAAGGTTGAACTGTGCAGTTACATCAATGTGTTCTGGCTAATACATAGTTGAATTCCTGTGAAAATATCCTCTCTAAATTTGAGTTGTGAATCATGCACACTGCCTGCCATTAAGAAGCAGTCTTAAAGGGCATTTTAAACTTTGATTTCAGAACACAAAAAATAACTTTATGAAACAGATTTCACAGAGCTAAAGAACCCCAGCTGAATCAAGTACAACAATATATTACTTAAAATGACAATATCAGACTTCAGAAATGTTGCAATTATGGAAAAAATGTCATTTAATTTCATATTAAGATTTCAACAGTAATCTTCATTTGTTTGCAACTCTGTCTTTTGTTTGCAATTTGTGTCTTAGGAAGAACACTCAAAAGCATCTGAAAATTCAGATACAGAGCACTGAAAGTTATGATGTGGACCTGCTAGTGTCATCTTTCAGCTTAAGCCTTTTGCATCCTTCAGTTCCTAGTGCCTCAAAAAGTCTCCTTTTCCAACTAGAAGTCAAGCTTCCAATTTCAGTATACATCTCTAGACAAAAATAGATTGGACTGTGGTTTAACCTTAGGTGTAAAAATTACAATCTAAAGGTGACGGAGAGAAGTTCTTAAACGTCTTAAAAGAACAATTGCTGAATGACCTTTGACTCCAGTCTTGAGCTATTAACAGACTAGAGAATGAAAGGCTATTGAGGATATTAAGTGCCTTTAAATAAGTGGAAATCAATTTCAGAAAAATAGGAAGTAAATAATGAGAAAAACACGTGCCACAAAACACAGAGGAATCTAAATATCGGAAACAGTTCAAAAACACACACTCTGTAGTAGTAATTTTAGTGAAAGTGATATATAGTAAGATTTGTGAGACAGATAATTCAGCACTACATCTTAAGCAGAAAAATGTCAAGTTCACAGTTCACAATTCAATGCGAGTTTTTGTTCCCTCTTATCATTCTATTTTCAGATGAGATAGTATGTTAATATTTCAACTAACACAATAATCAATAAGATAGTGAAGCATCTCAAGTTCTTGGAACTATCCCAAAACTATAATTGCAATTTCAGTGCAGTTATGAGTTAGAAAAACTACAGACAGAAGCATTAAACAGTGGCATAAAGCAACACATACACAATTCTGATAAAGAGATTAGTGTGAAAGATCACTTTAATGTATTTTTGTACTGTAGATTTATCTTTTTTCTTACAGAATTCTCCAAGACAGAATTGGGATTGTTCAAGTTTAAAGTTATTTTGTTACTGATACCATTCACGACCAAATGCATCCAAGAAAGAAAACAATTTACAGTCCATTTTTTGTAAAATAATTTAGATGGTTAACTTAAGATTTTACCAAATGTATTCTACATCCAGAACAAGTGCTGAAGTTTTGGGAATATGTACTCCATAGTTTTAAAGACAGATTGAAACTCCTGTCCTTAGAACTTTTAGAGTAAGACAGCTGCTACAATGCACTTTTAAATATCATCATCTAAATATAAACCAAGCAAAAGGCATTACCTGTATCCTTGGTGATACATAGCAAATGAAAAAAAGAGGATATTAAGTTTCAAATAACAGCTCAGGAGCAAGTCAGGTGGCAGATGTAGCACAGCTACTCTATTAAATCATGATCACCTAATGAATGTAGCATGGAAAAGGGCCTACTTTTCTCTGTAACTATTCATACAGTACTGTTGTTTACTTAATCCTTCTGGCTTTACAATACAAGGCAGTATATTCTGCTATTTCCTCTTTGACAGAAGACAGTTTTAAGACACAGTCTGTAGGACAGCACGTGTGTAAAGATTAAGTTTCGGTAAAATGTGGTGTTTTTTTAACCTCTCTAGAGAGTGCTTACCTTTCAAGGTGGCCTTTTTCAATACCTTCATTGCATAAAGCTGTCTAGCATCTGATCCTGAGATTTTTTTGACAAGAAAGACCTGAATTGAAAATGAAAAAGAATTCTTAAAATAAAGGCAATTCAGAATAATATACTTTGCTGTGAAATTCAAGTAGTCAATATTATTTCAAAAAACCCCAACCTTATTTATTAGCTTTTTCGACAGTTTTAGATTCTCTAAAGCCAAACAAAAATTTCCATGCATTTTCTTCTACCATATCTTCACTTCATAACCTAAAAGGTTAATTCAAGATAGTCTGCCAAATTAACTTAAATGGATTTCAGTGAGTAAAAGAAAGGATGAATTTTAATTCTCTCAGAAGTTGAGACAAATTTGAAAATCAAAATGCAGCTTTTTAATACTAATCTCAAAATTGTTTTGTCTTATTCATAGGATGGCATAGCAAAAGTGCTAGTAATTGTCAGATATGAAGACAAATGTATGTACAAAAGTTGATCAGAAACTCATATGAATCAATGCACAATGAAATAATTTAGGAACCTCAGCAATCTCCCATATCACAAAAACATTTTTAATGATATGCTTTTTGAACGTACCAATATCCAACAACCAGCCTCATGTGTGTTTTATTTCCTTCTTTAGTGTAATGGCATTTCTTGAGTATGATTGCTTTTAATATCCTTAGTATAAAACACATTCCAGTAGAGACAAATTTTAGATTTAGAAATAAAACAAAAAAAGTACCTGTCACAGGTTTTCTGGTTATGAAAAAGCACAGAGACATGTTATGGTATATAAGAATGTTAAACATGTTATATGAAATTAGTTTAAAATCTGTTTTAATCCAGAGATTACCACAGCACCACCAAGAGATCACGGAAAGCACGCAAAATTAGTCTTTTTAAACTGAATGGGAAGCAGTGACATCTTCCCAAGTGATTAGAAAAAAGGGGTTAAGGAGTTTGTAACATTAGTCATTTTGAATAAAGTCTAAAACAACTGATGCCATTTTTGCATTACTTTGAGTCATGTACAAAGTTAATTATTTTTGCTTTTTCAAAACATGCCCCATCTCCCCAAAATGGCTCCGAATTTAATTAATATCAATAAAAAGCATTGTTGAAATTATCACTTAACTAACATTTCCTTGCCCTTGGACAATTTACTTCTCCTTTCTGATGTTTTCCAAATAAAAACTTGGTTATGATTCTGGTTCCAATCAAACAACATGGCAAATGATCTTTGGAATTAGACTTCTCAGTAAATTCTTACTAGTCTGAGTACAAAATGTTATAGTTTCTAAACATCTAGATTTCCTAGCTTAAGTGGAACTGCTACTCCAATAATATCACTAACAGAAACCTCCTACAACCAACAAAATTGGACCGATTATTCTCATTTTCCCCCATATCCGAAATGGATTTGGCATTATATGCTAGAGCTTAACATCACATTCAGAATTGCAATAAAGGTTGAAAATGGATGTAAAGCTTTTGTTGCCTTACATTGCATATTCTATTTTGTCTTGATCTGTCTTACCATGTGAATTACAAAATCATTTAGGTTGGAGATCTTTTAAGATCACTGAGTTTAACCCAGCACTACTTCATCCACCACTAATACATGCCCACAAGCACCTCATCATGTTTTTTGAATACGTCTGGGATAGTGACTCCACCACCTCCCTGGCCAGCCTGTTTCAATGCTTAATATCTCAGAATGCAACTTGAGCCCATTTCCTCTTGTCCTATCACTTGTTACTTGGGAGACAAGACCAACCCTCACCTCACTACAACCTCCTTTCAGATAGTTGTAGATAATGATAAAGTCTCCTCTCAGCCTTCCTTCTTCCACACTGAAAAACCCTACCTTCTTCAACCATTCCTCGTAAGACTTGTTCTCCAGAACCTTTACCAGCTTCATTGCTGACCTCTGTACACACTGCAGCACTTCAATGTCCTTCCTGTAGTGAAGGGTCCAACATTGAACACAGTATTTGAGGTGCACCTCACCAGTGCTGAGTACAGGGGGACAATTGCTTCCCTAGTCCTGCTGGTTACACTATTTCTGATCTAGGCCAGGATGCCATTGGCCTTCTTGGCCACCTGGGCACACTGCTGGCTCATATTCAGGTGGCTGTTGACCAACAACTTCAGGATCTTTTCCTCTGGGCATCTCTCCAGCCACTCTGCCCCAGGCCTGCAGAGCTGCATGGGGTTGTTGTGGCCCAAGTACAGAACCTGGCACTTGGCCTTGTTGAATCTCACAGAATTGGCCTTGGCCTATGAATCCAGACTGTCCAGCTCCACGCTCTCACCCAACTTTGTGTTGTCTGGAAAATTAATGAGGATGCACTTGATCCTCTTGTGCAGATCATTGATAAAGATGTTAAATAGAACAGTTTCCAACACTGAGCCCTGGGGAACACCACTGCTGGCTCGCCACCAACTGGATTTAACTCCATTTACCACCACTCTTTGGGATCAGTCATTTTTTTTCCACCCAGTGAAGAGTACACCAGTCCAAGCCACGAGTAGCCAGTTTCTTCGGGAGAATTTTCCGAAGTTGGATTTGGACAACTGAAAGTATGAATCATGTGCACCTCATGAGATCTCATCGTGGACAGTACTCACTAAATGTTAGAAACATTGAGTCTTTAATAGATCTTCATATATCAACATTCATTGTGCCTTAGCCAAATTGTGACAGATAATGCCTATCATGAACACAACTAGGGTATATAATGTTTATAGTTCAGTAGCCATTATTGCCTAAAATTTATTCTTCACAATAACAATCAGTTCTAAAAAGAAATCCTGCCTATAGCTTCTGTACAGGTGATGATCTACCATTAGCAAGTTAGCAACTAGGAATACTTAAAAAACCTTTTCAACCCTTGCCCCCTCAAACATAAAAGAGCAGTTGAAGAAAAATTACATTATTTTTTAACAGTGAATACACATATTTTTCACATCAAGCCAATTTTTCTACGGAACTTGGAGATCTACATATCACACAAGCTAGAAAAAAAAATCCTGCTTTAGAAAGACCTACCACAATTACATTTTTCACTTGCAACATTACCTTAATGCAAGATTGTGGCTTTTCCAAATATTTCACTCCTAATGTTACTCAATGCTCCTAAATTATTTGCTCCAGAGTGCAGTTACCAACCTTTCCGAAGGATCCTTGTCCTAGTACTTTCAGAAGTTCAAACTGTGAAGGGTCTGCTTTCTCATGTCCCTCTTTTACATGGTGAGTTATTGCAATTTCTTTGATATTTCCTTCTTCCTGGCATAGGAAAAGAGTTGAATAAATATAGGTTAGTGGTACATCATCTTAAAATGTTTATAAATTCACATTATGTTGAAAAATACCAGTGTCATTAATTCTAACCAACTGTATGTTCCCAAAAGTACATAAGAACCACAAAGTAATTCTATTTGCATAATCAGAGGACACATAAAAATGTTTACAAGTTATTAAACTTTTAGAGATGCATCAGAATCCGGACAATAATATAGTTGACAGAAGAAATCAGAGATTCTCTGTTCCAGACTCACAACACATTAATAGAAATCAATCTCTTAAGAATTTAGTCCTCTTTAAGCACACCTAGAGTGCATTCAGTGCAACAGATCTCTTAGGAAAGTCCTCTTTTTTAACACTTGAATGAGGACAACTATGCTGCTGTGATGCTAATAACCCTCCATCTGCCACTGACAAAATTTCAGTAAGGAAAAGAATCTCATTGCCTCTCTTCTCAAGGACGGTCTACTCTACAAAACCTGCCAGTCTTCAGCAATCCCAATTATGTGAGAAACTGGTCACCAGAAAGCTGTAAAAGTGCAGTGGATCTTCTGGTTTTTTTGTGTTCTGCACTTGATTAAGTATTTTCTGCATAAAATTTGAAAATCCCCTGAAAAGCAACACTCTTTGCACCACAAGGAAAAAAAAAAACAAAACAGCACTTATCAGCAACTGTTCAAAAGTAAATAAACTAAATGCATTCTTATCAATGTCATCTGAAGAGCCAGGCATTGCATGTGATTCAACTAAAGCAACACTGACTGCAAGTTAACACAAATATATCAACTACTATTACAACATTTTGTGCATTCTCTTTCTATTCATTCTATGGACTACAGTAAATAAAACAAACCCGAGATTCCTTTTCCTCTATTTAAGGAGGAAGTCTGAAATCTACTTCACAAAATCACATGATGTCTGACATCAGAAGGGACCTCTGGAGGTGGTTTGTTCACATCCCCTTGCTTAAACAGGATCACCTATGTCTGGTTTCCCAGGCAGCTTCTGAATATCCCCAAGAATGGTGACCCCACAACCTCCCATGGTAGCCTGTGTCAGGGCTTGGTCACACTCTCAGTAGTAAAAGTGGTTCTTGATGTTTAGGAGGAACCTCCTGTGTTTCAGTTTTTGCCCAGTGCCTCTGGTTCTGGCTCTGGCCACTGCTGAAAAGGACCTGGCTTCATCTTCTTTGTGTCCTCCCTTCAGGCCAGTTAAACACGATTTCATCTTTGTGAATCCATGATGACAAACCTGTTACTTTTTCATGTATGTGGAAACAGTTCTGAGGATTAGTTATTCCTTCAGCTTCACAGAGATCAATGTGTGGTTGACTATACTGAAGTTCCCTGGGGGTTCTCTTTCTTGCCCCTTTGGAAGACAAGGTGACATGGACTTCAGTCCTCAGACATCTTTCCCATTCACCGTGACCATTGGAAGATAATCAACAATAGTCTCATAATGACATTTGCCAGGTCCCTCAGCACTCACGTGCGCATTCTATCACTGCCCACAGAGCTCCGTACATGCAATTTAAGTATTCTCTAGCCTATCTTCCTTGCTCCAGACTTTCCCTTTACCTATACACACCAAAATGTGCACCAGTTATTTGCAGAGATAGGGGTTGGAGGCAGTGTTCTAAAGTGTGCCATTAAAGTATTCAAGTATGCAGCAAAAGTTACATGCATGAATTATTGCTAAAGTATTCTTTTGTATCTGGTCATTTCAGAACCATTTATAAGTGCACAAAAACTGTCTATACACATCAGCATGCTTAAACACATGCTTCTACATCTACATTTCTATTTCAAAAGATTCTAACAAAAGCTGGAAACAAACTGCATGTAACAAATCTTGAGTATGTACGTGTGAGAGTGTATATGTACATAAAAACTACTTTGGAATAATGCATACAACATCCTTTCAATTTTGAATATCAGAACATAAAAAAAAAAAGGTTAGTTTTAGAAAATTAAAAAAAAAAATCTAGTTCTTGACATGAAAATAACTTCAGACGACCTATAAGGACAGGTGTCCGTTTCATCATAGGACAGTCAAAATTTGGCATGGGTATGCATGTACGCATGCTGTGCACTACTCCTAAACCCTTTTTCCCTTTCAGGAGAAAATACTACCACTATTGACTTGAGGCTGAATCTTTAGAGTTAAGAAATACAGATTCTTTCTACATGTCAAAGAAATTATTTGCTGGGGGACATGTGTATTTTCATCTTTTAAATTAGTACACAATCAGTTGGATTGCATACTACTTAAACCGCACACTGCAATACTAGAGAATCCTGAGCAGATTGTCAAGGACACATTACTTCAGATACTTTGATCCATTTCTGCTTAACTATTTTATCTATTACCTCCCTAGCAATCTCGGGAAAGTAAAAAATGTGTGAAATAGAACTTTTTTCAAATTCATCTGTTATCTACTCTGATTCAGCAACACAAAGCTAGCAGGTGGACACACTGCTTGAGAAGCATCACAAAATGTAACCAAAACAAGAAATGGAGAAGAAAAGATAATTTCTGCTCCATACACAAACAATATTTGTGAATGCAAAGCAATTATTATGCAACCAACTTCCCAGTGGTTATTTTGAGCACCCTCTAAAAAAAACCAAAAAAATCCAAAAACCCAAACCACCACTTCACATTCCTGATACTCAGGGAATATTCCCTGTCTTCACAGTTTCTCAGGGTTCAGATATTCTACAGTCCTTATAAGGCAGATCTAATACAACTACATTTAAAACAAAACGGAACTCAGATCATATCCTACTTTAATGGATTGTCCATAACACATTTGGGAGCAAGATTTATGATGAATAGTTACCCTCAAATTTGCAGTTTCCTTTTCTGATGTAATTGCTAAACATTTGTTATTTTAAACTAAACAGCATTCTGCAAATGCTGTTAAAATTATGAAAGCTAAGCCTTTCACAGAAATGCAAATTATATGCAGAAGTAACGAACCTTCACTGCACCTACCCTATATATGAATTAAAATACAAGCCTTTCATGCTGTAACAAGAGATCTCTATTTCTCAGGCAACTGCACTAATAAAAATTCATTGATAGATGCCACCTTACAGTAAGCTGGAAGAAAAGCCAGCCATTCAATCCAGTACTGAATTTGTCTAAAGCTCTGCCTCTGATAATTTCTTTGTATTTGGGGAAAAAACCCATTTCTTCTAGGTGATGAATTAAAATTAAATGAGATGATGTACAAGGTGCTGAAAGACTCCGGTCTTCCTCTTCTTTCTTCCATTCCCTGACAGCTTTCACACCACTGCAGTAACACACTCTCACTTCGTCTCCCAGCCATAACTATACCCTACTGTTTAGGTTTTATTTCTGTTATTTACAAGTTCAGAAAGCTCACTTTTTTCAAGCCTTATATTGTAGCAATGTCTAAATATAAGTCTCAAGATATAAATCTCTTTTTTTTTCTAGCCACACGGTTCTCTCTGAAGGCCTTCTTCAAACTATAAGTAAAATTGTCACGGAAAGTCGTGTTTTTAAAAAAAACAAAACAAACCCACAAACCTCCCTGTGTTAGTCAAATTAAAGTAGTTGTTACTGGCTTCCGTTATCATGAAACTAAATATAGATTATGAGGAAACAAACAGAAGGTAACATTACTCTGAGTTTCCTTAGCATTTCCTTAACAGTATAATAGTGTTAAATCAACACTGGCCTAGAAGGGAAGCGACTGACAAACAAGTTTGGGTACGAATTTAAAACATCACTATTTCAGAATAACTTCCTGTACTGACATAGTTTGCAAGTCAGAACTATTCTGGTAAGTATCTGGGTATAAGTAAGCTCTCACTAATATACCTCAATATTTGTCTAGGCACAGGAATGCATGCACACATACATAGTAAAGAACACTGAACGGACTATATTCCAAAGACAAAATGTCTTTAGGCATCTGCTGCAAGTCAGAATAGGAAAAGAAAAGAGGAAGCATGTCTTCTAGGCTACTAACTATTTAACCATTATTAGGCTATAAAAATAATAGCCTAAGTGTGTTCCTGGAAAAATTCCACACTTTAGGTACTTAAACACTAAATACTTACTTCTGTTCTAGTCATTGAATGTATGTGAATTTCTTTTATGTTTAATTTTAAAGTCAAGACTAAATTAACTTTGCTGTAATGTAAAATACTTGCATTTGTTTCTAAGATCTTGTTAGAGGAACAATTATTGGCTTATGCATTAAAAGAAAACTTCAAACTTCAAAACACTAAAGGAAGTAGAAGCAAAAAAGCCTTACTAAGTATATCTCAGCAGTAACGAAAGAGCCCAGAAAAGCATGAGTAAAATGTGAGTTTTTGTACATAGAGTCTCCCGTAATTTATCCTTCAAATTTCTAAATTTTCAGTAGATCTGAAAATGGTTCTGTGTATAAACAAATGCTATCCAGCTCCGCATGGGCTCAATACACTGCTTGCTTTACACAGATAAGTTCATCTGAAGACCTTTTTCTGAGCAGTATGTGCTACAGACAACTGAAAAACTGGTCTATGGCTAGGAAATTGACCTCTGAACTGCTAAGAGAGCTGTTAGTGTCATTCACACCATCATTCTTACAGGCTTGTGATTTCCACTTCCTTTATTACTCCTATTAATCCCAATCTTTTTCAGTTTGATTTTCTTTCCTAATGATGAATATAGCAAGAAAAAGTGTACATAGCATTTCACCTCTAACTTCTAATTCCTGAAGATATTGTGATTGTGGCATAGAAGTAAAAAAAAAAAAGTAAAAGGAGTCTGTGAGAAAATTCTGTAGCCTGAGCTTAAACCAACTGTTGGCACTTGAAGAGTGGATTGTCAGACATGCACTCACAATGGTATTGCAAGTGCCACATGACATACAGTCTTATGATACAACTTATAATACATTTAGAAAATACTATAAATGCACATTACAATTTAAATAGCACTTCAAAACCCAGTATTCTTATTCTTTTTTTTTTAAATAAAAAGGACAGAGAAAAAACCCCAGAAGATTTAAAAAAAAAAATTATATGTATGCTCTGACACTGACAAAATAATCAACAAGGAAAAAAGCTCTGAATCATCTAAATACATGTCACAGGTGGTCTTATTCGTACCACAAAGAGGAATGCTATCCAGCATAAAGTAGCACATCTAAACACCGCAGGAGTCCTGCTACACCTGAGATTTTCGGTTTCAACTTCTTGGGTAAATGAATAAGTACACTGTGAAAATGCACAAGGACAAGTGCTTGACAGATAAATTTCAAAGCACTGGGACAGAAATGGGAAATTCAGCAAGAGAGCTACCTTACTCTCAAAGTGTAATAATCAGACATGAACTAAACAAACAGAATATCAAAGAATAAGTTGGTACATCATGTATGGAATGCTCAATTTGGAAAGGTATCCCTAGAAGAGTTTCTTTCTTTTCTGAGTACTCGAAATTACATGAATACAAATAGAAATATTTGAAACATTTAACTCTCTATGATAGCATATTTTAGAGAAACGTTATTAGAAGAGAAATAGTTCACCAGTTGCATAATGAATGAGAAGAATCTGAGTATACACTCTTCAATATAGTGACAGTGTAAGTTAAAATCGTAAGTGCAGGTTATGCTAAACGGAAGAAGCAGCAGCTGTGTAAGTTTTACAGCAACAGGAATGGTATATTTAAATTGTCCCTACATATTGGTGACATTTAATAGGTGTAAAGTCATGAAGTGACACAAAATTATGAAGGTAAGAAAAACAAGGAAACATTTACAGCTTAAGATACTAAAATGTTCAGCTCAAACAGAATGTGATTCTTAAAGTAAAACAGACTCATCCTGAAAAGACAGACTGCATTGCCTCTGCTGTCAGCTTTGGCAAAACTGAACTAAAATCAGATGAAACACGGTAAGTTAACAAAAACCAAGATATCCAAATGTGTAAGATCTCCAAGATATGCACGCACAACAAGACTTGGGGTGGCGGGGGGGTGCTGGTGCTAGGAAGGTTTTATTTGAATATAACAATGTGGGTTTGAAAAAACCCCTAACTTGTGGTCAGCTATGCATGGAGTAACAACAACTGGCAGTTTACATTTTATAATATCAAGAACAAAGATAACTTATGTACAGTACATGCTATGAGTACCTATTGTTTGAAAGAACATTCCATAATTTTAATATGCTAAAACTCTCAACAACGATTTGCATTACATTTTTAATGACTGATACTTGTTAGAGTGGAAAATGAGTGTTCTTATAAATAAGATAAAGAAATGATTAAAAAAAGAGAGATACCAAAAACAGCTAAAGGCTAAACAAAATAAATGGCTGCTTCACTATACCCAAATTTCACCAGGTTTCTCTAACAAGTTGAGAAAGAGACTTCTGAGAAAATTCTCTTTAGAAAAAAAGTTCACAGTTACAAAACCCCAGAAGTTCTTATTCTATGAGATATGCGATAACTGTATCCTGTGTTGCCTCCTTCGCGGAAGAGGATATTAAAGATAACACACAACATCCGTATTCCGTTTAAATAAGGGACAGAACTGACTACAAAACAAGGTTGCATGTTCACTTTCCCACAGAATGTGTAATACCTAGATGTAGGTGAAAATTTCAGAAGTGCAATGAATTTCAGCTGGCAGATGACTAAACACTGATCAAAGAACTCTGCCTCTGCACACTTGGTATCTGTTTGAAATATATCAAGAAACAAAACAACAAACCTGTAACATCTGAATAAAAAAGTTTCACAGTGAGAGAACATAAAAGGCCACATATCAACCCCTTCTGCATCTAACAGAGATGGTGGTTATGAAATAACTGACATTGAAAAGGAGCAAGGATAAAACCTTCACCCTCACACTCTTTTTTATCTGAAACTTCTGAATTTCATGACAATTTCCTGACAAAAGAAATACCCTAGTGTGTTTGCTTTTAGAATTGAGAAGCAGTTATTTGTCTCACTAGGGCTTTTAAATAAATTATATTTTTCTAGTAACAGGCATGTATGACCAAGTCAGACATGGCTGTACATATTCAGGTTCATCAAAAACCAATGGGAAGGAAACCTTGCATATATAACAAATCCTTAGACAGGTCCTGTATTCAGAAAAAAGTCTTCCTGGACAGCGAACATTGCTGATACGCTGACCAAAAATTGAAACAATAGGGTTAAGACTGACTTAATGCAAGGATTACATTAACAGTTTAACAAATTTTAATCTAAATGAATATTTAAAATGTAATCCAAAATCTAAGCTAGGTTAAGTAGCTACTAGAGAAATTAACTATTGGTATTCCTAGTCCCAACATTAACCAAGTTTCACCTTTATCTGTCAATTCTGTACCGCTCTTGACAGAGTTAACAAGGTACAATCAGAAGTATCTTCTAAGTAGTGTTACTTACAGACTTAGTTACAACTCATTTTGCCCCCTAAGAGAAGTAGGAGTTCAGATTTTTCACTGTGGAGTGACCTTGCAGCTCCTAGTTTTGTTGTCTTCTGTGAATGACTTTTTGTTTTTAATCGTTTACTTTTAATGTTATTTTGGAAGCCCTTGCATCCCTGCTAGACACAGTAACAATGGACTGATTTTATGCTGTATATGGAGCAATAGCCCCTTACTACTGCTAGCCACAACCTTCCTGAGGAGATTCAGTTGTTGCTAAGGCATCTACCCTAAGCGTGTGTTCAGCTGAGTGTTCAGTGATATTGCTAGCCCTTTCAGAACCACTGCTAGTCAATGTCAAGTTGTTCAGCTAAACTGTGAACAAAGAATCTTACACAAGTTAGCACTTAACAGTGCCAACAGTGGTATTTTTAACACTACTTCTACATGGACACTATTAACACATTAAGAAATGTTGGTGTGATCCCACCAGGAACTCTTCCATGAATATTTTCTGTTTAAAATGACATTTTAAAATGGATTTAATTCTGCTTTATTTGTATTTATTTTGTATAGTGATAATTTACACAAGAAACAGTCAGAATCACCATTAAGAGAGTTCACAATTCCAGAATTTCATCTTCTATACAGTCAGCAGAGTGAGAGCGAAATAAAAAACTTCTTCTGCTACTTTTAATCACAACTAAGTCAGATCTATTTTGCTAGTATGAGCAAACACCTTCCTCAAACATTAAGCATCTTTCAAGACACAACAGCACGCAAATAAATTTTAGAATTAAATTTCTGAAATAAAGATACAAATATTTCAACAGTATTTAAAGTGAAATCCTTTTTCTATACGTCAGGTAAAAGTAATATCTATCAGTGTAATGGACAGTTCACAGTTTACTTCCTTGTAAATACTGTTGAGCTGTACTCCAATTTCAACTGACAAACCCAGTGCTGTATCAATTTATACTACTGACTATACGACTTTCAAAAATGCAAATCCAATGACTAGAGACCTAATTGCAACCTTTTCCACTTGAAGGTTAGGCAGCAGCAAAAAGACTGCTTTTTATCAGTTTTCATTTGTTAGTATTGGGTATGTAGCTACATAGATTTTTTGTTTTTTCGTTACGGAAGTAGCAGCTTTGTTTTCACCTCTCTCCATCTCTTTTTCAGGAATATTTTGCTTCCTCTAGACAAACACATGTTGTTCAGGCACATGTACATTCAGTACAAGTGAAAATAAAAATGAAAACAGAAAAATGGATTCCCCAGCAAGTTACTTAACACTGCTCCAACCACAGTTGCAAGTTTCCTGTAACTACTTTGTTATCCTTCATCTGCTGGACGTTGCTGTATTTGGCAAAGAATTTTCTGGCTCTCACAAGCAGAATAAAATTGATTCCTATAATCAAATAGAAACCATTTCTGAAACACTATGCCATTAAACCTTGGTGCTGAAGTTACATAAAGCAGTTATGTCCTGTAAGGTTAGTCCGGTGATTGGATATCAAGTGATTTCAAAAGGACGATTCAATCTTGGCATGGTTCCCCAGCTCATATACACAATTTCCTTTTCCACCCTTGAGTCAGGAAGTCTCCTTGATGTATTTTTACTTTCACAACTTGTTATGAATGTAGGATGAATTTTCACTATCACCTGAAGAAACAAAACCTATATAAGCTATGCTTTTTGAAGTTAAAAAGAGTCAACAACCTGACAATCAATTACTTTTACCTTCTGTATTAGGACTTACGGATCTTTTTATCAAGGTAAAAATGTGAGTTAAAAATGAGGGCACCACTATAGCTATTTAAAAAAAAAAAAAAAAAAAAATCTCAGACACACTCTATATACATTCATACATTCTGTACTCACTGAACTTCTACTTTTAAATTCAGAGCTGGCGTAAAAAAATAAAATTCAATGTCCAACAAGCATTTTGCAATCTCCTTAAGCGACATTAGTGACCTAAACCATGAAAGAAGAAATATTCCTTATATCTGTGACTAATATTCTATTTGAGTCATTTAACAGAACGATCACATAAATGCTCATACACAAACAATTGTTCTAAAAAGCTGATTAAAATTGCTGCTTTTGAAGTAGCAATTATTCTAATATAACAAAAACCAAAGTACTGCCAAGCATAAAATTAAGTCAAGCTGACTTAAGGATATTCTGTGTTGTCTGGTTTACATTAGCACCAAAGAAACACAAGAATAGAGCAGAAGTTAGTTCTAATTAATGTAGACATTTGAAGTAAGAAATACAGGTTTCTACAGTCTATATCTTTGTCTCTTTTAAAAAAAGATGGGAAAAAAATATTACATTTTCAATTGACATCAAATTACTCGTTGCAGACGGCATCTGTTGTTTTACCTGACAGAAAAAAAGATGTTCTAAAAGCAAACTCTATTTGCAAATATTTAGTTTCAAAACTTTAAAAAAAAATTCTTAAATTGTTAAGTCTTTGAAGTGAAAAAGCAATGCACAGAGATAAATTAAAAATCACTATATTTACATATTTATTGCTTAGTTTCTGTACTTACTACTCCTCCATTCCTGACCTCGTACTACAGCAGTTTTGAGATCTAGAATGACATCCATGTCCACATTTACTCAAGCTAGCCAACTCACATAATAAAGACTGCATACCTGATTACTGAGACCAAACTGCTCCATTCTTTTGGCATAACAGATGAAGCAAGACAGGAGTTTGACAAATGAGTCCTGTCCCAGAGCAACAAGTCTAAGTATAGATGAAGTCCTTTGGATAAACTTGTCTGGCCAGGCTAGGAGGGTAATTGTAAGCATTTTAAAACTTCAGTGTTGGTCACCAAAATCAGTTTTGCAATGTGGTTCTCTTTCAATCAAACACAATTAAATGATCTCATGACCTAGACCGTGCATGTGAGCACTGGAAAAATAGACTCATTGGGTTAAACTCTCATTTCCCAGTAACTTCCATGTTAAGCTTTGTTTCTGCTTTGTAAGTGCTAACATTTCAGAGAACTGCAATTTCAAAAAACCCACCTCAAGATAAAAAACTATGATCAAGGATTTAAAAAAAAAAAAACCAAAACACATGAGAATAATCAGCACTAACCTATGATTCTTCTTGTATAATCTTAAAAACATTTAAAAATTTATATGAGCTGAAAACCCTTAAGTTTGGTCTGCACTGTGTAGCATTTAAAAAGAAAAAAAATATAGAACGTTAAAGACAACAGAATCAAGCTGCAATAAATGATAAAATAATGCCCCCATTTTTTATTCTAAGACTTATATATTTCATATTACCTGTGGAAAAGAACTATAGTTCAAGGCTATAAGTGCATAAGCATTTATTTTACAAGGTTTATGTTAAAACCGCTGTACATAATGCAGCATATGTTCTATTGTTTTATATCTATATCTTGTTTTACTGTTTTAGTTATGTCAAGCAAATTCATTTTCATTTTTTAACACATACTGAAAAATATAAATCAGCACATAGGCTAGTAGGTGTTAACTACTATCCCTTTTATAGTAGATCACCTTCAACTTAAAAAGACAGTGTACTCGAAGAGTTGACTCAAAGGGTTTTTTCCACTGTAGCAGCCTTACAAGAGAAGAAACATGAAAAGTGATTTGAAGTTTGTTGACAAAATGCTCTTATCACATTGCATATTTGTATGTATTGTTAAATAGGCTGGAAACTGTGCTTGGGATAATACAGTTCTCCACTAGATATTTTTCTCAACTTTAAAAAACATTGCATTTAAATATATGCTTAAAACCAAAACAAATTATACAAATTAAATGTCTGCTATGACTAAATTATCATTTCAAAGTTGAAATAACCATAATATTAACTGAAACAGAAGTGTCACTATCCCTAATTCAATTTCCAAAAGCAAAGTTAAGATACTAATAAGCCTGAGTTATTTTAACTGTCACTCCACATAAAGTACTACAAGAAAATATAATTATTAAAATAACTAAGTATTAATTTAAAAAATACAAACACTCTAAATAAAACTAGACTCTCCGTGAGACTAGGCAACAAAACTTTAAATTCATATCTTGGGAAAGAAAGTTTTATAGTACTTACATGCAAATAAAAGTTACGTAAATAATGCTAAATTAAACAGGTACCTTATAAATTTCTACAAAAATATGAGCACAGCATAAACTTTTGTTTTCAAGACAATGCAAAAGGCTTTGTATACAAACAACACTGATCCAAAAGCAGTGTAATACTAAAACTGCTTTGAAATAAAAAATTTAATGAAAATGTCACCTTTTCCCCCTTATTCTTTTAAATAAGAAACTAAGCTCACCCGAACAGAACGAACACGTACAGCCAGAAACTTAAACATGACTAAGAAACCATGATGTTTAGATTTTCTGACTGAGCGATCATAAATCTAGCAGGGAAGACCAACCCTGCCGTTTTTGCTGTGACCAGCTGTTCCAGCAATTAGAAAATTTCCTGTTAGGCAAGTCAGACACAGTTGGGGGGTGGGGAGAGAGAAAGGAGTAAAAAAGGTCAAAAAAAAAAAAAAAGCAGCAAAAAAAAAAAAGAGATACATCAATTCCTTCCCTTCAGCAGTAAAGAAAAACCAGGCAGCAGTGGTACTCATGTTGCTGATGCTGTAGAGATCAGCACAGGAAACTTAAGCAGATTGACTGATAGCAACATGCTGTTGCAGATGTTATTTATTCCTGGTGTCAGGAAATTTCAGAAATCATGGTAGTATGCAACACTGCCCTAGCTAAGGCAGAACAGTAACTATTTTAAGTCCTGCATTTGACAATTTTCGTATGATTAAGTTAAAATTCACAAATATTCTAAGATATTGTGTATCACTACTTTTTACATTTCAATGCTGAAAATGTGGTATGTGTATGTGTAATAACTTTTTATTTACTAGAGTTGTTTGAGGACCAAACTGATGTTGTGTGCCTCTGAAATCCTGCACACAGAAATGCTACACAGATGTTATAGAGGTTAGGCCAAGGCAGACTGCAGAAACTCTTTGAATTGGATCACCCAGCTTGAACACCCGACTTATGCACTGATATTATATTGCTCTGTAGAGAGTGAAAACTTTCTTGAAGTAATAAATATACCTAAGCTTTCTTTTAATGTTTAAAAGAAAATCCCATCAAACTTCAATTTTTTCTAAGAATTAGAATTCAGTCTAACTACTTTGAACACTTAAGAGATAAAAGTTTTTAATTTGATCTCTCTCTAGATTTATTTTTTCTAAACACTGGCAGTATCTTTAGCTTTTCTGCTATTTTTTAAAAACACAGTTACACAGTGCACACTCCATTAGAATATGAAAAAAGGCTGCTTTTCTCCTAGCAATGAATAAAGGCACGTAACAACATACAGTCAAAGGCATCTACAACTACTCTGCTATAAACAGATCCAGGTGATTCCACTTAGCGACTCCATACCGAAACGAACGTACAGCATAACACTATACTTTCTGCACAAGAGATTGTAACAAACAAACTCTCCAAACTATCTCCCTTGATTGGGTTCTAACAAATGTCTGGATTACCACCAATTTTTTTTAAGACTCCAATTCCTCTTCAGAACACAAAGCCAGTAATTTATTTATTTTTAGTGACAGAACACGTTGCTTCTATCTCTATACCACATCCTGGCTGTGTACAGTATTGGTTTCTAACTCTACATTTAAAATCTGGATTATATATGTCTCCACAAAGTAAGCAAAGACACTCTTGCCCAAACAGAGAGGTGCCAGACTCTACTTGGACCCCACAAGCAAAAATGTGTCTTTTTTGGTCTCCTCTTGTACTCCTCTGGGTCTTTACTCATGTCACATCCCCAGGGATTGAATTTTCCAATTCTATGTAATAAATATACACAATTATTATTAGATTACTCAGGTACTCAATAACTATTACTACACCTGGAGTCCTCAATTACAGTGTACTTTTTACAGCCCAGTGTGTTACATCTTTTTTATAGGAAACAATCTCTACAACAATATCAGTAACAGCATAAAAAAAACTATTAAATATGTGTTTCAGGATAAACAAAGTTTCTTGAACACAAGGATGTTACTGCAACACAAGGATTTGAAGTATTTCATAAATAGTACTGAAATTACTTGAAGCTCTCTTTTTTTTCAGTTTTTTAAAACTCCAGTTATTTCCCCAT
Source organism: Colius striatus (assembly GCF_028858725.1). Taxonomy (NCBI): domain Eukaryota; kingdom Metazoa; phylum Chordata; class Aves; order Coliiformes; family Coliidae; genus Colius; species Colius striatus. The sequence continues at coordinate 80,172,428 of NC_084759.1, forward strand.
AAAAAATGAAACATATCAAGAATTGCAGCTTAACAGCAATGTAGTTTTCCACATTTTGAAGACTTAAAACAGACTTCAATAAATAACTGGGAGACCATTCAAGCTTTCTGCCTTACCTTGTCAAGAACATGTACAAATGCACTAAAAGCATAGTAGCAGGAATCTCCAAATCATTAAATTAAACTCTGTGGTAGCAAAGAGAGCTGAAAGCAGAAATGGAGAGTAAGTGGCAAGACCTGCACTAACTACAAGGTTCTTTAAAAAGAGATCGTGAGTAAATAACCATTTTAGAACTTTTTTTGCTGTAAGGATATGAGTGTCTTCTGTTGGAGGTAAGCTGCATCTGCTAAAAGACACAGGAATAAGGCATTTCAACTGCAATGTTTGTACAATTACTGACTACTGCTCTCCCAAACCTTTTATGTGACCTCTCAGTGAAGTACAAAGCACAGTGCTCAGGGGTCAGCGGGGTTACTTCATAACAATAGTTCTCCTATAACTAGTATGAGGCTGCAGCAGGTGGAAGAATTTCTTGTCTTCTGGGAGAATAAAGCCTGCATGGTTCCCAGAGAGACTACCAGCCAACTGGAAACATTCAGATACATGCTACCTAATTCATTTTGAGAATCTCTGAGAAGAGAGCTTGCTCTTTTAAATATTCTGTCATATGAGAAAGAAGACAGGTTAGTGAGCAGCAGTCCACAATACGGAAGGCTGTGATAACAAGGACATATTGCTCCAGCAAATTGCTCCCTTTACCTTGAAGACTTTGATAAGGATTTGTATTACACATGTTTATGACGAAACACAAGTGAATCTAGAACAAAAGGAATTTGCTGTGCATGTGACAGTTCTATCAATTGCAGAACTCCACTTGCACATGTTTCCTCCTCCAGTACAGAAATACAAAGTGAGTTCATCTTCTATCTTCCTCTCCTTTTAAATTAGATGACATTTTCTTTTTTGTAAATTTAGAGTATCAGACTTGCTATATCTGTATCCAAGAGAATGGGGCTCCCAGCCTGCACAGAGAGCAGAAAAATTGAAAGACGTTCAAAGAATGGAAGAACTCTCAAGGTAGTACAGGACATGTGGGAAACCCTACGTTTTATTGAATTAAATCATAGAATCATTTTCGTTGGAAGACACCTTTGAGTTCGATCCAATCAAGCTAACACTGTCAAACCCACCACTAAACTCATGTCCGTCAGCCCCTCATCTACATGTCTTTCAAGTAACTCTAGAGATGGTGACTCTATCACCTCCTTGTGTGTGCCACAATGGGATGCTCACTTTCACATATTACCAGAAAACGTTGAAGCATTTCATCTAAATCAAGTTCATTGGGTAGACTGATAATCTTCTTATACCCTCAGTCTGTGAAGTGTAATAATGCAAATTAAGTCTTTATTCTGCTAGGCAAGCAAGGCTCTGCAGTATAGACCTCCCTCAATTCATAGTATATCAAGGGCTGGAAGGAACCTCAAAAGATCATCTAGTCCAAACTCTCTTCCAGAGCAGGACCACCTAAAGTAGTCACACAAGAACTCATCCAGATAGAGTTTGAATGTCTCCAGAGAAAGAGACTCTACAACCAACGTTGGCAGCCCATTCTAGTGCTCCATCACCCTCACAGTGAAGAAATTCTTCACTGTTCCAGCTTATACCAGGTTGCCTCTTGTCCTATTATCATTAGACGTGACTGAGAACAACCTGGCTCCGTCCTCCTGACACAAGCCCTTTATATATTTGTAAACATTAATAGGATCTGGAAAAAACCCAAAGATGGAGTACACATAAGGAATTAAAAGTCCTCATTTCATAAGGTCGACAGTTGACAAACAGGGAGCTAATTTTTGGAGTCTTCAGAAGTTGAGTAATACATCTCTCTTCATAATAAATATGTTTGTATAGCCAAAGCAGCAATATTTTATTAATCAGGGGGTGTGGCAGTTTCCATCTGCTAGTTTACAGGCTTTTCAGAGCTACCATCTGTCTTCTTTTCATGTAACAACTAAGCAGTTTCACTTTTAATGCAGTTCACACTCTCAAATTATTCAATTTTCTGACAAAGGTGCAGAATACTTTTTGGATCTAAGACATTAAATGCAAAGTGAGCTGCTCAGAAAATCCATTAGAAGACATAAATGAAAGGTTTGCTGTAACCTTTCCTCAACACCTGATGACATCTTGTGGAAAAAGAAACCCAAACATTTCAGGACTTGACTGCTCTGTATGGGTTTGACATCCAGCAGTTAACAGCTCAGACTAAAAGCTTTGCACCATTTGTAACTTCTTACACAGGTAAGATGTATGCACTTCACTGTAAGTTACTGGCAAAAATTATCCAAATTGCAAGCACAGCACAATGCTTTAGAAGACATGAACTTTCAATTTCATTATGGGTATTCTGTCTTTTACAAAGGAAAACTTGGGAATTGAGAAGGAAATAACTGGATTCAGGTTTTACAGATATAAATGGTTTGCCTGAGAAACTTATTTGTTTGAGAAGCAAGTTACTTAAGTGTAAAATTAAATATCTGTGTGTATGTTTCAGTATATTTAGTAGAAAACATTACCTTAAAGTCTGAGTACAGTAGTTGTAACCCAGATTGTTTCCTTCATGGCATTACACAGTGGACGTTGTCTTATTATACAGCTGGGTTATCATCTGGCTTTAATTACAATCTACTTTGTAACATGGAGCATGGTGTTGTACTGAATTCTGTAATGTGATGTTTTCAACAATTCTATTGCTATGGCTGTAAAGAAAGCTTTCTCAGTTTGATTTCCCTATAAACAGACAAGAATTACACGTTCAAGAATGTGTATGGAATGTGAAACAGTAACTTGACTGTTTACCTTGTCTTTCAGTAAAACTGCAAAAATACTAAGTTGTCACTGTTTTACTACTAATAAGCTATACAAGTAGCTCTTTCAGCTAAAACTAAGTATCAATCTGTAAAAAATCAGAAATCTCAAACCCACTGGTCTATGAATCCTGGCTTAATCTGCCAAAATGCAAACAATGTTTTTGAAACATAACAGTTTTCAATAGTAAAATGCTGTAATAGTAAACATTAAAGTGAAACTAAAAATCAGTTAAAGCTACTCTCAAATGCTTTAAAATCTAAACATCTGTCAGTTTAATGATGCTTTTATAACTGAATTACTTCTTACCATTTTTACCTTTCATAGATGGTGACTCAACAAACGAGATTACCTCAGATTACTCCAGTAGGAGAATTATGGGCTTGAACAATGGGGTGGGGATGGGGGGGGAAGGCAGCTGTTCTGCCCATGACTGTAATTGGCAAGTGATCTCTGTCCTTATCTAGACACTTTCCTGCCCCGTGTCCTTTCCCCCACTTGCCCAGTGTTTTTATAGATTCATGGTAAATTGTACAGTGTACATGCATGTCTAATGTACAATCTCAACGTTATCACATATAATTGACTGATCAAGGTCAGTACTTTGACATATGTCCCATATGCTTAAAATTAGTTTTCTAATGTATCTTAGAGCCTTTTCTAAGCTCACATATTCCTTATAAACCTCTTCTATTAAAGCACCGATGGGCAAGACAAAAGTTATAGTTTTCAATTACTGACTTTTCTTTGCAAGCATCTTACACCACCTTTTGGCTACCTACTGACTAATCTTAGTTATTTTAGTTTTGTATTTTTTAGTAAGAAGATGCCAACTACTTAGATTTATTTTTATGACCCAGATAAGTCTTTAATATACTGCTTTATGCTTTAGTTTTATTTAAACCTATGTATGCTTTGATTCTGCTAATTTAAAAGATTTTGTTTAAACTTTTACCAAAGCAGTTGTCAAGTGTAATAAAATTACCCAGTCACCACAGGAGAGAGGGTTTACTTTTTCATGTCAGTTGTTTGAACTTGAATACGTTCCACTCCTTTCTGTACTGAAAAAAACAACCTTCGGTCATTGCAGGTTAACAAGTTGTAGCTAATTGTAGTTTCTGCTTAGCTTTAACTAGTAGTAAAGCATACATCATGATTATTAAGAGCTCAAAACAATTAATTTGCTCAGTTAATTTATCCAGTCTTATGGACACAGAGAGGATAAGATTGAGAAAGGTAGCAAATAAAAGGCTTTAAATAGCTTCCCCTGTTTAAGTAATGTTCACTTAAGCTTTCATATCAGGTCAAGCAGCCTGTTGTTTACTTGTTCTTACATTCATTTCCTGCTGGAACCAGATAATTTATGAGACATTAAATAAAAAATGTTGAGAAAAAGCTATAAAGTCAGATATAACCAGTACTTCAATTTTAATAAAATTAGAAGATAGAATGATTTCTGTTTTAAGAGTTACAAGACTTTAAGCCATATAACATCTTGTATTCATGCACCATTATAGCTCCTGCTTTTCTTAAACTATGAACTTCGAATCAAAGCTATGCAACTCAGACTCTCCTGTCAATTAACTTTACTTTTGACCAAATGAATAGGGATGTAATAAAATGAAAATTATCTTTTGATAAGCAGAATACTAGACAGACTTCCTATGTAAACAGAACTGTATTAGGCTTCAATATTTATTTTAAATTTCTTATCTGATTTGCATTATCAGCATACTACCCAAACACTTAACACAGCACAAGGATGCAGTATTTCAAGTTTTCACTTTCTATCTCCACAGAACTATGGCAACTCCCAATCCTGAACGTGCATACCTCACACACCTACCAAAATATCTTGTCTTCTTACTTGATGTGCTAGTACACGCCAGGCCTGTTCACTATATTGTCCTTAGTTTCAGCTGACAAATTTCAGATTGTCAGTTACTACATAATTGCTTTAAGATGATTTCAGTGCAAAGTTAGAGAAGATCTTAAATGAGTTTTAGTAGTAATTTTAAATTAGTCTTTATCTTGCACCAAAACAGGTATGAAACACTGAAAGAATATCACATCCTAGCTGAAGAAGTATTTTAGTAGTTGACAGACAGCAAAAGCTAGCTTCCAGTTACAACTGCCTGAGCAGCCACGGTAATTTTTTGTTTTTAAAAATAGATTGTTTTACGTCACTGTTGGCAACTTTTTACTCACAACAACCTAGAAATAAATGCAAAATATGTTCCTAAAATACTGGTTTAGCATTGAAAAGCTAAACATGGGCAAAACAGTCTCAACTTGGGGAAAAATTTATTTAATTTATTTCCAGTTAAAAATAGAGTAGGACAGTGAGAAACAAAGACAAAACTAAAACCACCTTTCTCCCATCCTTCCCCTTCTCAGGTTGAACTTCACTGCTCCATTTCTTACTGTTCAATCTCCTCCCCATCGCGCAGCACAGGTTGGATGGGGAATGGGAAATTAAGTTAGTTTGTAGCACTGTCTCTGCTGTGTTCTTCCTCATAGTTTACCCCTGCTCCAGCATGGGTCTTTCTCACAAGCTGCAGCTCTTCAAGAACTGCTCCAGCATGTGTCCTTTCCACAGAGTTCCAGTTCCTAAGAACAGACTGCTCCAGCATGAGTTTTCAATAGGCCACAGTTCCTTCCAGGAAGGCTGTGCTTTCCTTCAGGACACATCTACCTGCTGTGGTGTGGAGTCCTTTGCAGCCTGCAGGATGGATATCTGCTCCATTGTGGTCCTCCAGTGGGCTGTAGGGTGATAACCTGCATCACCATGGTTTTCTCCAGGGGCTGCAGGGAAATCTCTGCTCTGGCACCTGCAGCATCCCCTCTTTCTCCTTCTTCACTGACCTTGGTTTCTGCAGGGCTGTCTCACACTTTTACACTCCTTACTCTCACAGCTGCTGCACAATTTTTTACCGTTTGTAAACATCAGAGACAAGTGCCAACAGCATCATTGACAGGCTCAGCTTTGGCCAGTGGTGGGTCCATTTTGGAGCTGGCTGGAACTGGCTCTGTCCTACAGAGAGGTCACCCCCCTACTACCAAAACCCTGTCACATAAATCCAATACAATAGATATGCATATAATTTTAGTAGATAAACGCAAACAAAAAATGTTATAGGAAGTTTAAGTTACAGACTCAAAGCAAGGAAACTGGCACTGGTCACAATAAATTAACAAACCAAACCAGAACTGAACACTTTCACAAAAAGAATTATTCTGTTTCAAACAAGAATTCAAGTAAGCATTTTAGTCTATGTTACGCAGAATGTTAGAAGAAATTATCTCCTTTTAATGTTGCCTTATAACTGCACAAATATATTTCTTTTCTTACTCTAACACTGCACTCCTTTAGAGTCATCTGTCAGCACTTGCCTTGTGGCTTCACCCTGTATTAAAGAGAGTAGAGCCTTGCATGCTATGGAGACCCACCAAAAGCAGTTATACAGTACAGTCTTTTATTTTCCCAACTTTGGTATCAGTTTAGGAGCTACATCTATTACTGGTACATTTGAACACAAGCATGGAAAAGGCAACTCCACTTGTTGATGCAATTGCATCCACGCTGCATGGGTGGGAACAGCTTTGGCCAAACTTCAGCTAACCACAAGCTGAAGTTTGCATAATATGCAAATCAGCGTATGAATCCTGAATTCCAACTAAATGTAGAATTCTAAAAATTGATGTAATGCCATTTATCAACAGGCTTAATAGTCAAGTAGCACTCTATAAACACAGAACTACAGGTAAACACTAAATATGCCTTCACGTAAGAGAAAGTCACAGGCATTGCAATAAGACATCTGAACTCACTGGTATCTTCACATTAGGAAATTTTGTAAACTGTAAATTTGACATGAAGATAAGGAATTGAAACTATCAAGGAACCTTCCTGACTGTGATCTTCTCTATAGTAGCAGCCTCTTATTTTCAAGAAGCCTGGGTTAAGAATTCCATTGATTAATGCCTCTCAATAACCACAACAATGGAAGCTACAGTTTCACCGTCCTTCCTCACCCTTGATCTTCCTCTGAAAGATTCCTGAAAGCTGAAAGCAGAAAGGAATACGAGGTATGAGCTTTTAGAATCTACAGATGGCTGAAAAAAAAGAGAAAAGTTACAGGGAAGGAAGAAAAAAAGGGATAGATATCTGGGTTTTTTGTGTTCACTTACTAGTGAAGCTGAGGGACCACTCTACTGTTTACATGTGCTTCACAATGCATTAGGTAAGAGCTCTGTAATGCTTACTGTCCAGATCTGATTTATAGCAAACACTCAAGGTTTACATTAATAGTTCAGACTCTGCCTTTAGCTACTGCATCACCATGAAAACTTCACTAAGGATGTTTCAGCATTTAGCACCTTTTCTGAGGAAGGGGAAGGGGTCTTAAAGTCACAATTCCTCAGCTATCACCTAAAAGTACCTCCATTTCTGGAGTCCTTAGCTTTGTCAGCTCTGAACCAATGAACACAAGATTTCTTCCACTCCAGATTAGTATCAAAAGAGGAAAGACTTAAGAAATCCCTCAGCCTTAATGGACAAGCTTTGCTATTCTTGAATGCACTCCAATGTGACACAAAGTTTTCAAACAAAAGCACAGGAAGAGGACCTAAAACTTTGTATACTGGTATGTTGGTTCTATGGAGAAAAGGAATAGAAAGAATCTTACAGGCTAATGATTATTTGCATTATAAATATTCTAGTTTTGCACAGGTGTCCTGGTTTCAGCTGGGTAGAGTTATTTTTCTTCCTAGTTTCTGGTACAAGGCTATGTTTGGGATTTGTGCTGAAAACAGAATTCATAACACAGGAATATTTAGGTTATTGCTGAGCAGTGCTCGCACAGCCTCAAGGCCTTTTCTGCCTCTCACCCTGCCCTGCCAGCGAGTGGGCTGGGGGGCTGTGGCACAAGAAGCCAGAAGGCAGCAGGTCCACCACAGCTAACTCAAACTAACCCAAGGGCTATTCCATACCATAGGGTGTCATGCCCAGCATATAAACTGGGGGAAGTTGGCAGGGAGTAATAGATAACTGCTCAGGCATCAATAACCAGGTAGTGAACAATTGCATTGGGCAACATTTGAGTTTGAGGTTCCCCCTCCTTTTTGATTTCTCTCTCTTTTCTATTATATTGCTTTTCATTACAGTTCTTATTATATTTAGTTAATAAATTGTTCTTGTCTCAATCCCTGAGTTTTACTTTTTTTCCCAATTCTCCTCCCAATACCACTTGGGGAAGGGGACTGAATGGCTGCATGGTGCTTTATTGTTGGCTGGGGTTAAACCACGACAACACAGGTCAATAAGGAAAATATGAAATGACTAACAGTAACAATAAAAGGGCACAGACAGATACTGCCAAGAAATATTACCACAGTATTGAAAACCAAAGGTGATATCTGCTGTTACACGTTGCATATCGAAATAGAAGGGGAAAAGCTGTGGTGTACACTGCCACGCTGAAAGAATTGTATTTCATACAGTCATCAGACACGCATCTGCAACTGAATCTGTGTGGAATTTTACTGTGAGAGAATCCTTTGTTGTGACACAATCACAACTGAAATCTTAACTATTAATAAAGAATACTCTAGAGCTCATAGATGTAAAATATTTTCATCTATGCACCGATGAGACTAACAGAAGCCAAGGGAAGTATTTTATTTGCTGGCTCTAGGAAAAGTGGACAGTAAGAGAACTACACGTTTTTTTTCAAGTTTGCTAAGATAAGAAGAGAGAAGTTTAACCTCCCTTCATATTCAGGAATGCTGTAACTATTCACATCTTACTATCAAACCTTCTCACTCTCCAACTGAATTACAATTTCTACCATATTTAGCTTTTTGCTTTTCACAGGAAAGCCCACCTCATACTAAAAATACCAGTGAGAGTCTATATCATACAAAAAGCACTAAGGACAACATAAAAATTCATCAGAACAAATAATAGGATACAGAATCAGAAAAAGTCAATGAGAAAGACGTGCTTTCAAAAATATCAGGATCCCAGATTCCATCTCATATCTAATAAAACTAAACAACAAAACACTAGTGGCAAATTGCCTGTGAATTAAGTGATATCAGTGATCTACCATATTGTACTACCTTTATTACAACCATCTTTTTACTCACAGTTTGTGGATTGATATCATCTTCTCCCATAGGTTCATCCACAATTTGTTGTCCATTCTGTAAGAAACAAACACAGCAAATTACTAGAAATGCAGAATCCAAGTACAGAAATAATTACATTGCAGATGTGCTTTTATAGTACACAACAGGATCAAGTGCTCTATTCTTCATATTCTATTAAAAAAAGTAATTGAAAGTAAACACAGAAGACTGCATATTGCTGGCATGTAATGCTGCCTGCTCTTTGCTCCTCATGTGTTATCAAAGTGTATGAAGTTTTAATAAGAGATATAAAAAACAATCTGGCAATTGAAGCCTTACTACTACATAGCTAGACATTATTTTCAACTTCTGCAAACGTGTTAAATCTGATGAAGTCTAAACAGCAAAAAGCCACAACAGAGAACAGATAAACAGGTTCTTTCTAAGAGGAAAACCTTATGCGGAAGGTCAGTCCTTATTCTATCATGATTATTTCAAAAGCATTTAGAATTACAATATAGCCTTATAAAAACTATGAATGCAATGCTAATTTTATTAGTAAGCATTTTTTACATTCTGTACTTTAGTTCTAAGGAATTAAATTACATTTATTTGTTCATTGTTTTCCTAGAGAACACAAAACTTAATTAATCTATTTTTTGAGAATCTAATTTTCTGAAAATAAAAAGTTAGAGACATGTATGGACTGATATTTTCTAGATGTTAGAAAGTTAATAAAAGCCACTCAAAGAGTGAGGGATCCTAGCTTCATTTTACACCTTCCTTCCCACAATTCAGGTCTCCAGCAGCATTTTTCTGTAACAGCTTCTGCAATAGAATTTCCCAGCTTGCACATGACTGGAGGAGGATCTTTTATATGAAGTGTCAGATTAAATCCTAACTATTCATGAATTATAAAATTTTCAAATATTACAAACACACTGAATGTTCCAGCTCAGATGATTACCAGCTCTCTATCAAGTTTTGTCCTGAGCATTTTTTTTTTCATAAAAGATGCAGCTAGATAAAGCTAGATTATGTCAATTATGGATTACTCAAATATGACACAGGTTTTTTGAGCGTGGTTTTTGTTGGTTTTGTTTGTTTGTTTTTTAAAAAAAACTTTTGAAGTAGGAAGGAGAAGAACATTGGGCTTCTGATTATCTCTCCAGTGCAGAGTTCTGGAACATGGTAGGACTACAATCTTCTTGTAACAACTGGCTTCAGGAAGATACTAGAGACTTCTCATACGATACCAGTCTTCTCTAGAAGTCATCTTTCCACGACAGATGACCAGTGTGAAACCTGCTTCACATAGTATAGATTACTACAGAAGTGAATATAATCTTTGCAAGATGTTTCAGTTAAGAACAGTCAGTTCAACCTTCGAGTTGTACAGCTAAGGGTAATTTGCTGAGGTGATGTCCCCAAAAGCCTAAACTGCCCTGACTGTAGCAGCTTTTACTTATAGTGTACAAACAGTGGATACTGTATTATGATTCCTTAGGGTATATAAAAAGTTGAAATTACCAAATAGGTGGCCATAAAAATACCAGTTTAGTTAAGTAACAGAAATTAGTGTTTTATTAAAGCCTATTTATTAAGTAGTATATTGTGTACACATATTATCATCAAGGCCATAAGTCACTCTCCCTTTTCTCAGATCTGTAGCATATGTTTCAATGAAATTAATATTTGTATTTTAGCTGTACATCTTTATATTCTGTCCATAGCTTCCAAAGTATCTTGTCAAAAGGAAAAAATGAGAAGAAGAACAGTAGAACAAGACAGACAATTGACTCTAGCTGGAAAGGAGGAATCTATAATGTCATAACAACTAATGACAGCTAAACTCTGGGACTTAAATAGTGCAATTTGTGTATCAAAGCTGTGTGCTCTAAACTGACTCCACATGCAGATTTTCAAAAACAGTAATTCCTGCTACAACAATTATTACAATGAATAACAATGTACATTAACTGCAGGTTAAATAGGAATTTACTACACCGTAAGCTTAAAGATTTCACATTTACTATTTTAAGGCAATGGAAACATAGTTTAAAGTGGAAAATGCTATCAGAAACTTGAGACAAATCTTTCTTTGAAGACTGAGATCAACCTCAGTTCTTAAAAAGGCTCTAATCTTTAACCTCATTGCCTTTTCAGCATTTTATCAGTCTACCAGAAAAAAAAAACCAAACAAAAAAACCCAACAAAAAAACCCCCAAACTTCTGTAACACCAATTAACTGTTTTGTACAATCTGTTTTTCCTGCTTAATCTTACATTGCTTTCAATTACTTTTCAGTTGAATTCAAGCAGTATATTGCACACACTTACTGGTACTAGGAATAAATTCAAGAAATCAGCATGTATGCCATGCAGTCATGTCTAAGCCACATCACCGGATAAGCAAGATCTTCTTATATAGGTCTACCTAAGCAATGATTATGCTAAAGGAATCACTATATGGTAGAACCAGTTTTCCCTCAGAACAGACTGAGCCATGTAAGGTAAAGAAGAATACGTATATATGATTTATGGTTTACTAGGACATGACACTATTAAATGGAAAGCAGCTGTGTATTCAGAAAATCTATAAAGCACACTGCCTTTCTCACAAGTTAAAACGTGGAGCCAAAAGGCTCCTATCAAAAGTCACAATAACTGAAACAACTGTGGAGCGAGGTCAGCAGCATGTTTAAGAGGCGAGCAAATGAAATAGGTTTTGTTTTGCTGGGCGTAGATTCCCTCTAGTATTTAACTAGAGCCAAGGGCATGTCTCAATTACATAACAGATTGGGACTAGATATAATAGTCTGACGAATACAGAATAACAGAAGGTTGAATATACCTTTCACATGTACAGATTGGTCTAATTCAAAGGACAGAGACTGATTATTCTTCAGCAGCGCTTCTCTAATAGTGGACACTAAGCAAGCAGAATGGACCAAAGGTCTGGTTACTTACAGTACTCTGGCTCCCAAAGTATTTCAGATGATAGCACAAGACAATGACATGAAAATAAAAAAATCACAGAAAAAGGTCCACAGAAAGTTTCTACTTACACCTAGACACATCAGTAATCAATTTATGCCATGAAAGCAGGGTGCACATCCCTTATGTGTAACCTACAAAAAATTCTTCCAATCCACTCAAATTCCATTTCCTATTCTATTTTCCAGTGGAAGCAGTCATCTTAAGTTAGCTACAAATTTTTCTCCCAAAATCTTTTAACCCTGTTGCCATGTTTTAAGAAATTGTCAGAAGTTAATACTTAGAGTTGGGTTCCAGCAGTTTTCCTGAACACACACACACACAGGAACACAAGAGATTCTACAGGTGCCCTAGCTAAGCATAAAACAGACAAACATCAGAGAATCTGCCTCAGGCAGCTGGTAGATGAATGTTCCCCACATGAACAGACAGAACCCTTGAGACAGGACTATCAGTCACAAACCATGAAATCACTCATTAATATTTCTAGCAATCAAAAACTACAGGCTTAAATCCATTTCACTGTTAGAATATAATCAAGTACTTGATTTTCCTGGTAAAAAGATGGTTTAAAGAAGGCTTCTTTTCTTTATATTCAGATTATTTCACTTCTTAACCAGTAATGCACACCCATAAACAACCACACTAGAAGGGACCAAGAGGTAGCAAGTATTTGTGTACATTAGGGTATCAGTATTGAGAAAATATAATACTACTAAATGCTTTGTTAGAAAGAAGTACACCAAGAAATGTAGCTCATATCCCACGCACAATTAATTGCCTTCATGAAGGAAGGAATATCCTGCACTCTACTCACTACTTTTAAAAAAAATTATGGTTCAAATATTTACTGCAAGAGATGTACTGGCAAAATTGAAGTCTGGCAAAATTGTACTATCTTGGGTACCTGCACAATAACATTAGCACTGGACCTACATGAGCAATCTGATATGTAAAACACATCATCTAGCACAAATAACAGTAATTTGAACTTTCCAATTTGGTGCAGAATATTTTATTTTTAAAAGAATGTCAGGTACCCACCATTCCCACCACACTTTTTTAATAGCTATATAAACCATATTAATTGAAATATTAAGAGGACAAATCATCATGTAGGATTCCTGCAGTGCTCTCTTTTCCTACTTTTCCTGTTAATTTCATCAATAGTATTACAGTTGTTATACACTTGAAGCTTTTACATTTAGTTTAGACTCTCTATACCCACATTCTGTTTGAAAACCAAAGTTCTGCTAATTTGGACCTATCTTGCTGAACATTATATTCTTCCCTACAGTTTAATAGAATTTTTTTCTGAAGGACATGTTTGTCCCCAAAGTTTCCTTGATATTAGATACCACCAAATATCTTTTTCCACCCCCAAAACATCCCTGCTTTGTGTTTAGACTATTGCTAAACTATTTTGAGATACTGAAGTAGCCTCTCCACCAAAAATTTTTACTTTTTTATCCAACTATGTTTGCCAACTATTTTAAAACCCTGGATGAAATTGATACCAGTTACAGTTTTTGGTACAATTTTTCTGTCATTACCCTCAATATTTCCTAATGATCAATACTGGCCTTGACCATAGTTATTAACTAGTCTTTACACTCTTAACAGACTTCAGTATATTAAATAATGAATTTTCTGTGTAATTAGTGCTTTTTAGCAGAACCATAGCCCTGAATTAAGACAGCATAAAGCAAGTGTTATATTCTTAGATTTAACAACTGGACAAATCAAGAATTAGAAACTGTGTAACAGTGCAAGATGTTGAGTATACAATCAGACAGACAAGATGTCTGAATTACATAATTTAAAAGTCATTATCTGGAAATTTTAATATGCCAATGAGTAACATAGGCAATGATTTAACTATGCTTTGGAGTTGTAATTTAAATAAATTACCTGGAAAAGTATGAAGTTTCTCCCAGGTAATTAATAGTTTTTAGCTACTGAAACTTAGAGCATTTAAACAACTTTTAAACACAGTTATAGGACTTAACATAAACTTACGCCCTCCTCCTTTAAACATTCTGAAATAAAGTTTAAGATACCAAAAATAAATATTTGAAATCACATATGATTTTTTTGTATTATTTAGTCATTAAAACACAGTCCACATACATATCTCAGCATTTACACTGGTGTTTTCAAGGAACTCTCAACTGACAGATAAAGCTCAAGAGCTGTTCAATCCTTAAATTGAGTAAAGCTGTATCAATGGTTCTGGTTTGTTTCAAAGGAGCACATAATACAGTATTCCCACTGAAATATTCATAACAAGTTTGCTGTTAGCAACACAAGGCACTGCGTGGAACTACATTCAGTAAAAGCCTTTCGATCTGTACATGCTCTAACTTGTTATTCTAAGTAGCCACGAGCTACCCTGAGAAAAAAAATTTGTATGTCTGTAGAAAAATAGCTGAAAATAGACTGAGAGGATCTTAAGAGGTCATCCAATACATCTCAGTGCACCAAGGCATGATCAGTTATTCCTACACTGTCCCTCACAAGATGTTTATATCTCCCCCTTTTAGTAATGAGAGTTCTCACAACCTATTCCAGTGCTTAACTAAAATACAAGGCTTTAATAGGATCTCAAATAATGACATGTGCCCTGACTCCTGAGCTGTGAAGCCAAAGCACTCACCTGATACCTGACCTGATTAAAACTACTTATATGTAAGCAAAGTGAGCTATCATCATAGACTGTTCTCTCATAGTATATAATCAACACATTTTGCATATACTATGTTAAAAATACAAGTATTAAAAACTCATTTTTAAAAAAGAGTTTATAAACCAAAATTACTGCCAGTATTTCTTTTACATAAAACTTTGTTACTTTTACATAAAACTAAATTCCATCAATTCCACATAAGTAATTCTAAACTTTATTGACTAAAGTAACTGACTTCTTCCATTGCTGAGTACTAAAACAAACAGAAGGATATAGAAACTTACCTCCCCGTAGACAACCAACCTGAAATATAAGCTGTTAACACACAGATCATCTAGGTACAAAGGCAAACTTCCTTAACTTAGGATACTTGGGCCGCTAAAACTATGTGATTTCGTAAACCCTATCTACTTTACACTATCACCTTCTTCTTATCTAGCATGACTCAACAGTATAGTTTTACTACTCAGAGAAGCAGTCCCCTTTCCTTGGCACTGGCATTTGTCCAGCCCTGTGCCATGTCAGGTTAGAAACGGAAACTAAAAAAAAAGTTTGCAGCTCTCAGGGAGTTTAATTCTCTGAATTAACTCAGTTTGAAATCAGACAAGTGCCATGGCATTATCTAAGATGCTGGATATGTGGTGTTATAAAATCTTTGTCCAGGCCAACCACCTTCTGTAGCTGTAAGAAGCTCAAAACCGTGTATGTTCATTTATTCAAGGAAAACAAAACAAAAACAAACAAACAAAAAAAAGAGACAAGGAAGTCATTTAATTCCCTACCCATATGGGTGGTAAATTATTACACACAACACATAATTCAGCAGGATTAGTAAAAACCCAAAACCAAAACAACCCCCCCAACCACTCCAAACCACACCACCTGTTTATTCTCTGTTCATCTGCTCCAAAGAGGAAGAATAAATATACATGTAGAAATCACTTACTTAAATATAACCAACCATTGCAGTATGTATGAAAAACTCCTTCTCTGCTCACATACATTACTCCGAGAACAACTCAGTGCCTGATCATATATAAATCTTATTACCAAGACTGTATTTGCACAAGAAGGTAGGTACATTTCACCTTCATTGCCTCTACAGCCACAGGCCTGTCGAAGTGCCATGTGCCTGCCTGGGCTCTCTCCCAAACAGACCAGGGCACACACAAATCAGTGTGTGCCAGTTTCTTCCTCTATCAGCAAGGCTGCCTGCTGAAATTGCTTACAATGCAGACACAGGTTTTCAGATATGAGCTGGTTTCTCACAATTTCTTTGTGTGATAAATGACAAGAGTTGAAATTTAATAGTGAAGTCAACTAAAGCATTACTTGTGTATACTCATTTTTTCACTTAGTTGTTTTAATAAATTCTACTAAGAAGACAGACTGAGCTATGGAGCAACTTCACCGTTACCTAAAATTCAGGACTTCCAAGGTGACTGTAAAACAAATGTCAACTGTCAGAAAAACAGGAGAAAAAATACTCCCCATTAAGTAAGAAAAAAAAAGTTTAACATGCAAATCTTCAGTTCTAATAGAAACTAATTTTGACAATCATGCTACGTAAGGAATAATACAAATATTATTGATCATGGTCTGATTACATCCTGAAACTACCACCTTTAAAACCTGCAGAACAAAAAAGACTTTCTCTCAAAGCTATGTTTTTCTGGACATTTAAAGTCACAATAAAATACCATTTCTTCATATCTTCTGTATATACTTCAGCATGTTCTGATAAATTAATGCTTGAAATTAAAAGCTAAAAGAAAAGCTAATTAATTAATAAAAAATAAATGGAACCTTAGAAATCATCTTAGAAAACAGATCTAGACAATAATAATGTATTTAGAAGACACGTGCTACTTTACAAAACCAAATTGCTTCACTCGAAAATGAAATATTAAAAAAAGACAACATGTTTCCTCCAAAAAGAGTTAAGTAGAGTATTAAGCATACCACAGGAGTTCCTTGCATCAAAGGGAACATATGGTAACTGTTACTGCAAAGAATGATCTACCAGTCACTTTGTGGTTTAGCCACTGGAGTAGGTCCCTGAAAATCAGAGTTCATCTCCCAGCTCCAGAACAGACCCCATGGATGATGCTAGATGGAGTCACTGAACTGTTGAGCCTCATTTTCCCATCTGTTACACAGGATTTCCCTCCCCCTCAATTTACAATGAGTGAGGCATTTAATCTTATTTCAGGGAATAAGGAGAGAATAAGTAGCAAGGTATCATGCATGCAAGCATATAGCACAATACATGCAGTAAGTAACCATTTCAATTCATTTAAACTTAAAAATCCCCTGAAGCGATACTAACCTATCCAGTCTTCCTGATTAAATTACTCATCTCTTGGAAGTCACTAAGATTGAAAAAACAATTACAGAGTTTTACCCTTGCCTGAAAAAATGCTTAAAAGTTGCATTTGAATTACATTTGAAAAAATCCTCCAAAAACAAAACACTCCCCCCAACAACCACAACCCAAACCCAGTATCTCAAATGCATTCCTAAGGTTGCTATATCTGCCAGCTGTCAAGTTCAACTCATAAACCTAACATTTTTCATTTGCAGAAATAATTAGACACCCACCTTGGTCAATATATCATTGTGAATCTAAGTTGCATATTTCAAATGACAGCAATTACAGCTAGTGTGACAGATCACAATAAATGCAAAGACAACACACATGCCTTTAAACATGGCACTCTGCTTACATCAACAACTGTGGTGATTACAGATACTATAATGAACAAAACAAATTAAGAATTGCTAATGTTACAAGAAAACTTAATAGAATGAAAAATGAAACCCAACACCTTTTGTAACGAAACTAAGAGCTGCAGAGTGCACACAATACTGCATGAAGGCACTGAATTTGGCAGGGTAAAGCAGCTGGCCCCTCCTACACTAGCCAGCTGAGAGCAGGACATCAGTACTGTATCAGGTAGTAAAACTGTTTTAACTGCAAAAACCAGAGTGAGTAATGTCGCATCACTAAGGATCTTAAAAAGCTGAAGAAAAAAATGCCACACACTGAAGATCTTTCATGCAGGTGATATGTTTCTCAAGACAGTATTTACATATATATAACATCTGTTATCTGTTTCTCTATCACAATAGTTTGTGGAGCACAGTGTATAATTCTCATCTAAATATAGTAGTAAATTGCGAATTACAACTTTTAACCCAATGTAAGAAAATGCTACTCCACAAGTCAGTGAAAAACTCAGACTTTAGAATGCAGCTGACTGACAGTAGGTCTGTAGAAGCAGTAGCCAAATGCTGCAGAGAATTGTGCCTACAAATGAGAGACGTGGATAGTCTTCCAAATCCACTTTGGCTTTGAATTGTTTACTTCTCTTGGCCACATAATAACAACTTTATAGCCTTTGTTCCCGTGGAACTTAAGTACAGCCCTGATTACACAGATGAGTACAGAACGTAAGGAGACAACCACAACCACATAGCTCCAGGGGAGCCAAACATCTGATAAATTTCCAATTCCAGGCCAGGAGTATAGATTGACATAATGTCACCTTGACATCAGAATGGAATTACAAAGCAAAAAATATATCGGCTTATATGTAGTATCATCATTACTGTTAAATGCTAGCACCCCTTGTATCATGCAAAGTTCAAATAATTCTGGACATGGAAGATAAAACAAGGAATTCTGCAAAAGGGGATTCATATCATCTATTTAGACACCTAAACAGGTATAGATCCTGTCAAGAGCAGTATTAAAAAAACAAGCACTTTCTCCACAGCCGCTTTAGAACGCCTAAATTAAAACTCCTAAAGATAGATGCCACAAATGCTTCCTGGAAAGTCTAGCAAAAGGCATTTGCTTATGATGGCCAGCTCTTTCAATGTACTTGTTTCCAAAATTTGGCTGCCATAACTGTATTCATTCCCCTCCAATTGTCATTAATATACATAGGTGAGAGTACAGATCTAAGGATCAAGCTAGTTATACAGGCATTCAAATACAAATTCAGATCATCAATATTTGATTTGCTTGAAAGCATACTCGAAATATTCTCACCACAAAAAAAACCCCGTGCTTGTTTTAAATCTTGAGTAGACTCTGAGTCAACAAAAGACAGCATCATTGCACAGGCTTTAAAGTTGCTGTGATTTAAAACATGAAACTTCAAACCCCAAAAATATACTATACAGACAAAACAGCATAAAGACTTTATACATTGAAAAAGCTGCCAGAGATGCAGGGTGGACCACTGGCCTATTGGTACATGTTGAAACAGAAGCCCTGCAATTGATCTCAGAAAACTATAAATCCATATTTTACCTTAAAAAAAATATTGTTTGCATTATTTCCTAAGAAGGATCGTGTTATACTTATCTGCTGCTCTGCACACCTACATTACAGCAGCTGTTTATGGTTAGCTATATTACCTTTTAAACTATACTGCCTTTCAAAGCAATGTTTGTTTAAAGGTATTTTATTCCTATTAATAAATTTGCTCACACATCACAGCAAATCATCTCCTCGGTGGTAACACTAGAAACAAATACAGTACTGTAACGGGAAACAAAAAAACGCTAATCAAATTAAAAACTCAATGAGTTGTTGAGACAAGAAAAGTGAGATGAGTTTTAAAGCTCAATAATTTTTAATTCTGTGTGGACAACATGGTGTTACAAGAACTGTGTCAGCATATATGAGAGGTAAGCAGACACTCTACCTCACTCAGTATTGCTATCAAACCATGACTAAAATCACATGTGAAACATATTTTTGCCCAAGGACACTCTTACAGGATAGGGTCTGTAATTAGGATATTGTTATGCTACAGATAAACAACTCATGCAAATTGAAAATTTAAGTTATGTATTCAGGTCATCTGTCTATATATTTAACTTAAACCTATTTTCACCAAAACCATATTTTCTGAAAGACTCATTTCAGGTAAGCAACCTTTCTAAGTCTACATTTTTTTATTCTGAGGGTCCATTGCTAATCTTTTACTGCTGTGATCTGGTCTCTTCAAGAAGTGAGTGTTCATTCTAGACTAGGGCCTTAAGAGTGCAAACCTGTCAGTTCATTGTTGTTTCATATTTTATTAGTGATCCTAGAAGATTTGGTGGTGATAAACTGATGAGGACTCATGTCAGTGTAAAACTATTTTTTTTAGGAAGAGGTATAATACACTTGTTTCAAGAAATTTATGACAGCAATTTAAAACCAAATAATCTCTGAAATACAAACACTTCAAATCATTATACTTTGTTACTTGTTTTCGTGTATCTGGCATGACTAACAAGCTGTTTCGATACCCTTCCAGCATAGATAACATTATTGAAATTACACAGACTACATGCAGTGAGCATGGAAGACTAAAGGAACAATTAAGATCTTTTCTCTAAATCATTAGCCTAAGTGGTCTTGCAGAAACATCTCCCCTACCACCTTCTCCCCTGCCTCCAAGCGTCAAGCTACTATTGTAGTTACTCCTCATTTAAAAAAAAAAAAATCACCTAAGATTACCACTTCAGAAGTCAGTGAATAACTGGCAAGAATTTAAAAGTAACTACAGTAACTGGCAAGAATTTAAAAGACAGATATGCCTGTCTGATCAGAACTGCAGATTCTTCCAACTCCCCGAGATGCAGTCACTTGAAGCAAAAGGAAGGCAAGACAAACATCAAAAAGACAAATACTTCCAATACTGCAGAAACTTTACATTGGTTTCTCTCTTTGATCTGCTCACTCAGGAGTAAGTCCTAACCTTGAGACTAATTGTTGTGAGCTGGCCTGAGTCCATACTGTTCAAGATCACATCACTTGAAGCAGCCTGGCTGCATATCAGCTGGAGCACATTCAGGTAGAAGCTGCAACTGTCAGATGAAGCTATTTCTTTTCCGATAGGAGTTTGGTTGCAAATTAGCACATGCATTGTGGAGAACCCTGAAGCAAGCACAACTGACTGTGTAGGTGTACTGTTTACATAAAACCAAACCAACACTGTAGTAGACTGTAGAAAAAAAAAAGAAAAAAACAAAGAAAAATACTGAAGACATCTATGGCCTCGGACGCAAACAATCTATTCCCCAGTCGCTCTCATTATCTCAGTCTAGGAAAGCTGACACGCGTCCCGCCTAGTGAGGACAGGAGTACAACACGAACTCCTTGCTACCAACAGCAGGAAACCACACCGCGCCGCATCTCAGGGATGTTCCCATAAATGCCGCCAAACACAAAGCTTCGCCCATGCGAAACGTCCCCGCGGTTTCCCAAACGCTTGCGAAACTGCAGAGACAACACCATCCTGCTTAGATAAGGGGGCAGCGGCACCCGGGTGGGGACGGCCCTTGACCACCGCAGGGGAAACAGCGGCAGGGCGAAGGAACCGGCCAAGTAGAGGGCAGGCCCTGGTCCTCCTGCTCACCCCCCTCCGGCTGTCCTCCCGGACAGCGCTGGCGGAGGCGGCGGGGCCGCCCCGGGAAGGGAAACTCGCCGTGACAGTAACCAGACACCGCACTGGAACAAAAGCGCCCGAGTCGGCCGCCGCCACGGCGAAGCAGGTTACTCCCTCCCGGCGAGCGAGGGCGGAAGAGGAGGGAGGGAGGGAACCGGGAGCAGCCCGGTCCCGTGAAACACGCCCCGAGCCCCGGCGCGGGAGAGTCCCGGCTGGTCCCGGCCGTGAGTCAGTGCCTCAGAGAGGAAGCGGCGCGCAGGGGCAGGCCGGACGGCAGGCGTCGACGCTCACCCCCCGCTGCCCTTCCGCGGCCTCAGCGTCCCGCAACGCCCCGTCCTCCCCGAGCCGGGCCACTGTCCTCCGGCCTCCTCCCGGTCCCCCGCCCACAGTTGCGGCGCTGTCCGCCCCGAGCCGCCCGCGAGGAGAAACTCTTGAGCGGCGGCAGTGGAAGTCTGGATCCAGACCCGTCCTCTCCTCACAACTTTCCCCATAACACCGTCCTCGCCCACCCCGTACCTCACTGCTGCTCTCGGCTGTGTTCTCCACAGCCATCTTCTGCCAAGGGTCCGCCAGCTGCGCCAGGGGCATCTTCCCAGCCCGGCTCCCGCAGCCTCCGCGCTCCGCTTTCCGGCAAGGCGGGGGCGGCGAGGCAGCCGACGAGCCCTCCGGAGACCACGGGATCCCCCAACTGCCTCTAACACCGGCTCCTGCGGCGACTGCTGCCCGCTGCCGCCGTCCGTCCGTCTCTTCCCCCGCCCCCTCCCCACTACCAGGCGGAGCCGCGCTTCCGCCCTCCCCCCGGCCTGCCGCTCGAGGTCCGGCTTCCGCTCACAACATGGCGCCTGGGCCTTACCTGCGTCGCCCATGGCGCCTGCGCGCCCCATCGCCGGGTGCGGCCGCCGCCCCTCTGGCGCTAGCTAACCTGAGGTGCCGGCACGGGCAGTGCCGCGTCGCGCAGCGAGGCAGGATGGGGGAGCCCGTTGAACCGAACCGAACCGAACCGAACCGAACCGGGCTAGACTGATCCGAGCCGAGCTGAGGGGGATAGGGGCAGGGTCTGCGCCCGGCTCAGCGGGAAGGTGATGGCTGTGCACGGCGGAGCCGAGCCAAGCATCGGGTGGGAGGCCAGAGCGCAGCGCTGCTGGAGGCCCAGACAGGACCGGATCAGTCACGGGCGCGGTCGCCTCGCCGCTCCTGGCCGGCCGGTGGGCGAGCGAGGGAAGCGCTTGGTGACCGCCGGCGGCAGGGCCGGGGCTCCTGTTCGTAGACTTCACCGCTGCCCGACGTCGGTGGGTTTTGCCCAGCGTTGTGCGATCAGGCCCGCTGGGTTGTAGGGCGGCAGCGGCCGAGGCACAGTTCTTTAAACGATGCGCCCGTGAGGGGTTTCACTCGCAGCACCGCAGCTGCGAAGTTCAGTCGGGGCAGCCCGGACGGACAGGACTGTTACAGAGGTGTTAGGAAGGCCGGCCAGGGCGCGGGGTAGCCACTGCTCGGGCAGGTGAGCTGGAGGAAGTGGGAGAGGCGAAAAGTTTGTTTGCATAAACAGAAGAGCGGATGGAGAAGTTGGGAGGAGAGCCAAGATGGGGAGGGAGATGTAGCGTTGTGCAGCGTATCATTAGGCAAAGAGGGAAAGGAATTAAGATGCAGGAATTTGGTTTTATAGCAGTACCATTTAAGTAGTGGTTGGACTGCATGAGCAAGAGTTGCCTTGAAGCAGGAAAGTCATACTTCTGCAGACCAAGAGACATAAAGTTGTCGATAAAACTATGCAGATTCTGAAAACAGCCCTTACTTTACTTCTTATCCTTAGTTGTTAGCCAGTACACAAACAACTGTCATAAATATTTACCAAGGTCCATGAATGTATGTGGTCTTACAGGGTTCTCTTAAAATGTTAAGCACCGTAATAAACACCAACCCTTTTGCAACATCAGATGGCTTGGCTGATGCAGAAGAATCCTTGAAACGTTAGACTGGCAGCTGAAGATGGGTGCTGGTGACAGACTTCTGGCTGTTGAAGCCAAATGTTTCAGAACTGTGTTTGAGAAAGACACTTCAACAGCCTCCACTGTCCTGAAGCATTTCTAGATATTGACAGGTCATGTGCTTTGTTCCATCCTCTGTAAAAGTTAACATTCTTTAAATATTTGGAGGTTTTTTTGAGGGTGGGAAGAATGACAAGAGTGCTAGTAGTTAAAAATGTGTGTGTATGAGTGCATGCATACACACACTACTGTGATGAACATGAGCTTGTTTTGTTGCTGCTAGGTAGTGGTTTTGATCCCTGCTTATATTCATGTAAGCAGAAATACTTACCTAAAAAGAGATACAAAGGAGTGGACAGGCAGTTGCTCACAATGAATCAGACTTTAGCTGGTACTACATAGACTTCCATATCTGGAGTAAAAGGTCATAGCTGAATGATCATTTGAAGCCATCACCACTGCCAGGAGAAGCAGCTGTGCACTGCCCATGCACACTGCTGTTCAGTCTCACCCTTGCATCATCCTCTCTTTTGAAGTGGTGCAGTTGCTTATACTGCCACATGGTAAGTTAGACTAGGGAACAGATCTATGTCAAAACTAACCCTACCCTTTTTACCTTCTGTTATCCTCAAGAAAGCCTTCACTAACTAACCCAATCAAAGCTTGAGTTAAAAGACTGAAGAGAGGTTGTCACTGTTTCTCTCAAAACCAGGCAATTTGCAAAACTCTGGCAATTTATTGATAGGAAGTTCAGAACAAGGTAATAGATAATTCAGTAGTGCTTGGCAGGCTTTATGCTTAATAGCGAGAAATGATTTTTTTGTAGTCTGATCAGTACCAGGTCACATCAGTCTCAAACTGGCTGCTGCAATGTTGAATAGAGAACTCATATTGACAGCAATAATAATGTAGTTGACACATAAACCAGGATTTTTAAAGAAATGCTTGAGTTCAATTTCTGTTCCCTCACAGGGATAACTTGCTTTACATTATGAAAGGTCACACATTTGTGCCTGTGTCAACTACACAGGTAGGTACATCCATCTGAGATGTATTGTTAGGGAGAAGAACCTGAGCAGCTTAAAGGTGGCAACCATAACAGGAAAAAAAACTAAGCTTGCATTTAACACAGTTTAAGCAATCCCTCTTTATATGACATGACTTCTTCTAAATAAAAAATTCCATGATCTCTTTTCCTTTCAGAATTTTCTAGTCCTTTCCTGACATAGATACCTATTGGAAATTACTTGTTGGATTAAAAACTTTTTAGAAGGAGAGTGATTGTCACAGTTCATTTAATGTGTTTAAATGTTCTGTGTTGGTCATCTTTTGTGCCTTCCCTATATGTGTCTTACGGATACAGAAAAACGACGAGCAAAGATCTTATGCAGTAGCATATAAGAGGGCTATGAACAATAGAAACCTGACCTTTTTTCACGCAGTGAAGTATGGAGGGTAGGCAGAAGTAATGTGGTTTCATTGTTCAGGGGTTTGACTATTATCACACCACACATTTAAGTTTTATAAAAGAAAGCTGCATCAGGATTTTAATAGGAGCTACTGTGCAAGAACAGACTTAAGGGCAAGAAAATAATATGGAAATTGTCCCCACGGGGAAGAGAAACATCGGTTAATTTCTGGAAGATGCAGGGAATTGTGACTTTCAGATACTGCTAAGCTCAGAGTTGGATCATCCCCCCCTCCAAGAGCTAAGAGGCTGAAGATATTTTACCTCAAGACAGCGGCTCCTCTTTTTCATTTCTTTTGTCTCAGGCTAAAGCAAGATCATGCTTTCACTTGTGGCAGCAGACCTTTCTTTTTACCTCCTTTCCCTCTAGGCGCAGCCATCACTACTAGACTGTAGTCACCACTAATACCTGTCTGTCACCAGGCTTAGTTGTGGAGCTGATTTCACCTTTGCACGAGTGGTTGCAATTGTATTGCATCCACATGAATGTTTTACATGCATTGCACTGGAAAATTTGATCATGTTTCTTAGGAAAAGGGTAGCATATGGCACTGAAATGACAGTGCTGTATAAAATCCTGTTAACCTGCCATCGTCATATGAATTAGATGGGCTTCCTGAGGTGCACCCTTTTTTGATCTCACTTCTAACAAGTCTCACTAAATGTCACCCTATTGAAAGAGAGACATCAGCTTAAGAGGACTTAACTCTCTTTCCCCACAGAAGGCGACATGTCAGTCACAGAAACTGGGGAATCTTGCTTATGGTCAGCGTCCAGTGCTTTGCCTAGTTTTTAGGTAGTACTTTTTGCAGTAAGGCAGAATTCATGAAAGAGTTAGTAAATCACCATAGCCATACCCCCCCCCAAAAAAAAGTTCATAAGTGTAGCATAGGATTAGTTTGGTTATAATTACTATCAGAATAATATTTGGGAGCTTGAACCTGCATTTTAAAAACACAAATAAAAGGGAGGAAAAATCAAACTTAATGATCACAGCGAAAACTGCAATCTAACACTCATCTAGAGTGTAGTAGTGTATTGGGTATGAATTGTGATATCTTTTGGATTAAAATTAATAGATTATGAACAAGTACATGCTGAGATGTATAATTTGAATTTAATGCATGAGAAAATATACGGGAGTTACTGTCCAAATTGATATGGGAAAAACTTCCAAGGGGTTAAAAAAAGAATCTATACAATTTGTTTGTGTAGCTACTAGATAGAGAGTCTCTTAAAACACCTGGATTCAATTCCTAGCAGATAACAAAGGACAATTGTGTAATTTAGTAAGTCACTTAATATAGGTGGGATTCAACTGAAGAGACTTGGTCTTAATGATGTTTTCAAAAGTGTGAAGAGGCTTTGATTGGAGAAGTGTAAATACATTCTGCCAAAACAGACTAAGGAAGCCTTAGTGCTAATTAGAACTGGTTGCGCTGTGCTTTAGTTACAAATGTAAGGGACATCTCCTTTTTGGGATATTGGAAGGATGGTTTCACTAACGTCTAGAAAGCTGATAAAGGCCAAGGGGGTAGAGACAAAGTGCTACAAGAAGTTTCCACTGGTGTGAGTTATAGCAGAGACACCAGAATGACTGGCTGTACAAACCAGGGTTAGAGAGAATTGTAATCAATAATTAAAAAGGGGAAGAACTGAAATGAATGTCTATCATACATTAGACTTAACCTGACCTTTCAAACAACATCTGCTGAAGGGTGTTTTTGCCATTACAGGCCCCTGGATGATGGAATCGTACAGGAATGCAAACATTTCCTACAATTTCCTCTGGCAGGCTCTTCTTTGAAGTTCTGATCCTGCGAGTGTAGTAGAAGAGGGATAATGACAATAAGAGTGCTTCTACGTATATTAGAGCTATAGTGTCTGACTCACCACTTAAACTAGCTTTTCTGGATGTATGTATGTTTACATAAAATTGAACTGAAAGAGTAAAGTGTAATAGATCAGGCTCGATTGTATTAACTGCTCAGAGTTTTATCTGTGGTCACTGTACTAGCAGGAAATATTGTGCCTGTGGTTTCTACATCCTGAGTGGAAATCTGGAATGCAATAAAATATGGTCTCATTACAGGATACCTGTCTCTGACATATGTTCTCATTTTAGTGTTTCTGTTCATACAGATAGCTCAAATTTATCTTCTGAGTGACAAAGCTTATCCTGTTCACTGTGAGTACAAGAAACCTTTTGCTGAGCTTTGAAATCTTACACAGAAACCTGCTATCAGATACTGAAAACAAGTTGTCACCCCGTTACAGTGGAAGACTGAGAAGCAGATCAGAATTTCAGATTGTGGTATTTTGAGAAGAAAAGGAAACAGTAGAGTACAAGCAAAGATCACGCTCTGAGGGTCAGGGTTCTCCTGGGTTAAATATAACACAAGATAGCTGTTCACAAAAAGAAAAAAAGAGACAAAGGTGATAAAGGTAGAATATGATATTATACAAGCTAGTATAACAATAACAAACTTATCAGCTTCACAAGTCACTGCTATAAATGACATCGAGCCTAGAGGAGGCCCCAGCATTATATGTACCTCCTCTCTGAGACTTCAGAGTCTAAGGGTCACATACGTGTCTGTTATTATTACAAAATGAGGTCTGATTTAAAGAGTATATGGACAAGCAAAGCCCACTTTATCTAGCTTTTGGGGAAATCTGACCTTACTATCTCAATTTCCTGATTTTATATTCTCTCAAATAATTCTACTGTGCTCCCCCATCCCTTGGTCTCTTCAAAAGCTACCTACCAAATCATCTACTCTAACAATCTTACTTGTCACTTCCTTTTATAGATTACCCAGTGTCTCTTAGTCAAGAATCTCTTTTAAATCTAGAAAGCTTTACTTTCTCTTTCCTGACCCATAATTGCACTCAACAGGTTTCTCCTGACTGAGCTAATAGCTGTCTTTTATCCTGCTTGACAACATCCGATGCTCATTCCCAGCAGTCTGCTGATCTTTTCTGAAATACCTGCTGTTGAAGTGATCAGACTTAAAAATACAGTTTGCTAACTCTTCTGGTTTGAAGTGTTCTCTCAATCTATTCTCTCAATATAGTTCACTGGATCTCACATTTGTGCCTTGCCTTTTCCTCTGTAGAAAACCAAGCATTGCCTTTCAGAGGGTGGTCCAGCTTTGTGTCTAGCCACTGTGTCCATAAAGCCCATAGTATTACCAAATGTAAATCACAAGGGATCACAGTTGTGCATAACATGAAACAGGCAGTGTGTAGCATTTTCTCTATTTGCATGTATGATGTCTGTTGTTGATTCCACTGCAGCTGGGGAATTCCTGCCAGGAGCCCTATCCCCCTTGCAGCTCAGATATGTGACAAACTTGTGGTCCATGTATTGCTGAGTTGTATGAAAAAGGGACTTTACTGATGGCTGATTTAGCCTGAAGTGTTTCTTTGCCACTCAGTATTAACTGGGGGTTGGGAAACTCCACCCTTCCTTGTGTACCCTGAGTGATTTACTGGTGAAAAGCACAGGTACCTACTCTGAATATTTTAGATCTCCAGAAATTATTCCAGGACCATGTGATGACACATCCCCCAGTGAGTGCTCATTTCCATCACCCAAAGTCAGTGCTTACTGAAGGGGAGGCATGGATGTGATGGAAGTCAGTTCATTATCTGGAAGGAGTGAAGAGAAAACATGTTAGCTGAAACAGCCCAGCCCCCCTCATAGGTACTGCACTCTGTCCCTGCTATGTTGACCCATTTTATTCTATTTGATGGAGAAAGACATCCTCAAGGCTTTGCTGCAGAGTCACAATCTTGCCAAAATGAGTAGCAAGATGATAGACTCATAGAATTGTTTCAGCTGCAGGAGTCCAGCCATTGAGTCCAGCCTTTGTCCCAGCCGTATCAACCACTGGACCATTTCCCTAAGTACAACATCCACCTGTCTCTTAAACACCTCCAGGGAAGGTGACTCTACCAGCTCCCTGGGCAGCCTGTTCCAATGCCTGGCAACCCTTTCAGTAAAGAAATTCCTCCACATATCCAGCCTGAACCTCCCCTGGTGCAACTTGAGGCCATTTCCTCGTGTTCTATTGCTTGCTACTTGGTAGAAGAGACCAACCCCTGCCCCACGACAACTTCCTTTCAGGTAGTTGTAGAGAGCAATAAGGTCTCCCCTGAGCCTTCTTTTCTCCAGGCTAAACAGTCCCAGATCCTTCAGCTGCTCCTCATGTGAGATGTGCTCCAAATCCTTTACTAGCTTGGTAGCTCACCTCTGGATCCTCTCCAGCACCTCAATGTCCTTGTAGAGAGGGGCTGAAAACTAGACACAGTATTCATGGTGCAGCCTGACCAAAACTGAATACAGAAATGAGAAGGCAGCAACATCTATCCAGTATTGCAGAGCAGCTGAAGGCTATATTAAGACATGCCCCCTGATTTGGAGCTTCAGTGTTGCGAAAAGGTACATATGCATCAGGTGAGTCAGAAATGGTCTGTCCTGTCTGAGCTGTGAAAAGTTCTGGACTATGGTGTGCTTAAGCTAAGAAGTGTTATGGACTTGGCCTACTACTAGATTAGGAAAGATACCGTAGGTGGAGGAGGAGTGGTTGTGAAAGAATTTTTGTCTTGTTGGTCATTCTCCAGTAAGTGAAAAGTAAGGGTGATGTAAGATGTAGGAGGAACTGGAAAAGGCGTGCTGAGGAGACTGGTCTTCAAATAGGGAAGAGGAAAAAGGGCAAAACAATTCTAAAGAGCATATAAGAAGCAGTTGTGTCTTTGAAATGAATAGCCAGTTAATCATATACAAGATTTTTAGTATCAATATTTAGGGAATCACAGGAAATCAGAAAGCGTGATGTGTTAACAGTAATAAGCCATAGAGATGGTCTAAGCAACTGTAGAAATCTGCCAATGTTTTTGTTTTTTAGAGTCACTTGATACAAGATTAATGAAACAGCCAGCCATTCAGTGTCTCATTAAATCCATTACAACCGGATAAAATTTCCAATGGCTTCAGCTAAATGTTTGCAGTAGACTTCTTAGTGAATTTTCAGCTCATGAGTGGATCTACAAGGTAACAAAGTCTTTGGTATTACATCACCACAGACAGTAGAAAGGATTAAATGAGTTGTCAAGATTATATTCCTCCTTTCCTCCTTCACTTTCAGCAAAACTTAGACTCTGTCTGACTTCAAAGAAGCTATTTTAAAAATCACAATTTTCATGAAGGGATGACATTATTTTGCCTGCTTCACCAGAATGCATGCTTCTGTGCTGTGCACAAATGAGCTGCTTGCTCTAGTTGAACAAAAGCTACTATGAGGGCTTTGATCAGTGTTGGCAGTGTTCCTGCACTGCTTCAGAGTCTCATTCCTTTGTGCTTTCTAGAACCACGACTAATTCCATTGGTTAAGAGAGAGTGTAAATTGCAATAAGATGGCCATCTCCAGAGAGTGCTGAATTGGTCTGTTGCAAGGATGCTTTAATTATTAATGTACGACAAATATTTTTGTTTGTTTAATACTTTTTCAGGGCAGAGATCCTATATGAGCTCCTTAAAGCATCACTTATCTGTATTACAAAATTTGCCCACTCCAGTCCACACAACTCCCTTTTACATTAGTGACATAACACTACTTTTGTTTAAAGAGCTACATTCCATGCTGGGTTTGTTTTTCCTTGGAGACAAGTAAGAAATCTGTCACTAATTCCTTCCAGCCAGCTCTACTCAGTCCTCTTAATCTTCTGTACATTTTTTCTTCATTTTATCTTCTGAAGACAGACCTGGTTCACTTATCTTTGTTCTCTGTTTCTTTCAAGGTATTCTTCATCCTTCTCACACAGCTCCAAGCTGGCACATCAGGTCACCTGCTCTCCTTGCAATACATCCCGTGGATGGTGCTCACCCAGCTCATGTACATCTATTTCATCACTTAACAAATCTCTCTCCTGCCCAGTCATCTTCATTTTTACTGATCTCTGCATTGCGTGCAGTGTGCCCAAAACTTTCACTCCCCTTTTCACACCTAAACCATTTTTCTTAATAACTTCCCACTTGCCATACAAGAAACTTCTCTAATCCTCCTTGACAAGTCATCAACTTCTCATTAAATCGTGTACCTTCAGGAGCTGCGTATTTGCAATTCAGCATTTCCTGTCTGTTGCCACTGCCAGGAGTTGCAGTCCCATTGCTGCAGTGTTCTCATCACCTTGTGTCTCATCCCTCATCCGCAAAGCCAGACTGTTCCCATCTCTCTTGACATTTCTGCATGTTCACTTCTTTCTGCATCTTGCTCAAGTTCAGCTTTGTGGCTCAGCAGAGCTCTGTCCTGGCATATTTCACTTATTTTATCCTTTACCTTGTTCATGGAACTGTATCCTTCTGCATCTTCTTTCCTACCGCTTCTCAGCCTCATGCATTTTTTATGTCACTCTGTGCTTTAGGCTTCTCATGTAGAAAGCTCTGCTCTTTCCCAAATCCCCTCGGGTCTTCTTGTATCCACCTTAATAGTGTTTCTCAGCTGCTGTCCCAGAAAGTGTATTTTTTCCTAGTTAGAAAACTCTCTTTTGTAGTGTCAAAAAGCAGAAGCTTTTCCACCCCCACTTTAAAAGTAAGGAGTGCACTTGAGAGAGAGATATTTTTGCAGATGTAGAGCCACATTCTGTACTGTCCTATGACGCTCAGATTGGGCCTCTAAAAGCTGACAGACTCCATATAAGGTCAGTTTTGAACATTTTGGCAAATGTTTTAAGCTCTTCCCTGTCTTATTTAGGTACAATTCCAAAGTGTTTGGAGGACTTGTTCCCACTTAATAGGAGGCTAAAAATTCTGTAAATCTTACGTATTGCTGCTCCCTAGAGAAAGGACACAAACCCCATCTTATTTCAATTACAAGCCTTTGAAATATATATATATATATATACATATATA
The DNA here is from genome assembly GCF_028858725.1 of Colius striatus. NCBI lineage: Eukaryota > Metazoa > Chordata > Aves > Coliiformes > Coliidae > Colius > Colius striatus. Next base: position 80,203,934 of record NC_084759.1, read on the forward strand.
TATGTATGCTTTAAGCAAAAAATATTTAATTGGAGTGAGTGGGTGCCAAGCAAATATATTAGGAGTAGGCATGAAAAAAGTTAAGCTGCTGTTTCTGTCTTTTATGTTTCTCCTTTACCAGTGCTGTGGAGACTGAAAATAGCTCCACTCTTAGTGATGTCATCACCATTAGAGGCACACTGTCAGCTTAATTTGTTTTCTGACTTCAGCAGGGGAAATAGAATCTGACTGCTGACTCACTTGTTAGGTCTGAAGTGAAATAGTTATGTTTATTTCATCTATTTGGCTGTGAGTTTAAGGCTTTAAATATCCACTTCCTTTGTAACAAGTAGAGGTAACTCCTATTCATGAAGGAAAAAGGAAATGAAGAGTCTGAAATAACTCTGCACTTTGTTATCATAGAGAAGAAGTTGTCTAAAGCAGGAATAGATAAGATTTTTGCAGAGTTGTCCTACCCAACAGTTTTCTTCTTTCATAGTAGACCACAGTGGTGGTCTAGTTGTTGGTTGTCTGGGGTGGTTGTTACCTCAACAACTGACATAGTATAGATGGTGTCAGCAGGCAATGGTTTAGCTGCAGATCCATTGTTCAGATGCTTTTATTTTTCTTTCTTGGCCTGCCCCCTAATGTATCTGCAAGCTGAAGGGAAGAAGTCTTATGAAAAATCAGTGTCCATTTCATTATCCTTTATTTTCCATATACCTGTGAGATTAGGAAGAATTTCTATTTCTCACAAAAAATATTTTTTAATGTCTATATAATGTATTTTATGCACATTTTAGAAAAAAAAAAAAAGAAGGTCACAGTTACAGTTTGGACTGGCAAAGTAGCAGCAAATGGGGACTTTTCTTGATAGCAAACTTCTTTTGTCTCTCCTGTATTTAAATACGTGGGGGCCAGATTCTCTGCTGGCAGAAGATGGGAGGGGCTGTGGCTTTTCTTTTGCATCTTTGCATCTTCTGGGGATTTGAAGATTTGACTGCCACTGACTTGGCTAAGCAAAGGGAGTTGTGTGCTTAATGAAAAGATAAGGCATATTTGAATGCAATGAATTCCTCCAAATATTTAGAGAAAGGAAGAATGCATACAAGAAATAATAGTAAGAAAAAAAGATACAGATTGTTTCAGTCTTGTTTTTCCTTAGGATGTGTAAGTAATGTTGCCTTAGTATGAATTTATTTTTCTGTAATCCTTACAAGTAATTTAATATCAGATCTAATCTTATTTTCTGCCTTTAGCTTGTTTGGTTTTCATTCCTCCTTTTAGAGTTTAGGCTTTGAACTTGTTTTTCTATCCTTTTGTTAGGATACAGAAGAAAAACAGGCTGGCATATTTCTAAATTCTCGTGGACTCAGTGAGTAATTTTTATGCTTGTCATGCTTGTAACCACATGCTTGCATTTTAATGACAGAAATGTGCACTTTTATAGGAAAATCCAAGGAATTCTAGAAATTGATGTTACAGCAACATTAACAGTACTCTTTTGTAACTCTTCCCCGGGGATTAATTTAATCTGTAAAATGTATCTTCTTATAAACAAACTGTGAAAACTAATAGTGACATTTCATTTGAATATGAACTACATGAGAAGATAATGTACTAGTACATTAAAACAATGAATAAAATATTTTCCCATTGAAGCCATAGGCGTAATTCAAATAAACATCTACAGGACCAAAACTCAATCTAACTTTTAAACTTTTATTTTAAAATGGCAAAGTTCATCGAGACATACAGGATTATTGTAAAGCATCTTAGCTATACAGCTATACAGCAACTTAGGAGCTGTCAAAGCAGCTTTGTGGTATAATATCGTGTATTTAAAAGACATTGTCTCTGTACTCAGAGTCAGATGCTAGCTCTGTGGGCATTTTTAGGACAGAGTGGAGAAGACTGTCATCCTAATGCTGCACACTATGGTAGTCTAATTTAATCCTGCTTTAAGGATCCTCCTAGATTCAGGATAATTTAAATGCAGGATGAGGAAAGTTTGCAATACTAGCTTAGATATTTATATCTCTGGATTAAATGGACTACACCAATACATAATTTCTCTGAAAACATCCAATTATTTCCGTTTTCAGCCTGTAATGATTAATGAGAATTAATGAATACTGCCTTTTGCTCATGGACTAGTAAAGGACTTAAACTTAGCAAACCAAAATTTCCACGCTTCAAGGGCTCTATGTCATTAACAAGACCAGGAGGCACTTCATCTTCCACCCCACAGTGGCATCTAAAATTTTCATCCTTAGCCTTGCTTTGTAACTGCATACAGTTTGTTGAACTCTTCACATAAATTGCATCCTATAAAACCACTTGTACTTGTGGCTTTTGAAAGGCAAAGACCATTGAAAGCTCATGGAAATTTTGTCTGATGAAGAACCAAATAAACTTTAAATAGAAACCTCAGGATCTGGCCCAGAGAAGGTTCCAGTAAATCATTCTTCACTGCTACTACTGCCAGTCACTGATCTTGGTAAACAAACTGAAGGAGCATTCAGATAAAGAGACCTGGAAAATTAGAAATGATAGAAATAATAAGTAAAAAACATTACAAGAATTAGGAGCTCAGCCTTCTTGATAGACAGATGGATTTTACGACACTAATATCGTTTCTGTGTTAGGTGCTGTGTGCATCAGGTAAATGTACATACAAAATACAGGAAGAATGAAGAAACTATAGAAGAAAAATTCTTCTTGCCTTATACACTGTGTAATTTTGCCTTGTAAAACAGAGTAAAGCCCAAGTTTGGTAATGTCTGGTAATGTCTCAGATCAGCTGCTGAAATAAGATACATATTTGTTTCATCCGTTGGTTATCCTGCTGCTTCTCTCTCATGGGTTAACCACTTGTATGAGCAATATTCAAAATAGTACCTGGGCAGCAGCTGACCTGCATGATCTATTCTTGTCAGCAAAGCAAAGAAATACAAAACCTAGCAGAAGTTCAGTGAAAGGTAGTTCAGCCTGACTTTTTGACTAGAGGAAGAAGCTAATACTAGTGTTAATTACATGCCTTTAAAAATGCAAATCTTCATTACAGCTATTGTTCCCAACTCAAAATCAGTTAGATTTACTGTCTATCACAATTCCTAGCTGCAATTCTTAAGCACCAGGAGCTGCCTCTGTACAAAAGGCTGCAATCAAGGGCTTGCCAAAATTAAATAGATGTGTGCATCAACATGCTTATTATAGCACTTATGATGTAATAAGTGCCAGGTGGATGCATACACTATGACAGAATGAAAAATACAGAGCTATCCCAGCTTTATGAGTTAGTATTGTTTTGTGAAACCTATCTAATGCTGATTTTTTTCAGAGCCATTGGGACAACATACTTTCAAAAAACTTTAGCATGAAGAAGCAGGTTTTACTAAGATTGGGAAGTATTGATTCTTCTAGAATGACTGTAGCACATTTTGATTATAATGCAGCTAACTTTGTTGTCTGAAAATTGTAAAGTAGAATGTTATAATCATCATTGGCAATTTTGTTATATTGAGATATGCACAGTTAACTTTTAATAGTCTTTTAAAATCTGCAAACAATAGAAAGATGGATACACTTGTAGAGTATGTATGGTTGTATATTGGGTGAAGATGAATTGGAAATTGTAAGGAAAATGTTAATCATTTGAAGTCAAGCTTAGTATTGTATATGGAGGAGGCTTTCTGCACTCAGGGCTTTCTCAAATGGGACAACAAATTATCATTTTTCTTGTGGGCAAGCCTCTACCAAGCTTTTAAATTCCCTAGACAGCTGGTAGGGCCCATGTTTCAGGCTACTGCTCTCATACACAGACCTTTCTCACCACCCTAAATTCCCTGTCACTAGGGGAATGCAGATGTGAGGAAGAGTGAATGTAGCTCAGAAGTGTCTTCTCTCGCACAAGATCACTGTTGCACAAAACCTTTATTCAGTCACTTTAAGGATCTGATGGGAATCCTTTAGCATGGCACAGCACAGCTCTACCCCTAATTTTGAACATTTCTTGCCCAAAATGCAAGAGTGGTCCTTTTTTCTGTTCTCAGCCATGCATTGGCTGGATGCACCCATCTGCCCTCTAGCCCATTACATTTTGAAGACAGCTTTGGGGGTCTGAACAGGCTTCACAGTAGCCTCAAAGCTAAGAGATGCAGGAAGAGCCCAACCAAGACAGGTAAGAGCTGACCCTCACAGGAAGAAGCAGACTAGTAGCTGCACCTAAACAAGATGCATCTTTCAGAGTATTTTATGGCAAGCTTCTATATGCTGGCTGACGGTAATGAGTACTCAGCAGTGTGCTGATGAAACTTCATACCTTGGGCTGAAATATTGAAAACAACCCCAAAACGAAACAAACCAAGAAAAGGAACTCCTAATGCTTCAAATTGCCAAAATACATGCAGTGATAAGAGCCAGGAGGGTTGTGGTCAGGGCAAAGGCTGGGAGTGGGCCTGAAAGTAAAACTCGGCAGAGGGCCAGCTGGGCAAACTACAACAACCAGGAAGTTGCTCAGATAAGCAAGTTCAGAGAAAGTCACGATATCTACCTTCCTGGTCCTGGAATAGATAGATAGACCAAGCCTACCTTGTTCAACTGTCTTGTCAAATCAAACATGATTGCTGAACTCCTAAGCTTGGGCTTTTTATGCAGGAAAACAGTCAATTTACTTCTAACCACGTTTTTCTTTCAGTGACAACAACTTTTCCATAGATAGTGTGGGCTTGTCCCGTATCTGTCCTAGATTTGCCCATTTCAGACAAGCACAAATAGCAGAGAGGTGTAGTCAAAGGCAGTTTTCCCACCAGTGCTTCAGCCCTGCTTGACCTTCTCGTTTCTACACTCAGGAACCATCTGAGAAATGACACTGGAAGAAACAGCCTGTATTGAGGTAATAAACCTTTTCCTCTTTGAAGTTTCTGAATGAGAGAAGCCATGGTGGTGAGTATTTGTTGATACCTAGGAGAAAGTGTTTTTCTCAGCAGCTTACTTTACTCATCCTGAAGCCATGGCCCAAACTGTCTCATAGTTTGAGCTGTCAGAGATTCTCCCAAAAGACTGACCTAACTTTAAAGCTGTTTCAGGGCTATGTCTGTTCATCTATATGTTCCAGTACCTGGAAAGTGAACAGTAGTCTAGTCCTTTTCTTCTTTCTAATATCCCTTCCAAGCCTCATTTCGGTCTTTCAGTTCATTCTTTTCTATCCCAGCTTAACATCTGGAGTAACTTAGTCTCAATGGTTTCTGCAAAAACGCATCTCATGTATCCCTTTGGCTCTGGATAATTTAAGGATCAGAGTGTAAATTCTTACATATAGTGTGTGAGCCTGACTGGCAATGGGGGAGCTGTGGTTTTGATTTATCTGGGTTGGCCAGAGATAGTGTAAGCTCAGAGACAACTGAGGAAATAGTGAACAGAAGTGGGACATATGGAACTAGTGTGAGACACAGACAGCTCCAAAGTCCTAGGCAAGGGCTGGATATTTACATGGGAATATGGCCCATGATTCCCAGCGTCTGTGTGACTTTTGGTTTTAGACATCAAGTTAGTACTAAAGATTTAATTGGAGATAGATGGTCTGAATCATTGAGTGGGATTTATCTACCTAAAGTGCCTTGGACAGCTACTCTAAAGTTGATGAGCCTGGCTACTAACATTTAGATGAGTAAAATTGTGTGAATGAAACCATTCCCTGCAGAAATATACTGAGGGGTGTTGTGAGAGTGCCAGGTGGGAATGATAGAGGGGATGAAGTTCTTTGGAGTGTATTAACTGATCAGAATCTGACTGTAAGCCACTAATGAGAATCTTCTTTGAAGTGCAGTGCTTAGATGTGTCAATTGAGGTAATTGTAGACAAAAATGAGACATATTCATGCAGGTGTGTGACTGCCAAAACCTTGTCTGTGGTATTGTATGCACTTCTGAGCATCAGTGACTGAGGGTGTGGGAATTCAGACTGGAACAGGTGCAGAGAAATGATGACAGTAATAAAAAGTGTTTCAGAGAAGAGAGCTTGCTCAGCTTAGAAAAACAAAAGCTGAAAGAAGTTATGGTTACTCTCTATAAATGCAAAAGAGGTAAAACACCTGGAAGAGAGGGAGCCACTCATGTTGAAGAACAATACTTGCACAGAAATGAATGATTATAAATTGACCATGAATAAAGGTAGATTGAAGGCAAGAATGGTTTATAACCATCAGAGCAATAAAGTTTTGGTTGTTTTAAAACAACAGAAATAAAGTAGAACAAAATCAGTGTAGTTTTAAAACAGAACTTGTTTGGTTTGTGAAAAGGAAGATGCAGGTTGATTACTGGTAATACCAGATGAGTAGAACACGATACAACAGGAAATTCCATCCAGTCCATTGCTTCTGCATCAATCTCTTGCCTTTCTAGCAGACATAGCCAGTGTCAAAACCAGAGGAAACTAAAGCTAAACTAAAATTGAAATATTAGTTGCTTGCTGTGAGTGGGTAGTTATTTAGAAGATAATATGTCCCTGTAGATACTAGAATCAATTTCCAGCTGGTAGCATTTAGGTATTTAGGTGTGGGTGCTAACATGCAAGTATGATTAAAGACAGCAAGAGTAAGGTAGGGAATAAAAATTAATGCCTTGTAAACAAAGATTTTGTTACAGAGATGGCCTGACAAACACCATTAACCTAGAACCTTGAAAACAAAGGAGTGAGACATGAAGGAAAAAAAAAAATCTTTTTATTTCCACGTGCTCCTTAAAACTCAAAATACCAAGGACTGCAGACTTTAACTGTACTGCAACCAAGATAACAAAGCACTACTCAGCTTCTGAGCTTTGAAAGAAAAACCTTACTGGTGGCTGATTCCTGTGACTAGAGTAAGATACGTTGGGCTGGATGTGCCATTGTTGTCTATTTCTAAATTTCTATGATAATTGTTCCTTAGAATACCACCTTCAGTGTATTCTTCATCCCCAAGAACAATAATCTATTTTAGGATCTCAGGTGCTAAAATTAGAGTTTCTATTTGTGAAAATCTTCAGAGAGTGAACCTCAAGGATCAAAAGAAGTGACATAGAAAGGGAAGAATATCATGGTAGCATTAAAACCAACACTCTCCACCAATATTTTTGACCCAATAGACTAAAACTGCTTAAAACATACATTTACCACACTCAGTAGCTCTGACAGGGATGTCTTTTTCTCCTGTAGAAAAAGGAGTCTTAAAGACTTTTTAGATGAGAAAAGTCTCAAAGGTAACCACTTTTTCAGCACATTCCACATTTTTGAATCTGAATTACAGAACTGAAGATTCCAGGTGCTAAAAAATCCTTAATGCAATACAATACAGTATTAAGGCCATGCTTCACAGATGCACACTGTACTGGTTTAACCACCCAGCCTGACAAACTGCTGCCATTGCCAAGCCAATATATCTCTATTTCTCTATAATTATACCATTTTTATCCCTGAGTGAGATTTCTCAGACATGCTATTGTTGTCAGGGACATAAGATTCCATTACCACTGTACTGAAAACTCTTCCCTGCCCCCACAATGCATTCAAATGGATCTTAGCTTTTACTAAGAAGTGGTTTCATAATCACAGATTGAGCAAAGTGTAGATGTGCTTAATAGAAGTGCCGTAGTACAGTCATGGTCATTTTCTCATTTAACTCAAAAAAACCCAACCTCTGTACAATACTATTTTGTTTTTATAATCACGAGCATCCCCTCCCAACACCCAGATGTTGTTTCAATATTTAGAATAAGAAATCTTTGATGGGAGCAGAGTGGGACGTATGAGTGCCATGCCAGAAAGGAATTAATAATAAAGACAAACAGGAAAGCTGTATTACATATAAAGCATCCTCCAATTACAGTAATATAATGATAAGCAGTAATTTGAGTTGATGTTCCTGTTATTTTCAGAAAAGAGTTCAAAAGTAGTACCAAGAAGTATAATTTTCATTGTATTAAGTCTCACTGTAATTGATAGAAAGGCTCTCACTGATCTAAAAATAGAAGACCAGATAGTTTCTTCAATGGCGAAGTATAATGGAACAGTCTTATGAGAATTAATAGTGGCCATGGCTGGCAATGCCTGGTGGTACTAGCAGAAAATGCCTACCCATGGCAGAAAGGTGTTCACTCCAGGGGAACTAAGAAGCAAGCTTCTGCTTGTAGGCTCTTGTCCTTACATTGGGAGTTCAGCCACCCAGGCGCTTGCTGGGAGGGCAACACAGCATCTGGCAGAAAACCCAGGAAGCTCCTGGTCTGCATAGGTAACAGGTCCTCATGGAAATGACAGATGAGCTGAATAGAGTCAATGATTAACTCAACCTGCTCCTCACAGTCAGGGAAGAGCTGATGACAGCTCTGGTCACACAGCTCTGTGGTTGCAGCAACCACAAGATCCTAGAGATTGGGGTGCAGAGGAGGCTCGGAAGGTGAGCAGAGAGCCTTCAGGGGAACAAACAAGAGCTTGCTCAGAGATTGTCTGGCACAATTGCCTGGGAAGCTGCTGTGAAGTGGAAGGAAGCCCAGGAAAACTGTCTGGTTTTTAGAGGCGACTTACTGAGAGCTCAGGAATAAACTATCTTGTTATGTAAGAAGACTGGAAATTTCAGGAGAATGTAAGCATGGCTAGATGGGGAGTTTCTCATTCAACTAGCACAAAAAAGGAAGTGAGGAAGAGTTAAAACAAGGACAGGCAGCATAAAGCAGTGTTAGGTACTCAGTGTGAATATCAGGAAGCCCGAAGCCCATCTGTAGCTGAGACTACTGATGGGCACTGGTGGGAACAAGATGGTCTCTGTGGGAATACTATTTTCAGCGTAAGTCCAGGAAAAGCACGAGCCTATCAAACAGTGGAGAAGAAACCCTAGTAGCAATAGAGTAAAAAAAGTTTAAGTATTTTAAGTATTTTTAAGTATTTTTTTCACCTCAGTTGTCACAAGTGAAGGCTGCTCTGATACTGGTGATTTGGGATGGAGAGGGGCAGTCCTGCCCAAGTGGGAAGAAGTCAAACAAGTTAGAGACTTGAGAGAGGCTGGATGTACTCAAAATAATGGGGTTGAGTAGAATTTACTTGAAGATGCTGGAGGAACTGGCCAATGTGATTATGGGGTATGTGGGGAAAACATTTTTAAATTAAGCTTTTTAAAAAAGCAAAGCTGCTGTGAAGAGGAAAGTGGAACATGCATGTGAACAATTTTATCTGTAGCTGAGCTATGTTAGCTGCGCTGGCTATTATAATGAAATAAATTCCCACAACTGAGTGGACCATGGGATTTGATTTTCATACTTCTTGTCCTACTTTTATAACATTATATGCAGCAGCCTTCATTTTTAAGACCTGGGACTTGGTGTGTCATATTTCTGAAACAAAAATTAATTTTTTACTGAATTTACCACTGAGGGAAGAAGGAAAAATCCGACGGCAGGTGAAATGGTACTTTTAGAACTAGGACTTGATATGAGCTTTCACAGCTGTTCTGAGTGAGATAAGGTGATACTCTGGTGAAATACTCATTTGACATCTGGGGAGGAAATGCTGTGAGGAAGTGAGTTCTTACTACCAGTAGTCTGAGTCCTGACATTTCTGCCTAGTTTTAGCTGGGTGTTGGATTTCTCTTTAGAACTTTGATCTGCACAAGCACTGTAAGTCATAATAAAACTGACATCCTCCCTGCGCCTCCTCCCACCCCTCTCCAGTCTACAGACCATTCAGTTCATGAGTTATCATTTGTGAATCTCAGTTTCCACAGTTTGGTGTCTGATCTGCCTAAGACTCTGCCACAATCATACTGACTCATCTTTGTCTGTGTTTGTTAATACTAAGGTGCGAACCTTGCTATCCATATTTCCCAAATACTGTCTTAGCAACAAGAAACACAGACTGAAAGAAAAGGGCGAATAAGTACCCATCTCACACTGTCACCTTTCTCATAGAGGGGTGATTAGTTTGGCTGTCTTTTCTCTGCTATTTCCCCAGAATGTGTTGAAATAACATCCCTTGAAGATACTAAGCTTTCTCAAGTTAAGGTAGATTTAGCCAGAAGGTTCAAAAGTGAAGGTGGGCAGACAGACAATGTGGTCAGATAAACCTCATCTCATTCAGAAACTGAGATAAAAGTGTAGTGAATCTAAGAAGGAAGAGAAAAAAGGAAGCTAAGGCTGGGACTGGGAGACCAACAGAGTCTCATTTTCCCTTTCATTTGCGTCATTGGGAATTCTGCTAATTGGTTTGAATAGGAAGTGAACTGGACGCTAATTCATCTATTTATATTTCAAAGAAACCCATTTAATTCAGGAGGTGAATAGTGAAGTTATAATTTTAAAAGAGGAAAAAGGAGACATTACAAAAGAAGCGATGATGCTTGATCCTTTTTCAAAATTTCTGTTTGATATTAATATTTGGACAACTATTGACACAATAATAACTGCTGTGAGGAACAATTAAAGGAAAAGTGGTTGGCTTTGGGCTAGGTGTGGATATAAAAGAAATGTCTTGATGCACTGGAAGAAACAGATAAATGAAGAGAAATGTTATATTGCTAGTTAGAAACCAGTGAACTAGTGAAAGGAATTCATTTAAGACTGAGTGCATAACCCCAGCCTTACTATTTGCCACGTTACTGTGCTTAGGCAATCTACATGTATGTTCCTCAAATGTATATATGTTTAAAGAACATAGAGGTGATATAGTGTCAATGTATATACTGAGATCAATTCACTTTCACCTGGGTTGCCAGCTGCTCATTCTGAAGTCCAGTAACAAAATGTAGTTGCTACAGAGTTTTGGTTTCCTAATTTTTTAAGCCTAAAATTAGATCACAGAGTCGTAGAATCATAGAATCACTATGATTGAAAGAGACCTTTAAGATCACCAGGTCCAACATTATCCGTGTTAACAAACTTTCAACCTGCTTCCTTTAGATTCAGAACAGAGTGAGCACTTGCTTTGTTAGTCTGACCACATAGTTTCATAAACACTGAGCACTGTTATTAGTCCTTATGGATTTTGTTTGGAAAGGTATGAGCTAAGCAGCAGTTGAAGCTTACATTTGGGCAAGAGCTTAAGCGTGTGTTTAAAGCTGTGTGAATTCTGCTGGGCAAACATGTCTCTTCTCTGAGCCATGCCTTGGGATGTCATGATTCACCACACATATTTGGACACAAGGAAGGAAAGGCAAAGAGAGAAGAGGAGAAGCTTTTCTAAGACAAACTCATCTTCCTAGAAGTCTGCAAATGGCTCCAAGGACCTGCGATGTAGAACCTCTAGATATTTGAAGGTGAACCAGGCAGGAACTGACCCTGCAACCTAATTCCTTGAGGAACACACAGAGGCTCATTAAATGAGAATCCATGGAAGTTTTCTACTTCAGAGCTATTGTGCTTAAGTTTGCAGGCTATAATAATAATAATAATAATAATAATAATAATAATAATACAAAAATCAGACTACATAGCCTCTGACAGAAGGGTGTCTACCTGCCAACCTTCTTTCCTCTTGCTTCTTTCTTCCTCCTGTCTTCTTCCCAAATGGACCTTCTGTGTTGTTCTCCCTAGGTGCCTTTGTCAAGGGCTCAGCATCTTCTCATGACATAATTTATTGCTTAATTTTCACTGACCTCAGATATTCAGAGCTGAAAACTAGTTTGCCCTGGACAAGAGCCAAGGATGTCCATGAATGACCCATGAAAGTGTCCAGTCAGGCTTTGTTGTTCCCATTCACCCTGTGCTTGATGTAAGATTGGCCATGTCTCATCCCATAGGTTCTGTGTCAACTGGGAAGACAAGCATGGCAGAGGAGGCAAAAGAACCCCAGACTCAAGATGTTTTCAGCCTGCAGATGCCTGATGAGATTTAAAAGCCAGACAAAGAGAGATCTGCAGTAGTCACAGCTGTGGGGCTGCCATATACCACACCACTGTCTGTCCTAGGCGGTAACCCGTCAAATTGGACAAAGCACAATATGATTTCAGGGAAAATTCACTGTCTAGGATGAATAACTATACAGTGGAACTCCGTGAGTTCATAAAAGCCACTCTTGGTTATGTGGAAGGAGAATGGCTAGGATCTGAAACTGAACTGCTTAAAATGTCACTTTCTCAGCTGATTTATAAATTCCAGTTTGGGGGTGTACTTAGAGCTGTAATCAGTATTTTAAAAGGAGTTAATCTCAGAGCATAAGGAGTGACTAATACTATTATTCCCGTTTTAGATTACTTGCACAGAATTTCTCTTTCTGATTAGTAAGAAGAATTCTCTGCCCAAAAGGCCTATCTACTTGCAGCCTCTGTGTTCATAGTCAAGCATTACTTTCATTTAAGGCATTACTTGGATGAATTTCAAAAGCTGCTTAACATTTTCATCTCCCATCTCCCAATTTTTCTCTTGCCCATATTCTTCTCTGATTTCACTTCACAGAGTGCTATCCAAAAAAAGAGAGAATTTGCTACAGTCTTCTATCTTTTTGCAATGTTTTTGAAGATGAAGTGTGAAGATAGTGAGTTTCAAAATTATTCCTCTCTAGAGCGTCCAGCTCTATATCCCTTCTCTCAAGAAAGGAACACCCTTTATTAAAGAGATTATTACCTCCATAGTTTAGAACTCAGTGATTCAAAAACAAGTAAAAATCTGAACTCTTCTGCTGCTCAGGAGTTGTTCATTGCTTAAATGTCAAAGTTAACTGTTAAAATTATGCACAGGCAGGGAGCACATCCACATATCCATTTTCAGTTTGAGACAACAATGCTTCAGAATAGGAAAGCCTTCCTTATCTTGCTTCTTTCCAAGACATTGTCTGCCTTTAATAAGCTCCCTGTTTATTACAAGGCATTGCAGTTAGCAGCAGCTCAAGCTTCAACAGTTTGTTGCTGCTCTTTTCCTACTTCCCCATTTCAGAAGAGATCACCACATTGGGTTTGAACTTCCCTTCCAGCAGATGATTGTCTCGGTTTCCCTATAAGCTACTCCAGCCTTGACAGGCCTGATAATACTTTCTCTTCCTAAAGGCACTTGTGCAGAAAAGCCTCTGGCATTTGCAGTTCCTTTCTGGGGCTGCCACAGTCTCTCAGGGGAGGCAGCATGTTTTGGGGTGCAAGGGAATAATGCTCATCCTTAGAGATGCATCTCTACACAAATATACAGTTTCCTCATCCTGGTTCCTGGAATGAACCATTGCCATCTCTGATCTGTACTCAGCAACTGCTGTGAGCTTAATCTTCATTTGTTTTTTATTGATCTTACATTCCAAATTTGTTGGAAATTACAAGGGTTTCATGTACATACTTAGCTACAGGAGGTTTTTTCTAGATTTTAATGAACTCATTATTTGACAGTCCTCATTCAGTAGGAGGTAAATGTTTCTGGCTTGCAAATTGGTAACATTATTTTTTTTTGTTTCATAAGTAACACTTCACTACAGTTTCTAATAATAATGCAGCTAAACAGATTCTAACTATGATGATGTGTTGGGTAAGTTGTCTAATTGAATAAAATCTTCACTTTTTCTTCCCAAAACTTTAATCCATCCATTCAAAGACTAGAGGTTTCTTGGTCTTTAAACTGCACTTATCTGATAAAGGAGCTTTTAAAAATGAGATGGGACTAAATTAAAATGAAATATTCAAACCTCTAAGTTCTAGGAAGACGTAGATAAACTGGAGCTTGTATTAAAAGCAGCTACTGTGCTAACAGTCTACAAAACAAAAAACATGCTTAAAGTTGAACCATTTATTGAAATATCACAGTATTTGGTTATGGTGTAATCTGGTTTTCCATGTGTTATTCTACCAAACAGAACTCAATTCCAATTGCAGTTTAAGATCAGTATGATTACCTTCTGGAAGGCATATGCTGTTACTTGCACATGCTGACAAGCTACACACACGTGTGCTAGGAACTGGCTGTGGCTTTGACAGCTGGTCTTAACTAATTGCCTCCAGCAAGATAAACACGATCCTGGAGTTTGATCAACTGCTTTTTAGGATAAGAGACAAATGGAGGAAGCTATGCACTGTGGGAATTCAGGAGATTAAGAGGAAAAAGATTAACACTGTAAGAATATTGCTGTATCAAAGAAAAAACACTCTAATATATTTTATGCTTATATGTTCTACACAAGCAATTTAGAACAATCTGTGATTTTAATTTTGCTACATCCCCCAGAGAATATCTCCTTCTCTGCAGTGCTATTTTATTCAGTAATTGTCCCAAGCCATTAGCCTTCCTACACAACAATCCACAGTCAGAAATATAAGTGTGAAGGGAAAAGTATTGCTTCAGTTTATGGAAGAATATGTATCCCACTCTTGTCAGGTGTGAAATTTTGATCTGATTTATTTACAACTGTCCATACAATCTACTGTTATCATTTAGTTTTGCACATGAACTTCACCTAATTCTTTACACTGCTGTTGCACAGGCACAGTCTTAACAAATGCACCTCTCTCTTCTCACTCTGACCTTATATCACGAGGAATAATATGAAGAATACTAAAATCTGTTGTGAGTTAGGTTTGGGTTTATATTTTATCACATGCACTAAGCTCTAATATTCCATTAAGACAAAGGAGAAAATTCAGTTTTCACAGTGGATTTATTTCAGTTGCATGCAAATTTCTGGATGATGAGGCTGCTATGACTTTTTACTGTCTATAAGGAGTAGAATTATCTTATCACAAAAGAGAACTTTGAGAACAGGAAGCTCAGAGAAGCCAGAAAACAGACTTCAATGTCATCTGAATTTAAAAGAATTAATGTTCCTTCTTGCCAAATATATTGTGATGATTCCACTGTTAGCTGCCTCCTGAGAAAATCCAGAATGTTTTCTCCCCAAAAGATATGCTGAAACTTCCCCAAGGACAAAGGTGATGATAAACAAGGTGAACCATCCCTACTCTGGCATAGCTCTGAAAGGGTAACATCAGGCTTGCAAAAGCACAAATGCAAAGTACATGAGCACGTTCGCTTTACAATTAGTCTGTTTGTGCAGTCAGTTGCAGTAATTGGATAATTAGGTCCACAACTGCCTAACTACATCAGTAACTACTCATTACTAAATTATATGTGAGCAATGTATAAAAAACCCCAGTGCCTAAAATCTTTTGTTACAGTAACTTTTATTTCATGAAGGCTCATCCTACTTAGAAGAAAGCATGCCTAGGCACCATGACCTTTTGTTTATTCATTCATTTTGAACCAGGAGAGTGGAGATAGAAAAAGAAACACAACAGAATGGGAAAAGAGGCTGTTGTGAACACGGGGTCTTGCTGTTTTCTTCTGCTGATCCACAAAGTTTTTCAAAGAATGCCATGGAAGTTAAATAAGGAGGTTTTAAATGTCCAGCCTTTGAAAGGAGAATTGTAGTGTGGTCTTCCAGTGACAAATTGTTATGCTTTTTTCCAGTCTGTCCTTTTCACAGCTCTCATTTCAGTTACTGTAATAGGAATAAAGAATGTCTTCAGAATGTGCAAAACCTGAAGAAGTTTTGAAGAACTGAGCCTAGGCAGTGGCAAGCCTGGGGAAAGAGGCCACCACGTGGAGCATTAACAATGAATTTCCAGCAGGACCACATTTTTCATGAGAGCTCTAAAGAGATGCAAATGTGAAATAACTGAACTACTAGTTGTAGTAACTCTCACCTACACCCAATAACCTGGATACCAGAGGAATGGAAATATAGAAAATGATGATGCCTGTTGTTGAAAGGAGTTGCAGGAATTTTAGAAGATTATGGAGCAGTATTGGACATTAATAAAATAGAAGAATTATTGGATATGTAGGCAAACAAGCTGGTATATTGCCCAGGATTTTTCATTGTTTTGTAAAGATAATTCATTCCTCATAAATCTCTCAGTGTACACTGAAGGAATGAACAATCATGTTGATACAGAAGATGATACGATGTCCTTGAATTCCTGAAAGGCACATGACAAGATGGTTAACCAAAGAGTCTTCAAAAAATTAAGACTGGGATGAGATGGACAGTGCTGTCATGGATATGCAACTGATTGAAAATGTAGTTATTTTTCTCACCAGAGCGAGCTTAGAGCTGTGATCCCATAGGACTTATCAGAGGAGCCTTACTGTTCATCATATTCACATATGAATGGAAAAGGGGTGAAAAATGAAGTGACAAAGTCCAATGGCTGTTCCTGGTAGAAAAAGGTAAACTAGCAAAGTGTAAAGAGTTTCTATAATGTCTTGTGATACTGAGTAACAGGATGAGGCAGAAGAGAATGTGTGAAAATATGAAAAGAGTTCACGAGAAAAATCCTAATTTCATATTTGAAATTACAGACTCTGAAAAGGCTATTATCAACTAGTACAAAGCTTCTGAAGTTATAATAGCAACTTCTGTAAGAATGTCAACACAGTGCTGAATGACAGTCAATATGAAGCAAATAACTTGGGAAGGAAGTACGGACAACCCTCAAACCGATATTAGGCTACAATATCTTAAGTGATGTGGATGTTTTTAACCCTCTTATCACTATATATAAAAATATAAAAATAAGATTAAAAGAGGAGCAGAGCAGCGTGACAAGGACAATCATATATATGAAATTGACTCAGTATAAAAATACCCAAATGTATGAGAACACCAGCTATGAAAAACATTGATGCAGAGGAGATATATAAGAGAGCTATAAAATTATGTATGGGATGGAGACCAATAAGGAAGGATCATTTTGCCCTTCAGAAATAAGAGGGACCATCCAAGGAAATCAGCAGGCTGCTGAACCCAGGCCTGGGGATATTCTAGACACTAAAAATTATCATTGATTCAAAAACTGATTAGAAAAATTCATGAAAATAACTAAAAGAACCCGACAAAACATCATAGCCCATTTAATACTGACATTAAACATGCACTTGTGGCTCAGGAAATGATTGACGAGTCCGTTCCCTGAGATGGGAGAGTATTCTGGAAGAGTATCCCCAGCAAGTAAGCTTGTCCTGCTTTGATAGCCTTTCTCATATCTGCTATTGTTCACCATCAGATAGTTCACAAGACGATTTTGGTCCAGTTCTGAATGTCTATTCTTATGATCAAATACTATGATGTAGATCATGTCTCATTAGGAGATTTTGGCTATGATAACAGTCAATGTTGCTACTTCCATTGTCTCTATATGATTACTCTAGCTCTTTAGTAGGAGTTTCACATTGACAATACTTACTTTTTTTTTTGGCACATAGTTGCTATGGAAAGAAACAGTAACTTGTCATGAATTGTCATGAATTTAGATTATTTTTGTTTTTGTGGGTAATGTCTTTGAGAAATTCCAGATCAGTGAGTGACAGGGACATTTCATGAATGAATATAATTTTATAATTTGCACACACAATTCTTGAGGTGACAGGTGAATAGTTTTAGAGTAACTAATACATATCAAAACCAGTCATTGTATATGGCAGGTTTTCACTTTACCTATTGCAGTATCATGTTGAAAAACAAGCAAGCGAGCAAGCAGGAAAGTAGAGAGGAAAAAAAAAATATTTTAAAATAATTTTCAACTTCTGCAATTGGTGACTCACAAAAGGGCCAGTGCCAATAGGCAGCAAATCTCATAATCTTCAAAGACTTTTGGTTATAGTGTTGCTCTCAAGTTCCTGCTTTTGCTTTTTTTTTTCTTTTTAAATGCATGCAAGATTTTTTTTAAAGTCTTTCTTGTTCTGGTCCCCAGATTTTATCTCTGTTTATTTTGCTTTTTCACCATAACACTAACATTTTCTTGGTTTGGACTTTAACAATCCTTTCCTTCTTTGCGTGTGCTTCAAGAACTTTAGAGAGCCTCCCTGATTTTTTTATATCTGGAACATTATCTTTGCCCTTTTTTCCTTCTGAGAGCCCTCAAAGAGTCACATTCACATACTCGCATTGGATGCAATGGCTCAGATAAATGGCAGCTTCCCTTCAGATTGCCATCTCAGTGACTCAGCCAGCTTCTGAAGATGATCAAATGAATATGGCACAAGGTCTTTCTGAAGTGCTGAAAATTTTACACTGAAAGTTATTCGCCGAGTTTTAAAACTGGAAATAGTTTTATGGGATAGCACTCCATAGTTATTAGTAGATGAAGTTGCAAACAAATAAACTATGTTTGTTCCTTTTTCTCTGGGGATATCTTTTTTTTTTTTTTTTGTGGCTGCACTGTTGAAAGTACTGCAGTTCTGCATAACAGCTGTCTTATGACTATGTCACGCAAGTGCCCTGACTGCTCTGCCTGCCAGCCAGGCCCTGCAGGTGGGAAGATCACATCTTACAATATGTGAAAAGCTGAGGTCTTCATAAACCAAATACTTCTTCCTCTTACATATTTGTCTCCTGAATATGCATCAAATCAACGTAGCTCCTCTTGTTGGAGCTCTTAGGATACAAACCACATACTTTTGGAAAGTATTAACCCCCAGGGACATGCTATAGTCATATACATTAAAAAAAAGGAAACAAGAATGATAAATACCATAAAATAAAGCAAGAGTTTGGCTTTGGATTGAGTTCACAAAATATATTATCACCAGCAGATTTTATGAATTACCCATATACAGCTGTAGATACTACACAGAATTAATACTAATAGAGATAATAGAAGACCAGTGAAGAAGTGGCAACTGTAAAGCAAAGTGCTGGGAGCCAATGTCTTAGCCTATGACCTACCAAGACCGATGCTCCTTGTACCTCTCACACTCCATGGATCACGTGTCTTGCATTCACTGTTAGTGCTAAAGGCACAATAAGTGTAACTGCATAATCTGTGGAGGCATAGAGTCTGGGTTGGGGCTGACATTGGGGTACTGGTTAGTTTGGTGCCCTGCGACATGCGTGTTGACTGCACCTGCCCTGAGGCTGCTCTTGGTCTCAGGCTGTCTTGGGATGACCTAAAGTGCCAAAAGAAGTGATGACACAAGCTATACCTTATGGTCAACCATAAGGTGATGGAGGGGGCACAACATTGACATTCAAGTTAGTACATGGTGCAGAGCACTTGTGCTGCACAGGATGCAGCAGTGCAGTTGAGCAGAATAGCCTTCTTCATTCCTGTGGCTCCAGGGTACCTTCCCTGTCCCTCATGCTTTCCCAGCAATCCTGAACAGTTTCACTTCAGAAAGCAAAGTTTTCACAAATAAACTTTCAAAACCAACCTGTCAATAGCATGTCTCAAGAGCTTAAACCCTTCTTTATCTTCTCAGCATCCTCATATTTAAAATGTAAAATACAAAACTCTTTTCATGTGTGTGTTTTCTCAGCTTACTTAAAAAGAACGTAGGAAATCACACAGGAAACTATAAATATAAACAATATAAATGTTAGCAGGCTCAGGATCATGGAACAGTATTTGATGAAGTAGTTTAGTTTAGAATTGGAGCCAAGCAACATGTCTGCTTTTTACACTTCATAGTCTTGGAGAAACAGCCCAATACAATAATGTCTTGTGTACTCAGACTTGAATTTATGATTAGCATTCATTTCAGTAAAGCATTTGGATTAGATGGTCTTTCAAGGTTCCTTCCAGCCCTCTGTGATTCTAATGAAAATCTGTTATGAGATGAATTTTCTTGCAACTTTTAAACATGGGAGAACTAATTCCTTTCTGGTTTGATTTTATTCAGATAACACCAGTCTCTGCAACTGCAGAGAAGTTATCAAAGCAGAAGATCAGTGTTTGTAGACCTCAGACTTGTGGCTCTCATGCATATTATCTCCTCATCTCTGAAGCAGTCAGCATGGCACTGTAGTGTCCTGTGCCTTGGTGGGGTGGAGTGGAAGCTGCTTGGACTAAAAGCCCTTTTACAACGTCCATCACCTGTAATATCTATATATCATGTAATTTTCTCTGTGAAAAGCCAAAGTAATGATAGAGATTAGTTATGACACATAGTAAGAGTATGTACAACTAAAATGTAATTAGTAGCACACAGGATCAGACTTACGAATGTTGTAACAATAAGGAAGTGCTTTGAATAGTTGAGATAACCCCTCAATCCAAGATAAGCCGTGAATGCTTCACCTGTATCTGAACAGGTCTCTAGGAGCTGATTATGATATGTATGAGTAATTTCCCATCGGAATTAAGGAACTGGTAGGAGGAGCCAGTAGCTCAGAGACTATAAATATCAAAAGCAACTCTGAGTGTTAAAGGTGACTGTTTTCAGGTAAAGTCTGAATACCTCATTGACACTGAGGAAGGAAAACTGAAAGAGCTGTATTGACAAACGTGGAAGAGATGAGCATTCAGCTTTTGGGGTGCTGATGGAGTAGTTGAATGCTACACTACTGACCAAGGCCTGATGAAGGGCATGAAAATAGCCATGAAACAATCTGTTGGTAAGCAGATTAGGCCAAGCTAAAGCCAGGCTTCATTGTTCCACTCTGCCTCTGGGAACCTGACCTCTAGTTTTGCAATGAAGACATCAACCAGGCTCTTCCAGACTAGCCCTTTCTATTGTCACCTGCAAAGAGGCAAGTCCAGAGTTAAGCAAGTAGTTTCGATTTGTACTCTTCCTGGGGGTGGTAAAGCCAAATCAGCCAGCATGCACTTGCACACAGAGATGTGTGTAGTGAACCTGGATATCAGAATACTAGGACTGACTGGCTGGGAAGGAATTTTGAAGTATCAAGGAGTATGTATTTGAAAGAGTTTTTGCAGCTTCAGTCAGACCCTAACCTATCATGGTGACAGTAGAAATTGGTTGGTTAGTAGAAATTGCTACTTTCATCTAAGCCTTTGCTATTCCTTTGTAGTATTCAATCATAGCCTAGATGCTGTGGGGATCTTACTACAGACCTCACTGCTACACTTGCCTGGCTGAAAGACCTCACTGAATGGTTAGCAAATTGTAATTGTCAGACAAGGCTGCAGGATCTCTCAGGAAACTCAAACTCTATACCTGTAATGGTGCCATTCAGCTGCTTGCCAGGAGATAGGCCTGTCTGTGTGCAGGAGCTCACTGTCTCAGTGGACTGGCCACAGGATCCAGGCTTTAACTCCTAACATTCACTCTGTAGTTTAAACATCACTTTTCCCAGAAGAGGGCTGGCAGCATGAACTTCAGACTTGCAGCTGAAACTCTCTCAAGCCACAAGATAGACTATGATGATTTTGACTGGAATAGAGTTAATTTTCTTCATAGTAGATACTATGGGCCTATGTTTTGGATTTGTGCTGTAAACAGTGTTCACAATACAGTCATGTTTTAGTTACTGCCAAGCAGTGATTGTACAGAGTCAAGGCCTTTTCTGCTCCTCACACTGCCCTGCCAGTGAATGGACTGAGGGAGCAAAAGAAGTTGGGAAGGAACACAGCTGGAACAGTTGATCTTGACTGACAAAAAGGGTATCCTATACCATATGACATTATCCTCAGCATAGAAATCTAGGGGAAGAAGAGGGAAGGGGAGGATGTTTGGAGTTTGTCTTCCAAAGTCACTGTTAGATGGAACCCTGCTCTCTTGGAGATGGCTGAACACCTGCTTGCCAATGAGAAGTGGGAAACAAATTCCTTGTTTTCCATTGTTTGCATATGTGGCTTTTGCTTTGCCTATTAAGCTGTCTTTATCTCAGCCCACAAATTTTCTCACTTTTACTTTTCCAATTCTTCCCCATCTCATGGGTGGGGTGAGGAGTGAGCAAGTGGATATGTGGTGCTCAGTTGCTGGCTGAGATTAAACCCCAGCATAGATGTAGACATGCTTCACAGAAAACTTACATTCGTGCTACTATTGTACTGAAGATGAACCTCAAAGATTTGCAGCAAGCACGAGCTTCTTCATCCTTCATGAAGCAGCTGAAGAGAGAGTCTTTCCCACATAGTGAGGTGTGATTGTAGTTTCTTTTCCAGCTAGTATAAGTTTCCCCAGGAAATTGTGTATAATTGCATGACCTTTCCCATGCTGTTCAAATGTGATTTCCTGAAGTGAGTAGGTTTAGAGTAGGTTTAGATTCTTATGTGGTGTTGTCACAAAATAGTTATTATTACTTTAAACTGTTGGTGTTGTATTGGTAAATAATAAGATCATTAAAAAAGGATAACTTTTATAATTTAGTTGTAAAACTGTAATGCAATTTGGCTTTTTACCGGTATCTGACCGTTTTTCTAAGAACAGTAATAGCCACAATCAAGACTTTACTATAGGACAGATTGCCCTTTGGGTTGTATTCTGTCAGTGATGTTATAGTTTCACACTTTTAAACCGCTCTGAATGCTTAATGGATTTACTTAGCGAAGATAGTTCACTGCTACAGTTTTTACCATAGGTGAACTTCATTAACCTTTCCTAAACCAACCAACCAACCAAATAAATAAAATAGAACTGATTAATGCTCAGCACAGCTCAAACAGTCCAGCTGCAGTGCTTTATCAAAGCAAAGCTCTTTGTGTTCCCTCTCAGACTCACGGTGTTTCAGCCTAGCTGAGGGCCTGTCACCACTAGAGAAGGATGATGTTTCATGATGAATGAATGTGTGTTGAAATCCTTGGGGGTTCCTGGCCTCTTAAATGAGAGAGGATTCAGTCCCTTCTATGCAGGAAGAAAATACAGTTGTAGTGGATATCAGCTGCTCGTGGGTTAACATGAGGGAGTTCTTTCCTACTCTTTATATTACAACACAAATTATCTGAATGTATCAAAATGCTTCAGTCTTACTCTAGTACAGAAAGGGTTTTAGCTCAAAACCCTCAGTGTTAGTTTCCTTTTATGCAAGCTGAGGCACGCTTGGTCTGGATGGCAGACAAACTGCTTCAATTCAGTTCCTCTAAAGCTAAGGAGCAATAAAACGCTGAGCATTTCATAAGCCAGGAGACCACACACGCTCTCTTCCTCCTCAGGAGAACAAACCCAGCAGAAGACTGGGATTTTTGCTAGTCCCAAATGAAGCCTTCCAGGCACAGGGTGGGCAGCCGGTAGAGCCACCTACCTGGTGCCATTATGATCCCGTCCCCAAGCCCAGGGGAAGCGCACCCTGGCCCCGTGCCCTCTGCAGAGCTGTTCCCTTGCCAGCGCCCCAAGAGGATGGAGCACTTTGCTTCTTGTACTAATTCCTGCTGGCTTCCTGCTTTGTGTCTCCTCTTCTGCATGCCTTTCTAGCCTCAGATGAGTGCCCCTGCTTGGGCAGGCCTGTATTCAGACTTGGGAAATTTGGCAAGTGGCAAGAATTGACCTTCCTCTTATTTACCCCTGAAGAAGGCAGCTCTTCTTCGCTGCCCCTTCAATGTGTCTGACCGTGAAGCCAATATACTGCAGCTGGAAATGGTGTTAGGGACCACCATGCTCACCGCAAAGTCACAGCAATGTTATGAAAAGCCTCCCTCCCTTCCCCCAAATCAGGATTTGGCTCATTTGGTTAATTATGGCTTTGAAGAGAGCATATGAGTTGCATAGCTACATTTGGTCTCTAATTACTATCTCCTGGTGCCTTATGCAATAACACTAACTCACTCTACATAAAAAGTTATTCAGTAGGACAGGTGGTGTTTTTTTTTGTTTCCTGACAATGGCAAATGCTGAAAGAGGAAGAAGATCACTGTGCCTTGTATTTACCCATTCCATGCCAGTGTAGGAATGTCTGTGCAATCTTCTCAGAGTCTATGATAAAAATGTTAAAGCTGTTTTCTCTTAATTCCCCTGGTAAGGAAGTTCCAGAAGAGTGATAAAGAGACCCAGGTCTCGTCAGACCCACTACAGGCCTTTTCTAAGGTCTCCTAGGCCTCATCTGCAGGTGTCACTACATTGACAATGCTGGTGATTGGATTTACTGGAATGTCACCATGGTCTCAACGGTGACATAGGGATCCTCCTTGAGGACTCCCTGCCTCTGGTAATCAGAAAGGAAATGACACTGTGTGCATCCTGTATAGGGGGCAGAGACATAGCGTGGACAGTGTCTCCACATGTGAACCCACCCTGCTGTGACCATTTCCTGGGCTTGGCTGGAATAGGACAGTAGTTGTGGTTGCTATGTTGCTCCCCACTTTTCTGCTTGTGAAGCCTGAGGGTGACAAAACCTGTAGAGAGGTTTCAGTCAGGTAGTCCTCTTAATGAGTCCTTTCTCAGGAGTCTTGTTCATGAGAACACTGATGTCCCAAACATACATCTTTTTAGATCAGAGGGACTTCTGGGTTGCAAACTTAATTTAAACCATTGCAGACTTAATTTCAACCATATTACCCCACACAAGACACTAAGTGAACATTTGCTTTTGAGAGGTTATCTGCAAGGATTTTCTTTATTTCTTTTTTTTTTTTTTTCTTTCATATCATTCTCTCCCTTTAACTTTTTAAAGCTTTAATATTTTAATTCCTGGTGAATTTTATGTTCTTCCAACAGCCAGCTGGTCAAGTGAGGAAAAAGACAGGCACAGCTTCTGTGTGGCAGTTTTGCATTGTTTTGTTGCTTCAATGAAAGTTAATGAAGATTTACATCAGTTTTGTGTTTCAAGAACCGTAATGCAGTGTGAGTTACATTCCTCATCCTCAAATCCATTCAATTTTCACATGGTACAAGTAATCATGGGAGGCAGAATTCAATTGAATTATTATCATCTCATATGTATATATAAACGCCTGGATCAGCTCAAGCACCTTTCTGAGAAATGATCTGTCAGACAAAGCATATGAAATACAGTGCAAAACAATTGTCACCAATCCTTTTGCAGATATAATGATGCATTTTAGCTGCTCAAGCATAGGAAAGCCTGTTATAATGAAAGCACTGATGAATGTGATGCTTTTTGGTCATATGGATTAAAGTGCTTCCTGATGTGGAGTGCTTGCCAAAGCTTCATGTATTTTTTTCTCAAAGAATTATTCATGTGTACACTCTTGGCGTGTTGTTCCTACTCTGAAAAATGTGAAGTAAGGTGTTCTCTGCTTATTCCCTTGTTGGGTTTAATGCTCTCATGCGAAAAAAATGCAAATGATGGTTACTTTTATGAGTCTATGAGAAGATGTGAAAACCCTGCAGAAAAGCCCGTTTGCACCCATGGGACTGTGCATCCTCTCTTCCTCCCCTGCCAAGGAGTTTTAATATTTCCTTTCCCTGACAATTTCTGTCTGCTTATGAGGATAAGAGCGGAGCTTGTCCGTAAGTACATTCTCTGCACTGCCGAAAGTGAGCTCAAACTTCCCTGTGGTCCACGGGCCCAGATGTCTCACAGAGTGGGGCAGGGCCCAGGCCTCTCTCATGTACTCCATGGTGTGCCCTCAGGACACCCCTGCCAGAACTTGTGCTCTGCTCCTCCGGCATTGTTGTGCTTCACTCATCCTTGTAGCTGTGGCTTTTTTCAGATGTGTTTAGCTTACACAGGCATGTACAAGTATGGTCAAGGACATATTAGAAGCATGGCCAAGGACACTGTTTGAAGATCCCAGCTATGCCCGCTGACTCCTCTTCCTGCAGTCTTTGTCTCGGCACACAATGTACTTATTAGTTTGCAAGAGGGTAAGTAGTTTTCTTGTTCTTACGTAAGTCACATTCCTCTTCCCGTCAAAGAAAGCAGTTGCATTCATATACAAAGCACTTGGTTGGATATACCGGGCACAATTAATGCCTGCTGTATGTCCTCTTTTATCAGGGAAGTCAGAGCAAGGATAAATTTGGCCAAGGGTGAGACATCCATTCAGTGTCATGCTCCTCATGCATCAATGTTATTGCAGCATTTAAAGAACAATAACTCTCTGACATTGTTGCTAGCAATACCAAGGCATATTTTTTTAATGTGTTCGCACAGGGTATTAGCCAGCTCTGTCTAACAACTGCCAAGGGTTACAGTTGTGAATGCCAAATGAAGTCTCATTTTTTTTTGCCTGCTTGGGTACAGATGTTGGATCTGAATTATCTCTCAGCATAAGGCCCTTTACTGTCTCCTAAAATATTTCCTAGTCATTTAAATCCTTCAAGTCACGCTCTGTACCTGGGCTTTAGCTAGCACTTCCCAATGTGGTTTTCCCAGTGGGTGCAATGCTGCCTTTGAACAAGGATTGTGCCTAAGCTGGCACGGGGATGGCAGCACATGTGCACTAATGCCTGTTACACAAGAAAATTGACAATGGGAGGATTGGGAGAGCCATGGAAAGGATTATTTGAGCCTATTTCTAATAGGCTGAGTCCAATGCCTGCATCCAAAATGAGACCTGTCCTCTGAAAGGTCCCCCTCTGGGTTTCCTGACTTCTGAATGCTTTGGTTCAACTCTTGGGGACACACGATGGTTGAAACAAAACCACCTAGCTCTGCCAGAACAGTTTTTGAGCCTCTGTACTTTGCTGCAGGGGTCTGCAAGGGACACTGGGAGCACAGCAGCAATGTCAGACCAGTCCCTTCTTCCGTTTCCTTGCTAAAGGCAGGGATCTTCTGAGGTTTCTTCGTGCCTGTGATCAGGCACAAACACATGCCTGTTCCGTGAGTCATTTTGACTTCCAGTGACTAAGCCATCCAACTTGCGGGAGGAAGGGAAATTATAATAGTAATCACAGTTTGTGCTACCACTGGAAGATTTCAAAGTGCTTTCTAAGCAGTTTTTCTTATCAGGGTTCCTCTGCGAGATGACAATCATGCAACTGATGCTTCATGGTCATTTCTCTCCATTATCTCTTTAAACTGCTCTTTGCTTTTTGCTGCTGAACCGATGGCACTTCCGAGAACCTCCTAACTCCTCCTTTCACCTGGCCATAATCAATGATAATTTCCAGTTTGGAAAATTATATGGTGAGTTGCACTGAAGTCAAAACAGACTGGAAGAATAAAATACCCATCTGCTTTGTTAACACAACTTGCCAGTTTTAAAAACATAAGCTGTTGCAATGACTGCAAAATAACCAGCTATCAGGGAAGCCAGAGGAGCTAGCTTCATGTATTTAAGCCCTTGGGACTGCTTAGATACACCTCTAACAGAAAAAGGAGAGACAGCTCAAGGAAATGAATTCTGGCTGTAGTTTTACATTCTATTAATATTTATTTGAGGACTTCTGTCAGTTTTCCTCTTGGCTCTTCAACTGTCCTCTCCAATGCTTTGTGTATGGTAAGAATGTATAGGAGAGTCTAACTTGAGAACGCTCTGTTAAATACAGTCTTATTTGAATTGGAAGACATACTGGACCAAACTAAAGCTGCTCAGCTGAATGCTTGAGCTGTGTTTTGATCTGTAAGTGCAAGAAAGATGTCAAAAAAGACTCTTCTTCCTGGCCAAGAAGCTACTTCTCTTGCTGTTGATTGAGTCACTAACCACTGAGGATTGTACTGCAGTCTCTCTGAAGGAGACTTGCCTACTCAGTTCCTTTCCCTCTGCATATTAACAGCTATTTTTCCTTGCTTGGATCTTCTATTATTTTTTATGAACATGAGTCAAATTGTATAATAAAGATGAAACAACTTGCCTTTCGCTTGCTACTTTTTAGGTATCAGCAAGTTAGTGTGAGCGAGGAACCCAGAATTAGTGCAGCTTGGATAGGATCAACACAAGATTACCATGTCCTAATTCCCTGCTGCATTCTCCCTACTGCCACCCCGATTTCTAATCAATTCAATTCATAGCAATAAAGAGAACAAACAGCTCACCACAGTGATGCTTAAATAATGACTCAGTCAGGTTAGAGAATAATTTATTTATTTAAGCATTAAGAAATTAATTTTACAGGAAGCACAGAATTAGTCTGACATGGCTCAATTCTGTCTCGAACACCCTAGATGGTTCCTGTCTCAGGAAGAAACCAAATTACATTTGCAATACTACTTAATTCAGGTGTACATATAGATACACATCTATATAAGATAAATAAACTATATACTTTATTTATAAAGCTTTTATATCTGTCAAAAAACCCCTTACTGTTGACACTGAATGCTGTACACATAGTATTTCTATAAACATTGAAAAGTGTAAACTGCAGGTTCTGCTAAATGTAAGCCATGTTATCACAGATGGCAGGGTGCAGTTCTTTCTGTAGATGGACCATCTACCCATAAATATCTATAAAATGGGCCTTGTCATTTTTATGGCTTTCATGTTGTTCTAAAAAGCTGAAAATGCACACAGATAATAAGGAGCTATGGATGACTAATTGATCCATTAATTTTGTTTCCAGCAGCATTTATCACATGACGTCAGACTTGTTTAAAATGGAAGGGATGTCGTATACTACTTCAGGGATATATAGTACAACTGGATGAATTTGCAATGACTGATCAGACTGGGCTATCATTTTTCTTGTACGTTACTGGAGCTCTACTCTAAACATTTTCTCAGAGTCAAGAAAATATGTCTTGTTCAGTAAGTTTTGAAAAATATGCTCAGCACTTTTTTATGGACAATGGTTTGTAAGAATGACAAAATTGACTGTAAGAAGCTAGACTGCTTTTAAGTCTGAGTATTCTTTTCCATGTTATAATACTAGCATTTTAAGCATATTTCTGTGTACTGTTTAGCATACCTATGGTCCCCCTCTGGAATGCAGATCCTTTCCTCTCTGTGCTCTCCGCAAGTTTATTTTCGTTGCTTATTTTTCCTCTGTTTGACTGTCAGTCTGTCTCCATGTCTGTCTTTCATCATATTATTTCTGCTAATGTGGGCAATAAAGTACCTAAAATCCAAGGTCGTTTTACAGGATAGTTTGATGAGATGTGTAGAGTTGCTGTTGACTAGCTGTAAAGTAAAACTGCAAATATGTTTGTTTTAATACTTTGAACTTTTTTTTGAAAAGGTTTTGAAGTCTCAGGCATTTTATCCCCGTTGTTAACACACATCAGACATTTCTATTATTGACACCTTTTAGTGCTGGAAGTTAGAGTTTCGAGTTTTATTCCATTTTTTGAGATCAGGGCTCACTATGATATCCAAACTGCACTGTTGCTACTGCTATTTCAGCTGTGTAATCGTGGATAAAATCAAGTTGCATCTAATCTAGTTGTGACTTTTAGTTTAGCTTGCTGCTTCACAGGAGTGGAGTTAGGAGCTACAGAAAAGGTGGAATATCATATTTGAAGCCTGCATCAGATTACTATCAGTTAGACTGTCCAGTTCATTACTGCCTCCCCGACTCTGGTCACTACATCTGAGCTCAGGTAGTTGAACTCACTCCTTTGTTTTACTCTCATGCCTCCCCACTACTGAGATCAGGGAGTTTTTTTGATTTATTTCATGTCAGAGCAGAGATTTGCACTTGTCCTTCCAGAAATATGGAAAAATACAGTGTAAGACGAATATGATTTAAGTAACTTGTCCTCAGCAGCACAAATACACACTTGACAAATACTGAGATATATAGTAACACCAGAAGAATCGTTTAAAGCTAATCCCATGATTTGCCTTCTATCCTCCTGTTTGATGAAACTCGCATTCGTTCAGCTGTTAGCTGTCAACTGATCAACCAGCTGGGTGTGTTGGCAATAAAAACATCACGCCAACAGGGGATTTATAGCAAGTTAATAGTGTAGCTATATATATCACTGGATTATCAAAGACAAAATACAATAAAACATGATTGTCTAGTATGTCTTAGTTGACTTCTTCACTGATTTCTTTCCTTTCTGAAATATCCCAGCTACTTGTAAAATGCCTAAAACTTTCCTAATGGCATCATATATACTTCAAATTTAAAAATAGCTGGAATAAAGTCTCTCTTCATTAAAGCCATAGGCAAAGATACTGATATTATTCTGTGACTCTTCCAAGTAACCAAACTGAGTTCATGTAAGTATTCTCTTTTATGAGGAATTCTTGCCTATACTGGAAACAACAGCAAAACATTAATTGACTTTAATGAAGAAAGGATTTCCCTCTAGATTTTTTTTTTTTTAGTGGACAAGCTATTGGAGATTATGTGAATTGTTGGCCATATATATAGTACTGAATAATCTATAAAAACAAACAGATACATACTTATGCATAGACAGTAAAAAGTAATCAGTATTACAAAGAAAATATTGTCTAATTGCATTAGAAACTGTGAATTCAACAAGAGGATCCTCAATAAAGTAACAAATTCTTTATAACAGATAGTCCTCAATGCTGCAGAATACATATGGTGTACAAGATTTCAGGGTAGTTTTGTGAACCTCCCTTCCAACGCTTGGCTTTTTTCCTTTTTTTTGTCTGGGGGAGAAAATTTGTTTTACTGGCTTCACTAAAACCCTTGTGATAAGATATTTTGACCTCTAAAAAAAGGCACTAATATTTACAGACTGCAAAAGTAAATATTCATTCACCCAACAATTTTACACAACACTTCAGTTTTAAAGCTAACAATAATATAGTTTCATCTGGACATAGGTAAATTTCTTAAATCACTACACATATAAATTATGGCTTCCAGCATTGCATTGCTAGTAGCAAGGAATAAAAATATTAGTGAGAATGAGATATGAGTTGTCGTGTAGTGAAAAACCGATCTTGATGACATATGAAAGGAATTTCAGGACAACATTTCTCAAAGAAAGGCACAAGACTATAAAGCTGAGATGATATACAAGTGAAAATATGTGATATATGTGTGAAAAGATCCAGTTGTCATATTCTAGGTGCAAGACTCTTCAGGTATCTAGAAAGATTCTCCTCTGAAGGTGCAATGCACCTAGCTAAGTGCTAAGTGCCATGTTTTTGTCAGATGTACTTAAATGATTCCATGATGCTTTGGTTCCTGACTGCATCACGTTGTATAATACAGTGAAAATAGTCCACACATTTGTCATGACTCACTCTAGCATCTGTAACTACATGATATTCCCCACTTTTGGAGTTTTGTATCTTCATAAACAGAGCAATATAATCTACACTTATATTAAATTGTAACAATTCTTTTCCATAGCATATCTCTTCAGCAAGGCCCAAGTACAAATGACTTCTCTTGCTGTTTTGCTTTGTGGAAATGGATCGTGCACTCTCTTTATGATCTGCCTGCTTGTTATTTGAGTCTTTTCCCTGCAGGTTTTATTTCATAGTGTCACATTCCATCATGACTAGCAAGCCGGGATCTTTAGCTCAAGAAAAGTACATCAGTGGCAAATAGTCAACACAACTCATATTTTGCTACAGACACAACATATTTGAAATAATTTCACCTTTAACTTTTAAGTGTATTATTTATTGCTGTACTGACAATCATCTATATGATAGAAGAGGCATTTCATTTATTTTGTTTACTCCATTTATAACATCTAAGTGAGGTTGTTCATTATAAGTTTACTGTGACTCTACTGCAGCTCCTTAATGTCATCACTTCCCACAGAAATTGTATTTTCTTGCCTTAGAAAAATTTCCCACTAGCCATTAAGACTGTATGCATATACTTCTTCATTTGAGTTACACTAGCGTTCACATGCTCAGTCTTTCTTCTGTCTTTGGGCAGTCATCAAACTATGAAGGAGCTAAACTGATTTAAAAAAAACCCTATTTTGATTGTTTCTCTTTCTTAAAACAAAGGAATGATTGCAATGCCTACCATGGTCACAGTTTGAGGAGTCGATGTCTCACATTTCTCTTTTGAAGTTTTATTATTGTATAGACAAAAACATCCCATTCTTTTTGGTCTTCTGAGAAGTACAACTGCTGCTGTAGCCTGCTGTGAAATTATTTTTTTTTAAATTTGCTTCCTATTAAATGGCTGGATACCTAAGGCAGCAGGGAATGCATTTAAAAACACTTTAAAAAAATTATGGATATAATAAAGTTAACCAAGCAATTTCAGAAATATGCTGTGTGCAATTCAGAAATAATTAAGTGACACTTGTAGAGATACATGCTGGCATCTGCTCTGAAATACAATAGAGCATTTGTAAAATTTAGAAAGACACAGAAATAGGAAGATCTTTGGAAGACAAAAAGCATTGACTCCATCTGACAATTCAGCCAGAGTGCGTTACGACTGGGAGAGGAGAGCAAAGAGAATGTTTCACTTGTCATAAAGTATAAAACTCACCCACATCCTTTCTTCTGAAAACAATAGCTTAACTGCTACAATTGCTTCGCAAGTTAAGCCATGCAGGCAGTAGGAAGTATAGAGATTATGTAATTCATCAACTGTCTGCCATTTTCATTAACATGGGTCAACATATCTTGTTGACTATAGGCTATATTTTCAACTTTATCTATAACTGTCTTTTCTTGCTATGCTCAATGTTATTCTCCCACAGCTTTTTTCTGTGGGAGAAATCAGCATTTTATGGACTTGGCTTCCCTCAAAAGAAGAAATTGGAAGGAATTTAATGTCTCCAGAGCATTGCCGTCAAAGGTTGTTGAACATGGTGCTAAAGAGAGTCAGGTAGGGGATGGAGACTTCTTAGGAAGAACTGACTGCTCCTGGGCACATCCAAAAGAACTGCAGGCTGACTGGGGTGGTATTTGGGAAGAAGTGAATAGTTAGTGCATGGTGGAAAGTACTTATGGATTGGTACAGCCATCTGCTTGACTTTTATGGATGAAGAAAGCATAGAATATTGGGCTTGCATTCTGATGAGTTTCTATTTTCTCTGGGTCTATCATTTTCCATTCTTTTCAAAGTCACCTTTAAATAGAAGTACAAGCTACCTTTAAGCCATATTGCCCCCTGCATTTATATTCTAGTATTGCTCTGAGCACAGGGATGAAGTAAAACAGAATCATGTTCATATTTTTTTCTCCTTGTCTCCCTTGCTCCTTTATATATCTCAAATAAGTGCAAACTGTTCACCTATAACCCACGTTTATAGAGGAATTTGTCTAGGCTTAAGATCTGATAGCTTCTCAGTAATGCCAGCTGACTGCTTTCCAAATTTCTGTGTAGCATTTCTTCACTATGTACAAAGATTTCCCTCCTGATTTTTTTTCTGTATTTTTAAGTCCCTCAAAAGTGTGTCCAAATGGCAACTATTTCATTATCTACTTCCTTCTGATTTTTTAAGAGGCTTGACTGTACACAACAGTTCTCCTACTGAGATTATAACTAATTGCTCAACTGTTTATTGGTCTTTATTCTTGTTTGTAGCCATAGAATAATTTTTAAAGGAAGTATACTCTTCAAAAGTTTAATTCGTTGTGATTACTCTTGCTCCTGCTCCTTCCCTTTCACAGGCTGATAAATTTGCTGAAGCAGACCTGTGTGACGCCGTGTTTATGGAGTCCTTTCTTAGAGCAGAATAATATGTTATAGCTTTAGCCACAAAGTGCAATCTAAAAATAATTGTGTGGATTGATTCTTTTGCTTCTTCAGAGGTGATTTAAGCTATTAAAAAGCAGGATGAGTTCAAACAAAGGAAATGTGATTAGATCAGGTGGATTTTATCTTCGCTATATGAGCTTCCAGCCTTCTTGTAAGAACTGTTAGTTTTAGCATCATAATAAATCACTTATCACTTGCATATTTAAGTAAGACTTTAATTTTGGCAAACAACTAATGTTGAAGCTTTAATGAGGAGTGGAAAAGAAAAACATAACTGTCAAGTAACTTTAGTTATCTTACTTAATGTGGAGCTGTAAGTGTTTAATGTGGTTGTTCATTTTCTGACATTGAAAATAAACCACATTTCACTCAGTTGCTATGGTCTGCAGCCAAGAAATGCCAGTCTAATAAAATACCTTCAGAATTTGAAGTTTGGATCAGCATTTCTTGCAGGGTGTGAACCCACAAGGAAACAAAAAGAAATGGGCAGGCTGTTTCCCGAGCTGCTGGACTTGTCAGAAGACCAATGTGTTCCTGGTAACTTGTCAGGAGGTGCTCAGGGAAGGTGAGGGGTAGTTGCAGGGATGTACTGTTTCAGATTGTGTCACTAGCCAGTTTCTGAGCTGCCTCAACTGTCATTGTCTCTGCCTGACCTCTACCTTCCTGCAGTACACCTCTCCCGCAGTGTGTTTTCTCCACAAAGGACAATCACCCTACTTAACTCCTCTCCTGTCCACCTTTGTTTCAGCTTCTTAAATGACTGCGATTTCTTTGCCCTTGCCTCCTCCCAATATGCAAGTAACCAAGGGTGCCAGTGTCCCAGCTGGCCTTCTGTGAAGTCCTAGAAGCAAATGAGATGATTATAATTACCTGTGAGATATCTGGATTAAGAGCAATAGAAATCTGGCAGCAACATTACTGCATTTTAATTCTTTTTTAAACGAAGTTAAATACAAACCAGAGGAATACTACAACTTGCAGAGTAGATACTCTGTCATGGTTTGAATACTGAATACATACAGTAATTTAAAAATACAATACAGTAATGATTTGATGTTTGTTAACGTTGCCCCATGATTTCAATCTTTAGTGTCTCTTAAATTCTGTTTGAGACTGTCCTAACTCAGTTGATGAAGTTGCCAAATGTGGGCTGTTGCTTTGTGGCAACTAGCTAGAAAACATCTAAAATGTTTGATGTGGGAGGATTTTTGAAAATTAGCAAAGCCACAAATTGGTTCAGAGTTCATAAATATCAATAGCGAAGAGGTAACAAAACCTTTTCATGAAAAATGTCATAATTTGGTGTTTCTAAGATGAACTGGGCACTGCAAAGCTGGCAACAGTGACGCTTCAGGCTACCTGCAGACTTGGGCAGCCAGTACAGTATTGCTTTAAAAATTTCTGTCTTTTTGAAGATTTCTTCATAACCACCAAAGCTGTAGGCATGATTATACTGTATTTAGGGACTGTGAAATAAGTCCAAAACTTCTTCACGAGGGATAAGAGAACAGTTACAGGCCAGGGAATGCACATAGATATGTACTTTTGTCACCAATAATGATCCATATTTAGGATAGACCCAGAGGGTATGTCTAAATAGGGGACTTGGAATCACTGACATACTTATGGATTGAGAAGTGTACTGCAGCCATCTCCAGAGGAGATACAAATTTCTGACAGTGTTCCAAATCTTTTCCTGCTTGAGCAGAAAATGGAGTAGATGAAGCACATTTAGTTCCTCAGTTTGTACAGTCCAGAGGTTAGATGCATAGAGTAAATAAAACATTGTCATTCTCATGGATGTTGATAACTCTCACCCTTTCATCTAACTGCTGAATTATAGTCAGGGATTTAATAATAATGCGTATCTGATTTATTGTTCTGGCAACGGAAGATGTTTGGCAGCAAAAATGCCTGTCGGTATTGGCATGGCATACAAAGAAACATTCTTTAGTTGTGCTGCAAACCCAGATTTCCCTTTGAGAGAACACCAGAGGTATTTGAGCAGGATGTTTCCAAGTTAGTTGCTTTATCATTCAGAGAATAGAAGACTTTAAGTGGACAACAAAATCACTGGTCATGGCTGTCTCTTGTATGGGGGGTTATCTAGATGGAGAGTGGCAATGAGAGTTACTAACTCAGCTGGTGTGGTTAGCGCTGTTTTGAGAGAAAGGTTTTAAGATTTTAACTAAACTTTATTTCCAGAAGAGTGTGATTATTTCATCATATAGTACTGATAAAGCTGAACATTCACAGTAAAACCTGATTAGACATAGGCATTTTCTTTCACAGTGAAAGAAAGGAACTGATTTTTAATTTTTTCCCTTGTTGTCTGGGCTGAGGATTCTGAACTTCTGTATGTTTAAGGAAAGGTTTTAACAGGTTGTTACACTACACAACTGGCAAACTATATCACTTGCTCATGCCCCAAACATGGACGTGCTTTGGGAAATCTTCTTTATTCTATTAAATGCTAATTTCTACATGTAGAACAATTTTTTGAGAGGCCAATTAGCAAACTGAGAGATTTCTATTCTGATTGCAGGTGGAATTTCCTGTGTGTTTCTCCAGAAGTCAAACGCGTGCCTTCACTCTCTCTTCCTGTTCATGATGTCACATTTTCAATGAAATAATGACTAAATGAAAAACACATTTCCTATGAGACCAGCTGACATTTCACACCAAGTAAATCTTGCAGATATTTATCATTCTTTTTCTGTATCATCCTTATAAGAATATATGTGTTTTGTGAGGTGTTTTTCATTGGAATCAGGATATGGACGCCTGCTGTCTCACCAGCATGATGCCCCAGAGAGATGAGCGTGCAGCGAGGAATGAGCCCAGCACCATATCCTGACTTCCTTTGCTTTTCTGCTTGACATCAAGCTCAGAAAAGTTCAAGTACTGATGATGATGCACTTACTTTTCCTGCTGAGTGAACACAAGTTGACCTAAAAAATTGACATCTTTCAGTAGAGTGACATTATCAGGCAGGGTGTTTTATTACTGGAGAAAGAGCCTGTTGTAGCTTTTGTGATCACTTTTAAAGGTTTTCCCTCTTTTCTCCCCATAACAATGATGCAATGTATTAAATTAAGTGGTAATAATGTATGAAGCTGTGGTTATTATAAAATATTTACACCCCTGGAGTGTTGTAAACACACAGTGGAGACCTAATTAACCATAGGTAGTCTACAATGATCCCATGGTAATTACCCTAATTGGAATTGGCTCATTATGGGGAATGGAATAGAATTTGTTTTCTGTTTAGTACTGAGAAATAGAGTTGGCAATTAACTGAATACAGCAACCGCTTCATCTGCCTTAAAAAAAAGAAATTGCCCTCTTAGATCCTGTCATTGTTCCCACAATCTGAGCAGTTTGACAAATAAAACCAATAATCACATCCAGTTTCCAAAGAGTGTGTACTTTCATAACCTTGTCAGCATTATCAATGAATCGGGCGATTAATAATTGTGATGCACAGAGGTCCATGAAAAACACAAGAAGAGCTATTCAAAACACTTGGACATACACAAATCATTTGTTCTATGAAGCCATTAGAGGAATTCTGGGAGGAAAGACAGAGTACTTACTTTCTTTTGCTGTGGGAATGATTCAACAGTGGAGAATAACAAGGCTCACGACCTTGTTAAAGTATGGCAAGCAGTATTTCTGATCAGACCTTTCCTCCATTGCCTATAGGGAAATCTTGCAATTGTAAGTTCCTGGACTATTTGCAAGGGAGCAATCCTATGCCTATGGAGCTGTCACAGGCAGATGGGACTCATCCCACAACCAAAACTGTTTGACTGTCATCCCAAATGCTCATGCCCAGGTAGCTGCTGGCAAGAAAGTACAATACTTGTGTGCAGGACACTGTGAGTGGACCTGTGTGAAGCACTAAACATAGCCAGCACACACGAGAGTGAAAATCCTAGCTCCCTTCTCAAGCATTGCCAAACACTGGAGACAGACAATGCACCCTTAGCAAGTTTGCAGATGACCCAGTGCTGGGTGGGTGCATAGATCTGCTTGAGGGCAGGAAGGCTGGAGTGATGAGCTGAGGCCAATTGTATGAGGTTCAACATGGCTAAGTGCTGGGTCCTGCACTTGGGCCACAACAACCCCATGTAACAATACAGACTTGGGGATGTGTGGCTGGAAAGCTGCCCAGAGGAAAAAGCCCTAGATGTGTTGGTCAACAGCTGGCTGAACATGAGCCAGCAGTGTGCCCAGGTGGCCAATGACATCCTGGTTTATACCAGAAATGGTGTGACCAGCACGACCAGGCAAGTGATTGTCTCCCTGTACTCAGTGCTGGTGAAGCTCACTTTGAATACTGTGTTCAGTTTTGGGCCCCTCACTACAAGAGAGACATTGAGGTGCTGGAGTGTGTCCAGAGATGGGCAATGAAGCTGGTGAAGGGTTTGGAGAACAAGTCTGATGAGGAGCAGCTGAGGGACTGGGGATGTTTAGCCTGGAGAATAGGATGCTGAAAGGAGACTTTATCCTTCTCTACAACTACCTGAAGAGAGGTTGTAGTGAGATGGGGATCAGGTTCTTCTCCCAAGTAATGAATGATAGGACAAGAGGAAATGGCCTCAAGTTGCACTGGGAGATTAGGAAGAAGTTTTTCACTAAGAGAGTTGCTTAACACTGGCACAGGCTGTCCAGGGAGGTGGTGGAGTCATTGTTCCTGGAGGTATTTTAAAGCCATGTAGCTGAGGTGCTTAGGGACATGGTTTAGTGGTGGGCTTGGCAGTGTTAAGTTAGTGGTTGGACTCAATGATCTTTAATGATCTGAAATGATTGATTGATTCTATGATTCCACATTTTCATTGTGCTAATAAAACTGGCATCTCTTCTCTATTGAGGCTGGTAGAGTAGCACAGGGTCTGCTAGCTGTTAGACACCAACCTGAACCAAAAAAAAGAGGTAGGATTTCTGGATTAGATTTATCCCTGCTGGCCAAGGCTGTGGCCAGGTGTGTGGCTGTGTTGCTGCTCAGCTGAGTAAACATGTTGCTGTTCACAGATGCTCAAATGCCCATTCCTGCCCTTCCTTCCCCATCAGAGAGCCCTGACACCTTACACCCACCAGTGCCAGGGTGCTGAGAGTCTGAGTGAGCAGGAACAGCTTCACCTGAGACCGCTGCTGGCAGAAGAGGATCTCTAATTGCAGCCTGAAGATTGAAGACAGCACACTGCCACTGTGAGGAATCTCCTGTTTCTAATTTTATTTTCCTATCTGCTTGTAAATGTCATGAAAGAATAAATTAAAAAAGAAGTGCTGGGTGTTACAAAATCTTGTCATAAAAACGTATCTTCTAAGCCATAAATTAATGATTTGTTTTCTCCATCTGGTTTGCCTGATACAAACAGGAACAGCTTGCCTTTGCTGAGAGAGGAAATGCCTCAGCTAAAATGATCTTCTGGAAATAGAAAGATGCAAGAAGAAAACATTCAAGTAGCCTGTGGCAGTCTGCACACTACTACAAACAGAAGGAAAGTGCACAAAAGGAAATATGACTTGGAGGACAAACACATCTGTCACATTATTATTGATTACCCCCTACCATACAACATACCCTCAGCTGGTTTGTATGTAGCTGCTTTCTACAATTCATAAAACCCCACTATTTTTTTTTAACTTTCCTCCTAAAAGCATGACCTGCCCGCCTTTCTGTCATGTCTGTGGTTTTCAGTGTTGTTGGCTCCTCAGGCCACTTTTTTGAGCACTGCTTTTATTTTTTCCCAGCAATTACACTAACTGCCACCTCCAAAGGGAAAACCACCATTGACAATTATGAATGAAGTGAGCTGTGAAAAGCAAGAAAAGGAAGGAGTTGAAGGTATGTCTAACCACCATTTCTACAACACCTCCAAAAGGAAATACGTCCTTATACTTTGGAGACAGTGAACAAGAGTAAATAAGGTAAGTCCTGTACATCTAGATGGTTTTTTCTTTGTTGTAGAAATCAAATCTGACTCTTTCCTCTGTTTTTCAAATAGCTTGAAGTTGGATGCTAGCAAAAATTAGTGGCTAGATGTTAGCTATTTGGATGTGGTTATGCCTGGGAAGAGGAAGCACGGCTGCTGCACAGTGAGGTTGTTGGTAAGGTTTTCTACATCTGCCTGGTGGATTTTGTGGGACCTCAAGACCAGCAGGAGAGGAAATATGTTCATCTCATCAGAAGAATTAGACCTGAGTTTTACTGTGATCTTTGCTCCTCCTCCAGACTTCTCCCAAAGTATTTTGAGACTTAAGTATTTGGGACAGAGGCAAGTGAAAATAGATGGAGAAAGAAGAGACGATAGAAAACAGTCTTTTTGCTTATTAGGATTTCAGTAGGAAGATAACAGGCACCTAACAGGAGAAAGAGCAAAAAAGGGCAAAGCTCTATACAAAGACCAGTTATAAACTGTATTAAAAAAATAATAGCTTTCACAGACAGATTAGAAAAAATGTATTTAAAAAAGTATGCATATGTATGTAAAACTTATCTTTTTGTTCCCCCTTAGCTTATCCACCTGTTTCTCATACTGTCCCTTGTCTAAAGCAGATTAATTTCACAGTGTTTTCTGTATTAAACCCTTCTTTTCCTCCCTAGGATCTTCCAGCAAATCTCAGTGCAGTGTGACTGGCACTCAACACCTTGGACACCCTGTCCAGGTAGCTTCATGGACAAAGAGAACTGCAAAGGGATCTATCAAGTCACAGAATCACAGAATGATAGGGATTGGAGGGGACCTTTAAAGATCATCTAGTCCAATCTCCCTGCTAAAGCAGGTCCACCTAGATCAGGTCACTCAGGAACGTTCCAGGTGAGTTTTGAAAACCTCCAGAGAAGGACATTCCACACTTTCCCTGGACTCTGTCACTTTCACAGGAAAGAAGCTTTTCCTTAACTTTTTGTGTTCCAGCTTTTGTCGCTTACCCCTAGTCCTATCACTAGACACTACAGAAAATAGTGTCACCCCATCCTCTTCACATACACCTTTTAAATACTTGTGAGTATTAATGAGGTCCCCCCTCAATCTCCTCTTCTCCAGACTAAACAGCCCCAGTTCCCCAGCCTTTCCTCATATGAAAGATGTCCAGTCCCCTGATCTTGATGGCCCTGTGTTGGACTCTCTCCAGAAGTTCTCTGTCCCTCTTGAGCTGAGGAGCCCAGAACTGGACACAGGACTCCAGATGAGGCCTCACCAGGGCAGAGTAGAGGGGGAGCAGAACCTCCCTCGACCTGCTGGCCTCACTCTTCTTGGTACATCCCAAGATGTCATTGGCCTTCTTGGCCATGAGGGCACATTGCTGGCTCATGTTTAGTGTATAATCAACCAGACTCCCAGGTCTCTCTCCTCAAAGTTGCTCTTCAGCAGGTCACTCCCCAACCTGTACTGGTGCATGGGGTTGTTCCTTCCCAGATGCAGGACTCTGCACTTGTCCTTGTTGAACCTCATGAGTTCTCTGCCCAACTCTCAAGCCGGTCGAGATCCCGCTGAATGGCAGCACAGCCTTCTGGGGAATCAGCCAGTCCTCCCAGTTTGGTGTCATCATACTTGCTGAGGGTACACTCTGTCCCCTCATCCAGGTTGTTGATGAAGATATTGAACAAGACTGGCCCCAGAACCCATCCCTGTGGAACTCCATTGGTCACAGGCCTCCAACTCGATTCTGTGCCATTGATCACCACCCTCTGGGCTCTGTCATTCAGCCAGCTCTCCATCCACCTCACTGTCCACTCATCCAAGCCACACTGCCTGAGCTTTCTGATGAGGATGTTATGGAAGACAGTGTCAAAAGCCTTGCCAAAGTCAAGGTAGATGACATCTGCTGCTCTCTCCTTATCTAGCCAGCCGCATAGAAGGCTATCAGTTTGGTCAAACAGGATTTCCTCTTGGTGAATCTGTGTTGAGTCCTCCTGATAACCATCTTTTCTTTCATGTATTTTGAGATGGCTTCCAGAATGAGTTGTTCTATCACCTTTTCAAGAATGGAAGTGAGACTGACCTGCCTGTAGTTTCCCAGGTTCTTGCGATTTTTGAAGATTGGAGTGACATTGGTCTTCCTCCAGGCCTCAGATACTTTGCTAGTCCTCCACAATTGATTGAAGATAATGGAAAGTGATTTATCAATAACATCAGCCAGCTCTCTTAGCACTCGTGGGTACATCCTGTCAGGCCCCATGGATTTATGGATGTTAGGCTTGCCCAGCAGGTCTCCAAGCTCATCCTTGTCCACCATGGGAAAGTCTTCTGTTCTCCAGACTATTCTACTATCCTACAGGGACTGGGCTTCCCAAGGACCGGCTTTGGCAGTGAATACTGAGGCAAAGAAGACATTCAGTAGTTCTGACTTCTCCGTATCCTCCATCACCAGGGCACCCTCCTTGTTCACCAACAGGTTCACGGAGCTCAACACACTGTAATTGCTACCTCACATAGAGAGCAACTCCATCTCCTCCCTTTCTTTGCCTGTCTTTCCTAAATAGCACATAGCCATTCACGGCTGTGCTCCAGTCAAGTGAGCTGTTCCACCCTGTCTCTGTAACTGCAATCAGATCATGGCCTTGCATTCTCACCCACATCTCCAGATCCTCCTGCATGTTCCCCAGGCTGCATGCATTGGTGTAGAGGCAACGCAGGGGCTTACTTGAGCAGACAGGGTTCCGTGGTTGGGTGAATGAGGATCCTCCTTCATTTGACACTCTCTGAGGGTGGTCAGCCTTCTGCTTCTCATTTTGATGTGGGGCTGAGAAACTCTCATCATTGCATTTCCTGCTCTGGTCTTTTTCCCTGTTGAATGGGGTGGCACATACTTTGCCATTTGACATCCCGCCCCGAGTCCTTCAGTTTAAAGCCCGCTTAACCAAGTTGACCAGTCTATTCCCAAAGAAACCAGTGCCCTTGTGAGACAGATGTATTCCATTCTGCCCTATCAAATTGCTCTCATAGAAGGTTCCATTGTCATAAAAACCAAAACCTTCTTGTCAGCACCAACCTCTAAGCCAGGAGTTAACTTGCATGATTTTTCTATTATTGACTGCCCACTTTCCTCCGGTAGGCAGGATGGACAAGAAGATAACTTTGTGACCTGATCTAGGCGGACCTGCTTCTGCAGGGGTGTTGGACTAGATGATCTCTAAAAGTCCCTTCCAACCCCTACTATTTTATGATTTTATGATTCTATGATAATTGCCATGTGTAAGTGCATGTTTCAGTTCTCTAATTAAAAAATATTGTATTTTTCATCATCTCAGACAAGTTGTTAAACCATTTTAGATGGTACCACTGTACTCCTATATTTCCTTAAGTTATTCATTTGTTCCAGCACTCCTTCTTTTGGCAAGGAACCCACTTGCATAAGCTGTTGGATAAGCTTTTCACTGATTTTGAACTCAGTGATTTTTTGCTTCACAAAAAAGAAAAAGCTGAGTAAAGTTGTTTTTAGTTTAGAAATATTTATCTTCCTTCAGGATTTTGGGTGCCTGTTAATTCCAGCAGGAGTGGAGATACTTAGTGCTTTGCAGCATTGACTTGCTAAACCAGAGATGTTCCTGTAACATTGTCCAGCTTTCAAAGAGCTGCACTGCTGCAATGTCATTCTCATCTGTCCTCTCTCACTCTGTGCTTTTCTCTGTACTTGTTTAAGCAAAGGCATTGCTTTTCTTGCAATAGACTGCAAAACCTACCCCTCCCTCCACCATAAATCTCCTACCAGATGTAATACAGCTAATTTTTCAGAA
This sequence comes from Colius striatus, assembly GCF_028858725.1. Lineage (NCBI taxonomy): Eukaryota > Metazoa > Chordata > Aves > Coliiformes > Coliidae > Colius > Colius striatus. The sequence continues at coordinate 80,246,786 of NC_084759.1, forward strand.
GTGTGCTTTTTCTTTTTAGTGGCCAAGTGAAATACTGGTAATCACTAGTGCGTGTTTAAGGTAAATGAAAGCCAAGCTGATAAGTGAGTGATGCTTGGCAGGTGAATTTATTGATTCTTTCAGTTGTTAGTTGTTAGTCGATATTGCTTGCAGTGACTTCATCTAGTTGCAAAGAGTACTATGGATGGCTGTAACCAGTAAGGAAAAAAAAATTATTGACATTACAATGCCATAATAGCTGAAGAAATTTTTTCCTTATTGGAGTAACTTGTAAAGCAGTACATTACGATTGAAAATGTAGTCCTCTGCAACAGATACTGCAGCAAAGTAAACCCTGAAGTCCTCTCAAAAGCTCTCAGTGGATCCTCTTATGGGGTATGTTGAATGTAACGATGGTGACAGGTAATTCACATTGCTCTGTCTCATAGACATTGAACTTAACTGCACAGCTGTCTCTGTGGGGTTTTGTAACACTTCTGTTCACCTCGGAAATCCAAGTTCCAGATGGAAACTTTGAACTCTGTGAGAGAGTCCACGTAAAAACACTTGTGTCTCTGAAGCCAGGATGAGTTCTGTCTCCAGCTTCTGAGGGGACAATTATTTAATTCTTCCATCTTTGGGAGATTTGAATCTTAAGGTGAATTTAATTACAGCCTTCAGACATACTTTACAAGGATCCAGTCTACAAGGCAGAGGTTAAAAGTTTGGATCTCATCTGTTCTCAATCCATAGTTCACTTCTCTGTTGAAGGTGAACAGGTCTGTTGGATGCAACTCTGTCTCAATAATTCTTTAACAGTTGCTAGGAGGTGTGAAGGCAAAACAAGGGAAATAAAACTCAAGGCACATCACTGACAGTCTTGTCCTAAATCTCCATTGCTGACACTGTTTGGGACAGTCTTCTGGGTTAAGTGGATCTTTGCTCTAACCCACTGGAGGTGTTCCTGTGTGCTTCCTTAGATAAGAGATTCAACTATGAATCTCCATTTGCAGGTCTAGAAAATAGTAATAATGCCTCATCTTTACTGTGTTTACATGACAGGCCAACCAGGGCAGACCTCTAAAAATATTCAGGCATATGAAGAGGCAAATTATCACATAATGGGTTTTTCAGATGAATACAGATATCTAATTTCTGTTGGAGTAAATCACAATCACTTTGAATACATGCTTGTCAAACAAATGGTGCTCATGTGATGAAGACTGTGTGAAAGGAGTCTGCATGAAGCTTTGACTCTTTCTTCTTGCAAATAGGTCAGACTTTTTTTTCTCTCTCCCTTCCTTCCCTCCGCAAAAAAAAACCCCAAACCTGCTTTTATTGGAGTTTTTTAACTGAAATGAAGATTTATGTGCAAAATCTGAAATAACACCTCCTTTTCAACTGCCTACCATTGCTCCATACAGTTAGCCGACTTCAAGAGATTTAAAGATTAAGACATTATTTTGCAACTCCCTTTCTTTTATCAAGTCTTGGTCAAAAATGCAGCTTTATAAAGGCATCTGATTGATATGATTCAGAGTGCATTTTACAAAATCACTTGGCTCTGTAGAGAGAATTGATTTATTTGTCAGAGAGAGTGATTGACAGTCTAAATCCACATAATCTAAAAAGATATGCAGAGACAGGATCTGACAGTCCATCACAACAGACCTCTTGAGTTAGCAATCCTGTGCAGGACTCCTGCACCAGGCTTAGGCGTTAAATCAGGTGGTGAAAGTATATGATGAGTGTGCCAGACAACGTGACAAAGATGGCATGGGTAAACTTTATACTGTGGGAGAGGCTGTTGCTGCAGCCTCTATCTCTGAGTGGTTCCTGTCCCTGGCTGCAGTACAGCCCCATCTGCCCAGGGACTCCAGGCACCAAGTACAGCTGCTCAGAGGCCCTGGCCTAGCAGGTAGGAGGGGGAGTATGGAAGGAGAGTCTTGTGATCATGTGTGGGACTTGATGGGTCTGGCACCACCTCAAACAGATGTTTTTTGTCCCTGTTTCTGGAGGATGAGCTAGAAAACAGCACCAAGCCTCCGCTCAGCATGGTTCTCCAAGACATACTGTGAGGACGGCCAAGTTCCTTGTAAGTCGATTCATAGTGATAGAGTCTTCACTGGAGCCTTCTTCTTAGACAACTGTTTAGAAACCTGGATGAATCATGTTACTAGTGCTAAGCACTGAGTCATGCATGTAACAAATCTGTCAGCAACATAATTTATAGGTAAAAAATAAGTTGGTACACCTCTTTAAACTGTTGGCAACATTTTATCAGGGTAAGTATTTGGATCTTGTAACTATATGAGCTTTCCAAAGTATTCAGTTAATTGCACAGCCACCTTCTTATCTAATTTGCCCCAAGCCAGATCTTAAAAATGATTTTAACTTCAAAGATTATAGTAATCCCACATGCACAAAGATACTTGGAAAAGCTATTTCTTTGAAATGTTGCTGATTACAAACTAGTGTCGACTACCTCTGCTTTGCTTGCAGCATTAGCTTTTCTGTGGACATGGAGTCCTCTTGTAATTTCTCAACTGCTAATGCTATCCAGGATGAGTTAAACCTTCTCACATTAATTAAAGACTGTAATTGCATAACCCAAAAGACCCTCACTATGACTCAGTCTCAGAGTGTACATCTGGCCCCTGTTTGAGATGGAGAGGAAAAAAACTTTGAAGTTATGTCAGAAATTTCCGGGATGTTTTCTTTTGATTATACTATAAAGGCACTCTGCTAAAATGGTAATGTCTGGCAAATAAAAGAGAGAGACAGACATCCTTCACTGAGGTGGAAAGGACTATGGTAAATCTTTCTGCTTATGTTGCATTTTCATCTCAAAGTGCAGTACAGGACTAACAGATCATGAACAGAAAGTGCAAAACAAATACTATTTAACAATATCTTTTAATTATAGCCCTGCAGAAGTCTCTGTGAACTTAATTTAAAAAGATTGCTTTCCTTGAGGAGATGTGAACTCCACACTTACTCTCTCATATTGACACAAAAGGGGAAGATGAGCATTCAAAAAGCAGATTTACTGTGGCAAGTGGTTACAACTCCATATAATAGCCATATATTTAAATATTTAAAAAGATGAGGGTGTAGTTTATGAGTACATTTGGGAAAGAAAGAAGAGCTCTGTGCATAAGCTTTACTATATTGCACAAGATCTGACTCCACTAATTGAATTTGGCCACTTTTATGTTGTTTTAATGACCACATAAAACAGGGAGGATACCTCAACTTCTATCTCCTGATGGAATAACATATACGTTGTAGCTTATAGCTTTTCAGCAATTAAACTGTCCTGATTGTAAAATAAGGATGGGACGTATTTCCTCACAACTCCCCATCTATATTCTGTGAGAACTGTTCAAGAACATTTGTTGAACAGCTGTCTTTAGAAAGAACAGTGTGCTAGTGAAATGTATTTCCTAAATTGATACAGATTTCAGTGAATTGCTCTTTGGAGTTATTTTTGGAGAAAAAAGTTTTCAGAGAAAAAAATGTATCACTTCAAAATACACTTTGTTTTTCTACAAAAAAGGTTCAAAATGGTTTAGTTTGAAAGAAAAAAAGACAGTCTTTCACATGACAGAAATCTCCTTTTTATCAGCTCAAGATTCTTATTTCTGTCATGGTAAATGGATATTTTTTTCTTGCTTTGTTTATTTACCTTTCATTTATTCCTATGCTATAAACAAGTTCAATTGAAAATACATAGTTTCCTTATTAGGAGATCACAGATCTCACTTGTGAAATCCTACAGTCATAGAATTATAAAATGGTTTGTGTTGTAAGGAACTTTTGCAGATCATCTAGTCCATCACCCCCTACCATGGGCAAGGACACCATCATTCCACTAGACCAGGTTGCTCAAAGCCCCATCCAACCTGACCTTGGACACTTTCAGGGATGGGGCATCCACAGTCTCTCTGGGCAATCTGTTCCAGTGCCTCACCACTCTGATCATTTTTGTGAACCTCCTCTGGACCCACCCTAACAAGTTTCTTTCTTGTGGGGGCCCCAGAGCTGGACACACTACTCCAGGTGAGTGTCATGAGAATACAGCTGGGGAATCACAGAATCTTAAGGGTTGGAAGGGATCTCGAAAGATCATCTAGTCCAACCTCCCTGCCCTCACTCGACCTGCTGGCCACACTGCTTTTGATGCAGTCTGGGGTATGATTGTCTTTTCTGGGTTGCCAGCACACATTGCCAGCTCCTGTCTGATTTTTCATCCACTGGTATCCTCAAGTTTACTCCATAGGGCTGATCTCAATGCATTCATTGCCCAGCCTGTATTGATATTGAAGACTGCCCTGACCCATGTGCGGGACATTGCAGTCGGCCTTGTTGAATAACCCTTCCAGAGATCACAACACAGCAACATTTAACCTGTAGCTGAAGCCTAAGTATCAATGATTGTGAGAAAGCCAGAATGCATTAGGGTTATCAACCAGGTGCTGAACAGTCTTTTTGCTACTTACTAAAGCATAGTTCTCGCTGTTTGTACAAATGTGTAACATGGAAATGAATGCTAGAAAAGTGGATACTTCAACAGAAAAATTAATACATCATTATTCTTACCTCTTTCCCAAGAATACTGACTTGCTCAGTGACTTCTTGGCAAAACCTCTCTCAGGTACTCTAACAACTAGATCTTGACCTAGTAGCTTAGCTTCCCAGACAGGAAAACAAAGAGAGAATTGCAGAAACACGAAAATGTTGGATGGAAAGAAGCCCTTGTAACCCCAGTCTCCTGCTAAGAGCAGGAGTGCTTCTAGTGCCAAACCAGCTCTCTCATGGTTTTGTCCAGCTTAGTCCAGAAGGGCAGAAATATCACTACTTCTTTGGACAGCCTGATCCAGTACTGCACTGTTCTTCTATTAAGATTTTCCTAAGGCCCATCTTGATTGGTACAAGGAAAGGCTGTGAGACCTGAGGCTGTTAAGCCTGGAGAGAAGACTAAGGCGGGGGACCTTATCAGCAATTATAAATACCTTAAAGGGTGGGCTTCCTCACAGAGATGGGATCCTCCACAGGCTGTGAGTGGATCTCTGTTCCCTGGTGGCCTCCATGGACTGCAGGGGCACAGTTGCCTCACCATGGTCACAGGATCTAAGCACCCTCCTCCCCTTCCTTCTCCACTGACCTTGGTGTCTGCGGAGATGTTTTCACATTCTCACTCCCTGTTGCTGCTGCAGTTCAGCAACTGTGCAACAACTTCTTCACCTTATCAAATAAGTTATTCATGGAGTCATTACCTCTATCACTAATTGACCAGGCCTGGGTCAAGTGCGGGTTCCATCTTAGAATTGACTGGCATTAGCCCTGTCAGCTACAGGGGAAGCTTTTGGCAGCTCTGTGTTTAAAGAAGCCACCCCTGTAGCTCCCCTGCTACCAAAAACCTGGCCCAGGCAAAACCACTACAATCATTGACTAGGAAAAGGAGAACTTTACATTTCCTCCAACTCTCTGTGAAATTCCTGCATGTTTGCTTCTGGGTAGACTAAAGGAAAGCAACATATGTTCTGTGCTTGATCTTCTTTCTTCTCATTTTGATTGTAAGAATTAGAGAAGGGGAAGACCAGAGAAATGATCCTCTGGAACTGTAGTAGACATAGGAAATCATCTAAGCACAGTCTAGACTATGATGAGTCTACTGAATGTAATCTGTGAAAATTGGTATTATCTCTTCTCCATTAGCTTTGAAAGCAGTTAATTGCAAGGTTGAATTCTATCTAAGATTATCAAATGTAGCCATTTGTCTACTATTTCCAGGAGCAGCTACACTTGGACAGGAAGACAAAACCATGATCCAAAAGCAGAGAAGGGGATTTCAGTAGTAGTCTGAAATACTTCTAAAGAATGTGCTCTGTGAGAGATTTATTTTATGAAATGGGATTTCTGTCCCCACATTATAGAAGCATGAAAAAGTTATTGGAAAATGCAAAGGCACGTACAAGAGCTTCAGAGGCACTTTGTCTAATTTATGTGTGCATAAGGAGAGATAAAGCGCACCTTGTCCTCATAATCACAATTTTTCAGATGGACCAGTACTTTCTGGAGCTTCTGGCCACAAATACAGAATGCTATTTAATCATCTGAATTTTCCTGGTGGCAAGTACAAGAGTTAAAGGCTAAACTTGCTGTAGCACCTGGATCCTAGCGACATCCTGGTTGTCTGAGGGGATCTGCTCAATGCATATATCTCTGTGTCTGGAAACTGAGGAACAGGTGGGTTGTGGCATGTCTTCACTGCATGTCTGAGGGTCAAGTTAAGAAACCTGGGTCACAGAGAAGGGAACAGTTACATCCAAATCATGCAGCACAGTGTGATGGGAAGATGCCGATCCACATCAAAACATGCTCTGTCCATTTGAAAAGATTTCTACTCTCCACAGGGCTGCTTAGCTCAAACACCGCTCTAGGCTAACAAAGGGATAACCTACACTACCAGAGATAGCTCCGCTTATCTTAATTTGGGCTAAATTTGTCTCTTATGCTTTATTACAGCATGTAGACATATCATTTTTGTGTATGTATCTCTGATAGTATTCATTAAAGCTACTCATGCCTATCTCCTGGTGAGTTGTATCAGTTTCACATTTCGGACAAAAGCCAAAATTCAGGACCAAAGGGAGCCATAATTAGGCAAGATAGGGGCTTTCTATTGAGCTGCCCATGCAGTCTTCTGCTATAGATTCTCTGCAGTTTTTCTAGGCATGTCTTTTGTTACACTCTTACTGTCTGTCACTGATCTGGACAACTAAGTATCCTAATTTTGGATGGATGGCGATGTGGAAACCCTGAGTAAGATAAGGAGAGAACAGTTTGAGTGAGATTCAAACATTAAATGTCTGCAATTCAGATAAGTACATCTTACCAGCGCCCTTTGGAAGCAACAGACACTTTATGTGACTCACATGGCACCAAGGGCTGTGCAGATGTAGACATCTGCATTTGATGAGATGATAACTAGCCTGGGCAACCACAGAAAACAAAGTCCTGTTATTGCTACCGACATGACGTGGGAGGAGTGCCTATACAGGACAAAGTACATTCTGCTTGTCATAAATGGTTACAGCTGTACTTGAAAGGTGTTGGATATTAATTAAGTACACAGATTACAAAATAAAACAATGAATAAAGCTTGATGTTCCTAGGATCTGAATTTCAACAAAGACTTGGGAAGAAGGCTATAGATGCTGCAGGCTTCCTGCTACGCCCCTGGCTACAACCACAGCTTAACAGTTGACAGGATTTGTAGAAGTCCATAAGGGCTAGTGTGGCTGATTAGTTTTTGTTTTCTGTTTCCTTTTTTTTGCCTAGAGCTGTGAGATATCAAATGACTTTATCAGCCCTCTGTCATGGTTTGACATGAAGCTGTTTCTGGTAATGAGGAAGGGATTGTTAAAGATGGCTCCTGTATGAAGTTGCTTGAAACTCTCCTCAGCTCTGAGCCAGATCCACTTCTGGGGCTGAGCCAATTAGATGCCTCCACAATCACTTTTTAAGAAGCCGGAAGAGGAGACTTCTTCCTGTTCCTTCTTTTTCTTCTGTCCCTTCCTTCTTTTCCAGCTGGTGGTGGTGCAAGGAGTTGGAAGAGAGAGAGAAACAACCACGCAGACTCCAAGGTCAGTGACAGAAGAGAGGAGGAGGTGTACTGGAGAAGAGACTCTTCTACATCCTGTGCAGAGGTCAGGTGAAGCTGAGATTTGTTTGCACTTAGTTAAAGACCCTGTGCTAGGGGCAGTGACTATAGCCAGAAAGGGCCGTGTCTGTGTGAGGGACTCTATATTCACAGAAGCTGTAACTCTGGGGAAGAACCCACACCAAAGAAGTTCACTAAAACTATGCCCAGAAGAGGCCGTGTCCCAAGGGAAGGACCCTGTATCTGAAGAAGCCGCAACTGCTGGGAAGAACCTACACCAGAGAAGTTTGTTAAGGATTGTGTGCCGTGAGAGGCACCCCATATAGGAGCAGGGGAAGAATGCTAGGAGTCGTCCTTATCTGAGAAGAGACAAGCAGCAGAGCCCATCTGTGAGAGACTGACCACATCCCCCATTCCCTGCCCCCCTGAGCCATACAGGGAGGAAGAGGTAGAGATACTGGGAGTAGTGAGCTGGGCCCAGGAACTTGCAATTTTCTCATCATCCTACTCCCTTTTTGCTTTTTGTTCTATTCCGTTTCTAGTAGGTAGTAGAATAAACTTTCCTTACTTTCGTCTCTAAGTCAAGTACTGGAGTCTGTTTTGCTCAGAACTGTAATTGTCAGTGAGCCCTCCCTGCCCTTGTCTTAATTCACAACATCCTTGGTTATTTCTTTTTCCTCCCATCTTGCTGAGGCCCCTGTCATCCAAAGGAGGGTGGTGATGAATGGGCGGAAGTGAGCAGGAGACTGTTGTGGTGCTTCATTGCTGGCTGGGCAAAATCATTACAGTCGCTCGCCATTAACAAGGAGCCCAGTGAAGTACCTGTGTGAGTCAAGTCTGAGGAGAGAATTCCTGTCCCAATGTATGGCTACAGGCAGGGGGAAGGGTGACACTGTCAGCTCTCCATTCTAGGTGTTGAAAGACTAGGAGAGCTGCCTTGGCACTCAAGGTACACTAGTGATTGCCTGCTTGCCAATGCATGCTCCTTCTTGCCCCAGACAGAGATCCAAAACATTCAGCTGGAAAAAAAATAAAATCATTTGAATGAGGTATCCTTAGATTGGTTACTCAGTTCCCAGTTCTCAGTTTTCAGTTCTGAGACCAATTATTCTTCATTTTTTTTAAAAAAAGCAAAGCTTTTCCCTGTTTCTCAGAAAAACACGGAGATGATTTCATCTTATCATAATTGCTAAATTTATTTTTAAGATGAGAGAATGTCAAAAGCTGTAATCTTGCACGCCTCCTTTAATATGTAACATCCTGATTATAGTGGCCCTAAAAAATGAACAAGTATTCAAATAAGCCCTAACTGAAAAGGATGCGAGGCCACCATTATCCAGCCTGCATGACTCATTAAAGTGAAGGGCGAAGAGCACTGCAGAGTTGCATTAATCACTTGGTTCTGCTACAGGAAGAAAAGTGTTTGAGTGATAAGCAAAATTAGCTGATAGTCTCACAAAGACTCTAAGGATGCTGGTCACAAAGGAGTATCCCACTTCTAAATAATTTTGAGAGGTTCTTTAGTTAAATTTCATTTTCTATATTGCATTTTTCTTGATAATAATGCAGAAACTTTCAGATTTTTTGCATTTTATTTGTGAAAAATAAAAGCTTTGTTTCCAGTTTATTGAATTCTTCTCTGTTGGGTTTTAAAAAATGACAAAAACTCACATAAAATTGAAAAAAAGATAATTTCATGACTAGATTTTTTAAGACCAAGAGGGAAAATAACCCCAAACAACTTAAGAAGAGGCTCAAGATAGCTTTTTTAGAGCAAATTTTTGGGTCATTTACCTTGAAGATGCTTTTAGAAGTCATACAATATTATTTAAGTTCTCATACCAGAGGTGGATGTGCTATTAGAAAAACAAATGGGTGAGGTAAAACTGGTTGTTTAGACTCTCTGAAGAATACTTTGAATCAGAAAAAGGAGTAATGAAAACAAAGAAATCTGAATGGAGAAATAGACCAGAAAGTTATCAGAAGATAAGGTAGCAAACTTTTTGATGATAGGGGTTCCTTGCGTATTTCATGTTTTTACTGATTCCAGGAATGACTGATTTGCAGCTGATTAAGCCAATGTTGCAGTGGAGTTGGGGGCTCCACATTATGTTTGCACCAGAATCATAGAATCATTACAGTTGGAAAAGACTTTTAAGATCGTCAAGTCCAATCACTTTTGATAGTCATTGTACATTTCACAGATCTCAGAGAAGATGGTTAATGCCCTGGATTGTGTTGGACAAAGGCTCATGTTGCACAGCACTGTTCAGAAGTGTGAGAAAAATCTCAGATGTGTTTGATACTACAAAATCTAAAACACAGAAGAAAAGAGACTTGATGCAGGAAGAAATGACAAATTCAAAGCTGACATTACAAAAAACAACATATGGAGCTTCATATGCTATGTCAAACACCATAAAATTAACCATGGACTGGCATTTGGAAAAATTTTAATACAGTTTGATTATTGTTTTTTTTGGCTGAGGAGCTGTTTGAGAACCTCTTCTGTGAGCCAGGTGGGACTATTGTCTGGAGCAGTATACGTTCAGTTGTGCAGAGCAGCTAGACCCAAAGCACTTGTGGAGCAGATCTCTGCTAGATTTCCTGGTTTGGAGTGAATGATGGATTTCCTGTGGTAGAAATCTCAGAAGGATTCCCAATCTGAAGTTACTGTGTCTTGACTGCAGTGTGTTTGGATTTGTCCACGCACTACCATTCTCACCTTCAATAAACCAGTCTAAGGTGCAATCTTAAGATCAGAGAGCAAGTTCTTGCCGATGTGGTCCATGGCTTTTCTGCTGGTGTTGTCAACAAGGTTTTCAGTGGGCGTTAGTTGAAGGGCCTGTGATCTCAAAAGATAACTTTTGTTTACAATTTTGATGGCAATCGTAGTCTTTTATCTTCTAATGCACTTTTATTTAAAATTAACTCTTAAACTTTACTGAGCTTGATAAAACAAAGACTAATCTAGATTTGTACATGGTCTTCAAAATTTGCAATACTACAACACAGGCTAAACATGTAATTTATCTAGTGATATCAATAGGACTATTGTGCTTAGAGATATACATGCCTGCAAGGCCAATACCTTGTTCTATATTGTCATAATGATGGAATAATGCATGGGTGGGTGCTGGGAGAGACTTTGTTAGAAAGGTGAAAAATATAGTTCTTTGGGGGGGTCAAATTCATAAATTAATAAAAAAATGCAGCTCATCATCTTTTCTGCATCAGCAAAACCTGTCTGAATCGAGCCTTTCTGTTCAAGATTGATGGCATTTTCTTCCTTGTAATGATGGAAATATCTGAAAAAATCCCCAGTGCTTTCTGTTGTAAAGTAGTCATAGTCATGGTGAGTTAAACATGTTAATTAGATTATGATTATCTTTTTTACTTTTTGATCCACACCAGATGATCACAACCTCTCTGCATGATCATATCCTACCATTGCTCCTTTGCTGTCTTTAACTATTTTTTTCTCAGGTGTAACCGTTCAACAGTCAAGTTAGACTCTTGCTCTCTATTTGTGTTTAGTTTTGCAAAATGCTTCTACTGTTTCAGACCTGAGCAAGTACTTTTGTTTCTAAAAGCTTGTCTTTTTTCTCAATGATGCAGATTGACCTAGTAGAGAGGTGGCTTGCCATTGCGAACTGTGGCTTTCCAGCAAGACAGCATCTTTAACCAATTCACCTGAAGTACTCTGAATTTTATAATGAGTTCCAAACTTACATATATGAAACACAAAAAAATCTAGAGTGAATTTTATAAGAACATTGTAAGGTGATTTTTTTTCCTACCACGCTGAGTTATTTGAGCTCAGAAGTATGTGTGCACAATATGTCTTCTCTGACTTTAAGACCTGCAAATTATTTTGGTCAGTTAGATTTATATTTCAAGATACTCACATTGAGAAGCAAAATTCTTTGTTAGCAGAAATATCAATCAAACTCAAGACACAAAATAAAGAATGATTTGATAAAACTAACATCTTATTAACATTTCTCTGTCCCTTAAAACAACCTTCACTAAATCAGAGCTGCAGTGTTAAATTACTCTATATACTCTAGTATCATGCTATCTGTGAACTAGCCAAAACAGAAAACTTTAAATATCTTACAAAGAAATCTGATTTTCTTTGGTCCCATTTTCCTATTGAAAGTTCTTCTGCCACTTTTCCCTTATTGTACTTAAAAATGCAACATTCTACCTCTTTCAAGCTCTGTGAAATTAATCAGATGTTAAAATGTCAAATATCTATATCTCCTTCATATATACAGTCTGTGAGAGCACTGCCATTAACTTCCTTCATTGTCATGGGAAAGGATTTATATTTTACCTTGTTTAGCAAGCGACAAATGTATGTTAGATAACAAGAGCAGAGGGAAATAATGTCAAGAAAGAGTACCTAAAACATTTACATAAACTGCCATTTGAGCTCCTGTAACGTGCAGATGTAATTGCTGCAGATAATAGAAATACCTGTCATTTTATCTGTCAAAACATCTTGGCAATTTTACACAGTTGCCTTTTAGGTGCCCCTTTTGCTTTGGTTATTTGACTGGTCTTGCCTTACTACCTTTCACAGGCAAAGTTAATGGTTGTGATCATTCATTTCTACTCACGTCACATATTCATTCTGACTCAACTTTTTCTCTGACTCACAATCTGTTTCTATTTCCATAATCATGAGTGCCTGTGAAATATCCTGGGCTAATGCAAAATGGCACAGACATCAAAATGTGTTATTCATACCTATGTGAGTAATGCCCACTCATTCTTTGATACATGTGTGTTGACCTGATAGCACCTCCATTTCCTGCCTCTTTCCATTTACTCAATCACTTGGTGAATCTTCTTCCATGGTAAGAAGGATAATTCCTCTTTTCTTCTTATGTCAGAATGAAACCTCCTCAACATACCAAAATTACGTCTTCAGCCAAGTTTAAAAAAAAATCTAGAAAAAGAGAAAAAAAAAGTTTAGCAGTTCTGATAAACAATTAATCATCACAGTGAACCAAATAGCTAATTCTTCATATAGACTGATGAATGTACAAGAGTTCCTGTGAACAATAGCTCATCAAGGAGTTCAGCGTAATTTAGGAGTTAGAAGTCATGTGCATTTCCGGCCTTTGCCAAAATCTTTCTGTAAATCATGTGTGGAAGATGTCTGAGCAAAAACTGATATATGTGTCTGGAACTAATTGGTTTTCTTGAGCTGTAGGTCTGATGCATCTTGAGGCATGCATTTCAGTGCTAATAGCTAATGCTACTGTTAAATCAGTTAAATCAGGGTCCAATAGCTGATCTGTTGGTGTTGCAACAACTTAAAATATTGTGAGTCTGTGGTGAAAAGTCTACCATACATGTGAAATCGACTGAGTAGATTCTCCTCATGGACCTATCGTACTATCTGTTATGTAAGATGTAAATTTGCAGGGGAAAGTTTGAGTAAATTGTTATAAAACTCCTGAGATATCTTCAAAATCCACAAACCAGAAAGTGTTACAGGATGGAATATCCTTTTCTATACTAACATGTGAGCAGAGGGGACTAGGAAAGAGAAGTGTGCTACAAAATAATCATGGCATCTATAACATGACATTAGAGCAACAAATTGGTTGTTTAGTGTGGGCGTTTTCACAGATAAATATGAAAACCCTGGAGAATAATACACTACTAATACTACTTTTATAGATAGATACTAATTGACAAGTGTGACCTTTTAGACACTTTCTAGAAGGCCATGGACTTGGTGATTATTGTGGAACTGCAGAGCTAACTCTTCCTGAAACTCTTCCTGGGTATTCAAAAATCTGGTAACAACTCTAATCACTTGATGTTTAATGAAGAGTATTGGTAAGATATACTGTGCAATCTACAATGTTGATACACACAAATTAACCTCATCAGATGCAGTAATTCAGGTTCCTACCACAGATGATATGCACGTGGGAACAAAAATCCTGACATGAATAAAAGATCTGATGCTCAGTCTGTTTTGAAAATGGCATAGTCTGTTTCTCGCAAACTTCTGATGGAGAGGGATGTAAATCTTAAAATGTAATTATAAATATGCAGTTAGTCAGAACTGGAGGAAAATCTGGAGCTGAGTAGCGTAATAAGTGCAGAGGTTTTATTATTTCAATCTTTTTGCTTTCTGTTATGTTGCCAGGGATAAATACATCATATGTTCTGAAGAGGCTTTCCTATAGTCATTGCAGAATCATTCTGAGCACAGACTCCAGAAGCCTTGCTTGTAGGAGGGTTGAGTCCATTTGGATACATTGGAAATGACACATCTGGCAAATGGGTGTGATGCGCTGGTTTTCCAGCTCCAAGTGGGTGGATCACAGTGGCACTCTTGGGTATAGTGGTGGAGGCGGGGGAAAGAAGCCCCAAAATAACTTGACTGGGCCAGAGTGAAACCTCATTCCGTCACTGTAATGTTGAAAAAGTGATATGCAGTGCAAATATTAGAGCAAGATATAATTTGGCTTGATTATTTCCATCCTTCTTTATTTTATCACAAAACACTTATTTTCTGAATTTTAGGGTTTTTTTTTTGTTTGGTTTTGTTTGTTTGTCTTGGGGATTTTTGTTTGTTTTTTAACCATTCTTCTTATCATGAAGAGTAGTTACCACCCACTGCAGTAGAATATTTTGTCTTGCTCAAAATTAATACTAAGCAAAACATGATCAGGTCATTTTCTCCATTTTTTCCTAGTGGCATGCCCCTTCCAATCTGCCATTTGCCAAACCTACTTACTTTTACAACAGCTGCACAATCTGATAGAAATTTTAGTTTTAAGACTGCTGTTCTTTAAGCTGACCATGCACTAGTAACTGACAGCAACTTGCTTTTTCAGAAAATGCTTCAAATAATAGGCATCAGTAAACATAGTTGCAATTAAGTACTACAGTATAGTGGGCATTCTACCACACTTCCAAGAGATTTTCTGGATTATCTGAACAACCTGGAGATCAAGGTTTATAATTTGCTTTTTAAAAAACTCATTGTTTATGCAGGATATTACTTTTTGTAGGTGAACAACATGAGATACGAGATGCTTATGCTGGTAACTGAAGACATACAAAGCACTTGAATATTCCAATTATCTTCTGACTCACTGAATCTTTTATATTCTCTGTGTACCTCCTGTTCCATTCAGTAAAAGGAGTAGAGATTGTAGATATCTGGGTAATTGATATCTGGGTAATTGAATTGAACTTAAATAGTTCCTCTGGCTTCAGGAACATTTCTTGTATTTCTCGCTCTGGAGTTTCAAATTTCTTGTTGTGAAATCATCTTGCTGTAAAAAAAAGCCCCAAAACAACAAACTCCCTCCCCTGAACTGTGAGACCTAGGCTAAACAGGCTCTCCTGGTTTTTTTGCTATGTATTAAGGTTGAAATTTGAGTGCATAGAGCAAAAAAGTTGGAAGAAGATGCTGTTGATGCCTGTGTATCTCCTCACACCCTTTTCATGGGAACACCCAGGGGCCTCGAGCCCTGGCTTCCACAGATGTTAGCATCTGCCCCTTCACCCATGACATCAATGACAGCAGTCCTCAGTCAGCCTCCATGGTGCCAGCCCACAGCCTGTCCCTGTGCTGCCAGGACGCTCATGCTCTCTCCTGTGGCCTGGAGACAGCTGCTAGGAGTTGTCAGTGCCTGGCAATTCCATGGGGCACTTGCATTTCTACTGCCCACAGGGCTATTTACCCACTGGGGCTGTTTGCTTATATATCCCATTCAGGAGGTAGATGCAGGGGGCTGGCAGCCTTCCCGAGGGCTCTTTTTGTAACAATTAGTACAGGTTTTACAGTGCTGCAGTATTCTTTTGGACTCTGGCATACAGAGAACTTAATACAGTAACTGTAAACTAATGCTCTGTTGCTGTGTGAGGAGTGAAACTTGTCTCCAGGCAGAAGTTCCACTGAAGAGCTAGTGGTGGGAAGTGGGCTTCTAGAATTAACTAGGGCATTGGTCATCTCTCTCTTTCAGTATTTTCCTTAATGTTTGATAACATTAAGTAGAGTGAGGAAGACACTTAGGTGGTGCCAGTGACTTTGCACAGGAGTCTGATAGCCAGTTCCCAGAGGGACTTAATCACTGCTTTTTGCACAGCGAGAGTGACTGCATTGGGCTGTAAATTTAAGCCTCAGTGTCCTCTTACTGCAGCTCCAATGTCTTTATTCCTTCTGGCTCAAAGACAAATCTTCATATGGAAAAGGTCACTGACAAATTCACTGCTTTAAAAGGGCAGAAATAATATTGTTTGCTATAAACATGTTGTTAAACTGTGACATCAGTATTTGGGAGGATAGTAATTACAGAAGAACGGTATGAGAAATGATCTCAGTTAATGGATAACAGCTCAGAAAAATGACCAGAAAACTTCTGTTTTCATTTAAGACAAAATTTAAATCTGTATCAGTTTATAATGGTATTAAAATACTGACACTAGCAGAAATTGTACATCTAAAGAGAAAAAAAAATCTCAGTAAATATCCTTGAAAATGCTTGTTGCAGCACTGAAATTCCTTGCTAAGATGGGGATTACTAGGAAAGATTCCTGGACATAATTCAAGTCTTTGCAGATAGATACTATCAGCCATTAAAGGACACCATAGCTGCTCTGAAAGAGCAGAGTGACATTTTGATTGAAAATGCCATTGTATTAGAAGCTTGCATGGCTCCCAGCCCCCTTTGCTCAGTATTCACTGAGGGCATGCATTTAAATATGCATTGCTTTAGAAACTACTAACATTGCATAAGGCACATTACAGCATTCCTGCCTAAATGAACCACTTGAAAAGTATGTTTTTACTTCTGGAAACAGTCATCTCACTGTCATTGCCTACATTTGGTTATGTGGGTTTCTCAGTCTCAGAGCTTGTGTTTTACTAGGCATCTCTGTCTCAAAGACAGTTACTTGCTTCTGATTATTTTACTCTTTTATTTTGTTCTATTCTTGCCACTTCCAACAAAACCCTTAATCAAATAAGATAGAATTCATTAGTCTAGAAATTCATTTATGGGTAAGCATGCTTTTGTAAGCTCTTACATTACTCAGTGTAGTAGACTGTCTAGATAATATACACATGCAAGAAATGAGAGATCTGTCACAGTGCATCTCTGATCACAGTTATAATTTCCTCATTTGAGAGAACATACGAGAGATGTATGTTTTACAAATTATATGCTTATAAATCTGACCTGTCCTTTGTACAGTCCCGTGTCCTTATTGTACAGCTTGTATATTACAGAGAAGCATTTGTATTCCAGGTACACTGCTTCTGATGCTTTTTAAATCCTTCTTCCTCCTGTTTCACTTCATCTCTGCCCAACTCACCAAAGACAGCAGCCATCACATCATATATGCATGTATTCCTGGTACTATTTCCCTTACTACACTTTCATGGTAGAAGACATTCAGTCTCGGGAGACTTGCTTTCATTGCTTTCATATTTTGAACAGCTTGAAAGGAGCAATAGCTGAAAGACGAAGGGTCAACAAGCTGGACTCAAAATGATAAGTAGGCTGGTTGCTGGTATGCTGGAGCATCCAGCATTTTTTTTTTTGACATACTGTACATTTTCTTTCTCATTGGTGCTTCTTTATTTCAGACAGAAGCTTGCAAGGAACTTTAGTGTCAATGAAGATTGAATACTGAATAATGAATTTATTTGGATAAAACACAGTGTGATTGTGCTACATCCCTTATCTGAAGAAAAAACCAAAATCAGAATTTTAATAGAGAGTATATAAAAATTGGTGTGTTCTTCTCTATTAGACTGTTAAGGTCCATGAAAAGCAATTGACAACCAATACAGAAAACTAAGGATTGCCTCATAATCTTGATGATGATGTAGGTTTGGTAAAAGAATAATTGGCTTAGTATATGCTGCAGCAGGAATAAAGCAGAAAGCAATACCAAAGAATATTGAATAATTCAGCATTAGGGTAATTTTTGTCAACTAATATTTGGTGTTGAACACAGGGAGTCTCATGGTAAAATGCGCATTTACATTGGAAGGAAGACCACTGAACCAAAAAGAGATTGGATTGAATGGGTAGGAGTAGAGGCACATGCCTTCCTCAAACTGTATTCTGCAATGTAGGTAGAAATCATATACTGATGGAAGATCCTCTATCTACTTAAGCAAGCCCATATAAAAGTGAAGCAACCATCACTCACTCTGGAAATGCTCTTTGTGACCACTTGTTTTCAGATAAAAACACCACTGCCCATAGTCAGTTTATTCTATGATTCTGTGTAATTATGTGAACGTTGGAGGACTAGAGCTGGAAAGAAATTATCCTTGGTTCTGAAATCACATTAGCCTTGGTAACAGATATGAAAGTTTTAAATGAAAAAATTTCCTGTGACCAAGGTAGAAAAGCCATTGATTAAAGTGTCTGAAATAATGTGTTAATATTTTCAATGATCATGTCTCAGCATTATCGACAGATCTCGCACATATTTAAATGTAGAATATGGCATAGTTTTGCTTTTCCAGCAAAGAAGCAAAAAAAGAGAACATACTGCAGTTATTTTGTCCAATTAAACACTTTTTCAAACAAGCTTTTGAAAAATGGACAGAGTATACACAGATTCTGAAGGGTGACCTTGCTTTGCCTTAGTTACACCCAACGGACAACTGAAGACAGGGCAAGTCTCTAGGGGAATTGTCTTGAAATCAGCTGTTAGACTTAAAATTTGTATTCTAATAGCCTACCAATGCAACTAGAAAGAATTCTGAGTTGCCTGAACATCTGATATGTTATTAACAAAGTGCAGGATAAATTCAGCAGTCTTGATGGGGCTTATGTTAACGAGAAGTGTGAAAAAAATATTCTAAATTACAAATATTTTTCTTTTTCTTTGAGTTGGTAAGTGATCCTCTCAAAAGCTATTTCTGTTCTTCATTAATGTGTTGTTACCCAAACGAAATTTTCCAGGGAAAGTCTTTATGTTTTATAATCTTGATAGTGTCTGTGTCTTACCTTGACTACCATGTTGTGACCACAAAAGTGGTTTGCCAAGGAGACAGATCCTTTTTGAATAGTAGCCAACTTTTGAAACACACTAAAAAGCCAGAAGAAAGCCAGCTGAATCCTCAGTATCTTGGGGTTTGAAATTCCTCTCAGATTGTACTTTCTCATTGATAGGCAGCTGCATTGTGTAGGCATTACTTGGAAAAGTTTCTCCAAGCTGTGTGCCAAATATGAGACTGTGATTTCATTTCAAAGCCAGAAATACCAATCTTAGTCTGTAGACATTCAGATCAAAGCAATGGCACAGTCCTTGGCAATCTGAGAGACTAAAGCTATTTTTTATATAACATATAATTTGAGAAACTTAACTTGAAGTATTTGGATGAGGAGCACAAGTAACCTCTCCATGTAGGTAGTGAGAATCAGTTTAGTCCTGTTCCCCAGCCAGCACTGGCTTCTCTCTCCCAACCATTGCCTCTTCTTTTGTTTATTAACTTTCCTCTAGGACTGATGACTACAGGAGGCAGTAAAGCAGTAGCACTTTCTTCCAGAAGAAAATCTTCTTTGTTGCCACTATAGACACCTTGTACTTCCTCCAGTGTGTGATATGAAATAAGAATGAGTGACACCAAAATAGATACCATATCTGTTATTGGGTAATTACTTTTTTCCCTTAACTATCCTGGTCTGGGAGTCACTTAGAGGGATAAATGATTGTGTCCATGCAGGGCTTGGTTTAGGACAAAAGGAAAGCTGGGAAGTCAAAAGACAAAAGAATATGAGTTGAAGGAATTGGTGTCCTTCTCATGAGTGTGGTGAAAGAGGACAGAATTTACCACATCTCTCACTTCAAGGAAATTATTCTGTAGCAGCAAATTAGAGAACCAGAAGAAACAAACAGAAAAGATTCGGTAAACAAAAGCAGAAAATGTGTTCTCAGTCATGTCTTACTTATACTGCTATGCATATAAATACAGTAAACACATTGGTATGTATTGCAAATAGAACCTCATTATTGTGAAATGAGGCAGTGGGAAAATAATCAGTCACAAAGACAAAACCCCATGAAAGAAATAGCTAAAACTGCTCCTATAGAGTAACTGTAAAGGTGTAAGAGTAGAGAAGAGTATAAATATTCCATAGCTCTTCAAGGAAATGAAGGGAAAAGCATGTGTAAAAATAAACAAGCCAGCCAATATTTCACAGCTACAGTGTCTGAGTTGCTCTTTTTTTCACATGTATCTAAATTGCAAAGCAGCAGCATCTCTTCCTTTCCTGCACAACAGTCTGCTTCCAAATGGGTTACTTGTGTAATGCTGTTTGAGACTCCAAGTCAAGGTCTCAGACTTGCAGAGGAAATAGAAGAATAAACTGAGACCAAGAAGATAGGGAAACCAAGAACATCCACTCTCTTGCTACGTTCCTCAGTCCCTCATTGCATTCTGGCCCTTATTAGAACTGACAGGGGCAGAAGACAGGAAAGAATGATAGACTCCATTGAAGTCACACACTTCTATCTACTTAAGCAAATTTTCTCTTCTTCCTATGCTACTAATACTGTAATAGTTCCAGTCTTCTACAATATGAGGGACCCTTCTTGCTATTATTTTGGTTAAACTTGTTTTTTCTTATTTTCTCTCTTCTTGGCCCTGCCCTTTTATGTCCTTCATGATTTCACTTCTCTGTTCTTCCTCCCTCCTCCTCTCCCTAACACTTTTGTCTGTGATATATGACTCCGCAGTCTCCCCTCTGTTTCTATCTTCCACTCCTCTGTCTCTGTTGGAAGCTTTTCAATGTAGGGACAGAAGGATGGAAGGATGCTGTTGTTGATGCACCTTCATGTCCCTCATTTTCTCCACTGGGTGCAGCAACGCTTTTTACTGAAAGCTGATAAACTGGTAGTTTCAATCCCTTCTAATTCTTTATGCAAGGAGGTGATAATTCATGTGCAGCTCAGTGCTGGCAATGTGGTAACTGACTAAAATACTAACAAAAAAGTGGTGTAGTCTGAAACCACTTCTGAATTATCTGTGCTCTTGGCTATGCTTCTGCATCACTGTGTTAATCAGGAGGCATCACATTTAAAGGCCAGTGATGGGAAACCAGGGAATCCTACAGAGTGATGATTTCCTTCAGTCTCCAGCTCCTTGCTGATGCTTCTATATTAATTCACAACAAGCAAAACTGGAACATAAAACTCACACTGGGAGAAACAAGAAAATACATTTTCCGTGTCTCAAATCTTTTGTTTGAGCTCTGTCTCATCTATAAATGTCTCTTTGATGTGCAGATACAAGAGTTTGAAATTTCCTTATCTTAAACAATTATTATATTCACTCCCTAAGCTGTACTAATAGAAGTTCTTATTTGCCAATACAAGGAAACACATATTTAGCTAATTATCTGTCAGAACCTCTACAATATTTATAGCATTCATGCTTTCCAAGATCTCATTCTCTGCCCTATGAGCGTGTCTCAGATTCCAAGCTCAATGTCTACGACTGTTAAAACATATGCTTGTTCCAACAAGTTTATCCTATCAGTCTATTCAAGGTCTGCAGAGAGATGTTAATTTGTGTAACTGCTATGTTGCAGCATTATTTGCCACTATTTATACAGAAATACTCATATTGCCAGCATCAATTTTATATACTTTTTCTAGGTCACTAAAATGATGAATCTTTGCACCTGCTGAAATAATATATTTATCTAATTTGCATGCCTCTATCAATCAAATCGTCAGCTTTCAATTCCCTTAATGTGACATATTTAACTGGAATTCAAGTCACATGAAACATAATGTACATTCAGGTGTGAATTGCCAACATTTTTCATATTCTATTTGATATACACAAAAGCCTTGTCTCTCAAAGCAATCAGCCATACACCATCAGGCTTTGTCCTATCATCTGGCACCATCACCATCATAACTCTGTGCCTTTGACATGAAATACTTTGGAATTCCTAAATAGACAGGATGAGATCTCTGGCTCAAATCCCTCGCTTTTTAGAGAAACCTGTGAGGATGCGGGCAAGTGCTTGTCTCTCACACACATAAACAGTTCCGTTCAAATCAGTCTGAGACTCAGGAAAACAGAAGCTTTCAGGAGTAGGCTGTGGTCAGCAGCTTGCTTATTTATAGTACTTTTCATCCAGAAGAACTCTGAACACAAACATGAAGGCAAACTTAAGAAAGTACAAAATAAAAGCAAAGCATCGATCAAGTAGTGAAAGGAGACGCCAGACTCTGTCTAATGAATGAGGGGCAACCCTAATTATAAATGCATTTGCTTTTATTGTCATGTTTTAGAACTTAAATGGTCATCTAATGTATTTTTATGGTATGAATATATTTCTTTTAAAACCTCAGGAACATGTGCAGCTACTTTTAATTTCAATGGGAGTTGTAAAAGCTCATTACACTCTAGATTCATCCTTCAAATGTACTTATTTAAATATATAAAGAAGATAACCAGAAAGCCTGAAGTGGCTGAGAGAGCATGCACCAAGTCTTCTCTTTTTATCCTAGGAGCAGTCATGAGTTGGGTCAATTATCACTCTGAATTAACCTAATTGCACAACTTCCTTGGTTTAAGTGGGCTGCAGCAGGCTCAGAGTATTACAGCATCATGTGTCCTACTTTTGTGTCTCGTGCAATGATCCATTGCCTACACAGTCATGGGGTAGCAATGGCATTACTGCAGCTATTTCAGCATTAGCTCATACCAGGCAAATGGTAACAGAATGCTTGTGGCAGCTTTACAATTTCTTTGATCCACCTTTATCGCTGCACATGAAAATAGCCTGAATTTTCGTCTCACAGACAAAGAACTAATGCATCCTGTGCTTCACATTTTAAAGACATTGCATAATTCTCTGGCACTCATCCACAAAAACTCCTTTGAAGAAATACTTTGTGGAACAACAACATTTTAAGGCAGGGCTTACAGGAGTTGAAGCGACCATCCTCTCTGGAGTTGCTTGCATTGCCCCAACAATAAATGCTGGGATAATTATCATTTTATATTCATGGAAAGCTTTGTAATGTTTCCATACTAGAAATGAAAACAGTGTCTCTGCCCCAAATAGCTCACTTCGATTGCAATGCCATGAAAGAGGAATAGAACCAGAATAGAACAAAGAGATTTTGGGAGGAAGTACACACTAGTTTCGACAAAGTTATATATGTACTGAGGAAGCATAAAGCCATCTCCAGAAAAACAACTAGTTACTTAGCAAAGGTTTTGCATAGCATGGCACAGAGAAGATTTTTAGGAAACCTGTAAAAGTCATGTTCTTTTTTTTTCTGGAAATTTTCTTGAGAGCTTGAAAGAAAAGTGATCAATGAGGAAAAATGTGACTGAGCAGAGCAGCACACCAGGTTGTTCAGGATGTTCTGAGCATGGGGCAGAGCATGGAAGAAAGGGACTGACAAGGGAGATGCTGCTGTGTGTGTGTGTGTGTGTGTGTTGCAGGTGCTGGAGCAGGAGCAGGCCTGCCTGGGGTGAGCATTTCCAGCTCCTAGGTTTTCTAGGGATATCAGGAACAGATGAAATGGCACACCAAGACAGCAGGAGATTGTGAAGACCGGGAGATTATTACAATAAGAGGCTGGAAGAAGTCATGAGACATGAAGGATAAAGGGTACTGCAGAGGGGAGAGGAAATAGGATCCTGTGTCACAGTAGCATGTCACTAGTAATATGGTATCTTCCAGTCTAGTTGGGCATCTGGACCTAGCTGTCCAAACTTGACCCTGTTTTTCTGCATTTACTTTTTCTGTTCTTATATGATTTACCTTTATTCTCTTACTTCCCATTGCCTTTAAAGTACTGCTGCAAGAGTGTTTTCTTTCTGCACATGCTGTGAGACGGAGAAGTCTTTCTGATTTTCCTTCTTCCTGCTGAATTTGCTGTCTGCAAACCCCACCCAAAACATTATTTCCCAATTCTTTGCCCCACCACTTAATTTTTTGTTAATCTGTTGTAAATTATATCAGTGACATTTTGCTGTTAAACCTGTTGGAAACCATTTTCAAGAGACAATACAGAAAACAGAGCAGTTTGTTTCAACTAGTATTTATTCAATGGACTGTTTGCTAGGGAGTAGCTGTCTCAGAAGACTACTGTTCAATATGTAACAGTCAAGAGACGTAAAAATAAAGTAAACCCATGTATTTGGAGTAAGTAAAAGAAAAATACTCATCATCGGAATAAATAGAATTTCTCTTAGAAAAGCAATTTTAACTGCTTTTTAAACTTCACATCAGTCATCTCTCCTTGAAAGCTGTTACTTCATTATGCATATTCCACTCCTGCTCAATTTTCTGAGCTTGTGATCTTTGTTTCCTCTCCTTGGCTTTTTGGTATGGATTCCTTTCCAGGGAGAAAGCTTCCTACTTGTTTCCCCATGCACAGAGGAAAAAAAAGTAAGAGTTATTTCCTGGGAGATCACAAAAAAGCATGCAGGTAAGAAAATTGGTTTGTGCATTGTAAGGTAACTTGAATATCCTTTTCATGATGGAAATGCCAGACAGAAATAATTGCCTAAGAGTGCTGTGGTTAATGGTGGATTAGCAAGAGGCACTCAGAGTTGAGCTAGCAGTGATCTTTTCTCTAGGATGGCAGAGTTGGCAAGATGTCAAAGCCCATTATCCTCACTGGTATACTACAGGGAGATACCAAAGCAGACAGACGCTCCTCGTAATGCCTTGTCTCAACTACACTATTGATCTCTGTCAAAATTCTCTCTCTTCCTCTATGTCTAGTCTGCATGAGGTGAAGCTGCATTGAACAATCTGAGGCACTTGAATTACAAGAAGAGCCATATTGTTTAAAAAGCCAATTTTGACTTTTTTACGTTAGCTATGGTTATGATAAAAATCCCACAGGTTTGGCTCAGTAGCCCACAGGGTAGATCATGGATAGAAACATTAAAGTGATAAATTCCTGTACATGTAGGCAAAATTTCAAAAGCAGAATCTGAACTGAGATGCCTCTACTTTTTCTTAGCCTCAGATTCCTACATTTAGAACTAGATTTTTTGCTTCTCTAAGCATTTGAGGTTAGGTTCCCATTGATCTCTCTGAGAGCTAGAAGCCAGCAGCAGTTCTGAAAATCTAGCCTGTGGTGAAATCTTGGATCTGCTGTAGTTACAGGGAACTTTTCCAAGATTTCATCTGATGTAGTTAATTCCGAGCACTCAGGAATTAAGTGCTAAAAACGAGATGAATGCATTTCCTGGTGTGCAAAATAGAGAAAACATTTGGCAACTTTTGTAAAATGTAGTACAATCTGAGAAAATAAGCATCTGGGTGAATAGGGAAAAAGATTTCCTTTTGCAGTATCAGTGAAATCTCCAAAAACTCGAGATAAGGTTTCCAAAAACTTGGAAAACTTACCTTTACTTTCATTTAGATTTCAGTTACATCCCTTGAAACAAACAAACAAACAAAAGTTGTAATTTTCTTTTTCCCTTTTTTGATATTTACATAAACAAAATGGAAGAATATTGAATTAGGAACCGAGGACAGATCTGCAAGCTTTGTGCTTGTGTCCTCTGTAACTTTGTATTGGTTTGGGACATGTTCACAAAATTTTTGAATGTGATTGTTGTCATGAATTTGTGTTGATCAACTGTTACCTACTTCCCTTGTATATACTGCATCCCTCCACAGTGGAGAAGGGTGATGAGGATAGATGAGGAAGCATTCAGCACTCTGGGAAAGACTTACAAGGTCAACTCCAAAGGCAGAAACTTTGCTCTCACTCTAGCTAGCATCTCTTTCTGAGTGTAATGCAGAGCACATTCATAGTTGTGAGATGTACAGAAGCAACAAAACCAGGATGACCGGTACCCATAGACTGTAGCTTCATGCAGCACAGGGTTTTCCCCTGCGCCCCATTGCTGCCTGAAACCTGGTCGATGTCTCACACTTCTGTTTCCAAGCTTAGTATACGTGCTGACTGATGGCAGAGGACAACAATGGTGCTACAGCAGCTTCCCTCTTGCAAGGAGTCATGCTGTGGCACTCTCTGAAAGCTGAGCATCACCACCAATTGCCATGACTTGCATGAAGCCGTTTGTAACACACAGACTAGCCCCTATGGCTTACGTCATGCATGATCTACCCAAAAGGGCTACACACCATACAGCTGAAGTGGCCATCTCACGAGGGAAATGATTTATCTTATATATTACATACTATAGATGTTATATAAAATATACACAATGTCAAAATTCAAGTTTATATCTAAACTTCCTAAAAATAAAAAATTACGAAGGAAAAAGAAATCCTATGTGCAACTTCTCTATATATCACTGAGGAATCCATTTCAGACAAGCATAAGAGCATTTCATTGCCATTTGTGAAGGTCTCCTAAACAGTTACACAGGAATACAGCTCAATGAGATTTTCTGAATTAGTAGATAATAACAGGACGCTTGAGATGCATCATTTGCACTCAATAATAACTAGAAAATTCCTTAGTATAAATAGGCAGCAAGAATCCAGGCATGGGAGCTTGCTCAGAAGACAGCACTCTGGAGGTGGAGTTTCTACAGCTGTGTCCTAGTTGAACAGTCTAATTTAAGGAGAAATGAATTATTCCCCAGAAATATCTACTTTTTTCTCCACTGACTTTAAAATGGACCAGACATGAGCACTCAGCTGTGGACATACACATTGTACTACTGGGCACAGATGAATGTCACCTTCATACTGTAACAGTTTATTATTGCAATCACCAGCTTTTTATTCATATACCTCATTACATTAGGTTATTCTCCATCTCCATGTCACAGTTTCTTGTGGTTTTAGTTATCAGGCATGTGGCAGGGCTTTACACTGAATTCTAGTGCTCATACTGATAGCTTCTGGGAGTTTGTAGGAACTTTTCTAAGTTTCTCCCATCACCATCTGGAAAAATGTACAGAATTTTTGTGTTAAGTGCTAGATTAACAGTTAACAACTAAATAAATAGACCATCAATGCTTTTTCCTTTTAACCATTGAATATTCTTACAAATCCTTTGATGTCTTCTCTCTTGATTCAAGCTTTCTTTTGAGAGAATAGCTGTACTCCTTTGCCTTTTCTGGGCTGGCATTATTCACCAGTTCCTGGTCAAGAGTTCCAAGCCAAACACAACAGTCCTCTGGAGAGGACTTAGGTCTTCCAAATGAAGCTGTAACAAAGAGGCTTACTCTGGACCTTTCTAAGGTCCAGAATAAAAGATTATGTTTTTGCCATCTCCAATATACTGCCATTTCTCCTAGGGTATGCAGTAATCCTCTCTATATATTATACTTCATATTTCTTGTTGCTTCATTGCTCTCATTTCTGACAGTATTTGATCCAAGCTAGGATCAGAAGATTACTTTGAAGACTAATTGGAGATAAAATAAATAATTTTCATTTTAAATGACTTTTAGTAGGCTGTGTTATCTGACTCTTTCCTTGAGAGAGGAAAAAGTGGTTTTTATAAGCCATGTTTTCAGAGCAGTTCAGTTGCCTAAGGGTACCAACCACTGCACATTAATTCACAACAACATTTTTAAGCTTTAGAACAAGCTGTTTCCTGGATATTTGTGCCCTGGTGAACATTGCATAAAGGAAAATGAATCAGATTTTTTAGAAGATCTTTTTGTATGTCCTGAGTGCAGCATTTTCGCTATATATTACTGTCTGTAAAACAGATCTCAGAGGTAACTTTTACCATATGTGTCAAGATTATACTAGCTACCTCAGTGGACTGTTGTGAGAACATTGCTTTTTTTGAAATGCATCTCTTTTTATCATCTACTTGTGAAGGGAATGGTGTAAAATCTCTAAGTGAATGATCCTCTGCCAGGAATGACTCTTGATTGCCACGAAGGGTGATTTGAGATGGAAAGGATGGTGAGTAAGATAGGAAAGAGAAGCTGAAGTACATCAAGTTTGTTTTTTCTATGGAAGATACAATGTTATCAAAACAATGCAAGGAAATGGGAATACATTTCAAGTGCAAATAAATCTTTACAAATCAAGACCAATCCTGTGATGACATTACAGTATTCTGGAGCTAGGGTACTGCAGGAATCATAGAATCATAGAATGGTAGGAGTTGAAAGAGACCTTTAGGGATCATCTAGTCCAATCCCCCTGCAGAAGCAGGTTCACCTAAATCAGGTTGCATAGGAACATGTCCAGGCGGGTCTTGAAGACCTCCAAGGAAGGAGACTCCACAACCCCTCTGGGCAGCCTGTGCCAGGGCTCCCTCACCCTCACAGTGAAATAGTTTTTTCTTTTGTTTAACTGGAACTTTTTGTGTTCCAGCTTCATCCCATTACCCCTTGTTCTGTTGCTAGCTTCTGTAGAAAAAAGGGATGTCCCAATGCAGGACTATTGGACAGTACATGTGAAATACTGGCTCTGCAGAGTTATGTCTACTCTGTTGTAGGAAGCCTGCATCCACTGGACTAAATTCTGCCTACACTTGGGCCATTTTCTGTATGGCATACAGCATAAAGGAAGCTGTATTTTCCCTTTGTTGGGAATAACAAAATTATCCCATAGAGTTCTGCTAAGCCCAGTCCTTCCCTCCTCCATGTTTGAGGTCTTCAAAGAATGTGGTTCTTGGGTTTTTAGTCCATCAGAAAAAAAATATCTGGTTGCAGCCCAGTGAGATCTGTGCGAGAAAATTAGAATTCTTTCTCACCTAATTTATGATGTTCCTACCTCTGACGTAGATGCAGATAATCTGCATCTGCTCCACTCTCTGTAGACTCCCTTTGAATCAATGAGAAGTAATAAATACTTTGAGGACATGAATCATCTGATACATTTTAGACATTTACATTGGAGTTGGATCACTTCCACTATAGCACTGCCTATTTCCTCTCTATTTGATTATAGAGAGAATTTGGCTCAGAAATAGATGTCACCATCTAAAGTTAGGCAAAACAAATCCCACACAGACAGCCTGTTGTAGAGAACCTAACTGAATAGGAGATTCAGGCCTATCTTTTTTTCATGGTGTTCTGAGAAGGAAGCCTAGAAAGGACTGGTAGCCATGTTCTAGGGAAATCTATGAAAGGGGTAGAGAATGGAAAAAAAGAAGCTGGAAAGAGCTGGAAAAAGGGATTAAAACTGGCAATGAGATGATTACATCTGATAAATTATTCAGAACAGTCTAATCTGAAGCTGACTGCGAAAAGCTGTAGCAGAATCTCATAATACTGAGTAACTGGATAATAAAATGACAAATGAAAATTAATGCTCGTAAGTGCAAAGTAACGCAAATGGAATAAAAATAACTCAAATTATTCATACATAATAACAGCCTCCAAATTAGCTGTTACCATTCAGGAAAAATATTTTGGAGTGACTGTGGGTAGATTTCTGGAAACAGCATCTCAGTGCTTGGGGGACATCAAAAGAATATGTGAAACATGAAGAATTACTGAGAAAGGGACAGAGGAAAACCAGAAAATGTTCTTATGTCACTGCATAAATTCAACTTCCTCCCAGACCTTGAATGAGTGTCAAGTTCTTCTCCAGTAGTCACAAGGAAAGTGTAAGAAAGCTAGAGATGAGATACAGAAGGGCTGCAAGGTGATCAAAGATATGCAACAGCAAGACAGATTTCGGGTCTCTAGTCTGGAAAGAGATACATGACAAGGTAATAGGACAAAAGCCTATAAAACTATAAATGGTTTAGAGAAGGTGAATAGGGAATGGTTATTTGCAATTCTTTTTGTGCTTGAGGTTGAGGGGACATCCAATGAAATCATCAATGGTGGATTTAAAAAAACCAAAGGGAAGCATTTTTTCACACTACCAAAAACTGAATCAAAGTATTCCCTGCAGAAGGCGGCTAAATGGATTAAAAAAATAGATATTAGATGAAATCAGATTTATCCAGTTATTTGTATTAGACATTGCAGTCCAGTACAAATTCCTGAAAAACCAGCTCCTGAATAACTAACTGCTGGAAAACAGCATTTATAGCATTCTAATATAATACTAGAAATCTGAGGATAGTCATGCAGGTTTTTAATAGGATAACCCAGATGTGGATCCATGCTAGCTTAAGCATGTTGGCTAGCTTGTAAGTGTCTTTCCCTAATTGTGGAGGGAGATAGTGGAAAGGCAGTAGTTCTAAGTCTATGTTGCTTATTTCACAAATGTTTATATCTTAATGTCAGAATGAGGATAGCTTAACACTGTGATTAATTAAAATTTTTTCATTCTTTTGTTTACATTTTGTCTAGCCATCCATGGACTTTTCCTTGCCTGGTATTAGCATGCAGAGTTGGAAATAAGCCTCAACCTCTTCTTATCATGTTCAGGAAATCAATTTGTATTGCTAAAACAAAATGGACATATGGTTTCAGGCAGCTGCATTTCACTGTGACTAGTAATGTTCATGGCATTACCAAGGTGTCAAAAAGTGTTCTTTCTGGCTGCATTATTCTGAAGGGAATATAGTAATTTAAAAAGTGTCATATTGAGTCTACTGAATTCATGGCAGTCTTCACTATGGTTTGGGATTGGATTTAGAGGATCAATCTACAATGAAATTGAAGATTAAAAAAAAAAAAAGTAAACAAAGCATCCTGATATTTCATAAAAATCCATTTATCTGTCCTGAATCACACCTGCAGTCTCCAGTGATTGTTAGCCTTCCACAACAACTTGCTGTCCTTCCCATCTATCTCTCCCTCCATTGACATTCCACAGTGGAAGGATGGGTGTCCTTCTGCACTACCTAGTGCCTATGTCCCTCTTCACTCAATTCCTATTCCAAAACTTTCAAAACATCTCTTCCTGATGATGCAGCCAGCCACCTGGGCTTTAAGATTCCTGGTGAGGTTTTCAGGACTAGATGAAAACAATTTGAATTTATAATTTATCTCAAAGTAGGGCAGATTTGGTTTGGCAGCCTGTGGGATGTGATAAACACGGAGTTCCAGCAGCAGCAAGTGTAATTTGAAGAAGCAGACAAATACTTGTTATCTTTTTATTTTGCAGCCTTGGTTTTGGTAGAGTTCTGCTCATAGTGAATGACGGTTAAGGCCGTGTAACACAGTACTTTTGTCTTGTTAAGTGGCTCCTTTGCAGTCCTAACCTGTGAAATGTGATGCATGCTTATGGCATCCTACTTGTAAACTGCAGCTAGAGCCATCACACGCATCAGTGGAGCTGGAACCAAGTCCCATCCATCATCTAGGCAGGACTGGTGGGTTGAAGAACATAGAATATAAAGTGAATGGAAGTGACACATCATCATTTGGGTGTAAAATCTTTGTGGGTTTAGCATGTTGTCAATTCTTGCCTTCCAGTGTACCATAAGCAAATTATCTGTTATGCAACCATTTCATCAGTATAGCCTCAGCACACAGTACACGTCAAGAAATTGTTGAGAAAATAAGAACTTTTCCATGGGAATACCAGAGAACTTTATTAGAAGTATCACAGTTTTACAGTTGCCTTGCCAGACTTGATCTTGAGGAAGCAAATTTCAGTTGTCTCACCCGCTTTCTGACTTCAGCCCCAAACTCCAGAGCAAGCCCCTAAACACTTTGATGCCTGTCTTCTGCTTTTCATGATCAACAGCTTTTATATATAAAATCTTCTGCTGCTTTTAGGATTTTCTGCTTGTCATGGCTGGACTAACCTTTCAGTAAGCTCAGAAACCACTCAACTGAATTCACTGCTGTCACTGCAAGGGCACTTCAGATACTCAGGTTAATGAACCTAAAATCAGTTTCAGCATTTCTACAAAGAGTTATATCTAAGTACAATGCTACAAATATCCATAATTTGAAATATTTTTTTTACTTTTAAGGTTTTAATAGTACAGATAAGACAGATAATCTCTGTAACTTCTAATTCCAAAGGAATGTTTTCCATAATCTCTAGTTTGGTTTTAAACAAAACCTAGAGATTGCAAACTATGGTCGTCTTCCTCCTTGTTTTCCAGTTTTCAAGAATCACTTTTACATGTTCAGATGTTTTTTCTCCTGTTTTCCTGATATATTTCATCTCTCAGTCTACATGGTTTGGATGCGGTTCAGGTGTGATTTCAGTGTGGATGATTTTCTAGAGACACTTCCAACACTGTCTTCTTTAAAGCATTTTCCAGGGAGTTGAATTCATATATGCATCAGAGAGGACTTAGTAACCACTTTGAAGTCACTGCTAAAATCCCTGTCATTACTAAAACCCCTGTTTCCTTCCACTTGTCTCCCGAGAAGTAAAGTAATTTTATTGCATTCCATGGTTGTCACTCTCTGACTAGCAGGCACTGAGCAAATGGTTAATGCTTTTAAAATAGGAAAGCTGAAAATGTCTGGACTTAAAGAGATTGCTTTACTTACCTGAAGAGGTAAATTCCTTTATCACCTGCCAGTTGCAATCAATACTTTTTTCCCCTTTAATATGGCTTCAAGTAATAAACAAGAACAACAATGATGCTCAAGAGTTGAATTTGTCAAAAAATCCATTTCTGTTTTCCATTTTTTGTAATGTTTGACTCTCTGGATAGTAACTCCAAATGAAGACATACTGTATCCAATGAGTCATCTTGAAAGATAATGTACTTAAAATTGAAATTTTCCTTTGAATACTACCTTCTCTCATTGATGATGATTCCTGCGTGTCCCAAGACACTTCTGCTTGGGCTTCCTGCAGCTCCTGAAGAAAGCCATGGGACATGCCACCTCCAGTTGTCTAGGGAAGAGTGGTTGCTCTAAATAGAAACCAGAAGTGCAGAAGCTGAACAGGAACAGGTCTCTGGACACTTGCAGTCAGCCTGCTTTGACTTTTGAATGGCAGCACTGACACTACTGCTGTATCATAGCCAGTTCCTCTTCCACTATCTGTGGCTATCAGCTTCTAGGAAATGCCAAGCACCATCATCTTGCACTTTAATCTTAAACACATAACCGAACCCAACACATCTCTTAGCTAAACTGAACCTAACTGCGGGCTCTCAGCCACGCTCTGTTCAGTTCTAATGGCTGATCCAGCTTGCCAATTGGTTGAAAACTGCACAAAGCATAGCTCAACTCCTTATTTTTGAGGCTGCAGTGCCTTCTCCATGCTTAGGTCAGGGCCCTTCTGTTAGCAGCCTATAAAAAACTGAGTGAAGTTAGGATTTCAGAGCCATCTTCTGCTGCATGTTTCACTGACACCAGCAATCACACGTGTACTTGGAATCCAGAATAGTTACTTCAGTCTGGCAAATGGCTTCACATCCCCTTTCATCATCTAAAATGCCAAAAGTGAAATTTAGCCATTGGTTATGTATAACACAGCTCCCCGTGTGGGCACATAAGTGTCTGCTACTGCTACCCGATGAACTGAGTATCTAGGGAAAGCTGGCAATCCTGTGGGAGTTGTGTATTTAGCACAGAAGTACCTGGTTTTGCTCTGCTCTGGCAATAAAGTTAGTACCCTGGGAATCATTACACAAGTAGAGTTACATTTCAGAGCATATGTTCAAATCTATTGTAGACAGACACCAAGACATTTAAAATTCTTTTTTTGTGTAAATCTATCTCTGTATTGCCCAAATTGCAGTACAAATATGGTCCTAATTGGCTTGAGCTCTCCCAGAGACAGGTTCCTGAAAGCTTAATGCTTTCTGAAAATGGAAGAAGGACTCTATAGCTGAAGTTCAATGTACATTTCAGGTACTCCTGCTTGAAAGTAAACATGCAACCCACTCACTTTTCCCACATCTGCTTACTCCAGCATTACCTTTTCTCTTCTACTGCTCAAGTATGTGAGCAGTGAATTGCATCAGGGACCTGGTATGACTGAAAATAATAAATTCATTTCACCAAGTTATTTTTCAGACAGATCAGTTGTCTATTAGAATTCAGGGCACAAACACTTGCATTTTCACAACAGAGATAGAGAAGAGGGAGTGAGAAAGGAGGCTTGAAGCTGTTTAAACTGCTATAAGCAACACAGCTGAATGAAAAACCATAGCTGGAAATCTGTTCCACCTTTTTTTCTCTACTTCCCATCAAATGTAAGTTGTGATTATTTCTCTGCAAAATGGGGGACAGAGGACTATAAAAAGGAAGTGATTCATCTCTGCTTCCTGTGAAGATCAGCAGTGTTTTTCTGGATTATTTTTTGCTTAGCATGAGCTTTGTGTGCTGCAGCTGTGAGACTGATGAAGAGCTGCTCTAGGAAGTATATACCGATATCAACAGTTAGCAAGGGGGAATAGTAATTGATGCCAGGGTCATGTTCTGGCACATGGACTGTTTGTCTTTCCTATCTGGAAACTTGTGAAGATTGGTCCTTCTTGTCCCTACTAGGGAAGAAGAAACACAATTGACAATAACTGTGGAGCAGACCACAGGAAAGGAAGTGCTGACAAGTTTTTTTTTTCACAGAATCATAGAATTATTTTGGCTGGAAGAGATGTTTTAGATCACTGAGTCCAGCCTTTGTCCCAGCTCTATCAACCACTAGACCATTTGCCTAAGTAAAATATCCACCCCTCCCCTAAACACCTCCAGAGCTGGTGACTCCACCATTTCCCTGGGCAGCCTGTTCCAATGCCTGACAACCCTTTCAGTAAAGAAATCCCTCCTAATACCCTGCCTGAACCTCCCCTGGTGCAACTTAAGGCCGTTTCCTCTTGTTCTATTACTTGTTACTTGGGAGAAGAGATTGACTCCTGCCTTGATACAACTGCTTTTCAGGCAGTTGTAGAGAGCAAGAAAGTCTTTCCTGAGCCTTCTTTTCTCCAGGCTAAACAGTCTCAGATCCCTCAGGCTGTTCCTGAGACGAGCTCCAAACTTTGTATCCTCTCCAGCACCTCAATGTCCTTCTTGTAGAGAGGGGCCCAAAACTGTACATGGTACTTGTGGTGTGGCCTCACCAAAGCCAAGTACAAGGGAATGATCACCTCCCTACTCCTGCTGACAACACTGTTCCTGATACAGGCCAGGATGTCATTGGCCTTCTTGGCCACCTGGGCACACTGCTGGCTCATGTCAGCCGCTGTCAATCAACACTCTTAGGTCCCTCTATGCCTGGCAGCTTCCCAGCCTGTAGAGCTGCTGAGTGTTGTGGCACAAGTGCAGGACCTGGCACTTGGCTTTATTGAAATTCATGGAATTGACCTTGGCCCAGTGATCCAGCCTATCTAGATCTCTCTGTAAAGCTTCCCTACCCTCTTTATTAAGATGTTAAACAGGAGTAGTCTCAGTTCTGAGCCCTGGGTGACACCACTCATGACTGGCTGCCTATTGGATTTAACTCTATTGACCACAACTCATTGGACCTGACCATCTAACCAGTTTTTCACCCTGGAAATATATGCTCATCCAAGCAAAAAACAACCAGTTTCCCTAAGAGTACACTGTGAGAAACAGTGTCAAATACCTTACTAAAGTCAAGGTAGACAACATCCACAGTCTTTCCTTCATCCAACAAGAGGGTCACTAGGTTTGTTAAAAAGGACCTGCACTTCATAAACCCATGCTGACTGGGCCTGATCACCTGGTTGTCCTGCATGTACTACATATTAGAATTTAGGATGATCTGCTCCATCTGGTTTGTTCTGTTCTGTTTTGTTTTATTTTGCTTTCAGAAGTCCCCACACAGACACTAAAGGTATGTAATTGAACACAACTGTCCTGCAGAGAAACTGCTTCAGCCATCTTCAGAAGGTGCAGGTCAGGTGATGATGTCACAAACAAGCTGAAAACAGCCTTCATTTGGCAATGGGCAAGGTCAGAAATTCCTGTTTTTTATCAGTCCTAGTCCTTATTCACTCATTGGCTAAGGTAAATGGAACAATGTCTGGTCGGACAAATTCCTCCATTCTTTTTCATGGAATAAGGAAAGCCCAGTAGCCAAAAGGCTTGTTTCTGTTTCCTTATAATCAGGTTTCTTAAATATTGAACACTTAGAGTGGGAAAGGCTTCAAAACCCAGAACATTTTCTAAGAGAGATTACTAAGTGAGAATTATTTTCTTGTTTTCATATTTATCTACTACCAATGTAACTTCACTTGCTTCCACTGATTTTTTTCTTGATTTTGTAGTATCTGATTTATGTCTTTATGAAAGAGAACAAGATCAAAGCAGTGATGAAATCACTAAGTCACTTTGTGATTTTTTCTTCTGCCTGCTACCAAAGCAGAACAGTTTCATAACTAACACAGATCTCTTTATAGGCATTAATCCAGGAAAGCATTAAAGTGCCAGCCCAAATCTATTCCTGTTCAGGAAAGCATGTCTTGGACTCATATATATTAGTGAGTAGAGATCCCTTCCTGAATTAAAGTGATCTCAAATAAATTTAGTTGTATACTATAGATAGTACTATAGGAGACTAAGTGGTGTTAAGGATAATCCAAAAAACACATCACTGTAATTAATTTTCTATGCAGACTGTTACTATGTGTGTGTACAACGGAGATACATCTTAAGGAAAAAATTGAGCAGGACATATGAAAACATAACTAAGGCACTTCTGCTGCAATGTAGCTTTTATCTGCCTTTTTTCTTGGTGTCTTTTTAGTTAATTATCTTGTTTGTTGGTCATATCAAAGTTCCTGATAAATTTACTTCATCTATTTCACAGATTCCGGTTAGGGGAGTTTTGCTTTTCAGAATCAAATGCAAAATACATTAAAAAATAAAAATAAAATGCTGTAAGAAAAAAAAAAACCCTAAACATAAAAGAAAAAAAAAGAATTGCATCAGTGAGATAATCAATATACAGACTGCACACATGAAGGAGAAATAGTTTGATGGAATGATGCTAAGTCAAATTTCAGAAAAGCACAGATAAATATCATCTAGTTGTGATTGATCTCTGTCACATTTCTTAAATGGTTATGCTTACAAAAGATTTGGAAAAGAAAAAATGCACTTATTTGATTTGCATTTTCAGCATAGTATATATAAAACAGCCACAAGATGGCAATACACCATGCTGTGAAAGAAAATTGCTACATTTTGTCTGATTTTAACCCCTTCATGCATGGCTGAAATGGACTGTCTTTTTACCTTTGGGAAAATTAATGAAGAACAGACACAAAGTAATCATTTTAAGAAAAACCCCAAACCCTAATCCCTCTGTTGCTATAAACATATTGTTTCTTATTTCTTTTCACTTTCCTGTGGTTTCTCTCAAGTTACTGCTGTTTGTTGTGTGCAGGGGGATATTGTTTGAATGAGTGAAAATGCTAGGGGACACAATATCCACTAGCATCACTGTAGTAAGGGACAAGGCTGTGCTTGTGAATGCCACAGAGACTAAAACTGATTGCTCTTGCCAGTCAAAGCAAAACCCCATTGGTAGTGAGAAAGAAACGGATGCCCTTCTCCCCTGGCATAACAAAAATAGAAACAGCATAATAGTATGAAAAGAGATAGAAATGGAAGTGTGATGTTCAAAGCCATGCTCTCAGGGACTTATCATGGAAACTTCTGCAATAAATTAAAGACTAATTGCAACAGGTGGAAAAAAAGACACCTAAATGTCTTGCTCGAGCATACAATAACAATGAATCACCAGTATGAGGTAGCTACAGAAAAGGTTAATGTAATTATAGGATGGAGCAGGTGAAGTTCATTTTTCAAATGTTCTGGAAGGATGTGGTGTTGCTGTTTGTTTGCATTCCACTGTACAGCAGCATTCCGGTACAGCAGGGCACAGCTCATAGGGCACAGAGAGAGTTCCCCTCCTTTGCCCTAGAAACGTAAATCAGCTTTCTGATGTGGTTACAAGGCAGGATGTTGGGAAGTGTCTGGCATTTATACTCAGGATTAAATTAATCACTACATCTGAAGGCAGGAGGAAGTTTTCCCCAGGTCAGAAGGTCGGGGATTGTTGAATATGGTTTATGTTTTCCTGGGTAACGGGAGGGTGTTACCTACATCCTAAGGCAACCTGACAAATTCATCTGTTTTCTTCTTGTCACATGCTGCAACTGACTTTTGATCTTCTGCTACTGCCTTCATCTCCTGACAAATTATGCAGAGCTGGCAGATCTGTGGAGCTGCCTTCAATAAATGCTTGTTATATCATGTGCTACAATTGAAGGACTCTGCTAAAACAGCTAAATGATATAACTTTTTGTCATATGATCCTATAGAGTAATATTTTATTAGTCTTTTTCTGTAAATGCTTGCGTTAGAAATGCTAAGGGAGTTAAAACTTAAGTGATCACCAATTTAGCTTTAGACCATAAATAGACAAGATACAGATGAGATTCTTTATTTCATTTCTGTCATCCAGAGTAATTTATTCCCAATTCTGCTGTCTTTGAATTGTCATCTTGCTACTGCATTCTCAGATTGCTGGCTGCTCATAAGGATCAGAATAACCAATCTGTTAAATTGTTGACCATTTCTGATGATTCCAAGAAAGGTCACACTTCATGCTATTCTATCCTCTGCATAAAATCCAACAACACAAATCGAAATCCTTTCTGCCTCTTGCCTCTTGGGCTATAGTTTGGAACTGGAGTTTGAATTGCTAATACAGTTTTGATTACAGTTCTCCATCTTTCTTGCACAGCTTTAAAATTTAACAAGGAATTATATGCATCATCCTACCAATTTGTTATTAGATTGCTCTGTATGTTTTCTATTAATTCCACTTACAACCTGATTAACTACTTTGATTCTTTTATTGTAGATTGCATTTCAGCTACTTTGTGCTCCTCACATTTTCAATGAAGATAAATGTTTTTCTTGTAGGAATTGCATTATTACAGCATGACATAGATTGAGAGACATTTAATGATCAGTCCAATGTTTTCTTCCAAATACTGTTTATACTGGGTACACCAGAACAAAAACATCATGGTGCTGATGGAACTGTTTTACAAGACTGCTATCCACATATGGAATATATTCAAGCTGTATGGTAATGGCAGGGATTCATGGTCCACACATTGAGAACAGCAAGGATAGAGATAACTGGCAGTTGAAGGGCCTATGTCTCTCTAGTACTAGATGGTGCTAGTTGATCTTTTGACATTACTCTTTGGTTCCACTTTTTCTTGTCACCATAATTACTCGTCTATAGCAATCTGAGTTGCAGTTGTTACTGGACTTACCATGACTTTTTATTAGGCCTTGTTTCATTGATGTCAGATTTGGAGGGAAAAAAAAAGAGTAAATTCTACCACTTCTTTCCTCTCTTTTCATGCACGTCAATGTCCATGAATGCCTTTGCACCACTTACTGTACAATAAACATGTTGGGGTTAAAAGAGAGAACGCTCATGGAAAAAAAGATTTCTCTACTGTTCCAAAAGAGCTCTTTACTGTCTGAGGTGTGGAAGAGATTGCTTCAGAATTTTCAGTGGGTGCTTTTCTCATTCAAAAATCTAGTTTTTCAGAAGGACCCTGTTTATGGGAAAGGCTTAGTCTGATTTAATGTGAATTTTGACATTAGCCTCCTGAAAAAGAAACAAATCCAGTTCTTTTTGCCAACTATCTTTTTTGTTAGAAAATTAAGCCACTTCTAAAAACATGACCTTCAAAAAGATTGAAACAGAAAAGGTGTATTGTGACCTCTCTATCATTTTTTTGGTGTATATATGCTTCATATGTGAACACTTTAGAGATTTTTGCTACTGTGATTCAGCAAGGGAAACTGCAAAATCTTAGGAATTTTCACAGGAGAGGAACACTGGAATTTATATAGTTTTACTGATTGTGTCTCTCCCTGACCATTTTTTTTTAATTTAGCTCCACATTCTACTTGCTCTATGTGCAAAACCATTTAAAAAATATGCTTGTATTCCTGTGTCATAAGTCCTATATCTTCCTCATTTCAGAAAGAACTCCAAGAGGTATATCAGTTTGGTTTCCTTCCTACTCTGAACCTTCTGGTTCATGCTTTTGAATTGTTTCTTGTGTGTGGTATGTGACACTGTGACTTTCTATGTCTCCATTCTGTGTGAAATAATGGCTAGATATTGTTACCAATGCTTGCAGATAAGGACTTCTGATCTGATAATGATTTTGCACACTTTATCTGAAGTACACAAGAATGATATAAACAGAGATCTTAGATCCATGGGACACGTGTAGAACTCCAGGGGTTAAAAACTGATTACAGTTACAGCAAGTTAAATTATCAGACTGGAACAGAAATCAATAACATATTCATTGAACCATGCATAGCTGTTTTTGTAGATGCTAGGCTACATCAAGATCATAGAACCATAGAATGGTAGGGGTTGGAAGGGACCATTAGAGATCATCTAGTCCAAACCACCTGCAGAAGCAGGTCCACCTAGATCAAGTCACATAGGAATGTGTCCAGGTGGGTCTTGAAGACCTCCAAGGAAGGAGACTCCACACTCTCCCTGAGCAGCCTGTGCCAGGGCTCCCTCACCCTCACAGTAAAAGGTTTTTCATATGTTTAAATGGAACTTTTTGTGTTCCAGCTTCATCCCATTACCTTTTGCTAGATACAATAGAAAAAAGGGATGCTCCAACCTCCTGACACCCACCATTTAGATATTTTTAAATCTTAATGAGATCCCCCCTCAGTCTCCTTTTGTCTAAACAGCCCCAGTTCCCGTAGCCTCTCCTTGTATGAAAGATGTTCTGGTCCCCTGATAGATATAAGATGCTTATATTCTGTGTGTTTTAGAGCTTGCTCTTCTTCTTTTTTGTTCCCTATATCTGGAGTAATTTATTAGTGACTCAAGGAAAATAAAATCTCTTGTCACTAATCAGTTAAAAGTGCAGGTACCAAATTTTTCATCTCCAAGTGCACCAATTCTGTGCATTTAAATGGCTAAGTACACATCATTATCACTATAAGCCTTTTAGCCAAACTTTTCTCACTGTTCTCTCACTCTTTCTTAGAGCCATAAAGATTTTTCTGATATCCTTCCTCTCCTTTTCTTTAGTCTGACTCATTGATTACACATCACTAATGGATTTTTCTGTGCTTCAGTTTCTTCATGTGCGAAATGAGGAACATCTATTTTTGCTGTTTTTTCAAGGTAATAGAGGTATTAGAAATACTTCACCTAGTCATTGCTATGTTCCCATTTGTAGACAGCTCCTTTAATCAAACCACTGAGGTGCTACTTCTCCATGCTCTGAGGCACTGTAATTTGGTGTGTTCAAATACCTCTGCTATTCTAGGCTATCTTGAAAGAAGGGGAATGTACACTCCTATCTAATATTCAGAGAGGTAAGTTTTTCCAGGGAAGAAGGTGGATGGCTTGTTTGTAAATGGGATAAAAAATGCAAAACTTAGAATATCTTGAGGTACTGATTTTCAACAGAAAGAGCAGATATAAAATGTTACAATATTTGATTTTGATAGTTGCTTTGGTATTTCTTTGTGTGTGTGTGTGCATGCTATTGATACTGCTTTCATTACCTTATGAGAATTCTAAAGCAATGGAGAAATAGGCCTTTGGACTTGCTCATACATTACAGATTAAGACAGTCCTCCACAGAATCACAGACTGGTTGAAGTTGAAAGGCACTTCTGGAGGTGGTCTGAATCAACTGCCCTGCTCAAGCAGGGCCACCTACAGCTGGTTGCTTGGAATCATGTCCAGGCAGCTTTTGAGTACCTCCAAGGATGATGACTCCACATCAGGTTGCTGGGCAACCTGTGTCAGGGTTTGGTCATCCTCACAGTGAAAAAGTGTTTCCTGGTGTTCAGTGGGAATCTCCTCTGTTTCAGTTTGTGCCTGTTACCTTTGGTCTGTCACTTGACAGAGCCTGGCTCTGTCCTCTATGTACTCTTTCTTTAGGTATTTCTATACATGGATGAGATTTCCCCCCGATCCTTCTCTTTTCAAGGCTGAACAGTCCCAGGTCTCTCAGCCTGTCCTCATAGGAAAGAATGTTCAAGTTTCTTAATCATCTCAGTGGTACTTTTATGGACTCTCTCCAGTATTCCCCTGCCTCTTTTGTGCTAGGGAGCCCAGAGGTGGACTCCAGGGGTGGCCTTATCAACATTGAGTAGAGGGGTAGATCACCTTCCTTGACCTGTTGGCATCATTCTTCCTAAAGCAGCCAACAATAGGATATCATTAGCACTCAGAGACAGGAGCACAGCTGTGGCTTCACATATTCCTGTCCTATCAGAGTGCTGTGGTTCACTTCTTCCTCTTCACTTCTCCATGGTGGGATGGAGAAATGATGGGAAAGAGAACCAAAGGTCTTATGGAAATTCCCAAGAACAAGGAGGCTTGTTCATTGATTATGATCCAAGCAAACCCAACAGGACTACTCAGGGAAGAAAACAAAATCCACCACTAACCAAAAGCAGAACAAACAGAACACAAGAGAGAGTAGGATAGCGAGAAAAATGCAAATAGTCCTTTAAGACCACCTTCAACCCACCTCACCTTTCTTCCTGAGCTCAGCTCCCTGTTCCCAATTCCTCTACCTTCTCCCCACCTTAGCAGTGCAGGGAGAGAGGGAATGGGGGTTTTGATCAGTCCCTCACAGATGGTCTTTGCTGCTCCTTCCTCCCCAGAGGAAGAGGTCTCCTCATGTTCTCCCCATACTCCATCGCAGGGTCCCTGCCACGGGATTCAGTCCCTAATGAACCCCTCTGGTGTGAGTCCTTCCCAAGGACTAAATATAGATGAATGGTGTCTCTAATGGCCTCATCCATCTATAAGAAATTTCATTAATGCAAATTTAAAAAACGTTGTAGCTGCTGGTAACTGAAGAGAAGCCTCTGGTGAGAGAAAACCAGCCATACACATAGACTGAAAAGCATACAAAAATCTCAACAGCTCCCAGGATTTGTGAATACTTGCTGTCAGTAACTATAAAGAAAACAAGTCTGTAATACTATGTTTTTCTTGTTTAAAAAAAAAACATTTTAAAATGTGTTTAGAAGCTTGAGGCAGCCTTCATTCACATCATAGTTGGTAGTGATAAGACATGGGGCGGGAGGTAGCACAATCCCACTAGTGCATGGGCACATTGCTCCTTAAGGAAAGTGTACCACACTGTCCTATCAAAGAATGGTCAGGCTACATAGGTGGCCTGCACTTGGATGTATACTGCCTATGTGGACTGTGAGTCTGGTCTTAAAGGCAGCTTTGGCAAAGCTCAAAGAGTCGATGTTGTTCAGGCTTAACCCTGAAGGCTGAACAAACAAATTCAAAACACACCCTATGAACTCAGCCTGGTCCTCTCAAGTGTGTCCTAGGACCTAATCTGACATGGTCATTCATTGTGGCTGTGGCTGTTATGTAGGCTTGTTTCCTGTACAAACAGAAAGAAAGTCTCAGTCCTTGCTTCATGGGAGCCTTTGGGCTTGTCCATTTGGCCAAAGCTATGTGGACAACCTCTCAAGGAGACTATTCTTCCTTTCCTGTCTCCCTCCTGCAACTATCTCCAAGCCTCTGAAACGCCATGTACTCATCTCCTTTGTTAACTGCCTTCAGACTGCTCTTTAGACAGCACTATTTGCAGCTGAGTCTGGCTGTTCACCAGTAAGTGAATGTTATCCAAATTTGGGTTCAAAATAGGATGAATTACAAGCATTTCAGTTTCAATTTCAGTCTCTGTTTGTTTTTCTCCAAGCTGCATAATTGAGCTGCCATTTCTAAATCATTGTTCCCAGCTTCTTGTCACTTAACATCTCTAGCATTTCAAGCAGATTAATCTTGAATCCTTTATTGTGTAACTACATTTCAAATGGAAATAGCAGCAAATCCTAGATGTTCTGAATCTCATCTTTGCACCGTATGTAGCCAGTGTTATTCATGGGAAACAAAAAACGAGCAAGAATGAGTGACTAGTGCCTGCCTGAACTGAGTGGATGCAGATGGGGGAAAGAGGGAAAGGTGTTTCAATCTGTATATGCTGCTGAGCACATGTCTACCTAGCAGAACACTGAGAAACCATGATGTTAATAATCTGCTCTATGGTGCAATTGCTAGATTTTCTTCTTGGAGATGAAGGAGAATTCCATTTGACTTCTTCCAGATCCTCTGACTTTATCTATTCTGTTATTCAAATGAGCCTGATTTGCACAGAAAGCTATGGTTAGTGCATACATAGTTGTATAAATCATGGTAAAATTCAGCCTGGCTGAAGCAAGGAGGAATGTGGGATAAATAGGTACTGTGATGCATGTAGCATCAACAGCCTGCTCAGGAATTTAGTGAATCCATGGCTAACAAAATACAGTATGCCAGTACCAAATGGTGAACTTCATTTCCTTTTATATCTTCACTTTCTTTTTTCTTTTTTTAAGATATTCTTCCATTATCTCCTGTCTGTGGTTGAAAATAAGCCTGTCAAAAAAAAAACAACCCAGCATGACCTGAACAGGGCCATTTCAATACTAGACTCTTATGAACAATGTCATGAAGGGACAAAGAC
The DNA here is from genome assembly GCF_028858725.1 of Colius striatus. Classification (NCBI taxonomy): domain Eukaryota; kingdom Metazoa; phylum Chordata; class Aves; order Coliiformes; family Coliidae; genus Colius; species Colius striatus. Next base: position 80,290,794 of record NC_084759.1, read on the forward strand.
TCAAGAAACTTAAACTTACCTCATTGGGCCAGTGTATAGCAAAATGGAATCAAACGCTGAGTTTTGTGAAGTGAATGCTTTGAGCAGAGGAAGCAGTCTGTAGACATGTGTAAGATGATACATATGAAATAGGCAGAGAAGATACCATAACTTTGCTTGCAGAAATGAGGCCAAAAGGCACGAGCTCCTGCCTTGGTACTATTAAACTGTGAATCCTTAAAGACAGACCAGAAAATGGTTTAGAAAATACTTTGGCAAGATTTTGTTCCTAGTGTATTCTATGTTCTCTGTGAAGTCAGTCAAGGAGTGAAAAGCTGCCCCAGGTAGGCTGGTCTCTGAAAATGTATGGGGTAACTGTGAGGGGCTGAATTCAGGACTTTGAAAGATCTGTTTGTTGTTGTAGTGGAAAGACAACAATCTCTAGGTGAAGATTCTCTCCAAAATGAGATTTGGTGTTTAGGACAGTAAAAATGGACCATGAGTGTTTAGAAGGGTTTCAGATTCAGGTTGATGAATGTTTGGATTTCACCCACAGAAGGACGCAGGACACAGAAGAAACTTGACTGTGGAGTTTTCCCTGCCTCCCTTTAAAATTTTCCCTGTGGGGACTGCAGTCTCTGACTGCTGCTGTCACACACATGGTCTCCTGTGCTCTTGCTATCGCAGCCGCTGCTCACTTGTACCCCTGGATCACTCTTCACATCATCCTCTGCCCATTTTCCTGAACGTTCTGACCACCAACACACTGGGAAAAAAAAAAATAGTGGAATAGGCCAGGGCCAGCGCCAGCAGCCGGCCGTGCAGGCGACGGCTGTCTCCTGCTGCTGCGGCTGCACTGCAGAGCGAAGCCGCCCTGTGCCCGCCGCTGCGGGAGCGGCAGCGGCTGCACAGCCCTTGCGAGCGCCGGCCCAGACCCGCCACAGCTGCGAACGACGCTTCTGTCTCCCGCTCACACACATCTGCCTCGGCTTGGTTCGGCCGAAGCGGAGCGGGATCCGGGGGCGAGGCGGGAGACTGGGCGAGACTGTGCCAGCTGAATCTGCAGCACAGCTCTCTCACTCGGTCACTGCCAGTGCAGCCTCGGTCCCCAGACCTGGGCGCCAGCTGCCGCCGGGGTGCTCAGCCCGAGCACTCCTTCACAGGCCGCACCGCGCCGCTGACTCCCCTGTGGGTCGCGGCGACTGGGCGCTTTCCTGGGCCACCCACGCCTGCGACGACCCCGCACGCAACAGGAACTCCCGCGGGGCCTTTCCCAGTGCGGCGCGCCCTCATGACTTCCCCGGGCTGCCCTCCCTCCTTCCCTCAGAGCCGTGGGTGGCGGCTGCGGCCAGCGGCAGGTGGCGCTGGCGGCGGGCGGGCTGACGGTAGCTGCCGGGGCCGCCGTAGGCGCGGGATCGGGCCGGCATCCTGGTGCGGGGTAAAGCCGCGGCCGCGTTTTCGGCCGGAAAAGCTTCCAGAGCGCTGATAACAAATCAGACCAAACCAGAAAAGAAAATAATCTTCTGTCTCTGGAGCTGGGAACTTTGCAAGAAACCCACAGCTGGAATGCTCTCGCTGAGGAGAGTGATGATCAGCACCGGGTGAAAGCTGATGTGTTATTTTATACAGCTACTAAGCACGGACTTTAATTCTTTTTTAATCAATGAAAAAGTGAACCACCCGTTTTCATTCCTCGCAGCACGCAAAAGCGAGTCAAAAGGTGGGGAAAAGAAAAAGCCTCTGCACATGTTTGAGGAAATTAAAGTTCACAGCACACAGGGTGGAAATAATGGCAAGATTAAGAGAAAGTCCCATCCCACCCCCAGCTGACTTCTTGTCATCTTTGGTTATTTCTATTTGTTGAAACTTGTTTCAGTTGGGGATAGGCCCAACTGTTTCAGTTGGCAATGATGCTAAGGAAGTGGAAACCAGTTCTTGGCGTGTGTACTCCCATAAGAATGTAGTGGATTCAATACAGGGATGAGCCTGTATGGGGATCCCTGGCAGAGCTGTCTGCCTCAACAGGGATTTGATTCAACTGGAGATGCTTAATGTATGTCTTGCTGCAGCTGGGCTTGCAAGTGCCTGACATTGATTTTTCCAGCCAGAACTAGCTGTGTGCCAAATGGGATTCCATATGTTATTTACACTGTCGTTATTTTGAGACCTCAGGTAGAATGGTCCAAGGAACATGAGTTCTGCAACCAATGGTACTTCAATTTGGGTTCTACTGTCCCTGACTAGAGAAACTGTTGAGGAGTTGATGCCACCATCCTGAGACTTTGCAAAAGGCATCCTATCTGCTTCTGAGACAGAAATTTGTCTATCTTCTGAGTGGTGTTGTCCTTGTCAAAGAATATTGAGATTTTGTAGTAGTATTGGTGACATTTCTATCAGATTCCCATAGTTTTTCAGCAGACCTGAAGTCTTGTGATTGGCCTAGCTAAAAGAGAGAGAAATAGGAGTTATCTTTCACTAGTTTAGTATTAAAAAACATTTAAAATTTCAGCTAGATGGGGGACTTTAAGGAATAAACTTCAGAATATTTTTTTTCTATGCAACAGCTGAAAGTGAGTTAGCAGTAAGGAATGTGTCTTTCAGAGCAGCCCAAAGTATCAGGAAGGAGGGAATTTAAATAAGGATCACATTTTAATTAGTTATAATTTCTACAGTCTCTTCTGTTTTGTATAAAACTGTATAGAAAATAGGTGCTTTAAAATGAGCCTTACATTTAATTTCTATGCACTATTCTGTATGCTTGAATTATATGCATAACAGGACACAATGCAAGATGAGAAACCATGGCCAGACTTACCAATATGGACTTAATCAAAGACAGATTAATGAATCCTGTTCTCTGCTGTGTATAAAAAAAACTCCACATAATAATTGCATTACATTTTGCTTATGCCTCTCATGACAGTTCAAAAAATGCAACATTAACAAGAACAAGTTAGCTCTTATAGCTACATTATAATTTTTTTAACAAGGTTGCTTAAAAATAGATTTCTATAGGATTACATCAATCTTCTCAGCTGAGAGTGTTTATTGTAAGTTATAATATTGACCATGGAGTTGTAGGGGATGCTCACCTTTCTGTAGGCCTAAAAGCTGCCTGAGAAAAGATGCAAGAATTCATGATACAATGCAGTGTCAGCCTTACCTTCTCTGACAGAATCAGAAGCACATCATTATCATGATAGTGATAGTAGTCTCCGATTTCAGCAAGTAGGATGCTCCTTTCCTCCCATTCAGGTGAACCTGCCTTACAGTGCTGTGCCCTAGGCTCAAATTGCATTTTTCAGCTAGGATTTCAGGAGCAGCTGCCATAATAAGGCAGCTTTTTACCTGTAATGTAGCAGAGGCACACATTAACACTAAAGTCCCTTGGTGGCAGTAAGATCATTAACAAATCTACTCAGATTATTTCAAGGCTTCTTCTACCTCAGTTTTAACTCGTTGAAGAAAAGTTCCTATCTCCCGTTGGAAAATTCTTTTTCTTTCACTAGAGGGCACTGTTAAACAGAAAATACTGTATTTTAGCTCACAGATGAGAAAAGAGGCATTCCCTAAGAGAAGTTCAACTTTCAGCACCTGATTTTAACTCGATCTTTTTGTTTGTTTTGTTTAGTTGGTTGTTTGTTTTTTTTAAAACACTTTTCTATGCTTACTCTTCTCCACTGGGAAAACCTACTGGACCTAGTCACTCCTTCATGAATTAAACTATAGTGTGCACCAGGCTTGAAAAAGACTGAGGTGCCAACAGGCATAGAGTGGATAGAGTACTGGGTAAAGGGAATTTCCTCCACAAGTGTGGAGATGGCGCTCTCATTTTATTTGTGAGTGTTACTAATCATTGTTATTGCTTCAGTCCCTATTCTTAACCTTCATTTCAAGATCCAGAGAAAAACAGCAAGAGGCTTGCACAGTTTCATCCTGAAGCTTAATGCTATTCCAATGGAAAAAAACCTCAACATGCAACTTATGACAAATAATAAACACAGAAGATGTCTGCCTAAACAGCTGTAGAATGAGAGCTGCTCAGTACATGTATGAAGAAAGCTAGAGCTTTGACATGTTTACAGCAGACCTCTTCATCCTACTAGTATTAGCTTGCAGCATGAAACACCTTTATGTTGGAAACCATTTTGTGGTCCAGTGTAATTATCTGCTTATAAGAATGGGGAAAATTCCATTTGCTACACCACTTAGACTTTTTGTAAGAAATGTAATAATGTTTCCTGATATAGGGAGGAATAGAGGTGATGACCTAAGGCATGTATTGTTGAAAACAAGGATGTGTTTTTTCCAATACTGTCCATCTGGTATCTTTCATAACACAGTGTTAATATAACCAAGTGTGTAGCAGACCAGAAGCAAAAGCAACTGCTTCAGGGAATACAATAATGAAACCAATTTCACCAGTTTTGTTCTGAACACAGCAAGATTATAATAGACGGCTGATAGCCAACCCTCAGCAGTATCAAAGAAAGAAAGTAGATGAGGAAAAGATATAGACTGAGAACAAGATTTATGAATGCTGATGCTGAGTTCTACAGATTGAGACTGAAGAAGGCATGGATCAAAGGACTATGGAGAACTGCACACACCTATGGTTTGAAAATCATCTTGCAAAGCACTTTTAACCAAATGTATTTTTGAGTAGTCTGGCTTTCAGTAAAAAAGATGAAACTAATCACTTTGCATATATTTTGGTAGTTTAAAATTATATGCTACATATGCAACAAATTTTTGGAAGTGACTGCACAGGCACTGATTTTCTTGGAAAGCAGTATGGGCTGATTATTTGCTGAGTGAGGTGGAATGCCAAGACGAGGTTTATGATTCCTACTTCAGGAATTGGCTAGTTTCTCTGCTCTTTTCCTTTCCAGTTCCCTCATTGGGCTCCGTAGAGTAGCAGTTCCCAACATCTGATTTGTGAAGGATGTATTAACTTCCAAATTCATGGAACAGCTCAGACCCACAGCAAACAAATACTGTATGAGCAAGCACAGGTAGGGGATCAGAATAACCACAAAACTACAGCTGAAATGCAAACAGTAAATTTATTTTCCTTCCCTTACCAACCTGGGGATTGCTGAAGCAGTATCTTGGCAGAGGCACACAAGCAGAGATCACCAAACCTGCTGTTTTCCCCTGTGCTTCAAGGGTTCATGCAGACATAATGTACCAATGTGCTTTGATCTTTCCCACAGCAGGACAGGAGTCTCAAGCACATTCAATAGGATGCCCCTAAGTCACAGGACTATGTTATCTAAACATGGATGTTCTACTTGTCCAACATGTGAGACCAAACTACAGTTGGTATGATACATGTGTTTTTGGACATCTCAGCTCTAAGTCACTTGAGCTTGTTTACAATCCTCCTTGTCAATATTCTATTACTTTCCCACAAATACTCAAACTGAGGCTGAAGAGGAGAGTGCAGCAATACATTCCCACAGCACGTTGCTTACTCCATGTTGTGACCTGCACAGCCATAAGTGTAGAGGACAGTCTGTGCAAAGATGATCATCTCTACTCAGTTCTATGCTGCAAAACTGAGAGCCTGCTCAGAGGGCCCCCTTGAAGTCCTACATGGCAGAAGCCTATGGGCAGAGGAGCATGAATTTTTTTTCTATTCGCATCAATATGTACTGTACTGTACCGTACGAGGACACTGAAAGCCCCGAGCTGGTATTTGCAGGGCCACTTAGTGAAAATGAATATCCAAACCCTTTAGCTTCCCATTGGATCTCAATGGGCTGGTTTGTTTGAACTTCCTGTTCTGCTTCTCTTAATGGTGTCTGTGACACTAAGGCTAAGGGAAAGAAAGTGAAAAATAGCAAAGGAAAAAAGTAAAAGTGCAAGATCAGATAGGATCCTTCATTCATAGGACTCTTTTTAAGTGGACTACTAGATTACAGAGGTGTCATAAGTGCATGGTATATTACGTGGTCTCTTTCTCACTGTATGTCCAAGATTGCTTAAATGTTAGACTACAGTGCTTGGCTCACTCCATATATGAACACCCTTAAGAATGCTCTTGCTTGACCTGTGCATTTTCTGCATTCCTTTACCTCACTTTAGTAGATGAAGTTTGAGCAGTGTCCCACTGAATAATACATGTGTCTTTTAATAGCATTCAAGTGCTTCTTTGTGGAGGCACTGCCAGAAGCCAGCCAGAGCTGATGCTAGGCCTGTACATTTGTGACACCGAGACAAGTATGTAGGACTTGATTGCATGCAGGGCTTTGTCAAACTGTTTCTTGTGTGAAGAGCAAATGACACAGCTCTCTAAAGAGTCAGCAATTAGAGAATATCTCCCTTCTGTGCCTTCTTTTAGCTGAGCATATAATGTGTGTGTATGTGAAAAGCTGCTGAAATAGTAGCAGAAGGCGACATTGAGAAAAAATGAGGGTAACGTGGGACCATCAGCCTGTTTCATTTCTATCCGTTTTACAGGGACAGGAGTTAATTTTCATAGTTGATAGCAGTTACATCTGTTTTCTTTGCAGATTCCTCACCTTTTATTTTTCCTTCTCCATTTTTCCTTCTCTTTGGTCATAATTCATTTGGTAAAAGAGGAAAGTACTTGGATATATTTATTAGTACTATCTCCTCTGAAATACCACTGAATTATGATGACATTAACTGCAGAGACATGTTAACCTTTGGCTAACAGCCACATATTTTCAAAAGACATGCCCTTCTATACTCTCAAAGCGGTACCAATTTGTTCAGTTGTGCAGTAGACCCTGTCCCTCACTTGTATATGAGATGAGAAAGAGAAGGATCATTCTCTGTTACAAATTTAGCTGCAGGATGAGGAACAGAGAGGAGGAAAACGTACATATCAGATATATATACTTGGACGCATGCCACTGCAGTCTCTGCAGCACAGGCCACATGCCAAATCTCTTTCTTAGCCTGGTAAGGCAATCGATTAAATCAAGTTAACCACTGTATGATTCTAAACTTTTCTTCTTGCTGACTCCCTTTTATCTAATTTCTTTCCTTCCAGAAGGTGCTGCTACAGCTACTCATAGCATTCCTAACTGTAAAAGTGACAGAAATAGTGGGGTTTTTTTTATTAGGTGGAATGTATGACAGGAAAGAATATCTGCCTAGGACATTTTGCCCTGATAGAGATTCTATATGGTTATTATCAGTTGTGGCCTCCTACTCCTATTTCCTGACTGGTGTTTAACCAGGCTCTGTCCTCTTCTAAATGACTGGTAGAGCACGTGATATACTCATGTGATTGTGCAGCACAGCAACCAGTGCTAGTGAAGGAACTAATATTCTTCTAAGCTTTTGATGTCATGCCTAGTGTAACTGGAGAAGCTGACCAGTTCTTCAGAGGTCTGAGGTGGATTTGCTTGAAACTTTTCCTTGCAGTGAACTCTCAAAGACCAGAAAATTTTAAATTGAAGAGATGTCAGGTTTTATGAGAGTATAAATTAGGACAGTTAACGTTTTTGTCCTTAAATAATGGAAGCTGAAGGTGACTAGAGATGACAAAAAAAGGTCCATAATTAAATCTCCTTCTGCCACTGAGTCATTGCAGTTGGATTCATGTTTCCTTCTGCTTTCAGCCAGCTCAGTAGCTTCCTGGGTTGTGGCAAATTCTATGAAGTTTTCTCCAATCCATGGAAAGCTTCTTTTCTATTACTTCAGAGGCTGGAGCATCAGCACCCTACTTCTTCCAACAATCTCCCTACTTTGACTGCAGACACTCTCTTTTTTTTTTTTTTTTTTTTTTTTTCCAAGCCTCTTCTCTTTTTGTAATGCCTTGTAGACTCTGGAATTTTCTCTCACTTGCAGTTTAGTGACAAGGTAATATCACAGACAAGGTAATAAGTGCAGGTACATTTAAACTGGTTAATCCTGGATCAGAATTGTCTAAATTCTACAAGGACATCCACTCTGAAGTGAAATGAGGACATTCTTGAGTGGTGATAGCTCCCACGACTACATTAAATCTTCATTCTACACGGAAATTCTTAACATTCTTCAACCCATGATCCCAAAATCTGTGGTAGATGGCTGTGGTAGATGGCTCCCCTAAGTCCCATGGCAAGATTATTTTTTTACCTTGGTCTTGCTGAGTAGGACTATTTTATGAGAATGATTTTTCTCCTCTCATTTCCTCTCTGTTTGAAACTTCTCCTGATGCTTTCCTTAAGCTAGAGGAAGTTGTCAATCATTTTTCCGCTGTCCTCTGTGGTTATAGTTATTCCTGCTGTGTAGTTCAATGCTTACTATCAAACATTAACTAACAGAGCGACATTTATAGCAGTTCCACGTGGCCCACCTACTGCCGTTTTGAGTCCCTAAATCTGTTGCTGAGTGTGCAGAAAAGCCTTGGTATTGATTTCAACTATATTGAGAAGGAACTTATTGCAATAAGGCTTTTTTTAAAATGTTTTTTCCAGAGAAGAAAATGAAAAACCCATTTTTTTTAATAGAAAGAGTATGCATCTCAAATATGCAATTGGAAACACAATCAAATATAATTTATTCTTTAATCTTGATATTCTGGATACAGAAATTTTTCAAATGTGTTCCTGGGGCAATGAATTCAATCTTGTATCTTGCCCTTTGGAGGAATAATTTGTAGTGACAAATACAGTTTCTGAATTCTTCCAGTTTAAAATTTCTATTCTAGAAAGGGAATATAGAGGTTGCATTTGAGTAATAGGAAAACAAAATGGAAATTTATCAGCTGACCAGCAATTGTCTGACTGGAGTTGCAGGTGAATTCTTTATTCAGCACCTCAGCATTTTTGTGGCAATTTAAGCGAGATCTCTTCTTATTTTCCCATTCTGTCTAAAAACCGTTCTGGAACTGATATATGCTTGGGGATCTGGTTGGCTTTGTAAAGGGTGGTGGCCCAGTCATGAAGTGAATGATCATGTCAATCTGGAGAGCAAGTTTTGATTTGAATAACAGTAATTTTTTTTAAAAAAAGGTCCTAATAAAAACTTATTACAAAAGCAGGCCATGATATTGTATTTAATTCAAAAGCCAAATGTGACCCACATTTTCTTTCAGGTTTCCTAAGGGAGCTTTAATTCTAAAAATAGTCTTCAAGCTGAATTTGCTTAAGGACATGGTTATGATGAATATTTCAGCATTACCTGAATGTTGATCTTTAACCGAACAATAGAGACGATAATGGTTCAGAAATTGTTTCAAATATAACAAAACATAATGTTTGGATAGCTGTATCCTCTTCTTGCTTTATTTAAAATTAGCAATGATCACTGAAATAGATTTTTGAGGGAATTTTGAGGGAACATTTTGAGGGAATTTATAAATTTTGTTTTGTTTACAGAGTACATTTACTAACCTTCCTTTAGCTACACCTTTTTTCTTTTTTTTCAGAACAGCTTGTAATATTAAATCAGAAAACAGAGTAGATTTATGTTGAGCAAGGCTATTTAATTTATTTTGCAATTTCTTTTTCACTTCCTTGCATGATGAAAATGCAAAAGTGTTCAGTTTTACAAAATGCTTCAAAGTTCAAGTCAAACATAAGAACCTCAAATGTCTGAAACACAGATTCACAAGAAATGATAGTTTGAGTATCAAAGGTGATGGACACCTGCGATTGCCACAGATTTTATCATTCATATGATTTAAGACTTGTGAAAAAGTAGCTGCTGTAGAAGGTGTGGATTGGCCTTGTGGAGAGTCCTGGGTCTTTTCCCTCGCTTTGCAGGTAGAATCCATCAGCATTGTCCAACTAAAACACTGGATTCCAGGGTTCTATCTCTCTCCTACTAGTATTTAAAGCTTATAAATTGTGTGAAGCATTGGTTTCATTGAACTTTTTAAACCTTTACATTAATAAATGCTATTTGAGAATTTTTATGAACCCTTTTAGAGTTGTGGGCTTTGATCCTGTCACTGTGCCAATAACCAACTCAATTAATGTTGTTAAGATGGACACTGCTGTCAGAAATCTTGTGCCTCAAATTTAGAGTTTGATCCCACCAAGAGCTTATGTTTGGCTACTAAGTAATAGATTGAACCCATCTCTTATTTGAGGTGGAGGTTTTGATCAGCTCCTTTCATTCTGTTCCCTTCTACATATACATGTATATAAATTTAAGCTAAACCTGGTAATTATCTCTCTTGACTGATTATTTTGGGGGCGATGATGCGAGAGTCATAAGCATTCATTTCTGTAGTGTTATCTCACTCCACCTCCTCACCATGTGTTAAATTGCTATGGTATTTTTGTTCGTCTCTTGTCTAGTCCTCTCCACAGCCTTCTCTTTTCTCACCATGGACTTACAAGCTTATAAGAACCGAATCTTTGCTTTTTTCTCTTTTTTTTTTTTTTCTGTCTCCTTTCTAACTGAATGTGTGTGAGTGAAATGAGGGAAGAACATTGGACTGCTTGCTTTGCGTTGGTGTTTACTATGAGTCATAACAACAGCTTGGTGCTCTCGAAAACTTTTCGGGTGGGAGAATCAACAGCGTGGATGCAGCAAAAGAAACAGCAGAATGTACTGTACTTGCAGTTCTCTGACTCAAGGACAAAATTGTGGATGATGGGAATGCATTTCAATAGAGGTTTGCACTTGCTCATGCTTTGGATATATAAAATTTCTGCTAAGGAAGCAAATCTATTTGCTCAAAGTTTGCCCTGCTTGCACTGGGACTGGACTTACTGGGAGGGATTTTGGTGGCAGTTGACTTTTCATAGAGCTGCCTAAAATAGGCTTGGTGTGAGAAGTCTGGAATGATTATTTTTACATTGGCAGTGCATAGAAACTTAACAATAGATGACGTATTTGTCATACTGCTCTCCAGTTATTTGCCTGGAAATACCCAGATTCGGACAGTTTAAGAACTATTGAATTGGAATTACCTTGTTCCTTAACTGCTCACAATTTCTTACAGCTATACCAGAGGCAAGGATTTGTCCTCTGCTGGTACAGAACTGAGCATAAATTGGGATCTTAAATGACTTGTCACATGAAGACTATGCTGTCTTGATTTCTAGTTGATGATCAACTATAGAATACTCTATCCCCTATTAAATGACTGAAACAAACAGTAAGGGACAATACTCAGCCCTGCAGCTGAAAGTCTATTTATCACAGCAATAAATGAGACTCCGGGTCACTTTCTTGACATATAGTGCTGTTGGACAATAATTTCCTGACTTGTCTGTGTTCAGAAAACTTAGTGGTGTTACATGCATCTTCCAAACTTGGTTCCCGTTCCAACACTTGGCATAGACCACAGGGAGAACAACAGATATTAACACATGATGTTAGGGTATTAGAGTAAGATAGGTAGTACTGTGCATGTGAATCAAGACAGGAAGAAAACATCAGGATAAAGCAGAGGGATACAGCCTAGTCATTCCAAATGCTCATCATATACTGTGGTTTCCTGTGTAATATTTTTAAAAAGTGTTTGAACAAAATTGCCCACACATAGTGGGAAAAAATGCTCACTAGACAAAAGGTCTCTATATTCAGCTCTGCTGGATGGTCAGTACATACTAGTTCTGCAAGCCATACCATTTCACTGGTGGTAATTTAACAAGTGAATAATGAAGTTGGTTGTGATTCAATCCCAGCTGTACAAATCTACACCTGGCTGGACAATAAAGCAAGGAGATGTGGGCTACACTTGTCATTATAAAGATTCTTTCAGATTGGTGACTGTGCAAATGATCTGCCTTCATACAGAAAATATTAATCAGGAGTCCCAAGAAGCTATTACTTTTGTAGCAGAATAATGGTTGTGCAATGTGGAACTGCAAAACTCCATGGAGCACATGAGAAATTATTGCCTGGCATATCATGATACTCATGGTACTTATGGACAGATGCAAGATATTCAAGATACTTGTGGATACAAAAGGAAAATAATTGCACAAACTTGACTGATGAAAGAATATGTAAGATAACAAGTGATTTGTATCAGTAGCAACAGAATTGATATAGGTACGTGGAATTGTTAATTGTAAGCAAGAAGCCATCTGTAGTATTGATCCAGAACATACTGTATTAGAATCTCTTTTCAGTAATAAGTTTAAAGAGGCCTGGAACTAGAAATGTCATTGACTAATTAAAACTATCTGAGCTGTTTTTATTTCACAGTTAGGTGTCATTTTTGAAAAAAGTAAAATAGACCAAATGCTGAGATAAGTATCAAGTTCTGAGTCCAAAGGCAATTATACTAATGCCAGAGTCACACCTGAGTGTGGCTGATCTGAACTACTTATAGCGGCCAGGCAGAATCAGGGTGCATGTGAGGTTAATGACTGTGATGAACCTCCTCTCAGATGTTTCATTGTTGTCTAAATATTTAACAGAAGAAAAAAAAAAAATGAAAACATGACCTCTGTCAAAATAGTTCACCTCCTGTGAGCAGGAAACATCACATAGCTTCTTAAATCAGAATAAAAATGTGTCTGGGGATAAATTTTTGGACCATGTTAAAATGCTCATTCTACTCCAGACCTCATCTATGATCCAGGGTGCAAAACCTAATTGCAATCCTGCATCAAGCCTGTAATTTTTTCTCCCCACAAAATATTGTGTAGAAAAATGTCTTATCTTGATTTAAATAGAGTGGACAGTAGTGTGCATTTCTAGTAAGCTCTCCTCAGAAATTATTTGCCCTACAGTTGCATTGGTATGCTATGTTTCTAGCTCAGATTTCTGTCTGATATTCATTATGCTGAGATATCTATCAAAAGTGTCTTCCTAATGGTTGTGCTTCTCTACTCTGATCAAGTGGGCTAATTAAACATTCTCTTGGATAGATTAAATCATTCAGTCATAGTATTATATTTTCTGAACTTGTGTCTTTCTTGCAGGTTTTCTTAAGTCACTTCCAATTCTTCACTTGCAGTGTGGACACCTGCATTTGTCACAGCAGTGCATTTGGAGCTTCAGTTCAGCCAGTAATCTACCATGATTCCCATCATCCTTCTAAATTTGAGTTTAGAGTCCTCCATTTATTATGTACCTTGACATATGAGTTTTTTTTAAACTAGATTTGTATTTGGTTGTATTAAAATTGATGTTCCTTAAATGAACCTATTTCCCCAAAGCCATTCAGATCAACGTGATTTTTCACCACAATTCTTTTGCACTCTGTTACCCTTTTGCCAAAATATTGGACATCTTCTTCTGAGTTATTCATAACGACATATGTTCTCATGAGAAGTCATGATCAGTACTGAAGTAATCCCTACCAGTCTTGGCAAAAAGACTGTCACAGCATAGTGGCCTCACCGTTATAGCTATTGTTGAGACAAGTCCATCATCTGATCTTCACTCTCTTTAGTCCAGTTGTACATTGTGCTATTATTCCTTTTTCATGTGACACAACTAACTAGTTTATCTCAGTGTTTGTAAGAAGTTTTAGTAGCATACTTACTTTTAACTGAAACATAAATTAACCAAATATATAATCCCATCAAAATTTAAGATCTAATTTCCATAAAACAGTGATTATCATTACATTGTGGCTATCCTCTAAATCAGTCCCTTTACTGTGATGATAACGCACTAATTGACATGGACTTACCCAGGCCATCGTCTTTATCATTTTTTTATATTGCTAGCTCACTTCTAGCCTTTTTCTTAATAACTTGAACAATCTCTAAGAATTATTTTAATTACAGATTATTTTTAGTGTAATAAATCGAGAATAATAAAAGATGACAGTTATGCCAGGCAGTGAAGAAACATTAAGTTGCACAGATCCCATCTCCTAAATGGTTTACCTTCTCAGTGGAAGAAAAGGGTACTGCACGGAGTGAACCATGGAGTGGAAATTACCATGTTAATTCCAAAGGCAAGGTAAAAGCATTACCTTTTATCAGATCAACTAACATACATGGAAAAACTAGTTGCTCCAGCCCTGAAACATAAATAACAAACTTTAAAAGGAAATAGGAATTTAGAGAAAATGGTTTACATTTTAGTTAATGTTAAACTTGTTTAAATGTTTAATGTTTAATTTTTAGTTCATGTTAAAACACATGAGAGAACCTGATAACTGGAAAAGAAAGAATATTGATAGGGATTGAAGGAGGGGAAGAAGTAATTAACTAGCTGGTTTCTGTCCAAAAGCAACATCTACATGGGAATTTTTGTGCCTGGGTGAAAACAGGCAGCGAGATACAAGGAGAGAGTTGGTTTCACATGCGGCAGTCTGAGGACAAGAAGAGCTGAGAACAAGACCCACTGCCAGGGAGAACAGCAGCTGGCACTGACTTGGCCAATGACCAAAGTGTTGGAAACGTTTTTGCTACTGTCTTCAAAGACCTTTTACCAAGAAAAAAAAGTGTATTCTAATGGTTGTTTGGGATACTGCAGGAAAAGCTGAATTTCTTGGAAAGATCATGAAAGTTGGAGGAGAATCCAGATGACTGGAAAATCAAAAATTGCACCTGTTTTACAAGGAAGAAGATCCATGTCAACCTTGTCTCAGCACCTGGGAATATTATGGAGCAAGGACAGGAAGATGACTGTGGCAAATACATGGAAGACAGGGCTGCTATTCAGAGGGACCAAGACAGACTAGAGAAATGAACTGATAAGAACTTTAGGAAGATCAAGAAAAAGAAATGCAGTCTCATATTTGGAAGGGATAATCTGATATGGCAATAAAGGCTGGAAGACAACCGTCTCATAGTCCATGTAGTCAAGAAGTTGAATAAAGGAAAGATCTTTGCAGAAAAGAAGGACAATAGCATATTGGGCTGTGTTGTTACAGGATTGTATCAGTCCTGGGTTATATTTGCTCCTCAGTACAAGAGAAGCATCCACATACTGGGGTAAGTCCAGTAAAAGGCCACAAAGACAACTAGGGAAGAATCTGTCATATGAGGAGAGGCTGACAGAACTGAGACTGTTCAGCTCAGTGAAGAGAAGGCTCAGGGCAAATGTCGTTGATGTGTCTGAACACCTGATGGGAGTGAGTAAAGAAGGTGGAGCCAGGCTCTTCTCAATAGCGGAGTGAGAGGCAATAGACACAAATAGAATATATATGGAATTGCATGTAAATACAAGAAGAAAATCTTTTTACTGTGAAGGTGGTCCAACACTAGCACAGGTTGTCCAGAGACGTTATAGAGTCTCCATTCTTGAAAGTACTCAAAACCTAATTGGATGTGGCCCTGAAAAACCTGCTGCAGCTGACCCTACTTTGAGCAAAGGATTGGACTCTCGAGAGATGACCTCCAGCCTTAGCCAGTCTGTGATTCTGTGATCTCTGGAATCCAAAGACCTGTTCTCTACCAACTTCCTCTTGGATTGTGGTTTGTTCTATTGCAGTATCTTCTCTGAGACAGTGCCCCAGCTATTTTTTATCAAAATTTGTAACTGTCCTGTGTCCAATCTCATGGACTTTAAAAATGTTAATTCTTTTTGTTGTTGTCTAATCTCCTCAGTAATTTGGGACAGTCTGGAGATGCTTGCATCAATGTAAAACCAGAAAACACCACTCTTTCTTCACGAGAAGAAAACATTTATTTTTTAATTAAATAATGCTTTTTTTTTTTTCCTTAAAAGGCAGTCAGCTAGAGACTTATGTAGAAAATCGTCTAAGTCAGTATTTTCCCAAAACTGGAGACACCAATCCCTGTGATATATTTCCCTATCTGCAAAACTTCTTACTATGAAAGACTACAGAATGAGATCTCTTGTTGTTATGTTGGTGTTTGTAGATAGTTGGCCAGTGGGAATTTAAAGCATAAAAAAGGGAAGACAAAATGATATTACCCTTCCAGGTGACTGTTTCCCTAATTGTCAGTTTTTGAATGTTTGCTGTGTTGATTTGATCATATCCTACCTCACATCATCAGACCTGTGATTTGATAAGATTCCAAAATTTGATGGTCTTCAATTGGTCTAATGGATTTATGGATTCACATGCAAAATAAAGTATAAAGTAAACTAACCACTGAGAGTTGGAACTATTACTGTAGGCTGCTAACCATATGTGAGAGCAAAGTGCGTGACTTTCATATAACTACAATGAGTCAGAGGTAGCCCACTCTGTGTACTGCAGTGACACTTCCATTACATAAATTAATAAAAGCTGAGTGTTTGCAGTGCTTTAGATGGTATTAACCATAATTCTCTGAGAATAAAGGTGGTTTCTGTTTAAAGCACCTTGATTCACTTACAGTGTGTGGTCTGTCCCTTCAGATTGTTAATGATTGCTGCATTTGAATTAGGCCATAAAGGAAAAAAAATATGCAGATACCTTTCAAATATACGAATTTCACATGTAACTGAAGTCACTGAAAATGACATTTTGTTATGTCCACTGGCTTGCAACATAAAAATCTAAATACAGAAATAATTAAAGGCTTGCTTGTAATTTCACTAAAATAAGTGCTAAGATTCCTGTAGTGTCTGATGGGAGCAAGATCAGACCCTAGTTGTCCTCAGTCACTGTTAAACAATATAGAAAGCCATTGCTAAGTGATTAGGAGATTTGGGCTTTTGCATTTTTAATTCTATGAATGTTTTGGTTATTATAATATATTATATTTTTTTTAAACTCTTGATGCATATTGTTATGTAAGCCCTGTATCTCATCATGCAGCAAACATATACTGGTGGTCAATGTAGTGCGAAAATACATTGGGTCTAGAAATTAATAAGCATACACAAATTTTTTTATTTTGCAAGTATTAAATGAATTGTCATTTTTTTTTCCTCTAACAAAAACCAAGAGCAATTTATTTTCATTGTAAGTAATTGCTGTGTAACAACCTGCCTCCTCATGAATACTAGTTTTCAAAATAATGCCTGTCAAAAATGAGTACTTAAACCTTTCTGATGTTTCCTTCTGAAAAAATGGACTGTATCAGTTTTGTAAAGGATGGAGAAGTAATGAATTCAAGCAAACAAAGAACAATAACAAAAAAATTCCTGCCACCACAGACGCAGCAAACTGAGGAATCAAAACCTGAGCTAACAGAATGGCATTCAGAAAGCAGGAGGTGAAATTCACCACACAGTTGTCATGGTTTGACATGATGCTGTTTCTGGTAAGGGGAAGGGACTGTAAAGATGGCTCCTGTAAGAAGATGCTTGAAACTCTCCCGAGCTCTGAGCCAGGCCCACTGCTGGGGCTGAGCCAATTAGACGTCTCCATGATCACTTTCTAAGAAGAAGCTGGAAGAGGAGGCTTCTTCCTGTTCCTTTTTTCTTCTTCTTCTTCTGAATGATGGTAGTGCAGAGTGGGAAGAGAGAGAGAAGCAAACATGCGGACTCCAAGGTCAATGAGGGAAGAGAGGAGGAGGTGTGCTGGCGTAGAGACTCCCCTGCATCCTGTGGAGAGGACTGGTGAAGCTGAGATTCGTTTGCATTTCATTAAAGACCCCGCATCAGGGGCAGTAATTTTCTTCATTAAAGATCCTGTGCCAGGGGCAGTGACTATGGCCAGAGGAGGCTGTGTCCTGTGTGAGGGACCTCATAGTCACAGAAGCTGTAACTATGTGGAATAACCCATGTCAAAGGAGCTCATTAAAATTATGGCTAGAAGAAGCCGTGTCCCATGGGAGGGACCTTGTATCTACAGAAGTATCTGTGGAGAACAACCAACACCAGAGACATTTACTAAGCACTGTGTCATGTGAGGGACCCTGTATCGGCTGGAGCCGCAGCTGCTGGGAAGAACCCAGACCAGAGAAGTTCATTAAGGACTGTGTCCTGGAAGGGACCCCGTGTTGGAGCAGGGGAAGAATGCCAGGAGTCATCCTCTTTTGAGAAGAGAGAAGCGACAGAGCCCATCTGTGAGAGACTGACCACATCCCCCATTCCCTGCCCCCCTGAGTCGTTGACAGGGGAGGAGTTAGAGATATTGGGAGCAGTGAGCTGGGCCTGGGAAGAAAGGAGGGATGGGGGAGGGAGATCTTAAAGTACTGGTTGTAATTTTCTCATCATCCCACTCCATTTTTGCTTTTTTGTTCTGTTCTGTTTCTTGTAGGTAGTAGAATACACTTTCCTTACTTTCATCTCTAAGTCGAGTAGTGGAGTCTGTTTTGCTCAGAACTGTACTTGGCAGTGAGCCCTCCCTGCCCTTGTCTCAATCCACAACATCCTTTGTTAGCTTTTCTTTCCTCCCATTTCGCTGCGGCCTCTGCCATCCTGAGAGTGGAGGTGGATGGGGGCACTGAGCAAGAGACCATCATGGTACTTCATTGCTGGCTAGGCAAAACCACAACATTTTTGGTGCCCAACATGAGGCACAAGGCTTAGAGCACTGGAGATGAAATTTGAGATAAGGATATTAATTGGTATAGGTAAACAAGAACTGCTGCTGACTGATGAATTTTTCTGTGGTTGTACCAATGAAGGGATGAAGGGTGGATTTTTAACACCTCCTTGAAAAGTAATTTGTGAAGGCGAGGGGTGGAATGCAGATACAGTACCTCTCCCACAGGACACAGTTGTGTCTTACTCAGCCATGCATTTTTCTGGGGCTCATCATGCTAAAACAGAATAGAATTAAACAATTTAAGTTCCCAGAGGTTGTCTCTAAATTGATACTGTTTCAGTTTGAGTATATTTCAGGTGTAAAAAAATCCCTCTTTTTATATCTGGCCTTTCTTTTTGTCCTCATCTTCTCTAATTTTTTAATGGTAGGACAAGGGGCAACAGGCGTAAGTTGGAACATAAGAGGTTCCAAAGAAACACAAGAAAAAATTTCTTCACTATGAGGGTGACAGGACACTGGAACAGGCTGCCCAGGTGGGTTGTGGAGTCTCCTCTGGAAACTTTCAAACCCACCTGGATGAGTTCCTGTGTAACCTACTTTAGGGGGCCTGCTCTGGCAGAGGGAATTGGACTAGATGATCTTTTGAGATCCCTTCCAACCCTTAAAATTCTGTGATTCTGTAATCTTGTTTTCTGATGCTTCTGACCACTTGAATTTCTGCAGTGACCTTTCTGTAAGAGAACCACTCCCATCAAAAAGTAGTTTTTATGACTCATGCAATGAGCTTCTACTTATTCAACCAACATAATTTAATATTAAACTTGTACTCTGTGTACATTTGTGTAGACAAAACTACCAAAGCTCACAGATTATCCAGGTCTTGACTTTTGTGTTCTGATCAGTCAGAACTGAATTTACTTTGTGTTTTAGGTGGCAAGTAGGGAAAGGTGTATGTCTTCATTATAATAGACCTGGAAGTCGATGTGGTGTCACCACTGTGCAGGAATGTGCCATTGAGATAACTTCTTTGTTGCACCCTGTGTTGAGAAGCGTTAGTCACTTGGACCATATTTTATGTGTTACTGTACTTAAAATTGAATAGATCCCTGTTGGCTCCACATATTCAGTTCTTCATGACTTGATGAAAAACAAAAATACAAACTGCAGCAGACAACACATATTTTCGTGTGTTCAGTTTCCACTTTTACAAAAAAGTGGTGCTTGGAAATGTATCCTGTAGATAATGAGGGACAGCGACAAAGGTTATATTGGGAAGAGAAAAAAAGGTTATATGGACTTGGGAGTTGGAAGATAGGAGGAGTGATATTCTCTTGCATAATTTTTATATCAATTATACACACTTACAACCCATACTGGTAAATTATTAGTTTTCTATAAGTAGTTTCTAGGATACACATGAGCATATCCTCACACTGGAAGTACTCTAGAAAGTCTGGAGAATCTAGATGGAGGGATAGGAAGCATGAGAAAGCTGTACTTTCCAGATATTGTATAACAGGTTATAGCCAGAGCCAGTAATAGATCTTAAATATCTTAACTTTTATTAGATATGTAATCCACTAGATGCCACTTAATTAGGTAATATTAACACATTTGATATGGACTGATTTATCAGCTTCTTCTGTGATCCTTTAGCATCCAGTACGTTTACTCATGTTTACAGTGAGCCAGAATTTTGCAGCTTCAGATCAAATTGGATATTGCTGAAATATGTGCTAGAGGAAAGTCTTATATTAGTATTGCTGACATTGGACAACTATAATTCCTGTCAGGATGTTTAACTCACTCACTTCTAGGTTAAGAAATGAACTTTTTGAAAGGTAGCTTAGGTGTAATTTTCAAAGCTGATCTAACAGGAAATTGTATGGAGCACTTTTACACATGCCTGGCATCATATAGAGATTAATTAAATACCTGTGAAATCCTGCAGTGTTCAATGGAAGGGCACAACATTAAGGTTCTACTGTTATGCCGTGCCTCAGGTTACTTCTGCATTGATAGTTTAAACTGAGAAAGATTTGCTTAAAATGGTCAGCATTTTAATTTTTTTTAGTACAAATTATTATTTAGAAGTGCATCTGCAGGAAGCATTTAGCAGAAATTAGATATAACATTCCTGCTAAGAGGAAATGAGAAACCGCATACATTGTTTATTGAAGATACTTCTCTGGAAATCATAATTCAACACTATTCCTGTCAAGTAGGAAGACTGCCTGTGATTTTGCTCGTAATGTGCTTGTAAACTTTATCCATTGATAGAAAGGGCATCCCAGCACCAATGGCAAGGGAAAGCAACTGGATAGGGAAAGAGTGGCTGCCAAGCACAGAGTAGAAGGCACTTCAGACTGTGCCACAGGAAAGAATCAAAATAAAAACCAAATGTAGTATGGGAAGAAAACATGAAACTCACTGAGGATGCAGTGGCTTAAATCTCCATCCAAATAAAACAGCTTTTTTTTTTTCCCATGAAGGTCTACAGGGTTAAGCTGTTTTTTTGCTTACCAGTGTATGCTTCTTACAGTTTGTGTGTATTCTTAGACGTGATTAAGCCATTTTTACAGTCCCTATTGGCACAAGTGTTGGTTGCCTGGGGTAGATATGGTGGAATTTTTGGAGAAGTGATAAGGATTGCTTATGTTTATAGCCATTCAGCTTTGAGATAAACTGAAAAGATAACTGGTAAAACATGTCTTTTTGAATTCAGTAGTTACAGATGTATTCCTAATGCGTGGGTTTAGTAGCAACTTATTAGGAAGGAATACTCTCTCTCGTGTTTGCTTTACTTGGAGACTCAAGGAAATAACTCTCTTTGTTTCAAACTTCTCAGAAGCAGACATGACTTGAGCAGGGCCTTTCTGACCCCAAACACCTTCCACACAGCCTGTTTTCTGATTTATATTATCAAAGTTGTTCAAGTTGTTCACTACCAAAACCTTTCCATGCCAACTAATTATTAAACTGAGAACACAATTTCCAGCATAAGCTGGAATATGGATCTTTGGAGAAAACAGAATAAAGAATGACAGAAAAAAAGATCCATAACTCTGAAAGGTCTGCCTTCTTTCAAGCCAAATAAATGAAAGCACCTACAGTCACATTTTTCTGGTATCCATAGTCCAAAATATTCAGTCTAGGTGGATTTCATTTCAGCCTAAAAATACACCTGTGAAATCCTAAATAGAAGTAATCTAATTTTCATAGTCATCTGAAATTATCGTAAAGGTTATGTATACTTGAAAACAGTCCTTGCTTGTGGAATTCAGGCTCCTTGTTTAGGACACTAAATAGAGGAATGATATCCTCTGCTTACATAATTTTATTTTCATATATATTAGTACTAAACTTTATCCATGTAAAGTAGTAGCTAGTTTTTCTGTAAATTAATTCTGTGTTCATGCATGGTTTTTTTTTTTCATTATATTCTCCCATATGTTATAATATACTTCAGTTCTAACTGCTGTAAAATTTGGGCTATTTCACTGCAGGGAGAAAATATCTTTGGTCTCTCACAGCAATGAACCGTGGAGTTAGTGACTTGCCACTAAACAACAATAATGATGTATTTGACTTTATTTTTCTGCTTATGATTTTCATGTATTTTTTAGAATTATTTTTTTCATGGCAATAAATCTCATTTGAAGTTTTGAGGTTTCCAGTTGGTTGAGTATTGCCCTGTACCTCTCTGCAATGCACATCTGAAAAGAAATGGGAAAATCCAGGCAAACTCTGCCTGATCAGTGCTGTAGGAAGTCTCATTGGTAAGAAGTGTTTGGGAGGTATTAAGTGGTGAAACTGATGACTTTACAACCCATGGAAGAAGACAAACATCTAGGGGAGGGAAACCTCAGACTAGTGAAGGTAGAGACATCCAAAATAAGACCAAGCACCCTGTGTCTGGTTCTTTTCCATTACTCTACAGAGATTTTGATGTCTTTTGATGCCTTTGCCTTGTCTAAGCTGGAGGAAGGGAAGGAGAAGAAAACTGCCTGTCTTCAAGTGATATACTTTCCTGATCAGGTGTGTATTTTTCAGAGATGGTGCTCAAAATTTTATGTGCTGTGGGAAATAGTAGCATTCCAGAAATTTAACATGAATAGCGTGATATTTCTGGTTAGGAGAGACTGTGTGAAGAACATCTTCTTCCATTTATGTGTTTTCTCTTCGCCACGCAAGTGCATTTCTGGGCAGTTTCCCTCTGGTGAAGGCACTTCTCAGTTGATGATCAGTACAAGTGTAGTGTGTTTCTCAGGGAGGTTTCACTAGTACTTCTTTCTCACAATAAATATGTGTGTTTGGATTTTTCCAAAGATGTAAAAACAATTTATTTAAAGTACCTGATTGTTCTTTGTGCATAGGTAAGAGGGAGGAGAAATATGGGAATAGGAATAGATGCAAAGGAAAGTAGGACTCATTCAAATGTGTCTTTGACACTTTATGGCATGTACTCTTAGCTTTATGAATTTAAACTTTTGTCTTAATATAGCCTGTAATTATTCCTCAGGGTACTTCAATTACAGAATGCCTATTTAAAGTAACTAATGAGCTATGTTTGACAATTTTGTGATTCAAGTTCTATTTGCATTACTGTAAGGCTATTGTTATTTTTTCCTCTTCAGTGAATATTTCCCAAGAGTTTGATAAAACAATTTTCTTTCATGATAAAGTCAATTCAGAAAAAATCTTTATATGCACAAGCTTACATAAATTTGGTACACATTAAACCAAAAATTAGACAAATTGTGCTTTTTTCTTTTGATTTAAGTGCCATTGTTTGCATTCTAAGGGCTAAGCACTATTGCAATGTAAAATAATAAGAAGCTACAAATTATTGATTAGAAACATTTCATTGCATTGAAAGCTCATTTTCAAGATGGATATATTTAATAGCATGTGTGTATTGTGGACTAAGTAGCACTTTGCTATGCTCATGCAAAGCAATGTCTGCTATGTTTCCTATGACTGTAATTGGGAAAAATACCTTATAGTGAAGCTAAAATCCCTTACTGGATGTGTTTGTGTACTATACATCATATGTGTTGCATTAGCTCTTATCTTCTTTCCTTCAAGTAGGTCTTTCTCAGACTTTCTATCAACCTAATGACAAAATTACTAATGGTCAAAGTTGTGTGTGCATAAGTGATGAGCATTGGTAAGGATGGTAAGAACCACATAACTCTGCTGAACATCAGAAAATGTTTTGAAAATAGCTATCTTCATTTCTGTAGACCATGTAAGATATTCTCTTGTGGCTTTATTTCTGATCTCCCCTTCCTTCCTTCCTTCCTTCCTTCCTTCCTTCCTTCCTTCCTTCCTTCCTTCCTTCCTTCCTTCCTTCCTTCCTTCCCAGCAGGGCATAGAATAAAAAAACGAGACTATGACAGCAGAAAATAAGTTTGATTTTAAAAATGCCATTTAAGGCTCTGCTGGTGTGTCAGTAACTGGCTGGCTCTGCTTTCCCTTTTAGTACTGACAGGAGGATATGAAATTGGTGGTGTCAGGGTTTAAGCAGCACAGAAGTTGGGGAGTATCTGCAGGAACAAGTTCTGTACCCTGGGATGAACTTATTTGGCCAAGTCGTTTAACAGGGTCTGAGTGCTTTGGGACAGCAATGTCCAACTGTTCCAAAGCAAGCACAGTCCTTGTTGAAAACTGCAGGGCTTATCATTAGACTTGTGGGAGGAGATTGAAAGAGATAGTCTTTCCGTCTAATGGTCACTGAGAAAAGCAGGAGGAAGAAATGGCGGTAGCAGTTTTTTTTTTATTTTTAAAAAAAATGTAGCTCGGAAGTAAGGAGCTCATAAGAGGAAAGAAAAATCTTTTGGAAGGTTCTCTTATGAAGAAATTACATCTAGCATGGGAAAAGCAGGAAACAAAATAGTGCATCTGAGTTTTGCAAATTCCATTATGGCTTTTAGAGAAGAGTGTTTAATTATCTCCAGCACAAACCAACATTTCAGTCCTAATCATTTTCTAAGCACGAAGAAAATGAGGGAGATAAGCATTATGGCAGCAAAGAGTCAGAACTGTTTCTCATTTTCTGGAACTATAAAGGAGCTAATATGAGAACTGCAAAGGAAAAAACAATTTACTTTTTTTTTTTTTTTTTTCCCCCCAGAGAATTGTACCTGGTCAGAGACCAAATCTAAGCTGTAATCAGCAACTCATATTCTTCTATTTGTGAAAGGTAAGCTGTCTACTCATTAAAGTTTTATTTTCCTTGTGGGGCAGATCAATAGCTGAATAATTGATTGGCTGACTAATTGAACAGATGAATTATTGAAGATTTTAAATGTGAATTTGATAATGTGAGATAGTTAGAGACTTGGATGGATGCCAGGGGAAGTTGGAAGAGGGACTATGGCTGAAAACATGTAGACTTCTATTCTGAGGAACATTTATACAAGATTTTCAGAACTCCCTCATGAGTGTGCATTAATGCTTCTGTTTTACCCATAGGAATTCGAAGGAAATTTTATGGTCTTCCTTGTATTTAGGTAAGTTTATACTTTCAACTATAAAGGCAATCTTTCACTTGAGAGGTCTCAAAGATGGTTGTTTAAAGCTCATCTTAGAGGATCAGCAGATAGATTTTCTGTTTTAAATGTCATTGTTTTTTGCTCATTTCAGAAAAGTTTTGTAGCTAGAGGAAATAATTGTATACTGCAACATAAATGGTATACTACAAACACCACGAAGATGATAAACCAGCAAATACACACACACACACACAGAGTTAAAGGAATATCAAGTTTTCAAACTTTAGCAGTAGACAGGAAATGCCATATTTATGATGCATCAAATAGTGCACTGAGAAAGAGTAGACTCATGGTTAATTACATAAAACAACGTGGTTTTTTTCAGTTTAACAACTTTAAGCTTCTTCAAACATATAAATTTACAGTGCCTTGCAAAAAAAAAGTTAAAACTTGCATTGTGTGTGCTGCGGTCACACAGGGCAGACCTGAGTTCTCGAATTAAAATAATGATAAGATAATGATGTGCCACAAAAGTAATATGAAATGATGAACTTGCAAAGGAGTGCAGTTTTCCTGCATTTTTAGTTAGTGATGTAAGCACTTCTGTGCTAATTAGTAACAGATTATTTGCTGGAGTAACAAGTTTGTTAATTAAAGTATATGAAAAGTGAATAGTTTTATACAATTCACTTATCCATTGTGCAAGTTTTCCTCTGGGAGGTTTCTAATTAGGGGATTAGATACTAAAAGAAGAGTAATTTAGAATTGAATTGTGGTGGGAAAGCTGATAAATATAATAACGAGTCATAGTTTGTTTTGGGATGGTCTTAAATGGAAGTCTCATTATATTAGATAAGGGATCACAAAATCCCCATTTAATATAATGTAAGGGAACCTAACATCATATCCAATGCACAGTAGCCTTTGACATAGAGAGTTTGCTGTGTTGACTATTTTAAACATTAAGTTCGTTCTTACGTCAGCTGAAGACATATAATTCTTCCTCCTCATCGGAATCCACAGGGCTGGCTCTCAATGCACAATGAAGGAAAGGATAGAGGGATTTCAACTGAGTGTCCTGGCAACTCCTGATTTTCAAGTACCATTGAACAGCTCTTATCTGTAATCTTGTGGAACTGCAACTTCATGTGAAGTATGCAGGGCACACTGTAACTGAGAAGTGTTCTACAATCCCATTCTGAAAACAGCAAAGAAAATATCTCCTGGGAACTGACACTAAAATGATGCATTTAAGTTAAAAATGGAAGATTCATGGAGCTCTTTTTGTCACCCTGTATTTATATGGTGCACAGTAGGGCAAATGTTTTGATCACAGGCACCATTGCAGGAGTAGCGATGGTGCTGATAACAACAGGAGATCCCTGGAGTGAACTTGGAGTTTATGCTCACCCTTTCTACCACAATGTATTCTGGAACAATCAGATGAACTCCTAAAAGAATTTAGTATGAAGCATAGAAGATTCCAACATATCTTTTTTTTTTTTTCTCCATTTTTCTCCCTTATTGGCCTTCTAAAATGTATTGCAAACCCTATGCTCTTAGCAACCACTGATATTTTTACATAAAGTTTAACTTGCACAGTGCTATGACCTCCTTTGCAGCTTCAGGTTGGCAAAATTATTGGATTGCCTTCATGTAATGTTAGCTCAGGACATAGTAAGATCAGGGTGAATAATAAGAAATCCGATGGTTTCTATGGGCTAACCCATGCTGGTGATGCCCTTACTGTACGCTAGGCACTCCTTTGTGGCAAACAATTCAAATTGCATCATTTGGTTTGACTTGCACTATCCTACTGAAACATGTTTGAATGCAGAGGAAGGGCATCCATTGTAGAGAGGTGTACAAGACAGCTAGCCTTCTTTAAATTGTATACATCCCAGTTAGAAAAGTCCTCTGAGGGGAAAAAACCCTTCTCTTATATGACTTGGGTGTATGCTATGAGTCTTTATCTCACTATAAAACTCAGTATGACCTTAATCAAGAACAGAGAATATTAAACTGTTTCAATGCCTTTTGTTGTTGAAGGAAGCTCTGCTAGTAGCTTTGTAGTTTTGGGAAGGTTTATCTTTCATTCCAACACTGATTTAATAGTCCTTCCAGTAGCTAGGTCATGTCAAACTTTCCAAAATATGGAAATCATAAATTATTGTATTAAGATTTATATAGACCACTTAATTCATAAACCTAAAAATCAGAAGCTGTTGGTGAAGACCGAGCTATTGAGATGAAGGCTGAAATTGGTAAGAATTGTTTTCTTACTAAAGTTTTTTTCATTTAAAAAAATTCCAATCATACCCACACACAGTAGAAAAAAAATAGACACTACAGACATCCATAAATTCCCATGCATCATAGATCCCTAGTCCCTCTGTTCAGTCTGTTGGTTTTAAGAAACCATCCAGTGTTAGGTTTTTTTTTTCACCAACAGAAGTCATAAAAAACTCTTTCATTTAGGATTTTAAAGAACAGCATTCTTTCCACTCATCTCTCCATGGACATCTCTAAAAGCCTTGCTCTAGAATTTATGAATATAGACAATCATTCTTGCAGGTGCTCAATCATGGGTAAGAATTCTGTCCTTTGTCACTGGCCTCATGGAAAAAGCTGATCTTTGCCATAGAGCTGTCAAGAGGGGAAGAATTCATTGTTAGTGACTTTCTAAGTCTTGCATTTTGCTTTTGTTCCAATGCATATTGTTATGAGCACATGACTGAAACCTTCTGTGTCCTATTTGGAAACAAAATTATGATTTCACATTTTGATTTGCAACCAGGGCCATTTAATGGAGTTTCTTACATTCCACTAGTTGCTTTCTCTTGGTCATCACTGGTTTCAAAATCCTTTCCTGATGACCTTGCATTTGTCTGTGAAACATTCCATTTTCATCAAGGCCACCAAATAGTTTTGCTCTTTACAGTTCAGGACTTTGGAACAGGATGAATCGTTATGTTGAAAATGCAAATTCATAGACATGAGAAAATTTTGGATTGTTTTGCTTTATTTTTAAGAAGTGAAGGAAACTATTTGCAGAAATCTCTGTAAGGGACAATATATATATTTCTGAGGTGTTAAATACTCCCCATTAAGGTGAAACATAAATGTAAAGAATAAAAAACTCATAGAGTAAAAGAATGGTAAGAGAAACAACTGAATCAAAACTACTTTGTACTGCTACTTTGAATGCTCTATTTCTAGAAGGTTGCCAGGAGTGCTAATTAGTCTGTAAGTGCATGTCAAAGTACAGGTCTGTTACTTGAAACATACAATTATCTGTATTACTAGTACATCTAATTGACAACTAATAATTTGTAATATGTATAGGTAGATCATTTAGTTAAAATATATTACCTGTCAGATTAGCAATGAAAGTACTTGAATGTTCTGCTCTGCAAGTCCAGAACTGAATTACAGAATAAAGTATTTGCAATGGAAACTCTACTGTTTCAGTAGTTTTCTAAGCATTTAAAAAATTGCTTAAAGTACATTTTTGTATTTCACAGAATACCCATATAATGATAATTCAGTTTTGGAAAGAGTTTCACAGAACTATTATTTGTTGAATCAGGCATTAAAAATTGTGGGACCATAAAAAAATGATGTCACATCATAATATGTAGCTGAAAGCATTTCCCCAGCTAGTGTAGGATTATTACTTACTATATATTCTTCATGGTTTAAATGTCCTAGGATTTCCACATTTCTTTGGTGTGACAAAGCTTTAATCCTACAGATGTACTGTAAGTCGAAATTTACTATAAACATATTGGAGCTAGTTTTGAACACAGTAGCTGTTTAACTATAGCTTAGGACAGGATACATGCCAGATAGCTGTGTTGCCATGTCTGGAATGCTACTATAGAGATGTTGTAGAGCTCAGTACAAGAGCTAGCATGCTTGTCCTGACTACATTTCTTGACTATCATAGGCTCTTCCCATGGATTAGAAATTGATGTTTGTATTATGCTTTGACTGCATTAGCCTGAATCACTTAGGTTATCATTCTTCCATATGTTGTGATCCTTTCAGCAGACCAGTTTTATCCACACTGTGCCCAGCCCTTGGGAATTCAGTGTATTTTCCAGGTACATGAGAAACTGTGGTGAGATTATTTTGCAATATTATTGTCTGTGATGCAGGTGACTGAGTAGGACCTTGAATCAGTCCTGACTATGAGTTCAAGTATTTCTTTTCCTCATTCAGGGAAAAAGAAGGAGGAAATGAGTATTGTGAGGAAATAAGAAGTGAAGGCTAAAACTCATTACACACCACTAACCAGAGATACATATTTATGCTTATTTTTAGACAATCCACAAGATGTGGGAAGCAGCAATTACATTGTTGTTACCTATATAACTCCACAGTCATCGGCAGAGGAGTTGCATTCTTCTTTTGTGCTGACCTTGAGAGAACATCTTTCTATTCTTAATATGCAAGAATATTCTTAATATTCTCAATATTCTTCTAAACTCTAACAGCAGTATCCAGTTTTGTTCTTAAAGCTCCAAGTTCCCCTAGGCTTTTCTTAGAGTCTTTTCTGTTACTGGAGAAATGCTTCCTGGGCTCCAACCTTTAGACAAAAGTGATATGGTCATGTCTATTTAATACTTGACCAATTATCAAAGAACATGATTGACTTTCTACAGCACATGGTGAGATGGAGTCACTGGATCACGTGAAGACCAGAGTAACACCTGCCAATATGGTCTAGTGAGGTGGATGTACACCTGTATATGTACGTATCCAAATATAGGCTAGGATAGGAAACTATGAGATACTACAAGAGAATAGATTACTTAAGAGAGAGCAACTCATTGTGGCTTCATCGAACACAGGAGGTTTTATGATTCCTGCTGGCCGAAAGCTCCCTCTGTGTCACTTTCCTTGAGAACATGCAGTGAATTGATAGCATCTGTCAGAATGAATCAGCAGGTATCAGTTAGCTGCTCCCTGAAGGGCTCGTGCATTATAATTCATGCTAAGGAGAACTTGACTGAAGATCCCTGGCTCTTGTTAGACGTCTTTTCTCTGCTTTGCTCCCTACTGTGAATAAAAGAATCATCACCATGGTATTGCTAAAGGTGAAGTTGAAATAGTAGCTCTGTTTCCCTTAGCCATGTGTATTACCCTTGATCCAGACAGAAGTGGCTATTGACATTGCTGACACTCCCAGAGATCAAAGACAATACAGACTTACATGCTCTCTACAATAGTTTGCAACTTTTCTGAGAATGGGATCTTCTGGCTTGCAGGTCCTCAGATTTAGCCTAAGATATGTGTCAGAAAGTTCCATACAATTACTTAAAAATTTTAGTTGGACAGCATATTTTCAAGTAATGTTTGAACAACTCTTCTTTACTAACATCAGCCTTGTATGCTGCATTATATTGTATTACCCAGAAAGTGACAGTGTGATCCATGCACATGTTTTCTACTAAATGATGATTATTTAGTATCCTAAGTACTATCGTAAATGAAATGTAGTCTGGATTCATTAAGGTGGATACAATTCTCCTGAATATGAGTTTTGTGCTTGAATTTCCTCTTTGTATCTTTATAAATAAACAAAGACAAGTTCTTGTTTCCAAGATCACCTTTCAGAGGTCATATGGCATGGGATTCAGCTTACCTAACCTTAGACTAACGTTAAACTTTACCCTGAGCTAGATCAGTCTGAGCTCTCTTTACAGTCAGTGCAAATGAACAGGTAGTTTGAGGGTAGGGTTCATGTTGATGTACATTAGATATCCATCTCAAGATGAAGTGAATTGTGTTCAAGAAATTCCTCTCTTCGTAGGACCAAAGGAGACTAGGTTACTCCCTCAGATACAGATGTCTAATCCTGGTCACATCAGTGTAGTCTCTGTGGACCCACATCTGTCTTGAAAATATCTACTAATTTGCTGATAGCTGGTTTTGTGTCTGATATCAGACTTAGGCCCATGTTATGGATTGAAGATATATTTGACTGACATGTAAACGGCAGGTTTGGTCCAGTTTGGTCCAGCTACTCTGTATCAGTCCACCTCACACAGTAGGACATGAGGTTTTTCACAATTATTTAAATGAAGATTCTGTACTTTCAAAATGAGGAGATATTCCCATGGATCCTATTTGTGCCCTAGAGAGGGATGTATGTACCCTGAACCTCATACTGTACAATATATTTACAGCACATAGACAAACCATACGACAACAGCTCTAAATTTCATAGCTAAAACTTGATTAATTTCCCATCACCTTGCTCTACAGTATATTGCTCCTCCTCCATGCTACTTGATCACTCTGTGTGGAATAGTACTGTTGTTTTTGTTAGAGTTCCCATGCTCCTTCCTCCCAAGCAGACAGATTTTGCAGTATGAGCTTTTATCCTAATAATAGATAAGATCTCTAATGTGCATCTTTGTCATAAATAGTGGTCAAATTCAATGATGTCTTTAAAACAAAAGTTTAAAGCA
Organism: Colius striatus; assembly: GCF_028858725.1. Classification (NCBI taxonomy): domain Eukaryota; kingdom Metazoa; phylum Chordata; class Aves; order Coliiformes; family Coliidae; genus Colius; species Colius striatus. Next base: position 80,321,972 of record NC_084759.1, read on the forward strand.
AAAGTTTTGATGTCTAAAAAGAATCTATCAAGGAAGCACTGATCATCATCATCATCATCATCACAGTGTCACCTTTAGTGCAGTAAAAGATAACAATTTTCATTTGGAGACAGTATGATCTCTGAATTAAAACTCCAGAATCTGAGGGAGGAAAGACAACTAGGTAAAACTACTTCAGAGACAGACAAACTTTATTGTTACCTGAAGTCTGAGGTGAAATACTGTGCAATGTTAACAGTTATTTCCATGTTAACTTTGCTGGTTTGGAAAACACAAATAAATGTATTTAGTATTTTGAAATCTTAGTAAAAGTTTGAATCATATAAGCTTTAGACTACTTGTCCCTCAAGGTCCACGATTTTCAGTCTCATCCACTTTCCATTGAAAAAGGTGGTGCTACAGGGTAGCAAAATTAATAAAAAATGTTTTATTTTCTGTAAATTTGCTAGAACATTGGTGCAGCTGCTCTTTGTGTGTATAGACAATAGTGAATTTTTTAATCTTTAGTTGAAATCTGAAACACCTGAAGATACTCAACTCTTCTAATTAGATCAAACATAAATAACCCTCTTTTTATTTAGAAAGAACATTAAGCAGAATTTATTAATCATGCTTAATTCATACATTTTCCAACCAAATATGTAAATGGCAATGCAAACAAGTTCTGATTTTGACCATTCTATCACTGTATCCTCATTTTACCAGTCATATTGTACTTTGAAAGATGTGTTTGGATAAACACTTTCCCAGCTTCAAAAAGAAGCCGTTCTAAACTCCCCTCAGTAGTGAAGAATACCAAATCTGTTATCGTATGCTTGCCACATGAATTGCTAGAGTATCTATCCCCTTGTGAATACAAAGTTATTTCTCAACACAGAGGAGGATTTCTCTTTACATTCTTACTGTAAGTATGAAACATCAAACTATGAAGCATGATCCTGGGAGGAGGCCTTGGCAGATTATCTCGTCCAGACTGTTGACTGTTAAATACAGTTTAAACAGCCACCATTTTCTTTATGTTCTAGGCATAATTAAGGACATCAGGATAGTTCTTGAATTAATTGGCATGTTTTGGGAATGATGCAATATTTTCTAGATGCTTGAATCCCTAAACCACTACTATACCTAATGCATCTCCACCACCTTGCTTATCTGGTGTCATGGTTTAGGGCCATTGCCGTGGTTTTGCCCAGCCAACAAAGCACCATGATAGTCTTTTGGTCGGTGCACCCCATCCACCCCCATCCTCATTAGAATGGCAGAAGCCCCAGTGGAATGGGAAGAAAAAGATAATCAAGGATGTTGTGGATTGAGACAAAGGCATGGAGTGCTCAATGCCAATTACGTTTCCAGGCAAAACAGACTCCAGTACTCAGAGAGGAAAGTAAGAAAGTTTATTCTACTACCTACAAGAAACAGAACAGAACAAAAAGCAAAAAGGGAGTAGGATGATGAGAAAATGTCAACCAGCACTTTGAGATCTCCATCCCCCATCCCTCCCTTCTTCCTGGGCTCAGCTCACTGCTCCCATTATCTCTACCACCTTCCCCCTCAACAACTCAGGGGGGCAGGGAATGGGGGATGTGGTCAGTCTCTCTCAGATGGGCTCTGCCGATTCTCTCTTCTCAGATGAGGACGACTCCTGGCATTCTTCCCCTGCTGCGATAAGGGGTCACAGTCCTTAACAAACTTCTCTGGTATGGGTTCTTCCCAGCAGCTGCGGCTTCTGCCGATACAGGGTCATTCACACGGGATACAGTCCTTAATGAACATCTCTGGTGTGGATTCTTCCCTACAGTTGCAGCTTCTGCAGATACAGGGTCCCTCCCTTGGGACGTGGCCTCTTCTAGCCGTAATTTTAATGAGTTTCTTTGGCATGGATTCTTCCCCACAGTTACAACTTCTGTGACTATGGGGTCCCTCACACAGGACACAGCCTCCTCTGGCCATAGTCACTGCCCCTGACATGGGATCTTTAACAAAGAGAATCACTACCCCTAATGCAGGATCTTTAATGAAGTGAGACTCTGCCTCTGATACTGGATCTTTAATAAAATGCAAACAAATCTCAACTTCACCAATCCTCTCTGCAGGATGCGGGGGAATGTCTGCTCCAGCACACTTCCTCCTCTCTTTCCTCACTGACCTTGGAGTCCACATGGTTGCTTCTCTCTCTCTTCCCACTCCTTGCACCACCACCAACCGCAAAAGAAGAAGGGACAGAAGGAAGGAACAGGAAGAATCCTCCTCTTCTGGCTTCTTAAGACTTATCGTGGAGTTGTCCAATTGATTCAACTCCAGAAGCAGGTCTGACTCAGAGCTGGGGAGAGTTGTGAGCAACTTCTTACAGGAGCCATCTTTACAGCCCCTTCCCCCTTACCAGAAATGGCTGTCAAAACATGACACTCATCTAGGAGCAAAAGCTCGTGATCAACTGTAAGTACCAAGGGCCTTTGGAACTCCCTAAGGACAGGTAAGGCTTGCTTGATGCTTATGGTCCCAGGAAAAACGCAAAATTACTCAACTTGGGGAAGAAAACAAAACTTAATTCAATCCTCCTCCAACTAAAACATAACAAACAAATATCCAACTGAATACAATAGAGAGTAGGGGAAATGATGGAAAGTGCAACCATCCTTTCAAGATTCCCTTCCCCCCACTCCTCCTCTCTTCCTGGGCTCAGAATCCACTCCATTTTCTCCTGCTTGGGGTCCAAAACACTCATCCCCTCTGACATGGGATCTCCAACTCTTATCCTCTCTGGCACAGGGTCTTGTTGGAGCAGTTGGGAATTATTAGTTCTGCCTTTACCCACCATGGGTCACAGGGGGACAGTTGTTCTCTTGCCATGGGCTGCAGGGGTGTGTCTGGTCTGGCACCGTTCCTCCTTTCCTTCTTTTCTGACTGCAGGTTCCACGTGGTTGCCTCCATCTTGCCCTACCCTTCCACCTTCTCCCACACACTACAGATATCTGTTAAAAAAATAATGATAGCAGAGACATCAGATTAGCCCAGCTGGGCTGGAAAAATTTCGAGAACTATTTACAAGGGCAGCACTGCAGTTTCCTTCCTTTGTTACCAAGCAAAAGCAGATCCACACAAACCCATCACATCTGGATAGACAACTTTCAGTGGTTTTGTATTCAGTATATAATTAATAACAACTGATATAAAAATGTCTTGGGAATACTAGTCAACTTTTAAGTTACATGAGAATCATAAAAATTTCAATTTACCATCTACTATGCACAGAAAGCCTCTTGACCCAAACACCTTTCTTCATGAAATCAGAAACTCTCGGAAACTCCCCAAAGATCCGTTTCTGTCTGACAGTTTGGATGTTTATCACTCCAGCCCATGAAAAAGTGATCTTATCACCTGCTTCAGAAACTCAAAGGGGACTTACATCAAAGCCATTCTTCTAGGCAAATAAATAATGTTTTTTCAAGCCAACTTCCTGTCACTAGGGTGCAAGGAGAAAAGTGTCACAAAACATGTAAGAATTGCACACTCTGATGCTGAAATCTCTTTTAGAATGTAACAGCAATTTATGTAGAAGAAAATGAGAATGAAAAAAGACATTTTCCTGTATTCTATCTCCTAACTTCCACTCTCCCAACCTGGCCAAACACATCATCAGAAATCAACTTCCTGTAGACCAATAAGCACTAAATGAAATCAGATCTTGTAAGAGTGACAAACACATTTCCATTACAGGGAAATTTCTTCTGTAAGGGCAATTGTACAAATTATGCACAAGGGTGATTTTTGTGGTGTATTTCCCTCATAGTATCCTTGGAAAGTGTGAGTGAAAATGAACTTCTCTGCAGCAGAATACATTAACATGAGCAGCTGATAAATAACAGCAGTTCTCACTCTGAAGAAGCCACTCATTGGTGGCTATAAGCATGAATATGTTTTTCACAAACAGCCTGGCCATCTCTGAGTGTTCTATCCAGACCCTTGATGAAGAAAGATTAAAAAAAAAAAGAAGACTAAAATTTATGATATGTATTAATAAAATGAAAGCTCAATCAAAATACTCTTTTCATGATCATGTATCATTTATTCATATACTATCTTTGCTACACCTTCCCTCTTTCGTGGATGCAATTTACTCCTTCAGGTTTTCTAGTAAATTAGTTTAGTCTCAGTCTGCACTTAATTTGATGGTTTTTGCGCTGTTTATCATATCTGAAGAAGTGCTAATGCACCTGAAGAGATGTTATTTTTTTCTTTTGCAACAGATAATAACCTTTCAGAATATCAAGCAAACCTTAAGCAACACCAAATGCAATTTGGCCTTTTGTGCATACCAATAAGGAAACAACATCATTAACTGTGAAAGGCTGAATAAGAGGGAGACGGAGAGAAAGACATGTGGAAGGTTCTTCCAAGAAATTATCAAGTTGAAGATGGACAAAGTGCATTGAGTACTCTAGAAAACAGTCACAAATGCATAGGTTGTAAGACTTCACTGTACTATACAAAGAATGCCATTAAGTGGGTAGAATACTCTGCATTTGTTGGTAATTAGTAAAGTAGAAATGTATCTGATAAAAGAGAAGCTTACGGTCCTGCCCACAAGTATACTAGCTGATGTTAGTTCATGAACATGAAGTATCTGCAGATTCTGCTATGGTGAGATCTATGTAGTGCAATTTATTACTTTATAAAATGAATTTGCTTTTATTTCAATAAATATTCTTGTTATTCAGACACCCTATTGTAAGCATGCTGGAAAATAAAAGCATCAAGATGTAGATAGTTTGTCTATGGGAATTCCTTCTGGGAGTTGAAATTTGACATACACAGTCTTCAAATAGTAAAACACTTCTTTTTCTTTTATTGTGTAATATCAATAGATAAATGGGAAAAATGAATGAAAAGGAGAAAAGAAGAAAAGGAGAGGGACAGCAAATAACAAATCTGAATTATTTCCTGAAATTCTGTCAGTAAGCTGTCTCATATACAGAATAAGTTATTGATAAAAGAAATGTATTTCAAGAATCTAGTAATCTGTAATGATTAGATGATACTTCATGTACTAAGAAAATAGCAGCATATTCCACTGCATTGAACACAATGAGATTACAAAATCTGATGACAAAGATTAATTCTAGCAGTGATTCTAAAGGGCCTTTTTCAGCTGTTGCTACTTCTAAGAGAGAGTGATTCATTTTCCTCTATGGGAGTTGAGTGGCCTTCTCATATGGTAATATCTGATTTTTTGCTCCTATGACTTCCTTAAAAAGCTGTGGCTCAGCTCTTCTGATAGTGAAAAATAGTTTGCTTTCTTTTTTTTTCAGTTAAGAAGAATCTTAATCCTGTTGTAGAAGATATTTAAAACAAAGTTATTAAGGCTGCAATTATGCAGCAACACGACTCAAGACAGTATTTGGAGGGCTGAGGCCTCCACCTTTTGTGACTGGTAGTGTCACCAAAACTCTTTGAGTGGCCATATCTGTTACACAGCTAGAGATTGAGGCATTGTTTTCAGATTACATATAAGGGAGGTATTTATAAATGTGGTGGTGGAATTCATTAGGTAGTTGGGAATACACCATTAATAGTGTCATGGAAGATCATAGACTAAAACTGCCCTCAGACTTTGGCTACTTCGGTTTTAAGATTCTCATTTGAATTGTGCTAGGCATGACTTTTTGACTTCTTGAGCATTTCAGAGTGTTAAGTATTCATATAGGTTATTTTTCAGAAATACTGGTCACCCATAATTTTGTGTGAAAGTTGCAGCTCCCCAGGCGGTGGGAGGGCAGCGTATTCTCAGAAAGGAAACCCATTGCAGAAAGAAAACGAACTGTTCTCTACCAGAAAATTGAACAGCATGTGGAAAGCTCATGCAAACAAGAATTAACTGCAAATGAGGGGACAGATGGGCTTGGCAGCCTGTCCTTAAAATGTCATCCAGTGGAAAAAAAATACCCTTAATTTGGAGTGCATCTGAATGGGGGTGGGAGATTATTGGAGATTTCATGCCCAGTATATTTGGTTTTGGAAAAGGAAAAACTTCATGCTGGATTTCCTTATTTTCTTTTCCAACTGGTTAAAATTTGCTTGAACTGCTTCAGGTAGACCTGAACATAAAGATTTTTCTTTTCTTTGTTTTATTTAACAAGAAATACATCTACAGTTCCTTTCATCTGACCTGAAGAACAGGGTAACTGTGTGAGGGGAATTTCACTTTCTAAAAGCCATTGATCAGCTCTGATGTTTATGTTGTCTATCTGGCATTCAGTCATGTGTCTGTGCCATGCATATACTGGAGCAACACATGATGTAGGAACAGTCTAGAAAATTACATTTTTTATTCTTCTGGTTAACCTTAGAAGGTGAGCTGACCTGGATTGGGTGTCAGGTGTCGACCAAGCCACTCTACCACTTCTCTTCCTCAACAGGACAGGGCACAAAATATGAAAACTCATGGATCAAGGTGAGGACAGGGATATCACTCAACAATTACCATCACAGGCAAAACACACTCACGTTGGAGAAATTAATTTAATTTATTGCCAATTAATAACAGAGTAGGATAATGAGAAATTAAAACAAATCTAAATAAACTCCCCCTTTTCCCCCTTCTTCCCAAGCTCAACTTGGTTCCCAAGGTCTCTACCTCCTCCTCCCTGGGCAGGTCAGAAGGATGCAGCCAGATCAGAATGCTTTGTCTCTGCCATTTCTTCCAGCCCATGCTTTTCACTTACTCCAGCATGGGGTTCCATCCATGGGATATCCATCCATGGTATTCACAAACTTCTCCTGTGGTTTCTGCACAGGGTGCAGTCCTTCAGGAATGGAATACTCCTGCGTGGGTCACCTGCAGGGTCACAAATCCTGCCATAAAACCTGCTCCAGTATGAGCTTCTCTCTCTATAGGCTGCAGTTCCTGCCAAGACCCTGCTCCAGCATGTGGGGTCTTTCCTGGGCTGCAGGTGGGTCTCTGCTCCCCTGTGGCCTCCATAGCTGCAGGAGCAGGACCTGCCTTACCATGGGCTGCACCATGGGCTGCAGGCGAATCTCTGCTCTGGCACCTAGAGCACCTCCTGCCCTCCTTCTTCATTGATCTTGTCTCTCTGTAGTGGTTTTTCTCACAGATTCTCACTCTTCTTTCCTTGTCTGCTGTTGCACAGCTTTTTTTACTCTTTCTAAAATATGTATTCCAGAGGTATTACTAACATTGCTGATTGTCACAGCTTTGGCCAATGCTGGATCTGTCTTGGAACTAGTTGAAACTGTCTCTAAGTGATATGGGAGCAGCTTCTAGTTTCTTCTCACAGAAGCCATCCCTTCACTCCCCCACTACCATAACTTTGACACATAATCCTCATATACGTTAGCTCTTATTCCATCTATATTCATACTGTCCACAGTCTATAGGATACCTATAAGAATTTCTGTCAGATAACAAGGTATAAAAAGAGCAACAAACTTTAACTGTTGTTTATGTGTAACATGTCATTATACAACCACTGTGCTTAGCTCCTGTGCAAAAAGCAGTGCAGTGCAAACCCAAATGTACTAACCTGTATGCTGTAATGAAATCCATGACAGCTTTGGAAATAAAAACAATAAACTCAGCCAAACCCCAAGAAAACAAGTTGGCAAAAAAAAACCCAAAAAATACCCACTGCAAAAAACCAAATAGACAAGAGGAAGAGTAAAAGAAATTTTCTTTTGCATTTCCAGGAATTGGACATGAATACAAACTGACTACTGAGGACAATTCCTGCTGCAGAGCCCACATCAGTTTTGGTAATAAATAATAGATGTCACTGCTCAGTAGAAATTCACTAACAGCACCTTCATAGCCAAGCATCCTTGGTGCTGATCAAAGTATGGTTTTCCATATTGAGAAAAGATTCTGTTAAGATGGAGTAGAAGATGGCCTAATAAGTCAGAATATCTGGAGGGCAGGTGCCCCCCAGAGGTAGCTTCCTATGTATGGTCAGAGCTTTATTGTGCAACAGGAACACAAAAAAAGGTGAGGAACTGCTTTGTTTGGAAAGGATCAACATGTAACTCCATCTGTCATGTTCCTTCTTGACCCCAGGGGCATAGAGACTGTTTTTCTGCAGGAATAGGTGAGCAAAGCCATGGCCCATTCTTGGGACTCTTATTGTCTTAATGTTCCTCAAAGGAGACAAAGTTGCAGAAGTTGTCATTGAGTGTCCAATAGTAGACTGGCAATTCTGCTTGTTTTTCTTGCTTCTAATAGCTTCTGAGAATCTGAGAATGATCTTGGTGCAGGAGAATGAGTTGGCAAAAGCTGGATGAGTCAGAAGATGAAGTATTTGATTTGATGTTGCAAGTACAAAAAGCCTTGAGGGTTATCAGAGCAACTCAAATCAGTCCTGGATTCTCCCATTGCCTCATGTGCCACATACCAGTTTCCTTTCTCAGATTTGCACTAAGCTTTTTGCTCCTGTTTGTATATGTGCCTTAAAATTGTGCACCATCTGGCTTTTAACAAGGAATGAAACTCAAAATGAGATGTTGAATAAGTAAGGAATTGTTTAAAGTCTAGCATATTTATATAAGAAATTCCCACTGCAGAGCTTCTTAGCGGTGTCTACTGGCTGCATAGTGACTGTCAATAATTCTTCACTTGTCGACTGCTTTTAACTTAAGTTTTCTATTACTAAGAAAGTTATTTTTACATAAAATCAGAGTTTTTCTCTATATCATAACTCAGGTAAAAACTACTGCATTAGTTAATCCTGTAGGCATAGTAAACTGAAGAAGTCATCAGGAGAGGGATAGAAACATTTTCTAGGTTTCTGCTATCTCCAAGTGAGAGAGAATCTATTGGACCATTTCATCATGTTCTTGCTTATTTTTTTAATAATATATAGCCTGCACCTAAGCAAATCCAAATTTTTAATTAAAGGTTTGGGTAATCCATGTTCAAATGTGACTAAGTGTATGTAAAGATGTAAAAACTACAATATAGCTTCAAATTGAAAATTTTATAGATATTTCTATTTTCTGTAATAAATATAATCAAGTCTAGTCAGACATATTCTTTCTCATCCAGATTATCAAATGATATGGAAAAAAAGTTCATACCTGATAAGGAAGAAATTAAAAAGGGGACAATAATAAATTATAGATTACAGCTAATGCAATGTACCAACTTCTACATATTTCTTTAGGCATAGCTCTGATCTACTAATCTTACAATGATCATTTCTACAGTTTGGTATATATTTATGAGCCTGGTAAAATCCCTTCATATTAAAAAGAAATTGAGGCTCTTTGGCTTGGAGAAGGGGATCTTGAGGGCTGGTGTCAGGAGGATGGAGACAGTCTGTGCTCAGTGATGTCCAATGATAGGACAAGGGGCAATGGGTACAAGCTGGAACATAAGAGCTTCCAAAGAAATACAAGAAAGAAACTCTTCACTATGAGGGTACGGAGCATTGGAACAGGCTGCACAGATGAGTTGTGGAGTCTCCTTCTCTGGGGACATTGAAAACTCACCTGGACAAGTTCCTGTGTGACCTACTCTAGGTGGTCCTGCTCTGGCAGGGGAGTTGGACTAGATGGTCTTTCTAGGTCCCTTCCAACTCCTAAGATTCTGTTATTCAATATGGACTTTTAAATTAATATAGGTCATAAATTTTTGCCCTGTCTTTTAAAATCAACTGCATGGGATTTAAGGAAGCCTTAATTTATTGGCAGTTGTATCCTGAAGAGGAATAGTTTTGGTATTTGTTTCAATGAAGCAACAATTTCTTCAGTCATAAGTCATTACTCAGACTATATTTTTATATATTTAGCACAACACACTCACAGCTAATGGAAGGAAGACCTTTAAAATTTGGGAAAAATATTTAAAAGTAATTTACATCTGACTTCTGGCATGTTGAAGTCACAATTTAACATAATGTTTTATGGTTACTGATAAAACTGCAAGGTGAGGAGAAAGTACCTTTGCTCCTGACTCAGAAACCTCAATCTTGATGAGCTGATTTTTGCCTTATCTACAGCTAACCCAGCCATTATTCAGAGTTCCTCAAGTCTCCTGCCCCTTCAGCCTTTTACAATAGGACCTGTCTGGTGTTACCAGCTTTTGCTGTGAACATATTGCTACATTTTCTAGGGCTTCTCACCCCCTAGATTTGCGTTAGATAAAACCCTCAGATTTAATATTTTTTAAAGTACATGACTAAGCTCTAAGAGATACCAGGGAAAGACTGTAAGCCTGATCTAGACTGGATCCTAAAAGTTCAGAAGCAAAACACAGAAATCACCACATGATAATTTAAACAATATATTTATAACTGTCAGACTTCCTGTCTTGTCAGGGAGATTTGAGGCAGAAAATTGGAGCAAGGTGCTGCAGACCCGAAAGCAGCAGAGGAATAGTGAGTAAGTATTGAGTACAACTCAAGGGTACAACTTGGGGGGTCATATTGGAGAAGAAAACAGAACAAGGGGAGCCACAGCCATTATTGTCTCTGTTGGTCATTTATGTGCTTGCCTGAATAGAATCATAGAATGGTAGGGGTTGGAAGGGACCTTTAGAGATCATCTAGTCCAACCCCTCTGCAGAAGCAGGTTCAACTAGATCAGATCACACAGGAATATGTCCAGGTGGGTCTTGAAGAGCTCCAAGGAAGGAGGCTCCACAGCCTCCCTGGGCATAACAGTGCAGAAGTAGATGGATCCCTCCAGAAGAAGGGCAGAACATTCAAGAAACATTGTTTTAGTTCCTCCTAAATCTGATATATGGGTAGAAAGTTCACTCTTTTATTACAATTGTATTTACTGTTTCTCTTTCACACTGCAATTTCATTAACAAAAAATCCAGTCATACAAAAACCAACAATCCCACATTCTTTCTGCTGATCTGGTGTATTGTGCTTTCTTCAGAACTAATGTTTATAGATTCAGTCCCTCAGGATATTTTCAGCACAGAGCAAGTAAAAGATGAGTAGTTATTGACCACATCTTTTTTTTGTGAGGTGGAGCTGACTGATGAGACTTTACAAGAAAGAAAGATAGCCTCTCACCTTGTCCTTTTATTCTTCTCTGAGAGTCAAAAGCTTCCCACCTCATCTATTACTCCAGCTCTTAGGAGAAATCATCTATCTGTCTTGTGTCTCAGACAAAAGTTTAAACACTGCTCAGAGTCATCATACCCCTTCAGCCTTATGGCCTGTGCCCCCTGGTCTCAACTGAGTCCCAAAGAATGTCTTCCCTTTCCTGATCTCAAAGCTTTCATCAGTCAAGCTTTCTCCCTGGCTGCCCTGAATTTAAAGGCTAAAGATGTTTGTGGCAAGTCTACTCCAGGTTGTGCTCTGTCTGTTCTGTTTGAAGAATAGCCCAAGCTAGAGGAGTGACAGTCACAATAGCATAGCCTGAATCCCAGTGTAGCACAGACTTGCACCTACTCAGCTTAGCTATCGCGTGCATCACTGATTCTTTGGTGTACAGTGGTCTCTCAGTCAGACTCACTATATTCCACACTTTGACTCACATAGAGTTTACCTTTTTCAAAGATACTTTGACAAAGATACCCCATGGAGAAGTACAGTGGGTTTCAGGTGCTAGAAAGATTGATTCTGCCATCAGCAAAGACAGAAGAGGAAATGGGAGTCAAAAAGGTGCTGTGAGAAATGAAGGATTCAGATTAGGAATGGGAAAAAAAATTACAATGGGTAAGAAAGGCAAAGGCTATCAGGGCAGGAGAATGATAATGAAAATGAGTACAGAAGTAATCAGAACTTGATGACTGGTGGCTGACAGTAAATATAATGATACAGATGTCATTGCTGCTTTATATAGCATGACAAGTATATCTTTGTTTCAGAATACAACTCTTTGTGTTTTGAAAACTTTCTGTTAAAGCATGTGGTCTCAGTAAATGCTTGACTATTTTGTAGTGCTGAACCAAAGAGTGGTAGGTTACCATGTATGTGTCCTAACTAAGGGGAAATGCACATGGAACAAATCATCTGGTTTAATTTCCTTCACAGGTACCTAGCCTGCACACACCAAGCCACTTCAAAATTTTAATCTTTGCACAAAATGTGATGGATTTTGCTTTAACTCATCACTTTTCTGAATTAAAATGCTAAGGTAGTAACAGCCTATGTGCATCAGAATCATAGAATCATTTTGGTTGGAAAAGACCTTTAAAATCTTGTAGTCAGACCCCTAACCTAACTCTGACAAGTGCACCACAAAACCATATCCCTCAGCATCTCATCTACATGTATTTTAAATATCTCCAGGGATAGTGACTCCATCACTTCCCTGGGTAGCCAATTTCAGTATTTAACAAACCCTTTAGTGAAGAAGTTCTTCCTAATCTTCAATCTAAATCTCCTCCGGCAGAACAAGAGGAAACTTGAAACCATTTCCTCTTCTATTACTTTCCCCTTGGGAGAAGAGATTGACCCTCACCTCACCACAGCCTTCTGTCAGGTAACTGTAGAGTGATGATGTCTCTCCTCAGCCTTCTCTTCTCTAGGCAAAACAACCCCAATTCCTTCAATTGCTTCTCATAGGCAATGTTGATCCTTCACCAGCTTCATTGGAGGGGTCTTATAGCTGTCACTCCACACTATATAGCAGCTAAGGGGAGAGGAAATGTTGTAGACTTAAGTTAGATCTTTGAGTATTGCTACACTGTGCTTTTTGTATTCTTTGCAGCTGGGTGTACAACGTTTTCTCTTGAGACAGGCTATAAGGTGCCATGACCACAGTACTGATTTACTCCATGCTTTTCATCTTTATAAAGTCCCATACTCAAAGTCTCACTTGAGCTGTCCCGTATTCTTCTATTTATGACATTTGGTGATTTTTGAACTGCTCAACTGACAGTGGTAGTTAGTAGCAATGTAGGTCACTGGAGGTCTTGCTTAAGGGTGACCCTTGGTTTCATCAGTCTCTCATTTAACACCGGTGTGACGATATGTCTTGTTCGTATTCTCATGTTCTATTAGAATATTTTTTAAAAGCATTAGCTAGGTAATTGCTATAATTACTGATACATCTGACTTAATATTTAAGTTGGGAAAAGTAAACAAAATACACAGACTGTGAACTAGAGAGAATGTACTTGGATCCTTCAACGACATACATGCCTGGTTCTTCCCCAGATCCTTGGGCCTGGCAGAGCCAGTTCCGCAGTAACTTCAAGTAGCAACATTGTGTTTGCTGTGGGAAAATGAACTCCTAAAACCCCACACTTGTACATGTACTAGAAGACTAGAGAAGAGAGAGTGACTGAATTAATAGCAAAAAAATCCCAAACCCAAAGTCTTTGCTTTACTGACAATGTGTAATATCCTGACTTTTAAACTACCCTCCACTAGTGTCCCAATAAGTGAAGTGGTGGAGTCTCGTGGCAAGAGTTAATATTTTCCAGCTTTCTGCATTTGTTAGTGTTGAATCAGTGGTCTTCAAGTTACAGAATGAAACTATGACCAAGTTTATTAAATTGATGTTGCCTTTCTAACATAATTGCATTTAATCCAATTCCAGTATTAATTTTTAGATTTATACTTGTCAAATTGTACAAAAAATTTACTTAAATCATGTAACTCTCTGTATTGACAGATTAAAATGTTAGGAAATTATGAAAAGTAATGTTTACTATTGTTTTACATTCACATTTGATGAACTTCAAAGAATATTTTCAGTTTCAAAAATCCATCTTTGAAAAGCAACTGTTGTCTCCAATTAGTTTTCAGTGTCAGAGTTCAAATGTCATGATTTAGAGAAGCACAGTTTTATTCTTAATATAAGTGGAGATTTATTGAAATAAAAATGTAGAAGCACTTTGTAAAAATGCTTTGTAGAAGCATTTTGACATAATCAGTTTCACCTTCTTATGACATCTTAAATGATTTAGTTGAGTGCATTTTTCATTTAAAAAATACTGGATAGGGAAGTGGATGAGGTTATTTGCGCTGCAAAACTGAAAGAACTATCTTTCACATGTCTTGTAGTTTTACAAAGAAGTCTTTTGATCTAATCAGGTCGCAACCTTTTTTTCAGAAGACCTGAATGAACCTTACACAGTCCCAAACTTTGAAGTAAGAAGGAGAATCCTGGGTGCTATGTGCTCCACTCTTTTACATTATTGAAAACAAATACTTTGTCCTATCTTTAGATGTTTGTATCTGTGTTCTATATGATGGGGCTATTTGTGTTAAAAGGAAATATTTTTTCCTAACAGCCATCAGCCACCACAATCCACTTGGGAAATTGCTGGCCTTGTCTGCGAGTTGCAAACAGACCTTTTATAGACAATCACAAGAATTTATCTTATCAGTTATTTTTCAGAAACCTCCTACTATGTCTTAGAAAGCACTCCCATTTTTCTCTAAAGCACAATACCTCTTCAAATGACTTTTCTTTTAATTAACAGATTGATCTCCTGGAAAAGCTACTCACAGATGGTGAGCCACATTGATTAAATTAAATTGGTAATGGAGTTGCGGTTGTCAAGATGAAGATGTGGAAAATTGTGGAAGAAGAAGGGAGAATGTTGTGCTTTCCATGTTTAAGACCCCACCTCTCATAGCTGACACATTGAACACTTGTTCAGTAATCTGTCTTCTAAGATGCTTTCTTTGAGAAGTAGGACTGATACAAATAGTCCCTTACCTTGGAACTCCTCCTACTAAATTTGGATTGGACATTTTTTAACATAGTCTCCTGTGCTAACTGTACAAGTTTTCATCTCTTTCCTTCATAATCCAGTGAAGGAAAGTAATGCAACAGGTGTCAGTCCAATAGAGTGGACTATAAAGCTGTACACTTCTGAATCCTTCTGTACTTGGAAAGCTCCTTCTAAAGAGTAGGGAACAGATGCCACTGATGGTAGGGGTAGCAGTGCCTTGCTGTGCCTTAAAATGGAACCTGATTCATTTACAACTGATATTATACAGCACAGATGTTTGTGGCAGCCAGATAGAAGGTAGATAAGAATTTCACACTATTAATCTGTGACCTTTGAAAATCTATCTGAAACCAGTTTCAGAGAGCAGAGATTGTTAGCCCAGATTGCTGTGTTGCTTCCCTAGTAACACTCATAGAAGGAAATATATAGTGAAGATGTTAGCTAAGCCAAAGCAAAACATCTTTATTTATAGAATAACTGTAGCTTTTAGCCACTGTCTCAAAACATACTTTGAACCATGGAAGTAGAGTTCAGATGTAAATGGTTAGAGCTTCACAGAGCTTTTTCCCCTGAAAGAAAACCCTGAAAAACATAACAAAAATTATTGACTTTGTTCAAAGCGTCAGCATTCATCAGTGGAATGACAAGTTAGACAAATTATATTTGTCATTTTTCTCCACTTTAACTCAAATTATGAAAAATTTGCATTTCCCTTCCGCACTGCTTTTAGGTCAGAATGATATTTAACATTATCAGTCTCTGGAGATGACATTCAAATGATTTCATGGATGACACAGTGATCAGGAGGGAATACTGAACTTCTAAATATTCTCTTCTAGAAGCTTCAAGTTCCTTGAGCCACAATCTAGGTGATAGTTCACATACAGAGAGCTGCACTTTAGATAAGCCATCTGGCTTTCATCATCTCCTGACTAGCTCATAACTATTCATTTGATAAGAAGAACAGAAAAAAACCATTGCTAAATTTAGCATCTTAAAAAAAAAAAGAATGATGGTGGCTGAAAAAAGATTATTTCCTTCCTAACCTCTTACTAAAACATTCCAAATATTTGAAAGTAGTATAAAAGTGTGTGAAGTAACACATGGCCTTTAAACATCTGAAGAAATTATCTTCTACAGGGGGCTTAGTGTGTACAGCTGATGGCATTTCACAATAAAGAAAACAGGCGATGCCCTTTCTTTGACTAATTTTATGTATTAATAAATTCCTGTCATGCTTTTGTGTGTTGGCATATTTGGAATTTATGAGGATTATACAGAGAAAATGTTAGACAACCAGCTGTAATTTCAGTATGACCTTAAATTGATTTATGCTAGTAAAGTGGTAGTAAAAATGATTGAAAGGAAAATAGAGAAGGAGGGCTGTGGAAACTATGTACAAATGTCAATTTCTGCTACATACACTTTAAATATCTCCAGAAACCGTGGTTTCACTTACCTATAAATTGAGATGCATTTTTCACTTCCAGGCAGTGTAGCCACTCCAAGGAAATGATAGAACAAGCTGGAAGGCAATGAGAATCTGGTAGGTATGTTTCTTGCCTGAGCTACAGGAAATTTCCTTTCCCACGGACTTGTTTTGGACAAGTTCACTATGCCAGATTTTTAAGGAAATTGAGTTTATTTGTGTTACAATAGCTTTCAATAGGATGATGCTTACCACTCTCAAAACTGGAAGATATTTTAACCTCTCAAGTGGGCAATCAAAAACTCACAGAATTCTAAATTGATAATCAGAAGAAAAGTGTAACCTTGTCTTGTTGGATTGAAGTTGTGTATATGTATGCATAAAGATTTCTCCTTATCCTTTTCTCACAGACACTCCTTTACTGCTCCCTATGCCAATATGGACAACAGGGAAAGTACTGAGGGCTTTTGGAACCCCCTCAGGACAGGGAGGGCTCACTTGCTGCTTACTGTCCTGGGCAAAACAGGCAGGACTACTCAACTTGGGGAACAAAACAAAACTTAATCTAATCCACCACCAACCAAAACCATAACAAACAGAAATACCCAATTGAAAGCAATACAGTGTAGGGTGATGATGGAAGATGTGACCAGCCCTTTAGGATCTCCTTCCTCTCATCCCTCCCCTCTTCCTTGTCTCAGGCATCCAGTCCCAGTGTCTCTACCTTCTCCTCCCTGAATGGCTCAGGGGAGCAGGGAATGGGGGTTTCAGTCACCTTTTTTCCTGATGGCTCCTGCTGCTTTTCTCTCCTCAAGGCAGAGTCCTCATTGGCCCTCCTTGCACTGTCCTCTTTGGTGTGCATTTATCCTGAGGGCTTCAGCTCCTCTCCACTTCCTTTAGATCAGGGTCCGCAACACTAACCACCTCTGGCATAGAGGTTCCAACACTCACCTCCCCTGACACAGGGTCTTTCCAGAGCTGCTGGTGACTATAAGTACTGCCATTGCCCTTCATGGGTCACAGAAGGGCAGCTGCTGTCTTGCCATGGGCTGCAAGGGAGGTTTTGCATCTGTCACTCTTCCTCCCTTACTCATTTTCTGACTGCAAGGTCCATGTGATCATCTCCATCCTGTACCACTACTCTACTTCCTCTACACACTACAAATTCCCATTCTTAGATAGTGATGGCAGAAGCTCCAGATTGGACTTGTTGAGTCTGGAGGTAGGCCCAAACTCAGAGCTGGGGGAAATTTTGGGAACTATTTATAGGAGTAACACTGCAGTCCTTTCCCACTGATACCAAACAAAAAATGTCTCACTACAAACCCATCACATCAGTACATCAAAGATTGTGAGGGACCTGGAGATATGAATATGGCTCATTAGGTAGGATTAGTATACCTGAAGTTAATAATTTGAGCTTTGTGACCTCTCTGTACCAGTGTCATACCCCAATTAGAAGCAGTTCACAGATTTTGTCAGAAATCTACCTTATGCAAAAAAATTAATTTCACAATCTGTGTGTAGATCATCTTCAAGTACCTACAGTACTGCACAGTTTCTGTAGGCAGAGAAGTTACAAGCTCTAAGTTTTTGCCATCACTACCCCACTCACTTTGTGACGATGGAGCACAAACAGCAGCATTTCCCAGAATGTCATTTTTCTCTTCTGAATTGTGTCCAGTATTTCAGACTGAATAATTCAACTCAGGTGTCCTTTGATGTCACCTGTGTTGTTGTAATTGCTCTGCACAGAGAAACAGTGGCACCCGGCAAGGAAGCAGAACATACTACACTCTCACTTGAATTGTTACACAAGTGATTCATCTTTTCCAATGTTCTTGGTTTAATTTACCTTGCTATATATAGGAATTTCCTCCAGGCAGATATCACTGAGCCTTTAGCATACTCAGAGGAAAAGAGTAATATTTAGGAGGTCTTTCCCATATCTATTTCAGGCAGCCAGACCATTTACTGGGGCTTTGGGGAGTTTAGAATTGCTTAAACTGTTGTAACCTAAGTGGAAAACTAGCAATCACAAAGTCTAATTAAATTAAAACTAACGCTAAATAAAAGGAGAAGCGAGAAAGAGAGAATATGACCCTGGTTTTCAGGTGAGCTGATTTTGGCCTCTTCAGAAACCTTCTTGGAGATATCTCATGGGATAAGATGTGAGATGATAGAATTGCTCAGGAGATATGGTTGATCTTCAAGTGCCACTCCCTCCAAGCCCAAGATCTGTGTATCTCCACAAATGGAAAAGTGTGAAAAGGAGGCAGGAAGCCTCCATGGATGAACAAAGGTCTGCTAGGACAACTCATGGAGAAAGCAGCCTCTGTAAGAGGTGGAGAAAGGGTCTGATTTCATGGAAAGAGAATAAGAACATTGCCAAAGCATGCAGGGGTGCAACCAGGAAGGCTAAAGCCCTTTTAGAATTAAACTTGGCCAAGAAAGTAAAGGAAAATAAGAAGAGGTATTTTTCAGGTACATCGGCAGTAAAAGGAAGATTAGGGGGAATGTGAGCCCACGCTGAACACAGAGGGTGCCCTGGTGACTGAGGATGCAGAGAGGGCTGAACTACTGAATGTCTTCTTTGCTTCAGTCTTTATGGCCAAGGCCAGTCCTCGGGAAACACAGCCCAGCAAGGATAGTAGGATGGCCTGGACAGTAGAGGACTTGCCCTGGGTAGAAGAGGAAGAGGTTAAAGACTTGTTGGGCAAGCTTAACACTCGTAAGTCAATGGGTCCAGATGAGATGCACCTAAGAGTGCTGAGGGAGCTGGCTGATGTGATTGTTAAGCCTCTCTCCATCATTTTTGAACGATCATGGAGGGCAGACGAGGTACCTGAGGACTGGAGAAAGGCCAATGTCACTCCAGTCTTCAAAAAGGGCAGGAAGGACGACCCAGGAAACTACAGGCCTGTCAGCCTCACCTCCATCCCTGGAAAGATAATGGAACAACTCATCCTGAAAGTCATCACTAAATATATGAAGGAAAAGATGGTTATAAGATGAGTCAATATGGCTTCACCAAGGGGAAATCCTGTTTGACCAACCTGATAGGCTTCTATGAGTGCATAACTGGCTGGCTAGATGAGGGCAGAACAGTGTATGTCATCTACCTTGACTTCAGCAAGGCTTTTGACACTGTCTCCCATAACATCCTCATCATAAATCTCAAGCAGTGTGGCTTGGATTAGTGGATGGTGAGGTGATCGAGAGCTGACTGAATGACAGAGCCCAGAGAGTGTTGATTAATGGCACAGAATTGAGTCGGAGGCCTGTGGTCAGTGGAGTTCCACAAGGATCGATTCTGGAGCCAATCTTGTTCAACATCTTCATCAACGACCTGCATGAGGGTACTGAGGATACCCTCAGCTAGTTGGCTGATGATACCAAAGTCGGAGGACTGGCTGATTCCCCAGAAGGCTGTGCTGCCATTCAATGGGATCTCAACCAGCTTGAGAGTTGGGCAAAGAGGAACCTCATGAGGTTCAACAAGGACAAGTGCAGAGTCCTGCATCTGGTGAGGAACAATCCCATGCACCAGTACAGGCTAGGGGTGGACGTTCTGAAGAGTAGCTCTGCAGAGAGAGACTTGCGAGTCATGGTAGACAATAAACTAACCATGAGCCAGCAATGTGCCCTCGTAGCCAAGAAGGCCAATGGCATCCTGAGATGTATCAAGAAGAGTATGGCCAGCAGGTCATGGGAGGTTCTTCTCCCCCTCTACTCTGCCCTGGTGAGGCCTCATCTGGCGTGTCCAGTTCTGGGCTCACCAGCTCAAGAGGGACAGGGAATTTCTGGAGAGAGTTCAGTGCAGAGCCATCAGGGGACTGAAACATCTTTCTTGTGAGGCAAGGCTGCGGAAACTGAGGCTGTTTAGTCTAGAAAAGAGGAGACTGAGGAGAGATCTCATTAATATTTACAAATACCTAAATAGTGGGTGTCAGGAGATTGGGATATCCTTTTTTTCTGTTGTATCTAGCAACAGGATAAGGGGTAATGGGATGAAGCTGGAACACAAAAAGTTCCATCTAAACATAAGAAAAAACTATTTCACTGTGAGAGTGAGGGAGCCCTGGCACAGGCTGCCCAGGGAGGATGTGGAGTCTCCTTCCCTGGAGGTCTTCAAGATCTGCCTGGACACATTTCTGTATGACCTGATCTAGGTGGACCTGCTTCTGCCAGTGGTTTGGACTAGCTGATCTCTAAAGGTCCTTTCCAACCCCTACCATTCTATCATTCTATGATTGTGTGCCCATTATCGAGTACTAATTGTGCCCAATTCACTCTGGTCAATATGCACAGATGTTCTACACTCCCTTTTTTCACAGCTGTGAACCATTGTACGAGGGGCAATGCAGTGAAGAAGCAGTCTGTGTCCTACAGTGTCACAGTGCAACTGAACTTTAAACCCATGCAGTCTTTAGGCTGAAGAAGGAGATTTACTTTTTCTTTTTTTATATTAATGAGTTAATGCATCTTTTTGCAACAGTACTACAATTAGAAAATGATCAGTGTCCTTCATTTTCATCCCAGTAAGATCTAACCAGGATTTTGTGAGGCAGAATCATATCGAACTGCTTTGTGATGGGAGACCTCAAGTAAACATGGCAATGACGAGTGGACTAATAATTCCACACTGAGCAATGTGGCAGTCAGAGTTGAGAGATTGTAAAATCTAATGATGGGCTTATTAGGGTGCTAGGAGACTTTGTGGAACATAGGAGTGGAAGTGAAGTGGAAGTGCTAAACCCTGTATGGTGACCAAATATCAATGAGATAATTATTTACTCCCTACTTTCATTCCTCTTGCAGTTATTCTTCAGCTGTGTCCTAACCTGTTGTACACTGTTGCTAGGTGCTCTTAAATGCATGGTATGTTTCACCCCAGTGAACTGTGGAAATGGCAACTGCAAAATAGTGGTAGCTAATAAAACCATAATTCTAAAATGGGCCCTGCTTTAGCTAACTTATTACTTTTTTAGAAATTCTTCCTTTGCAATAAAAAACCCTTTGAATCGGAAAGGGGTCGGAACACGTGATGCAGCTTTAAATAGTAAATGAGTATGTTCAGGGGATATCACCTACTAAAGAAGTCATTCCCTCCCTAATTAGTGGTTTACCAGGATATCTTGCCTGTCTTTTTTTTTTTTCTTTAGCTGAAATGAGGTGCACAATTGTAGAGAAAGAGAGTTGGGATCTAATAGGACAGATTAGGACATTAGGATAGATGCTCTGTACAATATCATGTGGAATAATGGAAATAATACCTGTTAGAGATGGCTTTATTAAAAAAAAATTGCAAAATCTTTAGAAATTCTCTTTCACATGAGTTTGATACTTAAAAATAGGTAGCATTATCAAGCTATTGATAAATACAAATTGAAATACTTCAAAAGTGTGTCTGCAGCTTCTGTATTTGTCAGTATCCAGATGCTGTTTATTATTATCTGCAGCATACCAAAAATGCTGTAAAAAAAAAAAAGATATTAAAATAAAGGCTCTTCCTCTTGTTGTAGGTAAGAAGAGGCCAAACTACAGCTGAAAAGAGAAAGAACTTAAAAGGAGAAAATTGGAGAGAAAGATAATTTGAGTTATAAGAAATGAGAACAAAACATGTGAGTTTATATTTAAAAAAACTAAGCAAAACCACATGCCAAAATACTTTCACTATCATTTGGAAAGTGAATCTATATTTTACAAGGAAGATCTGCTTATCTTGAAGTGTTTTCCACTTTAATTATTTTGTATCTTAGATGTTAAGAACTCAAGAAACTAGAGACCCCAGGCCACTCAACAATGTCCCTGGTGACGATGGATAACATGCTTACAGATACCTGTTCATGGAGCACCTGCTGATATAGACTGGTTTGAGAGGAGTCCCACTGGTGACAAGGTGTAACTTGTTGTTTTCTTTTATTAAAACTTCTGTGCTAGCAGCTGTCCTTGTCTAACTGGAGGGAGGCAAAGCTGTATTTATTCATAAACATGGCTGAAACTCACTGACATTTCTTTATTAACGAAGTGTAGACAGGTTGTTTTTGATTGCAGAAGATTCAAGGACTTTAGAGACAGATTGAACAGTGGGTCAGGGAAACACTGCACAGTGTTTAACTGCAGTCCCAGAGGAATGCTGGAGGGCCTAGATGAGCAGCCACGTGACAGACACAAGTCAGTGGGAAAGACTGACCTGAGAGGACTAATAGCAGGTGCTATGTATGGTTGCACGTTAGTGCAGGGAACTATTTTAATAATTAATTATGTTTGTAAAGCACAGTGTGGCCTTATTACACCACAGAATAAAAGGTAATTATGCAGGCTCTACTGCAGAATATTGATTGACTGATTTGATGTATAGTCTGGGCTTTATCCTTTGAGAAGTGTTTTCTGTGGCTGTATTTAAAAACAAAGAGTTATATTTGTGCTTTTGACCACAATGGAATTTGTAAATTATGCAGCTTTCCAAACCTGTTAAAAATTTAATATCACAAGAGAACAAAGATGGAGGATAAAAATATTCAAAGATACTGATAACTTGATGTTTGCTGAAAATGATGAATAGTATGTAGGGTTATTGAATAATTCTGCCTCTGACCATAATTGCATATGAGTGACATGCTTGGCTTCTTCCTCTGGCCCAGTCCTGTTAACTTAGAAATACTTTTGAATTTATGTAAACAATTTCTGCCAAGTGCCAATCTTTTCCCCTCTGCATTGTTTGTAAGCATATTTCTCAATAGCTGTTAGTACAAATTCTTTTTTTCCTTATTGGAACAGTCTGAAAATTAGCTCTGGAGCCTCTGGAATACTGTGTGTTGGTCATTATAAGTTCCATTTAGCTTAATTGAGCTCCATTTAAACTTGAATATGTTTTCTTGAAAATTGTTTTCCAGAACTGTCCTTAAGAGTATCTTGGAAAGGATTCCATGCTTGAAAAAGTTCCCTTCAGTGTTTCTAAACCTTTGCCTATGGGAAGCTAACATGATCTTTAATGATTTTGCAGGACATTTTTCTCCCTGCTTTTTATACAGTTTAAAGGAGCTCCTTTTGTTAAGAACATCTCAGCACTCATAACGAACAAATTGAGTAATAATCTGGCTTGTTTGCTTCAAAGCAAAGCAGAGAATTGCAGTTTGCATCAAGGAATTATTTGGTTTTGTGTCCTCTTTGAACAAAGAGAATAAAGGTTATTCTGTTTAGGAACTGGGTAGAATATGTACATAATTTGCAAAGACATACCTGAGCCAACATTAGTCAAACCCAGAGCTGCCAGAATACCATTGAATGTTGTCTGTAAATTCCCAAGAGGGAGAGGCTGTGGGGTAATATTGTGCTAAAACTTCCACATTGCAGTGACCACACCTCATTGAGCTCTCTGGAACAGAACTCAAGATTGTCTCCCAGGAGTTGCTGTCACAGCTGTGACCACATGAGATGCCTTTCATGCTTTGTGCTGTGGGTTTAAATGAAGCTTCAGGGTGCAGGTTCGGAACTATTTTCTGCCCTTGCTAAACCTGCAGTGCTTGTAACTTCAAGCAGATTAATACAGCTAGTTCAACCTCTGTTTTTTGGTATAGAAGCGAAACATTTGTAATAGGCATATGTCATACTATGACAGAAAGAAAATTAAAAGAAAAGAAGATTTTAAGTGAAACCAAGTCCATTGCGTGGATGACACTGTAGGCTTTTCTCTTGATGAGGCAAATGCTTCCCAAGGATTGTGCTGGGGTCCTCTTGGAATGTAGCATGATGCCCCAGTCCTTATTGCCTAGTCTTTCTTTGCATGAAAAAGAAAACATGAGATTAAGAACAGAATTGGGCCAATTTGTGATCAGCTCTAGTCTCACTGTAAGACAACCAAAGCATATGAGTGGCCTCCAAAAACTTGGAATCAGGCCTTTGTCTAGTAATATAGACTAGGTTAGTGGTACAGAACGTAGCTATAGACCCCTTTGGTTTCCTCTGTAATTAATGATGAAAAATAGGCAAGTTTGATGAACTCATCTGAACCGGTCTTTTGGACGTACCTGTCTCTTTCACTGAACAGAAAAGATATTTGTGTGACTAAACTCTCATTGTAGGTATCAGAGTTAGGCAGGATGATCTGAGGACAGAGGGTCCTTCAGAAGGGCCTGAGCAGGTGCTCTGTCCTTTGATAGTTTCGTGAGTCTGAGGAAAGCCTAGAAGAAATGCAGAAAGCCTAGATCTTGGGAATGATCCCATGATACATGAGAATTATGAAGGATGGTTCATTCATGAGTTTTGAACAGAAAGGAAAAAGAGAAACAGATGCAATCCTGACTGAAATTGCATATAAATTGTATTTTCCAGTGACTAAGTAAATAAATGCTATTCCAGCTTGCTGGTGGTGTGCTGCTATGTAGTCTTTTGTGATGTAAGGTTTTAGCCAGAGGGAACAGAAAATTAATCAATTCTAGCATGCAAGTGTCAGTAATTGTTTTTCCCAACATGAATTTGAAATGAAATGTATTGCAATGAATATTTCAGTTATGGGAAAGATCAATCCACTTCCTAGGCCCCTAACCTAGTTAATAAGTTGCTTCCTTGTAAATGGAACCCCTGTGATCCTTAAAAAACCATAGGTCTTTTAAAAACACTGATGCTACTGTGGGCAAAGTGATTGCAGCCATTAGTTCTTCTTTGTGTCAGAGATCTGATATCAAAGCCCCGGAGGATTCCTAAACTGGTTCGCCAATGCCTTAAAAACAGAAGAGCTTTATTGAACTCAAAGGAAAATCACTAAAGTAGGAAACTTCCCCTTCATTAATCTATCTGATAAATTGGAAAAATCAAAGCAATTGTAAATGAGAAATATTGCTGGTGGTTTTTTTTGGTTGGTTATCACAATGTTATCTTTTGCAAGTGATGGTGAACCTGACTGACAAAATGTTAAGTTCTCTGTTTAACATTACTGGCTTTAAGATTTTAAGTGTTTGCTTCCAGAACTGTAGTGAGACACCCTGGTGATGAGCCACAACAATCTCATGCAATGTTATAGCCTTGGGGAAGAGTGGCTGAAAGCTACCTAGTGGAAAAGGACCTGGTGGTGTTAGTAGACAGTTGTCTGAACGTGAGCCAGCATGTTGGCTCAGGTGGCCAAGAAGGCCAATGGCATCTTGGCTTGTATCAGAAACAGTGTGGCCATCAGGACCAGGGAAGTGATTGACCCCCTATACTGGGCACTGATGAGGCCACACCTTGAACTCTGTGTTCAGTGTTGGGCTCCTCTTGTGGTTTAACCCCAGCTGGCAACTAGACACCACCCAGCCACACACTCACTCATCTCTGGAGGGATAGAGGAGAGAGTTGGAAGAGAAAAAAGAGAAAACTCATCGGTTGAGATCAAAATGGTTTAATAGGTAAAGCAAAAACCATGCACAGAAGCAAAGCAAAACAAAGAATGATTTCCCCACTTCTCACCGTCAGGCAGCCGTCTCCAGGAGAGAGGCTCTCCGTCACATGTAACAGTGACTTGGGAAAGCAAATTACATCATCCCAAATATTAGCCCTTTTCTTTCTCTTTCCCCAGATATCTATGCTCATCATGATGTCATGTAGTATGGAATATCCTTTTGGTCAGTTGGAGTCACCTGTCCTGACTGTGCCCCCTCTCAGCTTCCTGTGCACCCCCAGCCTACTTGTTGGTGGGGGAGCAGAAAAGGCCTTGGGTACTGTGCAGTCAATGCTCAGCAATAACTAAAACATCCTGGTGTTATGAACACTGTTTCCAGAACAAATCCAAAACACAGCACCACTGTGAAGCAAATTCACTCTTCCCCAGCAGAAAACAGCACAACCCCTCAGTATAAGAAAGAAATTGAAGTGCTGGAGCATGTCCAAAGTAGGGCAACAAAACTGTTGAAGAGTCTAGAGCACAAGTCCTATGAGGAGAAGCTAAGTTAACTGGGGTTGTTTAGTCTGAAGAAAAGGAGGCTGAAGGGAGACCTTAAACCTCTACAACTAACTGAAAGGGTGTCATGGCGAGGTGGATATCAGTCTCTTCCCCCAAGTAACAAGCAATAGGACAAGAGGAAACAACCCTGAGTTGCTCCAGGGGAGCTTTGGATTGAATATTAAATTTCTTGATAATAAAATTCCTTCACTGAAAGGGTGAAGGGGACTCTGAGGGGCCACTTTCCCTGACAAAGCTCTACCCAGACACACACAGACAGAGTGTTTGCCCAAATAAGCTGATTTATTTGAGTCTTTGTGGTCATGCTCATGGTGGTTGTAGAGGTCTCTGCTACAGGACTCCTTGCCAAGGAAAAGCGAGTTGGGCAACAAGAGGAAGGTTAGGGCCCACTGGCTGCTGTGAACTTGTGCTGACGTTTGTGCCAGAGAGAGTCATGCAGATGAGTGTACCAAAGAACAGGTCGAGTGTAGGCCACACAGTATCTTCACATTGCAAAGCCTGGTGGGTGTTGTCAGTCTTTGTAAAAAGTGGTGCCAGTAGCAAACACAGTCTCTTTGTGCTGGAATCCCTGACAGCTGGAGCAGAGGCAAAGCATTCAGTCTTGAGGGTATTGTGAGGTTTGCTCCAAGTTTCAAAACCTCCAAGGTAATTCTAGGACTCTCCCACTCAACCTGTTCTCCAAGAAACAGAAACTATGGAAATGTGTGGATTCCAGAGAGAAAGGAACTGGCACTAAAGTAGAGCAAAGGCAGATTTCCAGCTGCAGGGTTGCAGGTCACCCCTCACCCATTGCCCGGTGCCAGAGTGCTCCTAATTATTTGCCCGGAGTTTCTAGGATCTGGAGATATTACTGAAAACTTTCGTCGGCTCTTGGGTCATGTCCTAAACTCTAGTACCTATTTCCACAGTGCTTTTCTTCCATTCCCAGCACATTGACCTTTCTGCAAAGGCAATCTGCCAGTTATTGGTTTCTATGTCTTCTTTATGATACTTCGGGAAAAATGGGGAATTTCAGTGCTATCTGTGTTTCTGTGTTGAGCATAAACGAGAGTTCAAGGTCTCATATTTGAAGTGTACAAGAAGTTCAACTAAGAATATACAAGTGTGCCTACAAGAAAATGTAAATGTAAAATGCAAATTTAAAATTTGCACTTGCAAATGTAAATGTAAAAATTTCTATCCTCCTACAGAAACATGCATACATACTGTGTCTTAAGAAGGCAGGAGAGTACTGAAGTTGTTGTCATCCTTACATGTGAGGGAAGAACTGTGAGACTGTCTTGATCACAAAGATTAAGATAGTAAAATAACTTTTAGGTACCCAACATGCAGTTGAAGAGATGACAAAGCTTATCTTAAAGAAGTTCAATGTATACGAATAAATGTTCAAGCCATAAATTCTCATTTTGGGGAAAGAGAGACACGTTCTCAATTTTCAGCCCATCCTTGAAGCTCAAAGATCCTTGCCTGCTGGGACTGTGCACGTTATCAACATGATTGGTTTTGTTTGTACCTTCTGATGAAAAGAAGTGGAACCACTGGTGCTGGGTTATCCTTTGGCAGATGCCAGGCAGCCAGAGGAAGTGAGATCCAGTGAGGAGAGAGCTGATTTCAGCAGCATTTTTGAAGCAAGTAGAGAGATGGTTGAGGGCATGGTAAAGGAGGCAAGAAGGAGGGGATGCGGAGAAGACAGGGAGAAGAGGGAGAAAAGAAGGAAGTGCTAAGCATCTGAGCAGGAGTGTAACTGCTGAAAAGGTAAACTCGAGCACAAAGTTCATCTCTCTGTTCCAGAGGGGAGATGGAGCCAAGAGGTAACATTCCCCAACCAAATGTTGCCCAGACACTCAGGGACACAGGATTTGTTAACACAGGACAATTTATTGACATATTTAGATAGAGTAAATTCCTCCTACATCTCCTGGCAGGAGCAGCTTCACAACTGAGAGCAGGTACGGAGGCTGCACAGTAACCTACAGGATCCTGGCTGCTGTTCAGCTTGTGCCGTGGCAGAGGAGGGAGCCCAGCACGTCCTTTAGCAGCTCTATGCATGTGCATCAGTGCCGTGCCAGGTGGAAGGAGTGACTGAAAGGTGTACTCAAGAACACAAGCTGCAGATGGGTAATGATGCTCAGGTCTTTGTAGGCACTGCCTGCTCCCAAGGTTGGATGCTGCCCCATCAATATGTCATTCTTAGGACAAGTTTTGGAAAGGCAGAGGTGGTCCCCATTGTCCCCTCCATCCTCTTCTGTATGTCTTACTTGAGAAACTTCTCTGAAGAGCGGCTGTGACCCAGAGTGTCCCAGGGCTCTTCTTGGTCTTCCTGGTCATCCTCCTGCCTCTCCTCCCCAGCAGAGTTGGAGCTTGGCTGCCGGCTGCTGCAGTGTGAGTCCGTGCTCCTTCTCCTCTGCCTGGGCAGCCAGTAGAGGCTGAAGAGCAGGAGCAGGGTTTCAGCAGGCACCCAGAACCACCAGTACCACCAGGCAGCAAGGAGCACGCGTTCCTGGGTGAGCCTCCCTGGTTCCTGGCTTCTCTGCTCCACGTGCTCCATCAGCCAAGTCATCATCTGCATCTCCTGCCTCTGCTGCTCCTCACGCTGCCGCAGGCGGTCTTGCATGGCCTCATCCAGTGGGTCGGCCACCCTCAGTGTGTGCAGCAGAATGCCCAGCACGGTCAGGATGTGGGTGATGCCCACAGCCATGGCCTGGGGAGGGAGAGACAGAACAGGCTGAGTAGGGCTGCATGGGAGGGAGGTGGTGGCCAGGGCTGGAGATGCAAGGGCCTGGAGATGGGTGGAAGAGGGGGTGAGGGAGCTTGGGGGCAGTCATATGCAGGTTGGGGAGTGCTGCAGGGCCAGAGGCACATCCCCACAGCTGCTTCCTTGCCAGGCCCTGTGGCTGGCAGAGCCGGGCACCTCAGCCCCAGCCCCAGCTGCCCTGCCCCAGGCGCTCCTGGCAGCAGCTGCACCCTCACCCTGGCCTCAGGAACCCCCTGGGCCGGCACTTCTGCCTCAGCCCTCACCCAGCCCAGCCTTGACCCCACCTGCCACACTCACTACCAGTCTGCCAGATGTCTGCTGGCAGCCCTGGGTCACCCCTCTGACCTTGGCCTCTGTGATATTGTGGGTGACAGTGTCCCACAGCAACCAGCGCCTGGCTGCCACAGCTGCGGCCATGGCCATTGCCCCGGCTCTCTGGCCCCTACCAGGTGGAAAGCACAAACTGCCCGACAGGGCACAGCTCCCAGGGCCCCTAAACCTCCCCAGAAAGGGCAGTGGGGTGGCATGAGGCCATCCTGGGCTCACCCAGGACTGGGCTCCAGGGTTAGCTCCCAGTTCCCTCCATGCCAGCACCGGCAACAGCAGCAGGAAGGAGCCTTTGGGCAGAAGTTATTTCTCATGCCTTCATATATGTGCATGCAACACACATGCTCACACCTGTGCTCCTCCACTCTCTGTGGGATAATTAGATACCTCCATTGTACTCTGAGACGTTTGACTGCCCTGGCCTGGAGTGTGTGGAAGATGACTTCCCGACACAGGTGGTGAGGCAGCCAACTAGAGAATATACTCCACTGGACGTGTTGTTTGTGAGCAGAGAGGGACTTGAAAAGTTTCTTCACTGAAAGAATTGTCAAACATTGGAACACGCTGCCCAGTGAGGTGGTTGAGTCACGATCCCTAGAAGTATTCAAAAGATATGTAGAAGTGTTCAGGGACATGGTTTACTGGTGGATGTGGCTGGGCTGGGTTAGTGGTTGGACTCTATGATCTTAATGGTCTTTTCTGACCTAAACAATTCTATGATGATGTACTTCTACCAGGAGTTCTGCTTCCCAGCACTCTCCTTCTCTCCACGTCTCTACAGCCTTTATAACTCATTGAAGTGTTGTTCTTTCATGCTCCTTCATCTTCTCTTGCAGTTGCTTAGAGTAACGACCCCTTCCTTGGGGTCTCCTCTGGCTGCTGGATGTTGGTAATAGGGATTATAAGTGGCTAGAGTGGGGAGGAGACAGATGTTTGTGATAATGAAGGCAGCAGCAGGTGTTTTTCAACAATTCTTCTGTCACATAGAGGGACCTCTTGCTATCATGACAACTGCATCCTTTTGTGAAGAAATAAATGCAGGCACAAGTCCTCTCTCTCAAAGCTTTACTGCTTAGGTTGTCATAATAAGCCATTTTGCAGAAAAGAATTTTACAGATAAATTTAGAGCACTGGGAATAGCTGTATCTTGACTCCTCTTTGTCACCAGAGATATATCTTCATGGATGGATGGAAACAAGCTTAAGCATTTTCTTACTGCTGTGGTCCAGGACCTGTGTAGGTGTATGAGCATGGTCTGTGCTCAAGTAAATGTTACTGACATGTAGACATTGTGGTTTGCGAGTAGACCGTGGGTTTCTTGGCCATCTTTCTATGTAGGACACTCAACTATATTCACATTAATTTTTCTTCTAATTTAGCACTAATTTCTAATTTAATAAGTCACTTCTCTCAGTGGAGAGATTCCTGTGTTTTTATATAAAAGTCACAGAATCACAGAATCACAGAATGGTTGCGATTGGAAGGAACCTCTAGAGATCTTCTAGTCCAACTCTCTACTAAAGCAGGTTTATCTCAATCAGACCACACAGGAATGCATCCGGGTGGGTTTGAAAACCTCCAGAGAAGACTCCACACCCTCCTTGGGCAGATTGTGCCAGGGCTCCCTTGCTCTCACAGGAAAGACGTCTCTATTTAAGTGTAACTTTTTGTGTTCCAGCTTATGTCCGTTACCCCTAAGTTGCCCCAATCACTTTGATGAATAAAACATTTTTTCTGGTTTATTATTTTTTAAATTTTCTTTACAATTCTGGACAATTACCTGAAATTAAACGTTTTTTGAACAGTATATCCTGGTTTTGGACATATACCCTCTAATTTTTCTGTCCAGAAGGCAGTCTCAATACTTACTGGCAGGTCTCTGAAGCAATGTATGCACTAGAAATTGGTTCAAGTGGTGTAAAGTTTCATGCAATACAATATTGAAATCCTAAATCTAATTCTAAATTAAACAGGCCAGTTAGATATTTTGTGTTAACCATGACGCCTAAATATTTATAGAATCATAGAATATCTCAGGTTGGAAGGGACCCATAAGAATCATCAAATTCAACTCCCTACTTCCTGCAGGACTACCTAAAGTCAGCCATATGACTAAGAGCATCATCCAAACGCTCCTTGAACTCTGACAAGCTTGGTGCTGTGACTACTTCCCTGTAGAGCCTGTTCAGTGAAGAACCATTCTCTCAGTGAAGAACCTTTTCCTAATGTCCAGTCTGAACTTCCCCTGATATGGCTTAATTCCATTTCTTTGTGTCCTGTCACTGGTCACTAGAGAGGAGATCAGCATCTCCTCCATTGCTTCCTTTGAGGAAGATGTAGACTGTGATGAGACTTCTGTTCTCAGACTGAACAAACCAAGTGACCACTTGGACCAAAAGCTGCTCCTTTTAAGTCTGTTCCTTGAGACCTTTCATCATCTTGGTTGCCTTCTAACACACTCTAATAATTTGATGTCCTTATATTGAGGCACTGAGAACTGCACACAGTGCAGTGTGAAGCCACACCTGTGCAGTGTACAATGGGATAATCACTTCCCTTGGCCAGCTAACTATGCTGTGCTTGATGTGCTGTGGGTTACTATTGGACCTTTAGGCTGCCAGGGCACACTGTTGACTTATATTCAACTTTCTGTCAAGCCAAACCTACAAATATCTTTCTGTGGAGCTGTTGTCCAGTCTGTCATCTCCCATTTTATATGTACAGCCATGATTTCCCCATCCCAGGTGGAGCATCTGGCACTTGCTCTTGTTAAATTTCATATAGCTGGTGATTTCCTAGCTCTCTAGTCCATCCAGATCTCTGTGTAAGACCTTTCTACCCTCAAGGGAGTCCACAGCTCCTTCTGGTTTAATATTGTCATCAAAGTTAGTTAGCATATGTTTGATTCCTGCACCCAGATGTAAAAACATTTAAGAGAACTTGTTCTAAAACTGAGCCTTGGGGAATTCCACTGGTTCCTGGAGACCAGCTTGATGTCATCACATTTACTATAACACTTAGAGCCTGACCCATCAGCCAATTGCTTACCCAATATGTTGTGGACTTGTCCAGCTTTGCTGCTGAATGTTTTATCCCCAAGGATACTGTGAGAGACAGTATCAAAAGCTTTGATAAAATCCAACTCCTCCCACATCTACGGGCTTTCCTTGGTCATCTACTTGGCTGACTTTGTCATGAAAGGAAATTAAGTTGGTTAAGCAGGACCTTCCCCTCATGAATGCATGCTGGCTATGACCAATGTCTGCGTTGTCTCTTCAGTGTTTTTCAATAACTATCAGAACAACATTCTCCATATTCTAGTAGCTTTACTCAGTTCCCAAATAAGTGTAGATTTTTCAACTCAGATTAGTGCAGTTATTGCAGTATTTTTAAACTCAAAAACTAGGTGTAAAATGGATCAATGTTTTTCTAGTATTGTTTGAAGAGGAGTTATCAAGTGTTTTCCAGTTTAAACAGAACTTGTCCAAGTTCTGGTCAGAATTCCAAGCCCAGTAGTTTTTCTGCAGCAATTTACCATAAAACCTGAAAATATTAAAACAATCTCTGAAATTTCTTTCCTATGCTATAAAATTCCCCCAGGAAAATATAATTTGAAATATGTGAAACAAAATGTGAACTATCCAGGTTCCCTTCATCCAAAGATATCTAAACTTCTTAAATGTTAAACATCTTAGATCAAACTTCAGAAAAGGTTACTGTATTCTTACTTACAATGGGTTTTAATTTCTTATCTTTATTTTATGCAGGAATGAGTAAAGACGGTGCCAAATATATCTAGTTTTCTAATACACTGGCCAAGTAGAGCTATGTTTGGGACCTGATTAAAGAGGGTATTTCATCTGAACCGAGCATATGTATTAGCAGAAATGACAAAATATTACTTCTGACTTCAGTCAGAGGTACTGAAGCCAGGCTGAGCAAGTGTATTGATGAGGAAAATTCCCTCTCAATAAATATGTAAATAGATTTCTGTGTGTAGTTGAAGATGGGCAGAGATTAGTGTCTGAGCTACGTAGGGTTGATTTTTACAGGTTGCAGTTCCAACTCAAGCTTAACATATTCTTTTTGGCTACCATGCTAGAGAGTTTGTGTGCTCTGACCTTTAGCTTATCTGACTTTGTGACTGTGCATCTCCCACTGGTGTTAGTACAAATTAAAACTACTAATGGTCTCTGTCTGTGCTTGCACTGGAGACATATCGAAACTAGCTGTAATTAAGATAGAGTAGCAGAAGCAGTCTAGCTGTAGTCATAAAGAAACTCTATGTTTTTGTGGGAATAGTGCTTCCATCAGGCTTTCCTGCTGGTTTAGAAATGGCTGTTATTCTTTGCTCAACCAATGCTTCCTACCTGGTAATCCAAAGATGCTCCTTGAGACTTTGACTGTGATCCATGTAATGACTGGAATTGCTTTCTTAATGTAAATTTGCATTTGTCTACCAAGCAGTGAAAGATAATAAAAAGTGTGAATGAACACTCTAATTTTTACTTGGTTATAAAGGAACAATAACTACAATACAGTGAGTCACTGTGGCACAAGATGGGCAGTAATTTCCAAGGTTATAGGAGGCTGAGAAACTGTTCAATTCCACACTCTTGCAAGTGGCCTCTCTCAGAGATCTTCTCAGAGGAAAATTATATTTTGAAGCCTAGCTGTGAGAGAGGAATGACTGGATAGTGGAAAAGACCTCTGTACAATTTATAACTGGGAAGAGCACTACTTAGAAAACTTCTCAGAGGTTTTTTTTTTTTTGTGTTAAGGACCATGCAAATCCAAATGTAGAGTGGCAGGTTGGAGCAGGAACAATGAGCCATTTCTGGCTGTCCTTAGTCCTCATCATTCTCCACTGAGCTGTCAGCTCCTGTGGCTTTGAACTCTCATTTACAGGGTTTCTGATTTGGTGGAAGGGTAGCCATTCCTTTGAAGGAAACTAGGATTTATGCCAATAACTAAGAAAGGGCCTACACAAAATCACTCCCTACCTCACTATAATTTGCTCTCAGGGCTTTTTTCACTAGCTATTTTTTAATGGGATTTGTGATTAGCAGGGAAACAAAGTTGACTTACATTTACAAATTGCATCGTCTCTGCTGAACATCAGGAATCCCCAAGGCTCTGACATTGCTCTCAGTGAAGTAGCAATCTTTTTTGAATGGCTTGCATTTCTCCTTCAATTAATTCTTCTTTAGCTTTTTCTGCTTATCTGCTTCCCTTTGCTCATCTAATAAACTAAATTAACATTATTTACCTCCCTCAGGTCTGTGACTATGTCAAGAGAAAAGTGAAACAGGTTTATACCATTGCTAGTGAAAAGGTTAGTCATATGAATAAGAAAGATCTAGCTTTCTAATTAATAGATAGCATTATGGAAATTTGCCTGTTGAGGACATTACTTGCAAGACTTTTTGTTGTTTTGCTCTCTCTTTATTCTTTCTGTCTTAGCTTTAACCTGAATATATATACTGGTGCTACATCACATGGGTTAGTGCAGCCCATTGAAGAATACGTCACACATTAAATCCAGAACACAATGATATTTAGGTACACTTGTTGAGATCCTGCAAAAGGATGAGAGGTCTAAGCAGCTTAGCATTTTTAATTTTGAGACCGTAGATGACATTTCTATTTATTGTTTATGCATTGTTAAATTTTAAAGGCAGAGAGTTTTTCCTCTGAATGTAAACTTTAAGTAATGAACTGAGGGGGAATGAAACATAATTTTTTCTATTATTAATCAGACTATTTAGCCATTGTTTGTAGTATTCTAACATTGTCAGTGACCAATAGCAGAAAGGTAAAGTAGAAAGGAGAGAACATAAGGGAATCCCATTGTCGACATGGTTTAGTGGTGAGCTTGGCAATGTGAGATGAGTGATTGGACTTGATGATCTCAAAGGTCTTTTCCAATCAAAATGATTCTGTTATTCTATAAAGCAATCTTGGCTCATGCCTGGAGCTTCCATACAACAATATTAGAATCATAGAATCATAGAATGGTAGGGGTTGGAAGGGACCTTTAGAGATCATCTAGTCCAACCCCCCTGCAGAAGCAGGTCCATCTAGATCAGGTTGCGTAGGAACATGTCCAGGCAGGTCTTGAAGACCTCCAAGGAAGGAGACTCCACAACCCCTCTGGGCAGCCTGTGCCACTGCTCTGTCACCCTCACAGTAAAATAGTTTTCTTTTATGTTTAAGTGGAACTTTTTGTGTTCCAGCTTCATCCCATTATCCCTTGTCCTGTTTCTAGATACAATAGAAAAAAGGGATGTCCCAACCTCCTGACACCCACCCTTTAGATATTTATAAATGTTAATAAGATCTTCTCTCAGTCTCCTCTTCTTCAGACTAAACAGCCCCAGTTCCTGCAACTTTTCCTCATATGAAAGATATTCCAGTCCCCTGATCATCTTGGTGGCCTTGTGCTGGACTCTCTCCATAAGTTCTCCATCCCTCTTGAGCCGAGGAGCCCAGAACTGGACACAATACTCCAGATGAGGCCTCAATAGGGCAGAGTAGAGGGGGAGAAGAATCTCCCTTGAACAGCTTTTAAACATAATATTATTTTTTTTTCCATTTTAAAAGCTTCAAATGTATAAAAAACTTTTCACTTTGGCCCTTCCATGTCATTAATCTTACCCTCAGACTGGATTTATTGCTATAATGCTATTGTCTATGTGTTTAAGTAGAGGTTATGAGAAAGTGAAAGCACAGAAGTGGTGCTAAGTTTGATGATTTAGCACACAACTAAGCCACTCACAATGAATATACCATAGCTGATAGGAAAAATCTGGGTGTTACAGATTGTACGTGGTACCTGATAACTGGCATGTATCGTTTGTGATGTTAAAATGGGGATAGAGCAGCTCATATTTTACAGTTCTGGTGAAAAGTCTCTGCCCTTGCTGTGTTCAGGCTTTTTGTTCTCTCCCTTGTTTACCAGCAGTAGGAAGGAAACATCTGAAAGATCCCACACAGCCTGATTGCAATATGTAGCATCTTGGCCATCTAAAAAAACAGGTATGGAGTTTTCCTGTTTTCTTTCGTCTTGTTTTTTTCTGCATATTTCTCAAGAAGAGGTTCAGATTACTTCCTCCACACAGTCTTGTAGCTTTTAAAATCCAGAGTGGAAGGCTTTGAGAAAACCTATATTCAAGACGTTGGCAATGACAGAATCATTGATGGCTAGCAGTATTGTTTTTAAGGTCTTAGCTGGAGGAGTAGATATGACTGTGGATGATTGGTGGGGAGGATAAGTGACAGAATAGGGGTTCTGCAGGGCACAGGACTCAGCAGAGCAGCTACGTCTTTGTACAAGCTTCGTTTTTCATCAATTCAGCTCTTTACTGCTATGACATGCTTGAAGATAGCTGCCTCATCCTCATGAACTCTTGTAGGCTCCTAACTCTAGGAGAGTACTGTGTTGTTATTTTAAAATAAATACAATTTATTACTATTCCCATGACTTTTTAGTTCACATGTAAGGTTTTTAGTGTACTATACAAAAAACTAATAAATCTTTTCGTGATCAGTTAATGTTGCCATCTTTCCTTCCTTAAACTGAGGAGCCTATGTTACATAATTTCAGTCTAATGAATATTGTAATATTCTGTACCTTGATACAAAAGTTTCTCTTACCCTACTTTCCCTTAAATTCCCATGTCCTCTGATGACTAGGACAGAATATGAGTTAGAATAAAGAGATAACACAAAATATTTGGAAATTGGAGAAGGTGATGGATCCAAGGGCATGACAGTATTCTATTTCTGTACTTAGTGATAAAGTAAGTAAGCAAGTCAATTCAAAAGTCCCCAGTGTTTGAAAAGGTAACACTAAAAATTGCAAAGAAGGTTGGTCTTACAGTCTAGTGATGATCAAGGCAGGTATCATTGAATGTTGTAGAAAAAAGTAAGCCCACAGAAGATGCTGTAGTTGTATCTACTGCTTTCTTGCTGAGTGAGTTAAGTGATGGCAGCTGAGATTTCCTGGAAGATGGTTCTGCTTATGACTGCAGTTGGCAATGCTGTAATGCCAAAACTAATAGATTTATTCTAGAGGATGGTTTGGCACAATAACAAATGCATACAAAACTGAACCTGAATAAACTGAGGTTCTAACCATTAGTTGTGTGTCATTTTGGAGACAGTCTCAAGGAGAGGCAATGATGAGAGGGAAAGGGGATGTCAGTTGTTCTGGATGGGGTATTGCTGTCATTTAATGGATATTGCAGAGTGTTAACAACTGGATTTGAAAGGTGCAGGGCTCTGAGGCAAGGAATAGATTCCCAGCCTATCTGCTGTGTTATCATCTGTTTTTCTGGTTCCGACCCTTTCCCAGTCAGGATAACAATAATGATAAACTTTTTCTAATTTTTAACAGAGCAAGATCCCTGTATTGTGAACCAACCTTTATGTCTTAGGAATCCAATCATAGAATCATAGAATGGTAGGGTTGGAAGGGACATTTAAAGGTTATCTAGACCAACTCCCCTACAGAAGCAGGTTCACTTAGATCAGGTGGAACACATCCAGGCAGGTCTTGAAGACCTCCAAGCAAGGAGACTCCACACTCTCCCTGAGCAGCCTGTGCAAGGCTCTGTCACCCTCACAGTAAAATAATTTTTTATGTTTAAATGGAACTTTTTGTGTTCCAGCTTCATCCCATTATCCCTTGTCCTGATGCTAGATACAATAGAAAAAAAGGATGCTCCAACCTCCTGACACCCACCATTTAGATACTTGTAAATATTAATGAGATCCCCCCTCAGTCTCCTCTTTTCTAGACTAAACAGCCCCAGTTCCCACAGCCTTTCCTTGTATTAAAGATGTTCCAGTCAATCCTGTAACAATATAATGCCAATACACCTTAATAAGCCCCTGTTTACTGTTTGACCCTAAATCATAGAATCATAGAATCATGGAATGATAGAGTTGGAGGGAACTCCCAGAGATCATCTAGTCCAACCCCCCTGCAGAAGCAGATTCACCTAGATCAGGTCTCATAGGAACATGTCCAGGCGGGTCTTGAAGACCTCCAAGGAAGGAGACTCCAAAACCCCTCTGGGCAGCCTGTTCCAGGGCTCCATCACTCACAGTTCTCATCCGGAACACTGTACCCAGTTCTGGGCTCCCCAGCTCAAGAGAGATAAGGAACTTCTGGACTGAGTCCAGTGAAGGGCTACCAAGATGATTACAAGACTAGAGCATCTCTCTTACAAGGAAAAGCTGCGAGACCTGGGACTGTTTAGTCTGAAGAATACTGGGAGTGAGAAGGGTGTAGGAGGGGTATCCTTATCAATGCTTATTAAATACACGAAGGATGGATGTTGAGAAGATGGGGTGAGCCTTTTTTCTGTAGAGCCCAGTGACAGGACAAGGGGTAACGGGCACAAGTTGGAACATGGGAAGCTCCACTTAAACATGAGAAGAAACTTCTTTCCTGTGAAGGTGAGGCAACCCTGGCACAGGCTGCCCAGGGAGGATGTAGTGTTTCTTCTCTGAAGGTTTTCAAAACCCACCTGGATACGTTCCTGGGTGACCTGATCTAGATGAATCTGCTTTAGTGTGTGGGGAGTTAGACTAGATGATCTCTAAAGGTCCCTTCTACCCCTGCCATTCTGTTGTTCTGTGATTCTGTTTTTTAATGGATGTTGGAATACTACCACTTCCTTTTTATCTGCTGACTGAGCTCTCCTGACAGACAGGGACAGCAAGTCTAACTGACCAAAAATATGGCTTGTGTCTGACATTTATTGTGATAAAATGTGATATTCTGAAATCTGTAATTCAGATCTTGTAGAACTGCAAAATGATATGAGTCTGGCCAACATGGAGACTCACAGTACAAATGTATATGCCCATACTTAGACAGGATGTCAATAGCTTCTGTAAAAAATCAGGTGGAAAAATACTTCAGTTTTTACAATGATTTTGTATATTCTTGTATTTCAGAAATACTTATTTTTCAGTTGTAAAGAAACAAATGTATTATTTGCCTCTTCTGAGAAAATTGCAAATCCCACTCATTTGAAGTAAATTTTACTTAAGCCAGGAGACTCAGTGGCCTCCAGTATGGCATTCAAATGCTGTACTTTCAGATAAAGAGCAAGACTTCCATCAACTCAGTAAAAGTCAGTATTCAACAATGGATCTTTTTTGGAACCACAATGGAATATGCCTCCTGTGTCTAAAAAAATGGGTTACTTCAGCTCCAAATTGCCACTTGCCTCCTACTCAGTATTCTAACACTTGGGATTATTTCTGCTTCATCCTTCAGAGCTTTCCCAGTACATATTAAGCAAGCTGTAACTCATAACCAAAGTCCTGTCCTTGCTTGACTTTCGTCTCTTCTTTATAAAAGAAACAAACAGTAAAATCCCAATGAAATTTGTTCTTTCCTGATAAAAGTCTGTGTAACTAGATCCTTAATGAGTCATCAGATTTTTCCACTGAAAATTTATCAATTACATTTATCTATCTCCACATTTTTCCCCCACACATGAAGTACAAGTGACCTATGCCGAAAGCTTAAATATTTTCTTTTGAATTTATGCCACTAGTATAAGCCAGATCATCTTAATACCAGTTGCTTTATAAAGTAACATAGGTACTTCTGGCAGTATTATGGTATATATGTTTATTATTCAGGCAGAGTGCCATATTTTAGATAAATATATACTTTTTTTGTAAGTTCTCTAGGTTTGTGACCCAGCTCAGACTTACTCATCCAGTTTGAAACTTAATTTTGCCTTTCATCCCCTTGTGACTTTCTAGGGACAGTTTCCAGAGCTCTAGTTATGTCAGCTCTCTAGGTATAGTGTCTCAAGCCAAGCAATCTTAATGCTTCTCAAATAAGAACAGAGATGGGAAAGTTTTGCACACCAGAGCAAAATCCCATTTTATTTGTTGTCTAGCACGCCCATTTGTTTTCAAAGATCCTTGCAGCTGACTACTCTGCTATCAGGACTATAAATCTTTATTTTTGCTCTACATTCAGCTTATATATACCTGAAGAATTTCATTTACAGTCATATGAAGACACTTAAAAAGTAATTTTTTTTGGAAGACCCATTTAGATTGTTCTTAGACAGTGCTGCTGGTCTACAGAACACAGAGGAAGGCTGTCTCAATGTGACAGAACAGAAAAAGGTCTTCCCAGACATTAACAATTTTCAAAATCTTAATATTTTAACATTAAGAAAATGTTTTGAATTAGCTAAACTACCATTTTTCACACTATCCTTTCAATTGTGAGTGAAACAGTCTTGTAAACTTTAATATGCAAATTCTCAGAGTGATACAGCTGAGGAGAGTTGAGAAGAGTCCTGTCCCTGCCTTTATAGAATTTAGTCTCCTTAGATAAAAATAGAAACCATTAGGTAGTGTTTGGCAGTTTCTTTTGTCAGACTGGACTTGCAGTAGAGTGTAAGAGAATCGGGGAGGCATCTCACTGAAATTCAGTGTGAACTGAATTTTTTTTAACCTCTTCTGAGAAGCCTGGTTTTAAGTCTCCTTCCCTTTCCTCTCCCTTCCCCTTCCCCTTCCCCTTCCCCTTCCCCTTCCCCTTCCCCTTCCCCTTCCCCTTCCCCTTCCCCTTCCCCTTCCCCTTCCCCTTCCCCTTCCCCTTCCCCTTCCATTTCCTCTTCTGGATTCAGAAAGTTCAAGTAATTGTTGTCTTCTTCCTCCTACAACCTCCTGCTTTTTTCTGAAGAGACTGTGATCTGTGCTGTCATGGAAGTGCTACATTTTTGTGAGGTATGTTCTCTCTATATATATGTGTGGGGAGGAAGTGAGATCATCTGGGAGGATGCAAAACTCATTTTCTCACAGTTGCTGCATTTTCCTTTCTAAAAACTGTTTGCTCGGGCTGCTCTTTCTTGCAGTGTATTTATCATCCAAAGTAAATTTCATACCAATCACTTTTGTCTAAAATAAAGATTCTGAAGAAATATGAAGAAGATTATCATAAGTTCTACTCTCTGGCAGTTTGAATAACCAACCTTGGAAGCCTCTGTATTTGGTTTTTGGTTTGATTTTTTTTTTCCTCTCTGTTCCCTGACTTTCATTTCAAGCAATAAAAGTATCCCTATAAGCAGACTGCAAGAGCCAAAATGCCCTATGACAGAGACAGACAACATCCATTCAGGTAATATAGGTTTCTTATATGATGGTTATTTTCCTCTTTCTTCTCTAGTCAAAATAAGGAATGAAAAGATTTTCAAGATGAGATCTTGCCCTTATTTAAAAGCCAATGTGAAGCTCCTTTTTCCTTTAGCTGCACGAAGATGCCTCTCTACATATTTTTAATAATTGACTGCCTTTTTGATATTTC
Source organism: Colius striatus (assembly GCF_028858725.1). Taxonomy (NCBI): domain Eukaryota; kingdom Metazoa; phylum Chordata; class Aves; order Coliiformes; family Coliidae; genus Colius; species Colius striatus. The sequence goes on from NC_084759.1 coordinate 80,363,428, forward strand.
CAAGGAGGAGAACACAACAGTCCTAAAAAGTGCCCCACAATACTAGGAAATGGTCTGGGAGCAATCTAATCCTAGAGAGGCAAGTGTTGATGTTCTAGCCCTACTACAAGCAGAGTCTGAGAGGGCTTTTTAATCCACATTTATACACAATGAGTGTTGAGCACTAGTAGCCTATTGTGAGTAATACCTAGTCAAATAGTAATTTGTTTCTTAACAAATGTTAGTTCAATAGAAACAGTGATATGACTGCTTCCAACATGTATAGAGGTGTATATGGTCCTCTGCTATGCTCACCTACTCTACTCACCTCATTTGTAACTGCTTTCCTCTGTCACACCATGATGAGACTAGGATTAATGATGTGATTTGACTTAATGTTTGATATAGTGGTTTTTCATAACAAGGCTACTGCCTGATGTTCTTTGCATATCCTTTTGCTATAGGGCAGTGAGGACTTGGAAAGAAGATCTGAATAGGTCACAAGGTGATCTCTTGGTCCTGTAGCAAAGATTCTTGGCAAGTAAATATAGCTGTTGTGAGTGACAGATCCTTGAGATCAGGCTCAGAGAAAAAAAAAGTGATTGGCAGAAATTAACTTTAAAAGAGATTTTTCTGTTCTCTACCTTATTGTAAATCCTATTGCAGCCCAAAAAACGCACCAAGTGCCTGTAGCTGTTATTTCCCAAGGGCCCTAGTAATTCTAGTTCTCTATGAGCAAGATTCCTATTAAAAAAGAATAAACACAGGTTTTGACAAAATCATATTGTGGGTGGAAACTACTGTTGTGTACCTTTTGGAGTCATATTGACATTTTTCTTTAATTAACAAAAGATTGATATGAAAAGTGTGTTGATTTCAGGGACTAACTAATCAAGAGATTTTCTGGAAGAATAAGCAATACTTTCTGCTTTAACCAATTGAATTCTTGGTGCAGAGATAACAGGATTATTGCAGAGAATGGGAATTATAGAGTTCCTGTACTCATGGCTGTGACCTGAACTCAACCAGATGAAAGAAGATAATTCTACTATATATATTTTCTTATGGCATTTTACTGGACTGAAAGTCTATGTATGCTTCACATGCTGTTTTTCATGGACAGAAGGAGGGTAATGGATAGAGATCAGGGAGTTCAGTCAGTAACTCCTTTGGGATAGTGAAGCTACATAAGCTTAAAAAGATTAGGGGAGTTCCAGGCATGAACTTGTGTTTGTCACTTCAAGAGTATAAGATGTGTTTGCAATTGAACTTATCAGTAGTTAATTCAGTGCTGAAACAGTCACTAAATCTTTCAGAGCAGTTGGGGCTTTGGAAAGGAGGAAGCTAAGGAGAGAAAGACTCATAAAAAGAAAACAAAGGAGGAGGGAATTCTCAGTACCTAAATCCCTGACAGAATTAAGATTTCACTTTGTGTGTGGTGGTTTGAAACAAGATGGACTAAATCAACTCCTAAAGGAAAATGAAAATTGAAATTAATTGTAAACTTATACTGAATGGCAAACATGTACTTAAGACTTACCATTTTCACTAGAAATGAAGCATCAGGAAACATAAAAAAATCTACTTTTGGAGAAGTATCCTAATTAGTCCCTTTCTGCATCCCCACAGCATTACTCTTACAATGACATTGAGACAAGAGTCGAGTTTGTCCAGCAGCATCTTGAACCATCTGCTTTCATATGGTTGGTTCTGCTTCATTTATTTTGACTCCTCTGCATTCCATCTGACTTCCAAATTTCTCTTTGTCTCTGGCTATCAAAGTGCATGTCTAGACATGTGAGTGAGCTTAGGTAATGACATGCATGCTTCTTCTTGTTGATGATGTCATTTTTCCCATCAATCCTAGTTTTGGTGTAGAATTTAGTACTAGCAATCATTCAGATGAAGCATTGATAACATCTGCTCATCCTCTTTTTCCCTGCTCTGATCTGTCTTTCCAAGGACCATCTGTTTCAGAATACTTAACACTCTTCTGAAATGATCCTTTTCCTTTTAGTGCTTATTTCAGAGTTTTATTCCTGCCTTTCCATCAGTCTCTGTAAAGCTATACATTATTCTGATTCTGACGACTGTCTTACAGACTTGGAACTTTCCACAATGTTTTGTTCTTACGATTTTGTTCTGCCTTAATTCTCTTTCAGTGGCTTGCCTCTACTTGGCCTTTCTTATTCTCTCTGCTCCCACAAACTATATTCAACATTTTTTTTTGAGATGACCAATCGTAATGTTTTGATTCAACAGTGACACTTGCAAAATCTCTATGTTGGCAGATCTCCCAAGGATTAAGTGTAAACCGTAAAGTGTATGCTGTTATATTCAGATAGCTACAGTATTTTGTTGCTTTTTTCCAACATCTTAAACTGAATACGCCTTTGTCTAATCACTACTAAAAGAATGAGTGCCTTTCCATAGGATGCAGAGGCTTTTTCAGAACTGCTTAGGTAACTGTTGAAATTTGCTAGATGTATTCTCCTAATATAACCTTGACTAAAATATGATGCTTAAAAATGTTTAATTTACCAGCAAGTTTGATGTTTCTGCTAAAAGCTGTATGTTAAAGGCTCTTCATTAACCTATTTTAACAGAGAGAAAAGCATATATTATCTGTTTCCCATTACACAATGATTTTGCTCATCAAGAAGAAACTAGGCTTCATATTCAAACAGCATGTTTGGAAATCAGGAGAATTAGAGCTCACTCTCAGTATAGCCTCAAATGTGATTTGTGGTCTTTGGCTTGTCATGCAGTCAGTATGACAATATCTTCAGCCATCAAATGTTCAAAGGTTTGTTTCCTATACACTTGTAGATTCTGCAATGGAAAATCCTATATTAAACTTATAGTTAATGATGTCCAACCTGAAGAAAAGACACTGTAATTCTACATCATGTTTTTTTCAGCTGTTCTTGCACGCAATGTCCTGGTTCCATCTTGGTGCAAAATCCCATCTGGATTTCTCATGTTCGTTTCAGTTGGAATAAATGCCATGACTTTAGTCACACAGAGGAAGTACTCACAGTGTTCTTCTTCAGGCAATTCATTCAGATGATTAAGTTAGGACTGGTCTCCTTAAACTCCCTCTATAATCAATCAGTGGAGTAGGAGGTTCCTCCAGATGACAACTGACAGCAGGAGCTAAACTAATGTGTCCATAGCTAAATCTGTACTGATAAAAAGGAGGGGAGGGTAGAATAGATTGGATCCACATTGCTTATGGCAGATTTTTTTCTAGAACCAACCAGGTGCCTCTTCATAGCACTGGGCATGCCTGACTTTTCTTCTGGCCAGCATACAGCTAGATGGTCTTACGACATAAAAATTTTCCCCTTGCAGTTCAAATTGCCTTAAGTACTGTGATAAGATGTGACTGGCTCCTGTAGTGATCCTTTCATAGGGATGTAGCATTTGATGAATGTTTAGTGGTCAACCAAGGCCTTACAAACAATTATGCATGTTGTCCAGACAGAGTGGCCCTTAGCTGGACTGAATCAACACTGAACTGCAACTTGGAGAGGTTTATCTAGTAAGCTCACTTCCCACTGGAGTGAGCAAACTGTAATACATGAAATAAGAAGGAACAAAATACTAAGACTTACAAGTAAACACCAGAAGTGGATTTTTTTTTGTGTGGTGGGCTTTTTTTTGTTAATTTTTAGTTTAGTTTTGTTTTTTTCAGAGTGGAACAACAATTAAGCTGTGATCTTTTTAGTGTTGCGAAGCCATACACAAGTCACCAACTACCCTGACTTTTTCCCTTTGGTTCTCATGGAACATCAGACTTCAACTCTGAGGTACAGTGTTGCCCTGTTCTGGGTGAAATGATTCATGTGGAAAAATTACAAAATAATGAGGAAGACAGATGGAAACTTTCTAGGATACTTTTTTATGTAGTTAAACCAAAATTTTTTTCCTCTCAGGTCTTCTCTCTCTGGACTCTTGGCTCTGTCTCACTTCTCTTCCCATCTGACCGTGTCCTGATTTCCCTCTGGAGCTGCCAAGTTTCAGTCTGAGACTAGGCTGAGACTTGAAGCTCTTCAACATTTCCAGGCTGCCATGTGCACTCATATTGGTGGGAGGACGCTCTCTGTGGATTGTCTGCCTGCTGGAAAGTTGATCACCTGTTTGCTCCTTTTCCTTCCTCATATGTCTTTCTCATTAGTGCCGTACTATGCAATGCCATGGCTTGCATGATGCTCCTCAGTGGAGGCTTTGTACTGAGTAGTGTTGGAGGAAGTAGCATCTACACATAATGACAGTTCTGAGTATAAATATTATTGTAACGACCAATCCTAAATATCTATTTTCCATTTGTGTGTACGGTAGCTGTGGACTATTACAACTGTTTTGGAGAGTCTTCTATTGTGCTAGGCAGGGAATGAAAATGCTTCCTGCCGTGGAGAACTTACAATCAAAGTACAAGACAGGAGACAACAAGTAGCTACTTCAAGCAGATAGTGAAAAGACATGATAAAAATAAAGATGTGCATTTGAATGTATTTCTTTCTCCTCTTCCTTTTTTAGACAAGTACAAATCTACCACTGGAACAGTGGAGCAGTCACAGCTTGGAGTCATTTCAAGTGTTCCTGAGTTCCTCTTATTTGTTTTCTTAAAAAGGGATTTGAACAGTAATATTGCAGGAACTTTGTTGTCCTTCACAGTGCAACTTTGCACTTTGTAACTGGAGAAGAGAAAAAATAGTTATGGAAAAGCCAATTTGGTCTAAGCACTTTTGGAAATACAACAGATTTTTAATATCAGTTCACTACCTTCTTGACACTTTGGTGTTCCAAGACTCAATTGTGGTATCAAAACAGCAGATATAGATTGCATTGAATTATTTGTTTTACTCTGTCTCATCTCCTCCTCCAGAATTCATACACTCCTCCTATCCTAGTTTTTTTCCTTCCCCATTCCCTTCCCTTCCCTTCCCTTCCCTTCCCTTCCCTTCCCTTCCCTTCCCTTCCCTTCCCTTCCCTTCCCTTCCCTTCCCTGTTTCTTGGGTCTAGTTTCGGTCAAAACTAGTGCTGTTCTGGTCAAAATTGACATGGAAAGCAGAATGCTTTTCCTGTCCATAATCATCATGATATATGATAGATATGGATCTCCCTCACTTCCTAGAATTTGCTTCATTGCATTTTGCATAACATATGTGAGTGTCTATCGCTCCCTTTCTCTGTGAGAAGCACACTCTATCCATTTGGTCAAGGATATGTCAACAGGAAGAAATTACATCTCAGTTTATGCAGCAAATCAATCTGTGGTAAATGATGTTCATTTATTTAAAGACAGCCTGCCTTTCTGAGTAGATGTAAACCCTAGCATGTTATAGACTAGATGTAGCTCTTTGGTGAATAGAACTGTATGTGTATATAACTTTGAAGGAAGTACATTACCACCTTTTCATAGAAGTGGAAAGTGAAAACATAGAGACTATACTCCCTGCCTAAGACAACACTACTAGGTTTGCACCAAAGCTGGGAAATTTTGGTGTTTTTTACTTCTGGTCTTGCACTTTAGCCACAGAATCATCCTCTTTCCCTTGTTGGTACTATGCCTTGATATGCAGCAATATTAATGTGAAACAGAGGCTCTAATCCGAGATCCTCCTAGATCCTATTTTACATCCCAGACTAGGCCACGAGTCCTGGATTGAGCTCTCAAAGGTTAAAGATCTTAGCCTGATGGATCAATGATGTAAACACACAATTTATCTATGTGGCTTAATTGTTGTAGTATTGATTTCTTTCCTTCCTTGCTGCACTACTTGTCTGTTTTCAATTTATTTTGTCTCGTGTAATGTAATGATTCATGCTTTACACTATACTACAGTAGGAAAATGTAAATTTATTTGTGTATAATTAAGAGCAAGGTCCTAGTTTTTTAGTGTTCTTACACAATTTTCAACTCAACTCAACTCAACTCAACACAACTCAACTCAACTCAAGCCTAGCATAAGCTTGTCTTCTGGACCAGAAGAGAAACTGATTTCGTTCAACTGTCTCCATTCTTGGAGGGGAGAGTCTCTGGAGGAGGAGCAGAGGGTGTCGGTTTGCAGACTTTCCTCCACAATTTGCTTTTACACTTCTAGCTGATGGACAGGTGGTGCTCATCACTGACACAAGTGCAAGTCTTAGAGCTTATTTGTTTGGAGGACCTTTTTCACTTTAGTAGCTCTATGCCTAGGTGGCTATAGGGTCTGTTTTACTGTACATTGTGTCCACTTATCTAAGGAATGTTTTGTGAGAAGAATATATTCTCACAATAGGAATGATTCAAGGCAATAACAATGACAATGTTTTTTCTTCAAGGCAGTTTCAGAGATACGGGGCACACCAGGATGTCTGCCGTCCCCACTGTATGATCTTGCCTTGGAAATCTCAGGTATTTGGTATGACACATAGCTCAGGACAAAAGAAAGAGAGCAAACTTACCACTTATGCCAAAGTGGAAAGGGAACCTCATGGACTGTAAGGATTTGTAAGTTGGGTAATTCCCATCTTGAAGTGGCGCTGGTCTATGTTGAGTTAAATTAAGACACAGCTTTTCCTGCTATTTTCTGTTATAACAGGTTAAAGAAATAGAAAGACTCAGTGAAGTAGAAATTATGGTTTTCAAAAGGCTTAAACAAATTAAGGTTTAAAACAAGATAATAAAATTTGTATGAGACGTTTTGACATGTTTTATAATGCAATTGATACCTACCTCCAGCAGATAAGCACATTAATATTTTAGCTTGGAGGCTTCAGTCAATTCACAGTGTGCACTAATAGCTTATAAAACATGTACTTTCATATTGTTATTATTGCTTAAATTGACATTTTCCAGGAAAGTTTTGTCAATATGTATTCTGAGATAGCACTGATTTAATGAAGTTTACTCCTCTGACTTATGGTTGAAGAAAATTGTCAAAAAAAATCCCAACAACAAAGCATGGGCAATGCTGGTGGCATAAAGCAGGAATAATTTCAAAGGAAAAAAAAGAAATGTTCCATTATGGGGACAATAATCGATAGAATCATGAATAAAAGTGTAATAGTGGTTTAGTCAGATTCTTCTGAGTATGAAGGAAGAGTGAAGGTGCAATCTGTTGTAAGTTAGATCCAGCTGCCCATTGGCCAGGGCACTCTTCTAGCAGTTGAGAGTTACTGGGACACAGGAATGTTTCAGCTCATGCCCTACTTAGAGAGTCTTGCTTTGAAAGCTGCCAGAAATCTGTTGGGGAAAACATTCTTCACCACCCAGGAATATCTTTCAAAAGGAGTCAGGTTTTGAAGGAGAAAACTTTCCCAGCTGCTTTGCATTGCTATTTTGGTTTCTCAATACCATTCGCTGAACAACTGTATATGCTACTATTCTTGTCACTGTGGGTACAGTTTTACTGGAGCTGTTAAAAGGGTTGGAACTCCCTTGGCCAGGCACATGATGTAGGTTCACCTTCATAGGTTTGTGACTTTGAAAGGTCATTTCCTGATTGGTCTCAATCTTCATCTCTAGGCAGGAGGCAGCAGACTCCTCCTCTGTGATGAGTGGCCCTTGTGAAGTGAGTCCTTCGTACCTCTGTTGTATTGTGAGCTCTCTGGGATCAGGCGGAAGGGACTGAGGATTGTTTCACATTTGTATATCACCAATTACAGTCTTGGATTTTCCCTGAAATCTATGAACTTTGAAAACGAAAGGAGTGAGGCATTAGGGAGAAAGGAGGATGTTGAAAGGAAAACCACGATAAAAAAGAGGATTCTTATGTCAATAGAGCAAGTTTGACCCTCTGTCAGTGCTCACTACGTGTGAGGAAACAGTGGGATGGGGCAAAGGAAAGGTAAGGTAGCTAGTATGTTAGCTGTAGGTAAAAAGGTTTGTAGTGGGGAGTTACTAATACATACATTAAAATATGCACTGTTTCAATAATTCCATGTTCACCAACAACTTTGGAGCTAATATCAGGGCATCCGCTTACAGCAGTGGACAAGAGCATTATTCTTTCTGAATGTAACTATGAGTATATTTTAAAAGATATAATATATTTCTCCATGCTTTAATACAGCTATACTTTACCTCAGTTCTGGGGAAAAAAACCCCCAAAAAACAGTGTTTTTATAATCTACTACAAAGAGTGTTTGAAAAAAGCAACTGGGTTTTTTTTTTTCCCCAGCAAATTACTTTTATGAGCATTCAAAATGGAATCTCATTAGTGTAACCCACTGTTGCCTGCCCACCGCCCCCCTCCCCAGATTTTATTACTTTACACTCTGTGGCACTCCTGTTTCTGTGAGAGCTAACTGGGCTCTATTTTTGCTTCTCCCTTTGTCAGCAGGGGGATGAAATAGAGAACCTTAGAGAATCTTCTTTTTTGTTAAATGTTAGGAATAACTTCCTTCAGATGGCAAGTTCAATATTCAAGAAATCAAATACAAAAATTAGTAGATGCTCCTTCCTATATAATTTAATTAAAGCTTTTGGATGACTGAATTTAATAATGAAGCTCCTAATGACTGTTGTATAGAGAAATTTGTACACAGTTTAGAATTTATTGGAAGAATATACTTAAAACCTGTGATGCATGTACTCAGCTCTTTAACCAAGCTAGTGGTTGTTTGTTACAGATTCCAAAGGAGATAAAGGCCTAAACTGTAACCAAGTCAAGAACTTCTCTAATTCCAATTTGTTCTTTGAGCAGTTATATAGAGCAACTCTGAGGAGAGAGACCTGGGAGTCCTGGTTGATAATAAACTGAACATGAGTCAGCAATGTGCCCTCATGACCAAGAAGGTCAATGGCATCCTGGGTTGCATCAAGAAGAGTGTGGCCAGCAGGTTGAGGGAGATTCTTCTCCCCCTCTACACTGCTTTGGTGAGGCCTCATCTGGAGTCCTGTGTCCAGTTCTGGGCTCCCCAGCTCAAGAGAGACAGAGAACTTCTGGAAAGACTCCAGTACAGAGTCACCAAGATGATCAGGGGACTGGAGCACCTTTCTTATGAGGAAAAGCTGCAGGAACTGGGGCTATTTAGTCTAGATAAAAAGAGAATAAGGGAGGACCTTACACACAGGATCACACACAGAATCTCAAGGACTGGAAGGGACCTCGAAAGATCATCTAGTCCAACTCCCCTGCCAGAGCAGGATCACCTAGAGTAGGTCACACAGGAACTCGTCCAGGTGGGTTTTGAATGCCTACAGAGAAGGAGACCCCACAACCCATCTGGGAAATCTGTGCCATGGCTCCCTCACTCTCACAATGAAGAAAATCTTGTATTTCTCTGGAACCTCCTATGTTCCAGCTTGTACCCATTGCCCCCTGTCCTATCATTGGAAATCATACAAGTGTTCGAAAGGTGTAGGTGAAGAGGATGGGACAACACTTTTTTTTTTCTGTTGTATCCAGTGACTGGACAAGGGATAATGGAAAAAAGCTGGAGCACAAAAAATTCAATTTAAACGTAAGGAAAAACTATTTTACTGTGAGGGTGAGGGAGCCCTGGCACAGGCTGCCCAGGGAGGGTGTGGAGTCTCCTTCCCTGGAGGTCTTCAAAACTCATCTTTGGCAGGTAATGGATATTGGACATAACCTTGTATTATAATACATTAAGATTTTGCTTGGTAGATTTTATTTTTGTCTTGGTAACTTTGATTCTCTCTTGGAAGTTTTGAATTGTTATATCCTTTGTGTGGCACCGTAGTGAAATGTCACTGAATATTGTTAAGTCACATTTTTATAACATATTGCAACAAAACCATTTTTTGTTAATACTTTCGATGATGGTTCTTTCAGTAGGCTAAATTACTTATTCACAGCAAATTGTTATAGCCAATAGAATCTTAAATCAAAATTCACAACAGAAACCTGCAAAAATGCTTTTATAATCTGTTCTCCAGAAAAAAACCCAAACTTTAGGAATCACAGCTTTGATATAGCCTTATGTGTTTATCTTTTTTTTTCTGTTCCTCGGAAGATCTGTAGGCAATGGACATTTTCTAGTCATGCAGAGTATAAATTGTCAGATCATTGGTCTTGCTGTTAGAGCACTGTTTAATTACAGATTAGAAGGACTTATATCTACGCTTTTTATATAATTTACCATTGAACTTTTTTGTTTTTCTTGTACTAATCTCTGATAAGAGAAAAAGTTAATGATTTTGCAAAATATTGAAGAACTTTTTACTTCGTGTTTCATGCTCTTGCTAACGATAGTGTTTCATATGAATCACAGAATGACAATCATGGAAGTGTTTTGCAAGATTTGTGATTTTCTTCCAGAAGTCATTTCAGTTGAGATGAGGTCTTCGTTGGTCAAAAGAGCCTACAGGTTTGTGCATGATGCTTGCACAGTAAACCATTACCACTGTTTTGTCTTTCAGCCCAGAGTGTTTTCTTCAACACTACATTACTTTGTCTTTGAATGAGGTCTTAACCTGAGAAGAGTGTCACAACTAACCTGTATTCATTCTTTCGATTTTCATTCCCAGAGTCCTCTTCTTGCATTTGCTTTTCATCTTCCATGCCCGTTACCTCTCTGAAGCTAAGGTGAAAGGTGCTACTTACAGCTGAGCTGCACATCATCTCATCCTTGTCTATACCTACGATCCCATTTCAAAATTGTTTTTTTCTTCAATAAAAATTTGAACCATTGACTTTCTGACAGTTTCAAGCCCTAACCTGAAATATGCTGGGGCAGGCCTTGAATTATGATTTGTTTTTGCCTTACAAATTTACTGCTTGTGGATGCTTGTCATGTGGTAATGCATCTCAGTATGGATGACAGGATTAAACTTTTGCCTGTTTTCATTGGCTTCCAGTGGTGGAGTGAGCAGTGCTTTTTTGTTTTCATGAAAGGCATGTGAAATGTGCTGAGCAGAAACAAAACACATTACACTGTAATTCACTGGAGTATTGTGTGCCCTTCATGCAAGTTGTGTGACAGCCACTGCCTTCTCTCTACTGGGGCACTGTTTGAGTCTGTTCCTCCTCTCCATTCCCCTGTGGATTTCTTGTTTTTGTTCATGAAATGTCATATTTATTTGTACTGCAAAACATTGTGCATTCTTGCTAACTGGGACAATAATTTTTCTTCTTTCCTTCATCCCTAACCAATTGTTTGTTCTAAAATATGCTCTCCAATGATATGTCTCATTCAATTTTAAACATCTTATATAAAGCAACTCTGTTTCAGAGATTACTTAATACTGTTGGAGTGCCAGATTGTGATTTGGATTTTGCATACCTGTAAATCACACAAGCTATCTGAATCTTGGTTTCAGACATTCAGAATTTCAGCTACTGTATTCAAAGAACAGGTACAAAAGAACTGTCAGAAATCTGTCAGCTTTTCACTTTGCTGTGTCAACTTTGATGTCAGAGCTCTGATACAAGTGCAAGGTAGTTACTGCAGAACAGGTCAGCAGTAAATGTGAAAAGACAAAAAGATGAGCTTGACTTCTTTCACCCCCTGTGTCTTCTCTGAGACTCTTGGTCATTTTTCTTGTTCAGTTTGTGTTAAAACTGACAGCTGTGGCAAATAGAAGATGTCTCTACCTATTTATCCTCTGAATATCATCCTCTGAATTCTTCAGAAAAAGTTTCCTCTTTCTAGTCATATGTTTTCTTCTTAGCTTGGGCGTTTGCTGCATAAACAAAGGCCTTGCTTGGCTGTCCTAGGTTAATCTGGGAATGAAACTCTTACAATGTTTTAAGCAGTCATATTCAAGATACAGATGAACTTTGTATAACTGCAAGGTAGAAGCTAATGCTAATTATTCTTTTCCATTAAAATTTTGCCTCATCCACAGCTGTGGATGCCTCGTGGGAGGTAGTGTTTGAAAACAGACTGCAAGATCTCAGCTAAATTCTATTTGTGATGGACTATAAAGCCTAGAGGCCAAAATGGTATAAATTTATATGCTATTGGTCTGAACGGGGCAATAGTGCATTCACTGAGCCTCATCTGACTTCCTTTATTCTGTCCAAATTCCTATACATAGGAAGCAAACAGGAGATTCAAGATTTGTGTTTTACTTGGGGCTACCCTTTGTTGATTTACCTCATCGTGAAACTTACCCGTCTTATTCTTGTAGTGGTTTGGTCAGGTGAAAAAAAAACCACAAAACCTTTTATTTTTCTTTAGCTATGAAAACAAGGCTATACTATGTTAACAGTTTCATTTCCCATATGTAGTGTCAGCTTCATAACTTTTTAGATATCCAGGAGGATCCTTGAAAGTCAAATATATCAGTAAAATCTATTTCATGGCTATGAATACATCATGCTAGTCAAATTTCAAACAAACCCATGGGTAAAGTGAATTTCTTCATATGATCCATTACTTTTTTCCTTCAGCTACAAGAGACACTTGTGTATTTAAGGTCTGAAAGACTGTTCTGTCCTTGGTGTTTCTTTTGCCAGTAATAACTCCACAAAGCGGTAGATAAATTAATTCTTTCCAGGTGGAATGAGAAGCCAGAGTACTGATTATTCCCATTCTGGATGTGAGTGTAATGAGGTGTCAAGGAAAAATTAGGTTTGTGATGTTTCTTCTCAAGTTGGATGTGTTCAGTTCAACTACAGCTTCTTCTATAATAAAACAAAACTATTGGTGAGGCTTTCGCAAATCATTAGAAACTGATTCACCTACTAGTTTCTTTATAGAAGGTCAACAAACGTCCACATATAAAGAAACTGTGTTTGGAACCCATTTGTAAGAAAGATTAGTGATTTTTATTGCTAAGATCCTTCATCCCATTTAAGTAGACCTAATTTAGGATATAGAGATGTTTCGTCTCTCGTTAAATGTAGTTAGTGGAGGCTTGTTTATCATCAGCCAAAATTACTGCCAAGAACTTTCCTTAGAAATAAAAGCTTTATTTTAAGAGACTTTGAAAAACGATCTGTCTATGAAAATTAGAAAGGAAAGGTTTGATGACATTCAATTACTGTTCCTGAGCCTGAGTCATGAGAGGCCATATAACTGAGGAGAACAAGCATTCAACAGAGGGTTTGTTCTTTGTTCAATTGCAAGATGCTTGTTCAAATTGCAAGATGCTTGTTATCATAGCTCTATTCCATCTGACCTCCTACCATTAGATAAAGCAGAATGTCTGATTCTTTTTTGCCTTTTTCTTAGGGTTGTGTTAAGTTCTAAAAACCTATTTTTAAAATCAAGTCGACTAGCAATGGTAGCTAATTCTAAAGGTATAGTGCAATATCAATGAGCAGATCACATTGCTTATTTTTAATCCTTCCTGGTTCACAAATTCTATTTTTTTTTCTTCTTCAAATAAGTTTCCTCTTTTCCTAAGAAGTCATGAGACCAGCAAATAGTCATATTGGCCTATTCTTTATTCTCTACTTATTTGTTCCCAAAATGATAGTAAAACTGCTATTGACTTCAAAAGCGGGTTCAGAGTCTGTACAAACAGTGAACAGCCCCATCTGTGTATAACTGAATCTTCTTGTCTTTGTATGTTAATATTAAGAAGTGCTGTGTCTGCTCCTCTAGTTTGATTGGTTGGGGAAACATGGAATCATGGAATGGTAGTTTTGTTTGTGGGAAACTGCGGCGATGAAGTCCCTGGCAGGACCTCGAGGAACGTGGATATGAGTGCAGCATCACAACTTTTTTGTATCCAGAAAGATCAATCAGCCTCTAGATGTACTAGAACATCAGATGGACACACTGTGGCTCTGTGCTCTGTTCTATGAGTGTTCCCCGAGCTGTGACTGTAATGTTTTGGTCTACTTCCATAATATGCTTTCATTGTTTTAATAAAGTCCTCCCTTAATAAGAAATTTGAAATGTTAATTTTCAAGGATTTCTACAGTCAGTTTTATTGGCTATGCCAAATATTTTTTGCAAGCATACCCTGATTTGGCAAAGCTTCCATATATCTCACCTACCACACAGATGAACACATCTATTTTTCTTTTTTGCCCATGTAAAATATTAGAAATTAATTCTGTATTTGCTTGATCAGAGATAAACTGCCTTTAACTAATGAACTTCCAGTCTGTTGTACTTAAATCCTTCCAAAATTTTAACTTGAATGAGTATATGAATTTGCATATATGATAACCTCCAGAACTCAAGGCAGAGTACATTTTTTGTTTGTATTTTAAAGGCAACTCTTTCTAGGACCATCTGAAATGAATCCATTTGCAATAAGGAAAGACACTTGCAATTAAGCAAAGACACTTGATCACTAGAAGAAGGCTGTCTTCAATAAGATTCACAACAGGTAAAAATTTAAGGTTCAAAGCTAGTATGACTTGTATTATGACACGTGATGCGATCCCTCCTCTTACTGACATGGTAAGCTGAAACAGTGTTTTTTGAATTCAGCTTCAAATTTAGGAATAAAGCTAATAAGATGAAGGAAGATTAGGGTTTGTGGAAGACCTCGAGCAGCAGCCCATTTCAAAACCTTCAGAATAAGAATAATTTGACCAGATCCAGTAAAACCATTGGTGGAGTAAGGTAGGTTTCAATATATGTAAATACTGCCATTGAAATTGAACATCAAAACTTCACATAAAATTTATTGAAATTAGTGAGAACAAGTACATTGTCTATTTTGATTATTTCTCTCATTTGATAGACAATTATTCTTACAAATATTCTCCACTTTTCTTAAAACACACAAGTGCATATTTATTAAAATGCACTAGTCTTTGATCATTATTTTCAAGCTACTTTATTCATGTAACCTTAAGCATTTCTGGATCTTGATGGTCTTGAGGTCTGTATCTGAGTCTTCCTGCCTAAGATACCTTTAAAATGTACTTGTAGAAAGTCAGGACAGAGGAAAAAGCGATGTTCCATGAGGGATTTGTATGTCATATGAATGATATTAGCAATTGTCTCAGCTTGCTACAGGACACTGCTACAGGACAAACCCAGTCTAGTGACCTGTTCTGGTGAGTGTCTTGCCATATGTTCCAAATGCCTGGTAGAAAAAATGACTTACGGAGGCTTGGTAAGATCTCTTGTTGCTTATGATCATATCCTTGCATCTTCTTGTGTCCATACAGCAAAATTAAACATCTTTTAGGATCAGCATTTGAAACTCTCTCTATGTCTACAAATAACACAGAGTTTTCACAGCACTATCTAATCACTGGAAGATATAGACATCAACCAAAACTGAGTATCATGTCTATTTTAAAGTGCGTGAATACATTCAGTACCAGAACAACAGCAGATCTTGGGCTTTTTAAAAGCATTTCGTTTTTTTCCCCTGATGCTGTCTCACACTTTTTTTTTAAAGTTCAGATAAACTACTGACCCTTGAATAAAATAGATATTCTACATATGTGTTTCCTTGATTGTAATTGGAAAGAATACTGTAGGACAGAGCAAGAAAGCTCTATCATTTATTTGGTATTGGCAAGTTAATATGAGTTTCCTGCAAATAAATGTATTTTTCTCACATGAAATTCCACTCTTTCAGGGACAGGATTCAGGAACTTCCCCCTTACTAGAAGAAAAATTAATACTGCAATGTGAAGATGTGGATAAGTGGGAATACATGTACAACTGGTTTTGTACCTGCATTATTATTCCCAGGCCAATGAATACTTGCATAAATGATGACAAGAAAATGTTATTCAGATAAAATGTCAGTTCAGAAAAATACTGCTGATTGGAAATGGTTACACACCACTGGAGTACATACGCCCAGGGAAAATTTCTTGCTTGATATGACCTGTTGATAAAATATTAGAACCTCAAAAAGTGTAAAGATCCATTGCTGAGATTGAATTTTAAAAGAAATAACGAAAATATTTTACATTTAGAGGAGTTACAAAAAAAGTTGTGTTTCTTATAAAATTTTGAAATGAGATTTAAACTTCTTGGATGGTGTGCATGGCTTGATTTCTTTACAGTTAGCTGGAGTCCAAAATATTGCCAATCGCCATTATCTCTGCCCAGGTATCATAGAACCTACACTGAAAGCTGACTCAGGTAGTGTCATCTTTTATTTATATTGTGGTAGACACTTAAAGGATTCGACCCTTGGTTGTGTGAGGGCTGTGCATATGTAAGGGGGTTGGAAGAAGAGTTTGTAACCCAAAAAATAGGCAGTTCATCCCACCTAAACCATGAAACTTGACTGAAGCACTTCCATTCAGACATCAGATGCCTCAGTTTCCCTCTATGGGAATTCTTGTGGGAAGAGAGAGAGAGACTCCATGACAAGAATCAGGAGTTAGATGTGTATGTAGATGTAGGATCATAGAATCATAGAATGGTAGGGGTTCATCTGTTCATAACACAAAAAACTGAAGAAGCTCAAGTGAGATACCAAAAGAGATTGCAGCACTGATGTAATCTAATATAATCTAATATGATGATATCATCAGGGCATTTTTGTTTGTTTGTTGATTTGAAGGGTCCTTGGTATATTTTTTAGTATATTTCCCTGCAACATTGTGACTTTCACCAGCAGTACAGCTTCCTTCTTACTTACTCTCTGGTCTGCCATTAGTAATAGTGAATAAGAAGGATCAGAATCAGTGGAAGATGTGTGATGTGGCATCCCAACATTGAATGTTGCTAGATGAGGAGCTTCCTCAGCAAGCCCATTTGTGGAGCTAGCCATTTTTTCTATACCTGATGTGTTTATCATACATCAAGAGAGAAAGGAAATGAGAGAGATGCAACATGATGAATTAAAAAAAAAATTGATCACCATGACAAACAGTGAAGAACGTATGAAAATTCCAAATACAGGACAGCAGAAGAAATTTACCTTTTCTTTGAAGGAGGATGGGATTTTGCCTGAAAGATTTTGCAAATATATGATGTCCTAGTCTGTGCTGCTTCTGCTGTCTTCAATTTCATGTACTCGTTTTTGCTTCCTGCTAACCATAGATTTTTTCCTTAATATTGATGCTGGAGCTTTGTTGATAGCTCTACAGGCCCTATTTTCTCCTCGTGACTGTCCAACTTAAAACTTATTTGCCCATCCTACTTTGTTACAGGCTGTTACCTTTCCGTGCTGTCATTTAAACTTACTAAACAGATTCCCAGACCTGACATCACATGTTTTAGTATATAGCATCCTCATTAGCTTGTAGATTGCCTTTATCACCTTTCTGAGAAAAAGGATTGTTAACATGCATGTGCATGTTCCACATTCCTAGACAGACTAGTAGTCACATAAGAAAACATAAATAAAACCATAATATATCGATGAAGACTGCAGCAGTGCAAGCTATCATGGACAAACGAGATCCTGTCACCTCTCTGTGTTACATTCTGTTGCTTCTGTTAGACCAGCCTGTAATTAGCAATCTGTAACAAAATTAGATCAATAGCAATCCTTTTGTTACTGATATAGAAACAACTTAGGGATATTTTTCAACTGCAGTGCTACATGCTTTCTTCTCACAGTCTGATGGAAATGAAAAAAACATGACGTGATAATGAGGTGTCTGTCAATCAGTAAAGTTCTGGGGGGCTTATAATTATTTTTATTCTATTGTTTGAAACACCAGTTGGATTTGGAGTGTAGAAGTGGCACTGTGAGGAAAGTTTGTTTCTATAACAACACAATGTACAAATGCAGTTCCCTTTCTTAGCTTCTTTCTTGAAGTGGAAATCTACCAGAGTTTATTGCAGACGCTAGGTACTGGGTGTCACTAGCAGTATATGAGACAGTAAGAAGAGCCAGAAGGAGTTTAAAGTAGTGCTTCTGTGTGGAGACCGTTGCTCTAGGGAGGTAAAGCTGGTATTTTTTTCTTTTTTTTTTTTCTTAATTTTTTTTCAGGCTGCATGTCTGTCTGCTCTCCTGCAACCCTGCTCCTGGCTGCACTTTCTAATCCCTCTTTCTACTGTTAATGTTTCAGGAAGGAATCATATTAAGGTGTTATACCTGAGTAAAGTCAAGTCACTACAGACTTAACATTGAGTATCACTGGAAAAACATGTTCTAAAAGTGAACGGGACCACGTGTCTTGCAAGAGTCAGAGAAATAAAAAACCAAAATAGTTTGGGGGCTGCTTGAGTGAATGTCTCTGAGTCAGATGAATTTATCACCCACCACGGTACCCCTCATGGATTAACAGCTCTTACCTCCGCATTCACCCTTGCCTCTGCATGTCTGGTAGTACTTCTTCATTCTGCTACCTGCAGGATCCTCAATATGATTCTAGGTAAACATAGACAGTATGACATCTAGATGAACCTGCTTCTAACTAGGTGAACCTTCTTCTGCAAGGGGATTGGACTAGATTATCTCTAAAGGTCCTTGCCAACCCTACCATTCTATGATTCTATGATTCAGCCAGAGGCTAGATTAGTCCTATTCCACCTGATATGACTGTGAAAGAACTACTTGTAAGGTTTAGAAAGATTCCCAGTATTGCTGACTTGATGCCACCTTTAAAGCTGTCATCTCCTCTTGCATACATACTGGAACTTGTAGGAGTCTAACTTCCATTTAAATGTACATAAAATACCAATTTGGAGAAGCCTTTCCTGGCTGCTGAAAAGCTGTGATTTAGTGACTAAGTTAGGTTTTGTTTTTTAGCTGGTTTTATATGGTTACTCAAATTCACGAGAAATATTTTAGGCGATGTGCTCAAAGATTGCATGTCCAAACCAGAGACTCCAATGTATTAACTTCCTGTCATTGCTCCCGTTACATTTTAATAAGTATTTTTTGATTTCAGCAAGGAACTGACATATTTATTTAAATTGTTGAAAATGCATAATTAGAATATCCTAACTGTCATTGTTACCTATGGATTTCTCTGTTCTCTTTCAAGTCTCTTCCAGTACCTCTTTTCAGATTTTAATTCTTGTGCTTTTACCTGTTGTGTGTAAGACTCTAATTTTCACTCTTTGTAAATAGCCCCTGTGAGTCCAACCAACTGTTCTAACTGATTTGCAGTTTATCCCATTGGGATCCACTGGCCATCGTAGTGCAGGTTATCTTAAAACCAAGTCATGTTGAAGAGAAAAAAGAGAACAAACCGCAGCACAGAGGGCAACAGCGGGCAGTAGTGGGTCAATGGAGGTTTGTGCCAGTCTGAGGTGTGTAGTGTTGCGATTTCTGCTGTCCAGATCAGCAACCTGTCTGGGTTGAGCTGGATCCTTCTTTCTCCTTAGCAGGGAAACCTGGGCAGGAAGACTGGATGAAGGAGATGGTCAGAGGAGAAGCTGATGTTCTTGGGGGCTGTGCCCCAAGATGCAGTGGGGTTCTAGCCAGGAAACACCTACAAGCCTTGTGAGAGGTAAGGACTCCTTGATCAACAAACAAAACCATCTCTAGGGAGCAACAGGTGCCTATTGAGTCTTTTCCTCTTAAATGTTTCTCATCTTTGTAGTAATGACTGTGCATTTTACCCAAGTGTGAAACCTCATGTGGGAAGTGAGAGATCTGACCTCTGGTGTTGGTAGATTGAACTCCATTCTTCTATCTGGAGAATGATTCAAATTATCTGCTCCATCAAGAAAGTGTATGTTAATTTTCTTTAGAAGGAGACCTCAAGCTTAACTTCTTTTACTTAGGTACCATCTCCAGAGAGCGAGAGAGAGAGAGTAATACTCTTTCACAGAGAGAGTTCCTTGTGAGGAGGTCATAGTGTGCATGCTTGGAGGAAGAAATGGTCTTCCAACCCCTGGATCACCTGCAGACAGCAGTATCTCTTCTGGGCTGCATGCAGTGTTCAATACAAGTAAAGGACACTTTTTGCTTCTGCCATGAGCAAAAGGAGGAAAAGTAGGTATCTGGGAGAGTTTTGGTT
Organism: Colius striatus; assembly: GCF_028858725.1. NCBI lineage: Eukaryota > Metazoa > Chordata > Aves > Coliiformes > Coliidae > Colius > Colius striatus. Next base: position 80,383,167 of record NC_084759.1, read on the forward strand.
TTTTTTCCAGAGATGGGAAGTACATCCTGTCTTTGCAATCCTAATTCTAGCTGAACAGTAACATTGGACTGTATGTAGTTGGAACAGTACAGGCTTGAACACTGACAGATTCAGCTTGTTCCTTGCAAATTGCTAAAGCTTATTTTCAAAGGTCTCATTATTGGAGATCTTCCATTGTGTATTTTAAGCCCCTGATATCTAGTTGTCAATAAAATGAAAGCAAATTGCTGTTACATTGTAATTTAAGGAGGACCTCTCAATAAAAATGTTTGCCAACAGTTACACATATGGAAGTGTTTTAAAAATATTTTAAATATGCTGCAGTTAACTAAAGGTGTGAAATGAAGTTGTCTGTGTTCACTGTTTCACAAGCAAAGCCTTAATGACTGTCAGGGCTACTGGGCTGCTTTTCCAGAAATATGATCAATAAATTTAGAAGCCTTATCTTTAGGCAAACATGTTTGTACTTTTGTTGATTTAGATAATTTTTTTTTAGCTAGAAAATATATAGTGTGGGTAGCTAAAGCAAATCATAGAATCATAGAATGGTAGGGTTGGAAGGAACCTTTAGAAATCATCTAGTCCAACCTCCCAGCAGAAGCAGGTCCATCAAGATCAAGTCACATAGCAACATGTCCAGGTGGGTCTTGTCTTGAAGACCTCCAATGAAGGAGACTCCACAACCCCTCTGGGCAGCCTGTTCCACTGCTCTGTCACCCTCACAGTAAAATAGTTTTTCTTTATGTTTAAGTGGAACTTTTTGTGTTCCAGCTTCATCCCATTACCCCTTGTCCTGTTGCTAGCTACTATAGAAAAAAGGGATGTCCCAACCTCCTGACACCCACCCTTTAGATATTTATAAATGTTAATAAGAACCCCCATCAGTCTAGATCCCCCCTCAGTCTAGATCCCCCCTCAGTCTATCTCTTATAGCTATCTCTTATAGTTTATCTCTTTATAGTTGCAGTGAGGTACTGATATGTAAAATACTGATGCATTCTATGCTTTTTAGCAATTATTTTATACAATATACCAGTGTATGCAGGATATTTTTAAAATGACTGTGGATTTCTGAGAAATACCTCTATTTTTAGCTCATAAAAATGTTATTGTGGTTTATGCAGTCGAATTATAAAAAAAAGAGATGAAGTTTTGTTGGAAAATGCATCCACGTTAGGACATGTGAGTCTATAATTGTAAAAGTAAACCTCCTGTGTTTCATCAATACAATGTGTGGGTGCACAACTGTGATCACTTCAGGCAGAAATAGAAGTGCTGAAGCACATGTACGCGTCTGCATGTGCATCTTGGGTTCATGTCAGAAAAAGCTATTTAACTTTTTTCTAACACGTGTCTGTGTTGTGATGTTATTATTCCTCTCCTGATACTTCACAGCACTTGGAGATGGCTGAGGTGATTCACTAGCAGAAAAAAAACCCCACATGGAACTTTAAGCATTTCTAAAAATGGAAACAGTGACAATGGGAAACGACTATTTCTAAATTTGCTTCATTGGACCCCTCCTAAAGTGTTTTTCTTTTAATGTGCTGGAGAAAGATAATTCCAAAAGAGCGGTCACTAACTTCAGGTATGTGACATCTTGTACATAAATTATCTAAGTTGTCAAAAGACAGTATGAAGGTGCATATTACTGGTGGTGTTACAGGCATGGGCTCTAATTGTCACATCAGTCGTCTTACTTCAACTGAAACTGACTTTTTTTATATGAGAAGACTGAACATATTAAATCATTTAAATACATGGTAGAGTGAACAGACTACATTAATGATATTTCAGGTGTGCTTAGAGCTAGAAGTGAGGCTTCCAGAGACTTTTTCCATAAATGGGAACAAATGTACACTAAGAGATCTCCTGTACCTTGTAATGTTTCACAAGACCCACAATGCAGTATTATTTAATAATTCTTAGAAAAGCAGTAATTGTGGGAAATTTCCTGGGATATTCTGTAGAGTTTCTAGATATTCCTAGAGAATTCCCCAGAATTTCCTGGATATGACTTAAGTTTAGTGATATGCTTGGCACTGTGAGGTTAGTGGTTGGACCTCATGATCTTAGAGGTCTTTTCCAACTGTAACGATTCTATGATTCTTCCTTGCTGCTATTGAAAATGTCAGCACTGTTCCTTTTGCCTTGCTGCCAATTTGTTGCAGATATATTTTTGTACTTTGTCCTCCTCTTCTTAATATCACTTGGACAGGTGAAGTCTCATGCGTGGGGCCTCACTAACATCTGTCAATAGCTCTGTTCCAGCTTGCATTGACACTGACAGATGACTTTGACAAGTTGAGTGAAATAGTACTCATCTCTAAGAGCTGTTTTTCAGATATCCTTCCTTGTGTCCTTGGCATAAGTGGAACAGTGATCTGGAGGAATCTTACTCTTTCATGCAAATTCAGAGCTTGCTCTTCTCCGTGAACTCATTACAGATGCAGCCAGAAATTTCTCAGTACATCTGGCAGAGACACATACTTAGAAAGTACTACTTGGAGTTGAGCTAAAGCACTCTGACACTTTTCTAAGTTTGTTTCTATTGTATTTCTAGTAGAAAATTATAATAAGATATCCAAAAGCTGAGGGCAGTTTACTCTGCTGTTCTTCCCCCATGGTGGGGGGTTGTGGTCGTGATTCATGATCTCTTTTGTTATTTATGTTGCCACACTGTGTGTATAGACCTCAACTGTGATCGAGTTCTCATTGTTTGAGGTACCACAGAAATGGATTTGAATTGTATGTCATAGTCCTTGTCACAGTGACAGCATAATTTAGTATAAGACAAAAACAGGTAGCTGAGGTAAGAGAGACATGCTATGACTTTTGTGAAGTCATCCAGTGAGCAGCAGGGAGGAACAGGACTATGGCCATAGTCTCCAAGTCACAATTCCCCTGCAAAACTACTGACAGATGTTTCTTTTTAAAGTCTCATTATAAAAAGAAAGCTTTTGGATTTTTTTTCTTGCTAAAGGACCTTTAGAATGCTAGATAGAAGTGGAGTTGAGGAATCATAGATGAATCATTTGAAGAAGAATTAGATGAAAATCTCCCTGAAGCTGATTGAAGACAGGATTTCGATCACCTTTAGTCACTTTCTCCCAATTATCAGAGGGGAAACTTTCCCTACATTTATCTGATTTAAAAAACCCAACTCTATACCGATATCCTGCTCCTAAATAAGATACTGAAAAAAAATGCACTCGCAGTGATTTGTTTTAATGAAATGATATCAATGTTTTTATTAGAAACAGTGTTTTTAGTTGAGATAGTAAGTATATTCATTTACATCAAAGAGAATCAGATCTCGTATAGTAAATTTCAGTCAGTTTAACTTTTATCAGCTTGAGAATTTATTACTGACTGATAAAACAGAAGGAGGAAGAAGCACAAGAAGCAGTCTTGAAAAACTCTTTTAGGTATATGCCACAAGTCCACAGCTTATGATGACATTAAATAGAGAAGACAGTGAAGAAGACAGAGGGATGAGCAAAACAGTGAACAATGGAATGAATCTGAAGTCTTTCCTGACTCTAAGATCTAATATGGAGAATGTCCAAATATCTACTTTTCCAGTCATCTGATTTGTTCCCTAACTAGGTCTTCCAGAACAGCCGAGAAGCCTGCCTCAAGAAACAGTTCAAAGGTCCTGCTTAGTATCTTCAAAAAGAGCAATATTTGACCCATTTTCAGGTTATGCCTTTTTGAGAGATCTGTATTCAGACACTGGGTTCTGTTTTATTGCTCTACATTCTAGAGAAAATAATTTGGATTTGAGTAGATCCATTGTTTCTCATACTGTACATGTAACACACATTTATGGGAGATAGATGTGGTGTGGAAATAATATCGTACGTAATTTCTGTTGAAACACATGAAACTTAGGGACTCACAGTGTTTTGCTAAAGTGTGATGACTGCCTTGGTAATTTAAAATAAAACCAGAAAGCTGCATTTTTAAGAATCATATTGAATTTTTATCAATATAAATCAAAGAAAAGTTAATATAAAATTGCCACCTAGGAATTATGAGTTCCAAACTTGTATTCCTCTGGCTGCTATGTCTCTTGTCAATAAATGAACCAAGCAGCAGTTGCCACATCACTGAAAATCACCCATTTCTATAATGATGACCAGTTAGGTTATTAACATATTCAATGTTTGCGTCCTCATTCAATGCTGTTAAATTATTGAAAACTCATTTTAAAAGTTGTGTGGTAAAAATATTTATTTTACAGAACAGGGGGAAGGAAATCACAACAGTATTTCTATATTTTAAAAAAATAGTTCCATATCTTTGAAATGAAATGATGAAATGGATTGATTAAAAATACATATCTTTCTAGGCAATATTAACATTTTGATTTATTTTTACTATTCGGAATGAAAAAAGGGGTGATTTCCCATCATATGGCAGTGTTGGCTTCTGAGCAGTTCTTGTGCTAGGCATTTTACTTGCCTTTTATTCAGACAAACAAGATGATAGGCAACTGGGACACAAGAAGGGTAACAAAGTCTTGGTATATAAAGGTGGAGGAATATTCAATGTGATAATTTTTTGTTTCTTTTGCCCAGTTAGAGTCCTCATTAACACATAGGACTGCGGAAGAGAAGAAGCTAGGATAACACAATTAATAACAAACTAACCATGAGCCAGCAATGTGCCCTCATGGCCAAGAAGGCCAATGGCATCCTGGAATGCATCAAGAAGAGTGTGGCCAGCAGGTCGAGGGAGGTTCTACTCCCCCTCTACTCTGCCCTGGTGAGGCCTCATCTGGAGTATTGTGTCCAGTTCTGTGCTCCTCAGCTCAAGAGGGACAGGGAAGTGCTGGAGAGAGTCCAGTGCAGCGCCACCAAGATGATCACGGGACTGGAGCATCTTTCATATGAGGAAAGGCTGCAGGAACTGGGGCTGTTTAGTCTAGAGAAGAGACAGGGAGGATATTATTAACACTTACAAATATCTAAATGGTGGGTGTCAGGATGTTGGGGCATCCCTTTTTTCTGTTGTATCTAGCAACAGGACAAGGGGTAATAGGATGAAGCTGGAACACAAAAAGTTTCACTTAAATATGAGAAAAAAACTATTTTACTGTTTTACTGGGAACAGTGGCACAGGCTGCCCAGAGGGGTTGTGGAGTGTCCTTCCTTGGAGGTCTTCAAGACCCGCCTGGATATGTTTCTATGTGACCTGATCTAGGTAAACCTGCTTCTGCAGGGGGGTTGGACTAGATGATTTCTAAAAGTCCCTTCCTAACCCAACCATTCTATGATTCTATGATTCTATGTTGACCAGAGGCCATATTTCCCCAGGGTCCATGCTGTATTTTACAATGATCCTCCTGACTACTGGTGAGCAGAAAATACACATTTGCTTCATAGTGACAGTAAAATCCTTTATACCGTGCAGTGTGGTGGTTTCTTTTCCACCTGTGCTGGAATGGATGAAATAAGTCACAAGACCATCAATCTCCTCTGCCTTACACCTCTGCTTAGGACAAGACCTGGCCTAGAGTGTGCATGTTATATACCTGGTAACAATACATTTTCATTTTGGATGCTGGATCAGATCTCCTCTTTGCCTCTTTACAGTTTGATAGTTTTGACATTGAAGAGGAAGGTCATGTTTTTTTCAGGATTTGTACACTGAATATTTCCCCCTTTTTCTGGGGAACCTCTCTTTTGAATATATTTGATGATTTTGGTCATTTGATTGCAAACTTAAAAAAAAAATAATAGAGAGGGAGTAGCATCACCTCAATCTGTGAAACCATTTAAATCCTGAGTGTGGTGCCATGCATGTAGACAGGAGTCCAAGGAGTCCAAGGATTCTAATTAATGAGTAGACCAGATTTGCCTTTAGAAAGCAGTAGTAGCACATAGTCTAGCTGTCTGCTTTTCTTCACTGCCTTCTCCCCAAATGTTCCTGGAGACATGAGTGAGCTGCTCATGAATCACATACTGAATTGCTGCTATTGAGAGCCTGAGGTAAAAGACACTATTTTGGTGCTCTATAGTATACTAGGCTATAATTCCTGGTCATTCAATAATGACGTTACAGACAGCTTATGAGCTTAAAGTCCTTCAGGCTTGAATTAGAGCTATTAACTGGCTGGTATCCTGTTAGCAGCAGAGCTGAGAAAACTTGGAGCCCAGAGCAAGCCAGGAGCTGGCATACATGCTCAGTAAGGGTTCATAACTGCACTGCGCTCTGCGTTACTGCTGACATGCTACTGGAAGTGCCTCAGCTACCCAGTTTGTCTCTGAGCAGCAACATAGCCAGCATCTGACTTGCAGAAGAGCTGTTTCACAAGGACAGACTTTCCAAGATGAAATTAATACTTCAGTCTGAAAGGACTTGTCCTGATGAAAACTTTAACTTGGATAGTTAGTTTTTATACTCTACAAATGGTTTTGGGAGGAGTGAGCCATTTCAGAGTCACATACTAAGTAAGTGGTAGCAAACAGCAGAATATGTACTTCACACAGTTTTTCCAACATACCATGAAACTCTTGGTTCATGCCAAACACTGTGATGACTTCCTAGCACATAAAAGTATATATGATTCACTGACTTCCCGGAGCTTCTACAGGTCCTGAAATAAAGATCATCTTCACATTGCACCAAATGCTGTCGTGTTTGTGTAAAGAGTACTTACGGCAGCAGATATGTATGTACATACAGCTAAACTATGTAGAAAGCTCTTAAACTGACACAGGGTATCCAGAGCTCTCTGATAGCAAGCCTGTCATCCGTGGTATTGCTTCAGGAGGAATCTCTACACAGCCAAATAGAAATGGAGGTTGTGTGTTGGGTAAGACGCGTAGAATATTCCCTGTGATATACAGTTTTGCAGAATATTGTGAAACAATGGACTGTGTGAAGGCCATTTATAGTGAAGAACAATAATATGGAACTATTAGTACAAGGGCTGTAAAGTCACGAAAATCCCCTGAGCAAAGCCTTTGCTTGCACATGATGAGCCAAAGAGGTGGGAAAGGTCCTCCAAATCCAAACAGAAAGGGAAAATGAAGGTTCTGTATGTTCCCAAATGCAAGACTTTTGGGGGACAAAGAAACCGGATCCCCTCTGATAAGAAGGTATATCTGTAAAAAGAGCTCAAAGTTCTGCATAGTCCCAGTGTTTGTCTCGTGCAAACAGAGAACTTACAGCCCAAGAAGTTTTATTTATACTTAGAAAATACAAACGGTTTGTAAAAATATTTTTAACTTAGTGCTTTACGTGCACAGATAATATGGGCAATATGTTTGTTATTTTAAAATGTGTAAATGTAAACAAGGACTTAAGAATGTCTTTTCTAAATATAAACACACTTTATTTAAAAGGTTCAATGACATAAACGATGTTCAAATAGAAAGGAGGGAGAAAGGACCAGCTTTATAGTTGGGTAAAGTAGATAATCCCTTCCTGTGAAGGGGCTTTGTGTTTCAAGAAAGCAAATGCTGAGGTTCCTTATTTTTACTTTTCTCAGCAGGTGTACAAGTAATACTTTCCTGGATATAGCAATAGAGGCAGATCCAGGAAAACAAGTCAGGTTGTTTTCAGAGTATAAAACTTCCCTGCTCTGCAGAGTTTGAGTTTGAGTTGATCAGTTTTTATAAATGAGAATTGTTTTAGGCACTTAAGAGGTGAAGAACTTCACTTCTGCTTGAGAAGAAGGTCCCTAATAGTCTATCACAAAGACATCATTGAATTGATGAGTGTTTCATTTGTCAAGGATAAACTATCAAGGAATCTATATTTTCACTTGAGACTAATTCAATTCTACATAAAATCGATCTCATTATTTTGTATAGTAAGGATATTGTGATTAAAGAAATAAATGGTCAAAAAGTAGTTTGTTCTTCCTTTTTTCCAATGTTGAACATGATCAGAAATACTACTGATCTAACTGGACAGTTATTGAAAAAAAATCAAAACATTGATCACTTCAGAAATGTAATTTTGCATTCAGATTGTGATCTGACTGGTTTTGATTTATTTAACTCCTCAAGCTTGGATGTGAAGTTGTCTTCAGCATCATTCAGCTATCTGATTGCTCCCTATGCGTATGGTTAAGCTACCTGAACTTGTGCTGTTCTTTTTCTATTCTTAATTAGAGCAGGTTCCATCCTACAGTTCATTCTCTCATTCATGATTATGATATCCAGTTTGGTAGGGTAATAATAAAACAGTTTCTTTCATTGCTTTTTGTTCTGTGACTGAAAGTAGTTCTTGAAATGTGTTACTTTAAACGAAATTGTTCAAAGACACTGTTCCATCTCTTTCACTCACAGGAGCAGTGAATTTGGTCTGAACCTTGTGTTAAAAACAGGATGTAGTTGTTATGCCTGAGTTCTGGTTCATGCTCCTCAAGATTTGGTTTCATTTGCTTTAGCAGGTGGGTTTTTTAAAATGTTTTCATTTGCAAAGTGAATTTTATTTTGGTGAGATGTGGGATTTTATCACTGTGTCTGTGACCTATCTACATATAATGCTGTTTCAGTGACATGCATTGATCAGCCCAGTTCTGCTACAGGTAGCCCTTCTGCTCAAAGCATTTGCTGATGTTAGCAGTGGATTAAACAGCTGGTGTTACTAGAAGATCATTTTAGTTCACCCTGTAGGATCACAAGAATTCTTGCCTGTCATGCAAACAGACAAGGATTTGCTGTTAGTGCATTCTAGATTGCAGACTTTTTTAGCTTTCAATTTTTTATTCCAGTAAGATTTTTTTAATCAAAACTAGCTAGCTGTGAGTAAGCATTAACAATACTCTATCTGATATGTAGAGTATTTGTTAGATTCCCTCTGTACTGTATTAATGCTTGAAAATATGGATTCTGTGTGTAGTCAGAGTAATTTTGCAGCGAACAACCTGTTATTTATGTATTAACATTTCCTGAAGGGACAATTTCTATAGAACATCGGGAAGCAGCCATAAAAGCGAATATGGGAAAAAACTGGGACAGGAACAAGTAGATGTGTTTGCAATTGGCTATGCAGAAATGTTCTGTAGCAATGGTAGAATCACATGCAGTACAAATCGCCTGCTTTTGTGAGTTGGCAGAAAATATAATTAAAATAAAGAAGTGACATCTTATGTGACAGAACCTGAGTAGGCAGTGCAGCATTTATCACCTCCTGTTCACTAGTTTTTCTTTTTTAAAATTAGTGAGATTTATCCTATATGACACCTACTCATGGTCTTGTTGGCATGAAAGAAAACAAAAAAAGAAAAGTAGCAATGTAAGATAATACCATGAGTTGCTGCAGCCAACATGAAGGGATAAATTCATTCCTGATGCAGTGAAAAAGAACTATGCAGGGGTGGATACAGACCCCAAAGTATATTACTTCTGGAGTTATTTTTGTTTGGGTTTTTTTGTTTGTTTGTTTTGTGCTCATAAATTCTGCTTCTGTCTAGGGAAAGCTATATATTGAGCTATTTTTCTACAAATGAAGATTGGACTGAGATCTCGATTTCAGCGGTATAAATTTGAAGTTATTCTGCCAGAGTCAATGAAGTCAGTCTGGATTTATGCTTGTAAGCCTTTAATCAGAATATGTCAGTGAGCAGGAATAGGTGACACATGAAAATCAATGGCTGATGCTGCTGTTTTTCTTTCCGACTGAGCATTTTGACATCTTGTTTGTTTGGTTTTCTGAGATGAGCTTTCTGATTCAGCCAAGGTATGCACTGAGGCTGATAATATTCTCTATTAGGAAACATGGAATAGGAGAGATTTCTGAAAACCAAAAAATCCCCAAATCAAAAGGAACCAACCCTAACACAATTCAGTTTTCCAAAAAGTCAAGCAACCAAATATTTGCAAATCTGAATAACATAACGTTAACAGAGAAATGAAGGACTGCCACCACAGACATCTGCATGTAAGAGGAGGAGCAGAGAAGGAGGTGAATAATTTTATAAATATGTTTATTAAACTAGTGCTTGTAAATGAACTCAAGTAAAACTACATAGAGTGGGTGGAAGGATTGGAAACATGGTCCATAGATTAATTATATACATGGTTTTAAAAATCCTATTTTTAGGAAGGGGGTGAAATGGGAGAAAAAGATGACCAATATTTTGATTTTAATCTTTATGTTGTTTCTAATGAGTCACTTTTGAACAGTCATAATTGAGAAATGTCTCTAAATGTACCCTTGGGCTACATGGAAGCACACACTTAATTACAACCTAGTGCTGATGCAGTGGTTCCCTGCTGGGCAAAGGAGATGGAGGCCAATATCTTTTTTCCTCCCACTCTCCTTTCATTGCCAGTTACCCTCCAGAAGTAGAGTCAACCATTACTCATGGTCCAGAGAGAGCTAAAAGAGCTGTCTTCCCTTTCTCCTTTCTTTCCTGGTCACCCACAGCATATGACCTGGAGTTATTTGGAAACAAGCACACCAAATCTATCTTTGAATTTGTGTGAGCTTTGCAGAGAGAGTCCTTACGTGGAAAGCAATGGCTTGAGTGGTATGTGGGTTCTTTTTCAAGCTCTTTTTATTCCAGCAACAAATATCTGTGGTGTGTACCCAGTTTGTCTCCATACAGTATCAGATACTGTATATTGTGTTCTTCAGTATTTTAGTAAAAATGGTAACATCACACAGGTCTTGAAAGAAGGAAGGTACACAAATACAGAAATGTACCTTGTACAACACTTTGTGCACATTTCACTGTGAAAAGGATAAGACAATTACGTGACAGGCTAGTTGCTGAGGAGTTATCTGTGTGATTTCACTCTGCATTAGGCATAATGAGGGTTTCGGATGACTGATAGCTGCTCTGCTGTTCAATTCCATTACCTTTTGCTCATTATCTCAGCAGTGCTTTCTACTTATTGAGCCACCAGTTCATCTGTGTTTTTGTAGCAGCACCTTGCAGCCTTGAATGTAAACCTCATAAAAATGTAGTAAAGCACCCGTGGTTGGTTGTTAGAATCATAGAATCATAGAATGGTAGGGTTGGAAGGGACCTTTAGAGATCATCTAGTTCAACTCCCCTGCAGAAGCAGGTCCACCTAGATCAGGTCATTACAGTCGGAAAAGACCTTTATGATCATCGAGTCCAACCACTAACCTCACACTGCCAAGCCCATCATTGAACCATATCCCTCAGTACCTCATCTGTGTGTCTTTTAAATGTCTTCAGGGTTGGTGACTTCACCATCTCCCTCGGCAGCCTGTGTCAATGTTTAATAACCCTCTCAGTGAAAAATTTCTTCCTAATCTCCATTTAAACCTCCCCTTGTGAAACTTGAGCCCACTTCCTTGTGTCCTGTCATTCCTTACTTGGGAGATGAGATCGACACCCACCTCTCTAATTGGGTGGGCACTATAAAGTTGTGGAATGTATAGGAAACAGTACAAATCTAAAAGTGGCTGAATGTCCAGTAAGATCTGTTGTATATTGCCCTCTTTTAATTGATCTCCTTAACAATGATCTGCCTGCTTTATATATAGATCTATGAGACACAGCCCTGCTGTATTCCTTCAGGTTTCCAGCCTTACATCAATTCATTCATGTTTTCATAATCAGGGTATTGGCAATAACAATGAATTTGCCAAAAGAAAAAAAAAAGAAAGAAAATAGAAAGCATTTGCAATTGAAAGTTATTAACTGACACTTCTCATTTAAGCAGTGTCACTTACAACCAAATATTTAGACTCTGAATCAGGATAACGAAAAAACATTTTTGGAAGTGTGATGGAGCTTCTGTCTAATTGACACTTGTACTTCCCTGCAGCTGAGGAGGATAAAGTTTCACAGCAGTATGAGCAAGTTAACAACTTGAGTTCCTACAGCCTTGACACTCTTTGTGCAGACAGTGTTTAAACCAATGATGTCCTTCATTCTAACTTCTTGTTAAATTCTCTGCTTTTGCTAATAAGGAGGGAGGTGAATACCTACTTTGTCACCTAGCAATCTCAGATGAATGCTCTGAACAGTTTTTGAACAAATAGCTGCTGATGGATTCTCAAAAATATCTGGGTTTTTTGTTTTGTTTTGTTTGCGCAAGTGGAAGGTGTGGCCCCCCATATGTGCATGTGTGAAATGACAAGCAGGCAACTGAAGGGAGAGCAACAAGAAGAGGAAATAAAAATGGAATCATATAGTGTAATTGGCATGAATATATATAGAAATTCTGTTTCTATTCTTTTAAGTTGGCTCTGCATAAATTTGCATGACATACCTCAAGCTCCCTTCTGTTTCATGGCATGCTAGTCAAATTCTTTCCTACAGAAGAAATGGGAACATGGATCCTTTGGTATGTTAAACAACTCCGTCATCCCAGAAGGTGGAAAAATTAGTGCAAGGACTGATTATTTGCTTATGAGAGGTTGTAAGATCGCTGATTCTTGACTGCATTAGACTTTATTCTTGCATCTTAGACTTAAACAGCAACTAGTAGCAATAGTTGAAATTGCATTAATGACAGCAGCTGGGTGGATGGGACAAGGGTGTATATGGCCAGCTGCAATTTGGATGAAGTGGGGGCAGCTATAAGCAGTGATAGTTTTTGTACTATGTTCTCTAAATAGTGCTCACAGGGAGGGATTTGGAGCCTCTCTAGTAAAATTGCACCTGGACAGGGCAGAGCCACTGTTAGCCCAGAGCAGATTGACATCCTGCAGCAATTCAAAATCCTGTTAGCCTTTGGTGACTGCATTTCCTTAATACTCTCTCTACAATTGCCAATCCAATCATGCAAAGCACCTACAGGACCACTTTCACTGACCACCAGTGCTTCCTTTTCTAATGAGTAGTCTCTGGGTGATAAAAAACAGTCAAGCAGTTTCAAATGGCCTTGCTGCCAGCTTACATACCAGGGAATGTTCCTATGAGAACAGGAGCATGGGCATACCATAACCAGCTTCTATCTGTATCCAACCAGTGGAAAGGATTGTTTAGGACAGTGTACACAACCTCAAAAACTTGACATATGGCATTGATAAATTAGGTAAAGGTCTCATTGAAAGTTAGCCCTGCTCTAAGAGCCTAATTTTGGATGTTAGTGCCAGCAATGAAGAGAAAAGTTGATTTCTTTAGAAACTAAAGCCTCTGATTTCCCCAAACTTAAAAGCCTGTGTTGCAGTAGCTATTTATTTTTGTAAGTGGAGGCACTTTTTTGATTCATGTGATAATTTAAAACACATTATTTTTTTTCAGTGTAGACACTTTAAGAACAAATACAGCACTACTGAATGCTTCTGAGTTCTTTAATAGCTTTCTTGGCTTTTTCTTTCAGCTTCCAGTGTATTGTTTAAAAAGTAAGAAACACATTGTTCTTATGAAACCTATAGTATGAAGTCTAAACTGAAGGACAAAGGAAATTTTTACAGAAAATGTGAGAGAGGTCAGGTGGGTGAGTTAAGAATGAGATGTCATTAATGGGTTTTGTCTCACTGCCTCTGGGATCACCATTATCACAACATAGGCTTTCCGCTTTTCTTTTTAGTTTAACCATTAAATGAACCATCTGGCCTTATCTGAAAAATCCACTCTGCATACTGTCCAGATATTTATTGCAAGCTGAGTTTGTGTTACTGACGACTTTTATACTGCTGACTCTTCCTCTGTGTGTGTGGCTGTGCACATACACACCCAATGCAGTCCCTGAGCATGGAGACCGGAGTATAGAACCATTTTGATTGGAAAAGACCTTTAATATCATCAGGTCCAACCACTAACCTTGACACTGTCAAGCCCATCACTGAACCATGTCTCTCAGCACCTCATAGAATCATAGAATGGTAGGGGTTGGAAGGGACCTTTAGAGATCATCTAGTCCAAACCCCTATCTATGCGTCTTTTTAAATGTCTCCAGGGATAGTGACTCCAACACCTCCCTGGACAGCTGTTCCAGTGTTTAACAATCCTCTCAGTGAAAAAAATCTTCCTAATCTCCAATTTAAACTTCCCTGGTGCAACTTGAGACCATTTCTCTTTGTCCTGTCACTTATTACTTGGGAGAAGTGACTGACTCTCTCCTTTCTACAACCTCCTTTCAGGTAACTGTAAAGAGTGATCATATCTCCCCACAGCCTTCTTTTCTCCAGGTTAAACAATCTCAGCTCTCTCAGCTGCTCCTCATCAGACTTGTTCTCCAGACCCTTCACCAGCTTTGTTGTCCATCTCTGGATGTTCTCCATCACCTCAATGTCCCTCTTGTAGTGAGGGGCACAGAACTTAACACAGTATTTGAGCATCCATCTGACACACAGTCAAGGGCTCAGACAAGGCTCGTTATAAGGCACAGACAGGGTATCCCCACACTCATCGCACAGTATGATGGGTAGCCTAACATGACTGAAGTTTGAGATAAAGCCATGAAATGAAACCCAATGACAACTTATGGCCTATTTGCTACCATCAGGATCTTGCCTGAGAAACGGGAACGTGGCCATCTCCAAACTCCTTTTCATTGGTGAGAAAAAAAGGTTGAGCAGTTTGTAACAACTAATGGGAAGTAAAATCTCGTTAAGGTTAGGCAGTTTATAAAAGGGTCTTAGAAAATTTATCATAATAGAAATAAACTTCCTGTAGTGACAGAAAATGCTTACACCAAAATATACCTACAAAGTTGTTAATTGAGTTCTTTCATATATTAGAGACTGATAATTTCTTCTGGGGATTTTGTTGGGCCTTTCTAATGTACATTTTAAAGCCCAGCCAGTTTGTATCCTATAGCACAGTGTGTACCTGACAGAATTGAGATGTTAAATTTCATCTAGGATGCTAGTAACAATCCCTCTGTAACTGATTGATATTGACAGTAGAAAATGTTATTGGCAAGCAAGTTAGTGTGGTGAAATATGTATCCATGTAAATGTGTAAAGAAGGAAAGATGTAGCAGTGAGAAGCTAAATATTTCAAGATGTCTGATATAACATTTTTGTACTGTCTTTTGGGTCAGGAAAGAGTTATGAATCTTCATTCTTCTTTTTGGTTGCATATTTTTAACACCCACTTTGCTCTCAATTTTTAATTTGATTTTTCTACATTTCTGTTGTTATTATTCATTCTTCTAACTTTTATAAGTGCTAAATTTCAAATTTTCTCTAATTCTACCCATTATTCTGATTCTTCTACTTATTTTAGATTTTTAGCTTCTTTTTCCTTCTTTAATACTTTCAGAAGAAAATTGGACTTCAATAAACTGCCAGGTATCTGTGTAAGGTCCAGGCTGAGAGAACCACAGTTCAGTTCAGTTTCCTGTGTGGAAAGTGTATGGAACATCACCTCTTTTCATCACAGCCTAACTGTGATCATCTGCTGCTTGGATACTGAGGTGCTCGGATACTGAGCTGCTCAGGGTAGGTGGACATTGGAAAAACACTGATTACATATTCAAGTATCATACCTGTGCAGCTGATTTGCTGCTTTGCAGTGTTTTTCTGTGACATCGCCATGTTACTGACTGGTCTCACACACTGGGCAAGGGATGTGAAGTCTCTTTTGGATCTAGTTTCTTGCTATGTGATTGAATGCTGCCTCTATAGGGAAATGTGCTTATGGCCTTGGTAATGCTGTAACATTTCTGACTTTTGTCAGTGTGTCCCTTATTCTAGCTATGGTTGCTGCTTATCAACTTTCCTGCATGCCAATTAATTAATTTCTGAAATCTATCTCCTCAACTTGTGAAAATCCTTCAGTTGCTAATCCACCAAAGAAGTTAAGTATATTTTTAGATTTCCCAGGATCTTACCTGTTCCATCAGTGGATTTATATTTTTAAAAGCTATCTGACTTCTATATTGAACTGTGATCTTCCTCTTAATAAAACACAATAATAATTTATTATTGATATAATGTGGAAATAGTCTTAATCCAAAATTTTGATAGTTATACAATGATAAAAGTTGTTAAAAATTAGACGTCAGTCTTCATGTCTGAGTAACAGGCAGGAAGGTAAGCATTTATCTCTGAAGCATGGTATATGTGAAGTCATTGGAGTTCAAGAATAGTCATACCGATTCAGATCAGAGGTCCACCGAGCCAAATACTGTGTCTTTAACAGCAACCAGTAGAAAATAAGAAAGAACAAATCCCAAAAGTATCCCCCTGAGTATGCCTGCTGCACATCCAGATACCCATGGCTTAGGCACTTCTTGAGCTTGTCTTTTCATGCCTAGTAACCCTTCATGGATTTTTTTTTTTCCTATTCAAAAATGTGTCTTAAAACTTTCCAGAATTTATGTAAACTTTCCTGCACACAATACTCAGATACACTGAGTTCTGAAGTTGAACTACATATAATTGAAAAAAGAAACCTGTCTCCTTTTTCTTGGACCTATCCTCTGGACATTTTATTTGATACCTTCCGTTGATGTTGTTCTTGCAAGCTAAAAACTTCTATTTTCTTTTCCAAATGCTATTTCTGCTTTGGTTGATGTTACTCATCTCTGCATCCTTCTCTGTATCTGTGTCTTGCTGGATCTACTGTATCTTTCTGGAAACAGTGTGACGAGTGACTGCGGATTGAAGAAAGATTTTTCATTCATACTTGAAGTGATTCCTCTTCATTCTGAGTGCCTTTCTCTCTTTGTGATTGTCATGCATTTTGCATGAATAAGTTTGAATCTTAATATATCCTATGATTTATAAGTGTATTTATTTTTATTGGGTTTATTTATACCTCTAATAGATCCTGATAGGTTACCATGGCATTTTTTGGAAAAAGAGGCTTCCCTCCTTTCTATGACTCTTTTTCAAACCATTTGTGTGTCTAAATCCACCAGTGTTGAGGTAGAGTTTAGTATCACTTTCAGAGAGTGTGTGAGCCATAATCAATATAGAGCTGCAATTAAGAACAATCTATTGAGTCCATTAAAAAGAAACAAATACAAGATGGAAGATAAAAATACTATAAAATTACATTGCTTCACTAAGCTGGTGAGGAAACTTGTTACTGAAAAAAAACTAATGGATATACATTAACAAACAGGTAAGTGCCCAGGAGATCATGAATAAAGAATTTTAGACACTTCTTGGCAATGTAGATTTTCTATGTAGTGGATGGTAGTGATTACTTCTTATTAAGCAGAGGGATCCAGCAGCAATATTTGATTTAGTTTCTGTTTCATGGTTTGCAATGGTTGTTATGGAATAATCATAACTCAGACTGGATCAAAGATAAGTTTAATGAACCAGGGATTTTGTTAACATTTTGCATTCTGTGTCTCATCACTGGACTGAAAGAACTTTAATGTTCTTTAAGAAGAAAATGTGTTCTCCTTCCATAGGACAACCTTGGAATCCCAGTTAGACTTGGAGCCAAGACTGTAAAAAGCAACACCAATCTTTATCCCTTACACTTTGCCTGCATCTCCACTTCAAAAAAGTTTAATAATTTACATATTTGTGCTTAGCTGTGTAAATATTATGTTTTAATCCTTACCCCCCCGTACTCTGTAACTGACGAGTTTGAATGTCCTTCAATTTTTCTTTTTCTTATCCCCTTGTGTGTGTGTATTTTTTTTTCTTTTTGAATTGAAAGCTTAAATAATAGAAAAAAAAATATTCTCATATTTCTGTGAGGAAATTGCTGTTTTTTTTGCTTTGCAATCCAGCTTGATTTGCACTGTTGTTCAATGAGGACCTGAGGAAGTAGAAGGGTTTGTAAACTACTGTTGGTAGAGATATAGGAAGGATCAGAATGGATACTGCTGTTTCTGGATGATGATGTCCTTACACAAAACACCTCTTCAGAAACTAGTTGCCACCCAGTATTTACCAGTCAGCCCTTGGCAGAAGAATTAGCAGTCACTTTGACTTTCTGGAGCACTGCTGGAGGCAACATAGGACCAATGGTGATCTATTTTTCATCTTCTACAGCCTCTACAGCCTCATGTGAGAGCTCAAGTTACCTACTGCTCAATCCTTATCAGAATGCATGTATTGTATTCTGCAGCCCTTCCCCAGCCAGTCTAGATCACCTGAATATATAATGTAAGATCCAGGATTGTTATTGCAGAAGAGTACATTTTATGAAGTTTCTAATAGAAACTGTAATGATCTCATGAACCTGACACAAATTACTCAGTACTTCTCTTGGATTTTAGACGAGAAACGTCAAACTACCATTTCATACACTTGTTTGGGTGAGGAAAAGTGAGCTAGGTGGTTGGATGACTGCAGAGAAGCTGCTTTCATGCCAATTGACAGCAGAAATTAGCTAGGAAATTGCTCAAAGGACTGGAGTTTAGTTACACAAACTTAAAATTAGAAGAACATTCTGTACTATATGAAGGAAAACATATCTGTAACATTTGGTACAAGCTAACATTAGTCAGGGTAATTAAATTCAATGTTGTTTAAAGATTAATAGATGTTTTACTTCAAGTGCTTTAGCAAGCACAGAAATGGGAGGAAAAGACTATTGCTCTACCACGTATTGCTCTACCACGTTTACTTCTTTCATGTGTTCTCCTACATTAATTTACCAGTATCAGAGAAGTGGCTAGCTGAGTGTTTTCTCTTGATTTCGGGTAGTTTTCAAAAGCAAATGACTGCCATAGGAAAAGAAATAATATTTTTTAAAGTAATATCAAAATTTAAAAACAGACTGACTGAAAAAGGCAAGAAGAAGTACTGATTGATTGTTTACCTTGGAAAGCATCAGGAAGATAAAATAAAAAGAGAAACCCCACACCCTTCCCCCATGTTATTCCAGAAGATTGACACTTTTCATTGTGAGGCAAATTCTTGACACCTCCATAAAGACGGAGTTAAAAGAAGAGTTGTAGAAAACTGTTTTCCTGTATTTTCTGCCTTCCAGGGACTTGGGGAGACAGGTACCTACTAAAATGCTGAGGCCAGCAGGAATAGCATCATGCCTGCCTGGTCAAACAAGCTGTAAGGCCTGTTACCCGAGGATGGGACTGTGACCTCTGAGATACATGAGGCAATTCTTCCAGTCAGTTTTGGGAAATATGGATTTAAGTTCATTTTGGAATCTTCAACATCTGTGTGCCCTGTGCAGCCAAGCAGGCCTCTGCAGCTGCTTGATAAAACCCTTCTGAGCTAGCCTGTTCACACCAAATCCCCAGCACAATAGTCAGCACAACTACAGTGAAAGCATTAAGTTAACTCACGCTGGTAAGTGTATGGCCCATGCTGTATGTGAGACTAATCAGCTTCTCTGCAGTTTCATTTTGATATTTTAAATCATGGCAGTATTTTTTAGTTAGCTCTCATTTTTTTATGGAAAGATTGTGTAAATATGATAGCTTTGTCACAGTCTTGAAAATGCTGAAAAATAGTTTGGTCTTTCTGGGACTAAAGGGACTTACACTCACCCTGTCACCTCTGGCAGTAACATCGCTTTGGCTGATGCCTCACAAAATCATCTGATTATATGAAGAAACACTGAAAACTATGATATCTTATTGCATGGCATCAAGTACCATGCTCAGCCATATGGTAATTGGCCATATCTCTCTTGTTTTTTGGAGCTTGAACTATGTCAGGAAAATCCCAAGGCAAAGCATTTCACATAGAATTTAGAGATGCATGATTAACAGCCTGGCCTTTTATCCTCCTCTCTTTAGGTCTCTGTAGGAGCCAAGTACAAGGTACAGTATAGCAGACATAGCTATAGCCCACAGAGTAGCAGAAGTATGCCACATTTATTCACATAGATACATAAGAAGGAAAATTTCCACTCTATAAAATTTAGGATGTATATTAGACCAGTACTAGTATGAATACGGATAATAGGCCATATTAGATAAGATGAGGTGGTTGTGGTAAGTGCTTTTGAAAGTAATTTTATTTTAAAAAATGGATCCTATAATTAATTTTCTGTTATGTGAGATATTCATCTTTTTTTTTTTTTAAGGCAATTATTTTTTACCTTTCTGTTATTAATGGGCAGACAAGAGAATGGGAGCAGATTGTGCTTTGGTAGAAGTGAGTGGATGAAAACTCATTTGCTGGAAGGAGTAGTTACAAAGGGATAAAATCAAGCTACAGAGCTCATTCTGGTGTGTAGCAGTCTTGTAATAAGGGCAGCTTAAAATATTAGGTTTTTCAGCCCAGTGAATCAGCAAAAGAAATGACAACAAATAATTTAATAGAATGTATATAGTGCTAATTAGATCCCACTTTGTTAATCAATTAGAAAGTGAAGAAGAGACATGGTTCGAGATTGAAATAGCAAATCACAAAATAAAGAAGTAATTTTTTTGGACACTGAATACTAGAGAGAAAAACAAGTACTTGGTTAGTAAATATTAGTCTTTAGGAAATGTGGGAACTGTATGTAACAGTTCCAAAGAGATGAATCATAAGTTGTCAAGTAGTGAATACTTGCAGATATACTCTACCTTATATTTAAAATCAATTAACTTTAGTAGAAAATGTGCGTGAAAAGATTTTTAAGTAGCTAGTTCTGAGAGAGACTGAAACTGTGTGCCCCTTACCTGATGCTATATTAAGCTAAACACTATGAGGTCAAAATGTATTATGTTTCTCATAATTTTGGATATTAACATTTTTATTATAAAAGGTTTAAACAATATTTTAGAAAGAAGTATTGATTTAAGAATGTAAGGTCACAAAATCCTGACAAACATGTGATGATGAAAAATAATAAAAAGACATGAATTTTCAAAGAAAAATAGAAAATGATGAATCAAAGACAAATGTTTAAAAAATGACAGTCCATTTCCACCAGGAGGAATTTTAGGGAGGCAGTACAACAGTGAGGTGAGTATGACTATGGAAGATTTTTGAGACATGAATTTAAAGCTACTTCTGACTTGATTACATTCTTGCTGTGTTCAGTAAATTTATTTTGGCATTTAGAGCCAAGGAGTGGAGGAAAAAGCTGTTTGTTAAAAATCATTATGGAAAATCAGAAATGACTACTCATTACTAAACTCTGGGAGAAGATTAGTCAGCATGTCTTTGACCTTGAAATGCAAAGACACAGGACTGTGTGGGAGTCAGGTAGAGCTCTATCATGACTTGACTGACATCCACCTATTCCTGTGGATACGTTTTAGGTGCACGTTCTGTCTTTGGAAATAATTTTTAGGAGGGGACTTGCTTCCTTAAAATGAGATTAAATTGGTCTGCAGGGAGAGGATATGCTCGAGGAGCAAGTGGTATGTTTATAGGATCATTTATGTTACATGACACTCAGAAGATGGAAAAATATCCATGTCAAATATTACGAGTTTATTAAACACCCAATGATTGACTGTGACATTGATTTTAATATGCAAATTAAGGTACACCTGTTTAGTGTCAGGAGAGAAGAATGAGAATGAGAATCAATGATGATTAAAAATATCATACTATGGCTGGGAAGGGAAAGTATTCTACTCTCCATGACAGGTATGGCTGACAGAAGATGTGTAAAGAGCACCGATGAGGAAGAAATACGTATACTGTTTTTTTTGAAGAGGAATAAGGAATGATATGAATATAAAAAGAAAAATGTAAAATTATTTCCTTTGGACTAACACATGATTTATGTCTGTGAATAAACAAAGCTTCATGTAAAGTATCTGCAGCCTCATTACATTCTATAGAGCTCAGTATTCAAGTGATAGAATAAGTCACAGTGGAGAAAAATTGTCTTTTAATTTTGTACCCTATGTACTGAAACTATTCACATAAATGCTATTGGTTCCTATTAGAATTTAGATATATTTCCTATGGTGATCTGAATATATTAAGCTACACTGTAAGTCTGCCAAATATGAAGTGCTGCAAAGTCAAATTGAATTTGATTGCTTCCAAACATCTTAAAAAATAGAGATGTTGAAAATCATATTTTTTCTGTGCTACCAGCTGCATTTATGTTGAGGAACATGAAACAAGTATATGCACATGTCTTTTATGACATGATAAACAAATTATATAAAGCATTGGTGTTCAATATAGGCTAATTTAGTTTTATTTGGATTATAGTTACCTTTTACCCTTCTGAAGAGTGGAGCAGGGACTCATACATTCTGTGATGGGACAGTCATTATGCTCAGAGTTTCAAAGGCTATGCACATTCCTAGCAGCAAGTCATTGAGATAGCAGTGGCCTGCTTTCAACAAGCTGGGCATCTCTATAGGGCAGGCTCAATATCACCCTCCTTTAAGAGTCAAGGACATAGACACCACCTCCAGGGCAACTGGGAAGTCAGGTGAGACAGAAGAGTGGTGCTACTGCAGGAACGGCGATTATAATGGTTATTGCAGTTTGTGTCTAAATACCACAGTCTATTCCTGAGAAAGCACTCTGCACATTTGCCAGGCAGATGGTGACTGCTACAGTTAGAGTGATGATTCCAGTTAGGATATTTCCACAGATGTTTGAGGGCAATGCGAAACATGTTGTACTTTTCATGAGATTTTTCTGTTACCCAGTAAAAAATGCTTTGAGTGAGAACAGAAATAACTCTTTCAAAGGTTTCAAAGACTCAGTTTCATGTTGCAGCAAGAATGAGGAAAAGCTGTATTTAAACTGTATATTTTGAAATAATTTATTATTATTGGGTATAAAGTATTTGTGTTGATGATGAACTGTTCATCACTAACACATTGCTGCACATCTAACATATCCAGGATTTATAGCTTCCTTTGCTACTTTTTATACCACCAGTGGGACTCACATATTCTATTGCATGCCTTTAATTAATTAGTCTTTATCCATCCTATTTGGGAACAGACAGAGGAACTTAATATATTATTACTAACTAATGAGCAAATTCTACTTTCTGATGATTAAATTTTCAAAAGTAATTTGAAATATAGATTGTAGGTCCTTCACAGGGAGATATTATCAGATGGACTTCATTAATTAATCAACAACATTCAGTACATAACATGGTTATGAAGGTGCTAGAGTAAAATAACTGTTATTTGGAATTGTTTTTCACATTTTTCACCATTTCATAGGAAAATAGTCCAGGGTTTATTTTCTCTGTGATGTTAGCTCCACTTATAACTCACATCCCATACAGAAAGGAAATGCTTTAACCTTAGTGTGTGTTAGTACTTTTATGTTGAAGTGTTTATCTGAATCACCTAAAGTGATCTTGCCTCAAGTTAGTACAGCTTATTAAACTGTGAGGATGTGGACTGTATCTGGTTTTGTGCTACAAGTCATCTATTGGTTTCCTATTCCCTCCCTTTCCCATACAGCATGAAAGATGGGCAATTTCTCCCACAGTTCATTCTCGGAAAATAAAAAAAAAAAATTACTTTTTTATTGCAGCAAAGTTGTGTGCTATCTCTTCAAAAATCTTTATGCTAGATGCAAACAGTAATAGTTCCTTCCTTCCTTCCTTCCTTCCTTCCTTCCTTCCTTCCTTCCTTGCTTCCACCTGCCAGCCTGGAAGACTAGGAATTCAAATTGGCACTGAAATGATGGCTGAAAGACCATGAAAGTCTTGCCCACTTTATTGTTTTGCAAAGGTTCAGTTGACATGAAATGTCTAAGGACCATTTTTTAGGGAAGTAGTCTAAAGATTGGTAAAGCTCTCTCCTTTCCCTCAAATTCGACTTGCTAGCAGGGAACCTCTGCAGCTGAATGTGAATTTTGTACTGCTGACTATCATCTCTATATTTTTAGGCTCGCAGAATCATTTTGGTTGGAAAAGACCTTTAGGATTATTGAATCCAACCAGTAACTAAGCACTGTCACATACACAGCTAAACCATATTCCTCAACACCTCATCTACACATCTTTTAAATAGCTCCAAGGATGGTGACTCAACCACTTGCTGTCCTGGGCAGACTGTTTCATACTGTCTGGGTGATACACCATTGCCAAGATATTAGAATACGTAGGTGGGGCACTCTGAATCACTTTTCTCAACATGGTCTGTGTACACTGGACATCATCTGGATCTGTGGAGGCCTCAGTATTACCTAGATCACCATAGATGACTTCCAGCACAGTTAATTCCCTTATGTATCGGATGCCTTCATCTGCTCTAGTCCACTTTCCTCAGGTATTTACAAGATCTTCCTTGAATGGGTATCTTGCCCTTACACTTGAGAGGAGCCGTTTCCAGAGACTGCAAATTGAGGCTTCTTTCCAATGCCTCTATCAATTCCCCGGTCCCTAGCAAGAGATCCCAGCTGTTGGGCTTCTCTACCTTCCAATTGTTGACTGTCAGCCCCGTTATCCCAACATCGGAGCAGCCTCATCCGCTCATCCCAACATCCGCTCACCTGGCTGGCAACTGTAATCTTTTCGCATATCTCGAAATTCTGTTGAGGTGAGGGACTGAGTAGTTTCCATTTCCGTTTCAATTTCTTTCACTCCTCCTGATCTCCTTACTGAAGGACCAGCTTCTTCTTCTAACCTCTCCTCTTCCTCCTCTTCTGCCCTTATTAATTGATTATATGGACTTGTTGACCTCCTTATCCACTGTTTCTTTTTCACTACTGGGGCAACCACTGTGGTGGTTGTTTGATTCCCTGACTCAATCATAGTGGTCTCAGATACAGTTTGAATTTCCACCTCGGCCATAGTTTTCTGAGAGGACTGGACTGCAACTGACTCAACTATGGTGGTCTCAGATACAGTTTGAGTTTCTACTTCAATCATAGTTCTCTGAGAGGACTGGAGTGCGGCTCAGTAGGCAGAGGCTAGGCCCCGGTGTAGTGCCTGAACCCAATAGGCCTCATTGGGGTAGGCAAGACACCCTCCTATCAGGTGATGTGTCAGTAAAGCAGGTTTTTTTATCTGTTCAGGTGTAAAATCCCAGGTTACAGGAGGTGATAACTGTCCAAGGATTTTGCTCAAATTCATCCACACACCCTGCCAGCCAGGGACTGGCCGCTTCAGGGGGTATTTTAACATCTTTCCATCCCAAATTTGTCCTCTCTGATACCCAGATGAGTCCAGATTCCACAAAGTATGTAATATATCAGCCATTGTAATTAGTAATATTAAAACTCTCATATAAAGATGACTGAGGACTTGGGAAGTCTGTATAACAAAATTGTCTACATCAGTCCGAGCTGAGGGGAAAGAGGTGTGTTGCCCCATGACCTCCACAAGATAGCTCCCACAGCACAGTAAATCCATCAGTAACAGAATGAGACTCACAGTTATTATTTGGGCCATCGTGTTCCCAGGTCCTTTCATCCTTTTCACAAACTCATACAGCCAACTTAGCAAAGCTATCAAGGTTAGAGTGCAGCATAGAGTCAGTGTTAGTAGCAGCATGTTCCCAAACATTACAAAGTGGAGGATAAGCTACATTGCAGCAAGGCTCAGTGACCAGCACAGGAGCTTTGCACTCGTTAGCTTACTATAATTACAATGCATTTAATGTAAAACTGCTATTATCCCACCCCACATTGGATGCCAAAAAAGGCTGTGATAGTGTGACCCGGGCTGGTTGCCAGGTGCCCACCAGACCGCTCTATCACCCACCTCCTCAGCAAGCCAGGAAAGGGAAGAAAATAAGATGGGAGTCTCATTATGTTTGACACTAGCCAGGATGCCATTGGACTTCTTGGCAACCTGGGCACACTACTGATTCATGTACAGCTGGCTGTCGATCAACACCTCCACATCCTTTTTCCTCCTCTGGGCAGCTTTCCAGCTGCTCTGGCACTTGCCCTTGTTGAAATACAATTGGCCTTGGTCCATTTATCCAGCCTGCCCAGGTCCCTCTGAAGAGCCTTTGTACCATCAAGAAGATCAACATCCTCATCCAACTTGGTGTCCTCTGCAAACTTACTGAGGATACACTTGATCCCCTCATCCAGATCATTGATAAAGACGTTATACAGACCAGGCCTCAGCACTGAGCCCTGAGGAACATCACTCTTGACCAGCCGCCACATGGATTTGACTCCATTCACCACCACTCTTTGGGTCTGGCCATCCAGCCATTTTTTTTATCCAGCAAAGAGTATGTTCATCTAAGACATGGGCAGTCAGTTTGACCAGGAGAATGCTGTGCAAAACAGTGTCAAAGGCTTTACAAATGTGTAGGGAAACAATACCCACAGCCTTCCATTTATCAACTAGTGGATCACCTTGTCACAGGAGATCAGGTTGGTCAAGCAGAACCTGCCTTTCATAAACCCATGCTGACTGGGCCTGATCATCTAGTTGTCCTCTACGTGCCATATGAAGGCACTTAATATGACCTTTCCTGGCACCAAGGTCAGATTGATAGGCCTGTTGTTTCTCAAATCCTCACTCTGGCTGTTGTTGAAAGTCAAATTATTTGACATAGAAATTAATATGAGCAGAGACATGTT
Source organism: Colius striatus (assembly GCF_028858725.1). NCBI lineage: Eukaryota > Metazoa > Chordata > Aves > Coliiformes > Coliidae > Colius > Colius striatus. Next base: position 80,409,426 of record NC_084759.1, read on the forward strand.
GACCAAAAAAAAAAGCTTGGAATTAGAATATGTGAGTTTTTGTCCTGGTTCTAGACTACTTAAAATCAAATCAAGTAAACAAGTAAAGACAACTGAGTACTAACACTGTCTATAGATTGGAATTCTGCTATGAATTTTGCCTAGTTTCATGACAGTGAGAAAGACATTGTATGGAGATGACAGAAAAGGCTAGCATCATGTGTAGTCCCAAGAGGAAGGGACGAACGTCATGGTGAGATGTCTTAGTTTTTAGACCCTTAAATGACTGCTTCTTAAAGCAGTCATTGGAACACCACGAGAAATAAGTCTTGAATTTTCTGATCCAGGACTACAGAGTGTAACTGCTAAACAACCACAATGCAATAATTAACACAATACATTCAGATTTAGCCCATTCCCATCATTAATTCAGTACTGAATAAAACCTATATGATTACTTTCAAGTAATGAAAAGAGACAGTCATAATAAAAAGAAAAAGTTTGTGGCATAACATGGAGATTGCTTGAATATAATATACTGGAACCTAAACATAAATATATGGAGATTAAAAAAACTAAACAAACATATGGAAAAAGAAAACACAGAAAGAACTCCAAACAAGTCTTCAAAGATGACATCAGAGTAAGAATGGTTACTAGGATTTAAAAGACCTAAAATGAGCATCACATTCAAATTAAAAGAGAACATAAATGTAATGTAAAATTAATAAGACAGGACAAAAAAAATACTTTGGGGAACAATTTTTTAAAGGTGAAAAAGGTAAAAATATTTTTATTTGTCAGACTTATCAGGAAGCTTGCCAGAAATATTCTGAGGGCAATAAATGATTATGGTTTAATAGGAGTTCTCACAGGGCAAAACGCAGAAAAAATAAACCAGTTCTTTTCAGTGAGTATCATCATCAAGAAGACATTGAAACCAAAGGGTTTTGTATTACATGGGATTGGAGTTTAAAAAAGTATTTTCTGAAACAAAGATGTCAAGAGAATAAGATTTAGAAGAATTAGATGAAGTAAATGTAGACAGATGACCAGAATCAGGTGCTATTTACTTGGGTGTTCTAGGGAACATAAATATGAAAATGGAAACTTTCAGCTATGCTATGGTGCCTATTGATTAAATCAGTTGTCTTACTAGATTAGAGTTAAATGGCAATTGCAAATTCTACTTTTAAAAAAGGAACAGATTTCAGAAAACTTAAGACAATCTATAAATTTGGTAGTGTGTGAACTGTTAGAAGCCATCCTAGAACTAATAAACGTAAAGGTAAGTACGATATAATAAGGAAGAACCTATACAGCTTTCAAAATGGGATTAGTATCTCGCAAATTTGTTAAAGTTGCTTGACTATCGAGTGAGCCTGTTCATCCCTTCTGAACAATTACAGTAGCTACATGTTTAACAAAGTTTCCTCAGTAAGACAGAATGGACAGAAATATTTGACTGATTTCTTTTATTTGGTGGAAAATTTTAACTGATTTTTATTACTGTATCTTATACCAAGCCCAAGTGATGGCTTTAATATATGAGTGTATTTTTTCAGACTGAGTGTGGAGACATAAGGACACTAAGACTGAATGTTGCCCACAGAAGAACAGAGCCAGGTTATAAGGCATGAAGGATAAAGCAGAAACTGTGATAACATCATCTTGTCATCATGCATTAGTAATCTGTGGGAAGCAGTTATTTTTTTCTGATCTACTAAACCCAGTTGTTTTACTGTGGAGATGTAGACTCCAAGTTGACAGTGAAAGTCTGACTGAAAAACAGACATATTTTCCTTATCTTTCCTGTATTCCTTTGAAGTGAAATAGAGATTTGTGATAGCCATTGCATGTGATGTATTTCTTCTTCATATTTTTTAATGCTGTTTTTCAATGATTAAAAAAAATAACTGGCTTTCTATGAAACCTCCTGTAAAGTGGGGAGAGGGACGTGGTAGCCTGCTGAGGAAAGGAAACAGTAGGGCTGGCAGCCAAGGGAGTCAGAGCTCAGCTGAGCTCCTGCAGGGAAGCCAGTACAATGGAGGGGTGTAATGAGCCCATAGACCTCAGAAAGGAAACTTTCTGGGGATAGAAGGACTGTGCAGTGCTTGGAGCACCTCAGAGGGTTACCGTGTTTGCTGAAACTAGTCCTATAAGCCGAGATAGCATGGACAAGAGAAGACAGTATTTTTCCTGCTAGTCTCCCCCCTCCATCCCCCAATATTTTGCTCTAAAAAATTATGATGACTTTTAATTGTTTCTCTTTTTTTGTTTGTGTGGTTTTTTGTTGGGTTTTTGTTGGGTTTTTGGGTTTTTTTTGACTGAAAAGTCTTTTGATCTCTTTTAGGGAGCTCACTTTAAAGAGATAATCTAGGCAGATCCTCCTCAAAGCCCTAGCTCATTTGAGCATCCTTCACACAATCATCTTTGCATGCTACAAATTGCTGCACTAGGTGGCATTGCTGAAAACAGATCATAAGGTCTGATATTTACAACTGATCAGTAAACTCTAGAAATGAGACATACAAGCCTATAATATCTAGCATAATTGGTTTGGATATTACAGCATTTCAGGATCTAGGACTGCTTAGAAGATCTGGGCTTGTACAAAGCAGAGGAACTGTTTCAAATCCTGTTAGACAGGCAAGAGTTTTATTGGAAAAACATGATTCTAGGTGTCTCCTTTCATTTTGGGGAAATGCGTAGTCCGAGCAACCCCTATAGCACAGAGAACTCATAGCGTGTATTGTGAATGGCCACAGAGAAAAAGTCTCTTTTTTCTTCTTTGCCTCTTCATATATAAAAAATGAAGTTTTGGGACAGAGTGAGAATAATGACATTGCCATGCTTGTTGTAGACCAAGAGATCAGAAGTGAAGCCTTGTCTGAAGTTCCAAAAAAGATGTTTAGAAAAGAAATTGACCAGCTTTTTACGTATATGCAGAAATGTTCCGTAGAGTAGAACTGCCTATGCAACATCTGTTCATAATTTTTGGACAAAACTCTCAGTACTGCCTAGCATTCCTAAACCCAAACCCATGGAGATTTAGCTTATAAAAGCAAATAAACCAGCTTCACTGTACAACATCCTATTTTTTATAAATTTGTAAGACAAAACATTTCCATGGAGACTAAAAATGGGTCTTCTCTCCATGTGTCAAAATGAACCACAGTGCTACTCACCATAAAGTTTGTGATTATACCGTCTTTGGTATACATGTAACAAAGGGACAGCTTAGCTATAGTAATTTTTTGGTAAAGATTCTTTTGTTGTTGCTGCTGGTAGCACACTCATCTGAGTTATAACTGTGGAGAAACATCTACAGGTACCTCTTATTTGTTGAGAGGAGCAAGAGTCATCTTACATGTTTGTAGCAACCGTGTTGTAAACTGTAGCTTAACGTTTAAAGGAAAATGCTAAGAACTTTATAAAAGCTGACAATGATGAACTCAATTGGTGTTTGCCATTGTGTCTTGTACAGTATTGATTGATTCAGTAACAGATGTTAGAACTGAATAAGTGGTTCAGAGTAGATTAAACACTTAAGTTGGAAGAAGTTTTGTTTCTGAGTCTGAGGCCTCTTACAGGTATGTCAAAGTTGGGTTGGTGATGGTAATAACTGAGTGGTTTTGGCATTTCCTGTCTCCTCTTTTAAACAATACCTTTATTAGAAACATTTTCTATACCATAGGTCATAAAAATTATTTGTAACCTTTTTCTCTGGGACTTAGAAGTAGTGATTCTCCAAAAGAAACAGATGAATATTTGGCCTCCTACTAGTGAGAAGACTGCTTTCAAAATGTACCTTGTACTTCCCATGCTGTGTCTCTCTTTTTCTTATTTTATTAATCAAATGCATGTTATGCATGATTTCCGATCATGGCTGATTTGCATTTTGTATTGTCTGTGTCTCTGGAATTTAGGGTGCTTGGGCTAAAGTTTAATATACTAAGCATTTCCAGAAATAAACAAAGGCAAAATCAAAACTGAGGTAACAGTAGCTGAGCAAAAAAACACTATCCAGGAGGTAACTTCAATGTGTTAAAATTGAGAGCTTTCCAAGTGAGAGGTTAAAAAATTCCAGATCCAACTCTTGTGCATATCTTAATGTAAAGAAATAGAATATTTTTATGACCTGATAAAACTTTGCATTGAAAAAGTGGATTTGGTAGCTGTGGAAATGATTTTTATGGAAGTTGTGTGAATGGACATAGAAATTATGACAGTGATAGACTTTCATCAGAGCATTAAAAACCAAGCGTATCCAACCAATGAACATCAAAGTATTGTGGAATACACTATGAATGCTATCAGAGTTAGGAGATGCCATTTAATAATTTTATTAAATACTAAACTAACTATGCATTAGGTTCTGACACGGGAAATAGTTTAAAAAGCATCCTTTCCCTCCTCTGAAGAATCTATTGCAATGAACCATTGAACAATTATTAAGCATTTGTGGGGTTTTTTTTTTTCCTTTTTCTGTGGAAGGACCATAGAATCATAGAATGGTAGGGTTAGAAGAGACCTTTAAAGATCATCTAGTCCAACCCCCTCCAGAAGCAGGTCCACTAAGATCAGGTCGCACATGAACAGGTCCAGGAAGGAAGACCTCCAAGAAAGGAGACTCCACACCCTCCCTGGGCAGCCTGTGCCAGGGCTCCCTCACCCTCACAGTGAAATAGTTTTTTCTTATATTTAAGTGGAACTTTTTGTGTTCCAACTTCATCCTATTATGCCTTGTCCTGTTACTAGATAAAATAGAAAATAAAGGATGTCCCAGCCTCCTAACACCCACCATTTATATACTTATAAATATTAATGAGATCCTCCCTCAGTCTCCTCCAGGCTGAATAGCCCCAGTTCTCAATGCCTTTCCTCATAAGGAAGATATTCCAGTCCCCTGATCATCCTGATGGTTCTGTGCTGGACTCTCTCCAGAAGTTCTCTGTCCCTCTTGAGATGAGGAGCCCAGAATTGGACATAGGACTCCAGATGAGGCCTCACCAGGGCAGAGTAGAGGGGGAGAAGAACCTCCCTTGACCTGCTGGCCATACTCTTCTTGATGCATCCCAGGATGCCATTGGCCTTCTTGGCCACGAGGGCACATTGCTGGCTCATGTTTAGTTTATTATCGACCAGGACTCCCAGGTCTCTCTCTGCAAAGCTACTTTCCAGCAGGTCAATCCCCAGCCTGTACTGGTGCATGGGATTGTTTCTTCCCAGATGCAGGACTCTGCACTTGTCCTTGTTGAACCTCACAGGATTCTTCTCTGCCCAACTCTCAAGCTGGTTGAGATCCCATTGAATGGCAGCACAGCCTTCTGGGGAATCAACCAGTCCTCCCAGTTTGGTGTCATCAGCAAACTTGTTGAGGGCACCCTCAGTCCCCTCATCCAGGTCATTGATGAAGATGTTGAACTGATGAGACCACTCTGCCTGAAAGGGTCCGCCTGTCCTTCATCGTCCTGGAAAGAGCTGGTCTCTGACATTGAACAAGACTGGCCCCAGAACTGATCCCTGTGGAACTCCACTGGTCACAGGCCTCCAATTCGATTCTGTGCCATTGATCACCACCCTCTGGGCTCTGTCATTCAGTCAGCTTTCTGATGAGGATGTTATGGGAGACAGTGTCAAAAGCCTTGCTGAAGTCAAGGTAGATGACATCCGCTGTTCTCCCCTCATCTAGCCAGCCGGTTGTGTACTCGTAGAAGGATATCAGGTTGATCAGACAGGATTTTCCCTTGGTGAATCCATGTTGACTCCCCCTGATAACCATCTAATCCTTCACATGTTTAGTGATGACATTCAGTATTAATGTTCCATCACCTTTCCAGGGACGGAGGTGAGGTTGACTGGACTGTAGTCACGCCTGCACTCCATGATTGCTCAAAAATGATGGAGAGAAGTTTAGCAATCGCATCAGCCAGCTCCCTCAGCACTCTAGGATGCATCTCATCAGGACCCATTGACTTAAGAGTGTTAAGCTTGGCCAACACGTCTTTAACCTCTTCCTCTTCCACCCAGGGCAAGTCCTCTACTGTCCGGGCAATCCTACTATCCTTGCTGGACTGGGCTTCTTGAGGACTGGCCTTGGCTGTAAAGACCGAAGAAAAGAAGGCATTCAGTAGAAGACATTCAGCACTGGGCTTGCATTCCCCCTAATCTTCCTTTTGCTGCTCATGTACCTGAAAAAATCCTTCTTATTTTCCTTTACTTTCCTGGCCAGGTTTAATTCTAAAGGGCTTTAGCCTTCCTGGTTGCACCCTTGCATGGTCTGGCAAAGTTCCTGTACTCTTCCCAAGAAATGAGGCCCTGTTTCCACCTGTCATATGTGGCTACTTTCTCTCTGAATTGTCCCAGCACATATACAAACAGAATTTGTGTTAATGCTTTGAAAGGGTATTCTGACCTGAGAGATGGGGAGGAAAGTGACTTTTTCCCATTTTCCAGTCTTGTATTCAGTTTGAAAACGGTTTTCACAAGCTGAAGATATTATTGGGATTGTACCACAATGTTTACAAAGCCAATTTCTCTCTAGCATCCTGAACTATAATCTACTTATCCCCAAAGGTTTATTGGAAATATAAAGAATTATATGAAAATACAACACAAAGTGAACACTGTGCAGACTATATTGTCCTTAGTTGTAGAAAAACTAGAGTTGATGTCTTCCAGTATTATGGCTGTAAGAAGGGAAGCAAAATGATCTAGAGATGTTCAGAGATCTGCACATAGGTGTTCTCAGTGGTGGCTCCAGTCTAGACCTTTGGAAAGATATTTGAGCCATAACATGAAGAATTGTGGCTAAAACTGAGAAATATTGAAAGCAGGAATAAGTTTCACCTCCTTGTTGTAATATCATGTTGATGATGTTTCAGTAGTGTGTTGAATAACTGCCTAAACTCATAGGCTATTGACCAATCAAAGAGAGACCTTACACTGTCAAACTATGAGATTCAAAGGTACTACATGCATATTTTACAAGCCACTAGATGACTATATGTTAATAAAGTAATCAAAATACTATAATTATTATTGTTGTTTTTATTTGTAGACACCTCATAACGTGCTGCTTTGTGTCAGACATCTGCTGTTAAAGAGCAGTATAACTTTCAGAAAGATTATGCCCTGAAGACACATTTAACAGCAATGCAGTGTAATATATCCCCTAAAAATACTACAGGCAAGAACAAAATATAGTCAAATAGATCAGGATAGGATTGCTTCGTAGGAAATGTTCTGTAGGACAAGAGCTCACACAATGTCAGCCCTTCCCAAGGCATACTTTCTTTGCAAGTGATCTCTCTTGGTGAGCAGAAAGGTGAATAGCAACTGAGATGTGTGAGGGTGAGAGTCTTGCTAGCGTTATGCAGGATCAAGCCTCAGGCTTATAATGATATTGTAAGCTGCAACGTCTCAGATCACTATCGGATTTGACCATCACATTGCTGTACAGGGTGCTGCTGCAAGGAGGAGGGGGATGGGAGGGATGAAATCCTTCCATTTAATATGCTTGTTTGACATCAGCAATTATCAGCTGCCCACTGTCTGTGAAGTATTTCCTCTATTTCATCAGCTGGGGTGGTGTTTTCACAGCTTGCTGCAGTACAATAATTACATCACTGTCTCTAGCCAGCTAGTGCTGAGATACTGCAGTCTGATTGATAACTATGGCAGAAAGAAAGGGTTCTTCCTGAAGTGTTCCTGAGAGTCTCATTTATTTATTTATTTATTTATTCCCCTCAGTGCTCACTGGTAGGAGGTTTATAATGGATGCAGCATCAACCATCACTCTAGTTCAAGTTGCATTAGCCCTAGTGCTTAACTTCTAAGAGATTTAGATTTATAAATTCAATTATGGGACTTTACAACCTGTTTAGCTTTCTAGTTGCTGTTATTACTGTTATTTATTCCTATCTGTGTTTAGCTGCACTCCAACCCATTTCAGGGTAATTAGAGTGTTTCCTTTTGATAATATTTAGGCTGAGCAGTATAACAAAAGGACTACAATATAGATCTTTCCTTCTGTCATTCCTACATCTGACAACTGTTGATGTGAGCCTTTGGGCCCTGCATGTCTAGGGATTCTTACTTCTTCATGACTTTGACTGTGCTATACAACATTTTTTTTCTTTATTCTTTTCCCAAATAATTCTGACACTAAGCAGTAAAGAAGGCACTTGTTTTAGTTACTTGTTTTCTTAATGTTGCAAAACAAACGTTATAATTAATAAAACAAGAACTCCTATACTTATTCTTTTAAAGTGTGACAGTTTCTTTTCTGCATCCAAACTCATAATTTGGTGGCTTAAGGCTGACTCACGATTTTTCATACGCTTGGGACTGGAAAGAGAGATTTTGTCTGTCCAAAGGGCAGAGAAGGAGATAATCAGATTTGTGATGTATGCAGAAAAAGTCTGTAATGTTTAAGATCTTTTGGAAAATACCACAGGAGTCCAAGCAAGTTACAGTAAACAAATTATCTTGGAACAAATTATCTGATATCTAATAGAATTTCCTACCATGGCTCTCATCAATCTTGTGTGCTGAAGACTACCTGTAGTGTGTTCTGCACTTGATAACAATTATAGCTGGTGATTAATTGTCAGACATAAAGCAGCTGAAAGAATATATGCAGAAGCATATTATAGACAATGTCACTAAGTTTTTCTTGTTTCAGATCTTAATGTTACCAAACAACCATATAAACGATAAACATTTAAGTCAGGGAATATTTTTAATCTGTCAGGAAAGTCACATTAGGGAAATTTAGGTAATGATGGCCTACTGTTAGGGGGAAAACAGTTGGTGTATTTATATGATATAAACCTTTTCATCTCCTTGGTCCCCCATTTTATTATGAGTATTTCTAAATTGCCACTCTGATGTTTCCTAACTTACCGAGATCTGTTCTTGATGTCATCCTCTGCCTTCTTGGTCAAAACACTCTCTACCTACCCAAGGTAATTTACATGTCTATTCAGTTTCAACTTTGTGTGAATTAGTTCAGTGAAAACTAGGAATGTGCCCAAGTTTCTTTCCTAAATTAAAACCAGTAGGCTTAAATTGAAATGTTAGAGATATATTGCATTTCTTTAATCCTTATTTAAAAAAAAATCAGATAGGAAGTCAACAAGTTCAAAGTAATCTGGCTAAATCCTTTCTGTGTTTCTTTCCATATTCATACATGTGAATAACAAAGCATCTGATGAGAGATTATTTTCTTCTGAGATGTCCTCAGTGAAGTCATGCATCTTAGATGCATCAGACTAATATGCTGATCAATGTAAGAGACAAGAGTTAGCAGCATGGACAATCACATACTAATGGGCTTAAAAACCTCTGAGACTGAAGGTGATTCACCTATTTAATTTCTGGAGTGCTGGCAGCTAGGACATAACCATCTGCTTCTTTTTGCATAGAAATGCACAGAAGCTCAGAGGATTTCTTGGGCAGAGTCTTTCTTTAGTCTTAAGAAACTAAACACTCATAAAAAAATTGTACTAATTTTTAGGCGTGTTGGTAAATAAAACATGACGGAACGGAATGAAGGATGATTTGAAAGGTTTCATTGAATAAACAGTGAAAGGATTATGGGAGTATATAGTAATACATTATTTCCTCTCTTCCCTAGTTCTCTATGGTATGAGTGTGGCAGTATTGTTGACACAGGCATTTGGTAGTTCTGAGCATCTGTACATTCAAGATCTTATTTCAGTTCTTTATCTTCCTGGAAGAAAAAACTTCATCTACAAAAAAGCAAAGTCCTTTCTCTTTGGTGTGATTGTAATGAAGGAGCTGGTGAGGTTGGTGGGGTTGGTTTTATAATTTCATAGAGTTCACGGATCCTGTTAGTGTTTATTTAGCTTTACCTTCAAATGAACAATTGTTTGGCAATCATACCCTGAAGCAAAAGAACAATCTTCTCACAGTTCCCTGGGAGCATCGTTTTACATATCGCAATCAGCTTGCACCAATTATTTGGAATTGTCTCTATTTTCAGAACCAGTATAGTTAAAACAGTGTGATTACCATGACAATCAACACTGCTAACAAGCAATGATTCCAGCACACCAATCCTTGCATGATAAGTCAATGGTAGATCATGTATCTGACACAATATATTCTAAATCCAGGAGAGTACACTTTCAAATCCAAGCTTTTGTTTCATTTACAATCATCTCTCAGACCTCAGGAGATTCAGCTGCCAGTCAATTACATCTGCTGGTTCTCCATTGCAGGTTCCCTGTTTCTTATTTGAGACACAATTTACATGAAATATCTCAGATAAAACACCTTAAAAACCAAAAGTAAAAATTTTCCTGAGCAGTTTTTTAGAAATAAAGACAGTGTTTGGGAACTAGTACTACTTGTGCGAGATGGCTTTTCAATGATGTTAAGTAAGTCATTATCTTCCTCCTAAATCCAAATTCAGCGCTATTCCTTGCAAGGCATCATTTCCTTCATTTTTAGGGCTGACGTATCTTGACACGAGAGGATTAAGAAGAATTAGTCAAGGCAGTTTAGCATCTGAAAAGCTTTGACAGAGAGCTTGGTCCCTGCATGCTGATATTGAACAAGACATCTCGTTACGTATTATGTTCTGAAACAGATTTTTGTTACATTTCTGATAAATATAACAACAAATTCAGGTATTATTTAGTGCTTCTTCTTAGCAACTGCTCTTCACAGGGTTTCAGCTGAAATATGTTCATCCTGCCAGTAGGGAAGCATGCCCTATTTCTGTGTGGGGGAGATCACAGTTTCACTGTGCTGCCTTCCAGAAATAGCAAGGAAATTCGTCAAGGTTTTCTGTACATTGTCTCCTTTTCTCCTACATACAAACCCATGCATTCTTCTGAAGATAGTGAGTGATGCTAAAATGAAGAGGGTGATTTAATGGTCTGCAATGATCGGGTGAGGCAGGACTGACCCTGCAGCTCCTTACGATAGTACACAATCTGCTTGTTACATGATAGACTTGCAAGCCTAGCCCAGTCACGATTAAATACATATGGCCAAATACCATGCCATACATAGGGTATATGATGACACACAGACTCTGCCAGTTGTAAAGGATATCAAGAGGTCTGCTGTCTTACATCAGAAATGACCAAAAATAGAGTATGCTTTGTCCTAGGTATGTGGCACAGAGGATGCTGAATGGAGATGATAAAGACTCTAAAAATATGAAGATATTTCCTACTGGAATATATCTCCTCACAGGACTTTCTGGAATTCCAGTAGTGAGAGATATGATTTAAAACATAAAAATACTTGTGTGCAGAAAAGTAAGTCTATGTCAAAGATAAGCTAAAAAATATTATGCTCATGTGTATAGTACAGTATGATATTTGTTGTGGGTTTATTTTCAAGTGTGATTTAAGTAATTGACTGAGAGTTTGTATGGTTTTTGTTTCTTAGAGGTTTTTGTTGTGTTTGTTTTGGGTTTTTTTCCTTAAATTTGGATTAGTTGAATGATGAGGCAGTGGCATATTAACAGTATCAGACTGACTTATTTAGCTTAATTTCTACTGAGATCTAGTTACATATTTCCCCAGACTTTGCTTGAGTGAAGAATTTCCTTGTGTACTGTTGCGTACAAGGAGCTGTGGCTGTCAAGTACGATCTAAATTGAAGCAATCATCAAGATTTTTTCTACCTAGTTCTCTGGGTTAGGCAAACACTTTGACTTTAGTAAGTGTAAGATGCTAAAGTTTGGGGATCTTCTGTGGACTTGCTCAAAATTTCCATGTAGAATCCATTCCTTGCCTCCATGTCAAAATGCATGGAGATGTGTAGCATTGCCCCAGCACTGTGGCTCCTCAGTTAGTGCTGTACAAGGTAGTGAATTCGAACTGTGTGTGTCTGCACTGCCTTAAGGTAAAGTTAGGAACAAACAAGCACTTCTTTTCTTGCTGTCCCTGAAGTCATGGACTTCATTAATGTATTGTAATGAAGGTGCAGGACCTTGAACCTCAATTTAAGTGGGAGGATTGCATGGAGGTGTCACTGGACTTGGAGCAAAGGGAAGTTTGAATGTCTGAAAGCTTCAGGAATGTCTGAAGTTAAATTCAGACTGGCCACTTATCTGTGATGCTAGTATTTTTCCTCCCTAATCATCCTTCCAGGCAGTTAAAACAGAACTCAACAGTGTGTCATTGTAAGGAGTAGCTAAAAGAGACAAATACTTTATGTTTATCTAACCTTTGGTGAGGTGAGAATCCTATATGCTTTTGTGACTTGAGTAAGGTCTGAAGCATGAAGATGTAAGTTGCCCAGGACATGGTCCCTAATATTTTATTGCAAAATTTTAGCATTTTCGTTGCTTACTAGAATGTATTTGTGTATTTTTTAAAGCTATCATTAGAAGATGAAAATTTTATATAGATATAACCATAAAGCATATTGTCATTTATTATTTGAATTACCATAATAGCAGATGTTTTCCATGCTGTGGTGGCACTGCAGATTTTATGTCTTTAACACATATCAAGACAGTCGTAAATATTTGTACTGAGATACCGTTGTTCATATGCAGCTAAGGAATCCAAAGACTAAATTTATTCTTCATTATCCATAGAGACTGTATTTGTAATAGTTCACAGCTAGTGAACTGTTAGTGGTCCAAATGGCAGCCATATGCAGTGCTAGGTAGTTTGTTGGGTTGTGAAATCACTTTAGAAACAATTTATGACAGATAGTTGATTTATCCAATAGCTGATGACAAGCACAGACTTATTAACTTACTTCTACAATATTTATCAAATACACCCGTGGCTAAAGTACGTTCTCAAAACCCAAATCCTATAATTATGGGATTTATGCTTCTATTTGCAGCTTGGTATTTTGGCTCTGCTAAATTTGCCCATGATTTCATGCTTCCGCCACTCACCACAGTATCTGAGCAATTTTCAGACAACAGGCAATGATAAATTCCTGAAAATACGAACATTTTTAGGTTGTAGTGTTGTACGTGGGAACTTGCTTTACTTTAAATGACTCTTCACTAGCCTTTTAGATGAAATTCCTAAATCCTTAAGGATTGCTATTGACTGTGAGGGGTGGTTAGAGTCTCTGTACCTGTTTGACTCAGAAAGTTTGTTTTTCCTTTGCAGGTAGGGGTTAAATATTTGCAAAGTGAAATGTTGTAGATGTCATTTGAGATATGTTTAAAAGATTTTCCAGTAAAAGGTTTACGGGCATACTTACTGATGGTAAGACTCGAGGTTTGTCTAACTTCTCTGAAAGATGTTTGTGAACATTTTGCTTCCCCTCTCAATGCTTTCATTTTAAGTTCAACATGAACCATGATAAGCCTAATTGATTTTGTTTGCAGTTGCAACAGTCTAAGAGTGTACAAAAAAAAAAATCTCCTAACTGAACTTTGTGAGCACTTTATCTTGCAATGAATCACACATGGAATGGTGAGACATACATAAATAACCAAGACACTAGAAAAAAAAAAATACTGCTCCCAGAATATTGTTTTCAGAATATTTCAAATGTTTGTGTGCAAGCTTGGAGACAAATAGGTCTCAAATGACAAGAAGTTTTTTCCTACCACTATTCTGGAACAGGAAATGTAAAAAACAAGCCCCCTGTACTGAATAAGGTTCAGGTTGCTGTCAAAGAGATGCTATTCAGGAATCAGAAAGGAAGGAAAATCTATCTAGAAGAGCTGCATTTTAAACAAGAGGTATTTGTTAGTTGAATTTTCAGGATAAATTCATATTTGTGTTTGTTAAGCTAGAATATAGAAAAGAAATCTGGAGAACCAGAAAACTATAATGCTTTCTTACCCATATTGTCAGTGTGTGAAGAATCTGAGCCAGAGGTTGCAAACCTGAAATTTAAGGCTACTTCCTTACCTGAAGATTTTTGTCAGGTTAGAAATTTTTCAAAGATTAGATAAAATACATGGTCTTTTATTGAACGTTTCCAGATTAATGAGAAGATATCGAATACTTCATAGGTGTATTAAGACTACTGCAACTAAAGAGAAGGTACAAGATTTCTTTGCTTTCTCAGTATACCCGGGGTTTACAACTGTATAATATCTCTAGTATAACTGTATGATATAATTTCTTAAAAGTATATCAGCAAGTCAGTAATGAACTGCTTTCCATTGACCACAAAATCTGCTGTTTCACCTAGCTAAGAAAGGATGTCTGCTTCCTTGACCAAAGACATTTCTTGTTTGCATGTGGCACTGCTTTTAGCTTCTTAATCTTTAGATGACTCTAGGGAGGCAAAAGTGATGTTCTGCATCAATAACCCTTCATGTTAAATATCTATCAAAAGTCATTCTCTGTACTCAAGGTGTTTGTTCCTGCTGCAGATAACCTTTAGCTTTTCTATTCTTGACTTGAATCTCAAGATCTTTCAGTCTGCCATCTACTCACCTTTACTCGAACGTAGCTGTTTCAGTTGACATTGCCAAAATCATGGTTCTGTAATAGGGCTTTCACAAAATTGTGTATAGGAATGGTCCTTGACTCCATGATGTCCTCTGACAACAGGCTCAGGTTTAGTGGATGTGACATGGAATTATAAATAAAAGGACTTTATTCCTGCATGGAGTTTTTCAAGTGGAGGGACAACTGTGACCCACCACCAATACTTTGGAAACATGGTGGTAAAAGGGGCTACCAAAAGAGCAGTAAGCTCAAGTGCTCAGTAGAAGGATTGCTAGAGGACCAAGAAAATCCATGACTATTTTGAAGGTCCTCTTATTGCCCTTAGACATGCTTATGGTTCCCCTTGGCGTCTTCAGAGGCCAGATAGTAGAGAAAATAAAAGAGGTCAGTCACTAAGTTATTTTGGGAGGCATTGCAGTGGGATAGCGTATATAAAGTCCATATGTCTGAAGGAGTTTTTGAAGGCCATCTGCAGTTCCAGGAAGAAGCCAGATGCATTTCTGTAGCTGTACAAAAACTGAAGATAGCTACATTCTAGTTAGCTTCCTTTTTAAGACAACTTTCCACCACAGTTTTATTCTGTTCTGTTGGTATGATATCTTGTGTGAATGAAGCCTTCCTCCCATATCCCTGCCATGATGCTGTTGCTTTTATCATTATCTCCCTTTCTGTCTTGAACAAGTATTAGTTTTCAATTCTCTGCCTGTAAAAACTGACTTTGTTCTGTTTTTGTCTACAGGGTCTAAAAAAGACTTGCTAGTACTACCACAGTAAATGCAGATTATTATTATCATCATAACATTATCTAGGCATTCATATTCATTAAATGTTCCAAAAATAAAAGAAAGAGGGGGGAAAAAAGGATGAATCCATTAAAAAAAGTGTAACATAGTATTTGTTCTTTTTCCTTGCAACACATTTGTTGCTATACACATTCATGGAAAGATACTTTCTTGAATCCATTAGATTAGCAAAATTCCTAGTTAATTGAGGGAATCTGAGATTTCACTTATCACTCATTCCAAACAATCAAAAAAGGAAATGTAGCAGAAGTGAGAGAAACAAGAATAAACTACATACATACTTTTCTTTAAGTTTGTAATAAAAGGTAGGGATTTATTCATGAGTGGTTGTACTGGAATATCTAAAAAACCCAGTGCTTTTGGTTTAGCTCCTTTAATGGGCATTGATGGTCATCAAGTAAAATTCCTACTTGGGGAATTTTTTGGTACAAAAGAAGCCTATTGAAATAGATCATCTACAACGTGATATTTCACAATAAGTAACAACAGATAGTAGAATATCAGATGTTTGCGAAAATGCAAAGTTATTAGAATGATAGAAGGAAAACATTCAAGACAATGATGTACAGTCCATGAGATGTAAAACTATAACAATCTTTAACTCAATGTACCTCTTATACATTCCAGTGATGAGAATACCTTCATTTAACAGTCAGATGATCAACAATGCTTTACATCTTTAATTTATTACTTAGACATTCCTCAATGCTTGTTACTTACTTAATTATAAATAATTAGATGAGCAACACTGATGAAGTAAACTGATTATAGAATCCTAGAATCATAGAATGGTAGGGGTTGGAAGAGACCTTTAGAGATCATCTAGTCCAACCCCCCCGCAGAAGCAGGTTCACCTAGATCAGGTCACATAGGAAAATGTCCAGGCAGGTCTTGAAGAACTCCAAGGAAGAAGACTCTACAACTTCTCTGGGCAGCCTGTGCCAGGGCTCCATCATCCTCACAGTGAAATAGTTTTTTCTTATATTTAAGTGGAACTTTTTGTGTTCCAGCTTCATCCCATTACCCCTTGTCCTGTTGCTAGACACAACAGAAAAAAGGGATGTCCCAGCCTCCTGGCATCTTTAGATATTTGTAAATGTTAATAAGATCTCCTCTCAGTCTCCTCTTCTCCAGACTAAACAGCCCCAGTTCCCGCAGCCTTGCCTCATATGAAAGATGTTCCATTCCCCTCATTATCTTGGTGGCTCTGCACTGGACTCTCTCCAGAAGTTCTCTGTCCCTCTTGAGCTGAGGAGCCCAGAACTGGACACAGGACTCCAGATGAGGCCTCACCAGGGCAGAGTAGAGAGGGAGTAGAATCTCCCTTGACCTGCTGGCCATACTCTTCTTGATGCATCCCAGGATGCCATTGGCCTTCTTGGCCACGAGGGCACATTGCTGGCTCATGTTTAGTTTATTATCGACCAGGACTCCCAGGTCTCTCTCTGCAAAGCTGCTTTCCAGCAGGTCAATCCCCAGCCTGTACTGGTGCATGGGATTGTTCCTTCCCAGATGCAGGACTCTGCACTTGTCCTTGTTGAACCTCATGAGGTTCCTCTCTGCCCAACTCTCAAGCCGGTCGAGATCCCGCTGAATGGCAGCACAGCCTTCTGGGGAATCAGCCAGTCCTCCCAGTTAGGTGTCATCAGCCAACTTGCTGAGGGTACACTCTGTCCCCTCATCCAGGTCGTTGATGAAGATGTTGAACAAGACTAGCCCCAGATCTGACCCCTGTGGAACTCCACTGGCCACAATATGTCCAGTATATATGTATATATGTAGTATATATGTAGAAAGATTCCATTTTGGTGGTTGGAAAATGATTCACAAGCAAAATTGTGGTGAACTGCTTGACTATGGGCTTCATGGTCCTAATCAGATTGGTTTACAATGAATTCTTCTGTGTCTGAGCCTGCCATGTCATCTGGGATTTCGATGTCTTTTCTCCCACTTTTTTTGGCAAGATATTGGTTTCCAGTGATTTACATGAATGTGAAGTTATTTGGAAACTTTAAATGTACTTAATTTTATTTTCTTAAACAAGTGAATGCTTGTTTGCTTTCTTACTTAATATCAAAGTATTCTTTTGCAGAGACATTTGAGGGGTGAAAAAGTTTATTCAAGTTTGCATTGACTGTTTTAGACCTAAAATTTAGGTGCCATCCAGAGTATCTATTGCACGAAGCAGTTCATGCTATTTTACAGTCATGCAAATCCACAAGATCTATCTGTACACAATCCTGAGAAGACCATTTCAGCTTAAGAGGACTATGAATCCTTTCTGAGTCAAACTTTGAGAAAAGTTCAAGGCACATATAGAGAATTACTTTGGCAGCAAAAAATATACACTCATTATTTTGTTAGGGAGACACTTAAAAAGTTACATATGTATACATAGAAAAAGTCAATTCTATCACATTTGTGTTGTCTACTTTCATGAAAAGAAATAATTTCTGTATGCTTATTCATTCCTAAGGCTGTGGCCTTGAATCTTTGTTGTACATCAGCTTTTCTTCATATAAAACCACTAGAAACAAGGATGTCGAGAAAACGCTAACTTACCTTAGCATTCCATTTGTGTTGCAAAGCACTATGATGTTTAAGACTTTGAGATGCTGGATAAGGTACAAACATATAAAAAATATCAGTCGTGTGTTCCAATTAGCAGAAGCTCTGAGTGATGATGAGAAGAAAAGAATGAAAGAGAAACACATGTACAGGATTTTGTGATAAGCAACTGAGTAGTTCTAAATCATTTCGTGGACAGTGGCAAGTTTTGCAGTTGACTGCTGTTTGATTGATACTAATAAATACTGCAGCAAAACAATCTGAAGGAGCAATCCTGGAACAAATTAAAGAAAGAGCTAATTCTGAAAGAAGAGCTAATCCATTCTGTGACTCAGTAATAGGTAGAGGATAATTATCCACAATGTGTAAAGGAGTATTTTGTTGTGCTAATGTTGTTTTTTGAAAAATGATTGTAGCTAAATAAGCTGTTGGTTGAAAAATAATGACAGATAGTAATGAATGCTCAGACTAAGTACACACATGTCGTATGCAGCCCTTAGCAGATTTGTGTGTCGTGTCTTCAGATCTTTCACGTGACCTAGCAGGAGAGACTCCTAACGAAATACTGATCACAGTAAGGTAGATGGGGAGCATCTACCAATATGGAAAAATCTCTTCCTAGTTAAGCAAATTAGAGACAAATCCTGCTCTATTATCTTCTATTCTTTCAAATCAAGGACTTCACAGTGAAAGCAATAACAGATGTTCTCTGTAGGTTTGACTGTCAACATCACAAGACTACAGATCACTTACATCAATTCATCTGTTGAGATAAGAATTTGTACTTCCAGTGGTGCACAAATAAGGAACTTCAGGAAATATCAAACTTTATTTTGAGCCAAACTCAAATCAGAGGGTGGATCTGAAATCCCTGGAAGACTGAAAAGGAGAAAAATATACTTAACTTTATTGTGTAATTTTAAAATTGTTACCTGCCACCAAAGACTCTGTATTCAATAAGTATTTTTTGTCTTAAAGAATGATGTGATTCTTGTATCCAGTCTTGGAAGCAAGAAGAAGCCAACAGATATATCAGAAATGTCTGAAATAGGGACTCCTGTGATAAATAATATACAGAATCAATTAGACTGACAATAGGGCAGCAGAAGTTGCCTTAAGAATGCTGATAATGCCTGGGGAAGGAATCTGAATTTTCCATGATAGGATGAACACAAGTTCCCTGGTTTGTCCACTGAGAGCTTTCTGGAACAGATCCAACTTGTAAAGAACGTCATACCACAAAGAAAAGATTATTTGAGATTGATCAGACAAGATTGTCATTTTGATCTTCCTCACAAACAAGAATTATTATAAGTAGAGGAATGACCCAAATTGCAGTAAGGACAACTCTATTTTCCTTTTTTATGCCAGACATGCAAAGTGTTCAGTTCATGCTCTGGTATATATTTATGGTGAAATACTGTCTCAAGTACTCAAAATACTATGTGAGATGTTAAAGATGAATTATTTATGGCCTTTCATTTGGTTTCTTCCAAGAAGTACTTAGATTATCATTCCTCTGTGTTTTCATAAAAGTATCTGACAGATACTTCCAAACATAAATTTTATCGATGTTCTAACCAAACATCTCTGTATATATTATACTGGTAAAACTCCCATTGACTTCTACAGGAGCAATGAAATTCTATATTTTGAGGAAATCTCAGCTTCAGAATCATATTCATGTAGGTTAAAATCTTAAACTCCCAATGACTCATTAAATGTAAAATCAAACTTTGAGATTTTTAGACTCAATGCATGTGCACATATGGTTACGGGGGTGAGACAAATGCTCTTACTTTTGAGTATTTAGAACAACCTTATTCTTGAACTTCAGAAAATTTTGACATTTAATTTTCATGTTATTTAAAAAAAACATGAACTCGGAAAAGTAAATAGAAACAGCAAAGAAGTGTTAGATGTGTTATGCTGTGTGACATGCATATATGTTCCTAGAATTTTGTGCTGAAAACATTTAACAATACCACTCCTGAAACTTCTGTCAGTGACTTTATGCTCTTCCAACCTCTTGGAGCCACACAAAGAGCGTTGTCATTTAGAAGAAATGTCACGCTTGGTATTCATCAAATACTGTTTTACTGTCAACTATAGCTCAGCTTGGTTTGTATATTTTTCTGAAGAAGCTGGAAAAACTTTCTGCTGGGAGTGCATAAGTATGGGAAAGTTTTAGTATATTCAATTCAGCCATTTTGGAGTTACATGGAAATTTATACCAATGTATCGGTAACTCTCTTGCTGACCTCTGCCAGTGATTCAGAGGTGAAACTTTTTACTTATTTGCAACTCAAATGACAAGCCAGCCAAAGTAAATTGATTTCACTCTACTCATCCACAAGCCTCCTCCTTGGAAATTACAGTTTCCTGCAGACTGAGACACATTTTAACTTTGTCTATATTCTTTGATTCCTTTGCTAACTTTTATGACCATATTCCCAGACCTTTGTGCCACGTGGCATTTTCTCAGCCCTAGAACTGGCAAATAAAATAGAAACCAAATCATCATTTGCCTAGAGCCTTAAACAGCTGAAAGAATGCCTGAGCCTTGGGATTCTTTTTTCAATTGTGTGAAAATGGGCTGCCTTGTAGCTGATTTACTGCTTCCTTCCAATATAATGAAGGAACCTGTTTCCAGTGCCACCTACCTGCTGAAAAGTCCTCACAGCTGTCTTTGGACTGGGAATCCCACTGGGTGCCTCTGCTCCCTAGTAACAACCATTATCAGCACACAGCTGAGCAAATCCAGGTGCTGCTGAATGCTCATGCTGTTTAACAAGACTTGTTGGCATGTTAGAGCAGCTTGTAGATGGGTGGATTGCAGCTAATAACCTGAAGTTGAAGCTGACAAAGATTCTCCATGAGGTTCCTTTTGTCTTATTGCCTGTGGATGGCTCTACTTCCAATGTGAATGGACCCGCTTTCTCTCACAAAGTTCTGTCATTTCCATTTTTTGGTTCTGAAACCTGTGGATTTTATACTTTTTTCTAGTGTTTTTCATTTTTGTTTCTATTTTTTTATTCCAGAAAATATGTGCTTAGATTCTCAGTTGTTTGTTCCTCTCTTCCTCCCTGTCATAGTGCCCCTTTCTGAATAAAAACATATCATTGGTAATTTTCTTTTTTCCTTTTTTCTCATACACACACATTTCTGTAGGTACCTCTTGCTTCCTTCCAGGATTTCACACCCACAGCATCAGCTTAACATTCAGGTCCAGAATACAGAGCATTTAGTGACCCTGCATGCTGCTGTGCAATGCTAGATTGCAGATGCTGGTGTAAGACGTCAACAAAAGTGACTGAGTGCTGTGACTTGTTTGATCACCTTAGGCAAGTCATCTCTCTTCTTTGTTTCATATCTAAAATGGCTCTAATAATACTCAATGCCTTTGTGATTTATTAATGGAAAACTACACAATTTGATTGGATTATTATTGTTATTATTATTGTTGTTGTTATTATTTCTGCAGCTTGATTTGACCCTTTAACTCCTTGCAGTGAAGTTAATATCTCAGGGTCCTAAAAGTACACATAAGGTTATAAATAAAGAGCAATGTGTTTTTATGAGGCCTATCTTTCACAATACAAATATAATATGTGAAAGGGAGGACTACATTTCCTAGGCTTGGCTTTTAAGGCTCATAGTTAGTATTCAGAGGTCAGCCATAAAAACCGTTTGATGGTCAGATGAATTTTTATTCTGAGAATATTTTTTATAAGTAGTTGGGAAACAACAAAACATATGCAAGATATTTGGAATAATAACACCAATGGAATTCTTTGTCGTACAGTGGTAGGTTGTTTGTCTTTCTAATCTAATGAGATAGAGAGCTGTACCCGAGAGGAATGACCTAGATACAGACTCTAAGAGACAAACATTTTTTTAAGATAAAGGAGATCCTTTTCTATGTCTGTGATGAGCACTGAACTTTACTGAGGAACTGAGGATGTAATTCATATGCAAAGAGTTGATGTGCTAAGTAATGGTTTCAAAGTACTATGGATACTATATTTTCTTTTAACAAACTTTTATGGCAAAACCACGAAAAACAGTCTGGTTATTGCTTAATGGGGTCCTTCTGCTTTTCTTTCATTTGATTTATCCCCTCTTTCCCCCAAAGCACCATTTGTATTCTTTAATTCCTGGCTAGCTAATTGAGAACACAAGGCAAGGTCCAAAAAAGGCATTTCTGAAAATTGAAGCAGAATTTAGGTGCCTACATCAAGGCCATAATTCACAAACAAATGGTTTAAATCACTTAGGCTTCAGAGAGATTCTAGTCTCACGTACCTCACCTGCTGATTTACATATGACTCTCATGTGGGACTTGCAAACTGTAGGTACTCCCTCTGAGCAGCATAACCTGTGATGTGACCCACCTAGAAACAGCACAAGGTTATCACAATAGCACAGACCTCTCAAAACTCAAGTCCCAGGGATAAAGCCTAACTGCCTGTTAGTGTCAGGGCATGAACATCCAGTGAGTGGGAGGTGTGGATTCTAGTCCCTGATTCTCACAGTATCCTCAACTAATGAGTTAGACTCCCTCTTGGTCTCCTGGTTTAAAGAATCTTGCATTATTGAATGCACAGTTTCAAAGAAGCTTTGAAAGGCTGTTTCTATCTGTATTTTTTTCTACAGGAGTTGTGGATTTTAATGTGCTTAAACTGAAGCCTATGAGTATCGATGTTTCCTATATACCAGATGAATGGTTCAACCAGTAGGTCACTAATGATTAGGAAGTGAGTCACCATCACTTTTGAAAGTGTCCTGAAACAGACATCTAAAGCACGTCAGCTCACATTATTATTTTCAGCTCAGTGTCTGAGTCTCACAGAAGCACATTATAAGGCTGCAAACATGTATCCTCAACCAAGACACTGACAGATTTTCATAGAACTCCACCTATGTGGAACTTTGTCTCAATCCTGGTTTGGTTTTAATTTTTAGGTATCTTTCCCCACTCACTATGTAACATACTTAGGTGTCTAATTTGTTTTTTTCACGATATACTCTTCCTAGATTTGATAACATGCGAGAGTTAAGATACTGCACATCATCCTCCCTACATAACTCTTTTATATTTGGTTCTTTAATCTGAGCATCTGAGAATATATCTCTAAAGCAGTTTGTTACAAACCTCTTAAAATCTGCATCCCACATAGTTCATTAGATACTGAGTGATGAACACATCACACATTTATCCAAAATGGCCTAATTAGCAGCTACAAAAAATAACAAATGGAAAGAGCTTTCTGATCTCCTCCAGCCATCTAAATGTATGACACTCTGTGTCTGTGGTCTTGTGCTTTGTTAATTCTTTTCAAAACAACTTCTTCAGTGATCAGTGAAGTCAGCAGGAATGAAGACAGTTCAGCATCTTGAAAGATTATATTGCTTCTTTAGGTGCTTAGATGTGGCATGCACCCATGTCTGACCCATATTCTAGAATGAAAGCCTTGTTAGCCTCTCTTAATCCATGCATATACCATTAGAAATTAGGTAGATCTTATCAGGGGTCATGAAGCTCCCCTTTAGATTGTTTGTGGCTTTGGGCAGTCCCCCACCTGCATTTATGAACAATAATACAATAACACAGCCATCAATGCCTATCGTACAAATTATAAATTTGATTAAAAAGGAGATTGTGAAAACCATGTGCCATGACAATGATCAATGGGAAAGGAGCTTGTATAGTATCATAAAGAAAGTATGGGATGAAATCTTTGAAAATATTTTATCCATGCTATCTTAAAAAAAATAATCGTAGCTAGGACAGATGGTTTGTAGTCTGGAAGTGTTAAGCACTCTCTGTCTTCAAATCAGAGATGGAAAAGGTAGACTTTAACCCATGGCTACTAAGGAGAAATACAAAATTATGATTTTGTTTCTTTCATTGATCAGACGTTGAGATGGTGTTAATTTTAGTTAATGTCAGATGTCTAAAATGTAACTATCTAGTCCAGATTGCCCCTACATCCAATTAGGGACAATAATTGAATATTACTTTACTTCTACAGACAGTGAAGCAAAAGTAAAAAATTACTCCAATAGACATGTGGTAGGTTGACCTTGTCTGAACTCCAAATGCCCACCAAGTCTTTCTAACACTCCTCTGCTGAGCAGGCCAGGGAGGGGAAAAAAACAAGTTGACAAGAAGTGACCACTTCCTGCTTTTCTTAGAAGAAAAACATTTATTCTTTTTTTTTTTTTCTCTCTCTATAGAAGCTTGCATTAAGTAGTCTGTAAAATGTGTTCATAGAATCATAGAATGGTAGGAGTTGGAAGGGACCTCTAGAGACCATCTAGTCCAACCCCCTGCTAAAGCAGATTCACCTTGATCAGGTCACACAGAAATGTGCCCAGATGGAGTTTGAAAGCCTCCAGAGAAGCAGACTCCACACTGTTAGTGGGCAGCCTTGTGTTGTCGAATGCAGATGAAATGATGAATCCTGCAAATCTGGCATACAAAATTTGCTGACTCTGCATTTTATCCATTTTTTTATGTTTTTCATAAATCTGTGAACAATGTACTGCCATGAGACACTGCAGGTGTTTTACTTGTAGGTAGCAATTGGATAACAATTACAGGAGGGCAGCTAGCCAACTCAACTGGCAAACATTTATATTGAACTGAATATTCAAAATGGGAATGTAAGTATTTTGGTTCAAAGTTTAATTTATCAAAGCACAACACTTGGCACCAAAAGCATTATTTAAATAATTTCCCTTACTCTGCAGTCGTGAATCAGTCCAGTGGTGTGTACATGCATGAGTGATTTCAGCTACTAGCTGATGAAATTCAATGTTGGCTGGTGTAAAAATGTAGCTATTACATTGACATCTAGCTCCACATCTTGAGGATACACCACTACCACATTTAAAACTAATTCCTCAGGAGTGACATCTCATGCACAGGGATTATGCGTCATTAAATAACCATTTGTTAACACAGTGCACCCCTTGCCTCTGGGAGTGGTGTTCAGCATGATGCGTACTCAATTAATCAACCTTAAAACAATACTTTCTGCTCTCCTGAATTACACTTCCCCTTCTAAGTTTGTAGAAAAGGCTCATTTAACTACAACATTTTTTTAAAGGTAGAAATGAGCCTGGGCAATGTATCTGGGATTCAGATCTGAACTTTATCAAAGTCTGAGTGATTGGATCTGGTGCCAAATGCTACTTTATGGTTCATTTGGACTGCTCTGCTGGTACAAGTAGGAAGGAAAATCATCAGATGCAGCACCCTGATGACTCTTTCTGCGGGAAACCTGTGGAGCATGTAAATGGCTAGTGGTTTGGGGAACTTCAGCTATTATCATTTGTTTTAGTGGCCTTCTGGGTCTCTAAACATCAGCATGTATTCCGGTGCAGTTGGGGTATCCTTGATTGATGACTGCTTCTGGACAAGGCTGTGCTTGTCACTGAAGGAGGAGAATGTTTAGTTCCTGCATGCAATCTTCTTGTAAGAAATACAACATAAATCATTTTAAGCAGAGATTTACCACTATTTTTACAGAATAATGTGGCAGTGGGGGATGGCAAGGTATACAGAATGGCAGTGTGAATAAGGGCAGATCCAACCCTGTGTCAACTTGTGTATTCCTCAAAATAACTCATGCACTATTAATGATACATGTATTACAGCTGATAACTCCTAATAGCCTCCATTTCACCACTGAAAACTCCTACAAGTCTGGCTCCTAGCCTATGACTATTTAATTCATGTTCTACAAATGTAATGTGATATTCAGGGCTGAGTCAAAATTCCTTCAGATTTGAGGCTTTGGCCTTGACTCGGCACCGTTAAAAATGAAAATATATGGAAATATCATACTAACATTTTGTGTTGAATTAGCCTCAAACATATTTGAAGTAATTTTGATTTGAGAAAACATATATGTTAAAAATATTTATTATATATTTATAAATAAAATAAATATGCACTTCAATATCTATTTAATAGCTGTTTTAAAAATTGTAATCATCATCCTATGATCTTGCATGGAATAACAATGATTTCAGCAGAGCTTTGCTGACCCATAGGCTGATAGAGTGTAAAATCACTAACATAAGTGAAGTTAAAGGATGGAAACAAAGATTGCTGTTACTATAACAATGAACATTGCCATTGTTCCATGTGATTGAACTAGACTAATGACAAAATCTTATAAACTCTTTTTCTGTAATGAAATTTTGAATGGGGTCAAAGTCTTGTGGACACTGCTTCAGCAGTGTTTGATAATATGCAGATAAATGAGATGAGATTTAAAAAATGATATAATTGATGAGAAATAGTCATGCTAAAAATTCTGAGTCCATGAAAACTGTTTTTAACTTATTCTGTTATTTTAGCCATTATTAACTATTTCATGCAATGCAGTTTTGTAAAATTAAATCTAATGGTAAATAACAATTTTTCATGTGTGACCTAGTTTGCTTTCACAATGAGACTACTTTTTTTTTCTTAATTTATCTGCTTAAAAGTAATTATCTGGTTGTCTGTACTTATACTATAATCAAGGAAAGTGATAGATGGAATAAGTTCTTCTCTGAGGACATCTGTATTTTTCAAATGACAATAGAGAAACCTTGAGGAGTCAGATAGTTTAGGGCACCTTCTGGCAATTAAGTTAGGAAAGATAAACAGCACTGTAATGTACAGATCGTGTTCCATCTGCTCATTGGCATTTTGCTCTTCCTGTGGAACAGGGTAGAATTTTTACTTAATATTTTTCATTCTCGAGATGCTCACTTCTTCCTATACTACTTCTAATCTATATCTGGAGAGGAACAATGTGATCAGCTGTGACTTCCTCTGCAGTAAAGAACATGGGACTTTGCTAGGTGAATTTGTTCAAGAACTAGACTACATCTTTTGACAAATTACCCAAACTTGAGTTAAAGCTATTAAATGACCTGAGTCTCAGCTTCCATCTGTACTATCTTTCCAAATTTTTGTCTCTTGGTTTGGATGCCTCTCCATTGTTGACTTGTTTTCCCTTATAGATGTATTAAAAACTGCCTTTAGCTTGGCTCTTAGTCTCTTTTTGATAAGCTTAATCAATTCAGTTGAGTCATTCATTATAAAGTGTTAATATTTTCATAGTTCTGGTCTGAGTCCTTGTCAAATGTGAAGACTGGTACTGGACTGTATCTTAGTGACAACTATGCAGATGACAGAGCTTTTCCTGTGTGTTATCCCTTTTCACTACAACACTTTACTGTAGCTCATATTCAAAAGATTATCCACTGTGGCTTGCAAATTGATTTCAGAATTCTTATTCTCTAAGATGTGGCGGAGAAGAAATGTTCAGGCCAACATCAATTCACAATAACTCCTTCCTCATTAGTTTCATGATAAAAGATCAAAGGGCTACTGCTGTATGTTTCCCTTCCCAATTTTTTGTTGAAATAAAGATAAATGTTCATACTGTTGTGCTGAAAAATGTCTGACTGTTACATGAAATTGTTAAAAGGAACACTTTGTGTATTTTTGTTTTATTGTGAAACGATCTGGCTTTGAAAAATAACAGAAATTCCTCATTGTCCAGGAACAGAAGGAACTTTGCAGTCTGCAGTGTCTTACATTTAATCTCCATGTTTAAAGCTCCACACCAGTGACATGATTTTGTTCTGTTTTAACACATGCTTTCTTTCAGCAATGCTATCTGCCCATCAGGAATCAAAGCAAATCCAGATGGCTGTAGAACAGATGGCTTATGGTTTAAGAAGCATGGGTCAGATTCAGCCATGCAGCATACCAAGTTCACAGGAGCACTCTCCTAGAGATTGCGAATTGCTCAATAATGATTTTTCTTTGCTTTGCTATTGTCAGGCTGTGAAAGTTAGCATACACAAGAGTGAAACCAGAAGGCACTGTAAGAGGAAAAGTTCAATATGCTCCACTCAAGGAAAAAAAATTAATTTCTCATGGTAAAAAGGCAGAATGATGTTGTTGCAAAGCCAGAGATATGAGAATTATTTCAAAAATCTGCTTTGCTTTGAAATTTGAACCAGGCTCCTGGGATACATCTGATGAACAATGCTGGAGACAGCCATGGTGTTGCCAGAGAAGAAGAGAAAGGAGGATCTCACAACATCACAGCAACTTCCCTCTTACATGACCAGTAATGTGTCTCTTGCAGCTAAAGAAGACAAATTAGTACCCAATTTTGTCTAAATACAGACCTATTTGCAGCCATATAACTCTGATACAGAACAACAGCAGCCATTTCAGGACACTGCTGTTACATATAACAATAAAGACTCAGGGCAAAATTCTGTTTCAGAGATCTAAAAGACATCTCATGTAGACCATAGCAGTCAAATTCATTCTCTTATTCAAAAACTGTAGCATGATAAGTCTTAAAGGCAATTTTCATCATCACTCTTCACTGTCTGTCTCCACTCTAGAGGGAGAGAAAAGAGCACAATGATAGTGTCCACACATGTTTCAGGTGTTTCCACATCCAAGGGATAATTGAAGAATAGAACTTGATCAGTACAAACAGTAAGACTACTAGATATTATGTATGTACATACTTCCAGTAGAAGTTAACTGTCTTGTTTCCGAAATACATTTAAGGATGGAGTATTTTTTATCAGTAAATCCTAATTGTAATAAAAAATTATCCTTATAATACAGCTGGGTAGAGAAGCAGAGGGAAGTAAACCAATCTATTATTTTATGATCATCCAATAGAATAGTGTTTGGAAATGAAGTAATCTCTTTAAAGTCCTACTTCAGCGCTCTATTTATAGGTCATAAAAGGGAATGAATGTAGTTTTTAAATTCTCAATACTGGTTTTAGAAAGAGAAAGTTTTGAGGAGGGAACTTGCCAAAAGTGGGATGAATGAAAGGTAATTTTATTGAACTAATCTTTGTGTATATTTGGCTTCTTTCCTTTCAAAGATTTTCTGTTGTCCCATTTGTTTTGGATTCTTCACTTAAAGGTTGCAGTAAAAGGAGAACTACTGAAGGATTTTGGATATGGATGTGTGTGAATCTATCTGTATTGTTCACTCATTCTTGCATAGCATGGGAAACAATGTAACTTGGGACATATCAACGTGGTATATCCCTTTTACACTGTATATCCTCTTGTAATGTAGTATCACAGAATCATGGAACAGTTGAGATTGGAAGGGATCTCTGGAGGTCATCTGGTACGTACCTCCGTTGAAACAGGGCTGGTTACACTAGTTGTCCAATATGATGTCCAGGCAGCTTTTGAATATCTTCAAGGTACCCTCACAGTATTAAAAGTGTTTCTTGATGTTCAGATGGAGTCTCCCGATTTTCAATTAGTGTCTGTTGCCTCTTGTCCTGCTACTAGGCACCACTGAAAAGAGACTGTCTCCATCCTCTATGCACACACTTTGAGCCTTCTCCAGTTGGAATTGCCCTAGATCTCTCAGCTTTTCCTAACATTAAGTGTTCCAGTCCCTTCATCTTTGTGGTCTTTCACTGGATTTTCTGCAATATGTCCTTATCTTTGTTGTACTAGTGAGCCCAGAGCTGGACACAATAATCCAGGTGTGGCTTCAATAATGTTGAATAGAGAGGAAGGATAACTTGTCTTGACTTTGCCTAATGATGTCCAGTATACCATTAGCCTTTTTTTGTAACAAGGGCTCTTTGTTGACACATGTTCAAGTTGATGCCCACCAGGATATCCCAGGTCCTATTCTGGAAAGCCGTTTTCCAGCTGGGTGGACCCGAGCATATATTGGTGCTTGGGGTTGTTCTTCCCCAGTTGCAGGACTTTCACTCCCCCTTACTGTATTTAATGAGGTCCTTGTCAGTCCATTTTTCATGCCTATTGAGATGTCTCTGGATGGCAGCACAACTTTCTGGTGCATCAGCCACCTCTCCCAGTTCTGTGTCATTGGCAGACTTACTAAGTGTACACTCTGCCCACTCTGCCTCATCAAACTTAATGAAAATGTTGTATAGGATTTGACCGAGTACTGTCCCATGAGGTACACTGCTACTTACTGTCTTCCAACTAGACTTCATGCTACTGTATCATGGTTTTGTTATGTCTGGATTACTTTTAATACTTTCAAGTAGACCTTATACTTACAAGGAAGACTTAAGAAGAGAAAAAGGGTGAAAGAAAATGCAACTCCAATGCAAAAATTGGACATGATAATTTTATTATTTTTTCGCATTGCGTTTGTTACCTTCTGGACATCACTTAGTATCTCCATTTGGTCTCTGCCTAGTCTCTCCCTTTCCAGTCCTGTAGTGGGAGAAGAGATATAGATGGAGGAATACTCCCTTTAGGAGAATTCTTGGAAATCAGCATAGACAGGTATAAATTAGGAGAAGCTTTAAGATACTATATTTTAGAGTGATGAGCAAGCTAGCCCATCCCAGTACTAAAGGCATTATGGAGATGATTTAGTTGCACCAGGCTCTCAGCTGAACTTGAGGACCAAAACTCTGCTGTTAGTTTTTATATACAATATTGCCTTGCTACATCGTCTTAGCTGACTGAACTTTACAAAGCCGTCTTATCTGGCAGGAAATGTAAGGAAAAATATTAAACCTGTAATGATTCAGTTTCAGAAATCTTGCTCTTATTGTACATATAATTAACACAATTGTGACTACCTGCTATCATCCCAAGTGCATCTTTTTCTCCCAAGTGCATAACAAAACAAACATTAATTTGCTACAGAAAGCTTTGATGCTGACGTGGCATGGATTTACAGTAGGAGAGCTGGTAAAACAGTGTGAGAAACGTGTTCAGCCTAGCTCTAGATAATATTCTCTGTCTCCTGGTTATTATAACATTTCTAAGACTTCTGAATGTCATTCCAACTATAAATTAGACCACTGAGACCAATCCCTGCATATTCTCCCTTCCAGGTAAAAGTTATAACGTATTATATTCACTTTGAAAAATTTAGTATAAAAGATATAGGGCAATGGAAAATAAAAACTCTAATGATTGTATCACCCCAAGTCCTCAAAATTTAGACTACAAACTGACTTTAGAGTGTTTCCTTTGTCTTTGCAGAGTGTTAAACCTTTTTTTATGAGTCATTGGTATTTCCTTAAAAGCAGGTGAACTATTAATGATATTTTTTGTCACAGACAATATAGTTAGAAAGACTCTTGTGATGATATAAACTGACCTTTTGAATGCACAAGTCAAGGAATTTTCTTTGAAAATTGAGTTGAAACATTTCTTTTGTGGCAAGTCTACACTGAAAGATCATGTGTGATGCAGTGTTATCCAAACCAGCTCTAAACGAATTAGCCTGGGTCCCAGCTGCTGTGTAGCTCTGTTAGCCAAGATCTCTATCGAGGCTAATGAGTTCTGCTGAGAGGCACACAGCTTTAACTCAGGGAAAGCATGCTGCTGTTGTGGTATTCTCTTACTCCTAATTTCATTATTTGGCTGTTGTGCTTATTTTCAGCAGCTAAATTCTGTTGCATATATTTTGAATATTGTTTCTATGTATGTAAGCTTTGGAATTAAATAATTGAGAAACTATTTTAACTCTACTCTGTGTATATATGTATATGGGATATAATGAACAGAACATATTTCGTTTGAACAGGTATTTATCTCAGAGAAAGTAATTGTGCTTTGTGTGAAGTATGAACCTGAACTTACATAACAGGATATTATTGAAGATAGTATGGTATTCTCTGGTAAACTCACATCTTCCATAAAAACACTTTCTAATTTCTTTTCCAAGAAGTGGCTATAATTTTTTTGAGGGGAAAAGATGAAGTAAAGCGTTTCTCATTCTAAGATTTAGCCTGGCAGGGAACTGAGAATATTACGTCCTAAATAACTTACAAGTAAATGCATGTTGTAACCCTGCTGTACATACAGCTTGGAGTCATTGTAAAAAGCCATATTTTCTCCTGAATGTTAAGGGATATCAGTGAGGGTAGAGTAAATGGGCTGCAGACCTTCCAATATATTCTTTGAGTTTCTTCTGCAGCTGGTTGTACTACATCTACCCTAGCTTTTTATCCCAGTTGAATGGCAAAAGCTACACCTGGGGTCAAATATCTAAAAAAAGTCTTTTTTTTTTTTTCAGCTTCTACAGGTCACAAATGAAAGCCATGTAGTAGAAATTTTGTAGAGACTCATACATATATAGATGCCATCTTTAAAGGGAAGATTTTAAACTACCAAGGTCCTACAATAATTTTCTCTGTATTTGATTTCAAGGACTGAAGTTTTTGGAAAATGTTTTGTGAGTTGAAAGGAAGGAAGTATGTATATGGAAAGTGATTTGTCCTGGAGCTGATCTAATCTGTAGATTATTATTGAGTATGTAGACCTAGACCACAGATTCTCAAAGAATATGGTCAGTGACCATAGAAATTACCAATATGAAGGACATCCCTTTAATATCCTCCCATCTTATACACACATATCAGAAATGAAAAACCTTCCTACAACAAAATACATATTCTTCTCAGTAACAGGAAAGGCTTGAAGCGTTAAACCATGAGAAATATTTATTTATTTCTATTTTTCACTAAGTGCACTGAGATACTACATTGACAGTCATCAAACTAAATGTAACAGCATAGAGACAGACAGACCTTTCTCCCAGATGACTCAACCTCCACAGCTACTAAAACTTTGGCCTTATGAGAAAATCTAAAGCTGCATTGGTGTTATACACAGAAATATAACACTCTTCTCTGCATTAAAACAAAAAATCTACTTATATCTAAAGACAAAAACACATTGGCATGCATTTGAAATTGAGTGCTGAAAATCAATGGTATTTTGGAAAATGCAATTATGTGCATAGATAGTACATGGGAGCGTATGAGCTTGAGAGACAGAGCCACATGGCACTGAGTTTTGCAAGTTCTCCAAGCTTTTTTCATTTGAATCCATTTTACTTCCCAGAAACTCTTCTCCATAATAAGTCTCACCGTCTCTGGGCATTTCCAACTTGTCAAATTGAAAACATCACCAACAGTCCAATTTTTTTCATTGATATTCAAATGATGGGAGTTGCATTAACTTCCCAACCAGGATAGTCAGCTGAATAACAGCTTTTTATAGTGTAGCTTTTTTAATGTTATCACAATAAACTCCAGTGAAATAATGCAATATTTTTCTTGAACTCAAGCAATTTATATGTTATACACTGAAGTGCTGAGAACAGATAATTTTCAGGAAAGGGATGATAATAAACAGCTATTCCATTGTGTGAACTCTCAAATAACACAAGTTGCAGAACATAACCCTGCAGTCCTTGGTCAGGTCACGTAAAATCTAGTTAAGGTAAAGTATACTTTTTGGAAAGGGGTCCTCTAACAGGTTGAAGATTTGAGTATGAAAAATGTCATATAGTTATTTTCAAAGTCTTCTAATGCCTAATTTTGGTCTCCTTTTTCCATTAAAGATTACTAC
The DNA here is from genome assembly GCF_028858725.1 of Colius striatus. Taxonomy (NCBI): domain Eukaryota; kingdom Metazoa; phylum Chordata; class Aves; order Coliiformes; family Coliidae; genus Colius; species Colius striatus. The sequence goes on from NC_084759.1 coordinate 80,442,634, forward strand.
AGTGGAATTCCTGTTATCTACAGTGCTTTTCTCTGGGATAAGAATACCTTATAGAGTAAGGAAAACGTAAACAATTTCTCATTCCTGTGTCAGCCATTCTTCAAGTTCAGCACAATTTTACAGATATCTGGATGTTGTAGCAATGGGGACATGGTAAAGGTCCAGAGACTCTTTCCAAGGTGCATCTGGCATATCTGTACATTTGACTGCAGCACCTGGGACCAAGCTTCACTGGCTGAATGTAAGTGGCATGAGCAACAGCAGCAACACAGATGCAATGACACAGGCTTTGTCCAGAACACATACCCTAGGACTCCGGGATCCTTTCACTGGATGCCAGCCCAGATGCAAACCTCTGCCACTTTTTCTCACTGCAGTTGCTGTATGTGCTACTTCTCTGGCAATGAAGGGATGTAGGACCAAGCTAAAGCTGCTCTACTCTTTGGGCAAAAGTTGGTGGTGGTGTAGAGGTTCTGAGCACAGACAACAAGAAAACAGCCTTGTCCAGGAAGCCTTGTTGACTGTTACAAAGATGATTAGGTGACTGGAGTATCTCTTTTATGAGAAAAAGCTGCAGGTCTGTTTAGCCTGAGGAAGAGAAGACTGAGGGGGAACTTTATCAATGCTTATCAATACCAACAGGGCAGGTGTCAAGTGGATGGGACGAGTCTTTTTTCTGCAGTGCCCAGTGACAGGACAAGGCATAATGGGCACAAATTGGAACACAGCAAGCTCCACCTGAACATGAGGAGAAACTTCTTTCCTGTGAGGGTGAGGGAGCCCTGGCACAGGCTGCCCAGGGAGGTTGTGGAGTCTCCTCTGGAGGTGTTCCAAACTCATCTGGACACTGTGTGACCTGATCAAGGTGAACCTGCTTTAGCGGGGGGTTTGGACTGGATGATCTCTAGAGGTCCAATCCCTAACGTTCTATGATTCTGTGCCTGTGCCAGCACTGCTAACTGGAAGGAACACTGGGAAATAATCATCTTCCTCTCCGTCCTCTTGCTCTTATCTGTTTGTCACTGCTTAACTAGCTTTCTCTTGGTAGAGAAAAAACATGGACTCATGAAAAGGCCATCTCTACTGGCAGTGACTGGAGAGCTGACTGCTCAAGTGGTATGTGATGTTGCTGGTTCTGCCATGTTAACTCTCCTGTAAATTGGAGGAGCTCTTGTGTTTAAGATTGATTTTTGCTCTAGTCTGCTGTTCACTGCTAAAGTATACCTTGTTAAACATGCTGTATGCCACAATCATATCTTATTTTGCTTTTTATGGCATCATGCTCTGCAGCAGAGAGACCTGTGTCTTCTCAACAAGGAAATTCTTATTTCTACATTTCATTGAAGGAAAATTAGATCCACAGTGTTGGTTACATTAACTGCTGTGAATGTAAGGAATATTTGAAGGGAATTTAATAATTAATTTGATTTCAAGAGCCTATCAACAAGACTATCTGCACTTGAGCTTCATAGCAGTGCCACTTGAGTAGAGAGTGTTCGCAAATATGTGATGAAGTTGACAGATTAGAATATGGTTGAAATTACTATAGATTGAAACAAAGTAAGCAATAAAAATGCAAACACTCTGAAGCATTTTAATAAGAGTATGCTGAATCACCCTCAAACGGCGTTCAGCAACACACACCACAGGGATTTGGGGCTGCTTATCCAAACTGCCCTGTGCAATATTGCTCTTTCCTCACCTCCTCTATTACAAGGCTTAATCTCTGCTAAAAGATTCAGATTTGCCACTCTCTAAATTTTCTTGGATGTTCCTTTAGATTATTCTGAAGAAATCCTGTATATTTAGGCCTTATTAGACATGGAGCTTGACCTGAAGTCATTTGAAAACAACTGCAAAATGCGGAGCTGGATGGATATTTGGCACCATGGAGGTAATTAAGATTAAAATGATGAATGGAGGCTACACAGCTAAATCACTGTGCATTGACTTAAATGTACACTACCTTCTTGTCAAGGAATTACATAAGTATTGAACAGATAACCATGGGATTTTTATTTTGGGTGAGTATTTAAAAAAAAATTATTTTTACATTTCAAACAGTTCCCAAACTCTTCTCTGACTCAAAAAAGTGTAAGCTTTTTGGTTTTGCTTATTGGCTCTCTGGCAAAAGGATTTGATTTTTAGTTTCTTTTCTTTTCCACTGAAGGCAAAATCTGATCACTTTATGACCTATAACAACAGCCTTTGAACAGAGCTTGCTTTTAAATTCTCTAGCATCACTGCTAGGTGGTAAATCATGTACAAATGGTTCCACTTGATTTCTAATACTTGCTGCATACAAAAGTGTTAATTGTCTAATAATGCAACATAAATAGGGACAGTAGTTTTGTTCGAAATTATCTCACAATTTATTTACTTACGTATTTCCTAGAGGCTTCTGCTAACATCTGGAGGTGAGTTTCTTCAACATATTATGCCCAAACAGTCCTGTTGAGCAAAGAAATAAGTCAGTCAAGCTCTAAAAGGTTCATGTGTGGTAACAAGTTCTGCTCAAAGTCATTACTGCTAACAATGGCAGAAAATGAGCTAGAAAATGCCCGGGACAGACTCTCATGCCATCCTCTGTAGGGCCTTACCATCTGTTGCAGCCTCAGTATTTCTCAAACCAATAGTTAATAGATGGTCTGTAAAAGCACTGCAACATATTAAATGCTTCATTTCCACTCTTATCCCCATACTTTTGAGAAGGAGGCTAAGTAGGAAAAAACAGAAGTAAGAAATTCACCTTCAGAGTTCTAGCTGTTAAATGATGGTCAGTGTTATTATAAAAGATGAACACTGGAGGTTTTTAAAATCATAATCTCTGGGAAGCATATCTCTAGAGCAAACATTTGGCAACTTGTTTTGACTAAACATTTTTAGATATAATTAAAGGTTAATGATATCATCTGGTGCACTGATAATGTATTTAAGGTGAAACTACAGCTGATTCAGACTGACCTCAGTTCCATAATTTAAAGCCTTAGAATGGCTTTTCTTTTGCTGATGTCGCAAGTTTCAAAATCATATTTGTCATAATCAATGAAGCACTGACTTTTTTCATTAGTCTTCCCAAGAAGTTCAAATCTCTCTGTTTCTAGTTTGAGTGGTTCTTCAAGTTGTTCATAATTCACGTATTTGTACATTCAACACTTAGAATATTCAGAGCTTCTGATGCAATGTGTATGAGTCATATATCTCAAAGTCTTTTTTTCTGAGGATTCTAGCCAAATAAGAAAATCTTTATTTCTTCCTCTTCCTCTCTCTCTCTGCCTTTGTAAAAGGTGACTCACTCTCTGAAATGAAAATACCTCAAATTTGAAACTTTACTCTCAGGTGAAGCTGTCTCACAGTTGCGGTTTTAGTTGCTTAAATAATAGATTATCTGAAGACCTTCATGTTTCTTAGAAACAGAATAAAAAATTGAGGTATCAGCACTGATTCCAGAAGTTCCAGAGCCTGAAATCACAGAATCACAGAATCTTAAGGGTTGGAAGGGACCTTAAAAGAACGTGTAGTCCAACCCCCCTGCCAGAGCAGGACTTCCTAGAGTAGGTCACACAGGAACTCATCTACGTGGGTTTTCAATGTCCCCAGAGAAGGAGACTCCACAATCTATCTGGACAGGCTGTTCCAATGCTCCGTCACCCTCACAGTGAAGAAATTCTTCCTTGTGTTTCTTTGGAATCTCTTATGTTCCAGCTTGTACCCATTGCTCCATGTCCTACCATTGGACATCACTGAGAAGAGCCTGGCTCCAGCCTCCTGAGACCCGCCCTTTACATATTTGTAAACACTAATGAGATCACCCCTCAGTCTCCTCCAAGCTGAAGAGCCCCAACTCCCTCAGCCTTTCATCATGAGGGAGATGCTCCACTCCCTTCATCATCTTGGTGGCCCTGTGCTGAACTCTCTCCAGCAGCTCCCTGTTCTTCTTGAACTGAGGGGCCCAGAACTGGACACAATTTTCCAGATGCCGTCTCATGAGGGCAGAGTAGAGGGAGAGGAGAATCTCTCTTGACCTACTTCCCACAGTCCTTCTAATACACTCCAGGATGCCATTGGCCTTCTTGGCCACGAGGGCACATTGCTGGCTTATGCTCATCCAACTGTCCACCAAGACCCCCAGGTCACTTTCCCCTACGCTACTCTCTAACAGCTCATTCCCCGACCTGTACTGGTACATGGGGTTATTCTTTCCCAGATGCAAGACTCTACACATGTCCTTGTGGAATTTCATTAGATTTCTCCCTGCCCAACTCTCCAGCCTGTCCAGGTCTCACTGAATAGCAGCACAGCCTTCTGGTGTGTCAACCACTCCCCCCAGTTTAGTATCATCAGCAAGCTTGCTGACAGTTCTCTCTGTTCCCTCATCAAGCCCATTAATGAATATACTGACTACTAGGGGTCCCAGTGTCTCACAAAAATACAGGATCAGGAGAAAGGAGTAGGGACATGTAAGGACTCCAGAAAAGCTCCATCATAACAGAGTAGATCACTTCACTTGCATACTATTGAAGAACACTGACTGAAAATAGAAAAGAAATGACAATTTTATTTTGGAATACTATGTCTGAAAACTAGAAGTTATTGTTTTTCTCATACCACAAACGAATATATTGGGGATTTCCCTACAGCCATGATAATAAAGAATCTTTGAAAAATGTTGATTAGTCAGAGAAGAAAGACTGAGGCAGTGAAAGGCAGGAAATGAATTGATTTTTTGCTATTATTTTTACTGTGCAAAGAATGTTTCACACCTAATAATCCTGTTTTCCTCAGTACAAGTTCTTGTGGTATGTCCATCATCACATTACAACCGGAAGCCAAGTCAGAGGAGAAATTTTAGGTTTGCAAATAACTAGTAAATCTTCCCCATATTGCTTAATTTAAAAAAACCTTTTTCTTTCTCTTTTCTTACTTTCTTTAATTATATTCTATAGTTATGGTGCATTTGAAAAGGAGATGAGTAGCCAAGAATTTAACACTTCATGTACATGTTTACTTTTTAGTAACATTCACATCTTATTTAACAGTACATGGAGAAAGATACAGAAACAAGTCATGCTGGACAAGTTCATGTATTCACATTAGGAAATGCGGAGAACAAGGATGGACATATAACTCTTCTGGTGGCCATATACTTTTAGAAGACAATGGGAACTCTATTTCAATTTCAATACAAGAAATCTGGAAGTAGTAGTTGAGCCAAATGTTTACTGACATGAACATATAGATGTGAAGTTTTTCTTCAGTTTTTATGCTAGATCTAAAATTGGGAAGGGATCAATTTAAATTATTCCTGTCAACAAAATACTTTTTAAATACTTGAATCACTGCGTAAGTTTTGGAAGCATAAACCATTATATTTGGTAATTTGCCAGATTAGCAGCTATGTCTTTCAGTATTTTAATTAAGTTCAATAAAGGTTTAAAGTGGTAAGATGTTCTATGCTTACAAAAGATAGGCTGTCACTAAAAATAAAACTGGTGTGATAAAGCATTTTTGTAATTCAGGAAAATTGTTACAAATATTATTTTGCTGGAATATATCACTAGACTGTGAGGCTTCACATCCATCTAGTTCTTTCTTTCTACACATCCCTCCACCCATCCACCTACTAATCCTCACTCTTTTTCCCATGCTGATCAGCATAATTCTTTAGCTCCAAAACCTGTTGTGGTCATTTTGGGTGATGTAAACCCGTGTTTATGAGAGCAGCTGTCAAACTGTTGCTGCAAAGCTTTTCTAGCAATGATAGACAATCATCACCTAGGAAAAGACTGAGATCATAAAGTCTCTGCAGTGATGCAGTATGATGTTAAATACAGTTGTAAGAAACATGAAAGAGCTGCTCATGAAAGCAGTACTATACATGTAATGAATTTAATCTAGACAAGTGCAGTTGCTAGTAAATGGGCATCAGCCTCAGCAGACCAATAAACCAAGTTCAGATTGAGCATGTGTCACAGTCCTGTTTCTTATCAGAGGAGAGTGATAACACATTCAAACCACTAGGAGCTAAAAAAATCCGGTGTCTAAGTAGATGTACATAAAGGGATGGAGGAAGAAAAGGATGTGAACTGGGGAAACAACTGAACTGGTAATGTGAGCTGCACTCCTTTTCCAAGTCCTTTTCAAGGTGTCTGCCTCAAAAGTGTAGGTCAGACGACAAAAAAAAAAAAAACCCAAAAAACCCACTTCATGTAATATTCTGGCACTACAAAGAAATATATTTTCCCCTAGTCTCATTCTCAGAAATGGCTGAAATGGCTGAACATTTTGGCTGAGATTTTAAAACCACATATCCAAAAATCAGCCTGAAGTAGGTATGCAGCGTAGGAAGTTTCATCACAGATGACTGTTGATTTTAAAAAACAATCTGATTAAAAAAATTTAAAATAGGTTCAGGTTCTTTAAGTACTAGGAAGAAACACTCTCCCCACCAATAATTAAATAGGATTAATTATGTTGTGTTTCCCATCTCTTTGGCCTGTGATTCATGTTTGTTGATACTCCAAGCAATCCATACAGTAAAACCTTTAACAACCTTTTAAAAATAATCTTTTTCCCTGGCAAATAACTGAAAAACTGATACTGTGGGATTTGGTGTTTATTGTCTACCTTGAGAAGAAAATTGAACTACATGTGACAAGTATGAAGTATTTACTTTATTCATACTGGAAGACGCTCTGTTCTGATGTTGAAAAGAGCAAGCAAAAGCACAGAATAGGGGTTTTTTTTTCATATAAATTATGCTTATTTTCACTTTTTCCTTCATGTACTAGCTGTCAACTCTGGGAATTAAGCAGGGAGTCAGAGTGGGGCTTAGTATATCCTCACAAGTACAAGGCTGTGCAATTCAGATCATCTCCTCATTAGATATGGGCAAGTCTTGCTCTCAATGGTGAAAAAAGAGCACCACAGAAAACTTAACATCAAGCTGCTATGAGTAATCAAATTAATCAATGCTGGAGGCAGTCATTGGCAACTCAAAGGAAAGGAAGCAGTTTACATGAAGAGGTTTTTCATGAAATTGCACACATTCCTTTTTGTCCACTGTAGGGAAAAAAAAAATCCATTTCATGATTTATACCTAGCCCAGAGCAGGGAGGTTAGAAGTGGAGGAATGGAAGAGAAAATAGCAGTGAATCTATAGCATGTCCTCTGTTTCTCAGCCAAAATTGCCTATGAACTAGATAACTGATATACCACACTTAATATCCTACCTAGCAATAACTTATTTCTTCATCTTGTGTTGACTTGAAAAAAGTATGATTAGATCCCTTCTCAAACACGTAAACTTTGATTCTACCATTGCTTTTTCATGCTGGACTATACCTGTCCCAAAACTTGCATCACTCTTATAGACCTTTAAAATCTGTCTTAGAAAACTTCTGAGAAGATATTATTCATGTCATAGCTAGGGCAGATAAATACATCAAATAACTAAATTTAATTGTGAGAAAAATTGTTGTGGTAGTGGTCCAAGGTGGCTGTAGCTCACTACAGTCTTCAAATAACAACCAGACCCCAGAATGAAGCTAAATGCTTAGTGTTTCAACACCACAATAATTTTCTGAAGTGCCAGATTATGGATATTTGCATAATGATTTATAAATATAAATCACTATGGACTCTTAGTCATTTTGTTCTAGTTCCTGCTGAAATCATTCACAGAATGAACAAAGTCTTCCCATAATGGTGCTAATTACTTTGATAAAACTGATACTGTAGAGGTGTGTGACTTCAAGTTGACTTTCTGGAAGAAGTTTATGTGAAAATACAGGCCTAGGATAGGCCTGGAGTTTCACGGTAGACTTCAGTTTCACAATAAACTTAGAAAGTACCTTTGTGCTATGATTTACTGAAAAGGTCTGTGACCTTTTATTGAGTTAGGTTGTACCAAATTATTCAACTCAGTTTAAAAAAGATAAAGATGTGACATTTGTTTTTATCCTGAGGTGTGAAACGTGGTTTAAGATGCTAATGGATGCATGACTAACATTCTCTAAAAATCCACAATCACATTTTTGCTGTTTTGTGTTCAGATGACATGTAGCAGCTGTTTAAGAAGAAAATTCTAGGACTTCAAGTGGGGATTTCCTAATTTAATGTTATCCTGAAAGTACTGGCAGAGAGGCTTAATATACCAAGGAGGTATATCAACGTAGGTCTACTTTACAGAGTAACCTAAAACAGAGCTCCTCCCAGATGGAGTAAGCTTATATCGTCAGAGATGGAGGTGAGTGGAAGGATATGGACCCTTGTCTTTCAATTTAGAAAACTATCTCAAAAAAAAGTGAAGTCCTAAGATCCACTAACTCATCCTTCTGAGAAGATGATTTACAATATAAATGTAACTCATACCAGTACTTGCAGTTGAGAAAAGGATTCACAGTATAAATGCAATTCATACCAGCACTTGCAGTTTTCCTGCATTTATAGATAACTGCTGGCTTGAAACACTGGGTTTTGCTGCGAATTTGTCATCTGATTGCAGAGGTCCATTCCTAACTCCTATAAAACTGAGAACAAAATGTGTCAAGGAATTTGTTCCCTACAAAGAATCCTCTCGTTCATATTTTAGCTTTGTATTTCCACAGACACGTAATAAACTTTTATTGTTGTAGAGTGTGAAAAAAATCAAGTCCATGAAGGCATGAGTATATGAAAACATATGAAAACACATCAGGAGAAAAGAGCCTCATAGCTAGGTTGAGCCTAAACTCTCTCCTGCAAAATTGTTGAATGTCTAGGTCTGTTTCCTGAAAGACTCCAGAGAGGCTGAGCCACCACACAAGTGTTGTGCCTCATTTGAATGTCTCTGCTGAATTCTCCTCTATGATCAGGGTGGGAGACTGGGAAGAAGAGAAGAGACTGACCATTGCAGAAAAATAGCCATCTGAAAGATGAGATGTTAACAGCTTTCAGTCTGTGGCTTTTGAGTATTGAATTATTTTATTTTAAATTAAAACATTCCTCGTGTTATAGATAATTTCACCGCTCCACACAGGGTTTTCAAACTTGGCCTGAAAATCATTATCTATGTTTATATAAGCACCAATAGCTTTTAATTAAATAATAAACCAGCAGTTTTCAACCTTACTTTAGGACTTGTATGAGTTAAGTTTATATCATGTCTGTCTGATGACTGGACTAAGTGATGACTAATTCAGTAGTAGCTCATTGATTTACTGACCTATTTCGTAACTATCTTATAGGTCTCAGCTGTAGGATTTCATTCAGTATAAGAGGTTACCCTGCATCACAGGAGCCCTGTTAGGGGTCCATATACACACTTTTGGTCAACAGGAATTCAAAATGCTTTGAACTTCATTTCATTGGTTTTCACCATCTCCTTTCTACCAGCTTCTTTGGAAATATGAATGTAAATCATCAATCCAAGAGCAGCATCTCATGAAGTATTTAGCCAATGCAATCTAAACATGCTAGCAGAGACCTTTTCTGTGTCCAGATCTGAGGACTGTGTCTTGAGTCCTAAATTTATGTTCCCTTTAGAGTGGATAAGGAAAGCCAACAAATGGCTTTCTGAAAAGTAGCCATGTTGAGGATGGAGCTGTCTGTTCTAGATTAGGTCTTTTATTTCCCTGTAATATTAATTAGCTAAATTGTCATTCAGCTGACTGAATTAAAACATCTTGGATGCTTTACCTCATTGTCATTCTTAGGGGAAAGTCATAATACAGTGTCAACTTTGCACAAGATGGCTTGGATTGTCAGACTAACAAAGCATTAATAAAAAACTCCCCCCAAAAAAACAGAAATTCAATAAAATCCATCAGATATAGAGAACAGACGTAATTTCTAGATAAGTCAACATGTATGTAGAAACTGGGGACTTGACCTTCTGTCAAGGGGAAATAACAGGAAAAAAAAAACCCTCTTCCACCCGGATCAGACCTCCATATCCACCTAAAGACCTCCATTAATGGAAGGTGAGTGTACATGCAAGGACTTAATTTTTTATGAAAATTCCTGATCTATGGCAAGGAGTCCGATGCATAAAACGAATCTTTATAGTTTAAATAACAAAATATCAGAAAGCACATGTGACTAAAAGGTGAACAAATTGTAGTAATTTCCTCCTTTCTGACACTAGGCTATTAGCCAAGTGACTCTTGAGTTGTTGTAATGTGAAGTGAGGAATAAACAAGCACAAATCATCCTAATGCATGGAAGTAAGAGTGATTTGGGTTTATTGAACAGAATATCCTTTTAAACTACAACCAAATAAAGTTTATGTCTGGCATGGTTTAGTAACATTTCTGTTCACTTTTTTTTTGACAATTTGTGCCTAATCTATCGATCATGCAGAGATTTGTGTCTATAATTTACCATAAAGTTAAGTGGGAGTTCCTTGTGAAACATCCATGCATCAGTGGGCTTGGATAAATGCTGACTGCTCACGACCCTGTGCAGATTCTTTAATGCATAAGAAATACAGGCAAGCATTTTATGCTTACTTGCTCATGGAAATGAGGAAGATTCTTTTTTCCTTTTTTTGATCAATGTATAAAAGAAAGCAGACATTCTGTCACCTCATTGCCTCTGATTCTGTAGAGAACAATAAATAGAAAAAGATTTTGAATAAACACACATCAGTTGTTAGTGTGAGTCGTGAATTATGGTGATAATGAGAATGCTATATTGTGTATCTAATGTGATATCTCTATTTCTGAATTATGTTATTTTCCTGATTTTTTATTTTTTATATTTTCTTTAGGTGGAGTTTGCCATGGTTTTATTGTAAAGTTCCTTTATGTATCTATTATAGAAAAGGTATATGACAGGTAAAAAAAAATTGATAAAATTCAATATTTTAAGGACGACCTTTACATAAACCCATCCTAAGCACTTGCTAATTCTCCCTGATTCTTTTGGGCTTTGAACCCATTCTGGATAGAGTACCATAAAAAAAACAAGTGTCTCCCTATTAAAATATTAAATGGAAAAATTCATTATGCAAGATATCTTTCTTCTAGAGCAGTAGATAACAGGACTTCCCAAGCAAAAAAATAGATTCCCTTTTTTTCATTTCTGAAAACAAGTATATTCTTGCTATGAAAGTTATTACCTGACACAATTAGTAACAGAAGACAATATCAGAGATGAATTCTGCTACCTAACATGTGTTTCAGACTATTCAGATCTGTCCTAATAAAAATATTTTAGACAGAGAGACATACAAAGAGAGGCATGGAGACATTCACACACAAACATGGGCTGTGTTCCTTCCTCTGAGTATGCTATGTTATTGATCACTCTCCACACCTGTTCAGAAGTAAAAGGAAGATATAAAGGCAGTCAAAAGAGGGAGATTTTTTTTAAATGCTACTGTATATCTGGATACATCTTTTAGCTTAGATAGTCTACAGTGAAATAAGCTTTTTCCTGCCCCAAGGCAACTTACATTCTGCAAAAGAATTCATGGAGGCTATTAAAATAATTCTGGATTGATATAAAGTTGCATCAGCAGAGATTTTTCGATATAACAATAAAAAGGTCAGACATACAGAAATATTTTATTTTCACCTGTTATTTACTGGAGAAGAATGAAGAAAATAAATCTGTTTAGGGAACTATTTCTTGTACCAAAATTCTTGCAACATATAAGAGAAAATATCAGTGGTTATTAGTTATCACAATAGTAAATTTATACTCAGGAGAAACAGGCAAAGGGAAAAAAAGAAATAGGTTAACAACCCTATTTCTTTGAAATTTTCCTGACCCAAAGATAGTGATGCGTAAAATTGTTTGTTGCTGCAGCAAAATGTCAGTTTGGTACTGATAAGCATTTAATCATCCTTCTGATTGATACATCTAAGGTGATTTCAGTGTTTTACTTGAGATACGTGGTTAAGTGATTGATTCAGAATTCAGGAGAGCCCAAGTGCGAATCACAAAGAATTGGTTCTGTTTAGTGTCTGCATAAACTTTGGCCCCTTTAATAATTATTTGGCAGAAGATGTTAAGTAACAGACAAATGAACACAGGTCATATACTTTAATATATCCAGTGGAACATAGAATTTTCCCACATTTTCTAGACTTATTTATATATGAAAACAAAGTTCTCTGCTGTTTTTCCCTTAATCTAACTCAAAACTGAGTGTTTTCTCTTTCTTACTTTCAGACATTATTCACCAGTCAGGTCTAGACATCTCTCCCCATATTAACAGAGGACACTAGGTATTTGCTCAAAGAAGAGTGACACCTTCCAAATCAAAGTGGCACAGCTGGTTGATATGACCTTGGCTAGACCAAATCAGTGCCACCGCTGTTTTGGAGGTGGATTTGCCATGAGAGGTATTATGACCCAAGGTCACAGCAGAAAGTGGTGATGAAATGAGCATCAGAGTGAAATTTCTGTACTGTCCTCTTGCAGCACCTATTGCTCAGGGCATACAAGCCTGCTGAACCTGGTGGTCTCCCTTGCACTACATAAATAAGATAAAAGCAAAACTAACAGTTGCAAAGCCAATCACTTCAAAATGAGAAAACACTGGAATTAAAATTATCCTCTACCACGAAACTTAGGTATCTTGTGTGCACATAAACATGTTATCCAGCCATCTATTCACACATAAGTTGTTTATATTTCTGATGTGATATTGTCTTTAATTATAGCATAACATAATTTTTGAATAGTATTTCCCAATTATAGCATGGCTACAGCACAATAAGCTGGAGATAGAATGCACAGCTTGCCCATGTGGCCCCATGTCTATTTTGTAGGGGTGAATGCAGGGTTAGAAAGTGATCGACTGTTGCCTTGATTAAAAGGCACTTCAATGCCCTTAACAGGGTTTAAAGGAGCTGGGTGGATGAAACTGTCTTTTTTTTTTTGGACATTTTCAATCTCTAACTGTGTTGTAGTTACAGCTGGGGAGTTTGGGAAATGTACTAGTGAAAGTGATTACTCAGATAGGTGTGACTATGATTCATCCAAAAGCTGAGAAAAGAAAAGATGCACAAGTTCTTCCCCAGCCCCATAATTTTTTCCTCTATTGCTTTATTTGAGACAAAGCTAGGAAAACAGAAAAATGATTTTATTTCATCATAGCCATAGGCAAAATAAAGATGTTATTTTATATGTACCCATGAAAGAATTGTAAGCTAAAGATTCATTTTGGAACAATGATTTTCCTCACTTCACTTGATAACCATTTTGAGGGCATTACTTTCTCTTTTCTTTCAGGAAATCATAGATTCTGGGGACTGGAAGACTTGTTCTTGTTAAAACAACAGGCCAGCTACTCTTAATATATCTTGTTTGGCAATAGCTAGTCCTCAGATACTCTCAGGTACTCTAAGGAACTTAAAAGAAGGATCATGCAATTGAGAACTGATCCACCCTTGAGGATTTCAGAAGATTTTTGCCTAACATATGGGATGACAGCATGTCAAAGCAACAGTAGTGCCAAAGAGCCGATGTTTTGTTTTCTCCAGAATAAGAAAGTTCTGGATGTTTCCATCATCCATAAATGTATAAGTTCCTCCTAAAAAACCTTTGAAACTCTAGAAGTATTGGCATTTCTAAATGCCCACTTCTTAGGCCTTATCATAGCTGACATATAGAAAGGAATACTATGTTATCCAACCTTGCAAATAGTTTTATTCTCCTCTTCTTCCTACATCTTAGCCATTTCTTGATTGAGATGCTAACTGTGCACTTTCCCACATGCAGGTGACCTGGGATATGACTACATGAATTTATTACTCCTGACTTGCAGTTCTTAGCTATTAAGTACGGGGTCTTCTGCATGCTTGATGGTGGCTCCCATCATGAAGAGCCATTCCTTCTGAGAGCATGGATAGTGAATAATGCAATCAGTATGTTGTCTCTTTAAAGTCTTAGTTTTTAGGGCAAAATCACTACCGGTAAAAAAAAAAAACCAAACAAATAAATCGTGACTATTTCTAAGGTGCCTTTCCATTCTCTGCATGGGTCCTTTGGAAGGACCAGCTCTCTCTGGGTTTTCCCACAGAGGCTCCTCCTATTAGTTTGTTTCTTTGCAACAGCTTTTGATCTGCCCCAGGCATTCCTTTGTTACTCAGCATCATTTAATGGAGGTTAAGATACTTTTAATTGTTTATATTCCTGTTGATCTTCTGCCTCAGCTGAGAACCTGAAAGTGTGCTGTTGCACTTCAAGCAGGAGCTGTGGTGACTTAGGACAAAGCAAGGTTTGTAAGCAGAGGTAATTTTTTTTTGTTGGACCAGTCACTGTGGTTGGAGAAAATAGATAGCTTTCAGGAATGCAAGGCCTCGTATAGGTCTGAAATGAAAGCAGAACGTTTCAAAGATAAATGCAAGATAGAGAGCAATTAATCTGAACTTCATTTATTTGTGTTAACAAGTTAGATTATCAAAAAGAAAATCCAGTTGGTATATGTGAAATTGAGACAGTGTGTTAGCAGATGGAAGGATGATAAATTGTTAGCTCAAAAAAAATTGTTTCTGCGTTATGAGGTTATTCCAGGAGCAGAGTAGCCTCCTAGAGAAAATGACCATCAGTAACCATTTGATTAAGGTTCACCATTCCAAATAGATGTAGTAGGAGTTATATAGGAGAATGCTAGGGAAAAAAAAAGAAAAATCATTTGCTTTATCTAACCACTCTGAAACGATGAACTAAATTAAGAAGCAAACTAGCATGAAGTGCTTCTTGAGTTTTCTCAACCATTTTGCACGACTTCAAAATAATATAAAGGTACATGACAGGCACTGAAGACAAGAACCAACAAACACAACAAAAGCTGCTCCAGCCTCTACCTGATAAAGAGCCATTCAAACACCTACCTTCAGCTAACAAAAAAATCTGCTTGACCTCATGCAAACTGTCTGGTCCAAAAGCCAAAATGTCTCCCTAGGGGAACAACCAGATGGCATACTTGTATACGGGGAATTAGAAGAAGAAGACAAGGAAACATGTTGGATTCAAAGACTCAAAGCAAAACCCCCTCTTTGGTCTCTATATTGACTACTTAATGAAAAGTCAGAAGAGAAATAACAAACCAGCCATCATTATTTTTTTTCGGGTCTCACAAACAAAGTCTATCTAATATCACAACTAATGCAAACATGCAACTAGATGACTCAATGACTAATCAAGTAAAGGAAAAATCTGTGGACAGTAAACCAGTTATTGGCCATAACTACTTCCCTACTATAGCACTGTAAGGTCTACCAGGAATGTCCCCAGCCTTTCCACCATGTTCCATTCTTTGGTTCCACTCTCTGATAGCATCCCAGTTTGCCCTGAGTAGATCCCCAAGATCAATGAGACACTATTCAAAAGATCAGGACTTTTCATACCCCACATCATTTACTCTGAAGACAACACTCATGGAGTTCACTGTAATTAGATGCCCTTTACTGGACAGATATATTCTTCTGGGCAGATAGATGACATCTATGAGTTAAAAGGACCTAAAATACTGTCAAGCATTATTGTTGCCAGACTAATCTGGGTTTGTTTGTTATAATAAACAGTCATTAACAATTTACAAGATCCTAAAGCAGTGTAAACTTTGTCAGAACCAGAACTCCTACCTTTCACAGATCTCCAGCCTCACTAACTTCATCTCCAGAAACAAATACTTGGGGCTAGAATGTACCAGTGAGATTGAGACCGTGTTTGAGCATCAAACGGTGAATTTGGTAACATGTCTTCTCACAACAGCAACTTGGAGCCTTTACAAGACGTTTCTGCAGCTCATCCACTGTGCCATATGCCCTCCTGGACACAACAGCTAAGACTAAATAACAGTGATGCACCAGTATGAGTTCACATAGCCTATGATGGACAGAAACATCCATCTTCCAGTAGAAGGTATTTCTCTTAGTGCAGTCACACTGTCTCTGAGATTTTTGTTATGCAATAAAACACCTCCAAAACAGGAATACAGCTACTAGAAATTGACTCTCTTACAAATACTAAGTAATCAAAGCTGTTTTTGAAGTGTGTCCCCATTCAACACCCTCCACCCCATGCTAACCTCTCCAGCTTTGAAGAGGGATAAATGTGTTTCTCACTCTTTTCCAGAGTATTTAACAAGCTTATGGTCTCCACAGGTACTTACTGTTTCTATTACTGTTTCTGACAGTCTAATGGGTTAATTTCAGCTTTTGCGACTGCTGTTTCTATTTCAGACCTGAAGAGGGGTTTGTGTTTCCAGTTTTAGCAAACTAATGTAATGAAATGTTTCTGCCTACAAACTTTGCTTCTACTCTTAGACCATCATGGCTACATTGTTACTTTCACAACATATTTTTAGAAAAAAATTGGTTGGATCTCTGTATTCATAATATTCTCACATATCAGCTCCATGTCTATCACAGAGACCAAACTCCTAAACTGAATTATTTATGGAATATCTGCTGGGTAGATGGGCTCCCATGATTACTGCCTGTGTTATTTGGTTTTAGTATGCATGGGAGCTTGAAGGTTTCAAAGCCATGTCTTCTCCTGGGGTAGCACTGCACAGTACTTGGCCTGCAGCCTGGCTCTGTTAGCTGACAGTGGTACCTGGCTGCAGGCTACCCTCAGAGCAGCCTGGGAAGCCAAACTTGCTTACTGCCTTCTGGAGCCAGCAGCATGTCAGAAACATGTTTCTTGCAGAAGCAATGAGAAATTAAGAACATCCAGTATTTATTTGGTGCTTTCCTAAGTAGCAAACACTGTGCTTATATGAATCAAAGCTGTAAAACACTACAATCATTGAACTGGGAAAACCAGAGCATAATGCAGGCAGTCTAAAAAAAGAGCATAAAATTGCTACCTTTGTGCCCAAATGGCTTGATTTTCAGAGATAATAGTCATTCACACCTCCCACAGAAATTGTTTTTCAGATGTGGAGTTCAGAGCAAGTTGCAGGTGCTCAACATCTCTGAAGATCAGGCCACCCGCCTAGCTGACTAATTGGAAGGGGGGAGTGTTTGAGGGAAGTGGCAGGTTGCATCTTGTTGAAACTCTTGATTTTGCCAGTGTGGGCCAGATACAATTGACATTTCAGTAACAGTCTGTTGAATGAATTACTTCTCATCCCAGTGTTAATTCTTGGGATCACATTGCCTTTCAAAGCAAGACTTTATTTTCCTAAAGACTTCTGAATGCAAGCTTAGTTAAATCAATTAACATACTGTTTTCCACACACATGAGAACTGAAAATCCCTTACATCCCAAAGGTTTTTCTAATTACACAAAGCCGGCATTCAGGAACCATAGAGCTACATGGTCCATGTGAAACTGGGTAAGTGAGGGCATGTATCTTACATATGAAGAGGGGAAACAGCAGCCTGACGGTGCAGGCTCCTGGATCCATGTGATTTTCCTGGAGGCACTGCATCTTACCTTTCTTCCTTGAAATGAATGGTAATAACACATTCCAGAGAAGGGAAATGCTTTTACTGTTCAAAAGTAAATAGCTAAGAAAAGCGTGAGGCAGGTCTGTATTTATTATCCCTGCTGCCTGGCAGTGAGGGATCTTCACCAGCCAGTCTAGGCTTAATTAGTATTGGGGCAGGTTTTTTTCCATCAGGAGGAGTTTACAATTTGGCACTCAGATCTAGTTTTGTGGCTTGGACAGTATAATACAAATTTGATGTGCTGTGTTTAGATTTTGATGGATTTGTTTTTTGTTTTGTTTTGATTTGTTTTTTAAATTCTAGTCAAGACTAGTCATCCCAGTTAGACTGTCAAGGTTTTCAACAGCATTAACACCAGTAATTTAACTTCTGTTACCTGTTGTGGGTGGCTTATGTAATATTAATTTTTTACTTTCATGCAAAGCATCCAACTGCCAAGATCATAAGCTGTGTATAAATTACTAAATTAAACAACTAAATGGGAGGCTTTTCAAGGACTCAAAGGAGATTCAGAGCTTCAGTATAGTTCAAGAAAGAGTAGAATGACAGCAATAAAGTTATTAGGCTACGATTTCCTTTCAAAGCAAATTCCGTGCAAATACTATCTCCTTCTTGTAGCATGTAGATACCCCCCAAAAAGTCACAGTCCCTTGTTGCTAGGCTATGTGTATATGAGAAGAGGACAACACCTGCTTTAACAGATCGTCCCCGCTCCAGGAGACATTGTTGTCCCTGTTCTACGTAAAAAAAGTAAAATGACTTTCCCAGCATCCAGAATCAGTTCCTAAGTCAGAAATTTCCCCCTACTTTGTGTATCATGGCTCACTCTGTGTTCTTCTACATGGTCTTCCTTCTTATTCACGTCTTCTTCTTTCTTACAAGGATGTTTATAAACTGAAACCAAATATGAGCCCCTTTTTATTGTAGGACTGCAAGCAGTTTTGAACTTTGAATCAAAAAATATACAACTCTTCATTTGACACTGCTGACACACTGAAAGGATGCAGAATCAATGCAAGTTGTGGCAATTCCAACTCTGGGGTCTCTGAGAGCTTGTAAACTGACTGTAGTTTTTAAATACAGCTACAGCCCCCTGTTCAGTTCATCTGTCTGCACAAGGGTATCCAACATGTTTTAGCTGATGGCACTGCTCCCTAACAGACCTTTACGTGCTGGGACACGGTAGGATTTGGAGTGGGAAATGAAACTGTAAACAAATCCCACTGTTCCCAGATGGCATGGCTTAAGACTGCCATCTCCAACCTGTCAAATGTCATTTATTTACTTTAGTTTAATATTACATCAAAACATATTTAAGAATTGCACATTTGAGGAAATAAGAAGGGAAATTTGGTGTTTGGAAAAATTACACCCACATGTATTAAACACAGCAAATGTCCACTAGTAGCTGCAACAATAGAGACAGGATTAATTAACTCAATAGAAATGAAGAGATATTTCATGAGAAAGGGCATATATAGTGGAGAAGAAACCTATCAATAAAAGATAGCCAGATATAAAATGTGATGGAATGTCTCGATTGCAGTCTTTATGGACCTCAGATATTAACCATGCTATATAACAGTGCAAATAACTTTCCTGCAAAACTGTAAATCAATTTTGTGCAATTAGAGGAAATATTATGTGATATTTTGAATTAGTCTTAAAAATGACCCAGCTTGGATATGCTCATATCAGGGCTAATAGTATAGCTCTATGTGAGATGATATGCATTCAAGGAAAATAAGTGATAATGACCATGATCACTTCAATAAACCTATGGTTAAACCATGCACAGATATATGCCAGACTAAATGTAGCTTGACAATGAAATCAGTCATGGTGCACAGTGTGAATAACATAGCTGTTAAAACAGCAGTCAAAAAATGACTACCTTTAAAAAATGCTGCCAGTTAAGAGGAGAAAAAGTATGGGCACAGCATATCTGTCACATTAGGTCACGATTTATTAATATATCTTTGAATGGAATGTTTAGAAATGTAACTGTAACTTACAAGGAAACTGAACATGGAATAGAAGTTCTTAATTTCTTGCTCTGTTTTAAGCAATGGTAGGGTCAGAGCTACTATTAGTGCTGCAAGCTGCAATACAAACCTAGTGAAAGCCTTTGAATTAATTCTTTTACTGTACAAGTTGATGAAGGAGGAAAGATGGGTTCTCCCTGTAGTTTGCTTACAGTGTCAGGTATGGGGTTTATGTCCCTAGGCATTCAAGCAGAGAGGATAACTAAGTTAACATCTTGTTTCAATCTGTCTTTCCAGAGTTGTACTTCTCAAGCATTTTGGAAGTGTAACCTTCTTTTGGCTCTTGCATGTTCACCCTTTTTTGTTGGCAGCTGCTCATCTCCAAGACAGCGTGGTGGGAATTGGCTGGAATTACTGGCTGCAAGTATTGACTCCCATTTGCTCACTCTGGTTAAGCTGAGATGCTGCTGGCACTTAGAGATAGTTAGCAGCTATCCAGCTAGTTGAAACACTTGCAGCCCAGAAATAAAAATCTGTTCATGCTAAGAATGGAACTGCTACCAGCTTAGTAGGATACTGAACTGCTATAGATATGTCTCATCTAGCACTTAGTGAGCTATTTCAGCCTTTATGTGATTACTCATCCAGGGCAGTTCAGGAATTGAGGTGTAGGCATTAGGGATACAGACCTGAAAAAGACTTCCTGGATCATTTGCTCTTATGGAGAGCTGTTTTGACCCTTTCATGTGCTTAAGAAGTTACATTCAGAAACTAATTCTTTTTCTATCACTGGAAGGTTGCTTCCATTATATCTTTGGATTTAGAATCCTATTTCTAATTTCCAGCAATTTATTCTTATGCCAACACTCTAAAATTACTCTCTAACTTGGAGGTGTTTTGCATTCCTGCAGGCCCACATGTATTTATAAACTGCAATCACATGCCTTCTCCACCTTCATTTTGCTGACACAAATAAATTAAGTCCTTCAACGACTTTCTCCTGTCACTCGTTAAATCCAGGACTTTTTCTGGCATTTCCCATTTGGCAGTCTGTCTTGCATGGACTTGTACTTGGTCAGGTAAATTTTCAGACATTTGTGCTATTACTGCCTTAAAGTCAAGACTTCTCACTGGTAACAATGGCTCCTGGTGTTAGGATACATGCTGAAGCCAGTGTTTTTTCTATTTGAGGTGTTTAAAATTAAGAAGTTCATCTATATGTATCTTGTAAAAGTAAGATTTATGGCAGCTGAGCTTAGCCTAGAGAAGGCTCAAGGGGATCTCAGCAATGTATATAAATACCTGGAGGGAGGATGCAAAGAGGACAGAGCCAGGTTCCTTTCAGTGGTGCTCAGTGACAAGACCAGAGGCAATGGACACAAACTGAAACACAGGAGGTTCCCTCTGAACATCAGGAAACAATTTTTCAAGATGAGAGTGACTGAACCCTGGCACAGGTTGCCCAGGGAGATTGTAGAGTCTCTAATCTTGGAGATATTCAAAAGGTGCCTTGACATGGTCCTGGGAAAATGATTGTAGGTGGCCTTGCTTGAGCAGGGAGGTTGGTTCAGACAACCTCTGTAAGTGCTATAATTTTTTTTATTCAATACTACCCTCTTTGAATGAAGGATAATAAGCAGATACTGTCTGCAAAACAAGGCACCTACAATGGAAGAGAAATATGTGATGGAAGGGCATTAGAAGTAGTTGACAAACTATAGAAATTTTTTAAGCAATGTCTAACATATAGATTGCATCAAGTATTACAGTCCAAATGTCTTCCCACTTTGCTTATGCTAAGAAATACAACATATTCCCTTTCCTCATAAAATTATTTTCAATTTGAAATCTGTATGTGTCATACATTGAATTTCCCAATTTTGGAAATTGAATGGATAGCAAGAAGATGCAGAAGGAATGATGGGCTAGAGAGGCAAGGTATGTGCTAAATATTTCTTTACTTTGTTTTCACATTCTGCCAGCTGCCTGCAAACCACACATTAGCTGTATATGAACTGATACCCTCTGGAAACAAGTATAGATTATGGGAATATTACTTCATCCTTATAGATTAGACTCACGGGGAGAACTTGATGGGAAAAGCATAATTGCCTGCTAAGCATAGTCATTGGTATGGAAGCTATATGCAGCACGAGGGGTTTAGAACCTAAGTAGAGAGAAACTGTAGATATTAATTTGTGTATTTTAACTGAGCTAAACTACTCTGGTACAAAACTGTTGCTAAAATTACCCTCAAGTAACAGAATAGCAGAGAAACTCTAAAACTCAGATAAAAATATTCACAAGTTTATGTAAATCCATAAGAATTACTGAAAGCAGGTCATGAATCAGCTGTGGTCTGGGAACTGAACCAGAAAAGCTGCAGCCCAACAACCAGTGAACATTTGCTGTTGTGAAAATATCCAATCAAGCATAGAATCTGCTGGTCCATCTCTTGAGCTGTTAATGGTAGAGGTCCCCTCTCTTCCACTCTTCAACCACAGATACTGTCAACTGTCAATATCTTCTTCTAGAAGAAGACAATTCCAGCATTTTATTAGAGTGCTTAAATTTCTGATGAATTGTTCATGGTGAAATACGTTAATCCAAATCTGACTGCATTACAGTGTTCCCAGTTCACTTGTGTTGTTCACTTATACGTGAAGTTCAACACCATCCAGGATAAAACCAAGACATCCCTGTAATTACATGTAGCAGCTCGGTGTGGATCTACCTCAGACCATTTCAGTAGATAGCTAAATGACATTACCACTCTTGTGCAGTAAGAGAGAGTGATTTTCTCAGTTGGCTGACAGTGGACTGGTAGGAGAAACCCAAAAACTGTGAGTCCTCTCCTATTGTGATCTCTCTGCTACTATCTTTTACTCCAAAGCTGCACAGAAGGAAAGAACACTTTTATGTCTTAATATCATAGTAGCATTTATCTAATGTACCTTGTTTAAACAATGTTTAAAACTGTATGTTTCTCCAAGTCTTTAAAGTTGTGAGACTTTAGGCTACCACTCAAGCTACAGCAAAAAACTGAAAACAATTGCTATGGATCATAGTGAGACTATGTCAGACCAGACATTGGAGAGAGCTTCTCATGACCTACAGATGTATCATAAATATGTCTGGAATATAGACAGTTTAGACAACAGTTATATAAGTATTTTTTATAAAAATAGATGTATTTCATGCTCTATTTCTAATCACAAAGGACACTTCTATAAAAAGAGATCTTCTCCCCTTTGGTCTCTTTCCATAACCAGTTCCAGACTTCAAATTTATCTCCTGTGAAGATTAGGCTTAAATACAAAAGAAGGAAGGATCAGAAGATATGGAACATATGTATGCATGATAGTTTCCTGTGTGGCAGATATCACAAGCTGCTTAAGATTTAATTGTTGCTTGACAGAAGACCCATAGTCTTCAAGGAGGTATTGTCCTTAACTTGACTGCCTTGCAAAAAAAGTGTTCTCATTTCACATGCTGGACCCATTTTCACATCCAGTGTGATGTCCCTGGTTTCTTTCTACCTTCTATTTTTTTCTTTATTTAGAAAAAAAAAAAAAGAAACCATAAATACAGCATAATTTTTATTTCCTTTACAAAATGCAGTAGATATTCTTTCAACCCTGAGAGTACATAAAAGCCATAAAAGGCCATGGAAAATGCTGCTGTTAAAGAGGGACTCAGAATAAAACTGGCTCCATTCCACCGCAAATCTGCATAATAAAGCCTAAAAGAGGGAAACACCTTCTCCAGATGAAATAGATCAGCAGGAATATTGAGTTTCATGCAGAGAAGGTATAGCATTACTTTGAGGAGTAATTCCTTTTTATGTATTTTGCAGGAACAGACTATATTTTCTGATATCTTTATTTCAGACTTCACGCATTTTATGAAGTCCGTTGAATCATTACCCCTTGAGGGAAAGTTAGCTTTAGTTTCTCACTGATGACAATTCAATGAATTCACTCTGAGTAAAAGGTGAACATTTGTTAGCAACACAGAGGAACTTACATGACACTTCTGTATGATGGTGTTTATACCTACTAAATCCTTCTTGTGATGCCAGTTGCTGGCATGTAAACTGAAGCTCCACCTGCTGCAGCTGGATTCATGTCTAACTTTCTGGAGCAGACAGAATTTCCAGAATTGGGACTGAAAAATGAAGCATAAGCTATATTCTATTACTCATCCTGCACCATTAAAGGGTATATATTTAAACTTCTTGGCCCAGGTCTGCTTAAGTCAGAGTGGTAAATGGCTCTGTCAAGAAATACCTGACTGAGGACGGCAGCAGTAGTGTAAAAGTATGTGTCCACATGAACAGGTGGATGCAAAAGCTTATGAATCCTGTAAGCTTAATTATCACGGTGATACATATAAATATAGAAATAGAAATATAAACATATAAATAAAATTACATTACTTTTTATATAGGCAGAATCCCATCCTAGCATTAGTCATTGGCTTCTCTGCTAGAGATGGCTGATTTTCAACTCACTTGTAGCAGGGCTGAAATTCTCCCATCTCCCCTCAGCTGTACAATTAGGGAAAGAGATGCGGACACAAGGGGAAGCAGTTAAAATCTGGTGAGAAGATGTTCTTGAAAGTTGAGTACAGAGATGTCTGAGATGGAAACAGTCAAAACTGTTTTGAAGAAAGCAGTCATATAGACAAGGACAAGGAGGTGAGCTTCAAGGAAACTACAGAGGAGGAAATTATAAAGATCAAAGTGGTAGCTGATTGAGACAGGGCCCTGATCTTTTTTGTTTTGAGATGAAGAAAAACAGATGGAACTTCACTGGGAAAGAAAAAGAGAGCAAGACTAGGAAATGACTGGGTATTATGACACAATGAGAGAGATGTTTAGTCAGACACTAGGAGAGGTGATGTTGTCATCACAGCAGAAAAGTTGTCTACAGGAGAGAGTGGCGGGTGGAAAAACAGAGGTTAGTTTCAGGGCCATTAAGCTCAGGGATTTTAGAGGCAGGATGAAATGTTGATTTAGTCTGAGAAAAAGAGTTCCAGATTGAAGGAACTGATTTATGAGTACTCCACAGAGAGGTGTAGAAAATGACATTAAAGAAGCTGAAAAGACACTTGAAGCTTGTGTGCCTGTCTCCTGTGTTACAAACGACCTGTGAGAATGCCTTAAGCCCTATGGTAACAGAGCTCAGGCCTGTTCCCTTGCCAAAAGCTTTCATAAGACAAATCTCATCAGATGCACACAGGATGGTTTGGGGTCCTTTCCTTATTAAGTAGCATGATATACAATCATATTCTATCAAAAGCAGTGAAATTCATATTATATTTCTGGAGCAGGTTAAATCTTTTGGAAAGAAATGAGTAAAACTAAAGGCTATACAATCCTAGTCTATTGTACAAAAAGCGTTTGCAATCTTGGAGTAAGGAATAAAAAACCATCCTATTTTAAGGATTCCTAAGCACACTGCTGGTAATAGACTGTGAGCTCAAACACCTTATTAATATTGAAAGAGGTGATGATTTTAGCTTACTCAATATCAAAGACTAACTGAAATAAAATATCAGTTTAATTCCTTGTTTGTCTCACTTGTATCTATCTGTCAATCAAGGACACAAATGAAAATGCACGAAAAGTTCTTTATGCTCATATGATTTTATGATAATGCAGGTATATGCCTAGATGTGTAGATCTGCAACTAAATCCTATCTTATTAAAAATAAAGCAGAGATTTTAAAATTGTCACTTATTCATTGTCTGTCTCAAACAACTATTCCCCAGGTCCAAGCATTTGCGTAGCCACTGTATGCAAACGTTACACTAAATGGCAGTGGAAATTTTTTTTAATTTTTAGCAGTCCTACAAAGCACTTCCATTTTGATCAATTTGTCTTTTTTTTTAATATAAAAAGGATCATTCAAAAACCACTAAATCCATGTTGGCCAGCTCTGTTTAGATTCCTAAGTGCTTCTGAAAACCACTGAACTCATTTTATCCAACTCTGTTTGGATTCCTGAGTGTTTTATGAAATTACTCAGTTCAGCTGGAGGATGGCACAGCATGGTGCACAGAAAAGAGAAAGATGTGATCATAAATGTCTGAAGGACATTGAAGTTTGAAATGATAATGAACAAGCAACTCACCCAGCTACCTGTGATGCAAGAGCTGTTCATGCTCATAGGGTTAAGAATTGTCCTCAACCCAAGCAGATATGTGGTGTGACCCACGGTGCTCTGAGAGTTTTGTCTGAATCTGCTACATTGCAAACTGGAGAGGTGCCCAAAAATATCCTACTACCCTTCTCAAGGGACCCATACTCTGCACAGAGGAAGAGTACTACTCCCATGCAGATACTGCACTCTATATTTGTGTTAACTGCCGCCTTCGTTGACCTTCACACACCCTGGGAGCACAAAGTCTTAAGCGTACAAAGCAATTAAAATGTGTTTTCTGCTTCTTATGAAATGAGAGGAAAAAAACTCATCAGGTTTGAGCTAGCCCCCAAAAGCAGACACATCTGCTCCTGTGAGCTTCTGCTCATAGAGTAAGCAGCTGGAGAATTCCTGATTCACAGTGAGGATTGTTAACATGGAGGATCAGCTCATAGGAATTAATGCAATAGAAAGCTGCCAGGGAACCATGCATTATATAAACATCAGGGAAAATCCAGTTGTATTTATGCTCATTATTTTCTGTAACCCTGCAAATAGCTGATAAAACTAGAAGAGGTCCCATACTGTCCCTTGAGTAAGTGCAAAGAGGTCAATGGAGTTAGATCAAGAATTAATATAGTCTATAATTCTTCGAAAAATTGCATCTGCTGAGTGAAAGGAGTATGGTCTTAAATGAGCTTAGAATAATGGCATTTATGTGCCAAAAAAGACCATGGACATGTGCTTATAAAGAGGATTTATAAAGAAGTTGTAATTAGGAAAGAAAATTGTAGCTGAAGACCACAGAGAACGTAATGTACCAAAAGAATGAATTATAATTGTCATGAAGCTTACCCAGACACAAAACAGGGACATTCAGCTTCCATTCTCCAGACTATTTGCAAAACAGAGTGTGCTATAAATTAACAACTGTTATGTGTAGGTGTCCCAGCCTTCAAAATGGTAAGAAGTGCTCTCTTTTTTTTTTTTTTTAGTTTCTTCAAAATGCTCTGATTTATTGAAATGAAAACCTTTACAGATATGTATCAGGTATGACAAGACTTTTATTGCCTGAGGGCAGAATTTCCATTGAAAAGAGCTGATATCCTGATACTATCCAGTGAATGTTTCAAGCAAGTTTATCAGGAATCTACATTCATTCCTCCATTCTTCTTGCTTTGAAACAGCACTTATTTTTTCACTGCCATTCATGAAAACTCTACCTTTCACATCTATGAGGAAAAACATTTCTGATATCTCATCATTTTCACAAAGCATCAGAATTCTGTTTCTACAATAACTAAAAATACTTGACAGTAACATTAATTTGTTGCTGATGATGTATTAGTTACACTAAAAATAAGGCAATTATTAGCTGAATATCTCTTGCTCATTAAAAAAAATCAGAAAATTTTCAGAAACAAGTAATTCCTTGCCATTTATAACTTGAAAAATTGTTCTGGTTGTTTGCAGGAGTGCTGGTTGATAATGACAAAAGAACCTTCACTGATGCCTTGGTTGGAGAAGATTACTAGGAAAGGCACAGCTTTTTCCACTATGCATTGCAATGTCTTCCAAATGCTTATAAATTTCAGATTGGAATTGTGAATGTGCTTGATCTTAATTTGCTTAGCCATTTCAATTTTTTTCTTAATGTATGAAATAAGTAATGGAAAAAGTTTAGGGAGAGAAAACTATTAAAAAAACCCCCGTATCCATTAGATGATGATGATGAACTATGAAGTATACTTTGCAAGTATTAAATCATAAACCAAGTGTTTTCAGATCTTGTATGGGAAATGAGAAAGGTACTTTGAGGTATCCTATTTTAACTATAAAATAGATGGTTTGCAGGCATTTCTGCTCAGAAAATCTAAACAAACCTGCAGAGTTAATCATACTCCTGTGCAAAGTAACTTGGAGAGAGACAGATGGTGGTTATATTGCTAAACACAAGAGAGACAGGTATTGATCACTAGACACATCCACTTAGAATCATAGAATCATTTCAGCTGGAAGGGACTTTTAAGATCATTGAGTTCAGCCTTTGTCCCAGCCCTATCAACCACCAGACCATTTCCCTAAGTACAACATCCAACTGTCTATTAAACACCTCCAGGGACAGTGACTGCACCACCTCCCTGAGCAGTCTGTTCCAATGCCTGACAATCCTTTCAGTAAAGAAATTCCTCCTCATATCCAGCCTGAAATTGTATGATTGCAGATCTAACTGTTTAAAGCTGAGCAGATTGGCTGATATAGCCCTTGGCTCTGGATGGTGTCCTCAGAGTCATCTGTGAGTCTCTGCTGGCATTTCTGTGACATTTCTGTACATTTTTCAAGCTTGAAATATAGGACACTGTGAATGCCGTGATATGGTCCACTATAGGGGTTTCCATATTTCAGGACAGTGGGCCACATGTGACATTTCTTCAGGAAAGACAGGAGATTCCTGAAAGGGATCTCTTGGAAGAAGACTCTGACAGACAGCTGACCTGTGCACAATCACACCCACACTGCCTCTTGAGAGACGTCCAAGTGACCTCTTACCCAAACTATGCTGGGATGGTACCTCAGAGAGGGATAGATGATGGCCTTCAGGAAATGCCAGAGAGCAAATGGAGGAGCAGAAATCAAACACTCAGGTTTCCTCCTTAGTCTCCTTTCATTTAGCAGTGTGTACTTATGGAGCACAAATATCAGATAGACCAGATTTACATCCATTTTCATAAATTCAATAGACCGGTGAAGACTGCACACATGTGAGGATGAAATAAGGCCTATTACATTTAGAAACTAAGATCATTCACTGTATCATTTGGTCCTGTCACAGTCTGTGAATTTCATGACTATTTTGCCCAAATTCTTTTAGAGGACTAGGTTCATTAAGAGCTAATATTGTATTCTGTATTGTAAGGCATCTTTTCAAGATTGTTCGGTTTGAATATTCTGTCTCATTTTGTCTCTCATAAGAGTGTAAGATTTTTCTATAGAGACAAAAAGAAGTAATAAAAAAGTAGCAAAAAAAAAAAAAAGCAACTGAAAGAGATCTGAGAAGTCTTTTTCTTTAAGACAACATCAACCGTACTTAACTCATTCCTGACAAATATTTGTGTAGCGTGCTTTTTATAGTGGCCCATGTTGTAGATTCTAGTATCTTTTTCCTTCTAGGATGTTTTCCTATTTAATCTTAATCTTTGCTGCAATTTTAGCTCACTGCTTCCTCACATCCTCCATGGGTTGGTCTTTGTCCCTCTCCTGTTAACATTTACCCACTGCAAAAGTAAAAAAGCTTTATAACATGCCTCTCATTTCCTAAGTGAATTCTTTCAATCTTATAATAATGGCCTGCATTTTTCTAGATTTTTCTAGAGCTTTCTAGATTTATCTAGAGCTTTTATGGAGCTTTCTATGCTTAATACTCCCTGAAGCCTCATGGGCATCAACAAAGTGTAGTGTTTATTTATTTGTCTTATACTTGACATTCATGTTTTCTAGGTCTGGAAGTATGTTTCTTTTATTCTCTCTTCCTGTACATGAATTCTGTGCAGCAACAGACAGGACATTGCCAAGTGACAATACCTTCTGGTTTGGCATGAGCTGCCAACAACTGTTTCCACAATATTGTTTTCCAAGCAAGTTTTTGGCTTATTGTGGTCCCAACATCTTCAAATTTCCCAAGCTTGGTTACAAAATGATCATGTGGTAGAGCCAAAAAGACAGTGAAAGACAAAATATAAATCCTATATGTTTTTTCTCCTAACCACAAGACCTTCTATATTACCATGGAAGAGAAATTGTTTTGTAATCTGTTCCTCACAAACAGTGTTGACTATTGTTTATCTCCTTGCTATTTCCTAGTTGTTTACAATCAATTTGATTCATGAATTGTATCACCACATTTCTGGGAACTGACATTAAAATGGTTTGTTTGTGAAACACTCCTCATTTTTTCCAGTTTAAAGCTAAGTCCTTGTTTCTCCTTTTCTATGATCATGTAGCACATAGCTGCCTTCCTATGCATTTCTAAAAGAAAAATGAATTATAGTAAGAGTATCAGAGCCTCGGCATTCTAGCTTACCTTTTAAATGGAAAGATAATGTGCAAAATAAATTCAATAAGTTCAAAATAAATTGTGCACTTTTCATTCCTCAGCCCACCTGATTGGAATATAATCCAAATGCAACTAAATGGATCTATATGTGAAAAACCTTCCTTTTCCTCCTTTGCTGAATAGCCCTCCTGTCTTGCCCTACCAGCTCAATAGCCAAGAGAAAGTAACAGCCTAAAAGCACTTTGGTCAGCGCAGCATTATTTTAGCCTTAACATTAGCAGTAGCTACTGCCACAATGCAATGTCTTCATCCTGCAAAAAAACCCCAAGTAATTGCTTGTTTGTTGTTTTCTTTTTTATTGGAAGCAATTTGGCCCTCTACTGTTTTACTTCTAGGTAAATTATTTCCATGCAGCAAAAGGAGTCAATTAGGTTGAAGTAACACTTTCCCACCAGAGTGCAAAATGGCAATGCTCTGCTGTGTGTTGTGGACAAATAGAAAAGACACCCACGAGCTCACTGTATACAAAGTTAAAATACAATATTGAACTGCCAGGGAAAATTGTGCCATTTCAAGCATGCGCTGCCACCTAGCAGTGTTTGTTCAAAACTCATTACTAACCTTTGGCATCTCATCTGGGCTACTGAACGCTCACCACTAGCGTTGCATTAATACCTGTGCTGAGGCAGGACATAAAAGAGCCAAAGAGTCGTGACTATGAAATGGAAAAGCCAGACAAGATCTATGGTAGTCATCAGCCATTAGTAGCATCTTTCAGACATGTATAAAATATACTGTGTTTTGTGGTATGCTGCCACTAGCTTACAGTCAAATTAATCCCTGTACTGAAGCAATTTTCACCCATGTTTTTACCTTCTAGATTAGCCTTTCCTTTGACAATCTGTTTTGTTTGTCAGGAGAGAGATGGGATAGAGGAATCAAATTTGTTTTAACAACAACAAAAAAAAAGACAGCATTTTTCAGGCTTTATCTGTACAAACAGAGATGTCTACATTTTAGGCCACTGTCATAGTTTAACCCCAGTCAGCAACTAAGCATCACCCAGCTGCTCGCTCATTCAAGCCACAGTGGGATCAGAAGAGTAAAAGTGAGAAAACCCATAGGATGGGAAAAAAAATAGTTAAATAGCAAAACAATTCACCCTGAAACCAAAGCAGTGTAAGGAGTTTGTTCCCTGCTTCCCATTGTCAGCCAGGTGTTCAGCCATCTCCAGGAGAGCAAGGCTCCATCACACATCATGGTGACTTGGGAAGACAAACGCCATCACTCCAAATGTCCCCTCCTTTCTTCTTACTCCCCCAGCTTTATATACTGAGCATGATGTCCTGGAGTATGGAATTTCCCTTTGGTCAGTTGGTATTAGTTGTCCTGGCTGTGTCTCCTCCCAACTTCTTGTGCCTCAGAAGCCTACTTTCAGAGAGAAAAGCAGAAAAAGCCTTGAGACTGTGCAATCACTGGTCAGCAGTAACTAAAATATCCCTATATTATCAACACTGTTTCCAGCACAAATCCAAAACATAGCCCTGTATCAGCTATGAGGAATAAAATTAACTCTATGGCAGCTGAAACTAGCACAGCCACTAATATAACTTCACTGTGTAGGTCTCCCGTTAGAATTGGTGGAAAGAAATGGGTGCTACTGCTGCAGAATTGATCTGATGTATTTCAGACTCCTACCTTTGGATAAGAAGCATGAGTCCTTCAATATGCCTATCACTCTCCATGGACCATAAAGAAGTCCAACCAGCTAGTTCAGAGGTAAATGCTTACAAAGTATATATTTCTGTTAAGCAGAATAAACACTTCCATAAGCCCGACAACTATCTTCTGACCATTTACAAATAATGAGGAAATAGTTCCGTAAAGATATTTGGAACATGTTCCCAAAGCAGGTGTCAAGGTCTAGAATTCCCAAAGAAAATCATACTGCTAAAAAGTGGTTTGTTTTGTTTTCCACTTACATTTCCTTGTTTGTTTGGCTTTAGTACCTAACCATTTGTCATTCTAGCCGAATTACAAAGAGTCTCTTTCCCCATTCAGTTCACATTAAGCATGACTGTCTGAGACAACTCAGGTTGCATAAGGTACTTTTTGTTGCACTGCCACAAATTTTCCATGTGTCTTGGCTTGTGCAGGTATGGCAAAGACTCTTAGAAAAGTAGCTGTCATCCTTCCCACCCAGGGAGGCAACCCAGGACACAGTGTGGCCAGAGCCTTCTGTGGCAGGGAAGAGGAGAGCAGTCACTGCACTGTCCCTAGGTGACATTAGATTTGAGATAAAGTCCCCAGGTAAAGAGTCAAAAATTTAGGTATGTTGCTCCTGGTAGGAAAGAAAACCTGATAGTCTCTCCCTGCTGTCCCACTGAAATGAAGTTTGTTTTCCTTTCAATTCAAAAGACTGAAGTTACTCTATTGCCTGGGGAAAATTTGGGCTTCCTTTTCTGACCATTGGTCTCATTTCACATTTTGAGGCTGCAGTCCTACAGTCGAAGAACAGACTAGATATATATCCATCAGGTATAGATTTTGGTGAAAAGAGGCGGTAAATCCAAATGGTAAATTAATGGTTTAAGTCCTGGATTTATCACTGAAGAAAATCTGACGTGCCATAACCATATTTTGCACTGGATCTGAACCAGAAGTCAGTCCTGCTATTTACCTCCCTTCTCCTAGGGTCAACGACAGGAAAGTATGTATTTACAAATTAAAGTTATTCACTCTCTGCAAGTTCTGATCCTATTTTCAATAGAGAAAGATTATGACTTCTTTTTTTTTTTTTTTTTCTATCTGAAGACACTCTTAGGAGATGCAAAGCACCTCAGCAGCACTTGCAACTTCAGATAGCCATGGAAACAGGAGTCTGGGAACAGGCTAGAAATGTGCCAGGCTGACAGTCGAGATCTTTTATTTCTCTTCCTGTGCTTGTTTTCTTGCTTAACAGGTTCAGAAGCAGGTTCTGTCTGGATCTTCATGCTTCAAGAATTGTACATTTATAAACAGAGAAAAAATATTAAAAGTGAAACCTCTACACCATACTGTGAAAAAAGTAATGGCAATCTCCTTTATTAATAGTAAGAATCATGTCAAATATTCCTTTTTACATCGATTATTGAAGTTTATGCAATTTGATAATGTTCAGATATTATAGTAATGTAAACAGTTCATTGCAAAATGCCATTGATACAAAATGATTTTAAGATGTATCTGTATGTCTCCGTGCAAACTCTGTTTCTCTTTTATATAATATGCAGCCATGGTTTTATACATGCAACATCCCACACAACCACATACTGATTTCCAGTGATTAATTTTTCTTCCGGTCTCATTGTTATTTTAAAAATTTTAAGGATTTTTTTTTGAGACTCAATGTTGCCTTAGCATTTAACATTTTATTGGAGATTAATTCATTAATGCTTTTGCCCTGTGGTGTCACATATTTACTTAAAAAGTGAATACCATCAAAGATCTTACAAATTCCTGGCTAAAAAAATACAATTTTCAAAACAATCTCCATAATTTTGTACCTAACTAACAGGAAAGAATGTAAAGATGACCTGCACCTCAAAGTTGTTTTACAAACTCCAGAATGAGTATAAATGTGACGTATTTTCATTTAGCTATGAAAATTCCCAGAGAACAAGTAGCATACCTTGACAGGACTGCTGCACTGACTGTTGTGATACAGGGACAGTCTGCATTTGTTTGCTTCCTGGGAATGCAACAGTGGCATAGAAAAAAAGACAGTCTTGTACACTTTTTTCCTCAAGACATACAGTTATAGAAAACTATGGGAAATCCTTAAATTGGTTCTAGCATAACACATAAAGAGATAGGTAGGCTAAAGTTTTGTTTAAAGCTTTGGTGATATTTTTCTAGGGTTGAGAACATAAAACTTTTTTTTCAGTTTACTCTGAAACTTCTGAGAAGTAGCAAATATTGGCTGATATTAGCTGATATTTCTTGAATATATATTAGGTATATTTCCATGCAGTTTGCTGCAAACCCTCTACAGCAATGGAGAAAGAAATGGTGGCGAGGTTTTTGAACTGTCTGCCCATTGTTTCCAAAGTATTCGTCTCCCGCAGTGCCTGTGACAATTCTTCTACCATGACTGGTGATATAAATCTCCAGTGTCATTGGAGCTAGACTGGTGTATAAAAGCAGCAAGAAGTGAGAGGAAATAAAGCTTGTCCACTGGAGCTGAAATTGAGTCTCTTTCTCCTTATTCTCTATTCGTAATCTCAGCTTTTTAAATTCAGTGCAACAGAGCACATTACAGAAAGGTATTTTATGATCTTCAGATGATAAGTAATGAAAAAGAGAAAATTACACCTAGAAAAGAGACTTTCAAGCTGGAACAGGCAGTTCTGGGTTCCCTTTCCAATAGTCATCTCACTTCATGACTTGGACATCAATTTATAAAATTCATAGCAGCGTTTTAGTATAGATGGCAAGACCATTTTGAAAAAAAAACCATAGTATTTAAAGCACGTAGGAAACTCTAAAAGCAGAAGTACTTTCCCAGTACAAAATGGAAAGACCTTGTACCTTGTGAGATTTCTATCTGCATACAGGCAGTTGCTATGCTGCATTCTTCTCTATGGAGCAAAGCCAGGGCTAGTGATTCTGGGAGGCCTTGTGGAAAGCACGACAGAGGAAAAAGGACACGCACTCTCCATGAATCAGCTTATTTCCTGCTCTAAGTGTCCTTTTGCTACAGTCACACTCTTTAACTGTTCATTATTCATGGCAAAGGACATCAGAGATTACCGAAAGAAACACAAATAATGCAGTCTTTCAACTTTCAATCAAAAGAAATCAAGTAAATTTAAAAAGATGAGTAGTTATAGCAGTCTGTTAATAACGGAGAGAGAACAGTTATTTTACAAATGAATTCTAAGTGTCTCTGAGAGAATAAATGTTACCCATTGTACTTTTTACTGTTCAATTTATAGAATAAGGATAATTTCATAATACTTCAATGGATAAATATTAGTCTTTCCCTCAGGAAATGTTAAATAGTACTCTGAAAATAATAAAGGCACACAAAAAATGTCACATAACCCAAATGACCTGTGTTTCACTTCATTGTGTTGTCTCTGGAATTTTCTCAAAGACAGCCTTGTTACCCTTGTTAGCATTTTCCCTGTTTAGATAAGGAGCTTTGTGAATGAGTATCTTCTTGTTATTCCCATCTGGTAACACAAGATTACACAGAACCAAGGCACAGCTACTGCTGAGCAACATGGACATCTGGTCAAGTGGTAGTGGAAAGACTTGTTGAGACTTTGCATACAAGTTCATGTCCCAGAGCTCACCCAGCTGCTACAGGAGAGGGATGTGCTTAGTGCCAGGTGGTGATTTTGGTTAGTGAGGTAGTCCTGAAGAGTATTGGGAGCATATCCCAGGGCAAACATCATTTATCATAAGTTGAGGAGTATCAGAAATGCACTGCAGAGTCTGTGCACTGGTTAAGGGTGAAAGAGACAATGCATAGGCCTGAGTAAGATGTGCAAAAATTATAGCAGTCAGTAACAGATGGCTACTTGAAAGATTTATAAAGCCTCTTCCAGCCTTGAGAAGAGAATCTGACATGCATTTATTCAGTTTGTCTGACAAGAAGTTCATGGTCCCAGCAGGTTATAGCTTTAGTTTCTGAGAAAAGAACTGTCTTCTTCTTGCCCCTACTAAGAAACAGTACTGAGTTGTAGCTAATGTCACTTGTTATATATCTTGTGATATTCTTATTGATTTTGTCTGACTCCTTTGCATCTTTCCTCTCCTGTTGCTACTAATAAGTAGTTTTGTCTGCTCTCCAGGGGATTTTTTTTGGTGTTCCCTCCAGCTCCTGTGTAAGGAGTCCCTCTGTGCTTTCTTTCTGCATCATACTCTCCAGAAATGTTCCTGTAGATGAATAATTATCTTTGTTGTGTGAAAGGGCAGAAAGGTTTGTATATTTAAGAGGTTAGAATATATGACCTGTGCCAGACCTGGCCTATCTTCCTGGCATCTAGTTTTGTATTTTCCACAGTCAATCTGAGCTCAATATTCCAATAGAAAATTTCATAGTTCTCCTTGTAATTCCTCTCCATTGCAGCTTTCTCCCTTGCTTTTGGTAATTTCATTATCCTGCCTGTCACTAGGCTTTGTCACTTGTGTGTTACCTGAATTCTCCTTCAGTTCTCACATCAAGACTATGCAAGACTCTTCCACACAATGTGTCAAAGATAAAGCCTTTCTTATCCATTCATGACACTGAAATTCTTGTCCAGGGTCTAAGCTGTCACCTCATATCTCAACCAAAACCAGTCATTCTAACTCTCAACCATTCAGAATAATTTTGTATATTTTATTTTCCCAGCCTGCAACATTGACAATAGTCTGTCTTTTTAAGTCCATATTAACCCTCTAGTGTACCAGCATCTGCTTTGTCCTTAGGATCTCTTCTTGTCATTTATCACTTCCCATTCTCTAAAAAAGTAATCAATCTTTTCATTGACCACAATACTAATCTCTGTCATAAGCCTTTTACATTTTCAAATAACGTTTTTGATTTTATCCTATTCTAGTGCTTGAAAAAAACTACACTGCAAAAATAGTTTGTTATTCCCCTTCAGAACCTACTTCAACATTCTCCTTGACTGCAACACCTACAAAAATTGAGAGTATACTGCTCCTGTGTTTGTATCACTGCCAGTGATAATTAATATTGTCTCCTGAAGTCCTTCCACACCTCCACCTGCCTGTATTCATTTACTCTCTCATCTTAAATTGAAGAGCCAATGGGTTAGAAATTATGGCTTTATTCTGTGCTTGTCCAGTACTATGTGTACTCAGAAAGTAGTTAACCTTAGTGTCAGCATCTTATCAATGCAAATCTAAAAAAGGGTGCTTTCAGTCCACCCGTTATCTCCTGTTTTGTTGAAATTAATAGCTGAGCAAGACAACTACTAAAGGAAAAACTGAAAATGGATTCGGAATTCTACAGTGCTGCCTCAGATGGTGTTGAAGAAGAAAAGACATGATATTCAATTGATTTTTCTACTATGAAGCAAGATAGATATACCTAGGGCAGCACTAAAAGCTAATTCTCCAATCAGTCTTAAAAGCTTCCTACAATACCACCTACCCCAATGAGTGTATTCTACAATACAGTGCTGAACTATAGCCCCTTCATTCCTATTAATATCAAATTTGATTCTGTCTTATTGCAAATTATTCCAACAGCAACTTTTCCTGTCTCCTTCAATTGGCAAAATGATTCATTTGACTGATTTTTCCAAAGGACTTCTTAGTATATTTGAAAATAGCCTTTGTTCTCATTAAAAACATTTTTTTTTTTCAATCTTGCCTTATAAGTTACATTCTGCAATTCTCTAATCTTTACTGTTTCTTTCTTCTGGACTGTTTTGCCCACACTGAATTTGTTGTCCAGAGCAGGATGCAGTATTCCATCAATTTCCTAACCAGTACCAAGCAAATAAAAGCAACTACTTCCTGCAATAACTTACATTAATACATCTGGGAATGTCATCAGCCATTTTTAAGGCAGGATCATATTGTTAATTTATATTCAGCTGACAGTATACAATGCCCTCAGGGCCTCTTCTGGCAGAGTTGCTGCTTCACCAGTTATTCCTCATTTTGTATTTGTGCATTTGATTTCTCCTTGCTAAGTGTATCACTTTGCACTTGTCTTTATTGAATTTCATCTTATTGATTTCAGTTCTTTCAATTTATCAAGATCATTTTGAATTCTTACCCTGCTCTTTGAGATGCTCAAAACCCCTGCTAGCTTGGTAGCATGCTCAGATTTTAAAAACATTCAATCTATTTTATCATGCAGGCTGTCACTGAGAATGTCTCATAGATTCACGACTGGGACTGATCCCACTGGAAATGTCCTCCCATATTGACAATGGAACATTCATGTCTACTCTTTCAGGAAAGTTTTTCAACTAGCCCTGTATCCATTTTAAAACACTATTATCTTGACTGTATTTTCCAATATTGTTATGAAAATATTGTGCAAGTTAGTAAAAAAACCTCTTTAATAACTTTGATACCATTTTTGTGATTTGGTTTGGCCTGTTACCAAATCAAAGAAGGAAAGACCAGTCTGAAATTGTTTTTCTTCATGAAATCTGCCTAGCTGTTTCCCACCATGTTCTTTTCCTCTAAAAGCACTTTACCAATGGACACTTTAAGAGTGTGCTTGCATTTGGACATGTGGGTGCAAGTGCCTTAGGTGCGATGGTGTGAGAGGCAGTCCTAGGCAGGCAGCACTGCACCACCTTGACCACCAGTGAGGCTGTAGCCCAGAGCGTTTGGCATTACTGACCCCACACTGGAGCTGCCTCAGCCTTGGCAGCCCTTTAGAGAGGACAACACAGGACCAGAAATGTCTGTTGTGGCAAAGCACTCCAAGGAAATCCCAGCTCACCTTTGCAGCACCAGGAAAGCTACAAAGAACACAATACATTGTATCTCATATCTCAATACCCTGCTGTGCAAAGATGCATCCCAGGAGTGACACTGTGTTTGGCCTGATAGTCTGTTGTGACACAAGTGTACTCTCAGCATCACAACCCTGACTCTGCTGCAGAAGTGGAACTGCTTCCTTGTGCACTGGTTGTGACTCAGTTTACTTCTTCTGCAAGTATCAGACTGCCTGCTTCAGCTAGTAACACACAGGATGGGATGGAGTCAGAGTCATGTACCCAATACACTCACCTCACCCTTAAGGACCTTATGGCTCAGTAGGTGAATCCAACCTGCAACAACGTAGACCAGAATGTGAAGGAAAACATATCTTGGTACTTCTATAGCTCACATATTTTGGTATTGCATATAACCACAAAGTCTCTCTGTCTCTCTATAAGGGAGAGTTCAATAGGGCTTCTGCTGAAAAGGCATAGTAAAAGCTTTTGAGCAAGGGCCTATATGTCCATGTTCTAGAAAGAATAAAAGCGTTGCAACATATGATATTACAACAAGAAATGTATAGGTAACATACAATGTTACAACAAAAATATGTGTATTTTTTCAGAAGGAAAAAATAAATAAGTGACAGTGTCCATTTACATGTGATGCAAAATTTAAAAAAAAAAAAAGTCCCAGTTTAACTGGGGTAAATTAGAAACAAAAAAAAAAGGAAAGGTCAGGAAACAGTCAGAAGACGTACTCTGTTGCAGGCTGTTGGGAAGAGACGAGGGGTAATTAAGCTATCAGACAGATAGGCTGACTAGACCATTAAAAATTTAGAGAAGTTATAGTGAAATTAATGCATTTATGAAGATCCATGCAAAAATCCAGCTTTGTGGAAGTATGACAAAAAAAATATCCTGCTTCTTGATTAGGTGTAAAATAGAAATAATCCAGATATTAAACTGAGAGAGCTTTAAGACTTATAAATAAATATTTTGCACTGAAAATTCAGCACTTCTGAAAAAATACACAGTCATATTATAATACATGTGCTGTTAAAAGGAGATGGAGAGTTAGGTAAAGATAACTAGCAGGAAATTTCTTCCTGACATTTCACACAGCCACAGAAATGGCCATGAGAAAACCCTCAAGCAGATTCAGAGAAAATAGGCCCATCAGGGCCCAGGAGGTAAATCAGAGCATCTCCTGCCCCAGGG
The DNA here is from genome assembly GCF_028858725.1 of Colius striatus. Classification (NCBI taxonomy): domain Eukaryota; kingdom Metazoa; phylum Chordata; class Aves; order Coliiformes; family Coliidae; genus Colius; species Colius striatus. Next base: position 80,481,881 of record NC_084759.1, read on the forward strand.
CAGGATCTCTAGCAGAACCTATTCCAAGAGAGATTAGTCTGACCTCTTCTCAAATCCCTCCCACGGTAGGGTCTCTTTCGGATTGCCCTGCCATCAACTGCTTCACTTTACCAGCCTTAATATTGTAGAGTTTTTTCCTAACAAACAGCCAAAACTTTCTTTTCTGTAATTTTAGCCCACTATTTTCAGTCCTAGTCCCAGCAAACATGCAGAACAATTTGGGCTGGTTACAGCTGTCAGCCCTTACTGTAGCTGTGAGTGTTGTGCCTTTCACAAGTATGCTGTCAGGAGTGCTGAGCACGGAGTGGGGATAAAACTACAGGGGCATAGAGCTCTCTAGAGTGAAAAACACTGAAAATGCTCCTATTCCAGATCACTCCAGTCCCCAAAGCTGAAATTAATTTGATGACGTGGGAACAAAACCTCTTTTATTCTGGTCAAAATAAAAGATGCTGTAGTATGGGGGTAGACTGAGCTTTTTTTTTTTTTTCATGTGGGACATTATGCCCTCGTGAAATCCCATTTTTTGATGTCTTATCATTGATCCTTCCTCTTGTTATTTCACCATGGCAACATGTTGGCCCTATTACTGAGCATACAATTAAGATTTCAGATTTCTAATTTCAGACAGCAGATGTACTGATGGATATGATGCACCCACGCCTGAGATGTAGTATGTGTGCTACACAGGCAGATCCTCTGCAGCAGAAACGTATGCTTGCTTTCTCGGCAATTACACTGCCATGGTAATATTTTCTTCTGACCATAGACCAGCCAGAAGAGAAGTGAAAGGCGATGAGGCAAGGAAGAGAGTGGGGGTGGCAACAGAAGGGCAACTGGGGCAGGAGGGTGGATGCAGGTAATGATAAGGATAAGTCAGTAAGATGAGCAAGGTTGGGAGAGTGGTAGAGAGTCCAGAGAGTGCAGAGCAGAAAGGAGCAAGACAAAAGAGTGGAACATGAGATAGAGTCTATTTGGAACACAGAAGGATGAAAAGGAGGTGATGAAGGCAAGGAAAGAAAAGCTTTCATGTGAGTGATGGAGAAAAAGTGTCATGAGAGAAGAAGATTAGGAGACTGGGTAGAGAGGAGGAAAAGCTGAGGTAGCAAGCAGTTTCAGTGGAGGAGGTTGTCAGGTAAGGGAACAGAGCAGGGAGGCAAAGAATGACATTTTTCTCTTCCCAGCTGTAAGCAGAAATTAAACTCTACTGACTTCTGATTAGCCAGTATCTGCTTAGGCATCTGACTTTCCAACCTGAGATAACTGGAGATGATAGTGGCAGGCTTCCTCAGATATTACTACAGTTATGAAATATAACTCTTTGCAATTTAAAAATCAGTCACACATCTTGAGGGACAAGAGTTGTCCTGGGACTTTGCAAGATATGAGACTGGCAATAAGACTGTTGTCAGAGAAAGCATTTCCTCCCTGCTTGAATTCTCTTTTCCTTAAAGAAAAAATAAGTAATGGAAAATGTAATAAAAGGTACTAAAATGCATGAAATCTAATCACATAGCTACTTATTTGTATTCAGCAACCAAATCCTTCTGAGGGAGCAGTTATTAAGTGCACAGAATCCCATAATGCTCTTTAAATATCATGGGCAGAAGAAGCAGCAAAGCACAGGGGAAGTGAAACTGCTGTCTCATGGCTCTCTGTTGTTTTATCCAGCCAGTGCCCAGTGCAGATTGTGGTTGTGGTGTTTAAATTGTGCTTATGGATCCCAAGCAGCAAAAGAATCCCTTCTTGCTATCCTCAGTGTTTTGAGGGGAAGACAAGTAGATGCTAGTCAGTTCTAGATAAAGCATGACTTGTCCACAGTGTGGCCATTCTGAGGCTACATTTCAGAAAGCAGTTTATTGACAATTTAGTCTTGCCGTACTGGGATCTCTGAGGGATAGGGAAGGCTGCAGGCAGAGAACCAAAAAATAACGTTGAGTGGGGAAAACAACAACAAAAAAAAAAAAGGAAAAAAACCCAACAACCTCTTTTCCTTTTCTCCATACTAAAAGTCAGGTTCCTTTAGTCCAGAAAAGAAAAAAAATAGGACCTATGAGATCATTGATGTTCATGATTGACTTTTACCTAGGAGAAAAATTTCAATCTGAGGTTTATTGTACACGCATTACTGTGACTGTTTTTTTACAGTGAACCATCGTGATACAATGAGATAGCCTGGTCCTTGATCTTTCATAGACTTATGGCCATACTTCAGACAGTGAGGGACATCAAGGCTCTGCCTCTGAGATGGAGTTGAGGAGCCAGTAGTGCTCCAGCTGTGACATGGACTCAAGCATCTGCTCTGTGCTTGGTGGGACAAGGAACTGGTCATCCACACAATCACTGCTGTCTCAGGCCCTTTCCTCAGGAACTGGAGTTGAAGAACCATAACCAATGTACAGTGCCTGTGGAGACCCCCAGGGTGGGCAAGAGACTGATCCCCATCCTGAAGGTGCTGGTGGGCCCCTGCAGCCCTAAGGTCTCTGCACACACGTCTCTAAGGCATAAAACCTCTGAGTAGAGCAGCCAGGGCTGATGGCGTGAGGACGGGGTAGATTCCCACTCTCAAAAGACTGGCTTTGCCTTAAGAAGCAGCAGAGTGGCCTTTGCCAGCTGCCACTCATGTTTCTGTTTCATGGGAGGGAAGGATTGAGGGTAGCCAGAAACCCTAGGATAATCCCTGATGTGACATGAGGGGGATGGGGCATGGCTTCTCATGTGTGCCGTGGGTAAGAAGCTGACAGCTGTCTGCTTTGATAAAGCTGAATTTCATAAAGGAGCCATCTTTCTGCAGGTTGCTGCTTTGTATATGAAAGTGTCAGCTGCAGCTAGGAATCCTTTGCCTTCCAGACATAAGAAATACTAGGGCTCTCACGTTTATATGTTTTTTAAAAATGGATCTCAATGCATAAAAGAAAGCTGCAATCCATGAAAATTGCTGTCCTGAATTTTGTGTCCCCGTATTCTACTAAACTTAGAGGCATACAGAGCTTCTTTTGGGGATGGCAGGGAAAACCCAAACAAAAAAGCAAACTCATAGACTGCCTACATGTGAATTTCATTTTCTTTCAGAGTAGTTTATCTTCAACTGCCCTATTTATGTTACAAGAGTGTGACCAAGAAATCAATGCACTTAGCAGAAGAAAGAGGTTCTACATTGTAACTAGGTCATAAACATGCTAGCTCTCTTTTGCCTTGAAGCCCTGCTCCTCTCTTTTCTGTTTTGTGTTTCAGTACAAAAATGCTTTGCTCTTTCAAAAGCTCCATTCCTAAACTTCTCTCTCATGTGAGATTTTCATTTTCATTTCTGAGCGCAGGTGCACTATTACAGGATGCATACAATTGTACTCCAAGACCATCAGAAAACATGAGAAATAAAAAAGTATCAAGGCCATGTCTTACAGTATCCCCTCTTGTAAATAATCCAAATAAAATATCATTCCCATGATTCAGGTTAAACATTTAATCAAGGGTCAGATAACTCTTACTTATCGATAATTTATTGATAAATGTGATGGGTATTTTATAGGACTGACACTCATGTTTTAGCAGTGCAAGCTAAGATAATGTGGGTGAGAAGAAAGGCAACTTGACCCACAACAGAGCAAGCCATTTACCAACTTTCCCAATCTTTCTTTCTCCCAAGAGGTCTGGCAGACTCAATGCGGTCTCAGTTCAGATGGCTGTGACTCTCTTCCCACCCCCATCCTCCCCTTGCCAACCATTACTGTTTTGCTTAACTGCCATTCCTGGAGGCAATGCATGGCCTGATAAAACCTTCCGTGGGCAGTGAGATAGGCAAACAAAAATACTCAGTTATTCCACATGGCTTGATTATTCTGGTCATCTCAAGCAAGAATAGTGGTAAGTAGCATGGCAATTAAATTCCCAGGAAGTAGTAAGTCAAACACTGCTGCAGAGGATGGCTGTGGTCTCAAAACACTACAGCAAGGAGATCAGAGATGAGATGGTACTTCCAGAATGTAACAAAATAAAATTCAGTTTCACAACAGGAATGGTAATGTGTCTGAGCAAAAGTAATCACAAATGACAATAGTCAGTGCAAGGGGAAGCCTATGTTTTGCAGCAGTAATCACAAAGGAGAAGTTAAAGTTAACAGGCGGCTAATCAGATACAATTTTCTACCATGACACATCAGCAGCACGGCTGCAGATGAATTGGTAAATCATTACTTCTTTGCCCACATAAGCTCTTAGTAATTCCAACAGTAATTCCAACACGGGAGTTCCTTGGGCATGTGCCTTGAATGGCAGGAACAGCACCTTAGGCAGAGTTACAGAGATGTTGCAGTTCTTAACAGCAACAGCCTGACCTCTGCCAAAGGCAGGGTTTATGGGTGGGCCAGGAAGGGAAAAAAGCTACTATTTCCTAGCAAAAGGTTTAGCACAGGATGAGCAGTCCAGTGGATGGCACTCGGGTATCTGAAAAGTCAGCAAGCCTGTGGGGAGACCTGTTGGTGCTGGGGAAGATGGGGGGAATGGGTGAGGGCAGGACATTAAAGGGAGGAGAGAGAATAAAGACATGATGGCTATGACTGTTAGTCTTTATTGCACATTGTTGTGCTGTGCCTTTTGTTTGGTTTTATTCTACAGAACAAAGAGTAACAAGGAAAAATGCAGAATTGTTTGGCTCAAGAGGTTTCCTTTACCCAAGTTGCAAACTCCAAAGGGAAAAGCTTTCTTTCTGAAACTTTTATGGAGAATTTTCTGCAAAAAATTTCCCAAACATGGAAAGAATCAGACACATGTACGTGCATACTTCTTGTCACTGGTGCAGTTTATGAATAAGTGTAGGAAAGCTGGCCTTATTTTGACAGTGGAGGGCAAAAAGAAGAGTCCTTCAGTTAAATGAGGGAAACTGTATACCAAAGATTCACTTGGGAAGGATCTGAGCTATTCTGCTCAGATATACGTGCTTCCTCTAAAACCTTCTCTTTATTTAAAAAGGGAAAAATATTTATTGTTTCTGAATTCATTATACCTGATAGGAATTTGTATAAACCTGCACAAACCATTGTTTTTTTTCCTAGTTGATGCTAATAATGGAAAAATTCCCCTGGAAGAAGTGAAGTAATTTTGTGACTAAAAGTAATGGAGAAAGTAAATTCAGACCTGATCTAATTCAAACAGTATTGTAATTATAAAATGATAAAAAATTGATTGTTTTGAAAGGACTGTATTGTCTATGGTATTGCTCACCTTGTCCTTGCACTGAAGGGTTTTTTATGATACAAGTGCTGTTCCTACCTCAAGTGTTGATCAACTGTCTGTTGGATCGTGCATCCTCTCAGGTAAAATTACTACTTGGCCACATTTGCACCCCAAGTTTAAATGTTCATTTATTTATTTACAGCTACTCACTTGCAGCTGGGCTGACTGGGAATGGAATTTATACCATGGGGACCCATAACCAGATGCCACTGTAAACTTAAAATCAGAATCAAAATAAACAGAGGTTTACTTGTTTTCTGAAGTTGTGTCATTGAACTTGGTTACATCTTTAAACTTTTCCCTGCAAATCCGAGAACTAGAAATCTAGTTTAAAAAGTGAGAGTCCTGTAGATGAAGGGCCTCTGAGAGCTGTGGCTTCAATGAAACACTGACATTGCAAGACTTGTGTCACAGCTGTAGTGGGTCTGGGATGGTAGTGATTTTCCACAGCAGCTCTTGCAGTGCTGTGCTTACTGGTGGTATCAATATTATGACTACTGCTCTCACAGTATCAGGGCTGTCCCTCCAGCATTCCTTCCCCCACCTTCACCAATAGCTGTGGGTGGACATGGCCAGAACAGCTGACCCAGGCTGACCAAGGAGATATTCCATACCATATGACGTCAGCTCAGCAATATAAACTGGGGGAGAGGAGCAGGAAGAGGAGGCAAGATTCATTTCTGGCCTTCCAAAAGCAACCACTACGGGTACTGAAGCCCTGCTTCTCGGGAGGTGGCCGAACATCGCTGCTGATGGGAAGTACAGAGTAATAGCTTTATCTGCTTTTGCTTTGCTTCTCGTGTGTGCAGCTTTGTTGCTTCTTTATTAAACCACTTTTATCTCAACCCACGAGACTCCCATCTTATTTTCTCCCCTCCCTGGCTTGCTGAGGAGGTGGGTGATAGAGCAGTGTGGTGGACACCTGGCATCCAGCCAGGATCAAACTACCACATCTTACCTAAAGGACTGGAGAGATGCATTTCCGCTAAGTCTGAGCTTGGGTGTGATTATCTTCATGACATTTTCTTGGCTCATATTTTCCTCTGACTGGACAAAACGAGACTTTTGGTTATTAAACCATGTTTTGCTGTCTGCCTCAAAACCTGCCTCTTAAACACCTCCAGGGATGGTGACTCCACTACCTCCCTGGGCAGCCCATTCCAATGCCTGACAAACCTTTCAGTAAAGAAATTCCTCCACATATCCAGCCTGAACCTCCTCTTGGTGCAACTTGAGGATGTTTCCTCTTGTTCTACTGCTTGTTACTAGGGAGAACAGACCAACCCCCACCTCAGTACAACTTCCTTCCAGGTAGCTGTAGATAGTGATAAGGTCTCCCGTGAGTCTTCTTTCCTCCAGGCTAAACAGCCCCAGATCCCTCAGCCATTGCTAATACGTGACGTGCTCCAAATCCCTTACTAACTTGGTAGCCTGCCTCTGTATCCTCTCCAACACTTCAATGTCTTTCTTGTAGAGAGGGGCCCAGAATTGGACACAGTATCTTGCACATATGCAGCCTAGAAGTGATATTTTTTAAAATCAAAGCAGACACACAACTTTGGAAACTATGGTTAAAGTGGAGAAAGGACTTTTACAAATGATATATGATGTTTTGCAGGCTGTTAAAGATGGAAACTAGAAGGGGAAAGAAAATAAAGCTTGTATAATTAAAAAAAACCCTTATTCCACACAAAGAAGGTATCTGAGGGAAGGAAGGGGAATCATAATGATAAAAACCAAGTAGAGTTAAGAAAAGTTGTCTAAAAGGATAAAAGGAAAAATCTCATTCCTAAGTGGGTATCCTGGCATGCTCAGCATCTAGCTTTTGCCACCCATAGATTTTATACAAAAGCACAACAAATAGATCTGCCTCTTTGGGATTTCAAGTTGGAAATTAGCTCTGAGCCAGGGTAATATTATCTAGTTTTCAGGTTCCACTGCTGAGGAATGCACCACCTACCTCCTTGTGACCGTTCTCACCTCTTTCTGAGCAGGATGAGCATGCAGTGCAGAACTGCAGCCCAGTGTCCTACATCAGTTTCTTTGAAATGTCAGAGAAGAGAAAACAGGCACACAAGTTTTTCTGGCTGATACAAACTTTCAAATGCTTAAGGAAAAGAAGTTTCTGAGGTTGTATTTAGTGGATGTGCACACACGCACACCCCCATGTGTACCTCTCTCTTCCTCCACTTGAATCAACTGGTTGGCTTCATACAAATCTGATATTCTAAATAGGCCAATTTCCCAGAACTTGTTAATAGGTGCAATAACAGCAAGAAACAGCCCTTTCCAAATAGAAGTTTCAGTCTCTCACATACTCACGTCCCAAGTCCTTACCTTCCAAACAATATGCACAGAAAGAAAACTGTAACAGCTCTCCACGGAAGATGGACCCTATGTAGCCTCCAGATGCTGTTGGACACTTGACAAGCCACTCCAGCTGAACAGCTTCATCAGAAACATTTCTGTTGCAATTCCACTACAAGCAGATCAAACTATCATGCCGTTTTCCTCTATGGAAGATGAAAAGGATCACAACATGCTTTAATTGTGTTGCTCTTTTGCAATATCCTTTCTTGCTTGGCAGGATGTCTCTGGAGGGCTGTCACACCACCACAACCTTCCACTAAGGGACCAGTAAGGGGCCACTGTAGCATCACATTCATACTTGTGCACTGGCCAAATGCAATGAGTTCCACATTCTTCTCGGGTTTCACTCATGCTGTATAACCACTTTAAATAATTGTTCCCCAGCCTACAGGAATTACAACTTGTTCCCACATGATTTTTCCTTCTTTTCAGCTATACCATTTCTCCCATATTTTCAGATGCCTTCATTCTAATTCTTCCAATCTCAGAAAAGAATAGAGCCAGGGTTTCCATAGCAACTTTAATCCTAATTCTTATTTGCATTACAATACAATTTTTCTTTTGATGTTCATGAGGCCCTACTATCTAACCTGAGCCTGAAGACCCTATTGCTCTACTGAAGTCCAAGGTCTTGCCCAGATCTCTGGAGACAGTTAGGGATATGTCACATGTATATATTACTGTGTTTCCAAGGGACAGAAATTGCTGGGTGAGTCAGGAATTAATCTGATTCAGTGTTGAAATAATTATAGATAAAATATATATTTTGTGCAGTTAGTGATGTTTTTTACACTCTGAAGAGGAAAAGGAAGTTATTTAAAACTGAAATTGCCATGGAAGTTTCTGGAGAGGAAACAGATAGTCCTATTAGATAACTAGGTTTGTTGGTATACTAGCATACTTGGAATTTTATTGGAGCTAGTAACTGCCTAGTTCAGTCTTATATAAGTCTCATATAACAGCCATATATTATGTAAGTCTTATATTGCAGTCATATATATATATACACACACACTCAGAAATTCAGTCTTATAGCAGTCTTATATACTCAGTCTCATATAGGAGTCAGCATGTGTCTGAGTTTCAGATTAAAGACTTTTTTTTTTTTGCTAAGTATGTAGTTGTCTCCTTTAACTGCATATCCAGCCAACACATCCATAACACTCTCCGTTATAAAAGTATAGACTGTCTGAGCTGAAAAATGTGTTTGTAGACAGATTTCTAAGCTTGTAGTCACACACTTAAAAAGAGATACCTTTTTCAAAACACTTGCTGGCATTTTAGCAAACAAGTAGTTGCTCTTTGTTTCATTTGAACTGATAGGTATTTAGTGCTTTAGAAAATTAAAGCAGTAATTCCAGTGCCTACCAGGGAATAAACGATATAATTTTAGACAACCACTTTTAGAATCTTATATCTTGATTTGAATCTTGTTCTGAATATAGAAGGGAATGTTAAAATAAACCTATAGCTTGCCAGCAAAATGGCTTTTTAATGAGAACTTGTAAATTCAGGAACTACCTATATCATTCTGAAAAAAAACCCCCTATATTCATGAACTCCCCCTTTTCTGCTATATATCACACATGCACACAAATCCTTATGTTGAGAGTATCTTTGACTGTGGAAATAAAATGAGGTTACAACCCAGTGCAGTTGCCTAAGAACTGTGTAAGCTGTTACTTGCAATGACTTTCATTCTGGTTAGTTGGTGGTTGTGCAGAAAGTGGTAGCCTTCAGGGGTCCCACAATGGAAAACTATTTTCCTTGACAGCAGGGGTTGTATCCCTGACACTCTGCTATTGGTTCAGTCTGATGAAATGCTACATCAGCCTGTGCGTTCAGTTTGCAGATAGCCTAGCCTGTCTGTCAACTCTGGCAGCACTAAACCTCTGGCCATAACTATCATTTCTGTTCCAAGGATGTATTTAATCTGCTCATTGTTTACCTTTGTTTAACAGGTTGTCATGAAAATGGTGGCTGCTCAACACACAGTAAGCAAAGTAGGTGGTACTGGAGAATATTTGAAAGATGGGATGCTCATGTTACTCATCTATAGTAATTTCCTTGGCCTGAGGTTTTCAGAGACATTGTTCCATAGTGCTTTCTGTAATGTGTCTAGAAATCTACACTTTTGTCAGCCTTGCTGGTTGGTAGTGAATTGTGGCTGCTGAGGAAGGCTGAGAAATGGCTGGATGGTTGGTTTAATTCTTGCCATTTTGACCAGCTGCCAGAGATGCTTCTCTGTGAATCCAGTCTCACAAGTTTGTTGGCTTTCTCCATTCCTTGGGCTCATCCATTGGATGAAAAACTAGCGATAGATCTTCTTTTTCCAATTCAGAAAATACTTTTATGCAGGAATACTGATGTGCAGTAAGTTATCATAAGATTGCTAGTGATGTTGCAAAACGACTGTCATCAGTGGATCTAATAGCACACCCCAGCAACCTAAAGGGCCTAAAGAGACAGTTACAAATTAACAGGATAGCATTCAGATGGCGAGGAAGAGATAACGGTTTGGTACTTGCCATAATGGTTGTGATTTATATCATATCTGTATAACTGCTATTAACTTTCCAGAGGGAGTTGAAAATAAAATACTCACAGGGAAAGGCACTGTGGAGGGTAGTAAAAGGGAGAGGAATGGGCTCCAGGGAAGGAAGAGAAGTCAAATGTTGCAGCATTTTAACTTTCCCTACAGTGTTATGTAAGTACTTGTTCTGGGTTTGTGTGGAGCTGGTTTCTGGTAACAGGGAAGGGTCTACAGTGATGGCCCCTGTAAGAAGTTGCTCAAAACTTCCCCACCTCCAAGTCAGACCCACCTCTGACTAAGGCCAAGCAGTCAGATGCCTCTGCCACCATTATTTAAGAAGGGGCAATTGCAGAGGTAGAAGGTGGAAGGAGTTAGAGAGAAGTGGCTATGCATACCTCAAGGTCAGTGAGGGAAGAGAAGAGGAGGCATGCTGGAGCAGTGACCCTCCTGCATCCTGTCGTGAGATGGCAGCTGAGATGGAGCTGAGATCTACCAGCAGCTCGTGAAGGAACTCAGGACCCAGAGGGAGTGGCTGTGCTTGGAGGGGCCATGACTCTGTGGGGAGGCAGCTTTGGAGTAGAAGGTGTCTGGAGTTGTGCTGCTTTGGAGGAGAGCCATGGGGAGGAGTTTATGAAGAGCTGCAGCCCTTGGGAAGGACTCACACCAGAAAGGTTTGTTAGGGACTGTATTCTGTGGGAGTGATCCTGAGTTGGTGCAGGGGAAGAATATGAGGAGATATCCTTCTAGGAGAAAGAAGCAGTAGATACCATTAGTGAGAAACTGACCACAAACCCCTGTTCCCTGCTCCTCCTGTGCTGCTGATGGTGGGGAGAAAGTAGAGCTATAGAGAGCAAGTAGCTGAGCCTGGGAAGAAAGGAGGGATGAGAGGAGGAGGTATTAAAGGATTGGTTGTATTTTCTTATCATCCTACTCTCTTTTGTTTTATGGGATTTTTGATTGGTGGTAGATTAAATGGACTTGATTTTTTTTCCCCCAAGTCGAGTAGTCATGTTTTTTTTAATCTGGGACCTTACCTAGGACCATAGTCAGTGAGTGATCCCTCCTTGTCCTTGTTTTGAACCACAAGGCCTTTGGTTATCTTTTCTCCATTCCACCATCAGAGTGAGGGGGAGAAAGAAATGAGTGAGTGACTGTCCGGTGCTTTGTTCCCAGACAAACTTAAACCACAACAGTACTAAACAGAGTAAGAATGTACCTGTATTTTGTAATATTTATCACTTTATGATATCAGAGTACAGTGGGTTGAGCTTGGCTGGCTGCCAGATGCCCACTCAGCTGCTCAATCACTCCCATTCCTTAACAGGACAGAGAGACAAGATGAAAAAGCTCCTGATTTAAGAAAAAGGCAGTTAGCTCAGTTTCTAGTCCATCTCAGAGCCAGTGGGAACCAATTGTGTCCAGCACAGGACAGTCTCTGACCTTCTCCCATAGACAACACTGCTGTAAACCCCTTCTGCCAAAACCTTGGCACTGACACCAAATAGTCAGAGTAATTAAACCATTTAATTTTAAAGAAAAGTTTTTGGCTTCCCATGCATAAGCCTTGTTTACTAGTCAATAATTTTCCTTTTCATACATAATTAAAAAGCCCACTCTCCCCCCCTAGTAGTGTATCACGTCTTTAAGTGATTCTGCCAGCTACATTTCCGGGAGGATGGACTGATACATGCTTTTTTTAAAAAAAAATATTTTGCCATGTGGTACACTGGTTTAATAAGAAGTGTTTATATGCCAGTGCTGAAAATAAGGAAATGATCATAAATGTGGCTAGATAAAAGCTGATATCTCTGCATCTAACCAGCTTCTAGTGCCTCATGATGTCTTCTGTTTGGACCTCCAGGGCTTTATCATGATTTCTGTACCAACTTAAATGGAAGCTGTATGACACAACTCCTTGGCCAAATGAAATTTGTTGTACAAGCTGACATGGGATAGACTAAATTTTAATTTCTTTATATTTGCAAAGATCATAGAAGAGACCTGGAAAATGACTCTATAGACTTCATCTTTTCTGCTACAGGAGATGAACATTCAGGTTCTTCATTGTTTAGGCAAGCAGCTTTCATCCTGTCACCATTATGGCCTCCATTTTCTGCTTCTTTTCATGTGGATCAGTACTTTCCTGCAATCTTAAAGAAAAAAAGATGTTGCAGAACCCTTGGACAAATTCTTTAGAGATCAACAACCCAAAGTCTATGAAGCTTTAGACCTCGAGTCTATTGTGAAGTTTTTACCCCAGTGACATAGTACATTGGCCAGAATATTAAATCTGTTTAAGAAACTTTTTCTTATCACAGTTCTCAGCAGTGTCACTTCAGTTGCCTTTAATGACAGAAGCATGGAGTGTGTGACCCACCAAATTTTAATTTCATAACTTGCCTGCTTCGAAAAGTCATTATTCTCTGGCCTTCTGTCATTTTCTCCTTTAACAGTTACAGTTAGGCTAGTAGTATAAATTATCACTAGCTTAAAATTGCAAATGAAAAATTTTATTACTCCAAACCTGCTCTACCTATAATGTTTCTAGCTTAAAATAAGTTTCTCATTTCTCATATCACAGTTAGTGGTGACACAGGAAAAGAGAAAGCTACTTCTACCTGTAAGTTTCCATAGGCTTCGATGTGTGGGAAAGCCTTTGTCATCTAGGTATTCTAAACCATATAATCATCAATTGATTTTAATCCTTGGGGAGTTTTACACAGTGAAAGCTGTTTTTCTTTGAGTTTGGGGTTTTTTAATGATTTTTCAGGTAGTGGTTTTTCATTAATTTTAACCAAGTGCAACACTGTGGCAGGAAATGGAGAAGCTCACTGCAGCATCTGCATCAGTCACAGTACTTTGGTCCTCGTTCCTGTGATGAATCTCACAGCTGTGAATATGGGCCAGAAATGAGACAGCAAGAGCAAAAGGCTCTCCAGTTGGCTGACTGCAGGCCTGTGCAGTGGAAAGTCTGCAAAAAAAAGGGAATTTGAAGTGACAGTCACATAAATTAAATCATTGTGTATATCTTTGTATATCTTCTTGTTTCTAGTTCAAGTGACATTGAATATTTTGCTCTTTATTTACAAGTAATAAGTAAAACTTAACTGCTCAGTGAACTAAACTGGGCTAAAGGTGCCAAGGAAACCCCTGATTGGACAGTGACTTACTATAGCTACAAGTAAGAAAACTTCATTGATGGAATGTTCTTTTTTAAGAAGTATGTGTATATTCCATATATCTTTAATAATACTATTTCTTTTAGTAAAATATCTGAAAGGCAGAACATATGTCTATGAGTAAACAATGAAGTTGTCCTTCTTTGCACAAGGCAACACTCAATGCATGGTTATATACTTGGTAATACCGACTAACCACCGCAGTGGGTGGCCATTTGACATAGCAGTTATAGACCTCTGCCAACAAAAATGCCCAAAACATTAGCATGGTGTTTAGAAGTGGAAACCACCTCCTAACTGCAAGCTGCTTGCAGCACTAAGCCATGAAAATACCATTATGAAAATACCAATAGAAAGCACAGCTGCCAGCTGATATGGATCCAGCCTTTCAGAGTCATCTATTTTTCTGGAAGATTCTAGTTAAGAGAACCAAAGCACTTCTGGCTGTCACTTGAGTGATTGTTTTCTTCCAGGTGTTGTATGTGTGTGTCAGAAAAGTAATCAATGTGAAAAGCTAGCAATGACTTTAAAAGCTTGTGATGTGTCTCCTTTTTTCTCCTCAAATAAGCAACTGTTGGAATCTAAGTTGGTTTCAGACTTCTCCTTTCCCACCTACATGTTGCACTTGTTTTTAATATGGTCCAGTTAGGCTCTTATAGACTGTCTCAATATTGTCTTTCTTTGCACAGTCACTTCCACTGATAACAGGCGTTTAAAGTCACATACACTTTTTTCCTAAACAAAGAGAAGTTTTAGAAGCAGTACTTAGCTTTTTATGACAATATTGGTGCTAATTTGGATATGCACTTAGCACAGAAGTCTGTCAGCCTAAGAGTGACCCATTTTTAAAGCGAGAGTGCATTGCTAAGCACTACTAAGGCTGTAGCTTTTAAGGAGGGGATGCTACTGAGAGGATGCCAAGACTTGCAACTTCCCAGCTTCTAGTTTATAACTTTCTTTGAGCAACTAGGCTTCTGCAGCTGCCCCTCAAGCCTTCCACAGAGTTATATTGCATGAATTTCAGTGTTGTTTCCACTGCAGCTCAAAATTAATCTATCTTGAAATTGGAGCAAGTGCATGATTAATCCTTTCAATGATTTCACTGCACTACAATGAAGGCTGCTCATTAGGCCAATATTTACAGATGAGAAAACACTTAGTACAAGAAAATTTCTTTACTTAAACCTGCACAGGTAACAGTTAATGTGCAATCATAATGTCCCTTTGCTTCATTTGCAAAAGATAAACAAGGCAAAAAAAATCCTTTCACAAATATTGGAGTGTTCTGACTTCATTAATATATCCTCAAGTGCATTTTTAAAGAGTTTAAGCAGCAGAAGTATCTGTACCTTTTCTCTAATGCTTTCATATTAGACACTGTGCCCCATCTTAACAGTAAGTAATTACATGCCACAACATTCAAATTAAATAAAGTTTCAGGTTCCAGACCTGAGGATAGTTAATTCATTTCCCCTAGGTTGTATCCACACACTTCTTGTGCCTTTAAAAACATACTGTTCAAGCAATAGAGAATGAAAAGAATTCATGTACTCACAGACACAGCAGAGCTCAGAAATTCCCTTCAGAATCTGGGAATTTCATTCTCTTAGTGCTTTTAATGATTTACTTTATTGCAACAGCAGGCACTACATCATAAATAAGATGTTAAAACAAAACGTTTCTTTTAGACTTCCTTTTCCCCACACACTCATGTTAGTTGACAATAATCAGTAGATAACCTTTCCAGAGCAGGGTTGGGGACTACTGATATCTCTCATGCCTGTTGGTAGGACATTTCTTGTGTCACTAGCTGACAGCGGCATGGCCTTGGGTGGAAGAACAAACAAGATCACAATACTTCAAGCTGCCCTGCAATAGCCTCTATCATCCTCCACATGCCCCACTGCTTTTGCCCCAGATAACTACCTGCATGCTTCCATCCAATCCATCTCACTGAAACAGTGAGGTTAGTTTTCCATTTATAGCAGCCTCTTGGGAGCATTTGCTAAAATTTTCAAAGGCATCCCAGCTCTAGGCTTTGGGGGTATTTATCTGACCTCCAAAGAGATTCAGGTGTGTACATATCCACATCTCACCAGGAAATGAGACTGAGGCTTCCATGCAACTGTGGTACTTTCCCATACTTTTAGCCATCCTGTTTCAGCATAAATACTATTTTAAAAGGTTTTAATGGCCACTGGGTACTGCTATGGGACTTGTGACAGAGGTAGTCTCTTATACCATATTTCTTTTACACCCCAATGAGCTGCTAATTATTCCTTGCAATTCAGAGGACAGAGTTCACAAAATTACCCAGAAAAGTGTTTCTGAGGCAAGGCACATGTCATGAGGTTATGGACTGTCTCTGCTAATGAATGTCTGAATGGCTTCTGGTTTTCCCTTGAAGAAATCAAATTACATATTCTTGGCTGAAATGGGAATCAGAAGATTTCTTCCACTGGGGGAGAGAGTACAGAATGTTTTAGTTTTCTCATTTAAATATACATTTACACAGCTTCACAGGCACAGGAGTGACAGGATGAAGAACCAAAGCAAGTGAGGCTGTTTTTTAACATAAAGTACAAATTCCGTTAATAGAGTGTTCCTTAAATGTATGCCTTTTAGGGCTTTTGAAGAAAACTAGTGTGATCGTAGTTGAAACTTTTGGAAGGTCTCATTAAACAAATTTCCACTTCTTAAAGTCCAGTGCTGAGGTGAATGGGCAAGCATTAGACATCACTGTCAGAATAGTCAGGCTTCATTCAATTTTACTGCAATTCAAGCAACCTTTTGCATAATGTAAATGTGTAAGGTAGTTGCAGTAGTAGATAAATGCTTAATGGTGCCAATACTCTACAATTTTAAACTTGGCCTATTCTTGGTTTTCATTATAGAGTCGCAACACATTGGTGAAAATGGCAACATAAAATCTCCTAAAAAGCTAATTTTCACAGTATGTTAAAATGCTTACACAGATGAAAAGGATCTTGATACTCATGTCTGCCCCTTCCACTGTAGCTGCTACTGTTTAAGGATTTGATGAATTACAAAGTTTTTGCTTTGATTTCCTTAATGATTTCTAGAAAAGATGTAGCAAGAAAATCAGCTCTATTTGGATTATAATCTTTTTATACTTAGGCCTATCATTTACTATTGTATTTGTAAATCATCTGCCACCCTAGAGTTTATATTCTGATTTGCCCCTGTGATGGTATTTTTCAGCCTTCTCTGTTTCACAGAGTGGCAGGGGTTGGAAGGGACTTCTAAAGATCATCTAGTCCAACCTCCCTGGCTCAAGCAGCTCCAGTTAGATCAGGTCACACAGGAACGTGTCAAGGTGGGTTTTGAAAACCTCCAGAGAAGGAGACTCCACATGCTCTCTAGGCAGTCTGTGCCAGGGCTCCATTACTCTCACAGGAAAGAAGTTTATCCTTAAGTTTAAGTGTACCTTTTTGTGTTCCAGCTTATGTCCATTACATCTGTCTGAAGGGCTAATTTTCTCAGATAAACCTTGTCATTTGATGGGACAGGGGAAGGCTGACCAAATGCTATGACCTCACTGATAAAACTGGAAATGTTGATAATAAAAGATAAGGACACTTTTTATCTGCTGGTGAAAAACAGTCAACTTTAAGGAATATCTGTTGGTTTGTTTTTTTCCCTGTTATATGGACTCTGACCAATCACTGGACCACAGGTGAGAAAACACTGCTCTAGTGACACCAAGTTACATATGTTTTGTAGAAGCAGGGATGATGACAAATTAACAAAGGAAATAATGAATGAAAAGGGGAGAGAAATTGCTTTACTGCTGCATTTCTATTCCTTTTCTAGTTGCAGTCAAGTAGCAGTTGGAGGCAGGGTGCTCACAAAATAGGAGTTGTGAAATACTCTAAAAGGTAATTGGCAGTACTATGTTCTAGAATAAATGCATGTTGTTACAGTGAATCTACCTTCGAACTTACATTGTATCTGACTTTTGTCTGGAATATAGGGAAAGAGCATTGTCAGAAGCCCTTCTTTCCTGCTTTCCTGCTCTAAGGACTAGGAGCATAATTTATTTTTTTTAATAACACATAACCTGTCTAAGAAAACCCTGAAACACAATATATTGCCTATAAGTATTCTGCAGGCATTTGAAATGTTCTAATTCCATTTTAATGTCACTTTTAATGATCACTCACTACAATCTGCCTTTACAACCAGAGTGGGTTGTCCCCAGGCAGTCAGCAGAGAGGCAAAACTGGTGCTGAGGTGTTCATTTTTCTCGGGCAGGGCTACACATGGTGAGTGGTGCTGGCCTCTCCACTGACCCGATGTCCCTTGCAAGAGAGAGCCAGCTGAGGGTAAAGCCACAGCCACAGCAGGGGATTTAAATGCCTCAAGAGTGCAAGCGTCTTGGATCCCTTTGCATCGAGCAAACTTGAGCATAGGGGCTGTGCTGATGAGTCATCCAGGAGGGAGGAATTGCTTTGAACAGTTGATGGGACAGGCAGCTATGGTAGCAACTGGACAAAAGGTGTTTTTCAAAGAAATGTGGCAACCCAGACAGAGGACTCTCTTAAACATGTAGGTATCCAGGTCTCTGTCTGCAGGGAGTGCCAGAGCCTGGCATTCTTAACAGATGATGTAAAAGACAACACTCGTGTTCAATGTGACCAGGTGAATGACCTGCTTGGCCTGGTGATTGAACTGAAGGAGGAGATGGAAAGATTCAGGAGCGTCATGGCATCTATTACAGGCCACCTGATAAAGCTGGGGAAGTTGATGGGGTCTTCTACAGACAGCTGGGAGCAGCCTCAAAATCACAGGCCCTCATTCTGATGGGGGATTTCAACTACCCAGACAACTGCTGGAAGACCTACATGGCTAGCCACTTAGATAGAGTCCAGGAGTTTCCTTCAGTGCATCAATGATAACTTCTCGATGCAAATGGTGGATGTGCCAACTAGGAAAGGAGCTCTACTGGATCTTGCACTCACGAAGAAGCAGGATCTGGTTGAAGCAGCGAAGGTTGAGGGCAGCTTTGGCTGCAGCAAACACGAGATGGTGGAGTTCAGGATCTTGTGTGGTAGGAACAGAATACCAAGTAGGATCCCAACCCTGGACTTTACCAGGGCCAGCTTTGGCTTTTTCAAGCAATTGCTAGGGGACATCCCGTGGGACAGGGTATTGGAGGATAAAGGGGTCCAAGGTAGTTGGTCTCTGTTCAAAGATCACTTTTTCCAGGCTCAGGATCAGAGTATCCCAGCAGGTAGGAAGTCAAGAAAGGGAGTCAGGAGAC
Organism: Colius striatus; assembly: GCF_028858725.1. Classification (NCBI taxonomy): domain Eukaryota; kingdom Metazoa; phylum Chordata; class Aves; order Coliiformes; family Coliidae; genus Colius; species Colius striatus. Next base: position 80,500,478 of record NC_084759.1, read on the forward strand.
CCTCAAAGTTAAAGAATTGTTCAGCAGACTCAAATGGAAGAAAAGTCTATAGATCATGAAAGGAAGAGATGGACACTTGGGATGAATATAAGACTGTGGTCAGATGTAGGGAGGCAACTAAGAAAGATAAAGCCTTGTTGGAGTTGTGCCTTGTAAGTGAGGTCAGGGACAACAAGAAGGGCTTCTTCAAATACATTGCATACAAAACTAATGCTAGAGGCAATGTAGGCCCGCTGTTGAATGAGGTGACTACCCTGGTGACACAGGATGCAGAGAAGACAGTTACTGAATGCCTTCTTTGGCTCTCTACATACTGCTGGAAACTGTCCTCAGGAGCCCCAGGTTAAAGGAGGAGTTTTGTTTGATTGATGAGGACTGAGGTAAGGATCAGTTGAGTGGTATGGATGTGTGTAAATCCATAGGCCCCAATGGGATGGACCCACGAGTGCTGAGGGAGCTGGCAGAAATCATTGCTATACCATTCTCCATCATCTTCAGTAAATTGTGGAGAACAAGAGAGGTACCTGAGGACTGGAGGAAAGCAAATGTCACTCCTGTCTTCAAAAAGGGCAAGAATGAGGAGCCAGGTAACTACAGACCAGTCAGCCTCACCTCCATCTCTGGAAAGGTGATGGAACGACTTATCCTGGGTGCTGTCTCCAAGTATTTAAAGGACAGGAGGGTCATTATGAGCAGTCATTATGGTTTTACCATGGGGAAGTCATGTTTGACCAACCTGATAGCCTTTTGTGAAGATGTAACCAGGTGGGTAGATAGATGGTGTAGTGCAGGGGATGTGGTTTATCTTGATTTCAGTAAAGCAGGCCAACGGCATCCTGGGGTGTATTAGAAGGGGTGTGGTGAGTAGGTCAAGAAAGGTTCTTCTCCCCCTCTACTCTGCCCTTGTGAGACTGCATTTGGAATATTGTGTCCAGTTCTCGGCCTCTCAGTTCAAGGACAGGGAGCTGCTGGAGAGAGTTCAGGGCAGAGCCACCAAAATGATTAAGGGAGTGGAGCATCTCCCTTATGATGAAAGATTGAGGGAGCTGGGGCTCTTTAGCTTGAAGAGGAGATTGAGGGATTACTTCATTAAAGTTTACAAACATGTAAAGGGCAGGTGTCAGGAGGATGGAGCCAGGCTCTCCTCAGTGATGTCCAATGATAAGACAATGGATAATGAGTACAAGCTAGAGTATAAGAGATTCTAAAGAAACATAAGGAAAATTTTCTTCACTGTGAAGGTGACAGAGCACTGGAACAGGCTGCCCAGATGGGTTATTGAGTCTCCTTTAGGGATGTTCAAAACCCACCTGGACAAGTTCCTGTGTAACCTACTTTGGGTGTCCTGCTCTGGAAGGGGAGTTGGACTGGATGATCTTTTGAGGTGCCTTCCAACCCTTAAGATTCTGTCATTCTTTGAAAAAAAAACCTGTAAAATTTTACCATTTCCATATACAAATGGAAGAGTAAAGAGGCTGGGTCCATCACTGTCCAAGTCTGTATCCTCTTTCAATTTCTTTCAGACTTGTGCAGAAAGGTGTCCACTGATATGGATTTTTTTGTTTTCTTTCCTTGGAACCAGTCTTCAAAGTTAGACGAGGGTATATTGATTTTTTTCCACAAAACTTATTTTCTCAGGTTGCAAACCATTTTTTTTCTTAAAAAATAATAAAATTCACAAGGCATCTGTCCCTGCAACAGCACAAAGAGAAAATCTTTTGCTTTGCAGCATGTCTTCATGAAAACCACTTAAGGAAAACAATTAAATATGTGGAAGAGATATATGGATGATAGAACAGACTTTTGTATGCAAGTAACCAAAAGGGACCGTAGTGTTCTCAAATCTCCCTTCCCCAAACCACTCACTAACATTGGAAGCTGATATCTTTGTGTACCTATATGAACTGATAAGATACATGGAGCTGGCAGGGCTCTGACAAGAAAATGTTAGTTGCTCAGATGAACTTTGGTAAAGAAAGTGACATCTACACAAAAGCAGAGGGGTTAACCTGGGAAGAGCAACTGCTTCACTAGGAGGCTTGTGCTTCTATAGACACTGAAACAGTGCTGTGGCTTGGATGGATGGATGGATGGATGGATCTGCATTGATCACAGACAAGCCCAGTGGGGAGAGGGAAGGAGGTGGACTGCTCATCCTCTTCACTTCTGTTCTTCAGCACCTGTCCCAACAAAAGGAATGCTGATGAATGTTTAAGAAGGAACAGCTTGCAAAATGGAAGTATGAAAAATATTCCTTTTCAAAGTATTTGTATTGTACATCTTACTGACTATCCACTTTGGGAATTTTAATGAACTTTTTCACCAATCTTTACAGTTTTTGAAGAAAGGAGAGGAAATCAAGAAGGTGGAAACACTCTCTTAAGAACATAGTTTTCACTATAATCAGCTTCCAACATGAACTACCCAGTAGATCAAAAAAGTGTCATGTAGAAGTCTTTCACATCTATTAATTTAATTAAAATTATATTTGCAAAGGAAGGTTTTAAATTCTGGAAGCTATGACTTCGTGCAGAAAGTTTTGTTCACAAATTTGTTTTCAAGTTTAAATATATTAATACCACCAAAACTGTAGTCTTTCTGCACTTAAAGAGTCAGCATTCCCCAGACAGTACATTGAAAGTGAAAAGCCATTTCAAGCAAAAAGAAGGAAAGGGATAAATAATAGGTATTTTCTTGCTTGTCTTTTTATGAATAGAGTTAATACATGGATTAAGAAACTCAGAATTTGTCAGTTACTGCTAGAAAGCAAAGAAATACTATATAGATGGTGTATTGGAAAACTCATTGTTGATGCCATTTAGTTAATTGATGAAAATGAGTATACTGTTAGTATATCAAAATTAAACTTTTTTTAAAAAATGACCAACCCAAATCATTTCAACAAAGTATGAGGTTTATTAAAAAGAGGTTTTAAAATACAGAGTGGTTTTTACTTTAAACTACCTCTTTAAGCCACATACGGAAACAAATGTCCAGTTTCTACCTTCCTGACTCTAAGACAGTGGTTATGCTGTTTATTGAGGTCCTGCTCTGCACAGTCCTGCCTCTTTTTCTGCAGGGACACTGATGCTGGCCAAGAAGCAATGTTCAATGGGCTGAACCCTCCTCACTCATCTGTTCAGACAGCATGAGGCTGTACCTATCTGCCTAATATAAAATGCAATGCCTTTGTTTGCCAAGTTAAAGTGACAATTGGGATTACTGTACTTCCTTTAATGTTCAATATCAGATTATTGCTATCTTTTCAGAGCATTTTCATTTCAAAAGACATATCAGAAATGAGGCATATGGTGAAGGACCTAAATGATTCATATAGAAGGATGCAAGTCAGGGATTTTGGATTTTATGGAATTCTAAAAAAAACCCAAGTAGTACTTAGCTATGGGAATACTTACGATGAGATGCTTGTTGCTTGATACTTGCAGGAAGAGGGAAGAAAAGATAGAAGAAAGAGAGGAAAGGTGCATAAAATCATTCCTATTCTCAAAATCAGACCTCTTTTTGGTGTCTCAAAGGTGGGTACCCAGAAACTAATCATTGCAAAAATTATTCATTTTCTGAAAATCAAAGCTGCAAAAATCTCAGCCTGTATACACACATGTGCCATGTAAGAAAAGTTCTGCCTTCTTTGAAGTCTGTTCCATTAGTCCATCTTCCACCTCTGAAACTACGATACTGCTCATGATATTATTCACAATCTAGACCGAGGACTCATTTGATGATATGCACTAATTGTTTCTCTTTACTGACTGTTTCATGGCAGGGAACAGTAATTTACCTTTATTTCGTTTGTGTGTTTGAACGGCACACCTACCAATGGTTTTTTGTGTATGCAATATAGTTGATTGCATTGCTCTTTGGGTAAGGGGAAAAGGTGACTTTGGTTTAGGAAGAAAGGAGGGCTACTATATGAGATTGGTAGGAAAGGGGATTTTGCTTGTTTTGAAGTTTAAAAAGTGAATTAAAGAGAAATATGATTCATTACTACATACTGTAGTGATGAAGAGACTGGGTTTCATGGTTTGCCATGAAGGGAAGTCTTTTGCCTTTTCTTGCTCACATAACTTATTCTTACCTCATTCCATTTTCTTTATCCTTTTTTCTTAAACAACTATAGCCTTTTTTGTTGTGTGGGGTTTTTTTTATCTGACGTTGAACTTCCTGTCTGTTACTTTTCCCCTAAAGGAATCAGTAACAGCTCTACATTGCTCTTCACACAGCTAGAATTTTGCATGCATTTTTGACTACTTTATGGGAATGTGGTATGACAAAATTTAAATTTTAATCTGATCTCAATCTGTACTAATACAATAGCTGCTGGATTTTTTTTCTCCCCTAATTATAATGCACGTAGCCTGAGGAATAAGCAGGAGGGACTGGAGATGTGGGTGAGGATGTAGGGCCATGACCTCGTTGCTGTTCCTGACACATTGTGGGACAGCTCCCATGGCTCGATTACATTGTGCTCCATCTATGTGCTATTTAGGAAAGTTAGGCAAACCTGAGTTTGTTTGAAGTTGCTCATTGTGTCAGAGAGCAATTAGAGTACATTGAGCTCTCCCTGAGTAGAGATGAGGGGTTGAGTGTTTATGGGAGAGAATTAAGGAACAGGGTAATGTGTCTGATATTACTGTGGGAGTTTACTACAGGGTACCTGAGCAGTAAAAGGAAGTCAATGAGGCCTTCTACGCACAGCTGAGAGCTGCCTCAAAATCACAATCTCTGGTCCTCATGAGGGACTTCAATCTCCCTGATATTTGCTGGCAAAGCCACTAAGCTAAGCATACACAGTCCAGGAGGTTCCTACAGAATGCTGATGTCAACTTCCTGTCACAAGCAGTTGAGGAACCAACAAGGAGAGGTGTGCTGCTGGACCTTGTGCTGACAAATGAAGAAGGTCTGATTGGGGATGTGGTTGGAGGCAATCTTGGCTGTAGTGACCATGAGGTGGTGGCATTCAGGATCCTCTGTGAAAGAATCAGGACACTGAGCCAGGTTGTGAGCCTGGACTTCAGGTGAGCTAACTTTGGCCTCTTCAAAGACCTGCTTGGAAGAATCTCATTCAATAGGGTTCTATATGGATATAGAAAGAAGGACTTTTTCAAATACACTAGCAGCAAAAGGAAGATTAGGGAGAATGTGAACCTGCTGATGAACAAGAAGGATATCCTAGGGAAGAAGGATGCAGAGAAGGTAGAACTACTGAATGCCTTCTTTGCCTCAGTCTGCACTGCAAAGGCCAGCCCTCAGGAAGCCCAGTCCTTAGAGGATAGTAGAATAGTCTGGAGAACAGAAGACTTTCCCTTGGTGGACGAGGATGAGGTTAGAGATCTGTTGGCCTAGAATAACACCCATAAATCTATGGGACCTGGCTGATATTATTGCCCACCTCCATCCCTGGAAAGGTAATGGAACAACTCATACTGGATGCCATCTCAAAATACATGAAGGAAAAGATGGTTATCAGAGGGAGTCAACATGGATTCACCAAGGGAAAATCCCGTCTCACAAATCTGAGAGCCTTCTATGAGAGTATGTATGGCTGGCTAGATGAGGAGAGAGCAGTGGATGCCATCTACCTCAGCAAGGCTTTTGACACTGTCTCCCATAATATCCTCATCAGAAAGCTCAGGCAATGTGGCTTGGATGAGTGAATAATGAGATGGATTGAGAACTAGCTGAATGTCAGAGCCCAGACGGTGGTGATCAATAGCTCAGAATCGAGTTGGAGGCCTGTGGCCAGTGGAGTTCCGCAGGGATCGATTCTGGGACCAGTTTTGTTCAACATCTTCATCAGCAACTTGGATGAGGGGACAGAGTGTACCCTCAGCAAGTTGGCTGATGACACCAAACTGGGAGGACTGGCTGATTCCCCAGAAGGCTGTGCTGCCATTCAGCAAGATCTCAACCGGCTTGTGAGTTGGGCAGAGAGGAATCTCATGAGGTTCAACAAGGGCAAGTGCAGAGTCCTGCACCTGGGGAGGAACAACTCCATGCACCAGTACAGGCTGGGGGTTGACCTGCTGAATAGCTCTGCAGAGAAAGACCTGGAAGCCCTAGTTGATAATAAGCTAAACATGAGCCAGCAATGTGCCCTTGTGACCAAGAAGGCCAATGGCATCCTGGGATGCATCAAGAAGAGTGTGGCCAGCAGGTCAAGGGGAGTTCTTCTTCCCCTCTACTCTGCCCTGATGAGGTCTCATCTGGAGTCCTGTGTCCAGTTCTGGGCTCCCCAGCTCAAGAGGGACAGAGAACGTCTTGAGAGAGTCCAGCGCAGGGTCACCAAGATGATCAGAGGACTGGAGCATCTTTCTTGTGAGGAAGGGCTGTAGGAATTGGGGCTGTTTAGCCTGGAGAAGAGGAGACTGAGGAGGGACCTCATTAATACTTAACTATTTAAAAAATGTATGTCAAGGTGATGGGGCAGCATTTTTTTTCATTGGTGTCCAGTGAAATGTCTAGGGGTAATGAACAGAAGCTGGAACACAAGAAATTTGACTTAAATAAAAACTTCATTAGTGTAGGGATGATGGAGCACTGGCACAGGCTGCCCAGAGTGGTTGTTGAGTCTCCTTTGCTGGAGGTTTTCAAAATGCACCTGGAGATGTTCTTGTGTGACCTGATCTAGACAGACATGCTTTAGCAGTTGGATTGGACTATATGATATTTAGAGGTTCTTTACAGCCCTTACTATTGTGTGATTCTGTGTGATATTCTGTAAGAGACTTTACTAGAAAATAAAAGCTTTTACACACTCCAAAATCTCCCAGGCTTCACTTGCACAGTTCCACAGACATAGCTCACTGTCTTCAAGAAAACTCATTCACCAATAACTCAGCTTTCCTCTTTTTACATACCACACACAAGCAGTGTGGCCAGGATGATCAGTTGCACAGTATAATGAAATAATCTAATATACTAGTGGCCGCAACCTCAAAGATGAGAGTAGTTTATAAGCTTTCTGCATCATTTAATTCAGCAGAAGTTACTAAAAGTCAGAATCTGTGAGAAGGTGAGGAGACAGAATAATAACATTATCTAAATACCCTGTTGACTGCAAATTGTTTCTTCACCTTCACTCATAAGAACACTGTAGCTTGGATAAAGGTGAAAAATTCATCTTTGGGTGTTTACTTTCATGATTAAATTCATCCATAAAATGCCTACTGGTGCATAGCTTATTTCTCAGTGATTTGGCTAATGTAGAGGCAATCTGTACACCTAGCCACATTAAAAAGAACAATTTATCTGTTTAGTTTCTGGCTTTATTGCAGTTGGTCTCACCAAAGGTATTCTCCATTCTCATGACACCTCCTGTAGAAGGATGACTTCTGAAATATTAATGATGCTCATATTTAAAGTTGTTAAACAACATCTCTCCTAACAGGCAATAACTGTCTGCTTTCCTGAAACTCAGCAGTGAGAAAGGAATCTGCCTGGAGTAATGAATCTCAAGCAGGGCACAGTTTTGTACACCTGTGAAGCCCTTGGACTAGAGCAGTTCTTCCTAGGGCAGGTTGTTCTCTTGTGTTAAAACAACAGCCCACCTGAGCCTTTTTTTCTCTTCAACAGCTTTTCTGTGTTTCAGATGGATTCAGTAGCTGTCTGAATATAACAGAGAGGTCTTTTCAGACATCTTGGAGCATGGAGTTCATGTTTCTTCAGGACGTAGTGACAAAACATTTTTTCTACATAAAAAGCTCACTTGTACTAGGACTTGGAAACAGCCTTGTAGTTAATGTGGATACAGGGTCCAGCTGTCTGTTTAGAAAAACACATCTAAGGGCTATCTGTCAAGATTTTGTACAAAACAGGTAAAAATTTTTCTTACTGACTGAGGTTGGTATCTCTCCTTGTATCAGAGAAAATATATGAGAATGGAAAACTGAGAGTGATCCAGATTCTTGCAATCAATGTCTTCAGGACTTCGATACTAGAGGCTGTAGTCAAGCACATGCTCTTAATAATCAGTGATGGATATTCTCCATTTTGGCCCCTACATGACCCTGTGGGAGTGAGTTTCTGCAGTTTAATTAGGCACTTTAGAGAGTCTCTACATGGAGGAAATGTTTTGATTTGGTTTAAACACATGGCCTGATAATATCAACTCTTCTTGTTTGAGAAATACTTCATGAATAGTCTCTTTTCACCTTCTTCACCTCATTCACAGAGATATTCATACAACTATTACAGCCTCCTTGACATACTGTCCTCTTTCCTTCAAATGGAAGAGTTTTGGTTTTGTAGTGTTTCTTTGGGTTGTATTTTTTTTTTTGTCTATCATCACATATGACTGCTTTAGAGAAACCTTTCACTGTAGGAAATCCACAGAATGACATTTTGTCTAGGGAAGATGTGTTATCCACCCCTTGTGAAATGGGAACACCATTTCTACTATCCCTAGTTATAGCTAGATGTATGTAATTGCACATGGCTTTGAAGTTGTGGGTGCCACTGGAGGCATCATTTCTATATTTTCCCCTTGATCCCTTTTTCCAGCTGACTATCAAGCCAATATTTTCGTAGAGCTGACCATAGCGATTCTCATCTCTCCTGAAGTTGTAATTGCTCATTTAGGCTTCATAATTTTGCAAGTGAAGTTATTTTTCTCAGGCACATCACTTCATATTTATCAATACAGAATTTTGCTAACCATTTTATTACTCATGAATTAAGTCTTACTTTAATTCCTCACAGCCAGGTTTAATTTTTATTACCCTATCTGATTTTATAACACAAAGAAATATTTGTCACTAGCTGCCCATGTTTTCAGATCTCTCAGGTTGATATTGCAAAGCACTTATCTTACTATATGTCACTGTAGCTTCCCACCTGTGACGTTGTCCACTGTGAGGCTTGCTACTAGTCCTAATCTTCTTTCTCTACCTTCTAACCAGTTATTAATCAATGTCAAATTAGCTTCTTAAGAAACTTTGATGAGAAACCTTGCCAGATGCTCTTTAAAAATACAAGAATATAACTTGACAAGATTATACCTCTCTTACAGTCATTGATTCCTCTAAAGAGATTCGACAGGTTTGCGCAGCATGACTTCCCTTTCACAAAGCCATATGGGCTCTTCTGCCATACAGAATAAATTTTCTGTGCTTTCTCTAATTCCTTTATTTCAGTCTACTGATTTGCCCAGGACAGCTGTCAGATATACTGTACAAGTAATAATAACAAGTGTAATAGTAGTAGTATTTTTCAGCTATAGTTTCTCAAGTCAGACAGCACTCATTACAGATTAAGAAAGTGGAGGACAAAAAAGTTTAAGGAATTACAAGGTTGTGTAGAAAGTAACTGATGGGAGTGGATGTGGAAGCAAAGCTCCATTGTTCCCTGTCTTGATCCTGGACTTCGTTGTGTGTCATGGTTTAGCAAGGAGCAGCTTTTGCTTGATAACAGAGGGAGAAGGTTGCTGTGAAGACCCGGTAAAGAGTTTGTGGACTCTCCCTCGGCTCCTGGGTTCACACCCACCTCCAACCCAGCTGGGCCAATCTGGCGCCTCTGCAATAACTATTTAGGGAAGGGAAATTGAAGTGCTTGTAGGAGATGTAAGAGTGATGCAAGATGGAGGTGACCATGCAGACCCTACAGTCAGAGAAGGAGGAAGGAAGGAGAAGCACCAGACCAGAGACCTCTCTGCAAGCCCTGACGAGAATGCAGGGTGTACCCCTGCAACCCATGCAGGGCCATGGCAGGACTGAGAGCCACCAGTAGCTCTGTGTGAGTGCACCTGGATGGGCAAGGGACTGTGTGGGGAGGTGGTCATGGCACAGGCTGTGCTGGAGAACCTGTGCGCCACAGAGCAGCCCCACACGAGAGGCAGAAAGGAGCTGCAGCCTGTTGGATAAATGCATGTCAGAGCAGCCCGTGCAGGGCTGCTGTGTGTGTGAGGTACCCCACAGACTTACAGGGAGAACTGATGTGGAGCCCATCTGTCCTGAGGAGGGACAAATGGCAGAAGCTATCAGGAATAGACTGACTGAAACCCCCACTCTCTGCCCCCCTGGGCTGTTCATGGAGGGAGGAGGTAAAAACACCAGGATTAGGACTCTGAGCCTGGGAAGAGGGGAGGAGTGGGGAGAAGGTGTTTTTAAAGGACTGGTAGGACTCTTCATTGTTGTACCACTCTGTATTGTTTTATTTTGGTTATGTTTTGGGTTTTATGGTTATGTTTTAGTTGGTATTGCATTAAATTCTTTTCTGTTTTCTGCCCCAAACTGAGTAGCCTAATCTGTTTTGTCCTGGACCTTAAGTGGCAATTAAACTCTCCCTGCCCTTTGGCAATTCTCAGGTCTTCCCTACTTGAGGCTAATCATGGTCTTTTGTTCCCTGATGGACCTAAACCATGACATTGTGCTATGAAGGAAGAGAGACCTCAGCCTTTTAGAGCTACTACTGTGGACTTTGGTAACACTCCTAATGAAAATGTGCTGGCACCTGGTATGAGAGCAGTGCCTACCACTTTTTTGCTTTTCTTTTAGATATTCACAGAGTCACAGAACGGCTGAAGTGAGAAGGGACTTCTAGAAGTCATCTGCTCCAACCACCCCCACTCAAGCATGGCCAACCAGAGCTGGTTGCCCAGGGCTGTGTTCAGGCAGCTTTTGAAGGTCTCCAAGGCTGGAGACTCCACAATGCTCAGTGCTTTTTTTTCTGCCAGTCACATATTTCCCTGGAAAACACTATGCAGCACAGGGTCTCCTCCCATAAAATGATTTTTTTTTTTGGTCCAGGCATTGATTTAATGTGTGACTTCTGGGTCATTTCTGTTGTTTCCACTATCTAACTTCAAAAAACTAAGTTTAACTGCTTGTCATGGTTTTATGTGGAGCCATTTCTGGTAATGGGGAAGAAGTTGTAAAGAAGTCTCCTTGTAAGAAGTTACTTGAAACTCTCCTCAGCTCTGAGCCAGATCCACTTCTGGGGCTGAGCCAGTTGGGCTTCTGCACAATCAGTTTTTAAGAAGAAGAACCCAGAAAAGGAGAGTTCTTCCTGTTTTATTTTGTTCTGTCCTTCTTTTCTAGTTGGTGGTGGTACAAGGAGTTGGAAGAGGACAGAAGCAACTATGCAGACTCCAAGGTCGGTGATGGAAGAGAGAAGGAGGTGTGCTGGAGCAGAGACTCCCCTGCATTCTGTGGAGAGGACTGGTGAAGCTGAGATTTGTTTCCACTTCATAAAAGACCCCACACCAGTGTCTATGCACAGAGGAAGCTGTGTCCCATGGGAGAGACCGCATACTCACAGAAGCTGTAACTATTGGGAAGAACCCACACCAGAGAAGTTCGTTAAGGGCTGTGTGGGAGCAGAGGAAGAATGCAAGGAGTCATCCTCCTCTGAGAAGACAGAAGTGGCAGAGCCCATCTGTGAGAGACTGACCACATCCCTCATTGCCTGCCCCCCTGAGCCATTGAGAGGGGAGGAGGTAGAGATATTCAGAGCAGTGAGCTGGGCCTGGGAAGAAAGGAGGAATGGGGGAGAGAGATCTTAAAAGTACTGGTTGTAATTTTCTCATCATCCTACTCTCTTTTTGTGTTTTGTTCTGTTCTATTTCCTGTAGGTATTAGAATAAACTTTCCTACTTTCCTTTCTAAGTTGAGTAGTGGAGTCTGTTTTGCCTGGAACTGTAATTGGCAGCTAGCCATCCTTGCACTTGTCTCGATCCATAACATCCTTCATTATCTTTTTTCCTCCCATTTTGCTGGGGCCTCCGCCATCCTAAGGAGGGTGGGGGTGAATGGGGACAGTGAGTAAGAGATTGTTGTGGTGATTCATTGCTGGCTACACAAAGCCACAATATTGTTCTATATTTTTGTCCTGAATGTCTCTTCCTACTACCAGGTGTGTTGACATTTCACTCATTTATAATTGTAACTAATATATGAGTGATATATTTATACATGAAGGTGACATGAATTTTTGTGTGAAGAAGTTTAGGAAAGTATGTCACCAAAACCAGAAAGCTGCAAATAGACATTGACAAATTAATTCCTGCAAATCCACTACTACTATGATATTATATATTCATGTTATATCAAAGTTCATGGTAAAACTGGAACTAATGTGCAGTTTTAGAATATTTTACTGAAATTTCTCATATCTCGTTGTCTAGTTAACTTATCATGAGTTCAAATGTGTAAAGTCTGAGAAGAAGAGAACAAATATGTTTTAGAGTTATCTTCTATAAAACAACAACAATCAGTTTTCCATGGACTTCGGTGATTTGAGACCTGGAAAATCTAATGTATATATCATTAGAAATACAGGAACCTTCCTTTATTTCTTCTATGCTAACCAGAAGAATAAATGTTATGAAAATTTCAGATGGAAATTGAGAGACAACTGAATACCGTGTGCCCTAAAATCAAGACTGTGAGTTTTTAAAGATTATTGAAAGTTTTTCCTATAAAAAGTCCTTCTTGTACCTTTTTTAACTATCTCTTTTGACTTCACATAGTTTAAACTGAAACAATTAAGTAATCTTTTCCAGTTTCTTCATTTTTTTTTAATCTCAGCTATTGATACGAGGAAAGAACAACAGCTTTTATCAGGTTTTGTTTTGATTCTCTGAACAACAGAAAGAAAATAAAATATCCAAAACCTTTTTATTGAGAAAGAAAGAAATAAAGAAAATTATATCTGTCTACATAAATACGTGCCTAATATACATACACATCCAAGTGCACTATTCTCATTATAAACTAAATTTTTGTTTTGTTTCCACCTCAGGTGTAGAGTTGGAAAATTTCCACCAAATGATTCTCAAGTCAACTCTTCGCAGGGGTAACTGCTCAGGAGCCCTTGAGGGGATAAGCAGGTCCCCCAGAAAGAACTGCTTTCCACCCCAGTCATGATGGCCTGAGTTGGTAGGACAGAGATGCAAAAGAAGTACAGAAGAACAAGAGACATATCCAAGAAAGGATGTCTCTTGAATGTAAATCTACCATGCATCTGTGAGTTCAGGTTCTTGTCTTCCAGTTCTCAGTCTACTCTGGAAAACTGCACATAACAGAATCTTGACCAAGGACACCTTCTGTACTATATTTAAGATGCTTTTTGACTTGGCTGTTAAAATCAATTTGATGACATGCATAACTTCAGCAATTTAGTATTAATCTATTTACTTCTCTAGTTCTCCATGTCCTCACCTTTGAAGCAATGGAAAAATTCCTACAGACTTCTGTGTCAGGATTTAAACCCTTAAACTCTCAGTATTCTGTGAGGTTTCCTCTCACATCAAAACGTAATGAAAAATCAATCAGAAGAGTGGAAAATACCTCAAAGGAAGTATGCACAGAACCCCATAGGAAAAAAGTGTGTTATAAATGTAAATGCTCAATTTGATTTACTTTCTTCTTTGATATTAGAAATACACTGTAACTGAAAACAGCCATTAGCATTTTCAAATATGGAAAAAAACAACATTATTGGTCTCCTTTTCCTTGGCCTACTAGTATACAGTGCATCAAGGATTTCTGCTAGTTATACAGTTAGGGATTCACGGGTTGGACTAGATGATCTCTAAAGATCCCTTCCAAGCCCTACCATTCTATGATTCTATGGTTCTATGAGACAGAGTATAAAAAGCCATTATGTTGGTTTGTTTTTCATTCTCCTAAAGATACAGGGCTTAATTTAGAAGGCCAAGTATCCACTAGATTGAAAGAAAAGCTGTAACATAAATTTCAGAGGTCAGCTTCCTCTACCTAGGGACTTTATTAAAGTACTTAAATATAGAAGATATCCTAGTTAATTTGCATCGTTGGGACATGTTCTTGTGGCTTTTAATAAAGGCTGTGGCATGCGTCACTAGCACTGGAAGAGGTAAGGTACACAGCAAGTTATCCATAAAACAGACTCTGTGGAGATGGAAAGTATGATGGAAGAGATTCCTATCATCACATAAACAGAAAACCTTACCAGAAAGTCAGTAAAACAGTGCACTGCACTGAATAGACATACACTTTTCCTATTTTCACAAAAAAAACCCCCCAAACCCTAGAGAAAATGGAGAGTCTTGTGTGCAAACAGTACTCTCTCTACCACAGGAAAGCACTTTAGAACTAAGGTGTTACAGGAAAGCACAGAACAAGAGAACATCTCTCTTCTTTGAAATGCGATCCTGTCAGAAAAAAATCACAGACGTGTGTGCAGTTAGTCCAGCAAGATGCATGGGAGGGACTATGTATGCTGTTCATGGATCCATGATTGAGAGAAAACACCTGCTTAAAGTCACATTGGCAAAGGGGTGGATAAATTCTGTATGGGAATTAGCAGTCTGCAGCTCTCCTGCTCTGAAACATCCTTGTAACAGCAAAAACCTGACTGGCTTTTAGGTGCAATTTGACTGAGTTAAAGGGAAGTTATTTGATGGGACTAGTGGATACGGATGGTCTCCTTCACAACAGTGTTCAAAACAAAGGGCTTTCAAAACTGCATGGGCTTCATTGAATGACTAAGTTGCCCCCATGCCTCTTCTGAAATGCCATGTCTCAAATCCATGTTGTGCCACAAGTCAAATCCTACTGCAGTGAACATTGCTAATTTAAATTACTTTCTAACTCATTTCATTGTTTTTAATTTTATATGCTCAGAGATAATCTTTATTGCAAAATCTAATAGCTGTTGGAAGTCTATGATCTGGGATAATATGTCCATTGTGCATGAAAGCTCATGTTTATCTATAAAAAGCTATTGCATTTGGTGAAAAATAATAATAATTTTAAAACTACTCCAATTTATTAGTATTTCCCAAAGATGCTTATATCCTCCAGTAATTCAAAACTGTCAAATATCTTTACTGTCAAATCAACTTTACTGATTCATTGCCATAATTCCCAGTTTCCTCAAAAAACATAGTATATGACTCTTATTAAAGGTATTGACTATATCAAAGGGAAAAATATCACTTATATTAATAATATATTTCATTTCAAAGTTTCACAACTTGCCAAAAATCTTTCTTCACTTCTCTAAATAAAAAGGAT
The DNA here is from genome assembly GCF_028858725.1 of Colius striatus. Lineage (NCBI taxonomy): Eukaryota > Metazoa > Chordata > Aves > Coliiformes > Coliidae > Colius > Colius striatus. Next base: position 80,515,492 of record NC_084759.1, read on the forward strand.
TATCTAAATTTCATGGCATAGTTATGCAACACACAACATGTTAGGAATAGCTAACATTGTTGGGAGGGGCAATGTAATGGTGAACACAGATATCTGTTGATGAAAGCCTCTGCAACATTTCTAAGATACCAGAGGTCCTCTTGAACAGGAGCTAGTTTATGCGTATAATTTGATTAAATCCTTGAGGATTTAATTGAATCCTTTCAATTAAAATCTTTGAGAAACTCCATTAATAAAGGGAGAAAAGGTAGTGGTAAGGCAAATAGAATAAACTCTTTCAGTGAGGAGATCCTTGTTCTTGTGAGTAACTCAGTGCTATTGTAATACAAAGAACTAAGAACAATGACAATAAAAATAAAGTAAAACAATATGAGAAACTTAAAATGTGTAAATAGGAAAGGAGATTTAGTCTGGCTGAACAGCAGCCTATGTTCAACTCCACAGGTTCAGCAAGACTTAAGTTTTCAGATACATTGAATTTTCTCTTATTGAGACATACATGCCTCATACAGCCTCATACATGTTGAGAGAGTGGGATTGTTCAGCCTGGAGAAGAGAAGATTGAAGAGACAGTGTAGCAGCCATCCAGGACACAAAGAGGCCCTACAAGAAAGTTGGAGAGGGACTTTTTCAAGGGTATGTAGTGATAAGACAAGGAGCAATGGCTTCAAACTGAGAGGAGATTTAGATTAGATGTAAGGAAAAAGTTCTTCCCAGTGAGGGTAGTGTGGCACTGGAATATGTTACCCAGAGAGGTTCCTGGAAGTGCCCAAGGACAGGTGGATAGGGCTTTGAGAAATCTAGTCTACTGGAAGATGTCCCTGCCCATGGCAGGTAGGTTGAAACTAGATGAACTTTCAGATCCCTTCCCACTCAAATAATTCTTTAATTCTATGATTCAATGATTCTATGACACTGAGAACTTTGTAAATAGACCAATGACTGTGCATGGCTGCACCACAGGCTTCTCATACATGGAAGAAAATTTTGCTTTTGAAGAAGGGCTGGGCAGAAGGAAACACACAGACACACAGTCATGTGCATATATTTGTATGTACGTAAATACATATATATCCGCATGCATGTATAGTCTGGTAATATTTGATATGGACAGGCAGGATCAATGGACTGAAGCTGATTGCATGAGGTTCAACAAGGTAAAGTTCCAGGTGAGGGTCTGGAGCACTAGTCTTATGAGAAGCAGCTGAGTGAGCTGGGATTGTTTAGTCTGGAGGAAAGGAGGCTGAGGGGAGACATGATCACTCTCTTCATCTACTTGAAAAGTAGTCACCATCCCTGAAGATACTCAAAAGACATATAGATGAGGTGCTCAGGGACATGGTTTAGTGGTGACCTCGTCAGTGTTAGGTGAGTGGTTGGACACTTAAATGTCTTTTCCAACAAAATCAATTATATGATTCCATAATTCTATAATATATACAGCCTGCCATAGCCTGAGAAACATGACTCTATGGTGAGAAAAATCAAAAGCTTGTTTTCAGAACTGCTTGCTGCCTGGAAATAGGAACATGTGAAATTGGGTAGTTATCATTAGCAAGGTCTCTGAACCATCCTGCAAAACATAAACTAAATTGTTTTGAGTTCTGGCTTATGGATACCCATTGCCAAGATAAGGAGGTTTTGTGGCCCCATTGCTGATTTCCGGTTACACCCCAAATTGCTCATCTCCACAGAGTTCTCCTGTCATGGTAGGTATCATGTGAAGAAGTTGATAACTTCATTCAGTTGCAAAATCTTTTTTTCCTTCTTTCTGTAGAGAATATATGAAGCCTTTTTGGTTTCTATCAGTGGCTCGTTGGTGTTGTTGGAGACTAATAATCGCTCTCAAGTAGACAGAATTTTTCTTCCTTTGATATAACCTGTAGCCTTACTTTTCAAAGCTACTGGTGTGACTTTTGTTTTAAAGTAGGTAAACTAAATAGAATTAGAATTTGTTTCCTGATCAAACTGAAAGCAAACAAGAGCTTAAAAAAAATAATTTAAGATTTTTTTTCTTCAATGAGACCCAGCTTGGTTGTTAAAATTTACAAGATTTGGCTGGACAAAACAAATCTTCATTCATCCTCAGATTTCTAAGGTGGAGTGTACATGAGAAAAGTTCTAACTTTCCCTGCTAATGGACACAGAGGTATAAAACGGCTTATTCACTCTATGTCTTCAAAATATCTGTACTTCAAGAAAAGTCTCCATGTAAATTATTTATGGGAGGATAATTAAAATTGCAGTTCTTCCCTTTTATGAAAATATAGACAGATATCAATTTTAAAATAAAAGTTATGTGTAAATAGGCATAGCATTCAATGAAGTGGTGGGTGCACATTGTAAATGAAATGGAATGCAAACTGTTCTGCACACTGAGTACCTAGCCCTGAAATCCCTTTCAGCCTTCCTAAATAAGAAATAGAGCATTCAATGGGGAGTGCAGTCATTTTAAAAGTAGGATTTAATGCAAGGCTTTCAAGCAATTGGGTTTTTGAAACTGTATCTTGAATATTCAAAGGCATTTTTCTCTGCAGAGCAGCTTTTCAAAGGATTGGTATGCTAGACACATTTCATGTCAGCCTTATCTTTATTTAAACAAATTCCCAGACTTGGTGCTCAGAAGTATCAAACTAAAATCTTCTGAGCTCAGCCATGCCACAAAAAGAGCTGTTTGTACATACAAATAGCAGCAACTGTCGTAAGTACAACAGGAAACATACCCCGCTGGTAAATATATTCAACTATAAAGAACAAATTTTTGGCTAAGGGGGTCTACATCTAGAAATACTTTATCCAGAAGAGTAGAGTTTTATTAACACTAACTAAAGAAATAAATCCTGTAAAGAAAATAATTTTGATAGAGTGCTTATTTTTTAATTAAAAAAATACACAACAATTTTTAATATAATTAGATCCTGCTCAGCAATATGGCCACTGATTAATAAGCTACACACTGGTGTGATAAGAAGCCATAGAACAACTTTTGGAGCATTATTTCCTGTGACCTACTCTAGGTGGTACTGCTCTGGCAGGGGGGTTGGACTAGATGATCTTTCGAGGTCCCTTCCAACCCTTAAGATTCTGTGATTCTGTGATTTGACAACACCTTGAAATTATGTAGTTTCAAGGGAAATTATATAGGTGCTTAGCTCTAGACTTGTTTGGTTAAAAGCTGAAGAAAAAAATATTGCACACGCACTGATCAACACTGTAAGAATGATCAGAGAGCTTAAACTCAAATCTTAGCTAGAACATCATCTACTATTTCAATGTAAACTTAAAATAATTAGTTTTCAAAATATATTTTATATTTTAAAGACAACAAAAATCAGATTCCATTCCAAGACTTCTTTTAACCATCATACCATCAATAGGAAATAGCACAACTAACAGCAATTGATACAGAATTGCTTGAATTCTAGATTTTGTGTTCCACAGTGACTAAAAAATAAAGACTGTGGACCAAAACCTGATATTAGTGGAAAAACTCACATTGGTTTCAGTGGATTTTGCAACTGCCTCCTAGTAAGTTTTGTTCTTGTGATTGTCTATCAGTGGCACTGGTTGGACCTTGTATTCCTGTATGTGGAGAAATCCTGAATCACACAGTTGTCCTTACCTATATCCACTTTCTATAGAGAAGGGAAAAGGGAAGAATAAAAGGCAATGCGATGCAAATTGACTGAATGTACAATTAAATGCTCACATTCAGACAGTGGTTACCAATAGTAGATCTGTAGATCAGTGATATACTGACTCCATAACCATATATAACCATAGTGGAATACAGCATGTATTTAGTCGGTTCTCATCGACTGATCTGCAAGACAGCTTGAGAGTTAAAAGCAATTTGCCCGTCAAAGATGATGGACTTAACACATGGAAATATATTTGAAGTTTACCAACTTAGACTTAACAACAGATACTTTACCTATGTGTCTCTTTACTACTTTTCTGGATGAAAGTGGTGAGATACATCTGGAAAGTTCACGTGAAACCACCCAGTGTGTGAACTCATCAGGGACCAAGTCTGACAAGGTAGTTCAGGGCATTTAAAGAAAGAAGAATGTATAGGGAGAGTAAAGCTACCCAGGGCTACCCAGGTCTTATTGCAAATGATGCTTTGATGATGGCAATGAACCCACAAAAAAAGGCAATTTATTTTAGCTTTGGAGTGTTTTATCACCAAGTCCTATTTCATCTTTTTTCTGCAATTGTCAGGTTAAGACCTTTATGTACCCTGGAGAAAGCTGTCCTTCTTTCTCTGACAGAAACAATTGGTTTATATCTCATAGTAGCTGTGTAAAGAGCAAATTATTATGATATTTAATCAGATGTCAGTGGCTTTTATGCTATGAAGATTTTCCTGGAAATGCTGGATGAGCTGTTTCATGCTTTCTAGGAAGAAAACTATGCAAGAGACATAAGAATGAAAGCATACAAAATAGGGTTTTTTCAGATTCAAATGTCAATATTCAGTTGTTTACTTAATTTCAACCAAAATAAAGACTTCACTGTGCTGTGTTATACAGTAGCTGGCAAGTAAGAACCTTTGATTAAAAGAGCTAAGTAGGATGATCATTGTTCTTGTTGGGGACTTCAACTTCCTAGGTATCTGCTGGAAATACAACACAACAGAGAGGGAGCAAACCAGGAGGTTCCTGGAATGTGTGGAGGATAACTTCTTCACACAGCTGGTAAGTGAAAGGATGAGGGAGGGTGCCCTGCTGAAATTTTTGTTTGTGAACAGAGAAGGTCTTGTGGAGGATGTGGCAGTTGGAGGCTGTTTGGGGAACAGTGACCATGAAATTATTAAGTTCTCCATTCACAGAGAAATTAGGAGGTGGGGCAGCAAAACTGACACTTTTGACTTTTGAAGGGCAGACTTTGACTTGTTTAGGAGGTTACCTGATAGAATCCCTTGGGAATCAGTTTTGAAGGGTATAGGAGTCCAGGAAGGCTGGACACTTTAAGAAGGAAATTTTAAAGGCCCAGGAACAGGTTATCCCTACGTTCTGTAAGACAAGATGGAGGCAAAGAAGACCAGCCTGATTGAAAAGGGAGATTTGGCTTAAAATCAGGGAAAAAAGTGAGTTTATGACCTTGGGAAGAAGGGGCAGACCACTCGCAGTAAGTACAAGAATGCTGTTAGGATATATAGGGAGATAATTAGAAGGTCAAAAGCCCAGATAGAAGTCAAACTGGCTTTAGAGGTAAAGGGTAATAAGAAAAGTTTCTATAAATACATTGACAATAAAAGAAAGACCAGGGAGAGCATCTATCCCCTATTAGATCCAGAAGGAAATTTGGTAATAAAAGATGTGGCTGAGCCACTTCATGCCTTCCTTGCCTCAGTCTTTAGTGATAGCAGCTTTTCCACTGGGGAAAGTCAGCCCCCTAAGCCAAGAGACAAGGAGGAGGAACAAAATGTCCCCCCCTAAAATTCAGAAGGAGATGGTCAGTGACCTCCTGCTCCACACTGATATGCACAAATCTATGGGACAGGATGAGGTACGTCCTAGAGTGCTGAGGGAACTGGCAGAGGTCCTCACCAAGCCACTGTCCATCATTTATCAGCAGTCCTGGCTGACTGAGGAGGTCCCATCTGATTGGAAGTCAGCCAATATAACACCTATATATAAGAAGGGACCAAAGGATGATCTGGGAAATTACAGGCCTGTCAGTTTGACTTCAGTGCCCAGGAAGCTGAGGGAGCAGATCATCCTAAGTTCTATTATGCGGCACATACAGGACAACCAGGTGATCAGGCCCAGTCAGAATGGGTTTATGAAGGGCGGGTCCTGTTTAACAAACCTAATCTCCTTCTATGACTGGGTGATGTGCTTGTTGAATGAAGGAGAGGCTGTGGATGTTTCCTCCCTTGGCTTTAGTAAGGAATTTAACTATTTCCCACAGCGTTCTTGGCTTGGATGAGCATACACTTTCCTGGGTGAAAAACTGGTTAGATGATCAGGTCCAAAGAGTTATGGTCAATGGAGTTAAATCCAGTAGGCAGCCAGTCATGAGTGGTGTCCCCCAGGGCTCAGTACTGGAGCCACTTCTGTTTACCGTCTTTATTAATGATCTGGATGAGGGGATAGAGTGCACCCTTGGTAAGTTTGCAGATGACATCAAGCTGAGTGGAAGGGTTGATCTGCTTGAGGGTAGGGAAGCTTTACAGAGAGATCTAGATAGGCTGGATCACAGGGCCAATGCCATGAATTTCAATAAGATCAAATGCCAGGTCATGCACTCAGGCCACAACAATGCCCAGCAGTGCTACAGGCCTGGGGAGGAGTGGCTGGGAAGCTGCCAGGCAGAGAGGGACTTGGGAGTGTTGATTGACAGCAGCTGAACAGGAGCCAGTATTGTACCCAGGTGGCCAAGAAGGCCAATGGCATCCTGGTCTGTATCAGGAACAGTGTTGTCAGCAGGAGTAGGGAGGTGATCATTCCCCTGTACTCGCCTTTGGTGAGGCTGCATGTCAAATACCATGTCCAGTTTTGGGCCCCTCTCTACAAGAAGGACATTGAGGTGCTGGAGAGGATACAGATGTGGGATACCAAGCTAATAAAGGATTTGGAGCACATCTCACATGAGGAATGGCTGAGGGATCTGGGGCTGTTCAGCCTGGAGAAAAGAAGGCTCAGGGGAGACCTTATCACTATCTACAGCTACCTGAAAGGGTCAGTCTATTGTCCCTAGAAACAAACAATAGAACAAAAGGCAATGGCCTTAAGTTGCACCAGGGTAGGTTCAGCTGTAGGAATTTCTTTACTGAAAGGGTTGTCAGGCATTAGAACAGGCTGCCCAGGGAGATGGTGGAATCACTGTCCCTGGAGGTGTTTAAGAGACAGGTAGATGTTGTACCTAAGGAAATGGTCTAGTGGTTGATAGAGCTGGGACAAAGGCTGGACTTGATGATCTGAAAGGTTTCTTCCAGCCGAAATGATTCTGTGATTCTATGATGAAAAAAACAAACTTCAGTTTTCATCTTCTAATACAGAAAAAATGGAGTCATTACATGGAGTGACCAAAGCTGTGTAAGAAGTGCAGAATTTGAAAGGTGAAATTTGTGTCTTCACCTAGGATTTTAGTTGTGAGACCATCCTTTTTCTTTGAACTGAGAAGCTGAATGGTGCAAAATTAAGGAGTCTCTCCAAAATGCTTGTGTTTTGGTTTTTGTTTTTTAATTTGGCACAGACATCTTCTTCTTCTCAATAATAATAATAATAATAATAATAATAATAATAATAATAATAAATAACAAATTTGGCAAAAACTAATAAAATTACATCAATAAAAGTAAAATATTCAAAAAATTCAACAGCAAAGTTAAAATCAAGAAGCCTTTCCAAAAGTCATTGTTTAGACTGTTTCAGGCATATTGATTTGTCTACAGCTTGAGAATTTAAGTGAATATGTTAAAGTAGAAGTCTGTGGGGGGAAAAAAGCAGGTTTTTTTTCAAACCAACTAATAAAACATTCAGAATTATTTGATTAGTGTGTAGTTTTAGGAACACCTTAATTGTGATTAGTATGCTAGAAATAGAAGATACAGTCTTGTTTCCACAGAGGCCAGTGGGTAATTTTCCCATTGGCTTCAAAGGCAGCAGCACTGAGAAATAGATTATTGCAGAAGATGAAGGAAAGGAAGATATTGTTTTGCTAAAGTATAAGGTTTGTTTTGTGACAATGCCAAAGCCAACACCAATGCAAATGCTGCTACTATATTGATCTAAACTAAATCCCTTACAGCTTGATTCAAATATAACTTTAAAGTTAAAGAGCATATAGGTAAATTCTTCCAACACAGCAGAATCAATAGAGTCATCACAGATGATCTTCCTTCTTTGAATATCAACTACTTGAGACTACTTTTGTACTCTCTGCTATGGTCATGTTCCCCCCAGCAAACAAACACCAAAATAACAATAACAAAACCCAAAGGTCTACATTTCTTTGCATCACATTCTTCCTGACTCTGTTGTTCTATATTACGCAGCACGAGTCAAAAATCTTCAGCACTAGAGCTAACTATAGATCAGTGGATTTATAGGAGCAAAACCTGCAGCAATCCATAAAAAAAAAAAAAAAACAAACCTTTTCTGAGGTCCTAGACATGAAAGCCACGACATTTTAGTGAAATGCTCTAAGTCAGACTTAGCTGTCACGCCATAAACAAGAAAAATTAATGACTCGTCAGAGAAAGTCTATGATATATCTGTATGATCTCCTTTGCAGATCAGGTAAGAGCTGCAAAATGAGGCAGACCTTGCCCCATGTAGTTTATATGCTAAACTAAAATTCACACAACATATTAGTTAACAGGTAGGGAGATGAGGCACACGTATATTAAGAGTATTGTGCTACAACACTGCCATATGCATCCCCAAGTTTATTGTTCTCCCCATATACTCCTGTTGTAAGCTGGCAAAACCAGTCTTCTATCTCCTGAATAAAGAGCAGCTTTCCAAATAAAACAGATATTCAGCTGTACAGAAGGATGTTGTGTATTAGGAATTTTCTTATCAATTCAGAAAAGTGCCACTCAACCTATGTCTCATTCACGTGGACTTTTCCCCATTATTAATTAGAGTTGGAGAACTGCAAGCAGGCCAGAAGCATTTTTGTCTCTCTTTCACTGAAAAGAGAATCTTTCCTCTCTATGGACAGAGCATGTGAAAGGGAGAATTTTCAGATACAGCTTTATGAGCGTCTTTTTCTGACAAACGAGATTTAATTTGTGACTTGGTGCTTCTGGATCCCCAAGTTACAGCACATGTGACAGCTCTGTACAAGGCAACTTAGAGGGCAGAGACTCAGGAATGTGATGGCCCTCTTTCAACCACTCTGCACCTCAGCTCTGCTTTTTGTACATTCATTTCTACATAAGCAAAACTTAGACAGACTGGATAGCTAGAGAATGTTTCCTTTTCATATATAATGTTGGTGATCAAAGGAGTTGAACTTCCTGTTCTCAGCACTGGTGAGGCTGCACCTTGAATACTATGTTCAATTTTGGGCCCCTCACTACATGAAGGACAGTGGGGTGCTGGAGTGTGTCCAGAGACAGGCAATAAAGCAGCAGAGAAAACTGGAGTTGTTCAGCCTGGAGAAGAGGAAGCTGAGGGGAGACTTGATCACTCTCTACAACTACCTGAAAAGACATTGTGGTGATATGGGGGTAGGTCTTTTCTTCCAAAATAAGATGAAGTAGGACAAGAAGAAATTACATCAAGTTGTGCCTGGGGAGGTTTAGACTGGATATCATGAAAATTTTCTTCACCAAAAGGGTTGTCAAGCATTGGAATGGGCTGCCCGGGGAGGTGGTGGGCCCTGAAGGTTAAAAGATGGTAGATATGGTACTTAGAAACATGGAAGTTTTATATTAACAGTTGAACTTAATGATCTTAAAAGTCTTTTCCAAGTTAAATGATTCCATGATTCAATGTTTTAGCAGTTTTTAAGGTGTTTGTCTCATTTAAGTAATGTGTTGCATATGTGCCTGGACACATCTTCCCTATACATCTAGGTCTTCAAAAACAGTCTCTCGAGGAAGTTTGTTAGTTAGTCTGACTTCCCTTTTACATGAATGAGGTTTAACCAAAGAGGTTTCCATAATGTTCTCTTAAATTGTTTCCAATTTCCTCAAAACTAATGCTGCATTTGCTGCCAAGAAAAACAGACTCAGCTTTTCCAAATGTAAATACTCTGTATTAAGATCCCAATTTTTGTTCTACTTCTTTTGAAAGCCTCCAAATCTGTTGACAAAAAAACCCCTATATCAAGAATTTTATTTCTTTACTATAGAATGGTAAAGAATGGTAGAGGATGGTTAGAAAAGTAAAATCTATGTTTGAAATGTCCATTGAAGACATATGCAGCAGCACAGCACTTCTCTGTGTTACAATGGGGCATATAATTCAACACTAGCATATTCTGTTTTCTGCACAGCTGAAAGCAATTTCTAACATAGTTACTTTCTGACTTACACAATGGATATCATCAGAAAGGATGAAGGGTATTTTTATAAAACAGCCTTAACTCAAGATCACTAACTCAGTAACCTATCTCAGTAACTGAATCATTTATCTCATTTACAGTTACTCATTTTCACTTATTTGTTAAGTGAACTTAGCTCTCAGTTACTCATTACATTCACTCATTTTCAATATGATTTCACCAACTTCCTTTCTAACAAATGTGTCCCGACTGTGTTGGCAGCCCAAGATGGTGGTTCAGAAAGTGCTTCTGCTTGTCTTAAGAACACTTTTTCTCCGTAAATTCAATATTGCAGTTCATTTAGTCAGTACCTAGATAATTTTAAACCACCACCTTGATCAATATACTGTCCTTTTTATAGGCTTCTTAGTCAACCTTTTTTTTTTTTCCCACGAGATGTAAAACAATAGCTGGCTCTTCTCTCTGCTTTGTTTATTCTTAGTGTCAGTGCAGATAGGCTATATGTCAGCCTAAAGTGTCAGAGACACTTTAAAAGTACCCTAAACAGCCCACAAAGAAATGTTTTGCTGTAGATGCAATTTCCAAACTCCATTTCATCTTGTTAGAGTTGTGCCAACATTAATGCCCACTAACATTAATTGCCAATACAAGCTATTTTAAAATCTAGAAATAATCATGTTTCCAAACTGTATATACACAATAAATATGTAGGAGAACTAAATGTCTTAGATTTCAGATATATTTAGGGACTCTCAATCTACAGCCAGACAATACAAACCCACAAGATTTTAAGCTAACATGAGGGAAGTTGTACTATGCATAAACACCCCAGATGTTGCTAGAGAAAAGTGGGTTTCTCTCAGTGAAGACATAACACGTGCCACTATAAAGTCTAAGATATCTAGTGAGACTTTTGACTCATATGTTCAGCTGTTAGCCAGATCTTTGTCTTCAGACAGTTTTTGGCAGTTTTGTTTAGATGATTAGCAAGATTTAATAAGCTATGCACAATGCATTGTATTGTCTTCCATACAGTACGGTCCTTTCATACAGTGCACATACCAAGTGCTGGCTGCCTCCAGTGACTGCCAGCCTTCCAGGGAGGCTCATATTATTGGCAGACAAATCTTCAATGGGACAGGAAATTTTATGTGAGTTAAAGGAAGCTTCACAGCATGGTTTCCTCCTTTCTGTAGCCACACTGCATCACACTACCATTTTTTCAACACTAATTCTTTTTGCTTGATTGCTAGGAGGGCAAGATACATTTGCAAATGATATTAGCTTGAGGATGGCTATTTTTCTTGGGAATTTAGAACATCTTGATGATAAAAAATCTCTGCTGATTTTCTTCGCCAAGAAATAAGGCATGTTGCTCTGATTTCTGAAGAAGACAAAATTAAGCAGCTTAACTGTCTGACACACTACCAGTAACTTCAGAACATAATCTCCACTTGGTTAATTTACACAAATATTATACAGTTTACCAAGGATGAAATATCAAATCCTTATGAAGGGATTTATGTATTTATGTATTCAGTATAGTGCTTGCACTCTATCAGTTGCCTTTTTTTTTCTTTGACTAATTTAACGTCTCCAACTTTAGATTACTAACAAAATAATTTAAACAACTTTAGCTGTCTTCTGTTAGTTTGAGCAGCTTCAAACACAAGCTTTGCAGATGATGTGAATGGATAAGTATGAAACACTAATTCTTTTTTTTTCAAGCAGGTTTTTGACATTGATGAATGAGAAATAAGATTTTATTGTCCCAATTGGGATGGATAAGGTCACTCAGCCATTACTTATTACTACACTAATCTAAAGCCTCTTTTAAAAAGAACAGAAAAGAAGCTTGGTCCCAGCTATTGTAAAACACTTGGGACTACTTTCCTCTTTTACTGATACACAGAAGAGATAATATCCCTGTTATCTCCTTCCCTAGTTGAGATTAGATCTCAAGTGAGAACCATTCTTCTAGAAATGTTCTCAAGCCTATTTATTTGTTCCCAAACTTACATAAAGATACATTTGATGTCTGCTTTTTTTCTTCAGTTAGGTAGTAAGGTTTGGGATCTTTGAAGGCTAACTACTCATTCATATAATGACTTCCATAAAATTTCATATTTCCTAGTTCTAGAATTTCTGGTAAATCTCATAATTTTTTATTTATTGTACCATTTAGGCCTTGGTAGAGGGCAGGTACATGACAGAACTGAAGGAGCTGAGTTATATTTCCATCATGATAGAAAGAGCATGTCAAGAGGGAATGAGATAAGGAACATCTTTTAGCAAGATGTTACCCAGTCTGGACCTAGTTCTGGGTCCCCAGACCTTCCACTTATCATGAGTCCCACTTGGCACTGTCAGCTAGAAACAGTTTTTATGGCTAGACCCCTATCTTACCTTCAGCAGTAGTTCATCCACATAGTCATTTATGGCCTCCTATTTCTCCACTTCTCATGAGAGTCACCTCTGACATTCAAATACACCCTTTTCAGAAAGTTCAGCTGCCTGCTTTTTTTTTTTTTTAAATTTTTAATTGTCCACAAGCATGGGGACAATATAGAGATTGCTTTTCAGGCTTTTGCTGTCCACTTGGTTCTGAGTGAAATCAGGGGTGATGATTTAGCAAGTGTAGTCCCACGTGGTCCAGGCTTCTTTCTCTGTAAAACACACAAAAACCCTGAGACTGACTGAGATACTTTTGTGAATAATCCCTTGCTTTGTATGGCCAGGGAGGCTGGAAGCCAGAAGGGCTCAAGGGAGGCCACCATTTGAATTTGATCCCTTCATTGTCCTGTCCAAGCCACAATCTTTCGACCTTTAAGGCACATTATAAATCTCTGTCATTCATTTAGGCTTTTGCTCTGGAGCATTCATTGTGGAGAGAGTAGTGGACTCTGGTTTGAATGAAGTTATTCAACCTTCTTTAATTTTTCATGTGCATGAAACACATTGCATGAAAACATTTACACCCTGGCAGTACTATACAAACAAATTCTGAGAATCTAAAAGGTGAAAATGGATTTGATTTTTATCCTCATTTGCACAATTCAGAGCATCATGACTTGGTACAAAATTTAAAACTACTTAATTAGCATACAGGGTAGCATTGCTAATTTTTGCTGCAAGGGATATTTTCCTGCTTTTCTTTTTTTTTTTTTTGAGAGAGGTTCTCTCTGCAGTGGTAGTCAGGGAAAACATAGTACCACATGTGCTCTGTGTGTATGCTCTGTCTGAATGTTTTTTCCTCCTTTTGCTTGTGATGCCTAAAAAAACCCAGGTTACTTGTTCTGCACTTTGTACTTGTGTGACAGATTAAGGGTCATCCTGCAGCTGTGAATAGAGAGGGCAGATTTCACCTCACAAAGATAGAGCTCCCAGTTTACTGGGTCATTAAACAGTATCAGTTGATTTATGGGGCTAGGATTAGAGTGAGAATGGATGTTAGGATATGGTGGAGAGTCAATGGTTTGAAGTGAGGCCGTGTCAGAACATCCTGTAACTGTAACAGAAGTTAAATAAAGCGGACATCAGGATTTTTTTGTGTAATCATATCTGCAACATTCAATTCACTATCTATTTGACTGAGGCATCCTGAGGCACATACAGGATAACCAAGGGTTCAGACCCAGTCAACAAGGCAGGTTCTGTTTGACCAATATAATCTCCTTCCACAACAACATGATCTGCTTAGTGGATAAGAGAAAGGTTGTGGATGTGGTCTTCCTGGACTTCAATAAGGCCTTTTACACAGTCTCCCATAGTATCCTGGACAAATTGTCTGCCCATGGCTTAGATGGACCTACTCTGAGATGTCTGGAAAACTGGCTGCATGACTGTGCCCAGAGAGTCATAGTGAATGGGGTTAAATCTAGGTGGCAGATGGTTACTAGTGGTGTTTCCCAGGGCTCAGTGCTGGGGCATTTTTTGTTTAATATCTTTATCAATGATCTGTATGAGAGGGACAGATACACCCTCAATAAATTTGCTGATGACACCAAGCTGGGCAGGAGCATAGGCCTGTTTGAGGGCAGAAAGGCTCACCAGAGGGACCTGACAGGCTGGATTGATGGGCCAAGGCCAATTGCATGAGGTTCAATAAGGGCAATTGCAGGGTCCTGCACTTGGGCCACAACAACTCCATGCAACAACGAAGGCTTGGGACAGAGTGTCTGGAAAACTATCTGGCAGAAAAAGATCTGGGGGCGTTAACAGGCAGCTGTCTGAACATGAGCCAGATGCGTGTCCAGGTAGCCAAGAAGGCCAATATCATCTCGGCTTAAATCAGAAATAGTGTGACCAGCAGGGCCAAGGAAGCGTTTGTCTCCTTGATTAGGCTGCACCTCAAATACTATGTTTAGTTTTGGGCCCCTCACTACATTAAGGTGTTGGAGTGTGTCCAGAGATGGGCAATGAAGTTGATGAAGGGTCTAGAGAACAAGTCTTATGAGGAGCAGCTGAGGGAGCTGGGGATGTTTAGCCTAGAGAAGAGGAGGATGAGAGTAGATGTGATCACTCTTTACAACTACCTGAACAGAGGTTCTAGTGACATGAGAGTTGATCTCTTCTCTCCAGTAATGAATGATAGGACACAAGAAAATGTTTCAAGTTGTGCCAAGAGAGGTTTAGATTATACATTAGGGAGATCTTTTTCACTGAGAGGGTTATTAAGTATTGGAATGGGCTGGTCAAGGAGGTGTTGGAGTCACTATCCCTAGAGGTATTCAAAAGACGTATGGATGAGGTGCTGAAGAACATGATTTAGTTTAGTGATGGGCAGGGCAGTGTTAAGTTAGTGGTTAGACTTGGTCTTGAAGGTCTTTTTCAACTGTAATGATTCTGTGATTCTGTGATTCTGTGACTGGATTAGAATGTATGTTTGTTTATCCGACAGATTTACTTCATTATGGGACATCTCTGCCATGTTCTTACTACTGATCTTAGTCCATAGTATCCCACTGAAGACCACAGAGACAATTCTTAGGTGAAGGTATTGCTGAAGTAGGTAAAAAACAATCTGTCCCTGTACTGACAGATTAAAATTTTTAAGGACACAGTAAGCTGAGGCTGTTCATACTTTTTGTAGGTTCATGGAATAATCTAAATTTAATAAATGGGGCTACTGCAATGACTTTACAGGCAGTGCATCACTTCAGCGACACATTTGTAACACTAGGAGTTCATAGAAGGCATTATCAAGGAAACCAACCAGTGAGAAGTTTGAATAAGTCTAATCTTGAAGTAACAAAAGCATGAATAAACCATTTCAGGCTCTGGATCAGATACAACTGGCTGCAGAATGGTGATATTCTCTAAGTGCACTCAGCAACATTTGGATTGAATCCAGGAGACAAACCAAAACCCTAGGCAAATTACTATTAAAATACAGATAATATCAGAGGAAATAGCAAGGAAATAAAAAGACAAAAAGAAACAATTTAGTGCAAATGTAATTTATTTTAATTTTATCAACTTTTGTGCATATGATTTTTATTTTCTGGGAGTGCACAGTTGACAGTCATGATTATGTTGATAACAAAAATGGCAGTCCACAGTTTTCTTTTTGATTGATCCTAATTTCTTTCCATTAGTTGAACAGTTGGATGTTTCTCCATTACTGAGTCCAGGTTTTCTTTTGTTTATTTTCTTTTTGCTCCTTCTCAAAAACCATCTTGGTGTTAGGAAAGATAGTCTCTCTTTCCTTCAGCATAAGTTAGAAGATGACCAGAAAAGTGAAAAGATAAAATTTATTTGGCCTGTCACCAAGATAGAAAAGATAAGTGACTTCATTTTCTTTCTTTCTTTCTTTTTTTTTTTTTTTGGTCTGAAGATAAATACAGATGACTTGCCTGATATAACAGTGTAACAGTCCTCTCAAAGGACACTTGATGCAATTTCTCCTGAAGTTGATCACACCATGTGATCTTAACTACAAGCAAATTCAACCAAAACAAATCAGCCCAAAATTTGAAGGTCCAACTATTCCGTATGTCCCCGGAAAATATCTGCTGGCATACAGCCCCATAAGATTACCTAGAGCTGAGATGCACTCAAAGATGATCAGAAATCCCAATATGCTGAGATTAGGGTTGGAAAAACCAGGAGAACTAAATTTGACAGAACAAATGTGCAAAGTATCTACCAATATAAACTCAGAAATATGAAGATAGGATCACAAGTACATGAAAAAAATCAGTTTTGGAAGTACGAGTCATGTTCAGATTCCAATGTTAAAATCAAAGTGTCTAATCTCTGTTAAACCTACTTTTATGCTCTAATGAAATCTGACTAGATTTTTCATAGCAGTTAATTATTAGTTGCAATTTTTAAAGAAAATTGACCAAAAGATGATACATTAGATTAGTGACTGCATGTCTGTAGAAAAGAATTACAGGTTTTAATAATGGTCAGAATTGCTTCAAAGTAGCCTTGATTAAACCAAACACATGAGCACTCAAATGTTTTTCCTGGATAGAGAACCGTATGTTTCATGTACAAACAGAACTTTCTTGTGTAGCTAAGGTAGCAGAACATCCTTCTCCCACTTTGTAAAAACTGAAAAGATGAAACCGGAGGTTCACAGTAATCAGGGGCAAAATTTCCACTGTCTTGAAAAGGACCAAACTTCACTCCATTTTGTTGAATTTAAATTTACCACTAAGGTAATTAGTAACGAACTTAAAGCTACAAAATCTGTGTAAAGTTTTGCTGGCTCCCTGATTTGTAATGAAGTGTTTGTAAGGACAGGCTTAGGCTCAATGATGCTTTCAGCTGCATCTGCCTTTGGGTACCATGTCATGGATTTCTCCAATCTTATCAGCAGGCAGGTATTACCATTATGGCATTTTCTGGGAAAAGTTTAATTTTGGTACATTGCTGATCAGATCTTAAGGAGACATAAACATGTCATGTTTCTATGACCCTATTCCTAAGGGGAATAATTCATAAGATAATTAATAAAATAAAATTTATACAGTCCAGTTAGCTGTAATGCTCTCCTATCTGAGGAAAGGTAGTGCCATAATGCATTAAAAGGTTCTTGTGTGCCAGGTCCCAGCTTTGTTACATCCACACAGAAGAAACTAATTAATGGCTTTATACAAAACAGATAAATAATTTCTCATTAAGTTAGAGCAAGTGCAGTATCAGTTATAATTGGGAAAATCTGTATGAAGGTATCTCCAGTTATTACCTATCGTCAAAGATGTCAACATCACAGTTTTTGTTACAAAGCCAGCTATTTTCTATTTTCACTTAAATATACACTTGGGATTTTGCTAAATTCTGACTGTCAGAACAGAGGGTCAAAGCTCAGTGCACATGCATAAATGTTCTACTCTAATACCTTGTATTTGTTTTGGTACGCAACTACTTTTTTCCATCTGTCTCACATCTGCTGCCCAACAAAACTAATAAATAAGTGTCAGATAAAAACAGGGAAATCCCCTTTCTTTACACTGCTGCCACTATGCCCTAATCTATCTTCTAGTGAGGAAATAGACTCTTTTATTGATTTTCTGTTAGGATTTTTTGAGCAGAGGTAATAGGCTGACTTCATTAGCATGTGTTTACTGACAAAAGAGTCAAGTTCTGGAAACTGTCATCCACATCATCCTTTAAATTCATTTCCTACACAAATTTTAGCTTTGGATGTTTCTGAAAAAAATAGAGATTAAGTCCCTTGCATTTTTTCCATGGTAGGCAAAAGGCAGGATGCAGGAGGAGACAAACTGCTTATCCTGTTAAGAGACTAAGCCACCCCCAAAGTAAAACAAGGTCTTGGAATCCACTGTTTAACAAGACGTTCCATTGCGTGCAAATCCAGCAAGTGCTTCGTGCTCAAACAGTTTAGCTAAAACTCCATGGTGAACTATGCTATGTAACTTTCTGTGACACAGTAACAAAAGAGGTTTCTGCAAATAAACACCAATTTGACAGGAAGTTAGACAAATCCACTTCAACATCTATCTTTGGCATTCCAAAAAAGGAGAGGATTTAGAGAAAAACTGAAAAATACCTACAATTATGCAGATCTCCAACTAAATGAGAATCTTTACTGTAACTGACCCGGTGCAATGGAGCTTTTGTAATTTATAGAAATGAAGCCTAACATAAAGCAAGGAGCTCAGAGGGATAGTCCCCTGAACACCAACATCAGTCAGTGCCCATCACGCAAGCCTATCATTGCTTTGAATAGCCATTCCTTTTGTTTTGCCTAGCGGTACGCTCTGCTCCTTTGAAATTACAGTACAAATAGGTTTTTCCAACATAGCTGTCGCTTGGCCTTGCTTCGATGATCCAAAGGGAATAGACATATCATGTTAGATTTTCTCTTACGTTCTTGGATATCTCCCATATCTACCTATGAATCCAGGCTGTGCTCGCAGAATATGCCCTCCTGCCCTCTTATAAGAGTGTTAGCCAGAATTCCAGATATTCACATGGTGTTAGCTCAGGTGGCTTCACACGACACAGCGTTCTGTAATTTAGCATTACCCTAATTTCCTATCCTTAACTACTACACAGCATAGGCGGCAGCGGCTGGGCCAAGGGCAAGATGAGACATTTCACAAATAAAATATGCTCCTGGGACCCATCCTTCCCCAGCTCCATCTGTGCCACTGACCTGAAATTCCAAATTATGAATTGAAATAGAAGAAAAGATATTTCCTTTTTCCAAAACTACTGATTAAAAGATTTCTTTCTCTTATTTAGAAAATAAATAAATATTTGAAGTGAATAGATGCAAACAAGTACCCTCAAATTGATTCATTTTGACTAATCAATTCCACACAGAAAATAAATTCATGCAAATTTAAGTCTTCACATAAATACACCTCCTCAGAAACACGCTCATGAGGTCATTTGTTTCAGATTAATATATCAGGCAGTTCTAACAGCAACATACTTGACAACATTAACTTCTTAATCAACAGTTAATTTGCTTCATGAAGGAAAGCTATCCTGCACATGCTTGCTATTTTTTGATTAAGAATATGCTGAAGATGTTGTATACAAGATACAGAAGGGTTTCAAGAAGGGCTGGCATTTATTCTGCCAAGTGGAGTATGCCGGAAGGCTTCCCTTATAGCTTGTAATACCATTCTTTAGTCTAGTAAGCCTGCCAATAAACACAAGCAATGTGATTTCTAGCACATGAACACTGAGAAAATAAGATGATCAAAGATCTACAAGGAAATCTCAGAATATGAGCATATGCTCTTTTGCTTTAGAAAGTCCTGAAGAAAAAATAATATATCTTCATTGATAAATTATAGAAGTCAAAGTTTCTTATTTGTGTAATGACATCCATAGATCTAGTTGACTGAACCATACAAACATTTTCTGTATCCACCACAATCTTGAAATTGTAGAGATTTAATGGGCAGAGACATTCAAAGTAGTAGTAAGAAGATGGATGGAAATCTGAAGTTCAACTTTTCTCACTGAAGTCAGTGGTGAGGTTATTTTCAATACAGCAGTCCCAGACTTTTGCTGATGCTCAGAAAAGATAAATAACTTCTAAGATGTTTCTTTTCAGTGAAGCCAATCGTATGACAAAGAATTTTATTGCTATGGGTAAGATGTCATCCTGTTGCAAAAATTGTCATGGACTCTTTTTATACTTTCGGGCTTCAGTGCATTTGCTGACTGCATCCTGAACACATCTCAAGCTGAAATGTATTTGCTCCATCCCAACCTATCTGTCACACATTGTTTTTCCCCCTGGAGTGAGGTAGCCCAGGAGAGATGGCACACGGAGCATGCCGAGGCACTGAAGTCCAGTAATTTAAACATGATCTTCTCCTGTTTTCTTCCACTGATAAAGGAAATTTGTTTGCAAGTCAAAAGCTTCTTTCTTTAACCAGTCCCAAAGTATAGAATCCAATAATCAATACATGGGGTCTATTTTATTCTTGTTTAATTGTATGAGGCCTTTAAATTTCAGCACTGAGCGATTTGTCATGAGTTGAGCTCCTGACTTTCAGAGCTGCTACAGAATGAGTTGTAAAAGCAGCCTGTAGAGAGTTTATAAATGTACTCCATAGTTTTGAGCTCAATTTTTAATTCAGTTTGCAAACAAACCTGATTAAAGTATAACTTTCTTTTAATTTTGCACTTGTCGCTTGCAGCTCAAATGCTTCCACAACTGTGTGTCATGAAAAATTGGAACTATGTGTATGTTGGAACACATACTTTCATTTAGCCCAAATCCAAATTACCTGGTCTGTAACACCAGATAAATGGTACTTATTTGGTGTTCATTCAGTCATTCATTCCTTTGGTGCTTTTGAGAATGTGAGAAAATATATCTTTAAAGCCATCTTTCAAAATCTTATGTCTCATACTTTCCTTACAGTTGTTTCTCCATTTGGTTACTATGAAATTCAAACGGAAAATCCAGAAATTTCCTGTTATGAAGTGGATGAATAACTGGAGAACTCCTTTACCAAGAGGAGCAAAAATGTGAGAAATCCAATGGATTATTACTCATGTGTATGCAAAAGTTAAAAATCAGAGTACTGTAATATAAACCTTGTAACTGGACACTTAAACTTCCTGAAAAGAAAGAAAATATATAATGTTGTATCTAAATGTTAAAATCTGATTTAGAGGTGAACCAGTGTGGTGGTAATTCTTGTTAAAAAGAATTCAGTTATTCTTAATAATTATATTACTATAACAACTGGAGGCTGCAGCAAGTTTAGTCTTTCATTGCTCTAAACACTCCATTATAAACAAGAAAGCAAAAAGTAGTCTGTGCTCTAGAGAGTATGTGTGTGCTTTCTGGGCTGTAAACATAGATGGTAGAGATGGTAAGATAAAATGAAAAAAAGGAATAGGAAAAGGGGAAAAGTAGGGGATAAATAGATAAAAATTAACATATGGCAAAAAAAGCATTACATCAATAGTTTCACCTTACCTCATCCTGAATTCTTTAGTCTTTCACTTCCTGGTTTATGAAGGAAAATGAAATAACGAGAATGCAATGAGTAATGCATATTCATATGTCAGCCTGAGAGTGCAGACTAGGACTTTTACATTTGTGATTTAACAATATTCTGTGGAATGAACAATGACATTCTCTTAGTCAGGAGTCTGGCTTTGCGTCTTTATGAGAGATGCAGGCATACAAGTCAGCTTTATCTTCATTTTTGAGGAAAGGCCTTCTGTTCCCAGACGTTAGATGCTCTAGTACTCAGCAACTAAAAGCACTGATGAGCCTTCACAAAAGTCACTTCCTCATTATGTCTTGGCTTTTGTTGGCAGATTTGTTCACTCAGAAGAGTTGTTAATAGGAGGCGACAATGAACTGTCCATTTAAGAGAGATTATAATGAACAAATAGAAAATGTGCAGGTAAATAGCAGCATTAATACAACGCAAGCCTGTTGTACAAACAAGTTTTAATTTAAAAGTTTCCATTTCTTTCAAACTTGATTAAAATGTCAGAACCATTTTTAGCATTCAATTTTCTATTTTTTTTTTTTTTTTACTCAGTCAAATAATTGGACTGTAAGCAAATTCATTTCTTATTAGTATATCTTTTTCTCTCTCCAGTGTGAGACAAAGTAAGGAAAATTTAGTGTATGAGAATTTCATCACAATTTAAGATGAAAACATGCATTATTTTTCAAATTCCAATGCTGAAGATCTTCAATATAACAAAAAGCACCCAAACCCAAAACCAACCAATGCTCTTCCAGCAAAATACATTGTCTAAACCTAGTTTTTTTAAAAAATTCTTCATCCTGGCAAAACAAATGAACTCTAATCAATCCACAGAACCTGAAGTGCCAGGCTCTCCTGATTAAACAGTGGTGTTGAGAAGACTTACACAAGTCGCAACAGACTATATAAATCCATATAGTCAAACACAACACATTTGCACACAAGTCTATGGGGCTGGATGAGATCCAACCAAGGGCACTGAAGGAGCTGACAAGTGTTCACCAAGATACTTTCTATCATCTACTAGCAGTCCTGCCTGAACAGGGAGGTCCCAGTGGACTGAAGGTTAGCAGATGTGACACCCATCTATAAGAAGGGTCAGAATGACGATCCTGGGAACTGCAGGCCTGTCAGCTTGTCCTCAGTGTTGGAGAAGGTTATGTGTCATGGTTTTGTCCAGCTGGGGACAAAGAGCCAGGAGGGTGCTCACTCACTCCTCCCCCTCCTGGCAGAGAGGGGAGGGGAACCAGAGAAAAAGGGGAAAAACCTGCATAGATTGAAATAAGAATGGTTTAATAGAACAAAAATAAGAAGAAAAAAGTTTAGTAAAAAACAGTTTTAACAGTAAATGAGGGGATATACAAAAGGAATAATGTGTGCTGCAGTTGCTCACCACGTGGGACCCGACACAACCACTCCTGACTGGCAGCTGAGCTCGTGGTTCCACAGCTCCGCCCCTGACTACCTCCCTGCCTATATGTACTGGGTATGATGTCAGTTTGATATCCAATACCTGTTGGCCAGCCTGGGTCAGCTGCCCATGCTGTACCCCTTCCTACTTCCTCATCAAAGTTAACCCTATCCTAGCCCAAACCAGGACACTATGGAATAGATCATCCTGAACAACGTCGTGAGGCATGTACAGGATAATCAAGGGTTCAGGCTCAGTCAACATGGCTTTATGAAAGGCAAGTCCTGTTTGACAAATATGATCTTCTGTGACAAGATGACCTGTTTAGTGGATGTGGGGTTGTCAAGCTGGACTTTAGTAAAGCCTCCAAAATTGTTTCCCATAGCATCCTCCTGGACAAACTGGCTGCCCATGGTTTGGATAGTTGTACTCCTCTCTGGGTAAAAAACTGTCTAATTGGCCAAGCCCAGAGAGTGATGGTGGATGGATTTAAATCCAGTTGGTGGCTGGTCACCAGTGTTTCCCAGGGCTCAGTGCTGGGACCTGTTTGGGTTACATCTTAATCAGTGATCTGGATGAGGGGATTGAGTGCATCCTCAGTAAGTTTGCAGATGACACCAAGCAGGATGGGTGCATAGATCTATTGGAGAACAGGAAGGTTCTTCAGAGGGACCTGGGAAGGCTGGATCAATAGGTTGAAGGCAGTTGTATGATATTCAACAAGGCCAATTGCCAGCTCCTTCATGTGGGTCACAAAACCCCAGGCAATGCTACAGGCCTGGGACAGAGTGGCTGGAAAACTGCCCAGACGAAAAAGACCTGAGGGTGCTGATTGACAGCAGGCTGAATATGAGCTAGGGTGTACCCAGGTGGCCACGAAGGCCAATGGCATCCTATCTTGTATCAGAAATAGTGTGGCCAGCAGGACTAGGGCAGCGATTGTCCTTGTGTACTTTGCACTGGTGAGGCTGCACCTCAAACACTGTTTTCATTTTTGGGTGTCTCACTGTAAGACGAACACTGAGAATCTAGAGAGTGTCCAGAGACAGGCAATGAAGCTGGTGAAGGGTGGGGAGAACAAGTCTTATGAGGAGCAGCTAAGGGAGCTGGGGTTGTTTGGCCTGGAGAAGAGGTGGCTGAGGAGAGACATGATCACTCTCTACAGCTACCTGAAAAGGGATTGTAGTGAGGTGGAGGTTGGTCTATTCTCCCGAGTAAAAAGCGATAGGACCTGCTAGCAGGAGGGTTGGACTAGGTGTTCTCTAGAGGTTCCTTCCTACCTCTAACATTCTCTGATTCTGTGACAAGAGGAAATGGCTTCAAGTTGTGCCAAGGGAGGTTTAGATTGGATATCAGGAAGAACTTTTTCACTGAGAGGGCTGTTAAACACTGGAACATCTGCCAAGGAAGGTGGTAGAAGTCACCATGCCTGGAAATATTTAAAAGCTGTGTAGATTATGTGCTGAGGGACATGGTTTAGCAATGAGCTTGACAGTGTTAGCATAGTGGTTGGACCTGATGATCTTTTCTAGCCGAAACGATTCTATGACTCCATAAGAATCAGTCAGAGAGATGGGTAGGGATGGGACCTCAGGCTCTTTGTAACCCTCCCCCCCCCCAAAGTTGGCTTGTGATATGAATTCTTGTGCTCATATCTTGAGGCTTCTAGTGTAGAAAAATGTGTGAATATTATAAAAGCAATCAGTTGGAAAGCCCATCCCGAAGTGCTGTCTATCTCCTTTTGATACCATACCCAATACATGTTAGCTAGAGTCAAGGTCCAGCACCTCAATTTTCAGAGAACAACCAGGGTAAAATCTTCAACTAGTGGAAGTCAACACAGTTCCACTGATTTACTTTGATTCATACCTGCAAAGGATCTAGCTCTTAAGTTTTAGGAAAAGTAGTTTAAGAATGTAATATCAGTGATTTGTATTGACAGACTTCAAATGTCAACACTCAAAGCAAGAGAGTATGTGGTTACCACAAAATAGTAATTTTCGGTGTCTTGATGCCAACAAAGGAAACTGTTATTGCAAATGCACAGACCTTTCATAATACATTACACAATTCATGGGGGAACACCATTCCTGTGCTACTGCATCTCAAGTTGATATAATTTTCTCAGTTCAAAGAAGATTGTTCTTTGGATTCCAAGATTTGCATTTCTGGATGGATGTTCTCTCTTTCTATCTGTGAAAATACTGTCTATGATTTCTAAGCTGCTGTTCAGTTTCCCAAAAGTCCATACTGTAATACACGTGCAGAATTTCACAGGGGCAATAGTGTTATCCTGATGATCTCAGGCTCCAAGAGAGATAGTATCTCTTGTGATATAGAGCTTGTATTTCTTGTGAGACAGACTGATACCTGGAAAGAGCCATGCCAAGCTTTTCTGTCTCTTGGCCTCATGAAAGGATTCCCGTCTCCATAGCTTTCTTCCATTTTCCTGTTAATATTAACTATATATTGCTTAACTTTTTCAGTCCACAACATGTCGCATATCATGTCCAAAGCATGGCCTAGAAGGAAGAATTATGCTTTTCCTTCCTTCAAAACTCCCCTTTCCATTACTTTATTGAAAGCTTATGACTGAGCTGACTGAATTGGTACCAAACCAGCCATCCAAACACTGAGAGGACTGGTCACCACCTGCCTTACTGCCTTACTTGGGCTCTCAGGTTTCAGTTCATTGTTTGCTCCATGCTTAAATTGCTCCCCTGGAAAGAAGAGGGCATTAAGGGTTAATTTTTGAGGAATGCAGCACTGGGATTAATGCTTGTGGCAATTAGTTACTCAGGGGAGATTAGTATGCACACTAGATTTCCTGAGGCTTGAAACAATTGGTACTTAGAGGTATGGAGAATTTTACTTACCCAAAAATTATGCTTTTACCTGAATAAGACTTTAAGGTTCAATAAAGTTGATCACATATATAAGGACTTGAAGCTTCTAACCCTAAAGCAGTAAAATATCTGCATTTACAAAATCTTACTTTGAAATATAGCCTTGCAATGGAACAAAACTAAACCAACAACCTCACTTTGAGCTTGAGTAAGAAGTCAAAACCCCTAATCCATCATTACCAACCTAATTGTCAAGCAATGGTAGATCCTTCATGATGTGTGTAATCTGCTACAAATGATGATCTTGCAACACATACAAAAACCAATTCTGGAATGTTAACACACATAGAACTTATAATATCCATTTTATAACTCCTTCACGCAAAAGTAAACTGTATTTAAAAGCATTATACATGCTTGCTATATAATTACATTAATCAGGAGGAACTGCTTCACTGCATTCCCCTGCTGTTGCCATGGCAGCATCCCCCTGTTCGCAAAGTGCAGGGCACCCGTTCTTAATTATACTTACAAAGCAGCTACATTTCAAAGGAATACGATAAATACAAAGTTAAAGTGAGGATGCTGCACAGAAGTAACACTAGCAAATAGGGCTTTATTATGACTCCATCTCGTGCACACCTCACACCCTTTATTAAAACATTCTGCACAATTCCCAGCTTCAGTTTGTGAATGGAAAAGTCCAGATTTCTGTCTGCCAGAAATCTCTGCAGGCCTCAGAGTTTCCTCTGCCTCTAAGCTGGGTGCTGACTGTTACGAAATCAAAGTAGTTTAGAGAGATCTTTCAGTTTGCACTGATCAAAATATGGGAACTGGTAATGTCTTCTTATTATTCTCCAGTAGCCAATGTAAATACTAGCACTGCTCACCACTCCCATTGATGCCCAAGTCACCTACCCAGCAGATGCCCAGTGAGCTGACTCCATGCTGCAGTCATCCTTCTCAGTGCCACTGTGTCAGTTTTGGTGACAGTGAAGGCCTTGCTAAGATAAACATGATATTGATCAAGCAGAAGATATTTCCTATACACATGTATACATATTTCCTACACACACACTTGAACCACCAGCTTGGTGCAGCACACACCACCAGCGCAGTCCTTGCTTCCTGGTGGATGAATAACATGGAAATTGCAGTCAACGTGGTAATTTACTTTTTTTTTTTTCCTATAAAGTAATAAGGGATTCCCTCATTCTGAAATTAATGTTCTCTCTGAAGTTGAACAGAGCTTATACAGATACTGGATTCCAGATATGAATTATGTATTTTCCGGGGGTGGGATGTCATGCAATTTTAGTGTTATTCAAGCCACAGAGACCCATCAGGGGAGAAGTAATTAGAATATTTCAGAGCCTCAGATTTACATTTCTTAAGCTCATGAACAAAATGAAATTGGCTGCCTCAAATTTACATGTCTGCAACCACACCATGAAAAACCTGACAGACCTCAGCTTTTGGATCTGAAACCTCTGGGGGAAAACCAGGTGTTTTTGCAAATGATGGTGTTGCTTTGGTGTCACTTGCACACAACTAATTCTGAAATAAATCTGTGGTGAGGTACAGGGGGCACTGTGTTACCGCACGCATATGAGCATGGGTGGTAAAAGTCATTAGATCTGACTTACAAGGTAGAAGGCCTATTTTCCAGCTTATTTATTTCTGTTCTTAGTTTCTCTTCTTGTATTTATTTTTCACCTTGTACATGGGAAATTGTGGCATTTTCATCTGAGATTTTGCACTCTGCCGTGGAAAAGGGAAGCAATTCTGCCTTCTAAATGAACCGTGTTCTGACTTAATTATCTGGGTAAGCAATGTGGCCTGGGCAAGGCTGGTATATAAAGACACGTGGGCAGTAATGTTTCTTTTATTTTAAAAGGGAAAATAATGCTACAATTTGGCCCATGAACTGTAGGAAGATGCTGTATCCTTTCTCGCTCTCTCTTCTCTCTGGGTAGCTTCCACGGCTCCTTTAAAATTGCGGTGACTTCAACATACACTTTCAGTCTCATTCGACTCTAACCTGACAAGATGGGATACAGAAGTCTTTGACTTGTGGAGTGGACAGAAGGCCACAAGATCGTTGAAAGACAGAAGTTCATTTCTTGCAACATATGCTGATTCTCAGCACTGGGCTCTGCAGATGCACTTGCTTTACTTACTCTGCTAGCAGAATAAGAATGCCAGAGTTGTTTGAACTACTAATGTGAGGGATTTTCTTTTCCTCTACCTTATGCAGGATCACATTTCCAGACCTTTTGGCCTACGACAGTGTCCCCACAGATTTGAGAAACGTGCTGCTGTGGTTAAGACTTGCTTCTCTCTATAAATATTTGAGAATGTACAAACATTCATATGTCTGTATGTATAGATATATACGTGTAGCTTGTCCCACTACCACCCTTATGTAAAACGCAGATGTTACATAATGCTTCCAGTCGGGAACAGAGAAGCAGGGATATGACTAAGCAACAGAGCGTGACTTATGAATAACAAATTGTGCATATTCCCAAAGATATGTCTCTAGCTGATCTCTAAGGAAAGAAATCTTCAAAATGAACACATTTGAGAAATCTCCCATCCCCTAGAGGACTACAAGGAAATACTGGAGGACAATGAACAAACAGAAAAGTAGGCAGAATTTATTCCATATATTTACATTGCTCCTTGTAGATTACTCACTTGCCTCTGACAATGACTTCATGTGTTGATTCAGATGATTAATATGTGGGTCAAGAATTTTCACCCACTGTGTAGCAATGAGTGTGGCGTGATTGAACTCCAGTTTGCAGCTGAAGGCAGAAAGCAAACCCCTCCCAGGCACTGGAGAATGATTTGAGGTAGATTAAAACTCATCAGGGTGAGATCTAGGGAATTCACTCTCCTCCTTCTACTTGACCAGAAACCTGCACATAGACACCTACAGCTTTGTCACCTTGTGGTATTAAAAACTCTCTCACCTTTCCTTTTTGAGTTGTTCATGCCTTCTTTATGAGCTCACATCTTGAAGAGGCCTCTGAAGATATCAATTTGCACAGCAAGGGCCCTGTACAGTGGCAGCATCAACAAGACAGGCACTTCTAAACTCTTCGAGCCAGATCCTTCTCTGGCAGAAATCTGCAGAGCTCCATTGCCACCAGCAAAGCTATGCCAAGTGACTCCTGCTGGGGCTCTTGTCCTCAGATTTCTCAGAGAAAAAAAAACAAAAAACAAACCCCAAAACAACCTCTTAATTGATGATAAAATAAGACAGGAGGAGGGAAAGCTTTTATATGCCTGAAAGATGATTTGGAGACAGAAAAGAAAGAGCCAGGGGCAAAGAAACAAGGGTGCATTTAAAATTATTCAATAAGCAAATGGGTGAAAAGATGAAAGAAATATCACAGATAATAAGAGGAGAGTGATTGTTTTCTGCCTCCTCTCTGAATTCACATTTTGTCAAAGTAATCATATCTTTCCCATGGAGGCAGTATGACCACCTGATCTAAGGAGTTGTGATTTAGATAAAACATTTGCTTACAATAGCATCCTAACAGCCCTGGGATCCTTGCTCATTTTAGAGCTGATTGAGTGGTTATACAACACCGTTATCTGCTGAATTTCTAAACTGCTCCCCTTGGAGAGGGTGTGCCTACAAAAGCACTGCAGGACAAAAGAGAGTGCTGAGCTCCAGCTCTCCTTCCCTGATCAAAGCAAGCTTAGTCAGTGCAAAGTGCTCTGCAGTTTATTGCCAGCTTCTCTCAGCAAGGGAGAGCACCCAGGGAAGGATGCCATTAAAGGCTGGCTCCAGAGCACAGCATGTCTTTGGACAGAGCTCTCAAAGCCATGTACTTCTCAAAGGCACAAAGAGGCCAAACCATTCTGTTGACCTTTTCAGATGCTCACCACAGTGTTGCTCTTTACTTCTGTTCAGGTCAGCTCCCTCATCTGTACCTGCTCACTTTACTTTCTCCTTCCTTACTCCCCAGGATGGCATTATGGGATCTCATTTGGGTTTCCTAACAACGTGTCATTTTTTCCCTTTCCCTCTCCTCTTCTCCCTTCTTTTAACCCCGAGGTTTGCTTCAGTCTGCCCATTTCACAGTTTACCATGATCTTATTTTCCCCCATGCAAGGGGGCTCCCCTTGATATGGATGGATTCTTGTTTCCTAAGGACGGAAAACTGGATGTCTGAGTGACAGAGAGCTCAGTATAGCTGGAGACTCTATCCAGCCTAGTATGACACTGATCTGGCCAGTGAGGGTAGGGTAACTGCTGCTGCTGATTTTGTAGCTGATTACAATCTGGGCTGGACAGGTCTTGACCAAACGAATTGGCTGTCTATAACAGATGCTAACAATTTTTATGATATGGATACAATTTTGATTTTCAGGTTAAACCTGACTGTTAAAAAGCTAATAAGCTACCCCAAAGAAATTAAATGAACCCTTGTAATTTGCCCAGGAACAGTTCAAAAGTGTACCAAGGCTGAAGTATTTGTGGGCCACTATTGAGGGGAGAAGGGATGCAAGTCTGGGCAGGGTATTGAAATCTTCAGTTCCAAAAGAGCTACTATCTAATTTGGAAGGACTTCAATTATCTGGAAGATGAGCTGTGTGTGTATTTAGCATCCAATTACCAAAGAACTAAAATGAGTGTGCACCATAAATCTTTTCTCAATGATATTTGTGTCAGAACTGATGATAAGGCAGCAGCATAGAGATGACAATTTGGACAACTCTCCTTTTTTATGCCTCATTTCATACCTTAGACTGACTCTCTGAGCTTCCTTGCAGCTGTCAGCTCTTGATGAGATTTATTCAGCAGTGGTAAAGATTCCAGGCATTCCTGGGAACATGCCTAATGTTCCCCTCTTCCCATTAATCCTCATCTGTGCCCATATCCTCTCTTCTCAGCTCCATTTCTCTGCAACTTTTCCCTTCCTTACACAGGGTTGTAACTCCTCTTTCCTCCTATCAAACATTTCTGAACATGGTTACTCTAAGAGTCAGCAGTGGTAAAAATGTGCCACAGCAGAGACAGCAGTGTTTTTTTTAACATGGAACTGATTTATTTCTCTCAAGATGCAGTTGTACTCCATAGCAAATAACACAGATAACACCTAAGACCAAGTATAGCTGATACGAACTGAACAAGCTCCAGAAGTAGCACAGCAATGTTAGCCTAGCTGTGCTCACAAGAAATAAACCTTAATCGTTGAGTTAATTCCTCTGTGCTACTATCTATCATACTGATGAACTTCAGGGGCTCTCCTGCAGAAATCTCCTGCATGGCATAAGGAAGGGCTTCCCACTGGGGAAAAGATTTCAAGTAGTTCATCATATTCTCAGTTAAGAAATGGAAGAGAACTTCTATGCAGCCATACGTGAGAGTTCTACTAAAGAAACATGGCTGCAACACTATAGTTTCTTTCCTACATAGAATTTGTTTCCTCTTGTTTCCTTGTAAGTGCACATGAAGATAGACTCTCACAGTCTAGTGCCTCTTTGGTTTCTGTTAATTAAAAAAATTAAGAGGCACCATCAAACACTCCGATTAGTGGTTCATGTAGCAAACAGTCCATTTATTGCAATCTATGACAATGAGTTTAGCAAGAACTATTGGCCTTTTGGCAACTAGCAAGAGTCATAGCTTTTCTTCTATTGAATTTTTGCCTTTCTGGTAAAAATAAAACAATATTTTCTACATCTTGTACATTCTACCGAATGCACTAAAACTTATAACCTTCCTGTGCACAAGCATTCTTATTTAGCCTATGTCATGCTTTGAAGAGTCACTTTAATGAAGAACTACACGTGTGAACATTTTTCTTTAGTTTCATGACAGCAAGCACTGCAACACATTGCTAGCTTTAAGGCAGGGTGTACAACTTAAGATGTTTGCTTTCTTAGAGTAAACAGGTGCTTCTGGTTTTGCTGTTTAGTTTGGTTCCAAAGTATTAGCAGCAATCCCCAGCATGATATTTACACAGAAGAAATGCAAACTCTTATTCAGCTCAAGTGATTTTTATGGTCCAGTGAGTAACAAGATATTAGTCACCAGAAGGTCTTTTGACCTCGTTTATTGTTACCTTCTTTTCTGCTAATAAATATATTCATCTGGTTATGAACTGCCTACTTTTTACTCAGGAAAAGCCATGTTCCTGGAAAAATCTGCCAAATGCAAATCTCTTTCAGATTGTTACCTTGGCAGTTGAGACAAACTAGTTGTGTATTAACTAGGGTACATAGTATTCAAAACAATAAGCAACAACCATCCCAAAGCTGTTCTTCTGATGTTTCATCAGGTACAGGAATATGGAAGCAAAGGCTTTGTATACACTGGCCACAGGAAATGCTTGAACTCCTGCCTCCTTAATCCTCAGATTTGGGATCTCCAGGCTGTTTATAGGAATCACCACAGATCTTTTCCAGCTGAGTAACAAAGAAAGCCATCTGTCCCAAAGTTGGCTGTTGGCAGATCAGCACAATGGTTTCCCAGTATGAACTGAGAAACAAGTTTCAAATTCCTCAGAACTGGCACAGAGGAAGAACCTGAGAGATACCGTTAAACAAGCTACTTGTAGAACCCTGACTTCTCCCAGAACCCCTGCAGAAGCATCTCTGGAAGCAGCATCTTATCACATTAGCAGATGGGCACGAATAAGGCAGCCAAAAGACCAGAGAAAAATGGATGCTTACGGGGAACACACAGAAAAAGAGCTCATCACAACTGAAGGATGCAGACAGCTGTTAACAAGTTTATATGGAGAGATGCAATTATACCATGACTGCACAGAAACAGGGAACCAAGATTAAGACCTCAGCAACAGAAAAGCAGATTTTCTTCATGTGAATCACCAACAGACATTTACCGTTGTTTTGTGCAAACAGATTCATTACCGTCTGTGGACAACATTGTGTCTTGTCACAAGAAGAGGTTAGGATGTGATATCTTGCTGCTCATGTTCATGTATTATCCTTGCTGAGACCATATGCAGCTCTGTGCTGTTACTCAGTGTGAACACAGCCATCAAAATCTTCCTCAAAACCAGCAGAAAAATGCCTGAAACTTCTCAGTTCCAAAAGCTCAGGTCTGTAGCCTCTGCTGTACAGCAAAATTTTGTTGAGGGCTTCTACCTATGTAATGTAAGAAAAATGGTAGGATTAGTCTGTTTGCCAACTATTAGTGCCCGACCTTCCAATGTCACAGTCATCACCTATCTATGGATAATATAAGCAGCAATTCTGCTGTAATAACAGTACATGCTAATAAAATGGTAAGCTTCAACACTGAAACACACGTCTGAATATTTTTATGTATTTGTTAGGAACTATGAGATTTAATTAGATATTGTGCAAGCATTTCATCTTGTCAGCTTTGCTAACAGAGATCTGAGACATGTAACTTCATTGGGTGCAGATGCTCTTCCTACAGAATCTCTGTTCTACTCCAGCTGTTAATTCTGCCACTTCTTTGGGTTTTGATATGTATATGTTTAGTTGCACATGGGAATTTTGCAACAGTGACTGTTAGGATAGTTTTTAGTGTATGTCATATCAGTACCCACTATATTTTGAAATCTACTTGTAAATCTATAGCAAGAGAGCCCCTGCCAAAAGCAGCTAATGAAAGAGACAAGAACTTTTATTTGAGTGCAAGTTTAATAGAATTTCAAGGACCAATGCAGACAGGTTACACGGAATTGCTATTCTGCAACACTCTTCAAGGAGGGAATATGAAAGTTTTCAGAATTGTCTGGAGATTAAAGGTGCTCCATTTGAGTGCCTGGAAAGAACCTAATTTCTTAAGGGTTGTTGACTTTCAATTTCTGAGAATCCAGACACTAAGACGTTCAAAATGGGTCCCAATGAGTAGAAACATCCAAGCACTAACATCTCTTTTGTCAGTTTTAGCTATATATGCTATCTTGCTATTATATCTTACTCATTCTTTGAGCCTTTTCTGGCTCCCACTGCTAAATAGACTGTAGCAAGCATTTCCTACTCTGCTTTTATTTAATAGAATCCATCATTTTCAAAGAGACTTAATCTAACAAAGTGCTTAAGCTTACACGTACCTGTGAACATACAAGTGATTCTGTTGAAGTCAAGGAGGAGTAGCACATGCTTAAAGTCAATATAGAGTGAAATATTTTGTTAGATCAGCCCTCACAAGGATTGGTGATGATATAGACTAGGACATGACTGGCACTGCTCAGACACATTGTACCACTGCCTGTGCAGTAGGAAGGTGCAACTGGAGATGCTGTGGCTGGGGAAGTTCTTTCTGAATGGAGATTAAGCATTTAAAGTCAAAGCAATAAAGAGTTTGTGTCAATGTACAGACTGACTTGGAAGATGAAATAGCCTTAAAATTCTTACGTTTAATATACAGAAACTCATGCTTATTTGCACCTTAGACTGGCTCCACAGGAGGGATGAGACACATCAAGACTGATGCTACAATATTGCCCTTAGCGTGAAAGCAGAAATCCCTCTGTAGCACCTGTTTTCCTTCCATGGTGCAGAACAGGGTAGACACATCTGGAGGGCTTGCTGCTTAGGTGTCGAGGGTCTTGACAGCTAAAAAATGGTTCAGAAGACACTGGAGACACTAGAGTTTCCAAAATTACATATTTCAGTGCCTGCGTACCTTATGTATGGATCCAGCCCTCATGTAACTGGCTGTTGGCTTTTTACCTCAAATCATCTGGAATGAACACTGCCCAAACAAGTCAACAACTCAATCTTTGTGTCAAGTCTGTCACTGCTGAGCCTGCCAGGAGAAGGTGGTAGTTGTGATTTTTGTAGCTTGTGCTGTGCTAGAAACTGAGCTGCGCTTGATGGTTGACAGGTAAAAACTGCTTTTGCCTGTGATGAACCTGGGTTAGTTTAAAAAGATAACTAATTCATGAAAGCTATTGTCTACTACTGCATCCTTTTAGATACCTGGTCACCTCATAACTATGTAGTTGGTTACTTTTCCTTTCCCAGACCAGCTCAGATACACTCTTCTAAGCAGTGGTATCCCTTAACAAATGATGAAAAAACCTCACCCTTAATAAGTGATAGCCTAGAAAAAAACAACCTTACTGATAATGTGAAAGTTGCTTCTTTTGGGATGCCTCACTGAGGATCCAGAGGAGTTAAAGCTTGCTTACCAGGGCTGGCACTGCAGAGGAGCCCTGGGAATGCACTGCTGATGCGTGGGTGTAGCAGTCCTCAGACTGGTGGTAAAGTATTATGATTTTAGTCACTGGCAAAGGAGAGGGCAAACAAACAAGAATAAATTCAAAGATAAACATCAAACTACTGTAAGTAACCTGAATTATGCAGGAGTCATAGAGAGAAGACCAAGACACTTGGGCGGGAAAATTACTGAAAAATGTATAGCAACATCTGTCTTGTGTCTGCATCAGACTTGAGGCAGGGCTGGGAAATCTGTTTTGATGACATACTTGGTGAAACAAAACTGTTCCCTATCCCTCAAAGAAAATAAATATGGAAAAATGCTACTCACTCTCCTGTTTGACCAGAGTAACCCTTTCAGACTTGCCTCTACATTTTTGCAGATCTTACAAATTCTGAGGAAGTAGCACCAACCTCAGCAGCAGTGTTGATTCACCTGGACCAGGAGATGAGACAGCCAGCATATAGTTGCCAAGTAGCAGACAGTCTAGTGCTGAAAAAGGAGAAGCTGCTCCTCTGTTCCCATGAAATATTTCCGACTCAAGGTGAACACTAAATCCCTGTGGTGAAACGGTGGCCAGTGAGCATGGGAATGGATGGGAGATACTGTGAGTGTCAGAAATTGTGTGACTGCAGAGATACCATCACCCCAGTTCTGGGAGGACCAAAACTCAGTTAGAAAATGTCCTTGTTTGATCCAGTCATTGCAGCTCTGAGCACACCAATTGCTCTGGGAGAAACTGAGGGTGGTACCCGCTCTGTCTCTCCCATTTTCTTCTTGTGAGATTCGTGAAGGAAAGGCTGTAACTGTGCCTCCTCCCCAACTAGTTCTTTTTGCTTTAGCAACAAGCCATCCATAAGCTAAAGTGCAAGGTTTAGCCTCCTGAAGGAAGTTATGTCAGGCACTCAAAGGACACAAGGCACACGGGCATCCCACTGACACCACTGCACCATGCTCAATGCCATCTGTAAAGATGCCAGGAAGCAAAACACTGTCTGGATTGCATTACTGGAGACAGAAATACAGTGTAAAATATATAAGCTAACAGTCTAGTTAACCAGGACAGTGTTATTATCATCAACAAACTATGATTTTTAAAAGACAGTTTGTAAAGGATTGGATTCAACTTCTTTTGATTATTTTGACAAAAACATGAGAAGATGTGGTGTCCTTCCTTATTTTTTCAACCTTTGTTGCTTTTAAAATAAATTTTATAATCCTCATTCCATTTTTCTGCCTGAAGTGCATTAGTTTCTATGGAAACACTGTAGTCATTTATGGGCATAGTGTTTTCTGACATCCATATGTGGAGTATAAAGACAAGTTATGTCACTGTTGTGAAATGTAGGCATTTATGTGATGCTTATCATGACTCTGTGTGCAAAAGAGAGGATACCTTTAGACTGTTATATAACAGATATAAAAGTCCAGATAGAAGGAGGCAGCAATGAGCTGAGCTATGGAATTTAATGAGCTCAATACATTGATAGCCACACTGAAGAAAAATGTAGGGTTTCCTGAATGTTTTATTTTTGCATGTTTGCTGCAGTTACATCTATTCTCACTTTGCTGAACAACATTGAAACCTCAGTGAGTTAATTGCCACAGAGAGTCTAATAACATAACTCACCCTCCCTATGACACCATCCAATACTGCTGAAGGAAAGATAAAGAAAATAATCATGCTGTTTCTTCCTTCATGGAAAAGATAAAATGATATTGTGATACAATGTGTAAATAACAGAACCAAAGCCATTGGCTCTCAAGTATGTCATTCAGTAACATAAAAACAAGCTTCCAGCAAATGTTTCTTATGTTTTAATCGGGCTTTTATGAATCTACATTTCATGTCTTCTGAAGGGTTACTGAAATCCTCCCTATTTGAAGTACATTTGAAAAAGCAGTGCAGTGTCAGTCTAGGATACTTAGAGAATTAAATTATTACTGCACCTTGTAGCATGCTGTGGAACTAGAGTGCGCCCACACAAATCCTTTGGTTGCTCTGTGTGAAAACTGCAGTTTAGGAGGCAACACTCTGCTTATTGAAATTGCCATAATGTTGATTCTTATACATCTTTTACTTTTGATTCTTAATATTCAGAACCATAATATGACAATTTGTTATCATTTCTACCATTAATTTCCTCTATCAAGATATGGCAGTCAGCTTCCTTGAGTATACCTCTGCAATGCAAATTAAACTGCAACAAGAATATTAAACTCTTTTGTACAATCAGATGATACTACACATATTACCTCAATACTAACAACCAACAGAAAATCTGTAGCAATATGACAGGTAAGGTGAACTATCAACATAGCAAGCAACTGAAATCAGGCAGAATTATTTGCTAAGAAGATACAGCTATTGGTAATGTTATCACTTATTAAGGATGACACAAAAAAAATACCTTCTCAGACTCCTCCAGCTGATGCACAGGATTCTGTGTACTTTTTTTGAAAAATAGATTGTTTCCAAATGTATTTGATGACTCCTGTCTCACAGGAAGAAGTCGTATTTGCTCTAAGAACACCACTAGGAGTGATATAAGTTTCTCTCTTATCCCCATTTCCCTGTTGGACCACATCCATGTGCCCTTCTAGTGGATTTAGTAAGGGCTGCCAACTCTGGCAGGAGGTTGAGATAAGGAGAGACCATTGTCTTGATGGCACACAGGAGGAAAGCCCAACAGGTCCCAAAGCATTGGCCCCTTCCCCAGCAGAGCAGATCAGAGTAGACCAGAGGTTTTCTTTGGATACATTAGAAGTTATGGGCAGAGTTCAGCTCCCAAATGGTTTGATACCATCAGAAGCACTTGAAATGAAAGGATATTTTGCTGTATAGTAGTCCACAGTTCCAGCTTACTTTTTGCCATGTCTGAATTGGGTGTGCTGTAGTCCTCAAATTCTCAGTGTAACATTAAGGAAGTCCACTGTACATGCATGCCTCTGTTGTTCAGGTCAAAGCTAATAGAAAATAAAAATCTATTGGCATGTGGGTAAATTAATCCAAATGGTTGAAAATGTAGTATTACGGCACTAATAGGAACAAGATTGTTGTTAATTTTCTCCCATCCCTTGGCTTAGTCCCTTGGCTTAGAAGCTAATGACCTCCGATATAAGGTAGACCATGCTGGTTCTGGTAGGCTGGTATTAAGATGAAGGAGCATTTTTACCTGATGTGACCTGAATCTATCTATTAGACCTGTCCTTGGTGACATTTCAGACTTGCTCTTCAGATGTTGCTCTTCTATAACATGTTCCTGGTTCCCTGTGGTTTACCACCAAGTAAAGTTTGCTGGGCCTCTGACTTGCCATGAGTGCAGTGAAGAATATGGTGAAGAAGCCTCTATGTCGTATCTACATTGGCCAAGAACACATCTACACTGGAGTAAATCCACTCCAAATTAATTTTAGCTTGAGAAGCTATTTTTGAAGTGAAATGCTAAAATATCCATCCTGACACAGGGAAATATGTCCTTGAAGTATGGGACTGGCAGTACTATGGGATAAAGCTGTTGCTGA
This sequence comes from Colius striatus, assembly GCF_028858725.1. Classification (NCBI taxonomy): domain Eukaryota; kingdom Metazoa; phylum Chordata; class Aves; order Coliiformes; family Coliidae; genus Colius; species Colius striatus. Next base: position 80,553,391 of record NC_084759.1, read on the forward strand.
GTGTAGGATTTATTTTGGCAATACCTTGGTACACTAAGCCCTGTATCACAGCTTCAACTTTATCTTTTTTTTTCCTTCTCTTGGCCTTCCAAGAAGAACTGTCATTGGCAGGAATGTCAGATGGGTCAACTGGAAAGCAAACAGCCTGGTAAAAGAGAAACAAGGAAAGTGGAGTGAAGGGAAATGATAAATATCTTTGTGCTGGCTCTGGGAATGGTTGCAGACCTCAGCAACATGGTATTGTATAAGTGATTGGAGACAGCAGACCCATCAACTATCACTCTGAGCTTCTCATCACAGGATTTCTTTCCATATCCATCCAAGCAAACCAATACCTTTGAAATTTCCTAGGAAAGGATGTAGGTTTCTTGACATATTTTCTGAATGAATTTCATAAAATGCTGCTGATAACATTCCCAAGTGTTCCCTAGTATCACCATGGGAGGATGATGGAATGGATCCATATGCATAGCATAGTGGGTTATTCCTCAAGATGCTGCTGTTAACGCTCAATGCTCATGGTTGTTTCTGTCTGATCTGAGGAAAGTTGATCCTATTTAGCTTACACTTATACAACTACCTGCAAATTGGTCCTTCTCTCTTAATTGTCCTTTAAAGATAACTACGAATTTCTACTCTCTGAGCTTTCTTCTGTCACTTATTGCTATAACATATGAAAGTGATTCATGCAAAATCAATAGTGACAGCAAATTCCCTGGTGAACTTCAGGGACTCTCATGTGTGTTATAAAGCCAGATCTCTGAGAAAGCTATTTTGATGGGTCATTTTGCTCTATTTCATCCCAGGAGAAGTGAAAGGAGCTGAGAACTAAACCGGACATTTGATTTATCAGCATCATAACTGGAACAGAGGCTTTCTCTTTGAGGACAATTTCTTCATGTCAGGCTCATCTCCCAGTGTTGAGACACTACTCCAGCAGCAAATACTCTTCCATGACTGACATTTTTTCAATTTTACCTCTCTGTCTCTCTCACCTCCACCATCCCCTGGTATCAGAGCTGTCATCACAAATTTTGGTGTAGAAGGGATTGATACCTTCATCAACTGACTTGAAAACTGAAACCAAGTCATCTTTCTGATGCTGGACATCGACAGAGACTGCAGCCAGGTTGGGGAGCTCACAGTGGCCATGACACAAGGAAAGTGGCTAGTCAAGCTCCCAGATGGAGGCAGGTTGTGAGATGGCTTTGGTTTCATTGAGTTACTCTGTGCCAGCGTGAAGGAGACAAATGCCATGGCCAAGTGCCTGTTAAGATTACCAGCAAAGACATTCTTGAAAACTTGTTCAATCTCATCACTCTTTATGGGGAACCAGACAGAAACCCAGGACCTTGCACCAGCTGACCAAGCGAGGGCCTATACACTTGGCAGAAACTGAATATAGAATCACAGAATGGTCATGATTGGAAGGGACCTCTAGAAGTTCACCTTGATCACATCACACAGGAACACACCCAGGTGGGTTTTCAAAACCTCCAGAGAAGGAAACTCCACACCCTCCCTGAGCAACCTGTGCCAGGGCTCCCTCGCAAAGGAAAGAAGTTCCTCCTCATGTTCAAGTGGAACTTCCTGTGTTCCAGCTTGTGCCTGTTGCTCCTTGATCTGTCATTAGGCACTAAAGAAAAAAAAAACTTGTCCTATCCACTTAATACTCACCCTTTAGGTATTTATTAGTGTTAACGTGTTCTCTCTCAGTCTTCTCCAGGTGAAACATTCCCAAGTCTCTCAGCTTCTCTTCATAAGAGACGTGGTCCAGTCTCCTAACCATCTTAGTAGCCCTAATTGGGAACAAATCTTTGGCCTTTAAAGTCATCTCTTTCTGACCAGCATCACCAGAATCTTGTCTGGGCTGTTTCAGGCAATCATGCTTTCGGCATTTTAATAGGCTTGGTAGCATTAAATGATATCTCTTTATCTCTTTATTTCTGTATCTCTATGTCTGTACATCCGAGTAACCACCAGATTTTTATATATAGGTATATATGCACATATGTCATCACCATCATTCCTAAGACTGTAGTATGTTGTCATTTCCTAAGGCATTCCTGTAGCTTTTGATGAGCAGACAGGAAACTGTGAATGTTTTTAGGATTTTAACTCTGAGTATAGCTGGTTTCTACTGGCTTTTTTGCCCACAAGGATTTGTTCCAGAGGGTATAGTTCAAACATTTTTCTCAGAGTATTGCAGATATGCTAGAAGCAATATCAGACAGAGCCAGCCTGGCATGGGATAAAATTGAAGCGGGGAATCTTCTTTTCTCACTCCTTTTATAATATGTTAATATTTAACAATAATTTATCAACAAGCTTGCAGAGAGTGACATTTTCTTGAAAATGTGATTGTTTTACAATATTCTTTCTGAGTAGAGAATGATCATGGTCAATCAACAGCTGGGGAGACGTAGAACCTCAGAGAAGGCAAGTGTCACACCCATCACACGGGAAGAAGCCACAGAAAACAGTGGTGGAACATTGTGACCCAACCATCACAAACTCCCTTTTCTGCCAAATTCATGAGGTTTGCAGAGTTGTATTCTGACAGATGCCCAAGCTGCTGAGCAAGTAGATGGGTATAAATGGGAATCTCCCTGCTTTACTTGTGTCTCTTGCAACAGAGCTTCTCCAAGAATATCCCTTACCAGCACATGCTGCAAATCAGGGAAGGAAGGGAAGAGCAATGCAGCACTCAGAAGTCTCCAACTGCGAAGGACATTTTGTACTAATTCAGCCAAATAACGTTGACAGGATTTCAGCTATGATTTGAGCTACCTTACTAAAATATAAGCCAGTATTTTGACGATAGAAATAATATTTATGAAAGTAGTTATTTATTGCTTTCAAAAGGCAGCAATCTATGCTTTTTTTCTGTGTTGGACAACTGTATTTTAGTTTTTAAAAATGCAAAATATTATGAAAGCATCAATTCCTAGTGCTTTGTGTCAATGTGTCAGCATGAACCTGAACAGTTCTCAAAAAATCTGAAAAATCACAGACTAGACTTTAGTACCACATGCTATGGGGAGATGACTGGTTTCTAGCAAGAGTATGCCTTCAGTTGACTTTTTCTAAACTATTTATGTTTCAACTATTTTAATTTTTTATCTCATGTTAAGGTCAAAATATATGAGAATAAAAGTTTCACTCTATGCAACTAGAATTTCTTCTAGTCATAGTAGTTGTCAAAACTCAGCATCTTTAATAGAGTCAATAAACAATACTTAAAGATGTCCAACACCCACAACTCACCTAAAGAGAAAATAGCATCTCAATCAGTATTTTCATCAAAATATCCCTGACTTTTCTACAGTTCTATTTGATTACCTTTCAAAACAAAAAATATTAGCTGTTAAGATTACTCTATCTGCGAGTCTCTGAGTAGGAGTTGGATAATTTTGCAGTCTCCAGCATGAACCTCTTTCAAGGAAGGAACCTCTTCCATTGTGTTTTGCACATACCATCCACGTAGTCTTCCCCATATCAGTGCGCATTGGGATATTGAATTATTCAAATGCCTCCTTATGAGTTAATTGCTTAGAAATCAGTTTACTACAGTGAACACATTCATAGAATCATAGAATTGCAGGGGTTGAAAGGGACCTTTAGAGATCATCTAGTCCAGCCTCCCTGCAGAAGCAGGTCCACCTAGATTGGAACGTGTCCAGGTGGGTTTTGAAGAACTCCAAGGAAGGAGACTCCACAATCTCTCTGGGCTTCCTGTGCCAGGGCTCCCTCACCCTCACAGTGAAATAGTTTTTTCCTATGTTTAAATGGATCTTTTTGTGTTCCAGTTTCATCCCATTACCCCTTGTCCTGTTGCTAGCTACTATAGAAAAAAGGGATGTCCCAAAGTCCTGACACCCACCATTTAGATATTTGTAAATATTAATAACATACCCCCTCAGTCTTCTCTTTTTTAGACTAAGCAGCCCCAGTTCCTGCAGCTTTTCCTCATATGAAAGATGTTCCAGTTCCCTGATCATCTTGGTGGCCCTGTGCTGGACTCTCTCCAGAAGTTCTCTGTCCCTCTTGAGCTGAGGAGCACAGAATTGGACACAGTACTCCAGATGAGGCCTCAACAAGGCAGAATAGAGTGGGAGGAGAACCTCCCTCGACCTTCTAGCCATACTCTTCTTGATGCATTCCAGGATGCCATTGGCCTTCTTGGTCATGAGGGCACATTGCTGGTTCATGTTTAGTTTATTATCAATCAGGGCTCTCTCTGCAGAGCTGCTCTCCAGCAGTTCGACCGCCAGCCTGTACTGGTGTGTGGGGTTGTTCCTTCCCAGATGCAGGACTCTGCACTTGTCCTTGTTGAACCTCATGAGGTTCCTCTCTGCCCATCTCTGAAGCCAGTTGAGATCCCGCTGAATGGCAGCACAGCCTTCCAGGACTGGAATCAACCAGTCCTCCCCATTTTGGGCCAGTCTTGGATGTAAAAACTAAAGCAAAGAAGGCATTCAGTAGCTTGGCCTTCTCTGCATCCTCGGTCACCAGGGCACTCTCTGTGTTCAGCAGCAGGCCCATGTTCCCCCTAATCTTCCTTTTACTGCTAATGTACCTGAAAATTCCCTTCTTGTTTTCCTTTACTTTCCAGGTTTAATTCTGAAAAGGTTTTAGCCTTCCTGGTTGCACCCCAGCATGCTCTCGCAATGTTAGAGAGCAACTCCACCTCCTTGCTTTGTCAGCCTGTCCTTCCTAAACAATACATAGCTCTCCATGGCTGTGCTCCAGTCATGGCAGCTGTCCCATCACATCTCTGTGACCACAATGAGGTCGTAGCCCCGCATCCGCACCCACATCTCCAGTTCCTCCTGCTTATTTTCCAGGCTGCGTGCATTGGTGTAGAGGCAGCGCAGGGGCTTACTCAAACACACAAGTTTCCCTGGATGGATGCAAGTGGATCCTCCCTGGATTGTCTCTCCCTCAGGGTGGTCAGCCTTCTATATCTCATCATGGTGTGCAGCTGAGGTGCACTTATGATTGCGTTCCCTGCCCTGTCCTGTTTCCCTGCTAGACAGAATGGCTTGTTGATTAATCCGTACAGTCTTGCCTACACTTGTTGTCCTTATGAAGCACCTCAGTAGCTGCAACTTCTTCCTTCCATTCTTTGAGGAAACAAGTCAGGACATGAGGTTTATTCATGTTGGCTTTTCACCAGCCCATGGCTGCCTGCAGCCACTCATAACTTCCTCCCTACCCCACTTTCTGCAGGGCAAATCTTTTGGCTCAGTTTCTATTAGGAAACACATTTGAAATATGAACCACATATACAGTCCCCAGGCCTATAAACTGACTTTTGCCATGGCCTGGGAAGCATCATAATAAGATAATAGAGAAAGGTAAAGAAAGAAATGCAACATCATGAAAAGTATGTATTTATATGAGAAATGCTGTGCATCACACTGTATATGAAATATTGACGAAATACTAGAATAACTCCATTTAATACAGTGCTGTTCAGAAAAACACTAGTTCAGGTACTCAAGGTATTTCAAACACAAAAACACTCTCAAGACCTTGTTGTAACGCTTCTACATGTTAAACCTGAGCAAGACATTCTGGGTAAGCAGATGAAATCCAGGACTGAGGGGGAATCCTGGGCTTTGTTCTGGAAGTATATGAACATGTAGCTAGAGCCTAACATCTTACTTCATGTAACATTTCCTCTAAAAACAGTGCAGTCAGACTGGAGTGACAAACAGTGGAATTAGGTGGACATATTCCAACAAATGATAAAAATGTGCTACTGCAGAAAGCGTTTAACGGGGAAATCCTTCCCACAGCAGACCTTTGTACTGTATCCTCACTCTGATCTCAGTAGAGCTGATCTGCTAAGGCTTGAGGGAGCTCAACCAGAGGAAGTGGTGCAGGCAGCCCTGGCCAGGCCACGACTAGGTCCCAGGGTGCACACAGACACATCGGCAGCTTCTTGCAGTTGTCTGTCCACTGCAATAACATCAGGTAGGAAGTAGAAAATAATATATCCTGCTAGGGGAATTTTGTTAGGTTCCAGTAATTATTTACTCTGAAATTTGGCCAGAAAACTTGGCTGAACTTCACTTGCTGAAAATTGCATGTGAAGTGCATGGCATTTCAAATACCTGACTATTTAAAATGTCTTGAGATTTGTGCTGACCAGCGGTAACTGGAAATTCAATTTTACATTTTTACCGATTCCTGCATTATTGTTGTTCTTCTTAATTATTTGCAGTTAAAAAGAACTTGAAGTTCAGCATCCATTAGATAAATGTACATGGTCTATTGTTCCAAGGGCCTGAAGTCACTGAATACTCAATGTCCCTCTGTCTCTGGTGGCAGAGGACAGGATATCAGGGGCAGCTGCGAGGCTGTGAAGAGGATTTACCTGCTGATGCCTCAGCACCTTCCAGACACAGAGCACCTTACATTTACCCATGAGGTGAGATTTGCTTCATCCAATGCTGACTGGCTGTGTCAGCTGGGCATCAAGCCCAAACCTGTCTCTCTGCAGTCAGTGTCCCTTCAGAGGGACATTCAGAGGGCAATTTACTTCATGTATCATAAATGCAATTTTGAGTCATTCCCTAAAGGACCATTTCTTTCCCTGCTGACTACAGGAGGACCCTAAGGGGCCACCCATCTGCCTCCTGTGCCTTCAGAAATAAAAAACAAAAACCCAAACCTGCAGGTCATCAGAGAAAGGCCTATTGGTAAAGAAAATAACTAGATCTCTTACTTTGAATCAAACTGAGATCTTACAAACTTGACTCACACATGAAGCCTCAGTCTATATTCAACCAATAGTTTTGGATTCTTGACTAAACTACAGTAAGATTGCAAGAGAAGAGAACTGAAAGATAGTGTTTTGTAGTGTTAAAGGGATATATTACACACTGTAGAAGTATAGGCATAGTCTGGTAATGTAATTTTCTATACTGCTTTTTGTAACTTATATCTACTGAGAGATATAAATGCACCTGTGTGTATTCTCAGTTGTCTGTAATTTTGTTCACGTCCTTTGGTTTCCTGGTACTTTGCAGACATTACATTGATAATATGCCCCATTAGACTCATATCATATTCTATACTGAAGTAAATCATCCTCACTATATTTACATAGAATAATCAGGATATTATTTTTTTCTGAATAAATAAACAACAAATGCTTGCACAGCACACAGTTTTGATGAATGGGACCCAAAAGAGCTATGTTACTGACTGTAACACTTCAACTGTAATTTTCTTTGTTTGCCATGTTGCTTCCAAAAGGATATCCTAATAAGAGGATGTGCCTCCTCCAGAGATTGCCTGAGTAAACTGACACACACATTTGCACAATACTGCACATGTACATCTGAAGAGATGCTCCTTGTATCCAGACTAGCAAAAAAAACTACTTAAAAAATGTGTCCTGTTAGTCTTTTGTAAATCACTACTAATCTTTTTCATACTATTTTTGAATATTCATTCTTTTGAATTCTTCTGTACCTTGTTGTTCACTATTTGATCAAGCAAATGCAATTCTGACTGGTCATCACAGCCGCCTCTTTATACTTCAAAGAAATGCCTGTATATTCTTCAGGAAAGTTACTTTCCACTATTTCATAGAATACTTTATTTTTCTTTAATAAGTGGGTGAATAGAACATTTTGTACCAGCATGTAAAAGCCATAGGCTGCAGAGGTTTACTTGCTGCTTTAGCAAGGAATAAAATTGTTTATTAAGGCACTTGTGTTTCACATTTTCCTTAGATAAGAATACAGATTGTCAAACAGTAGTTTCTGGATAGGCAGATTAAAGGCTAGCCCTTTTCTTTTTTTTTTTTTTTCCTTGTAAGAGTGCACAAAAATAGTACATGGCCACATCTGAAAAATGCTGACACCTGAAACTTCCTTAAAAGTGTTATTTCTTGTTCCTTAAAGAAATCTGGTATTATTTTTGTGCCTATGAGACAGTATATTTATGGAGTTGAAGAAATGGAAGCTAGTCTCTGTGTGATGTTTGAGACAAAGCATTCCTTCTGCATAGCAGTCAGTGACAGGGAAACAAATTGCAAACATGCCCATAGCTTCTGAATTACCTCCTGTGTTACACAAAGAAAAAAACTGTAAGATAAAGAATCAGTGTCTTACACTATTAATAAATATCAGAATTAAAAGCATGTTGTGTATTCTTAAAAATGGTGGCAGTACAGCTATGCACTTGCTCAAAGTTATAGATGAGAATATTTCTTGTGATTTACAGCAGGTGTACATTTAAGTGTTTTTCCTGATCAAGGCCATAGCCTCTTGCAAGAGAGTTGCTACCACTCCCTGTCCTGTGCTTCTGCACAAGAGTTTGTACCAGGTGTTGCACATTCATGTCTTTCAAGTTCTGAAGCGGAGAGGTTAATCTGAATTAAATTGTGCAAATCGTCAGATAGGAAGGGGAGAAAATTGTTATTTGAAGCTGACAGACAATGTGACTGCACTTTGGGAATGAAATGCAAGTTTAAATAGGAAGCAGAGAGAGGAGATAAGAGAACACAGGTGTGTTGTACGTTATCTAGCAATGAAAGCCTTCTGTGTTATGAGAATCAAGAATTCATTTGGAAAGGGTGAAAATATCTGGGCAGGAGTGTATTGAACAGTTGCAAAAAATTCATAACTTTTCATCACAAATAATCCTGAAGTTCCTTGTACATTTAAGTGATGAAAATTAGACATCTCAGACTTGGAATCTGGCCATGACAGGATAGTTTAATACAAGTGTATGCAAAATAACATTATGGCTTTAGAAAGATAGGAGCTTGGGGTGGAATTCAGCCGCCACAGAAAACAGGTCTTTCAACACTGCCAAAACCTCTCCTTTGATTTAATGTTACATCTGAAGGACAGTAGCTGTGGCTGGGCAGCAGCCCCTGAAATGCAGAAACACTGAGTAGCAGGGGATGCAGGGGAGATCCACGTGTACAGTTTGTTTTGCAGGTTTCTCTTTCATCTGGGAGTGTCCTCCCAGGAAGGATATTAACACAAATCACATGTGGAGACTTTGGGGAAGAGATTGCATAGAGCTAACAAAACAGAAATGCTGCATTGCATTATCCCCAAATTTACTAACAGTAGATTCCTTTTGGCTTCTTTGGGGCAACTAGGGAGAGACGGTCACTGACTGTTTTTGGAGATTTCAATACCATGCATGTAAGAGTTCATTAATCATGGAGTTTTTTGTAGCAAATCTGAGACATGTAAAGTGTTACTGAAAGGTGATGGTGTTTAACGTAGGATAAAAAAATGTGATCTTATTTTAGTTAGAGTCAATCATATTTCAATGTTGTTAAGGCAAAGACTGTGTCAAATGCCAGCATCTTTAGTAAGAAGGTTTGTTTATTGTTGTGTGTATCTCATAGGAAGTAGGGAACAATTTTGCTTGGAACAACAGAATCAATAATATATCAAATTAATATTAATGTTTTTCTCAGACTTACCAGGTTTTCCTATTCCAAGTGACTCAGTTTATAAAAAACAAAGAGAAGAAATCAGTAAGAGGTATCTTGATAATACAAACTCTAAGAGAGAGGAAAAATACTAAAAGTACAGATGCAGCAATACAGCTTGGCAATCCGGTAAATACATATTTATTTACAGAGATGATGTATGATATATGTTAGATTATACAGTGACTTGAAATGTGCAGAATAGGTAACCAAAAATGGGAGAATTTATTAATAAATTTATTAATCTGTTACTTTTTCTTTCAAAAATCTAACTGTATGACTTAATATTTAAGGTGGAACAAAGGATACATGATACAAACTTTTTAGTGAGGTATTAAACTTTTTTATTCAAAATGGCCCAGCCTAATTATCAGACTGGTCAGCACAATATACTAGCTATGAATTGCTTTTGATAGTAAGTCACCAAACTAAACAACTAAACTTCAGAAAACCAGAACAGATGCTCTCTGTGACAAACAATCTGGGTCATTTTTTGTAATTAAGCATTTGCATGAGAATCAAATCACTGTGTAGAATAAAATATTTTTCAGACTGTGTTCTTTGTCAATTGTTAAACCAAGTGACCTGAGTGGCTTTGATGATGGGCTTTTCGGCCTTCCTGTTCTACACGTTCACTTCAGTGAACTCCTTAATCATTCATTTAGCCTGTAAGAGATAAAAAGGATAAACAAAGCCTATGTGGTTAGCCTGTATGTAACATGAATAGTGGGAATTATTTTTAAGAAGCCAGAAAGCTTAACACTCACCTCAATAGGTTAGAAAATGTTAAGCTAAAAATTTTATGAGAGCTGTTTTCTTCCAAAATCCACCAAAGTAAATAATTCACATGAAAAATTAAACTGTCCAACAAGGAAAAAGCACATTAAAAAACAATCCTGTACTGTTTTGATTATTTTTCCTTCAACACTCATACACATAGCAAGGATAACCACAAATCTCCCAGATCTGCTATGCATAAATCAAGCTATATTTTTGTCCCTATAGGGTAAACTCTGCCATACTATGGATAGTAAGGTAGCAGCTTGCCTTGTACCAACCAGCAGTAACTTTACTTTCCTACAAAGCGTCTCCAATACTCTGAAATCTGATGGGTAGAGGCAGGAGGATGGTGGACAGAGAGAATGAAAAGGAGACATGTAAAGAGAAAATATACAGCTGTGGGAGGCATGATAAACATAGAAAATTATATTTAAATGTTAAAAATTAGGGGCATTCCTACAGTAACATATTATTTCATTGCTAAAAGGTATAATATTCTGCTGCTTTCTATCAAAAATGTGTTATGTGCTTTGCCCCCATGAGACGCGCTCAGACATTCATTCCCTTACTAAAATGTTTGCTTTCATATTTAGTCAATATGACATTAAAAATATATATTCAAATAATGAGGGTGTTTAGTTTGAGATAGCTTTCAAAAAGGTCAGTATTCAGAAAGTGGCAACAATATGCACTGGAAATACTCTAAAATTTTGCCATTTATAGAAAAGCAAATTTCCTGACATGAACATTGAAACACAAAAGCTTTAAACAGTTTTGTTTTGTAGAAATTATAAAAACTTTGAGAGTTCAAAAAAACCCAAAATCTTTTAAATTTTATGCATTTCAACATTTCTTAAAGTTCCAAATTAACAGAAATGCACAGTCATTCTACAAAATTCATTCTACAAAATTCATTCTACAAATAATCTCTCCTTTTTGCTTTATCTCACACTCCTTGCCCTCCCTGTCCCTGTAGTAAGTGAAGAAACCAAAATTAAAAGAAGAGGAAAATTACTTCCTTCTCACTGGAAAAAAAAAAAACCCTATTATTTTAGATTTTTAGGATATTCTTCTTGTTAGTGATAGAAAAATAATGTATTTGAAAATTTAAAATGTTGCTTTTATTTGTGCAAAGAATCCTACTTTCCTCTTACATTTCCAGCTTGGGAGGGGAGGTAGGGAGAATGAGGGAACAGAAGTATTTACCATTATTTCAATGTAAAATGCTAAACATTATAAAAATATTTCCCTGATTTTTCTAGAACTGATGTTTCCTCACAGAACACTGAAATAACAATCTTTCTGAACCAGTCTCATGTAAGATGCCAGACCTTTCAGCTTAAACTTGTTCAAAGTGTTAAGGCGTTAGCTTTCATGAATAACATTCACTGAATTACCACACTTCAGGATTACATTCACTGAAGTCTTCAGGGACTCGAAATGAGATTAAGATGCAAATTAAACACTTAAGAACACTAGTGTGGCCCTGAAGCCCATGGACATTAGTTGCCCAGCCTAAGAAGTACCCACCACTGGACCTTTTCCCTGGCAGTCTTTTGGTGAGGGATATCACTGGTTTCTGCACCTGCAGAGAAGATCTGCCGAGGGGAGCTGCACATCGGGGACCTACTCAGGCTCAAATTGCTTCAGGGTTGATTTAGTTCATGGCTGCTGCCTGCAGCAAAGTCCATGCCACCCTGTATTTCTGATTAAAAATAATTTCTTAAGTCAGATGTGCTCTGGGGGCCTGGGTTTGAAGTGATTTATTATGGGGTTTTAAACTGGGATTGTGCTGAAAGAGAAACAGGGTCTTCACCCTCGACAGTCATGCCAGAAAGCCCTTCCCTTTCTCCTGTCTGAGTTTCAAAGGAAGCAAAAAACCCCAAACCAAGCATGTAATCAATTAAGAGTTCTCTCCCACTAACCTAATGACCTCTGTGTGCTCAAGGTGAGCACCCTCAGCAGCACCATAAATGATCTCTGTGCCCTCATGACCTGAAAAGCAAGTTGTCCCCTTGGGAGCCTGTGAGCTCTTGTTGGGCTTTCCCCAGCTGATTTGGTATCTCTTGTAACAAGAGATCTCCATGCATATCTCTGTGCCCAGAGCACGGCTAGGCTGTAAACCCCATCCAGAGTGATGTGTGGGGCTGTCCTGCAGACTGGGCTTGCTCTTCAATGAATGGCACACTAGGAAAAGCCTACAATTGAATTTCTTTTAATAAAGCCATTCCAGTCATCTTCCCTTTTTCTGCTTATTATTTAAATGGTTTGCCAGACTAGGTGGCAGAAGCAAGGCCTGCTACCGAAGGAGTCTCATATCGCTTCTATTAGTTTAGTCCTAAACAAAATTTAAATAAGATTTTTAATGATGCAAAAAGTCTCTTTTAGATATGCATTTACAAGTATGAAGAATTGCCTCTACCACAAACACAAATCAGACTATGGAATATTTTATGAGCTCAGTCAGCTTTAAGTCTGTGTGAAAACACAGCTTTATTCTTGGTGAACTGAGCAGCATAAATAACCACACTAATTCTTCAGGGAGAAGTCTGAAGGTGCAAGTAAAAGAAGTCTGAGAAGAGAAAAGAAAAGCCACACAAGTATGGAGTATGTCTTTTTAGCATCATCTATGTCTACAGTAACTAGAATACAGAAAGAAATACAGCTGTAGCACATTGGGTAAAAACATCATTTGAAGAAGCTTTCTGCACAAAAACATTGAAAGACTAGTGAATATCTATTAGAGAGGATATTTCAGTCTTGATATATATTAGAGGGGATATTTCAGTCTTAAATCCTATCCTTAAAGAAGATAAATCCTTCCACCAACTACCCTCAACACCTTTCCATAAATTTGATGTAACATCTCACCTCCATCTAGATTTAGGACAACACTGGAGAATTTTCTCTTCCTTCTCTAGTGCTAAAATAATTTATTTCCAAGATGTACTGGAAATTAATTTCTTCCACAGATTTCTTTCCTATATGCTGCATTCAATATAAAAAGCTAGCAACCTGCTTTAACAGCAGGACTCAAACTGTGTGCCTATGCCGCCCTACAACATAGCATTGCTGTTGCCAGCACGTGGCCAACAGTTTTGTGCCGAGTTTGCAAAGCCTTAGTGCTGAAGCCTGCCCAGCTTGCACTATCTGAGCACAGCTTCACTTTAACTTGCTTTAGCTGTAACTGCAGTTTTTCTTCTTTGCCAGATGCCTGTGGCTAATTTGGTTTATTTTGTGCATTGCTGCATAGTACCATTGCAATTTTGTAGTGTTGCAGTGTGAGAAACACCTCCTCGGTGGGACAACAGAAGCTCTGGGATGTGCAGATGTAGGCTGTGGCATAGGTGAGTCCCAGCACCAGGTCACAGGAGATGGGACACAGATTTGGCACTGGAAACTCCACATCTACAAAGAAGTCATCAGTGCCAGCTAAAGAAACATAGACCTGGAGCTGGACAAAACTGATTTTACAGGCAACAAGAACAAAGAAACAGAACCTAGTATAAGTAAAAGGCTCTATGCTTAGCAAACTCAGACCTGATGTGGAGCTCAGACCAATTAAGGAGCAAAGACATAAAAGTATGTTAGCTAACATGAAAAAATGAACCCAAATATATTTTAAGAGTGAGGAAGAAGAAACTGTCAATGTGAACATCAAATTCCTCCTGGCTGAAGGACTACAGATGTCATCAACTCCCTGTGACCCTGCCAACTCCAACAGCTGAGCAAAAGAGGCAACCCTCACACTCAGAGGCTCTGGGGAAGGGGAAGCATTACACTGGGGAAAGGGGTAGAAGCTAAGGAGTGTGCATGTCACAGTTTTAGCTGTATTATTATGAGTACTACAATTGAATCTTTTTCTTCACAGACATATTCTTTCTTTTCCTGTAATAATTGGATCTGGAGTAATAATGACTCTTGGATTACACTGTTAAGGTTTCAGTTATATGAACAATAAATTCCTTTTTTTATACATAAGTTGTTTCCTCTTTGCCCATAAAATATTGAGCAAAACAACCAGCTTCACCAGTGTGAAGCCACAAAAAACATTACCTGTTAGCAGGTAATGAAACAGTGTCTCTTCCTTTTTAGTTTAATATGAAAGACTAATCACTCTTCAAACTTTTAACCTAAAACTGATATCAGATTTTCAAGAGGAGTAAGATTGCTTTGCTTTTTGGTTGTGTGCAAAAGGCAGAGCTCTTATTTCAGGCTCTCAATCTGAGCCACGTGGCTTTCTTGAAGACTTACGGTCTGGCAGGATAGTAACATCTACCTAAGGGTAAAATCTTGCTCTGTCCGAAGTCAGTGGGAATTTTGCCACTCATTCTCTTTGAGATTTCACACAAGGGAATTTCACCCAAAAGCAAACACTTCATCCAGAGAAGACCAGGAGGAGGTCAGAATGGGTCACAGACATCTGTTTAAGTCTGAGCCCACTTGCTGGGACTGAGAATCATTACTGTCTCCTGTGTACTGCTGGAAGTGAAAATATGGACACAGTCCACAAAAGTATTATGGCAACCTGCAGTAAGCTGGAGTTGTTCTCAGTGGTATTTTTCCTCTGTGGTACAGAGACATGCAGAGACATTAGGTCAGCTGATGGAAAAGAAAAAAAAACTCAAAACCAAACAGCAAACCAAACAAAAAACTCAACCAACCTACAAACTACCCAAGTAAACAAACAAAAAGAACAACTAAGAGGAACATATCACATGCATCTTTGACTATGGAAAACTATTTTTGATGCTTCAAAACAACGTTAGAGTTAGGACTAACTGGAATGCCTGGAAGAGAAAGCATAGATAGCCGTACCCCTGCAGAAAAAAAATCCAGCAGGTATATATGTCTTTCACTAATTCCCTTCAGACTTCTATTGCTTTGTCATGCTAGTCTCTAGGTTTGTGTATTTATGCACATAGAGCATAGACTCCATCTACTCAAGCTTAGATTTTCAGATAAATTAAATGTCTGGGTCTGAATTATTCACTTATATAATTTAACAGTCTCTTGAAAGACACAAATATTTCCAGGGAGCAATTCCTCTTCCTCTAAGATAGGTCTTGAAGAAAAATCTTTCTTTAGAAATAACTCCTTCTCTTAACTGAGCTTTGAAGGTGACCAGCTCAGACTAAGATGTCTGAAAGTTTGCTTACTTAAGACTAAGCAAGATGCATCTCGCGGTGTCTGTAGTGGAGGCACACCTGTTTGCTCTTGCCTCTATATAATCAGGGGTTTGTAAAACAACATCACGTGTACTACTGTAAAGACTGCTGTGAATTGGACTGTAGCTGTTAAGTTTTGAGTTTTATAGACCAATTGCTGAAGTCAGATAACAATTTGGGTAATAAAACTATTTTTCTTTCACAGAGGATTCACATTCTGTATGACTTTTCATTGCAGACTTTTGTAAAAATATTTCTGTGATAATTATTAGAAATCAAATTCAAAACAAGGTATATGATATGCTAGAGTCGTTTCACACATAACATTCAAAAAATCTTTCAGCATCTGAGCCTTTCAGTGGAAAACAGATCCCTATGACCAGTTGGAATTTAAAATCAGTATTTTAATTTCCTCTTTTTTTAAAGAAAAAAAAGGTTGCTTTTTAGTTTTTGAATGAGCATATGAATGTTTTCATAATTTAAAAAAAAAAAAACTAATTAGCTGTACTATCATAAATATAGAAGATACTCAAAGCTTTGCAAATGGTCATTCTAATAACATTATAGCAGCATGATTTTAACACTCATACATTTTTGAAAAATTTACAATAAAATCTGTTGCATCAGTCACAGGATGATGCCCATCACTAAGCTAAACCTATAAACCCATGTTTAAATGCAACAGCAAACTTAAAATACGGGGAAAACATTAAAATCTCCAATAGGAAAGCTCACTTGATGGAGCAGCTCAGGACAGAGGAGCTGAGCTCAAGAGTATCCTCAGGAATGCTGCTTCCTTGACAGATGGAAAATCTCAGGGCAACACATTCTATTGCAAGGGGGAAGGATGCTAGCCCCTTTGACAGGCCATCCACTCTACACTGTCTGTGTCAGCCTTGGAGGGCATTACAGCTCCCATCCTCCCGTCAGAAGAAAGGTTGTTGCAGTAATAAATAGGGGAAGAAAAATCAGGGCTGTGTTTGCGCAACCACATATTGCCTGGGAAGGCAATGAGTGATGTGAGGAGCTGCTGCAGGCAGCAGCCTGACTGATAGCGGGGAGGCTGCCACAGCAACATGCAGCTCCCCAGGCCTGGCCAGCAGCCAGGCAGAGTGGATGGTCCCAAGGGGCACATGAATACACATATGTACAGTACACCTATACATACAAACACAGAGAAACACACAGATCAGTATGGGCTGAAACAGAGTGTGCCAAGAGCCTTGGCCTGTTCCCCTCTCTGGCTGATCAGGATGAAAGCCCATCAGGGGAAAATTTATATACATATGGATCCTTCCAGTCCTGAGACCTACACAACACACAGAGGCACATGAAGATACACACATGTGCTATAGATCCCTCCAGTAAGGGGCCCTAGATACCCAGTGCACCCAGCAGCTGGTGCCTGGCTCCCCTGGTTGCCCCATTGCCTCATACCCAGACACAAACACACATGGAACTGGTCTTTCTGGAAGCTGGTCCAGATTTAGCACTTAGCAATAGTCAGCTCCCAGCCCCTCCTATTTCTCCAGAAACCAACTCCAAAGACTTCCAAGACTATGTTTTTTTTCCAATCCACCTCAGACACATAGCTGCTCCTATTCTTGGCTCCCAAATTTTTATTATCTGATGCACTGGCTATTTCATCTCGATGTTCACTAGCAATCACACAGTGAGAAATATGGCCTCATGTGCTCTACTTCTGGCAACATAGATACATGGTTCCTTTGATCCATGGTACTGTTCCAGTTTCTGGGATTCATTCCCCTCCATACACACACTTACAGAGAGTAGAGTGCCACTCACCCAGAAAAATGGTCAGAAGTTAAGTTTAGTAAGGAGAAAGGACAGACTGCACTGACCAGTCTGTTTACCTCCACTGGCTCCACTTTTTCTTCTCTCTCTGCCTTCCCATGTTTGTTCCTCACTAAACCATGGCTCCTCCCTTTCTTGCCTTAGGTTCCTCCCCTGAACATGCCATAATAATTCTTGCACAATCCTCAGGTGTTTCCTCCTCCAAATCCCTCAAGTGCTATCCCACTACAGGCAGTGCCTACTTCAGTCTGTAAGAGGCTCTGGAGACCCTCTCCCTTGCCCCATAGTCATGGAGGTCCCCAGACTACGAGACTTAATCTCCTCTGACAGCCTGGGGAGGGGTGGAGGATGGGGCACTTTTCTCTGGTGAGACTATTGCCCCCACTCCCTGCTTGTCTGTGTGCCTCTATGATCCTTCATGTGTGGGGAGAAAAGCCTTTGATCATATAAACCAACACATACCAAAATAATAGCAGAAAAATTAAAGCATTGAGAGCAACTCTCCAAATAGGCAGGATGCACTGACACTGTTTCAAACGGTATCTGCTTCACAAGGCAGGGAGATGTTGGGCTGATAGAGACACATACACTAGAATAAAGATGGTAGAGAAGTCCCTTCCCCTTATTTTCCTCATTTATTTCTTCTTACTGTTTCCTCATTCTTAATTCTACTTTTGCATATCCAAAACCTTCCATTTTACCATTGTTGCTGTTGCTTCCTTCCAAATCAATGTGACTAAGGCTAGCTCTTAGGCTTCAGTCTTTCCCGGTCTTATAAACAAGGGTCATGACCAAATGCGGACATTGCAACTCCAAGTGCATCTTGGGGCCACAGTTTCTCCTGGTATCCAGTCATGTCTACAAAATCACTTGACAGTAGGGGGAAGTTAAAGATCTTTAAAAGTGCAATACGTGGTACTATATCCAAAATATATCTGGGAGTGGACACAAGCATTTGCTCTGGTCTTGTTCCTGGGCTATAAACTCATGTGCAGCTAGAGGGCATTACTTATGCCATTGGAGGTTTCTTCTGGTTTATTTTTGTCCAAAGCTTTTTGTTGTTTTGTCATGCACTCTTGCTGTGGACAGAAATATGGTGGTAGATGTACCTTCATTCAGATTAAACGAAAACCAAAGAAGGTCTCTAATTTGAAATAAAAGAAAAAAAAATAAAGAGAGAGCATGGCATCTGGCACACACAAGCACATTTAATGCATTCCTAATGCTATTTCAAAGAAAATCTAAAATGTGTATAGTGTGGGTGACCTTCCTTTGATTGCAAAGGGCTCATGCTGTGGTGAGCACAGCAACTTCCCTGACTACCAACTAACCGGCCTATTCCAGGTAAGACCAAGGCAGTCAGACTTGGTCTAGTCTCACCCATACCGCCCTCCCGGGATGGGGCTTGGAGCTAAGCATCCTCAGAAGTATGCACACATTTTGATTTGGGAGATCTAGTAAGTTCAGGTCAAATGAGTCTGAGACTGGACTAACATGAATGATTAAAGGACAGAACATGGAAATGAACTGGGGACGTAAGTTAGTTAACAGCAGAGATGTATCTGATGGAGTTAGTCCTGTCCAGCAAAAAAATTACTACGTACAAATTATTAATACAAATCCACCTACATACAAAAGCTCATTTCTGTTGGAGAGCTAGTCTTAGTATAATATATATTTTGTCGTTTGGGTTATCTTGCTTTGAAAGCAGAAGTATTTGATATTGTGTATTTATTAAGCAACTATTGCAGCAATTTTAGTGCAATGAAAGGTAATGATGGGTTCCATATTAATTTATAAACAAGAAATGATATTTGTAAAAGTAGCATACTTTAGGCTCCCTGAAGTAACTGAGAAATCATAGACCATGCCTATTAGGAAGGCATGCAGGAAAATGAATCAAATAAAGGTGGAATGTGAGTATGCCTAAACTGCAGGTTGATAAACACCATATGAGTGCTCTTATGCAGGAATAAATTGGCTTTAATTTTCTGTAGCTTAATTCTGTTTAAATTACTGCAAACTCCAGCCTCTTTATCCTAAGTGAAAACACATGTCCAAGGATTTTAATGTGCTTGAACTTATGCTGGTTAACTTAATCACTTGATCATCCATAACTTTCCCAAGTTTCCCCACCCAAACTTGCCATTAAAACAAGTTTTTGCTCCTATGTACATGCAAAGTGTCTAAGTGGGCAAAAGCAGTGTGCTCCATGTCAGCTGCTCCTCAGCCAGGTGGAATTCTTCTAATGGGCACTTTCCTCCACATTTGCATGTGTCTCAAGAAGTTAGGATCCCCAAAACAGAAAGGGAACTAACTGAAAGAGGTCAAAGAAATCTGGTCCCTTTCTATGTTCATTTTCTGAATTTGTCCCAGGGGCACTAGACCCACTTCTTTCTCTTACATGAAAGAGATGCAGGAATGACAACATACATCAAAAAAGGCAAGGCAGACTAAAGATGATGTCACTTTGTAGTAAGTGCTACTTTCTGGACTTCACCTCTACCAAAACCCCAAGGAAGACAAGCTACAAGTAATTCTGACGCACCTTATCTCCAAAATGCCCTTCAACATTCAGAGGAGAAATACTACTTGATGCACTGCTTCTGATTTAACTTTAATGTTTAGCATTGTATCATATTTCTCACCATTTAAAAAATACAGGGAATAATAAAAAGAGAAAAGAAAAGAAAAGAAAAGAAAAGAAAAGAAAAGAAAAGAAAAGAAAAGAAAAGAAAAGAAAAGAAAAGAAAAGAAAAGAAAAGAAAAGAAAAGAAAAGAAAAGAAAAGAAAAGAAAAGAAAAGAAAAGAAAAGAAAAGAAAAGAAAAGAAAAGAAAAGAGCAATAAACACAAACCGATTCATAGCTGAGGTACCAGCCTATTGCCCAAATTGTCTGGCATGTGTTTGATGTATGGGATGATGAGAAAAATCTCATAACAGACGTTTCATTTATGCACTTTTAAGTAGGGCAAGAATATTCAGAAGATGTGCATCACCACTAAATAATTCACAAGTTGCAGGTCTTGTTTTATGGAGCACAAAGGTAGTACTGCCTTCATGTATTTTGATGCAGACTGACATCAGCTGTGGTTCCCCACCTGTGGCTGAAGTGCCGCTGGCATCACACAAACCACTTCCAAGGCAGTAGCCAGGCCACGTTCCTCTTCCTATATTGATGCTAATTTGAATTGTGGAACCACCTATGGCTCAAAGCAATTATTAGTAGCTGTTGATGCAGACATCCACTCTGTGGCTAAACTCAAGCCATTACTGCCTTTATGCCACGATGGATCTCAGGCGGTGCCACTGCTGACCCTATTTGCAGACACCTGGGATTTGACATACTGAAGAGGTGAGAGGATGATCTGTAGTGCTGATGTCCAGTGCCCTGGTGAGAATATGTGGTGGGAGAAAATGTGGAAGCAGGAGTAGAGCCATCAGTGACACCTGCCCAATCCAGATGTGAGCATCCATACCATACAGCAATGATTTCAGAATGCCTTTCAGTGATTGCTTAGAAAATAATTTAGAAGTGACTGATAAAAATCAATACTTCTATATAACTCTGGTTGCTACATAGCTCCCTATTTTCATTATCTTTAAAGAAGTTTTATGTTTGCTATGTAACCTAGAGGAGAAAACATCCAAACCTACCTCCTTTGGAAGGAAAAGCCTAAGCTCCATGGATACTGTTGCTACCTTCATAGCTCTGTAGTTGGACTCAAGGTTCCCTATAAAAACATTTTCTTTGATGAGAAAATCTAGACTTATACAAAGAAAATTATAGAATATTAGAATTATATAAAAAATTATGGAACACTAGTATTACATCAAGAAAACCACAGAGGGACTTCACTTGTGCTAAAATAAATCCCCTATTTACATTACTAAACATTGTACCTCATAGTAAGTTTAGGTTATTTAACATGAACACAGAAAACATCTTAAACTGTGCCAAGGTGGTGTGAGTGACCTAAAATTCAACTTCTAAGGAAAGGTGAATATGCAGGGAACTTATGCAAGAAACTAAGCACTTGTTTTCTGAACATTTTCTAATCAAGAGCGTGGGAGAGAAGGTAAAAATGTAAAAAAAGGGGACACTGAGAGCATGAAGACTTAAAATTATTTGCCGTGATACCAAATATTTGGAAAAAGTAAAGACTTGTGAGAGTCCAGAATTATTGCATATCTTCTTTATTTTTGTATTTCTTTATACTTCTGATGAACTGGAAAACTTAGAACAATGTACTAGCTACCTAATGTGTACTTATTGCATACTCCAACAGACGTAATGATCTAACAAATATGCTTAATTTGTGAGGGAATAAAAATTTTAGGAATGCCTTAAGTGACTACATCTGAATTTCACACTCAATAGAGGCAACCACGTCTTCTGCCCTCCTGACTCCCAGTTTCCCTTGCAGCACAGAGATATTGATGGGGCAGGGCTACCAAGATAATCATGGGACTGAAGTATCTCTCTTACAAGGAAAGACTGTGAGACCTTGGGCTGTTTAGCCTGGAGAAAAGAAGACTAAGGAGGGACCTTATCAACACTTATAAATGCCTAAAGAGCAGGTGTTGAGAGGAAAGGGTGAGTCTTTTTTTCTGCAGTGCCCAGTGGCAGCACAAGGGGTAATGGTCACAAGCTGGAACACAGTAAGTTTCACTTGAACGTGAGTTGAAATTTCTTTCCTGTGAGGGTGAGGGAGCCCTGGCACAGGCTGCCCAGGGAAGATGTGGAGTTTCCTTCTCTGCAGGTTTTCAAAGCCCACCAGGACACGTTCCTTTGCGACTTTATTGAGGTGAACCTGCTTTAGCAGGGGGGTTGGACTTGACTATCATTAGAGACTCCTTCTAACATCGACCATTGTGTGACTTTGTGAGCAGGCCTGTGAAAGCATGAAGTGGTCAGGCTGCAGAGAGATCCCAATAGCTGCAGAAAGAAGGCAGTCAACGATACAGCCAAATAATTTACATCTGTGCTCTTAGCCCCCAGGGGTGGGTTGCAAAGACCTCCTTCACCAGAATGGTAGAGGGCCAGGTGCTCCTGTGTGGCATGACCCACTGATGTGAACCATTGTCTGGGCACCAAGCAGGGTCTAACTGCAAAAAAAGAGGCAGGAGAGGGGTATTGCCCAGTGAGCACTTGCTCCTGCATTGTGCACTGCAGGGGCTTTCTGCCCTGAGCATGCCAGGGAGCAGCAGCCTCCCCCTGCTGCTTACCCTCTGTGTCCTCCGGTAAGTCCAAGCATCCTTCTGGAGATATTAGTGTTTGGTTGGGTTTCTCACTATACCAAATCCCATGAGATAAAATTCTTGGGAGTGTTGTGGGACAGTCTTTTGAGAATGTCTTTGAGAGTTATGGACTTTTTTTTTTTTTTTTTTAATGTCCAAAAAGGAAAGCAAGCCTTGCTTGTTTTGTGCTGGGACACAAGACTTTAGTGTTGCCAACTGTGGAGGTCCCACAGGTTGCTTAGCCTTTGTGTACCAACCTCTGCTAGAAGACTAAAAATATTTTGGTGGAACATTACACATTTTCTTGTATTAATACTCATATTACCTGACACCCTTGAATGAGATATATTTTACAAATATGAAAGCAGGGACAAATGGTTATGTCAAGCACCAGGACAAATAGAGTGGAAAAGCTTTTAAAGGTTAATCCCAAATATGCACACATGCGTGCACACAGGAAAAGAAAATCTCAGCTTGCTTAAGACAACGATGTACTTCTTGGTAGTGGGTGGGAATTAGCAAGAGTTACCTGTATAAATACCATAGAACTGGGAACAGCTAAATGAGTCTTCCTGCTCTGTTCTGTGGCAGAAACATAAACTACATGCTGTCTGCATTGAAATGTCATGTTAAAAGATTTGGTGCATAAGTTTGGATATGAAGTTATAGAAAAGTACTTCTGGAGTATAGGAATTTTTATTCACCAGTCAATTCTTTCCCAACATAGCATCTAAAAAAGTTAACCTTTCCCTAGTATCAACCTCCTACTGAATACATGGTTAACAAACGCTAATTTTATTAAATTTTCAACTCTTGTAAACTAAGAGTGCCTTGGATTGGGTGCAAATGTACACGATCCTTTTTTACAGTGAGACATAATTTTCTCTGACGCTTTGAGCTCCTCTAAGTAGCCACTTGACAATAAATTATAACATACTTGACTTTTCCTATAAAACATTTAAATAATTTGAAATATTTTTAAGCTTTACTCAAACTGTGAGCAGTGAACATACTGGATTAATATAAGTGGAAAACTAACCTTTGGAAAACTCCAATGTTTTCTCACCATAAATGTGCTCTTTCTTCCTTTTACTCCCTGAAAACAAAATACAAATAATACGTAATTTTTTTGTTATACCGCTGTATTTGCATGCTGTTTTGATATTGGGTTTTTTTTTGTGGCTGCTGTTACTATAGAAAGAGCTGATGTGACTGACAGGGACTTGTTACGCATTATGACAAAAGGAACTAATTGACTTTTAGGAGAAAAAGAGCAGAACAAATTATCCTAGTACTATATATCTTTTTTCTGGGCAGAAAGGTCATAATGACAAAGTAACAAAATTTAAAAATTATATCACTTTCAAAAACACAAAAAAAACCCCATTGCTCTTCTCTTTGACAAGCTTGTGACAAAGATGAGACTAAAACAAACCTACTTGATATTAATAGGTAGTGATGAATGATGAGGTTCCTGCTCTCTCCTCACGTGCAAGGGTATTCTGGGGAAAGCAACTGCTGAAACTAATACAGCAAATTCCATCTTCCATGTACTTAATACTCAATTGCTTGGCACTTCGAAGTGAATGGAGTTATTCTGGAGTTAACTGGGTTTAACTCAGAGGAAAATTGGACTCACTAGAATGAGCGCTAACACAAAAGGCTTTGGAAGCAGGTCTGCATAGCTGGTCAGAGAGATTAACAGTACAGAGGAAAAGGACTTCTTGGAAAGAAAGAGAAAGAAAGCAAGAGAACAAGAAAGCAAGCAAGCAAGAAAGAAAGAAGCGACGAACAGTGGGCTGATGCAGGGAAAACTTGCCCACACTTTAGATTTGGCAGTTGGATCACATGCTGTGATGGCAATGCACTCAGCACCACTCTCCACTGATTTGAATGAAATATCTTCTCGGTTCTTGATCACAGAAGTGATATGTATGAGGCAGGATAAACAAAAGAGAACTATCTACATTGTTAGCACGGAACATGATGGCTACAGAGAACAGAATTAGCTAGTTGTATTTGATGCCTTGAATTTATACATGCAACTGCAATAAAAACCAAATGGATCCAGAAAATACATTTTATTGCATGCTATTCAAAAATCTCTCTACAAGTTAAAAGATGGCATCAATTCTAGCTTCTCATCGTAACATTGTATCAGTTGGTCAAAAGAATTTTTATAATCCTAGGCCAGCTATATTCTAAATTCCTTCTATGGTTACTATGTGTATTTACATAGTAATTGCCTTTACAGTGCAGTATGCAAGCCTGTCTGAAGTGCCCCAAATAAAATTAATCCATATTACTTTTATATACTTCAAATACATGTATATTAACCAGCAAGGTTTTATCTTTCACATACTTATTCCTTTTTTTCAGTAAATGACTACCATGTAATCCACTGAGTTTCTCCATGATTATTGGCAGCTATATGAAAAATATCTTGCACTAACAGTAAGACAGGTGCCATGGAAATGGGAATACATTCATGTTGCATTATATATTTGTGAAGAATTTAGCCTGTAATTACTGGAAATGGTGATGATAGTTTTCTGCAGACTGCAGAGGGACGTGTCAGATGTAAAACCTGCTCAACGTTTTCCCCTGTTGAGCTGTTACTTTTTGTCTCTTGGAGAAATGGGGGATTGGTCATTTTTCAAATACATCACATTGAGTTCATCTTAGATTCACTGCTAGCATTGCTAACAGGAGTACATTTACCTTTGATATAAACTATGGACAAAAGTCATACTTCTGGTTGTCTAAGGCATATTGGATGCTTTTGCTTAGCAAATACTTCTGCTGGCTACCAAAGCTTTTGAATTAAAACAAAGACACATTATGGTCATTCAGGCCATGATGACTACTCAAGTCATACTAAAGTTATCTCTGAAGCCTGGATAAGCATTTGTACCTCCTTCTCTACAGATTTTGCCTGTGAAATTCTAAAGGCAGCTTTCCTCTTCTGTTTGACCCTTCCTTGAATATAACTGATAATGTGCTGCAGATGCAGGCTGGGTCTAAGTGTGAAGGTGGTGGATATAGAACAAACGAGGGTTTAGGGGACAAGCAAGGACTACAAAGGCTTTTGACCTTTCCAGCATCAATGACTGGCACAGTCTGTCCCCTGTTTCAAATGATCACATCTGGTCAGATGGACAAGGAGCTTCTGTAAGGTAGGCTGCATGGGGTTCTGAAATGTTCAGATAGAGGTTTCAGACAGAGTTTTCAGCTATAGAATCATTGTGGGCTTTTCATTGCTATTGCATTTTCCAGCAGGCAAGATTAATAGAAAAATATTTTTCATCTGGGGATGGTAGATGACCCAGTCCATGGCTGCCATATGCCAATTTGGTTTTGAGCATTGTTGACTTCCAAAGTGCACAGATGTAATCCAGTCAACTTAGAAGGAATGCCAGCTCTGGAGAGGAAAAGGTAAAATTCAGGCTGGTTCAGGAGGCAGCAGATGTCCTGCAAAGAAAGGGAAAATACACTAGTAAATCATTTTGTGGTGCCTCCAGACTCTGACCTGACCTTAAGCAGTCCCAATAGACTCATTCTAGGCTATTTGCAAAATGACTTATTTCTAAAAGCCATATGACCATGTTTGCACAATAGGAATTCACATCAATGTAATGCATTATGCAAGCTCTGATACGAACCTGCACACAGATGCAAGGCAGGTCTGTAATAACTTTACTACTAATAATAAAACTAGATGAATTATGTGCCTTCTTCTCCTGCTCATGTTGAGCAAGAAGAGAACCAAAGATCAATATTAATTAGATTATGTAGTAGACTCATTTAATTCTCTAAAATGTTCAGAATACTACAGACAAGAGCACAATGGAAATCTCAGAAGATAGATTAGATAAGTGTGATACTCAGCTGTCACTGGAGTTTTAAAAACCAAAATGGTTAGAGGAATCTGAAATGAGTCTGAGGCTTACATTTTTTGTGAGCAATTGCTTGAACAGTGAGTGAAAGGTTTGCCAAAGTTTCTGATCAGTGACTCCTATCTCCTGACTTCCTACTGCTCATCTTTACCAATTATGGAAACAAAAGTTTCAGGAGATCACAGGGCTGGGGAAGCGCTCATCGGACTGAGCAGGAGGATGGCCAACTTTCAGGTGCGGCTTTGAGGCTGCAAAGCTAGAGGGAATCAACAAATAAGAGGAAAAGTTTTTATCTTTAGAGCGGCTTTGAGTGTTTGTTCTCATACTCCTACTTTATCAAGTATGGGTTATGTAGGGAGTACCTTGTGGGAAAGTAATCTGTTGTGATGCTTCCAGCTAATATAAACTGTTTCCTTGAGGCCTCCTCAGGTCACCTCCACGGAAGCCTGTGGTTCTCCTTTGGAATTTATGACAACTCCTGGACATCCTTGATTGTTGGTTGCCAAAGTATAGGGATTGAGTGAACAGGTGGAGACCGTCAAGGCCCCTGCCCTGCCCAGGCTTTATTGCTGTGGGGAATGGATGCTTCCTGATCTAGCTGAATGTCACTACTCAAGTCAGTGTATGAAAAAGCAATGCCAGAGTCTGTGATATGAATGTAGGCTCCATCTTTACATCCCCAGCAGTAAATCTATCAAGGTCTTGGAATATTTCCAGGCAGAAGAATGCCTGTGCTACCAAACTACTCAAATGTTTCCTGTCACAATGCTGGGCTATGCCAGCTAACACCTCTCAGACAAGTCCCAAGTGCTGTTTGGGTGTTAGCATGGCCAGAACTATTCAAAATATGCAGGCTGCATGCAGCCGCTTGGTTTTGGAAGCAAAGGCTATTCAATGCTATGGACATGAAACATTCTGTAGTAGCTGAGACCAGTGCTACAGAATGAGCCAGGCACATTTAATTTAGCAGAGCCCAGTTTATTAGCTCTAGTCCACCAATGAACAAGAAAAATAACAACAAAAAAGCTTTTGTTCAGCATTTGATCTGTAAGAAGCCTTCTTGCTTCTATAATTAAAGTTATTTTGACTCCTCCTCTGTGGCATAATTGCTGCTGAGTCACTTTAGGTATTACAAATCCACCCTGTGCAATCTACCTGCCTTCTGAAAATGCTTTTCTTCTTAAACCTGTCCATGTTTTGGAATCTCTTGGCTTTGATGAGAATACATTTACATTTTTTCTCCTTAATTTCCTTCCAGTTTCAATACTCTTCCATATCTTCCCGCTTTAATGCTTTCTCACTCTTTTTAACCCTCCACACCCTTAATTCCAACTGTACCTACAGATTAATCCATATCTATATTTGATTTTGTTTCCTCTTACACTACTCGTTTTTCCCAATTTCTCATAATATTTTCTTCTAATTATTCCATTGTTTCCTGTAGCATATTCCCTGTCATTCAATTTCACTCCTTTTACAATGCCACCTATTCACCTTGATCCACCATTTCTTTTTATACTGATATTTTTCCTTTATTATTACAATGATTTGACACTAGAAAAGTTCCTTCCCTTGTAATAATATTCCTCATAGTTCTATAAAGCAATATCCCTTTGCCTTATCCTTGTTTCTTATGTTTTAATCAGATCTGGCTGGAAACAGTAGTGCAAAAAGAACATTAATGACATGGTAGTACAGACAAGTCCAAACTATGGCACTGCAGAGATACATGAACACATTTGGCATTGTGTGACATGCTCTCATTAATATTGATCTGCAGGCATCCTTTTATTGGACCATCAGCCTCCCTAAATCCCCTTTGACTTCTATGTGACACCGTATGGATGGACTTTTAGGTCTATGCAGAGTCCCATCACAGCTCCAGGAAAGATGTGGGGACCAGGAAGGACAACTCATAGGAGTAGAATCTTACATCACACATTTCTCAAGCTATAAACACAAAGCTACATGTAAATGTGTATCTCAAATATCAGGGCACACCAGGGCATATTTAATTGTACATGGATATGCTACTTTACAACCAGAAATATTTTTTTTCCTTTTCCCATAAAATACATTTGAAAGGAGTAAATTGCTTCTTAAGGCTGTGAAGTTCAGGAGTATTTCCATAAAAGTAGCTTTAAGAGAAAGTTGTCAGGTATGAGAAATAAAACAAACCTGTCAAGTTTCCCTGGTCATTAGCAGCTAAATTACTCCTGCCCAATTCATCCACAAACGGTGGCTGATATGAAGTCTTGCAGTACTGGAAGATTTGTAACCCTTCTTATGTTATTTGGAATAAATGCTGTCCACGCAGGATGGAGCCTGTACAACACAAAGAACACACTACACTTAAGAGGCCATTTCTGACTCTGAAGACATATGGCAATGCTTCCTGAAGCCAGAAATAAAATGTAATACTTGTACTATGGCATGTAATACTTTATGTACTCCACCAAATTACCAGGGAGATAGATTGTGCTTTTCTGAGTATACTGACAAATGTCCCTTCTCATTATGGTTTTGCCCTTTATATATTACCATATCATTATTCTTTTTCTTTTGTACTCCAGTGTGCAATTTAGATGACTATGTTCTTTGGCAATTCTAAATGTTGTTTTATTTTCAGGATTGCTTGGAAAATGATCAGATATTTATTATTCTTTTGCTAATATGAATTCATCAGTAAAAATACATACTTCAAGTGGATCCACCCATCGCTTTTAGCCAAGCCACTCGACCATTCCAAAGGTAATAAAATAGCATTTATAACCAGAAATAAACTGCAACGTTTCTTTCTAATGAGATTTCTGAGTTGACTGTTATTGGCAGCCATTTTACATTTGTGATGCTAATAATGAGTGGGAACCTGATGTTAATAAGTAGTAGCTGTTTTCTTTTATAATATTTTTCTAATAATATTAGCACAGAAGCACACTACCCTTGGGTTTCTTATTGTTTCAAGCAGGGCATTTTTGTCATGCTGGCATAAGCGCAGCTTTAGCCTAGCACAGTAGCTGAACAAACTGCCTCCTCGAGCTTGTGCCTAAAAAAAGAAAATGAGAAGGCCCACATAATACCACCTATGTGTATTTACTTTCATGAAGGAATGGAATACTGTTCTTTTTAGATGGCAGCATGCCCCTCCCCTCCAATCGCATGGTTAATGCTCCCGAAAATCCCTCTGCATCTGCAGAGACACATTCATAGTCCCCCTGCCATCAGCTCGGACCTTCCCCATGGCACCATTGGTCTTTCCCCATGGCAGCACCGCATCGCTGTGAAGCCACACATTGAGTCTCAGCTGGGAGCAACTGTGGGATGCAGAGAGACAAGAGTCTGCCACAATGACAGGGATTCTTTTTCTTTTCAGCAAAAAAATGAACCACACACTTGACTCCACATGGGAGGAAAGGAGAAATGGACATGCTTTAGTTTGAAGAACAGATAAGATCAGAGGAAAGAGAATTCCCTTCACTGCAGAAAAGGCTGGGATAAATTCTCTGGCAGGCATCAATGCAGCAGGACACATGGGATGATTGGGGTGGTCCCTCCAGATCTTAAAAATCTATTAAGGCTCTGCACATCCACACAAACCTAGGGAAGACGGAGGTCTCATCGGGCAATTACTTGAGTCCACTGCACAGGAGAGGCAGTGGGACTCAAATTTTGTATGCAGTGGTTTAAGTGAAGAAACCTAATTAAAATGATAGGAATTTCCTGGGGAAATTCTCAGCCTGTTCATTTTTTAAGAGCCTTTGTATTAAAAAAGGTGTTTGAAGTCCTTGAATTTTTACCCTTTAGCCACCCTTAATCTAATTTCTAATCTCTTAATAGCCTTAATTGAGTTCTGATTACTTTAAATTATTAAACATCTTTGAGAGATTATGATTTGTATTTCTGATGATACAAAAAAAAAAATAACAGGAAATGCGTTATCCCCCCCCCCATATTTATATCAAATTAAAACATCAGAGACATAAGGCCTATTCTTTAAGGCCAAGATATCTGCCTTTGAACTGTTATTTTGAATAACTTGTGCTTTCAGGCAGGTTGAAGGAGGTGAGTGGTGAGAAATGAGGAAGCAGCAAGATCTAAATGTAGGTCTCCAATGAATTGTCATCGTCTCTTTGGACACTTTGTCATGCGGGTAGAAGCTGCAGACAGAGGTAAAGTGAGTGATGCGTAGCTGCTGGAGGAGCAGTGGGTCACGTACTGCCCTGAGGCACAGGCAGGAGACCCGTCTGCTCTTCTCAGCCAGGATGGACCTCCTTCCCACTCCTCCAGGGTCAGGGACAACTTGTCAGTACAATGTGTCCCTCTGAAACAGCTTTGACTCCATCTAAGCCCTTTTGCTCCTTGAAACACTCCTCACTTTCCCTGGCTTTGCCCTCCTCAGAGGCTTACTACCTCACCAAAATTCTGCTCTGACATAGACCTTCCTCCTCCTCCTTTACTTGCCCATAGCCACCTGACATCAAGGCTATTATTTCCCTTCTGCTCCGCATCATTCCTACTTGCCTTTGGAAGACACCTTCCCTGGCAGGGACAGCAATCTGTGCATTGATGTGGCAGCTGAGCAGACACCACTCTGAAGACTCCAGGGAACAGAGGACAGACAGCAGCCCTACCAGGAAAAGAATGATCCCAGTGTCCTTATTCAAGGAGAGCAGCAACTTGCTTTACATGTTGTCCCAAGCTGTGGAATAAAATACTTTCCACTAACATGAACACAGCATCCAAAGCAGATTTTGGTAGCATGAGCTAACACCACTGGAAGAGCTCAATCCTTACCAAATAAAGCCTCTCTTGTAAAAATCGGGGATTTATTTCCTACCAAAATGCAAACAAGTCTCAGCTTTTTCACTTTGTTTGTTTGGTTTTTCAATTCAAGTGATTTTATTGGACCTCAGCTTTAGTTAATGTTAGCTTAGCTCCACTTCATCTTCCTTCCTCTAGAAGAATCTGCTTTAATAGCCAGCACCAGAAACAATATCTTTTGAGTGGGCAAGATTACAATTTTTCATTGCTGTGCATCTTGTATCTTTTCTAGAGATCCTAGTAGAAAGTCCATGAAGTTTCTGGGGAATCCATGGTTACGCTTGTATCCATTGCTGGTAGCCACTGTAGAGTCTGGCTTCATTTACATAAAACAAATGCCCACTCAATATAATAGTGTCGGAGCCTAGATCTAATTCTGTCACCATTATGCAGGCTGATTAGTGCTCTACTTCAGAAGTAATCCTATTGGTTAAATAGGCAGAAGAAGCAAATAATTAGACATATTTGAACCACATACTGGTATTATTTACAATTGGTATTGCTGTAGCAGCTAGGATGGTCAGTTGAACTCAAGGGAGTTTTGGTTTTGATTGTGTACCATCACAGAAAGGCAACATCCTCTTCTGTGAGTTTGCAGGCTGAGGTGCTGATCCAGAAGGTGCATGTACCCACATCTATCCTCTGAGGCTTCCCATTTATGTCCATGGATGTTCAGAAAATAGATATTTAAGCAGATACATAGTCTATACTGCTGGTTTCAGGCCCTACTTCAGTTGTAAATTCATTGCAGTTCCTTTTATTTTTCTTCCAATATTGAATTTTACTGTGTACTTACTTTTACATTTACTACCTAATAAATCGAGGCTCACCTAACACAGACACGTTTATTTAGGCATATTTTTTTAAATAGTAACTTTTAATGCACTATATGTACCAGAGTAATTACAAAAGATGACTTAGGAAATAATCCTGCAGTTCAGCATTTGTACGGAAGCCTGTCCCATATACTTTACATCAAAGGCCCGACTCATGCAGGTGTGACAGCAAGATGAGGGCCACTAAACTGAAAGATGAAAACAACCAAAAAACTTCAGTTAAGGCACTTTGGCTGAGATACTTTAGTTTAAGAAGGTCAGCATGAAATGTCATTCAGTTCTCCTTTTGACTTCTTACCCTAGAAAGAGAGAACAATAATAAAATGAGGCAGCAATAAATTTAGAGCAAATTAAAAAAAAAAAAACTTTTATGTAGCACATGTCCTGACTATAGAATTCATTGCTGTAGTAGGTCATCAAGTTAAATACCATGACTAGGTAATTTTACCATCACTCATAATGAGCCAAATCCTCCCTGCCATAGCCAAGCCAACACTCTTCAGTGATTCTGAAACAAGAGTATTTGCCTGAGTACAAGAGTGGGATTTACTCCAGCATTTATGAAATGGCTATGCTTTATGAGAAGAACAATAAAGGTAATTAGATCTCATGCTCAACACATCATCTGTTTACTGAACTGGGGAAGTAAACTCCTCCTTTTATTGTTTCACTATTTGCTAGAACCACTATAAAGGGTCTTTGAAACTAACAGATACTGACCACTGAGACAGTACTGGGTCACAGATACTTTGCTTTTGCTATTTCACTCTAGCTATGAATGACCCTGTCAAGCTATGTGGATCCCAGTATGTGCCATAATTATGAACTACAGGACTTCACACATACATACTGAGAACTTACTTCCTCTCCCCTCACCCATGAAGAACTTTTCAGCACGAGAATTACACAATGGCGTTATAAATTACATGCCAGGTTTCAGTCTGATCTTGGGTATTTACTTGTAAACCTTTCAAACTGCTGGTTTCTAATTAAAATTATGACACGCTCTTTCAGCAACAATAAGCCAGTATGTAAGGATCCTGCATACTTTTCAAACCTTTCATAAGGAAAAAAAAACAGCCTTAATTTGCAAGTGAGGTTTATTGTTTCAGTGGCTTTAAGTAATGCAGCCTCTTTAGACGCAGGCAGCCTTGTCGGTGTGCTGGCAGGAACGTGACACAGGAGACACCTGTCCAGAACCAAAATCAAGGGAAGTTACAGTGTGAAATCACCAGTTCTCAGTAAAAAGAAGTGTATTCTCAAGGATAAGTACACCCTTTAAAGTGAGGTTCAAGTCTAACTAATGCTGTTAGGGAGACTCTTCCTGGGTCTCCAAGGAGAAGTGTTACCAACCCCATCAGTGCCTTACTGGCCTTCATCACTTATACTTCAGCCCCACACACCAAAATGGGAGAGCTTCTGCTGCTGCCCATGCCATGCCATGCAAAGGGATTCCTTCACTGTTGCCACTTCGAGGCTGAGGGAATCCTCATTTTTCCTCATGCACAGATATTAAATGTCAGCATCAACAGCTGGCGTTCAGCAACCGGCACCATCAGAGGAAACATCTCAACAGCCATCACCTCAGCCATCATCTCCTTGGCAGGAGAAGCAGGGTGAACGCAAATGCAGGCAGAGCTGTGCGCTGGCCAACTCACTACCAGGAAAACACCCTTTAGCGGCATTCATGCTCCGCCTGAAGCTGGGGGGGGGGGGGGGGGGGGGGGGGGGCACCACCACCTCCTCAGAGCAGAGGCTCCTAGGAAGGCTGCCTGAAAAGCACCCACAGCCATTGCAGGAGGAATCGCTCTGCTCTTGGGAAGAACTCCTAAAACCACTCTGGCACAGGGTCTGTGGGAATCGCCCCCTCGGTGTAGCCTCCAGGAGGATGCAGCCCGAGGCGGGGACTAAAGGAGGTGAAGATGAACAGCTCCAGCAACGATGGTCCACCGCAGGCACGGTGGATTTTTGCACCTGCAGCCACCATACCTTGGTGGTGCAACTCAGGAGACAGCATGGGCATAAGAGCCCTCTGCGGTGCCCTCTCCCTGCCGAGGCTGCCAAATTCCTACCCTGATTTTGCTGCCGGTTGCCCTCACTCCACTTTGCCCCATTACCGCACTGTAAGGGTGAGGCAGGCAAGATAGCAAGGCATAGCTCTTCTCCCGTCGCCAGCAGACCCCGGCCAAAGGCCGCCATCCCGCACAGCCAAAGGCGCTGGCTGCCCGCACAGCTCCCTCGGGGGCTCGGCCACACCGTCCACTTCAGCCGTTTTACAGTGGGGCTTTGCTCTCACACACACACAAATTAATAAATAAATTTACCTTTCCCGCCCATGCAGCGATGCCTTTTTTCAAGGAAAGCAGCCAAACCCCAACCCTGACCGCCAGCTCGGTGCGGCTGGCCACGCTCCCCCGCAGCCCTCTCCCTCTATCCCACACGCTGCCCCTGGCCCGGCGGGAGCAGGTGCTCGGTGGCACCGCCGCCGCCCCCCCCCCAGCTCCTTCAGCCGGCGGCACCTTGCGAATCATCCCGGCCCAACCCCCCCGCCCCCCGCCGCTCCCCCGCCTCGGGCGGCCGTCGGGTGTCGCTTCCCATTTCACTTGGAGATATTTTCGGGTGGCAGGAGCCGCCTCGTCATTTCCGCCAGGAGAAAAAGACACTGGCGCAGCAGCCGCGGCTGCGGAGAGCTGCGGGAGCCGGCGGGCGTACCGGGCAGAGCCCAGCCAGCACCCCCCTTCCCCCGCTCGCCGCTCTGAGACCGACCTCTCGGCGAGGCCAGGAGCTGCCGCCGCTGCCCCAGGGTCCGCGGGGGCGGGAGGCGTCGGAGCGTGCCGCCGCCTCCTCCCCCTTCCTCCTCCTCCTCCTCCCCCTACCCGCCGAGCCGGCAACATGAACTGAAATCCCCAGAGAGGCACAGAGGCGGCGAGCGAGCGGAGCGGAGGCAAGCGGGGATTTAGCGTCTCTCTTCTCCCGCCGCCGGCGCTCGGGCTCCGGGCAGCGCGGTCCCGCCGCACCGCACAGCATCGCCCCGAGCCCGGACAGCGGCGGCCGCCCGAGCCCCGTGCCCCACATCCCCCCATGGCCCTCATCATGGAGCCCGTCAGTAAGTGGTCGCCGAGCCAAGTCGTCGACTGGATGAAAGGTGAGGAGAGGCGCCGGGGCTGCTTGGTGCCCCTCTCCCATCACCCACTGCCCCTCATTCCTCCCCCCCGCCCCCTCATGCCCGCAGGTGCGGAGAGCTCCGCGGCATCCCCCGTGCCGGCTTCCCCTACGTTTCGCGGTGGGGCGGGAAGGGAGGAAGGAGGGAGACCGTCGGGGTCGCGCCACCTGAGCGAGGAAGCAGCGCGGGGTCCGGGGACCACAGACTTCCCTGGGGCGCGGGGCTGCGCTACCTCCCCCCACCTCACCCGCCGGCCCTGAGCACAGAGGAGCGGCGACTAGCGTCCCAGGCGGCCTGTAAAGCCGGGTCGGGGGGTGTGGGGGGAAGACTGTGCTGGAGGGAGCCCGGGATGCTCCCGGGCGGCGACCGCGGTGTGGCGATGGGCTGTCTTCCCACCCCCCCACCAGCAGTGAAGGGATGCGAGGAGCGTGGCCGGCAGCTCCTACTGATGCGATGAGAAATTGACTCGCGAAAATAAAAGTTTAACCTAACGTGGGGCCTCGCCCGTGCGGAGGACACGGCCACAACCGCGCTCCACGGGAGGAGGGGGGCGGTCCGCGGGCGGAGGGGTCGGTCCGCGCCCTCGGGAGCGCCGGGGCTGCCGCGGCCTCCCCGCCCCCTTCCATCCCCCGCCCGCTGCCATGAAATCGCCTAGCCGGTCCAAGGGTTCGCTCCTCCGGCCGGGCTGAGGGTTTCCACCCGAGGGAGGGGACGGGGGTCACCATCCCCCTCCCCAGGGGCAGCATCTAAAGATCCACGTCTCTCATTAACCTGGAAGAGCCCGCGGGGCTGACGGGTATTTGCGCTGCTGGTCAGCTTCTCCCGCTCCCTCACCTGTCCTCCCCCAAAATAAAGTCTAATGAGAATAAAATTTGGACTTTCTGTAGATGCTTTTCTGTTATTCACGCGGCATGGCTTTAACATTGTAATTTCAAAGGGTCTTTTTAAAGTGTTGTTAGGGTGTTAGGGTTTTTTTTTTAAATGATTAAGTTAGGCTGCAGCTGTGTTTTGAATAAATCACCATGTAGTATTGTATATCTTTTTATAAAGATAGAATGACCGGATGGGTACAAGTATTGAACAACTGCTACATTGTGGGAGTTCTTTATAACATGCTGCGTGGTACTAATGTGACAGTTTCATCATCCTTAAAATTTCAGGCATATAGCATATGTTTTTGGTTATTCAATCTTGGCATTTATAGCTGTTGAGTTTTAATTATACTCAGTAACATACATAGTTTAGCTGTTTCTGAAGCATTCTCAATTCATAGAATAATAAAAAAGAATAATGTGATACTTCATAGCTTAAAACATTAGTAAATGTTAATAAAAATACTTAAAGGACCTGCAGATCATCAGTGCTAAAAGCAAGCCCTTTTATACTTCAAATTGTTTTATTACAGCTATTTAGTTTCCAACATTTTTACTTTTGAAAAAAAAGACCATGTAGGAGTTTTTTCAAATCAATGTCTGAGATACCTCCCCCATATTTTGAGAATGCAGAAAACATAATGAATTTGCAGATAGTGCATTTATAAAACACTTAAAAAATGTAATACATCAGATAATTTAATGAATGATAGGTGAAGTGCATTGCATACTCTGCTTTTGTATTGTATCAATATGAAATTAGTTACTTAATAGGCTGACTAAACGATAACATTGTAGTGTCAAGTTTGTGTTTAGAAACCGTAACTCACAGGGCTGTAGATGTGTTTTTAAAAACAATTACGTGAACTTTACGAAAAGCAGTTACTGCAGTCATGACTACTTTTTGGTTGATGAAGCTTGCTTTTTAGCATTTAACGTGTTTGTTTTGGTGTGAATGCTCTATTGTTTCTCGGGAGTACTTTCATTTTTAGTGGGCAAACAGATAATATGTTGCTTCAAGCTTTCACTTCTTCATTTTGCATTTTGACTTGTATATGAACACTCATTTAGAGTGAGATGCAAAGAGATAAATTATGCACCTGCCTTTGCCTAGGCACTGCTTGAGGAAACACACCTAGATAGCCACTCTAGTTTCAGAAGTTGAGCCTGGAAATGAGTGTGACCATCAACTGTGGGCAGGTCTGGTCCTGTCTGACGTATCACACCTTGCCGAGTTTGGAGGAATGATGATAGTGGATAAGGGCAAGTAGTCTTTGGTGCAACAATTTCATATTCCTCACTTATCATTTGTGTTGTTGCAAACATGGTTATTGAAATCTGGGTGAAAAAAAATGTTCTGCTGCTGCTTTAAACATGTCGTCTGAAACAAATGCCACTTCTGAAAGTCTCAAAAATAGCTTCTTTGTGTTTTAAGAGGTATCCAAGACAGTGTGATGAGTAAAATGTGAACGTGTCTTTGTCATGAGAACTTTGGGGTGAGTGCATTAGTGATCTTTGCATTAATGACAGTCATTTCTGATTTGCATGAATTACATTCAGTTTCAAGATGTGAGAATATTTTGCTGACTTACTGGGCTTATTTTACAGAATTATAAGCTCCGAACTGAGTTTTAACCTCTTCCTTTGAGCAAGTGCCTTGCTATGTAGTATACCTGCTCAGAGCAGCTCTGTAAAGAGCATTCTTCAAAAGAGATTTCAATGTTCAAAGCAAAGTCTTTCCTGAGAAAGGAAAATCCTACTGTTCAACATTGTTTACAGTTATCTGAAAGTAAGGGGAAATGAAACACTTTAGATTTTATTGCTCTCCGTGTCTTTGTGATGGTCTTGCTGGTATGACCTGAACGCCTGCAATAAAAGGTCCCGTCTGGAATTCTTTATTTAGGCAAAGGAGCCATTACTTCAATGGCATTTTGTTCAGGGCAGTGATAAGACATCGGGCCTAATATTAAAAGATATGAGAAATGAAGACAGGGAAAGTATTCCCACCTAAAAGTGTTAGATAAAAGTGCAGAGTTCTGGTTGGATAGGTAGCAGGCTCAAGACCACAGCTATTCATGGAATAAATACAGTCTCTGCAAAGCATTTTAATTTTTTAATTCCTTGATATACATATTTTGTCTATGGATCCTGTCATAGCCTCTGGGCTCTAGTGCTGCTAAGAACCAGAGTTATACTTGGAACTGATTATGCGACTACCTAAACTTTGACCTGTGAAAATGTGTACAATGAGAAGCTGTGGACCAAAGTATCTGATGAAGCTTTGAAAATGAAAAGGGCAAAACGAGCAGATCCTATGTCAGCATGAGATTTTTGTATGGTTTAAAAGGAACCCCACTGACAGAAGATGAACAGTCATATAGCTGGAAAAAGAGCAGATGGATTAGTTCATCTCTCCCACAGGATGGCGTATTGTATGTGGAGGACAAAATTAATATTTAAATTGATTCAAAACGTGTATTATTTTTCTTTTCATATATTTAGTACTAATTTTAAAGCCCTGCATGGATCAGTGAGCTGAAACTGTGTTAGTCACCTCCTCTGCCTCCCCTTTGGAGGACACGTGTGGATCCTGCTGCCACGTTGCAAGACGTTGACACATTGCCTGGGCGAGCACCATTGAACGTCATGGCTT
Source organism: Colius striatus (assembly GCF_028858725.1). Classification (NCBI taxonomy): domain Eukaryota; kingdom Metazoa; phylum Chordata; class Aves; order Coliiformes; family Coliidae; genus Colius; species Colius striatus. The sequence continues at coordinate 80,592,110 of NC_084759.1, forward strand.
TCACTGACTTGGGAAAAGAACGTGTCAGATGTGTTTTAGATTTCTGAGATGCTGAGAAAACTCAAAGACATGCAATTACTTTCCAAACATCAGGATGCTTTAACTGAGTCTTGTAATTTAACTTCTTTCATCTGTGGTTATTTTTAATGGCTGTAGTTTGATAAGGACTTGCTGCTTTTAGCAATACTCTAGTTTTAATGCAGAACCAGTCTCTCAATGGCAGAATCTATTCAAAAAGGCAATTCACTTGGAAAAATCGATATTACTTTATCTAAGCTTAAATATTTATTTTTTGTTTGCTGAATGACAGCTCATAGAGCTTATACTAAGCTCATACAGCTTAAACTGTTGTAATGATAGTTATACTCAAGAAACTGACATCTGACGCATAGAGTTGCTCTAAAGACTTCTAATGCTAAGAAATAGGGACTTTTAAACTCTATAAAGTCTATTCTACCAGCGCTTAGTAGGATGTAAATATTTAGAAGGACTAGGGGAAGAGAAGGGGAAACATGAATGTGCTAGCAAAGTGAAAACAAAGTGCAGAAGTTCCCCATTTGGATGACTGAATATTATATGGATTTAAGAACCAAGTTTCCATTTGTTCTTCACAAACAGAAGTTCGTGTGAGACATCATGCACTGCCAACAACTGTGGTCCACTTGATGTAATGGGAATTAGGCATTATTCATCAAATGCTCTCAAACCAAAGACTCTCACAGTTAGTAATGTTTTTTTAAAAAACGTTACCATGGAATCTCTTTACTGTGATTCCTACACGTGCAGAGCCCTAGGAGTTCTGGGGCAACACCCAGGTCCTGCTGCAGTTCCTGAACCATTAGGTAGCAACAGGGAAGCTTGCCAGTGAAGGCACCAGCCTTCTGACAGCATTGGGGTCTAGCAAATGGATTTAGGTCTTAAACAGAGCAAGGGTGAGTCCTGTATTCAAAATCACTATCAGACCTACTTAACTTTCTGCCATAGTTTTGTCTGAAGAAGAGACAGAGTTTAGGAGAGAGCTTTTTCTGGAATGTAGGCTGGACCATAGGGCCAAAAGGCCTACTTTATGGTAGAGAGGAGGTTTGCTTTCATATATGCATGTACCTCATTTTGGGCTTTCAATTTTATCTGTCTTTTTGGTTTTTTTTCCAATGCTTTGTTGAATTAAAGGTGATTTCTGAATGCTACTTCCCATCATATTGCTTTTGGTAAGGCCATTAACAAACGTGACTATTAGAAATTATATGGAAAAGGCTGAGTGTTCTCAGGGAAACAAAAGCTGGATATTTAAGAGTATAAAAAATGCATGAATTTCAAAACTTTATTTCCTTGTGAAGTTTGTGTAGGTGACTGATGAGCTGCAGAATAGTCATCAACTTGAATAGTCATTGCAGAGTGCCATATGTGGAACAGATCAGGTGTTTTACAATTTGTCAGCATTGAGGCTTTTGTTTTTTTCTCCCAAGAAAAGCAAACTGAAATGTTGCAGTATTGGCGGGTACATATAGTACTCCATTAGCTTTGAAGTAGTGCAATTAAAGTTATGACTTTTACTGTAATGTCTAGCAAGAAAAGCTGTGGAAAAGTTGTATAAAAATATGAAATAGTGCCATAGTTGGAGCTTAACTTCAGTGAACTGCTGAACTTTTAAACTTACAGAGAGTTGCTCCATTTCTAAGAAAGTAATAAAAATTACAGTCAGACAAGTTGGGGGTCTTTTTGTAGAGGGGAGTTTGTACAAAGACGGCTAATCAAGAGTAAAACCTCATCATTTCAAACTTCAGTTTTAAGGACTCTGGCTTTAAAACTGTAGTGAAAACAGAGCTGGAAGGTCTCTCTCTTTAGCTTGTTTATTTTTCCTATGGATCTCTCACTTCTTGCTTGCCCTTTTGACATCAGGGATTTTAGCAGTATCAATGGCCACCACATCAGTCATGGTGATGTGTTTTAGAGCATCTTGGTTTGTGATTAGAAAACCTTTCCTGCCTTTATTTATCAGCAGAAAATGAAACTGCAGTTGCAACTGGGATGTGTCAAAGCCTAACAGTCTGGGTGTTGCCATAGCAAAGGCAATGTTACATAAGCAGCCTGTCTGCAAATAATTCATGCAGCCAAATTTTAAGCATAATATGAGAATTCGTTTCTAAATTAATGATTTTTTCAGGAGGGAGCTTTCCTAGATCAGGTGATCTTACTTGCTACTGAAATTAACGTGCTCAAGTTGTAAAGCTCTTTTAACACTGCCCCTTTGCACCTTTATTTTGTTTGAACATATTGTTCTGTTTCTGAAACATCTGTTAGTTTAAATATGGCTTCACAATATGTTTTCTCAAGTGATTCTTTTGCAACAGTTCAGCAAAGCTCTATATGCCGATCTTATTCAGATTTACTTGCACACTGCAGTGTTAAACCAAGCAATTTACAAATGCCTTTTCTGGTTAATGGATATTGAGAATTTTGCAAGACAGCAACATGAACTGGATCACTTTTCAGATGGGAGTTTGATATACGGGTACATTTTTAGAAACTTTGCAACTAGTTGTCTTTTAGCACTCCGGCAGTAATAAACCAGGCAGTTTTATCTTCTAAAACCCAAATTGGCAAATGGTCCAGCCTTTCTGTCTGATCCTCAGAAGTGTAGATAACCATTTAATCTCTGTAAAGTTACTGTAGCATTTGCTTATACTGTATTTCTCAGACACATAGTAATATTTCTTACCAAAATCCAGAGGAATAGGGAAAAGCTGTTTCCTGAGAAAATTGTTCATGAATAGGTGAACATTCAAAGATATGCAACCAGGAGAAAGAGAAAGTCCGTTTCTATGCTTTCCTTGCTATGTAGATGCTGTTTGTTTTGGGTTTTTTTTTTCAAGAAGTTAACCATGTCCTCATTATATCATAGGATGACTGTATCAACGATAACCTGTAGCATGAATTTACCTTTATCAGGATGACTTAGCTTTGTATTTCCACATCCAAATAAACCCCCCTCTGTGCTGCTATCACACTTACTGCTTAAATAATTTATGTAATGAAACCTTTAAACCATCAGTTTAGAAGTTGAGTAGTTATCAAGACAAATGCAGTAGGATAAGGATTCCCAAATACTTTACCAAAAAAAACCCCCAATTCTGGAAGGGCTGTGTTGTAAAACTATGAAATGACACATTTTCTTCATTCGTGTCTTCCAGCTTTACAAATGCATTCCCTTTTTCTAAAAAGGTGAAGTGAGGAGATGGACATGAGCTGTGTTTTTCAAGAACAATTTGAGGGGCTTGATATTAGTCCCACGTCATAGTCAAAATGCAGAGGAAAGCAACTGCCACATGAACCCACTTGGAGTGTTGTGCAGGGAGTTTAATTTCCTCTTGTGGAAAAATTGGACCTAGCAGGACATATACTCTTAAATTTAAATTACTTGACTGTTCAAGAGCGAGCATCTGCTGCTCCTCATAATGCTCCTTCCATGCAATTGAATCGTGAAGGGTTGGAAAACTCAGCTTTGTTGGTCTAGAAGATCAACATCTGGAATGCTACGTGAGCTTCCACTCATACACATTTTTTACCCTCACTGTATATAGGGGTTAGCACATGTCTGGTAGATTAATTTTTTTCCCTGAGTTTTGCAGTTGTAGATGTTTCTGTGGCTAACATATTTGAGAAAGGGAAGAAGTTGCTGTGCAGTTGCTAAACTGCAGCAGCAACAGGGAGTGAGAATGTGAAAACATCTCTACAGACACTAAGGTCAATGCAGAAGGAACGGGAGGAGGGTGCTTAGGCCCTGAAAGAAAGACTCCTTTGGGACCTGTGGTGAGGACCATGGTGAGGCAGCTGTGCCCCTGCAGCCCATGGAGGCCACCGGGAAGCAGAGACACACTTGCAGCCTGTGGAGGACTCCACACTGGAGCAGGTGGATGCCTGAAGGAGGCTGTGACTCCATGGGAAACTCACCCTGCAGATAGTTCCTGGCAGGACCTGGGGGTCCAGGGGGAGAGAGAAGCCCATGCCAGAGCAGGTTTGCTGACTTGTGATCCTGTGAGGGACTCAGACTGGAGTAGTCGGTACCTGAAGGACTGTTCTCCCGGTGAGTGACCCACGCTGGGGCAGGGTGTGAGGAGCTGCCCCCAAAGGAAGCCCCATGCTGAAGCAGTTTGTGAGCAGCTGCCGCCTATGGGAAGGACCTATGCTGGAGAAATTCATGAGGGACTGTCTCCTGTGGGGAGGGACCCCACATTGTAGCAATGTGAGGAGGCCTCCCCCTGAGAAGAAGCAGCAAAGTCCATCTGTAATGAACTGACCACAACCCCCATCCCCTGTGCCACTGTGGGGGAAGAAAGGAGGGAGGGTCCTGGGAAGAAGGAGGGGTAGAGGGAGGTGTTTTAAGATTCAATTTTATTTCCCATCTCCCTATTTTGATGGTTCATTAATAAATCAAACCTTTTTCTCCCCAAGTTAAGTCTGTTTTGCCCATGATGGTAAATGCTGAGCGATCTCCCTGTCCTTATCTTGACTCACAAACCTCTTATTACATTTTTCTCTCCTCTGTCCAGTTTAGAAGGGGGAGTAATATTATTTGGTGGGCACCTGGCACCCAGCCAGAGCTAAACCACCACACTCTGCAAAGGGAAGTCAGTCTACCAAGTCATCTTAAAACACTGGAGGCTTGAAAATCTATCTCTTTTTGTTCTATTTATCTGTCAAATATTACAATCTTTGAGAAGAAAAATGTGGATGTGGTTTTGTGAGGTGCTCAACATTTCCACTTTATCCTTTAAGCAGAAATTTAGGGCACTTGGTACCTCAGATGAAGTGCCTAGGACAGTAATTGCAAAGTGTTTGGCCTTACATGATTAACATCTGCTACAGTGCCATATGGTGGGAATTTCCATGTAAACTGTTAATTAATATATGAGTATTCCAGAGTAAGCTGTAATTAAACTATATTCACTGGAAGTACATTATTTTAATATAGTCAGATGCAAAGTACTGAACTCTTCTATTATAGTTTTTCTGCTGTGTGAAGAAGAGGGCAAAAAGTTGATGAGAATTAATTGAGCCTTTAAATTAAAGGTTCAGTAGCTTTTTTTAATAAATGGTTTAAGACTTGCATCAGCATCAAATATCCATTGATTTAAGTAGAAAAAGGTCTTTGGTAATGCTAAATTTTTGATTATGAATGCTGTGGGGAGTCTCATCCTAGTATTTTACTGGTATCTGCTATGGATGGTCAGTGGACGTCCAGCTGAGCTGTGCAAGCATTCAAACCATTTTCATGTAACTTCAGATACTGCTCATGGGGCTCTGTCTGTGCCTCTTGGTCTAATACCACTGGTGGAACAAAATCTTTCTGTGTGAGCTGACCAAAATGGTTTGAGGAGTGTTGAGGTAGGAGCTAAGGGTGTGTACTAAGTTGGGGTAATTCTGGGACTTCATTCTTGGTCCTTTTGTGTTTTAGGATGAACATACCCATGGATACTGCTGAGCAGTTGGCTAGGTCACCTCTTGCCTCCCACAGAGGATAATCATTGACATGTAGGAGGATATAATATTGTTATTTTTGTTAAAGTGTAGAATTTATTTTTAGTTTGGCCACATCCACCAGTTGCCAATAGCTACAGCTATAAGCGATTTATTTTAAAATAGATTCTTCTCCCCTGGCCTCCCTTCCTTTTCTTTTTCCCTTCTCTCCTGATAATCTTCATGTTGGTAAGAAGGTGAATAAAACCTTCCTCTGCATAATGAGGCCAGGTAAATATAGGCGGCACATTGTTGTCTGAGTAATTCACTAGATGGCATTCCACCCTTTGAGTCAACACTGAACTGCTCATGAATGACAAGAGATCTTAGTGTTTGCAGTGAGATGTGAACCTGAAATCTTGTCCAGATGTGGTTGCTGATGGCTCACTGGCATTCTTCATAATAGTGGGAAAGTTAACTCTAGCACCCAGATTAAATTCCATGTTAATAATTAAAATCTTTGTAAGTGGACTCCCCTAATTGGTATCCGTGACTGAGATGTGCGTTCCTTCCTTTCTTTAATGTCTTTGTAGTTTTGTTGATTGCTTTCACACAGTTGATATTTTGATTTGCAAGGTGCAGTGCCATTCTTGTTCTTTTTGTGTTTCAAATTTTCAAAAAATAGTGGTGGAGGGAACTGTCAAATTCAAAGGAGAAATTGCTTTCTGAAAAAATGACTTACGCTGTGCATCATCTTCTGTTGTGAATCTTCACTTGTCCTGCTTTGTGTACATCTTTTAAACACCAATCAAATAATGATTTTCTTCTTATCTTGTCCTGACTAATATGTGGCTGAAGTATGAGGTGAAATGTCCAGAAACTGCCTTGTTGAGTGTCCAGTACTGGTTGACAACTTGCTGGCTTGTTTATTGTTTCTCTATGGCCATGGGCAGAGCCATATGCCCTTTTTCTCTATTTCTATTCAGAGGTCAAACATGGCTGGTTTTGGTAGATTTTGTTTTATTAGACCTAATATGAAAAAGATACAAATCTGTTAGTGTGGTTTTATTTCTGTACTCTGCTTCTTCTTGTTTCTAAAACTTTCTATAAGGGCATAATGCTAAAGTGGTCATTATTGCTTTTCAGAGAGGTGTTTATTGCCCTTTTCAAATATTACAGTCCTTAAAAAAATAACTATATGTTAATTTAACCTAGACCCTGGAAGTTTACTGTTTCTTAAATATCTCTTTATGTTTTTTAGTATAGTTTTGAGTACTGTGCCCCACAAGTCCTCTTGAAAATATATGTAATCAGTAATTTCACTGTTGGGTACCGGACTTAAAAATCAGATGCGGTTTTCATTACTTCAGCTGTTATTTCATTGCATGTTTCAAACCATATGGATCTTAGCTGTTTAATGCTTAGCTGTGGTCAAAAGCCTGTTTCTGGAGCCCTGATAATTTTCTCCAAGAATACAGTATAGTGTGAGTAATTTGTCATGCTCTGTGCATGGATTTGAGGGAGAGGTTCATCCTGGAAGCTTAATCATTGCATATAAGAAATTTTCGTTTAAGTGTCAGTCTGAATGTTTGAAGAAAGGAGGACAGTTTATCATTAGAGAAACAAGAAGGTTAAGTATACAACAGCACTCCCTGAGACCAAATAAACTCATTTTTTTGAAAGTACTGGGTGTTTCATAGCCTTCAAATGTCTGTTTTAAACGTCTGCTTTAGCAAATTACATTACTGGCATAGGATTTGGATCCTTGCATGAGTTATGCTGAAGCTAGCCTTAGCAACTATAAAAAGTAAAATGTTGTATATACAGTCATGAAGCTGCTATATTCTTAAGATTAGTATGTTTCCTTGTGTTTTTGGTTTTGGGTTTGTGGAGATTTTTGATTATGGGGTTTTTGGGTGGTTTTTTTTTTTTTTGCTTTTAAGTAATGGGTTTGGTAACTAATTTGGTTTGAATAAGAGAGCTGAAGAGTTGTGGCACAGGTAACGAAGGAATGCTAGCCATTTCCCTGATGGAATTGTCGGTATTTGAGAATGGTCTTACCAGCTTACAAACCCAGGGTCTCGGGAAAACCAAAACTCTTGATGTAAGACAAAAAAAAAATCACCTTTCTATGAAAAAATACCCCACATGCTATGGAATATTCACTAGATGAAAAAGATGAAATTTGTTATGGAAGCGTAAATGTACTTTCAGTTCAGTTACTAAAAATTTACAAAGCTAGTTTACAAGGAGCTTACTGATTCTTTGCTTGTTCTAGCTTGGTCAATTAAACCCTTTTCTGTTACTTACTTGGACATCATCTAGCTTTTTTCTTCCACCCTAACCATTGTCCCTCATCTCTCTGTAAGCCACACTGAACTATTCGATTACATACTGGAGGTAACTAATGCTAATGAGATATGAATGAGTAAACCTGAACAGACTAGTCAATTAGTGACTGCCTCTGGTGGTGTTAGCAGATCACAGGGTTTTATCCATCTTCCCGAGACTGTTGCTCTCTGAAGCAGGGTGCAATGGTGTAGGCTGTAGGTGGCTGTCTGGGCACCCAAGTGCCGGACGTTGAAGGACAGGGGCTTGAGTTTGCAGGACTCAAAGTGTGTTGTGAATGGTTTTCACCTCTGCAGACCTGTGCACAGTCTGGTTTAGAAGAATGAGTGCTCTGTGTAATAGAGTTACTGAAAATCCAACTTTGATATGTGACATATTTCTTCAGAAACCTCCAAATTTAGCGAGAATTTGTTTTCTAGTTGGAAAGAAGGTAAAGCTGAATATAATCTAAAGACCTTTACTTTAGAAAATGTTTGTTTTTCATTTGATCGTATATTGCAGGCTGTAGTGAAAATGATGAAGAATAAATGTGCTCAGAACTTTTCAATTGCATATGTATGAAATTAATTCAACTAGGAGGCAGAATTAAATAACATCTAGTAATTGTAATATCTTCTTGTCATTTCATTAGGCTTCCTTACTTTGTATGTGTTCAAAAATATAGTCTGCCTCTTACAGGGTAATTGACTTGTATTTATTCTAAGAATTAAACCTGTAAATCTTAAGCCTGTACCCTCCTACTTAGTGCTCTCAAATACTGTATGGAGTTTCCTGAAGAATACCGTTCTGATAAATCTTGCTAAAGCAATATTCACTTCAAGAAAGAATTGAGACCTCTGAAAGAAAAAAAGGATGTGTATTGGGTTTTAGTTTTAATCGATGATAAAACCATTTCTAAAATCAAAATTTATCCGTTTTACTTTTCTTTTGATAGAATATTTGAAAGTGTTGTGGCAGTTCACAAAGTTTATGAGTTCAAAGCATCCCTAGGAAAAACCAGTTTCCAGATTACAGTAATTTAAAAATGAGGAAATAGATAGAAATAGCTTCTTAGTGGCATGATTAGATATTTAAATCTCAAGAGGTCATTCGTTTTTGTTTACTGCTCACTATTTTAGGATTTTTCTGTGACTGTAGAAGAGCACAAAATGATAAATTGTAAATGAGTTAATGGTAAAAATCCAGCATCAGTGTTGAGAAAAATAAATTGGCATATCTCCTCTAGATGAATGCACCCTTCTTACATGTAATCAAGCACCATAAGAACAATTGACTTGAATGAACTTTTGATGAGTTCTTAAATGTGTTATTATCATAAGACAGATGGGGAGTAAACTAGCTAGGAGTTCAGAGAGGTCGGATAAGGCCAGTTATAAAGAGTTGTCTGCCTGGATTATTTTTTTAACCCTTTTTACCCCTTTTTCCCTAATGACTTCTTGCTGTGACATATGTGACTTTATTTAAATTTGCTGTGTGTTCTAATCCAGTTGCTTTGTTTAGTCTAATGAATGGAGGGAGTTTTTTTTGCTTGGAATTTCAGCTTTTGTTTTTGGTATTAAATTTGCATCTTTAATTAGAATCTGTTATTAAAGATTAGATTCTCACAATGGGGTGTGTGCCAGCTCTTGAAATGAAGTCATGCTTGTCAGGAGATAGTAAATAATAAGCTTAGTAGGTTTAAAAGATGTGTCTTGCAAAACATTAGCCTCAGTAATGAATGCAAAGTGGCAACAACATGTAAATATCAATTGTTTTTTCTTCAGTGGATCTGTCCGAATATGAGTTTTCTTAATTTGAATTACATTTTCTTTTGCCAGTTTAATGAACAAGCAAGAAAGGATGTTTGTTTTCTGAGAAACCACAGTTTGCCCTTCCAGAACAATGACTTGTTTAGAACTGACAGGGAACAATCCGGCATTCATACAATATCTTGTAATCTCTGTTCCCAAAACCATGTTCAAAATAAGAAACAAAGTCCAGCGAATCCTAATTTATTTGCAAGGAGTCGTCTTGGATTCCCATCCTTGCTCTTGTAACTGTCTATATTTTGTTCTTTATTTTTTCCAGAATATTTTAATATTCCTGGGAACAAAGGCTTGGAGCATAAGGCTCCCTGTACTCTTAAGTACCTGGAGCATCCTGACTGGTATATGTGTGTGTGTGCGTGCGCGCATCTGGCTGGTGTGCCCAGAGTGGCATTGGCAAGAACAGAATTTGAAGACAAGGATGGGTCTGTCTCCATCCTAATTTCATCAGACAAAGCTGTCTGCAGTCATGGTCTGAAAGATTAAGAGCAGCTTTTGATGACTGCAGTCTTAAATATAGGCATCTAATTTCTCCCATTGTCTTCCTTTTTCTGCATGAGTGTCACTGTGGGCCCGGGCACAGAGAGTAAATCCTGCTGGCAGTGGGGCTGTGTAGTGGGTTTTTCATCAATGTTTATAATGTGTCCCTTGGCCCCTGTGAGAGGAGGAGGAGCTGGCGTTGCCCTTCTTTGAGATGCATCTCTAGCCTGAAGCAAAGAGGGAAGTGGGAACAGTATGTTGGGATACAAACCTATGATATAGAAAACAAAATAATTTTAGTGGAGGGGAGAAAAAAGGCGTACTAAATATATACTCATATTCTTAGTCATGTTGTGTATGTTAAGTTCTTTTTTCATTTTTAAGCTCTATTAATAACAGTTTTGAAATTGCATGTATAAAATAATTGTTTGACTCAGAAGCCATGCAGTATGAGATCTAACCCTGAGAAAGTGCCTTTACTAATGAGCAAATACTTCATTTAGATTATTAAAATGAAAACAAACCCAAACAAGTAATGAAGAAAATTCCTCATATTTGGTGATACGGGGATGCTTACCAAGTAACTCAAACCTGTAGTATCTGTTGCTGAAGCTAAGGAGGCATTATGCAAAAGTAACAGCACATTGATGTGGGTATCATGTTGCTAAAGCCACTATTTTTTGCCTAACACACAGAACTTAAGTGCAGAATACTGGAAGGCCTTGAAAAAAGCTACATTTCATTTTGTAAGAAATAGTTCTGTGTGTCTGAACAAAATTACAGAAAATGGTTCTTTATACCACTGACTTTTTTTTCCCAGGTACTCCTTTGTATTGTTCAGTTTACTGGGGAGTTACCAGTATTTCAGCAGCAGGTGAAGAGGCTGCTTGTCACCCACTGCATTTGCAAGTCCTCTGGCTCCTCCTCATTACAGAGGAGGGAGAAGGTTAAATGCCTTGTGTCATCTCTGCTTTTAAGTGCACTGAAGCATTTCTAACTGACTGGCTGCTTTTTTTAATGAAAGAAATTTATCTTGTAACAGCTTTATGTGCCCAGCTAATTAACAGCACTCTGTAGTATTACTCTCCATGTATCCTGTTTGGTATGCAGAAAGCCTTTGCTCTTCGGCAGATTAATTTCTTATTGGTTTTGTACAATGCTGCTGTCTTGGACTTGTATAACTTAGAAATAATAAGACATTAAGGCATTTTATATATTGGAGAAAATACATAGGTCTGTTAATCATTAACACAGAAAACATTTTCAGTCTTGATCTGCATCTTAAGCTAGAATGTGCTCTGTGTGTGCAAATGCCCAGTTTTATGGCAAGACTAAGTTTAGTGACATTTAGTTTGATACAGAAAACTTGGGATTAAATAAAGAAATAGCTACAATATGATATACCTTTGCTAGAAACCTTTTTTAAAGCCAACAGGCAAGAAAAATGACTTTTTTTAGTGAAGAGTTAGGATTTTCTGTACTGTCTTTGGCACTCAGCATTGGTTTACGACCTTCAGATTATTTGAAGCCTTGTGTGATTTTTCCAGTGGTCTCTTCATTGCAGTGCTTTGATTTTTTTCCACATGGATCTGAGTGGGCACAGGTGGAACTTGAAGACTACCATGCTGCCTGTCACTCCTCATTTGAGACCTGGAGGACTGAAGAAGTTCACCCAGCTGGGAAGCTGGTTCAACTGTTGAGAGGGAGCCACCTTCTAAACAAATCAAGCAAGTCCTGCTTTTCCTCCTATCTTCTTCTCATGCCAAAAGCTATGGGGTGGACTGAAGATTAACAACCCCTTTAACTTTTTCTCCAGCTATCAAGCAGTCCCTAGACAAATTCTTCAGTGGTGATGTTGGTGCTGATTCTTTAGCTCCTTGAAATGGGAAATATCATTCTTCATGTCTTAAGATTTCAAAAATGAGGTTTCTTTTCAGTATATTGCTGCTGAGCCTATTGACTGAACAAGTTTGGTTCTTTTTGCAAATACAGATGTCTTAAAAATTAAGACTTAAGTACCCCAACTTTCCCAAAAGGAATAGATGGAAAGAGGCTTGAGTAGGCACCTGTCTCCATCCTACAAGTGGAGAGTCATTCACCAATAATGCTACACCTCGAATGTCACAACAAAAAAAGTGAATTGTTGTGTAGGTTGCTTGGAGGGAGAGATTTGGTAGCCAAATGGTAATTGTGCACACTTCTGACTGAATGGTAGAAGCCATCACAATTTACTACCTGATTTGCCATTATTCTGACTGAACGTAGGAGAAGGGAGAGAGTGTTTGTAATTCATAACATGGTATTTTGAGAGATGCTTGGTGCCGGAAGCCAACTGGTTGGGTGCCTCTCATCTTAGGCTCTGTAAAATGTAGGCCCTGTATATCCTAGTTTGTCACATGTGCAAAGAGAGAGACAAGGGGCGAATAGAAGAAGAAAGAGTACTGCAAGTGGCTTTTTTGTTTTGTATATATTTTCTGATTAAACAGGTTTGAGCAATAGGAAACCCTCTGTTGTAAAATTCCTGCATGCTATAAACTATAGGTCTGCTTTGGTTTTGCACAGTGCTTATCACTCTTACAATGATAAGCGAGACACCACAAAACAAAGTTGTGATGATGAAAAGTAAATACACCCAAATCAATTTCAGAAGCTCCTTGAAGCTGTATGAGAAATGTCAGAACTTTGGCAAAATACTGACACGTGGCATTGCTGTGGGTATGGGCTGGACCTGCATCCCATTTGTTACAGGGGAGTGAGGGGCTTCAATTGCTCAGTAAGTTTATGAGTTGGTATATTATGAGTCAGGTAATAATAAGACTTTAAGGATTTTTAGATATGCTCTACAGATAAGATTAACAGATCGTTTGTTGAGTCTATATTGTATGTTAGCATTAAAACAAGATCAAAATTTTGGTTGAGGTCCTGAAGAGTGCTCATTGTAAACAGTAAATGCTGACATTCTTGTAAGCTTTTATTTGCACCAGTATTTGTGATCGCTTTTAAAGGAATGTTTCCATGGGTATTTGTGGACCTCCTCAAGGAAAATTTGAAATGACGTCATCTTACAGTTTTGGACAAAGCTTTCTCTGTTTCTCCTTCTGAGTTTGCATAAAAGAATTGATGATATTAAAATTTCAAGCCTGGAAGGAAAAGCAGCATGACAGAAATTACAGAAAACCAAAGTAACTGATGTAATGTGCCTTGAATAAACTATGCACAACTTTTCTTGTTTTATTTGATACTGGTAAAAATATTACAATAAATGCTTGTGACATTTCCCATACACCAAGAAAGATTTCAGGGAAGAGCAGGTGGAGCCACTTTTATGCTTTTGGAAGAGGGAGTGACTAAAAGGTCTTGCCAGGGCAGCGCAGGCGTGGAGCTGCTGGCAGGCAGGAGGAGGTATCTCTTACCCTTAGCTCCGTGCCTCCCTGCAGTGTTTGTGGATTATTAATGTGCTCACCGGGGGTGAAATTACCTGGCATGTGAGACAAGCCTGTGTCCAAAGAAGGAGTGCAGTAAACTCCCACAGTTAACAAAGAAACCTCTTTCAGGTTGAAAGAGCAAGGGATTTTTTTTTTTTTTTTTTTTGTGCTTTGGAGTTAGGTTTCTGCAATTGGTTGCTGCCCTTGTACAAAAGCGTGGATTGCAGGGAGAAGAGGTAAATCAGAAAGCCTTCTCGGTAGGTAGGCATGAGCCAAGACACCTAGGAAGTCCACTCAGACAGTCCTATAAAAAGTAACTCTGTGTAACTGGTGCTTAAGCTACCAGATCTGCGATGCTCTTATTCTGACTCAAGCAAATAAAAACCAGTCAGTGTTTATTCATCGCTACAGTGTAGCGAGAAGCTTTGTAACAATTGACGTTTTTGTCATGTTTTGAACACTCCCTAGCACTTCAGCTTAGCTATTAAAGGACGTGAAACGTTTAATCACTATGTCTTTCCTTGTTACCAGTAGTTGCTAGTGCAATGCTTTTTGAAAAAAAAAAATCGAAATTAAGTGAAAAGATTGTACTTTAACAATATTACTTGGCATGCAGCAGTTTCAAGCACTGAGATTACTGGCCTAAGCAAACTACCTTTTCCCTTGACTTGACGTAGTGTTTTTAAACTCTTGAAATTTTAAAATAATGATAAAATAATTCTAAATATCATGCAGAAGCCTGGAAAATCCATTTTTTACTACCTCTAAATGTTTGTGCTTTTTTAGTGTTTGGTGCAAAGCTGAATACTTCTACTCATGATTGAAAGTAATGATTTCTCATTTTCTAAAGGTCTGCCATTTAATGAAATATTATGAGCATTATACAACTTTGGTTCTGTAACAGTGACACATTTATTGAATTGCTTTTTTTTTTTTCTCATCTCTGGTGCTAGTTAACTATTAAAAATGATGTTTGGAATAGACTTCTGACTAACTTTAAAAACAGGCATGCTCGATTATAAATTAGAGGAAAATTTCTAAGCATCAGAAATCCTCAAAATACTGAAGTACAATCTTTTGTTATGTTTTCAGCCTGATGGTCGAAAGGTTCCAAATACCACTAAAATAAAAGAGCTAATACTTTCAGGAGTATTAGTAGTTTCTTAAATTGAGCTCTATTCCTCTGTGCAAAATTGACATTTCATTCAAAATAGTTTTCATGTAACTTTTTGTGTTCTTAAAGTACAGAATGTGTGAAAGATTAAAAGCCAACACTCATGTTTAGTAGTATATTCCAGGGAACTCCGAAGGGAATGTCATGGAAAATATCAGTGAAAGTTTGCTAATCAACTCCTATCCATCCCTTTGGTGTTCTAAGTGGCCAAGACCTGCTCCGAGTCATGGCAGGAGAAGCCTCCACAATGAATTCATGCTGTGAGGATTTCTGCTGGCTTTGCGAACCACGAGCATGCAGGCAGGTTCTGCACCTGCTGGCAGCATGTGGAGGGGCAACACATGGTGTCATCCCATGGGGAGAGGAGATGGGGGCTGTGGCTGCTTGCAGCTTCTCCCCCAGCCTTGCAGAGAGTGGGTTGTTTGCCATCTGACTGCCTGCGCTCAGAGAAGCTCAGAGCAGAGGTCAGATGAGTATTTGGTCACATTAAAGACTTCCCCAGCTGAAACACAGTGAGGGACCCAAAATACCCACATCACAAGGCATGGGCCAGGGAGGAGCTGTGGTGGGTTTGTGCAAGGGAATTACGAATGAGAGAGAGGTGACTTCTGTGGCTATTGTTCCTGCATGCATTGATGAGTTGGGGTCAGACTGAGACACTATTCTTTCTCCTTGCCTCGCCTCTCCTTCTTTCTCCTCCTCTCAGCTACCTATGGAGAAAGACAGTGGACTGCAGGTGGTGACTGCTTCAGTTAAAGGTCTTGGGAAGAACTGAGATGCAGGAAAATAGACTTTTGTTTCCTATAAATGTTGAATGCTAAAGTTTTTGTGTTTTTTTTCCAGAAGTAACTGAAAACCTGAACAAGAGAAACAATACCTTGTTATGATTTTCTGCATGCCATTGAGGTAAATTTTCCTCTTGGCATTTAGAGGATCATGGGTGATGATGATTGGATTTGCAGAGAAAAATTTTCTTTTCCTATTCTCTGGACCTTAGCTTTTTTCATACAGTGAGGGAAAAAGCAACCTCTCTGCAGGCCTGGGTGAAGTGTAACCTTGGTGGCAAGCAGTGGGGAAGGTGAAATTGAAGACTAAGATGCAAACAAAAGAAAGGTCAGCTATTACTAGAACTAAGTATATTTTTGTGGAAAATATTTCAGAAAATATTTCTTTAAAAAAGGAAAGAGGATTGTACATACTTAGCTTGTAGAGACTTAAAAATACAGATTTTTTTTTTTTCTAGTACATAGCATGGAAAAATGGGTATCAAATTATTTTACCAGTTTTGAAATGTTTCTGGATGAAAACCAAAAATGAAGGAAGAAGTTAATAGGCCTTATGGTTGCATACAACTATATTAGAATTAATGTTGGAACATATTCTTTATATTAACCCTGGCTAATAATGTGTGTTTCACGGGAAAGCTTTTTTAAAAATTGTCTCCAAATGCTCATGCTTTTGATACTTTCACAATATTGAAACGTAATGGTATTAATTTCTGAGAGAGTAAAGGACGTACTTAGTTCTAATGTTTATTCCTTCTATACTATCAATTAAATTCTTTAATCTCTGCCTGCTGACAGCTGAAAGGACATGAGTAACTCCTCAACTTTATATAAGAACTAAAGCTTCATCACCTAACAAGATGCACAAGCTCACGCTTACATAAAGCACTAGTGCAATCTGCTCTCGTTTCAGTAGGAATGTTTCACATGCTTGAAGTTAAAATCATGGATGTCCTGAGAAATGAGGCCCATACAGCAAAGCTGAGGTACACGTGAAACCTTACTCAGGGTATTTTCTGATTTTGACTAGTTTATTTCTGCAGCATTAATATTGCGTTCATGCTTGCCAATAGCTGTGAAAATAATGTAATAATGAATAAACTTGCAAATCTAGGCACACCTGCTTTAGCATGGGGGTTGGACTAGATGATCTTTAGAGATCCCTTCCAGCCCCTACCATTCTGTGATTCTCTGAAAAATACTTGTGTACTGACACTGCTCCTCTGTTTTATCTAGGAGGAAAGGTTTATTTTCTGGGAAGCTAAAAAAATAAGGGTTTTTTATGTCTGTAACCTCAGAAACTTTTTCTAGTTGTTCTTATCCAAGGCATTTTTAAAACATTACTTTCTCATTGCTTTTGTTTAATTGCTTTTGATTGCTTTAAAACGTTTGGGTATTTATGTGGCATTTTTTTCCCCTGAAGATGGGAATAGGCCTTCTTGAGATGATTTAGAAAGTGCTGTTGCTATCAACTGTCTTAGATATAAACTTAAACCTACTAATTTACTTAGTAAAATTAATTCAAAACTCCAAAAATGGTAGAATCTAATGATTTAAGTTGGGCTGTGAAAAACTTTAACCTTCTGCGTTGAAATTGGCCTTCTTCATCCTATATGCAGAAATGAAGGGAGAGATATTTTGGGATGGAGTTCAATAGCATCAGGCCAAACATTAAGATTGTTTGCACAGCTGTGTCTAAGCAGTGACCAAACTGTTAAACAACCTAGTGGGGGGAAAAATGAATAGAAACTCCTGTTGGCTAGAGGACTGAGTTTCCTGGACAGTGCTCAGGACGTTATGAAGTCATTGCACATGCTGGGTCAAGATTTTTACCCATATTTTCCCCTTGCACTTGGGAATAATTCATGCTTTGCTTTTTTCATAATAATATAATTGGCTTAAAGCATCTGAACAAAATTCTGTATTAACAAATGATGCACTGTAGTGTACTTACCTATAACTTCAATTAGGGAACCTTTCCCTGCCAGTAAGCTGATTCTCTGATGTGAGGGGAGACAGGGCCTGTATATCTGTCTTGTGTCCTTTCAAATTTTACATTATGAGACTGGACTACTGAGCAATAATTTAATCAGTGGCATCAGAAGAGCATTAAGCTCCATTAAATGTTGGGTCACCATCAATGTCAGATGACTATTAAATTATGGCTTGCAACTTAGCAGTACTCATCCAAAAGGCAGTGCTTAGGTTCTTGGCAAGCATGTAACAGTTTATTATGGAACAGATGCTTCAGAGCTTAACATATGACTGAAGTGTCAAGTTGTGTCAGAGAAGATGGGCCCAGCACTGTGGTGCTCAGACCTTGAGACACATGTTAGTGAATTGCTCCTTACCTCAACAATGTCAGCGAAAAGTGTTTCAGCTATTAGGATCTCCTGTTGGATGTTTGGAAGTCAAGGCATTGTCCTGTCTGCCAAAGAGCAGCTTGTAATGTGAATAGGTTATAATAAAATTCTTTCTAGAAATGATGGAGATGTGGTTGTCCTTTAGAGGAGGGAGGATCCCTACAGGCTGCTCAAGAGTTTGGATTTATGTAGAAGAAACATGATTGTCTTTCTGGTTCTGGCGCACCATAATATTGCCAGCCTGATATTTGGAGGATGACTTTGATACCTCTGTTGCTAGTCCCCCGTTGTCTATGTTACAGCAGTAAGGCAAAACTCATAATGCTCTTTCTGGGTGGCTTCGCTGATGTTAGCAGCAGCTCGCATGCAGCAACTAAATCACTGAGGCCCTTGTCAGTCTGCGGTATGGCTCCTGCCACTTAGGAAAGCAGTCTGATGCAGGAGATGCTGACCTTGGAGCTATGCAGGGAGAGAAGGGAAGACAAAAAATGGATGATAGAATAAATTGATTTTCCTATTCCTATTTAGGTGCAGGACATAAGAGAGGGAATGGGTTGGGCTGGCAGAATAACAGATGTGCTGAAGCAAATTTTTGCTGGTGTTAGTGCTAGGAAAATAAGAAATGAGAGTGAGGTTGATACAGGTAAATCTTACTTGATCATTATGCAGCCTCTAGCCTGGGGGTAAGATGCTGAAGATGGCAGTTAGCGTTCTTTCCAAAGTCTTGCCCGTGGTTAAGATTTTCTTGCCTAACTGTAACCACAAGTTGGCCACATAGTCTAATGGGCACAACATCATGGCAGGATATTTTAAGCTGTGTTACAGGTTTTCGTTTCTTAAGGATTACATCACATCTTGCCAAAAAAATTCTTGCTGCTGTGCAGGAACCATAGTACTTCTGTTCTGTGGCAGTGGGCTCCAGATGGGAATTCTGCAGTTTCAACTGAGGGAATCTAGGACAGCTGGGCAGAAGGCAATGGTTTGCAGGGAGGATTCTGGCAGCAGGACAGACTGACTGAGGTGATGGGGCAGTGTGTTGCAAAGCTGCTTCAGTCAAATGTCTCCAGAATCACCTTCTGCCTATAATTTTCACCTCAAAATTTCTGTTCATTTGCTTGTTAAAAAATGCTGTCCCAGGAATCTGCATGTCCTATATTGTTACAATTTTCTTTTCAAAAAGATACCAGCAACTTGTTGAAAATCTAATACTAAGCTATTAATATTACACCTTCAGAAATATTTATTTTTCAGTTTTCTGCTTTCCTCCCTATTACAGTTATGGAACTGGCTGTTATGCAGAGAACTATCTCTGAAGGGGACTTAAGCAGAGCAGAACCTGTTGTGATAAGGGGAATTGCACCTTATCTTTGTAGGCATTAAAATTGCCATTTCATGCATGCTTTATTATTAAAAGGCCTGTTATTTCTGAAGTAGTTCAAGTTATTAAAAGAGTTTGAAGTTATCACTGTTCCTTAACAGTAGTCTGAAATAATACATTAGTACTAGGAGACATGATGCAGAGCAAGATCAGAACACAGGTGATAAATATGTGTTTAACAGACTGATTAGCATGTGGGTATGATGGTGGAAACAGTGCATTTGATTAGAACAGGTACTTGGAAATGAAGATGTCCTCTGTCTTCCCCTACTCTTTGTGTCTCACTCATGTTCATAAAGTTTATTTTTAATGAGACCAAAGGAGTTTGTGTCAGATAACAAGGACAATATTTTCCTTCAGTCTTCAGCAACTAGGAGGAAGGCATGCAAAATCTATCAGAATTACTATGATGATGCCCCTTTTTTATTAATTCATGCAGGTTTTACAACTACTTGAAATGGCATCTAACCTTACGTTTCAGATACACTTTTAAGAATAAATGTGGAATAAGAAATCTCTCATACAATGAGAAAATTAGTATATATAACAAGTCTTGTTCAACTCCACAGAATGAAAATTCAGACATTTTCTTGTGTGTTTTTATTTTGGTTTTTTTTTTTCCATCTTTTGATTAGGTCTGGATGAGGTGCTAACCAAAATACTTAGTATCTTTATACTGATACACCCTCTCTATCACTTTTTAATGTAAAGGAAAGTGCTTAAGGGGTAAGGAGGTAATGGAGCAAGATCAAGAAGCATATTACAGTTGACTATATATAGCTAGCACATAAAGTGTTAAACAGCATTTGCCTCCTGGTGATGTCTTGTGGAAATGAACAGGGAGATCCATAATCAGAACACTTGATCCCACGCTGACTGATACAAGTATTTAGTTCTACCAGCCAGGAATATTGCAGAATAAAGGACTAAGATCACACAAAGGAAACCCAAGCTCAAAATTAATGCAGTGGTAAAACTTTATATTTATTTTTTACCTTTTATCTGACAAGCTATGGCAACAATATATGCTTGTGAAACTGTAGCCTTAGTTAAGTCTCAACTGTGGTTTAGTTTTCTGTGCCTTCTGCATGGCTTGGGGCAAGGCTATTTTTAAGTATAGCTAAGAAAAATGCACGAGAACATTAACTTGTTCTGCCATCTGGAGGGCTCCATATGTGAGTAGAGCTCACTGGTGGTGTTTCCTGTGATGTTTCTGGCCTCTTTCTACATGAATTGCTTGGGAGGCTGAGTGCACTGCACATCATCCACCTACCCGTAGATGGTTCTCAGTGTTGCCTGCAACAGCGACCAGGGTGTGGGGATTTCGTATTTTTCTTTGGGTTTCCCAACTTCAGGCCTCTGAGTTGGTTAAGTAAATGTATGCATATATGTTCATATAAAATGTTACTAGCACTAAACTGCAGCATTTTGCACAGATGTATATAGTTGTAATAATAATATTAAGGTAGCTCATCCTCTCTTTGGAAAAGAGTTTCAGGACAGACTTCATACTATTAACTTATGCAGTTATTAATGTTATGAATTTTATGAGACACATGCACACATTACTTTCCATGTGAACATTAATTTCTTTCTCCTGGGGATATAACATTGATGAGACTTGAAAGAGACTAATATGTCACTGTAGGTTAATTGAGTCTTTGAAGGGTCTAATTCCTAGCTCATATGGATAAATTGTATGAGCAATTGATTAAGCAAAATGAGAAACTAGCTAAGGTGTAACTTAGTCTGACACTTCCACAGATATATATTTTTTTTATTTGTATATATTTACAACCTACACAAATCTGTCAACAATGTTTTTAAAAGTATATTGTCAAAGAAAATTTTAAAACTAACCAATGTTTTTTTGCCATGATCCAGTTGTGTGAGTTGCACTCACACTTTACAAGCTTACATTTCATATTGTACGTTTTACATTATGGAATGTGTTCTTGTCTTTTAAAAGAGAGAGAGGGAGAGTGGGGAAGAGGAGGTGCGTAAAGTTGTCCTTGTATGTGCTTGTTCTGTAAAGCTCTCTGTTTTGAATACAATTTGAAGCAGATTGTCTTAGCCAGGAAGCTTAAATGTTTTTGTCTTCTTAACATACACTGGATCTGTGCATGTCAGAAAGTAATAACACTGTACTTGGAGGACTGTTAGTAAAGTACAGAATCACAGAATCTTAAGGGTTAGAAGGGACCTCAAAAAATCATCTAGTCCAACTCCCCTGCCAGAGCAGGATCACATAGAGTTATTTAAACATATTCTATCCAATTATGGATAATGTCATTAGGGTTCTCAGTTTTGAAACACTTCCTGAATGAAGGCAGATAGAGCCAGTGGACACTAGATGATATCAATGGTATTAAAAAAAATAATCAAGTATAGGAGAAGGAAGAGTAATTTGGAAAATGGATGGAATTCATTGCATGAGCACTCCCAACCAAGCCTAGCATCTCGTCTGCTGTTGCTCCAGAGAGAGGTTCAAAGTAAGCATAGCAAAACTGAGGAATTGCTCATGTTGCAAAATGATTTGCGCTACTTTTAACCATGCTCCATGAAATCCACAGACTGTGTATGAGGACATCACCAAATAAATCTTGAAGCCTTGTCTGAACCATTAACAGATTTCTCCAGTGGTAGGAGACAGTATAAAGTACTGAGGTAAAGGAAACATTTAACAACTGTTGTATTATTTCATTGGGGACGTGATGTTCCAGATTTCTCTGAAAGGATGCCTTCTGACATAATAAATTCTTGGCAGCAAAGAAGGTTTTCATGGCGAAGAATTAGAATACAGTCTGTGGCAGAGCTTATTTGACTATTTTGCGTAATAGCATATATTAGCTCATATGCAGGAGGGAGGAGGGACCTTCTTGTGACAACAGTGTGTTTAATGTGGCTGCTCTGGAACATGCTGTAAAAATGCAAACATGGGAAGGCATTTGAAAGAGCAACCGGTACTTGTTTACTTGGTTAATGTCAGGGATGTGCTTGGCTCATGTAAACATCTTCTGACTGTCTTACATATTATACTTGCCTTTTCCCTTTAATATATGACTAATTGATATTTTGCAGAGGGGTGGGATGGTTACTGAGACATTGTACATTAAGTGATGGAAGTGACGAATGTTAGAAGTATAGCTTTGCCTTCTTTGCAACACTCCTACACAGATTAAAGTATTTGACCAGCGATTTTTAAGTTACAGATGTTTCTTTGTGATGTGGAGGGGGATGTACAGCTTTTTCTGCCCACAACTCTAAAACCATCCCAAATGTCACACTGTGCTGGATTGTCCGAACTTCTGCTAAAGAGAGCTTCAAGCCTGGGAATTGCATGGGCGTTACAAGAAGGAAGAATAAATGGGAGGGAGGTCACTTGGAGTTTGAAGAAATTTTCCCTCCTTCCTGCCTGCTGTAGGGTTGGACATTTGATGACTTGGCACTTTCTATAGTCATATGTGTTAGCGTGAAATGCAACTGCAAATAATCATGGGAGACAGTGAAAAGCTATGGAAAATTAAGACTTTGGTATCTTAAGCCCTGAGGGAGTATTTCAGCCTTATAGCCTCTTCTAAACTGTTGAAGAAGCCAACACCACACGTATTTAGAGAAAGCCTCCCATCCTTAGGGGATATAGTGGTTGTATTTCAATGCTTACAGTAATATTTGGGAATTTGGTAGTTTGTTGTTGCTTTGATGCAGAATTGTTTGGAGGGTGGGTGCTGTGCATCAGCTCAGTTGTGCATGGAGATGTGCAGCCGTAGCCTCAGGGCTGGGACAGCTAGAAGGCATCCTTTGAATGGTCTGCACCCTTGCTAGCCCTTTCTAGCTCTGTCTCTGTTACATTGGTGCTATTCTTGAACATAGTGCTACTCAATTCAGCCTGTTTTAGTATCATTAGTGCTTTCTACTTGCTTGAGAGATGTGTTGGAGAAGCCACATGCTGTCATTAGATGGACAGTTGCTCTCCTTGTGTAAACCAGTGGTGTGACCTTTCTGTTTGTGGGCACTGGAATGTTATGTTTGGTGATAAGCTGAATTTTAATCTTGTATTTTAATCTTGTAAAGGTGCTTTATAGTAGTATAAAGATAAACCTCTAGAAACTCTAAAGTTAGGACAATGCTGAGAAAAACTTGTACTCATTCATAATTTGCTTTCTATTTTAGGTGGAACCAAGTAGTAATAAAATTACTCCTTATAGTCTGATGTATGGTAGCAAGTTCTAAGGAAACGTCAAATCCCTACAGTGGCAGTGATGCAGACAGGTACCGTACAGGGAGTCATGTTAGAGGAGAAAAATGATAGTGTTTGAAACATTAAAAAAATTATCTGATGAAACACAAATCAAATAGATGTTAGTGATATTTTGAACTCTATTTTTGTAATGTTGATTGAAAAATGCCTATATGCTAAGATAGATGCAATATATTGTAGTTTACATGTGATAATTGGAACAGAAGTGTAGTACTTTGAGGAGGAAGTTAAACATTCATTGGACCAAGAAGACTTCCCTTTGCTGAGGTACTCTGCAAACTGAAGTACATGTGAAAAATAGGAAGAAGAATGATTGTGAAGGGTATGAAAACTGCAAGTGAAACAGCATAGAAATAAAAGTAGCTGTTAGGGATATGCTTTTATTACCTTGCCAGCATGAGTTTAATGGAGAAAGTGTTCATCAAGCATCTTGGGTCAGGGCTATGCCTCCTTGCATATTACTTTGTACAGACTCTAGTACCATGGGGCCTTGAGTATGACTAGACTGGCTGGATTCTTGTGTATCATAAAAATATGTTATTACATGTAAAGTGACAATGACACTTTTTCTGCTTGCTTTTTGCAAAGCTTTAATGATACATTCCACGTCCTCAAAGTTGCTTCAAAAATCATGAGAGCATAGATTTAAGTAGGAAAAAAAAAATGAGACAATAATGGCATTTCCTCTTTGAATTTTTAGGAGGCTATTTCATTCAGTGTTTATATTCTTATAATCTTGATAATGCTTGGACAACTTACTGGAGAACTGGTTTTGTAGAATATGATATTTAAACACACATCTCAGCCCCCTTCACTCTTTAGCCTATCTGGTCTTTGTTCAGAGTTCAAGTAGGATTCCTTGGTGAGGGTGGGGAGCAGGGAAGAAAATTTTAAAAAAAGGAAAACAAAAGTGAAAAATCATAACAGTTCAGATATTTCCACTTTATCTCTAGATGCCTCCCAAATTGTGCTGAACTTCTAATCTCAAGCTTAAAATCTGTCATTTTATACATTGAACTGGGAGACTTGCACGTTTTCTCATCTTATCCCCATTATGGCTGTCCTAGGCCCCTGCAGTTTGGTGTAGTGGTGTTTATGAGAGGCAAATGGATACATTCCTTTGATAAGCTTCATTTAAGGGATTCCTGATATTTAATGATGCTCTGAGTTGTTTGGCTCCTCTCCCTTCCGCTAGCAAAGAGATTTCCACGGCCATTATCATCCACAGTAACTTTTCAGCACACTTCAGCATTTCTCATGTGCAGTGGCCACAGCTGTCATTGAACAATGTGATTGTCGTAATCCAATAATAAGAGTCCTAAATATAACAATAATTATAACCTTTTACATGGTGAACAATATTGATAATCAGGGATACTAATCCTTGAGTTTCATAGAAACAGAGCTTGCTGCTGGTTGTTGCAGTGTTACTCACGTTTTAAAATTTCAAATACTTTGCACGACTTGTATGCGCTTATGTAAAGATTTGGCCTTTCTATACAGACAGGCATAATGGAAACAAAAAGCACACAGAAATTTATGAATGATTGCATTTATCAACAGCTAAACAGAACAGTGGCTATTATTTTTGTAATTAACAAGTTTAACTTGGCATAATAAGCTCTGATTATAAGTGGTCTAACAGCAAGGACTGATTTTATTGAAAAGATGTCCTATTAGACACTGCACTCAGTTCAGTCTTGTGTATCTTTAAATCACACTTGGAGTTAGTCTACGTGCAAAGTTTCTGTCTCCTTTTTAAAATTTCTCTTTTTTTTCAAGAAAACCCTTCTAAAATTTGTTTGAAGTCAATGTGAAATTGTTTGTAAAGTAGAGCTGTTGATGAACCAGGTATGAACCACTCAATCTTGATGATTCTGCAATTTTCTTATGGTCACATTTTGTATTTATTGCAAACACGGTCATGCAATTAATATATCCTGGTCTTATATGTGTTCACAATCATGAAAAGAGTGTGTACACGTAGGCATGGAAACAGCAGACACTTCTTGGTTAGATTCCTCAATCAGGATTTGATTTTTAAGTACAGAATTTGTAGTGACTTGAGACGGTATTTCTTTCACCTCAAACTTCTGTTTCAATCCACCACTGTTACAAATACACTTTCTGACTCATTTCTGACTCTGGCTTAACATCATCTCCTCGTTTACTGGTCACTTTTCCTTTGACCACAAGCCCTTCCCCTGTCAATTGCCTTAAAAAGAACAGAACAACATGCATATATACTTCTATTTCAGTTCCTCATTTTACATATCTCTTCAAGAGCCCAGTATGATACCTTACTTATTTACCTCTCTGCTGTACACAGTACCTCTGATCTATTAGCCAGGGTCTCAGCATTTATGCCTTCAGGAGATGCCAAATTTGGATTATATTGCTGCTTTTCATGTTCACATCTGCTGTCTTTTGAGGTCTTCATTCTACAAACTTAACTTACTTTTCTAGATGTAGTAGTATATATCCAGTGAATATAAAGCAATGGGGGGTTTTATGTATTATGTTTCACTTTCATTGTCTAAAAATGTCGGTTTTAATTAGCAGTGACTCTCATCTAATGACTATGAACAATTGAAGATTCCTAGAAAAAGATACAACTATCCCAAACTGCACATGGAATACTTATGTTATGCTTGAAGGAATAATTATTTGAATCTTCTCAGTCATTTGTAATGGTTATTTTTAATGATTTTGGAATTTTGTCTTGGATATATAGAGGGAGAGAGGGAGAATAATTATATAGAGTGAAGGACAAATATGTTTTGCAGTTAAAGGACTTTTGCCTGAAATTGCAGATAACCAGTGCACAAAGTGATTGTCCTGCCTTTTTGAAATTACTGCTTTAATCCAGACATTTGAGAATTCTTTTTTCATTAATCCTATACCCATTCATAAATCTGAGACATGCATTTCCCCCCCCCCCTCAGTTTTTAAACATGTTGTAATTTTTTTCCCCAGTCTGTAATGAAAGCTGTTTCTGATATTTCTTTTGCTATCCTACCCGTAATGTTCCTCTGGGATAGAGCATTACTTTTTTTGTGGCTGTCCTGTCCATGGTAGACGTTTGCCATCTACTGCACTTTAAACATTCTGTTCTTTGCTCTGTCTTTGGCACTGGTAACTGTGACATCTGTTTGTCACATATGAAGCCCAGGAGGTGCTGAAGACCCTGAAGCAGTAAGCATCACTTATGTGGGCAGAGGAGAATTATCTTTGCCTCTCAGGTGGGGAAGCAGCTGGCTTGACTTGCCCTCTGCTTCTGTAGTGGTACTCAGACTGAGGGACATGGAGAGTTTCCAAATGCCCAACTCCCACGTACAGATTGTGGGTAAACCTGGCCTTTCCTACTCTCCCCTTTGCGCTCTGATTCTCCTAGGGAGGAAATGGGAGTGTATACCCTAAATAGGAGCTGCCATGGCAGAGGGAATTGCCCGCTCTGGGTGTCTTGCAATGTCTGTGCTCAGGAGCAGCTTGCTGGCTGAGGTGGAAGAAAGGGAGAAGTTTTCTGGTTGTCTTGCTCTTTGACATAAGCAACACTTTTTTTATAATCAAAGTGAATAGTCTTAGGAACCTTCCAGATGTGTATTAATAAATCCTAACTGCAAATGCTGTTTTAACAATGTTTTAACTTACCAGGAACTCAGTTTGAAACATACATAGACTCACATGCAGTTTCAAAGGTGATTGGTCCTTAAGAATAGGTGGCTTAAATTTTTTTCCTATTTAGTGGTGAGCAGGGAGAAGACAACTGTGATTTTGGTTTTTTTTAACATTTAATGTGCTAGTGGTCCTTTCCACCATAGAATCATGCTAGTTTAGGTAAGAATGTTGCAAATAATAGTTTACAATCTGAAAAGGCATGCCCAGCTTATATTAAATTCTAGTTCAAGTATTTTTTAAATACCTCATTAAATTCTGTTCTACAGTCCTTTGTTAAGGCATAAAACTGATAGGGTTCAGGTTGGGCATGCCTTTTCTGTTCCCATTTAAAGACGAATTTGTTTGTCTTACATTTAAAGAAGCAGAAAAGCCACAAACCTGTCATTTAATTTTTAAGAAAGCTGTGTATCTTTCTCTCCCATCCAAAATTATTCCATATATTGCCAGGATGTTACTGCTTTTCAGTAAATGGTGGGTTTAGAGAATGAGAACTTGACAAGGGAAGTTTTCAGTTTGCATAGTCATTCTTATTTACCAGGGGAGCATGAAAATGTACTCCCTTGTCAAAGTTTCAGATATGATAGTTAAACCAATAATGTTCATCATCTTTAAATGGAAAAGAAGGCTGATAAGGACACAGACTCTGTTATTTTCACTGCAGTTTTGCAGTCTTAAGGAAAAATTACTCTGACACCAATTTGGAGAAGAATATTCTACATAGTTGCCACTATTTTTGGGAACTGTATCATCTCATGTATATCCAATCAGCTGATTACAAATTTTAGTTCACATCTATTGGTAGAAAAAGTCTACCTTAATACTTTCTGGTCTCTTATCAGAGATAAGGGATGAAAGACTGAACTTTTTGCAGAGGAGGAGCAGAGTTCCTGGGATCAGAGCCTCGGGATATATTTCACAGAGAGGTACATTTGAGTTTGCATTACCAGGGATGTGCATAACCTATTCTGACACTGAATTACAGGGCAGTTTGTTAGTTTTCTTGTTTCAAAAGATAGCCTTTTACACACATCAAAATAAGCCAATACCTCAGAGAAATAATCAAAAGTGCAGTTTTTAGTTTGGAGATTGCAAGCATGGAAGATTTTCCTGGAGAGCAGCTCTACATCTTGCAGTCTTATTCCAGAAAATTATGTGAGTAAAAAAATGAAATTAAACATTTCTTAATCAGTTTATATGGTGCTGTTGCAAAAAAAAAAAAAAAGAATTAATTGCACAGAAATCATCACGATTTTGTTTCTGTGAGCCATTACAAATCTTTAATGATTTGATGAACTCTGACTTGGCCCATTGAAATAGAACTCAGTGATGGAGTAAGGGAAAAAAAGAACAGCTCTAGCTTTCTCTACTTAAAGAGAAACTTTGCTAGAGAGGATTGTTTTAATGTTGAAAGCACCAATGCTTCTGAGCAGTTTATTTAGGAGGAGCATTCTTTATTTTTGCTATTATTTTTTTATTTGTTTAGTCTCACAGATGAGGCAGAGCTTCCTTTAAACTTAAGAGTTGCACCTTTTCTGTTAATACACAGAACAGTCCATCTCTACATGTAACACCTCAGGGGTATACCATCTGACAAAGGTGTGCATCTTAAATGTTCTTCTAGACCCCAATCAATCTGGCCAGGTAACGAGTGTTTATAGTGGAATCTGGATGGCTTTGCCACACTCCATAGTTGATAAGCTCAGCTGGAAAGCATGTGAGGCAAGGGAGTGCTGTTTGACTAGTTAGCATCCTTGGAGGTCCATGTTATTTGCATAGATAATGAGGAATATTTCAGGAACAGAGAAAAAAAAAGTTACATTATATAGTGTTTCTTTCAAAGAATAGGTCTAAGAGCAATATGAGTACTATCACCCAGTTTTACTTTAAACTGTCTTATTACTGGAACATCTGTACCATCACATGCACTCAAAAATTCTTGAGGTTATATAGGGTGAGGAGCAGAGTTGTTGAATATGAGCCTGTGACTTATCACAAAACCTGTTTTATATTCTGTGGGGCCTTATACATCCAGAATATACTAACAAACCTGATTTTTGGACAGAGGCCACAGTTCTTGAAATTTCCAGGACTGTTAGATGTTTGGAAACCTTAATCACACCCATTGCCAAGAAAAAGGAATAGTACATCAAACTGAGTTATTTATTTGGACTCCTGTGGTACATGGGTTGTGTGCCATCTTCAGATATGAGGAGTAGAAGCAGAGCAGACCTTGACAGACAGAAAAATTAATTACTCCATTGAAATGGAGTGGATTCTGGACTTGCAGGAATATTGTAAAAGACAGAGTGCTCTTAAGAAAGCTGTGCTTTCTCTTTTAGGTTCCAGGGTGTTTCCATGGACCCCGGGCACCTGATGCGTTTTGGTACATCTTGTCCAATTCCAGGTTAAATGGTTTTATTAGTCAGGAATGTCTGTTCCTTGCAACTCTCCTTCTGTTGATCTGAATGCAGCAGTGACTGACTGGCTGTGGCAAACAGGGCGGTCTGCTATGGCTCTGGGGACAAAAGGTGTGAGTAAGGAATGCTAGGAGCCTTTTGTATTATTATTTCCTATCTATCTGTGTGCAGATTTGTTTACAAAAAGAATTGTTGTTCTTTAATTAAGAATGACAGAAATAAATTACTTTAAAAGGATGTTCTGATTAGGGAATGAGGGGAAGTAATTGTTGCAAGCTATACTGAGAATGTTATACAATTTGCAGTTAAATTATTTTGTTCTTTTCTGGCTGTAGCTTTTACAAAATTGGTGAGTCAAGCAATTGTCATTATTGTTTTTGCTGTCTTACGTTTTTGTATTACCTTATATGAACTATATGCATCAGTCTATATTACATATGAATGATAAAAATACATAGATAGCAGGAGGAGGAAGAGTATTGGCTTTATTTAGAATTAAGTGTCAGTAAGTGTTGATTAAGTGCATCTATCATGTCTTATTCTGGATTTGTGTTGCTAGTCTCTTAGTTGAAAATTCATTTTTTTGTACCTGATGACGTTAAATATTTTAATGTTGTTATTCTCGTTCAGCAGTGGATGTAAGCAATGTGGGACTTAAGTTCAGGAATATCAAGTACTTACTGCCTTCTTTTTTAGTCATTTAGTAAAAGCACATCTGTGGCCTATTTTAATTCATTTTTAAATGAAATGTTTTATATATTGTGAAGAACATTATTTTTTTTTCAAAAAACAAATGCCATTATACATGAGACTGTACTTTTAAAACAGTTAATGCAATTAATATATCAGGTGGAAA
The DNA here is from genome assembly GCF_028858725.1 of Colius striatus. Lineage (NCBI taxonomy): Eukaryota > Metazoa > Chordata > Aves > Coliiformes > Coliidae > Colius > Colius striatus. The sequence goes on from NC_084759.1 coordinate 80,622,538, forward strand.
ACTTTGGCTAAGAAGGGCTTTGAGAGAAAATGCATACAAATACAGATAGATCAAGAAGGCTTATGTCAGATAATTCAAGATAACTTGTGATGGATTCAAGAAGATTTGAGAAAAAAAATTTCCTTTTGCAACCTAAATTTAAATGTCTAAATGAGTACATACAGCACTGAGACTTGGTAAATGGCCTTACTTTCAGGTGGCAGAGAATACCCGATTTTTGTCACTGCTTATCTGTTTGCTAATAATGATGAGCATTGCCTAGCAGGTAATAGAAAGCAGCATTTGGATGAATTGAGGAATGAATGCCACTGAAATGCCTTTGGAATACGCAGGACTCATGCTTTTTCACATGTTATGAAGCAATGATTTCTAAGAAATCTTCTTTCTACTTATACTGCATACTGGCTATGCATGTGTTGTTGTCATAGTTTGACATGACAGCCGTATCTAGTAATGGCAAAGGGGCTGTAAAGATGGCTTCTGTAAGAAGTTGCTTGAAACTCCCCAACTCTGAGCCAGACTCATTTCTGGGGCTGAGCCAATTAGACACCACCACGATCATTTTTTATGAAGAAGCTGGCAGAAGAGGGTCCTTCCTGTTCCTTCTTTCTTCTGTCCCTTCTTTTCTGGCTGGTGGTGGTGCAACGAGTTGGAAGAGAGAGAAAAGCAACCATGCAGACTCTAAGGTCAGTGAGGGAAGACAAGAGGAGGTGTGCTGGAGCACAGATTCACCTGCATCCTGCAGAGAGAACTGGTGAAGCTGAGATTTGTTTGCATTTCATTAAAGACCCCGCATCATGGGCAGTGACTCATTTTGTTAAAGACCCTGTGACAGGGGCAGTGACTATGGCCAGAGGAGACTGTGTCCCGTGTGAGAGACCCCATTAGTCACAGAAGCTGTAACTGTGAGGAAGAACCCATGCCAAAGAAGCTCATTAAAACTATGCCCAGAAGAGGCCGTATCCCATGGGAGGGACCCTGTATCTGCAGAAGCTGCAACTGTGGGGGAGAATCCACACCAGAGATATTCACTGTGTCCCATGTGAGAGACCCTGTATCGGCAGAAGCTGCAGCTGCTGTGACACATCCACACCAGAGAAGTTCATTAAGGACTGTGTCCTGGGGCAGTGACCCCATATCGGAGCAGGGGAAGAATGCCAGGAGTTGTCCTCATCTGACAAGAGAGAAGCGGCAGAGCCCATCTGTGAGAGACTGACCACATCCCCCACTCCCTGCCCCCCTGAGCTGTTGAGGGGGAAGGAGATAGAGATCTCAGGAGCAGTGAGCTGGGCCGGGGAAGAAAGGAGGGATGGGAGATCTTAAAGTGCTGGTTGTAGTTTTCTCATCATCCTACTCTCTTTTTGCTGTTTGTTCTGTTTCTTGTAGGTAGTAGAATAAACTTTCCTACTTTCCTCTCTAAGTCAAGTACTGGAGTCTGTTTTGCTCAGAACTGTAATTGTCAGTGAGCCGTCCCTGCCCTTGTCTCAATCCACAACATCCTTGGTTATCTTTTTTCCTCACATTTCACTGGGGCCTGTCATCCTAACAAGGATGGGGGTGGATGGCGGGCACCGAGCAAGAGACTGTGTTGGTATTTCATTGCTGGCTGGGCTAAACCGTGACAATTGTGTTGTTTTACAGTAAAGCATTACTTTTGATTAACAAGTAGCTCTGAGGCCAAAGGCAGAGTATCCATTATTTAAGTACAAAGGGAAAAAATATGAAAAATACACTAGGGCACCTCAAAAAGCAGTAGGCTGTGTTATTTTGACCTTAGTGATTGTTCCGTTCTTCTTTTCCATCTATATATGTGGCAGCTATGTCAGTATATGGATCACTCTTGATGGTTATGATAATTCAGTTTCCCTTACTGTAAGGTAATGAGACTTAGGACAATAACACTTGAGTAGATCATTGTTCTTACTGAAAATTTAACTTTTTATATTTTCTTTGTTGAAGAATTAGGGAACAATGTTTAGCTACTCACAAGCTGGTCAAGCACATCTGAGAACCAGGCAATGCGGCAAGATACAACACCTGATCAGTACTGGATCACCACTTTTGTTCTCTGTTAATATACTATCATAGAGTTTATGACTGATTCAAGCAACTATTTTATTAGAAGGGGAAATGAATGTAAGGCATAGCTCCAAGTGCTTGATTAACCTAGCCTTTTAAGTGGCTTTGCTTTTGAGGCAGGAAATTAGACAGCAGGATCTGGAAGGACGTGGCCAAAGGCTACTGCAATTTGGGACCTGCTCGTGTGCCTTGGGCCTGGAATATTTGATTTACAGTGTGTTTGCATGTGGTTTAGTTTTGATGTGTGAATTCTAGATATTAAAGGCATGTGAACATTGCAATGGTGTGTTGTAGCAAAGGCAGAGTGTGGGTGATGCTTGTCCAAGGCAGGCTGGCCTGGCACTGGGGCATCCCTGCCTGCACTACCCACGTGTTCCTCATGTGAGTCTTAAGGTGTGACTACATCCTAAAAGGGGTGAATGAGAGCCAAAAATGAAAGCAAAACAGTTTCAGAGAAGCTATATGCTATAAGATGAGACTCGGCACTCAGATTGATCTTTTCTTCTCCATATATCTTGAGATTTTTCAGACGTTTTGATTAGCAAGTTAAAATGTTCTCACTTCCTTGCAACCTAATGAACAGATGTCTTGTCAACATAACGGATTGTTTGAAGATAACCATCAGAAAGGTGGTGTCTCTCAAGAAGTAGCTAAATTAATGCTTTCAGGTTTCTGTCAAATCCTGCAACTTGATAGTGGTCATGTTGATCCATTGGAAGGTATTCAGACAAATATTTTAGATGGACCACCAAATACCCAAGAGTCTCCCTTATCTTCTTGGCATAGGGATGTGCATCCTGCAGAGCTTCCCCATACTGGACTGGCCTTTGTAGTCAAAAATTGATGGGGAAGAGGTACATGATGGATTATCTCATGTTCTGCAGTGCTCTTTGCTTCAGGCAAAAGTATGTAGTCAGCAGCATATTGTAAGTCTTATAAACTGAATAGCTAGACAAGGGTGGGCCCCTGGTCCTGTACAACCCTGCACTCATCCGTGTCCTGAGAAAATGTGTTGCATGTGCTTCTAGGATCTTTTTTTGGAGTGACAGGGCTGTTTCTGCTCCCCAATTACTCTATTCTGCTGAGCGCACTCAGGTCTCAATTTTAGTGACTTTTTGTGGTCAGTAGGGATTTGTGTACTCTGAGTAACTCCATATCATTTCTGAAGTGATGTACGTTGAGCTAAATATACTCAGTGGGGCCCAATTTATGCATTTGCAGTGCTACTGCTTTTCGTGTTATCTAGAGCTCTTCACAGCTTGTCTTAGGGGCTGGCATGATCTGTGAGTTTTCAGGTGGCTCAGCATCTTATGAATGACCTTGCAGTAGGAGAGATATTATGATGTGACACTGCCATTTCGTGTTTCACTGTATGGGGCACTGTAGTCAAGTGTCCCATGAAGAAATGAATTCTGACTTACTGTGTCAGAGGTACACTGAGAGCAAAGTTAAAAGGTACTGATAGCTAGTCACTCCTCAATTTATGGCATTTAGTATATTCACATTCTCATTATTCCCTTAGAATTTGTCTCTGGCACAAATATTTTCCCTTGTTTTCTGTCCTTTACAGTTCTGTAATAATTATTAGTATCCGTTGATATCCTGCATCCAGATGAGGATGTAAGCCTTCCTCCCTTCCATTGTTCCCTCTCCTCTCCCCTCCCAGATGTTACTAGGGGTTGCCAGTTAGGTATCCGTAGCACTGCAAGAATTCAAGACTTTGCTTGAGATTCAGAACTGGTTAGTGTCATCCAAAGGTGGAAAAGCCATGGCTGCCATAGCTGTCCAAATCTTAAGGTTTCTAGATAGTATATTTTTTTGGTAATTTTTTTGTAATGTTGAAATACTTTTCCTAAAGATAGGGCCAGTATCTTCTGTTGGCTTCATTTTTGGTTTCAGGCCATTTCTACTTCCCATGGCAGTAAAAAATATTGCTAACATTTGCTTTTTCTTCTTCTGTCCTGTTTCTGCAGGTCTTGATGACTGCCTGCAGCAATATATAAAGAACTTTGAGAGAGAGAAGATTAGCGGTGACCAGCTACTACGCATCACTCATCAAGAGCTGGAAGATCTTGGAGTCACACGAATTGGCCATCAGGAGCTTATCTTGGAAGCAGTAGACTTGCTCTGCGCATTGGTAAAATATTTGGGGCAAAATGGAATGGGGGGAAGAGTGAACAGTGTTTGTATATTCAGTTTGTGTATTCAATTGCTAATCGTAAAGATTAAGTAGTTCAAGAAACTCCTGACATGCAGTTTAGCATTTTTAACACAAGGCAAGATAGAGAGCAATATTGGCTTATATTGTTAAATAAATCGGTATCAGGGGTTGAAAGCCTGCATATCTGTCCTTATTGAAGAAATGTTTATCTGAAATCACAACAGAACTAGACTGGGTTTGGTTTGCAATGTAAAACAGTTCTATACGTGAATGTAGTAATTGAGTGCCGGTTGCCCTTTACAAACAAAACATCCTGATATTAACCATGTCATTTTTCACTGATCCTTTCATATGAATTATGTTTTAGATAATTATTCAAGCTTGCTGAAACATAGCTGCTTGTATTTCACAGTAGAATGGACTAAATATTGAAATAATTACCTTACATGTAAATAAGGCATACATCTTTGATGAAGCATACGGAGGGATTTTGATAATGGTCTTTTCAGTCATGTCATGTCATGTCATGCATAACTGGGATTGTCCCCTTGAGGAGGGGTGTGGGGCTGATTTCACCCTTTTTACAAACTTTTTGTGTTTGGCTGTTAAGATTAGTGATATATTGGGCACGTTGCATTCTCCTCTCTAGGAAGGATTGTGAACAGCTCTACTATGATATACTTGACTGCCTAAATTGGTGTTTTGTGGATTTTTAATGCATACTGCTTTTCCAAGCCTCAGAAGCAGCTTTAAGAAAGCTGAATCCCAGTAGAGGCAATCAAAGATGGTAGGCAAAGTCCCTTCAGAAGGGCTTTTGGTTTCTCAGTATGCAGCAGCTGTTCTGAATACACTGATGCTGGGTCTTTGGGAGATAAATGTGAGGGGTAATGAAGAGTGGGAAAAAAATGTAAAAGAAAAAGTAAAAAAGAGGAGAAAAGCTTTTTCACACAGGAAGACCTTTATTTTCAAATACAAATTCCCTTCTTTAGTGTAGTATTTCTAATAATATTGCAAAGTGGCTCAGTGCTGTAAGTTAATTCATCTATTTGTTTATTAAAGAATGGAAATTATGCAATCCAAGAAAACCCCAAACTACTGATGAAGAAGGTAACATAGAGTTATTCACAAAGTACTTTTCTCATCAGACAGTGCAAAAGGAAACAAGAAAGTAAATAATGAACTGAGACAAAAATTGTAAGTTAGGGTGAACATTGACAACTATTATTCCCAGGCAAATGAGGAGACAGATTGTGGCTCTTTCAAAAAGAAGATATATATTTTTACAGAAAAAAAAAAAACCCTTAGCTGAAATGTCAGAGTTTTTTTCTTTTTTGTTCATGGGTATGTAATTACAGATGTTACCTTCAGACAAACGAACACAACTTGTCTTTGTAGCAACCACACCTTAGGCAAAAGTGTATGGAACTATGCTGAACATAAAATACAGAACTTATAGCAAAGGCTAACACTGCATCCTTAATTCATGAAGTAAGCCTCTACCTTCCCGGTCTTTTTTCCACATATAGTGTTGCTTGCTTTGAATTCATCTTAAAGAAAACTTCATCACTGAAATACAATAGCATGTGTTCAGAAAACAGCTTCTAATTTAAGCTAAGATTTTTGCAGTCTCACAATCCCTGCTGTCTCCTCAGGGATACAAAATGTGATTGTTGTATTGATTTTAGTGGACTTAATTTGAATTTATTGTTCACCAATCAGATAAAGCTCATAGGAAATTCAATTCAGAGACAATCCTTTTGGCTATACTAGTCATATAATTACAGATTTTCTTTCTTTTATTGCATCAGTAAGTATCTGTCCTGGTTACTGTTTGCCCATTCTTCTGATAAGTCTCTCTAATGTTGGCTGTATTGTTTAGGAAAATGTTAAGCCCGTGGCTCTCCAATGCAGGATAACTGCTAGTGCAGAAAGTCACTATGCAAGGGGTTTTTTTTAATGAAAATGATCCTTTTTTTCTGTTTCACTGGACAGACAAAGGTCTCATCATAGAATTTCGCATGAGTTATAAACTGTCATCCAACTGATCATCTTAACCAATCCAGCTGATCCAACTCAACATCTATTTAGATACTGGATCTAGAGTGATATGATGAAATAGGAATAATAATGTTAATTTTGCCTTGCAAGTATAATCTCTGGTAGACTTTAATAATTAAAAAACCAAAAGAACTGTCACTTCTGATTCTCCTCCCCGTTCTCTCAGTTAGTGAGTGACCACCAAAACAGTTTTTGGCTTTGAGGGGAATTGAAGGGGACAGAACCACCTCTCAGTGTTCATTCCTACTCCCACTCTATAGGGGAGATTTTCCGAGACAGAATTGCCATCAATGAGGAAAGCTTCTACAAAGTTGATACCTGATTTGTTTTAAGAGTTTCTTTCTTCCTGACTCTGAGCATTTTTGAGGGCTAAACTTCTACTCAGGTTCTACTGAGCCCTGTCCAATATGGATATGGCAGATGGCAAACCAGCTGATTGTTTTGTATGCCTGTAGTTCATGGAGCAACATCTTCCTGGAGGAAAGTGGAGAGCCTGAACAAGCATATTTGGCTGGTATGGAGAAAGCATGGGCCCTCCTTAACCCAGGCAGAGGTTACTGAACAAATAAGACAAAATGCTTGCCCCAGTAGTAGCTAGGAAACAGTTATGATTGATAGCTCTATTTAAAGGATGTTTTTTATTGATTTTTGACAGAAGGTGGGTGGGTGGCTATGGTCTCTCACAGTATTCCCCTCCTGTCAAAAGAACTGGCAACAAATGGATCCTCCAGCGTTCATTAGCTGATCAGAGAACAAATGGTGGTCTGTGCTATCCATCTTAGTGGATTCTCTCTTTGCTGCCAACCTGCCATACTGTGCTCTTGACAGAAGAGCAAACATCCTAGGGGAGTGATTCACGGGTTTTGTTTTCCTTTGGTGCTTCAGAGGAGGAATAAAGATTTTGCCCAGCAGCTACTTCTGTAATGGGTCATACTCGCTGATAGTGATGAGGGCATTACCCAAATACTATCAGTGAAGCTGAACAAGATCCAGGAGAGAGCAAGCAATGTAACTAATGTGGCTTGTCTCTTCCCTCTCTCCTTCAGCCTGTGATAGTGGGACCGTGTTTGTTCAATAGCTTATCTTTCCTCAGTGCAATTTTGCATTGTGTAAAGTTAGTATGTCAGAAAGGGCAAGCTAAATAAAATGTTCTCTGTGCTTAAAACAAAGAAGTAGCAAGGCCTGTGATGATAGTATTTCATTGCTGCTACGTTTGCTGCGTGGTTTTCAGTCAGTCCTTCAGAAACCACCATACAGATACACACCTGTAAAATTGTTCAGTTTCGAGGAAGGCATATCTCTTGTCCTACCTTTTTTTGTTCAAACTGAGACATAAACCCAAGATCTCTCTGATAGCACTAACAGGTGTTTGGAAACTGGTAATTGAAGAAACTATGTGTGCATGAAGTTCTAGGGATACAGGAGAAACTGTAGTGAGTTAGGTACCATGGTGATTTCTTTCTCCAGGCTACTCCCAGGTAATAAAATGTACATTTATTCATCAGTTATAAAGAATACCACCCAGTTCTAGCCTCAGTGAGATCCTTCTCAAGTTCGTATGTGGTGGTGAAGCTACTGTAAGACTGCTTTACATTTCATCAATAAACAAACAACAGTGTTAGCAGACCTTCATCCACATGAAATGCGATTGTTTCTTCAATGATTACTTTAAGAACTGGATGTGAATGAACAATGCTAACAGAAAGTAAATTGAAGAAAGATGAAGATGGTGCTTTTGAAAAGAGGAATGCATACTGAAGAACAGATTACTTAGATAATGCTGTAAGATCTGCCACTTTGGAGTGCATCTGCTCCTGAAATACCTAACTGCTGCAGAAAGCAAAGAAATGCGTATCTTTTTTTTTCCATCATCTGTTTGTCAGGAGTTCTGAGATGGAGTTTGAGATGGAGTTCTGTTTATCTAAACTCTATATGACTATATTTTGTTGAGCGTCCATGGACCCTAAAATTTATGTTCCCTTGGTATCATATTTTTCTCAGAAAACTTTGCCTCATTTGCCTGGAGAATACAAAGACTGAAGACTGCACAGTCAAAAATTTATTCTTCTATCTTTAGGAAAATGATCCTGTATACCTGACATAACATCACAATGCCTTGATGTGTGAGGATTTTTTTTTTGCTTTACTTCTCAAAAATATCATGTACATTTTGTTTACATGCAGATTAAAACAGATTTTGTTTGATTTTGAACATTTTCAAATATTTTTTAAAAGGATACCTTAAAGTGGGAAATATTTTGTTCTGGGAAGATAAGAATATTTAGAAAACCTCACAAATGTCATTTAGATGCTTTAACATTTTCCTCCAGCAAAGAACTTAGTTAAATCTTGTGAATTTGCAAAATGCTTCTTCAAGTAAACTACATTTGTGTAGAATGGAGTTAATTTAAAAAAAACTAAAACAGTTTTTGCTTTGTGTAGCATACTGGTTTCATGCTAGTTATTTAAATCTACTGTGACTGCACAGGCATTTATTATATGCTGCACATTTGAATCTGTAAAGCTAGAAGATTGCAGCAGAGGAAATAGCACTATTATTTGGCAGAGGAAACATTGGTGCGCACCAACAGCATGAAATTACTTACCATTTACACTAATACAAAACATTTATATGCAAATTAATGTAAAAAATAGACCTACTTCAGACATGAATGATTTGATTCCTCTTAAGAATTATGACCTTTTTCTTAATTTCATCTTCTTCCGATTTCTCACACAGAAATCTCCTTTGCCCTTCTCACTAGTCAGATCTTCAAACTATCTTTTGTCAGTAATAGTGAATATTAGACTTAATTACTGTAGTGCTAAATGAGGAAGACTTTATTTTGTTATGGAGATTTGTATCTGCTGGAGTTGTGATTTATCATTAAATTCTCTGTGCTTAGCAGAAAAAGTACTTATCTTTTTCACTATTGCCCTTTGCAAGGTAAAGTTATGCTTATGTATCATCTCCCTTCCTGCCTCAGCCTGAGCTAACTTAACTGTGGGGAAAGAGAGAAGGAAATCCTGAAATCCATCAACAGATCAATAAAGCTAGGGAGTTAAAGGGTTTCTGATAGCTCATATGGATCATATTGAAGATGTTTGTTGCTGTTGTTAGGGGATCTCTTACACAGATCCGCAGTAAACATTCTTTATGTCTTGTTATGTCTTACTGCCGCCTCAAGAATCAATTGTGGATCCCAGATACTTTTCTTAGGTGCTTTTTCCTTTGGGCTTTTTGAATTTTTGGGCAAGTATGAAATACATGCATAGATCAGGTTGGAAGGGACCATTAAAGATTTAATGCCCTAGTTAAAAACAGACTGATTGAAAAGCGATGTTACAATATTAAAAAGTTTTAAAGAAGAAATATGCTCATAAAAATTTACTTTTTTTTTTTAAAAAAAGGCTTTGTATGTGACTGAATATGTAACTGGTAGTTTGAATTCTGGAGCAATAAGAATATTTGGCTGGCTAGAGACAAAATTACGAGAAAGTAGAAAATCCCAATGACTAATGAGCACTTGGTCTTGCAGAGTCTGCTGATTGAATAAGAGTAAGAATAGTTTATCTAATTGCTCTATTAGTGCTACAAAGCATGACTAGGGCTTGGCTTTTTGATGTGTTGCTTGATTGTGCTGTAGAAAAAGAAGGGCATTTTTCAGGAAAGAGAATGATGATGATTATGAATCTTTCCAGGATTCTGCAGGGCTATAAGTAACATACATCTGAGGTTTTTTTTTTCCTCTCTGTAAACATGTAAGGAAAATATTTATACTCTTTGAAACCATTTGCTCTTTAATCAGTATATGTTTAATAATTGCAGTAAATTACAAATGTCGTTTGAGCTATCTGGCTTTTTCTGATTATCTACTTACTCTGTGTTTATGAAACAGATGTGTAAGGATCATGAGTTGTGCACTTCTAAATTACCCATATGTCACTGCTATTTGAAGGAGAGATAACCTTAGTGTTGGCATTTCGTGACGCTGGAAGACGAGCCGTTAGAAATATATGTTGTAGGCAGATCTGATGAGGTATGAAGTTACATAAGGCATCTTCCATATGACAAGCTGTGTTCTCACTTGCTCGTAACTTTGGGCTGTTAAGCTATCTGCCTCATATTTTGTGGGATGTGTTCAGCCAAATATTTTGGGGAATGAGGTTCAGATGCATTTTGTTCATTTTTTAAAACAACTTTGGAAACAAAGCTTTGAATTTTTCTCGGTGAATTTTTGGCTGCCCTGTGTGACGCTATTTAGATAATTGATTTGAAAACTTCCCGGGCTTCTTGAGAATCGAAGCCTCTATGAACTTTACTGTTTCCAAGTTCCTTGTTTAGAAATGATAAATAAAACGTACAGAAGTGATGCTTAAGAATTAAATATGGAAGATGAAAGCACTGAAAATAGTGAGGAGCAGAACATGCCTGAGGACATCTTAAGTCCATTTCTTGCCAGTCGTATGTTATCCTTACTTAAAACTCCTGCATTCATTCTGTGAATAAGTGGAAAAAGACTTTTTTTTTTAAATTGCATTAGAGAGAAAACTTACAATTTCATCTCTGTGATTGTTATCCTTATTACTGAGGTATATCAGGCGTAACTAAGAAATTACTCTATGTATAATGTATTATAAACTGCACAAAAATATTATGCAGTACAGCTATGCAGACTACAATATTTGCCTTTTCAAAAAAAATGCCTTTTTTCCTTCTTTAAAAAAATAGTGTTTGTGTGTGTGTGAGGTCGAAGATTTGCCAAACAAAAATAAACTTTTATTTTCTGGAGTTTACACAGTCATGGTTTCCTTCTCCAGAGGGGCAGCAGAAATTAATCGATGTAAGCACTGCTATCATCTGCTTTGCCTGCCTGGAGAAAGTGGTTTCTTTTCCTTTTGGCTCAAAGCACCAAGGATCTTCAGCTCCCATCTTGTGTCTCTTCAGCAAGTTAGCACTGGTCTCTACATGCCTTTTGCTCCACATGGTTTCAAGAAGGTTTCTAGGCTGAAAAGAAGAAAGATATTTAGGGAGGTAGGCAGAGGGGCCATATGCTCATTTCCCTATCTTGGAAGCTTTTGTGCTTGGAGATATAGAGGCATTCATGGTTGCATAAAAGTTGTGATCAAGACATCTGTTCTAAAGGACTTCTAGGTTTGTTAATGGGACTGAGGCTATGTCTGTATTGCATATTGAGGTGTGTTTAGATCCAGACTTCTTTTGGTATCTGAACTTGTTTTTTTTAGTTGGCTGAGATGTCTTTGCAGTTGCAACCATCAGGATAAATATGCACTAAACTAAAGGTCTGAACAGTTCCTAGAAACCCTGTCTGAGCCAGCAGAGAGTTAGCACTCTATGAGATAGGAATACTTTATTTTTTGATCTGTGCTAGCAGTGCTCTTCACTGCCAGCAAGTTAAATGAATTTAATACAGGAAAGAGATGAAATGAGCACTGATTTAAAAAAAAAATAATTAATTTTTTAACTTGTGGGGGGAAAGGACAATTAGTGAGCATTGATCAAGCTAATCCAAGAAAATGTCACTTTACTTCTAAAGTTTCGTTACTGAACACTCTTCCCACTCTGCTGGTGCAAGGACAGGCTGACAGAGGGATTAGGCTGACTCTCCTTACCAAAAAAAAAAAAGCAGTGTTGATTAGAGCTGCTGCTTGTCAGCTGTGAAGAAGAGAGCTACAGTTCATCACTCATACTGTCATGTGAAGCCACAGAAAAGTAATTAGCAGGTAAAGTGTCTATTAATAGCTCCCACCACATTTAGTTCAAACACCTGCTGACAAGCTATTACTCTGTGTGGCTTAGCTTCATCAAGTTCTTGTATTGTGATTGCTAGAAGAGACTCCATTAGTGCCATTTCTGTTGAGACAGGGTGTCTGAAGTGACTCTTGCTCTGTGGCTTCTCCTTGGGAAAGCAGATGTGTAGACTTGCTTTGCTTCTTATAATCTCTACAAACATGCAGAATTTTCTTTGTGGTTCTCTCACTGACTGTGAATTTATTTGAGCTAATGAAAGAGTAACTTGTGTTAGTGACAGCTAAATGCAGAGTAAGGGAAAACAAAGAATTGTCGCCTTTGCTTGCAATTATCTTCTTACAGTGCTTGAAAATAAATGCAGTGCATATCTAAGAAGACCATGTTGTTCATAGTCTATTATTGCATATAAAGTATGATAAACTTGGCAATTGTTATTTGAGTAAGCTTTTTTCCAGTATTAGAACATGCAACTCTGTGTTCATTTTTCAATGTGAGACAGAAATATTAGTGATGAACAAAGTGAGGATTTTGTTAGCTTGGCTGCTGTTTTAGAATCCTTCTACTTGGAGGCTTCAATAAACATAGCTGCCCAAAAATACATGCTGCCTGAAATTTATCTCTATTTTCCATCTCTGGCTTTAAGTGTCTCATATTATAGGTGGAGACTTTACTGAAATCAGTGCCATTCCTCATGTAAGATTAAGTTTTGTATGTAGTTTAAGTATTACACTTATCCCTTAGCTTTTTTCTGGAAGGGACACACACATACCTGATAAATATGTGTGAAAATAGACTTTGTATCTGTTAACATTGTCTCTTCCATATATCTGATGGTGGAAAAAGACATCAGAAAACAAATCACAGAATCATAGACTCACAGAATGATAGGAGTTGGAAGAGAACTCTTAAGATAATGTAGTCCAACCCCCCTGCTAAAACAGGTGACCTTGATCAAGTCACGCAGGAATGCGTCCAAGCAGGTTTTGAAAACCTCCAGAGAAGGAGACTCCACAACACCCCTGAGCAGCATGTTCAGCTTGTTCCAGTGCTGTTGCTCTCACAATAAAGATTTTTTTCCATAAGTGGAACTTTTTGTGTTCCAGCTATGTCCATTACCCCTTGTCCTGTCACACTACAGAAAAAAGACTCATCCCATCCTCTTGACATACACCCTCTAGGTACTTAAAAGTGTCAATGAGGTCCCCCCTCAGTTTACTCCAGATTAAATAGCCCCAGGTCTCACAGTCTTTCCTCATAAGAAAGATGTTCTAGTCCCCTGATCATCTTTGTAGGCCTGTGCTATAGTCTCTGGAGGTTCCTTTTCCCTCTTGAGCTGGGGAGCCAGATGAGGCCTCACCAGGGCAGAGTACAGGGATAGGAGAGCCTCCCTCAACCTGCTGGCCATACTCTTCTTAATACATCCTGGAATGCCACTGACCTTCTTGGCCATGAGAGCACATTGCTGGCTCATTTTCAGTTTGTTATCAACCAGAACTCCCAGGTCTCTCTCTGCAGAGCTGCTCTCTAGCTGGTCAATCCCCAGCCTGTACTGGTGCATGGAGTTGTTCCTCCCAAGGTGAAGGACCCTGCGCTTGCCCTTGTTGAAGTTCATGAGGTTCTTCTCTGCCCAAGTCTTTCTTTCTTGAGAAGAGAGTGCATTTGTAGGTGGTGAGTCACTTGAAATGTTAACAAAAGGCCACTAAACTTTCATAGGAGATGGTTTTCTCCAGAGGTATATGCATAAATCCAGCCTATTTTCATACCTTAGAGTAAATTTTTGAGAATGGTTTTGCTCAGTCTGCAGTGTTCAATATTGCAGATTTTCATTTTACTGATGTTCTACTTTCGCATGTGACTGGAAGGCCTGTATGTTGCCTGTCAGGGTTCTTACTGTGGTGGGCACAGTGCATCAGTGCAGGCTGTTAGCCAACATCTGTCTCTGGAAGCAGATGAGGTATAGTCAAGATGATGAAGCACAGAAAACTGCAGCAAAATAAAATTTATGTTTATCTCTTTAATTTGGACTGGTTTAATAAACTATTAACTATGAGCCATTTAGCTGCATAATAAAGTGTGTTTTACTTTTCCATCCCAGTTTATTGTTTTCTTCTTGTAAATTTTACTTATAACCTCTCTATTAATGGCAATCAAATATTTTCATGGTTGAAAAGTCACTGCCCAAACCCATGATGTATCTAATTTGGAACTGAACGGGATGGCAGAGGACAGTGCCTGTGCAGAAACTGTGTGGTTGAGAAACATGACTACACAGTCTTCCTTGCCCAAAATATGGATGTTTACAGAAGTTACAGTAGTGGTTTTTAACGCTCAGCCTTAGCATATGGTCACTTCCTCCTTAAGCTGAATCCTGAAGTGAATCCTGTGCCGCAGAAGGATGGCTGTCATTTTTTGCATCTCTCTCACAAAGTATTTTCACATTAGAATCTCAAAGAGGGGCTGGGCTAGGATATGGAAGACAAAACTGTGTGCTGAAGTCTCTCCATGATGATCTCCCATCTGCTTGGGAGTAGATGTTGTGAGAGTGTGAGGGGCTCACTGGGGCTAGATTCAGTGTCATGTTCCTGCAGTCTCTGTGTAATTAAAGAGGAGATTAAGTTCATTCAGAAGATGGTTTGGATTAGGGCTTGACAACTGCTGTAAATAATCACACCCCACCACTCTCCTTACAGAAAAAAAGACAAAGGTAAACAGGCTTCAGTGGTCTTAAATTAGCATTTACAAATATATCCCTTCTCTCTTCTCCTGAGGAGATTTGCATGAGGACCAAAATGGGAGGAGATCTGATGAGTACAGAGAATGATGATTGGAAGTAGATATTTCCATGTGCAGCTGAGGGGCTTTCTGTATCCTGTTTCAGACCAAATGGTCTGCTTTTGATAGTGAAAATGGTCTGCTTTTGATAGCGGTTCTTTCCATTGTCAACTGAACAAGTTTTGAACACCCTCTGTTATAATGCTGTGA
This sequence comes from Colius striatus, assembly GCF_028858725.1. NCBI lineage: Eukaryota > Metazoa > Chordata > Aves > Coliiformes > Coliidae > Colius > Colius striatus. The sequence goes on from NC_084759.1 coordinate 80,637,591, forward strand.
CGTGGTGAAGGTGAAGAGCACCTTCAGCAGTCTTTCTTTTGAGTAATATAATTATTCAAATAAAATCTAATACAATATGCAGCTGATTATTCTTTTACAAAAGCAAAATCCTTGGTCCCTTCCAACCCTACCATTCTATGAAAAAAATATATCTTTTTAAATAACTCTATTACATTTGTGAGAAAAACAAATCAATTCTTGAAATAAGAAAACACTGATGGTACCATATACTAAAATTGAACATACTTGAGTACTGAACATTCTCAGCAGCATTTGTATATTTAAAGAATGTTCAAGTACTATTTGTTAATGTTTCTGCATAATTATTTCTGTCTCTGCTGCTCAACTGAGGAGCATAATTTAAGTTTCAGAGATGGACTCTTAAATGAAAGCAATGTTTATAACTTGACCTTAAAAGAGACAACTTAGACATAGAGCAGAGCAGCATTTTGTTCTCTGGTCTGTGATTCTGGTGGTCCTTTAGTGCTAACAAGGATAAAAATAAGGTAATGAACATGCTTCCTTCACCAAAACCAATGAAAGCAATTTGGTGTCACATTGAGACCACACTGCTAGCTGCAAGCCCTCTTGCCTAATGTGATCTTAGGAAGCAGTGTCAGTATGGACATGAGAGTCTAATCCCTAACCATCAGATCTACTGAGGGAAACAGCTGATCTACTGAGTGTGATGCACTACTTTGAAAATCAGTCTTTCAGACTAGGTTTTTTCTTCATTTTGACATGTTTTTCTCAGTGCACTTAAAACCAGCTGAAAGATCACTCATAATTTTGCTCTTCTTTTGTTCTATTTTTATGCACTTCAGAAACAGAACATGCCATACATTTGAAAACTAATGAGTGGGTGTATTTCTACCTTAATTATTAGGAATGGTTAAGTTTCGAAGCAGAACAGTTTTGCTGTTCTTGGTACTTTATGTTCAACTGCAAAGCTAAATTTCTTTTTTTTTTTTTTTTTTTTCAATGCAGAACTATGGTTTGGAAACAGAAAACCTGAAAACTCTTTCTCACAAACTGAATGCATCTGCCAAAAATCTGCAGAACTTCATCACTGGGCGAAGGAGGAGTGGTCACTATGATGGAAGGACCAGCCGCAAATTACCAAATGATTTCCTGACATCGGTAGTGGATCTGATTGGAGCAGCTAAAAGTCTGCTGGCTTGGTTGGACAGGTAAGATCTCCAAACGTGTTACAGGTCACCAGATCACGCCCACAATCAAACCCCAGCTTCATTAGAAATGTAGTGTAGACATTGGAATGGAAGCAGAATTAATTTAGGGATTCTGATAGAATGTTTGTAGCAATTTTTTAATGTTAAGTCAGCATGCAATTCAGATTGTGTTTAGAAGTATTGTAGAGAAAATACTCTGCAACCTTGCACATATCTGGAACTGCAATATAGCAACAGGATGACATTATTAGGTTACATATGTATTTTATTATTAATATAGATCAACCCTCTGATCTGCATAGGTCAGATTCATTGCTCTGATAGCATCAAATTCACAAAACTGTGATCATATTTTTTATTGTAAAGGTGTATGCTTCCTCTGGGCACGTGTAAACATGCATATTGCATTTTAGGGTTTTTAAGTGGCGGTGAAATACCTCCGAGACTTTCATTTGTGATGGGAACTTTTACATCTGTTACCTAGGAAGCATGTGGTATCTGTATCTGTAGTGACATTGTCCTGATGATACCAAGAGTAATATGCAGTTATGGAAGAAAATCATTGAAAACTCCTGAAGTCATTAAAATTAGTCTACCTATATTTCTTTATAAAACATGTCACAGTGCATTTTTATCAGTGAAAATGAAGCACTTATCTTGATATGAGTATATGATATTTTATATCCAGCAGTTGAAGTTTTGTTCAGAGTATAAACTTTGTGTAAATCTTAAAATCCAACACAATTATTTGAATTTACTGCTCTTTGTTTTGTTGTTTTTAATTTTGCTGAGGAAAACAGCTTCTGTCCCAAAAATTATTTCCATGGAAAAGGTTTAGGTGAGGTATTAATCTTTTCCATTTTTTAAGCTGAACTGCAAATTCTTGTTCAATAGATTGCAGACACCACCATTTCTTCTTTTCTTCTCCAGTTCTAGCCTTTCCTCACATTTCAAAACCAGAGTACCTGAACTTGAGATCCCAAATTTCATTTAACTTTAGATTCCTAGAGAAGGAACATAATGCCATGGAAAGAGTTTGGTATTAAGACTTGAAAAATTGGGAATATATAATTTTAACTCTACCTCTAGCCTGATCTGTATTTGTCAGAGATAATTGTGTTAGCAGGTTTTAGTACTGATGGGGGAAGATCTCAAAATCATTTCTAAAAAACATACATATCAATTCTAATCCTGTTGTCATGCAAAATGACTTTTGCATTTATTTGAAATGATAGCTGACCTAGGAGTTCATGAAGTTAAAAATGAGCACAGCCATGGTGGTAACCCACTTTTAGCAGTGCTGTTTTTAGTGTCCAAATAAAGCTTCCTGGAGGTAGTATTTTAATTTCATTCAAATTTCTGCAAAAATCTTTTTGAAGATCTGTGTAGCTTAAACATCTGGTTTTGGCAAATGTTTTCTGTAACATGTTCAGATTCTTCTGATTTATGAGTGTATGGATATTATGGTTAGGTTTGACTTTCCCTCCTTGCAGAGTCCCCAAATTAGGACGAAGGAAAACCAATGGCTGCATTTTTCTCAGGTAGTGGGAACATCTGGATATCTATAGAATTCTGCGTATTATATTCCTTCTAAGAAGCTATTGGAGCCACTAGAGGGAGATAAAAAGATTTTTAAAATAAAGTCAGGAACATGAATTTCATTTTGATCTGCATAGCTATTGCTATTAAATCTGGGCCCCAAGTCTTAGGTTTTTGGTTGGGTTCTAACACCAATTTCATCTCTGGGGTGTGAGAGAAGGGAGGGCAAGCCATTAGGAGGAATAAAGTGGCTATTAGGGTTATCCACCCCATTGTAAGATCCATGCTAGGTTGCCCCTATGAAGTGTTCTTCAGGTCACATCTAGAAAAAGCAGCTAGCAGCAGGTCCAACTTGCACAGAGATGCAATTATGTGGTTTTTATGTGTAGGACGTGGTGATCACTCCATACAACTTGTAGGTCACTTGCTGCTCACAAGCTCTTTTTCTGTAGGACATTTGCAACCTTTAAGTACCTCATTAGACCAGGCATAATTATCAAAAGAAGTGCAAGACTTGTGACTTGCTGAGTTACTTTCACAGTGGCTCTTGCAGTGTCACTGTGCAGGGCCAATTCAAGGACGCTCTTTGTTCCAGGTCTCTGCCTGAAGCAGTCCTACTTCCAGATGTACGTCAGAGATTGAGTTTTACTGAAAATTAGGGTAGCTTTATTGCTAGGCTTTAAAAGTTTGGTTTAGTTTCATTTATGAACTGGAAAACTTAGAGAATTCTAGCTATTTTCAAAAGAGGTTGGCTGATGATTTTGGCAAGCATGAAATAGCTCTCCAATAATGTCCTGTAAAGATGTTGTCATCACACTGATAGATTATGTCCTTAAATATTTTATACTAATTTTACCTCCCTGTGACTTTCTCAGCCCACAAAATCTATCCTCTCTTCCAGAAGACCTTAGAAAGTATTTGAGCTTAATAATGTGTTATTTTATAGTCTATTCCTAATCATAAAATTCTTTCAAGCCATTTTACTGATGAGATTGGTGCTTTCTTAACCTGTAAGAGTCTTTTGTAAAAGTATGATGCATTTTCACTTTGACAAGTAACATAGCTCTCAAGCCAGTGGAAAACCACGTTAGGCTCTAGCAACAGGCTACTTATGTGATATTCAAAGCCACATGGCTTTAGAATGTCTCCAGTGGTACTTCTCAGAAATAAGGGAATAATATTCAGGTCATTCAGGTGTGTTCCAGACTTCTAGTTAGATTATTGGTGTTCTTTTCAATCTTTATTCCTGTAATTAATTCTTGAAAGTTGTATTCTTTGGATTAGTAATGTATGCCAACTCTCTGAATGCTCCTTCTTCTCTGATGTGTTGGGTTCCTGGAAATTCTTCTGCCTTTTATAGGGCTGACGCACTCCAACCTTGGGAGGAATTTTTAAAAATGTATAATTAAAGTAAGGTTGTTGTGAGTTCAGTACTGTGGATCCACAACACGAATGCATTGCAATTTTCTGGCAGAAAGCTATCTCTAACTTCATGTAAGTATTTTTTTTCCTGTGCAGTAGTATTTCCAGTAGTATCTGCACATTTAATTGAAATTGAAATTGAAATTAGACATATCTATTTCTGTTAATCCCAAGTAAGGTTTTGTTTTTGTAGCACACATTTACAGTCCACCCAAACAACACTTTTGTAAAAGTGTTGCTTTGTGTGTGGGTGTGTCAATTTTCACTGCTTCTCTGAGGTTTCTGAATTAAATATATATCATCCATCCATGGCTTTCTTGACCTAAAAGCACCATGAGCACCCAGAGAATTTTCATCTTTTAACAAAATTGTGTTAGGATATTACCATGTTAGGATGTTACCATGTTAGGATATTACCATTCTGTCTTCAGTTACATCAGTGAAAACTTGACAGTTTTATGTCCAGAGACAAATATGAACTGAAAAGCAATGAGATTATAACGATCTCAGAAAATTCTTCTGAGCTCCAAGTTTAGAGCATTTAGCAATGCTTATGACTAGCTTTCTCTCTGGTTAAGACACAACCAGCTCTTGTACTGTATTCGTATCTCGTTCCTTTTCCTTTTCTACTAATTTGCTCCTACCTGTTGGTTGTGCTACTGAAATTCTGATGAGTTGTTAGTGAAGGGTACTCAGATTTACCCAATACTTTCTCTCTCAGAACTTAGCAAACCATCTGACAGATAGACTGAAGGTTTTATTTTCAGCAGAAGTTGCCACAATATTGAGTGTTGAGTTTGTCTCCTAATGAGGCAGAGGCTGCTGCAAAGTGAAGGCAGCCTTGGGAGCAAAAGCATCTTTTACAAGTACTTTATGTACCTGATTTTCCTCCTTCAACTTCCATTACACATCATATGTTTTTCTTTCACGGGACAGCTAGATTTAACAGGTAGAGGTCATTACTATAGTCTTAACTTGGATGAACTGTAATACTCTTTCAGTGTTACTTGGAAGAGGAAGGATCTCAAGGGAATCTGACCTGAAGTAACATTTACATGAGCTCTGTCTCTTCCTGTTTTGTGTCCTTGTTCTACCAGCACACAGCTTGTTTGCATCACTTGCATCTGCTGGTGCTATCTTCCATGTTCCCTCTACTCTGTCCTAATGAGGACACATCTGGAGTCCTGTGTCCAGTTTTGGGCTCCTCAGCTCAAGAGGGACAAGGAAGTGCTGGAGAGGGTTCAGCTCAGGGCCACCAAGATGATCAGGGGACTGGAACATCTTTCATATGAGGAAAGGCAGAGGGAACTGGGGCTGTTTAGTCTGGAGAAGAGGAGACTGAGAGGTGATCTTATTAATGTTTATAAACATCTAAAGGGTGAGTGTCAGGAGGTTGGGACATCCCTTTTTTCTATAGTAGCTAGCAACAGGACAAAGGGTAATGGGATGAAGCTGGAACATAAAGTTCCATATCAACATAGGAAAAAACTACTGTGAGGGTGAGGGAGCCCTGGCACAGGCTGCCCGGGGAGGATGTGGAATCTCCTTCCTTGGAGGTCTTCAAGACCCGCCTGGACGTGTTCCTATGCAACCTGATCTAGGTGAACCTGCTTCTGCAGGGGCATTGGACTAGATGATCTCTTAAGGTCCCTTCCAACCCCTACCATTCTATGATTCTAAGTTTCTATGGTTCCTCTTGGTTTGATACGTTGTTTCCATTCACCTTCACCACACTTGTGTCATTTTTACAAACCAAACACCCTGGAAATCTGTACTAAGCAAGAAAAATTTCTTAATTGTGCTTGTGGGCTTCCTGTTTCTACCTACTCTGTAGTGTGCTTGGGCCATGTTATCTGAAGCAAAGACTCCTCATACTATATATCTTGTGCATCATCAAGAAGAATGTTTTGAATCCTAGCAAATATGAACAAACTCTGTATAAAACTAAAAATATGAGTTTAGAGATTAGGAGTGAGGAAGGGATTGTTCTTCTTAGGGTTTTAATTGAGTCTTCATTAAAGATACAGCTAAGATAATGCATCATTTTATGTTTCAATTAAGAACTTATGAAAATATAGTAACTTCCCATGATACAACAATTACCGCATTTTGTGTCTGTCCTTGTGTCACAGATTTTAATGGTCGTGAGTTGGGATTTCTCAGGGAACACTGGATATTTTTTTGGTGCACAGTTTGACTCAGCCATCTGTGTGGGCAGTGATTCAATATGTCTTTCACAGCCACTCTCCTGTATCTCTTGTTTTTCACCCTAGCACTATCTTCTTTGGAAATAAAAACCTTAAACTGCTGGTGAAGATTATACTGGAGTTTAAGTATTAGGAACAAAAAGATCTTGTGGAGACAGATTTTGTATTCAGGACTTTTAGTGCTGTGGTCAGAGAAAAGCTAGCAGGCTGACAAATGTGCACCAGTCTGAGTAATTTACCACTACTGTCTGGATACGTGATACATGAATAAAATGGAACAAGGAGATTAACAAAAAGCCCAAATGTAAATAGAAATTGTTGGTCATATAAAAGATAGGGGTCAAATTGCTGAGAGTTGTAATAAAATGTAAAATTTCAAAGTAAAAGGCTGTTACAGCAACTCTGTGTCTGCTTTTAGGGCTGTTCACAGAGTGGTGGGATGCAGTCCTTTTACTTCTAAGCCCAGATACGCATGTCACTTTGGCATGGGCTTAGACGTGCTAATATTCTGTTTACAAAAATTCTATTAACTAAGGCTAAGTTTGAATGTTTCAGTGGTTAAATCTGGACAGCAGGACTGACCTCCAAGCCTCACTTGGCTGTGTTAGGTGATACTCTCTCTGCTGTCTTCAGAGAAGTGCAGGCTGCAATGATGTAAACACTTTGCTTATTTATGAACAATTCTAGGTGTTCAGCTTCAGTGCACCCTTTAAGCCTGCTTTGTATGAAAGCACTGTGTATGAAAGCAGAATGCATTCCTCACGCAAAAATGAATCTCCCTCTTTCACTGTGTTGACATACACAATGTATGCATTTTCTTCCACCTTAGGTAAAATGTGTTCAGCTGGATTTCTTTGTCTCATTGTTTTCAGTGAATGAGCCTTGGTGGTGTTTGTAGTTTGACTGTTTTGTAGTTTTAGGTAAAAAGAAGCATTCATTGGGAAAATGATGCTTGAATGTTGGGAAGCCCATAACTGCTTACTTAGAAAGAAAGTGTGGCTTGTTCAGAGTTTCCTTTATAAGAGAGCTCATACAGTCTTAGCTAGCAGTGCTTGGTTGCTTGCCCTGACTGAGTAAATCTTGTCTGCACACAAGATGGTAGGGAAAATCAAATGGAAAACCAAACAAAAAGAAATCAAAGAGTTTAGCGATTCCCATCCCACAAATAATGCACTTTCTGCCAGTTGGGTTTCAGTCTTAAACCCGAGTCTTATGTTTCCTTTATGCATTTGCCTTTATGCTGGTTTGAATGGTATGCCAAACCTGTCAGTAAGTGCTGCCTAAGAATGCTGTGGTACTTAACGTATTATGCTACTAAAACAGCTGTAAATGTTTAACAGAGCACTCATTTAAAGAATTCCTTTATCCAGTGTGAATTTTACTGCAGTCTTTCCGGATTCTACATAAAGCAGTTCCATTAGAAATACAAATAAAATTCTTGCTTCATGAGAGCCTGAAACTACAAACCTTAGATGGATTTGGAACAAATATATACACAACAATATTGTACATTCAGATTTTTATTTAAGCCTAATGTTTAACCCTTTGAAGACTGAAAGATATTACTGATTTGGTTACCTCTCTCTAAAAGATTTTGGACTATTATGTTTCATCAAAATGCTTTAAGGATATTTTCCTTTGTTAGGATGCTACAATAAGTATGAGATTGGTTTTAAACCCCTCACAATGTCAATTGTTATAAAATAGCCCAGTACTACAACTAGTGGTAAATATGATTAACTTTTATTTGGGGACAATGGTTGCACCAACAGCAGTCAGTATTTGTCCAAATCACAACTTTTAAAAGTGAAATAGTTATTTCTATGTATCATTTTCTCCTAACCAAATGTTATATGAAGAAGACAAATGAGGAGGCTAAAGCATATGAAGCTGAAAATGTTGATAATGTAGAAATACTGAGAGTATGTGTCTCCTTAAACAATTGAGAAAAGATACGTATTCTGAAGAAGGATTTTCCTTCATATGCAATCAATACTTGTGAGTATTAATAGCTGTTGAATCATATTATTTCTTAATTCTGTGAGAGAATTAGCTATGCTATATTGATGTAGCTGTTTTTTTCTTAGAGTCATTCAGGGTGACTTAATTAAGTGTTAGAATTTTTTTCATTCTGAAAGATGCGGATACTGCTAAAGATTTTAATTAAGTCTCAATTCATAAAAGGGTATATGTACACGTATGTGTATTATGGCCTGCATTAAACATGTATAAACAAGTTCATGTTTCAGAGGCAGTTTATTATTTATCCCAAACATCAGTTTAAAAAACATGAGAAGAACCAGCAGCTCTGTCATGCCTGGTGTTTAGGAAACCTCATTTCCTATAGATTAGCTTCTTGAAGTTGATTTACTTTAAGGTAAAAAAACCAAACTAAAATCCTCCAAAAAGGCAAAAAGAAGTAAGCACCATTTCTGAGGTTTTTTCCAGTGTGAATTAGAATGCAGAAGCTTTTCATCTCACTGGAATCTATGGTGTCTAATAAAGTGCAGGCTCAAAATGTGGATTTGCACAGTGGAAAACTTAAAGAGACTCTCGGTTTTCCAGCTGCATGCATGATAGCAAAACACGTATGAACTTAATTATCCTTGAAACCTATTATCCACCCAGTTGTGAAAGTGGTTTGAAAATGGCTAATAGCTTTAAATGTTGGAAAGCAGAAGGTGGAGGAAAAGGTGAGAACAAAGGCAAAAGCAGCCTGCACGTGTGTGTAGTGGCACTGATGTGGTTGTATAAATCTCATTTCCTTATAATATGAGGTGTAGAAGGGATAGAAAAAGAATAGCAAAAGGAAACCAGCAAAAATGAATGGATAGGGCGTGTGGTCAGTAGGTGTGCTATGGAGCTACAAAAGTGTTTTCATGTGGGTGTTGGCAAAGGAAGAGTATCACAGGAAGGTTTTGAAGGAAGAACAAATAAATTACAATATAAACTGAGTAAAAAAAAGATTCCACAAATAGGGAAATGTGTGTTGGAAAAGTTCTTGGAAATAACTGAGAGGTGAGATAATGAGATGATGATTGACACTGAGGTCATTCTTACAACAGGATGTGGGGCAACTATAATGGTCCCAGTCCAAGGCAGTTCCTTAGTCCTTGTTTAACTTAAAGAGCACTGAATCGCACTGCACATGTGGGGAAAACTGCAATTGTTCTCAGAGACTTCTCTCTACTGGAGCCATAAGAAGTACCTGAGACTTGAAGGTCCAAGGAACTGCAAGAGATGTGGCTCTGAAAGAAATGTATAAAAATTGGAAGTTGATAGAAATGGCTCAGGCAAGCCAAAGGGATATTTTTTTGAAAGTAGGGAGAAGTGGTCTAATTAAACAAGGAATTCTTTTAACTTGATATGTTTCTAATGACTTAAGAAGGAAAGTGTTTTAGCAGCCAGTTGAAAAGTTATAGTGTATGTAGGCTTTATTTGCATTTATACGTGTTGTTTTGTCTGTTTACAGTCAACAATATTGTGCTGTATTAAAATTACAATCCATGGGTACATTATCAATGAAGAGGCTTTTGTATCAGACTGATACTGCACTTTGTGTCTTTTGATGAAATCCAATCAGTCATCCTACAATGAAGGTTCTGTTGATATTTTGGTTGAAACTGCTGACATGTTGTTATACTAAGTCTTACTGGACTTTCACTGTTGAAATTGAGGCTTGGGATATAATATCAAAATACATTTCCTTTGGTAGTAAATATTTAAAGAGGCCTTTACTCTTTCCCCAGCTGCTTATGCAGTAGTGGCTGTATAGTTGTGCGTGCAGATTGCCTCCAGGGAAGTGGTCTGAACTGGGGAGTGTGAAGAAAGGGAATTGTAATTTTACTAGTCCAATTTGCAGAAATATCCCAGAGAGGCATGGGCAGATTGTTGTGAGGGAGTCAGTTTATAAGCTGAGAAAGCCACTTGAGGAACCATTATGTTTTCAGCAGGAGCAAAGTCCATATAACATGTCTCTGCCTCCTTGTCTAAGTTGTGAAGCACTTTTCAAAACATTGCATATTAGTTACTGATTTTTACTAGTTTCTTTTCCCTCCTGCTGGCCCCCTTGTTGCCTACTTCATGTGGTGTTTTCAGTTAATCTTCCCTGTGTAAACTTCAATGTAACAAAAATGAGTAATGTCTCAGTCCCTTTGCCTATTCTTTAATGTCAGCAAAGTTTATTTGGGGCATTTCTAATGATCTTCACTAAGAGCAGTGATGGTTAAAATGTCATTATTTTCCTCGTGAACCGTGAAACCCAACTAAATTGTAAAAGTATGAGGGAAGATGATACGATATTAGAAGCCAAAGCCTACCATGCGATTTTGTTTAGAGGAATGCTGGAGGCTTTGAAATGTCAAATAGATTCCAGTTGTGTAATTTGAGGATCAAGTTGTATTAACATCCATACTTAAAGTAAAAGAATGCAGTTTGCTGTCTTGATTCCATTCATCTTCAATAAAAGTGAGTTTGTAAATGAACATGACCTTTTAAAATCAAGGTTTCAGGTAGCTTTCAGAACCTCAACAGTTAGAATTTTGAAAGCGAAAATATCAGTGTTTTTGTAAATCTTGGGTAATGTACTTGTTAAAACACAATTGTAATTCATAACCAGGTAGTTCAGTTACCTTTTATCCTTTAATGTGCTCACATGTCTCCTGAACTTCAGTAATAATCTGTGCATGTGCCTGTGGGTAGGTCTACTGTAGTATGTACCTACTGTATAGTTGCTGTGTACTGCATAAAACTTGCATTTTGGATTATGATTATACATCTGCGTCAAATAATCTTTGTAAAACACCTTTTTGAACCTACCCACATCCTGTGCACCGAGTTCTCACTCTCGGGTTTTTTTTGTGTTTCTTAGAAACTTTGAATTTCCAAACTTTTATTTTAAAATGAATGTACTTCTCTTTTTTTTCTGTAGAAAATACAGGCAGAAAGTATATGTTGTTGTATGATGCATTACATCAAACTAAAGCTGCTAAACTTGAGCACGTACCTCAAAGTTCTGATGAACCATCAGGGACTGGCAGCCCTTGAGAAGCAAGAGGGCACTGGAACAAGCAGGTGGAGATATAGGAGTTCACATGGGTTGATTAGTGAACAGTTTCAAACCTGCCTGCACTAAAATTTCACTGATTCTTCACATGGAGAAGAAATTTAGACATCTACCGAGAACCAGTAGAACTCTTATTTGTAGTTATCATTTAGACATGCTTATAGCAGATTTCTTTGTACTGGAAACTTGTCTCTAGGCTTAAATGGGAGTCTCACTAACCATCAAGTCCAACCATAGAACTTCTTCTGAGTCCCTCCAGTACTTTTGCAAAGTATTAGATCAGATCCCAAGAATCCAAGTGAAATGTCCAAATGCTTTTCTGATCTGATTCGTATCTGGATACCAGTCATATCAGGCATGGAAGCAATGCCTTTCGTTGCCTTTATAAGGGTATCTCCAAAAAACGCAGAAAGGAAGATTGACTTTTTCTGGAGGAGTAAAGGCAATCTAGAAGTAAATTAGAATGCAATGAGAAACAATGCTTTTATAAATGGTATTTCTTAAAGAGAAACTTAAAAACTACAAAACCCGGGAGACCCAAACATGTTCCATATTCATCTATATCCTGTATTTTACAATTTTAATAGCACACTTTAGGTATTCCATGCAATTCTAATATCTCTAGAAACAATGTGTAGTAAGTCCGTAGTGCATCAGTGAAGTAAGTGGATATGTGACAGTACTATTAACCTTTTTTCTTTTTTTTTTTTTTTTTCTTAGATCACCTTTTGCTGCTGTCACAGATTACTCAGTAACAAGAAATAATGTCATACAGCTCTGTCTGGAACTAACAACAATAGTACAACAGGTATGAAACCATTTGCTGATCAATTTACTTTTTCCTAAATTGTAAATGGACATTACCTTCTTCATATAGTTTTCTGTTGCTCTATCTAGGTCATTGTCCAACAAAAATAAAAGAATACTAGTACTTAGTAAATACTTTCTAAAAATTCTGCTTTCTGGTTTTATACTACTAGTTTGGATTGTGCTTTGTATGTATATGCTGTATATGCTCTGCATATCTCGGTATTAAGATTTGTCTTCATTTCTTTAGTCTAACATCACTATAAATTTTCAAAATCTACTTGATAATTTGCATTTTTAATTTTTTATATTTTGTCTTTAATTTTTAATTAACTGTCTGATTCAAAAGGTCTGTATATATTTGGCTTTAGTCATCTGCTCTTTCATACATTTCTTACCATCTAGATCTAAGATAGCACATCTCCCCATGAGACTAGAATATTTTGAATGTATTTTTGTACTGCCTATCCAGAAATAGGTACTGAGAAGCACTTGCTTAATGAGCTTCCTTTGTGAGTACAATCTAGAGAACCTTCCCTACTCTTCTATTGTTTCTCTCTGTGTAGTTTAGGTCTTTGCTTGGCTTTACTTATTCTCTTGAGACTAAGAAGTCCCATTTGCTGCAAGTTAAAACTAATGTTGATACTAAATTCTGTAGAAATAACCTAGGAAGTTAAAGTAGTTTTATTCAGTTGAGCATCATCATTTACCCTGATGCATGCATTTCTGAGACTAGTTAGATACTGATGACTGTGAGAGTCTTCTGTACCACCTAACGCTATCAGTTGACCATGTGGTGCTGCAGTGCCCATCATGCAGAGAGAGGGGTACCCCTCCTTGCAGTTCAGCAACAGCAGAAGGAAGAGACCACTGCTACCAAGAAGAAATTCGAGGTAGTGTTTGCACTTAAGAAAGTAGAGTGGAGAAAAAGTGGAAATTGGGCTAGGTAGGAACACTGAGGAGACTTCTGGTTTTCGGAAGAATCACTACAAACTGAGTAAAGCTAAGCTTCTCCTATGGCCTCCTGAGATGTATTGGTATGATAATACTCTCACTTTTAATACAAGAAATGCATTTTTCTCTGACCCTTTCATAAATGTGTGCGTGACTGATTATTAGTGGTGTTTGCCTCTCACCTGAGTTGAAGAGCAGAATTAGTAATCCCATGTGTTCAAGACTGGGACATTAAAACATGCTAATTTCTGTCTTACTATTAATAATATTTTTTTCGTCAATTATATGTGGAATTTTTGATGTGAGACATGGGTTCTCTCCCCACAGGCCGCATAGCAAGGGTGCCTGTTTGCTTCCCAGGCTTGAGGGTCAAGGGGTGCCCCACTAGTCCTGTAGCTGTGGAAGAAGGGACCAGATCTTCATTTTTCTGTCTACCGTTGCATGACACACATTTTTTATCTCCTGTCCTGTGTCCCTTGTTGAGCTGTGAAAAGTGGTCAGCACTCTGGGAGAAGGAGACACGGAGGGGCATCCCTTTCCCTTGGCCAAACTGCCAAACTGCTTCATCTTCCTCAGAAGCATCTGTGCATCTGTGTCTAGTTTTTTAATTGAGAAGAGCTATCTGATCCATTTGTTACGTGTCCACTATTAGTGAGAAAGATGATAGAATATACATTGCTGCAGTATTTCCCAGGAATCAGCTCAATATCAATTCATTTCCTAGAAATTCATGCCTATCCATGATCCTACTCATTTGCTATGGTGTAAGTAAATATTTCTCTATGTATACTTTTAGTGTGAATGAGAGCAAGTGCTACTATTTAATACCTTTGGAGAACAAAAGTTTTATCTTTGCCAAAACTGACATGATTCCCCAGTCAGGGAGCAGTTCAGTACGTGAATCCATGCTTTGAAGCCAAAAGGAGCATTTATGTGCCTAAATTTAAGCTTGCTCTAAAATTGAATTGGTCTGTAGTCAGAAAAATGATAATGAAAAATTCCATTACTAGTCCCAAACACATGTGGTTTGATCTCTACTTAAAACAAATAATTCCAAGGTAGTATTTCAAACTGCCTTCACTGAGCTTTTCTTGTATGATCACTAAACACACTGAAAATCCTCGTTGTGCTTTCTTAAGGCTGTAAATTGAATGTTTCAGTATCACCTTATCGTGTGTTTTCTATGTCTCAGAATCTTTTCTTTTGTATGTGAAGTATTTTATAGTACTGTGAATGACTTACAGAAGGCAGTGTTACAATTGTTCCTGCAACAGTGGCTAATGACAGATTTTTACAAAGCTTAATATTTTATTAAAAAAAATAGAGACTCTGCATTTTCTTACACACTTGACTTGTTTTTTTAAGACTTTTATACAACCGAAAAATAGAACTCTAGTATTCACCTCGGTAACTGAACACAGGCAGGATTTAAAGCTTTTGTGTTTTTAAAGTAACAACCAATGTTCAGATTTCTAAACCAAAAATTATTCATTAGTCAAGATGGAGGAAAGACCCCTAAAAGTAGGCTGGCTTGCTTGAATTGTTTCATACCTTTTAAGGCTAATTGTAACATCAATGTTTCTTCATAGAATTGTCTTGTTGCCCCCCTCATTACAGTGCTAACTGAATAATGAAGAAAAAAACAATTACAGAATTACAGCACTCTCTTATAAGTATGAAGTCTCAGAAAATCTATTGAGCTGTTCTGCTTTAACCTTTAAATAATTAGAAAAGTTGAAGTTATAATACCTACTTAGAGATAGACTTTGGAATAAAATGCAGAATGACACATTGTTTTAAGCAGTTCACTTTCTGTGTGTGTTGCATTGCCTGGGACCCAACTAACAGACCAGCATGCAGTAGATATTTGCCAGTGAAAGCAGCTCCCTCAGAGCACTGCAAGTTATTATTGTAACCTGCTTTGCATTTGTACTAATCATCTGCTTCTATGCAGCTGTTTTATTTTGGCTTAGGGACTTTTTTCTCCCCCTGAGGACTTTAGGATATTGTTTCATAGGCACTTCCTGCTTAATACCATCCTCCTTGCTGATGGCTTATTTAATCCAGGGCTTGCATTCTTGTTTCATTTTTATAATCGACTCTTCCCTTCAACAGAACACTGAAGGAAAAAGGATTTAAATAGCAAACAAATCCATGGGACTATCATGATTTTTGCTACTATTCCCTTGCACTTTTTACTTTCCACTTCTACATCTGTCTGCCTTTCCATGGGAATTGGAGGCTGCGCATTATCTATATTGTCTGCTTACATTTCAATAAGTAAAAAAGGCCTGTTCTTCTTTGATGGTACAAGATAGGTGTTAAAGGGATATGGGTGTGCAGGTTGGGGGAAGCTATGTGTGTGTGAGCTTGTTTTGGGTCGTACTGCTTTCTCTTTTTGGTTCATTCATGAATTCAGATTTGTGTCAGCACAACTGGTCCAGTCACAAGTGCATATAAGGAAAAACATGACAGACTCCTTGTCTTTATGGCTTTTGTGAAAGTCTTGCTATTGACTCATTTAGGGTATTCAGCATTAGACCGTGCCACTAACTGCTTCTTTTCAGTGTGCTTGTTTTGTTTTAGAAAGGTAGCAGTAGCTACAGTGATAACTGTAAGGAATAGAAGATTTATTGCTTCCTTAGGCAGTCTGTAGATAGCTTTTAATATCATTCTGTCATCATTTTTTTTTCCAAGTCACAAGCACAGATCACACACACAGAATCTTAAGAATTGGAAGGGACCTTGAAAGATCGTATAGTCCAACACCTCTGCCAGAGCAGGGCCTCCTAGATTAGGCCACATAGGAACTCATCCAAAGGGGGTTTCAATGTCTGCAGAGCAAGAGACTTGACAACCCCTCTGGGCAGCCTGTTCCAGTGCTCTGTCACCCTCTCAGTGAAGAAGTTTTCCCTTTTGTTTCTATTCTCAGTGCTCTTATTCCTCAGGAACCCATTAAGGTTTCACTAAAGAAGCTTTCTTCTTTCGAATTAAAACCCTGGAAATCTTGGGAATATCTGAAAAATCTAATTTTATATTGAAATTGTAAGTTATAAGACATTTAAGGAAAACTTTACTGCTGAATGCTGTAGTTCTTATTATTTCTGTTTAGTAGTGATCATTAGTAGCACTTGTCACATGTTTTTTTACTTTCTTTAATCAGCTTTCACAATGATTTGCTGTGTTTATTTAGTTTTAAAACCACTGATGTTTATCTAGCAGCTTTAATGTCTTGTGGGATTTACTTAGCAAGCTGCTCCAGCAGAAGCATAGCTGTAGGCCTGTAAATACTCCTTTATAAAAGCTTCACTGCAATTACTTCTCTGCCTAAATATCTTTTTGAAGAGGGACTGCAGTGGAAGCAATTCTGTGTAACAGCTAAGTAGCTGTTACTATCTCCACCCCTGACATGGATCTGACTTGCCCTGTTGTCACAGAACGTACTTCTGACATCATCTGTCTCCAGCAACTTTTGGAGTTAAATTCAGATTTTGGATTACAAGAATCTGAGTGATGCAATTTGGGAGGTGGTGGCCAGGATGGAAGACAGCTAGGAAAAACCAAGACAACCTTCCACAAATACTCTATCTGGACATACCAACACTCGGGATTTTGCGCTAAAAGCCCTAATAGAGAGCCCACATAGAAGTGCCTTGTGCATTGCACCAACTGAGTGATTTGGAGCTTATTCACCATTGAAAGGACTTGGAGATTTGAAAAAAATATGAGTCTCTATGCTCCATGGACTCGCTTCCTATTTTACAGCTGTAATCTTTGTTGGACTTCTAGCCATTGCTATATTTCAGGTCTTGAAAATGGTCACAAATTGTTTCTTGAGTAATGCACTATTTTTGTATGACATTGTGGGTTTTATAATCAAATGGCTGTAGCTTATGAGACGAATGTTGCACCTAGTAAATCTCACTGGGAAAGTAAATGAAGGCTTGTTTTCCAGTTTAAAGTGAGAATTTACTTTGCAATCATATAAAATGGCCCCATTAATTTGGTAAGGACTATATTAAATACATGAAGAGAGAAGAATAATTAATATCCTCAGTACTGCTATTACAAAGTATCTCATAATCTTTTCTATGACAATTCCTCATGTCTGTTGTTAAGTCCTAATTATTAAGGACTTTTAAAGACTTGCTAAAAATAGCTTAAAATTTTGAATTTTAGGTCATACCAAGTAGCTAATTACTTCAGATATCTTTAGCTAATAGACTGGTTCTAATAGTTTAGTGATGTGAATGTTTGATTGATTCCTCATTAAAGCTACTTTACACTTTTAGGTTGCTGGGATTTTCAAAGTAATGTGTGTCTGATAAAAAGTTATGCATTAAACTTTAAAATTTTTTTAATTTAAATTTTCAACATGATTCCTTCCACCTCCAGATTATTACCAAATGTTTGGAAAACCTTTGTTAACCTACTGTGGTAGTAATTGACTCTCTTCCCCCCTTTTAAAAATAAAAATACATCATGATGAGGAGGCTACATTCTTGGAACTTAAAATATGTGTAAGCATAGGACATATACAAAATGTCACATTTCTGATAAGTTTAGTAGTGGGAGGTAAGTGTAAAAGTGGGTAGCTAGGCAGATGTGGCAAAAAGTTAAAAACAGAACAGAAAAGCCTCCCTTGAAAACAATACCCTAGCAATATCTGGAATCCTTGGAATACAAATGATGTTCATATGAGAGTGTTATAACTCATTGCAAGTAACACTGACAAAAATTTAACCTCACATTGTTTCCTTCAAGTGCTGCTCTTATTCAAGATTTTCTGCACATGAGGTTCAAAGCAGTGCTCAGAAGCAGTGGTGTTTCAGGATACATATTATTGTGTGCTGTTGTTTTCTTCACATTTAGATGTCAATGTATAATGTATAAGTTAAAATAGAATTTAAAAGGATTGTTGCAAATATGAAACTGATTTTTGTTTACAAGAAGGGATATTGAAGTAGTTTCAATTTACACTCTTTAGCAATGTTGAGGTTTTTTTCATAGTAGAGTAGCTTATTTTTCTATAGGGCACATTTATAGAAAATTTCAGATGTAATTTAATGTAATGTAAAAAGTGCCTGAAGTCCTTAGCATAGATGTGTTTTTCTGATTATTCTGGTTTATTTCTACTGGTCTCTTACACTTTTTTTCCCCCCTTGAAATGGCTTACTTGTAGATATATTGCTGTCTTTTAATTTAAGTTTTGAAGTCCTTTTTGAAATGGGATTAGGCACAGAATAGCTCAAAGGTTCCAACATTAGTAGTAGTCTATAGGGAAATGAGCTACTACTAGAAATGGTTTGATGCCTCATTAGTTGTCATTGAAATACATACTGTAAAGAGATGAGGTTTTTTTCCTAAACTCGTCCAATCTGCGATGTGGCATTTTCAAAGCAGCTTATGAAGCCACTTTTAATAAAAATATATTCTATGAGTTTGTTAGCTGTGTTTTCCTTGTGGATGGACAAATTGAGGAAAAGCCACCAAAAAATCCTACAAGATTACTGACTATGTAAGAAACTTGGTGACCAGGGAGCAAAAATGAATTGGTATTGACTTGTTTGGGGTTTTTTTAGGGTTTTTTTTGTTTATTTGGTTAGTTGGTTTTCTTCCAGAATATGATTGACAGCCTCTGTATGTGGTGAAAAATGAAACACAAAACAAAATAATTAGTGGATAAAAGAATTGTCTTTTGGATGAGGCAGATGCTGGCAAACTAATGCAGCTGTTACATTTTTCCATGAAAAGGAGCCGGAGTGGGTAGAGGTGATGGTGAAGGTGTCAGAGAGTGATGAGTTAATTCATGCGCTCATGGAAGCTCTTGCAGAAAGTTGGTGGAAACTGAGATAAAGTGTAGATGGAAGAGACAAAGATGTTTTAGTATCTTGTATGTTTCCTTTAAATACAACTTTTTTTTCTTAAACTGATTGTTGTGGGCAGTGTTGCAGTGCATCTTGAGTGTCACAACAGTTTACCGTTGAATAGAGGCAGACAGAGGACATCCATGCTTGCTGTGATATTCTTTATAAATGTTAGATTTAATCATTAATAGTGATGGTTTAAGATTTTGTTAGTTGTATGAG
This sequence comes from Colius striatus, assembly GCF_028858725.1. NCBI lineage: Eukaryota > Metazoa > Chordata > Aves > Coliiformes > Coliidae > Colius > Colius striatus. The sequence goes on from NC_084759.1 coordinate 80,656,864, forward strand.
TGAAGACTGAGACTCTGCATTTTGTTTACTTTGGAAACCGATTTCCCTTTCCAGAGAAGATACAGTCTCTGTAACCAGGTGTGGTAAAGCAAGATTTCAATTCAGGATAGCAAATTACAGAAATTATGTGTTGCTAAGTAGCTAGTAAAAGCCTTGAGCATGAAAAAATGCAGGTTCAGTCTCTATTTCAGGAAAATTATATGAGGTATATTTCAGGTGATCCAATGTGAAGCATTCAAGTCATACCTAAGCCTGAAATGCCATGTAAATATAATTAGTTTTTCTCAAGGTTGATTAATTTTACTCTCGGTTGGCAGAAAAACTACTGAGGCACTATATGAAACGTGAAATATTTTGCTGCAATTGTGTTTTATAAACCAGAACTCTTTTTCATGACAGTACTAGAGGAAAAGCAGAAGTGAAAAAGTAAGAAATTATTTAGCTCTAAATGGTCTTGGAAGCAACATTAAAAACTTGAGAACTTAATGACATATCATAGTACAAACTCTGTTTTGGCAAGACAGTAATAAAAGATTTAGTTTTGAATGCATGATGCTTGCTTTCTTTGAATTAGAGATGTGGAAAAAAAGATGTTTTGACTTTGTTTTTTCTCCTTTGGATGGAACATTTTTACATCATTTCCAACCTCCCATCAATTGATTGTTTCAGTGGATTTTATTTTTAACTGGTGAGAAATTTGCTGCATAGAGAAATCACCTGAAAAGCTGAAATTCAATTTAGACTACATAAGAACTTGCATTCCAGCAGGATATATGAGTAAGCAACAATGTTATTTTAGTTGGTGCTGAAATATTTGCTATGGTTTCTGGCCTAATAGTATACCAACTCATTTTAGAAATGGCATAGCAGGAAGAAATGGTACTCTCTATATGCAAATTAAGAAGTAATATGTGACCAGATCCCAAAGGAAAGAAAGATGATGTCTTTTACAGAAAGGAGGGTAGAAATAATTGGAAATGGAAAATGACTTGGGAAAGAAGAAAAGAGCTTAGTGCACACATCACATCTCTCTTAATCCAGTGAGCAATTTTTCTCAGTAGTTGCTTGATCTGTGGGTGATTTATGTAAGTTGTGTTAAATTTTTACATGAAGCATTCTGTTACTATGGTGATAGGTGCCGCTCCATGCAGATTGTTTAAATAAAATTAAGGCAATTGTTTGTACTCAGTAAGCTGAGTAATTGCTATTAGTTTGTACACAAGGGTTATGAACTCAGAGAATTGCAGGTTCATTAAATATTCAGGGAAGAACTCTAGAGTTCTGGTTCCGTAGGGAATGTCCCTTTATATAGCCTTTATTTAATAGCTTTCATTATATTTTTCTAGAGGTTTTTTTCCTCTTCACTTATATCTCACTTATATCTTAGTGCTCACCATTCTGTTTTCTCCCATTTCTGTCAGTTCTTATACATATTTCTGATGGGGGAGGACAGAGTGGGTTGCTGCAGGTATAGATGAGCTCTGTCTTCAGTGTAGAGGGGCAGGGAATAATATTAGAATGAGGGTGCCATAGACCCAGTGGCAAGAAACTGCAGTGATTGAATAATTGTGGCATAAGTGGGAAAGAAAGCAAATATTTCTGAACGTCAGTGGGAAGAAAATCAACAGGATTTGTGTGGGAAGCAGAGAGGAGTTGAAAATGGCACCCAGGTTGTGAGCTTGTGGGACATAAGGTGATGAAGTTGTTGACAGAGATAGGGAAAGAAGGGGGGAGCATGGAGGATTTGGGAAGAAACGTGATTTCAGCTTTTCAGCATACTGCGCTAGGGTTGGTGGCAAATATCCAAAAGGAGATTCTGAACTGTGAATGTGAACAGAAGGGATGAGAGATCTGTGACTCATCTGCACAGAGATGGTAATTAGAGCAGCATGATTCTAGGCGGCTGCTGAACAATAGAGAAGAGGTTGCAGAAAAGGGAAGAGTTGAGGATAGAGCTCCTTGGGACTGTGGCAGTCAGAGGAGGAACAGACATGATTGAAAAGTCTTTTTGAGTATCTCAGTGGGAAAATAGCAAAAGCACATACTTTGGGATGACCAATTGGAAATACAGTATAGGCTTTTAAGAATGTCTGTATAATTTTAAAAAATCATTTAGTATGGCAGCAGCCAGGGTTTACCTATGCAAGCACTGAGTTGTTGCATAGCTTAAAAGGAACTTGCTGTTGTATTTCAGATAGCGAGACAGGAAAAATATATTTCGTCTTCCTCTCTCTGTTCCAAACAATTGTAATTGTCAATGTCCCCAGGGCTCACACCTCTTGTATCTCAAGTCTTGCTAGACCTCTTAAAATCTAACATATGGTAAAGCACCTCAAGAAACGTGTTCCAAGGTCATGCTCTTAATTTGTTGCCTGTTGCCAGAGGAGAACATTACCTGCTTGTCAGCTTCTGTAGCTTTGGTGCTATTAAGAGTTTTTTGGTTTCTTCTTTTTGTGAGGCGGGGCTGGGGAGGATGGGGCTTGAACAGAGCTGCGTATCTGCCAATTTGTATTTTATTATTTCAGTAACTTGTATTTTATTATTTCAGTAAACCCAGACACACCTGTAAATCACAGCCCGAGCAGAGTTCCCAGATGTCCTTCAATTTTCTAATCATCATGCTCTGTAGAACACAGCATTTTGCCATAGCCTATATTATATCAATCAAGATGATTGCTTCAGAGCTGTCATTGTTTAGTCCTGCCATGAACTGTATTTCATATATTTCCAATGCATTTTCTGAGTAGTGAAAGGCTAAATTAACTTAATCTATCTTGCTCTTGAACCTACTTGGAAATTATGTACCACTGTCTTGGGCCAAGAAAAGCAATGAAAGGTAATAATAAATGAAGATACTGTGAAAGCTATAAAACTTTTGCCTTCTTCATATGTTGGTAAAGTTTTAGAGTCTGCCATTGTTGTTGAGAACTTCTGTGAGAACCTTCAATGATGACTCCAGGAAATTCTAGTCTTGGGGCTTTCTTGCCATAGCTGAATTGGAGAGAGAGCTCAAAGTAAATGAGCTTTCTAGGGCAAATGGCATAAATTTCCTGAAGCTAGTGACACTTGAACAGGTTCAGAGTGGGCTCCTTGAAGCCAGAACAACTTATTTTTGATGCTGTGGTACTGATGCTGTAAGGACTGGGAATTATGATCTGAGCATTCTCAAGTTAATTATTTTTTATTGTTGCTAAGTAGCAAGGCCGACAGACCATCCCTTTGACTTATACTGGTATTAAGGATTCAGTTACAGTTTTAATCAATTTGAGAAGCAAGGGGATTTAAAGGATGGCTTGGTTTAATTCCAACCAATTGCTGCATTGCTCCAGAGAAATTTTATGCTGAAGCTTTGGCGATGCATGAGAGTCTGAACCCTCTTTTCCAATCATGTAATTCATTATTTTTGTTACAAATAGAGAAGCAGAGTTACATAGTTTAGAACATTTTGTATGTCTACATTTCATCAGTAAAATACTGTTAAAAAGTGCAATGTAAACAAACACATACCTGTGAATTGCCTTCATGTAAATTCAAGTTGGACTGCAGAGGAAAATGAATGAAAAAAAAAGCCCAACAGTAGAGAAGCTCAACAAGAAGCAGACTGAAAACCACCTGGAGAACGAACACTGTCATAGCAAGCTCTTGTTGTTCACAAGTTGCTCCAGTTGACTTCATGGTATAGCACCCCACAGCCTACTCTTGAGCAATGCTACTCTCATATGAATTCACAAAGGACATTTTTGGGCTAACGATACCTGGGAATCAGGAGATCTGATTTTTGTTCTTGATAATCATGTGACCTGCTTCTGTATCAGTTCTGCCTAGTAAATTTCCTTTCCTTGAAGAAAAAAAAAGTAATTAGGTTCACCAAATATACACAAGCAACTAAGGCATTCTGCTGAACAAGAAAATACAATGAAAGAAGTCTGTGCTCTCTCTTGAGCACTCTCATCTAAAGATTACTAGAAATGATGAAATATTGCTGACTTGTTGCTGAAAGAACTAACAAACATATTTCTGCAATTCTCTCTTTTTCTATCCCTTAACTATCTGTATGTATATATCATATTTTCTGAGCTAGCATAACTTTATTCTGAAGTTAAGTCATGGAGTTGACAGCAACTTCAGATTGCTAAGTAGAGTGCAGTGCAGCAGCTGCCTAGAATATGTGGCCAAACCACAAATAATAGTAGTGGTAGTAATGTTGAAATATTTCAGGATTATAGCCTGCAAGTACATTGAAAGAAGTGTTTGGGAGGTAATTGCAACAGATAATTTGACAGGTTGGTGACTTGGACTTGTAAACCAGATCATATATATATGCAAAAATAGAAGTATTTTCTGATGAATGTTATCTCATAGTTATAGTACTGGAGAACTGCATGAATACATTTTCCCTTTGGGATATATGAGCAGTAGGATAAGTTGACAGGTCTTCTAGGTCTCAGTGCTTTACATTTCAAGTCCAGATTTAGTCAACTGGGGTGCAAATATTTGTATTTCCTATCTATGTCACTTAACGTGAATTTTTCTAGCAATGTCGGGGGATAAAGTGGAGAGAGATGTATGCGTTTTGTGGCATTGTCACCAGTCAATGCTGTCTAATTCAGTGGGTTCAATTCAAGTGTCTTTAGTAATTGTTACTTACGACATTACAATAGAATCTTTGCAGATAAAACTTGTCAAAATAATACAGAACTATAAAGATAAGAAGTTCTGGAAAAAAATGTAAGTGATGCCTCTAGTTGCAGCATAACATAGGTCTTGCTAGTCTTAAAAACAGGTTTTAAAATTATATGGGGATTGAAAGTGCAGAAGAACCCTCTCCTTAAGTGTTGTGGTTTGGTATCTTCCTTGCTGCATTTTTTTTCTACCAGTTTTGGACTCATGTTTCTCTTATTTTAGGCTCTTAGCCTAGTTCCAGCTGCCCCCACAAAAGGTCACTTTTGCACTTTTTGATGCATGAAGCAGAGCTGGAAAGAGTGACCATGAAAATCTAATATTAGTAATTAAGTTGTCCCATCATATTCCCCTTCTGTTTCTCTTTCCTTGCAGACAATACTGTCCCATTTTCCTTTCTGAAACTGCTAATGGCCAGTATTTGAGGACACATTCAGGAAGAATAAACAAACACAAAACTACTTTTGTTCCTGTATTAGCAACCCATGACGTTAACCTTTTAGAAAATAATGTGCATTTAAAAACCAAGTCTGCTGTTTCACCTTAAGTTTTGTTTGATTAGATGAAGATCATGTAATCTAGCTTCAGTCATAGTTTGTCAGTGAATATATGTGTGAAGTCCAGAGACCAAACAGTTAAAAGTAAAATATCTTCTTGCTATGTCTTTGTATTTCATTGCGAGGTTAATAACTGTATTGTTTCACTAAGTGAAAAATTGTTAGCAAATTGTTAGCTTGTGTAGGAGCAAAGCTTAGTTACAGATTTTTTCGAGTGTTCTTGCTTTTCTAAAGTAGAAAATTTGTATATGATCTGTTTCTTACCTTAATTGCAATGTTTCGATACTGTGGTTAAACAGATATTTAAGATATTTCAACAGTAAGATACAGGCTTGTCGTCTAGGTGTGGAAGAAGTGATATTCTCCAGCTGTGGGCGGTATGCTATTAAGAATAGGTTTTTTTTTTTTCTAATTGGATAGTTAGTGACTCTTTTTATAGTTCTCAAGTGCTTTAAGCACTTTTAGTTGAATTGAAATGGGCATGAAAAAGCAATAATTGTAAATGGTAAAGGCCCCCAGTAATAACCATTCAGCTTATCATTCTACCTAAGGGATGTTTGAAGAGGGTGGGCACGGTTATTCTCAGCACTTGCTTAAAGTACAAAGCAGTGGGGTGACTTAAAAAACCTGAAGGGAAATAAACCGTTCACCATGAAAGAAAGTGACATGTAGGTTTTGCTCTCAGGATCATTCAGAAGCAATCTCAGCCCTAACATCGAGGGAGGGCTACAGAAGTTAAAATGTACTACCTACAATAGCTTGTTGACCTTTTCTAGGTTTCTTTGAATCCTAGACTTCAGGGCTGCTCTGGGCTATGGCGGCATGGATCTTTGCATTCCTGAACATTTCCTGGAGTTCATGCTTGAATTATGTTTAGCTGGATGCCATTTATGTGTAGAAAAAGTATAATTTGGATTTTTTTTTTTTTTTTTTTTTTACCTAAGCATTGTGTTTACCTTTTGCCAGTTTTTCTGTCTTTTATGATTTACTGAACTGTTAGTTTTTCTCTTAACTGAATATGAAGATGTAGCATCACAAATCTACCGTCTGCTAAATGATGGACTCATTTGGCATTTCTTTTTCCCAGACTTGGAATTTGTCGGGAATGGTGTGTTGAGGAGAGAATTTAAGGGTGAGGCCACCTGCCCTTATACATAGACTGGATGCCTGAGAAGTTTTCCACTTGTTTTACTGTCTTTTGTTGATTTAGAAATATTTTTTTAAATATGTATATGTATACTCTTGGTTTGCCAGAAATAAACATATTTATTTAGCTTCCTTCATGATTATGGGTAAGAATTTAACTTCAAGGACATAGCAGTATTTCTCTGTTACTCACTGGTTTCTTGGTTGTAATAAACTCATTTACAGCATTTAAAAACCCAGAATCCTTCTTCCCTTTAGCAGCAAGAGTTCTCAGACAGTATCCTCTTTAAGCTGTATGTTTGATCTTATAGTAAATGCTTCCTATTATCAATGAAATAATTGTCTGCTTAAAATCACTTTTTTTCCTTCAGTATAAATGTTGCGATCCCTTCCTGCTATTTTTTGCAAAATGATTCATAAGAAAACATGCAGAACATAGATGTACCCAGATTGAAAATGTTACATGCCCTCCCACATATAACAATGAAATATGTGTTTCACTACTAAGATTGCAAATACTTCATTGATGTCTGCATATAATTAAATGTGGTAGATTTTCTTTCCGGCTGTACTTACTGGCAAATGTTTCCTGAATGCCAACAACTGTTATTAGGAAAATACTCCCTGATCAACCTGCTGCTTCTGCATAGGTTGCTTTATATAAAGCTTAAGAACACATTGGATTTTCTTGCCTGAGTAACACTTGAAGCGTTTAATGGATTAAAAGTTCATTTAAAAAACACCCCACAGTTGCGTATAAAAACCTGGTTTTCTAACATGATAAAGGAATTTAATATTTTTCATGTGTGTTATTAGGCAGGATATAAAACATCCATTCTAAATGGAGCTTTCACTAATTACCCTAAAGCTACAGCATCTGATAACCTTGGGAAAGAGCGGTTCTTTCACCAGTGTTGCTCACATTTCATGTGCTCTCTGCCTTACTAATTCCATTTCTCTATATCCACTGAGATTTTGGCCTGTTAGAAAAACTTTCACAGCCCCCAGCCTCCCATCTGTTTGTCTTGCCTTAGAAACTGCCTCACATGCTACATAAGATGAAAACAATGTGCATTCAGTCCCCTGCAGGCTGTATGTAATAAGATGGTCCAGCTCTGTGTTTGTCTTCCCTCTCATTGCACAGTGTTACAAACAACCAGTGGTTCCCTCTTCTTCCCAGGATTTTCTTTCTCTTCTTTATCAGGATGTACAAACATGTCAGTTTAGCTCAACTCAGCAGGAATCATTCAGCTTAGTTTTCTTTCATAGTTACTTAAGATTATTGCCAGTACCTCTGGTTTTCAGTGTTAATAGTAGAAGTGGGTCAATCTGTCCATGGTCTGGGACTGCTGGTTGAAACCACTTCTGTGGCATACATGTGACTAGCTAATACATGCCATCATCTGTCCAAGGGAAAGAAGAAGCGAGAACTAGTGAACATATATAAACATTTATTGGTATTTCCTTTCTGTAGTGACATCACACTTCAATTACATGAATCTGTCTGTTTGTTTGAAATATTTTGTTTCAATTTAGTTTAATTCTTTTTAAGGATAAATCTGGGAAGGGTAAATGGTTGAATCAATGCAACCCACCTTTTCTGTTTTGTTTTTTCAGGATTGCACAGTATATGAAACAGAGAACAAAATTCTTCATGTGGTAAGTAGTGTTTGGACTTGTATTAATAAATGTATTTGTATAGATGACATAGAATTATAGGGCTGTGTGTTTTGTGCTTTTTCTGTGCAGTGCCAGTGTGATACTAGTCATAGTATGACTGAGTGAATGTATGGAACTACTTGTGAATAGATAATAGTGTTATGGAAGCTGAACTTGTCATATAAGAAGCAGGGAACATTGCAAGGGCTGGTGTTTGTCTGACTCAGGCCCATCTGTTTTTCAATAAACCATGCTCAAAAGAATGATTTTGAAAAATGGCTTTTTTTTTTTTTTGAAGGAGCTGGTTGTTAGGCTTCTATGAAATTATATGTATTTATGTTAGTGATGTAGAGTCATTGATACAATTTCATTCCTCATGGGAGCATGGACCTAGCCTAGTGATAGGAAAATTAATGCAGTTCTTTCCCTTTGAATTCTCAGCATAAATGCAATGGCCTGTTCTTGGAATCTGTAGTGCAATTGATAATAACTACATCAGGTTAAAATTATCAGGGCATCAGAACACAGGATGAGTTCAAATGGCTGGTACTGTGGTGAATGGAGAGTCAAAAGCTTGAGTAAACTTTGAAAAATGCACCTAAGTTTTAGATACTAAATTGTATTTCGTGTTGTGGCTGTAGTTTATTATTAAGTTAATCAGAGCTTGTTTTTAAAAGTTAGATGTGATGATATTCTTCCTAAGAGTGAGTAATGAAATGATTTTAGATAGGTTTTGATATCTTACTGTTCTTATTATCAGAGCTTAAGGAAGAAAGTACTGCATTTATTTGTTTTAAAAGCTGAGCTTCCCACTAAATTTTTCTTTTTTTTCAATATTCCCATATAAAATGCCTGGCAAGCTGAATTCTATAAGGTTTTGATGCTTTTATTTCACAATAATGTGGAATAAAACTTCTCCTTTGCTTTTCAAGTTTCACTGACATCTTTCCTTCTTGAGATCCAAAGAATTAGCAATTGTAGTGACACTGACATCATCATCTTTTCTAGGCTGATCTCTGCAAATATTTAAGTAATGAAGTTTTTAATTGCATAATCTTGGCAAAAATTGAAGTGCTATACATTTGAAATCACTATATGTAGTCTGATTTTCACTATATGCCTATTTTCTTCTGTAAGAGCCAAGAATTCTGACATCTGCTATAAACAGTATGTGTCTTTTGCAAACTAGCAAAAGGGGATTGTAAAGGGGGCTGACAGTGTTCAGAGATGATGAAGCATCAGTTAATATAGATTTCAACAGAAAATTTTGAGGAAACTGAGAGGAATTTGTTTAAGATATGTGATAAATTTGAGGCAGGTTTCAAAAGTTATATTATCTTCTGTAATTCAAACTCACATAGACAGTAACTTAATTGTGGTGACAGATGGACATATGTATTATTGTGGAGGGCTTATTTAGCTTCTGCAATTAATGCTCAAGTTTGCAAGGAAACATGAACAGAGTGTGGAATGTTTTATTGAAGCCTAGGATTCAAAATGATTATATGTATTACATGTAACTTGAATCATTTCTGACCTGTTGCTTTTCAGCTGATGGATGGGATTTCATGGGACAAAAGCTGAGCAAAAACAACCAAGAAAGATACAAAGCTGTGATTGAATAATTAAGAGATGGGATTTAAAATTATATTTTTAATTTGAAAGGGAGTATTTTCATGGTCAGCTGAAAATGTTGATGAGTTGATGATAGAATTGGTACTGAAAGTAGACACAGTTCCTTCTAACCTGTTCTTCCTGGAAGACAGAAAAAGGTGGTGTGGCTTTAGCCCATTGGACAATCTGGGGAGGAGCAATCTAACAGGTATTCAGATTTATTTTTTTTTTTTTAAAAAGGAAAAATCATACTGATGTCAAGATCTTGACAGAGAGTGTATGGTGTTTTTATGCCAGTGTCAAAGAACAGAGGATGTTACATACCTTCTGAGATAAGAAGGTTTGAATGTACAGTACAAACCAGATTGAAGGTGTTCTAGAGAGAGACCGAGAATTTAAATCTTCTGTTATAGACTGTGCATCTAGTAAATTTAGAAGTAAAAGTTAAAAAGAAAGTTCTCTGACATAAAATGAAAAGTAGTAAATATAGCTGAAGATGTGGAAAGAATATTGAAAGAGAAATCCTGGGAGAACTAGTAAAAATGGAAAGGACACGTACACAGATATTACAGAGAGAGAAAGTAAATTTTCTCTTAAATTCAAAGTCCAAGCTATTGCAAATCCATTTTCTTAGTACATTTCCCATCTACAAACCATACAAACTCCTGGAGGTAACAGAAGTGGTGTCTGACTGGCAGCACATCCAGTTGCCTTTCAATCATCAAATACCAATATGTAGCTGTGTTCTTTGGGGTGGCTTAGAGAGGAAGTTCAATTCAAAACCATGGACTCACCCCATATGATTTCAGGTACTAAGTTCTCTTCATGACATGAGGAGACAAAGGTCCTCACAAAAGTGAAAGGCAATGACACTTGCAACTATTTAGAAATTAATGCAATTAGCCTAAGGAAATCCTTGTTGCAAGATATCGTTTCCACTAAGAATTTAAGTCAAATTTCAAGATATTCTTCTTACATAAGTAAAAGAAGAACTACGGCTACAGAAATGAAAATAAAGTAAATGATAGTTATGTAGTCTTATGTTTTAGGACACTGAGAAATTTATCATGTCAGAAGCAGATCATTGGATCAAAGTAGTTGATTTTTGTCTACATTACCTATTGGTCATCCAGTGATTTACTTCAGGTTGAACCTCTGTTCTGGGTTGAATGTCTCTATTGTTCACATGGCTTGAAGTGTTATTTTGGACTTGTGTGCTATGATTCCAAAGCTGGAGTTCTGTAAACACGTGTCCTGCAGGGATGCTGCCTCATTCCCCCTGGAGTGATCCTCCTTTGTGGCTAATTGGAAGTCAAGAGGTTATGTGGGCACAGACTGGGGATGTGATACCGCTTTGTTGCTATTGACGTATATGCATACATAGATACCTCCAAAGTTAACTCACCATTTTGTCTTCACGCTTTTCTCTAAAGTGTGATAGAAAAGGTAGTATCCCTCACGAGACGCAAGATTCTCAATTAAAAGACTGATTGGTTTACTTTAAATAGGTAGGGCCAAAAAAACCCAGTTAATATGCTTATATTCCAATGGCAGTAATTTTGTTTGAAAGGCAAATAAACACCCTCTTTCTTTCAGAGATGGCAGTGTGGGCAGTGGGTGTTCATGTGGAGAGGCTGCTGAATCATTTTGTCCATAGATATGATGTTCTACTGTCAATAAACTTATTCAGATGTTAGCTTTTTAGATGTCACTAATACGTCTAAGAAATTGTATTCTGTGGAAATAAAACTGTATAGCTTCAGGTTATATTCAAGAAAGATACATTTTTGTTTGTTCCAAGCAATTCGAGTTTCATATGCTATATAAAAGCATTTTGGTTGTCACTCACAGTATAAGGTTAAGTGGTAAATTAATCTGCGTTAGTCAGCTAAACACACGAAGTGTATCTAAAAGAGAAGGGTCTTATTAAGTTTTAAGAAGAAATTACCTACTTCAACTTGTTTGTTTCTTCTAAATGGAGCTGCAAAATGTGTCTGGGAAGAAAAGTCTCTTCTATAATTTTCTGCCTTAGAATTGCAGGTGTGCTGAAACAATTATTTTAAATGCCACTATATTTCTTAAAGTTTGGGTTTGGTTTGGTGTTTTTCGTGCAAATTTGTTGGTTTCTGTGGAATAAGAAACATAAAACCACACAGGAATGATGTGTTGGAGTTTACTCATTAAAATATTGATGCTTGTGAAATATTCATGAATACAGAGAAATTATTCATATTTCTAACACTTCATTTCTCATTGTTTTTTTTCCAGATTACCTTTTTTCTCAATGAGCAATAAATAATAATATTAAATAACAACATTTAAAAATAAACAATAGTAATAACTTATTAATTTAAACAGAAAGTAAATATCAACAGAAAAAACCATCAGAAGTGGATGATGTTTACTTAAAATTTACTTGAGAGGAACAGGTTATAAAATACAGTGGGTCTAATTATGAAAGGATCAGCCATAGATGTGGTGTTTGCTTCAAAATTGCAAATTTATATGGTTTTGCTAGTTTTTGTTTATAATCATTATATTGATTTAATTTGAGATGATAAAATGGATGGAAAACTGCTCAGCTTAGTAGAGTATCAATTCTGCTTATTTGGCGAGTTAAAAGTGAATCATTGCAGAGGTCTGAATGGAGCATTAAATTTTTTGAAGAGTAATTCATTGATTCTATCCAGTTGTTCAAGGCTATATGTGATGGAAATATCTAGTTCAGATTAATTCATGTGAAGCAGTAGAGTGTTGAAGTGAGAGCAAAGCAAGAAGAACTAATTAGAGAAAGTAGAAGCTGGGCTCCAGTCAGATTAATAATGAGTTTTAACTGAATTTTCTTATTAGTTAAATGCTATAAAGAAGGAGAATGTTTTTTGAAGGAATTTAACTTTACTTAAATTACACTGCTTTTCCTGCAAAACGTGAAGTTTTATTAAATTGGAAAATCATAGAAAGTAGAACTGTAGAATGAAGTTACCATTCAGATGTGTTCAGATGAGTTATTTAAATTTAAAAAAAAATAGTCTAATTGAAAGAGAAAAGAAAAGGTAATGGATCAGTATGTTCTCTTTTTGCCAAGAGCCTCACAGAAACCACAGTGATAACAATTTACTCCTGTCCACTGTTTTTGAATATTTCTTGTAGAACTATAATCACCTAAAAAGGGATCGTCAAAGGCATCATTTTATAGTCTGATTGAAGAAAACAAAAAGAAAAATGGAACCACCTTCTTCCTTTCAAGAATCTATATCTTGCAAATTTAGTCCAACATACTTCGTTGTTTAACTTTCATGTATCTACAAATGCAAGTCCAGGCCCAGTTGGTTCTAAGATTGATAGACTTATTGATGTATTCCCTATGGTATAACACATGTATTGGACTAAAAGTAATTGATTAATAATTATTTAGTTTGACTTAAGCTATCTAGTTGGACTTCATCCTCAATACTTATGTAGCAAGTTGCTTTGTCATGATCAGTTGGACTAACTCAACTTTTGGCATTTTTTTCCCTTGTGTTTAGCTCTGAATGTCCATATGTCTTACTGGAACTGTAGCCCTCATTCAAATGGTGTATGTGAGAAATTTGATGGAGGAGGCTGATGCTTTTCTTTCCCTCAGCCCTGGGAATATTGAAGCTAAGGTGTTTCAATATTGCATATACTTTTCAAGACAGATAGAAACTTGGTCTCTAGTCTGAGTAAAATTAAGTACAGTGACAAAAATGTGTCTGTTTGCTTGACTAGAAATGTCTGGTGACCCTATTGATGCCTGAATTGAAGAGATAACAGATGAACAGTTTGAGGAAAGGCCATGGCTTGTGGAGGCCTCTGAAGCTAGCCACGTCCCTAAGCACTTCCACTCTACTGGGGATGACAGACATATTCCCAGCACAAATTGAAGTAGCCACAGAACAGATAGACATCTAATTTAGTCACCTTTAGTTCCTCACCCCCCTGGCTGAAAGACAGAGCAATTGTGGAAAATCTATTAGAAATTGGTACACTACAGTACAAAAAAACCAGGAGAAACTGAGTATTGTCCGACATTCTTCATGTTCTGGGACGCAAACTAGTTGCCTACTGAGTCAAAGAAATGTTTCCCCTCAAATTTCTACCAAACAACTAAATACTGTACAGTGAGTCCCTTCCCCCTTACCAGAAAAGGCTATCATGTCAAACCATGACACAGTGATTTTTTTTATCCTCCTTTGACTCATTTAGCTTTGAACGTAAAGACTGTGGTGTAGCTTTAATCTGCAATTATAAGTTTGACACTGGATAGAGAGGAGAATTTATTACTGAAGTACAGTGATGAGTTACTGCAAGAGAACTGAAGTCATTGCTGTAAGGCTTTTAGTGAGAACAGGAACTGTACAACAAAAGGATAAAATGTAATCATCCCTTGATTTAGCTCAGTTAATCTTTTGTAACTTACTTTTTCTTTGGCAGGGCCAAATCCTTTTCCTTTGTTCAGATATGTGTCACACTGAAAGCAGAGTGCATCTTAAGAAAGGCTGGGCATTTTTAATGCCTGATGATTTTTTATGGAGCAAAATGTTCATCTTCCTGTGTGTCTTATTGTGGCCAGTACTGCATTGCAGTGGGGAATCAACAGTTAGAAAAGAGAAAAGATTCTGATCTCCTTAAAAATGTTTTCATAAACAGAAATGTAGTTTTAGGAAGTAACAAAGCATAAATACCATTGGAGAGAGGAAATCAGTTGTACTATCACTTGATTTTAGTGAAAGTAAATAGACATCTCTAATAACAGCTCGTGCCAAATAGTTATGCTAAAAAATAATACATTCAGAAATTGTTACGATCAAAGCGAGTAGCAAAAGTGCACTGTTTGTGTTCTTTTCTTCCACTCAAATTAACTGAGTAGCCTATGTGCAAAATATTATGTCAGCCCACTACTTTCAATCAAATAAAATTATAATTTAAATACTTAATAATTAATAAATAATAATAACAATAATAATAAAGCAGTAACACAAATACGCCACACTCCAAAGCCCTATATTTTTTGAACCTACATAGTTTGCCAAATTGGTTTTCCATCTGACAAGATGAAATCTCCAGTGATCCTGGGGAGCTTACAGAAAATTGAGTCAAACTAGGATGAAACATAACTTTTGATGTAGCCAGTGTTATCATTTGAATTAGTAAGGAGTGAACCTCAGGAGTCACAGTGTAAACTGTTCAGGAAAAAGAGCACAGAAGTCAAAGGCAGTTTACTTGGGAACTTTCCAAATACAGTAGCAAGTTACCTATGTTAAATTAATACTGTTCTTGTGCTTGTGGTAGCTTCTTTGCAATGCAAGGTCCTCATGCACTGAATATGTTTGAGGTCTTTTTTCCATAAAGAAGCCAAATGGGGAGGAGGCATACTCCTGATGAAAAGGCTGTTTTGTCTGTATTCTGATTATACTGGCTGGTATATTAAAAAGCCTTGGGAGTAGTAATCTGGGCAGGAAGTGAATGGTAGTTACTTCCAGAGCCACTGGTGAAACTGTTGTAAATTGACACATCTATATTCTATGAATGTGTCCCAGAGCAATCATCCAAGCTCAAGTATGTTCCTGTGGCTGAATTTCCCTCCTTCTCTTTCTCCCATCCTCCACAGACACACACACAAAGCAACAACCCACAAACGATGAATGAGATGTTTCTGAAAAGAAAGGGAAGGAAAAATGTATTATTTTGCCTGTGTCAGCCTCTTGTCATGTTTCCAGTGGGAGCCCATGTATGCTGTCTTTGGAATGCAGAGAGGACATCTGCTGTGTAAGAGTAGGCCCCTTGGTGTCCTGGCTCTGGGCAAGCTCAGAGTTCATGACAATTTGTCTTTTATGCAAACCCAATGGGCACTTGATCCTACTTACAGTGCAACTCTTTAACCAAGAGTATTTAAACAAAATTATTGAAATGTGTAATAATAAAAAGAAGCTTGTAAGATTCTGTAAGAACCCTAACACAAACTGGCTTTTTACATGTTCAGAATAAAACTAAAGGTGCTGGTAGATATTTTTTTTGTAGCACCTGAAAATTTTGGATGCTTGGGCAGAAGCCAGGCCCATCTTCTAAGAAAATTGCTTTGTGTTCCCAAGGTCTTGAAATTATGCTGGAACAAGAAAACTGAAATGAAATGCATACTATTCTGAAATTAGATAAGCAGTTTCATTAAAAGCAAAGTAGCTAGTCATTCTGTGGAAGTCTGGGCAATGTGAAAATGGCAGTTTCCTACGTAATAGCCATGAGTCTTAAATTCAAAATCCTCTGACAGCATACATCCTTTCTCATCTAAAGGAAAGGACAGTTCTCACAAGCAAAGCAAAACATGTTTTAATGAAATTAGTTTGCAGGACAGAACTATTCCATAATTGCTAAGCAGATGATGTTGTGATTAGGCCTCATTATCAAGAGTGACTGTTCTTGAGAAACTCTCTTTATGAATGCAGTTAGTTCGTGTTATGATGTCTTACTGAATCACTCAGGTTCTCTAATGTCCTATTAGAAGAAAAAGAGCCAATTCTGTTGGTTAGAAATAGAGGGAAGTAATTCAAGAACTTTTGATTTATTTTTTTCTGTACCTTTGTTTTCTTTTGCTGTTTCCACTCACCTCTGATACTAATATATGATAATAAACCGGAAAAGAATTAAAGAAGTTTTAAGAGTTCTCGATCTTCAACTTTTGTCTTCACCCTAGTGAGATCTAGGCACTCATGAACTGCAAAATATTCTTTAATAAAGCAGCAGAGTTTTGCCTCTAAGTATAATTTTTGCTAGGAAAAGAGTTCGGTATGCATCCCTACATTTTGAATGAATGTTTACATTTTGGAAAGGTCATAGAATTTGAAGCCTTAGTCTGAAAGAACATCCTCTAATCGTAGGGTCTTCTCTAGAGACTTTGATGCAGCTCAGTTGTTCTACCTAGAGTGCACATGAAATCATGCTGTTGGACAGCAGTGTGAATATCTAAGATGGAAAGAACGCCACAAGACCCGAAAGACAAAAATCTTTTAGAAATGCATTGAAGCATATGGCAGATTTTTCTGTCATAGTAACTTGGTGATTTTGGCATCCAATTTTCCCAGAGCTCCTCTGGGGGAATATTCACACCACTTTGTTTTAGGATCTCAACCAATATTGGAATACTGTAGGCTTACTGTATGGACTTGTTGGTACACCTCTCATGGAAAGACAGAGGGAGAGCAGCTGCTCCAGGGAGCTATTTAATGCATCTCAGATTAGGCTTCTGTTCCATACAAGACAGCGAAAGCCTTTTTTTTTTAAGTCTGTGAACTTGAAATGATATAGCTTGTGTTAGGTGATAGGAACACCTGTGTGTTTTGGCATCACACTGCAATGCAACAGTTGGGAATAGGAGAAAAAAAATCATATGTTAATTCATTGTAAGTAGAAGTTTCTCTGCAACTGATAAGGACCTCATAAATTTAACAGCTTTAGAAGAGACTCACCCATCTATTCATCCTATTAATACAAGTCTAAAGATGTATGAAATATTTAATAATTCTTCCATAATTGTCAGTGCAGTTACAAGAAAGATGAATATAAATAACATACTGCCATTGTGTTAAAAAAGCCAAACAAACAGTAAATCTAAGCTTTCATTTTTATTATGGAATTTTATGTCATCTTAACATTTTTTAAACCATAAACTCAAAGCAATTTGCACATATTCCAAAAGCCATAAAAAACCAATTTTACAATAAAGTTCACTTTTTCACTTCTTGCTAATTCAAGTGAAGCATAAAGTATTCTTAACTCCATTTTATATTCCCTTTCTGTAGTAATGATTCTGCATCATGAAATACAGATAAAGCAGAAGGGACAGGGATTGTGCGTGTGTCTATGTTTGAAGGTAATGCTGTCTCAGAAAGATCGTGTTGACAGTAGAAACTTTACTATATTTTCCATTAGATTCTGATTTGTTTATTCATTCTGAAACATTATTATTATTTAATCAAATAAGGCATCTGGATCCAAACCTAAACTTCCAACTGTTTATAAATAAAGAGGAGAGCATCTCAATTTCATGTTCTGTAACAGGATTAAGGTTTCTTTGTCACTGAATTTTTTTTCTTTTATCACTGAAGTTTTTGTTACTTTTGTTTTTACATAAGGTATTTGTAGCTTGACATCTGGAATTAGAATGCTGATCTGGCCAAGGAGGTTACTTCCAGGTTTATGTTATTTTCACAGAGCATTGTTGTACATATTTTTTACTCTAAGAAGTTTGCTTTGTAATCTTGGCAGAGTGGCTTATGCAGCAGTCTTGTGCAGTTGTGTTGCAGTCATTTGAGGAGACTAATTAGTTTTCATCATTTCAATTTGTGAGCAGCTAAGCTGGTTCTTAGTTGGTTTTGGAGGTACCCACAGTTTTGGGACCAGAAAAAGGTCCTAATCCCTCAATTTGCTGACAAGACAGGTGTTTGGAAACCCGAACTGAGAAATCTTTTGTAATTGCTAAAAGAAGACTTCACAGAAAACACTGAATCTCTCAAAAATCACTTGCTTACAGAAATATGAGAGAATGATAGGAAGAAATCACAGCTTCCCTGCTTCTGAAAAGTGAGTGTTTAAGGAATGAGAGATAAGGAGATACACGGTACCCATTTGTCAGTCTCAGCCTTTCTAGAAACTTTTTATTTTGGTCTTGCTGAGAAGAGGCTGCCAAGGATAACAGGTTTAATAATTATCCCATTGTGAAGTTATTTATTGTAATCTTCATTCCTGTAATAGTAAAACATGCTTGGCAGGGTTAGAACATGAGAAACTCACTCCAAAGTCAATTAGTATGTTTTATTAGTATAGAATAAACTTCAAAGATAATGGGAGTTATCTGTCAGTGTTAAGAGCCTGATTTTAATCTGTGCTGAACATTTGCATGTACAATGGAAATTAGTGGGGTTTAGGCATACTTAATGTCTTTGCAAAAGATATAAGCAGAGAGGGGGGTTGCAGCTCACCACGTGTTCCCTGCATGCCTGGGCACAGCTCAGAGGCAGGACACCTAACCTTGAGAGCACATGGGAGTGGCTCGTGCCTTCCCTTTTTCTTTCTACTCTGATGCAAAAGCATTTGGCCTGGCCTGATGCTGTGTCAGTCCAGGGTCATCACAGTAAATGGATTTTGTATTGTGCTTTCACCTTTCTCCTTCACTCCTTGTAGATTCAGCAGTCGGATTTAATACGTACTTTAAAAATACGATAGTTTAAATTGTAGATTGATATGCAAATAGCACTGTTATTGTGACCTTTTCTTTTTTCTTTTTTCCTAGTGTAAAACTCTCTCTGGGGTTTGTGATCACATTATCTCGCTCTCTTCTGATCCGCTGGTTTCCCAGTCTGCCCACCTCGAAGTGATCCAGCTTACAAACATCAAGCCAAGTGAAGGGCTGGTAAGAAGTACGCAGTTAATCAAACCCATCATACAGGATGAGAGAGTGACTTTTTGTTTTTTTTTTAAAGTTCTATATATGGAAAGGAATAGGACATTTTCCATTTAAAAGTCTGAAAACAGTTTAATCTCTCATGCTAGTTTGGTTTCTTATGCATCTGGGTCAACAGGGAAGTGTTTTGTACTACTGACCATTGTATGCAAAGAGTTTACAGAAGTGGGAGAAATGAGCGAGAAGTTCTTGTCATGTATACCAGCGTCTGAAAAATGGTTCAGATTGTTCTAGGATCTTGAAATCTGAAGGGACTTAAATTACTAAGATCAATTCAACCAAGAAGCGTGGGCTTATGCACAAAACCTGTCAAATTCTGGAATATGCTTCATATTATCTCTGGGATATAAAGTTGTTTTATAAGTTATTCAAGGGCTCTACAGCACTGATGACAAGTAGCTTATTGAATTTTATTGCTAAACTCTTACTCAGGTGCTTGTAAAGGCTCAATGCAGCCATCCTTCCGTGTTTGTTGCTCAAGAGTTGACCATTGATCTTCTGTTAAGTAAATACCCAGTACCCACTGCATGGAAAAAAACAGCACTGATAACAGTTAAAAGCTCTATGAGTTTACATCACTAATATCTCTTGCCACAGTCCTTGGAGATAGTAGAAGGTGATCAGAATACAGTTAACTATTTTTTCCCCTAATGAAATAGCTTTTGCAAATTCTGCCCTGAAGATTATTCTCATTCCATTTTCTAGAATAAGGACTGCTGCTGTGCTCTTTGCAGCAGATTTTCAGAGTTATTTGGATGGTGTAGTTTGGAAGAGTGTTTTTGTTTGTGAGTTGATTCTTGCTGAGTTTTGGGTTTCAGTTTCATTTACTTTCTTTGAAAAATTTGTTATGCCAAGGTATTTAGAGCAATTTTACAGTAAATTAATGCTCTGTTGTTTTGGAAACTAAAGTATTACACAATTAAAGTATGATAATAAAATCCAAACACTTAGATGAGTAAATATTACACCATCCATTGTTTTAGACTACTATTTGTTTTCTCTTCCTCTACTGGCTCTCTTTTTTTATCTCTGAATCCATTTTGAACTAGTCTTCCAGGATTTCAGCTTTTCTTGGATTCTGTCCTCCCTCTCCTTCTCCTGCAATTTTAACTCTTCCACCAGCTCACTGCAGTTAACCTTTTGAAATACAACGTTCTACCGTAGTGAAGAAGTCTTCCCTCTTCTCTTGATCATCTTTTTTGGATTTCTGTCCTTTTTTATCTGAACTTTCATTTCTTCTCTTTTTCTGTTTTGTGACTGTTTGGGTTTTTTTTTCTTCATTTAAGTCTTTCTGTAGGATGGTGTTAATCCCCAGTGACTGAAAAATGTTAAGTGGTATTTTTGTGAATAAGAATGTGTTTCATGGGTCTTCGTGGGTCTGTTCCTGATGGGTAGCTGATGAGATAGAGAATCTCTTCCCTCTCTGTGCCTCTGTTTTACACCCTCTGTCTGTCTTGTCTGTTTAAACTGGAAGCTCTTGAGGCAGGACTTTTTCTTTTATTATGTGTTTGTGAACCAACTGAGCAGGGTCTTGATGCTAACTGAGACCTACCATGTCATAGTCATAAAAAAATGTATATGTCTTTTTTAAAAATGGGAGATACCAACTGTGCAGTTATACAAACCTTAGAATAATACAATGCTATTTAGATATAGTCATATCTTTTCCCTCTATCCTTGCCTGCATGCCACTATGTTGTTCTCTAGATTATGAGCTCTCCAGAGCAGACGTCAAGGATGATACATCTACATCGAAAGGGTGAATATTGTACCTTTCAGTTCATTACAGTGCCAATCTCACTAACAGATCATCTTTGTCAGGTTATTCTTGGTGCTTTATATGAGAGCTTTGCTTTTGGTGGGCTTTTTGTTTGGTTGATTGTTTTTTAAACTAATGTCTTTCAATTAAGATAGAGTGAATGCTTATCAGTACCGTCCCGTTGAGTGTTAAAAGTGTCAGTTTAAGAACTGATGGTGGAGCTTGGAGTTGTGAATATCCCCTACACATCATGAACACTTGGATGGATATGAAGCTTGTTGACTTCTGGACATTCTTCCAGGATTTCTGCAACAATGGAGGTGCAAAAATGGATTGTCAACTTCTAGATTTTTGACGGTTCTGTGCTGGTTCTACCGATCATTGAATAAAATCTTCTGTAAAAATGAGAAGGCTCCAAGCAGAATGAAAAGGACAAGGATGGCTGCTAACTGGAAAGAATTTTTGGTCATCTAGCATGAACAGAATATTTAATATGTCTTAAATTTAATATCTAAGAAGCTAAAGCAGTTCAGAGACAGAACATTTCTTTTGAAAGAAGAAGATAAGGAAATTAAAACTTTGGAAAACAATGCTATTTCCCCAAACTCATACGGTGAATGTATGCTGGAATTGAGAAAATTATTGGAGTTCTTAAAACAAATTGGAGCATGTCAGGATGTTTTAATCAGCACAAGTCGTTCCTTCATTATGATTGATCTATTTATGTGGAAATGTAAATATCAGTCAGAGATAAATGTAAATTGTCAGACAAATACCTTAATGCAGAAGGAACAGACAAATATGTTGCAGGGTTTACAATGTTTTGTAGATATTAAAACTAATTAATGCCTATCAGAAAAAACAGACTAAATAACCTGGCAAGTGGAAAATGTTGTTAGGGTGCGATCTGGGGAAACTTTTGAGTACTGGGTAAAGCAGTGTTATTGGTGGGTTTTTTTTACCTCTATCACTGGCTTGTTACCTAGATGTGATACGTGACTGGCTGCATACAAGTGCTCTCCAATGAGTGTTACTACAGAAAGAGATATGGCCTGCAGTAGCTGTGAAGTAAGAGTGGAAAGAGTGCTGTTAGGCTAGAAAATTCCTTTAAAAGCTCTAAAATGGATTAATGTGTTCAGCTTTGCAATCACCAGCATGTTGCCTTCTGTAATCACTTCTTTTTGGGTTTTGGGGTTTTTTTTTTTTTTTTTTGAGGATTTGGAAGTTGTTTCATCTGTATCACTAAGCAGAATTTAATTTTGTGAATTTTGTGGTTTTACATAAGTGATGTGAAAGAGACAAAACTGACTAGTTTAGATAGTATCTTTTACTAGGAAACAGACTAAAAGCATTACTGATTGACTGAAAACAGCATATTTAGGAAAGAAACAGAATACTGTATGCCTTTTGTTTTGCTTAACAGTCCCTTTCTATTTTTTCTTTATTTTTATCTTTTTATATTTCTGTTTATTTTTAATATAGAACAGAATATCAGGGAACCGTGGCAAGGGTTGATTTCAATTTTCAATTTTTTCCTGTTCGTATTGTCATTTTAATCCTCGTCAGTTTGGATATTGTATATGTTGTCAAGTTCCAGGTATTCACCTAGCTTACTAGGTTCAGAAAGGCAAAAGTGAATTCACCAGAACATGAGACATTCTGAATTCCTCTTTGCCTGCTGAAGGAGACACAAAACAAGCCCATTGTAAAAAATCACTCATAAAATACAAGTGGTAGGTAGAACAGGATGTGACAGATGAGTAATGGTTCACTGCTGACTCCCTGGTTGGAAAGTATTTTCCAGGAATACAGTTTACTACTGTTCCTAATACTTGTCCTGAGTTATCTGGTTTGAAATACTGGAGGAGGTGGGAGAAAATTGTGAATAGAATTCTGAGAACTCTTCAGGATTTAAGAGTAAGTTTGGGGGATGCCATTAAAATGGTGTTGTGGTGAAAGAGTAAAAATTCAGTTCTGTGTATGATAAAATGAAATTAGCGTCTTCTTTTAATTTCTGTCCAGCATTGCATAAAATATGTTAAAAATATCAGTTTCTATTTTCATTTTTTAAAAAAAAAAAAAAAGAAAGAAAAAAAAAGAGTACCAGATCTCTTTCCTAGCCCCTAGCTGAATAATATTTCACACTAAGATAAAATACAATGATTGTTTTGAAGCTGGACTTCTACTCATAACTGATTGAGACAATCTCTGATATAATTAAGCATGCGTTGCCCAATCTTTAATCTAGACATACCTTTGTTCTTGATTACTAGGGTGTTTACCTTATGTTTATTTTAGCTATATTAACTGAATTACCTTTCTTTTTATTTGACCTGATTCTTGTAAATTCATAGGGACTATGGCATTATCTTTGGATACCTAAGATGTGTATCTGCCAATTCTTTTCAGTTCTAATGAACAACACACGCACTGATCTCCCTGTATTCTTGGTCGTTAAAAGTACTGTTGATACTGTGCAGCCACAATGATGCAGAGAGCGGAAAACTTGAAAATGTCCGTGGTATTCTTATTTCCATTCTAGGTCAAACATTGTAGGCCAGAAACAGTCTCTTTCCTATACCATTTCCTATATATTGGCCACTTAAAACAAGGCATGGAGGAATGTGGGTGAAAGGCTCACTCATCTTTCTGTTGCATATTGTTACTTCTCTCCATTTAAAAACTACTTTGTAAACAGAATTGTGTTGATTTTTGAAAAATTAAAGTGCCTTGAACTAGCATAACATTTATTAGTTTTGAACATGTGGAATAAATATAATCTGGGGTTTTTTGTTGCAGCTTCCCTTTTCACTTTCCTAATATGTGCAAAATCTTGATGTTAGCCTTCAAAGAAAATTCTGCAAAACTTATTTCTCCTCTTTTGCTTTTTCAAAGTTCTCTAAATTTGTAGAAAATACTAGATTGGATGTTAACTATACTCTGCCATGATACCATACTTAAATGACCTTACTGTCCTTCAGAATAATGCTTTGCACAAAACTGAACACTGTTTAGCCATTATGTGTGAGACTTCATCCTTGTCTTTCACCCTGATATTTTAAGTTGAAAGCAGTAACTCGCTGTCAATAAAAACAAAGACATGATCTTCTTCAGAAATTGCTCCGTGTAGGAACTTGACTCATAGTTCTGTCACCATGAAGTCACCATGATTTCAACTCCTGGCATGTTACAGAGTATATGGTCAAGTCACTTGGATCTGGATCCTCAGGGGGATTTAGGCCCTGATTTTTGATGGTTTGAGGGTAGGTATGAGTACCAAATAACAAATGCCAACAAATCTCAGCCTCTTGTGTGGCTCATTACCCTTTTGGTAAAATGTGTGTATATTACTGTTTCCCTACCTCACAGGGGTGTTGTGAGGATAAATGTATAAGAAATTGCCATTCTATGTTTGAGATAACTGAGTTAAGCAGCAGTGTGCATGGAACTAATCAAAAAAAAAAAAAATACTGAAGGTGCATAGAGGAGCTGGAAGTTGAAGGATGATGTTGGAGGCTTCTATCTGTGTAGTAATGAGCAGATTCTCTTGTTTTGTTCTCTTCTAGCTGTGACAGCCCTACATGACAACAGGACTTGACTCCACTACTGCTATGTACTATGCAGAGGAAAACAAGAGTTTAGTTTTGAGGCCTCCTGTCCTGAGAAACTCATAAAGTCCCGTCCCCCCCCCTTTATTTTTCCCTGGAGATACCATCCAGTTTGTTAAGTGGAGATGTTTGTTTCCACTACTCAAATGTTTGTGAGTTCTGGTGTCAGATTAGTTTAACCTGATATATCTTCTTTGCCCCTTTGTCATACTTAATCACCAATGAGTGCACCCTGTTCCTCTGCTAGGAGTGGACTTCTTTGTGGCACTCCGATTTAAAGATAGAAAAAATAGGTTATGGAGAGAATGTTTACTCAAGCATTCAGTCTTTTTGTGAGCCAGTGAGAGAAAAGGAGGTTCCTCAGGAGCTGTTGCATTCTCAGCATATGTCAGTTTTCTCTTCTTTTTCCTTCTGTCCTTGTCTTAGTGGACGCTCTTAAAATGTTTAAATAATGACTTGATGAACAAACAGATTTGAGCACTGTCTTGCAGGAGCTTCTATCTGTTCACAATCTATCCCTTTTTTCCTTAGTTTTTTGAAATAAGTTGAACAGGTAGTGAAGTTGACATTTAGGTTTTCATCAGTGCGTTTTATAGCTGAACTGTTTACTGAGATGAATGAGAAAGTTTTAAAGCCATTTGCAGACATGCTTCCAATCATTGGTTATTGGTATGAAGGTCATATTTGCAGGAGCTCTACCAGAGCCCCTAGATCTTTTAAAGACTTCCGTAGCTTCCAAGGCAAAATGAAAGTATGGATCATTGTAAGGCAATTTGTAATTCTGTTTCTTTTGTAATCAGATGTCATTAGATTTGTAGTTCAAAGACTATATTAAAAAAACTGGAGAGTACTTCTGGAGATGACTGTGGTAAAAGTTTTAGTTTTCTGTCATTAATTAGGGCCAGAATCTTTTGCACTGTTCTCAAAGTGTATCAGAAAGTACTTTGCTATCCAAAGACAAATTCCTCATGGCGTATATTGAAACTCCACAAATCTTGAAAAAAGAAAAAAAAAATTAAACTGGCTTTTCTTTTAGAGATATGCAAGTTATGTTTGGATGGTGATGGTTTGTGAAACACTTAAAAATTCTTTCCCATGATGTCTTTTTCTTAGGGTATGTACATTAAATCAACATATGATGGTCTCCATGTAATTACTGGAACAACAGAAAATGTAAGTATTGTTAATACTGTATGTTCAGGCCTGGAAACCTTTTTGACCTTACTTGTGGTTTATGCTTTCCCTTTGCTATAGACTACATTTTGCTTGCAAAAGTGTGCTAGTTGGCTGTGGAGGACCAATGGCATGTTGGAGATCAGAACTGCTTGTGCTTGTTTACCTCAGAATTGAAAGAGCTGTTCTCACTAGAGGACCAGGAGAATCTGTTTTGATCTGTTCCTGCAAGACATCTGAAATGTTGTATTTGATCAAGATAGGAAATAGCTGTCTTGGAGTTACCTTGCTCTGTGAACAGAAGATAAATGTCTCTGTTATGTATAGGCTGGTATGCAGGAGTTTACTACAGTAACAGACAATCAGCTTTTATATTTTCGATCTATCAAGTTTTATTTTGTAATAAGTAAATGCATGGAAAATAGGATATCCTTTCATGTTGACAAAAAACCATACATTTCTGCATGAACTTCTGATTAATGCCTATAGAAAGGAACACTTACTACCAGTGTACTAATTCTCAGTGAAGGTATCAAACACCAAGCAAAACACAATAGACGACTTTTCAAATGGCTTTGAAATACATTTTTACACAGTATTTAGAGAACTGTCTGTCTGTTAGGAAGGCTTCTACCTATAATCTTCAATGAACACGGAACAAGCACTAAACAATACTGAACTGTTCCATGATGTTTTACACAATTCCTCTCGAGGATTTTGATGGCGTTATCTTAAAATGACCATCTCAGAAATGTTTCTTTTATCTTGCTACTGTGTCGTACTGTGGAAAGTGCAAACTACCTACATGGTATTTACAGCTGCTGCATTTGATTTGCAGTGAGATTCTGTTAACATCTCAGTAAAATATCCCTTCATAGGAACTGAAATCTGATAGCCTTTTTTGCTTTCTGTTTCCTTCTGCTGAATGTGGAATATCAGTGTGTTATACCAGATAGATAATACCTGTTGTAGAACTTGGGTGAGTGCCACCTGTCTCAGAGTAAGTAAAATGTAAGAAATTTCAACCTTGAAATTAAGATTCTAGGGAGTTAGACTG
The DNA here is from genome assembly GCF_028858725.1 of Colius striatus. Lineage (NCBI taxonomy): Eukaryota > Metazoa > Chordata > Aves > Coliiformes > Coliidae > Colius > Colius striatus. The sequence continues at coordinate 80,683,595 of NC_084759.1, forward strand.
ATAGCTACAGATATCATCAGTGAAATTAGCAAAACTAATAAAAAATAATGGAACTGTAGTTGAGCTTAATCTATAAAATATATGAAGGAAAGATGATGGTTTTTAGTTTAATTTCTCTCAGATTAAAAAAGGAACCATTTCTATCCACAATTTACTAATATTGGATTTAATTTCCCAGGGGCAAAGATAAAAATAAAATCTTAATGCATTGCCTCAAAACTCTTATCTTTTTTGATTCATGAATATAAAGCCATGTGAAGAAGCTTCAGTCGTGATGACTTTTGTGCTGTCATTACTGACACTTTCATTCACTACAACAAGTGCTCTCAGCAGACCAAGGAAAAAACTCTTGTTTGTTAAAGCATTTGTGAAAGAGTAAAACTTTTGAGAAAATAAGTTGTCTCAAGCTTTTAAACACATAGTTGCTAACTGTAAACAGTAAGAATCCAAATTCTCTTTCCTTGAACAGAATTTTGTGGTCTTTTTCTTTCCAGTTCTGCTCCTCCAAGTGAGACCTTGACAGACTTTTTGTCTGACACTTTACTGAAAGATCACAGAGGAGCACTTGTCTTTTTAACAAAGTAACATGGCAGTGCTAGCCACATTAATGTACCAGAGTAGTTTTTGTAGCCACAGTTCTTCTTTTTCTATTTGACATTCCAAGTGTTTGATGTCCAGCTACAAAACCCCCTTAGAGTTTGAATTTTGCTGTTCATCATTTGGAGTCATATCTCCCAGTACATCAGCCCTGCAGTTCAAAGCATCTGATCTCTGAAACTTGAACTGTGAAAGAGCAAGGTTCTTCACAGGTCACTGTCCTGTAAGAGCTTCTCTTTGATGGTCCTGTAGCATTAGAGGAAGTTGAACTTTGTTACTCGTGTCTTCTTTCTTTTGTTTGGAAGTAACAAACCTGAAGGGTGTGTTGGTCCAGCAAGAGATTACAGCTTTCTTGTTGAGTAGCCTGTTTAGACTATGTTGGAGAGACTCCTAATTTCCAGAACAAATACATCCTTGCAATAAGGCCATTTTGTAATTTGGTTTTCCAATAGGTAAGAATATTTTCTAAAGTAGTAACATGCAGTGAATCATCATCAAGAGTGTAACTTTGAAGGGAGTGCTCCTGGTGCCCCACTTCACTATGCACTGGTTAAACATGTAGGGTGCCACTAGATCTCAGGGAAGAGAGGCCATTCAAAAGAAATAACACCAAAACTTCCATTCTGGACATGCAGCAAATGTGCTCCAGGGGATCTAAACTGGTCTTTCAGACAGTGTGGGTATACTGAGTGAATGGGACAAAGACAGCGTTTAGCCTAAAGGATAAAAATCTATTTTGAAGAATAAATCCTAAGCAGATTCTGAATAGCTTATACGATATTGCTGTGTGAACCTCAGCTACAGGTACTTCCATCTGTTGTTCAACTCCCTGTTGAACTGAATTGCCAGCTAATGAAGATAAAGGAGTGATGTGACACCCTTTGTTCCTCCTAGTAGGACTTCATGAATGGATTTTTTGCTTAATGATCAGCATATGCTTCATAAGTTCTTCCCTGTTTTCTTTAAAGAGTGATGATAAAAGATATTATTTCTTTACAGCAAGGTAAAGATTTCTTGGGTGTGGGAGGGAAGTGAGAAGGAACAAAAGTTGCAACTTCTTTATAAGACCACAGCCTTAAGACTCCTTTGTAAATTATTTTTACCTCATCCTGCATTGTGCTCAAGGCATAATTGCAATACGAGGGTTTTTTTTAGAGTTTCAAGATTCTCAGACCATATTTTGCTGGCTTGGCAAATTGCTAGACAAAATACCCATTCTGTCAAGATTTAAGCTGCAAGTGCTGAAGTCAGTACAAGAGGAAGTTTGTACTGTAATAAAGTTCTGTAGAGTTCAAGGGTAATGACACAAGATTCACTTGCATTTACATTTTTAAAGTCTTAGTTGTAACTACATCTGAGCTAAAATAGCAGTATTACATAGGAGGATTATAAAGATTGTTAAAGGTATGAATGAGTAAGTGTCAGTACTGAAATGGCAGGCAGAATACAGTTCATTAGAACATAACCACCAGTGTTAAAATTTTTCCACAAGTCACTCAGACAACACTTTTAATACTGAAATATTGCCAAAAAGTCAAGGCTGTTGTTCTTAATGTAAGTAATATTACAGTTTTACTGTCCCAGCTTAATTTAGGATTTTTTGAGCAATGTCTCCTAGTTATGCATGAACAACCCTTCTTTCAGCTTCATCTTTCTCTTGGATAGCTTCCATTTAAACAGTGTCCTTAACTTAGGCCATGAATTACGTGCAATTGTACTAGAAAACTGTGATGTAGCCATGGGACATATATTTTGAATGGGGATGTTTATTAGATTATTACAAACAGGCCACATATTAAACCTGAAGCATATTCTCTAGACGACCTGTTATCTCACATAAAAATGAATTTAATTGATTTTTTTTCTGTAAAATTCATAGCAGCTTTTTACAAACCTGCTCCTGAGCATCTTGTGTGTTTTTTTCAAACTGTCAGTCTCACCTTGAACTTTTAAGTTGACTAAGTGCCTTCATAGACTGGCAGCCACATTATTGATTGAAAAAAATCAAAGCGTTGTCACTAAATGAAAAGCTGAAGCTACTTAGTAGTTTCCTCGAAACATGAGGTATTTCCCTCAGAAAACTGTTGTTCTATTTTAAATATAGAAGAAGGGAAAGTTTTTTAGGGAATGGTGCTTTATGAGGGAGGATTGGAGTTATTTGTTGTGGGTTTTTTTAGTTTCAATTTTGTTGTTGTTGTTGAGGTGATTTTTTAAGGCAAAACCACAGATCCAAACTATTTTCTGAAAGTGTGACCTTCATAGGATTTTGATGCTAGTTGTATTTCTTTTGACCCAGAAAATAAATTACCATTTAACTTACATGGTCTTCCTAGCTGATACTTAACCTAATCCTCTCTCCTTGTGGACTCTGAAAAACAGTAATTTACTGAAGTTCTCTGCAACATATTGTAACACTGTAGAACAAAAAGGCAATGCTGTGAAATTTATGAGAAATTGACAAATGGTCTTGATAGGTCCAAAATTCAGCCAAAGATTGGCTTTCAAAGCTTAAGAGATGTCAGGCAGATTAAAGCACTCTTTGACAGAATGAAATAAAAAATAAACCCTTTAAATTTGTTGCCTTTAAATTAAAACACCCAATCATACTTTCCTTAACATTTGATTGTATTATGTACAATAGCAGAGATTACTTTTTTCCAACAATTTAGTTTTTCATTAAATATTTCTTTATTTCACAACAGAATGTCATTATCACTCTAGCCTCATTTGTGTAGTTTAGCAATCATACTGCTGAAAGAGAGATGATGACCAGTAAGAACTGTATTCTTTATCATCTCTTTTATTTTAAATTCAGTCACCTGCAGATCGGTGCAAGAAAATCCATGCTGGGGATGAAGTGATTCAAGTTAACCACCAAACTGTGGTATGTATAACTATGTTCTGTGTCAATTGGAGATAGAGGTGTCATGGCACATCAGCATGTGTAGAGAAGAAATGTTTAGAAAAATGTATTTTTATAAATCATTATTTATTATAGCATCTACGTTTCCTTTCTGCTTCTGAAACCACATAGTCTTTAAGTTCTTAACTTAAGTCCTGATTGTCTTGAGTATCACTGGAGATATCATGTTAGGCTAAATAATTGTGGCTTGGGAGATGTGTTAGGTGTTTTCTGCTTACTCATGCTCTACTAACAGTTGGGTTCAGTCTGATAGAAGGTTTGGATTGAAAAGGTTCAGGGAACTGGGAATGTGCGCTTGTGCGTTTAAGATCAAGATTACATTGTGAAAGCTGGAAAACTTACCACTTTCCAAACCTACTGGAATATGTAGAACGTAGTTTACAAGAACAAGAGCATGTAAAATTGTCAAAATGTGCCTAGGGTGTATTGCTTTATTAAAAGACACATTTTTAAACTTGGAAGGTTAAGATTAAAAAAATCTTTTGGATGTGATAGGCAAGAAAATTAAAACCATGCAAATTATTCTGTCTGTGAAAATATAAATGAAAGTGTCTGGTGATTTTATTTAGCCTTGGTGAACTGTTAAAATAAAATTACCCTTTCTAAGGTAAGGCTTGGTATCAGAAAAGAGCAGACACTATGGAAAGCAAATATTATTTTTCCAAAGCATAAGGTTTCTTAAGGGTAATAAAAGTCAACATATAGTATTAATTACATGTGTCTTTGCAAGCAGTTTAACTGATAAAATGATATCCCAGATTGCAATTATTAATATGGCAATCATTTGTTAAAAGTATGTTTTGTCATTTCCCATGGGATTCCACTTCTAGCTTTAGGGGATTGTACATCATGTCAGCACCTCTGCACAAATTAGTGTAATAGTTCAGAATACCCTCCAGCAAAGTTTGACATTAAATATAGTGTACATATGTGAAATTTAACTGATGAGAAGGTATCCTTTGAGATATGCAATGTAATCTAAGCAGATCAGGGTGAATTTAAATACTTTTTTTGACCATAGAGATTCTTCATAAGTATTGTATCCCATGTTTGCTGACATGTACAATCAATGACTGATTAATTTTTCTACACAAAGAGAGCTTATGACATCAATTTAATATAAAAAACAGTTTAACACATTATTATTTTGGCTCTCAAAATGTAAACCTATCTGGAGAAGCACATCAACAAGCATTCAGTGCTCATGCTAGCTAGTTTTTTTGCCAACAAATTCTGATGGTGATATATAGCAAAGTTACTTTGTCAATTTGAAAATTTCCAGTCAACCAGGTATTTGTTATAGTTGTCTTGGCACATCTATACTGCATTTATTTGATGAAAAGATCAGTTTCTTACTCCTGAAACTAATAATAAAGACATTTTGACAAGACTTAAGATGAACTTTGTTAACTAGTTGTGTGAAATTTTGAAAATGGCATTTGACTGTTTTGACTTTTTGCATCAGCGAGGCTAGGTATTTTGAGACTTACAGAAGAAGAGTTAAGTGAAGTCCTAGGAAAAAGGACCTTAGACAGCTAAGACAAACAAATTTTTTGGCAGTAACATTTGCTTTGGAGGATGTGTATACTAATAGATTAAATCGCACACATTCATATGCTCTTGCTATCAACAATATAATTAAAATCATTAGCATCATTCATATTGTATAAAAGTAGTTTCTTTGTATTTAAATTATGCTTGTCCACAGAGTCAGCTAGCATTCTCTTAGAAATATGAAAGCACCTCCTATGTTACCTGTACAAAGGTGCACTTCTTTCACTTTACGATTTATAAAGGCCAAATATTCAATCTTTTCTATAGATATTGCAGTATTTTTAAAAATATTTTTATTTATTTTAGCAAGAGTATTAGTCAGTCCTTTTGTACTCTGGCCCAGTCACAAGGAATTTACTGTCCAAGAATCTCTTTTTCCAGGAAGAAGAGGTATTATTCCTTACAGTGTTTGTTACTTTGGAGTTAAATAGTTCTGAAGATAGTACATGTTCTGTTTTCTGTTTATCGAGTTTTTTCACACTTCGTATACTGCTCACCAGTTGAAAACACGGGATCTGTTTTTCAGCTTCTTGTAACTTCTCATACATTATCACTTGTATTGTCTAGAAATAAATATGACTAAATTTTTTTAAGATCTAACTCTAAAGCTGTAGGGAGTCATTGTTCACATGTAACTGCTATTTAGATAATGTCTTGTATGTGGAGAATCAAAATCCAAAAGAAATTAACTTTGATTTAAAATTTGGTTGAGAGTTAAAACTTTTTTTCTGTATTTTCTTCAGTTATTTCACTGTATTCTGTTTGTCAAGATGACAAACCTGGCTTTCAATGCCTTATATTTCAATTAATAAATATAAATATGAGGAAGGGAAGTTCCACACAATTATTTTTAAAATCCAACTTATTAGCTAACACTTTTTTACAAGAATCACATTTTAATAATTGTGAAAAGACTGTTCTTCAAAAAAACCCCTTGGCTTTCAAATAAGCAGATGACAAAGTAGAATAGTTAAGTAACTTATATTTTTTTTTATTACACACATCCTAATACATGGTGTTAAATAGTTTTAAATTTACTATTGACATCCTGTGTTTACTTGTAGTAGTGCTTAATCTTCATAGTATTTCATTTGGCAGTGAAATAAAAGGATTTCAAGTGATTACCCCGATCTTTTGCTATGTTGATACAAAACATGCATAACAGGATGTATTCCACTTGTTGCTGGCAGGATGTCAGGAACATAAATATATTCTGAATTCTTATAAATATAAAACCAGTAAGATTAAGCCTGAAGTCATTGAAATCTTAATGTTTAGAAAATTGTCTTTTAAATTGTGGTTTATTAAAGTTTGCTAGCTATATGGATCTTCTGTGTCAATTTTTCCTTACAGAATAGATTTTTTTTTATATAGCTTTGAAACTGAAAAGCATTGCTTCTCCATTAAAATGAAAAAGATTTAGGCACTATCTTCTCTTAAACTTCCCTGTAAATTCTATCCTTAGTCAGTAAAAGTCTGTCTGTCTAAAATATTTCCGAAGTAAACCAAAGAAAAGTCATTTAGGCGATTCAGTGTTTGCATTGTGTTGCAGAACTCGTGTTTCTGCCCATATATAATTCAAGAATGTATTTTGCCTCAAGATAGTCCTCCTTTTAACCAACTGAAAGTGCAGGAAACAATATTATTGCTTACATGAATTATTACTGTTAACAGTACTCTTTCTGTTTGCATCAGTAGGACAGCAGTAGAGAAGATACTCCAAGCAGAAAACGGGGATATATAGACTCTGAATGATGTAGGATTTTGAATAACAGGCCTTTCTTGTGTAACCTCCAGTGCATAGTTTCTTTATTTTTGGCACATTGCATATACTTCTATATAATAGAAATATGATAGATGAATATAGTCAGTTACCAATCTGTTTAATGTAGAAACTGGTATGTTTAATGCCTTTCACACTTAAAAGTTACTGTTGGAATTGGATTTTTTTGTTTGTGTAGGATGTAGATAAAACCTAGTTTTTGTTTGGCATGTTCCATACTGTGGAAACTACTATGGGCTTTTGTAGGCCAAGCCAAGTCCACATAAATGAGTTGCTGGAGTTCTTTTTGTATTTAGAGTACAAAAAATTTGAGGAGCTTTTTCTAAAATTCCTTTGAAACAAGACCACATCTTGTTCTTGTATGAGAATAAATACTTAAGGATATGGTACCTTTCTAGATCCTTACCCTAATTTAATCTTTTCTTAGAAGAAGTAAGGAACGAGTTTTTAAGATTCACAGTACAATTAGTGAGAAGAGTTCAACTTCCACAGAACCTCCTAGGGTTTTTGGGAATCTAGCAAATTCCAGCTGGTAGGAAATATTGAACTTGAAGTGTGTGTGAATTTCTGGAATGTATGCATCCAAAATGGAGTTTGCAGTAGATGTCTTCTTATTTTTGGCACTTTAGTGATTGTCCCCCTTGTACTTAGTAATGGTAAGGCCACACCTGTGTTCAATTTTTGTCCCCTCACTGTAAGAACATTGAGGTGCTGAAGCATGTCCAGAGATGGGCAACGAAGCTAGTGAAGGGTCTAAAGAACAAGTCTGGTGAGGAGTGGCTGAGGCAACTGGGGATGTTTAGTCTGGAGAAGAGGAGGCTGGGGGGAGAAATGATCACCCTCTACAGCTACCTGAAAGGAGGTTGTAGGAACACGGGATTGGTCTCTTTTCACAGGTAATGAATGATAGGACAAGAGGAAATGGCCTCAAGTTGCACCAGGGGAGATTTAGATTGGTGATCAAGAAGAACTTTTTCAATGAGAGGTTTGTTAAGCACTGGCACAGGCTGCCCAGGGAGGTGGTGGAGTTACCATCCATGGAGGTATTTCAAAGATATGTAGATGAGATGCTGAGGGACATGGTTTAGTGATGGATTTGGCAGTGTGAGATTAGTGGTTGGCCTTAATGATTTTAAAGGTCTTTTCCAACTGAAATGATTCTATAATTCTCTTTTGGAAAAACAAAGCAAAATATCCATAAGTATAAAAATGATCTGTTTCAGATCCAAAATAGGATATTTTGAACACAGATATTTCATTTAAGGCATTATTAATTTGACTTTGAAGGAAATGGTATTTCTAAAGAAACTCAGTGGGAATGAGGGTTGGAAGAGTTTAAATTAATTAAATGTTTGGCACCTCATACAAAGACTTCTGAGAGCACTATCTTTCATTTAAAAAAATAGTTTTATTCTCTTATGATGCTTCATTACACAACAAAACAGTGCAGCAAGATGATAAAAGTTCAAAAGAAATATGCCTCATGCTCAGATTCTGTTGCTGTCATGCATGTGCTTTTATGGAAAGGGAGATGAGTAATAGCTCCCAAATCATGATTATAGTCCTTTTCAAATCCTTGGGCTTCCTGTGTTTATAATGGTTTGGTAAATGTTAACACAGATATATTATTTTAAAGGTAGGTGGGATTTACATCTAAAAGCTTTTCAGATCTACTCAGAAATGTTAATAGCAGTCTTGATGGAAGTAACCCTAGTTCTCTGAAGGACTCTGTCCTGAACTCGGTAGTTTGTCAGGATATGAGGACCGTACTTTGATTTTTACATATGTAGTCTGTCCTCTGTTTCAAAATATCAGTTTAATTCTTTATTCTTTCTTTACAGTCTCCATAAGTGTTGTGTAATACTGGTAAAGGAACTAAATTGCCATGGTTCAAAATGAAGAAACTTTTTGTGAATTTCCAATTCTCTTTAGCATAGAATTTGTGTTGAGATTGTATGGTGTTATTTCTTATCTCTTTTCTACATAGATGTGCAAATACACACAGAAATATTTTATATCCTTTATAGCAGGGAAGCAAGATATTGCAGGAATCAAATGTGTGAGGGAAGATGATATTTTGTTTCCCCGTGGTGAGTGCAAATGTTTTTACATGAGTATAAATGAAAAAGAGAAACAATTTGACAAATTTGACAAATGCAGATGAATTATGTTGTACTTTCCAAGAAATAATTCTCCAGGGAGAAAGGATTCTCAAGTACTCTGAAGAAGAGGTAGGAGTTAGTTTTTTAAGAAGTTAGGAAACTGTATGTGTGTGTATGTAGATAGATTTAATTGTAGTTTTCCGCAGCTTTTTTTTCAAAAAATAGTAAATACTTGGGAGAAAAAAATAAAGGGAGGTCATTGGTAACAACTCCATGGGTAAGGTATCTCTGCTTTGAGAGCTGCCTCATTCGGATTTGGAGTTTGAATGGCAAGGGCTCTTCTGATATTTCTGCAGCACAAATGCTGAATACTCTTCTCCATGGAATTTGTTTTTCATTGATTCCTGGGCCTTGGCATACTGTATCAATGTGTGCATCTACTTGCACACTGCCACAACAAATCAGCTAACAAAGAAGTCTTTGTCACATCTGTGATAGAGCTGCATAAGCTTGGCCAGCACACGATGCTTTGTGTTTCTGCCAAACTTTAAATAATTTCACTTTGTTCATTCCACATGGAATGTTCATTCTTAACTACACACCTGTGTCACCAGCCAGCAGAACTGGTTTAGTTGCAGTGGAAAGCCATGCTGTGCTGCCTCTCAGCAGCTACCTGTATCCTAAATGATAACAGAGCTTAACTATGTGAGTGCATCTACCACTAATTAAAGTCAGCCCTTTTGGATTAGCTGAAAGCATTAAAACCTAATCTACTGTGCCACAAAATGAAAAAGAAATACTGACAGTGTCACTCATAAGTCACAAATGGTGGTAGGAACTGCTCCTTAACAGCCTCAGGCTTTGTGAGTGACAGGTTTGGTTCTAGGCACTGATACCCCATTTTCAGTGTGCCCTTCAATCTTTGCTCCAGAGCACCTGATCCTGACCTTATACTGCAGATATGGTGCACTGCAGCGCTCAAAGAATATGTAGTGGACATTTTAAGCCTCGTCTGTGGGACTGGTACACTATCAATGGAGCAGTTAAGTACTAACAAGTTCAGATTACTGTAGGAGTACTTTCAGGAAAAAAACTGGTGTAACAGGAGACTCTCATCCTCTCATCTAACTGGGACATGAGTTCAGTGACCATACACTGTATTTCTAGAAGTGTTCCCTGACAGCTGATTGTGGTCTTGGCCACCTAGTGTCATTTGCTGTAACCCACAGCTCACTCAGATTTATGGTTTTTTATTTTTATTTTTTTTCTGTCCTGACTGTAACCCAGAATGGACAGCTCTATTGTCACTGAGCCCTGATAGTTACTCACGTGATTAGATGAACATACATGAATAAGCATTCAGCAAGCTGTTGAGTTCTTCTATTATTTATCTTTGAGGGGGGAAAAAGTTATTTTGTAATTGGTGACATAGACTGCTCTGCATGGCACTGACAGCAGTTTGGGAATACACATGTGGGCTGACTTGGAAGGCACCAATGTCTCTTCTAGAAGCAGGGTAATTGTAGCAAGAATTCTGCAGCAATACCAGCTGACTTTTTCTGTGGACATCATTGGTAGGCCTTCATAGTTTCACCACTGATGACAGCAAAGTTCATAGCAAAATCAACTGTTTTTATACAAGCTATACTTAGGACCATACTCCCGACAGTGTATGTGCTAAAAACTGCTGCAGTATTCTGTGGAGTATTCTTGGGATCTAATTGTTAAATTCATCTTTCTGCATGGAACATACTGGAATATGATGCATTTAAATTTATTTTGTACAAGTTATTTATATTTTGCTTTTTTTTCCCCTATGTAGTAGTATTGCTATAGGAAAAAACATCCTCTAAGAAGTGCTGTAGATGGTATTAATATTTCCAACAGAAAGATTGAAAGACAATGTGCCACCAGACACTTTTTGTTTGTATTCCAGATAAAAATTATTTTCATAATCTCACAGTAGTTATTACTGACTACTAATCTTGGTACAATCTGTATTTGCAGACAATTTAAATTACAGTGTAAACAGTATGTTCTTGATAGTGAGAATACTGTAAGTTCTACAGCTGAAATGATACTTTCAAGATGTCTTAGTATTTGATGTGTGAAATACATGATTAGAGCATGTGTTTTATGCTCAGATATGGGATAAGCAGAGTTGAAATTTTTAATTTTTAACTATATTGATGTCTGTATAACAGAATATATTACTTTTTGTCTCTTAAGAGTGAGTTAAAAGGCTTGCTGATATTGTAAGTTCACTTATTTTTATTTGGAAAGGAAGGCAAGTGTTAATCTGATTTTTTTTAAGATTGCTGAAAACTGAAGTATACTGTAGAGAAAGAGATGAAAGGTAAGGAGAGATGTCTTCAGAATTGTGCAAATTAGTTGGCTGATACTACAGTTGTGTGCAGCCTGGACTGCAATAGGGTTAGGATTCAATAGTTTTGAATACCTTTGTGCAGATTTTCAGGTTCCAGCCTAATCTTGTCAAGTCATTATCTTATTCTGATGAAATTAGAAAGCATTTGTGAGGAAGCATGAGTTGATGATTTTTGCTTTAAAAGTAGATCAAAACAGTAAGTAAAGCAAGTTATGAAGGAAGAAAAAATAAAGCAGGGAAACCTATGCCGGATTTGAGTAGATGTACTCTCAAAAAAACCCTCAGTATTGGCCTAGAACAATGCAGTGGCTTGAACACTGTCCATTGTTGGGCTGATTATTTTAATAGCAGTAAAAAGAAACAAAAAATGAAAGAGCTCTTATGGCTAAATAATTACTGCTTTATTATGACAATTTATTTTAACTTCCTATCCCTGCCCTTCCTTTATGTGATCGCAGAATCACAGATGCTACATAAGTTTTCTGTTTACTTAAAGGCTTTTTAGTTAGAAGTGTTTTTTCAGTTTACTTGATTATTAGTGACCTTTAAGATTTTATTTTTTTAATTTCTTTGGACACACGTTAATTAATTTTCACTGTATTAATTCAGTCTCAAGAAACCTCTATTTCAGGGACAGCAGCACTAGTGACAAAAGTAACTGAAGATCCCAGGTATTTTATTTATACATTGAAAAAGAGATGCAGGTTAAAGACTGTTGGAAATACTGACTTACTGGAGTAGTTCTAAAACACTAAGTTGTGATAATGTAAATTTAATCTGAAATGAAACTATTTATATACATATATATGCATATATGTTTATATGTATTTATTGTTTTTTCCAGAACAACCATTTAATGAATTTAAATATGATAATGTGATGCATACATACACACACACACACCTCAAATTCCCATTGTGAGGTGAAGCACATAGCGACACAAATAAGTTACTGTAAGGCAAAGGTAGCTTTGCTGGGTTATTATTTCAGGGTCACTTCCAAGGAGCACATTCCTTATGCTGTGTAAAATATGGAGAACTTTACTATTTCCTTCCCCTGAGGAAGGATGAAGCCACCCACATCCAATACTGCAGCTTAATCCATGAGAAACTAGGGTGTGATTCTGTTTGCCTAAACCCTGCCTGAGCCCTCAGCTCATACCACCAACTCTCTGTGTCTGCTTAGACGTTTATCAACACTAAAATTTCTTTAGCACTCATCTACGGCCACCCTGGGATTCTGGAATTCCTCTTCCCTGGCAGTGGAGATCTGTCTATCACTGTGATCCCCACTGAAATTGAGGTAGGCACCTGTGCTCTCCATACGTTCCCTGGAAGTTCCTGAAAATGAGACCAAGTGAGGACTCTAATGATAGCACCTTTATTCATAGTAGTTTAATATCTGTGGCCTTGCAAAAGAAGGGCTAGGGCCTGCTCATCACAATGTAACTTTCCTGCAACATACATAGCATTTGATTTGCATTTTTATTATACAAAGAAGTGGTCAGTGGGAACTGGGACTAGAACCTTCGTTTCCCTGCTCCCAATACAGAGACCTGATGGTTTCTTGCCTGTTATATGACTGGGCTTCATACTCACGTATTCCCATCAGCACAGTGCTTTGCTTTCAGGAGGGCCTTTAACCTGAAGTTATGCATGTTTAGGTGCCTGAGACATCCCTCTAGGGTTTGAAGGACTTGAGTTTAGTCCCTCTGAAGCTAAATGATGCTGAGATGCATATTCCACAAGCAGATGAAAGGCTGTATGAAAAACTTTCAAATTTCCCATACCTGTCTCTTTGGATTATCTGTACTCCTGATTGAAGAGACAAATACCTTAAAGCCACTGCACTGGAGGCAGACAGTCCTTATCAAGGGAGAGAGAATGCTTCAAATTTCAGAGGTACACCAAATATGAGTATACAGAAATCAACCCCATTCTTTAGAACCATATTCTGAAATATGGAAATTAAACATTTTTTCCATTACGTCTGTAAAATAGGATATAACCAGAGTCTTTGCTGTCCACAACAAACATACTCATTTATTTGTTCTAGGTTGTTGCTAACAATGACTCAAAAGCAAAACAGTGAGGTAGCTCTGAACTGAAGGTTGATTGTATCAGTGAAAAGTGAAAGGCAAGCAGTTATTAAACAGTGTCCAAGCTTCAATACAGAATTGATTCTGTGTCCCTGAATAATTCAAGTTTCAGTTTTCCCCATGAATAAAATGGTGCTTGTCTCCATTACCAAAATGGTCCGTAGTTATGTTACTAACGTTTGTGAAGTTTGTTGAATTATGGTAGAACTGAGCTGCATAAATATCTAGAAGGAACGCAGTAATAAAATTGGTCAGAAGTTATGCTCTGGGTCAGGTACATTTTCTGAAGGAGGCTATGATTAGAGCAGCTAAATGAGAAGCAACAACTTCTATATTCAGCTCACAATTTGGGTCCTAACTTAGTTTATTCTTGGTAATGTCTCCTAATTGTGAGCTTTAGTTTACATAGCCAAAAAATGAATATAAAAATTATTTATTTCATACTTCGATGGTAGTAAACAAAAGATTTTAGTGAAACATGAGGATTTACTCTAGTAAAAGATGTGATTTCCTCAGTGTACTTTACGTACAAACTGTGTTATTGTGACTTTGGATGGTGATACAGTACAATGTTATCAGTGACATTTTAGGGATGCACAGAACTCACTAACATTGTTTTAAACCGCATTTATTTAAATAATATAGCCACGATACTCTTTAATTAGAAGTATAGCATATGCTATTATTAACCTCTCCTTTTTGAGAGAAAACTGTTATGTAAGTGGTGATGTTCATTATCACACTAGCTTAAGAAGCTGGATAAATCCCTGAAAGGCATCTGCTAGTCTCCTGACGTTGCTCCTCCTACTGCACACAGATACAGCTTTCATCTCTGTGGTAGGCAAGTTTTAAACACCCTCCTGTGGTTTCCCTATCCAATAATGCTTTCTGGAGGCAGAAGACCTGTGGCTTTCCATTATTTGTTGGCCTTTTCAGGCATCCGCAGCTGGGGGAAGGGAAGGAGATGCTTGCTACTAGCATATTTGTTTTATAAGGCTGCCAGCTGACCATCTCATTTCTGGCCGGTGTTCTTGAACTCAATCTGTTAATTTAACAGCATGATGCCAGATAGTTACTTGTTAGATCCTGACTTGATTAACAACATGCTAGGTTTGACAGACAGTGAAGTGCAATGTTGGGGTTTTTTTTTCTTATGTGCTAATTTTTATTTCTCAAATGCAAGATGAGTGATAAATGCAGAAGTTCTTAAAAACATCCCCATTTCTTCAGATGAATACACTTTCTTCCTAGAAATTCTAATTTTAGCTAAAAAAATGAGTAAAAGCTTGAAATAGTTGATAAGTCAAAGAGCTCTGGCTGGATGCCACTTACAGCATGCAACATTGAAAGACTAAGAATTTTTATTATCTCCCCAATCCAGTAACTTTTTTGAATTAGGCACTGGAGTGGATTTTGCATATATGCTTAGATAGAAAATTGCACATAGTTTTGCAGGTTATATTTAGCAGGAAGAAGCTACTTTTCCTTCAAAAGTGTAGAGATATTACTACTTTTCTCTTTTGCAGATCTGCAAGTCAGGAAAGAATTACTGTGACTGGGGAAAAAAGTACCCAAAGAGTTTTATTTTTGTGGAAGCAGAAACCTCTCATTAACTTTCGTGGGACTCTGGTGATCCTTTGAACAGGAATACCCTTGTAAAAATACAGACTCTGTTCTATTTGTCATTTGACTATAATCTTACCCTCTAGACAATGTAGTTTCAATGTGTATTAGATTTGCACACTGCTTTTAAATAATGCAGCTGTTCTGTGGTTTCTTTGGGATACATATGCTATATTTTTCAGAATGTAGGTTGTTTAGTACTGGATCTTGTAGCATCCTAAAAATACTTGGTTTAGGTCCATCCAATTGTATTTGAGCTGCTTGCACGTTAATATTTTACAGAGCTCCTCTATGGCTCATAACATACACAGTACCTACAGAAATCAGGAATGAGCACAGGAGTTTGGGAATGCTGTCATGGGTGCAGCTGTGTGGGGAAAAAAAAAAAAAAAAGAATGAATGGTAATGCTTACTTTCAGAAAAGGGGAAGATAACTACCAATTTTCCACGCTTGTCATAATGGGAGCAATAAATTCATCGGGGGGGAAAGAAAAGGTCATTACTTTTAATAGTTTAAAATGTTAAAGCTCTTGGCAATTTAGAATAAGCATTCAAAAATAAAAGTTCAGTTTCAGGCCATTGTAGTATTGTCATCCAGATGTGCTTCCTGCAAGCCAAAGAAACTTAGGTCTTTTCAATATGTCTCATCTTGCTTTGGGGCATTTTTTTTCCCCCAAGTGGTGTCTGGGGAATTCCTGGTAACTCCTTGGTACTCCCTGGTATGCTTTCCGCTCTTCAGGGTAGTGGACATTGCAGATTGTGGACAAGCCAGTGGGAAGCAAAGGAAAGAGGCAGAAGAGATGAGGAGGATGTGTCAGAGATGGATGCAGCTGCACAGGGCTCCCATCTGCCCATCTTGCCTTGATGAAGCAATCTGAGTGGCCCTAAATGTCTCTGAAGCACTTTGATGAGGCTTCTCAGCCTGGCCACAACCTCTGGGTACGCAGTAGCAGGATGAGATGAGAAATTCGGAGATGGCTTGCTACTGATGTGACAAACTCCTTGCCTGCAAGATAACTTCTCTTAGCGCAGAGCATTGCCCTACCCTTCTCGTGCCAGCTCCCAGCAGTGCTGTTCATCTGGCCTTGGAGTATCAGTCCTTAGGTTGCATAGACAAGGACTCTCCTGTCTATCCCTCCTTCACCTTGACAATAGACTTCTCCACTAAAGGTACTGTGATCTCCTTGGTAGAAACAGCTCAGCACAACTCCTCAGGGCACCCTGTAGTGCTCACTTGCTCTCCTCTTCTTTCCCTAATTTCACTGCATGCCAGTACTCATCTTCCCTTGCTACTACTTGAGCCCATAGTCTTCCTCCTCCTTGCTCATCAAAAACACCCTGTGGCCTGTCCTACTACAAGCTCCACCTTTCCACGAGGTGCCCTGTGCTCCCTTGGGTACTCAGGCCTACACCCATGCAGTAAGCATGCTTTCCCTCTCCCAGACCTCCCAGTATTACCCAGGGACCAGCTGTATTGTGTCTGTGCACAGCACCCAATCCATGATCTGCCTTCTTCTGCCTTTGACTTTCCCTTTGCTAGGCCACAAGCTGCACTGGCAGCCAGGAGTAATTCAGATGCAGCACAGTAAAATCCAGTGCTGGGTTTAGAAACTTCTCCCATCTACCGCTTGTTGATGGCCCTTAGTTTTAAAAATGTGAATTTATTTTAAAGCAAGCTACAGTAACTTGCTTGGTCCTTAGAAATGAATACCTCATCAGCATAGAACACTGTTTTAAAAATTAATTGAGTTGTTTTAATGTAAGTAGAGTTGTCTGCTAGTAAAGTCTTTTTTACTTTCCTATTGAATTTCCAACCAGTAATGAAACTTTCCTATTACTGTCTATTTTTGCAGTACATGGGCAGGATAAAGGATATGGTAGGGACTTTGAAAGCTCTGCCCAAAAATTTGATGATTAGAAGTTGAGAATTGGTAACTGTGGTGGTAATGAGAAAGGGGAAGATCCTGAGGTGATATTGGAGAGAATAAATTCAACTCACTCTTAAAAGGAAGTGTAGATTACATATCACTAAAGTAGATTTCTGGAAAACAATTTTCAGTTCCATATATATTCACTGCCTTTCCGTCTTTCCATTCTGACCTCCTCAAATAAGATTGCTCCTGTTTAGTCTGTGTCAATATGAATTTTGATGGGATCTAAACTGTGTGGGAACTGAAAAGCATGCCTCTTATGGGAAGATCAGTTTCCTTCAATATGTTGTTGACAGCCTCTTATATGACATGTTCCTTTTAGGTCAATTTAGTAATTTCTGTTCAAAAGATGAAAAGACACTAAGGACTGTCTGAAGCAGTCAGTCGGGGAACCAAGTAAAAGCAGAGAATGAATTTCATTTGAAATTTATAGTAAACTCAGGATTTTCCTGTGAAAAAATAACTTAAATTATTTATATTCATGAGCTTTCAAATTAAATACATCAGATTTAGGGCTTTGAAGTGATTTTTTTTCTTTAATCCCCCTAACACTTATAAAGAATCTAGATAATCTCCCGTTTATTGCCATGCAAGGCAGAGTTGAAATACACTATACAGTTTATCTCTGCAAAGTATTAATGTAAATTTTAAATATTTTTAAAACTGCTAGCATAACCCAGTTTTATTTATATTCATCTGGCTATTTCAGTGAGAAACAGATGGCTTTAAAACACAGTTTTCACATAGGGCATCCTAACAACTGAAAAGGCAAGAATTTTACTTACTCCTTAAATGCGGCCACATCATATTCTCTCCAAGGCTTCCTGTCCTGCTTTATTCAGCAGAAGAATTCCTCTACAGAAATCTGTCTTCAGTTGTCACATTAGGGAATTAAAGTGTGCAGTAGCTTACATACAGGGATAATTTACATGAACTGTAGGCCTCTAATTCCTTCTTTTGGGTAGCAAATAAAACCTTGCATGTGGGGAATATATTGTTTCTAAGCAGTGGTGAAAATCTCTCCAAGTAGGAAAATAGTATTGTAAATAGCAAGTTTTGGGTTTGTTTTTTTTTTTTTTTAATGAAATTGTAATATTAAGATACAAAGCTTGGACTTACAGAGGCTTGGTTTAGATACTGTTGAAACGGAATGGAGACTTCATCAAGTTGTGCCATATGGCTAGTACATTGGACTGAAAATAAGACTTTCAGCATGCTTGAAAGTTTTCTGTGGAAGTTGGAAGATACTCCATAGAGATTCATGTTATTGACACCCTGTTTCTTTGTTTACAATAATATTACCATAGTAGTGCATCTTGGATATAATGAACTTTGCTGTGGTGAAAACAGGAGAGGTAGGTTCACAGTAGTTGAGGAAGAGCAGTGAAATTTGAACAGTATCTGTTAATCTCGAGTTGTTGGTGGGCATTAGTGTTGGCTTAAGTGACATGCTTGTATGGGAGTATTGGCTTTCTAAAGTGATATTAAGGAAACAGTGAGTTTTGGTGTAATAGAGAATAAGGTGAAAAATAAGTAGCTACAACCTATCTTGCTTAAACTTAGGTGATAAATATTTATTTGTGTCATATTGCACTATACCAATAACTGGGAGCATCTTCATTCTCTTTGTTCATGTTGCCTATTTTTTTTCTTTTTTCAAAGACATTGACATGATATGGAGGAACCTTTTTACAAGAATGTTACCTCAGCACTTCAATGTTCTAGATTTTTTTTCAGTAAGAATTTCATTTCTCAATTGGATATTTTTCTTGCTCGCATTTATCTTGTATAAGTTGTGAAAGCATTAAAAGGTTTGTTACTGTGATGCTTTAAACATCAGGAAAAATTACTTGTTTGTTTAGGGGGAGAGAGAGGGAAAAAGGTAGAAAAGCTGTCAAGCTTACAGAAATAATCACTTTCTAAGTCTAACAGACCAAGGTTTTCATGGGATGTATGAATCTGTCTGTTGCCACTCTAGATGCCAAACTTTACAATGCAGGGATTGAATACCTTAAAGCATTTCAAGATAGATGCCTCAAAGAAGGCATTATTTAGACTGAAAAACACTGTCATGAGTTGTACTGTTTTAATATTTGAGGTAGTTTTTTCAAAAAGATGTAAATTATTCAGAAAGTTCTGTTCTGCATTTGTAAATAAGGACTTGATGCTTTCCATGTTAGTCAAGTTATTGATTTTAGAATATTTCAAAATGCTGTAATTCGGAAAATTTTACTTTGGCTAATACTTAGGTAATGGCTAGACTACATTTTCTGTTATTAATTTACTCTGTTTATTTCTGAAATCATCACAGAACAGTATTATTTAAAAAAAAAAACCCGAAGCCCTTGTGATTCTGTTTTTACTTTTACAGTAGTGTGAAGAGTAGAAGATTTTCCTGAACAGATTTGTGTTTGCATAAGCTGCTAGGGGTAAAGTTAGTAGGACTACGTGTTGTTAGTGGACTTTAAGTAGTACCCATGCATAACAAAATGCTCCATTTTGAATTGAACTGTCAGTGCAGAAGTCAGGGCTTTTTAACTTTCTAGTCTCTAAAGTCTATATACCAGAGCTAATTCTGAAAATACTTTGAGATCTAATTGTGCATTTACAGTGGAGTAACTGTAGTTTATTAATTCTAAAACCTAAATTATGCATATCCATCTTAATGCATTATAATAATTCTTTGAGTTGACATGATTTTTATGCAGTAATTTATTTTTTACATTTCTAGAGTTGATCTCCTTTAAAATATATTTACACTCCTATTATGTTATTTTACTAATCTTATTTAAAAAGGGAACATTACATATTGACTACTGTACCTCAATTTTTTTGTAATGATTTTACTGGTTACCAGGTGGGGTGGCAGTTGAAAAATTTGGTGAATGCACTACGAGAGGATCCGAGTGGTGTTATCTTAACTTTGAAAAAGCGACCTCAGAGCATGCTTACCTCAGCACCAGCTTTACTGAAAAATATGAGATGGAAACCCCTTGCTCTGCAGGTAATGAAGCTTAATCATAAGTCATACACCATCATTTTAACTATAGATTATCTCAATGATGCTTTATTGTGCTTCATCTCAGCAGCATATGGATTTACTCTTGTATACTTTGAAAAATTGTTTCTGAAATGATTTCTCTGCAGTTTGTTCTCATAGGTTCAGTTGAAATCAAACCTGTTAGTATAAATTTTCAAAGTTAAGAAGTATTTATCCCAGTGTTTTACAGTGCAGAAAAGTACCCCTTGATAACTTCTCTAGCCAAAGGAAAACACATATACATCAAAATCTGATAAATGTTAGTTTCTCTTCTTGTCAAGCTCTCAGTGCAGTAGAAGCTCAAAGAAAGAGGGGAGAAACAGATCTTGAGTTCTCAATTTGAGATCTCATATTTGATTGATCCATGGAGTTACATAAAAAATTGTAAGATGGTTTTATTCAAGAAACCACTTGACCATCAAAATTTCCGCATATAACTGAAATCATATTCACGTGAAAGTTTTCCTTGAGATTGAACTCTTGCTCTTAAGGAGAAGTAGCATAGATGTCCAGATGGACCGTTCATTTTAGTAAGCCTGCAATGTGCTGAAAACCATGGAATAGTTTCATTAAAGCTTTTGTGTTTCACATTAGGATAAAATGTCACTGTGATGGATTACTCTAGAAAATAAAAGTTATGTCTAGACTGATGAAAGCATGTAACCAACAGATGGAACTGACAAATAATCCTTTTTTTCATTCAGTTCAGATAGAGAAATGTTTGGGAATTTATTTTCTTTGCATAAAGAATTCATTCTTTGGGGCATTTTTATTTCTCAATAAAAAGTCTAATTTTAAATTAAGTGTATTGGAAGGAGAAAGGACTTCTGCAAAATTCAGGCAAAAGGAACATGAGATAGGGAAATGCCACTGCCAATATCTGTGGTCTTTGATATTTAAAATATTAACAGATTCATAAAAATAACTAAGATCATGAAGAACTTCATTCAAATATGTGTGTATACATATATATATATATATATGTATATGTGAAAAATACAATGGTTAAATGCATCACTGTCTTTGAAACTGCGTAAGTTTTTAAATGATTGAGATGTCTTGGTCTTTCAGATATAAAAAACTGACTAGATATGGGACAAAAAAAATTTTCCACTCAAAATACCTTATTAGCATCTAAACATAAAATTTCAAATGTGTATGCATGATATGGGTGTATGAATGTCCGTACTTGAAGGCTGCACTTTTATCTTTTTTTTAGCTTTTGTGTGAATATGCATACAAATGAAAAATGCACATCACTGCTTTAAATGGGATCAAATACTTTCAGTTCAAATCCCCTTCGGGTGTGTTTGGTATCTCTTTGGGTGAACTGAGTCATTCTCCTAATGTTCCCTTTTGATTTACTTTATCATTTTTTGCTAGAATAATTACACTGAAGGCCCCACAACAGAAGTTTCTGACATGGGCCATTGATGCAGATGGTAGCAAATAAGCAATTAATTCAAGACCCTCCAAAAGGGTGGGAAGAAATTGGTCAGAAACTGATTTCTACCATTTAAACTCTGTCAAGGAGGAAAGTGACGATTGCTGTCATCCTTTTACAGTGAATGCAGTTATGAGCTAAAGTTGTGAACCTACTTGAACCTTCACACTCACTTCCAGAAACAAAAGTCCAGTCATCTTCTAGTGTGAATTATTTGACTCTGATTTACATCTCAGCACCTTTAATTCAATACAGATACTAGGATGTTATTTAACTGATCTAACTTTAAATATCTTCTACATGCATATCTACATATTCAGGTTTCTATTTTTTATTTCCTTTGGCCAGCAAACATACATTAACAGTTACTGGTTCATTCATCTTGACCTATTTAATCCTAATCTGCTTTAGGATGCAGGAAGGTTGGACTATGTGAACTTTCAAGGTCCCTTCCAGTCCTTGACATCCTGTGGTTCTGTGAATGGGACCTTGCAAGTGCCTCTCTCTCTCTGTTTGATGATAGAGGGAGTCTCTTCAGCTAGCTTGAATGTGGATTGTCTATATTAGAT
Organism: Colius striatus; assembly: GCF_028858725.1. Taxonomy (NCBI): domain Eukaryota; kingdom Metazoa; phylum Chordata; class Aves; order Coliiformes; family Coliidae; genus Colius; species Colius striatus. The sequence continues at coordinate 80,705,645 of NC_084759.1, forward strand.
AAGATTGACCCTAGTACAGAGGTTTTCTGTACAGACTGGGGGCAGGGGTAATGGGAGTATTGGTTTGGTGTGGGTTTTTTGCTGATAGCATAGAAAATATGAATCTTTTTAAGGCTAATATGAGTACAAATAGAAATACTGTTAAACATTAGAGATATAATTCTGCTATCATGATTGTTCTGATTTTTATCAAACACAACAGCAGGAAAAGACTAGAACCTCACTGAACACTTATGTGTGCAGTATGCACATGCGTGTCTATTGTAATTTATGATTTTAGTGTGAGAAACAACAGGTTTTTTAAGTAGACTGAATGTCAATAAATCTCCAAGGTGAAGACTAACTTTAGGAGCTGCATAATGTGGAGATTTCTGTTAAAGTCAGATGATATTACAGTTTAAATGTAGCCTAAGTGTGAAATCGGTACTGTATGTTTGATTAATAACAAGCAGCAAAAGCAGTTAGATTGCAGTGTAATATTGCAACCATTAAAATGTGAATAAATTGTGTTTAATTAACATAATTTACTTCAAAAAATTCTGAAATAAAAATCTTCAGAAAAACTGTAAATTTTGTGTTTGAAATTGCCCTATGGTTATTCTGAAATTTCTTGTTTTCCTGATTCACGTAAGGGTGCTATTCTGTAATAGAAGCTTGGGAGGTAGTGTGAGAGGGAGGAGGAAGTTGACAGCAAATAGCAAAAAAAAAAAGTACTAAATATGAGAAAAATATTCAAAAGATTCTAGAATAAGATGCAGGGATGAAAACTGAGTTAAATGGGAATAAGGATCTGTGAACTGTCTGCTGTGGTTTTTTTGGTTCTGCAAATTGATTGAACAGATTAAAATGTGGCATGTCGTCCTAACCATATTGCAATGAGTGAGATGGGAAGGTGGAAGTTTGCTTTAATGTCAGAAGGCTGATACAAAAGCAGAGACCAAGTTTTTGTATGCACCCCTCCAGTGAATATGTTTGACAGCTGTTGCAGTGCATGTAGAAGATAAATATTTCAGTTAATTAAATTAAGAGACCCATTTACACTGAGATTTACATTGGGATGTTTTAATTGAGAGTCTTCAGAACATAATTGTAGCTGAAAGTGAATGATATTGAGGCATTATTGGTAAATTACATTCTACTTGTTTAGTCAATAATTGTATGTGGGAACCCAAAGTTTACCGTTTGCAGCTACATAAAAAGCTCGATTTAATTGAGAGATCCTAAATATGACTGTAAGCTGGAAAAGTGCTAGCTGAGTCTACTAGTTCAGATACTGTACAGGTACTACCAGTGTATCAAGCAATTTGTTGTGTGAGTGACAGGGCATCCTGGTAATTAAATTACACCTTCTGGTAACGACATTTTTAAGAGCTTGCTGTCTGCTCTTAGTGATGTAGATTATCTGTATACTAGCCAAACAAACGTTCATGGTGTCTGGGTGTGGAAAACATTTTTAGATCATTCAGATATTAACTGGTTACTAATTGGCATAAATACTTCTTAGAACGTTCAGTAGTTTACTTTGCACAGCTCTTCCTTCACATAAGAGTCTTGCCATGAATGAGGAGTTCAATGTGGTCTACATAATTATTAATTCTTTGGGTTGGTTTTTTTCATTTTGGCAGAAATATGGTTTGTTAATTCTTTTCACAAATAATCTTATGCTTGGAATGAATATGAAAGATTAGGAGAAAGAAAGAAGTATCATTACACATTCTGTGTAGCAGTCTTGAAGGTAATATTGAATAGCTTGAGGTACAGCAAAATAATACAATTAGCCTATGGCTCTACTATGCACCATTACATAATGAGTTTGTATTTACAAGGGCATTAATTCCAGCTCTAAGGTAATTAGTACAGAAAGAATAACATCTTTTTCCCCCCCGCCATGTGTCCTGATTAAAAGAAGTATTGGGTTGGGTTTTTCTTGTTTTCAGTCACATGCTGATTGTCTGTTTTAATATCCATCCGCATCCAACTTCTTGCAGATAACCAAAGTTCTCCCATGATGCATTATGCAATCATGCCTGAATTTGTGAAGTCAAGGGATTTTTCAGCCTGTATTTTTTTACATTTGAAGTAGGCAACTGTGGCCTTGAGGAATTTTGTTGTTGCCCTTGCAGTTTAAGGTATTCGTTAATATGGTGTTGTATAAAGATGTTATGCCTGCAAGACAAATTTTACTACATTTACCCTTCAGTTATTTTCTCTGATTCTCTAATCCATTGTGTCAAAGCTTAGAATAATATTTGAGACTGCAATGTTTGTACTTCTCATTGTTATTGAATGTGGTGAACAGAACAATTAATTTTAACCTTTAATTTTCATTTTTCTTACTTGACATAGAGGTGGCTTAATTATCTTTGAACTCTCCAAGTTTCTGTCTGTTTCAAAACCTAACTTAAATAAATATCCTCTACTCTAGATTGTCTGCTTTATTTCTCCTTTCCACTTTGTGTTGTTTTGGGGAGATTTCAAAGGGAGATTCCCTGAAGTGCTTTTTGAACAAAGGTGGAAGGTTCGATAGAGAAGACTCTCAGAGCATATGAAATTTAAGTTGCTGTCATCATGCTAGCAAGAAGCTAGCTGCAAAGTCCTCCTCTGTCTTCTGGAAAATGCATTGTTAATTAGAAGAAACTTTGTGACTATGGTGTAGAAGACTGTATAATACAGACTTTATCATACAGAAAAGAAGTGGTAGAGCAACATATTGCCTTGCTTCATCTAATTTGGACTACAACCTGCCAGTGTTAGAAAAAACGCTCTTCCTGATGTCAATGAGGCTGGGGACAGGTCCAGCTGCCAGCTACATCATGTGTGTTGACTGGGAAAAAAACCTTTTGACCCCTCTTAAACACTTCATCATGCTCTTCACCAAGCTTATTTAAATGCCACCTTTCGTATATTTAAAATATTTCAATGAACTGTTTTGCATATGATTAAATTCTACTGTTATGAAGCCACCCAACAGCTCAGTCTCTGTAGGTTTTTTCTAACAGATTTTATTTTGGATTATATATGCATCATATCTCCACTATGATCTTCTCAGCTTTTCAGCCTCCTAAGAAGCAATAGCAACAATAAGAAAGTTCTTGTTTTGAGAGAAAATACTACTTTTATTATTTTTATTTTTTTTTCTTACTTGATTATATCACCTCCTTCATTCATCTAGAGACAGTGCTATATACTGTTTTCATAATTTATCATTAGAATTAATGCCCTTACACATTTAATCATTAAATTTAAATAAAATACTAACTTCTCTGCTCTTCAGTTGCTTGTCTTTTAACTACATGAGAACTGGATATTCATTGCAGCACTGTTTAAATGGATTCTGACTGGGATTTCCTACAGAGTATGAATTAGTTATAGCATTTCATTACTTGGTATGATGGTTGGTCCTATAAAAACTTTATTGGAAAAAGTCTGTTCAATAAATTGTCATAACCTTGATCCCATATGAAAAATATATTAGCAGTAAAATCTGTTTTTCTGATGCAAATGCTGTATAAAGATATTACCACTTAAAATTTTATATTGGTTGTGCTTATATTTTTTTAAATTGTATTTCTTTTTTTCTGGAGCAATATTTCTCAAACTGTATACTGCAGCTTCCAAGGGAGTTAATGAAAAGTTCAAAGAGTTTTAAAAAACATGAAAAAGAATTTTAAATAGTATCTATTAAATATTGATTACATTCATTGTTTAGAGAGGAAAAGCAAAAATAATATACTGACTTACAGGGCCGCCCTCTCTGTTCCTTCAGGACTGGGGATGGGAAAACACAATAGGTCCTCATAGCAAGAAGGAAATAGGAAGTGCAGAGCCGAGCAGCTACTGGAGGACAGAGATTTGTCTATGTGCTGTCTGTCAGTACTTACAGGGACTTCTTATTTCCCTGTCTTAGAGAAACCGAGCTGCTGTAAGTAAAGATGGTTGGTTATCTGTTCCATGGCCAAGTGACAATTTGGAAAATGGTCCATAAAGCTTAATGATCCTGAAGGAGAATGGTACATCCAAAATGTTTGAGAAATACTACTCCAAAATGTTTTGAAATATGGATTCTGTGTCTATCATTGTGGGTTAAGATTCACGCAAGATCTTCTGTGGGATGTTTTTGGGGCTATCGCAGTTTTTATATGTAACCTCTAAACTTTTTCTGTCAAGCTATTCCCATGGGTTGAGAATTTGACTTCTTGGACCTAAAATTTTTTTAGTTGTATTGCTGTTTCAGCAATTCCACTTGAACTAGGCAGCCTACCAGAAGGGACTGCACCAAGAAAAAACTCCAGTGCTTGGAAGAGAATGAACTCAATGATAACACAGATCTCTAAGACATCCAATTCAGAAATACTTGAATGGAGTTCTATGTCGGTTTTTTTGTTCAGTGTGCCTATGTATGGTCCACTAAAAGATGGCCATTGAACTGTAGAGTTACATGAGCTGATTTACTTGCAGGTGCACAAATTGACTCAAACTGAATAGTTGAGGTGTCTCTAAATTGCAATGCAAAATACCATGTAGATGCACTATACATGCAATACCATGTATAACTGCAGGTCATGTTCTCAAGGTTCTCTTTTCAACTACGAAGGCCTGAAGACTTTTAATTCTTTATAAATTTAAAGTTGAATTCCTAGAGCACAAGGCGGTAGCAATGCTCTCAGTGTGTTGAGCTACCACCTATTGAAACTATTGAAATTCTTTTACCATGTAGCAGTTCTTACTGAGCTGCTGATTTATTGGTGAAGTGATTGGTGATAATTTTTTAAATTTTTTTAAAACATGGTGACCTGTTTTTAAATTTGGATTTCTTCTCCCTTTTTTTTTTTTTTTCTTTCTAGTTATATAGCTTTTCTGCTTTTGTGGAAATATGCTGAAGAGTTGACTTTGGCAGTATGACCCAAATATGGAAAAGATATGAGACAACCTATTATGTTTTTAGACAATCCTATGGAATTATACTTCCACTTGCACTACACTTTGTTAGAGTTTCTGTCCCCTTCGGACTTCTGGGTGCCCTGGTAAGGCACCCACATTGGCATCCTGCGAGATAACACGATCTTTTGTATTCTCACCAATTAGTGTAATTTCACCTCTAACAGTGACTGACATGGGAACAGTTTGACAGAAACCTTGTACCTTTAGGTAGCTGGATAACTTGTGTTTTTCTGTGGTAGATAAAGACCGTTTCTCCCTATTGTACTCATTGTTTCAATCACCTTGCTGAGCCAAAAGATGAATCAAAATACGCATTTGTCAAAGAGGCACAGACCCCAACCAGTGTCCATTGTCTTCCAGCAACCAGTTCTGGAGGACAAACCGACCTGTATGTCTGGGCTGTGTATTAGCAGGGATCAGTGAAGTTACCCAACAGAATCCTCAGACTTTAGCAAAATAATTTTTTTCAGAAATTAAACCCATATCATTGGTATTTAAGTATTTAAGCCCAGACATTTCACGCTATAACACAAGAGAAATTCTTTACCTGTGTCTCTTAGTCCTCCAGCAGCTGGTCAGGATCACCAGAGACTCATCAACCCATTGTAAGTCCAGATCCGTGTTATACTTGAGCATGATTTATCCTTATGTGACATAAGCCGTAACCTCCTATTGATTGCCACCAGTCTAGTCTCTAGGGCCCCCTTTCCTCTTATCTACCTGTTCAGCAGGTAGAGCAAAGGACTGTCATTTTCCCCAAGTGGAGAAAAGCAATCTATCTACCTACCTTATCTTCCTCTCAGTGCTCCTGCCAGTATTACCCATGAAAAAAACCAGCCTCAGCTTAATAAATGTAGAGTCTGTGACACAAAATTCTTTTGATTTACTATGGCAGTTTAATTCTACAAGCTACTCAGCAAGCCACAAGGTGTACTTGTCATAGTAGTGCAAGGTATCAGAAAGGAAATAACTAACCACATTATATTAGTACGAACATCTATGATTAAAATCTAAATGACAGGGTTTTTGTTTCTCTGAAGGAGGGGTTTGATTTTAGGGATTTTTTTAACCCAATTTTGCCACGGACTTTATTTTTATTTTTGCAGACTGTCTTCTTGTTTTCAGTGATTGTAAAGTCTTTTACCCGTCTGGTTTTGTGTGTGTCTTTCTCCCTCTCTTCCTGTAAATACTGGCAGTCTTTCATTAGCCTGACTACAGAAATACTCATGTTAATTCTAGTGAGTGAGGAAAGAATTTAGCAGCATTACTGTTTACAGGAGATGATTTTATAACATTCAAAAAGAGAAAACTTCTTTCACTTTGTAGCTGTTTGTCTGCAAGGAGTAAACAATTTATTTACCTGTGAGAAAAATGTTACTTTGCAAAGAGTGTGCTCAGGGAAGTGAAGAGTAATAATAATCTCCAGTTTATTCTGTCTCATAGTGCATGTGCTCTGAGGATGCAGAACCTCATTTCACAGCATCTGCAGACATAAACTGAGACTTTTACAGTCAGTTCTTAAGCCACAGAGCAGATGGGGGAGGTGACATTCAATTTAATGCCTACTTACACACCTTTTACTGTAAACACTAGAGCTTATCTTTACAATGTTAGTTTAATTAAAGAATTCACTGGATTTTGTATGTTATTTACTCATTAAGTTTTCACTAGAGGCTCTACTGATTACTATTTTTATGAGCATTGGAAATAGTCTTGCAGTGCTAAAGAGAAAAAGATGTAATCAGCAGAGTCAATTTCATAGGCACAATACATGTCCATTCCTAGATCTATCTCCTTAGCATGAATGATTTTTCAGTCAGTTTAAAAGCAGAGAAAACATTAGAACTGTTAAATATTTCTTCAACTTTCTGAACTACAGAATGTTTGTAGTTTTTTCAAATACAAATGCATAATACATAAGGATAATCTTGATTATTTTTCTCTCTCTTTTGAACCAGCCTCTTATTCCTAGAAGTCCTACGAGCAGTGTTGCTACGCCGTCCAGCACTATCAGCACACCTACAAAAAGAGACAGCTCTGCCCTTCAGGATCTCTACATACCTCCTCCTCCAACAGAACCTTATGTTCCAAGGTAAAAAAAAAATCATTTCAGGTACAATTTAATGTAAGAACATATTTATAAAGTCACTGGCCATTCTGTTCCTACCCATTTATCAGCCTGCCATACGGGATTAGGCTGATAATGCTTAATTTCACAGGTTGTTAAAGGGTAGGTATGCTGAACCAGACCCACAATAATCAGTATCTTGTCTGCAAAACAGTAGCCTTTAGAAAAGAAGATTCAGTATCCTGTTTTGTCAAGTATATCATACTCTATTGGCTCTAATGGTCTCATTCTGTTTCAGAAGAGCAAAAAATATCTGAAACCTTGAATCTCTTAAGTAGGAAAACAGTTAATTTCAGTCCTTTGCCTAATTAATATGATGCAGCAAGGAAGACTGAGCCAAAAGCAAGAAACTTTCAACTTCAGCAAGAGCACTGTTTTGTTCTTTCATAGTGTTTTCATCTTTAGAATATTTTTGATAGTGTTAGAATGAATTTCAGGACTACATTTTAAGGAAGTCACTCTGCTAGATTCTGGAATGTCTGTACTGTTTCCTGTAAATATATCTACTACTCTGACCTGCCACTTGGAACAGGCATTTTCATCTCTTCTTTGTGCTTACTGAGACAGAAAAGCAGCTGATCCTCCTTTCACGTTCATCACCCTACCCTCACATGACCTCAAATGATTCAGTAATTCCATAATGTACACAGATGTTGCTTTCTTAAAATTCTCAGAGAATTATGGCCTGTAAATAATATGGAAGTAGCTACCCAGAGGTCTAGGAATGTGTTTAAGATAAATCAGTATTTTTAAAGCTTCTATCTTCTTAAACACAGGCTAGCATAGAACCAATCAATATATTTTTTAATTACTTCTAGCATTTTTTTTACTTAACCTTCTCAGAACTTCTTAGACTTTCTTACCAGTAACTCTTGTTGCCAATTAATAAGACATATGACCTGATACTGACAAGGCATTCCAGGGGTTTATCTAAGAATAAGGTATATGGCAAATTAAATTGCCTAATGGGGAGGAGAAGTTGTGATTCTATGATAAATTCTTTCTCTTCAGAGATATGAAAAGCCTTCCAGGACAAAAGAGTGACTTTCCACTTCATCATTTAGGTGATGTCATAAGCCTTTTGTGAAGCTGTAAGCTGTGTCCCATGTTCCTTCCTCATCCCTGCCTTGTCTATTACCTGACTTTTTTTTTCCTGAAAAAACTCCTGCCCATTTTGTTTCAAATGTGACGCCTTTAAGGCAGTTGAACTTGCTACCATAATTACTCTAGTATCTGTCTTAAAGTGACAAGGAGACAAACAGAATACATAGTCTAATTCACTGGAGTTTTTTTCCTCTAATTAAATAAAAATGTTGTCAGTGTTGGTCATGACACATGAATTGTTCATAGGGATTGAATGTGCTTTTTGTCTCTCTAGTAACAGTGTTTTGTTATGTCTTTGAAAATATTTTAAGGACATGGTTTTCAGAAAATCCACAGAAAAAAAAAATCAAGTATTTAATTCTAACCCATTAACATAAAAAGCTGCAAAAAGAATCCCCAACCAAAATAGAGTCTTGGGTTTCTCTTTGAATGCAGTAGTTTTATGTTAAAGACCTGCTGGTCATTATACCACCACAAAAGTACTTTTATTTGCTAAGAAGGGCATCCTCTTTTTTCAAGCATTTTTCGTAAATGTTCACTGCTCAGTAGTTTTAGAGTTCTGCTTTACAAATCAAAATAATCAAAGTGTTATTAATAAATAATCAAAATGCATTTCTTAAATCATGATGATAATGCAGTAGTTTGGACCAACTCCGATTAAAACTTGCAATACATATCAGTACAAGCTGTAATCTTATGAAGAGATTAAGCTTTGTATATTTGATTTTTTTTTTGTATCAGTTTAATCCTAATGGACTATACTTCATTTCATAAACCTATCACATAGTGTACAGTGTTTCTGAATAGTCTATTCTGGCATTTCTTTGGGGTTTTTTGGTCCATGATTCACTATATTTAAGCACGTCTTTATTTCTAGTATTGTCAAACTGTTTCAGCATCTGTTTCTCAGCTTGTTGTTGCTGTTCCAAGGCAAGAAAAACAACCAAACAAACCTTCCTTCTGTTACTGGAATAGAGTAAAAGACTTGATATTGTGATATAAATTGTAAAACCCAGAAGCCCTGCAACTAGGTAACAGTACCCACAAATAGTAGAGCTGCTGACATAGTCACACACAGATGACATGAGGAAGAGACACCAACAATTGTTCAGTTGTTTACTGATTGCTTAGAAGTCCTGGTCATATGTTAGTGCCTACCCAAATTTCTCAGGTAGCTTTTTGGGGTTGGGAATTGAAGCCCTCGACTCCAGAGGGCTGTGGCAAAGGGTGTTTGGCTGGTGTCTCTGCACTCTCCAGGCTTACAGTAAGATCCCTCCACCTCAGGCTGCCTTCTATTTTGTGGCAGCTTCCTTGTGCCAGCCCCTGATGGTAGCTGCAGCACCGATTAGCGTCTGGCTGTTTTATGTCAGTTTCCATCATGTTTTCTCCCTGGGTTCCCCTAGAGGGACTGCAGATGAGTCCCAATGCGGCTGCACCAGCCCCCCTCTCTAACCCAACACCATCCCTGCTCTGGGAATGCAGCCCGCCAAATAAAGCATATGGTCACTGAGGCTTTGTGGTGCTGTCCTGTCACATCCAAGGCAGGATGGACCCTTCTCATCCTCCATAGGATCCCACGAGAAGGCTCTTCTTCATTCTGAGATGGAGTCTTGGTGCCGAGGCAAGTATGGGTCAGCACACTGGCCAACTTGGACTCACATGATGGTCTAAAGGTACAGAAACACTCAAAGGGGGGCATAAGGCCCCAGCTGCTGTCTTGGCTGCCTCCTATGCATTTTGCTACCCAAAAGCTAATGTCTGATTAGGTCTTTTACAGCCACCTCCAGACACGGTCCTATCAGCAGATTTACCGTGCCCTGCTCCATCCAGCACAAGGAGAGGACTCCTGTCCCAAGCACAGTTTGTTCCCTTGCTTGATACCTCTGAGGTGTTTGCATTTTTAGAGAATGAGGCAGGGGAGCAGAAGGGGAAAAAGCAATCACCTGGGGATCTGTACACAAATGGCAAAGTACATGGCTTGCAATGCATTTCTGCCCTGGGATAACAGCTCATGATCAGATGCTATACACCCTATTTTTTAGTGCATGGATGTACTTATACAACTTTTAGGCCTGAATTGATTGCCACACTATGTCAAATGTCTGTATGTCATTGGTCCCTGGCTCATCTTGCCCTGAGGTTAGTTTGTAAGGAATCATGTTGAATTTGTCCATGCTTGCCACATAGCCATGCCTTAAAACTCTCTGATGTATTTAAAAATACTATCTGATATATTTTAAAAAGCCCTGGCACAGTCTGCCCAGGGAGGCTGAGGAGTCTCCTTCTCTTGAGGTTTTCAAAACCTGCCCGGATGCTTTCCTGGAATCAGTTCTCAGGCCAATCTTGTTCAACATCTTCATCAACGACCTGGATGAGGAGACAGAGTGTACCCTCAGCAAGTTGGCTGATGACACCAAACTGGGAGGACAGGCTGATTCACTAGAACGCTGTGCTGCCATTCAGCAGGATCTCAGATGGCTTGAGAGTTGGTCAGAGAGGATCCTCATGAGGTTCAACAAGGGCAAGTGCAGAGTCCTGCATCTCGGGAGGAACAACCCCATGCACCAGTACAGGCTGGGGATTGACCTGCTGGAGAGCAGCTCTGCAGAGAGAGACTTGGGAGTCATGGTCGATTATAAACTGAACATAAGCCAGAAATGTGGCCTTGTGGCCAAGAAGGCCAATGGCATCCTGGGATGTATCAAGAAGAGTGTGGCCAGCAGGTCAAGGGAGGTTCTGCTCCCCCTCTACTCTGCCCTGGTGAGGCCTCATCTGGAGTGTCCAGTTCTGGGCTCCTCAGCTTGAGGGACAGGGAACTTCTGGGGAGAGTCCAGTGCAGGGCAACCAAGATGATTAGGGGACTGGAGCACCTTCCTTATGAGAAAAGGTGGTGGGAACTGGGGCTGTTTAGTCTAGAGAAGAGGAGACTGGGGGTGGAGGGGGGAATCTCATTAATATTTACTAATTTTTCTTATTAAATATTTACAAAATATTTATGAATGGTGGGTGTCAGGAGGTTGGGGCATTTCTTTTTTTCTGTTGTATCTATTGACAGGACAAGGGGTAATGGGATGAAGCTGGAACATAAAAAGTTCCATTTAAACATAAAAAAACCCCTGTTTTACTGTGAGGGTGAGGGACCCCTGACACAGGCTGTCCAGGGGGGGTGTGGAGTTTCCTTCCTTGGAGGTCTTCAGGACCTGCCTGGCACATTCCTGTGTGATCTAATCTAGGTGGATCTGCTTTGTCAGTGGAATTGGACTAGATGATCTCTACAGGTCCCTTCCAGTCCCTGCCTTTGTGTGATTCTGTGATAAAAAGTCAAAAGCATTTCTCTGCTCTAAATCACAAAATGCTGGCGAGATTCCAAAACACGATCAGCTTTCTTCCTGTGATTCTTTTCAGGAGAAGCCAATAGGATGTTTTCACTCTGTAAAAGAATTCAATAAGCAGAGATAACTAGCAGATACATGCATACATAAACATATATGATGTGTGATCCTAGTATTATTCAATTACATATTTCCTGCTTGCATGAAATATTGACATATTCCCATGTTTATTGAATTATTCACAGTAAGAAAATAAAATCAATGTCCAAATATATTAAAAACCTCTTTTGTTTACTGAAGGGATGAAAAAGGAAACCTCCCATGTGATGATGTTGGCAGACATATAGTGGGCAAGCCAGTTCATACAGGATCCGAGTCCCCAAATTCATTTCTTGACCAGGAATATCGGAAACGCTTTAATGTGGTTGAAGAAGATGCAGTTTTATACTGCTATGAATATGAGAAAGGAAGAACAAGTGGTCCTGGAAGGAGAGAGAGCACACCAACATATGGTATGGCATTATTCTAATAAGGATAATCACCATTTGTTTATTTTAGGATTTTTGTGCATCTGCTTTTGTTTTTAAGCAAGAAAATATTTGTGGTGACTATTGGCTATGCTAAGAATTCTGTGCTACTCTGGTCTGATTGCAACCTAAGGGCTTATTCTGTGTAAGAAAAAATTGCTTACGATGATAGGGAGGGTAAGTCCATTTTTATGTTGACGATTTTTCTGAATATAAGTTCTGTAATTTTGTAATCAGATAATTTTCCAGATTAGGCTTCAGTATCAATTTTTTTAAAAAAACACCTCACAAACTGGAAAAAGCCCATGTCTTTCACGTAAAAATACAAGATGGAATTGTTCTCCCAGTGTAAGGACAAGGCTTGCACAGGTTTAGGAATTCACTGTTAGAAAAATTGGCCCAGTTATTTCAGATTTATCGAAAGGTGACATGCTACCTTCATGCTGTACAGCTCTCCAGTAAAACTTGGATTTTGACTTAATTAAGCTGAGAACTTGGAAACAATTTCTCATGAGAGTTTTTCTCCTTAAACCTGTGATTCCATTTGAATCTATTGGAACTCTTCCTTGAGTTAGTATTGTCATTTGTTTCAGCTTTGGACTGGGAAAATTGGTTTTCTTTTACCACACATAGAATTGTGCAGTCATGGAGTTGTTAAGATGAACAATAAAATTAGGATAGAATCTCATGTTTAAAAAAGATATTTTATCTACTGTGGTATTAACTGAGCACACTATCGAATATTTTTTCACCCTATTTGCTATGTTATTTCAGTTTTTGAACTGAGCACAAGCTGTATGTTGGAGTTCCAACATCTTATCCTTTTGAAAAGAAGATAGATTTAATTTATGGGGAAGCATAGATTTAGTATATCATCGAGCCAAGCTCCAAAATCACCTGGGAACCTTGATGTAAATTGAACTTGAGCTGTGTAAAGTAAACTCAAGACCTAGAATAGTGTGCTTGCACAATGTTAAAGAATGCATTTTCATAAAACGGACTCATGTACAACCACACAGTCCTGCTGCAAAATCCTTGGTATCTTTTTGATTTTGAACTGTTATCAGGTGTTTCCTAACCATGTCCATGATATGAAAAATAAGTGGTAAGTTTGCAAAGTGGATATATCAATTTTATTACTCCAATAATTCAACTATTAAAACTGTTAAATGTGGTCAGTTCCATTGACAGTGATGTACATTGTTTTACAGATGTTAAATTTTAATACTAGAGTGATCTAGAGTGAAGAATAACACATTTTTTTCTTCAAGACTGATGAATCTATTATTTCATCACAGTTTTTTTAGCCTTTCTTTCTGTTTGCAGAAAGGATTATAAATACACGGATCAAAGACTGCATTGAAAACCCATCATTATTTAACTCCTTTGTTATACAGCCTTTCAGTTTTCATCTGACTTATTTTTTTTCAAGAATTTACACCATCAAGTCCATTTTTATTTAAGTATATTTTCTAAAAGTATTACCATTTCAGCATGAAATTCCAAAGTTTCCCACATGGCATTCATTAGCATATGATTGGTGATTAGGGGTGACCTTAGGATTTCACAGAAATCCGAAAAATAAAAATAACACTCTTCTGGTTTATGGTGACCCATTAAAGAAGGTCAGATAGAGTTCCAAGGCCTAGAGAAATAATTGGTTTCAACTTGTACTTGTCATTAATTATGTAGTATTGTTAATTTTTTAAAAAATTATTTCATAGTCTTCCTTCCTGACAGGCTAATAGAGCCCTCCATAATTTCTTTATTGGAATCCTTTGACATTTTTTGACAATGTTAAAATGATTTCACTTTCACGCTCTTGCTGGCTTCCAGCTGTGGTATAATTGTTGCTAATTTGCCTCAGAAAGCTTCTGTTCACAACCCAAGGAAGAAATTTTGTCACTGCGGTCAGTGGGAAAACAGATTCAGGGAATTCATGAGGATTAAAAAGGAATTGATTAGCAGAGATAGCAAGGAAATTGCAGTTTTGCTGCCAAATGCAAAAAAATTAAAAACCCATGCACTTCAAACAGGTAGAGATTTTGTAGAAATTTTGCTATGGCTGTAGCTTTTAATAAGAATCAGACTTTACGTTATTTTATAGCTTTTATAACTTTTTAAGTGTGCAGGTCCTTTAAAAAACATACTGTGAGTTCAGCCTCGCAAAGAAAAGAAAGTGTTACTGCTAGAAAAAGTAACCACTGACAGTTGCTTCCGATCGAGTGAACATGAGCCAAATACATCCCCACTCAGGAAATTGCTTTTTAATTGTGTGCTTTAAATCTCACAGACTTCAATCAGACTTAAAAAATATGTCCATAAATAGTAAAATAAATGATAAATAACAAGTTAAATATGTATGTTGTATTTCCTGAGCAATGATGCATTTGTGACCTGATGCTGTGGTCTGTAGAGAACATAAACTGTTTTTTGTCACTGTAGAGAACATAAACTCTTTTTTGTCATTTTTTGGCCTTTTTTTTTTTTTTTAAAAAGACAATACAACCTTTTCCATTATGCTGCCTTCATGGTTTTGGTGTACTTCCCGTGGACCCTGTGCTTCAATAGGTAGCTAGACATGTTCAAATATGTGTTTTCATTTAAAACACATCTTTCTTTTTCAGTGTACTGTGGATTTAACTTAAAAAATATGGAATAGGATCTAACTGCTTTATGTAGGGTTTTCTACTAAAATAATTAACAGGACTTCTGAAGTTTTTACTTTAAGCTCTGCTATTTTTAAAACAAATTATTTTCCCAATTTTTTGTTTTGTGACCAGTAGCCTGATTCAAAAAAGAGGGAGAGCTGATCTTGTTGTGAAAACATTTTGTTTTCAGTCTGTTTTCAGTCATATTGTGCCATATACAATGCTATTCTAGATATGAATTGTTATTTTAAAAAAAACTTTACTACTACATTTTGTTTCAATATACTATTTAACTTGCTAAAACCTTCACTACTAAGCAACCCCTCTAAGTTGCATAGCACACTTTCACTGAATTTCCAACACTATTTGTGGGATCTTTAAGGAGAAGTGGCAGCTCACAGCATTTTTTAAATCAACTCAGCAGCTTCTGAATCAAAATTTAAAAGATATAATAGTCTTCAGCTTTTCTGCCTCGTTCTGTCTGGAATCAAAGTGAATTTACCAATAGTAATGTACTTTTATTTCTGGGGATGAAATGCTATAAAAGAAATTACATGTAGAGTTTTTCTGCTTCCTTTCTTACTCAGTCACTGATGGAACTTTAAAGCCATGAGCAAAGATGCTATCTGAGAAGGTGCTTTAGTGATGGAGGCACACTTCTGTTACCAACAATTCACATATGCTTTAAAAAAGTTCTCTCCATGCGTGTGCCAGGGTCTTCCAGAATAATAAGTAGATATTATTCAGTGAAAGGTAATCCAAATGCTTTTGTCAGTTTCAAACATCAGTGCACTGATGAATTTTTAGGGCAGGGGATTTACTTTCTAAACTTAAAAAAAATATATTAAATACTTAGTTTCCTTCTTGTCTGTTAAAGAAAATAGAACCCCTATCTTAACCTCTTGTTCAGAGTCAGTACTGGATCCTCTTTCATAAGCAACCCTGCAGAATAGCAGCTTAGCACATAATTTGTTCTTTCTTCTAAAGAATGTTAGTTTAATGCTGCCTTATGGTGCATGATCTCAATTTTTTCCTCTGTTTCCAGGGAAACTAAGACCTATTTCTATGCCTGTAGAATATAACTGGGTGGGGGATTATGAAGACCCCAATAAAATAAAAAGAGATAGTAGGAGAGGTAAGTGATCTGAACACTTATCTTGTACAAGGCATTACAGGTTTTATCACGCTTCAAGCTATATCTTTCAATGTCATTTTGCTGCTCGCTTGATACATACTTTTGTGAACCTGTTATGGGTTCTTTCATTATGTATACTTAGTTTTTTGCAGAGCTTCTATTAGGGTTGAGGAAGTTGCTCAGCCAGGCAAGAGAAAATCATGACTGTGAAGCCCTGCACTTTGACTTAACTTTACACTGGCATTAATTTTATAATACTAGAGGAAAAATGTATGTTTGTTACTGATAAATATTGCTATGCTTAAATCAGAATTATGTATCACATTTTTCTATCTTCGTGAGTTCTTTTTGGATGGAAAATGTTCTAACCTCTGAGATGGCAATTATCACCCAGGAAAAGGAATTTATAGTAATCATAGGTATTTCCATAAAAACATTAACTAAATATTCAGAAGGGATCCAAAAAATGAAACACTGTTGGGAATTACTGAGAAAAGAATACAAGGCAAATTAAGGAGCATTCTTTGCTGCTGTTTAAGTTCTTACTTGTGCTAGGTGTGTGTGCAGTTCTGGTCTCTTCATCTCTTAAGAAAAATACAGTAGAATTGAAGGTTTAGGAGACAACAAAAATGATCAGATGTACAGAGTGGCTTCCAAACCAGGGTCAGTTCAGTAGGCTGGCCATCACCAGCTTATGAGAATTTAAGGGGGGCATAATAAAGGCTTAGAAAATCTTGTGTAGAATGAAGTAAGGAAATAGGTATATCACTGCTTTTTTTCTGAAACGAGACACAAAAGACAACAAATGGCAAACATTGAGGGCTGATTAAAAAGAAAAAGAGCTGTCTCCTCTTACAGTTTGTGTTCAAGCTAAGGAACCTCTTGCCACAGGAGGCTGTGGATACGTAAAGTTCACATTAATACAAGGAAAGACCAGACAAGTTTGTGAAAGACAAAGCTGCTGAGGCTTCCTAAATTCATAAACATTGCTTTTGACTCAGGATGTCCCTGATCTACAAGATGGTAAACGCTACAAGAGTATCCTGGGAAAGTATGGATGAAACAGTGAACGATCTCAAGTGAATGTTCAGAATAAATTACTTTTAATGTGTAACGCCACAGTCATTTGTATTCATTAGGATCTTGTTTAGAAAAGAAAAAATTACAGATATGATCATAAGTGTATCATTGCTCATTTTAAAAAAATCTCGAAAATTTATTTTCTTTCACATTCTATTAATTTGATTGTCAAAGATAACTGAAAATTGCACGAATCATTAATTTTACCTGAAAAAAAATAGTTTCCTTCTTATACTCAGATCAAAGAAGAAGATTTTTAATGAAATAATCCTGAAGAGTTAAAATTGACAGTAGATCTTAGAAAGAATATGTATTTTAGAAGCAGGTTTAACATACGTACAACAATTCACAATAAATTTTTTCATTGCTTTTCTTTCAACAGAAAATTCATTGCTTCGCTATATGAGCAATGAGAAAATAGGTCAAGAAGACTATATGTTTCAAAGGAATAGCAAAAAAGATACTGGGAAAAAGTCCAAAAAGAAAGGAGACAAGAGTAGCAGTCCAAGTCATTACTCACTGTTGCCTAGTTTACAAATGGACTCGTTGAGACAAGAAGTCATGGGCACACCTGGACCAGAAACTACTTTGTACCACGTGAGTAAAAACATTACCAAAAGCTATTGCTCTGTGCTTGTGATGGGAGGCTGTCATGTTTTCATTGTTGTGTTGAAACCTTTTTTGGAGTATTCTTCAGACAATAGCTAGATCTCAAATAAATTATTTAGACAAATGTGGAATGGACATCAGAATTTTATCTCCTGTAACTAGATGTCATGTTTGAAATATAGTGTGGTACCTCTGTCTTGACTTGCTACTGATGGAAAGGGAAAAGGCTGGAAACATTTTTTCCAGCATCTATGTCACTACAGTATGCTAAGTCTCAACAGTCAACCCCCACAGGTACTTGAAAGGCCTGATAATGACAGGAAAACTTCTGGGAGGCTTTTGTTTTTCCTTTGAGGTAAGGGGAGCCCTAATGTGTGTAAATTTTTAATATATAGCTCTAAATAACTAAAGTAAAGGAAGAGATTCTATTGAATAGGATATAAAAGGAAAATTACGGTAACTTGTTAGTTTTTAAATGTGTCAAGAAAATGGAGTTAGAAGATCACAACATACTTTAGATATAATATCACATTCACTTCATAAAAGTATTTACATTTTAGTTCTCAATAAAAGATGTCACCGTGAAGGAATGTACACACAGTAATTGTATAGCAAAGGGATAGAAAGAATTGAAATTATCTCTGTATTCTATCGAAGAGTATATAATTTATATTGACAGTATCTAAGGGAGATGGCAGTGTGGGCTTGTCAGGAAGTTGGTTGTGAGAAACTGACAGGTGGCGCCTCACTGAACCATTAAGAGGCAAGGAACTTGGTTTCCTGTTGCAAAGCATCACTGCAGATAATGAAATTAAAATTGATGTAGATTAATTGAAAGTAACAGAGCCTTTACATTCTTTTACACCATTTGAATGCCACTGGCTTCTAAAATTCCTTAGTGTGCTGCAGTGTATATGTGAGTCTGATAACTTTCACAGAAGATTTAATTTAAGTATTAAAAGTAAGCAGTTGTGGTGCACTTTAATTAAAACAGTTCCCCAGGTTTGAGGAGTGCTATTCTCTTTCTTTTTCATTTGTAGTAATTTAGTTATAATGATAACTGTTTTTTCTAACATTATTATTTCCAACGTTAGTTAAAATCTGATAGTGGGGAGATTTCCATTTGGAAGGGCAGACTGATATATAGTGTTTCCTGAATACATAGAGCTGAGAAGATTCCAAGTGTCCCCAGACTATACTCTTTGTAATGTCTGCAGTCTTTCCTACAAAGAACTTAATCAGTGCAAGAAACCTCAAAACCAAATATTTACAGAACAATATCAAAAAGTTATTTGTGTACCAAGAAGACTTTCCACTCTGTAGAGTGGTAAATTTGCAACACTTTTCATGTATTGAGAGAATGTTCATCTCAATGACATTTCTTCATTAGTATATGTTAAATTCCTGCATGTGTGCAGTGAGAAAACCTTTTCTTTTTTTAATATATCATCTTTGTCTTTTCCTCTGTATCTCATTATGTCTAATTTTCAAACCGTGTACAAAAATAAACGATGTACCCAGGAACTGGGAGCTTCTTAAGCAGTCTGGTTTGGAAGTTTATGGGCAACAGCAAGCATAGAATTGACAACCATCATTTTTCTTGTACTTTGGATACTTACCCAAAAAAAACACCTTAACTGTTAACACCACAAATTCAACCAGCACTGTGTAGTACTTCTAGATTTAAAGGCCTTTTTTTATCAAATTTTATCTCCCAATGTAGGAATTTGCAGGTTTGACTCTGTAGACTTCTCTTGCTTAAAAGAAACAGAACTAATAACCTGGATTAGTCATCAGAGAGTGACTTTCACCATTCCCATACTCCATTCAGCCCCTCATATTTAATCCTGGAGTGTCCTAGCCATCATTCCTAATGTATGTATGCCAGAACAGGACATAAATTTCCAGGAGCTGGATAGAAAGGTAATATAGCCTTTCTGTTCTGGTTCACTACCTCTCTATATGTATTTAAAGAACTATTTAGCCATATTAGCCATAGACTTGGAGTGGGAGTATATTTAATTAATTGCTCTCGGGTTTATTTTTTCTATAATGTCACTTTTCCAAATCACTGATTTGCAAGACTGGTCAGATTAATTTATATCTTGCATTCTTTGTTAAAAATATACCATTGTGTATGGTTGGCCATGCTGGAACATAAAAATTCTTGGGTATGCTTGATGAATAATTTATGTCTCTGAAGCAACCCTAAGTATGAAATACCAGAGAGTAAGGGCTCTGAGGCCCCTGTGATTCCCAAGTCCATAAAATGGATTGTTGAAACTCCAGAAATCTTAGGTCTGCTGAGGAATGGAGCTACCAAACCCCTTCTTTTAAAATTATCTTTCTAATATATACATTCTGTGAAATAGTAAAAGCTGCACACATTTGATTTGTTGGTGGTTTTTTTTTTTGTTTTCCCATTTTTCTGAATTCCTTCGAACATAAAATAGGCTGCTCACTCAGTACTCAGTTCTCATGTCATTCACTGGTCTCTGATTCTGTGTAACCTTTATTCAGTGATTTTTTAATTCTCTTTTGAGTCATTAATAGAAAAGTTAAATAATTTTGGACTAAGGATGCATCCAACTATTTAATGATTAATTCTTCTTACAATTCCAAATGTCTTTCCTTTTGAATTTTTCAGCCATTACATGTGCACATTGTTTACTTCTTTACTGTGGAGGTTTACTGCAGAAAAGCAGCTTTTACAATTACTCAGACTTCAACTCCTTGCTTCTACTGCTTTTATACATAGCTCTATAGAAAAGAAAAGTCTTTGATGACAAAACTACACTGATGAATTGAATTACCAGGGCAGAAACAGTATGGTTTTTTGCTAGAAACGAAGTAAATGGTATTAAAAAATTACCATGGTAATTCAGAAGTGCGTGGTTGTTGTTTGTTTGCTAAAAGATGTTTTGAAAACTGACAGCATTCAAGTTGCTAAAGTATGAAGCAATAACAAGAATGTCAAATTCTAGCATTTTCTTGACTGTCAGTATATTAAATCTGCATAAAATCACTGGTTTTAATAATTTTTTTATATCATTGACCTGCCATCACAATAAAAAACTATGTGGCCAAGAGAGCATTTCAGTTATGCCCTTGAAAAGTGAACATTATTTACCTCTGTACACCAAACATAACTGATGTGATAGCTAATACAATAGAAAAAGAAAACCTAATTTGTATTATGTCTGTGAAGTAATCATCTCATGTATCTGCTAAGGATATTTTTTTAATCCTCACATAGGAAATGTCTTCTCCACTTTGCTTTGTTTTGTTTTCTGTTCCAGAAAATATTTCCAACCTAGGCTGATTTCTTGCCAAGTTGTTGTTTTTGCATGCTGTTTTTCTTCCTCAGTATTGCAAAAGAAATACCAACACAGATCGTTAATGTTTTTATTAAGCCAAGGCAAACTGTTCAAGCTGATGCTAATGTAGTGAGCAAGCAGGTGTTCAATATGATCTATTACTGTAGATATAAAATCGTGCAGTTAAAATTGTCTTGAACCTTTGGGGCACAAGAGATGAAAGCTCTGACACATAATTATGGATTTTTAAGTTCATTATGTTACTCTGTATAGGAATTTCCTTGGAACGTTGTCTTTTATTTTTATTGCAGGGAGATAATATGGTGATTTAGGAGGGAGATAGTGTCATGAGTTTGAAGAAGCTCCTCAACAAGCTAATAATAATCTACTCCTATCTGAATCAGTACAACTTTCCATTAGTCTAGAAACAGCATTGCTATGGGAAGAAAAGTTTGCAGCCTATTGTATATACAGGGAGTTGAACAAGAAAAAGTAAGCTTGCATACCAAGTGTTTCCAAACTTATACCAATAAACTTACATTATTGACCCGTTCCTTCTCCCTTCCTGCCTGCTATCCATTTGCCTTTTCCAGGTGTATGCTCACTTGTTCTTATGTAGGTAGCAGTACCTAGTGACTTGTTTGTCATAAGAAGAGTGATTAAAAAGTAACAGCTGATTACCAGCCTATTTAAGATTGATTGATTAATTGCAATAGTTTTCTTGGTCATTTTAATTGTATGTGAAAATAAAGTTAGTGTGGTAGCAAGATGTACGACTCTAAGTTCATACATCTAGAACAGGTGGCTCAGGATTAGATGTAGGAATGAAGCTAAGGATTGTTCCATAGGGATTTTACTGAATCTTCATGTGTAGATGTATACACGTGCACTGTCTTTAATGTTCTAGTTTTAGTTTAAATAAGGGAGGAATAAAATGTAGTCAGTTTTGCTGCAATTTCAATGAAGTTAGTGCACCTCTGGCAAACATTTTTTTTTTTATCTTGAACGATGTGTAATTATCCAGTGAGCACACTGAGGCAACAGCAATGGAGGATTTGGTTAGGGCTACAACTTCAACAGTCTCTCTCTGCCCCTCCTTGTGAGGTTGCCATACTGGTTGTGCTCAGTGGGTTTGCTCAGTGGAGATGGTGAGTCTGCATCAGTCTGGATATGCAAAGTTCAATTGTTTGCTACAGTGATTGTGTCAAACATTTGGGGCACTATATTTTTTGGGTATCTAAATTTTAGTGAAAATTCCTGAACTGAATATGCATGTATTTATGAAACTTTTCAGTACTAAGTATCTAGCATTTAAGAAAGTGCGTAATATATGTATATTAGCTTCCAAAACAATCTGTGCACAAGCTACCCATTAATTTGTTGCAAAGGTCTTCTGAATAGAAATGGCCTATAAAAAGAATCATATACTGGAAAACTATTTATAAAAAAACCCAACCAAAACCCCGCCACTGAAAAACTATCAATTTATTATAATTGTAAGCATAACAACATTTTAAGAATTTGGTGATTTTTTTTTTTATATTAGGCATTTATAATTAAGCAAAAATGAGTTTCTAGAGAAAAAAAAATGAAAATCAAATGCACAGATTTTAAGTAGGTGTCTGAAATCTAGAATGTCATTGTACCATTGCAACAGATGGAGTTGGTACATTTTCTTCTTCAAAATGTTTAAAGTCCAACTATAGCAGTATTTAAATATCAAGGCTCCCTTTTCCTTTCCTCCTCACTGTGTTCACAATTATTGATAGTTAGACTTGTAATTACAATAGAATAAAAGCCTAGCAGTTGATATCAAAGTCCAGTTTAACCTAACTGCATAGTGAAAAATATTTTCCATTAAGTATTTCCATAATTTTTGTTAACATTTGGATTAGTATTGCTTCTTTTTAATGGTCTTTAATCTCAATTTAAATACTTTTATTATAATAATACAGAAGCTTGCAGAATGATTAGACTTACAAACATCAATCATCAGCAAAGGAAACTTTTGAACTCCTTGTAAGAAATATTTGATTTAACAATCTATGCTTAAGTTAAGAAGTGGCATTTTTATATTCCCAAATAAGAAACTGGATTTCAAATAACAGTCTATCTATTACCATAGTAAGAAAGGATTAAAAAGCTCATTTCTATGGTGATTTGTTGCAAATTAGCACTTTACAGTCAAAATGTAATTGTGCTTGCACTAGCTTACACTGTAGAGGTATGAAAACACTGAAAGTAGCACATATGCTGTTGAAATTTCACAACGAAAAAAAAACCCCTCATTTCTCACAATGTCTAGCCTTTTCAAAAATAGTGCTATCAGACTCCCAAGTGAGCTCCCAGGTACCTCAGTACAACATGTCTAGTAGTCTGAACTGCTATGATGCTCTAGGTTCTTCTCAAGTACTTATATGTGTGTGAAGGTTCAACATAACTTGTCTGTGGTTGAAACTAAACACTGGGATATCCCTCTCTGGAGATGTTTGGAGTGTTTGAGACATTTACACTCCTTTCTTCTATAGGTTACACTGGTCACCTTAGTTTTTGTAGCCTTATGGGGATGCAGCAGAGGACTTTGGCCTGCAACTCCATGTACATTTTCCCATCAATAAGCATATAATAACAAGGAAATAAGACTGTGGCAATATCTAGGTCCACATGTGTGGAAGTGGAAGGAGTTCACCATTCTGCAGTAGAAAAAGCTGAATAGGTTATAGAATAATCTGCTTTGTAGTTCTTTTTAAAGAATCAAAGTGTAATCAGAGGCAAATGTGCTGGTGAAATGTTTCATATAATGCAATGCAAAGTAGAATACCCAGTTATATTATGAAAACATTGTGAAAATCTAGCTTGTATCCATTTGTCTTGTCAGCTTCCTCTAGTAGATTAAGTATAGAATGGCCTTTTCCTGTGAAAGATAACAGGAAAGAACAAAAATTGAAACATTCAATAAGGGGAAGATGGGTAAAAGGAAGAAACATAATTGAAAATTCTTGTCTAGTTCTTTTATGAGTCTGGAATAACATCATGTCCCACAGCTACAATCATCCTATGGATTGGCATATGTTGGATTTCTTTCAATTGGAAACTCACAGTTTTATGTACCTGGTTCAGACAGAAGAGCAGCATCTCTCACATTCTTGAGCTAGAATAGTGAGTGATTCCAGCCCATGTCCAGCTTCTTCACTCCAAAAACAAACCTTCTGAATGATACTATATATATTCCTTCAAATGTAGCACTTTATAAACAAGAACAAAAAAAGTGATAAAAATAGTAGTTCTGTCATTAAAATCAGCATAGGATCTTCATCTAGGCCATAAGTGAACTGTGTGGCATATAAACCAAAAAAAAACCATGGTGAAATAGTTAACCAATTAGCAAATACGTCTTATCCCATCAGGTACTTGTGACAATTGGAAGTTATAGGAATACTCCATAAGATAGTTGTGCCAAAACATAAATCTAGATACTCCATCTGGATTTGGTAAAAATCTGGTCCAAAATAAATCTTTTACATTTCTGAGAGGAAAGACAAGAGAGAAACAGCATATAAATTCCTTACTAATGGAAGAGCATTGTACTATTTTTAGACCAGGCAATCAACACAGAAGAATAGAGAGGCCTCCTGGGTCTAGTCCTCTGCTATTGCAGTTAATCACCTTCATTTAATCCTGTTCATATGTGTATTGAACTCCACATTCAATACACATGACGTGGTATGAATTGCTGTGGCTAATGACGGGACCAGTAGAAGGTGGTAAACTGGATAAATGGGTGGTCAGTTGTCATCGGTCCAAGGAATATGCTGGACAGAGGAGAAGAATATATTCTAATAATATTATAATTAGCCTGCCAAACTCCTAGTGATTTTGCTACAGAAAAAAATCCAAACGCTTCAGAAATCAGCATAAAGTGCATAAGATAATAGGATAGTTCAGTCTGGGAAGGACCTTAGGTGGTTTCTACTCTGATATTTGGCTCAAAGCAGGGACAGCTCTGAAGTCAGACCAGGCATCTCAGGGCTTTGGCCAGCTGGGTGTCCTGAGCCAGGCTGAACGATTTTGCAGCCAACCTCCTGTGCTGCTTGGCTGTCATCATGGCAAAAAAAAGTTGGAGGTGAGTCATAAAACAGATTTCAGCAATAGCTGAAAGGATAGCAACTTGATCAGATTTAAGGCATGGTTTCTATTGTTTTGTTGCTGTTTAGCTAAAGTCATGATGCAAAAGTGCCTCAGTAATCTCACATCTGGTTTGCCAGTTCTAGATTCTCAGTACTTTGGGCTCAAGACTGAAGAGAGTGAAGGTACATATGCAGCTTTTATATTTGGGTTCCAATTAAGCATACATCATGTGAAATCGTAATATTTTATCTCCTCGGGAGGGAGTGCTAAGTTCTTTTAATTATATGAAATAATACAGAATAGAATGGTTTAGGTTGGAAGAGACCTTAAAGATCATCTAGTTAAAACTCCTCTGCCATGGGCAGGGCCACCTTCCACTAGACCAGGTTGCTGAAAGTCCCATTGAACCTAGCCTTGAATTCTTCCAGGGATGGGATATCCACAGCTTCTCTGGGCAACCTCTTCCAGTGCTTCACCACCTTCTTCTTTACATCTAATCTAAATCTACCCTCTTTCAGTTTGAAGCCATCCTCCCTTATCCTATCACTACAGACCACTGTAAA
The DNA here is from genome assembly GCF_028858725.1 of Colius striatus. Lineage (NCBI taxonomy): Eukaryota > Metazoa > Chordata > Aves > Coliiformes > Coliidae > Colius > Colius striatus. The sequence continues at coordinate 80,731,160 of NC_084759.1, forward strand.
AAGATCCCTCTCTAGCTTTCTTGTAGGTCTCCTTTAGGTATTGGGAGGCTGCTCTGAAGTCTCCCTTGAACCTTCTCTTCTTCAGGGTAAACTATCTCAGCTCTCTCAGCTGGTCTTCACAGGAGAGATGCTTCAGCCCGCTGATCATCTTTGTGGCCCTTCTCTGGACTCACTCCGATAACTCCATGTCCTTCTTATATTGGAGGCCCCAGAGCTGGATGCAGTACTCCAAGTGTGTCTCACAAGATCTTTTGATCTACTGGCCACACTTCCTTTGATGCAGCTCAGGATACAATTGGCTTTCTGGGGTATGAACACACATTGCTAGTTCATATTCAGTTTTTCATCAACCAACACCCCCAAGTCCTTCTCCGCAGGACTGCTCACAATCCAGTCTCCATCCAGCCTGGATTTGTACTTGGGATTGCCCTGACCCCTCTGCAGGACCTTGCACTTGACCTCGTTGAACCTCCTGAGGTCTGTCCAGGTCTCTCTGATGGCATCCCTTCCCTCCAGCCCCTCAGCCGCACTGCACAGCTCCGTGCTGTCGGCAAATTGCCGAAGGCACTTCCATCTCACTGACTGACTGTTGCTGACAGAGGTGTGAAACAGTCCATATCTACATTGTTCATGAGGAATATTGTTCCTGTCATAGATGTAAGAATACTTTCATATCTGTATTGCTTCTTCTTGAAAGAAGCAGTTAATACCATGAATTTTCTCCTATTGGAGAAACAATTGACAAAATGAAATTTGAGTGTATTGAATGTGGGACCTTTTACATCTATTTTTATATACTTTGTCATTTTTATTGAAATACAGAGTTAACTATTACAGCAAAGCAAAATACTCCCAAGATAAGGTAAGATTGTTGAAGCACAAAATGGGTTTTATGAGAAAAACTTTTGGTTTAAACTTTCACTATTATCTTCTTTCACATCTGACCATGAAGGAAAAAATGGCCTGTTATAATTTCTTTCCATGTCAAAGCTGGGAAGGTATTTAAAATTGAGAGAGTTAATGTAAAGGTCATCTATTCCAGTTCTGCTAGCCTAGATTTATTCCTTGCTGCATATGATATAATGCTCTGAAAGTGTAATTTTGCATTGTCAAGAGATGTAGATCTACAGACTAATAAATCTCCCAGCTCGGAACATTTCCTAATTTCCTCTCATATCCCCATTCTGTATTTTCTCTGTTATCTATTTCAAGTAGTCATTCCTGGTTGTATCCTGCTTTTATTACATGATAGGGGACTTTGTAGATATTAACATTGTTTGTACACCAGTAATCTACATTACCTGTAGCTGGTACAATCACAATAGCACAGTTGAGAGATTTTTCTTTAGTGTAGAGTGATTTAGTCCCTCTGTTATTCCTCCTTGATAAAGAAGAGTTTAGGCACAGCATATTGTAGCAGAGTAGTATATGTCAGGCATTGAACAGAGGAGACTCAGAGTTACCACTGCAGTCTATGATCGGGAGCATCACATCTATAAGAACTTAGATCTAGGTCCTGACTTCTCAAAATGGCTCCTTTCTGTACTCCTGCACAAGCAAAGGGAGGTATCAAGGCTATGAAATGGGTGAGCCAAGGACAGTAGCTGGCATGCATCATGAAATTCGGCATTCTAAAATATTTGTACTGCATGGTGAAAGTGTTGTTTGAATTAAGGGAGCAGAGAGGCCTGTTTCAGAGTACCATTTTGTCAAAATGCTTTGACAAGCAGCATAATTGTTTCTGAACAAGTGATTTTTCAGAGTAGTGGTTTTAACTTCACAGGAGTCTCTGCCCCATTCATCTGTAATGCTTACACAATGGTGGCCCCTTGAGCCTACTGCTGACACATAATGTGGGAGACTATGATTGCCCCTGGGAGGAAAATGGCTCTTTGCATCAATGTGGCTCCTGAACAGAAGCTATTTTATTAGGTGTTCTATTTAACTGGAAAGAAGTGCTTGTTACTTAGTGCCTGATCTCTGAGTCAGCCAGTCCATCTCTGCTACCATGCTGTGGAGGAAAAGAAAACCTCATTTTTCATATAGAGATAACTGCATTTTGTCCATTTCTCAAGTGTATGCCTTTGCTTTCAGATTAACCCAAGCAGATAATATTTCATACTACAGAGTTCTGACTTTAAAATCAAGTGTAAAACTAATTTGGTCAACTGGTTTGTACCCATAAGGTCACAATAGCCAACACAGAATTTAAAAGACTTAATAGTATTTTTCCTCACCTTCTGGCAAGTCCTCTTTCATCTTATGCTTAGAGGAGGTTTTACTGAACTCCAGAAAGTAATGTGACTTTCATTGTGGAATGAACTGTTGTTTTTCTACCTTAATTCATAGGTACAATGGAAATGTTTGGTATGAATATTAACAAAATGTATAATGGCTGAGGTACAAACACTCTTTCCCTCTTTTCCCCATGAAAACTTCTTTTCTATTCAAGATCCTCTCTCTAGTTATAGTCAAGAGCTACCTGAATTCAGCTCTCATATATATAACTATTACTTCAGCTATTGCTGCAAGCTATTCCTGGTAGCATGGTGCAACAATAAAGAGGCACAAAGTACTGCTTCCTGGAAGTATTTTAGTCCTGAAAGGTACAAATGGCAAGAAATCTCCAAGCCTTGGAAAATATTATAAGGACATGTTCTTAACAATAATGTAACCAGTAGATAAGATTTTCTCCTGATGAGTAGTACTACTTGAGAAGATTTGAGTCTATATGTTTTATCTTCTAGAGATGAGCAAGGAAAGCATTTTGGTGTCTGTAATTTTCTGTGCATCTCCTGTGTTTAAGACTACTTCTGATTTCCTGTTTCACTAAAGTCTTTGTAAACTCCCTAGCTACAGAAAAGTACAATTTTCTGTTGTATTGATTTGTCACCAGAAAAATTCTATATTTTTCAGAGTTAGAGTGGGATTTCTGTTCTTTCACTGAAAGAATATTATGCCCTAGTGTTAACAGAGGATACTTTTGCAGAAGTTTACATTCCTTAAAGCAAAAATCTGTTTTCTTAGTTCTTCCCTCATTCATTACAGAGCACCTACATCCCTTGCACTTTCCTCTGTCACACAGACTGAGCAATATGAAAGACATAATGCTGAGAGACACAATCAAAAGTGTTGCTAGCTGCACCTACAGAAGGAGCTGTGTATGGAGTCTTTTCATTGTAAGCAAGCACCTAGGTGTTGTAGGGGAGCATGGGACCCTTATTTTAAGCTAATGATTTTTCATCTAGGAAGACTAAAGACCTGATGCAAGATTTTGTTAATGCCCTGGGGTTGAATTCTGTGGTGTTTTACAGTAGATTTTTCTCCCCAGAAAGTCCTGGATCAGTTTTATGCTGTGCTGTAGACTGCCTGTCTTAATCTAACATAGATTACTTGCAGAACAAGTTTCTCAAACCTACTGGGATAGTCTTATTGTTTTAAAGTTTAGATAACTTTCCTTTCCTGTGAATAAGACAGAAAGTTTCTAAGCAAACCCAGATTTTTTTCATGGAGGAAATTGCATCATTTGAAAGAGATTGGTTTGACTGACTGATATCTGATGGAGGGGCAACACAACATGGCACAACCAATCCACGAGGATTCTGGAGTGCATATGGGTGACTCATCTCAGTGACACTTTGTGAAAGGAGAAGGTACAATGGACATAGATTGAAATACAGGAAATTCTATGTGAATATAACTACTTCACTACTGTAAAGAAGATTTAACTGGAGCAGGTTGTCAGAGGAGTTTATGGAGTCTCCATCTTTGGAGATATTAAAAACCAAACTGGACATGGCCCTGAGGAACCTGTTCTAGCTGGCCCTCCTCTGAGCAACAAGGTTAGGTAAGCCAGTCTCCAGTGATACTTTCCCGCCTCGGCCATTTTGTGCTTCTCTGACCATTCTCTTCAGTAAGAGATGAAATTTGTAATGGCTGTGAGCTAGAAATCAAAATAAAGGGTTAAATAATATTTGTAATGGATGATAATTAAGTTTCTTTTCCCTTCTTAAGTAGATGCACTTGAAACATACACAGTGATGAAACAACTGATACATCTTGGAATTTTGCCATTAAAGAATAAATAGTTTTTGAACCCTCTCTTTCTCTCTTAAATTACTTACTGTCAATAAAAGCAGTGTGGGAAGTACCGAGATGCCATGTTTCAGAGTAGATGTAGAGCAGAAGAATGATCTCAGAATAAATTATTCTAATGAACAGCACTTGTCTAGTTTAACTTTTTAATCCTCATTTGCTTCAGGCAGCTATGACAGTGCTGCAGTCCTTGTTCTGTCAGTTGAAAAGACAGTGGGGGAATACAAGAACTCTCATTTAAATTTGGTGTTGTCCAGAAGTTTTACTGCTTCAGTATATCAATTAGAGTCCTGTGGCTTAATGGCTGAGAAGGAGAATCTTTCCCTGGTGATGGAAAGCAGGGCCACTATATATTATTTTCCCTGTATGGCCTGAAGATGTTAAAAACATTTTAGTTTTTCTAAGTTTTGCATGCATTATGCTAAAAATTTCGAATATAAAATTTACACTAGCTTGTGCAACTGAAAATTTGCATCCAGCTACTGCAACATTTGCCACAGAGCTCCCCCTCAAATTACAAGAAAAAGTTTAGGGATGTGAGCATAGCTAAGAATACCTGAACAGAAAAGCTGCACTTGCTATCACAGTTCGGAAAATTCCAATTCTTCTTGGATAAGAAGCTATAGGAAAAGTTGTATGGAAAGATTTAACATCTTTGATATTATCATTCTCTACTATGTAATAAGGAGAGCATCCTCATGGATAATGTTGCCATTGCCTACAACAGAGACAGATAGAAAGTTGGCAGCTTCAAGGTCTTCAGATACAGTTTTTGATATAAAAAGCTCTTAGCATGTTTCTCCTAAGATGTATAATGTTTCTTTATCCTTGTGGTCACTAACAAAATGCATACTTTTACAATTGATGGTCAGAGCTCCAAAAAGACAGGAATCCAGTTAAAACCGTGACTATGCATGGTAGATGACATAGCCATGTACTGTAGATGTGCTTGCTAGAAGCCTTCTATAAAGAGACTGAGGAGAAAAGAGGGAATAGGAACAGGGTCGTTGGTTGTCAGGTAAATGTAGAGATAACTGCTGCTTTGCCAACTTTTGCAAATACACATTCATTGGGCCTTAGTGTTGAAATACTTTTTTGCAGCTCTGAAAAAGCAAAACTAAGGGAAGCGGAGGAGGAATATAGCATGGAGGATAACATACGAAGCCATGATTTCTCGGATACGTTCTTCCAGTGACTGTTAATATATGTGTGCCTCTCACAGCCCATTTGACACAACCAGTGATTCATGCTTCCCTCTGTGTGTGGAACTTGCCATTTAAAAGGGAAATAGGCACTGGATATTTAGTATAATGATTCTGCCTTACTTGTTTGTACTACAAAAACACACATTTAGAAGTCTGTTTGTATATAATGTTCATACTGTGTTTTGGTATTAAATGTCTTAGCTAGAATCTTAGTGAATACTGTCCTTTTAAACCTAGGTATGGTATTTCTATTATAGAACGGGCTCAAGAGCAGAAAGCACTACACAGGGAGAGAAGTATTTGTTACCAAAGAACCAAAAGATCAAGATTTGGCTTTTGGAAGGCAACACTGAAGCTTTCAGGGTGTTGTTAATCAACTGTGGCATCCTTTGTCTGTAAATCACTTTTCATTCCTACTCATCTTGAATTTATTAATTACTCACATATAATGACTATTTTAATATTGGTCTGTAACTTTAGTGCAGGAAATATTTCTATTTTCATAAATTCACAGTTGTGCTTTTTATCTCACATGGACCATCCCATTTACTGTATTTGCATTTACTCTATCCAGAGTTAAGTCCAAAGTCTAAGCTTTTAGAAGGTAAACTAGAGCTTAAAAATACTTTATTTGCTACTTAGTGTTACTTGGTACTGGTTTGGGGCAACTAAAAATTTGTAGCCACAGATAAATTAGGGAGTGTTTAATGTATGAGAACTTAAAAATCCAGTAGATTAAAAAGGAGCAATTATTCAGAAACAAAATCTAAGAAGAGAGAATATAGTAGGATTTGGAGAAAGAGTTCATGACTACAGGAACGAGAATATTTCCTGAAACACTCTGCATGACCTGAAAAATCTACATGAGTTTTTTTGCAGCTATTCATTCTGTTAGCAGTGTCTGAACACTGGTCAATACACAAAACTAATCAAAGCAGTGAAGTCTTTGCCTTCCTAAGGAGGATCATAACTTAGAGCAGATTCTTTCCTTATCCCACTTTTTAGGACGTTACCTTTTAAGTGTAGTTCCACCAATAGGACGTTACCTTTTAAGTGAGTTCCACCAATAGATGCTTCATTTGACCCTTAGCCCTGGTAACTGATTCTTTCAGAGCATCAAGTCATTCTCTGTTATGCCAGTAAAGTTCCGCGTGCCCCAGCTTCAGCTTTTGTTCCAAAAACAGGGCTTTGTAGATGCCCTATGTGGACTCGGCGAGCTTCAAGATCTAGTTGACTATAAACAGTAATCTTTCTGCTTATTTTGAGGGCTAAACATAATAACAGGTCAATACCTGATCCTGCTGTTAACAAAACAGTTATCTGATGTGAACAAAGTTCTGCTGATTGGCAGGAAGTTTCAAACTTTCTGAGCTGCCCGAGGTCTTCTCTCATCATATCTTTGGAACATAGTCCTTGAAAACTGTATTTTTCTGCAAATATCTCTGAAAATAATTAATACTGTCTATCATTAGCTCTTACTGGAGACTAAACAAGATGATTAACAAAAAAGATTTTGGCAAATCCTCTGTTGGGAGTACCCTTAAGCACAGGTTGTTAATAATGACAGCTAATGTGACAATGTAATATAAATAGCCTTGCATTTCTGCCCCTTTTAACTCGTCCTTTAGCTTTGAAATTTTGGATATCCACACATCAAGTGCATGTACATGTGGTGTATCAAAACTGTGAACACAGAACATTGCCAATCTTCTCAAAGCATTGAGTGTGAGAGATCAGTCAAATAATTGGCAGAACCAGCTTTTTTTTTTTTCCCAGATATTGGCTTTTCCATCTGCAGCACAGAGTTACAGTAATCAGAAATGTTCCAAGCTATTCTGCTGAAACTAGAGAAAGTTATCTTACAGTGACAGAGGGGAACTGTCTGACTGTAAATAGTTCCTTAGTGTCTAAACTTGCAGCTTGAGAAAAATTGGATTTGACTTGAGCTCACAAAAAACCTATAAAGATACCTGCTATTTTCCTTCCCAATCAGGCTGAGCTCAAATTCAGGTAAAAGAATTGGAGATTATTGTTTCTTCAACCTGGTGCTCTCTTCTTGCTTTCCAAAAATAAGTGAGTGGAAAATCTCTGAAGAAAAGTGAACAAACAAATAAGAACTTGAAAGAGGATTTTAGGAGCTGTCAAATTTAGTACTAATTGCTATGGCAAATCCAGATCTTCAGTGAAGCTTCGGTAATGCTCTTTTTTTTTGTAGACCTACAAGTTCGATAAAAATTAAGCAATTCATTCTATTCATGTTAGGAATTCATATTAAAATGGATCTATATTTTGGACATGGATGTCATATCCTGGTCACATGTGGAATTTATGTTAGATCTTAGAGAAGTTCTTGTATAATACTACTTTGACCTCAATTTTGTAGACTTCCACCACAGGCTCTTGAAGTTTGACAAAATAACCAGTCCTCACAAATCAGTAGTTTTGATAATCTATCTACTTATCTTAAACTTTTATTTGAGGTATGAAATGGAATAAAAAATTTCTATCTTTTATCCCAAGTTCTATCAAATATCCATCTCTCCTGATAGCAGTTTCACACCAGTGTAATGTTGATATTGTAAGATCAGTTAATATTAAGTTTCCTATTTGGCGTGAAATGAATAAATTCATTGAAACTTAAATAATTTAACACTTTTATTTAAATACATTTTTCCAAATAGAGAACTATCAAATTACTACTAAGTAGTTCAGAATAAATACTCACATGTTCAGGCTTCTGCATGTTAATGACTAACTTTCAATCTTGCTTCCCTTCTGAGCAAATATACAGAAGGCATGGTGTTAATTAAGAATGCTTTATCCAAAGAACTGAAAGCAGACAGAAACATGGATAGCTCCTGAGGATAAGATAAAAACCTGATAATCTCATTTCTTGGAAGTATTGTGCTGTATGTATGAATATGCTGATGCATGATTGTATGGATGCAAATATTATTGATTATACCATCTGTATCTAAATGTTTTCTTGCTAAAGGAACAAATACAGTTATAGGTCATTGGTGACCTCTTTTGTTAGTGTGAGCCTCCAACTGCAATTGTGTAGCTGTACTACTCTATTATAATCCTAAAAACATACCCTAGGGCAGACTGCTATTTACAGCCGTGCAGTCTTTTAATGAGCTTTCAGAACTCTGTCAATTATTTTGAGAAGTGTTAAAGTAAATAAAACCCACATATCAAGTTTGATAATGAACAGTTGCAAAAGAAGGGAACTGCTATGGCTCTTCCATGCACAATGAAATCTCCATTGAGTCTTGGAGTCTTGGAAATCTCCATTGACCTAAGCCCTCAGAAAGGTAGGGCTAGAGGTAGGCCAGCACCTCTGTAAAAAACAAACAAAAAACAAACCAGAAACACAGCAAAAATCTTTCTCCGAAATGATGTTTTGTTCCTCTTGAAATAAACATTCTTTGGAGGTTGCTGATAGCAAAAGCAGACAAATATACCCCTAAAATATTTGTTTGGTATTCTACTTAGAGGTGCATTTTCAAGGGGCCTTAGTTTAGTTATATTATTAAATACAACAAGTTCAAACATCACATGTTACAGGAGAAAATTATTGCATTGAGAAAACTAGGTCTCAAGGTATTCAAGGGAGATTTGATATTTGTTAAACATCAAATGACACCTTGCTTTTGGATTTTCTTCAGGAGTGACAATTTCTGTTTGGGTTAAGGTATTCATCTATTTCATCATTTCAGTGGCAGTCTTGTTTCCACTTTATTGTTTTGAATTACTAACGACTTCCTTTAATATAGAATGCTGTTTTCTATGCTTGCTCTCAGAAATAGTAAGAGCAATGAATTCTTGGGAACTGGGAGAAAATGTATGTGAAAGCAGTTTCTCAAAGCTGAAGATATATCAGAATCAAAATGCAGTGAGCATACATTGAAGTCTGGCCTCGTGGGTGGATGATTAAACAGTATCTTGCAGCAAATTTGCTTTAGTACAACTAAATTTCTGGCTTTGGCATGAATCCATATTTTTAGGATTCATGATATTAAAAAGAAGGATTCCTATTGTTTCCATATTTGCCACATCAGAGAGTTAAACTGTAAAACATCACATTATGGACTAGTAGTAGGACTAGTCACTTCAAGAGGTTGTGGAATCTCCTTCTTTGGAGATAGTTGGATATAGGCTGGAGATAACCCTGACGAACATGATCCAGTGTTGGCTTCAAAGCAAGCCTTGCTCTGAACAGGAGGAAGGACATGACCTCCTTCATTATTCTGTGGTTCTAAACAGCACTGAGAAAATGGCATTAAGCATTATCTTATAACTGGGAAGAGGCTGCAGATTGCATTCAATGATTTCCTAAAAAAAGCAACAGAAGCAGCATTTTTAGGTGTCATCCTTATGTGGGTTTTTTTGGATCACATATCATGCGAGTTTGAAAATAAATGGCACTGACTAGTGCATACTGCTTATATATCTTCTGGGTGAAAAAAAAAATTAAAAAGCTGATGCTGTTTTTGCAAAGCACAAACAACTTGAAGCCTGAAGTCTATATAAAGTAATCTAAAGTGTTAGCTAAAATCATTGAAGTCAATTGAATAATTCCCAGGAACTTCCGTCAGTTGCAGAGTTTGACCTTAATGATAATTTCATTTCATGAGGTAATTTAGAATAATAAATTAATTTAATAAAACTTTTCTATTTTGCAGTATCACATAATGCATGGAAAAATGGCTAAATGTCTAAATTAAATGTCTTCCTATTAAAAACTGATGCCCCTTCATTACCCTTTCTTCCCCAAAACTATATCAGAAGTTGAGAAGTGCAAGCTCAGGTTCAGTTTACAGATGAAAAATTTTTTAAAAGGCTTTTAATACCAGAATCACTTATAAGAAAAGTAAGAGGAGATTTTCCTTTTCTGTTTTGTCACTGTGAAAATATTAGTGCAGAAAAATCAAGCAGTGGAATGAAGTTGTCTGGGCTCTGACCTGAGAGATGCTAAAGTTTCAGATTTGTACATGTGTGTTTTTTAAACCACTTTGAATTAGGTAAGATTTTCAAAGCTTCAGAGGGAGTTATTTAGACACTTCTGCCCAGTCACTCACTGTGTTACTTCTGAGCCATAAAGATCTCTTTTAGTCCTACACAGGTTGAAATATTTCATGTGATGAAAGTTAGGATGGTGTTGCTGTCTCGGCTTGCTGAGAGCTAGTGCTGATTGAATTGATATCCATAGCAGAAGGAAAAGGGCAAGAGTCAGGAGATAAAAACAGATGAGCTCCTTTTTTCTTCCCAGTGGAGGCCTAATTTTGACCATCTCAGGTGGCAATATAGTTGAGTAACTTTCTTCAGATATGGTCTACAAGGCATCAGCACATCTGCAGAGTCAGTTAATTTTTTATATTACATTTAATTATCTTTGTATTGCTAGTAATTTTTCCCCATGGACACGTCAGTATTTGCTGCTTGAGAATGTCTCAGCTGTGAGGTGAGACATCCATTGGAAGCTGTGTCTCAGCCTTTTGCATGTGAGCTCAGGTGTACTAAAAGCAAGGAGGGGAAAATGAAAAGAAAAGTAGCTCTTTGAATTTAAAAGGAAGCCTTGTAAGCTGGGGTGAGAGTTTATCTTATCTGCTAAGATCATGGTTTGGGCTCACAGAGCTGTCAACACTTTTGCTTAGATTTATTTTTATTAAGTGTCAAAATACATTTGATTTTTTTATTGATTCATAGTAAGCAGAAGTAAAGGTTTTAATACTCAGACACTCTAATGTGGCCTTTTCTTAGTTTCAGCAATAATAGTTTATTGAAAACTAAAATTGAAAACACCTAATCTCCTTAAATTTGGGAGTGATTAATTACAGGGTTTTTTTTTTTTTAAATTCACTGGAGTGATGGTGATTATCTGAGTCAAAGTTTTTTAACAGAAATGACCATAAAATGGGTTAATATGTATTGCCATTTTTAATAAGCTAGGACCTTAAGTAAAGGAATAATTTACATCCTATCTCTTTGCCAAGACAATAGGTTGATTCATGATAGTGGATCAACTGGAGGGAAACACTTCCAGTCAAAACCTGGTGAAAAAATGAAGTATTTTCTTTTTCAGTATATTTATTTGGGAGACCTCTTCCTAGTTGTGATTGAGCAGAATTTTAATGGCATCTTTAAAAGTATTCGGCCCATTTCTGAGCAAGTTATCTCATGTTCTCCTATAAATGCCTTCATAGCAGCATTAGGCAATGTGTTTATTTGCATATTTGCATATTAGTATCAAGAAGACCTTAATTAGAGAGTGCATTAGAAATGCACAGGCTCTGTAGCTTCAATACCATACTAAGCAAATGGAGACATTCCTTCACTAAAAGAATAAGAGTGACAAGGAGAAAAACTTCAGTTGTTTTGACAAACTGATTTGTGATATATTTTAAGGTGTTTCACAGTGTGCTTTTGTTTTACAACTCTATGAGCAGATGAATTTTAATTATCTTTTTTCTTAGAACTAGAAGTCTGTTGGCTGGTGTTACCTTGTGCTGATTTCAGTGTTTGTATTACGCTTCTTCTATGATAAGGCTGTGGTTGAATATAAATACTATATTTTCACTTCTTCCATTTTGATTTTCTTGTAGACATTTCAGCAGTCTTCTCTACAACAGAAAAGCAAAAAGAAGAACAAAGGTAAAAATCAAATCTGTTTTCCTGCCGTGGTTAGAAGGGAATTGCCAACATTAACGTTTACGGTATTGCTGTATCTGAGGAACTAGAACTTATTAGCTCCATTGTTTAGTTCAGTTGATCATGCTGAGAAAGCGTTGGTCCATAACTGATGTCTCATAGTTTCCTCGTGCTATCTGCTGTTGTCTTTTTCTTGAATACTTAGACTAGAGCCTATTTGGGGCCAGGACTGTTTTTCCCAGCTGTATGCACATGAAGCTTTACTGTAGCCTTTGCTCATTACTTCAGATGTCAGGTAGTATTTATATCATAGTCAATTGTCCTCCTTTGATTCAGAAGTACAAAGGCCTTAGGAACTGTTTAGTTGCAAAAGGAGCTGCAGATAGAGGTTCTTGAATACCCGTGAAGTACTTCCATAGTTGTGTATGGCAGCCAAGTGTGAAAGTATGTGAATTTATATGCTGTGTGCTTTAGCCTGACGCAAAATATTAATTTGTTGAAAATTACAAATAACTGGGAGTTTTGAATTTAAATATATTGCCTTTTTCTTCTAGAATATCTTCTCTTTCTGTGTTACTTTTTCTTTTTTGGTTTTATCTGTGGAATATAAGCTCAGTGAAGTGCTGAACATGGTTTGTTTCAGTTATTAGCTTACAGTGGCTTTCATAGACTCTGGTTCAAACAGATTGTTTTTACTTATTTATTTGTGGCAAATTGAGGTTGAAATTTTTAGTTTTATTAAGAAAATACATAGTGCTTTCTGGCTAGCTGTCTTGTTGATTTAGCAGACAAGTCAAATGCCATCATATGAACTCATTGTCATTTTCAGCTCCTATTCCTGGTAAAAGCAAAAGACGGATCTCATGTAAAGATCTTGGTCGAGGGGACTGTGAAGGTTGGCTTTGGAAAAAGAAAGATGCCAAGAGTTATTTCTCCCAGAAGTGGAAAAAATATTGGTTTGTCCTGAAAGATACATCTCTATACTGGTATATCAATGAAGAGGTAAGCATCCGTGCTGATTGTCTCAGAAAATACCCTGTGTAGTGTTGTTGTCATGGTTTACTGGTAAGCCAGTGCTTTCAGTGCTTACAAATAAGAATAACTTTATTCACCCAAATACTCATACTGCAATTAATATTAATTGCCTGATTGAATTACCATTAAGGTCCATTGCTATTTAGTCCTTCAAATTCACCTTTAACTACAGGGAGAATCAACACACTTCCTTCTGCCCTGCTCTCACTAGTTTAGAGTAAATATATCCTCAGACTCTTGAAAGAGAAAAGGTAGTTATTTAATCCTATCATTCAAGCATAGTCATGGGAGTGTAAATTTTAATGATGCGCTGCTTGGTCTTGGTCATCTGTGCTACTGAAACCACCAACACCTCTAGGAATTAAAACAAGATGCTTTTGTTTTCTCGGTTTTGTTGTCCTGTCATTCCTTCTTTGTAGATTTTGATATAATTTCAGTGTTCATATGTGCTTAACTTAAGCCCATCTGACCTGTGTAAAGCTTTGTGCAACATTCATAGACCTTTATTTTTATGAGCTTTAGTAAAAAATCTTGTTGCTTTTAGGAAAACTTAATTTTAACTCCCATTTGTCTCAGTAAATATCCTGAGATGAAGTAATTGCCAACATGTGGATGCACTCAGTCCTGGACTTATTCTTTTAATCACTGCGAGCATGTGTACATAACCTTTTCAAAATACTGTCATCTCCAACTATTCCCTGCGTAGAGAGAAAGGAAATTGTTTCATGAACAGAATTACCAAAGCTTGTTATCCCACAGACTCATACAATTTGTACCTTGATCCCAGCTTCAGTTCAGTAACCCTAATTCCCTCCTCCCCATCCTCCCTCCTCAAGGTCTACCACAAGGTCTTTATCAAGGTGCTAATTCACCTCTACAACTACAATGACTGGTCACCAGTCATGGCCAAGGAGCATGTGGAACCACTGAGTACTGCCTTACTTTCCTGTGGAGAGGGCAGTCCTGTCTCAAGTTTTCTTAAGACTTGTTGAGACTCAAGTTATTTTTGAGACCTCAACCCCTTTAACAAAATGTCTGCAATCATCAGTACATTCAGTGGTGGAAGAAGCCTGAGTGGCAGATGGACAGACAAGCGAACAGTGCTCTGGCCAACATTTTCTTTCTTTAGGCAACCATGAGAAAAAAATAACAAGAATATTCTAAACAGTGTCTTTTTTATTTTAAAATACCTACTAATGCAGAGCCCATTAGAACCTCGTACCTTCCATAGAACAACCCTAGTTTCAGTTTTATGTGCTGATTTGTATATTTTATATAGTTATCTTTTAAGAAAGCATGCAGTCATATGGAGTAAAAATGCAGCATAAATAATGATGGAAATTCTGAGGAAAATATGGAATTCAGTGGAATTCCTTCACATGAATTTGTGTTTTCTGCATTTTCACTTTCATGATCCTGTATTAATTTCTCATGCAGTCATGAACAGTGAAATGTTGCTGATGTATTAGTAGCTCAAAAAATAATACTTCCAAACTGTGAAAAGTCAAGGGAGTTTGAATATCTGATAAAATAAATTATGTGCAAGTGTTTAGAAGAGAGGGGAGGAAGGTCAGATGAGTGTTGGAGAGCGATGAAAGTAGCTAAAGAGATATCTTGCCTCTTAGCTTTGATGTTATATAAAGATGGTAAACAGCACACATTGAAATTGCTTTTTCCCCTGTTTCTTACAGTATGCTGCATTCCTCCTTACTAATTAGTCCGTCTTCCCCCAAAATTAACTAATTACAATAACTTAATTGCCTGAATATATTTGGTCGGTTTGTATATTTTGAATTGCCGGTTCAGCTGTGAAATTGTTTGAGAAAACTGGGTATTTAAAATTGTATTTTACACCAAGGGATCTGTCTCGCTGCTTTGGCAGAAGTCCCAGTGACTTCTGTGGGAGGATTGCCAGAGCAGAGCATACATTAGTATTCCTTATATAAGAAGCAAGCAAGTGAAAATATCTCTAAGTTTTCAGCATGGTGGAGTTTTTTCTGACACCTTAACAAGAGTAACATCTAGAACTATCTTTGCAGGATGAAAAAGCAGAAGGATTCATCAGTCTACCTGAATTTAAAATTGACAGAGCCAGTGAATGCCGCAAGAAATAGTAAGTAGGCTAAAAAAATAATGTAATGGTACAATGGAAGAAGTGGAACAAAAGACCAAGTTTTCTCTTAAAACAGTGACATGATGGACTTCGTCACAGTGATCATTTGATTGTGTCACTCCATAAGCTTACACAGAACAGGCAGATGCAATGTGGTTTCTGTGTGCCTTCTTTCCCGAAGAAGGGGTTTTTAACTTTATCATCAATCACACTGCCTGGCTAAACTAAAATGAATCAAGAACAGGATGTTTGCCCTTCTTCATTTCCTTTCTGATTTTAGGGATTTTTTGTTTGTTTGTTGGGGACTGGAATGTATGTGTGATATCTTTAAGCTTTATAAAGACCATTGAGCATACTAAAAGGACCATCCAAATAAAAAAGTCCTCAAGTTCACAACCAGACATCAATCCTTAAAATAACTTCAAATTAGTTAGCATCATCTCAAAATTTGCTGATGGAGTATAGAAGTCCTGAGACAGAGTGAAAAAAAAAAAAAAAAGAATGACAGTGGTTTGTTGTATTTTTGAAATATGACCTAAAGGTCTCAAATAACTTTTCTTCTTACCTAGCTGTGTATGCTGGTGTCTCGATTGGTACCATCGCATAAATCCATTTCTTATTTAGATGAAAATTGAAGCATATGTAGTAATGTGACAGGTGCATACTCACACAGAAGTATTTTTAGAGTCATTATTGTTGAAAACTTTTTGTCTTGCCTTCCAATGCCTTTTACTCTTCTTTTAAGTTTATCAGCACCATGGATTTGTAGTACTTACCATTCTAAAGAAGACACTGACCTTGTGTCAGTTGGTCTACATATCTCTTCAGGATGAACTCTACCCTTCACGATGGTCTCAAAGGGTAGAAAATGAAAAGTGCATTTAAAAAAAAAAAAAAGATACATCAGCTTGGGCTCATTGCCCTGTGTCCTTGGGCTACATTGCTGAAGTGCTTAATTCTTCCTTTTTTGTTGGAGCCGCAGCATAAAGTCAACTCATTTTTCAGAATTGCACCCTGCTTAAATTTTTATTTTGCTTGGTTTGATATCTACTGGACAGTAGAACATAAAACATGTCTATTAAAATTCCCTGCTGGGTGACAGATAAAGAAAAAAACCTCTTAAGAATCCAGACAACAGATGCTGTAACAATTTATAAAAGCCACGTTTTGGGTCTCAGTAACTTGATGATGTCTTTCTAAACACAGCAGATGTCACTGTACATCTGCTTTCACTTGCATAACATTATGTCATGTTCTAATGCGTTAGAGGAATTCCTTTTGTCTCAATTTTATGTTATCTTCACTAGCAGTAACTTTCCTGGATATGAATTTTATATCCCTGTTATTTTAAAACTTACTTTCATATATTAAAATCTATGTACACTGGCAGACATATATATTGAAAATTGCATGGATGATACACATGAAGAATGTCATTGCCGTTTTCCTGAGACACAATGGATTTTATATATATAAAACATATATATATATATTATAAAGTAATTCTTACTCTGTAATCCATTGTATCTCAGGGAAAAAGTGATTATGTTCTTCATGTAGCATGTTTGAGTTTTCCTAATTTTTTTTGAGACTGTCAAACTTTTTTTTTTCTTATTTTAAGAGAGACCTTCAGGCTATTCTCAAAAAATATTCTTCTGTACCTTAAATTATTAATTACTTTCAGATGCTTTTTCTGTATCTTCAAATACTTCACCATAAATCTTTATGCAGCATAGTTTAAAAATTCTTTCTAGTAATTTATTTCATATTATGTATGAAATGCAGTAATTCTCTCAGACCAGTCATGTTGATTACTTTGGTGGAAAGAAAAGATGACATGTAATTGCCCATTGCTTAGAATGACCTCAAGAACACAGTGTTGATTTATAACAGCTTTTCAGAAGTCAATCACCGCATCGCATTTTTCTGTTTGAAACGCGGTCATTAGAGCTGAAGGTAACGTCAAGGTCACTGAATGTGAGAACTGAGAGTTTTCCTGTTGTACTGAATGAATTGTTCAGTCAATTTTCTCTTCAGAAAAAAATGACGTCTGTAGATATATCAGCAAAATTACCCAATAGAGAAAATTACATCTTGAACTTGTTGACTTTATCCAAATATAGTACACTGTAGGTGATTGTTGAACAATATTTATGCACATATGAATCAAGCATTACTTAGGAGTAGTTGAACAGAACCTTACTTGGTGAAATCTGGCACAATCGTCAAAGATGCATGTTCATATACTGTTTGGGGGCAACCAACAACTCAGGAAATCTGAACTCATCTCATTCCTTGGTGATCACACTATCTTACATTCAAAAAAGGAAAAAAGAGTTGTGCCATTACATTTTTTATAATTATGTTTTTCCTCTACAGTGCATTCAAAGCCTGCCATCCTAAGATCAAAAGTTTTTATTTTGCTGCTGAACATCTAGATGATATGAACAGGTAAGGAAATCTAGCAAAGGTCAAGGAACCATTCCTTAAATGTGACACTTCTTCAAGCTAGTAATAACAGTGACAAAGAATTACACATTAAACTACAAAGTTGAGTTTAACAGCAGATTAACTTTGTTTCTGACTGACTGCATATGGCAAAGATTCCATTAATGTAAAAATTAGAGTTTTTTCAAACAAAAGTTTGAAGATTTTTAGAAACAAGAATCCCTCTTTCTAGGCAGAAGAAATTGCAGTATGTGAAACAACATTCAAAGACCATTTCAGAATTCCAGGTTTCTGGTTTTGACTGTGCAGCACCTGTAAAGGGGCAATATCTCCAACTCTGCTTCCTAACATACTGCCAAAGACATGTGATGCTTGCATGTTCCTATTTCTGACCCTGCAGGGAAGGAGAACTTTAAGAAAGACTTAAAGACTTTCTTAAGAAAAAAATCAGATCCCTGATTTTTCTCCTACCAGTGCTGAAGAAGGAGGTAGAGATTACAAGGAATGAATTTTGCAGATTCTTTCTACTACCATGAATTTAATTTACATGTTGAAGTGAAATTTTGATTGTATTGAATTTATTGGGAAAAATTCCAGCAACTCAAAAAGAACAAGGACTTAAGTCTTAGTTCTTTTGGTATTGAGATTTACTGTATCTGTTTTAGAAAAAAAGATTGAGATTTCAGCACAAAATAAACACAGTTCCTTTGGATCTCATCTTTATTCAAATATTTGAGGGTTTATTTCATTTATTTTCACAAAATAAACTGAAATTCATTCCGTTCAAAATAGTACACCATTTTCATCCTATGATAGAGGACACAAACAAAAATTTGTTATTGCAACCTGAGAATTGTTCTGTCTTAAATAATATGTGGACATCGTTGCTGAGCAAAATGGCTTTAAAACACAGGTAAAAAAAAAGAGATAAAACTCAATCCATAAAACTGTTAGTAAGCGCTATAATCATGTTTTAATGTCTCCTATGTGTACTAGATTCAGCTACCTGGCAGAGTGCCCTCAGGGTACTACCAGTTCTTTACTTATAATATTTGACTGGAAAAGTATGCGGATACTGTACTATTATTCAAAAGTTCATGCATGACTAAGGCTCACTTCAAAAGTCTCTCCTTAGTTAAAAAACTTAAAACCTTTTTATTTGTTTGTATAATTTAAGACTTGCCTTTCCTTGATAATTCTGTCAAGCTGTTCACTCAAAATGCAATTTGCTGCACAGCAAACAATAATGGCATGGTCTATTCAGCATATGCTGAACTACAGCAGTAGATAAACAATTTCTGTCAGCAGGTCCTCAGTCACGATGACAAGGCACCTTGTTTCTAAGGCAAAAAAATTATATAACTGTTCAGTAATCAGAAAGCAGCAGCAAACATGCATCAGTTCTTTAAAAATACATTGTGCAATCTAAAAGCCAAGAACTAAAAGATTTTCACTTCCCAGCACAGTCTTTTTATCATGCTTTGAAGTAAGTGCTTATTAACTCATTTAGAATGAGTTTGACCAAATTTTTATGTTACACACAAGTAAATTTAAAGCAACTCTGGTAATGCATATGGAAATACTTGAAATTCTTATGTCTGAATTGCCAGCAGAGTCTCAACAAATAATTTTTATTTTTCTATTTATTTAATGTGTTAGGAAGAGTACTTTAATTTCACAAATATTAAATTAACTCAGCATATTAGGAAAAAAGTGGGTTACTGAAACATCTTTCAGATGCAGACATTAAAATACTTCCTGTCTAAAAGCATTTTGTCACCTAGATGAAGTTAAACACAGAGTCAAGTTATTAAGTTAAATTTAAAATATTTTTATCAATTTTTTTGGTCAGTTTTCTGACATAAATTTTAATTATGTATCATGCAGTCATTTCAGTTTTGTTTGTACTCAAAGCAGAAGAAACAAGTAGAAAACTGCTAATACATAGTCTAACTGAAAGTTCAAATGGTCCAATTCCTTCATCTCTTGTATAAAATTATTTACTTGTTCTTTTTTTATTTAAATGAATGCAGGATATTAATTTTCCTGTTTGTGTGTATCTACTGACATAAAATGAGTCTTTTAATCTCAGATAACTGTTACTATTCATTGTTTCTTACTACTTTTATGACTGCTGCACCATTGTGCTGGTAAGAAGTTTGGAGAACAATGTTCACTGAACTTTCTCATTGGAGAACTATGTTCACTGTTGTGATGTTGGAAGTTCCCTTTGTCTGTATGATTTCACCAGCAGAAGTGTTCCTTCTGGTGTAGAAGACGGTTAATATATTTCTACTTGATGATACTATATGTAACTTTATATTCCATTATATTTCCATTATAACTGTGCCTGCAGCTTTATGGCCTGACTATTTGATTTTTACTCAAAAATCAGGATCATCATCTGAGATGCAAATGCATCCATTTCAGGGTTGGCTGGTTGAGTGTTGACATTTATTAAGAGTTTTCTTCCTCAATGTAGTGCTACGACCAAGAGGAAAGGGGACAAGTCAACTTGTCCGCTTTAGCACATGGGAATATCTCTGGAAGATTTTCGTTAAGGCCTCAAAATGTATTCCTGCATCACCTACAGGCCTCTTCATTCCAATTAAACTGCAGTACTTATAGACACTGTAAAATATCCATATTCCTATAGAAGACATTTGTCCATTATCCTCGAGCTTTATGATTAAGGACAATTTGACACTGCTTTGACTAAACGTGTTTCATCTACCTGGAGCGTGTGATAAGATAGAAAAACGATTCCTACAATTTTATGAGAGTGCCAGTACTGTTCATTCCTCTGTGCAAAAGTTACAGGTCTACAGAAAGATTAGGTTTTTAAATCCTCTTCTATGTGTCACAATATTGTTTTAATTAAATACTAACAAGGAATGCATGTGCTATTCTTGAAATGAAAAGAAAACCTAGATGACTGCTGCAACTACTATAATTCTCACAAGAAAATTAAAGCTGCACTTGCAGTAAGGAAGGAATATTGTCTTGGCCTCTTGCCTTCTAAAACTTGGTGGCTACCAGGACACAGCATACTGCAGGGAAGAAAGATTTTAATCTTCTCATGACCTAGGGCTTTGTATTTTTTAGTATTTGTAGTAAGAAATATTTGAATAACTTGTATGCTTGAAACCTTTGTCCCTAGTGTATTGTACAGTGGGCATGTTTTACTCTTCTTCCGTTCTGCAGGCAATCATTAATATTTCTCTGTGATACCAGGCCAGTGTGTTGGATTTCTCATATGATTCTATCTTCATTAAACCATAAGTCTAGCCACACTTTATTAAAATCATATTAATTCTGTAACCATAGCTGAAGAAACTCTAGCAGCCATATATCAGAAAAGGTGCAGAAGTCACCAATAACATGCATTCAGCTTCTAAAACAGCAAGTCACTCAAAAGCTGTGTTTGTTAACAATTTATAATCATATCAGTATCTCTTCTCATTCACCCCACAGGCATTGAAAGTGGTGTCCCAAATCATGACACAGATGCTGACCTGCAGCAAATCATTAAATATGAAATCAGTCTGCTGTTCCTCTCTCAGACTAGTATACATTTCCTGGGTTCTCAACAGATTATATTTGTCAGGAAATAACATGTTTCCTGGAAATAATTGTCTACTGTAGCTGTAAGCAGCATCAACTGACTGTCAATTGAAGTGTTTGTTAATTTATTACCTCACTACACTTAAGACACTTCATGCTATCGCACATTCAGGACAGAATGAAGTTTTCTAACAGGAGAAGCTAATACTTTGTGGTCAACAACCCTATCCAAACATGGCTGTACCCTGCTTGCCATGCTGGGAAGGGGCAAGCCATGAGCTGAAATAGGAGCATGAAATCCAAAATAGATAAGAGGCAAGCAAAGGGCTGCCTCCACTGTCTGCTTTGCCATTTGACAGAGAAGACATTTGTCTCTTGTGCTGCTTTACTCTTTGGACACGGACACGTCTGTGGCCTTTAATGGTCCCTCAGCAGTACAGGGCTGGAGTGCTTTGGCTGAGCTTCCTGACTCAGTGCCTCTGATTTGGGCTGGCAGAGCTGTCAGGACGACTGAGCTTTATTGCC
Source organism: Colius striatus (assembly GCF_028858725.1). Classification (NCBI taxonomy): domain Eukaryota; kingdom Metazoa; phylum Chordata; class Aves; order Coliiformes; family Coliidae; genus Colius; species Colius striatus. Next base: position 80,752,799 of record NC_084759.1, read on the forward strand.
CAAAGAAAGCCTTCACATATCAGGAATGTGAACATGGAAGATAGGTTTGAAGTCGCCACCTTTCTGCTGTGAAGTTGTGAAATCGTTGTTTGAGACACAATGTGTTGGATTTCTGTTCCTACGTGCCAGTTATTTTTATAAGTGTATGGCACTTCGTAATAATTATAACTGAAATTGTCTCATCTTCATCTTCCCTGTTCTGGCCAAAATTTTGATTTTATACTAATATGAAGTATTCTGTAATTATTTCAGGAATAAATTTCTAGCTTTCTTCCCAATATACAATGATTTATAAACCATTATCCAATGTACAATTATTCATAGACCATTAAAAATCATACATGCAGTAGCCATTTGTTGAAGGACAGTGACAGTTAACTTTGAGGACAGCAGCTGTAGTTTATGATTTGATACCTGCTTACTCTTGAAGACTGGCATGCAGGAGTAAATACAAAGATGTATCCCTTGCTGATGCAATGCTACATCCTGTTTCCATGCGTATGGTATGCAAATAAAACCAGTCAGGCACATTTTCTGAAACCAGGGTTTCACATTCCTGAAGAAAAGGTAAATCTGTCTTCAGCTATCTCTAGCAGTAAAATTGCAAGCCAGTAGGTTGTCATACCAGGCCAGTGAATCCTGACTATGGCATGACTGGAGGAAGTAATTCTAGGTTTACCATGAAATGTACAAGCATGAGGGATTGTCATGGTGATTTAATGCCTCATTGATTGAAGACTTGATTTAGTCTAAGCATTTAGATACCTAATACACTGAAAGCCCCGTGGGGGAAGAGAGCAGGTTGAAGCAGTGCACTGCTACAGGCAGTTGAGTGTATGCTTGGCAGTGACAGCCCTACTGCAAAAGAATAGCAATGGTTTGTTGTTGTGTTGTTTTGTTCAGCTTGTGGAAGCATTTTTTCAAGTCTAAGTTGAGGTCAAAGTCTTAGATGTGAATTGCATTGAGGCAACTGTCTTTTCTCCCCCTGATTCACTGACATGAACACAAAAGTGAATTCTGATATGCCTCCTCTTTGTACTTGGCACTGTAGGCAAGTTCTAAAAAACATAATGGCATAATTAAACCTTACTGTCTGTTTTGGAGTGAACGTGTTCATTTTGTTGCTGGTTTCTGCTCTGTTCCTCTGCTAAGTTGCCAATTCAGGCCTTAAAATATTGCTTAAATCTCTAAAACAAGATGTTTATTCTTAAATCAGAACAGCAGGAGTATTGGTGTGATGGCATATCTATGAGCAGCAGAATGAGTAGTTCTTTGAGTATCTCCAAACATTTTACTTTACAGATGTTTGACTTCATACATGGTTTTCCTTTTGAAATAAAATCTTTACTGGGAAAACAATTTGTTAAACAGAAAAATGATAGATCTTTGGAGACTCACTGAGCAAAAGTATCAAAGAAAACAACTGTCTAATATGAAAAACAACATTGTCCTGGATCTCAGATGCTTCTAACTTTGTTTTTTGTTGAAATGCACTCAAAAATTAAGAAGCTGGATTAGTATCACTGCTTTTTTTTTTATATTATTTCAGATGGCTAAACAGAATTAACATGCTTGCTGCTGGCTATGCAGAAAGAGAGAGGATCAAACAAGAGCAAGGTAATGTATTGCTATTTTGTTTTCTCTGTAAGCTCTTATCACGAGTTCTTCTGTTCTTTTTTCCCCTGCTATGTAGCAGGCCTCATTCCTGTACTCTGATAGCAGCTCACACATGGGTATTACTGTTGTTGCTTTAAAGAATTCCTTCTCTCTCTGGGGTCAGCTCCTTCAGATTCCGGTCCACAGATATTGGATTATTTCTGAGAAGGCCACAGAAGGTAGCTAAAAATTGCAAATGTATTGCCATTAAACTCTGGTATGTAGTACCATGGAGTCTGTGTCCCCTGACAGAAGAAACTTAAGAATCTGTAAACTAAAAAAAAATAAATTAAACAATTAAGCATTGCATTTGATTTTTGAATTCACAGGGGGCAGGAATGTATGAAATTGGTCTCAAGAACAAAACCATTCTTCTAAAGCCAGTGGACATAATTAGGTTTCCCCTAAAGACTTCAAGTTTAAAGCCATTTAATTTTTTTGTGATTTCTGTTGATTTTGCTATATTGAGATGCATGCTTAAGTCCTGTGGACATTTCATTTGCAGGTTTACAGCATTTTACATCTGTTTATTTTTAATGTCTAATATTTCATGGGTTTAAAAAAAGTAGCATATATAAAAGATTGAGTCACTTTCCTTTAGTTCGCTGGAGTAGAAGTCCTGTTTGCAGGGAAAATAAAGTCAGTTCTCAGTTGTGCTGGGGAGGTTATTTCTTAGAATTGGCAGTGAAGTGGATCCACAGAAGTGTGCCTATCCAAATAGCTTTTTTGGCAAACAGCTGGCTTTTGAATCTATGCTCAAATGTGCCTGGCAGTGGGTACCAGAAAATCGCACTGGTCATGATGATCCAGATTCCTGTCTGCCTGCTGCCCACAGAGTCAAAAATTTTACATTTTTATTCTGTGTGTCTACAGCTTTCATCAGTAAGGTTCTGCCTTCTGGCTAAAATAAAAAGCTTATAACTCAGAGCTGCAGCAGCAATGTATTTAATCTTTTCTGTGCATGTACTACATTTCTTACCATTTTTCAGGGAGAATTGTGTTCAAAAGGCAAAATTTGCCACATGGTGTCCTCCTTGCCCCCAAAGTCATGGTTATGTACCAAGCTATGTGACAGCAGCCTCAGCCCTGACCTTTTGGTTTGATACCACAAGGAGGAAAAATCGCACAGTTGGTGTCTCTGCAATGTGTTGCTCTGGTACCATTTTCCTGGGAGATATGATGCAAAAAGCTTTTCTACGATGAGAAGGAAGGATGATTCAGCAGCCAGGTAGAAACACTGAGTTTAGGATGTTCTATAGTGGTAGAAGATTAAAAGACAGCATCAGAAAATTATATCTGGCTTGATTCATACCAATTGCCTCACCACACAGCATCCTAGAGCAATTAGCGTGAGATTGAAGAGCAGTGGCCTACTGCTGTAAATGAGTGGTAGCAGCACATGTGGGAAGGTTTTAGGGCATTCTGTCATTCTCATACATAACTAGGCTGTACCCGCTGTTGCCTCATTTCTAATCATGTCTTCCAGGAAGTGCAGCTGCTTATCCTGGGAGTGTTGCCCACACCCTGTTTTAGTCTGGTATGGTCCTTGGCACATCATGTTATTCATAACACCAAGTCCCCCACATTCACACAGCCCAGGATAGCAGCACCATCCTCACTTTTCCTCCAGTTATGTTCTCAGTGCCTCACTAGACTTCAAAATCAGTTTAGGAATCTGCACTTTCCAGGCAGCATTGCAATAGCCAATTTGGAGGGACCTGTATACCATCTGTCATTGCTTGAAGAGACTGTGAACAAACTCTGAAACTTGGAGTCTTCTAGGAAATCCTGTGTTAGCAAATTCAAACTTTTTTGACAGCAGGTTGGCACTAGAATTGTCATAACATGTGGGACAGTAAGGGAAAAGGTATGTGAACAGCTAACACTGTCCAAGTGCACAGTTACAGACGTGATACACCTTTCAAAATCCATATGGATTTCAAGAAATATTTTTGCTACCAAGCAATCACAGAGTAATAAAATAGCAGATGATCCAGCTCCTAGACATGAGATCATGTGCATTCAGATCACCTTTTATTAAAATGGCTCCCAATTAAAGACAATCAGTGAAACTTCACTTACTATGGAAATTATACCCCAGTCACTGATGGAGCTCTTTGTTACTGCTCTAATGCCACTCACTTGAATTGATTTATCGTATATAGGTAGGTAAAACTATATCTTCTTTGTGTTGCTTAGTCGTGTTTAATGTAGGAATTGGTATCACATTCTCTCCTCAGTGTTGTGCAGTGTTTTTATTTAGTCTGTTTATTATCCTTGGCTCCCAGCACAAGGGCTATTAAACAACTCAGTAGCGTCCCTAATTAGCAGAGGCATCAACTTAGCAAAGTAAAACTTCTCTGCCACTTCAAACATTTTTGCAATTATAAAAACTGTGAAGCTGGAATTTTCCATATTTGATGACTGTACCAATTGTCGTCAACATATTTGATTTTACAAGTCTCTTATTTCTGCTCGGTTCAGCCCTTTACAGCAAACCTTTATAATAACTCTGAAACAATTCAACAGTAGTTGTCAAACCTGTTACAACTAAGAATTGAATGATTCTGAATCTAAAGTGCATAAATATATTTCAAGTGCTTCAGAGATGCACGAGTCACTGATTTGTGGGTGTACTGATGAATAAAATGTTACATTCTGTACAGAACAGTTTTACAAAAATACCATCATCTTACCATATTAAATACAATGAATGTTAGCAATATGCCAAGGGACTTCCTTCCATGGAGAAGTTATATACTTTCCAGTCACATAATATCAGAGAAAAAAAATACAAGTTCCTATATAAATAGAAAATACTTAATCAGCAATTGGCAGGTCAGTGTTAGTTTATATACAATATATACCATCTATTACTCATTCTGAAAGCTTTCAAGATATGCCTGATGCATTGAGCTTGTCCACCACTGAAGTGGACAAAATCTACAGAGAGAAATACAGGAACTGTTTGATAGCATTATAGACATTTTAGATAGACTCTAATGAGTCCTTTGCCAAAATCAGAACATTTTGAAAAACTGGTGGGAGGCCTTTTTTATACATTTCACCTGGAAGCTGACCCTTGTGACTACAGAATTTTTCTAGACAAGCCATAGGTTGCCAACAGAATTCCCTGCCTGAGGTAAGGTGCATAAAAGCATGATCATACAGTGTTTTATTGTTTGTGGATTTGACAGCAAGAACATCTTTTTATTTTTAGCCAAAATTGGAACCTGCAGTGAGGCTGCTAAACTTTACTTTCAGAATAAACAGCTGTGCTCCAGGTCTGCAGAAATGTCACTGAGTGATGTGATTCTGACAGGCCTTTTGCCACACATCACACATGTGTAGTAGGTACACACATGCTTACATGCCAGTATTTTCAGGAGCCGCTGGAAATAAGTTTCCTTAAAACTAGGAGTGATTTTTAAAAGGTTTTTCACTGATTTAGTCTTTCATTCACAAAGAAAACAAAATTATTTGCCGATCTCTAGAAAGGAAACTGGAATTTTTTGTTTCAGAGACATGAAAACTTTATTTATGCTATTTATTTGTTATACCATTTAAATAGAATTTCTCAGCTATAAGTTTGCAGGAAGCAAATCAAGAGACTTGAGATTTAAAACAGAGTCGTTACTGCCTGGAAAAAAGAAGTGGGTAAATAAGGCTGTCCCCGCCATTACTCCAATCTAAAAGTATAAAAAATTTTAAGGGACAGCTGTTTAAAGATGGCTTAAATGTAAGTTTTTGGTTTAAATCTTGAATAAGTTGAGGTACAGTAGGTTGGTAATCATGCAATACAATAATCATCATGGTAACAATCCATTAAAGCCAAAATGAGATGTTGTGCCAGCTTGGATTTTTTTGTTTAGATTGTTTATGAAGGAACAATCAATCTTTTTCTCCTCATCTGTCAGAGAGAAAGTAGTAAGTCATGCAGTTCATTGAACACTTACTACACAAAGTGAAAATTACCTGTGATTAGTCTGTGAATAGTCTAAGCTAAAGTGTCCTATTGTGCCAGCATTTATCAAAATAATAGAAGGTAATGCAGTCAGAAGATTACAAGAGAAGTGCTTCCAGAAGTCTTACACTGTGTAAAGACATTAAAGTTTCAGCAGTTAGTCATCTTTTATGAGGAATATTAAGGTTCAGCGTCCATTTAGTTAAATGCCGTTTTGCTTAAAAAATATTTCCAACAAAATAAATATAAACTCCCATGTGGTACATTCTTCCATGTGTTTTCCCCTTCGACTAAGCTACAAGCATATGAAATGGGCTTGGCCAAGGCTTGACTTCCTGACAAAATAAAGCCATTAAATCTAGCCCACAAGATCTGTGTTCTTTGTACTTTCTCATCCATCACATGGAGCGCTGTGCTTAAATGTTCTTGTCATATTTTTCTTTACTATATTGCCTTTATAGTCTTGCATGGATAGCAGAGCAGCAGATATAGGTTTATGAAGCAGATAGATAATAATATAATGTTGTTCTGTCTTATCTTAAATGCAGCTATTTGTTATTAGACAGTTAATTGAGCAGTTTAGATAGTCAATGGAGAAAATGGGTAAAAAACTAACATCGATTATTCATGTGTGGAATAACTCTTACTTGTTTTATTTACCAATTGTTGTTAATTACATTTGTTAATGTTACTTGCTGTCAATAAGATTACACTAAGTTACATTTTTCATCTTCTCTGTTTGAAGTATACTTTCCATATTTTTTCAGAGAGTATATGTCCAATTGTAATTATTTTTATGGCTGTATAAATATTTGAAAATAAGGTACTTGTATTAGGAGTATTCTGTATGCATGTGCTATTTGTAGGTTTGTTTAAGAATTAAATTTGTGACTCATTTGCAGGTTGTTGTTTAATATCTCTACAATGGGGCATTAGACTTATACCCCATAATATTTTGCATGTTCCCTCTTGAGATGAGAACAATCCCAAGTTACAGCAGCTAACATTTACAGAGTCAGCATTGACTAGTATTTAGCTCTTAGTAGTACCAAAGATGGCGTTTGGAGTGCTTTTGTGACAGCAAGTATCTGATATACAAATCCATCAAAATCTATTGGTCGTTTTTGATCTGATCTGTATGTAATTTGTAGATTACTGGAGCGAGAGTGACAAGGAGGAAGCTGATACTCCATCAACACCCAAACAAGATAGCCCACCACCCCCCTACGACACCTACCCGCGGCCTCCTTCGGTAAGTCACCTGCAACCATCTACAGGAGTGACTACATAAAGTGTCACTTTTACCTACTCTCCTGCTTGTGAGCACGTGCACACGCACATTATGGTGCTCTCCAGAATATTTTCTGAGTCAGTGCTTGACTTGAGGCATTTGTTAAGTAACATGCATCATTAACTTAAACATTAGGTCATCGTTGCTATTTTCACCGGTTTGTAGAGAACATGCATTTGTAATCCCACTTGCTGTACAAAGTAGATCAAGTTTACAGAATTATTTCTTCCTACTCTTCACTCATAAGGGACCCCTACTCATCCACACAATCCCTCGCTATCCGCTTATCGACTTCTCTGTCAAAATATTGTTACCTCAGTAACAACAGACTCTTCTCTAAGGCTCCAACAGTTGTACTGTGAAGCTTCACAGCAACAAATTACACTTGAATTTCCAGAGAAATGCCAACACAAAAAACATTCTGTCTAATATTGCAAACAGTTATACCAGTTGTTCTGTTGTTATGAAAAAACAGATTTACCTACAAATTAGAACAAAAGGGGATTTTTTAATTTTCCTCCTTAAGCGGTTGTTGGTATAAAGCCAGAATATGGACTTCTAACTTATGCTGCACTGGCAATTTTAATTTTAATGTCCATATACTCAGACAGTGTTAACTAATGCATGTTCCTTGAATACATTTTTTAAAATGCAAAAATTAGAATGAAAAATCAGGAAAGTCAAGGTGCGTGATACTTAATTTGAATGTAATACGTTATCTTCCAAAATCAGATATATTTTATATGTCTCATATATATCCTATATATCTTAAATCATATATTGGAACGATGGCACAGGCTGCCCGGAGAGCGTGTGGAGTCTCCTTCACCGGGGGTTTTCAAAACCTGCCTGGACGTGTTCCTGTGTGACCTGATCTAGGTGGAATTGCTCTAACAGGGAGATTAGACTAGATAATCTCCAGAGGTCTCTTCCAGCCCCAACCATTCTGTGATTCTGTGATGTCTGAACTGCACCAAAGCACCGCAAACATAGTTGCAAATCATTTTTTAGCAAGACAGAATGACAACAGGCATTTGGATGGCATTTTTAAGGTTTTTAGTGGACCAGGCACATATCTTTTGCAATTTCTGTGTCTAAGGGACATAATAAAGACAATTGTTATGAATAAGCATCAGTGTTTGACCTACAGGTGTGACATGTGTAGACAGGGGCATGCCTTAAAGTTGGGATTGGGGAGGGTTAATTAAGTTTATACCTTTGCTACTGACTGGGTGCCAATGAAAAGCCTAGTGACGATGAAAAGCCCGCAATTATTACTATCCATAGGTCTCAATCGACATTGATCTGAGGACTGCTCCATTGCTGCCATTGCAGATGAGCTGCGCAAGCCCTTACGTGGAGCCAAAACACAGCCGCCTCTCGTCCACAGAGACCTCCCAGTCTCAGTCATCACACGAGGAGTTCCGCCCGGAGGCGGTGGGGAGCGTCACTGACTCGCCCGTGCGCAAGACGGCGAGCCAGCGACGCTCCTGGCAGGACCTCATAGAGACACCACTGACGAGCTCAGGACTCCACTACCTGCAGACGCTTCCACTGGAGGACTCGGTGTTCTCCGAGACAGCCGTGGTCTCCCCCGAGCACCGGCGGCAGTCGACCTTGCCCACCCAGAAGTGCCACCTGCAAGACCACTACGGCCCCTTCCCCCTGGTGGAGGGTGAGCGGATGCAAGTGCTGAATGGAAATGGGGGAAAGCCCCGAAGTTTCACTCTGCCTCGGGATAGCGGCTTCAACCACTGCTGCCCGAGCCTTTCCGTCGGTGCCGTGGATCACCACGAAGAAGCACAGCAGAAGGAGGTGGAGGAGGAGGAGGAGGAGGAAGAGGAAGGAAAAGCGGCAGAAGAAAATCAAGAAGATAAAAGTAAGTATGGGGTATTTCTGTGGCTTTTCAAGAGTCCCATTTGTGTAGTGTAGAGGTTGTTTTTCCTCTTCCTATCAAAAAACCCTGACAGTCTTTCAACCTCCTCCATGTTTTATCAGGTCCCCTTTGTCGCACGCCTCCTTAATCTGTCTTGTACATAAGGCTTAATAGTCAGACAGAGCGCTGTTTGACCTTTCATCACCACCAGACACTTCCCCATAGGCTGGTCACCAATCACCTTCTACTAGTAATTCTTAGTTATAAATGGATTTTGCTTCCATGCTTTCTTCACACTTCCACTTACACAGTATTCTCCCCCATAGACAGAGTATGTCTCAGGACATAGTAAGATTTCCAGCCAACCCCCTGTGGGTTGTAAAAAGTACTTGGTAACTCTTGGAGTGCAAGATCAGGCTGTGATTGTGTAGTATCCAGGTGGGCCAGTCACAAGACAGCCCAGAATCTGTAAGAAGTTGAAAAAGAGAATGTATTTTCCCCAGTTCCTCACCTTGTGATTTATAGAGTGAGAAGTTCAAAAAAAGTGTTTCAAACAAACAAATTTAATAGAGAACAACTATGTGACCAGCAGGGCTTAAAAAAAATCATAATGATGAGTAACTCTCTTACATGGCACATAAACTTCATAGATATTAGTGCTACTTGTCAAATATAGTCCAAATAAACAGGGATTGGAGAAGGCCCCTACTCCTCCTGAACGTGTACACACATTTCTGTGTCTGTTTCATGCTCTGTCCTTCACTGTCATTTATGGAGCTTCTCAGCATGTGTTGTAAGCGAAGTTGAGTTCATACACCCAAGTTGTAGGGTCAATCAATGAAGCCTGCATCCATGAATTGTGGGGTTATGTTGCGATTCAGTTACCTGGAGTGGCAAGAAAAGCAGGATGACCCCTGAAGCTCTCAAGGGGTCTATGTTATCTGGTTACTTCAAATCCGGTTTTTTTCACTGCAGTGAAGAAGTATAAAAACAGTATAAAGGTAGGAAAGGATAATGAAACCTTTAGATAATTAACTCTCAACAAAGTTAATTTGTTAAGGTTAGCACCTTTGTTGAGCATTAAAATTCATGTGGACGTTATTTAGCCTACTTGGGAGACATCAACAGTTTTCCGTTGCCCTTTTGCCGTAGTCAATAGATTCTAAACATCTCGAATTCTTGGCTGTGAGAAAACAGTGATTTCTTTTGCAGATGTTAAATTTGATGTCACTAAAAGTTTAAAAAGGCATGATTTCAGTTGTGTTCATGCATGACACTTTCTAAAAGCCCGTACATTTATTAGGGTAATATTAAATACTGACTGTGAAATTGAGCTGGCTAATTAACAGGGTTAAATTTCATCAACCACGCAGAATGTATTATCCTATTTTTAGCCTGCAGTTTTGGTTTTCAAATGAGTTTTTACTGATAGCAATATAAAAATATATGGTTTTTTAAATTCTTTGCAGTCAACACAAAGTGTCAAGGAGGCTGCTCACTGAAGTTACTGTGCTGTATGAGCATTCCTCAGAGATACTGTTACAGGGCTTAGGTTGTTAGGTGTTTTAAATCTCAGTTGTAACGCTTTGGGGTTTCTGGTTGTAACGTTTTCTAGCATGCAATACTACTAAAGGTCTTGGGCTTGATTTAATGGGCCAGAATTTGGGCTCTTCTCTATCTTCCTATACCGATTTCCAAAAACAGAGAAAAAAAGTTCAATTTTTTTTAAATGGTCTCTTTGTATACAGATACTTATGTTTTTCTTTGAGTGAGGAGGTTTTTTTCGTCGGGGCTTTAACATGAGATTGGTTTTGAGAAATTAAGAACCAGCTAGACAAGTAAAGTGCTTGTGGTGAATTATTGGCCATTAAATAGTAAAACCAGAAAGAAAATGCTATTTTGTCTGTTGAAAAGTTTAAGTGTTGAATTGCTTGTTGCTATGGCTGCAATGTTCTGTTTGCAATGCTGGCTTTTTCCAGTGCCTTTACCAGTAAAAGGCAGGAGGGATTTCATGCAAGTGGTGCTCTTAAGTGCAAAACCCAGTCTCTGAGCTGAGAGATTTGCTTATAACTGCTAAGTCTGCTAACAGGATGGTTGACCTTGTGTGTGCTACTTCATTGTCACAGTCACCTCCATGTCTCTGGGAAAATGAAATGTTGCAACTTGCTCAAAAAGGGAAATCCTCTTCTTTTTAGAAATGTCTTAACCTCATGTTGAACTTTCCCTGATGTGGTATCAGATGAACCTTTTAAATGTATTTCTTTGCCTTACACATTTGTGATCCTGACATGGTTCTGAGCTCTTGGATGATTATATGTGTTCTTGTGTATACATGTATGTGTTTTAAAGCTTAATCATTCCTATTGCTTTTTGTGCGGGATGAGGAACGCAGCTCCTTTGCAGTTGTTACTGTACAAGTCAAATGTCATTGCCAAAAGTTTGTTTTTTCAGTTTTTTGTGTTTACATTCCCACTTTTAAAACCTCCTGAGTTTAAATCAAATAGTAAAATGCAGTGCTGTTTCTTCCAACTACTTTTGCAGAATTGTTTTCAAATAACCACACCAGAAATTAGGAGCTCCGTGCTTTTTTCACATGCTGTCCCCAGCTGCTGTAATTTATCATAGTTCTGTTGACTTTTTACTAAAGCTACACTAGTTTGCAACAACTAAGCATCTGCTTTCTGTTAATCACTGCTTTATGCCTTAAGTAAGTATTGCAAGACTTTACTGACACTGCAAATAGTTCTGTGTATCAACTCTGCTGTATTGCCTACATATATCATGATAAACTGAAACTATGGGTTGTCTTTTCCTATGTTTACCCTTTAGGACCTAAGTTTGTTTTGTGTTCAGTTGCTTCTTTTTGTCTCGTTACATCACATTAACATTACATTTGCTAATCTTTTAACGGATTATTTCCCTAATTAAAATTACTTTTGTGTAAATCACTTAGATGTTCCACATTGACACTGTCCTGTAATAATCTCTTGTTTTGTAATCTAAGAGGATTCTCTTGTGGGATATTTGAGTTTGTCCACGTGTTTGCTTCTGAGGCTGGGAAAGTGGCAAACAACATTCTGACCTGTGGCACCAAACATTCCTCTTGCTATGTTGTTCAGAGGCAGCCTGCACGCAGAGAGTAGGTCATCGGCCATGGCATAGTGCACTGCATTTCTGTGAGTCAGTGGTGAAGGACAAGTTGGGCCTTTCCAGGTTTGTCTTCTAGTGGGAGATAATAGGAGACAACTGTATGTCATGGTGCTGTCATCCCCTTTCCCCATTGGCCCCATCACCGTCTGTGCTATATATGTTTCATCAGGTTTCATCACCAAAGAACACTTCTGTGATCTTCTTGGGAGACTGCTTCTGGGCTTTGTCCTAGGAAAGCTTGCTTGAAAATATTTGATGCTGCTTGCTTCATTTTCAAAGACTTCTTTGGCTTGTGGGACAGTAACAGGAATTCCTAGTATAACTGGCTGTAGATCTCACTAACTTAGGCACAGAAAAACCTGCATCTTTTTTCCATACTCCCAGAAAAAGTCTTTGGAGAGCAGTAGCATCTGTGGGAGTGTCTGATGCTGTGTCTGCCTACGTCGTGCTGGGGCAGGAGCTCTGCCTCTGGCTCAGTATGCTGTGGGGCTGGCCAGAGCAGTATCAGCACACTTTCCAGGGAAGTCACAGCTGGGACCTGCAGCAGTGTGCAAGGAAGGCTTCCACTGTTCAGGCTCCCTAAGATATCTTTAAGAATATGGCTACAAAAGCATAGATGTCTATGAGTTTGAAAAGGTATTTAGAGCAGGAAGGAATGACTTAGACTGTTGTCCTGCTGTTCAATCCTATTTCCTTCTGCATTGTTCCTCACCTCTTCATTTTCTTGCAAGTTTTCTGTCCTTTTCCTGCAGCCTTAAGTACCATAATTCCTGTGAACATGTGGTTTAAGACTTCTTTGTTGCCACTCCATCATCACAATTTTGGAGTATCTTCTGTAACAAAGTCTTAAATAGATTTCAGTAAATCAATGGCTGTCCTTTGGGGGCAATTGAAGGGTGGAGGCCATTTGTTTGCCTTATTGATTTCCCCCTCAGAGTGTTTACAAGATGCAGCAATCTTCCATGTGTGACTTGTGTCACCTTGAAAAGATTTTACAATGTTTCTTAAGTCTGGGTAAACTTACACTATTCCCTAGCATTTCGCTCCATCACTGTAAGTCCTTGTTCAGGTTTGCAACATCTCCCGGCATCCTGTGCTTAGTCCCATAGAGTCTGGTGAGTACTTTCCCAGAGAAACATAATAGCCTCACATTCTAGTTTCTGAAATGTGGCCTTTAATATTAAACAGCTGAAGATACTTGCCACAGGCCAAAGCAGGAGCCGGTGCTGGCATTCTGCAACTGAGAGAGATGTCCAGTCACTGCAAAGTGTCTCAGGAAAGGTCCCCTTGATGTCAATGAGAGGTGGTCACTGAAAGATATCAAATATCTTCTTGTGCTGAGACTTTTTTTTTTAGTTTTTTTCACAGTAAAAAGATTAAGAACCAGCAAAAGAAAAGAAACTGACAGCAGTTTCTACCACCCCACCTACTAGTCATAAAAATGAAATTGAAGGTGACTGCTTTCACAAAATAAGGCAGATGGGTTTAAGGAGACCCATGACTAGCAACGAGTTTCACGTGCTCTGCCCAGGAACATCCTGTGGGACATCCTAGGCCGCATTTACCTTCAAGAAGGATTTTGCAGTAATAAAACAATATACTCTGAATAAGATCAGGTATTTAAAATTCTGGAATACAGGTATGTGGAGGCTTGCCTCTTTTTAATGAAAGGGCTGTAATGCACAGTGCAAATGATACCTCTCAGAAAGATCAATGTTTGCTAATTAAACACTATGTTATGAAGTAGTACACAGTGTACCAGTGGTAAACAGGTATTGGTTGTCTGCCTTTTGTATAGGATGTCTTTTCATTATGGCAGGGTTTAGACAACAGTGAAATGTGGGAATCAGGATGAATAATGCATAAAGCTTGGATTGTGTGCACTGAGTTGATGGGGATGTGTGTCTGAAATTAATATAGCGGTTTGCTTTTCTGACAGCCTCTTTCCATTTTAGAGAGGATATCAGTAGTGGTGTCCTGTCTTGTGAACACATAGTTAGTTTTATCCTCACCAAAGGGCAAAGGAGAGGTACCATATCTTCCCCTCTGGAATTATTCAGGTTAGTAAAGTTGTACATGCCTAGTAGTGTCTTAAACAAGCAGAGCTACGAGAAATGACAGGTAATGTTTCACATTACAAATATTCCTTATGAGGCTGGCAGGTAGCACAATGAGCAACACCCTCTGAGACACTAAGGAGGACATTGTTCTGATTTACTACAATCTGCTATCAGTCCTATACAAAGCAGAACATTTGTTAGGGTTGGTTGGTTTTTTTTAACTTGTCATCATTCTGGGTGGCACAGCCCACGTATGCTCAGACACTGAAGCAGACTACTGAAATGGCTGTTCTTTCGGAGCTTTGTTTTCGTTAGCTGATTTTTCATTCCTGATTCCCATTTGAGCCTTCCTGTGGCACCTGACAGAAGGGATAAGGGCCATCAGTGTTTCCGGCCTTGTCTGCAAGGAGGGGTCCTCTCTCCCTCCTTCTGCCTCAGAAGCACTAGCGTTCCCGTTAACTCGGAATGAGCTTGCCTAAAAGTATTGCCTAGTGATGTCCAAATATATGATCTTAAGCCTGTTGTTTTATAGCATGAGTGGCTGGCCCACACTGCTTTGGTATGGATAGTTATGGCTCACAGTTTAAGGGAGGAAGGAACCATGGAAAAGCAGGCCAAGACAATGGCTGCTGTATCAGCTGATCTGCTTTTCAAAGCAAATGCTTTAGGCATGTCTGGTGGAATGGCATGCCTTCACATACTTTTTTTTTTTTTAACAAAGCCATTTAGTGCTTCATTTGTCATAAGATGCAGTGAAGTGCATCTGCAAGTGAAATGCAGCTGCAGTGAAGGTCATCTGCAAGTGCAGAGTCCTGCATCTGGGAAGGAACAACCCCACGCACCAGTACAGGCTGAGGGTCGAACTGCTGAAGAACAGCTCTGCAGAGAGTGACTTGGGAGTCCTGGTTGACAATAAACTGAACATGAGCCAGCAATGTGCCCTTGTGGCCAAGAAGGCCAATGCCATCCAGGGATGCATCAAGAAGAGTGTAGCCAGCAGGTCAAGGGAGGTTCTGCTCCCCCTTTACTCTGCCCTGGTGAAGCCTCATCTGGAGTCCTGTGTCCAGTTCTGGGCTCCTCAGCTCAAGAGGGACAGGGAACTTCTGGAGAGAGTCCAGTGCAGGGTCACCAAGATGATCAGGGACTGGAGCATCTTCCTTATGAGGGAAGGCTGTGGGAACTGGAGCTGTTCAGCCTGCAGAAGAGGAGATTGTGGGGGATCTCATTAATATTTACATCTAAATGATGGGTGTCAGGAGGTAGGGGCATCCCTTTTTTTATTGTATCTAGCAACAGGACAAGGGGTAATGGGATGAAACTGGAACACAAGAAGTTCCATTTAAACATAAGAAAAAACTATTTCACTATGAGGGTGAGGGAGCCCTGGCACAGGCTGCCCAGAGAGGGTGCGGAGGCTCCTTCCTTGGAGATCTTCAAAACCTGACTGGACACGTTCCTGTGCAACCTGATCTAGATGACTCTACTCCTGTAGGGGGATTGGACTAGATGATCTCTGAAGGCTGACTTGAACAAACCAGTTCACGGATTGGGTATTTTTCTTTCTGAGCACGTTTTTTAATTTAAAATTCATTAAACAAACCTTTTTCCAGTCCTCATGTACAAAAGAAACTCCATTGTAGAAATGAGTTTATCTTCTAAATAAAAATGATGTCATATAAAACCTCTATAGTCTGATTTTAAATTTCAGTTCAAGGAGGAAAAATTGCCTGCAGTGTTTGAAAGCCAAATATTGAATCATTTACTGAGTAGCAATTCAGAAAGCAATATGGGCTGTCAACAAAAATAAAAGTAGTTTAATTTCATGCCCATTAGTCTTTTTATATATGAATGCATTTTACCCACAAATATATTGTTGCCACATTATAAATTTTAAATGATTTCTATTGCCCGTGCTCCTAAGAAATGCATGGGAGAGGTGAAATCCTACTCTTGTTTTGGTTTTAACAGCATTGCCGACAAAGGTCATCTGCTTTTGCCTGAAATACGTGGATTAAATGGTCTTTTTAGAAGCGAAAGAAATTCACAAGAGACCTTCTTACATGACCATCCTTATAAATCACTTTTCTTGCAAAGTGTCCTCAGTCCTATTACTGGGATGGTAGCTGTCAATGTAGCCGTGCTATCAGAAACATCTTTGGGCTAGGTGGTGGAGTAAGGCATTTTTGGATGTGATAACTCTGGATATTTCTGGGTTTTCCAATGTTCTACATCATTTCTCTTGCTAGCTGTTTCGTAACCAACCTGGTTTGGCTTTATTTTTTTCTATTTCTTGGTGTAAGCAGGTTCTGTCCCTGCTGCTGCCCTGTCTGAGTCTGGCTGCAGAGATGCTGTCCTTGGGAAAAGACAGCTCACAAGTGGCAGACCACTTCACAAGCAATTCAGGGAAATAGTCTAAGCCCTCTAGAGCTCTCTTGTTTACCATACTGAGGGATATGGGGATGCTTACTGCTTTTTTGGCCTGATGTATCACAATAGCAATATCAAAAAGCCTCTTTTGTGCTCGCAGATTCTCCAGTTCCAAATGTGCTTTCATTCTGCATCATAATATAGTCATATTTCTTAAACCAGGATAAGTAGCTTTTTTAAAATTATTTTGCCTACAAAAAAAGGAAAGTAAGAGTCCTTTTTTTAAACACAAAATTTCCCGTTAAAAAAGGTTTTCCTGTCCCAAAATTTACACTCACATTCATTTTGATTTCAAACATGGAAAACATACATTGTTTTTATTCATTAATCTTCTCACTGAAACTCACTGAAAACTCTTTTAAAGACACTCTCAGATTTGACCACTGCATGAGGAAGCCATTTTTCACAGAGATTTTGTAGAACTGGGATCATTTCTCTTTGAAATTCGGCAGGGACTTAGCCTAATATGAAAGTTTCTAAATGCAAAGGAAATAGACATGTAGAATGAAAAAAAGTTAACCAGCTATTGTGTGCATGAGTATATTCTTTAGAAATGTATGATTTTAAAATTGATAGCTTTTTTCAGAGCTAATCCCCTTCCCCAACTTTCTGTAATAGATTATCATTAAATCAGAAGAATATGACACAGTACTAGTAGGACTGAGAGGACAGAGGAGTACTAAAATCTTGTCATATTAAATTTATTAGATCTCTAGATGATACCATCTGGTATCTGTGGTTCTCATGTTCTTTTAAGGCAACTGTTAAAACTATACAGGGATGAACTTGAGACAGTAGTGCTTCAAAATACATGGAGAGATGTAGTTTTATTAGACTACTACCATGCTGAACTTCTGTAATGTCACCATTTAAACATGCATTCTTGTTTAATTGCTGTTTGTTGTGGGAAGCAGGATGAGATGTTAAAGGCTTCACTGCGGACAGTCAGCATCCTGGTACTTTATTGTTTTTTGATTCGACAGGAGACTCTGGAAAAGCCAAATTTGTTGTAAAGCTGTTTTGTTTGGTTTAATCTATTTTTTAAAAATGGGGTCTTTGAAGTTCTTTGATTTAAGATGAAGATTGTCATGGAGGCCTATGAAATAAATGTTGCAGGGCAATTTTCCTAGCCTTTTCCTGGCCTTTTGACCGTCTTTCTTTTCTTTAGCCACCCACCACTGCTCTAGGGGGTCACTGATCTATTGTAGGTCATGTGTCCAACCTGCCAGCACTATGCAACTTCCTTGAATATTATTTGACATCTAAAATGGCAGTAGATGGTTCTCATAGAATCATAGAATGGTAGGGGTTGGAAAGGACCAGATCATCTAGTCCAACTCTCCTGCTAAAGCAGGTCCACCTAGATCAGATCGTACAGGAACGCATCCAGGCAGATTTTGAAGACCTCCAAGGAAGCAGACTCCACAACCTCCCTGGGCAGCCTGTGCCAGGGCTCCCTCACCCTCACAGTGAAATCGTTTTCTTATGTTTAAATGGAACTTTTTGTGTTCCAGCTTCTTTCCATTACCCCTTGTCAAATGTTTCAGTATCATAATCTCTTTGTTTCCTAAACCTTTCCACGCAATAAGGCAGCACATGTAAGTTAAAATCTTGGCCCCTCTGAAGGCTCTGGTGAAGCTGTGAGTGTGCTGCCTGTGTCTTTGAGCCAGTGAGCTGGAAGTAAATTCTTAAGTTATCCAGTATAGCTCTACTCTCTAGTTCTGGAGCCACTCTACCTCCAAAATCTGTCCTTAAAGAACCCCAGCACTGAGCATTTCTCGTTCCCTCTGGACAGTGTTTTTCCTCTTTGGTCATTGGAAAGAATAAGTTTTTTTCTCCTAATGGATATTCTCTCATTCCCTCTGCAATTTAAGCCTAGCATTTCCTTTCCATTAGGGCACAGAAAACAAAAGTACTCCATTACAGCAAGTCTTTTTTCAAGCTGAAAGCTTGTGATGAAGGTTGATTTCATTTTTCCCACAGTATTTTCTAGGTTTCTGACCCCTCTTGCTGAGCGTCCCTGGGTTTTCAAGCTGCCTTCCTCCTCTTTCTGGGATGTCAGCATCAAAGCTCACCTGGCCCAGCACACCTGGCTGAGACCAGGAAGATTGCTTCTCCCTGAGTATTTTGTGCACTTTACTGTCATAAATACCTGTTCTGCAACCATATTGTACTTCATATTTCAGTTCATGCTTTACAATCTCCCAGGTGCCTTTTTACTTAATGGTTATTTTTCTAATTGAAGCTGAGCTGATTATTCCCGCACCTCTCATTTATCCAAGTAGCTCATGTTAATAAAAATCTCAAGTGCTTTAAAATGTCTAATTAATTGGGCTAAAACTAACCAACCAACAAACAAATATAAAATTTTGTAAAACTAACAGCCTGACTACACATAAAATTTAGCCTTGCAGACTAACCTGGTGTTTGCCAAGCCCTGTGTCTCTTAGCATAGCATTTACCATATATATGAAACTTGGCAAGGGATCTCAAGCCTCCAGTTCATTCCAATTTCTAAGGCTGTCCTCCTGCAGTCAAGGCGACATTTCCTTCCACTTTTGTGCTTGTGGATTTTTACAGGTTTATTCTCTTCCATTGTCAAGATCTGTAGTTCATCCTGTTTCCAGACACACTGCAGCCTCAGGAGAACCCCATATAGTACAGCCTTCCCTGTTAACAGGGAGCCTCTGGTGTCTCCTCTGTCTGGGCTTGGCTTTAGCTATCGGAGAACACCTTAGGTATCAGAGGTGGCTAATGTCTCTGACTTCTGGAAGCTGAACTTGTAGAAGGAAAAGGCTGTGCCTTATCTCACATCTAAATTGCCAAGAAAGATATTACCTGGAGATAGCTGAGGAAATGAAAGCTCATCCTTCTTTCAGTTGGGATTTCATCAGTCCCTCAAAAAAGCTTAATGCTCAGAGTTTATACTGACCATGTGAGTTTTATTTGTAAGATCTTCTGTCTCTTTTCAATTTAAAGCATTACTAGTTCTTATGAAACAAACATGGTGATACAGGACTTTATTTAAATAAATAAAAGAAAAGCCCTGTAATCGGGCAATTTTGCAAGAATCTCAGTTCTCATTAAAAATGAAAGAATAGGATTCTAGTTTTGTTTTCTTAAAAATGTGGTTCAAAAGCTAAAAAATAAATACTTTCAAAATATTTTGTGGTTCAAAATATTCTTTGTCTCTTTTTGTGGCTCCAATTTGTGAATTTTGGACCTGACTGATGATAGTTAACACTCTCGCATTGCTGTACCTAGTGTGATACTATTAAATAGCATGATTTCATGGACAAAGTGTGAAAAAATTTCTCTGCAGAATCTTATTGAATTCACATGAAGAAAATAGCTGTGTTTTAAGTAGAATGCTTGCTTTCTGGCTCCACATTTTGAGCAGCTAATTATTTCTTTTCTTCTGGATTCCAGAGGGATGAACTTTAGCCTTTTGGAATATAAAATATCACCACTGATTTGTTTAGAAGCATTTCAGTTGTTATCACTGTTAGAGAATGAGGAGAGAAGCTGCCAAAAAAAACTTCAATTTAAAACCACTTTTCAGCCAGTGGTTTGAAATGTTGATTTAATCATGTGAAGATTTACAGGCATCAAGAAGGAGGTGGAATTAAGGAAACCTCACTTGGGATATTTCTTTTGGTTGTAAATTCAGGGATAGACAGAGATAAAGCAGCAGCACTGCAAAATCTAGCCACAGGGTATGAACAGGGCAGAAATTTGCCCTGATTGCTTTACCCAGCAAGACTAATGAGAATAAGTAATAAGACATTGTGCATTTAGTTCTGGGTTTAATGTAACTTAGATTTTGAGTGAGGTGGGATTGCTTGGGGGAGGCTCTTGGTACAGCATCTGGCTGAGCCTGGATGTCAGAGGCCCCTGTTAGTGGGCTCCTGTTAGCTAATAGGGCTTTTCCAGTATGTGCAAAGTGGTCATGAGAGGATGCTTGAGAACTGGTGAATATGAATCCTAGAGAATTAGAGAGCATCTTCCTGTAGTAAAAGTAGCAAAATCTATTTTAGAATTCATGTAGCAGTATTTTTGCAGCTCCTACATTTGGCATAAAAGTGGTATCTTTCCTAATATGAACACTTGAAATCCAATATGAACATCATACTTAATCTGTAGAAAGCTTGAAGCCGATTATTCAGAGAATTCTTCTGTTTCTTTCCACCCTCCTAGAATGTACCCTGACATTCGTCTTCAACTTTTAATTTAAAAATGAATTTTATTTTCAAGACTCTTTTTTTTTAAATCAAGCTAAGTGCAATACTTTTATGGCATATTTATATTTTTATCTCTAATGTAATGGCTTTGAGGACTACTGGGATAGCTGGGTTCTGTCTTTTAAGAAGATGGAATAGAATATTTTTATTTCTTTGTTTCTGTCTGTACAAAGAGCCTAGGAAAAAACCCATTTAAACTTTCCACTCCCACTAAAGCTATCCAAGACTAAAGTCATTTTTTGTTACCTTTTTTTGCCACTGAGGACTATGCTTACCTTCTCCAGGATTATTGTGTGATCTTGGTATTTAATGTTGTATTTCCTAATGAAGTCTCAAAGTTTCATGGGATTCTTGTAATGAAGTAGGATAATTCATGAATTTTTTTATTCCAACACATTGGAAATTTAAGTCTCAGAATTTGGACAATGGTTTATGAAATTGTGAGACTGAATAAAGAAAAGTAAATAAAAATCAGGAAATCCATTTTAATATTAGTGCATTACACACTAACAAATCAGTGGTTTCTAAGTTCTCTGCTCACTTTGCATTTTAACCTTTGGCAATTCAGTTGACAAGTTCTGCCTGCAGATATGGACACCTTATAGTGACCATCATTAATCTTATAGCATAAACAGACTATCCTCACATCTGTGCAAATTCTAAGTTTCAATCTATGAACATGTTGAACAGCCTATAAAATATGTTTAAAATGTAAAAGAAGAGGAAAAGAGAATGTGTGTTAATTTTCCGACGAATGTTTGTTTAAAGGATCATTGAAAAGTTTGGTTCCATTGATTTTGAACTACTGTAGAAGGTGGAAGGAAGTTTCAAGGTTTTCATAAAGTGAAAGAAATTATTACCTTGTAGACTCACATTTTGGAAATAGCTTTTACAGCTAGTGGGACTCAAAAATATCAGCCACCTTCTTCTTGCTCTCCTCCATCCCAAAAGGACAATTTCCTAAGCTTGTACATATCGTGGATAAATAAGATTATGGGATTTATAGCAAGAGTACAAAAGTCACTTGAAGTTAAATTAGACTTTTCGATCAGTTTTGAAAATAATACTTAGGTCTTTGATGGATTTTATTATTCCTGAAATTTATGGGAGGTTGGATGTGGGAACATGAGAGCATGGTCACTTGGTCCTGAACAGCCAGTACTCTCCCTTGGAGACTTGTGAAATCGGTAGTCTTTGGGTTTCTACTCAGAGGAAAACAGGATTGGAAGGCTGAGATTTTATATTGCACCTAGATTTGGCTTTTCTGCGGTGGCTGCCAGAAAACTATGTGCACTTCTGAACATCATTGCTCCCTGGAATGATGAGGAGTAGGATGTTCTTGAGAGTAACCCAGTGAACAAAGGAAGAAACGCAGATCCCACCAAGGCGCATAAAGAGAAAGAAAACACTTTCTACAGGCTTGTTGAGAACAGGAAATATTAGGCAATCAGCTGGGGAAGAGATGACCGAATCTAGCAGAGTGAGATAGTAGCAAAAGACAGATTAGAAATAGGCTATATTTCTGTAATAGTGAGAATAAGCTATGGAACAAGTTTCCTTGAGTTGTGATTGGTCTTTCAAATGAAAATCCCATCAGCCTTAATGCTCTGTGCCACAAGTGAGGATGATAGTGTTAGAAATCTTTCCCCCAGTTAGAAAAAACATTTTAAAGGCATTTTGTTTTGATAGTGACTCATTTCTCCTATAGAAAAATCTACTGTAGACACATCCATGCTGCCTTTGCCTTCATTTCTCAGAATTATGCCATTTAGCATGCTGAGCAGATAACACGATGAGCGTATTTTACGCTGGGGACACATTCTGGCAAGTCATAATAGTGCACAGAAATGTTTCCTCAGCCCAATTTGTCCTCCAAGGAGGAGAATCTGCCATAACCTCATGATGATGTTGGAAACCCTATAATATCTCTATCCATAATTAGCTAAGGTGACTGTCATTTTTTGATAAGTACAACCTTCTCATTGTGTCCCCTTAACTCACGTCTTCCAAAGGTACGAAGACTTTTTCTTCAGATGACTTGCTTGATTATACCATAGTGATGTGGAGTAGATATTTTAAAAGATTAAGTCATCAGCCTGATTCTGTATTTTGTCCTTGTATATTTTGAATTTCTTCAGTCTACTGTTGCATATCTTTAGCAGCTGCCGTAGCTAGCGGTTTTATTAATGACCAAAAGTATATAGCCAGATCTTCATCTCTGTTCCTCATGGATTTTATTAATGTCTGACTATGCCTTCCAAGGCAAATACAATGGTTGTAATAGTTCCAGGCTGAGCACAGGAGGTTGTTGTCTGTGCTTAGGCCTGTAATTGTGGATTTCGATTACTGACATCCCCCAGGGTTTCTTGCTAAGAGGTTGTTTTGAAAAACTTCAGCTTAAGCTGACTATACACTTGGTGCATTTTATAGTTCACAGAGAAATATGTAAATCATGGACATGTGAAAAAACCATTTTTTTTATCACCAGCAATTGTGCTGATATGATGCCTATCACACCATAATGTACCCAGAACAGATAAATTTCCTACCTTCTTGTACTTTCTCACAGAAAACTTAAATTGAGAAAATTCTTGGTTTTTGACAGAGTTGTTGAATAGATGTCTCATGTGATACACACTGAGCTTTCTGGTCACTGTATAACCACAGTAAAATCTTTATATATATGACATAAAAGCAAGGACACTATATAAGGCAGTATGATCTCCTTTTATTTAGAAATTCTTTTTCTTGGGTCTCCATGCTTTCAGAGCTTCTTTTGCCCTACCTAGTTGGGAAATACATGACAGAAATAAAAGATAAATTTGTAGCCTAATTCTATGTCATTGCACCAGGATAATTTCTCCACAATCTCTCCACCTTTATTTCTGGAATAAAAATACATTGAAGAAGATGAATAAAAAGTCAAGTCGCTGCAAATTATGAAAGCATCAGTGACAAGTCTAATGTTGTAAAGCCTCTTTAGAATATCTGATTGTACCAAAATCAAGGCCTGGAGTTACAAAGGAAAATTACTGAGCCTGTTGCCATTAGACATACAGCTTCTTTAAGAGGGCTGTTTACTTCTGAAAAAAAAAAAAATCCTTGCAAAATTAAAACCTCACTGAGATTGTGGTTTTTCCTATTTGTCTTGCAATCTGTTTCAATTCTGCACAACAGATGTGGGCTTAGTAAAAATTGTCCAAAATGTTGGCTTTTGTAGCTCTGTATCAAATCTCAAACTCTGAGCTATTTGCATTAGAAAAAAAAACCACTCAAAACTGCAAACTCAAGTGATTGCACTGAAGTGCATTGAACCCCACATTCTAGCTTGCCTTGAACAGATTGTTAAAAAACTATTTCTAGGCAAGAGTTAATAGTGTCTTGCTTGTAGCCCTTGTTGGATCATTCTTACATAGAACAGTTCTATCGCTTTTGAACTCAGGTGTACTCTTAGCTATATCATGTCACAACAAGGAGTTGCACATTTTAACTCCAGGCTGGAGAGAAAATATGTCCACTGCAAAGAGCAAGGTCATGCTAGACCTTGCCCAGGGGAGGAGTGACCATGCATGTGACTAATCTGGACAGAAGAAATCCATCAGGACAAACTTCCTTTGGTTTACCAGGATCTGAGGGAAAAGCAATCTTACCTGGCAGTTTCCAAGGCTGGCTGCTTTTATAGGTAACCATTCCCCCAACATCAGAGGGCTTTTGGAGCCATTGTCCCCATCCTCCTTGCAGAGCAGGATTCCCTTGCACACAACAGCCACTGGTTGTAGTGACAATAAGGGATTTCCTCTTTGAGCCTCTTGATGTCCTTTCTGCTGCCCTTGGCAGGACTGAAGGCCAAGCACCTGGGCCATGGGCACCAGTGCTGCTTGCTCGCTTGGAGGCTGCCAGGGGAGCAGTCTGGGCCCTTCTGAGGACCTAGTACCATTACCCAGATCAAGGGGTTTTTTAATACTAATTATGTCCGAAATGCATCCTCCACTTCATAGAACATTGCTACAGCAATGCCAGGGTGTCATGGCTTAAGCCCAGGTGGCAGCTGATCAATGCCCAGGCAGTGATCAGTCTCTCCTCACCAATTCCCATCAGTTTATATACTGGGCATGACATTCTATGGTACGGAATAGCCCTTTGACTAGTTTGGGTCAGCTGTCCTGCTCAGGGTCCCTCCCATGTTAGAATCATAGAATCATAGAATGGTAGGGGTTGGAAGGGACCTTTAGAGATCGTCTAGTCCAACCCCCCTGCAGAAGCAGGTTCACCTAGATCAGGTCACATAGGAACATGTCCAGGCAGGTCTTGAAGACCTCCAAGGAAGGAGACTCCACAACCCCTCTGGGCAGCCTGTGCCAGGGCTCCCTCACCCTCACAGTGAAATAGTTTTTTCTTATGTTTAAATGGAACTTTTTGTGTTCCAGCTTCATCCCATTACCCCTTGTCCTGTTGCTAGCTACTATGGAAAAAAGGGATGTCCCAGCCTCCTGACACCCACCCTTTAGATATTTATAAATGTTAATAAGATCACCCCTCAATCTCCTCCAGACACAACAACCCCAGTTTCCACAGCCTTTCCTCATATGAAAGATGTTCCAGTCCCCTGATCATCTTGGTGGCCCTGCGCTGGACTCTCTCCAGCACTTCCCTGTCTCTCTTGAGCTGTCTATAGAAGTGCTTTCTTAGAAGGCTTGGAGACATAATATCCAATTAAAGAGATCACATTTACTCTAGCATGTTAAGGGATTTGAAATAATTTTAAATTTGTTGTTTGGTGTCTTTAAAGCTGAAATATACTGGAGAATCTCCAACATTTTCATCATTTGACTCCTCTAAGAGGAGCCTTTAGCCTAATGAAATCCTTGCGCAACTCTAGTTTTCTCTTATTATACTGGTGAGGGCATTTGGCATATGATAGACTTAGGATATACTTTAAAAAAAAAAATGGAGCACCTCTGAAAATGACTCTTGCATGTTAAAAATATACAAGCAATTACAAGCAAAAAACAGCACTGTTTGGCTTGCCAGAAAGGTGTCTTACATAAAACGTTTCATTGCAAGCTCTTTGTGTAATTCTCATAAAAAATAAAAGTTAAGTTCACCAGATGAAGAGAAATACTTTCAGTATCTACCAGATGTGAAACATTTTATCATTAATTCTTCATTTTATATTCCCAAGTTGGTAAGGAATTCACTACAGTAAAACAAGGATCTCACTGCTGTATTGGTCTGATGGCCTTGCAGGACACTGTAGGCACCTAAGAAACCAGCTAAATCATTGCTTTAAAAACAGGAAAGGAGATTTCTACCTTATTTTTATGGCATTATTTTTAAAGAAATTAATTAGAAGCAAAGTTTCTAAAAGCAGTTTCTTTATATGCTAATTTTGTGTCCCGTATTTCAGTTTTATGGTCTGAGGGAGGAATTTCAGGTCTTGATAGCATTTGTGTTGGTAAATAAGTCCCCCTTGAGCCTGGAAGAGATCTGACTAAATGAAAAATAGACTTGGAATAAAACAATACAACATGCCTGGGAACAGTCAAGACAAGTTGGACTGACAGTTCAAACACGTGCTAGTACGGGATACCTTTGTTATATGCAGCATAGCCAGCCAGGGCATGTTGTCAACATTGCACTTAATGGCCTTGCCAGATGACTAATAACATAGTCCATCTTTTGTGTCCATGTATGGTCTGATATCAATAGCATAAAATGTTTATGTAATCTGTCCATTTTAATTGACACATTCAGAGAAGAGATCCTAGGCCAGGACGGCAGGGTGTTGCAGCTGTCAGCAGCTGTGACTGGGGCAGCATCTCAGGTTTCTGACCTTGAATGTAGGCAGGCAGTGGGGAAATGACAGTCTAGTCGTGTATTATTTAGTCACACACGTGATTTTGTCACTGGTTCAGTATTTTTGTTGGCAGTATGGGAGGCACCATCAGAAAAACCAATTATGTTACTTGATCATGGGCTGTTAAAGTGTTCTTTATCTAAAGTGATTTCTACAGATTGAAGTTAAAAATTTGTGTAAGTTTAAATTTGACATCTTATAATTAATTCCATACCTTTCTGTTTGCTTTTAAAGCCCTGAGTTAATGTATAAAAATTCCTAGAAATATGCTACTGATAAAAGTGATATAGAAAATGGTCTGTGATAATAGGACCAGTTCTGAAATATTTCTTATTTAAAAAAACAAAATGGTGACAGAAATGCAAAATACTAGCACATTACTTTTTCTTCAAGGTTGAAGACCAAAGTCAGGAAACTCATCTGCCATTTTTGTGCTGTATAGTAACTCTTTCACGGGGCAACAAACTGGAACTAATGTTCCTGCTTCATGGTCAGGAAATAAAGACACGTCTTTTGAAGCAATTCTCCGTATAAGCCATGCAGGAGGTTTGGTAGATTAAATTGAGCTTTATGTGCCATTATAATCATAGCCTGGCTAATTTTAACTTATGACAGTACTAAGTGTTGGATTGATTGGAACCTCACCATAGGATGTATGCCTCATGCTTGTGTTTTAAATGTAACATAAACTTCTCCTGGGTGAGGATTGTGCCATAGGCATATGTAACAATTCCAAAAATGGAGTCCTTATATGTGGATGACACTCCTTCACTAGACGTTTAGCTACTGATACTGGTATTATCCTTATTTCTAGACCAAGCCGGAAGTTCATCACTTAATAAAACCTCCATAAACAAACAGCAAATAATACAGGAGATCTAGTGACATTGTCAAAAAGCTTCTTGTCATTTAGATAAACAATGTTGCTAAAGTAAATGCATATTATTTATGTAAACTTTTTCCTTGGCTTAACTGTG
Organism: Colius striatus; assembly: GCF_028858725.1. Classification (NCBI taxonomy): domain Eukaryota; kingdom Metazoa; phylum Chordata; class Aves; order Coliiformes; family Coliidae; genus Colius; species Colius striatus. The sequence continues at coordinate 80,780,298 of NC_084759.1, forward strand.
TGAATTTCACAGAAGGTAGTGAAGAAAGAAGGGTTAGGAATTCTTGAGAGGTCTCTCTCCACAAACTTCCAAGTGTGTGGCTGTTTTTGGAGTGGTGAGAGTGCTTTGAATGAAGATTGTTGTAGCATGCACTGCCAGTGTGATGCCTGCATTTGTGCCTAGGGACAGAGCAGTGTCACACACTGCACCTACAAGGCTAATCAAGTGTCTGGGTAAATGAGTTTGCAGGGCTAATAGTTGCACAGGGTGAGCTGGATATAATTCAGCATACGTCTGCAGAGCTTAAAACAGGATAATAGAGAGGATAATGTTACTCTGTCTACTAATAATTACACTAGTAGTGTGGTGGTAGAGTACGAACATTAAGTATGAACTTTAAGATTTCAAGTGCTTGTGATTGATAACTGTTGTGGGACTTTTGCTGACTTGGTTGTTGAGGGCAGGGGAGTTATGTAGTTCTTTAGTACTGACTAAATAGGGGGTTATTTAGCATTAACTGTAGTGTATGAACTGCATATTGGGAGAGCCAGGATAGATTTACAAGTTACAAATATTGTGGTAAGTGGGAGGAAAAATACCTGCTGATCAGTGCCCTGTCATTTCCCCGTGCCTTTTTCTCATGGGGTCAAGTGCAGCACTTGTCAAGGAGCAGGTACTGGACATTATACATGGTCTGACACCACCATCTGTCCTCCCTGTCCCCCTACCTCGTTGTGATGCCTCCTTATATAGCATTTGTGTTCTTGATTTTCCTTTGTTTAATTCAGTGAAGACACAAGGGACACTGAAGCATATCCTGTGATGCTGGAAAGGTGGAACTTGCTATTTGTAGATAGCATATTCCTGCATTCTCATTGTTTGGTTTAGTGTCCTTTGCGAAGATAACTCAGTCTTCAGAGGACTGCTGAGTGACTCTTGCTACAGCTTCCACATCTAACTGAGTTCTTACAGGTTAATTAGCAGATATGCTGTTTTAAGTATAGTGTTGGGGGCTGCACTGGATATGTCATCAAAACCCTCTTTCCTCATTGTCAGACTGTGCACGAGCTTCTTTTCATCTCTGTGTGGCGTCTGTCTGAGACCTGAGCAGTCCTGAAGGTGGTAGGACCTTCCTACCACTGAGCAATGGAGAGTTTGTAGATCGGTCAGCATTCCTCCCAAGGACTCTGTGTCAAATAACGTGGAGCCGTTTCCCTAGTAAGGAGGAAAATTTACCCGCCACTGGACTTAGGACAGAACCTGACAGGTAGCAGCTTGTGGTACATGAGGAGGGGTTTCTTTTCTCAAGTCTTTATACATATTTTTGTTCAGATCCTGACTACTCATGCATAGAATTTACCTTTAGGGGAATATACATAACTACACATGCATCATTATTGGATGAGATAATAGGTAAGGGCTTCTAGTCAATGATTGTCTTTTATCTCTCGTGAATATATAGACAGATGTAGAAATATATGTGCAAAATAAAGATACAAATGAAGGAAAGGATAGAGATTCAAAAGGCAGCTACAGTCTTACTGATTTTCACTATAGAAGGGAAGTGTCAAATTTCCTTTTCTAAAACTTCAGTACTTATTTCAAAATTAAGATTGTTAAGCTGCTACTATTCAACCTAACCCTTCTCTGAAAAGCACATTTAACTCAAACATAGCATTTAATAATCATGCATCTTATAGACTGTTTAGGCCAAATATATGATGTGAACATTCAGAATAAAGTGCACTCTCAAGTGGCACAACTATAATGATACGCGGTTTATTAAAAAACAAATCAAAGTGAAAAAAACACAACTTAAGTTACCTGTCATTAGTGACTGCTGGTGTGCCTTCATTATTGATAAATAGGTCTCAAACAGAAAGAGCTGATTTGTCTTCCATGCCCCTTTCTTTACATAGGGCTTCCCATGTGAGAGGCCTTTTGAGACTTTATTGATTGTGATTCTGAAACATTTCTCTCAGGTGAGAATGTTCTCCTCTCCTTTGCTTACATTTTTGCTGGGTTTTTAGACAGGATGGCGTGCCCAGAAGGGCTTGCAGAGCACCCCTTTGCTCTTGCTTGGTGGATTGATCCCAGCCTTGATGCATTCTGTCTCCTGCAGACATTTTCAATGAGTAAAGGTCTTCCCACTACTACAGGTTTACTCGGATATGAGATTCCTCACATCTGAAGTGAACACGTTAGCTGAAGAAATAGGCAGAGATTTATAGCAAACATTGTTGTTTCTGTAACTCCTGGAGAAGTCATTTGCCATAAAGCTCTTCTCATAATGCAGACATAATTTGGTTGATGAATGCATTAAGTTCACTTCATTATTTTCATAGGGTCGCATTCATTTTTGTATGTGAATGGCAGTTGGTGTATTTTTCAAAATGTTTGCAAGTCTCATGAGTTTTGTAAAGTGTAGTGCTGACAAGTATCCATCCAAAACCATATTACTTGTTCTTTGTTATTTGTATTTGTTTTCCTTTAATCAATTTTTTAAATACTTATCCAGAAAGAGAACCATATACTGGAGGTTTTTTACAGAGATCATGTTTCTAATACTCCTGGTACAAAAAGAAAAATATGAGATTTGTAACAATATGGAAAATAATTTTACTACCAAAAAAAGCAGAATTTATAAACTCTACACTACTAATTTCTACACTAATAGGGAATACCGAACCGTTGGTTACTATCAGGAGAAATGATATAGTAAATAAATGAGAAAATGTCTTTACAAAAGCCCCATAAGTGCCCGTTAATTGTATTCACCTTCAGTTAAATAGGACAGCGTATGCTACCGCTAATCTTAAGAGATCCTAATGAAATGCTGTTCATGCACAATGTGACTAATCAAAATTGGGACAGCGAAGAATTAGCAGTGTTTGATGGTAGGCCCATAACAGTCTTAGCAATATTACTGAATAGCCTTTTCAAAAGTGTGCCTTATTAGCAGGGTAGGGGTTTCTTTCAGAAATAGTCATTTTCTAGTGCAAAATTTAGTTGGATCCTTAGGTATATAAAAAATAGTCCTGTCCCACCATCTGTTGAAGGTAGCACAGTTTTTCCATAGACACAGAGGACACATCCCAGACAGCCTCAGCAGGGCATGTGGAAGATCTGAGTATAGACATCTGCTATTTGCCTTAACTTCAATAACCCACCTTTATTTCATAGCCATTGTATTTCACAAAAAGGGAAGTTTCTTTCACCAAAGGTTGACCTTTACCTCTAAAAATTCAGGATGTTTGGTTTCAAAGTTGTATGAATGACATCCATGAGAAAACAGGATCTCCTAAAGCTGCACAAGTGATACATATGAGGCAGCAGTGTCCTCTTTCCCTTAGTGCCTTTTGTCCAAACAAATAAAGGACTCTTATTTTAAATGTTGTGGCTGTTTATGGTATAAAATAGGATCAAATATTAAAAACATTCCCTTTTGCAGTCTACTGAAGTCTCCCTTCCCTCAGGCCCATGAGCCCAGAAATGTGCTGGTTTGGCCTTTTGTTTGTCAGAGGGTTGGGTTTTGGGGGTTGGGTTTTGTGTTGGTTTTGTGTTTTTTTCATTTTGGTTATAGAATTAAATGTTCCTTTATTTTAAATAATAAGTTATGTAAAAGTTTCTCTCAACTGCTATACTTAGGATTTAGTTATATAAACTGTTTTCCTCTCCCTTCTTCTTCCTCTCCCTGTTGACGCACAGAGTCCCCGGGAAATCTCAGCAGTGGAGGAGAGGCTGAATTCGGTTTGAGTTCCATATAGCATTGCTCACCCTCTGCCTCTCTGGAAACTCACTTTCCAATTGATGCCGTGGGTGGAGTAAATGGCACCGAAGTTTCCATCTGGGATTCTTTCCACCTTGTGCCTTCTGTCACTGAGACAACATTTCTTTGCTGCTTTCCAGATCTTTTGTGATCCACTCAAGAGTAAAAATGGCAATGCTTGATATTTTTCTTCCTTTTTCATTCTGTCTTTAAAAAAAAAAAATTAAAAAATCTCTTTAACAAGGGTTAATCCTCATCAGTTTAATTGGATTGAATTTGTACATCTTTATATTCTGCACAGTTGAACTCTTTCCCAAAGTGTTGCGGTTGTTTTGACAATGAAACATCCCCAGCTTTTTGTATCTGGGATCTAAAACCACAATGGATTTCAAGATCCATGGAGTTTTATTTTTTTGTTACAAATGAGTGTCGTAGACAGCAGAACAGGGTATATACTGAGAGCAGCCAGGCTTTTGAAACTGTCCCATGTGCAGAGACTGCATGTCCACACAGAAGCTCTAAGTAAACAACTTAGCTGTATGCTGTTTATTCCACCTCTCTCTTTCTCTTTTCTTTGCTAACACAGGTCCACAAAGATTCTCAAGTTCTCAAGCCCTAGCTTTTGGATGTATGTAAAATGTCTGTGTGGTTTCAAAAATCACATGATTTCCTAGCTCTCTATCATACCCTTCACCCAACGTTGCACAGTGCCGGATTGTCAGCTAGGGTGGTGAAAGCAGACAGATGGTGTTGTGCCACCTCTTTTTCTAGTTCATGCATAAGTTGCCGGCAGGGTATTTTTTTCTGTGTTTATAGCACGTTTGGGTGATTTGGGGCACATTTTTGCTTCCTTTCTCCTCGTTCATATGATCCTTTTCCAGTGCTTCCAAATGAGTTAACGTCTCTTCAACATGAAGGAAACCAACCCAAGTTGGTTAGGATGTGTATTGTTCTTTTGTTTTATTTGTGGGTTGTTTTTGTTCTTTTTTTTTTTAATTGGTCTTTGTTCTGTTCTTTTTCTTTTCTTTTTTTAAAGCATATCCGCAAAGAGAGGATATATAACCTTCTGCCCTAAATACTTTTTGCATCAGGGATGGATATTTTAATGGAGCAAGGTGTAACAGCAGAACAGTGCCATGTCCTTGTCCTCACGAGCATAGCTGCATGCAGATTAGAAAAGCCCTGTAGTGCTGCTCCCATATGCCGGATTTGCTATTTGCTCTTGTTTGCATGACAATATTTCTAATATACTAATATGATATGGAAATAATGGCACATCACAGTTCTTTCAACATATTGTATCACTGCTTTATCATATTAGGCTAATACACTGCGAGAGTTGATAGCACCTCTCCATGTCAAATGGGATCCACTTCTCTTGGCACTGAACCGATTGGACTCAAAGGTTGATAAACTTATCATTAGAGAATTGGCACGACGGAGACTCACCTTCAGCCTCTTGCAAGCAACCTAATGGCCTCCGTTCAGAAAGTCAGTTCTTCTTGAATAACTTTGATGTTTATAACAGAGAACAGACCTGTTAAAGCATAGACAACCACATGCCTGGATATGAGGCCTCCAGGAAGGTGTCAAAGGGCATGGCCAGTCTTTTGAAGAATGCACCCTTTCCACAATGGGACTAGGCACAAGGTCAGATCCAGTCTCCACGGAGCACATTTGCAGAAAATACTGCCCCCGGCATGGGAGAACGGAAGGGGAAGAGGGTCTTGGCAGGGGAAGGGCTTTGATGTCACTCAGTTTTGTTCTGCAGACCTCGAGGAATTAAAGAGGGATTCAGCCATGGTAACTGTAAAATCTTGTCACTTGTACTGAACTCCAGAGAACCCTTTCAGGCCAACCAGGCAGAGTCGTGTCTTTTAAGCGTGCTTCACGTTAGTGAAGGAAGTCACCTTACTGTGTCACGCTAAACTAAGTGTACTCTGTCAAGTGGAGGTACGTACAGACCTTTCAGAGACTTCCATTTACTTAACGATTTGTAATGAATTACCAGAGGGTACACTGGCACTCGTTTGGATGGTTGTGGAGAAGATACCTCATGCTGAGATTTATTAGACTCTGCAGATAAACTCTTTGCTTCCTCTTTATCTTCTAGGACTTAAAACATGTGAGTGATGCTGCCTGGCCAAGCAGGCACAAAGTATTCTCTGTATAACACCCAGACTCCAGAGGGCTGTTTTGGGGCCAGTATTTGTCTGGATGTCACTCAAAGTAGATTCAGATATTGTATTTATCATTATGTTCTGGGTCCCCTATGGGTTGATGTTTGCCTCTATCTCTGTGGTTAGAATGTGGATTTTCCTTAATATATTTGGCTAAGGGTGTATTGTAATAATGTTAATGCTAATTACTTGATATTTCATACTATCTTACGGGGAGATACTTTTAAAAAATGTATTTTGAAATGTTTTCTTTCTGTTTGCTCAATGTATGGTATTGCATTATGTTAATACCAATAAAATTATATATATATATAGTTATATATATTTCCCTTTTATAAAGAAGTAAATGATGCTTTTTTGCCTCACAAACAGGAAATGTGCAGTGAATAAAACTACATCATTCTGCCTTACAGCAGGTGACAAAGCTTATAATAGTTTTAATATTACTTTTTGAAAAATAAAAAGTATAGTACGGCATAAACTAGTTGGAAATTCATCAAAATGCATGTTTTGTGTTTCTGCTCAATGGGACTGTCACAAATCAGCCTAAATATTTAGCAACATTGTTTTGGCATCTTCAATTTTTTTCCAATCAAAAACATACACTGAATTGCTATTATTGATTACAAAAATGTACTGTCATAATTCTTTGCCTCTTGGCCAAATAGACAAACCCACTGAGTTTTTATGACTCTTTTGTCTGTAGGAATTGATTTTTAAATCTAATTTAGTCCTCTTTCCAATGCTTGGCAAAGGCAGAATTTATTTTTTATATAAGGTTGCCTTTGAAGTACCTGCCTCTGCCAGGGCTGATAAATCACTGCTAAGTACATAAAGATTCTGCAACCTGAAGGATATGTCATTAAAGCCTCATTGGAATGGCCTGCAATCCCCGTCAGTCCTTTACATTCTGTCGTTAAACTCCGTAATTAGTTAGAGGTGAAATGTTTTGGAAATGAATTAGAGAAGCTGAAGCAAAGATGTGGCTCTAAAATGTCCTTTGGCTGCCATTTGGGGTTACACTGATGGCTTATTTGCTGCACATAGCTGAAGGCCAGCATATATCTGCGCTAATATGAATTAAATTGTCTTCAGCTTCCTCTCTTTCTTTTCCCCACCCTTTCTAACATGCTGTATTGAGTATCTTTGTTTTGCAGAGGCATTCAGAAGGACTGTAATTAGCAGTCCCCTGGCATTTAATTGCATACACATTTGTTAAATATTTTTCTGTATGCCTTAAAATAAAGTATAGAAAATGGCAGTAAACGTTTCTTTAATGAAGGCAATTGATTTATTCATGAAGTCAGGATTTTTTAAAGGTGTAATTTGGGGCTTAATAAAGGAAATAAGCCAGCAAATTTTCAGTTTTGCCTTTGAGTAACCATTGTCTCTCAGGGCTGACATTGATTTCCTTTCTCTCATTTCCTTTGCGTCCAAACACATTCTGCCCAGTGGATGGGGAGCAGACCTTTCTTCTGTGACGATTCGCGTGCCAGTTTTGAGAAAGAGCTTTATGTTAAGGTGCATGTGCACTCAAGAGTTCATTATGACATCTGATGACATGAGTAATATCCAGAAGAGACACATGGGTACTGCATTTCTCTTGTCACGTAATAGCTTTTGTTCTCAAAGGTATTATGAACTCTGTGTGGCACTCACAGACCACGGTGGTGCAAAGGGCATACAGCAGCTTGGGGAAGATGCTTAATATTTGGCAGTGTCATGCCCTGTGTAAATAACATGTAAATCAGGGTGAAGATTCATTAGTGTGGAATCTAATCAGTGCAGCTATCACAACATGCACAATCATAAAGCTAATAATAAATCTGAATGTCTAAATAAATATGACATCTTCTGGGATAAAGTTTTTCAAACCCCTTGCATGAATGCCTCAGGAGGCGCTTCCCTGACAGACCTCAGTGTGTTACAGAGGTAACCGAGGTGGCTATTCAGTGAATCTGGCCTTCACTCACGCTAATTTCCCATGTTTCCTTCTTTCATGTTGATTGTAGGGTTGCAATTCCCAAGTGGTGCAAATGCTCTCAAAAATTTCACTCTCATTGTTACATTTTCATGTAAATAAGCAAACTTGGGACGTAGCCTGATGCAGAGTTCATTTTCTCAGTGGGTGTTGCTCACCAGGAGTGCATACCCCTTCCGTTCAGGCCTGCTATCAGGTATCAAGCCCGTAAGCCTTAACAGGTTTTGCTGTTGTGCAAACGTGACTCTGCCTTGATTCTGACTGGTGAGTAATGTCACTGGATTCGTATCGTTTGTCACTTAACCTTTCACGGCTTCATGTGCTGTAGCAGCTTAGGGTTTTTAAAAAAAAACAAAATCCTGAAGGAACATTTGCTTCCATATATTGCTTGCGAGGTGTGTCTGTAGGGATCTCCTTGTCCTGTTTAAAAGTCACAGCATCCCCAGACGTATAGCAGTTTACCCAGTTTGCTTCAGCTCCTGGCTTCCCTCATAAATACAACAAGTTTTTTCCTTGTTTCTGAACTGCAGAGACTGGGGGGAAGCATACCATCACAGTGTAGCTGTCTTGTTTATTTCACTGTAGTGTTGGTAGCTTGTGGTAAAATTAAACAGCACTTAAATTGACATGTGGCACAGAAAAATTTCAGGATATCCTATTTCATCGTGGCAAAATTCTGCCAAAGGGTCACTGAAATTGGTACAGTAGATGAAGGTTAAACTGATGCCTTCATAGGCAACTTAATAAGTGGAGTACTGTGTCCAAGTACCAAAGAATGCAATTAGAACACTGCTGTCAAAAAGTTCAGCGACTGATCAGAGTTCCCTGTTACTTTGGTAAGCTTTGGAACTGTTTTCTCTTCATTCTTACGCTCTTTCTAAAATCATAGCCTGCCAATGTAACTTCATGAAACAGCAGGTCTGGGAACAAATGAGGAACTCACTCAAGGTGTGTAAGAGCTGTTGAGAGGCATCACAAAAAGAGCGAGCAAGTTATTCTCTCTGTGTTTTCCCTTCTCATGTTAACCTGTTTGCTGGCACCTGGACTTCATTGCTAAGTGGATGCTGAAAATGCCTAGCTGTTACTGCCAGCACTACAATGCGAGTCTGCAGGGAGAAACCCTGAAGATTGATTTTTTTTCCACTCATGCTGAGTTTAGTGTTGGCTGGTTTTAATCAGTGATTCCAGTTGCATGCAAAGCTGAAGTGACTGATATGGATGTGAGACTTCTAGTAAGACCAGCTCAGGTGTCCCAAGAAGCCAGGAGGTTGAGCATACTTCAGCCTGATGACTAATAAACTGTAGTCTGCAGGGCAGTGTTGGATCACGAGGCCGTGACAAGGTGTAGGCAGCTTGTCATTCAAATATCACCAAAAAAGCAATCTCAGGGGAAAAGACATTTGCTGGAATCTACTGATCCAAAAAGAAAAATACTAGTGCCATAAGTAGTTTACAAAATGTATTAGAACCTGGTGCAACAGCAAAGGTTTAGCATCTCTCAGGCCTTAAAGGCTAGGGTTTGATCTTTAAAAAGTGGTTATGGTAACTTACTGCTTCCAATTGAACTTGGTGGTTGGGTAAAACACCTGAAATACCTTCAGAAAGCTATGTCCTATTTCCACTTGTGTGCACAGCTCATTTTATTTCAAGAATTGATTTATGCTCATGCATGCAAGAGGAGAGGCTGCCTCATAGCATTGGGTGGAAAACTCCGGCATATTGCAGAGCTCTCTTGTGTTGGTGCTTTTAGTGAACACACTCCATAGGGAGTATCCTTTTTTTGCCTGCAGGTTTATATAATAGGAGAGAATAGAAACCCTGTACAGCTATCCTGGTAACTCAAAAATACTTCCCCTTTAGAGGCAAGGATGGTATAAAATGTAAATTTGATCCTTGCTCTCTGATCCTTCAGCCACTAATATTTCACCAAACACATGGATCAAGGCCTGCTTTTAAACACTACTCCTTCCTTCCTTGACTTTGGGAAAAATCCTGTACTTTCAGGTACACGGGGCCAGAAAGGATAGAGGATTACACAAATTAAGAAAGGGCAGACAAAGGGAAGGAGTAACAGAGAGAAGGTTTGCAAAGACCAGGTGTTACACCAGAGCCCCCCAGCTTTTCTTCACCTTGCTTAAGCTTGTCTTCACTCGTGGAAAGCATTAATGTGTACATGTGTATATGTATACACATGCATACATACATGTATGTATATGCACAGACATACTCACATGCCCAGACATACTCACATGCCCAGTCAGGCCTTGGTTTTAATGTGGTACAGGTGATGACACAGGTTTCTCTTTGTGTTTTAACAGCAAAATCTGCTCTGTATTACCTTGAGCAGATGACTAGTAGCTGGGTTCCGTGTAGACTTGAACTGCATTTTATTGCACCTCCTGCCTGTTGTATTATGCCAGGCTTTAACACTGTGTTGCTTTTTCATTTTCTCAGTAATCAGAGATGTGACTTGTAGCATTTTCCCACCAGGAGCCAACTTTCCATGTCACCATGGCTCCCCCCTTACATGTGCAGCAGTGACCTCATATATAGCACACAGCTGTGCAGACACTATCTGCTTGTAAACCTTCCACTGATTTTACCATTTCATTCCTTTTGGCTTGTTGTCTGGGGGGAAAGGAAATACCTGGCTTAGTCTGCCTACCATCCATCCAAATAGTGTAAAAAATGACTGTAATTCCTGTTTCTTCATGTCATAAGCACTTGGATATGTCTCCCCCTTGTCCAGTTTGGACTCTTAATAATTAACCTGAACAGCAGCAAAGAGGGATTTAAACATTGCTCTGAGAAACCAGCAACTACTTTGAAGGATTTCTTCTCTCCTCTCCCCTCCAGCACAGCTAAAACACACGTCCACTGTCCTTCCATCCTTTTGCTTTGTCACTGTCTTTTTTTTTTACTATTCCCTGGGGTTTACAAGCCCAGGCAGGCTGATGATCCCTGTGACCACATTACATCCCCTGCCCCTGCCTGCCTGTTGGCACGTGGGCCAGCGGTTAGCCCAAGCTAGGACTCAGGAGCTTGCTGCTGGAGGCCTCTGCTTTTCCCAGGGATCTGCAGGCATCTATCTGCTGCGCTACCTCTACCAGTGAAACCGTTGAAGGGCCAGGTGGGTTCTGATTAGCCTATTAGTTAGACATGGCACAGTCAACATGCTGTGACATAAGAAGATGCTTTGCTGGTCCTGAGATTGTATCACTTACAAGTTAGCTTGTGGCAGACAAGCTTCTTTGTTCCCAACATAGACGCATCAGGGTCAAGAAGGCAAAGGAAAACCAAACAAGTTTTGTGCATCAGGGCCTGATGTCTAGCTTATCTAGCTTGAGACCAGTTCCCAGAGGCCAGGGATGCTCTCTGACACTCACAGAAAGCCTCTGGGAGGTTTCAGGTAGATGCCTGACCTGTGTGAGAGGTGGAGCAGAAAGGTGTAACTGAAATTGGAAGCAAATCTTTGGGATGTGTTGGGGGGGGGGAATAATATATGGCAATTATTTAATAACATAATTAGTGATGTATTCTAACAAAATTGCCTCCTTAGGATCCTGAGAAAGCTGAGCTGAGCTGGTTCCTCTGCCAGAAAGAGTGAGCTCATCAAAAGGAATGAAAATGCAAGTTTAAACTCCAGTGGAACTGGGGAATTTCAGTCTGACTGTGCCATGTTCACTCTCTGTCACACAGACTTTGGAGGAACTTGGCTTTCTCAGGATTTGCAGAGGGCAGTAATTTTGTTCAAACGTAGGACTGTTTGCACATAGAGGAGTGGGCATGCATGAAAGAGGTTGCACAGCAAAAGAAAATGCATCACTAAGCTGTAAAGGTTGCAAACACCAAAGAGGATGGAGGTGAAATAGAGAATGCCATCAGGACAGCAGCAGTGTCCATCAGTCAGGACAAGAAACCTAAAGACAATGGAGTGAGCTTGGGTGGTATTAAGAGGCACTGACAAAGCACAACAAGGCCTCAAAGGAGAACTTCAACCTTTGAAAAATATGACTTTGTCAGCATAGTGGGTGACAAAATGTATGAGTATCTATCTGTGCACAGGCAGTTACGTGCACTCATAGCCCTGGGTGCAGTCACTGGCTCCTCTGGTACCTCACTGAAAGAAGAAAACCATGCAATCTTTTGGTGGCCTGAGCTTTTACAGGGAAAGTGTCACGGAAGCACAGGAACTTCCACTGAAAATTACTGGAGCTTATTCCCTATATTTAGAGAAGATTTATGAGACGTGTGCCTAGAGATTCCTCGTGTCCAGAGAGCAATGTGTTAGCCAGCTGGGCTGCAGGGGTGACCTTCTGCATGGCCCTAATTCAGTACCATCTTCCTGAATCATCAATTTACATGGACCGATCATATCTTGATCCATGTAAATACTGATATTAACTATTTCTCTCTGATCACTTTTCAGTCAAGTGCCTGATGTTCTTATTTGTTGCTCTTAAGGTCTTGGTTTATAGGAGGGAAATAATGGAAAGGTGATTAACCCAATGGAGACAGGAGGTGGTTGCACTTTGTACGTCATGGAGCTCAGAGCATGCTCTTTCAAACAACAAAGGATAGCACAGTGTAAGAAATCATACCAATTTTTCCCGAATGCCAACAACACAAACCATCCCTGAACTCTTAGAGTTTCACCAGTCTAGCCACAATCTCCAATTCTGTCTTCTGAGAAAAAGTAAAAGTAGATACAAATATCTACTGCATTTTAAGAAGCCAGAACGAAGCACAAAAAGTTCAGAAACTTTTCCTTGTGGGGAGCAGTAAAACAAAAAATAATAGCATGCCATTCACTAGGATGATGTTATTCTTTATTTCCCAAATTTAATGCAAATGTCTTTGCATTCACTTGAAGACACAGAAGCAGCTTCTTTGTTAAAACATTTAGTACCTATGTATTCTTACATTTGGAAGATACCGTTCTGAATTTAGATCCAATGTGCTGCAGAGATTGTGCAGCTTTAGTTCTGCTCCAGGGTTACAGAGTTGTTCAGGCTTGGGTGGGACAGAAGACAAAATTATTGCTTCAGAGGAGAGACCTTCCTTTTCAGCAGAATGTCGAAACAGCTACCTGACAGTGAATTCAGAAAAACAGAGGAGACTCAACCCATGACTCAGCTGCCAAGTGAGGGTGAAAAACAACCTGCTGCATTGGCTGCTGTTCTTAGGTCATCTGCAAATCCCATTAGGCCACATTTTCTACTTAAACAAGGCATTACCTGAGGCGTCATTTTTCCTTAAGGAGACAGCCCTGCTGTAATAGCATGACTAGCATACAAATCCACCAGTTTTAAAAAAGAAATTATGTTTTAGGCTCAGCTCATATTTAATCAAGTGCCTCAAGTGCTCTATGGTGCCAAGGGTTTCACCAACACCTACAGGAAATCAATCAATGCCTTTAGCAGGAGGGTGAGGGAGGGGAGATTCGTGTATAATCTCATTCCCACCTACTGAGAGCCATTGAGAGCAGCAGTACTACCACCTTCAGTGTTTTTCTGGAAAATACTAAGGGCTTGGGATGTGTTAGCATGGCACCCGCTGCCCTCTCCTCCACCGTGGGTGGAACAAGGCAGCGTCTTGCCCTTTTTGAGCTTCCCCAACCTCAGCTGCAGTGAGACATTTAAGGAAATGTTTTTCTTCCCTGCTCTTTCCTTTACAGCAAATCACATCCCCTTTTCTACATGCTGCTCATAGCTCCAGCACCATGGCAGCAGCAGAGCCCAGGGGAGGCCACCCCAGCCCCAGCCAGATGGAGATGATGTGCTGACATATTTCAAAGACTCACCATCGGGGCTCTGCTGCCGAATCCTCCCTACATCATTCCCCTGCAGTCCTACACCTCTTCCCATGCAGCCTCAGAGCTGCTCCTATTTGAAGTCAGGGTAGAAGTCCCCTGTCCTCAGTCTGTCTGAGACCCACACTGAGCGACAACTGCCTGCCCGAGGAAGTGAGCCCTGAGCAACACCAACCATGCAGACTGTCGGGCCAGAGACACGGGAAGGGAAGGCAGCATAAGCTCCCCAGACTAGCATTTGAATCTGCATGAGCTGTGCTGCTGCCTTCTAGGTTCATTGAAGGCACATGTCACCTTCAAAGACACCTTTCATGTCACCAAAGGTGTTTTAGGAAGCCATGGGTTTTGATGACAAGCCTGGATGTGGTGGTGGCCGATTGCTCTCCTGACTCTGTCACCCCAGCAAAGTAAATGCAGATATGTGGAGTCCAAGCATTGGCCTTGCTTCTTCAGCAAACTGTCCCTGTACTAATCCTGTGATTAGTGCCAATGTGCCAATGCTGCTGGGGAAAAGAGGCCCAAGGAAAAATCTTTCTTTGCCTTGCACAACAAGGGATAAAAGAAAGAGAGAAACAGATGTAAAATACTCCTGTGTCCAATCAAGATGTTTTTTTAGCCTGTGCCCTTTAGCAAATCACTCCCATTCTCCAGCTGTCAGACTGGTGGACTTCAGTGTTCAGTGATATTGAACTGATAAAAGAGATCCCAAACATCTGATCTTGTTGCTACAAGGACTTTTTAAGAAAGCACAAAAATCAAGACCATGGGTGGTTTTAACCAAGTATTCAGCTACTGACTGTTTTGCCCTTTGACAAATTTTATGTTTTAATCAGAAAGAAATCTACCAGAGTGAGAAATACATCTCATTTCTATTTTTCTTTTAAGTCCTGGTCACCCCTTACAGTTCTGAACCCAGCTCTCCAAGCAAGGTAGCACATAATGGGAGGATTTAGGGAGCTCTGTACAGACTCACAATACCTCCATTGATAAAAAGCCTCAAACCATTTTTCACTTCCATATCTCTTAAAAAAAAAAAATGTGCTTTAAAAACAACTAACCCCTAAAAAGGACAAAGGAATAAACTGATGATAGGTACAGATGGATTGGTTGCTGACTGCAAAATTCTTTAAATGTGTAAAGATCCATACAAATGCATGGGGTTATGATGAGGTGTAGGGGTTTGCGTCTCTGAACTCACTGAAGTTCTTGCTTGAGCCTGAGGTGAGTATTTGCCATACTGCATGGCATGGACTTGAGTGGGAGATTGCCTTGGGTAGCTCCTGGTAGGCTAGAAATGTGACTTCTAAGCATTATCTGTCCTCCCTGTTGGTGCCTGATTAAAGAAAAACACAAACCTCTAAACACCAGAGGAAACTAAGGTTCACTGCTTGTGAGTACTTTAGCATGTACTGAGCTTTCAGCCACTGGAGATGACAATGTCTTGGTACACGGTCAGTCATAGGACAGAAGTAATACTTGAGACCAAACAGCTATAGCCGTCCTACAAGAGCTTGTGAAAGCATCCTGAGGACACAGGCAGCAAGGGCCAGGAAAACGTACACTGCTATGAAAACCAAGACTGGGTGGGAAGGTCACGAGGGCTCTGGAGAGAACTGGGAGGCTGTGCACAGGCAGTGGCCGGCTGTTGGGTGTATAGATGTGTCAGTGTGCGAGGGGCAGCAGGGACAAAGCTGCATGGCTGCACACCCGAGGCAGCCCTGTCTTCTCCAGGTCCCCACTCAGCTAATCCTGGCACTTCAGTGGTGTTTCCCAAATTTGTACAGTCATCCCACGGTTTCTTCTGGTGTGTGAGAAGTTGAAATGTTTTGATGCTTTCTAAATAAAGCATTTCAAATGCTCATATCAGAGCAGCATTTCATCCCCAGCCTTTGCTTGAATTTGATTAAAGAGAAGCATAATTTTTCTTTTTTTTTTTTTTATTTAAAATGCTCACAGTACAACTTAGAACAAATATTGTTAAACCTGGAATAAATGAATAAATAGACAAATGTATAACACAATCATCTCTGTTTTGGTTTGCCACGTTGCTGGGTAAGCTGTCATGAATGCACTCTTACCTCCAGTCTGTAGTCTGCAGCTGAATCTTCAAATAACAATAGAGTAAAAAAAGCACAAATGACAGCCTTACTGTTTAACAACACTCTTGAGTATCGAAAACAAGAGACAAAAAGAAGTGGATTTGTCTAGGAAGGAAGATGACATGCCATTCCAGCACCAGCATGATAAACATAATCTTGAATGGTATTAACAGCACACCCAGGCTGAGATCTGATCACCTGCCTCAGCAGGACACTTCCATGGCTTCCTTTCTCTATAATCACTAGAGTCATATTTAACTGCAAGACTAGAGATGTAACTTCTGACAGCATGTCCCTCTACTATTACTACGCCTTGCACTATTTCTCTTTTTTCTTCTTCTTCCTTCTGTTTGGGTCAACACTTTACATTCTTGAAAGGTTTTCTCCCTTTCTCCTGAAGGCAGTAGCAAGAGGAGCAGTTGTAATCACAGCACCTTTTTCTGGAACTTAGCAGGTGTGAGATGCTCTCCTTATGGTCTAGTTAAACCTGTTATTTTGTGAAGGGATTTTTTGATAGATCGCCGTATAATCACATTAATGATACATTGTTCCTTTCTCTATTTTTTCCTCTTCTTTTTTTTTTTTCCCTTCCCCCCCGCCCCTTTTTCTCATTACAGTTGAAAGTAGAGAGGAAAAAACAGCAGACTCCTTGCAAGATTTGTACAGAGCCTTGGAGCAGGCCAGCCTGTCTCCTTTAGGAGAACACCGAATTTCCACTAAGCTGGAGTATAAGAAATCTTTTATAAAGAGATGTAGTGATCCAGTAGTCAATGAAAAACTGCACCAGCTGCGAATTCTGAAAAGCACTTTAAAGGTGAGATGAAAGAGGGAGGAAAAATCCTGCCCCAGGGTTGGATCGGACTGTATTGTGTTTGGAAATTAAATGTACGCAGCTGGAGTCCAGGCTGAGCCCAGTGCGCGGAACACAGGAGACATGAGGAAACGCTCTCTGCAAAGCAGAGAAAAATGTGCCTTGGGAGAGCAGTCGAAGTGAGGGGATCAGCTCTAACTTTTGCACAGATACAATCTCAGGTGCTCCTCCTCTAGCTAATTTAACAGAATTTGACACCACATTATCAGAGGACACCTTAATCCTTTTTTTGTCCCTGAACATTTTCATTTACCAAAATGCATTTGCTCTGTAATTGCTAAGTCTGAAATAAAACAAAGCCAACCTTTCAGAAGGAAGCAGCATCTTTTGCAAATCTTGATTCTTTTCTGATTGCTGAGCTTGTCTGGGAGGAAACCATGCGCTCACTTTCTGCACAAGCTGATAGAATCCTTGTATTTAATCAGAAGGATTTGATTGAATAATTAGATAGTGCTAATGATAGATTTGAAGATTTTTTTTGTGGTTATTCTAAATGTGCTATGGCTTATTTAGCCTCTCTATCAGTTTGTTTGTTTGTTATTGCAGTTTCACTTCTGTCCTGATAGAGAGTTCGGCAAACAATATGCTGTATTTCCCCAGGAACCCCGTTAACTATATTAAATTACCACATTTGAAGTCACTAGATAATTGTGCAGTGGATTTTGTAACAGCTTTCATCAAAGAGGGCTTTATCAACATTAATTAATGTAGCTTTCCATCACCTAGAGAAGCGTTTAAGCAATGTTATTTTCATCCTGTGGGGCTCCCATCCTGAAAAAAATCTTACTCATGCTTAACTTTCTGCACTGTCTCTTTGAAGGCAAGTGTTACTTGTGGTATTATGTAAGTATGTGAGTCTTTATAGGAGTGGAGGCTGGCAGAAAAAGTCAAGATACACAGACTTTTCACAGGACTTCTACAAGCATGAGAAACTGAAACAAAATCTCAGTACTCTCAGACGTGTCAGGGTGGCAGGAGGTTCACACTGAATCTGAGCTTTTGCATCATGGTGAGGTCCACTCATCCCAAAACTTTTGTTCAGTGTCAGCAGCTTGCTGCCATGCTTAGTTGTCTGTCTTGTTAGCATTTATTGGTACCTGAGGTGCATTCTGCCAACAGCTTCCTACAAATGGAATTGTTTTCCTCCAGGAATTCTAAAGACAGTGCATCCCCTTGACCCAGCAGATGCCTATTTTTGTGCTTCTCTGGGATTTATTTCTTTTGGACCAAATAAACACAATTTGTTCATTCTCTGTCCATGAGCCATATTTTCTAGACCTGTCAACATTCTTGTTTGGACTTTGATTGGCATAGATCATTCTTAGTTACATAGATAACTGAAAATGCAACGGCATCAAGTACCAAAGGCAGATAATTGCTGTTTCTTGCTTAGAGCAACAGTATAGACTGACATGTGACTGTTCTACAGTGGCATCATGATAAATCACGATAAGTGTCTACTTCCGTTATAGACTCAGAGCTCTACCTCTGCCATACTACTGGTAGTCATCTCTACTGCTGTTACCTAATCAATTACTCTTTCTTTTTATCAGTGCCTTTGATTTCTCATTCCTGAATGCAGCTAATTGCACTGCAACTATTGGAGTTGGTGTTGTGAACTTGAACTTATCCAAATAGTAGCCTGATACAGCCTTGCAAATTGCTTCTAGCTCTTGTTGCCCATATGTTCCCTGTCCCATCATCTAAGTCCTTAATGAGAGACCGCTCTGCTCGTTTTCCTGTGACACAGCACAAAACCCTTCTCCTGCCAGTGAGGATGAGCTGCCTGGCTGGAAGGGCAGAGGTGCAGGTATCAGCCACAATCTGTGAGAAGCAGATTATGATAGTTCAAGCAGAGATACAGTAATTATGAGTTCCCAGGGTTTAATTTCCAATGGTCATTCTCAGCTTGCACCTTCATTTCTGGAAATTTGGTATTCTGGCAGATAGTGTTAATTATGTGATGTTGGCAAAACATGAAAAATAGCTTTCGACCTACTGCGTATGGATGATATCTCTGACCCTTCTGATCCTCTCCCATCAACATGGGCTGACACAGATTAAGATTTCCCTTTAACATGCTCCTCAGAAAGATTTAACATACTCATAGTATGGACATTGAAAATGAGTTAGCAATGAGGAGTGTGAAACCCATCAGGGATGACAGAGGGGAGATGGCTGGTGACCATAACACTCCAACACAGAGGAGTAGTGCTGGAAACCTGCATGTCAGCTGCGTTTCCAAGGCTTATGTTTGTTGCATCCAGCTTCTCCCACTTGCAACAACCATGACTATATCTGAGGCTTACTCTGGTCCATACCAGCTGCCTGTCATCTCTCCATAAACTAATCATAGGCCAGTGATTATGATACAGTTACATCCCCTGCTTCCATGATGGGTAAGGAGGTACTAGCAGCTCTGTTAGATTTTACCCTTTCCTGCCTTCTCTTTGCCACTGCAGTGGTGGGAGGAGGTTGCAGCCAGCCAGCTCATTGCGTGCACTGGTTCTTTAATGAAATGAGTTATCACTGACGTGGGAGTCCTTGCACAAGCCTTAGCAATACAGTGCTCAGATGTCCCCCGTGACAAGCCTGGTAAAAAAGGCTTGGCTCTGCAGTGGGGTGGAGTGGGGGGTGGGGGAGGGAGAGGACAGGCGGGAGGCCATCTGCCTGCATCCCACTCACCCACGCAGTGTTGCATACGCTGATCAGGACGAGTAAACAGATGGCACTTCACTGTGTGAAACTGTCTTGAGAAATGCAGGCAGCTAATAGCAAAAAGCTCAGGGCTTGCTTTTTCTTGTGCTGAGCACGAGGCAGAATGTCAAACAGAGACTGTTCCCAAGGGTGCTGGACAAGGAGAGGGAAACCCCAGCTTCACAAGGTCGTGTGTGATGCCCTGTTTGCACATGGTCGTATAGCACTCAGGTACTCCCCCGGCTTTCAGGGACTCTGTGGCTTGTGTTTGCTTCCCCTGTTCTCTCCTTCTACCAATGTGATTGATTTTGCCGGTGACTCATCACTCCCATTGACTCTGCTTGTTCTTTTTCTCTCACAGGCCAGGGAAGGAGAAGTAGCTGTTATAGATAAAGTTCTGGATAATCCAGCTTTGACGTCTAGAGACTTTCAAGAATGGAAACAAATGTACCTTGACCTCTTCATGGACATCTACCAAAGCAGCACCCTGAAGGACTCTGTTAATGGCTCGTCTGAGGTTGATGCACTTATAGCCTCCTTAGTACACACTCACTCTTACATCGAAACACATGTATAAAGATCTCTTTTTGTCTATTTGCTGCACTCCAGCCGTTTACTTAAGCGCATAAAGTAGTTTTTATATCAATATGTGGGAGCTCTAGTAAATTATATTTTAATGTTACTCAGCTGTGTGAAGTAAACCTTCAACAATACCATGTCTTTAATGAGAATTTGTATATTTTATATGCTAACAATGCTCTGCTTGTGTTTCCCTTCTGTGAAATAAAGAACCTGATCTTAAGCTATCAGAGTATTTAAAAGTGTTTTTGGAAGACTGTGGTCTTCACATAGGAAGTTCTACAAGCTAAAGATTTTGTTACTGAAGGTCACTTTTACAATGGTATTTTATATTCTATAATTCCAGTATTGCATTGCATTTTTGGACTGCAGGTACTGTTTTGGTGGTGGGAGAAAAGCAATTTTTATATTTAATGAGAAACTCTGGGAGTTTTCTTACATACCAGGGAAAAGGTGTAACGTGGTGGTTGTGTTTCAGTTTTGTCAAACCCACAAAAGGGTGAAAATCAGACAGAAATTACTAATGTGAATTTAAGTATCAAAAGGTTAGGTCTTATTTCCTTGTGCTTTTTTAAACACTGTTGCTAAGGTTTACCATCAGTGCAAAGGGAGGCAGGTTTGTATTCTGCTTAAGACCAAATTACGTGTTATTTGTCTCTTAATCACATTTGGTTGATTTTTTTAATAATCAGTCATGGTACTGTCATTTATGCTGCTTTTGTACTGAAGGTATCAGCACAACGTGCTGGTTTTGCAGAAGAGAAAATGTAGACTTTGAACATCCTCAATAGCAGCGTTTCTCTCGTCTGGAAAAGCAGCAGTGGAAAAGGTTCCCAATGAAATGCTCTGAGTCTGAGAGGCTTTGAAAATTCCCACAATTGAAAAGAGATTAATAGGATTTTTGAAGTAGCCTCCTATATGTTTTCCAAGCTGTGAATTTTGGCTGTACTGTATGCAGGGAAAATGTGTCATGGGAACAGAGCTGAGCACGGAACCTGGAAAAAAAACCTGAGGAGCAAAAAAGCCAGTTAAAATGGTTCAGGCTTCCATGGGATTTGAGATATGCTGGAGACAACCCAGTGAATATGAGTGGAAATAGCTCCTCAGAGTTAGGCACGTGCCTGGAATAGAAAAGTGGGAGGGAAATCTTAAATCACAAGTTTATTTTTTGTGGGCTTGTTTTCAAAAAGCGATCAGAGCATGACAAAATATTTCTGCTGCTTTTCAGCATTTTGCTGCATAAGTTTTTTCTTGCTGATTCAGTAATGCTCAAGTGAAAGGGAAAAACCTCCTTCATACTTTTTACAGTGAGTTGTACTCTCCACCAACTTTAGACTATTGCCTGTACAGCTCAGTGAATGTACTTTAAGCTTTATGAGCTCTGATATTTCCTGGCAGTTATAGCCACGAAGGGATGAAGGAAAGAATGGACAAGTTTATTCTCTCTCTCCTTCCTTCTTTCTTTTTATTCCCTTCTCTTCTTTTTCTCTCTTTCTCCCCTTTCTTTCTTTATTTTCCTCCTTCTCCTTCTTTCTCTCTTTCTTTCCTATTTTGTTTTTGTGTTTGGATTGCAAATGTTTTGCAGATTTTGCACAATTGTACAGAAGAGTGGCCTTTCTGTAGCCCATTTTCAGTAATCCTATATTCTAGTCGATATGGATGACAAATCATGTATTAACGTTTGTATAGAATTCTGGATCCAGTGTAATATTTGTACCATTAGAAGAATATTGTTTCTATAAACTGGACATTTATTTACTGCATGAGTACTGACTTGTATATTAAATTTGTGAGGTTTTTGTAAATTTCTCTTAAAAAAATGCTTGACTTGAAATGGATTGTGCTATTGTTCCAAGCATTTAGATTCTCTTGCTATTGTTTTACTGGACCAAAAGTAAATATATTCATATAAAAACCTCTTTATATCTGATGGATGTATATGCACATTGTGTAGTTGATTCCTTGTCAAAACCAAGGCAGTTCAGAAGACTTAGATCTGTTGCTATGCAACAGCTATTCTGCCTGCACTTTACGTTAGTAAAGTCAGCTTGGTTGCTTTAAAGGTGAAAATTAAACATTACAGTTTTTTAAGCTAGTCTAGTGACAAAGAACATGTGTCCTATCCATTGTGCTGCCTTCTTTTAAGACTATTAAATGTTCTTCTCTATATATTTTTATTGTATTAACTCTCAGTCTAGAAAGGGAACATTGTAAAATGAAGTACAATAAATTTAGCTTTTAAATGAATATTTCTGTCTTGAGATTCAATTTTCTTCGTACCGCAGTGATTCTGCAGCATCTGTTTTGCCTGCATATTTCACAGATCCACGTACCTTACAGTACTCCCCATAATCTACCTCCAAGCTCTGCCAAGACAGCCAGAAGGAAGTTTTGCTGTTTCATATGTAGGCAGACATTGAATAACGACTTCTGAAAGTCTCCAATTACCTCCATCCCCATCATACTCTGTGATGAAATTAAACCTTTTTTGACTGCAGGATTCTCCCATGTACTGATTCAACAGATATGAATGACGTTACTGTTGTGAGCAGGTACGATAAAGCAGCACATGCTACCAAGCTAAGTACCAAGGCATTTGTTACAGCAACTCCTGTAACCTCTTTCATGGAGTCTACTAATAAGTACACCTGTTCAACTCTGGCTGCCTAAACTAACACAATGTTTGGATACAAAAGAGATGTACTATACTGGCGATGTGCATAAAATAACACAAAACAAGCATCTGAAAGTCATGCTACAACAAAGGTTGCCCAGAGAGGAGTGGCTTCTATGAAACAGTCACTGTTTTAACTTATGGCTGTAACTGAGTCTACATATCAAAAAGTCCATGCTTTCTGTCCAGTAATTTCCTGCTGGTTAGCTAAGACATTCTTGCCTAGTATGTAGCAGATCAAATAATACCTTTTCCTTGGCAGTACTTATTATTAGTTCTCGTAGGCATCGATTTTCTAGTCTTTATACAGCTCCCTTTCATTTTGCTTAGCCATGGCATAAAAATTCCACAGCACTCACCAGCTGGGAAAATTGCCTCTGATTAAGAGAACAGAAAAGATGGATTATATTTTATAACCTCTGAAAAATCTGACTAGCAACATCTATTAATTGCCATCTAGGTATTATTATTCTTCATGAGTCGAGGCTTATGATTCTCACTCATTTCTAAACATGCTACATCTTTCCTCAGTGAGACTGACTTCCAGCTCTGTAAATCCTAGCACCTTTTCCCATGCTGGAGCCAGATTTTCTTGCCTGTTTCCACCAAGCATTTGGCTTATCAAAGCAAAACCTTTGCTCTGTCCCATTTGATGCCATCGCAGTTTTCTTCTCTGGGACCATGCTGCTGGCTTATCCCCTGGGATGGTGATCCGGAGCATGTGAGCTCAGCAGTTCAGCGGCTTCTTCTGCTGGCTGTCGCTGTGCTGCACATCAGCTAGTTCAGACAGCTGCAGCACCGCACACTGTAGTCCACACCAAGGCAATGGGGCTTTGCAGATCTCTTCCCAGCCGTCATTGTCGATGTCATAGCCAACCACATCTTGTGTGGGGACTTCTCGTGAGTTTTGCCATTTCTTTCCCCCGATAAGGAGAGCCGTTTCCTCTACCACGGCCAGACCGTAGCAAAATCTGTCATAGATCAGAGGTCTTAACCGAGTCCATTGGTTTTTATCAGGGTCGTATCTTTCTATTTCAGAGAATGGTTCATATAATCCTAAAAAGGTGAATATGGCTTCTCTGATTGTTGCCATCTGATGCCCAAATCGAGCAATGCTCATGGGGGCTTGTTTCATCCAACACTCTTTGGGCAAGCTCAGAGAATACACGTCCTTGCTTGTGTTGGCTGGGTCTGAGTACTTGCCTCCTGAGATATATACAGTATTCTTGCAAATGGCACTGGCATGACCATGTATCTTGCATGGCAATTCCTTGACCTTTGTCCATCTGTCCCTGCTGATGTCATAGACTTCCACAGATGAATGCAGCGACCCATCCTCACCCTTTCCACCAATGGCAAAGATGTCCTTGCCTAGGACACAACAAGAAAACTGGCATCTCTTTTCCAGCATGCCTGTGATTTGGGTCCATGTGTTAAATCTGGGATCGTAACGATGGACCTTGTTGGTAACTGATAAGACCTTTTCATTTTTTGTGTCACCCAGGGCATCACTTTCTATTTCCCCACCCAAGACATAGAGGAAGTTCCCCACCACACACACACTGTGGTTCTGCACTTTGTCCTGCACCTGCGTGAGAGCTCGCCATTTGTGATTGTAAACGTCGAAGGCTACCACATCAGAGACGAGTCCCTCGCTTGCTGTCCCTCCCCCCAGCAGAATGATCCAAGTTTTCTGGTTCCTCAGTGTGGTGAACTTATCCTGCAGGACAGGCTGTTTGAAAACAGATGTATGGTAATTAATTGCTTTAATAATAAAGCACTTAATACCTGAGGAGAGGGGCACTTCTGACTGTGTGTAGGTTTTTCTCAGCTCTTCCACAGGGATGAGGCCATATCTTATGTGCTCTAAAAGGCCATTTGCATGAACTAGCCTGGATTTATCCTGCTTCAGCCACAGCAGCACAAAATTCAGCAGGCAGGTTTCTTTCACCATGGGGAGATCTGGTGATTGAACCACTGCTAGCAAAGACCTGAAGTTCAGCTCGAGCAGTCCTGGCAAGTCCAAGTCCAGTAGCTTCCAGAGATTACTGATAATGTATTTTTCTGTTGCTGCTATGGCATCCGGCAGGTAGAACTTCCTGGCCACGTTGGCGGAGAAGCAGCAGTTTTCCAAAGCAAGATTGTTAACCAAGTACTGATTGCACAAGCCAATGGCATCCGTCACTTGCAGGTAGCTTGCAGCTTCCAAGATATCCTCCAGGCTTTCAAAGGAAAGGGGCAACAAGGAAGTGTAAATGAAATCCAGGACATGCTGGAGACCAGTGGGTGAGACAACTTGCAGGTGAATTACACTGGCTTTAGACTCTTGGGTATAACTTTTGAACATGGCTCGGAAATAATCACTGGAGCATGCCAACAAGGACTTGTGTGCAGGAAATTCATTTTCCTTCACTTTCAGCAAAATATCACACAAAAAGCCCTCTGATCTCAGGGTCTGGTACTGCGCGAGTACGGTGGTGCAGTGCGCTTTACAGTAGGACAGAAAGTAGCTCATGGTAGGCAATGCAACAGTTTCCCCTTGAGTTATTGTAGCTAAAATACAATTAGACACTGAAACAGCTGCCCTACTCAACAGCCATTGCTTCAATGCCCAGCAGAACTTCAACTGTTAGAGAAAGCCCAACCTAAAAGAAAGAAAAAAAATCAGTCTCTTGCCCAGCATAGGGGGACGGTTAGTAGATTTGTAGTGAATTCAATGCATTCTTTTATAGGAAGAACAGCTGAATATCATAACAGCTGTAGGATGCTTACTTTTCTTGTCTCCGTCGCTTGTGCAAGGATGAATGGTCCGTGGCTGTGCTGAGCACTTGCTTGGCTGGCCATCAGGTGACAGATGAAGGAACTAGATGACAATCCCAACAAATGACACTTTGTGTCTGCTCAGCCGCTGCCCTCGGCCCTTCTTGCTCCACAGGCAGATCAAATAGATCCTCTCTGGCTGCCAGCACATGGCTCTGAGCAGACACAGGACAGAAGGGAGTGCTGGCTTTTCTCCTCTCTTGTTTGTATTTCAGACTCAGACAAGTTTAGATCTCACTGCCTCTGGCACGGCAGTCCCTTTTTCATCCTCTTTTTGCACTCCCTTAGGAAGCCTCAGCTGAAGATCAGCGCTTGGGGATTATTACATGAAGATTTTTCTGCGTCCACAAATCTTTCCCCAGCAAGGCACTAAGACAACCAAAATATCATGATTAGTCACTGGTTCAATTTGACATCCATTTCTGGGCTCTTTGCTTCACATGACACCACCATAACTCACAGCTACCAGAATAGCTGCAGGCACATCTCCTCGTCCCCTCTGCCTGGGAGCCAACTCCACACGGAAAAGCAAAGTGACCAGGGACTGGGTGGAGAGAGGAGCTTCCACTGACAGCCGCAGCCAAACAGCTGACTTGGAACGACCTGACTGGAAATCACAAGGGTAACACATTCGCACAAAGTGGTGACAAAAATAGATTTCCCCCCCATTTGGCCATAATAAACCAAGAGCTGTTTACAGAGGAAGCTTTGCATAATTGTGCTCTCGGTTACCAGCTAGGAACAAACCCAGAGCCCCCAGGGATGGGCTGGAGCTGACTCACTCAGGTTTCTCACTTTCAGTTTGTCCCAATTAGAAGCACGTATACAGGGATTATCCCTGATTTTCATCCAGGCACTTCAGGATCTAATTTCTACCAGGAATAGTAGCTCTGGGCAAGCTACACATTTTGACCTCTTAAAGCTTGCTTTTAGGTTTGGTTTTTTTTTTTCCTGTGTAACTCTTAGTAGAAACGTTCAGGAATCTCCTCCTGTCACCTTTCTTTCCAAGTTAAATGCACCTAGGACTTGCAAACCTTGAATAAATGCCAGATCATTTTGCTGTACCACAAGCCAGAAGACTTGGAGGCAGAGGAGGATCTCACAAGACTGAAGAAGTTCACCTTTTGCTCAAGCCCAAGGTAAAGTCTTTTTACTATATTTGCCTATATTTATTTATATGATGTCCTGAAATTCTGGCTTACCTGATGTGGATCACACATGATGTCTGATTATTCTAGTGAGCTTAAGCTGCCTTGCTAAGCAGACCAGTACCTGCACATGCTCTGCTCTGTTTATGGAGAAGGACTCCAAAATCATTGTTATTTGTTGCTGTATAGCTCTGAAAATTGATTTCTTGCTTGAATCCACCTTCCATCATGACGTTATAGATTATAAATCAGGATCTTGCTAAATAATCCTCCCCCTTGCTAGTAAAAGGACGTGTACAGGCAGTGGGAAGGAAGGAAGGAAGAAAGGGATGTCCTGTTTCTTTTTTGCAGTGGCTTTGCCTATGTCAAAGTTGGGACAACTCTAAAGTATTTCAGATGTCATTAGCAAAGCTGTGCAGTTGACTCCAAGCTTCTGGTGTTATGCTTTTCTTGTTTTAGACAAACTAGAGACCAGGTACCTCTGTCACTCTTCAGTCATGCTCATGTCACCTCATGCATGTTGGTGATGACGGACCAGGCCTTAAAGACTCTGAGTCCTAAAGATGCTGCTTTCCCCAGTTAAATCTCTTAAGGGTTATCTTATGGGTATATTATTTTATACCAGATCTCAATAACATGAGGTGCAAATAAGTCTCCAGGGTTTCAAAACCACAAGGAAGGACTGCACCACCACAGCACAGGGGCGACACTTTTTTTTGTAGTGTCTAGCAACAGGACAAGGGGTAACAGACATAAGCTGGAACACAAAAAATTCCACTTAAACATAAGGAAAACCTGCTTTACTGTAAGGATGGCGGAGCCCAGGCTGCCTAGGGAGGTGTGGAGTTTCCTTCTCTGGAGATTTTCAAAACCCTCCTGGATGCATTCCTGTGTGACCTGATCTAGATGGACCTCCTTCTGCAGAGGCATTGATCTCTAGATCCCTTCTGACCCCTACCATTCTGTGATTGCACTTTTCCCAGGAGACTGAGCAGAGAGCACAGGGAAGCACCGGGACTATGCCTTCAGTACAGGATTGAGTTTGAGGAACATTTCTGCCACAGTTTTGTCATAAGCACTTAAACATAAGAAGAAACTATTTCACTGTGAGGGTGATGGAGCAGTGGAGCATTAGCAAGAGAGAAGACAGTGACTAAACAGCTAACTTTGAATCTTTGAGACCTAGCACTAGATGAGATGCAATCAAGTCATGATAATTTTCTCAGCTGTAATCTGGAAGATCACATCTAATGTTTTACTCTCTAGATGGTGCTTAAAGTTAGGGAAACTATAGTGTTTCAATGATACCAATTTGCTGGGAAAACATAATACATTTTTAATCATGTGCATCATTTAGGCTGTAAATTATATTTCGTTTTCAAGATTTTAATATATTTTCTGTTGAAATCATAGCTAATCTACAATGGGCAGTCTGCAATAAAACAGGTTATTCCGATGTGTGCTATGAAAAACGTTGACTTCCATCTTGCAGGTTGGTTCTTTTGCTATGCAAAGCTGAAAAATGGCCCAAATTGCAATGCTGTATCCAGTTTAATTTTGCCAGTAGGCTGTCAGTTAATAAACACTTCAATTACCATTGTAAATTTTCCCAATTATTTTTTAAGAGTACAGGTTATGAAAAGGGTTGTACAAGTGAAATTAGGCTCGTTATTAACAAGTGGCTTAGTGTAAAATATTCATTACAAAAACTTCACAGCAGAGAATTTCTAAGCTACATTTTGTTCTATAAGAAATTAGTGCAGTCTAGAGGACAAAAGAACAAATGCTTCAGATGCTTGTTAATGTACCACATGAACAAATATAGCTAAAGAGAGAGAAATGATGAATGTAACAGGGGTGATGTAGCATGTAGGTTTACTAGAAACTGCTAATCAGAAATACCATGTTGATTTAAGTTGTCTTCTAAAAATCATTGGACTAGAGTCTTGCAGTTTAACCCACACAGCTGTTTGCTCACTCCCCCTCTGCCCCATGGTACAGGAGAGAGAACTTATGGATTGAGATAAAGACAGTTTAATACAACAGAAAAGGAAATATTAACATTAGTAATAATAATAGTGTTAAAAGAATTAGAGTATACAAAACAAGTGATGAAAAGTGCAATTGCTCACCACCCAACCAGATCAATGCCCAACCTGTTCTGGAGCAGTAGCCCCCAGTCTGCATTCCCCCTAGTTTATATACTGAGTATGGCACTCTATGGTCTGGTATATACCTTTGGTCCATTGGGGTCAGCTGTCCCAGCTATGTCCTCTCCCAGCTTCTTGTGCCCCCCCACTCTACTTGCTGATGAGTGTGGTGTGAGGAGCACTTGAGGGCAGCATGTAGGTGTCTGAGGGATGGTCTGCTGCTGACATCCTTGGGTCTGCTGCCTTGGTGGAGGCTGGAGATGGAGATCTTTCTGGCAACAGGGAGGCCAGGATTAATGTGTTAGAAGCCACAGAAACACCTGAAAGTGATCACGTAGGGGCTAGGACCTCTTCCCCCTAAAAGGAGACAAGATCAGTAACCCATCTGAAGTGCACCTACACCACTGTACACAATATGGGCAACAACAGGAGGAGCTAGAAGTCATTGTGCAGCAAGGGAAGTGTGACATCTTTGCTATTATGGACACATGGTGAGATGAGTCACACAACTGGAGTGCTGCACTGGATGGCTATAGACTCTTCAGAAGGGATAGGTAAGGCTGGAGAGTAGAGGGAGAGCTCTCTATGTTAGGGAGTGTCTTGACTAGAGGTTGATGATGGTGACGACAGGGTTGAGTGTTCATGGGTAAGAATCAAGGGGAAAGACAATAAGGCTGATATCACAGTAGGAGTCTGTTATAAACTGCCTAGCCAGGACGAAGAAGTAGATAAAGTGTTATATAGACATCTGGGTAAGTTTCAAGATCACTAGACTGCATTCTCATGGAAGACTTCAACTTACTGGATGTCTGATAGAAATAGTCCAGAAGGTTCCTCAAATGTGTGGAAGATAACTTCCTGACACAGCTGATGAGAGAGCCAACAAGGAAAGATGCCTTGCTTGACTTGGTATTTGTGAACAGAGAAGATCTCGTGGGAGATGTGATGGTTGGAGGCTGTATTGGGCATAGGGATCATGAAATGCTTAAGTTCCTGATCCTCAGAGAGGCAAGGAGCAGGGTCAGCAGTACTGCTACCTTAGATTTCCAGAGGACAGACTCTGACATCTTTAGGAAGTTGGCTGCTAGAGTCCCTTGAGAGGCAGTCCAGAAGGGCAAAGGAGTCAAGGAAGGCTGGACATTAGTCAAGAACAAAATCTTAAAGTCACAGGATCGGGTTGTTCCCACATGCAAGAAGATGAGTCAATGGGGCAGAACACTACCCTGACTGAACAGGGAGCTTCTGTTGGAGCTCAGGAGGAAAAAAAGAATCTATGATCTTTGGAAGAAGAGTCAGACAGCTCAGAAGGACTACAAGGACATTGTAAGGTTATGCAGAGAGAAAATTAGAAGGGCCAAGGCACAATTAGAACTTAAACTGTCAATTTCTGTAAAAGACAATAAAAAGTTTCTATAACAGCAACAAAAGGAGTGCTAAAGGAATTCTTCATCCTTTAATGGACACAAAGGGAAGCATAGTGACCAAGGATGAGGAAAAGGCTGAGGTATTTAATGCCACTTTCACCTCAGTCTTCAGTGGTAACATCACCTGTTCTCTGAGCACCCAGCCCCTTCTGAGCCAGAAGGCAGAGACAAGGAACAGAATGAAATTTCCTTTTTCCATGGGGAAATGGTGTGTGACCTGCTACTCCATCTTGACTTGACTGAGTCAACGAGGCCAGATGTGATCCACCTGAGGATGCTGAGAGAGCTGGTGGAAGTGCTCACCAGGCCACTTTACATCAATTACCAGCAGTCCTGGATAACCAGGGAGGTCCCAGAGGACTGGAGGATGGCTAACATGACATCCATCTGCAAGAAGGGTAAAAAGGAGGATCTGGGAACCACAGGCCTGTCAGTCTGACCTCGGTGCCAGGAAAAGTTATAGGGTTGATCATCCTGAATGCCATCCTGAGGCACATATATGATAACCAAGGGTTCAGGCCCAGCCAACGTGGCTTTATGAAATGCAGATCCTGTTTGACCAAGGACCTGAGAGTGTTGATTGACAGTCGGCTGAACATGAGCCATCAGTGTGCCCAGGTGGCCAAGAATGCCAATGGCATACTGGCTTGTATCAGAAATGGTGTGGTCAGCAGGACCAGGGAAGTGATTGTCCCCTTGTACTCAGTACTGATGAGGCCACACTTTGAGTGCTGTGTTCAGTTCTGGGCCCCTCACTACAAGAAAGACATTGAGGTGCTGGACTGTGTCCAGAGATGGGCAATAAAGCTGGTGATGGGTCTGGAGAACAAGCCTTATAAAGGAGCTGCTGAGGGAACTGGAGTTGTTTAGCCTAGAAAAAAGGATGCTGAGGGGAGACATGATCTCTTTCTACAGCTACCTGAAAGGAGGTTGTAGCGAGGTGGGAGTTGGTCTCTTCTCCCAAGTAATGAATGATAGGACAAGAGGAAATTACTTTAAGTTGCACCAGGAGGAGTTTAAATTGGAGATTAGGAAGAACTTTTTCAGTGAGAGAGTTGTTAGGCACTGGCACAGGCTGCCCAGGGAGGTAATAGAATCATGCTTCCTGGAGATATTGATAAAGATGCATGGATGAGGTGCTGAGGGACATGGTTTGGTGATGGGCTTCTCAGGGTTAGGTTAGTGGTTGGACTTGAAGATCTTAATGCCTTTTCCAATCAAGACAATTTTATGATTCTCTAAGTCTGTCATTCATCCCTAAATAATAATTCACAATAGTATTTGAGTCACTTCATCTATTTAAAGCCAAGGATGTTTAGCCCCAGAGAGCAGCCTTTGAGAACAAAACAATAAGCATGAGAAACTTTCTTGCAGCAATACCTGAAAGCAACATCTGGAGAGATCTTTTCTGTGTATAAATGCAAAGAAGAATTTTACCAGCACAGATGAGGTGGGCTTAGGCTGTGAGGTTTCCATTTTGCAGAGGAGGTTGGGAGGGCACATGTAGGTACAAACATGACTTGGACCAGCCAGCTTGAATAAAGATGGTAGGGACAAGTTAATGCAGCTGGAAAGCTACTTTCAATTATCAGAAACAGCTGCTGCAAGTTAATTGATTGGGCCCTGGGTGATCACACGGGCAGAAGCAGGATATGAGGAAGTAGCTAGCAAACAAAGAGTGGCTTTGAGTCACCTCTGTTGGTTGTATTATGTTGCCTGTGTATGTCTCTATGTGTGCATTACCTAGCTTCTCTACATCTTTGGATGAATATTACTTGCACCATTACAACACTTTACAACAAGCATGTGTCTTTAAGCACTGTGTGTGAAGGAGATGGAGGTGCCCACAGGATACTTTTCTTCCCATGAACTGGGAGAGCAGGAAGTCAGTGCAGGGCAGTGCATCTCCTGGCCCCTCAGAGATCTGTGTAAATCCTTAGCATACCATATCCATCCACTTGCTACCTAGGAACAGTCTGTGTCCAGGGATGATGCTGGCAAGAAAAACATTGGCTGAACGCAAGCCTCCATCTGCCACTGTGGAGAAGAACAGGTTTAGTGTGAGCAGGAGACAGAGCAGGGATCCCAGCCAGAGCTTGCTGCAAGTCTGTGTTTGCTAAGCCATGGCTTCATGGCAGTTTTCCACAGTTTTGTTGAAAGTGGAGGAAAGGAGTAATGGCACACCCAGCCCATTGGCACAATTGGAGGTGCCATGCCCCAGTTGAGTTACGCTAGTACTAGCTATAACAGTGTGAGAGAACATCCTGTGACAAACTGTGAAAGGCAACAATCCTTCAATCAGCTGATGCCTCATTCGCTTCTCTCTCTTTTTTTCAGGTTCCCTTTTGTTTACCTCCCATGAAGACAGATGTTGTTACAGCTTCCATTGCTCTCTCAGTGGGTTGGATGTGATCTTCCCTGTTGAAATAAAAACAAGTTGGGAAGGTTTATAATTGGGGTTCCTCTTTCAGAGGGACTGCAGTGGGATGACTCAGGCAATGCAGCTGAAGGATAACGAAGACCAATGTGTATTTTAATGATCCCATTTCAGAGCAGATGTACTAATAGCTTTCACAGTGGAGAGTGGAAGGCTGCTTGGGGTCCATCTGCTCCTGTGATGGTCTAGTGGTACCAGAGATGCTCTGCGCTGAGCTCTTGCATTCCCCCCTCCTCCTTGGAGCAGCCAGTGCCTCTGAAGCTGAGGCAGAGAGGGAATTGTAGCCACTGCCCAGGGACATCTTCACTCTGCGTCCAGCTCAGGGCTGTTCACACATCGTCGTGGCTGCTGACTTTGCACGTTGAGGACACGTACACCCCTTACTGAGGCTGCTCTGCTCACAAGCCACTTCTGCATGAGGTCCCTTTGCCAGAAAAGAAATATTTCTGGCCCCCATAAAACATTCCTGCCTCCCCAAACTGGTTGAACTGGCTTCCCAAACTTTGTTTTCTTGGATATATCTAGTGGCCAAAGCTGTAGCTTTGGGCTGCATGAAGACTAATGGGAGGAGACCTGGGTCTTTCCCTTCTGTCTGTGGTTGGATACATGCAGCATCTCCCAAATCTGCCCCCACTGAAGATGGTCCAGTCCAACCTGACATGGTTTTCATGGCCCTAAAGACAGATATGTGTATCCAGTACAAAACCAGTATAACTGGGGTCTACATCTCAGGTCTAAGAAAAAGATGTTGTGGTGGTGGTCTCTTAATGCATTTTTGTGTAATTATAATGAATTAATTAATATGATTAATTTGTTTTTATAGGGACAGAAATGGAAGGAGCAACCAGTGGTCTGGGACCACAGAGGAGAAAACATAAATGACATTTTCCTCTACTAGGACACCATACAGATGAAGTAAAGCTGCAGATGATTGCAGAAGCCAAGGTGCATTTCACAAAGCTGGTTAGGATTCAGTTTTTCCATCTTCTTCCATTCCTGATTCACATTCAAAGAAATGCTAAGACAGAGACTGTTGCTTAGCAAAGTAAAGGTTACAATGTAATCAGCTGCTGTTAGCATTGTTACTCTATGAGATAATGACAGCCTGTTGTCTGCACTCATTTTATCACTCTAAGTATTCCTAGAAATTGTCACCTGTGTCATCATGGTTGTACACTATGCCATCATTGTTGCCATCATTTTTAGCAGCAGTAGAGATTTTGTCTTAATGACTGCTGAATGAATAAAGGCATTGATGGGATGTGTTTTACTTACCCTCCCAATCTTTATGAGTTATGGAATGGTACATGATTAGCAAGCCCCATTGATCATTTGTCAGGCTGAGCTCAGAGGCAATCCACAGCAATATGAAGTACTGAGGGCTCTGCTCATCAAGCAAAGGGAGACATCTCACTCCATTCTAGACACAGCCTCTAAATTCCACTCCTGGAAGAATATTCTTGGATATTTACAGGAACTGGACTACATATGTCAAGTTTTCTTCCCCAGGCCAGAGTCTCAGCAGACTATGGCTTCAGTCATGTCCCCTCTTCCCCTGGTATGTGCTGAATAACATACTGGGCATGCATATAAGCTGTGGATAGTAGTGAGCCAAACCTCTCACCCCTGAGGCACTCCTCAAGGACTAGCGTACTATGAATTCATTTTTATTAATTGTTACTTTAGAGTTCTTGTGATGGCAGCAATTCAAACACCAATTTCATGGAGGTGCAAGGGTTTGCCTGCCCAGAAAAAAGTACACAGTCTACTTAGAGCACAAAAGGCTGTAGAAATCCTGACTTCTATTTCAGCAGATTATCTTTGGTCTCATCTGCCTTGGTTAAGGATCCCCATAAGCAGCTCTCCATGGGAATGAACATAGATAGCCCATGCTCTGAGTTCCAGCAGTGTGAGTTTAGCATGACAGTGCAGCATCATTTTCCTGGTACAATGGAAGAGTTTTCAGCAGACCTTTGGATTTTGTCGAAAGTGGAAAAGACAGCGCTGTACATTATCTCTTCTGTCACACCAAAGAATGAAATTGTAGAGAGGTAAAGAGAAAAGCATAGGACAGATGGACCTGAAACCTATTAAACCCTTTGGGGGGGAAAAAGAAACTTTTAAATGCTTAAGAACTAATAACCTTCCCAATACTGCCAAGACTTATCTGTCTGTTGATCTCCCAGATGACCCATCTCTCAAGGGCACTAGATGTCTCTCAGCAGAACCATGGAGTTTGTCTGATATTGGAAGTCAGTGGCCCATGGGTGGGCCTCTCCAGCCTTGCTGAAGTACCAGGCACCTGGGGCAAGCACACACCCTCCTAAGAGACACGGCTTAGCCAGAGATGCCATCTCAAGTGGACTGGCAAAACTCCCCCTACAGAAGAGACAGAGTTCTTTTGGGGTGAGGGTGGGGAATACACTTCAACAAAACACCATACTCCTTCCAGAAAATCCAGAGTCTTCACACACACAAAACTTGTCCAGTTACATCCTCCTCCCTTGAGGAAGTGCTGATATCAAGGAGCTTCCTCTGATCCTGGCAGTGGTCATATCAAAAGGGCAGCTGGAGGTAAATGAGGAACATGGTTAAATGGAGCTACCATAAAACGGTGTAAATTTGATAGCCTAGCATTGAAAGAGAGAAGACATTAAAGATAAATGTACATGATTCAAGTTCTTTACCTTCTGGAGGTCATGCAATGACAGTAATACAGTATATTAGGCCAATGTTGGCTATCTTGTCAAGGTACAGCCATTGTTTTCCTTACCTTTAGGCTTCTTCAGGTCCTGCTCTTTGATGAATTATGATCCAACAAGCAAGTTACCACAAAGAAAATTTCCTTAATTTGCACTATGGAAATGACAAATCTAGTCAGAAGAAACTTGATTTTAAAAGGTAAGTAGGTTTATACAGCCTACATCTCAGCCTACATCATAGACTTGTAGAATCATTGAATCATTTCAGCTCAAAGAGACCTTTAAGATCATCGAGTCCAGCCTTTATCCCAGTGCCATCAACCACTAGACCATTTCCCTAAGTGCGACATCCAACCATCTTTTAAACACCTCCAGGAACGGTGACTCCACCAGCTCCCTGGGCAGCCCATTCCAATGGCTGACAACCCTTTCAGTAAAGAATTTCCTCATCATATTCAGTCTGAGGATAAACCTTCATTTAGCTCACAACAACATATCAATGTGTCTACAATCCTGGAAACAAAAATAGTCAAAAATGATAGGTATGCTTCCCAAACTAAGCCTGAGTCAGACTTGTCCTTCACTCTGCATGGAGCTATTGCATGGTGCTTGTATAAAACTTCCATTTCACTAGCTAAGCCAAAGCTTTTAAAAAGATAGATTGCATTAAGTGCATTCTTCCATACTTCCCAACATGTTAGAATCATAGAATCATAGAATGGTAGGGGTTGGAAGGGACCTTTAGAGATCATCTAGTCCAACCCCCATGCAGAAGCAGGTTCACGTAGATCAGGTCACATAGGAACATGTCCAGGCAGGTCTTGACGACCTCCAAGGAAGGAGACTCCACATTCTCCCTGGGCAGCCTCCTGACACCCACCCTTTAGATATTTGTAAATCTTAATAAAATCTCCCCTCAGTCTCCTCTTCTCCAGATGACACAGTACTCCAGATGAGGCCTCACCAGGGCATTATCACCATTCATCATAATTTCCAGGGCTGGATGATTATTGCCTTGAGAAGAAAACACTCAAGTTCAGGAGATGCCTTGAAATAGCTATATCCACTCACTTCTGTACATCGCCCAGCTGTTCATGTGAAATGCCAAGCAATCTGAACAAATAAAATACACACCCTGATATTTCTGCTACTCCTGACTACAGTTAAGAGGCTATAAGTAAAAATAATAAAAATAAAATGAAAACAATCACCATACAAATCACCTGTCTGTTTTTCCTCAAATGGATTTATTTGCCTTTGACAAAACAAAACAGTAGTTAATAGCCTGACAGACCTTCTGCAGGGGGCAACATTTTGCAATTTTCTTCAACTAAGATTTGTGATCTAATGAGTAATTTCCATTCCAAAGTTTACAGAGTTGAATAGAGAAGTTTTGGGAACCTAACTTAATTTTTCAGTCTTCTATACCAGCTTTCTCACCTGAAATGCAGGGTATATTCCACTACCACTGGTCCTATTGGAATAAGCGTTGATTTAAGGATCAGAACCTTTATAAATGAGCCCCTCTTCTGCTATAGAAGAAAGCCTGATGAGTTTTTAGGTACAGGATGTTATTTTTAATATATTAACTCTTGATATGTAGACATTACAACAGCAGCCTGTATGAGGTGAGCAGGCTCTAGTGAGCAAGGCCAGGGAAGGGCAGCACTAATCTCTGCTCAGATGCTCACATGCTGCAGCCTTCACAGATGCTTTAGGGAGGAGTGTTTTCTTCCATCAGCGTTGCATGGTTGCCCTTGCAGTTGCTACGATTGATTTCACTTGGGTTACTTCAGAAGTAGACAGGCTTGCAGAATTGTTTTCTACTGCCTCAGCCCCTGGAAATGTTTCCATTAGATGATAAAAAGGTTGAGGTTTTTTGGTTTGCTTTTTTCATTGGCTATTTTTCCGCCTCCACGTCTAGGCAGTTACAGCCTTCTCTTTATCTTTCTCATCTTTTCAGAAACAAGTTACTGCAGAAAATACCACATTTCCACAGCCTCCAGATACACAACACACTATCATCACCTTCAGAAAGAGGTACTGCAGAGAACTTCAGTTATTATAAGCCATTTGTAGTTTTCCATACACTGAAATTTTCACCTACAAAGACAAATGGAAAGGATAAATAGGCATGGCTAAGATACCAGGAACAAAATTGTTCAGGGCATTTTCAAAGGCAGAAATAGCACTTAGAGGCCAGTGTCCCTTCGGGTAGCTAAACAATCTTGATGACCATTGTGCCTCATGACAATGTCCTTTCTACTTACTGAAATGCAGTTATTCTGTTATTAAGGTGACAACAAATTGTCTGGATTTGGCTCAGGACAGTGTTGTGTGTGATGGGAACTTTAGAACTGCTCAGGAAGTGCTGGCAATTGCCCTCCCATGAGACCACTGCTGTAAGTCACATCTTTCAATAAATCCTGTTGCTCTTAATTGTTTGGGTTTCTCTTAGAAACAAATATTTACCAGCTTCTGGTTTGCACAGTCTTCTAAAGGTCACAGATGCTAGCTCCAAGGGGAGCCAAGCTATTCAGCCTTAAACTATTTAATGCTGGCTTCCTGTGCAAGTCTGTGCTGCCATAAATGCAGGCATCACTATGGGACTTATGTGTAAGGATCAAGGAGTAAAGTTCTTCTCCTCTCACCCATTTCAGCACGTTATTTTTAAAAGCTTATGCATCCAGTGATGAAAATGGACACCTTCATTCTGTTTATCATTTTGGATGGGATTGATGTGTTGGATGCTAATGGTCTACTGGAATTTAAATTTATTTTCTTGTATAATAAATCTGGATGGTGGGGAAAGAAAATTATTTCCTCAGGAATGTTATTAGTAGTGCAAGTTTGTATTAAAAAAAAAAAAAATCAGATTTCCCAAAACTATTTTGGCAGTTCTTCATCGACTACATAACTGTATGTAGTAACCTGTAGCTCCAGAAAACCTTCAACTCATCTTAGCTACTAGCTTCAGCTCAACTTCCTAAGACTATTCAGATAAGAAACACTCCCTGGCAGTTATTTCTTATACCTACCTTTCATTTCATTGTGACTAAAAATCCCAACCAGAAGAATCACTGGGGAAGCTCTCATCACATTTTGTGCCCTGACTCCTTTCATGCTGACTCTTTTCTTTTTAATTGCATGATTTGTAATGATACCAGTCACCTGCATACTCATTTGAGTTACTTGTCTGTGAAAACGATAAACTGCGTGCTGAGTTACACTCTCTGCCCAGTGCAGTAGTTTGGAGTTTGACTTTTAAACTTTCAGCCATGTCTCCTCTTCCTTTTCTGCATTGCTTTGGTTACAGTTTGTTATAGGCATTTAAAGAGTTGCAGTTTCACATGACTGGGAGCTACTAATTCTCCTGACTGGGATCCTTTAGCACTTTCTTGGGTACATCAAGAAATGGCTCACTTTCTTTTTAAGACTCATTTTTGTCATCTGACCTAGAAAAATCCCAAGAGACCAAGACCCTGCTTAAGAGCCCCTTTCATGAAGGTTAATCGTGTCGTGGGAAATAGAAGGTTTGCTTTCTCACCTCTAGAATGGAAGTTGATAGGAATGACATAATTTGCCAATTTGATTGCTTTACTCAATGTCATACGTTTCCTGCACAGGCATCACATGTATCATCACACATATATGTTGCTTTTATGCAGGTCAATAGATTTGTCTTTAAATTAGGAAACACTTTCTAATAGTAAAAATAAAACCAAAAAGCTAGGATGGGTTGCCTAGGGAGGTTGTAGGGTTGACGTAACAGATGCATTTTTAAAGTATGCTGTAAAGAATACATTCCCCACAAATCTACCTGGTATTAGGCAAGTATAACTGCTTGGTCTTTTGAAACTCTCTGTGGGCTGTACTCTAGGATCTTCTCATAAGAAGCCTTCAATCACAAAGTCCTCTGAACTATGAGGCGTGTGTCTTAGTAGGCCTTAGTGATTCACACAAGTGATTTTCTAAATAGAAATGCAGTGCTGAAAAACAAAATCTTTAAATAGAAAAAAGCTTGGGATGCATGTTGGTGTGTGGTGCTTCAGAGACACCATAATTGCTCTGTTTGGAAAATATACTGAGCACCTCGGTAGGATGAAAACATACAGAACAAAGGGCATGTGAAGAGTTTGCCTAAAAGCACTGCCTGTCTTTACAGGATGGTCATTGCCCAGGATCACTGCTGTTTAAAAAGCTGCTCCCCAGGGTTGTGATGACTTGGGCACTTCTACTGAGATCATGCCATAAAGAATGCATTTTTGACAACTGACTGGAGTAGTTTGGAAATTAATTCTACCACTGATGATGTGGTAGAATTTTTTTACCTCTGCTTCACATAAAAATAAATATAGTAGGTAGTTTTCTATCTTAAATGAAATTGGTAGAGTAGAAATATTTCTTGGATGTATTTCTTAGAAATTTTCCTGGATATTTAATGTCATTGTTTATCCTTGAAGATAAGATATACCATTCTATGATTCTACAATAAGGTGGAAGGTGTGTAAAATATTACTAAGCCCTAAAAAATCATTAAGCAAGAATCTAACAACAATTGTGTTATTCTATCTTACTCATCCTGTCCTATACCAAATTGATTCAGGCATAAGAGAGAGACCCCCTTGAAGAGTTGGAAGTGGCTCTTGGTAAAGATATGCTGGTCGATGCAACACCAGGAAATGAAGTTCACCCTCCCTCAAGGTGAAGATTGCAGTCTTCCCTTGCAGCCTACTGTCTTCTGAGTGTTTCTCTGATTCTCCGAGGCTGCAGGCAAAAGCAGCTGTGGGTGCAACCAGCACGGTTTCAATGACATGGTGGATACTGTGGTGCCATGCTATACCGGCAGATCACCTGGCCCTTGATTTTAGGTCAACAACATGATTGTAGCACATGCAGCTTTCATTTGCCTTGGCAGACACATGGCGTAGGCAAAACATGTTCCTCTCCTTTCAAGGACTATGGAAGAGCTCAGATGTCCCATTTGTGTCACAATGATAGGATGAATTTGATGACCACTGAATTCTCACAACTATGTGATGCCGTCCAGTATCAGCTTCCTGATCTCAGCAAAGTCGTCTCTGCTCGCGCTGCCCAACTTGATAGCTCTCAGTGTACAGATGGTCAGTGACATTTTATTGGAGAAACAGTGAAAGCAGGGAATTACAGTGTGGCCTTATTCAGAGACATTAGTTCCTGAGTCACTGGGATGTCATTCAGGCGTGAGGACAGCTTGTGAAGGCTTTCGGATCACATGCGTGCATGACATTTACAAGAGGTGGGTGACCTCATGGGAGATTATCTGTGAGATCTAAACTGGCCATAGAAAGGAGTATTGGAGGCTTTCATTTATCCTCACTAACCTTCAGCAATAAAAACAGAGGATGAGCGCATGGATGTGCATGCAGGAAGTATGCAAGAAGGATCAAGAACATTGTGAAAGCCAGAGGGCTGGTAAACCATACCCCATCTCCAGTGACATGTGGCTGTCATGGAAAGAGGGATGAGGAGAAGGACACTGTTTCACAGGGCAGATCACTGTATTTGATTTTGTGTGTGCATGCATTTTCTACTTGACTATGCAATAAGACAGCTGAGAATTTGTGCTCTTTCCCTTGTTTCTGCATGAAAGTACAAATTTGGATATCCTCCTGACCCTGCTAATTCTAGATATGACCACCAGGCTAGGCCAGCTTTGACAGCAGCTAGCAACTCTAAGTAGAGCTCCAATTATTCATCTGCCTCAACTTCTTCCATCACTCACCCTGCATCTCCAAATCAGCACTTTCTTCTCAAAGAAGAAACCTCCACCTGTGTCCTCTCTACCTGTCATTCTCACCTTCCCCATCTCAGTCTCTATGAGTCCACTCCACTTGTGTTGTCCTCCTGCAATTGATGTGTCCATTTACTCATAGGGATCCTCCTCATGTGCAAGCAGGCCTGTGAATTCTGCCCCTTGTGTCCAGACTTCCCTTTCATGTCAAAATCTTTGTGCTAAAGGACAAAAAATAGTGCGCTGTGTCATTACAATGTCCACTTCATCTACATGCTGGCTTCTGCATTTCTGTTCAGGTCAGGGCTTGGCTTATCAGCCTCCTGATAGAAGGGAGGTCTGTTAAGACCTATTCTGATACTGTAAATGATCAGTTAGGAGAGTCATAAGTATTAGATGAAGAAACATTGCATTAGATGAAAAATACTCTCAATAGAAACTGTTGCGGTACCTGCAAAAAAACCCCAAAAACGTATATAAAAGAATGCTGACTCTGTAAGAAAGAGAAATCTAATTCCATTTTCACTAAAAATCCAGCAAAGGATTAGATCACTTTTCACAGAACAGTTTCCAGACAAATTCAAATTTAATTAGTTACCACACAAAATGATCAACCACTGGTTCATGTGAAACCCATAGTTTGTACCAGGGCCAGAACATTGTCACTTTGTTATTGCACTTGCAGTTAGTCACCGGTCTTCTGCAGAGAATCTTTGAAAACATCCATTTCATAGTTACTGTGAAATAATGTAGTGGGAAGTGAGTATAACATATGAACAGATGTGTTTATTTTATAAATGGCTTTAGACTGATTCCAAAGACACAGGAAAACTGGGTTTTACCAAGTTTGACTGATCTTATATTCAACCCTTAGCGTTTTGTCTCAAGAGAACTGTTCTATCTTGGGGCATAAAGTAAGGAGCAAAGCTTCAATACATTTTGAGGGCTGAAAAACTGGCTTTAGGGGGAGTTTCTTTTGTAATTATTCTTACATCCGTAGTACAGGGAGCTTGTACACCAAAATTAGGATTTTTTTGCCAAATGCTTTACTTAATTTGCTTCACTTATAAAGCAAAAACTCATTCAAATTAAATGTACACATATTAGAAAAAACAGGACTTAGTAATGAGAGCAAAAGAAAATTGTCTAGCCCTAAAGCTATTACCAAGAAAAATATAACTATTTTCCTTGCACAGCCTTCTCTGACTCTCTTCTCTAAGCATCATTTTTTATAATACAAAATGGCTAAGGTGCTGGATTTTTATTACATCTTCCCATAAATAATTTACAGACTGGATGAAATAAGAGATAAATAAACAGGCCATCTTTTCACCCTTGTGATTGCAAGGAGCACAGTCCTGGTGAGATGCCATTGAAGCCAATGAACTACATTTCAAGACTTTGATTTTGGGAATTCACATCCATAAACACAGTTGCATGTAACTACAGAGGTTTCGGTGGTAGGTAAAAGTAAAGTAAAATAGTACAATAGGGCCTTGTTCTTATTACTAAAAATAAAGGCTTACACCAGCAGAGAAAATGCACAACTGTTGGGTTAGTTCTATAATGCAAGTTATACATAGAGCCAAGCCTACAGATTTGTAAGGCAAGTGACATTGACTTCGAAATGAAGAACTATGATAATCTGAAAATTGAAAATAGTTAAAACAGAGTAATCAATTGAAATACACTCAATCTCGCAAAAAGTTTTCAGGTAACAGTAATTATTACTTTATCTCTACCTTTATGTTTGTCTCAAAGTTAAATGTGTTGAAAGTCTCTCCCTGAATACATCGAGGTCTTGGAGTCTCATTAGACTGAACTCTTTCCCATGAGCACAGCATGATAACTGTTTCTGGTTTTCTTTACAGAACATGTCTCCACCACATTCTTCGCAGTTTCTCAGAAAAATATGTTCAGTTAGGTTGAAGTCCCTCTTCCAGCATCAGGACAAAAACAAAAATTAGGATGTGGAGCACTGGGTAGGGAATTAACACAGGAAACTTCTTCCACCTTACATGTATGGAATTTAGTGACATCAGGGCAATACTATCCCTTTGATTTATTGGCACACCAGCACCATATTGAGATCAGAGTATAGGGATGATATTGAAATCTAGCTATTTTTCTTTATTTCACGGATTTCTCATTAAGCAGGGTAGGGGTTGTGGGGTGGAGGGAAGTTTTTCTCTCTGTGGTTCAGACACGATAACTATTTTGCTGCAATCATTCCACTGGCTTCACTGCTGAGGGGTGGTCATGTAACAACTCATTAGTGAGATGTTAATACACAGCTGTTAGCAGGTTTGGCTCACACCAACAAAGGCTGGCATGTAACCACATCAAATAGGCATGACTACTATTATCTGTTATTACATATTTCTGCGCTCATCTTCCATTGTGAGACCTAACTTTGTCCCTAAATTTATGCCAAAATATGTCACAGGCTTGGGGTAGAGTGGCTGGAAAGCTGTTCAGAGCTTTTCCTCTGAAAAAGGCCTGGGGAGTGCTGGTCAACAGCTGACTGAACATGGCCTAGGTGGCCAAGAAGGCCAATGGCATCGTGGCTTGTATCAGAAACAGTGAGGCCAGCAAGACCAAGGAAGTGATTGCCCCTGTACTCAGCACTGGTGAGGCCACACCTTGAGTACTGGGTTCAGTTCTGAGCCCCCAACCAAGCAAGACATTGAGGTGTTGGAGTGTGTCCAACAATGGGGAATGAAGCCAGTGAACGATCTGGAGCACAAATCTTATGAGGAGTGGCTGAGGGAGATGGCTGTTTAGTCTGGAGAAGAAGGGGCTGAGGGGAGATATAATCAGTCTCTACAACTACCTGAAAGGTGATTGTAGTGAGGTGGGAGATGGTCTTTCTCTCAAGTAACAAGTGATAGGACAAGAGGAAATGGCCTCGAGTTGTGCCATGGAAGGTTTAGATTAGACCTTAGGAAGAACTTTTTCAATGAGAGGATTTTTAAACACTGGCAGAGGCTGCCCAGGGAGGTGGTGGAGTCACCATCACTGGAGATACTTGAAAATCACAAAGATGAGGTGCTGAGGGACATGGTTTATTGGCGAGCTTGGCAATGGTTGGATTAGATTATTTTAAAAGTATTTTCCAATCAAAACAGTTCTATAATTATGAGATTCTATAATGTTATAATAGACTGCGGAGTTGCTTGGAGCAACTTTTACTGGCATGTGTGCGCCCTACAGTCAGACTCTTTTGTAGGACATAGATAAAAAGTAACATCACTAGAATGTGATGGTTCAGTCCAGTTGTTAACAGTTTGATAGCTGAGACACAGAGAGCCTTGATAGCCTCCTTTTTTTTTTCAAGTACTTAGGTGCTGATTTTATGCTTTAATAAAGATTCCTTGTAGTACAAAGACCTAAATCAAGATACTCACTGATCCCCATTCCCATGGTTGTCAGGCTCAAGATTGTTTAAAATCATATATATTTTGAATTCAATTTAAAATAAAAATGAAGCTGAGAAAGAAACATTCTTTGCCTCTTCCTATCCTTTCCCTACCATTAAACTGTTTTGCTTGCAGCTGGTCATACGTTTTGTAGCAAAGAGTTTAAATTTGGCTTGCATCTGTGTCAGGAATGGGTTTTTGTTCTTTCATTTACATGTTCAGACATGCTGACTGGGATGTGATTCCAGTTCTCCTCATTCCCTGGAATTCTCTCTATTGAAGTTTCCTAACAGTGAAAGGAGGGGGAAAAATGTTGCTTTACTTTTCTGCAGTTCTCTGAAACTCG
This sequence comes from Colius striatus, assembly GCF_028858725.1. Classification (NCBI taxonomy): domain Eukaryota; kingdom Metazoa; phylum Chordata; class Aves; order Coliiformes; family Coliidae; genus Colius; species Colius striatus. Next base: position 80,825,158 of record NC_084759.1, read on the forward strand.
TATCTTTAAAGTGAATAAAGAACAATAAAAGCAGAGGCCCTGACTCATCTCACCTTCAACATGCTTTTGGCTCAAGGGATTGTGTGTTTTCTCCTCTTTTTACCACTTCCATACTGTCAGAAATAATTCAGTCCAATATCACTGACTGATAATGCAGTATGGAGGGAAATTGTTCATCTTTGAATGAATAGACACGTTAATCTTATCGGTATGTAGACGAAAGGTGCTCCTGATGCATTATGCCTCTTGACACTCATTTCCACCCATCTTTTTGGGATGTTCACCTCCAAGTATTGCATTAAGTGAAATCAGACACAAGCATATAAGGAAGAAGCAGGATATTAAGCAATGTCAAAGTTGCATATTGAAAGCAAAAAATACAAGACGGTCTTTTTAATTGAGCTGCAGCAAGTAGGGCTTCTTTTTAATTTCCTGTACAAAGCATTGCAAATATATGTTATAGCTGAAAATACAAAAATATTGCCAGTTAGCTTTTGTGTTTTCTGATGAAGCAAACAAGAATTAAATGGATGGCATTGTTAGCAATATTCAACTTGAAATCTGCTTTCTAACCAGAATAATTATCTTTATTTTAATTGAATAAACAAGCACCAGATAGAGAGCTTCAAAGCATGTAGTTTCAATCAATGGTAAAAGAGTATTATTACAAAACACAAGAGAGACCGAGGAGACACAGAGTATTAGGTTTCTCTAACAATATGATCTCATTTCCAAAAATAGAATATGCATCTAACAGTCTTCATTTATTTACAGTTTGTATAAAATAAGTGTTGGTTTAATCCTCATCTGAAACAGCTGGTGTGATCACACATGGTTTTCGATCAGCATTAGTATTTCAATGTTCTCTTTTTATCTGGGCTTTTAAAGGTAGTGACCTTTTAACCAATGTTCAGGAACATGTTCCATCAAAGCTGGATAATCTGTTTATTTGAATAAAAAATTCAGGTTTTTTGTCAGCTCGCTCAACTTTTTGTATTCTTATTGTATAAAGATGATGCATAAATATTAGAAATCCAGCGCATTTTAGATTCTCAAGAAGAAGTATTTTGGGCTCTATAAAAAAAAATACTACAGCTAAACTCATCAGAAAGATCAAACCTTTTAATATTTTAATTTCCTTTATTACACATGATACACAATTCCTGTTCTATAACCAGGAGTACACAACAGGAAATTAGACATTACATTCCTCATTTATTCTGTATGTTGTCAAATAATTTTAAAACTCTTTTGTCCATATTATTTTTTTTTCTTGTAAGGAAGGAAATCAAATTAATTGCAAATATTTTTTTTAAGTATTTAATTTTGTTCAGACTTCAAATTATACTATTCTCCATTCTCATGTCAAAATTATTGCTGAATATATACACATTAATTGATAGCTGTTTTATTCTGTTTTCTTTCAGCAGTACTTTCCCACATTAAAGAAAATGGACAAGAAAGTGTTGATACAAATGTACAAAGATGCTTCCTGTGGGATATTGCAGAATTAGGAAGTTCATAGTCTTCATATAAACATATAAAATATTTCAAATTGTCTCCACTCATTGGAATACATTCGGTTTCTCTTGTCAGACCTGTGTGATAAATACAAGACCAGAAGTTAATCATCTATCAGTACACTCACAGATATTTTCAGAGCATGCAGAAAAGTACCTGCAAGTTATGTGGGGGAGTACATTCCCTGCACATGCAATTTTGCTTTCACTGAGTGTACTTGTTTACATCCAAGCTCAGGGAATATAGTGTAGGCGTGAAACAAATCTTTTTGATCCACTAGCTTTTTCCACCCACACTCCAAATCTCTGTCTGATGAAGCTTCATGACTCTGTTAAGAGCTCGGGCCTTTAAAGCTTTGAGTTTTGCAGGGAGAGTGCAGGGGAGGGGAGGTGGTTCCTGGGTTGCCCTTGACCTCGATTGAGCAAGGTCAAAGCCCTGCATGGACCCTGGGATTCATCTCAAGGGAAGCCCCAGCACGGCCTCAGCAGGCACAGGTGGCAAATCCTACCATATGGCACAGCAGCATGGCCACGCTGCAGGCAGTAGAGACACATCAATTGGACAAAAATCAAAAGAGTATTGAATTTTACTACTAAATATTATTTACTAGTATATACATATATTTATATATATAATTTTGTAAATTTTTTTTTTCAGCTGCTTTGAGTATCCTCTTCTCTTGCTTTCTCTGTTCAGACAATCAGAGTCCTTGCTGCTACTGAGACTACTCCTTCTGTCCTGTCCAAACTGAACAGTCCTAGAGATTTTCAGCCTCTCTTCTTGTGGTAGTGTATCTGTTCCTGGCACTATTTTTGTCATAAACCCACTCCTCCCCCATTTCTGCTTTAAGTGTCATCACTGACCAGCACTGAAGACAGCATTCTAGACACGGTACTGTAGTATTTTCTGTGCTGTTTGCATAAATCCCACTGGAGCTAATTTATTCACTTATGTAAAGCGACATAGGGGAGTGTTTAGCTGCTGTCTGGGGAATGATGAGCAATTTTCATTGACTTGCCTACAATGACTCTTTTGAAGTCCAGTATAGGGTCTAATCCTGTTCTCTTTGAGGTTAAGAGATGTTGGTCGTTGCTGTTGATATTGGTGGTTTGAGATAACTCATTACTGAGAAAAACAGATTTTGCAATTAACTTTCCAAAATTCAAGACACTAACTTTCTCAGCACATATGCTTAATCATCTAAGATGTAAGTATTTGCGGTGGAGGAATATTTTGGGTTTTGGTAAAATCAAACCACTCATGAACTTTTAACAAACGTTTAGAAAGTAGAGAAAAAGCCACAGCACAGAGTAAAAAAAAAAAAAAAATACAACCTTCTGTATTTCACAGTGTGTTACAGAATGTGAGCTTTTGCTGTGCTGCTGAACATGTGTAGGCTGTCCATATTTGAACAAATATTGGAGGGATAATCAGAAGACTGGAATTGCTAAGCTTTCAGAAGAAACACTTCACTGGAGAAAAGAGGTGTTATTAGAGAAACCCTGCATGGCTTACACTGACTGCTTGAAAGTGTTGGTGACTTTTGAATAAAGAAGTCAAAAATTAATTAACTTAACTAGGGAAAAAAAGTGAGGGGAGTCACTGTCCACAGGAAGGAGGTCATAAAACCACACATAGTGCTACCAACGTGTTCTGTATCCATTAGCAATCAAACAACAAAATCATCTCATAGCCTGATTCAATCAAGCAATGTATAGTTCTGTTTCAGCTGAAATTTCCTTCCATTCAGGTAATCTCAGGTACTTATCTTTCTGATCTCAAAAACAAAATCTAACTTTAAGGCTGTATTTGATGGCTCCCCAAGATATGCACTCACATGTAATCCTGTCCTATGTAATTACCGCCTGCCTACACATGCTCTCCCTGTCTTTCAGTCGAGTACTTTCCTTTCTCTTTCAAACTGTTCTGTGCCTGTTCCTGAATATCACAAGGTGACTGTTTTCCCACGGTGGGTGGATAAAACAGTACTGGCTGTGATTAAACCCAAGTGCCCAAGCTCAGGATCAGGAAAGAGGGTATACAGAGCACAGCAGGCACACTCAAGCATAATGCAATCCCCAGTGTCACAAGTGATTTCTGATCCTTCTGAGGAAAGAGGCCAAGATTAGCTTCTACCTCCAAACACATCATGGGCAGGTTTGTGGCATGAAGGATAGATGTAATTTAGCATTCAGGGTTTTAGGATTACACTACTGTTTTTATACCTAACAGATTCAGCATCTGTAATGGTTTTGCCTCGGCCACATTTTTGGTAGTGGGGGGGCTACAGCGGTGGCTTCTTTAAAGAAAGACCTGTCAGAAGCTTCCTTTGTAGCCGATAAGGCTAATGGCAGTCGATGCTAAGAGGGATCCCACAGCTGACCTAGGCCTGGCCAATTAATGACTGAGGTGATGCCTCTGTGAATAAAGTATTTGAGAAGGAGAAGTTGCTGCACAGTTGCTTAACTGCAGCAGGAACAGGGAGTGAGAATGTGAAAACATCTCTGCAGACACCAAGGTCAGTGGAGAAGGAACGGGAGGAGGATGCTTAGGCCCTGGAAGAAAGACTCCCCTATGACCTGTGGTGAGGACCATGGTGAGGCAGTTTGTCCCCTTGCAGTCTAGGGAGGCCACCGGGGAGCAGAGGCTCATTCACAGCCCATGGAGGACCCCACGCCACAGCGGGTGGATGCCTGAAGGAGGCTGTGACTCCATGGGAATCTCACCCTGCAGCAAGTTCCTGGCAGCACCTGCGAGCCCGTGAGGAAAGAGAAGCCTAGGCCAGAGCAGGTTTGCTGTCAGGACTTGTGATCCTGTGAGGGACTCAGGCTGGAGCAGTTGGTACCTGAAGGACTGTTCTCCTGGTGGATGACCCACATTGGGGCAGGATGTGAGGAGCTACCCCTATGGGAGGCCCCATGCCGGAGCAGTTCGTGAGGAGCTGCAGCCCATGGGAAGGACTCACATTGGAGAAGTTTGTGGAGGACTGTCTCCTGTGGGGAAGGACCCCACATTGTAGCAGTGGGAAGTGTGAGGAGGCCTCCCCCTGAGAAGAAGCAGTAGCAAAGTCCATCTGTAATGAACTGATTGTAACCCCCATTCCCCACCCCTTGCACCGCTAGGGGGAAGGAAGGAGAGTCCTGGGAAGAGGGACGGGTGGGGGAAGCTGTTTTAAGATTCAGCTTTATTTCTCATCTCCCTGTTCTTATAGTTAGTTCCTTTAACAAATCAAACCTTTTTTCTCCCTAAGTTGAGTCGGTTTTGCCCGTGACACTTACTGCTGAGCTATCTCTCTGTCCTTATCTCAGCTCACAATCTGTTTGTTATATTTCTCTCTCTCTCCTGTCTAGTTTAGGAGAAGGAGTGATTTTATGACTTGGTGGACACCTGGCTAAGCCACCACACCATCTTAGATGGCAAGGCTGTGTTCCCTTGCAGGTGTCATCTGGAAGGAAACATCTGTCCCATGTGGGAACTTAGTATTCTTCTTCCTCAAACTTATTCTCCAAGTAGCTTAGCCTTTCATATTTCTTGAGCTCCTAATACCAGCCATCTTGTGCTGTACACAGCAAGCTTCTAGGGATCTTGATAATAACAGTACAAAGAAGACAGAGCCAAACCTTCCTCAGTGGTGCACACTGATGGAACAGGAGAAAACAGGCACAAACTGAAATACAAGGAATTTAATCTAAACAGGGGAAAAAACCTGTTTTATTGCCAGTGTGGTCAAACACTGGCATAGACTGTGCAGAAGTATTCAAAACCCAACTGGACATGGATCTAAAGAATGACCCTTTCCTGAGAGGTGGCTGGATGACATAGTCTCCAGAGGTGCTGAGGTGTTCTCAGTCTGAGCCTGGGAAAAGCCTTTTTTTGTCATGAGGGAAGCTGTCTTCCACTCATGAGAGCCAGGGTGGACTTGTGGGTCAAGTGCAAGGCCCTTCCTTGCCCCTGCTTTGCTGGGAAACTGTCAGTCAGTTTACAAATTGAAACAAAGGGGTTATATACTGTATTATTGTGTTGTTAACAATACAAGTAAGCTGGTTGCTTGGATTATGTATAGCCACATGCTCCATTTCTTCAAATACTAGCTTGTTCTCCCTTCATTTCTTCATAGATAACAGACTTTTGACACCCAGCTCCTGTTGAACTCAATATTAATATTGCTTAATAACTTTTTTACCTCAGGGCTGAAAGGTCCCAACTGGCACTATATCCCAGCTAGCTGAGCAAACACCTGTCTTCTTTGTCCTTCCCATGGCACAGCACTCTCACTTGGCTATGAACTCCCTAGAATGACTTCTATCACTAGTTCTTCTAGTCACAACTGAGCCATAGCAACTCTAATCAAAGGAAACCCAGTCTTCTAGGCAGCCAAGCACCTACAAAAGTAGTTCATCAAGAGGAAGATGCAAAAAAAAAATCCCAAACCTATAGCCCCTAAGAAGCCTGCCACTTGCCGTTCAAATGCAGGAGCAACCAGATTTTCATGATGATGAGCCTTGCCTACTTGCTCAGGTGCTGAGGAAAATCAAGCCCCCATTCTTAAATTTTGTCTAAGCACACCACTTGCAAGCAGTGCTATTTTAACACCTGCTAATAATATTATCTTTCTCTTAGATGTACTCTCTGCTCTCTGATTCCTTATAATTGCTACCTGAATTCCTTTTACAGTCAGCAGAGCCTCTATTATCTTCCCATGATGCTTCAATACTCTTAGACCTCCCTCTGGCCAGCTCCTATTCTCTCTCTCCCAGCTTCCAAAGGCACATTATTTTTAGAGCTCAAACTCCTCCAGAGATCAATGGGAGTCTGTAAACTCAAAAATAAGTTGCTTATGGAACATTAATAATCTTCACAGTTATGTTCCCTGGTTATTCTTTCAGCTGCTGCAGCTTATCTAAAAGCACCTCTCTTGCCTCTCCCCTTATTCTATTGAACACCACTCTGCCATTTTAAAGAAGGCAGAAAAGTATGTACTTGACAGCAAATGCTCAAATATTGTCCTGATTAAGGATGGACATAAGCACATGCTTAGGATCTTTTTTGAATAATGGAATTAGAATTTTTTCAGCCCTCAAGACTTCATTTTGTGTCTGAGGATCTGCAAGGCTGTGATTGCAGTTGATAAGATGCCAGTGTTAGGTTCTGGGACAAAAAACCCCACTGAGTCCCCAAGTTTTATAATCTATAGGAAAAAGCAACAACAATTTTTATGTTAAAAGGAATTTTTGTGTTATCCAACAGAGATGCAACTTCAAAAATGCATCTAAAGAAATTAACGAACTGCAAAATATAACACTTTATTTCCTTCAAAATTACAGTTTTTAGTGTTATATCTCCCTTCCATTCCCTGAGAGATGCCTAAACTGGTTAACAGCGAGCAGATGAAAGATTTACTCTAAAAAAAGTACCAGTAATTCCAACTGTCAGTATTTTCTGTTCTTATACAACGTTAGCTGAAAGAAGTGAAACATGAAATGAATCCAAATTTTGGATATATCTCCATATATGAAATAAAACGATCACATTCATTGTTAATATTATATAATTGAAGATCGTGCATGAATCATCCGAGGGCTAAATAAAATTCTTCTTTATTTGAACAGTTTCCAGCCTTATGTATTTAACCCTAACATTCCATTAAGGCAGCCCATTTTATAAGAAGTAACTTTATAAAGGAGAAAATAGATGTATCCCATTAGCACTTCATAGAAAATCAGTGATTATAGCAAATACACCAAAGTTCAGTAAATGCCTCCCACTCAACAAGACTCCAAAGTGAACAACCACATGATGTTTACTCCTCACCAGAACCCATTTATAGATCTCTTACTCACCGCGCTCACAGTCATACATGCCATGTTTAAGGCAGCAAGAAGTCCTCTAGTTGAGAGAGAACAGGGCGGGTTACAGTTGGAGAACTGGGTCTTTTCTTTAAAATACTGTTTAACCAAGCTGTGAGGTATGATTTAAATCTTGCAAACTCTAAAGATTATAATCAAATGAAAAGATTTATTACATACTGCAGGCATTACACACAGACAACAGTCATGGTTACTTGGACACAATTTTGCACTGACTGGAAAACTTTGATTAAAAGGGATAAAAAAGGCCTCTTCAAAAGTACAAGTGGGAAATGAAGGTAATGACTTCCTATGGAGTTGGGAGACTCAGTAAAGTTTTATTCCTACAACTTTTAAATGACATCTGTCCGTTCTTAGTAAATAGCACCCTGGGAATGAAAAGGGTATCAGTTTCAGTAAGGTAAGAAGGGGACAGAGTTCATGAACTTTTGTTAGTCTGGAGCAAAATTAGCCTAGAATTACAAATACACTCATCTTCAGAAGGAAAAACTTGGGGGGAAAAAAGGGTAAAACCAGGGACACATCTTCTTTGATTGTTCTAGTAAGTTGGGAATGTGAAATAAAGCTGGATTGTGTTCTTTGACACCTTAATTCTCCTACACAGCTTGTGCTTTCTGAGACAGTAACCTGAAGTGCTAACAGATCTGCTTTAATTCATTTGCCCTCATTTCCCTTCAGTGGGCACCACTTGCCAAGATCATCTTCTCCTGTGCAACTATTTCAATATTTATATTGTATAGGAATCACTGTCTACACAGACGGCAGTAGAAACAGTAGGAAATCAAACATGCTCCAGGTTAACACATGAATACCGTGATGGGATGTCAGAGAGAGGGTTTAGATTGCAAAGGGGAGTTTATCCCTTGACTGCCTCCTACTGGTAACTGATTGACTAAATTAAAAGCTTACTTAAAATATGTTTTCTTGCATGCTTTTTGCACATTATTTCAACATATTCATCTTTTTCTATCAGGATGACAATAGCAACTCTTGTATACCTGAGCATCTCTCATATACCTTTTTAAAACATATTTTCTCTCATTTACATTTTCTGGGCATGGTCTTGGGCAGCTTGGCCTGGTCAGTAGGCAGGTCTACTCGAGCAGAGGGATTGAACTAGACAATCTTCAGAGGTCCCTTCCAACCTCAACCATTCTGTGGTTCTGTGAAATACTGGGATTTCTCTTTCTTCCTTTTTGTTTTGTTTTGGAGTTTATCTACAGTCAATTGAAACCTGTGGGGAAGCAGCTGAAAGTGGAGATTTAGGTTGCATGCACCCATCTAAGAAGAGCTTCAAAACAAAAAAGGTCAAAACTTTACATTTGTCTGTCAGAATGCTTGACAACAGAGAGGTCTTTTCCACTGAAATATTTTTAAAAAAATCTTTTTGATAATGAACTTTGCTTATCTTCACCATGATGAAATTACTGAAAGCCATAGAATTACTTTTCATAGATATGTTGTTCCTCAAACTAACTTGCATCTGTCCTCAGGCAGTATGACATAAGGAACTAAGAACATTGGCTCTTTCCACCATTTGTGGCTTGGTAGTGTGTGCACAAGGGAGCTGTAATCGAGTACTGTGGAACAGCACATCTAGTCAACCACAATAGACCTTGCTACTTAGGACAAAAAAAAAAAGCGACAGTCAAGTGAAAACATTGCTCATGTTATACTCTCGTCAAAATTTCTTGTTACTTATACTGACACAAAGCTTCATCAGCAAAGGAACTTGCATAAGACAGATGACTTTAGCCTAGTGGCTTTGAAGGGACAGCTATCAACTGTCTTATGGCAACAGATGTATCTCCTTCCAAATAAAGAATAAATACATGATATTTTTCCAAGGTATAAATTAGGTGTGCAGCCAACATAACACAATGAAGAAGAATGGCATTGCACTGACCTAACAGCTGCCATAACAGTTTAAATGGCAAAAAAACAGATTAGATACTGGTATATGTCTGAAGGTCTTTGGAGGATTTTTGGTTCAGAACAGTAGTATTAAACTGTGCATCATTGCTAGGTTGTCTCCTTAGTTATTTGGAGAATGCAACTACTTGGGCACAGTAGCTGATCTATACCAGTGGTTCCCGGAGAATTAATAAGAATGAGCAAGAGAATACATGACAAAATCATACATGTGACTATTATTCATGGCATGAACACCTAGGTGAAGTCAGCTGAAACAGCCACTTGGCTTCTTTACCTTCCATACATCAGATATTTTTTAACTTTTTAAAGCAAATGACAAAGTACTGTGTAAGCTCAGGCGGCTGTTCCTCGAAAGGCCAATATTTCCCTTTAGTAGGCATTGGATTAATCATTTGATAACAGTAAAATCAAACTGAAATGGTTCAGCTGGTGTCTAGGATAACTTATCCAAAGGGGAAAATTCCATTGCAAATTTTTCAGGCAAGAGCCTTGTTCTTGACTTATCTGTCTGCTGGCATCTTCTCATCTTAAGAAGACAATGGTGCAGCTAGCTCAGTTACTCTTGAAGTTTTTATCAAGTTAGATTTTTTTCTCTTCCCTCAAACCTTCTTCCCTGCCATGGACCACAAGAAGAGATAGCAGCCCTTGAAGTGTTCAAGCCATGTTCTGTAGGGCAGGGTCATACATTTAAGAACCTGTGGGAGTTCTAGTAATGTCTAGGGGCCTTAGGGCTCTGATGTTTAAGAAGAAGCTCTGAAGGTCCTAGAAATTTTGGGCTCTGGTCTCTCCATGCTTCCAGCTGTGGTTTTGCAGTACGAGGTCAGACAGTTCTGCAAACCTTATGTGAAGCTGGGGTCCTTAGAGCTCCAGGACTCCATGTCCAGAGTAAGGAGCTTTGGGTCAGCTACCACTCACCTGGCAAGTTCACAGTTTAATGTCGCCTCCTAGGAGAGCTCCCAAGAGTAAAGGTTATATTTCTCCTTCTCTCCTGTCCAGTTTATGACTTGATGGACATCTGGCTAAACCACCACAGTTACAAATGTATTTTCTTCCTGACTAGCACTAATTCAAAAGGTTTAGGGTTTGTACCATGTTAAAAATGTTATACTATCCAGAGGATGGAAATGTATTCTGAACTTTTCTGTCTCCTCAGTCACTTCTTTCCTTTGTTTGGATATCCATTGTCTTAAATCAGCAAGTTGCCTAAACCAACATGCAATGGGCTGCTAGTTATCATTTAGATCGGGATGTACCTTAATGAGCACAATTGTTTAGCACTACAGATGCTGATATAAATGTTGGGTTTCTAGGGATAAAAATCAATATTTTATTTAAGCTGGGAAAATATGTCATGAAGTTTATCACATCTGAGCAGTTCATAAATATAATGATTTTTTAAGGGCTGATTGTTCATAACACTTTAAAATGGTACTACAAAAATGCTCTATGTTAACTCTGATATACTTTCTGTTATTGGTATTGCTACTGCTGTTGTGACTTATTCTGGAGTTACCCTTGATGTTTTCTCTCCACAGTTTATGTCTTAAAGCACAGTAGCTGTAGCATGTGTTTACTTCACATTAAATTCAAGTTTTTCTTTCAATTTTCTGCTTTTCATTAACATTTTCCCTCCAACTTCTCACAGCCTAAAGTGTTGTCCCAATAAAAGGGTTTCTCAGAACCATCTTAAGCTGCTTTGGGAGTGTATAGGGTCATTTGTTGTTCTTAATGGGAAGCAAAGATCAAGCAGTATATACCAAGTGCTGTGATTAAAGTTGTCAATGAAGAATTGGCAGTGACTTCTTCTGTGTCTGTTAATGAGAACTGCACTGTGGTACTTATTACCTTTGAAATCGATGCCTTCAGAACAGACAAAAAGGTTTTTACCTCTGTGGTACTTTACTAAGTCCTGCTGGGTTCATGCAGGTATCTGCCTATATTTATTATTCCTTGTAATTATTAATCAGTTCAGGGGAAGAATTGTTCCCTGAGTTCACATTAAGCTGTTCTCCTCCACCTATACCACCTCTGCTTTAAAAAGCATTTGATTCCAAGTGTAGGCATCACTCAAGGGCTTGGTCTCCTTTCTAAGGTACAATCCTGATCACATTAACAAGTATGCTCAAATAGTCTGTTAATGAACCACATGACGTACAGAGCTTAAGTCATAAAAAATTATAGTCCTGAGATTAGAAAGGGATTTCTTTGACAGTTTGGGTTTACTTCATTTTCATTCCCTACAACTGCAACTAACAGAGATGGTGAAACTTCAGGAATTATTGTCATAGGAAATTCATCAGTAAGGAAGCCAAGGCCTCAGAGCTGACCCTGCAAAGTGCTTATTACCTCCTTCAAGATGCTACAAATCCTATTGGTTTCTCCAATGATAATCAAAACAACTTAGCAGCTTCAGACACAGTAGAAATGCATCTGGTTGTTGGTTCACTGTGAAAATAAAAAGATCTGGCTAGGTCGCCTCATGGACTGGTAATTGTGATGTTTACAGGACAAAGATACGTATAGAAGGGGCCAGGGTAAACACTACTAGAAACAAAATAAGGATTCATGAGATATTGAGTACAGAAAAGATAAAGCAGCAATAAAAATCAAAAGTAAAAAAAAACCTGTGACATTTGAAATAATGGGACAACTTTGTTGTACTGAAAGTGATGAAGGCTCTGTAAGGGGGCACTTGATCTCATATGAAATGCACCTGCTGAAAGTTAATTGCATGACTGGGATTTATCAAACAGGAGATGTCTCTGAAAGTCAAATTTCAGCTAGGAGAAAATGTACATGGTGGTGAGTGCTCCTACTGCAGAGACCCTCTACAGTCAGTGCTTGGTAGCCCACCACAGAGATAACTAGGGGGGAAATGCCTCACAAGTGTCTGCAGCTAAAGTACAAGAGGCAAGAACAATGACTGGTATTGCATTGTGTAACCTGGATCACGCTGTTTCATGCCATATGAACTCTAAAATTAGTAACTCTGCTACGTAATTAAATTATGAACAATTATTTTCATGTTAAGTTGTTTTACTACATGAAAGAGATTCTTAAGGAAGGCACTTGCCTTGGACTTCTTTTAAGCTGGCACTTCATTTGGTGCTAGATCTCCAATCAAATATTAAAGCTCTACTCTAAATTATGTACAAATCTTTCTCACTAATCTGAATGCAACACATCACACAGCAAAATGCTGCTGCTGGAAAGGTTCTCTGATTTCACACCTGAATGCTCACATCTTTTGTTGTTGTTGTACTGGCTGCCACTTAATACTGCCTGGCATTTTCTCCAGAGACATAGGTCCAATGGTAAGCAACGCTGCTTGATACCCTCATGGTTTTCACATATTGAGAAGGGTTTAAATTATTATTCGCATTTTTTTTAATTAAAAAATGCAAGCAAGAGATTGTGAATTTTTCTTTTGTGGGAGATTGTAGAGTTGCAGGGGCAAAAGCTGCAGAAAGTTAAATACCTGGCACGCTGCTGATTCCTATGGAGTCCACAAATGCGTGCCCTCACTAATGGCATTTCTAAAGGGCCACTGAGCTTTGTTGCCTATTGACATCCTTGGAGTCAGTGGCTTTTTCCTTTTCAAAAGAAACTGAGAAGCTGAATGATAAAAAAAATATATTAAAATAATATTAAGTTGATAAATGACACACATAAGTACCATTCAATCAGTTAAGACTGATCATATAGTGCTAATAGTGTTTATTCATATGCAAAAGTTAAGATATATATAACAAATTTTCTTTGCCCTACAGTGAGGTAAGTTACTGCAGAGACATATTGGTATGTACAAAAGATGAATCTGAATTACTGTGCTAGCTTTGTAACCACACATAATATTGTAGATTTGAGACAGTCAGGAGAAAATTGTTATAAACTGTAGTTTTCAGGTAACACAATATAAGGCAGACTGTATTGTATGTTAATTCATCTGCACTGGTGAACACACAAACACTCCCCTTTAGCTGCCAGTTTCTACCAGACTTTAACATCATCTGAACATTTTTATCTCATATCTTTCAAAATTCACATAATATCCTAGATATCAGCTCTGCCATTCATTTCTCATTGGAAATACTCCCCATCTCTCATGCAGCTTTTATGTTTGAGGGGAAAGGTCTAAGCATTAGGTGTTGACTTTTTAGACTTTCAAAAGCCATGTATTCAAGTCTTGGCAAGGCAGATTTTGTCTTTCATTTGTCCCTGAAGAAAATGTGCATTTCATGCTGGTTTTACAGAGGACTATGTCAAAAAGATGTTCTATAAAACAAACTCCATTCATGTGTGTCCTGAAGGTAATTGAATTTTCGTGCAGTTTGTACATACCTAAATTTTTACTAAAGTCATATATATTTATGACATAACTGTTTGTGAATTTCAAATTCTAAGCCAATGAAACTAGAAGCAAACAAGCAAACAGCATTTTGGTGTACTGCAAATACAGCCTTTCTTCCTTCAGTGAAGCAAAAAGGGAAAATGACAAGACAATTATTAGGTTGGATAATTATGGAAGAAAAAGACGAGTTTGCTTGATTTTTTTGTTTGGGACTTGGCATGGGCTGAAGCTGCTGAAGTTTATTTAAAATGCAATGAGCTTTGTACCTTAGCATATGCCAAGAGTCAAAGAGATCCAGCACTCTATGGTGGAACATTTCTCCACTGAGAAAGCTTTATGCTTTGAAAGTGTAACTTTTTATGGAAACATCTTGCTTCCAGCAATTCTCCTGATGCAACATGGAACATTGAGCATGACTGATCTGGGCAGTTTCTTATCAGCCCCCTTGCTGGCTTCCCAGCAGCCTGCCAGGAGGCTGGTACAGCTCTTTGACAGGGGTTTCCAAGTGCTGACAACTTTAGATCTGCCAGACTTGGAAACCCTAATTCCCACTCAACAGTCTTACTGTCCAGAAGCTGCTGGAGACAGCTAGTTTCTCTTATCAGGGGAGAAATATTTTCTTTTTAAAACTCTAAATAGTGGGGTTTAACTCCAGCTATTCCTCCATCTTTGTGGCCAATTTGAGGGCCCACCACTGCAGCATAACATAAATCTGCATGTCCAGACTGGTTCTACCTGATGTCAGTCACCTGCTTCATTTATTTTCTTTTTTTTTTTTTTTAGGTATGTGATGTCAAACACTTAAATGCTGCCCTGTAAGATTCATTTTACACGAAAAATGATAATATATTCCCCATCTCTCCCTGACTCAAAGATTGGATCATAGGAAGTTTTTTAAAAAAAAATAAAACAAAAGGCAAACAAATTTTCTATTAATTTAATTTCCTCCTTGGCATTTGACAATGAGAGTTCATCTGTCTCCATTTTTATCTGTTACTGCAAGGATCTTGGTGAACATCCCACAATGAATGTCAGAAGCTAAGCCTGAGGCAAATGATAAACAATACTCACACAGTAATTATAATTTTTTAATTCTGTCCAGTCCAAAGTGATTTCTAGTACAGTTCATGATGCTGCTTTGAGACAAAGGGAAGGATAAAGGAAAGGCAACTCAGTTATACTGGATACAATAATTACCAGGATTACAACAGGGCATGTTTGTTTGCTGACACACAGCAATGACTATTTTTTTTTTATGCAATAGGCTTCCTGAGCCATCTCAGGAAGTATTTTGAAAGCATTTAGCTGGTTAAACATGCAAAAACCCTGGGAGTCAGACAGTTAACAGGGCGGAAGCCGATGAATACTTCTTTACAGAGCTTAAAGTATTTTAGAAGTCTGCCCTCTAGTTTCCCTTAAGAGTTACTGTCACGATGCAGTATTTACGGTTTTTTTTCTTTTTTTGGTTGTGGTTTATCTCACCGCAACAATTATCTGCCCTTTTTTCCCCACAAAAAAAAACCCCAAAACCCCAAAACCAACAAATCCAAATAAAAATAAAAAAAACTCCAAAAAACTCTACATGCCCCAAAACCTTATCAACAACTCACAGTGTAAAGAAATCAGATTCGGTGTTAACCTTTTGGGCAATGTTCTGTATTAGAATCATGATATAAGTGAGTTGGTAAAACCACAAATGCACTTGAAAACTACTGCTTTGGAAAAAAAAATACCCTTTATTACTGACAAACTCAGTGAGCAGAAGAGAAGTGACTGTTAGGAAAGACTGCATTTTACCACTTCACACAGTTGTAGGAGCTGCAGGACACACTGTTCCTTTACATTACTATTGAGAAGAGGTTGGGGAAAGTAAAAAGGCACATTTCTGTGGTAGCCAGGGAAACCCAGAAGGGCAGAAGCATGGAGTACCTGCTTCTGCTTTTACCGTGAAAGAAAAAAAAATACAGCTGATTAACTTAGGCAAATCTTTTTTTTGTACAGAGGGAGATGATGCCCTGATGCATTTGCTGATGAGGACAAAAGACTTCTTGGAACTTAAACCCCAAGTTATCTTTGTCCAGCATGGTGCTTCCTCCCTCCTCCTGCACCTGCCATCCCTCATTGCCCCCCACCATTCTGGCAGCTGGGGGAAAAGGCACAGTCCTGCCAACATTCCTCTGCTGCCGCCCGCTGTGTTCACCACTTCAAAACTAAACTGCAATTAAAGTTACAAAGAGAACCATCCTGCTTCCCTTCAGAAGTTGCCTGGAGCTAAACCCCAGCAAGGGCTTTGCCAGGATCTCAGGTCTGTTTGAAGGTCTGAGCAAAGGCACATAGCTCTGCCATAATTTCAGGTCTTTCAGGATTTTTCAGGGAATCTACTGGCAGTTTGAAGCTCTGCGAGGCAAACAGCACTGCTCTGTGCTCTTCTTGGACTAAAAGATGTACTCAGAGATTCCAGTCAAACAAAGCAATGTTTAGGGGTCCTGGATGAGATATAAAGGCAGGGGAGGCCATTTCTCCTCTATTGTGAGGTTGGTGTAGAGCCATGTGGTTTGCCACTATAGTATGGCTAGATTGTAGGAACAAGGATGGGGACTGTGGGGGTGATGGGACTGGAGTAAGCCACATGCTGCCACTCCTGAGGCAATACCCATCACTAAGCGCTCTCAGATTGATTTCTTTGCACTTAACTCATTAGCAGCAACTCTGCAATCTTAGAGATACTGAGAAGGGGTTCCTCTCCAAACAAGAAAAGAGAAACCTCATCTCTCTATATTTGGGCAGTCATACTCAATTTATTCATCATGAATTCAGCTTTTCCTGTCACCTTACCCAGGCGATACTGCAAAGAGCCTAAATTTGACTCTCTGAGCTAGTTACAGTTTCTAAAAATGCTACTTGTTCCTGGTCATATGGTTTCTCCTCATCAGAATTCATAATGCATACATGAATGTTGTTCTACAGGAATGCAGTGTACATCTGATATGCCTACAGATACTATCAGAGCACAAATGAACCACAATTAATCGTGGTACTATTCATCCACCTGTTCTCTTTCAATATTAACTCCAGTATGTGCAATGAAGAGAGGGCCTGAGGTAATGGTCACAACCCAGCAAACACAGTAACAGAAGAGATGGAACCTGGCTATGGTTTTGTTTTCAAAATATTCAAATCAAGACAGAGAGGTCTCTGTGCACTTTGCAAATACTTTTTCTGAAATGCTTAGTGCTTCACATGAAGTAAAATACATTGAAAAAATACAGCAATAAGGAACAAAAGGAAAGGTAGTATTAAAGTGATTGCTAACTGTCAGAACCCAGCATAGTCTAACTCACATTCTCTGCACTCTTTTCTGAATATTTAACACTCCTGGCCTGGATTTTGTGGCCTTCTTGCCATCAAAAAGCAAAGTCTTAATCAGCTCAGGAAATTTGACAGTCATCTCGTACATAACCCAGAGGATCTCTTCAGAGATGGATAAGCATGCAGGCAAGACATCATACTCAGGCTTCTAATTCAACTTGACAACTAACTGACTGTATTAGAAAACTGTGTTTTCTGACATCTGGTCTATGCACGATATGCTTAATTTCTCACATTACCTTGCCTCTTCAAAGTTACTACAGGTAGCATACTTAATTGTCTCTTCATTGGAAAACTTCTTGTCAAGTCATTTAATATATGATACATAAAGCTACAGTACACATTAAGTTCTTTCACATCAGTAGCCAGTATATATACATATGTTGTGTTTATAGGGTTTTGTCATTTATTAGAGCTTTTCCCCAGGATAAACAGATTTCTTCAAAACATGAACAGAGGTGTTACAGCATGCTGTCTGTAGAAGACCATACTGTTAATACTTGGTTTTGCAAATTGTTACAGGCAAACATTTAGAAATGAGTTCTTAGGATGGACTGAGAGATATATGGGAGAACTAAACTTTCCCACGACACCCTGTATCACAACAACACAATTTTTTTTTTTGACTAAACAAACTGAAAAAAAAAAAAAGCAGCAGCATATTTTCCACAAAGAAATAGAAGGAAATGTGAGAAGAATCACCTGCTGTTAAAAAAACTTGCACCCAAGATAAATTAACATTTTGTTTTGAATTTGGATCAGTATGATCTACAATTTCTGTCGTAGGCTTCTTTTGCTCAACTCTCCATAACGGCTCTCCTCATAATGTGCCTGTGGCAGTTCCTGTTGGAGTACTGGAATGGCTCTCTCAGTAGAGTCCTGGATCTGACTGCATAAAGACATAGGCCCGTTCACTCTCAAAGATGAATAATATGCAATCTGCATATTCAAATTTGGAGTGGGATTTTTAGAAGCACTTACGTGATTTACGAGTGTAGTTCCCACTGAGTGGCAATGGGATTGTACTCCTTAGTACTGGGGGACAGAGTTCCAGTGATTTAGATGCCTAAGGTGCAAATGGACATAAGTGCTTAACACTGAAACTGTGATTCTCAAAGCCATGGTTCAACTACACTATAATCTCAAACCATGCTCATGTCCATCTACAAATCCCTGAGTTCTGATACACCTGCTCAGCTGAGTCCCAAGGAGACGTAACCCTGAGCAGCACTCAGAAACCTGGAGGGTTTCCACAGAGACTTTGCTCCTCAGCAGCTACCTAATTGCATGAGGCTTTATACACAAACGCAGCAGCAGCTACCCTGATTTCTTTCAAAGCACAGCTTGAGGAAACTGTTGCTACACAAATTAGCCTTTAGACAAGGTACACAACAACCCACAGGCTAAGGCACATGGAAGCAGTACTGCCAGCTGAGCTCCACATTGCTAAGCTGCTGTCAAGCTCACTTGTCTACAGATTAGTTTTAATTCATTTCTGCACAGCAGCCTAGCTTTAGCTCAAAGCGTAGAAAGGGTAACCCCCTGCCAAGGTAGTCTGCAGTCTCCAGGGAGGCAAGAAATGTGGGTTTTAATCCTTTTGAGGAGAAGAAGGAATTGACTCGCTTTCTTCATGCATCCCAGCTGGGTACATGTGATAATCGCTAAACCAAGGCAGATGGGAGGAGCCACCAGCACATTCCTTCTCTTGCATGTTTTCAATTTGTTCTTGGAGTTTTTTTGTTTAGTTGGTTGGATTTTTGTTTTAAAAAGTACTCAGGTGCAAATCTGGAGAAGATGGTTCACACTCTAAATTCCACATGAGGGGAAATGACTCCTGGCTCTACACAGGACACTGCTGAAGCCCCAGAGAAGACAATCTTGTTGTTTTCATTTTTTTTTCTATTAGCTGTATCTCAACTGCTCTCCACATAAGCTTCACAATGCTATTCAAGGTTTCTTAAGAGCATGTGCAGCACCACCTTCTTGAGCAGGTTTCTGCAGGCCTGAAGATTTCTGAAAGGACCTATGTGATTGGCAACACTGGGACTAGAGGTGAGACAGGGGTCTCCAGTCCCCTTTCTTCTCTCTGTCTCTTTACAGCCAGTTTCCTCTTGTGAAGGACCATGACCTATCCTGTCAAAGAGAAACAATACTGGCCTTTGTTCAGCACTTGGGACAGAGAAATCAAGGCACTTCAGTTCTTCAGTGCTGAAGCCAGCCAGCCAGCCAGTGAGTGCTTAACAGAAGGTAGAATTCAGGTAGTTGTATCCACTGGTAGATCGTGCAAGACAATCATCTCTATGGTAAAGAGAGATTTTGGGGGACACTGAACTTTTAGTGCCCTTCTGAGGCAAATGAATACACAGCAGTGCAATGCCTTGTTCTGGCATCCTCCATGACTACCAGAAACAGTTGCCTGCATCATTCTGCCCAAAATTTATCTGATTCCTGGCCTGTTAATAAAACTCTGGACACTAGTGAGGGATGTAAAGGAATGCATCATTCACTCTAATGCCATTGCACATGATTTTCATACCACAGGCTTGGCTTGATGGAAATGGTTAGATGACAAAACTCTCACTGCAGGTTGAGACTTGACTTCATTGGATAGTCAGCCTTCAGCTCAAAAGCAAGGTCTTTAGCCTGAGGTCAGCACAAGATTTTCTGGTAACCAGCCTCCAGTCATCTCTATGGTGTCTATTAAAGTAAGGCATTGAAGAAGTTGAAACTAATTGTTCTATTTTTCATCCTGCCTTAGGTAAACAAATTTCTCTACTTTCAATCAAACCGCAAACAACTTCACATTTGCACATGTTACCAAGTTACCTCATGACCCAGTGAACCACTGTTCATCAGCTGAGCGGTGGTTTCTACATATATGAAGCAGAACATATTCACTGAGGCTTCTACTGGCCTTTCAAGTATGCACATGCTCAGCTCAGATGTTGTCTACTAATGTGCAGAACTGCAGCAACTTGACAGACAGCACTTAGCTGCTCTTTAAATAAGCAGATCTGGTTTGCCACAGAAATAATTGTTCAAATATACAGTAGTAAATCTGTTCCACGTCAGACAAGAATAAAAACAAGACTCACAGAATCATAGAATTGTTTAGGTTAGAAAAGACCTTCAAGTTTACAAAGTCCAACCACTAACCTACCACTGCCACATCCATCACTAAACTGTGTTCCTAAGTGCAACATCTACATGTCTTTTAAATAACCCCAGGTATTTAACTCAACCACTTCTCTGGGTAGCCTGTTCTAGTGCTTGATAACCCTCTTGGTGAAGAATTTTTTCCTAATATCTAAGCTAAACCTCCCCTGATGGAAAAACAAAAGCCTATAAAGATTGGAAAGGAGTGCAATACTACATCACTGCCTAATTTGGTATTTTTTGAATGAAAGGCTTAAAGTAAAAAAAAAAAGTACAAGTAAGATATATTCATCTGAATTCACTTTACTTTCAGCAAAATGGACTAAATAAACCTGAAAATGTGCCTCTTGTCTTCACAGAGAGAGCTCTTCCTGTCTCGAGAACTAAAAGGTAGAAAGATTACTTTTTTTTTTTCCCTAAATAAGTGCTTCAATTGAAACCCTGAAGAGACAGATCAATTATTTTCAGATAAAACCACAAAACCAAGGAAATTGAAAAATTCCAAAGTAAAAGGTCTGAGGTCCTTCGTGAAATACTTAATTAAGGTCTGAGATCCTTAGTTAATTACACCAGAGGAAATACACTATCCTGATGTTTGGCAGTTTGGGGAAGGATACTGCACTCAAGAACAGCATGATTTGCAAACACAGAAACTGGAGGTTTGCTTTTCCTTGTACTCTGCCCATTTCAGCTGCCATTTAGTTTTGAGTTTTCAGACTTGTATTTTCTTCCATTTCAGTACACACTTTGAGTTGGGTTTCATCAGATATACAAAGGTAGCATCTCTCAAAGCCTTCAAATAATACCATCTAGCTATTGTCATCATCCTTCCCTCAGAACAGAAGCAGTTTGTCTTTGGGGCAAGTTTTTTGTTCTTTGACGTTTCCTCAGTAAAAGCAATTTTACCAATCTTGCTCTGTCCCTGTGAGCACCAGCACTGCTGCTACCACCACTGTTAAAATGCACTGACACAGCAGTGGACATGGGCCGGTGAGCCTGCTTCTCCCATGGCTCATTTGCTGGGAAGCAGGGCAAGTACAGCCATTGCCCTCTTCTTCCATAAGTGCATCCATGGCTGCAGCTATTGTTTGCTCCAAGATTACGTTTCTGTACCGTGAAAGGCTCTGTAGGGCTGTGGAGGAGTAATAGCAATTTTAAGACAAGGTTTGCTCCAAGGCAACAAACAGGAACAAAGACTCGAGAGAGCTAAAAGCTGAAGGACACAATGTTTGGTTTTTTTTATCAGTTGAGTAACTGAATTATTAAAAGCAACATTGCAGCAACTTTACCAAAGTGAGGGAGTAAGTTCTGAACACCAAGTCTGAGGGGTTTATATTCTGCTTTTATTGAATCCGTGTCTGTATGCGGAGCTCAGCCATTTGCAGTTGGAAACAAATACAGCCATACTAACATAACAACTAAATAGAAAGACAGAAAATCAGACTTTATACTTGTTCCCAAGTTCAAGTAAAGGTTAGTGCAGCTGAATTTCCTTTCAATTAGCTGCAACCTGCAGTAAATCAAAAGTGAAAAATAGCACGTGACAAACACTGAGAGTAAAACCAATACATATTCCAGCAAGAAAAGCTTATTTGTGCTGTGTACTTTTGTTGTCTTAGTCAACGTATTTGAGACTGCCGATGTAAGTCAAAAGAGAATTAGGAGGTTAAGGCAGTAGCAGATAGGGACAGCAAAACCTAGTAACATCTGCAGCATAATATTTCCCCAGTAGTGTTGCTGATTGGGCAACAGATAATATTGAGACCACTGTAATGGTGAACTCTACCTATATATGATGTTCTACCCATATATGGTGAGCTCTATCATTATATGATGCTATTTATTTTCAGAAGGAATTTGCAACCAAGTGAGGAATAGAAGTAGCCTTAGCACTAAAAGGATCTACATTTTTCAAAACAAAGCACAAGAGGAGCAATTCAGTGGCTGAAGTAAGTATAATCCTAAGTACAGGGTAGGGCTTGTAACACTTGTAGGTGGCCTGTTCCCAGACAGGGATCATAAGGTTCATATGAGATCAAGCCATCTCTGCAAGAGATGACAAACTACAGTGATGCAGTAATTTATGTGGTTCTTGAGCACAAGGCTGTGAAAACATAATTAGATAGTCTTTCATCAAATGAAATGAATAAAAACTATAAAACAAAATGATGAGGCACCAAATTTAGAAGAAAATTCATTTGATTATCACATCAGGGCTGTGATATTTCAGATCATACTGTCAGCTTAATTGGCTACAATTTATGCAGATTTGATAAAACTATCTGAGCTGTTAATAACGTAGGAAGTTGTGCTTCATGTATTTAAAAGCAGTTAGCTTTTTTACTCTGATGTAGGCACTTGAAAACCTTTGTGCCGAATACGTTTCGAACCATGTAAGGTTAGAGAAACTGGAATTACTTCTTATTTTGGGTTCCTGATGACATCTGTCATTAGTGTCTGAGTGCTTTAGGCATACCTAATGCTGATGGAACAGTTCCCAGGTACAGAGAAACAGCATCGCTCTCATCTCACTCATAACTCTTTAATACTGGCCAGCACTATCTCTTTCCGACTCTCCACAGTTTCTAAGGCCCATAGTTCTCTGGTTACAACTAGGTCTGCAGGGTTTATATGTGTGTGCCTCAGAGTAAGTGCCATTTAAGCCACAGGACCTCTCTAAATACCAGGATATGTTCACATTGCAAATAGCTGAAGTTTTACAGATTCCTGATACTTTGTTCTGGGATTTCCAAGAGGAATATACTCTGACAGTGTTGTATAATGCTGCAGTTCACTCATATACCTCTTAATACAGAGATAAGCAACAAAAAGCTTGCTGACCATATTCCACCTTCACACTTGACCAATTCCTCCACACCTGATACCTTCAGGAGGCCTTCTGCCTTTCTGAGCTTCATTTGAGGGAAGTTATCCCAGAAATTGCATCCAACTCAGGGAATTCTTACAAAAATCCATCATGAACAGCACTGATGGGAACATAGAGGCTGAACATAAGAGTTCAGGATCAACTCATCAACAGAATGATCATAGGAAAGCAGTTATTAAATAGCAGTGCTTTAATTTTAGGGGTTTTTTTAAAGGAGAATTTTCAGCTTTCATACAAAATACTTGGAACTTTCTCCCAGAAACTGGTGTTTCTCAATCATAAGTAGAGCAGAGATTTGTGGGATGACATTGCTAGCATGAGAAGTATTTTTTTTTTACTTTAAGACCATTCAAGTTTCAAAGTGAGAGGCTCAATGAAGAAATTTCTTTTTTTCTGTGTGTAGAGGACTGTTCATCTCTACATGTCTGCAAACTCTCTTGAATATGGTGAGGGCAGAAGAGTCAATAACATGTTCACGTTCTAAAAATGAGTAGAGTTCTTTGAGTTACTGCTTAGTGCTTGTCTTTTCCAGTAAGAAAAAAAATGCTCTGCTTGAAGATGTGGTTTGGAAATAGAAGACTTTTTTTCATATTTTATATTTTGAAAACATATAGGTATCCATTCTTGTAGTTTGCTTTGGAGCACAATGCTTTTCAATTTTTCCGTGGGTTTTTTTTTAAGTTAATAGTATTAAAACCCACAATCTTTACCTAACTACTTGGTGTTGAAGCATTCATAAGAATTTTACCTGTTTTATAGTCAATAAAATTAACCTCCTAATACATATCTTCGAGCTTTCTGAGGCTTCTAGAGAGCAGTCTTTCCAGTATGCCTTCCTCCTCACTTCCACCATTCAACCAGAGAAAGAGAAGGGAACTTCTCCTTTTGCAGAGGCCTGAGGAATGAGATGGCGGGGGCTTACCAGAGCATTTCATTGGCGGTAGATACGGACAGCTGCAGGATACATTAGAGACAATGAACTAAATTTTCACTTCTGAACACAGAAACTCTGGGAAACAAAACATGAATAACTTTTTGTTTGTTTGTTTGTTTTGCTCAAGGAGATAACATGATACCAAGGGCTCCTGTATTAAATTACATTCTAGGGACTCCAGTTTTCTCTTTGAAAAGCAATTTCTAGCTCTTCTGTTTTGAAGTCTACAAGTCTGATGTAAGTAGAGTGAAAAAAAACTGGAAGGCAAATCAAAGGAAATTTAAACATGCTGCTAAAAGATCCTAAAAAACTTTAACTACCTAGTTTCTTAGGACAATTTTACAAACAGAAGTGACCTGACAGAACTAATGACTGGCCATGAAATCCCCAAGTGCTACTCATCTGGGAAATCTGAATAAAAACCTGCAGGACGGTAAGGAAAAAAGGATAGAAAATAAAAATAACTATTTTGAAATTAATACACATCAAATAGTGAGTGCATCTGGGGGTGGACCATAACTGGACACCACTGGAAAGAGCCTGGCACTGTCCTCTTTGCACCTGCCTTTCAGGTATTTATATGCATTGAGGAGAATCTCCTAAACCTCCTCTGACTTTGGCAGAAGGATCCCACAAATCCTCCTTCTTCATCCTTTTGCTCCCACTCCAGCTAAGGAGATCTGAGCTCCTTACCTACCTTGGCATCCTCTGGATGTAGGATTCTCTTCTCTCACACAAGGGCTGGCTACTTGGGCTTAATCAAATGAATACACTTGCTTTAAACTGTAGGGCAATTTCAAGAGCTCACAGCATGTCAGAGTTCCTCTGCTAAGAAGGCACTGGATGTATTTGCTGGACAAAATAACAATAAATTTGCTTGTTGCCGTACAGCAGTTTAAAACATATCCCTCTGGTCCACATGAGCACAGGAATAAGACACAGTGGTCCAACAGCATGTTAGAGTAGTGACATCAGGAGAGGTAGATGACTACTGTTAACTGAGATGCAGCTTAAAAGCAGTGTGTAGCAAGAAACTGTAATTAGAATCCATAGTATTTAGTGGATAAAGTTATAACGTGTATTTTTAGCACAGGGTAATTGACATGTTTTGTAAATAATTAATAGCAACAACAAGAAGCATCTTGTAAGTATGGATGTAAGAGCTCTATTCTCCAAAAGACTTTTTTTTTTTCTCACTCATTCTTCCTCAAGTGATGCCAATCACAGAGGCTGCTCTGTTGACAAGATTCTTCATGTTTTTTTGAGGCAGGATTCCTAATGTGTTATAGAAGAGGTAATGCTGCAAGCAATGTGAGGTCTAAGCTGCTGTCAAAATACATGTTCCTTGCTTTTAAACCTGACAACAGAACTACTGCTTAGCTTCTGCAATTAAGCTACCTTCCTTAGTAGAGTTCCATGTAAAGACAGTAGAATGTCTAAAAGAACCAGTTGCATGGTTTCTCACACTTTGAAGCAGACAAGCACCCTGTAAGGAACAGTCCAGCTACAGCTCAGCAACTTTATCTGACCAAATTCTGAGTAAAACTGTGATGGGGAACCTGACAAGCTCTTTCTCCAACCATGACCAGAACACAGTACCAGGACTGCTGCCCCTATGTCCACAACAGATTTTTTTGTAGTTTCAAGGAAGTAAATTTTCCTTTTTGCCTTTTGAGAAGTACCTTCATTAAATATAAAAGTCTCCTTCAAGAGGAGAAGACTAGACCACTCTAGGTGAAGATTTACATCCTTTAACGCTGAAGTCCAGCATTCAGACTCCATGGCCTTTCACTGAACATTGTAAAAAGTCTTGTTACAAATCTACACACTTCAGGACACAAAATGTGAAAGGGTACAGAATGAAGAGAGAACCCAAAGATGAGCTGCAGCAGTTAACCAGTTATGATTAATATAAACGTTCAGGTGAAGTGCCAGTTGGTGCTCAGTCTCATTTTCTGGTACAGCTACCATGCTAGTTGTCATATCATCACAACCAGTGTTAAATTTCAGTCACAGTAGGTTCCATTTGTCACAAATTGAATGCTTCCTACCATTGCTTATCCAACAGGACATCTATTTAGGTGGTTAGTATGTGCTATTTTGTTACTATTCTATTTTGCATTTTTCACTCTTGTGCATGTGGGAATGTGCATGTGTAAAGGGAAAAAAAATACAGATGGAGAAAAGGAGTCATAGCTCATTTTGTCTGTTAAAAGTAGCTGCATCAAATACATCATCTGCAGATCAGTGGAAAAAAAAACCAACTTTATAACAAAGAAGAGGAAGCTAATTAGTTAATCACAGATGATATATCAGCAACATGGGATCACTACAGGAATACTCTAACCGATAAACACGACCTTCAGCGGATCCAGCTTCTTGACATCTCTCTAATTATATCCCTCCCTGTTAGACTCACAACTATGATCTTAGCAAGTCTATTCATATTTCCTAATTTGGTGAGAAGAAAAAAAAAAAGAGTGAGATCAAAGATGTTTAACAAAAGTTACTTATAGTGCAAATTATGGAGGAATTGGTTTGTGAACAATGAACCAACCTATTGTTTCACTTGTTCCAATCCCCCTACCATAAGCAGAGACACTTTCCATTAGACCAGGATGCTCAAAGCCTCATCCAACCTGCCCTTGGACACTTCTAGGGATGAGGCATCTACAGCCTCTCTGGGCAACTCGTTCCAGTGCCTTGCCACTCTCACAGGGAAGAACTTCCTTAAATCTAATCTCAACTTGAAGCCATCACCCCTTATCCTATCACTACATTCTCTTGGAAAAAGTCCCTCTCCAGCTTTTTTGTAGGCCCCTTTAGGTACTGGGAGGCTCCTCTAAGGAGTCCCCAGGCCTTCTCTTCTCCAGGCTGAACAGCCCCAACTCTCTCACACTGTCTTCACAGGAGAGGTGCCCCAGTCCTCATCTTTGTAGCTCTGCTCTGGACTTACTCCAACAACAAAAATAGTAGGATGAAGTGTTAAAATAATTGTTTTAGTTGTAAAACCTGTGATATTTTTGACACATTTATGTATATTTTTGAGGCTTTTATGATTTCATGTTATATGACCACAGTATGAAGTAAATTATCCAGAGAGTTTGGAGTTACTCCGCCAGTTTCAGTGAGTATTTCCTGTAGAGTACCACAAGAAATTAAAAAAAAATAACAGAGGAAAATAGCTCAACTGTGAATATTTGAAGAATTTACTGTAATGATGTGAGAGAGAATTAATTTTCAAAATATGCAAAACAAAGTATGTCCTAATTTATCAGTACACATTCTGCACTGACATGTTCTATTGGCTACTCAGTTTCATGTTCTTTAGGGAGTATCACATGCAAAGGATGATCAGTAACCTCTTCTTGGAGATGAAGCAAAGCATCAGGCAGAAGTAAGCATGGATTTCTTGCAAATAACGATGGTCTTTACTGGTTTGATGTATTCAATCATAAAACAAATCAATTATTACATTATGAAGGTTGTGCCTAAAACAACTGAACTGATGAATCCTCTCTATAAGGGACAATCCTTAGAGTTAGCACCGTTCAAGGCTGTTGGATATGGCTAGTTACTGATTTATGTCTAAATGTTATGCAGAATTAATGCACATTATTAATTCTATACTGCAACCAAAACCAAACTCCCCACTAGGTACTGTGCCTGCAACATTTCTAGAAACTAAGTTTTCAGATATGATTTGTGGCTTCACTATCCAAAACCTAGAAATCTGTGTTAGTGACATCAAAAGAAGTATGGAGACAGAAATGACTTCATAATGACCTCAATGAACCAGTTTTTAAGGTTCCCTTCTCTTTGGTGACCACACTGTAGAAATCTTTTCTTTTCAGTGAATTGCTCTGCACACCCAATTTTTTTCTGTCAGACTCTCAATAAGCTAATTATTACAAAATTGGTTAAACATTGAAAATAGGAATCAGTTGAGACTAAATATGGGGTTAAATTTATGTCTCAATATCTGTTACAGAGAAAACCCTCTTTAAAGCCTCATATTAAAAATTCATATTTCTCTGGGCACTGATTTAGTGCAATGACTTTGATGTTGCATTTTACAAAATGTTAATTTTCCTTTTCCCAAGTTTTCTGAAGAGAAAGACTGTTGTTTCTTTAAAATAACAAGAACATTATGGCACAGCAGGCTAAAAGCAAGAAAAAACTAAGCAGTTTTTCCTTCTAAATGGTGTATTTATGCTATACATAAAAATTAGTAAATGTGGATTTTAATGACATTTCTTTCAAGACTCCTGGTCCATAGCACTTCTGCATTCCCTGAACCCTTTTTCATGGCTTCCTGTTTTCTTCTGTTCTTCATTTGTGTTTCAGTTCAGTAAATTCCAGATATGTTCTACTCAGCTTAACTCCTCTGTCTCTTTTCATAATAAAAAGGACTTATATCAATAGGCACAACTGGTAATTCAGATAACTACTCACATTGTAGCTAGGGGTTTTGAAACTTCCCTGTACAGCTGAATTTTCATTGTTACTGCCTGGTGCATCTTTACTGACTCAGGATTTTCAGAGAAAATCAGAGGATAGTTTCATGGACAGAAATTATCATTAATTTCTTTAAGGCTCAGAATGTAGAATAATGGAGGCTTACAGGCTCTGTTTGAAACCAGAAGCAAATTATTCTGAAATTTGTATTGGAATGCTGAATATTTCCTTTAAAATAAAATAATCATAAAGTATTACAAATAATCATTTGGGTCATAAGGGACTTTAAAGGTAACCTAGTTCAAGTTCCCTCCAAGAAGCAGGGACATCAACTACATTAGGTTGCGCAGAGCCCCCTCCAACCTGACCTTGAACTCTGCCAGTGGTGGGGTATCTACCACCTCTCTGGACAACCTGTCCAAGTGTTTCACCACTCTCATTGTAAAAATATCTCCCACATATGCAGTCTGAATCTATCCTCATTTAGTTGAAAACTCTCATCCTACTGCAAACAGGCTCTTCGGTCCTCATCTTTCTTGTAGGTCTCCTTTACGTATCAGGGGGCTGCTCTAAGGTGTCCCCAGAGCCTTCTCTTCTCCAGGCTGAACAGTCCCAACTCTGTCTTCATAGGAGAGGTGTTCCAGCCCTTATTGGACATAAGAAGCTTTCCATCCACCAGTATCCCCAAGTCCTTTGCTGCAAGCTGCTCTCAATCCCTGTATTCTCCAGCTTCCATTGATACTGGGGATTTAAACCTCATGAACCCATTTGGGCTCATGTGGGCCCACTTCTCAAGCCAAGTCCCTCTGGATGGCATCACATAATGCAGGCGTGTCAACCACACCGCTCAGCTCGTTGCTGATTGCACTCAATCCCACTATCTATGTCTCTGATGAAGATATTAAACAGTATTGGTCCCGATACAGACCTCTGAGGACACTGCTTGTAACTTATCTCCATCTAGACATTGAGATAAATAAGATGAATAATGACCTGTGGTGCTAATCATAGAGCAGTGTCTCAATCCATAGGTGTCTGGTGCTGTCTTCATTGCCTGAGGGGCCCTATCTAGTCTCCAGCTGCCACTCCAGAGGAGCACAGATCTCCCCAGGGTCCTATATCATATTTCCAAGACTCACACAGATATATAGCAAATCCTCGCATGCTACCAGTGGCATGGTATGCCACTGCATATTGCCCATCACTGCAATAGATTTATTTGCATTGGAACACAATTACTTTCAATTAGAGTGTACAAATAAAAATGCTATATTCTGTAGAACTGTAAGTTGTGCTTGTGAGGCAAGAATACAGTACTTTTAAGCTGGCTTCAATATTCCTAGTAGCTAAACACACTTTTTGTTAGACCAGTTGATGGGTGCCATATATCATCAAATCTCCTATATGCTCCATGTTTGAAATAACAGAGAATTCCAAAAACTATGACCTTTTCTTCTTAGATTTTGTCTTTTAAACATGGAGTGTGATTCTGGGCCCTCTGAAGTAATTTGAAAGCCATTTTTAAATACGAACAGGTTTCTGGATCAGCCTGCTTCTAAAGTCATGCAAAAAAATCTCTGTTTGACTCACCTGCTTATTCCAGCTACTGTTCAGCTTTGGGGACAAACTTCAGCTCGCTTTTTATATTCTGAATCTCTGACAAGTTGACAGCAGGACCTGGAAGTTTCTTGGCTCCTGGGAGATGTTTCTTGTCTTTCTCCTCCTCTGTGGAACCAGGAGCACTCTGCACAAAAGGATAACAGTGACCTTGCTGCTGCAACAGCGACGTCTTGAGCATGAGCATTAGTCAGTTATTTAAGAAACAGGAAAGGTTGGTTTTATGCTACATGCAATCCCAAAGGAAATTGGTGGGGGCAAGGAGCAGGACAAGACGGGTTATTTTGTTGGTTGCTGTCTAAAATGTCTAAAAATATTCTGAAAAGAAAAAAATGAAGCTGCTCAGCACAAAGGAACATGAATCTCTTGGTAAATGAATAAGAATTTACAATGTCAGATCATTAGTGGAAAATTAACTGAGTAGAGTAGTAAAGGCAACTCCCAGGTCCTTCATATTTTCATGAAAAAAAAAAAAAAAGTGGAAGAACTACTTTAATTATCTAATTCCTTTCAGAGTCCCATAATTGCTGGCGAATTGGGGAGGATGACCATCATGCACTTCTGCAGCTCTGGAGAAGAGCTTTGATAGTAGTTTATGGGTGCCAAAAGCTCCATCTAAGCTCAGTTCCAGTTGATGGAGTTTTTTTTCTTAACCTCAGTTGTAAGACCAGAAACACTTTGGTTATTTTATGTTTGAATTAGGGTACTGTCTGACAGCTATTTTGCTGACACTGTGAAAATTCAAGCTAAATAACAGCACTTACACAATGAGCATCTCAGCTCATTTCCCAATGGACCGCAGTATTTCAGCCTTTAGTGCTGTCGTGGTTTTGGTACACCTCCTCCTCTCTTTCATCACTGACCTTGGAGTCTGCATGGTTGTTTCTCTCACTGTTCCTACTCCTTGCACCACCACCAGGCAGAAGAAGAAGAAGGGACAGAAGAAAGAAGAAGATGGAGGAAGAAACCTCCTCTTCCGGCTTCTTCTTAAAAAGTGATCGTGGAGGCGTCTAATTGGCTCAGCCCCAGAAGTGGGTCTGGCTCAGAGATGGGGAGAGTTGTGAGCAACTTTTCACAGGAGCCATCTTTACAGTCCCTTTCCCCTTACCAGAAAAGGCTGTCATGTCAAACCATGACACGTGCTTCCTCAGCTGTACTTCAAGGTGAGGTAGAACACATATTTTAGACAATTTCTATTCTAGGCTAAGAAATGTTTAGAAGGAGTAGCTTTCTGGTATGTGGTTTAAGGTTCAGCCTGTTTTGTGTTTTCTAAAGCTGGCATAGAGGGAAAATCATGTAGGTTTAGAGATAAATTTATATTTTATGGTGAACCATTTTACAATTAAATGATACTTTCTTTTTTCATTACTCTGTGAATGTCCTCTTGAGGGGCTAATTCAGCATTTAGATTCATAAATTACTTGTTTTGAAAAGGTGGATTGGCCTTGAACAGTCAATTCTTAATACTTAATTTCTAAAATTACAAATTTATCTGTCAAATATTATTGTCCACAGTGGACTCTTATTTTTTCCTGTTTACCACATACTAGTGAGGAAGCAGATTTTTTGCATTGTCAAATACCAAATAAAAAGGAATTTTAGAAAACTGAGTTTCTCTTTCTATCAGATCTTTCAGCCATGTGCTTCTGTTGTTTCCCTTGGCAATTTTCTTGCACAGCTAGCAAATCTGAATAAGCAGGAAAAACTACCGTCCCTCAAACCCCCATAGTAGATACTGTCTAAAAATACTATTTCAAATAGTCTGCAATATCATTCCTTCTCATGGTACAAATGGTGCAAACTTTGATCGTGTTTTGGAGACTTGGCACTTGATGTTAGCTTTCCCTTCTACTCTTGGGTGTGTGTTATCAAGAACTGCATCTCCCTCATATCATCCACTATGGGTGCCATGCACAGCTGAGATCAGACCTTGGCATTAGTCCTCTTGAAAGAAGTTTGAAGACTGACTTAGATATATGACAGGAGTTAACAAATCACTGCATGGAAATGCTCTGACTGAAGTAGTTATTTTCTGAAAATCTCATCCACCATTTCTTCTGCATGGTAACATGTCTGTTCTACTGACCTTCAAGAATATGTGCCTCCTTCTGACTTCATCCTTCCTTTAAGATTTGTATTTTCCTCAACTCCTTTGCCAAGGTTTTTAAACAGAGTAAAATATGCTAAGTACTGTTAGCAAAACTTGCATCTGACTAAGGCTGATCTAAACAATTGCAAGCTGTATTGCAAAACTTAATGAGATGAGAAAGCTGAAAAGATACATTCACTGATATTTTTATTCTACTGCTATAACAAGATCTGTTTCTGTAGTCTTTACTCTCATTGCTTTGGTTGCATATTGGCTGTAAAACCAGGGCCAAGAACTTTCATTCCGTATTGTTTGTCCCATATACAGTATTCACGTAACTGAGAAGCAATGCAGTATTCAAGAACCCAACCAAATCTAATTACCAGCAATAATCATTTATTTTATTTCTCAAATAATACCAGAATTCACACATGCTATATTAATTTCTGCTCAGTCACGTGCATTCCTTCACCAGTTCAACTACTGCAGAGAGAATGTGCTTTCATTTCTTTCCAGAGGAGAACGCCACAACATGTGTTCAAGGTCACTTTGTATGCTCAGTTTTGTTTTTAAAATCTTCCTAAGAAGAGTTATGTCAGTTTGGGCTTGATTTCTTCAGGAATGTTCCCTGTAAATGGAGCACCATTTATATAAAATATGTTGTTATTAAAAAAAAAAAAAAAATCTCTGATTTAGAAAGAACAGGAAGAACTAGCTCTTATATAACTGAACCTGACGATTTTAAGTGCCTCTACTAGGTTAGAAGGAGATGATAATTTGCCCAAAATGAATATGGCTGCTTCTTGTTTGGAGCTAAATGACCAGCAGTACCACTGCATGCCTGAAGAGAAGCAGCTATCCACCTCTGTTGTGGTCCTCTGTTGTGGCTCTGCTCTGTGTGAGGGCAAGACTCCCTCCAGTGACAACAGCTTTGCTTCAGCCGCATGGCAGCAAGTCCACCTGGCTAAATCCTGCCAGAGGTAGCCTGGCTCTATGGGGCCAGTTTGTGCCTTTTCCACCCTTGGATCTGGGCAGCATCTGCCAATCTGGCCTAGCAGGAGTAGTTCTCAGGTGGAGACGACGAGACAAATGTAAACAACTGTCTACGAAGCCATAAGCACTCATCTTTATTTGAGTTTTTTACTTGTTTGGAGCATGCCTCTGCATTTTCCTTCACCATTGGTTTTTGTTCTTATTTAGTATAGAAGTTCAGGGTAAATAAGTTGTTCTAATATCATCCAGAAATATGATACCTGTGTTTAATCATAACCTTTGTGTTCAGTGTTGGTTAAGGTATAAATCTGACTTCAAATTCAAAACTTAAGTGTTCAATGCTCCCTGTAAACCACAGGTATGCAAACACAGAATTCAGTCTAAAAAATATGTACTTTCCCCCCTGTGAAGGTGAGTAGGATCACAATTTCTGGTTTTAATTTGCAAATGTATAGTCTCCATGTTCTGTTTCTCCTTGTTGATAAATATTACAAAATCCATTAGGTTTGAAAACTTGTTCCAGTGTTGTTCAGCTGTAACAACAAATCCTACTGCAGGGCAGCAGATAGTAGCATATTCTTCCAAAGCCTCGCTGTAACTTCTCCTGATGTATTTTATCAGCTCCCATCTAGATAAATAATGCTGGTGAAATCCTGACACTCTCTCCTGACAGCAGATATCATCCTGCTGTTGAAACAGAACTACGTACCTTTGAAAGAGTTTGAATTCCTGTAGGTGCTCTGGCATCAAAACCAGACCGACGTATACATGAAGTGTTTAGTGGGTGGCCATTTATTTCCATGATTGATCAGTGTATGTTCAATGATGGTACCTATGCAGTGCTAGACTATTGATTAAAAGGCTTTCTTCCATCAATAGCAAGGATTCTCCTGGAAAAAAAAAAAATGGCAACCCCCCCCTTTTTTTTCTTACCTCCTCCACTTCTTCAGGTGTGAGTTCTTTTCTTTTATGAGGGTGGCCTGCACCAGGTCGAAATGCTCCCATTGGAATGTTAATATTAGCCTATGAGAAGGAAAATATGATGCATATAGCAGTGTCTGATAAATAAACATACAGTTGGTAAATGGTAAAATTCAAAAGGGGTGCAACAAGCATATAGACATCATCAGTGCTTTCCGAGCACTTATGCCTTCAATGTATACATCATCACAGCACTCCCATGGGAAGCAGCAGTGCTTTCATCTCTGTTTGAAAGAAAAAACATGGGGAAAAAAAAAAAGCCACCTAGAAAGCTTTTAAAGTTTTCCATTTTAGTCTAACACTCCCTGATTTCACTGGATTTTAAACAAATGAGTACTAGACACCAGTGTGTCCTTAGGCATCTGAGTCTGCTTCAATTTGGTCATGGTCAAACAGAAAGTGAGTGCCAGAATCAGCATGTAAGTGTAAATCACCAAAACGCTGGACCACTCTCCCTCCCTCAGTGACACCATTTCTTACCTCATTTAATCACAGGTAGTCAGGAAGGAAAGCCTGCCCTGAGCCAACTCAAGCTGTGAATATTTACAATGTGAGTTTGCGGACAAAATTTACCCACAGGTGCTACAAACTGCAATTGTAATGCCTTAGTTCTAGAAACATGTCTCTGGGTTGCAAAGAGGATCTATGGGAAAAGGCAC
Source organism: Colius striatus (assembly GCF_028858725.1). Taxonomy (NCBI): domain Eukaryota; kingdom Metazoa; phylum Chordata; class Aves; order Coliiformes; family Coliidae; genus Colius; species Colius striatus. The sequence goes on from NC_084759.1 coordinate 80,859,975, forward strand.
GAAGGCTCTTTGACTCCCCAGCCCCTGACAGGTTTTGCCCAGCCACCCCAGCCCATTCTGCAGTGGGGGCTCATGGGTCAGAGCTATCTCCAACACCAGACAGACCACTTGCCCTCATTTTTAGCAAACCACCTCCAAAATGACACCCACACAACTGCATCAGTCTGGGGATTTTGTGTTGCAGAAAGCCAGTAGCCATGACATAAATGGGGCTGACAATAGACACCTTAAAAGTAAAGTTTTTTGAGAAAAGAATGGCAGAAAACCTTGTTTAGGAAAGAGCAGCTAAAATGTATCTATTTCCCGATGTGACCCAGCCTGGATTATTTTAAAAGTCAAATGTTGTGATCAACTAAATGCATAATTTATATCTATTCTTATCTCATGATCTCAGAAGAGAAGCTGCATCTAGGAAATGTCATCAAAATATCATGACTCCCACTGGCAAAACCACGGGGGGAATCAGTAACGTTATGGAGTGGAAGCAGAGAATCTTCCAACAGCGAGCTATGTTATTGTACTTTACCATATGACTGATTTGCATTAAATGAAGATGAATTATCCCATCCTTCTTCTCAAATAGTGGTCTTGCAGGTCATGCCACAGGTTGGGCAACCACGGGAAAAGAGCCCACTGTTTACAGTAACAACATCTGTTCTGATAGCTGTAATCAAACATCAAGCAAATTAAGAATCTAATGGCCAAGAAATAAGATCCTTTCCCTGTATTCTATTTATCTGCTTCCCATTATTTTATTTATGCAAGATGATGCTGCCATCTCAGTGGAGCTGGCAAATGTCTGTAGGGCCACGTTGTTTATAGACAACTGGGTATTCATCTCATAAAGCTTTCTCACTGAGCATTAGTTTAGATATTGTGAAACTCTTTCATCTGCACTTCCTAAGTTCCCAAGAGACATAGCATTTTCAGGATCACAGTGCTTAACCCATTGCTTCATTTAGGAGTGAAAAAAAAAAAATCAATGCTATTTTTAATGCTAAGCATCTCCCCTGCGAAGCTCTGGTACCCCTAACCAGCTTTGGTTTTCTTTGGAATATGAAACTTCTTTGCACTTTACAGACAGCAGGGTCACAGAAGTTTGCAAAATTGAAACACTAAGCTACCTCTCCTCTTGATGCTCATTTTTAAATTCTTCCCCTTGAGTAGCTCAAAGTAGAAAGTAGCATTCCATGGCCACCTGGGCCATATCACAGCATGATAATTCTGATACTCAGCCCTTGCATTTCCTACTGTGATTGACAGACCAACTGAGACTAAAAATGGTTCAAGAAACAAAAATGAACCACTAAGTGCCAGACTGTTAATTAAATTAAATAAACAGCTCTTCGGTCTGCTTCAGCATTTTCACAGTAATGTGTGTCACACAAAACCAGTTTGTACTATTTTATTTCTTTATATCAGAATTTGGACAAGATGTATGGAGACACATTAACTTGGTAAAATGAATGTCCTTCAAGACATAGTTTAACGCTGTCTGGACCTGATAACATATACTATAAAATTAAAATATTTCTAGTAAATGAAATGAAAGCACAACTGATTTCCAAACAGTTCTTGCCCAGAGGTACCTAAGTCCCTGAGCTGTAAATCTCTCAATCCAATGTTGGTCACTTTCCATGATGACCACCTGTGTAAAGGGTAGACCAAGCTCTGTGAGCCAGTGTAGCTCTGCAAGGACTGTGTTGTTCTGTAATCAGCTTGAATCTACAATTTGGTTTTTTAAAATACATTTCAAGGCTCTCATCACCTGCCTCCTGGGATGGAGATATGAGCCTCAGTAATCTCTTACTCACTGGCTCCCCATCCAGGAAAATGCTAAACAAGATGGAATCTTTTTGTTGTGAACTACTGAAATCCTGAATTATAATTGCTTTAGACAGAGTTTTTAGGTGTGATTATTATTTTTAATCATACTGTTGGGTTTACATCTTCCTTTGTTTTTGGAAAGTACCTAACATGTTTTGGATGTCACTGCAATTTTCATAATGAGTAGATATGTATACTGATGTATTCTACTAAAGTCTTCCTTAACGGACCAAGGGAAAAACATCTGTAAGCATGACATCTCAGAATCAGAGAATGGTAGGGGTTGGAAGGCACCTCTAGAGAACACCTAAAGCAGGTTCATCTAGATCAGGTCATAAAGGAACTCGTCCAAGTGGGTTTTGAAAGCCTCCGAAGAAGGAGACTCCACACGCTCCCTGGGCAGCCTCTGCCAGGGCTCCCTCACCCTCACAGAGAAGAAACTTCTCCTCATGTTCAAATGATATTTCCTGTGTTCCAGCTTGTGCCATTTACCTCTTGTCCTGTCACTGGGCACTACAGAAAAAAGACTCACCCCATCCCCTCAACATACAACATATAGTGCTGGTTTGACTCAGTTAAACTGATATTTAGAGATTTGTTCATGTTCTCCTTTCTGTTTAATAGAGAAAGGATATCCAGATTAGGATACAACCCACTCAGCCATGCATGAGAAGCATACTGTTATGGGTAAACTTTTCACAGCACCATAGTCACTCCTAGCTGTCCAAAAGGATGATTGAATAAGATAGAAAGGTACTTCAGTATAAATTCATTCATTCAATATTCATATTCAACAGAAAAAAAATGAATGTAATTCAGAAAAAAAATATAAAATCCCTCACCCTTACCTCTGGGGAAGGCCAAGACTGCTGTTTGTATGCAGAGTGATTTTCAGTCAGAGCTGTACATAGCCTTTTACACAGCTAAGAGGGGGCATCCAGCAACGAATGTTACGCTTATTGCATTGAATTACTCTAGGAAACCAGTTGCTAGCTTTAACTCTCCCACGTCTGCATTTAGTGTAGGCAAGTAAAGATTAGCGTACATCTCATATGGTCAGAAAGAAGACACTTTACACAGGGTACCATGAAATATTTCAGTTAGTGAAGTGTCATGGCATTTCCATCACTGCAGCATGATGTATATTCTCCAAGGAACGTTGATCCTACTATAACAGCATATAATATGAAAGGTTCACAATATATGAATCACAATGTATAAAAGTAATGTGACATTTTGAGCCATGGTTCTTAGAGTGCTCAAAGTGCTACAGGTATTAACTCAAGTGCAAGTGTCCCTGCTGGAGCAATTTTTTACACTAAGTTGAATAGATTTATTTTTAAGTTTACATTTTAATTTTTCTCATGATTTAAATTACCATTGCCAAAATTAAAGTTTCTTGAAATATTCAACTTAGTGCTTAAACTCAATGAACTTTTTAAATCAACAAACTAGAAACATTTTTTTTTTACATTTAGAACTCATCACGAAATTAAAGAACAGTCTATAATGACTTCTTCAAGGAAAAAAGTAAATTAAATCAATGCCTTTAAAACATTTGTATATGCCTATGGACTGCAAATGGAATATGTAAATACTTCTGGGCTATAAATTATCTACAATTTTTCATTAATGATACAAACATTTCCATAGTCACTGTAAAGAGGGATTAAAATTTGAACTGAGTGAAATCAATGGCAAACTTCTGCTAATTTCAACTGAATTAGGGTACAGTAGTTTGCATGCCTGTTCCAGTAGAGTTGACGATGATAAAGAGAATTAGCATTTTTACAGTGCTTTGCAACTTTGGTATGCTGTCTAGCCACTGAGTAATTAATCTTCTTGATACTGCAGTCCATTGAGTTAGTGTTATCTTGAGGAAACAGAGGAAAAATTAGACTTTAGAAATTCTATTCTGTGGTTTTTAGGGTAACTTCAGAAGAACCTGAACTCATGGTAAAATTTCATTGTAAGTGCATTTTACAAAATACATGAAAAATCTGTAAAATCATGCAGTTCAGGAGGTATTTTGGCCTTTTAACAAGAACGAGCATGAGTTAAATACATTCTGCATGATGCTACCTCATGATAATGTTGAGATAACTCTAGCTGTTTCTTTTATAAGTATGTAACAACATCCTTACGAGCCTACGTCATTTGAGGACATATGTGATATATGTGATTTTTTTAAATGAAAATGTCAACATTTCCCTTATTTTTCTTTGGCTTTTAAATAAAACTTGTCTTAAACAAATATTGGAAGCTGGCTGTTTTGATTTTTTTTTTTGCTAAAGGAATGCAAACACAAAAAACTTGACAATATTCTATTTTTTTAGCCTACAATTAATTATAATAAATTTTGCTTATAATTAGAAATGCAGATGTATAACCACATTTTCGTTTTCTGATCAACCAAGAGGCATAACCTAACACTGGAAAGTCCATGCAAGCAAACAATCAACAAACCTATCTGATCCAGTTTTTATAATTTCAGATAATAATTTGCTCTTCAGGTCAAACTTTTTCAATACTTTCATATTTACCCATCTCTTCATTTTAAAAGAATAATCTCCCAGTTAGTGGTGTTTTGTCTGAGAAAAAAAATGCAGTTTGCCAAGCAATGGAGGTCGAGATTTATGATTTTATTATATTAGAAACATAAATATTGTCTCTTACCTGAATGGCTTTGACATGTGATGCTGGCTGTTTTGACATTTTTGAGACAGAAGCTTATCCCTGCAAGCAAAATGGGAAAGTGTTACAGGCTCTGACATTCTGATAGCTAAGGGAGATAAGCTAGAACTTAACCCATGCTGCCTCTTGACAGGGATACATTTCATCTGCCCAGCTCCTGTTTCCATCTCAGTTTCAGAGTTGCTTAGTTATTTCTTCTGAATATCGGAAGGAGATAGAACACCTGAGCTTCTCAAATTAATCTTTCATAGCCACAAATGGAGCTCTCTCTTCCACATTAAACACAACAATGACTAGAGATAAGGGATCACTCAAACCTTAACGGCATTGTAAAATGAATAAGAATTAAGGGAAGCATTCAAGGATAAACAATGTATGATTATCTCTGTCACAGTATGTACGTAGAAACTACTAGAACTCTCAGTTTAAACCTCCTTTCAAATAAAGCATAACATTCTACAAAGCATTGACAAATGCAGACATAATCATTTTCTGCCTTGCAAATCCTTGAAAATGTTTAACACCTATAGACTCAAAATTATCAAGATGGTCAAACTGTAAAGTTCTCTTTGAAAATTGCTAAGGTACAAAGCAGTCTCTCTTCAGAGTTTTAGATCATATTGATTCACAAATTTTCTTTAGCAATATGATGAAAAAGAACATTTTATGCAGGCAGAGAAATATGGACAAATACAATATTAATATACAATAACAAAGAGAAATCACAGTGCAGCTCATAGATCACAGAATCACAGAATCACAGAATCACAGAATGGTAGGGGTTGGAAGGGACCTTTAGAGATCATCTAGTCCAACCCCTTGCTAGAGCAGGTCCACCTAGATCAGGTCATACAGGAACATGTCCAGGCGGGTTTTGAAAACCTCCAGAGAAGGAGACTCCACGGCCTCCCTGGGCAGCCTGTGCCAGGGCTCTGTGAATGGAAAAGATTCTGTGAAGATTAAAAAATGAAAAAAGAGCAAGAAATTTTATTATCAAATTAACTGAAACATCCTCTCAGTCCTTTATTCTTTCATTGAGAATTAAGATTTTAACTAGACTAGACCTTCATTAAAGTCTGGTTATTCAACCATTATAATACAAAATAAGATAGTAAAATTAAAAGGTGAGAAATGAGTACACCAGAGAACTCATCAATCATAACCAAACTACAGTATATTTTTGCTACTTTACTTAACCTGAGATGAGAAGTAAAATACCAAGAAAAGTAATAAATGACATAGGAGAGAATAGTAGAAATATACTGAGAAATCAGAAGTGGGTCAAAGGTTTTGGTACTTCAAAGAGTTTAAGAGTCACATAGAGGCAGTAATAAAGAAAAGTATAGTTGAATTATGGGTTTGTTTCTACCTGGAATACCAGCCTGAAATCATATCACTGGAGCACCATGAAAGACTTGGCCTTTCACATTATCACAATGGCTTTAAATCTATGTATAATGCTGAACAGAATGTTAAGTAAAAATCATCTGCCATTAGAGGTCTCTCTCTGATCACAGTCTCAGCTCTTAAAGAGTGCTGTCCGAGCCAGCACAATGTTAAGTCAGAGGACATCAACTTCATAGGTAGCTTTGGGATTAAATTGCTTCCACAAAGTTAATAAATTGGGGAAAAAAATCACACTGTACAAAATAAAAGCAGCATGATTCCAGTGAGTTTTATATTGTGGTTTTACATTTACATTTATAATCTTAAAATCAGAGATAGTTTTAAAAACTTAATTCACTTTGGGGGATCAAATTTCAGCCACTGAAGTTCATGACAAAATTTGCACAGATTTCAAAAAGCCAAAAGGGTTTGCTTGCACCCTATTTCCTTTTTGAAATCTTTACTATGCAGAGAAATACCTGTGCTGTTAACCAGTTGTTGTATTCCAAAGAAGTACAACACAATCCCTCAGTTTATTGGAAACATAGGTCTCATAATACAGAAAAGTTTAATTTTTAGCATGGAGACAAAAGCATGCAAAAATATTTTGAAAGATAGTAGATCAACTTTCTACCACCGCTACAAAGAAATTTTTGCTAAGTGTACTTCCCCATCTGGTGTGCCCGTGCGTTGCAAAAACACTGACACGCACTTCTTAGGCCACCTAGAGCTAAAGAGGTAAGGATTTACATTGGATCTCAACTTTAAAACAAGCACAGCAACAGTGCTCTTCAATGAGGTGCTCTGGGTTCACAAGAAGCTTGCCTTCAAATTGATTGCAATCAGACACCGGTTCCTAAAGATGGATGCATGATACAATTGTGTAGGACTGCTTTTGGAGGAGGTGATTTTCCTATCAGTTCATGCTGTCCTCATTACTGACAGAGAAATCAGGACAACAGCGCGCTACTGAGTAAAAATAGACAATCTTCTCAGGCTCTCTCCCTTGCCCTCCGTTCCCTGAGTTTTCCTCCAGAGCAATACTGACCATCAACCACAGGAAAATAAATCTCAGATTACTGATAGATCTATTACTGAAATGATTAGTTCATTTTTGTATTTTCTTTGTTCTTTTGCTATGCATCTCAGAGAGACAGTCCAGTGGTGCACTGATTGTATTAAGTTATATCTGGCATTCTAATCAGCTCTGCAAACTTGAAGAAAACCTCACTTTGCACTCTCATTTCTGTGGCAGGATTTCACATGTATGCAGTCAGAGAAGCACAGATGCATGCAGCCTATTTTCCCTGCTGTCTTCTTGGCTTCCCCACACCTTACCTTTTACCTTTTATGGGCTGCATGCAGAGCCAAACTTAGAAAGCAATGACAATATTAGTTCCATCTGGAGCTGTTTTATGCCAGACATCTCCTGTAAATTCTTGTACTTTGCAGTGAAAGTACTCATGAGCAGGACTACTTGTGAAATACAGGGCTACTAGAGTCAAACAAATCAGTGTTTTGAAAAGAAAACTGTAAAACAAAGGACTTATCTTCTGTCCTTCTGCTAAAAATAATTTTTGACAGGGCTGCAGCAAGATAGTAGGCTGACATAGTCAATTTGCTTTAAATATCATAATGCCATCTTTTGTAATCTGCACAAGAGATGTACAGTAGCACACAGATGACAGAAAAAGCCCCCCCCCCCCCCCCTTCAGCTGGAAGCTGTACATTTCCCCCATCACACTCACAGCATCGAACACAACGGGTATTTTGGACACAGAGCTGCAGTTTATTAAAAGGCTTTGATAAGAACTACACTACTGTGAGACCCAGCTAATACAAAGAAAGAACTCCCCACTTTTCAGCTTCCAGCCTGTTACACAAAAATCACTACATGTTCTAGGCAAATGTGATCACATTTTTATAACTGCATACAGTTAGCTCTGGTGCAGTTGCCTATCAAGCTAACAGCAAAAGAACACATTGCTTACCATCAAAACTCCCATGTAATAGTTCACCAGCTATAACAAGCACATAAAAAACAATAAGCATGTTCCTATGTACTACAGTATTCAAGCTAATACACAGCTATTCTTCTTACAAGTCACTAGGTATTTAGGTGACTTTCTGTTTTAAATCTTTAAAGATCCCCACAGACTATGAAGTAATAGCTATTACGATCTGCTCTGAATATGCTACTCGAGACATTCAAGTAAGCAGAAACCCACTACTATTGGAGTCACCTCACAGCAGGTATTAAAGTTTTCTTAAAGGTCTTTCAAGTTTTAATTGATCCCTTCAAGATTATCTTATTTACTTATATAAGAAAAGCTCCAAACCGTCAAGTGAGTATGTGCACCTCCTTTCGATGCTCAAAGAGTTACCTTCTTCTACCAGCTGAGGTATTGACTGCAATCCTTTTAATGTGTCTGAAATAGCTCCGATGCTTTCAGCCTGGACGGCACTGAGAGCTGCTCCAGGCTGGAGTGGGGCTCAGCTGAGAAGCAAAGTGTAAAAGGGAATTCCTGTCATAGCTTCCAGTTGTTCTTCCTAAATATAGAGTTTGATTCACCCTGTAACTTGGTCCCCTGTGACACTTGACCATCGTAAAACCAGGGCTCGAGTGTCAAGCAGGAGGTGTTGAAGGAACACACCTTTGGGTCCTTTTCCTGCCCTCCCTTCCCCTGTCATCCCGGGCTTTTCACAAATGCCAGGCGTGTCTCCTCCCATGATGTTTGGGGCAGCACGCGCCTCCCTATTGCCACACCGGAGAAGGAAGAAATAATTATGGAGACATAATTATGAAGAACTCACCTCGGAGGAACTAACTAGGGGAGGTGAATCACTGTGTCTCTGCCAGGTTGGGAGTGAACTTGCACAGCATCTGCCTTGAGGTCTCAGTATCTCCCCATGCAGAACAGCCATGCTCACAGGGAGGAGGGCTCCTGGCTGTGAGAAGCCACAGTGGCCAGCTGCTGACACCTAGGGCAACTGAGTGAGGAGAAGCTAAAGGAAGAGCATTGCAGGGAGTTGCTACAGCTCAAGAGGGAAGTGAAACATTATGACAGTCATGCTCGTGCTGCCTGGAGTGCTGCCTTCAATGAAGGCTACTGATGGGGATCTGCCACAACAAGTTGTGTGTGGGACACACACAACTCCCAGCAGCAGTGTGGGACACTTCCATTCCCAGCAGCGACACCTGTGTTCACTGCATCTTCATCACTCCCATGCCATTCCTATTCTACACCTAACACACAACACAAATGGTAACAACAGCAGTTGGGCAACATTGTATTGGCTACTTGCTGCTACCGCTTGCAACTTTCAGAAAATTGACAATTTTCAAAATAGTGCCAAAGGCATTTATAAAAAGTAATGGTTGGGACAGTGATTTCAGAGAGGACTTCCCTTGACTTTAACTTATTTGATCAGTCACTCTTTTCATTTAAAACATCTCAAAGAGAAAGATGACCATCCAGAGCACTTTCCTAAGCCTGTGACTCACTCTCTGCTGCCCTCCTTGCCAAAACTGTTGTGATCTGGAAGCCACTGACAAAGCCGAGAACTTGCTCCAGCGGCTTACAGACTACTCATAGGCACCTCTTTCCCAAGGAGCCATGACGGACACACAGCTAGGCATGCAATGGGCACCTGAACTTGTGTTAGGTCAAGGCTGACTGAGGGATGTCTAGCAAACAGTTTGTTCCAAGGAGACCCATTAAGCCTATTCCCTGAAAGGCTGAGCATGGCTGTTGGCAAATATTTTGGACACAAAAGGACTATTGTACTTGAAAAATGGCAGAGCTTAAAACAGGGCTCACAGATCTGTCTTTTGACTAGGAACAAGGAATTTGCCCTGTTACAGTCTATGGTCCCATCTTCCAGGCAGGTGAGACCACATTAAAGTAAAGCTGGAGTCATATAAGTGGCTATACATACCTCCTTCTGAAGGTTCATATTTGCAACAAAAATGTGAGAACACAATGCAAGTGACAATATATTTTTGGAACATGGCTTTGTACATTCATTTCAGTTTATGTTACAATAGTTACATTACAAACCGGCTCTGCCATACATGGTTCTTTCCTCCATATATCATTAATTTAGCAAAAGTAGACTATTTCTTGCATTTTATAATCCCATCATCTTGCAAATATGCCTAAGAAATACCAGCTCAACACTGCTTCCTTCAACAAATTTTCATAGGAGTGACAAGTAATTTAACAGTCTTAGTGGTCTGTAAACAGGAACAGATTCTACCTCAGTCACATACCTAACACCCATAAACTACCACATAAACTATCACATCTAAACGCAACTGTGTGTGGGGATAAAAGGAGTAAACCCAAGTTTTATCACTAATACCAGAAAATGTAGAACTGAGTAGATTTTAAAGGGAAAATTAAACACTTTTACCATTATTTTGCAGAGTACCATAACCTTTGAATAACCACTGGGAAGCACAGTCCCATGACTTGCAGATTCATCTGTTAAATATGTGCAGTGGATGATTTAGGAAGTAAATAATGAGGCATATGTGCATTTCAGATAATGTATTCAATGCCTGGCAAATTCAGGCGAGGCATATTGACACACAACATAAAATTATGATGTCTCATGTTCAGAGATACAAAAGACACAGTAACAACGTATTTATTTGACGTACAAAAAGTCCCAATATAGTTCAAAATATACTTCTGTCACATTCTTAGAAGGTTGTCTAATCTACGTGCTTCCTGGAACAGCTTATTAGTATTGAAAGCAAAGTTGATGGTTACCAGAAATGTGTGTGTATCTTACTTCTTGACTGAGAAATTTCACTGTATAATGTCAGAACTGTTTCTTTAAGCTGTCACTATTTAATATACTTACTTGAATGTTTTGCTCTTTGAGAAAGCTCACAAGCACAGGCAGAACTTCCGTGAGGCTTCCAAAAGAAAAACTTTTTTTCTATGATAGTTCAAAATGCTTTAGTGTGATGCAAACAATGTAATACAGTTGAAAATATAAGTCAACAAAGGAGCAGCCACAACTTCAGCTCACTTGAAATAAGACTTCTTTAAAAAAAAAAGTTTAAAAATTCATTCCTGGAGTTTTGCTTCAAATTATCCAGTAGTAGCAACATACTATAGATCTTTGACACTGCAAAAGTTCGCTGCCCTATCTTAATTTTAGCTCTATAAAATACAGCTTATTATCAGGGAAGAGTAGTGTGCCACGACCTTCTTCTAAATTGTTTGGTGAAGAACATGAAAATTAAAGTTGCAGTGCAAACAGTGCAACTATCCTCTTCTTTCAACACATCAAAGTTATTGACTAAGATTTAAAATAAGAAACCTGCTACTGGACAGATTTATCACAGGACTAACATAGAGGCTCCCATCAAAAAACCCCACAAAATGTCATCCATTTTCTAACTCACATATTTTATTTGTATTTTTGCGCTCTTTTACTTTAGTAGAGATGTATCTACTCCATGTAACAGTGATTTGGCACATAGGTTTGATGAAGGACAGAGACTTTTAGCAACAGTGCCCAGTCATACGAGGTTGGACAGAACCACAAAAATTTTAAATACAGCGAAGCCGGCGATTACCAGGCCTCGGTGCCCTTTCTTAGTCTTGCTTTAAACTTAAACTGATTTTGAATCCCAGATTGCAGAAAGAATGTCAGACCTCAGCTTCGTTGTCAAAAGAAAAAATCTTGGAGGAAGTATATTCAACTGTTCAGTTGTTTTTCCCAGTTTCCCCAAATCTATATGTTTCTTAACATCAAGAAAAATATCAACCACTTTCTCTTGAGTTTCTACTTGTACAGCTATGCCAACAAGAATAATATCAGGCTATTTAAATAATGAATGACACAAAATAGCATGCAAAAATGTTTGCTATTATCTAGTGGACCAGAAATCAACAAACATTTAAATTAGCTGATTTTGTTTCTGTGACAATTCTGAGCTGCTAAATATGAATTCAACTCCCGCGTGCTTTCTTTCTTTTCCATATAAAAACATGGTGATTATTATCACAGACCGTTCCATCAAGAAATAATTAGCTTTGTACTAAGATGATGGTCTCATTAGAGGCCGTCAGTGACCTTGTTCTAAATTTCAGAGTTCCAGCACCTTTTAATAGCGTTGTCAGCATAATCTGAGAATCGGTATTAAATTCTAAAAACTGTATTATGACTATAACCCACACAAATGCTAGAACATCAGAGCTTTGACGAATGAATTACACAAAAGCCATATTCTCTATTGGTTTGTATTCTGCAAAAGTCTTACTGAACAAAACGTTTTGAGTAACTGAAATGTGACGATGACATACAAGAACAAATCTGTTTCCACTTTTCTCCGGGCAAATTTTATCCACGATACTTGATACCACGCAAGTGAGCAAGGATACTGACACATTTTGAAGGGAATATGAATTTTAAATTATATAATGACTTTGTAAACATCCTATCTGCTATAATGATTCAGCATCATTTGGAAAAGCAACAAAACCTATGACATTGCACCATCAGATATTGTTCTGGACAAAACAGGAACTGACTGAATCATTGGTGAAATTTTGAACAGAAAGACTACTCATGGTTTTCACAAATCAGGATAATTTGAATAGGTTTCTATTATTGTTTTCAGTCCTATTAACAGGCTTCTTTTGATGAAGACCACTACCATCAGATGATTACATCTGATGAACATTATTAGTTCTTGTCTTTAATGGTCAGATCCAGACCACACCTGATGTATAGTTAGGAATTCTGCTATTGTACCCATCTCACCTAGAGACATGGATATATCAGGGGACTTGGGGACCCAGTACCACACAAAGCATCATATTTATCTCTTGTAATAAAGCATGAAACAAAACTGAAGCTGAGTAGATAATCAGCTCACACACAGTATGATCCTGCTGTGAGAGCAATCATCTGAAGTCTAACAAAGGGAACATAGACTAATTTATGATGATTCCTCACCTAAATGGCATATTAACTGGAATGAAGACATGTTTGAGACATGAAAAATCTGCCTGGTAGAAAGATGCATCCAGAATAGGTAGATGAGGCAATGGTTTGGGGAAAGCAAAATATCAAGGACATTATAAGGAAATTAATGCCTTCAGATAACAAAAAGAAAACAAATTCAAGGACAACTGCAGCAACGTGCTGAATCATACATGATTGATCAGTTGCTATCTTTGGTTTGTATCTGCTGAGCAGAAAATAAAAGATGAAGATTGATAAACTGTGGGTGTGAAAATTTCTAAAGTTTGAATCAATATCAGGACACTTATCTTAGTTCCCATGAGTCATAAGAAAAAATCCTTAGCTTCTCAAGTCTCCAACCTTCTGAAAAATAAGACAATTAAGAATGAATGCTCTCCATGGTGAAGACATGAATAAATCTACTCTTCATACCTATCTATCAAGTAGTCAAATGTGATCTATATCAAACCTTATTTTTATTTAATCAGATATACTACAGGAACATTTTTCAGTCATCTGTGGCCTCTTGCCATACAAATATTGTACCATTCAGAGAGAAATTGCCAGAAGAAGTAAGTGTTGGCACAGAAAGACCAGTAATGTCCTCCAGCTGCTAATTTCTAAATGATATTTCTTAATACAATATCAAATCTTAAGTGTTAAAAGTAGTATAATCAGTTTCTCTTAGGAACTTATACAGAGTAGTTTAAAAAATCTTTTCATCTTACTTTACACTCACATGAAGCAGGGTTGTGGACTGGTTATCCAAGGATAACAACAAACCTGAAAGAAATGACAAATATTAAGCTGTTTTGTTCAGTCACACCAGGCTGCGCAACACAGGGGGTAGCCCTTTGAAGTATAGTTCAGTTCTCAAGATCTGAAGCTAAAAGTGGTGCTTAAAAATCATCTGTCCTGGGAAATACTTTTGAGAACTGCAGGCTGCCCTGGGTTTCCTGTGCTCATCAACTATCAGAGAGGTGCTAGGACATAATTTTTATATTCTGACTAGAGTATCCACAAAGATGTTCAAGCTTTATTGCAGTCAGCTTTCAAGGTGATTATTTTTATAAGGAAGAAGGGAAAAATTATTAGCTCAGGTTCTCAACATAAACCGACCTTATGTAAGGCAAAACTGCTGCTTTGTCATGGATAGTTCACAGGTTCTCTAGCTGACAAGCAGCAGAAGGGATTTGTACTGCTGGGACACCAGCCAAGATTACAATTTGTTCACTGCATGGAGGGCTGTCTGACCATGAAGCAACTCCTTACAGCCTGGTTCTTGAGGCAGAACAAAATCTGTGTTGGTTTAACCAAGTGCTATGCTGCATGATGAAGCAACTCGGGAGCTACTTCAACCACCTGTACAGTCCAAGCAGATAGTTATGGTGATATCCTCACCGGTTCATCCTGTTTAAGACATTTGTATTGTTCAAAACAGCTAAAATGCCATATGTATGCACAGGTAAAAATAAATGCTACAGCCTTTAACAGTCTGGTAAATGATAAACTACAAAAACACTTTGTCTTCTCCAAAGTGTTACTTCACTTTGACTTACCCGAGCTAAATGCATTTCCTCCCTTAGGGTTCAAGACTGCCCTATGAGATTTGAGGTTCAAACTTGATAGATCTAATGCTATCATGTGCATTTACTTCAGGTAACAGTAAGCATGAAACAACACTTGTCAGACTGGAATCACTCTATATTTATTTTACATTCTGCAGTAGAATAAGGATCACATACATCAAGACTTCATAGGTAAAGCAAAAAAAAAAAACCACCCCAAAACAAGTGTTGGGCATTAGCTTCCCTTGTGTGCTCTCCTCCTTCACCGACTGAGACTTTTTTATCCTGCAGTTTAGATAAGCCCATTTTCAAGGATACACTTAATGTTGTAAAGAAATCTTAACACAGGAGCTAATGCTAAAAAGCTACTCTGCAGTAGGTACTCCATGCTTTTTCTCACATATAATTTCCAAATGACTGCAGAGAATGCAAAGCCCAACAGGTGAGCAAGCAAAGACTATCAGCTAAAACAAGTGGCTAAAGCCTCAAATGATACTCCTAACAGGACTTTATTCTAGAATAATATTCACGACGCATCTCTCAAGTTTCTCCTTTTCCTTTGTTTTTCTTTACAGTCTGACACTCATTTCTCCTTGGTGTACAACAGCTTTTGGAGGACCTCCTTTTAGATGTAATTCCAGCTGTGATGTGCCTAACAGAATTAGGATAGATGGGTAAATGCTGCGAATGAATAGCAATTACAAAAAAACCTTGTAATTTGTTTTGTTATAGATCAGCATTAGTAATTAACAGCTGGTGAAAAGGCATGTACAACTATTCTTTGTTGCAGGCTAACCTAGTAAAGGCATGTTTCTATGAATGTTTGTGTTTTTCCTTTAGTTACATCATTCATATGACTTAAGAACAAATTTCATTTGTTTTCAGAGTCAAAATCCCACCTTTCCAGAATATATTTTTGGTAACCAGGTTAAATACTGAAAACAAATTCTGAACCTTAACAGAATATTTTGACCTCGTTTCTATTTAAATAAAGCAAGACTGGTTTGTACTGTAATTGGAAGATAAAAAAAAAAAAGCCAAAACACCAAACCAATCTATCAAGAAAACTGTGTAACATTCTGCTCTTTTCTAGGCACAGCATGGATGTAAGGGTTTTTTTCATTTCTTGTTTGGGTTTCAGTTTGATGACACATAGTACATGTCTCCATAATGCCTATTACCTGAATTTCTCCCATACACTGAGATTTTTACATGATAATAGTAGTCCAGTAAACGAAAACATATTTGTCCTTCAAACGTTTACAATCAGTGCTATATAGATCTCTGTAGTGTGCCAGTCTCTGTATCTCTCCTCTTCTGTCTCAGATTTATTTCTTTACTCTGATCTTTTTATTCCCCCCAGAAGCAATCTCCCAACTTGCCTAAGTGCTTAATGGACCGTCTATTTCATCTCTACCCATCTATTTCTTCCTTCATGCATCCTCACCTGTACTTTAAATTCTCAGCTAGACTTAGGCATTCATTCTGAAGACATTCACGTACTCCATGAAAGTATCCTTTCATTTTAAGTTACACTGGCACATAAACCTTTGCAGAATCATGTTTTATTCCAGCCTTCCTTTCCTCTGTTTAACCCAATGCCCAACAATCTAGTGACAAATCCTATTCAGAACATATATACTCTTCACAAGGCTCAAACACTCATCCAACCAAGTCATGCTCTGATTATATTGTCTTCAAATTGCCAAAATTTACAACTTCTCCTTGCCAAAATCCACATCTTAAGATGATTTTAGACCTGAGACAGCAATAAACTGTGATTATGTAGAATTTCCCTGAAGCCTTGCAAACATGAACTTTTGAAAGTGTCGATAAGACAGGCTTTACCATGGCTTTGTAGTGTGTCTTCTATGGCAGTATCTGAATAACCATAACTCTACTTCAATAATAGATCAAAGTTGAAGAGATTAATTATTATATATGTTGATAATTAAAGATAAATGTATTTACTATATCTAGAAAAAATATGCCTACGACAATAAGCTGTTAACTGAATTTGATATTATCTTAATGTATTATTAAGACTTGCTAAATACATTAAATCGGTATTATTATGCTGATGAAATTATTCTTTTTCTCTCTAGAATTTTTGCTGCGACTTAAGACACTCTTCCATGAGTATTGTGTCCAGTTTTGGGCTCCCCAGCTCAAGAGGGACAGGGAACTTCTAAAGAGAGTCCAGTGCAGGGCCACCAAGATGATCACGGGACTGAAGCACCTTCCTTATGAGGAAAGACTGTGGGAACTGGGGCTGTTTAGCTTGGAGAAGAGACTGTGAGGGATCTCACTTTCCTATATAACTGTTAAATATATATATACATAAATATATATATATATAAATACAACTGTTTATAATTTCTTTTAAATGCTGGAGACATCTCAAAGTTGTCTATGTCTTTGCACAAACACAATTTGATTGCATACAGGGTAATTATAGGCACTCCCTATAACTCTTCAGCTTTTTTGTTGGAATTCTTTCCAAAGTTCTCATAAGGCATCAGTTAAAATGAACAGCTCCCACCAAATGGTAAGGGTTTGAGAATGACAGAAAAAGCATCCCTGTCTTAAGATGAAAGATAAAGAAATTCAAACAGAGAACAAGTGAAAGCAGGCATCTATTACCAGTTCTCACTTCTCCCTCTTCCTCCACAATGGCCAATAATGAGAGATTGGCTAGGGCCGTCTCCCCTTACTTGCTTGCTGATCTAACAGTCTCCTGGGGTACATACTTATTGCTCCTCAGTGATACAATGTCTTCAGTGAAAAGAAAGGGAGCTGAAAAGAGCCAATTTGTTCGGAGATAAGTTCTTCCTTCTGGTAGCATAAGGAAAGCTTTCAGCATCAAATTTCAGATGGATGGGATGAAGAAGCGTATATGGAACAATGAAAGAGATGAAAAATCTTAAAATGTGACTGAAAAATAGCATTAAATACTCGCAAAGGGCAGACCTGATGCATTTTTGGATTCAAAGAACAGGCACTAGTATATGTGTTTCTAAAATACTTCTCCAGAGCTTTCTGTGTGGGAAAGGCAGGCTGTGGTTGGTTTCACGAATCTTTTTCCTAATGCTAGTCCCAGCTCTTCTACAGAATGGTCCACAAACCCACTAATTCATCAGAGATGAAAGATGGATGGAATCAACATTTTGAGG
This sequence comes from Colius striatus, assembly GCF_028858725.1. Taxonomy (NCBI): domain Eukaryota; kingdom Metazoa; phylum Chordata; class Aves; order Coliiformes; family Coliidae; genus Colius; species Colius striatus. The sequence continues at coordinate 80,877,613 of NC_084759.1, forward strand.
AAAGAGATGCCCTTCTGAGCCATTTCTCCCAAACCAAGGCTAACAGAAGTTTACTGGAAAAGGGGGACTGAATGCCACAAACTGCAGAAGGCTCTCCCACTGCTGCTGTCATGGTTCCAAAAAAATCTTTAGGAATAATGAAAAAACGAAGGACATGATAGTGCAACTTCTTCAGAGGGATGACGGGAGGGGTAGGGCAGTTCATTTGCATAGTGTGTGTAGACAAATATTTTCCCTTAACTGTTGCCAAATCTTACACTTGTTTGCTTTAGCATTCAAGCTCCAAAAGTTTTTAAACTAAGAAAGGCTCTGATTAGCAACTTCATGGTATTTCCCACTTCTAGTAACATATTTGCCACTTACAGCAAAAAAACATTCCTGAGTAGGGTGGGAGAGACCAAGAGAAGTACACGATTAAAGAATTAGTGTGACAGTGGGCTGGGAAAGAAACACTTTGGAGAACACCTGCCTGAAAGTAACTCTTACAACAACATGAAATAATTTTGTTGTGTCATAAAACCAGTGCTAAATTTCTAGAAGGATGGAAGGGGCTGCCCAGTGAGGGTGTGGAGTCTCCTCTGGAGGCTTTCAAAAATCCACCCGGATGTATTCCTGTATGACCTGATTGAAATGGATCTGCTTTAGCAGTGTGTTGGACTGGATGATCTTTAGAAGTCCCCCTTCCAATACCCACCATTTTGATTCTGTGTCAGTAGAACCATAGAATGCTAGGGTTGGAAGAGACCTTTAGAGATTATCCATTACTCCCTAATCACTGAAGTGATTCCACAGTTCATCTAATCTCTATTTCCTCCTGTGTTTTCCTGATTATTTCCAGCACAGCCTCAGCAGGTATCCAGCTCTTCCTCCTGCTGCACCACGGCTGCTGCTGGGGCCTAACTGGGAGCAGCTGAGGAGCTCTGCTAAGCAGGGCGTGAGAGAGGGTGGCCTCGCCTGCGACTGCCTTTGTCATTCAACAAGTAGCACAAAAATACTAAGCGTGTACACCGCTACACTTCTTCACGGACACATAACCAGCCCAAGTCAATCTAGTAGCAGGAAGAACAACGGACGCCTCTCAGCAGCCAGCCCCTGCCCTCAGTGCCGAGCCCTGCCCCGTCAGAGCCTGGCTCCGCCTCCTCAGGGACTGGCCCCGCCCCGCGGTACCATGAGGGAGGGAGACAGGGAAAGTTGGGCTGGTGGCGGCGGCGACATCCGTTCCCCTCGCGCTACGCCGTGACGTCACTCCGGCACCTGCCCTAGCTCGACGCGGTTGCCCGGAAGCGTCCGACCGGGGCAATATATCTGATGGAGAAAGGTTCCGGAGCAGATTTAGTTCCGGGGGTTCCCTCCGCCTAAGCCGCGGCCGCCTCGGCTGCAACAATGATCCCGATCTCGGTGGTGGTGTGCGTGCTGGGGGGCTGGTGCGCCATCTACCTGGCGGATACACTGCTCAAGGTGAGGGCTGTGGACGCAGAGCCGGACGGGAGCCTTTGGCCCCCGCGCAGGCCGGGGCAGGAGCGCCGCTCCAACCCTCGCGCCCTGCCGGGTCCGGGAGGAGGGCACTGGCAGCCTTGTCTCCCCCGGGAGGGGTCTAGAGTCGCTACTGAGGAGGGGTCTCCACGCCTCGTCCACCCTCTGAAACACCCGGGTTGGCCACGACCTCCCCCTTCCTTTCCCCCTTCACACTGAGGAGGCGGCGCTGCCGCCCCGCCTGAGACCGCAGGCCCGAGCTGGCACCGCACGGCCTCTCCGCGATCCTCAGGCGACGGCCATCGCGAGCCCCGGGCCGTTGGGGATGCGCGGCCGTAATCCCCACTGCCCAGGTTCGGCAGGTGCCTGGCTCCGCACCTTGGGCGACCTGAACGGCTCAGAAGGGGCTCGGAACGCTGGAGGCAGCCGCCGACCTGCCCTCACTGATGGCTCCGCCGAGCTTGGGGCGGGCGCCTGGCAGCTCCCCGCTCCGCAGATTTGGCAGGGAGCGGTTGTCAGGGGGACAGTGCTTGCCCCTAAACGCCGCGCTGCCTTCCCCCGGGCTGCTGAAGTCATCCTCTCCTCCTCGTCCTGAAAACGGGTCCTTTCAGCCCTGCCAGAAATCTCGGCGGCGGCGCCTGGGAAGGAGGTGTTTTGCTTCCGCCCGTCGCTGAGGTTGAAAACGCCTCCCAGCCGGCTGCAGGGATTTAGGGGCTGTGTTAAAGGACCAAAGCTGTGGAACGTTAGGGAAGGGAGCTTTTAGTCCCTTGTTTAAATAGTTCTGTGTCGCTTTAACGTGTCATCTGCAGTTAAATTATTCTTAGGTTATAAACTTAATTTAGAAGTTTTTAGTATACACTGTGTGTTTCGTAGTGATTACTTTCCCGAAATTACTATATGTAAAAACATAACTAATGCTTTTTTTTTTCTTTTGAACGTCCTTTCTTCTACTGAAAAAAAGGCCCAGAGCTCAATACAAATTATTTTTAAAGAAATAAACTTTAATCCTCAGAGAATAAGACTCATCTTTTTCGTCCTGGTAGAGTGGAGAAGGTTGGAAAAGCTAACGCACCAACCAGACGTCATTCACTGTATCTCTATAGGAATGCATTTGTGTGTGGAACAAGTTTTATTAAGTGGGGTGTTTTTTTTTTTTTAAAGCGCAAGAGGTACGATTTCTAAGAGCTGACTGAAAGTATGTACGCTAGTTAAATGGGGGGGGAATGAAATTAAGCTTGATCTGTAATTCGTTTTTTTCATTAACATTGCAGTCGAGGAACTGTATCTGTTTGTGCAAAGTGCAGATACAGCCTAATGATTTCAAAGTGAAAAAACATTAACTTTGCCACTCAGAAGCAAAGTTAAGGAAGGAAGAAACAGAAGGAAGAAACAGAAGAAATTTTAGGTGATGAGAAAACTTGGAAAAATAAGTAGCTCCCCCTGCTGCTCATTGTTCAAGAGCAAATGTAGCTCAGTAAGTTAGAAGAACTATTAATTACCAAATATTAGTCTGTACATAATGGCAATTAAAGATATAAAAAAGTATAGCAATATAGCATTAAAATGTGCTTCTGAAGGTAGTGAGACCCATTGGAAACCACCAGAAAGGTCAGCCAACAGGCTGGCTTTCTTTTAACTGGAACTTTGTGTCTGATGAAGCCTCTTAAGAATATAAAGCAAGAGCTGAATTCAGGTAGTGGACCTTTTGTGTCATGATGCTGAGATCCAGTGGTATCTCTGAGATTCTGAAGATCTCTTTCAGCATGCAGCCTTAAAATCATTATCTTTTGTAACAAAGAATAGTCACTGCTTTTCTTATCAAAACCTCTGGTAGTACTTAGCAGCTGCCAGGGAGAAAAAAAAAACGAAAACAAACCCACACTGTTTGGGGCCAACTTGGTGCGTGAATTATGTTGAGAAAGAAGGGAGAATGCCTGGAATGCTATAGGAAGCGAGAGTGTCCAGGACTTAAAATTTAATTTTGATCTTTTATCTGAAAGTTGACAAAGGTTATTAATAGTCAGGAAAGATTTGGGAGCTGTTTTGTTTTCGTTAACTTTACTGCTAGACTTCATGTGTGTATATCTCAATTATAAGTTTCACTGTAAGCACCACAGCCAAAATAGAATTTGCATTAAGCAAACAGTTTTATGTAATTGGGAAACTCGGGGTTGGTTATTTTATTGCTGGTACTGTGAATCTCCCACCACATTCATAACCTGAGGCTGCTAGCAATCGTAGCAAAAGGCAATCCCTGCTTAAACCTCAAATTACTTACAGTTTAATTACACCAAAAGAACATACAGAGCATGAATGAGAAATAATACAGGAGTACTTTTCCATCTGTGATCCTGTTTATATTTTTGGCAAGAGAAGGATGTGTGCTGTAACTTGCAGTTGATGTTTATTCTGTGAACTTCTTCAGTGTGCAACATCTCTTGCTCAGTTTGTTCCCTTACTGGTTTTGCTCAGATTTCAAACATTTTATTAGGCAGTTGGATTCTTAGGAAGTCTTCAATGTAGAAAGCAATTTGTGTTTATAAATGCATTCTTGCACAAATAAATTCATATAATATTGCTAGCATTATGTTACAAGGTACATTTGTTTAGCAAACTGAAAAAAATATGCTGAATCAATCTGGGACTTGGAATTTTAAGTCCCTCTTGTTGCCTGCATTGAACCAGTGGCATGAAAGTTTCGATTGAAGCTTGGATCCTACAAAAGGGAATCACTCAGGCAGACTCTTAAATTCCTGCTCCAAAGCATCCCATATTGTCCTATTTCGTTCTGCCTGAAGGATCAGGAATGAACAAAGGACAGGAGGTTGTCTCCTTCAGCTGTAAGAAATAAAGGATGCATTAGATGCATTTAGTCAAGGTTAGCCTCTGGCTTTTAAGGTCAGCAAGCTGAAATGACTCTGAGCACATTTTGTCAGCAAAGAGGAATGTTAAGGACTCCTGCTTGCTGGCAGATATTTATGGAGCTGCTAGAATATTTAGCAGACACTCATTATTTTGAAGATTTGCATAATTAGAAAAGGTTCAGCTTTTACAGCAAACTTAATTAACAAAAATAACTTGCAACTCAAAAGAACCAGAGCCAACGCCTGTATGAAGGAAATTTGAAAGGAAACTTAGGATACCAACATACCTCATACCAGGGCGTGAGGATGCATGTGATGATGTGATGATCCTACTGGGCTCAGGACAGAAGGAACAAAAGTTTTCATAGAGCCTTTTCATATATTTTCAAAAAGATGAAATCATTTACAAGCTGGTGAGGTAAATGCAAAAGGAAAATTAATTTTGATATCTTTTTATTTTTTTCTCCATTTGACAAATCTATGGCCAGTAATCCCATATTTCTCACGGAAAACCTGATATTTATGTATGTTTTGCTAGTACAGTGGGGCTGGGATGTGGTTGGAATTAATTCAAATTGATTTGTGGCATTTCTAGGAAAAAAATGGCTTTTGCATGTGATAAAAGGAAGACCTTTTTAAGTGCCAAATCAATATATCCAGTGAGCATTATTATAGTAATATATAGTCTGCTGGATTTTTTTTTTTTGGTTCCATGTGAATAAATAGGAGATGTATACTTAATTCCCAAAAGACAGTTTCTCATATGAGATGTACTTCACGTCATATGTATCTTTGTTTTAATTATTTGGTAGATTATTTGAGGATGTGTTTTCATTTGGTTCTTTGGCTTATGTATTATTAATTGTACAAATGTAATCATCTTTGTGATCTCTTCTGTTAAAGTTAGTGAATGCTAGGTTAGCAAACGCAGATCTGGTTGTGGACACTAAACTTAGTGTCGTAAGGAGTGACTAGTGTTGATTAGGGAAAATATTTTGATGAAAATTTCTGACTATGCTCTCAACTGAATGAGCAAAAATGTGACTGAATTCAGTAGTATGAAGAAGGAGGAGATGACAATAAGAAATATATAGGAAGAAAGTTTAAATGCTCTGATAGGTTATACATGAAGAGTGACCTGAGTAAATGATCTTGTGTCCTAGGAAAATTATTACTTGAGATACATTTTTATTGTTCAAATTTTAATTAATTCAACAAAGTGAGAAAAGCTATGAATATAGTCCTGCAAGATGAGGTCCTCACTCCATACCACCACTGCAGCAAGACAAGAGGAATGCAAGGAACTTGGCAAGTTCTAAATTTGTTTAAAGAACCACAGACAACAGCCAGAAACTTGCAAAGTTGCTCTTGAGAGAGGAAAAAGAAGTCTGTCATAGACTACACATTCCCAGTGGCTTCAGTAGGTGCTGCTGCTCATAGGGGAACTTGGGAACAATGCTTCAGTTCAGACAGCTCCAAAGACTTGTCTGGATTATGTCAGAGACAATTTTGCCTTGGGAACTGCCCAAAGTCAGAAGACTCAAAGCTCTGGTCTGCTTTTCTCAAGCTACTGAGTTCCTCTTTCATCTCCAAGGAAAACATTCTTTTTGTTGGGTTTCTAATACAAGCTTCCGTGAAGCAGACTGAGTAAAACCTATTAGAAATACATGTGCCAGATAATATAAAGCAGCAGTTGCAAAACTATGTCTATCGGTCTACAGGTAAGTATTAATCATATAGTTTATAGGTCACATATCTTACAAAGAGAGATCTTTGGAACTAATAGGAAGGCATTCTAGTAGCATCTTGAAATGCTGGGAAGTTAGGATAGTGAAATTGCTATTGCAATACTGGTTGATAATTTCAAATTCCTTCAGGCTTTTTGTTAGTATGATCAAATGTTTCAGGATCTCTGTAAACGTAGTCTCTGCATTTGGGAAGCAGACCTCATTTTTACCTTTACTAAAAGGTAGATCCATAGTTCACCATTCTTTATTCAACCAAAGCCAAAAGAAGCATTTTTCATTATTGTAGTTTAAAAAATGTTTACAGGAATATAATTACACATTGGAAAAATACCATAAACAATTAAGTCTTTAGTCTTCCATCCAGACAATTAAAAACTACTGAAAGTAGTAGGAGACAGGATATAAGGTCTTGTTTGTCAAAGATACTTGATCTCTCACAATCCCAGAACTGTTGAAATTTACATGAAAACAGTGGCATAAGTCTTACAATAAATGTCACACCTACCTGTGTGTCAAAATATAATGTGTGAAGCAATGCATCCATTTTTATATAAGCGTATCATATTTTACCATTTGGTCACATAATACAGAATCTTCCAAGAAGTTTTTGGTCAAACGTATTTTGCATTGTTTTGCAGTCATCCAACTCTCTGAAGGCATCTTATGAAGACTGGCTGCTGACATACGGCTTAAGCATCTCTCCTTTTCATATGCGATGGCAAACAGCTCTCTTCAACCGACAGTTCTACAACTGGGGGAGATGGAAACCCAGATTTCTGTATTTATGGTATAAATTCAGGATTTCTTTTTTTCTTCTGTCAAATACAGTCAACAACTTAGCTGTATCTGTGCCTTTCAACCTTAAAAGTGCAATGGATAGACATGGCTATTTCATTAGGGTAATGATAAAACTGAACTATCGTGGTTGCCAGAAGTGTCCTGTGCCCAGTATAAGTCTTTCTCCTCTGCTAAAAATGCATACCTGTAATATAGGTTACATACTGAGATGCTGTAAAACTAGAAAACTGTCAACTGTTTTTATAGTTTGAACTATACATAGTTCTTAAGTGTACAGCTATTACATGTAATACTGCATGTAGAAGCACGTCTGAAAGCAGCTTCTCATATCCTAGATCTGTCCCATCACTGTACACTGATCTCACCTCTCATCACTAGTTTACAAACTATTCCAAAACAGCTGTGTCCCTGTTGTCAGTCATTGCCTAGACATTCAGCACTACACCTGCTCAGAAGCATAGTGCTTCACCTTCTAACTTTTATCTGGCTGCACCTTTCCCTGCTAAGGTTGCACCCACTGCTGGGAATAGATAAATAAGCTGGGTGGTTAGTATGAGTGCTCCTGAACTGGTGTAGAAAATTATTGTTCAATTGCCTCCCTAGCATTACTTTGTATCCGCTATAAAAGTATTAAGTGAACAAGGTTTGAGTTTCTTTCCATTTCCCAAATTGCCATCTTCAGTGAGATGGTACTAAAAGAGAGGTCTGCTTCTTATTAGTTTCTTTCCTGTGTAATGATTTTACTATTTCAATCTGAAATAGTTCTATATCAATCATAATTTTCAATGTATATTATTTATTACAATACAGTTTTTCTACCAGTCTCTTTAACTAACATTACAAGTTGCTTAAAATAAATCTACTAATTCCTAGTGAGCTTCATTAAGGATGGGAACAGAACAGTTCCACTATTGTGACAGGAAGAAAGACTGGTAGTGGATTGAAGTGCTTTAGCTAGAAAATAAACTTCCTCACATCCTTCAACTATTGGACAGTGTAAAATAATAATAATGCTAAAAACAAGAACTGCTAGATGGACTGACATAATAAAAAATTATTTTCAACACTGATTTTAATGAAAAATAAATTAGTGGGAAGAACAATGTGTTTTAAGTAATTAATTTTCATCTGCTCTTGGAGTTGTACATTGTGGTTGTTCTTTTAAAAAAATGAGCCTCCTTTTTTGTTCTTTAACTCTTATTTGTGAGGAAGATGCAAACTTTATTGAAAAAGCTTATCTAAATAATCATGTGTGCTACCCTGCCATTTGATCCAGGCCTCTAAATATGTGATGGTGTGGTGCAACATGATAAATTACACATAGTTCATTATGGTTTTTGTATTACTAGCTAATGGAATGTTACATGTGCTGGGGAACTGAGTAAAATTTGGAATGTGTATAAACATAAAAATATTTTAAAATTAATCAGGATGTGGTTTGGATATAAAACATTAAACAAGGACAATATGTGGTATTAGTCAATGTTATTAGTGTATGTTATTGTTATTACTTTCCTTTAGCTAATATTTTTGTACTGGACTGTTGATACATTAATGGTAGTAGCATCAGATGAGTTTAGCCCTCTGAGTTTTGTGTGCTAATTTGTGCTGGAGCAGTTACAATCCAGAGAATATACCCTATCTTCTTGCAGCCATACATTGCTAAACTATTTGCTTCTCTTTGTAGGTTCAGCATAGGAATGGTGTTTGGTATAGTTGCCATGTTTGGCTCTGTTATTCTTCTTGGAAAGACACTGATGCAAACGCTGTCGCAGATGCTCACTGAGGCACCAAAAGCCCAGAATGATCGTATGCTGCAAGTTGTGGTAAGTGTTTTCCCCTCAGGTCTTTATTTGTGAGTTGTGAATTGGTCTTAAACAGCTTCTCAGGGGGTACATGATGCTTAAATCCTCCCATGCAAGAATCATCTAACTCATTACATAAAAATTTGCTAGTTTGTTATCTGCCTTAAAAATGAAGGGTGGAGGTGGTAGAAGAGGGGAAGACAAATGAAGGTAAACATGTGGAAGAGTTCATATTAAAAATTCTCAGGAGTAGGAATTGGCTAGTAATTTTGAAAATCCCTAAATCATCATTTTATTGAGAATATAAAACAGAGCTAAGGATTTGCCTCTGAGCTGTGCAATGTAGAGACATTCATGGTCTCAAAGTTTGCAGAGTACATCCATAGTCTACAAGAAGAGTTATTTTAATACAATACAAAACGTGAGTGGAAAAGGAAAAACGCATGAAGAGTTTTGTGTGATAGTAAAAGCAAAGATTCATTGGTAGGAAATGACGTATTTTTTGGTTGTTCAAAGACTTATGCCCTAATTTACAGAGTGAAATTGAAAGTGTCTCTGGCAGTATCTAGTCAAAGGCCTAATAACAATATATTTATTTGTTTTGTGGATTTTTGATGCTGGACAATCCATTGTGTAGTTTTAGAAAGGAATATATTTCACAGAATGGGAGAGATTACAAATAGTATATTTTTTTAATCTCTGTGCAAGGCAATAATGAAAAGCTGATACTGCCTTACAAGAGTTTTAATCTGGAAGGATTCCTAGTCACCCTCACTTCCCCAAGAGTGCTATCTTGCCAGAATTTATGGTCCTTTTCCAGAAATGCAGAAAGTCCTATGAGATTGCTTTGCCTTCTGCTGCATGGCTTAGATCAGGTGTGCCCACCCATTTTAGTCTGTGTAGGTACTCAGCTACTCTAGTGAATGGAAGTTGGAAATTCTGCGCTATCATAGTAGGCCTTCCCGTGCTAAACTGGCTGTGTGCATCTACACTTAAAAGATTGCATGAGTGCTGGAAGTCTGGACATTAGCACATGCCATAATCCCAGTGCCTTTGCAATGGTGTGGATCTGTTTCATACGTCCCAGGTGATTATCGCAAATGCAATAAGTATTGGCAAAAATGGTCAACAAGACCTTGGAGAGAACTGCTGGCACTGCCACTGCAGACACTTGGTCCACAGCCTGCTCCTGAATTATCTCCAGAAGCAGAAAGGAGTGGGTAATCTGTGTGTCCCATAAAGCACAAGTTGAACAGGAGACAGAAAAATTTAAATTTACATGCTAACACAGTCTATTGTAAGCATGTATGTCTATTAAATTATGCAATAAGAAAAGCCTCCCTTAAGTCTTCATTTTCTGAGATCATATGGATCTATCCACTTCCGTGACACCAGAGTAAAGTGGTCACTTACAATATATTGTTCTTTGGAAAAAGTAACACAGAAGCAACCAAAGTAAAGATGAACCTTTGGAATTAATCTGATGTGAGCTGAAACTGAGAAAATGTTGACAATTTCAATGTGGAATTGTTTCCTCGGTGATTGTCTACTCACAATATCAGTTCATTCAAACCAAGGACAGACAAACACTGAAAAAGATGCTTTAAATTCTGAATGGTCACAGTTGTATAATTCTGCCTTTAAAGAGTATTCTTTTTGAGGGGAATGTGCTAGCATAAGTTGAGACAAAAAAATGCCCTGTGTGATTGCAAGGTGGTGAAGAACAAGTCAGAAGGGCCTTCTAATTTAAATTAATTATTTGTATTTGATTGCCTCAAGGAGAGTGATTTAGGTTTTTTTTTAAAAAAAAAACCAAAACATCCTTTTTTTAAACTCAGCTTTAGCCTGCAGCATAAATCTATTCAGCCGTTAGCCTTTGGCTATGGAGAGAGGGAGACACAGTTCTGCTTATGTTTTATTGATTAAGATTTTTGTACCCTTCCTCTTTTGTTCAGTCATGTACTTTATTTAAAGTAGCTTTCTATAGGTAACTGGGATAGTTTTCTGCAGCTGCCCCCTCTTGTATTGATTGCCTATTGACAAAAGTGAGGAAGAGGCAAATCAGTTGCTAGTGAAGAATGCTCTTTTACTGAAAGCATTTCCAGAAGACCATAAAATAAGACAATGCTTATTAACAAGATACTGCTATTGATTTAAGAACCCTTCATGAGAGTAGGCTTCTCTTTTAGGTGAATCTTAAACTAGTTTCCTTTTTGTGGTCTGAAAGCATCCCGTGCCGTGTTCTAACAGTGTAGTCATGGTGGTATTAAGATGGCAACTCTTGCTATTGCTCTCTGTCCTCCCATGTGCCCAGAGCAGAGAGCCACTGGCAACACCAGTTAACTGGTGCATTAGTGCCACCAACTGGTGCTGTAATAGAAGCAATGGGTGCTTAGCAAATGAAGAGCAGCTGTCCTCAGACAGTGAGGTACAGTAATAGTGCCAGTTAAATATCTTGGTCGTTATGACTGAATTTTTGAAATTATTCGGTTCAGTATTAATGAAAAAACTCTTTTGGAGGATTTCTTTTAGCTGGATTGTCTCACCAATTTATTGTAGAGCTTGGCTGCATGGGTAGGTGAATGCATACAATTGAGGAATTTGCAGGACTGAATGAAAGTAGAATCAAACAGAATCTGCTCAGTTGGATCTGCAGCCTTTTGTGTCCTACGATTAGTTTTTAGAGAGTGCTATAGACAGGCCAGGAACTTTTGTCCATGGCATCTCATTTCTACCACTGGATTGCAATTCAAGTTGTGTTCATGTCAGCTGTTAGTGACTGTAGTGAAGTGCATCCTGCCTCAAGTTGCGGGGGGGCTGTGGGGCACACAGGAGGACTGTACGAAAGCAAGCAGCACAAGTGGCCTTATCCCACTGCAGCACAGCAGCTGAGTAGGGATAGGAACCCAGCAGGAGGAAAGTCCATCATAAATAAACAGGCTGGTTCCTCATCCTCTGACACCTGACTGCCTCAAAGCCCCTCTGGAAGCAGTTGATGTCTCATGACTAGTGTAGTGAATCACTTGTGGAGTGTTGAAAATCCACAGTAACTGTAGGAACATGAGAGGCCTACATATTATGTCTTACATAAATGAAAATAGCATATTCCTTTCAAGTGGGGAGCTTTTTCAATGTTAAATTGCCATATATGGGCTCCCAAAACTTGAACTATGAAGTGATCCTTTTTTTTGACCTTGTAAATTTGGGATAGTCTTGTGATTTGGATAGGGGGAGAAGGGAGACTGACAGATCCATTTTTAGAAATTTTAGGGCTCATAGTGTTTTAAGTGCCATACAAAGGGTTGTTTTGTTTTGTTTTGTTTTGTTTTGAAGGATGGATCTTCTCTAAAGCCACATGACTGGCTGCAGTAAATTGTGAACTAATGCTCACAGTTGCCAAGCTTCTTTCATTTGAGTGGAACTCTGTGAGCATTTTTACAAACTTCTCCAGCTTAATATAGAATAGGACACTTGCAGTCAGGGCTTTGGGGAATAAGAAGCTTAGGGAGAAGGCTTTTGCACCTGGAGAGTGTTTCAACATTCAGCAAAAGAATGTATATTTAATATATTTTAAAATACATTGAATACATTGGGAGAAGAGGTACAAACTGCATGAGAACAGCCTCTGTTCTGTTGCGGATCTGAAAAAGCTGAGCAAGAGCAAGAAGTTTAGGGGCAGAATGATTTGTGTTTGTACCTCTTGGTTTCCTCCTGTGTTTTGTTTTGTTGTCATGCCCACATCAACAGGTGCCTGGTGTAAATTTGCCTGTCAGCCAGCTGACCTATTTCTTCTCAGCAATCCTCATCAGTGGTGTGATACATGAAATCGGCCATGGGGTGGCAGCCATTCGGTAATACAAATTGCTTTTCTCTTACTATGTGCCGGCAAAGCCTAAAATTCCAGAGCATTTACTTACAGGTGAATGTTGTTAGCACTGTGTCGGATTTTATAGAGTCTCTTTATTCTGTATTTCATGGCTTCCTTAAACTTTAAGTTTGTAAATTATTCCAAAGAGTGGCCTATTATCTCTAAGATGGTGTCAGCTATGAATAAATATATTTAAATAATATTTTAAATAATTTAAAATATTATTTTAACCTCTTGACTTCTTTTTATATTTTTTTCAGATGACATTTCCCTCAGTTTTGTTAGTTTACAACTTGCACTATATTTCATTTAGGAGAAACTGAGAAATTGTAAACTCCAGAAACCTACAAGTGATTCTTTAAAAGAAAAGTGATTGCTTCTTCCAGATAATTTTTCATAGATTAATTTGCAACTGCATCCAACAGGCTGCCTTTTTTTTTTTTTACTTAAAAGAAAAAAATCCCCCAAATGTTAAAATATACGTTGACTTGAAAGTAAGGTTTGGTTGGTTTTTTGAAGCATTTTATGTGCTACTTTTACTAGGAGACAAAAAATAAGTTAAACTTATCCTTTATTTTTTACCAGGCTCACAAATGTATGCTGCTTAAAAATGACAACTACTGCAGAAAACATCCTTTGATTATCTTTCCATTATTCATACAACGAAAAATAAGTCAGCTTTAAAATAATATTTGTCAATATTCTCATCAAAAACATATGTGCTCTGTAGAATCTCTCAGTTTCTCATTTGCAGTAACACCATTTCTCTTCTTTTTAAGAGAACAAGTACGATTTAATGGATTTGGGATTTTTATCTTCATTATCTATCCTGGTGCATTTGTTGACCTCTTCACAACCCACTTGCAACTGATATCACCAGTCCAACAATTAAGAATATTTTGTGCAGGTAACAGTTTGTCTTTTTTTTTAATAAATTTTTTATTTATCACGGTTCTTTATGCTACAGGCATCATTTTGAATCTTTGGTGGAGAGCTGAAGGTTTAAAATGAAGAAACACAAAAGCTTTCCTTTGCCTAAAGTTGATAATTCTGTTCTGAACCTAAATTGTGATTTCAGAAAATTATTTTATTGTTACTGTCCATTTTGTGCTGTTTTCTGGAGGTAAGACCTCAGTTTCTAGGAGCTTAAATGAGTACCAATTTCCTGTCATAAAAAATGTTGTTATATCTTAGATCTGAATCAGGATAGTTGTTCATAAGAGATTCCAGTGGTTGGAGAAAAAAAATGTGGTTTCTGACCTTTCTCATTAGAAAAAGCTCTTAGTCCAGTTCAGGCGCAGAAGTTCCTTTATCTTTTTTTGTCGTTCTTGTTGCATATTGTATGGTCTAAGTTACAAAACCGTGGAGGACTGTTGGAATGAGAACATGACTTTGTCACAGGTGAACACACTTGAGCAATTCACTAGCATTTTCTGTAACAGTAGCAATCTATTATATGATTCTTTTCAGTAGTACACTGAGTGATTTCCTATGATGTGAGAGTTATGTTATTATACAGGTCATTGTGTTTGATGTTGTTATCAGGAGAACTACAGGCTAAAACACAAACATCCAAAGAGAGTCACAGCTTATGGCTTCAAATAACCTCCAAATACTTTTATGTGATGCTTTTTGAAGTCTCTGGTTACTAGGAAGTAGAGCCCTGTTGCTGTAGACAGTTAGACCAAGACTGTGTTATGCTGTCTAAACCACTTCTATTATTGATTTCTAGAGACAAAGCTGTTTCCCAAACTACTGAAATAGAGATAGAAAAGTTAGCATCTTGGTTTATTTCTTGATACTGATGATTTGTTTATTTCAGGAGACAGTAGGATAGCAGACAGCTGGTTGTTTAGATACTACCGTTGTTTCTCAAGTACTGTAACTACAACCTCTTTCCTGTGAGGTGGAGTCTACTTCCCTGAGGTTTTCAAAACCCACCTGGACGTGTTCCTGTGTGACTTGATTGAGGTGGTCTGGCAGGAGGGGTTGGACTAGATGATCTCTAGAGATCCCTTTCAGGCCTTACCCATTCTGTGTTTCTGTGAAAACATTGTATATAGAGTTTTAGGTTGAGCATACAGAAGCTTTTAGCAAAGCGTTTATAAATCAGGTAAGTGTTGATAAATGTTAGGTAAGTAAATATAACTATATTCCAAATACCCTAATGAACCAAAATTGTTCACTGCAATAAGCTGACTTTTATGAAGCTCCATTTCTCAAATTAATGAATTTCCATTTCCAGGTACTATAAACAGAACTGAAAGAGAAGACAAATCAATTTTAAAAATGGGTTGCTTACTTACATTCCTGAGAAATCATCTTGAAAAATATAAGGTGTAATAGAAAATAATTGCTCGCATGTTTTTGGTGACAAGCAAACACCTATAGTAATTTCTTTGATTTCTTGGGAAACCTGAAATAGGGGAGTACAAGGTAGGAACAAGCATATTGCAGGAGTGGTTAGCATCAATGGCTCATTATCACTTAGGTATAACAAATACATGCCTTTTTTTTACAGCTAGCAACGGGTATGTTTCAGAACTAGGATGTTTGTTAATGATAAAATGTGATATTCAGAGTAAATTTGACTCAGTATTTCATAAGTATCAGAGCAGTTGAATTAACTTATTCTCAGTGTTTTGAGGATCTGAATTTACAGAGACATGCTTTCAGATCTTTGTATGGCAGCTAAGTAAAAGAGCTAGAGTAGAGAATGAGACGAGTATTGCTTTTATAGTCCACCTATACTCTGGAAATGAAAGAATATATTTATTGTACAGCAGATGGCATCATGAGTTCAAGAAGACTGCATGAGCACTTGTGTAAGACTTGTGATATTTTTTAGCATTAATTCTATGCCTAGAAAATGAAAAGTGCTCCTGTGCAGCACTTTCCCATAATTAATTCAAATAGTCATAATATTTGTTGAGATCCTTTTTAATATATCATGTTTTGTCCTTAACAGAAAAAAAGAGTTAAAGATTTTTAAAACATTATTTTAAGGTCTTTTAAAGATTGTGTAACATCTCCCTTTTTAAATAGAAGGAATTAGGTATCCAAAGATGAAAGTGTTTTAGCAAAATTAAATGGATGGTGTAATCAGCAACGTGGCTCTACAAGTATTCTCATTTTGAGCCTGTTTATTTTTCTATGAATTGCTTGAGTTGAATTTTAGATTTATCTGCTGTATTCGACACGGCAAACTGTACAAATTTTATGGTATTAAGACCCATATTTTTATGGTGTTTTAAAAGTATTCCTTGTCACTCTCCAGCAGTTCTATGACTTTTTTTTTTTTCCTTTTTTCCAGTTTACGCTCTCTAGCAGCCACACTGTTAGAAAACAATTTTGTCTTTGTCTTAGAATTTGATCCTTTCCTAAGATGGAAAAAGTTTAAGATAAAAAGGTCAAAACCAATTCAGTTAAATATTTACATAATACTTTCGGGTTTATTGCACTTTGTATGTGTGTGTACCCTTATATGTATATATGTGGGATGAAGAGAACTAAACGGTGAAACTTTTCTTCTAAAAACTTAGAGAAATCACTCATTAAGAAGCATCTCTTAGTGGAAATGGCAACAAAAACCCTTAGTTAAAGTACTCAAAAAATGTCTTTCATTTCTGCAGCATCAGAAACATTGTAAAAGCAGATGAGGTGACATGTAGAGATAGGGAAGTAAGAGTTACGACTCCTGTGTTATATACAGTGCAAGAAAGATATATTTAATGTGATTTTAAATATATTTACTTCAATTCCTGTCCTGTAACTGTCTTGTAAATATAGAATGGAATTAAACACCTCCTAACAAGGTGAGGCACTGTAAGAAGGAAATGAAGAGTCTTCAATATTCAAAAGTTTTTCTGCAATGGACATACAAAGTGTTTGTCCAAGAACACAAATGAAATAAGAAAATGTGTATGGTAATGGATGTTGAAGGAAGCCAAGTGTGTCTTATTGTAGTGATTCATTTCTTCCTATGGAGAACAAAACACCATAAATCTTGCAGCTGAAAATATGTTGCCCAAAGTAATGTATCAGGACATGCTGATTGTTTGCAAAGGTTAGTTTTGATGAGGTTTTAGGTCCAGATTTTCTTATAAAAGAAGCCTTTTTTCAAATAATTTGGTAAATTTTTGCACATACACATGTAATTATTTTCATTGAAACAATGGAGATAACCATGAAAAATACTGAATTGTAACTGAATTTCATCCATCTTGTTGACTCGGACAAAGAGTATTTATTCACATATAAGCCCATTGATTAAGATTTTAAAATTAAATAGTTTATTGTGCTAAGTGACAAGTAATATATTTAAGTCAACCATTTTTTTTTATATTTATGCTTGATGACAACTCTATAGATAGAAACTGTACATCAAGAATTGACTCAGAAGCACAGTTTTTCTTCTGGATACTCTGCTCTCTACATACCACATAGAAAAGTAGTGTTATCAGTATAGTAACATCATAGAATCGTAGGGCTAAAGGGACCTTTGAAGATCATCTAGTCCAATCCCCCTGCAGAAGCAGGTCCACCTAGATCAGGTTGCATAGGAACATGTCCAGGTGGGTCTTGAAGACCTCCAAGGAAGGAGACTCCACAACCCCTCTGGGCAGCCTGTTCCACTACTCAGTCACCCTCACAGTAAGAATTGCCACCTTCCCCGTCTTTTCTGCTAGTATCATTGAGAAGTTCAGAGGCATCTCTAAAACTCCTTGACAAAGTGTTATAGAAACTTAAGTTTGTAAGGTAATACATATACTCTATCATACTGATGGTCACAAATTAACTTTTCATCCGTTATTTAAGAAATGTGATTTTTTTTTCTCCTCTTTTTTAGGAGTGTGGCATAATTTTGTTCTTGGTGTTGCAAGTTTCATGGGTTTATTTTTGCTGCCAGCTATTCTTTTCCCTTTCTATTCCACGGGTCTTGGGGCACTTGTCACTGAGGTCGCAGAGGTAAGAAAAAAATTGTTTACTGTTTTCCATATCATGTGCTTTGTGACTTGAAGTGTACCTTTCTCTTAATACTACAGTCAAATTTGGTCGATTCAACACAGTGCAAAATTTAATACATTGCACTTTTGTGTGCTTAAAATTTCCTTAGTCTCTTTTTTTTTAACATTAGTAACATGCTAATGGTACCTGAATGAATATGCAGGAACATGGCATGATTAACTATAGACTGTTGAGTGTACTATAAAACTGTTTAGACATTTAAGATAAGTTTGTATTTTATTTTCACCATTGGCACCCAATAAATCTACTGGAAACTGAATTATCACTCTAGTTATTGCTATCTGGTTTTAATGTTAAAGATTATTTTCATCTGATTTCTTCCTTGTTTGGTCAGCTGGAAGCAAACTAGATAGACCACTGAGGTTCTGGAAAGGACTGATTTTTTTTTTTTTTTCTGACTTAATCAAGTACAGAAGAGTTGAACAGCAGAGCTGAAAGGATTCAGTCTTTCTTGGATCTAAAAGTAAACTGATATATCTCAGGAGACGAGTGACATTTATTATGCTTTGTACCTTCAAAAGTAAAGGTACATCCTGCTTTGTTGAAAGATTCAGAGTATTAGTTTAAGCTTCTTGGACTTAAAATGATAGGAAAACCCACAACATATTAACTTGTATGAAAATAGTTACTCAGCTATCAAGAGGTCTTCTGGAACATTTGAAGACCTTTTCTTTTTCTTCGCAGTAAATAAGCTATTATTTGTACAGGATGTCATTTTTGTAATGCTCTATCATAGGTTGAAATAGTAATTTCTAGTGGAGCCTGAGATTTTCTGTTTCTCTGGAAAGAGTGTGTTCACCACAAGGTTTCAAGGCTAGTCATCAGAACTGTAAACAAATCCTTGTAGTTTTAACTGTAACAACATGACTGAGTCCACTGTCTCTTCTCAGGATTCTCCTGCCAATGGACCAAGAGGTCTTTTTGTAGGAGACCTTGTCACTAACCTACAAGACTGCCCAGTTTATAGTGTGGAAGACTGGAATTCCTGTCTGGGAGACATTTCAGAAAAGTCACAGGTTGGCTACTGTCTGAGTGCAGCTACCCTACAGCAGTTAAGCTTTCCAGCTAGAGGTATGACTTCAGGTGCTCTCTTTATTATTTTATATTGTAATTTATCACGTCTTAAAGACTATTTTGGGTTTAGAATTTGTTGGTGAGGATAGACTTCTCATAAGTCGAGTCTGCTATCCTGTCCTAAGCAGTGACCAATATGCCATTTATTTTTTATGAAATCTGAGTGGCAGACAGGTAGGCAGAAGACAGAAGAATTTCCCTGGTCTTCCAGTCATCCAATACAAATACCCTGTATGATCTGAATAATGAAATTTGCCCCTTCGGGATATTGCATAATTTGGTTATTAGCAGTAATACAGTTATCTCCTCTATTTTTAATTCAGTTATATGGATCAACTCAGTGATCTTTTGCAGATGAAAATTCCACATGTTACCTTACTGCTTTGATCAACATGACATTACAAATTGTATGGCTTAACCCAGTGATGTGCTTTATTATGGTCACCTCTTCTGATGTGTCTCACTATACGGGTTTTATGTTTCATTTGCTTCTTCAACCTCACAATGTCTTTGCCCATAAACTTATTTTTGTCTGGATTTCACATATTGCTTGTAGAAGTCTGTCTGTTTCCTTCTGTTTTCATTTATACGTTAGTGCTTTTTGCTGTGACAGCTTAACCTTGAGAAACAAAAATTAACTAAACTAGAACAATAAACAAAAAATAAGTAGAACAAAAAAGAACAGTCAAGTTAAATTAGCTGAATGTCTTGTGACGTGCCCTAAAGCTGTCTAGAATGGAGACTGAATTCCAAAGGTAGGGGGTTGCTGCTGAGCAAAACATATATAATGCTACTCATCGCTTTAAAATCATCGCTGCCTTTTTCCATCATACTGGAGGTGAACAGGTCAGGCAGCTTGACTGCCCATGTTTTTTGATGCATTATAGTTCCCTCATGAGACCGAAAAGATTATTTTTAATAATTATTATTATTATGTAAGGAAAGTAATCTTACAGCTGGAACTAAGATAAATATGTAAACTGAAAATTAGCAGAGTATAAGTAAGATCTTGCTTTTAGAGACCTAACAGTTTGGATTATCCATCTGAAGAGGAGGGTGACTTTGGCACATGCTTTAAACTAGGCAGGGATGGCAAGTAGTAAGCAATTCTTAAATGCTTTAGGTAGATATACTCAGATTCTGCCACTCTCTGAAATGGAATTCATAGATTCAATGGAGTAATGGATCATAAAACTGCATATTCTGCAACTGAACTAGTCCTATTTAGATTGAAATACTAGAGACTTAATACAACTCAATATTGCTTCTAAGCTCTGTTACTGTGCTGTGTTAGCAGCCCATTGTCCCACTGCTGCATTCTAATCAGACCAGTCTGTCTGCATTTTCGGAGCCATAAGCCTCCAGCAGTGAGAAATATTCCTCTAAAATTAAATGAACTCTGTTCAGTCTCTAGCAGCTGTCATTTGTCAAAATCTTGACAGTTCACAACTTGACATAAATACAGAATATCAATAGAAGTATATCTAGCAAATGGACCTTATCTGCTTGACCATAAAACAAATGGAAAGTAAACTATGAGAGTAAGAAGCTTGACAGAAAACAATGCCTCAAGGACCTTCTTGAATTTTTATTTTTATTTTTGAAGTGTATTCAGTGTAGTTTACATGGAAACTAATTTCATGGTCATTCACCATTAAAAAATATAAATGATTGTTTAGCCTCAGGGTACTTGAAAAAAGGATTGTACAGTACAGTGCTTGTACCTGTAACCCCCAGGTATAAAACTCCGTGTTAGTGGTCTGCATGCAGGTTATGCAGATCAGCCTAAGGAAGGCATTGCAATGTTGCCATGACACAGATTCTTACAATGACTATTCTTTTCTGTTTACTTTAAAGCTACTGACATAGAGTAAGTTAGGTTTAATTCATTGAAAGAACATCTGTAAAAAGGTTCTGTACCAGACTATTTAAATCATGGTTTAAACCAACATTTCTCCACTGCTGCAGCCTTCAAGGCTTGGAAAGCTTTCAAAACCTGAATCTTGTGAAGGCTTTCGTGTTTTAGAGAAGATACTTTCAGTCTTGGTCATTTCAATTGGTACACTAGCAAGTAACAAATTTCTATGCTAAACTTTAATGCAAGCTGGGGACAATGGCAAGTATTTTGTAATTGATAATGCTATGAATATTCCAGTGGTAGATCCCCAGTATCTCAAGAAGATTTATTAAGATTAAAAAACCAGTGTGTGACATGATTGAAATCAGGTGACATTATTTAAGTGGTGCAGCTTAATTTTAGTTGTGACTGAACCAGAGCTAGGCTCTGTGAATTACTGTAATTCTTGACAGCTAGAGAATGATTGGTTTACTTTATTCAGAGACTAATTTCTTTTCAGGAAGTTACTATAATATTGATCATTTGCTCTATGCCTATGTTCTTCAGTCTATAGAAGACTCGATGGCACAGTTGAATGTTGTAGTAACAACAGCCTCACAGACATTTGCTTTTCATATAGCAATAACTTGGACAGCCAACTGGTAAGTTACTTGAACAGCTAATTCTGTTTGGTAAATCTGAAATTGTTTAAATTAAAATAATAATATTTGCTAGCATTTATGTAGCATACTCAAGTACTTAGAATACCCACAGTTTATAACAAACATGTATGTTACTCTCCCCATTGACATCTTAAAAAAAGCAAAGCATTGTATTTTGCACACAATTAACCGGGGAGATGTTGGAAGAACCAGAAAAGATCTTACATCACTCATTCCTTTAGGAATTTCCCATTTTTACCACTGGATGAGAATCTTAGTGAGGAAAAAAGAACAACTTCTGAGAACAGAGTGAAATTGCTTATTTTGATGCTTCAGTCTTTAAAGATAGTGGGCACTACAGGCAAAGCAAAGCTTTGAGCTTATTATTATTTCAGTTATTTTATCTGAAGCCAACAGTGTTGCTCTCTAAGTTACACTAAAAACATGCAAAATAATGTCCTATAGATTGCCCAGTTTCTCAAAATCAGGGCCTTTATTTGATTCCTTTTTCACCATGTTCATTTTCTTGTAACAAGAGGAAACATACAAAGTTTCCCAGACTCAAAGTTTTCCAGTTTCAAAATACTGAGGTGTTTGTTAAAATACATGATCCATATTGACAGTGATACAGAATTTCTAAAATTTCTCTTTACAAGAGCACAAATACCAACTTAGTAAACTTTTCTGCACACACCAGTTTGTGGCTCTTCTATTGTTACATACCTAAAGAACAGAAATAAGTCTTTTCCTGCATCTGCTACATTTATGGTTTTTACAATGGTAAACTTTGCACTTCAGGATATTTTTGTGGTATTTAACCACCAAGAACTGAGCATAGACCAGTGATTCATTTGAAATATGACAGTGGCTAGTAACATCCTGGAGTTCAGCAAGATTTGATAAATCACTACCCCATTGAGCTCTGACATTGATAAGCTCATAGCTGCTACTTAAGAACAGAGAAGAAATAAAAGCATCCAGAAAACCATGACCTTCAAGTATCCTTAGACTGGCTGTGAGGTTTTGAACAATTATTTTAAATAGTCTTTGCAGTGCTATGCAGCAGTATTGGAAAGCGTGCCCTCTGCCCCTCATTAGAATAGAATAGATTTGTATTGAGGTTAATGGAATGTCTGACACTCATACATCTATGGAGAGTGGAACTATCAGGCTAAGAGGCAAGAAAATATATTTTTTTTTTCATAAGGCAAACAGTAGATAAAAAAAACTTTCCTTGCTTGTGTTCAAGAACAAAAGGAAAATTATCACTGAGCTTTTACGAGTGACATGAGGGGGAAAACCAATTTCCTGTTACTTTCTGCTATACCCTCTTTGGCCTCTGGTGAGCAAGAAAGATCTGATCTTTCAGACTGCAGACCAAATGAGGTAGTTATAGGTAGAACTTGAGACAGAGCACTGCATTAAGTCCTGTGTTTGTCTTAGTTGAGCATGGTTTCTTAGCTACCACACAGCTGGTAGATTTGTTGGTTCATTTGCTGAACATAAGGTTTTGTTCAGCCAAATGAGGTTTTAGATCAAAGACGACTAAAACGTCTTAAACAGTTAAGTCCCTACATGTTGATTCAGGCTCTGTTCATTAGAAATCACTGACTTACGTTTAGATATTTTGATGTTTTGTTGTGCACTTGTCTACTTTATTTTTTAAAATATATTTTCTTTTCATACATGCACACACTCTCTCTTCCACATTTTACCAAAAATTGAATGACAGGCTGCATACCTGTCAGGTAGAGATTCTACCAAAAAGATTCTACCAAAAAAAACTCCCAAAAAATCGTATTTCAACTCTTCATGGGCTGGTAATGTATCAGTGAGGCACTTCTTTGCTTTAAAAAAGCATGTATAGTGCCTTTTATTCTGATCTGTTGGAAAATACCTTTCAATTTGATAATCATTTTAAATGCCTTTTGCAGTATGCCTGTCTGCCAGCACGAAAAGTTATTGAGGCCAGCAAAGTTTGTCGAACCAACACGGACTGCCAGAAGGACTTTGTTCCAAGCTTTTGCGTGACTCCTTCTTTAGAGAACCAAACAAGACTAATCAGGGTAAAACATCCACCCCATATTGACATGCTGTACGTAGGACACCCTATGCATCTTCAGTACACAGGTTGGTACTATTTAGTAAAACAGTTAAACAAAAAATATTTCTAATATGGTTTACTTTGCCTGGCTGCTTGAACAAGGTCTTGGAGTGCTTGTCGGTTAACTTGTTTAATGCAGAATCCATTTCTTGTTACAGCCAGTGGAGAGACATGGACTGCTCAGGCCTAAAATGAAATGTGCACAGTGCAATGATTTACAAAGGTAATAGAAACCATATGTGATTGAGATGGCTGTTTTTTCAGAAAAGTATGAAAGGGCTGTTTTTATAACAGATCTCACTCAGGTTAGTCGTGGGAACCAGGCATGTGCATTTTCCTGACATCAACTGAAAATAATATTGTAAAATCTCTAGAGCGTCTTGCTCTAAAATCTCTCCTGGAATATTAGCATGACTGCTTAAAACACACCTAATATCCAAGTAACTGTAACAGATTCTCATGGCTACTAAACCACAAGTACAATCACCACATAGCCTTTTCCTGATTGTTTTTTAATTTATGTGAGTGCCCTAAATTAAGGAACTAAACTGTAACACATTTACCTGGAAGTGGACTGTGGCTCTCCTTTAGGCAAGCTTATATCACAGAATCACAGAATCTTAAGGGTCGGAAGGGACCTCAAAAGATCATGTAGTCCAACCTCACTGCCAAAGCAGGACCACCTAGAGTAGATCACACAGGAACTCATCCAGGTGGGTTTTGAATGTCTCCAGAGAAGGAGACTCAACAACCCATCTGGGCAGCCCCTTCCAGTGCTCCGTCACCCTCACAGTGAAGAAGTTTTCCCTCGTGTTTCTTTGGAACCTCTTATGTTCCAGCTTGTACCCATTGTCCCTTGTCCCATCATTGGACATCATTGAGCCTTTCGTCATGAGAGGGGATGCTCCACTCCCTTCATCATCTTGGTGGCCCTGCGCTGAACTCTCTGCAGCAGCTCCTTGAGCCATGTATACAAGTAGAAAGTAATTCTGCCCTTGTAGCAAATATGGGAAGAATGAACAACCTCATTAATATCCTTACTTAGTAGTGAGTGACATGATGGAAATTAGCTTCATCTGGGCTAAAAAATACATAGTGTTAAACCACCGTCCCTTCCTGTGAAGAACCTCACAGACAGCTGTGCCTTGAAGGGGAGATTTTACTTCAGATATCTTGAATGCATTGTACCTTTTCTGAATAAGCACTGCAGTTAGGCACAAAAGAGTTTTGGAAACAGTGATGAAATCTGGTAGTATAAATCCATTAGCATTCTTGCATAAACATTTAGTTAATCTGTCAGTCTCTATCTTTCTGTGCTAGTCATATTTTGATACTCCATGACAGATTATTCATTTCTACTTGTTTTTATCCTCATTAGCATTTAGGAGGAAAACATTGTTCACCTGACACACAGTTCTGTATTGATGATATCTATTCCAAATGCAGCAACGAATTTTTAAAATAGCATTTGAAAATTATTTTCAGTTCCCTTTCTTGGTCTCTAACAATATAAATTGTAGGTAGTCTAGAACAATTGATATTGTTCTTTTCTCCAAGATGTTGTAGCAAGGGAGTTTTAGTCAGTGTTTCCTACTGAACAGTAATTCTGCAAAACAGTTGAACGCATCAGTCTTTCAGAAGTCAGAAAATAATGCTATTGCATTAGTTCTACTTTAAGAATTTAGTGTGTGAAAATACAATTTATAGTGTGTTTAAAGTAATACAATTGTAAACTGATTTACTGTACCTTGTGAGTTGCATATTGAATGAGTTAATTTGAAAGCTAAAAGCTTTGACTTCATTACAAACTTTGCTGCAAATGCAGCCTATGCTTTATGTTACCCTTGGTAGAATATCAGAACTAAAATTATAGGATCCTGGCTTAGGCAGGAGGTAGCCAAATGTACCATTGTATAGTTTTATGCATTGCAATGAAAAAACTGCTAAATAATTCAGACTTAACTTTGCACTGTACGATACTGACTTGGGGCCAACAGATTTGGTTTGTTTGAGGGTTTTTTTTCCTCCAAATGTAACTGATTAGAATGTGGTAACCATTTTTGTTTTACGGTTAAAAAAGGAAAATAATTTCTTCCTCTACTGTGTGAATTTTGAAATAGAAATATATTTTAGTGAAAGACATTATTCTTTAGTGTGATCTTTCTTTCTGTCTGCAGGTAACATGACTTTTTAGAGGAGTGAGACATTCAAAACACACAACCTGATTCAGGAGTTACACTAGTGTGCAACTACTATGATTTCAGTGACATTTCTAGAGAAAGTAATGTTTGAAAAATGTTCTAAGAATAGGCATGTATTATTTTCTATTTAGCCTTGTATTGTTGTCATGATAGTCCTGATTTATGGAAAAGCAGTAATTATTTCATATTTTATTTTGAAGCTAACCTTCAGATACAATATTCTTTTAAAATTGATATCTGTATTAGCCACTTACAAGAAACAGGCTATACAACTTCTATAAAATGCTTCTGTTTCCTCTAAGTAAAATACCCTAGCAAAATTTTCATTGTTGATATATGTTTCTCTTGTTTCCAGTATTTTAAAAAAAGTGAAAATAAACCTAAAAAACCCACCAAAACCCAAACAACTGTAAAGAATCATAATCCAAAATGAATTATGGTGATGGAGATTTGGCCAAAACTAAACCAGAAGGAATGATTAGGAATGCATGTTTTTATAGGATGGATACACTGATTAATCTTTTTAATTAGCATTCTTTCTTTTTACAGAAAGTATGAATATAAATTCATACTGTGGGTTTAATCCATGTGGCATTAATCAGGACTTTTAGACTTTTCTTACTGCAGGCCAGTTACTCTCCAGAAGCTCTCCCTGTGTTGCAGAGGTGATGTGTTAGGTTGAAATGGGACAGCCCTGTCATTATTGCCATGCAATTTTGCTGTGTTTCTTCATTATTTTGGAGGAGGTTCTTTATGCTTTCATGTCATTTCTAGTATTGCAAAATCTTCCTTTCCTTCTCTGGCCCTTGTTCATTGGGAAGAATCTGGTGATCAACGTTCATATTTGGAATCCACACTGGTCACAGAAGGGAAGATCACAGAAACACAGAACATACCTCTAGAGATCACGTAGTCCAGTCCCCTGCTAAAGCAGGTTCACTTTGATCAGGTCATGCAGGAACATATCCAGGCAGGTTTTGAAAACCTCCAGAGAAGGAGACTCCACACCCTCCCTGGGCAGCCTGTGCCAGGGCTCCCTCAGCAAAAAAGTTTCTTCTCAGGTTCAAGTGGAACTTCTGTTGTTCCAGCTTGTCTGTTACCCCTTGTTCGGTCACTAGGCACTACAGAAAAAAGACTCACCCCATCATCTCAACATACAACATATAGTGATGACTCACCTCATCCTTTTGACACCTACCTTTTATATATTTATAAGTCTTGATAAGATCTCCCCTCAGTCTCCTCTAGGCTGAACAGCCCAGATCCCGCAGCCTTTGCTCATAAGAGAGTTGCTCCAGTCCCCTGATCATCTTGGTAGCCCTGCACTGGACTCTCTCCTGAAATTCTGTCTCTCTTGAGCTGGTGAGCCCAGAACTGGACACAGGACTCCAGATGAGGCCTCACCAGCTCAGAGTAGAGAGGGAGAACTTCCCTCGACCTTCTGGCCACACTCTTCTTGATGCACCACAGGATGCCATTGGCCTTTTTGGCCACGAGGACACACTGAAGTCTCATGCTTAGTTTGCTGTCCACCAGAATTTTCAGGTCCTTCATGGAGCTACTCTCCAGCGGGTCAACCCCCAGCTTGTACTGCTGCATGAAGATCATGTCCCTGAATGGTACTGTATATGTCCTGCCCATCAGGATCAAAAGCTGCAAGATTTCCTTAATGAAAAGAGATGGAAGATGCCAAGAACTTTCCTAGACTGGACCAATCTTCTAAATATCTTCTAAAAAAACCTCACTTGCTAGCTTTGAGGAGTTTTTTTGGGACATAACAGCCGTAATCCCTGGTGAAGGTCTGTCTGGTACAGTCTGTTTTTTCAGGTTTTTTGTGCTTGTTTCCCTTAGTGGTGAGAATACTTCTTTGCTTTCAACCAATATGTAAAAGTATGTATACACTATGTAAATGTAAATGTATATAAGAGTATGTGTGTGTATATATCTATACACATAAGATATGTATAGTTCTGTGTATAGAACTATATGTATGTATAGTTCTTCTGGAGACCACTCAGAAATATCTCATGCCATGCTGTCCATCACTTCCACAGCATACGTGCACTTTCCCCTCATGAAGAGATTTTGAAAAGCTTTTTGGTCAACCTAGGCTCCACTTCTAATTAAAATTGTGTCCATTATCCACTTTTTAGTATTTGCCAACACCATCTAGCATTAGCCAACAAAAGAAATGTTAATTCCAGGTCAAGTAATTGTTTAATTAGAGTGGGAGAACAATGACTATTTTCTCTCACCCAGCTTCATTGCTTTTCACCTCTTCCCAGCAGCATTGCTTGAAGATAAGCCTGGATCCAGAACATGATTTCTGTAATTCTTTTGTTAGTCCTCAAAGAACAGATTTGCCCAATGCTGTTAGGTTTGATCTATTATAGCCACTAATTTCATTGCCTCATATTAGGCAATGTGTTTAGAGTGTCTAGAGCTCAGCCTTACAACTTGCTGAAGAGTTTCTTTATGTTTTGGAGATTGCTTCAGCAGCAAGGTTTGGAGTTTAGGTCCATCTCTGGTGGCTGCCAGGGCCAACAGACAGTTTGTTTGATCCATTCTCATTGTAGGCACAACTCCAGGTTCAGGATGGTGACTTGTTACTGGCCATTAAGTTTTTGTCAGGAGGTAGTCAAGCTTTTGAATTACAATATATTGCAGCATGTGTATTTTGAAACTTTTGAATACACTGACTGCCTCAGCCATTTTGTTATTTTGGCTCACGAACAAGAAGTCTGATTAGATGTTCTGATACCAGCTTGATGTGTTGTTTGCTTTGGATGTCACTTGTCTTGGATATCTCTAATTTTCCAAGCTGGATGGTGTCCAAGATTTCTGTCATATTCTTTACTCAGTAATCCAATAGACTTACTTATTTTCTCTCAGTTCCCCTAAATTAAAGGTCTTTCTTAAGAAAGAACTTGATTTCCAAGCTGTCTTGGCATAGCTATGGCAGTTTTGGTATTGGAAATTTCTCTGCTTGTTGCCACACCATTCTTTCTTTGAAGACTCCTTGCTGTCCAAATCTCTCTATTCTTTCTTAACCTTGCCCATTCTTTCTTTGAGACTCCTTGCTATCCAAATCTCTCTATCCCATGTTAGCGTTGCCGGTTGGACTAATCTCTTCTGACTCATCAGTACGGACCCTATTCACAGAAGAAAATGTGTCTATGTAACTGAGGAGACCAGTTCTCTTACCTCACGTGCCTTGGGAACTACATTCCCCTCATCTTTGTTCTAGTGACTTAGAATTTTTTTATTTAACTTGAAGAGATCTGTCTCTCTCTTAACTAAGATACACTAACCAACACTTTTGGCATGTTATATACCGGTGTTGTGACATTCCTGGTAGTCTCTTAGCCTATGGTTTTTAAATTTCCCATAGGGTGAATTGATTAAACTGTTCCTTTCCCAAGGGATGTTAGCACTAAGTGAGACTGGAACTTTTACTTTCACATACTTCTGTATAAATATTGTATTTCTTATGGCTATAACTTTTCCACAGGTTGGTAGCGAAAATTCAGACCATTGTGGCTGGCCTCAATTTGTGTCCAAAGTTGTTCTTTAGGAACAGAGTGACTGTTGTTGATACTGTGAAAGCTCAGCTTTAAGATGATTTTTTAATTCTGCCTTAATTTAACTAGATCTCTTCCTTCTGGGGATAAGACTGCTGAGTGCTAGTAGGATAGGTGGTTTTTTTCCTTCTGTCACAGAACTAGAGCTTTTAAATGATCCCTGTGGCTGGCAGAGTGCTATTTACTTTGAAAGACTGCGTCAAGACTTCTGATGAGACAACTCAGGTGGAGCATCCCTGTACTAACAAGAGTGCTCTCCGAGAGGTCTCATGCTACCTTGTTTTTTTTGAGGAGTCTCTCATAAACATTTGACATGCAGTCAGCTGAAGCTTCATGTACGCCTTCAAAGAAGTTGCGGTACTAAAGAAGACTTTCAAGCTCATGTGGTATTTGACACTGCAATTTTCCAGTCACTATTTATAAGAAGGATTCTGAGTCCCACCTCTCAGGTTTTGAAGTTGCACTGAGTTGCATCTTGGAGTCGGAGTATTATCTGAAGACAGAAAAAGAAGCTACTTATGTACTGGCTAGCTGGTGCTAAGATGTGTAATGCAGCCGTGCATCAACTCCTAGCCTTTGCTTTCTCAGAGTGACTCCGGAACTCTGCTCTCCATCCGCCCTGCTCCATACACAATGAGCTCAGCCTTAGGTCAGGGGGATCCTTCTGCAAGTACTGCAAGAGAAGAATTTTCTGGTCTTCAGAGAAAGTACATGTGTGGACCCACAGTATGAATGTATACATGTGGACTGCATATGTTGAAAAAATCTGGTAACTTTAATCTCTTTTTATATGTTTTTCTTTGAAAAGGACTTAAATTACACAATGTGGTCTTTATGACTACAGATATCTAGTTACCTCTGAAAATATTTATTTTAGATCTACTTTTATTGAAATCAAACTAATTGTATCTTATGGAGTGACTTTACTATGATGGTGAGCGTGTTTAAGTAAAGATTTACTCGCTGCACTATTCTAAAAACAAAAACCAAGCCAAACTGTATTTAGATTGGTTATTCATCCTTGAAGAAATGTCATTTCAGAGCTGATTTTTCTTGCAAAATTATAATCTGAAATTGATGTTATAATCCAGGAATGACTGTTTGTGTTTTTGTGTTTCTGTATTTTCATTTCAGTAAGTCTCAGCAGCTTTGTACCACGACAAAACTTTCTAAGCATTGATCTGCCAGTGGTGATAGAGACGTTTTGCAAGTATCCTTTGAAGTATTTTTGCTCTTTAAAAGCAAGAATGGAACTGTTTAGAATTTGGTGACCCAGAAAAATTTCAGTTGGATATCATTTTAGACAGGATGCTCTGAAACACTTTTATAGGGTTTTGACATCTTTATCCCATCTCCCTGTTGATTATTGTCCATGTGCCAAGCTCAAAATGAAATCTCTCACTTTCTTGTACATGCAGGATTTTTTTGATCAGTGTGTTTTTTAACTCTTTCTTGAAGAATTGAAAAACTTGAAGAATGAGTCTTAACATGAGAAAGTCAAAGTAAGCCTGGATTCATGGGAGGACAAACAAGATGTTGCTAGCTTTGGTATGTCATTTTTTGAGTCGTTATACTGAACTAAATAACAGTATGGTGGTTGTTTTCTGTTTCAACAGAAAAGAAAACTTAGCAGAATTCAATAAGCAGAATGACATTTCAGTTAAAAAAGCTTATTAATGAACAAGACAATAAATATTACATGTATGTAAAGATCAGTGGGCTTTAATATGGCTAATCTCAGAACCTTCAGCCTTAGAAACAGAAATGTTTATGCATGGCTATAGAACAGTTAAACAGTGTTCAATGTAGTCCTTAGAACCAAAGATGCTACATAAGCACCCTGTTTCTGGGAACACACCAAGGTTCGTGCTGACCCAGCTACTTTGTGAGTCATATGTCTTCTTGTCCAGCCATTATAGGATGGAGGTAGGTATTAGAGTTAGCAAGTCTTTACCAATTGTAAAAATAAATGATCTACCTTTGCCTCATTCTCACATGCACATGCACGTACGATAATCCACTCAACTTTTCTGGCTAATAGGTAAGTAGGAGAGACAGAAAGATTTCCAATTACATTCTAGCCATCTACTTACTCCAGTCAGGGAGTGTTTTGGAAAATATTCCTAATCATTATTTCATACTTAGGTCATAGGTCTAGAATACTTACTTCAGGCATGGTTTCAGAGCTATAACCTTCCTCCAAAACCATATAAAGCAAGGGAAGAAGATGGGCAGTATTAAGTGGGGGTTTGCTGTCTCCTGCTTTCATCTGAGTTGTGAAGAGTGTGCTTAAAAGCAAATGAATCTATAAAGACAATTTTTCTGAGCTGATACGTTATGATGTAAAACTCATTGTATTTGTAATTTCTATGAAACTATGTCAGCTGAAAAATAATAACCCTCATATGTTTCTGTCTGCATGCTAGAAATAACAAATGTGTTGTATTAATTTTATTTTTTTATTTATTACATTTCCTTGGATATTATTTATGAACCTTAACTAACGTCAATCAGGTACCTAATTTCACTATCAGGAGCACTGGCAGTTATCAACGCTGTACCCTGCTTTGCTTTGGATGGTCAGTGGATATTAAATTCATTCCTCGAAGCCACTCTGAGCTCCCTGATTGTAGAAAAACAAAACAGAGAGCTTGTTGGCTTTTTAATTTTGCTTGCTGGTAGTGCACTTTTGGCTGCCAATGTTGCACTGGGACTTTGGATGGTGACAGCACGATAGAACATCGGATATACTTCCATCGGTTCTTAAAGTACACGGAAATAATGAACTTGTTGCGTTTTAAAACTTGTTCAGTACCGAGATTGAAATAATTCCCTTAAAATGACACAGAAAGAACAATCACTGGTGGCTGCTGTTTTAATTTTAAACTGTACAATGTTGTGCCTGTGGTCATAGGAAATCTAATAGAAGGATCTTTTTATAGGCTCTTTAAGCATGGTACTGATTTTGTAGAAATCGCATTGTAAAGTTTCACAGGGAAAAGCCTGAGACTTTATTAATTTAGATCTCTAAAGGAATTATGTGGCCTCAAACCTTTGTAAAATGGGAGAAGAAACCACTTAGGTTTTATTTTATAATTTGAATAATTGTCAGAAAATCTGTGTGGGCTCCGAGCATTTCTCAGTCAGCATAGTCTTGAGTGTCTTGTTTTGGGGGTTTTTTCGATCTGATATTCTACCAAACTGGACTCTAAGAAGACCTAAAGTCAGAATCTCAAAATGTTTACCATGTGTTCATGAGGAGAGAGGCCACATGGGTTAGTATCTTTCCTTTTCAGCTGGCCAAAATGGCTAGAAGCGTGCTTTTCTCAGAATGTAGCTGAGAAGTCCCAGTGTCTGTTTGAGACATGCAGAAGTATAGTAAAGCCCACATCTGTTTCTTACACTTTCAGTTGTGTATCATCATACACAGCTGAAGGTTTTTTAAAGGCAATATTTGTTAGCAATAGCTACAAGAGAACATAAATTTAGTTTCTGTGTGCTGAAGTATGCTGTGCGCAGTTGTTCCCAAGTGATAGGTAATGTTTGTGGTGTTTTACTCAGAAAATAATACTGTACTATACATGTTTACAGTTAAAAGTGAAACCTGTTGTTTTTATGGTGTCTGCCTTCTGATGCTATGCATGTAATACGTACAGTAGCTCACTGATGTTTTTCTGGTTTTCAAAGGGTTGTTTTCTTTTGCTAGGATTCATTCAGTTCAAAGATAGCTATCAAAGACATAAAGCTCAAGCTGGTCTTGGATCAGAATCACTTAGACGGAGGATATGATTGTGAATTGAACTAATTTAAACACTTGGCTTAGCTTTATGAAATGAATACAGACCATATCCTCCTCCTTAAATGGACAGTGGAAAAAAACTCACTGTTTGGCTGACTGAAGTATGTCTGACACACTTTGAAGCTCTTTAAATCTGTAATATTTTATACCCAATAGGATTATATGTTGACTCATCTTCGCGTGACACTGCCTAGCCTATGTAAGTGGGGTTCAGTCAGAGCCCTGCCTCGATATAGGCTGATTTTATTTTATTTTCTTTAAAAAAAAAAAAAAGCAAAAACAAAACAAAAAAACCAAAAAAAAACCAGCAAAAAGGAAGCTCTAGTTTGAGAGTCAAAATATTTGAAACAGGAAATTTTTTAAAAAACACCCTACAACTTCTGGCTCCTGCAGTGTTCCCCATAGGAGCTGCTGCAGCTCACAGTTCCTTTACAGAAACAGGCTTTCCATCAGGAACAGAAGTGGAAGCTAAGCTTACGGATACTGGACTGCTAACAGATTCTCTTGGCACTAGAGGTAAAAGCCCGATTTATTTTAAAAGTGGGATTGAGCCTAATTCCTGGTGCTACTGCATGGATTCATAACCATGATGTTTGCATTTGTCCATTGATGTGTTACTGTATTTTTGCAGAGTAGCGTTCACACTTACTTAAGATGTATTCATTTGTTCAGATGATGCAAGCAGTGAAGAGAGCGCATGCTTGTGTATTTCCTGGTATGTTTACTTACCCCTCCAGTGCTGTCAAAAGCTGGATGGGGCTCTTGAAGTTCACCTCTATGGGGTGGCAGGCCCATGTCTCTCATTTTTAGTCATTTCAACCTAGGCATGTCAGCACAGATACTGGTAAGAGTAAATCCTCCAGTCAGTCCAGCCTGAGTTCTCTTTGGGGACTGTATGATATAAAGTCACACAAAGTGCAAGAAAAAAAAAAGAAAACAATTAGAAACTGCCAGCAGGCATCTGTTTCTTCTGGAGATATACTGAAAGTCTTAACTCATCATCACTCCTGGAAACACATAGAGTTTTCACGGTAGCAGTTCTGATGGGCCACTCTGCCGTCTCTTCAAGGATGGGATGGGTAAGAGCAACCTGATTCTTGCACAAAGCCTGACTGTGAGGCTATGCTCCAGCAGCCTGCTCACTCACCTAAGTGACTACTTACTCATCTGAGCTCTTCCTTTCAGGGGCTCTGTGTCACTTCCCTCTGTATCTGTGTTTTGTCCAATCTACAGTGCACAAAATCAATTTGGACTTGGGCATTTTAATGCAATTTAGTAACACAGGACATATACTTTTCAAAACGGCTACTATTTATGTATCAGAGTTGTAGTTCTGTCTTCTTATCTACAGCAACAGCAAGTGCATCTGTGATGACTTCTAAAATATTCTGTGACAAATATTTCGAGTTTGATACTTTATATATTCATGATGACTACAAGTACTTGGGACAATTGTTTAGCATGGTACCCCTCCTGGGGATGTAGGCAAGAGCTTTAAAGAAACTTTGGTTTTCCATAAGCATACTTGTTACATGTGTTGTAATGAGATTGGCAGGTTGTTCCTGGTTATTTAAGGTGCTACCAAAACATGATGTTTTATCAAAGGAAACTAAATTTGGTTTATTTTATACAGTCACTGAAAGTCACAGTTATACTAAGGAGAACTTCAGTCTGTGTTTGACCTCAGTCAGAAAGTAGAGAAGACATTGGTCATGGTTTTAACAGAACAGACATGCTAATACACTAAAAACCCTGGTTATTTTCTATGGAATGAGACATTTCTAGTACTGTCTCATACATGAGTCCATTTCTCCATGTGCTGGAATTCTACTGAGTAAGGATTGATTTAGGTATGTATAAGTGCTTTGAATCAAGACTTTAAGCAAATGGAGTATGAATGGTGACCCAGCACATCTTAGGTTACCTGTGGGCAAAGTTAATAGTTAAGTTGGACCATTGTCTGAAGAAAAAGTTAAGTGGATCCATTTCAGTCTCCTATACTCCTAACACATGGGTTATATTCTGATAAGCAAGTGTCATACAAACAGTTATTGGGAGGGTTTTGGCTGGGGTTTGTTTGTTTAACAAGCAAACACAGAAGGACACAATGGTTTTTTTTGTGCTGGAGTGTTTGCCTTGTTTTATCTACTTGAGGTTTTGTAAGGAAGCTTTTCCTTAAAAATGAGTCTTTCCACTTCTTGTTCTGATTAGCCCCTCAGAATGTAACATAGTCTTTAATGCAGAATCCATCAATATAATCATAGGGCATATTGACTGGAGTGTAAACCAGAACAGTCTTAAAGATTGGATGGATACTAGTATTTATGTATATACTATGCATATTAAATCTGTATCAGATGGAAAAAAGTAACGTCTTAACTTTGTGAAATGTTATACATAGCTTTTACTTGGAAATTGCCAAAAAAATCCATAATTATAATCAGTCATTGTTCTGATTTGTTTTTATGAGATTTTTTTTTTTAAATCAGCAAAAGCTGCTGTAGCATGTTCTGATAATGCATGATACAACATGAAAATAGCTAACAACTTAGCATGTGGGGATGTTACATGCTTTTTGCTAATTTAGGAAATTAAAACCAGCTTGCTTTTATATTAGTTAAATGAAAGAGACTTCACTAGAAAAAATATAGACAAACTTGCAGATTAGTCAGGCCAAATTTGAGTCGCAGTGGAAAATCTGTTAACTCATCCTTTTTATTTGGAATGAAACGACCAACTGTATCGACAGTTGGGTTTTTTCAGTGATGATAATTCTGCATACATACATATGATAGATACATACACAGCCACAGGCTGTCTTGCAGCTTTGGGGGATAAGTTACAGCAGTCCTCCATACTTTGCAATATAGGCTTTTTTCCTTCTTTATGAATTCTGTAGATTTCTCTGGATTTTAAAATTGCAGGGGAATGGGAAGGACAATCAAAAAAAAGGGAAACTTTTGGGTTGAGATAAGAACAATATCATATGTAAAATAAAATATATCAACAATTATATTTTTTAAATAATGATAATTGTAATGAAAATTAAAGCAACAAATATAGAAATAAAACCCAAGAAAGACAAGCAATGGCTCATCGCCCCCTGACTGCTGCCTGAGCAAGGATCTGCTCCTTCCCACCACCTTCCCCCAGTTTATGTATTGGGGATGATGTTCTGTGGTGTGGAATAACCCTTTGGCCAGTTCAGGTTGGCTGTCCTGCCCATGATCCCTCTTAGTTTCCCTGTGCACCTCCTCACTGGCAGAGCACAGAAAACTGAAAAGTCCATCACTTAGGATAAGTGCCACATAACACTAGCTAAACCATCAGTGTGTTATCAGCATTATTCTCGCTCTAAATCTGAAACACATCCCTGTACCAGCTACCAGGAAGAAAATGAAACCTCTTCCAGCTGAAACAAGGACACTTAAGACAGAAGACAAGTGATGGACATAATGTAGCAGCTGCATAAGTTTTGCTCAGTTGATGCTTAGAAAATGTTTCTTGCGGCATCAGCTACAACCATGTTAAACACAGATTTTTCAGGGCAACTAAAAGAGGTCAACTTTAGAATCCATCGGTCTCTAAATGCGGCTGTTTGTTGTCTCTGAATCATAACTGAGATGAGTGAGACTCTGTAGAATATACTGAGGAAATAATGTTTTCAGGACAGACCTCCCCACAACAGTTAGGGTGTTCTGGCTCTCTTGAAATACGGATATAATTTTGTTCAGTTTAAGACACAAACAATCCCAAGTTTTCCCAATAGTTTCCTGTACATTTTGCATAATGGCGAAGAGTGACCTGTAGCAAATATTTTTTAAATTAAATTCCTTATATCTTCTGTGTAAAAGATCTGAAATTGTATCTGGATATAATTTATGACAAATGAAGAAGGGTTATAAGGGTTGATGTAGCTTAGTCTGTATTTAATTGTTTTTAAAAGATGTGAGTTAGTTATTTGTAAAGTATACATTTTGTAAGCCTGCATTCAGATTAGTTCCCACAACCAGTCTTGCCTCAGCTTTGTTGTTGTGACCTTGTGAGTAAGGAAGCTGAATCTAACTCAGGTGATATCCAATATTTGCAGTGATTTTATACCCTCTTTATCCTGAATTTCATTGAATCATAGAATCATAGAATGGTAGGGTTGGAAGGGACCTTTAGATTAGTTATTTGATGTGGCTGAGTTACTTGGGGTACGTGCACTGTATTAATGCGACATTTGGGAAGCATCGTACTAGGGGCTGCCAGAAAACGGCAGCTCTATGACTCCTGTTCCTTGGGCTCACCCGCTATGATCACGTGAAGAGCAGATGGATGTGTCTGAGGTAGTGAGGAACCTCAGTTTATGGCAGCTTTATGAAACCTTCATGCTGCTGACCCAGTGTGAAAGGACAGGAACAAAGAGCAGGATATGACACTGCAATTCCATTCATTCCATTTACACTGGCATGACACAGGAAAAGAACTTGCAATTAACATTTCAGAGCGTGCAGATATGTTTTCCAGCACTTCATTAAACCATTCCATGTAGCTTATTTAGTAAAATTTATGTGGTTATTTCTCACATCCAGATGTTCATCTTGGGTTGGTTTTTTGCAGCATCATAGTGTAATTGACCTTCATTTGATACTAGTTTGAAAGTTTGGAGGCTATTCCCAAGGCATCGCTAGAGACATCCAATTTCTTCTTTCCCTAGATGTTTGTTAATATTTTAAATTCCTCTTTTCCTTACATGACTTTGCTTTTAGATTTCATATGCTCGGATGATCTTATCTAAAGCCTGTCAATGGAATATGCATTGTTTTGAAACTCACTGTGGGCTTTTTTTCCCTCTACATAGCCTTATTTTTCACACTGACTCACAGCTGTGGAATGTTAGATTTCTAGACCCTTTGTTCCCACTATGCATTGTTCGTGATCATGTTTTTTAGAAAGAAAAAGCTTCATTTTGAAAATGTCAGCTAACAAATATATGGAAGACTTTGAATAATGTATT
The DNA here is from genome assembly GCF_028858725.1 of Colius striatus. Taxonomy (NCBI): domain Eukaryota; kingdom Metazoa; phylum Chordata; class Aves; order Coliiformes; family Coliidae; genus Colius; species Colius striatus. Next base: position 80,915,457 of record NC_084759.1, read on the forward strand.
GTGGTTTTGTTTTGCTTTTTTTCTCCATTTAATCAACCAAACAATAAGTATTGTTTTCTATGTATGATAAATGTATCCTGCAAATAAATTCATTGTTTGATTGTTAATGTGCTTAAATCTGTTTTTAAGAATAAGGTGAGTGACATAACTCCTTATTTGTGGCAATTACCATATTCTCTCATATTCTCATACACTTCATATGTGATTTATATTCTCCCTAGGTACCAAGAGGGGGCTACCACTTTCTTTTTCAGTATCTGACCACCTCATAAAATTAATAACTATCCCTTTAATTTCCCTATCTACGAACTTATCAAAGTCATAGTTGTGGTAGAAGGGCATCCAGACAGACTTGATGGCCTTATAGGAGCAAATGTCTTTCTCTTAGCTTAGTTCCTGTGTTAATTCTTCTCTTACAGAGTGACAGACTTCTGTTAAATTGGTTTGTAGTGAAATGTTTGGCACAGGATGCTATAGTCAAGGTAAGTGAAACCACCTCTGTGGGTGTTAAGACCAGTCCCATGTGAAGAACTTAAAAAGTCACATCTTTGAATGACTTTAAGGTGATGTTATGTATCACAACCTTTGATTGATATGTATATACAGGCCAGCCCAGAGCTGGGCACATATCCTGGCTGGTTCTGAACAAGTTGACTTAGGTGTCCTGATGCAATCTGGGGCTGTGTTAGCATGGTGTAACCAGGGTGTTCAGCTTTATTTAAGAGTGAAGCTTTATTGCTCTGTTTCTTGAGCAAGCTCATCGAGTTAGTCATGTTATCTGTACTGAGAACTAAATTGTCCTTTGTTGCTTATTGGACAAGCTGTTACTTTATACAAGCAGAGCTGTTTCAGCAAGCATGGCTTTGTTCCCAGATGAAAGATTACCGTGAGAAATGGTCACAAAGTGCAGATCAGACACATTGGTAGCATTTTTGCAGATAGGTTGCTACACAACTTTCTGAATACTTGTGTGAGGAGATGGAGGGTTTTTTTCTCTTACTCATGTTAAAGTATTTCTGAAGCATTTAAGCTTATAAGGAGGGTTATGAGGTTTTTCAGTTTATTTTCAGAATGTTATCCCTTATTCTGATTATATCTGTTTTGTAGTATAGAGTAAGATCCGTGATGTCTTATGTCATCTGGAGGAGTGTTGCCTTAATCACTAGTATGGTTTCAGGATAATATTTAAAAATAAATACTGTATCTGAGAATCTTACTGCTGGTAGCTTTATAAAGAAGGCTTAATAGAATTCTTCTTCTGATCATACCTTGAATCACTAAGCAGAAGCATTCTTAAACATCTTTAGTAGATCTGTATGCATTGAACTCACTTAAATATTTGTAAAGAGTTTTATGAGCTTTTGATGTGAACTACCCAATGAACTACAACTTAAAGTTTGACTTTTATCTTACGGTGGCAAGCTAGGCGAACCCACAACATTCATGAGGTCTAAGCAGCAGTCACTCAAGCATCTAGTTTTTTCCCTTTTTTTAATCTCAGACAGATGTGGGTCTTGGTGTTTACTTTGATGCTTTTAAGGTTCCAGTGTTGTTGAAATAGAACTGGATGTTTTTACCAATTATATATCTTATTCTCCAAGTTCCTCATAAATTCTACCTCTTTTAGTTCTTTGCAAGTATAGTAGTGCTTGAATACTAAGTAACCACTTCATAGCACTTCTGACAGTCTTGAAAACACATGATCATGCATCCTTTTTCATTTCCCCTGAAAGGAATCTTTTAAACTGAAAAGAAATACTTTTTTTAAGTATCTGTGCTTGCTATGATACTATTAAAGTCTCTGTATCTTTTTCCCTTTCACAGCTCTGGAGATCTCTGAAAATACTGCCAGATACTTTTTTTTAAAGTGTGAATTCCCTTAAGTCTATTGAATTTCATTCAATTACCCACATAGGCATCTGGTGTGGTTTGAGATATCCTAAGGTGTTCATAGGTTAATAACCTGACTTGGAACAACATTTTGAAACTCATCCCCCACTTGCCTTTTTTCGTCTCCTGTTGGTTTATGTATTAGGGTTTCTAAAACTAATGCATGGGGTTGGCAGATGTGGGTGAGGCCCTATAGGAGATCAAAGACATTCTGGACTAGCAGCTGGATACTAGGAGGGGTACCTGAGGGCCAGAAACACGTATGTGGGCAACAAATCAGGCTAGGCTTGACTCCTTTCTTGCATTTTTCTTTTTGATTCATGAATTCAAGTGGAGCATGAGGCTTTCTGAGTGAGTTTTATTTAACATAAAAATGTACCTAAGCTTTTATAGTACTATACAGGCTATTTGTAATAGGCTTACGTGCATTCTCCTCCTGTTCTGGACCTTAGGTCTGGAAGCAGCAGAAGTTATTGTTGCTGCCTTACCTTACAACAATAAAAAAGGAAGGTTTATTTTATAAAGAAAATGCTATCTATTTCCAGATGTAGAATAGTGGTGGCACCAGTGTACAGATTTGGCGGAAGCAATGAAAAGGCACCAGGTGGAGATGGCTGTGTCAGGGGACTATGGTCATCTTGGCCAACTGCCACAATTGTGTTCTCCTTGCAGGAGAAAAGAAATGGTGAGACTTAGTTAAGAACGGGATAATATCAGGGAAGGGATGTGATAGAAAGGGGTGGTTTGTTCACTTGCAGAATCTTTAAATCAGAAAGAGAGCATGCATACTGTACGAGTGGAGAGAGAGAAGTGCTCATTAATAACTCCACAATAAGAATTTTTACTAAATCTTTTTTTTCCTTGGAGCATTTATTGAGCTGACCTGCAAATAAAAGTAACAAACTTCCATCGTTGTTGGAAACAGCCACTCTAGTAAGATCAAAGATGCAATAACAGCCTGTCCCAGGCAGGAGTTCAGGGCATTTAGACCAGAGTCGTGTCCTTCTTGTTTAGGGATTGGGCCCTTTGTTAGTCTGCAACAGTCAGAACTTCTCCCCAGTTTCCATATTCCCTCTTTAGCATGGTTGACCTCACAGATGCAATTATTAAGAAAAATTAATCCATCCATTTTTATAATGTTTTTCCCCTTGGCTTTGTTTTCATTCCTGCAGCTATTTGAATAACTAGCAGAAACTAGGCCAAACCACCTGTATCTCTATCATCACTGCAAAATCAACAAAGACAGATTATGAATGTGAATTACAAACCACAAATTTTTTGGTACTTACCACTAGCTATGCCACCTTTTTTTTTTTTCCCCTCACTGCAACTGTTTTCTGCTTTTTATTAGATTTGTTCCCTGGAAATGTTCTGTGAGGCGTTTGCAACATTCAACGCACTGCGATGCTGAAGGAAAAAGTGGTCAAAACAAATATATATAGTAGTGTATGCTTTTTACAACTAGACAAAATTCACTGTTTCACTCTTTGGACTGGTGTGGATAACATTATTTGGTCATGTATGGAGGCCTTGATTATTTTTCCAGTGTTTATCTTCAAAGTTACTCCTAAGATGAGCACTTCAGTACTTAACTGGTCTCTGCAATACCACTTTAACTGCAATAAATGTAACTGAACCAGAAGTTAAAATATTACTGAAATAGTTTTGAAAACTTAAGCATGTGAAAACTTAACACAAAGAAACCTATTGCTCACTTAACACTTTACCTTACCAGGAACTGCACAATTTTTTAACCTTTATTTTTTTTGTCTTGACTTTAAAACACCAAAAGCAATTCTGAAGTAAACATTCCCCTTTTACTTGCAAGGGTTAGTTAGAGAGGCTCGCTTTTAGCGTGTGCAAACGATGGCATAAAAATTATGCTAACATTTAATAACATATGAAACGTGATACTAAAGGTGATAAATCACCCTGTTCTCATCTCTGTGATTCTCCAATTTGTTTCTCATACTGTATACTAAGTAAAATGCAAGATTACCTACATAATCTTTTATAGCTGTACAGTGTACCTGAAGATATTAAGGTTGCCCCCAAATCAGCAGTCCAGGTTTGGTGCACTTAGTTCACCACAGTAACAAGGAAAAAAGAAAAATCTAGATAGTGAACAGTCATGAAACCAAGCTTGTCATTCTCTGATGTAAGTCAGCAAAAAGAATAAAAAAAATTAATGGTTGTGTGGGTTTAAAATAATCATGATTTTATTAATTACAAATAAATAAGTAAATAACTTGAAAAATGCATTTTCAATGAAACCACTGTGCTAGATCAAAAGAGTGCTTTGAAATGCAAAATAAACCTCTTTTCTTCTGCCACCTCTTGGTGTATACACACAGATGCTAATTTCAGAAGCACTTGGCTAACTTCCTCTGACCTGAACTATCATCAAGTTTAGATAAAAAGAATAATTTTTAGTGGCCTTAGAAAGCTGTGAAACACACAGGCTGTAACTGCAGTGAACGAAACTGAGAGAGCATTGTCATATCCATAAACCAAAGCTTGCAGTGAAGAAAACTGGTTCAGACTGTCTGTATTAGTCTGGGATGTGAGACCACCCAGCAGGACAGGTAGCCTTCCCCGTGAGACGCATGGCCACTCTGAGGGCCAGGCTCAGGAAGGGACCTGCAGTCCTAAGGAGGGACTTAGGCCAGTGGAACTCACTAAGCACTCTAGTTAGGACCTTGTTTATCCAATGGGCCTCCAGAACTAGCTCAAATTTTTACTCAAAACAGCCCTGAGGGCATCTTCTGCACATCCCTGTGCTGCTGCAGCTGAAGAGCTCATGCCCAACATTCAGGTTGGGATCTGTCTGTTCCACTGGCAGGAGAGGCTCAGTCAAGCACTTGGTCTCCACGTGGAAGTTTTAAATCAAGCATCTCACAAAGCACAGCAGGGGTTAGTTCTGCCTTTGAAAATTATGTGAGCAGGAGTGGGAGCAGGATGCAGCAGATGGGAAACGTTCTGGGTACAATCCAATGTATGCTTAGTGAACCACTGTCCAGACTGTTTATATAATACTATAGGTGAATGCAAGGTCGTGGCCAGGACCTACTTGCAGTCTCCAGGACAGAGTCATTATGTTTCCAGGAATGTTTTAAATTGTGGTGTTTAGTTATTGGAGGGATTTTAATCTTTGCTGTATTTATTTTGGAGAGTAAGGAGATTGGTGCCCAGGGCCATTAATATCATGCAGCAGTCTGTGAGGGGATGATTCCTCTAAAGATGCATGCAAACCACATAAGGAGGAGGTGGTTTTCTTTTGGAATGTTAGATACTGTCAATTTCAAGCTTTGGGGGAAAACTGTTACTTTAATAAAAGTGCAGCATTAAATACCTATTCTGCTTTTACACAGTATTTGCTGAAACACCTTTTCTATGTTTCAGAAGGATAAATCTAGCTTTCTTCACAGCCTAGGAAGTGCACAACTTTGGCCATGGAAACTTATAAACAAAGGAGATTTGAAATGGGCTGCCTCCTTTTCAAATGCTTCAAACATTTGACCTTGATATATCGAGAAGAAACTGTGACAAGCTTGGTGCTGATAAAAGCTTGCTGTTCTGCAGCTGTAAGGGAATTCATCTGTCCTATGAACAGCTTAAATTATTAGCCAGTCAGGCATCTGGAATTAGAAATTTCTGCTGATCTGTCCCAGGCTTTGGAATGCTAACACTGCAGTGAGACAATTAGACCTGATATCAGGAAATCATAGGCCCAAATTAAACAGAGTCCACGAAGTAGGCCCTGAATATGCTAGTCACCTGATAACAGAGTCAAGCTATGCATGAGTATTAAAGTGTTATCAATATGAAAATAAAAGACTCTTTTCTGATGTCAGTGGGAAACATCCTGCCCCTATGTGGTGCAGAATATCAAGTGGTAAAGAAACACTAGAATCAGGTGACAAAGCCAAAAGAACAGTGATAGAGCTAAATTTGCTGAGGTAGGAAAAGTTTCTTCAATCTATAGAAGGAGGCAAGGGGTTTCCCTTGTTACAGTTAACACACCTTGCAAGGCTTCTTACTTGTATAAGACATAAGCCTATTCTTCTCAGCATATCTTGTAAAAGTTATTTTGTCTTGAAGAGTAAGGATGTAGCAATCAAATGGAATTTGGACGTTTTCTCTGCTTTGGACTGTAACAAGCTTTCAAGGCTGCTGGTCGATTCAACAGGGCGCTGTTATGAGGGGAGGAATTCAGCAATTTCACTCCACCTAGCTTGAGTCATGTGCTTTAGGCATTTGGATAGTCATGTTTTCCTCGCTCTTCAGTCAATAAAGAAAGAGATACCACCACAGATAGCCATCTGAGGAGTGATCACACTCTGAGGCTGCTTCTCACCCAACATACTACAGATGTAGCCTAGGTACAGGCTGTTCCACAGACACGTTGGAATTGATATTAACAGGATTGCTCAGAGCACCTAGGCAGCCAGCATGTAGTGTAACAGGATAAAACACCATCCCACAAAAAACATAAGTAACTTAAAACCAATGAGTATCATACTGCCTTATTTCTTCTTTCTTTCTTTGGTTCATAACGTATTTCTGAGTAGAAAGCTTTGCATGCTTCTCAGTTATATGTGTGGCTGTAAATGGCCCCTTTCCACCTTCCACGCTGTACATCTCTGCTGTAGTTGGAAGTAATTATATTTTTACCTATAGAATTCCTCACTGGCCTTTTCTCTGTCTTTCTGCTGAGATTAATACTAAAAATTGGAAAGCCAGTTAGAAATACATCTTCCCTATCAGAGCTGATTACCACATTCATAACTAGTTTGACACTGAATTCACAAGTATTTCTTCTACATCTTGCATTTCCTAACACCTCCCCTGCCTCCTCATCTTCACTTCACCTTCTCACTAACAAATCTGGAATCACTTTACAGAATTATTAGTATTTCCTGCCTTTGTTTTGTCAGTAAAAACCTGGTTTTTAAATGAAAAAGTGAGAATTTCTCAACAGGCCATTCCCATGCTGTCAGGAGAGAAAATGAGAAGGAGGAAGGCATCTGTGTGTTTTAGTCTTCTTTTAGATGAGGATTTAATTAGCAAATATATTTTTCAACCTTTCTGTTCTTTACATCTCTTTAAAACAAATTATTGTGGTGATATGATTGAGTAGGACTGCTTATAGAATTACGACTCCCTACCTAATTATGTTCAGTTTGCCAGCTGTGGCATCTGTTTGAAAGGCTGCACTTCTGACCGGGGATTACTAGCAGCTTATGTACACCAGGTTATATACTTTCATGCAATCCATTGCTTCATGCTTGTTCTCCCTTAAGGGTATTAGAGATGTTAAAGTAAAACCTGTATTCATGCTGAAGGGTAACATGCTTTAGGAAGAAAGAGGTTTTTACAGTGAATAAACACTGTGTGCATCATATAAAGATGTGTCCAAGATTCTGGAAAGTGACTACTGAAACAGGTTATATTTTCTAAGATTCCCATTCCAAGGGATTTACTTTTCCCATGCAACTGAGCAGAAAATCAAATCCTTTAAAAAGCGACAACTTACACACCAGAAACATTGCTTACTACACGTTAACATTTATGCTTGTATCTGTGAATGAAAGAAAAAAGAAAAAGGTTGGAAGAACTGAAAACAGCTGCTAGTAACAGTGCTGACCATATTGATACAATCACACTAGTTTCCTGAACAGCTGAAATAATAACAACCTGTTTTAAGAGTCCTTGAACCAGTTTCTACTGATTGGTTGAACTTCACAGCAAACTTGGCAGCACCTTAATCACGATATCAAGTAACTACAGCAGATACTGACTTGATCTACACATCAGCCCATGCTTGATATGGCTTCCAGGACAACCAAGGAGGTGACAGTTCAAGTCACAGAATATTTCCACCATCAACAAATGAGACTGAACTTTACAACATCTGAATCAAGCTCTCAGCTCAGCCACTGTTAAACAGGATCAGTGCTGTTTTGATGTTTTGGTGATGCCTGTTAATTTCAGTGTTTGGATCATACATTTTCTGCGTAGAAATGAGTGTAGTGATGTGAGGATGTAACACACTTTGGAAACAGGAGCTTCCAGGTATTGATACAAAGATTATTTGAGAGTAGCGTGCACTGGAAAGACTGGCTTCCAGAAAACAGATACTAGCTCTTAAACACGATCTCTGTCACACAGTCTAAACCCAAACTGCAGTATGCATTTTAAAAACTAGTTAAGTCAAGAAATCAGCAACAAACAGTGCAGAAAGTGCAAAAAAAAAGAGGTTGTAAACAGCAAAGAAATCTGAAACTGATGGAATGAACATCATACAAAGGACTCTCAGCAGGATGAGATGCAAGTGACTAGTATAAACAGAATAAAATATGGCTTAGTAAAAGAAGAGGAAAAGAAGAAAGATATGAGAACAAACAGTGCTTCATTCAGAACAGGTTGGGCAAGTGACTGCAGTTTGAATGGGAAGACAGAAAGCTCCACTGATTTTTAAATAACAGATAAAGGTGCTAAGATGAATGAAAGGTAATAAGGTGAATTAAGTATCAAAGAGCTATAGACAGAAGCAAGGTTGGAGGAGCGTGCAACAAATGAAAAACTAGGCTGATAGTGTGGAAATAATTGGGAGAGCATTGAAGGCGGCCTCCAGTCAGCAAAGATGTTAAGTGATGATCACCCAGAAGAAAGAAGAGAGAATGGAACTGAGTAGACAGGATGCTTAGAGGGGCAATGGGAGAGAGGACTGGGGCTTGAAACTTCAGAAGGGACATAAGGATTAGGGTCATATACACACTTACTGCTTCTTTATCCAGTGGTACCACATCTTTTTTGTCTTTTAACCTCCCTGTCTTGTTAGTTAGGCAACACTTTTGTATTTGCACCACAGTTGCATTACTTGTTTTTAACATTTGTTATTTCAAGCAGCTTGTATTATGACCTTAGGGAAGGTTTAAGGTTTTATAGCAACCTTTTACCTACCCACCACCTCTTCTCAAGCAACTTCCAGTTCATTCCTGCCATGACTAAAATGCTGCATGATAGCATCTTTGCAAAGCCTACAGAACCAGCATAGGGCCAAAAGCATCTTATTGCTTCTCAGTTTCCATTTTCTTAAAGTTGGTTTAATCTCACATACTTAGTGCTGTAAGCAAGAAATTTCAGAAAATGAAATAGGAATTTCCCTATGTGTTTATCACATAGCAGTGATGATAGATTTTTGTTTCTAGTTAAACATTTCCCTGCGGTGTTTACTGCTTAAACATTCAAGGCACACAGGGAAAGTGATTGTGGGTTTGACTGAAAGCCAGCTGAAAAGATTGATTCAGCTGGGTTTTAGAATTGATAAAACCAGTCCTGAGACTGATTTGTGAATAAATATGTGCATTTCACTAATACATCGGAAATGAGAACACTTGCTTTTATAGACAGGAACATTTACAAGACAGTTAGCTTCTAAACAGTTTATAAATTGCTCTGAACAGTTGTGTTCTACAGGAGGATATATTGTAAATGTGTTACTTGGGGTCACCATTCAGACAAACTGCATATAATCCAGGGAATGAAATATGCTGTGCATGATGTAGGTCTAGTCCTAGGAATAGGACTAGTCTGCCAATAACACATGCATTATCCCTTAAAGTTAGACTCCACTAGTTATTACAAAGGTAGAAGCAAGGCTCACTGACAGAAATGTGTGCCTACAGCTAATGCCCCTGACAACATGTAATTTGACTTGAAATATTATCTAGGGTTATTAAGCATTGGAACAGGCTGCCCAGGCAGGTGTTGGAATCACCATCCCTGGAGATATTCAAAAGACACATAGACGAGGTGCTGAGGGACATGATTTAGTTTAGTGATGGGCCTAGCAGTGTGAAGTTAGTGGTTGGACTTGATGATCTTAAAGGTCTTTTCCAACCATAATGATTCTGTGATTCTATACAAGTCAAAAAACTTGGTCTTTTTCCCATCAAAAACTACCATTTTCATTTTGAACTAAACATTTGCAAAAAAATATTTTTTTAGCTTTTTGTTATCCATGAATGAGAAAGAAAAACAACAGGAAAATAAAGGTCATGGAAAGTAAAGTCAAATTTGTTGCCAGATGGTCAGTAATCTAAATAGTTCTATATGCATAGCAATAATAGAAATGCTCTCTTGTCAAGAAATTCAAGAAGCTGTTAAAAGAGTCCCTTAGGTTTACCCTGCAAAACCATGTAGTCTGACAACTGGAAGGAGGGATTAAACAGTAAGAATGCTGACAAGAATGTATTTTCAGGGAAGCTGAATGCTTAAAGAGCAAGGCACTTCACTAGCATTTCCTCTGTCCATCCTGGCTTCCTCCTGCGACTGTTGCAGCTCCCCCCAGCACCACCCTATGGAGCTCATTTCAATACTCTTAGAAACTGCAGCAACAAATAACATTTCTGCCTATCAGATAGGCATGAGGCACACCGGCATCACAGCTCATGGCTGGTTTATGGCAGGATAAGCTTTTATCTCTTAGGGCCAGGTCTTTTAATCCAGCTGACTAGTTTTCTTCCCCCACGCAGGACAGCGTGGAAGAAAGCAGACCTGTACGCTGCTTCTCCACTCTTACAGTGCTGGAGCCAGCAAAGGCTCCACAGTAACTCTGGCTGCACATAACTGCCCATAACACAAAGGACAATTGGTTTCATCTGCCAGGAAAGCCCTGGGCTCCCTGTGTCAGCAGCTCTCATTGACATAGTGTAACCATGTCAGGGTGTAATAAAATCTGTGGAAAAGATTTCTGAAAGAACGGAGTCAGGCAAACGCATAATTTCTTTTTTTTCCAAAAGGTCTGCATGACATATTGGCTAAGGTTAATGTTTTATGGCTTTGTTGGACAAACTCAAAAGTGGCTGTCACACAGAAAATGTATCTTGTCTTTTACTGAACCATTTTTATTGCAGAATCTGTTAGTCATCATATATTGGTCAAAAAAAAAAAAAGAAGAAATACTTTTTCACAATAGCTCTTGCACACTTTCTGAGCAAACAGGAAAAATTAAAGGCTGGTAGTTTTGTTTACTGTTACATGGGGTTGTTTTTGAGAATGTGACAAAGAGAAGAACAATAGTGTATACTTTAAAACAGGCATCAAGAAGAAAATACACTCCAGAAGTTTCATTTTAGCATTCCCAAACCTCTTTTTAAGTCAATGTCCTTTGGCACTGGACATTGGCACCAACTGGAGCCATTTTTTCAGCACAAGACACAGAATTGCAGGCTATGATAGATGTCGCCCTTGAAAATGGGACAAAACAGAAAAAAAAGTCAGGAAGAAGTGAGTGGCTTGTTGCCTGAATTCATGAAAGTAAAAATTCAATCCCATTATATCACTGCCTAGATCACAAGAGGAACCTAACTGTGATTTCTAATACCCTGCAGGTATGACAATACATTCTTTTCTTCTTACAACTGAACCCCTGCACAGTAACAATTTTAATAAAACTCTGAAAGCATAGGAGCCAGATCAAAATAAATTACCCATCATTTGCTTTAGGTCATCAAATCAACCTTTCCATCAAGATTTAGTTGAAAAATCAATATGTTTCCACATAGAAATTCTAAGGAGATATCTATTTGTGAGCATTTTTAATTTTGCCTGTCGTGCTACTAAGGTTGGGATTGGAGAATTACAGGAAATACAATAGCTACTTAGTCTTTTCAGGATTCATACATTCACAAAAGTAAGACTATGAATTAATCAACTTTAAAAAAGAAAATACAATGACACGTTATTGCATAAGATATTCAAAGTCTTTAAATTACAGAACCCTATATGAATAGCCATCCTTTATGTAGCTGAGCAATCTTACACCTTTGTTTATCAGAGCAACTGGCATTTTCATTGTCTATGCTTTGACATAACTCTCATCAAGAGAGTTTTTTCTTCTTGTAATTTTGTCCAGCTAGAGGAATTAAATGATGTTTTGATTTTTGTATAAGAAATTGGGTTTTTTGTTCTATCTCTTTCTCTCACAATTTTCAGCCTAAAAGTCAAAATAGAAATGGTATTCAAAAGTCCTGCTTTTGAAAATTATACTCAGGTGTTACCAGTAAGATGGAGCTTAAGTATTTGAAAATCTTTCTTCTTGAGATTTTCAACTCTTTGAAGAAATCCTCACAGAATTCTGATGCTGGGAAGAGAAAAAGATTTGCATTTGAACTCTGCTTGTGGTGGGTATTGCTACCTGATTAATTTTCTGATTTTCTTGTATTCTAGGTTAACATTGTTGGCAGTACTAGTCATTCTGTAAGTGTTGCAGTCAAAACCTCTAAGCAAACTACTTGTTATCTTTTGAACATCTGCTCAATCATTAACAATAGCTACACATATCATTCATCAGAAGTTAGTTCAAAATTAACCGTCAGACGAAAAACTAAAGAAAAAAAAAATTCTTGACCCAATGGTTACATAAGACTGAGGAATTATTCAGATAATGTAAGACAAGTAATAAAGAAACATTATGAAAACTTTTGTAAAATATCAAATACATTTTTTACAAGAGAAATTTCTAGTTAGCTGTTGCATTTGTATTTTGTCACAGTTGAAACAGTTTCTGCCCTCATGAGTTTACAAGCTAAAAGAGAAAGAAAGTACTGACACCATCACTTTTCAGACTGGTTCGAATTTTCCAAGGTGGAATAATCAGCAGCAGGTTAAGAATTAGAACACCAATCTCCTGACTCCCAACTTACTGATCTAATTAAAAGATATTTCTTTCTCTTAAAGTATCAGCTGAGTCATTTTGGTAAAAACTGAGCTGGCACCAGTGAGGACTGAAGTCCACAATCAAGTATACGTTAGCTGATAAACTTCTAGGTTGCAAAGACAGGTATGTTTTCAGATACATATGGCAACTGGCTGCTTAAGGATGAAAATTTTTATATCAATTCCAAAGGTCACTTTGCTGTAATGAGTGTCAATTATTACTTAATCAAGCTATGATGAACTTTTGGTATCAGACAACAATACATAAATAATGTACCTTATCAATAGATGTAGTCATTCTATGTAAGTTTTGGGAGATGAACTACATTTTGTCCGTTTCTCCAAATTTGGTCTATTCGTTGTAGCTCTAATTGTGAAAGTATTTAGGTGATTTATCAATCAATCACTTTGGATTATATTCTTGACTACGTTTCAATTTAATTACCCTGCATTTAAAAATAGAGATTTATAATTAGATGTTACCTGCCTTCTTAGAAGAACTGCTCATACATAACCACAAAGTCCTTCATAAATTTTTTCCAAGTTTTTTCTAATGATGCCTTTAATAAATTAAAAAATAGTCTGGCAGACAATAAAATGAGATCATAGCCTGCTCAGTTGATCAGTAGTATCTTACCATATTTTTTTTCCCTTGGAAAACTCATGTCTCTTTCCTAAGCACATGTTATTTCTTACTTAGAAAATGGAGAAGTTTGTGCAAAAGTTTCTGCTAAGCAGAAAACATTTTAAAAGTAATCATGGCTCTAACTCCCTACATGGCAACCCTTCTTTCACGTCCAGAGTATCTCTGAATAGAAGGAAATTAAATTAATCTGAGCCAAGCACTCCATTGATGTGGAATTCACCTGAACTATTCATAGTCAACAGACAGAAACATGGCACGTTTTATCTGATACATTTTAGATATCTACTGCAGAGTGAGATGAAGAGTATCTAAAAATGTCTCTCTGCTGGTTGTGAACGCGGTCAAGACACCCAGATCAAATACAGGCTTCTGGATTGTAGACATCTGAAGTTAGATGAGATGAGTTTCACACACAGGGCTCAGAGGAGAGCCTGATGTGGAACAGCTGTTCTGCACTGACACTTTGGCCTTTTAGACAGACACCTTTATTTAATCTGGAAAGCGCTTTGAGGAAGAGACCATCTTTTTACTAGGAATTTGTATTGTACTTGCAACCAAAATGTTCACTCATGACAGGCAAGATGGTAATACCTCATATCATAATAAAAAAGCGGGCCTGATGAACATAAAGTAATAACCCTTACAGAGTTCTGACAGTGTGTATGATTTATCGGCATGTGTTTAAGCATTTTGTTCCTTCTCCTTGGTTTTGTATTTTGAATGCAGTTATAATTCTGCCTGGAAAGTCAAATGACCACATAACAGAGTATTAGTCTAATCTTGTCTGCAGCACCCCAGACAAAGACTGAAACTCTGGCTCCACTGAAGTCAGCAGTAAGTCTTTTTTTGACTATGGTGGCAACAGCATTTCATGTAAGAAGCCCTGAATGTACTGTATAATACATATATGAGAGAAAAGAAGTTCACATTATCGTTTACCAGCATTTCTCACACAGTGCACACCGAGGCATCATCACTCAAAAAAGAATTAGAAACGATAACTAAAAGGAATGACTTCATGAGAAAGTGTATTGTACAACATGCATATAAACTAAGGTAAATATTACTGGTCTCTACTTCAGGTAAAACATCTTTTCCACTGCCTTTTTTTCACTCTGCCTCTCTTATAGTCATCTGTTTTACTGCCACCTCAGGCTGCCTGGATGAATTAGTAATTCTAATTTTAATCAATTTAGCATCCATTCTTCTCTGTGTAGAACTTCCCCGTGATCCTATAAATACATTGATCAGAAAGAACAGTATTTCCTTTGTGTTATGTGAAGCTAGGGCTAAATATTATCAACCCATGTATATTTCTCCCCAATTTACTGAGTTTTAAAAGGTACAAAACGAAATTCTCTGTCTCTGGCCACATTGTTGGGTTTTTTTTAAGATTTCATTGGCCTGATTCCATTTTTACACTATTTTCAACTGTAATGGCTAAACTTAATAAACAGAAAGGAGAATGCTGTCCACTGGATGCAGATAGTGCATTTACCTCTTTGGTGTGTTTTTTTTGATACTCGGGCTAAGCTCTTCCTGAAGTCACCTGAATAGCATGAGGAACAATCAATCAATAGACAAGATGTTGTGATTTGACTGGATTGGCGAATCCTGTGCATTACTGTTTTTGTAACTGTAATTATTAGTAAAAAAAGACAAACTGAAGGGAACAGAAAAAAAAAAAGCTTAGGGTAATAGAAAAATTAGTCTCTTCCACTGCTGATGGAAACAAGAAAAGGGCTATCCTAAAGTCCCAGCTGTATTGCATATAGCCGCCACCAGCACTTGTTTTCTCACCTTACCTGAGCTTGCCAATGTTCTTATTTGCATATAAGGAAACAAGGCATCAGAATCCATTTTTTTCTGTTATGTTCTTTTTGACTGTAAACCACAGGTCTTGTCCTGTAGCTGGGTCTGTAAGTCACCACCCAGGTGACTTACAGGCTTATGCAGCTATGAAATGTAACTTCTATAGCTTAGGTCATAAAGGAAGACTAGTACTAGCAGGCTCAATTGATGTCTGAAGGTGTATATCCAGACTATGTGACAGGCATGATAAAGAAGGTAATTTGTTTCGATTGCTCTCCAAGGTAACGATCATCTGATGTGGGATTGGGAATCACTTTATTAGCTGGCCATGAGATCAGGTGATGACTGAGGATGGAGTGGAAATAGTATCTGATAGATACTATTTTCAGACACCAAAAAGGACTGCTTATAGCATGTAGCTGTTCTAAGAGATGACACAGGTGTTAAGGAAAAGCTTGACCCTGTTTGTTTTGCTGCATCATGTGATGGGTTCACAGGCAAGACTGTAGTTGGGGTGGAAAAGCAATGTTCATCTAGCCTTTCCTTGCCTTTGGTTTGGGGACGAGGAAACGTCAGTTAGGCTTCTGGGGAATTCTGTTGTGTGGTCAAACATCTATAGAGAAACACAGAAAGAAACTCTATCAGGCCTGTGGCATTTTAGCAGTTAGGAAAAAACCCCACCCCCCAAACCTTCCACTATGTGCAGGTGAAAGGTATGGCCCTAGAGTAAGCTTTAGAGGATGCCAGTAGGGACGCAAAGGTAGGGGATGGTTTGTCAGCATTTTCTGTTGCTACTTCTCAATGTTATAAAAATAATTTCTTCATTTCTGTCAAGCTTGAAGCCTGATTAGTGAGTGTGCTAACACAAGTAAGGTGTCCCTGAAGACGTGTGCAGGTTGACCAGGATCCTGGGGCTGCTGGACCTGAGGTCTTATCTCCATGGTAAAAAAACTTCTTCCCAAAAGAGACAGACTGCAGTCTGTTTGGATCAAAGGAAATCCTATTGTAAGGGTTCAAACACAGCACCCTGGCTGAAATCCAGCAGAGGGCTCTCAAAAAGTAGTGAGGATAATAGCTGGTATAATTTATGGTAACACTCATTTAAGCAATTAACTCTTATCTGAGTTTGCTAAAACTTCCTGAAATTGTTCTCTTGTTCTGTGAGAAGTCTTACATCCTATGATATAATTTGACTCTCTCTCTCTGGTTGCAGAACTCTTAAAACAAAAATAGTCTTTAGTCATCTTGTAATGAACTTGAATATCTTTCCTTGGTCAACTCAATATGCTTGTTTTTAAAGAGATTTTTTTAATGGTTTCCAGTAAAATGTAAGCTCCACACTGCCTAAATTTAATTTGAAAGACACAGTTTGCTATCTTTTTTTTCAAGTTTCCAGAGTAATGCCCCAGCAAGCCTACATATTTGATTGTGAGCATCCAAGAAAGGGGAGATAAATTGTATTTGTTTTAGTAAACAGTAACATGCTCAGACATAAAAGTTGAACTAAGAATGAAAGAAGCAAATTCATTACAATACCGAGTTCTGGTCTTCTTAGCCATATTAAATAGATGTTCACATCTAGAAAACATTAATTTTTCTTAAATAATAAGATACCACTCTTTTGCAAAGAGGCGAACTTCATTTTTGTTTATAGTCATGATACCACATTCTCACATAAAATAATTTTCTAAGAACAGCCATTAACTTACCCTTTTTGCCCCATGGTAATTTTCTAAAATGAAGTATTATCTTCTCTGTCCTAATCCTCAAAGTTTACCATGACTTCTATCAATTACAAATAAATATTAAAGGACTAGAGCTGTGTTTAAAGAAAAGAAAAAAAAAAAAGCCTGGGGAAAAACATGGCCCAGTATGATGCATAAACAGTGAAGGTAATGAAAGTACTTCCAGGCATTTGCATTGAACTTCTGTTTGCAGTCCCTGCTCTTTACATTTTGGTACTGTCTTCTAGCAGTTGCTTCAGCACGTTTGCACATGTTAAGCTGCTTATTTGATGGTACTATATGCCTCTGCTTAGCATAAATTGATTATATTTAACAATACTTTGAATATATAGAACCAGGCATGGGGAGAGAACTGGTGTGTATACATATGTTTTTAATAGGTATGTTTGGTTTCAAAGTTTTAATTAGCATTGTGAGAGGGCCACATTATTCACAAATGAACAAGCCATGAGATATACAGGTATTCCTAAACAAGTGCCAACACAACCTCTGTGAACTCCCGTCTCAAATGTGTCATCACTTAGAAACTTGTTCAGCCATTCAGGGAAAAAAAAAAAGTCAAGCTATCCCAGTGCACTCTAGGTAGGCCTCAGAAGGACCTAAAGTTAATGAATTTCTGAGTAGCTCATAAACATGAGGGGAAAAAAAATAGTTTCCTTAAAGGATATTTCTTAGCTGTCTACAATAAAATGTTGTTTTTAATTCCTGAGGTGAACTTTGGATGTGGTAGTTGTAGCTGAAATATTTTCAGACCAATGAAAAACAGGCAGGTTTAGCTGGGGAAGACAAACTGGGAGTCTGTGGTTAAAAATGCTATTACGCTCTGCTTCAAAAACCTCAAGACTTGAAACACGTGGTCCTGTACAGAAAACAGAGGTGATGCAGGGTAAAAAAACAACTATAGTGTGGGTCATCGCACACCATGCAAGGCCTTTGTCCCAACTATAGGCTGGATCAATAGGCCAAGGCCAATTGTATAAGGTTCAACAAGGCCAAGGGCCAGATCCTGCACTTGGGCCACAACAATCCCATGCAATGCTACAGGCTTGGGGATGTGTGACTGGAAAGCTGCAGAGAGGATTAACACCTGGGGGTGTTAATTGACAGCAGGCTGAACACGAGCCAGCAGTGTGTTCAGGTAGCCAAGAAGGCCAATGGTGTTCTGGCCTGTATCAAAAATAGCGTGACCAGCAGCACCAAGAAAGTAACTGTCCCCTTGTACTTGGCACTGGTGAGGCTGCAACTTGAATACTATGTTCAGTTCTGGCCCCCCACTACAAGTGCTGGAGCTTGTCCAGAGACAGGCAACGAAGCTGGTGAAGGGTCTGGAGAACAAGTCTTGTGAGGAGTGGCTGAGGGACTGGAGTTGTTTTGCCTGGAGGAGGCTGAGAGGAGACATGATCACTCTCTACAGCTACCGGAAAGAGTTGTAGTGAGGTGGGAGTCAATCTCTTCTCTCCAGTAATGAACAACAAGACATAAGGAAATGGGCTCGAGTTGTGCCAGGGGAGGTTTAGATTGGATATTAGGAAGAAATTTTTCACCGAGAGGGTTATTAACCATTGGAACAGGCTGCCTAGGGAGGTGGTGGAGTCACCATCCCTAGAGATATTTAAACAACACATAGATGAGGTGCTGAGGGATATGGTTTAGTTTAATGATAGGCTTGGCAGTGTTAGGTTAGTGGTTGGGCTTGATGATCTTAAAGGTCTTTTCCAGCCATAATGACTCTATGATTTTATTTTCCAGTGCAAGATTGTTCTCATCAGCCCCTGTCTTTTATCTAATCTGTCTAATCTACCTGTAGAGGATAGGGCCTCTGCCCTTGCTTTTCAGAACAAAGCTTTCCATAACTTGGCAAACACTGCTGTTTCAACCGTTTTTTCTCCTGTTGTACACACTTTTGCAGTCTCCAATGGTTTCAAAATATGCATGTAATCTTACACTGAATAAACCCTTTCCATATAGCTTGTGCTAATCTTAACAATATGATGTCATCCAAACTCCATAGCATTTGTGAAACATGCTTTAATATTCCAGATCTTTTGATCTCGTCTCATAAATCAATCTCCCCATCTCTTTAATTACTTTAATTGCTCTTCTTTAAATTCCCTTCGGTGTAATTTTCTAACAGGAAGATTCCCCAAAATATCCCAGGCATGACCTAGTTAAGTTGTATGCACAGGGTAGTCATGCCAAAGAAGCGGAAGAGAATGTCTATTAGTTCCTTCCTCAGCGATGAGATCCCTCACACAGAGGCTTAAATCCCGCAGACTTTGTTATTATGCTGTCCTGTAAGACCCTATGTAATTTATTGTCCAGTTTCACTTCTACATGTTGATATTACAATTTCTTCTTCTTGTTGAATGTTTTCCTACAGCTCTACTAATGTTTCCAAGATGAACCTCTTCTTTTCCACCCATATTCCTTCTTTTAAAAAATCATTTGTGCTGTTTTGCTAGCTTTCCCAGCTCCACCTAACCTAATGAACTGCTGTGAAAGTAATTTATGGCTAACAACTGTCCTTTAAGTCACAGTTTAAGAAAAAAATACTTCATATTGTTCTCTGAAATAACTCATTAGCTTTTTCAGCTCTTCATTTGAAGTCCATTACTACTCCACAAAATCCCCATCCATATAAAACAGGACACGGTAAGATGACTGCTCTGTTTCTTGTTTTTTCATAGCAAATTTAATTAAGAAGATGATGCTTCACCCTTCTTCAAGTGCTAGTCTGGAACGGTCAGCCTTAAGCAGCAAAATTAATGCCAGGAAAAGATTTGCATGACAAATTGATGGGTTTTTTTTCCCCTGTAAATGTAGCAAAGCTGTTCATGTATATATAAGGGCATAATTTAGCTAGGCACCTGGCACGTATGAACAAAGACATTTGAAGGTACTTAGGTGACAACATCACTAGTACTTTCTTCCAACTATTCTACAATGGAAAGATAATGTAATAGGTCAAACTTGAAAAAGGCATTGCTTAGTTCCTTGCTGCCACTGAAGTTTAAGACAGCACAAAACAATCCATTATGTAATGAAGTAACCGATACAACTATAGCTACCACGAGCAAAGGCAAGGGATGTAAGATCATGAAGTAGAGGGATTTTCCCATCTATGTTGTGGCAGCTCTATGTCTGAAAAAAAAGCTGCAGAGGAATCAGGAATCAGAGACAACAGCAAGGAAGCATTGATTTAGGTTAAAAAAAAAAGGGCATGACACAAAAAAAAAGCAGAATCCTTGATGAAATGGCAATAAAGATACCTAACCCACCCAAACAGGACAATATAATCCCCCATAACATCCAATATTGGATCAAAGATGTCCAATGGGAATCTGAAAAGCTCCGTATTTTTAATTAATCTTCTCAGTTCTTGTGGTTCAGCTTTGTCAACTGAACACCATCTGATGAAGAAAATATCTGTCTCTTTCTATGTGTATATCCAGTGAATGTTTTTGCTTTGCTCGGGATGTATGTGTGGAACTATACCGTTCAAAACACAGCTACTGTAAGCTCACATTGAAAAAATGTTATTGCAACTTATAGAAATAATCACAGTAGCACATTAGATTACACAACAGCGATTACTTGTAAACTTTTTCTTTTTTAAATTGTGGAATCACATGAAATCACTGATGCCATAGCATCATAGAAACTTGATGTCGATCCTGCAAGGAAATTCAAGGAACCAAGACCTGGCAAAACTTGTAGTAACCAGAAAGAGTTACTACATCAGTCCTATCATTAACTACTTCTAGATAGTATTTTTCTGGGTTTGTAACTTCATGTGGCTTGTGTAATTTGTGGCTTCAGCACGCTATTTTACAGTTATCCTTCATATAATAAAAGAATTACTTTAAATAAAAGGCTTTAGAGATTCCCTGGTGATGGTCCCTCACAAGTCACGGGGAAAAACGGCACCCTCCCTGCCCAGCAAGGGCAGCGGCTGACGAGCGACACTGCGGCTGCTCAGCAGCTCCAACGTCGAGGCCTCCATCGCTGCTGGAATGCCTTCAGCGCTGTGACACCGTCAAGGGGTTTCAGCGGGGGCGGTGGGGGTGTGAGCTGCATCCTAAAGGAAGTTTGGGCTCAGTATTGTATTGTTTCGGAAGCACAGACTAGCCCTAGCCCCCAGACCGGGGTGTCGAAAGCTTGAGTTGGCTGCGCAGGAACCGCTCTCCTCCTCGCAAAAGCCCGGCACCACCGCCCGCTGCCCGCGCCACTCTTGGCCTCCCTCCCGCGCGCCGCCAACCCAACGGCCGCGGCCCTCCCGCCCCGCCGCCATTGCCCCGCCCCGCGCGGCGCGCGCCCACCCCCGCGGCGCCGCTGCAGCCCCCGCGCGCATATAGGCTCCTCCGCCGCACTGCTCCCGTCGCCGCCGCCGCCTCCAGGCATGGCACAGGGCTCTACCTCACTATGGCAGCAGCAGCGCGGCACAGCACCCTGGACTTCCTGCTCGGCGCCACAGGTAACCGCCATGGCGGGAGAGTGGAGCGGGAGGGGGCGACGCGCCCACCCCCTTCCCCCGTTTGGCGGAGTTTCGCGTCTCGCTTCCCCTTGTCCCTGCTGCCGCCGAGGAAGCGGCGGCCGCGCCAGCCAGCCAGGCCCTGCGCGGGGACCCCTCCCCGGATCTCCCTCTGCAGTCCCTGACCGCCCATGTGCCCCGCGTGTTCCCCCAGTGTCTGCCTCTGCCGGTGGGCAGGTGCCGCCGCGCTCCCCGGGCCCGCTACCCCGCTGCATCCGCGCCGGGCGGGCGACAGCCTGCGGCCTCCTGGCCTGAGCTCGCCGAGCCGTGAGGCCGGGGGCAGAGCGGCTCGGGGCGAGGCGGAGGTGCTGGGCAGGGGGAGTTGGGGAGGGCGTGCAGGTGCCCGTGCAGGTGCCCCCTGCCCGGCCAGTCGCTGTGGCGGGGTCCAGGAGGCCGCCGAGTGAGCTTTCCCTGGCGGTGGCAGCGGATGAACGGATTCTGCCGCGACGTGGGCCCGGGAAGTGGGACGGACGGAGAGAGGGAGGGAGGGCCTGATTGTTTCCGAGCGGACGGGCCCGGGGCTGACCGCGAAGCCCGCCTCTGGTTAGCGCAGCCCGTGTACCGCGCTTCAGGCTGGGGAGAGGGAACAGGCTCGTAACTCCCGCCGAGCAAGGTGCGGGTACAGCGCGTGAGAGCCTTGTCACTTTAGGGGCGGCTTTCAAACCTCGTTGCAAAGGAAGTGATTATCGATGAAACTCGGCTTTGGATGAACCACCGGCTGTTTCAAAGCTTTACTCCGTAGTTATCCGTAGAGGGCATGCTCGAGCCAGAAAACCGAGGAAACCACCACGTTTCTAACGGCCAAGATGAGTGAAAAAGGTTATAGGGGGTTGAGCTGCCATAAGCGCCAAAGCCGTGGGGTGAAGTCGGCGACTGCTGAGCCACGCCGTCGGCTCGGGCCGGCCCTCCCCCTCTGCCGCCCCGTCCCCTGGGGCAGCCCCTCCCCGGGTCTGGCGTGCCTCCGGGCCTGACCTTCTCTGTCACCCTCTCCTTCTCTTTATTCTCTCTTCGGAGGAAGGGAGGGAGATGTGAGGGCAGTCTGCCGCATCTATACATTAAAATCTATCAGTAGCTTGATTTGACAGAGAAGTTCCTGATCCCGGGAATGTTTTTGCACAGAATCACACGGGGCCAAAGAGGTTTTGCTGCATGCTTTGTCCTTCCTCACGTTACTGTGTTGGCCTTTGGAGAGCTAGGAGCAGAGAGGGGGACGGTATTAGTGGAGTTGTTCATAAGCAGTGCACTTCAGGATATTCTGCTGTGTTTCATAGCGAAGGTCCTCTAGTTTCCATTTTACAGGAAGTTTTTTATAGCACAGCTTAGCTACTCTAGTGGTGACCTAATGGTGAATGAGGGCTAGTCCTGCTGTTTTCCTCGTGCTTGACTGATCTAACATAAGCAAGCTAAATGAGACTCAGGGCAATCTTTGTGAATACCACCCAGTGCTGCCATAATGACCTGTTTTGGCCATTTATTTGCCTGGACTATCGTTCATCAGTAACCGATTTCTGCAGAAGTCAGAATTGCCAGGGAAAAGTGTAGTATTAGGTGTATTGAAAATAAGCTACTCTATGATATGAGAGTGTGGTAACTATATTAAGTGTTGTCGGGCTTTTGGGTAGGCTTTCTGTTCCATTTCCTTTAGAGACAATGTTTGGCTTTTCAATCAAGATGGATGTGCCTAAATGAGGGTGGTGGAGATGAAACAACTGTAGAAGTGTTGCTGTGTAGTTCAAAGGAGGGAAGAAGCCTTTTTTCCCCCCCTTATAATGGTTTGTGCACAGTAGACATCTTGAGTGAGATGTGAAGAACAGTTTCACCTATGACAGCTCTGAAGTTGGCTTGTATTTTTCACATGGAGTTTTTACTCTTATCTAGTGCTTATGGCCCAAAGGAGTTAAATGGATTGTCAACTAGTTGAGGTAACTTACGTAGACAATAAAACTTCTGAGTCATCTGAAATACTATTCAATGACGTTTTGTGAAGAGAGATGTGTGGTTCTGGACTCTCAGATTTTGTGAGGAGAGCATGTTCTCTCTAAGCCTTTGCTGAAGCTGTTGCATCTTTATGTTTGTATTCTGCAGAATACAGCATCTGTTAACTCCTTGGTAAATACACACGGTCCTCAGAACAGTAGCTGTGTCCTCAATTTTTGACAAATAAGTATTTTTGGTAGATATTAAAACAGGTGTTAAATTTGGTGGCTGATAGGAGAGCAAGACTTAATAAAACCAAGTTCATTCAATTACTGTTTCACTGCAATAACTGTACATGGTTATGTGTCTATTCCTTTAAAAGTCTTCTTATATATGAGTTGTTACTTTTGTTTGAAATAATTTGAATATGGCTTTCAATATTCATATTTAACACAGTAGCTATCTAATGTTCTCCTAATCCTGAAGAGAAGAAAGACTTCAGTGTTACTGTCTTGCATAAAGACATATCTGAGGATGGAATAGTGTTTTTCTGAGTTACTGACATTTTTCTGGGGTCTGTTTGTATGTTCTGTTGTGCCTGGCTTGTCACCATCCTCTATCTTTTGAGGTTCTTGGAGTAAAGAAAGGAGTCTGTCTTTAGATGTCAGAGAAAGGATATGGAGAACACAGATTGATGTTAGGAAACAGATTTTTTTTTTTTTTCCTCATATGTTAATACTTGCATTAGCTAGCAACCACTCAAGCTGCAGAATAGTGGGGATTTGATAGGTCATTCTTGCTGGCTGCCTTACTTGGCATGCGCCAAAACCCTTCAATAGTAGCCCTGTCTCCTCCAGGCAGTCTGAATCTCTTGACATACATTCTTCAGGGTTAAAATGTATACTCATAAACGATCTTGAGAATGATAATTGGAATAGTAAGCATTTCTTAGTGTTTACTGTCATTACTTTTGTAAGGTTAATGGTTGTTGGAGGTACTGAGACATGCCACCAATGTCAACAAAACCGTGGATGTAAGGAGTTAGAGGAGAAAAGAAGAAAATGGGTCTTCTTGTGTTGATTTGAGATTGGGGCAGTGGATGGAAATGGGACACAGTGCTATCTTGGGAATGGAGCTGTGAACGTCTACTAAAAGCTAACAGTTTTCTTCATACTGTTCAATATACTTTTTTAATGTACTAAAAAATCTAAAAATTAGTCAAATGATAAAAGACTCTTGTCAGTCTTTGTACCTCCTCTAGTTACACACCTTCCATCAGTTTTTTAAAATAATAATAGGCAGTTAGATGGAAGCAATGCTGAACCATTGACAGCCGAGTAACACAACCTGACTTTCTTTGATGATCTCAAGAGCTGATTAAAGTAGCAACTGTAGAGCTCAGTCATTTGAGCAAAAGTGTCTTGCTTATCTGTGGCCTCTGATATAAGCAGATGATGTCATCGGACAGACAGCATAATCTTCCCTATCCTAAAATACAATAGTGCTTCAGCAAAAGCATTACTTATGAAAGTAGATGCAGATTGCTCACTTTTCCTAGTTGGAGCATAGAAGGCTTTAGCCATGCCTTTCACTCCTAAGATAATGATGTTTTTGTTAGTCAATTGGAAATGAGGAAATTGAGATTCCTCAAGTTACTTGGTTTGACTTCATTATGAAAGTATGTAGATGCTTGATGCCTTATACTTCTACAGAACTGAGTTTAAATTACTGTAATGTAAATCTGCTCATATAAGTGTTACCATCCATGCATGAACGTGTCCTATATCTTATTTTCTTGGTTGTTGAGTATTGAAATGATCAATGTTCTTCTAGTTCCTTTAATGAAGGTGGGAGATAATATGGAGACTTGAAATTTGGTGGTTGTTTTTTTTTTTTTCTTAATTGGCTTCAGATAGTTGCTTTGAAAGGATAAGAACTTGCTGGAAAACTAATTTTGTTTTGAATTTTACTGTTTAAGGGATTATTGCTGGTGGGATTATATAGTTCCTAGTACAGCTGCACAGTTGTGCTGATGACATTCAGGGACAGGGTGCAGATGAGCTGGTGGGGAAGAGCAGAGATTATTTGAGCTGCACAGTTACTGAAATAAAGTATTGCAAAACTCTTGTGTGACTTAGTTCACATTGGGAATACCAGGACTGTGTGGATTTTTAAGAAAAAGGATAAGCAGACAGGTGTGCACATATGGTCTGCTCCTCTTTGAATGGAGAGAAGAGAGAAAAACTTTTTGGGAGGTGAGCCTTCTCTTTGGGCTCTCCCTCAGTAGCTCTGTCCTTGTCTGCAGAGTTCACTGCCCAATTATGACACTGTATGTGGGGAGAACTTAGTAAGAAAATCAAGCCTGTTGTCAGTTAGGAATGCATGTAAAGGAAGAATGACTAATGGCTGCAGTACTTCTGTCTAAATGTTGTTATATACAGACAATATATTAAGTCCTTTTTAATGATAAATTCTGTGAAAGAAAAATCTAACTGGAATCACGTGTATTGAATTTGACTTGCGAAAACTGTGCTACTTTAGTGTTCTGCTGCATAACTTCAGTTACTGGAGGTAAACTTAATTTATAAAATCTTTTGGAGGTTTTGTTAAGGAGAGACACTAACTGCTTTAGAAGTTAATTAAAAATACATATAGTGTCTCAGCTGAAGCATCCATTGCAATGTAAGAAAATGCCATGAAGTGTACTGGCATTCTTGTATCTTAAACTTTAGGCCAATTTTTAAGCAGACAGGAATGCTATCGGGTAAGCTTTAGTATGCAGTTCGGGATATTAAGATATAAGTAACCCTCATATCCTTTTTATTTTTCTTAGGTTTTTTACAGCTGTTTGGAGTATTTCTTGAAGTATTATTAGTGTTTGACATCCTTTCTCACAGAAATGGAAGTGTTTAAGAGAACTAAATTATGAGGAGGGGTGCTGGTATTTGCTCTTCCCTTCAGCCATCTCTGAAATCTCTACCTGAATCTTTATCTATAAAAACTCTACATGAGTTCAGCTGCTTGTGTGTATTAAGCTGCATTCTGCAGTAGTAAAGACAATTTAGAACCGGTGCTGCTTAATATAAGCAGATACTCAACAGTTCTAGCTATTGAGTCACGCTTTGCCCTACAAGAAATGTGTAAATAGCAGAGAAAGCAGGAAGAGGTGTTTGGCACTCTCTTGCAGAGTTTTTCTACAAGTCAATCTTTTATAGGAAGGAGAGAGACTTAAATTAATACTAAATATTTGGCATTTTCTAAGCGATGAATAAAAAATTCATAAATAAAACCTTTGAGCACTTGGCTGTATACAGAATTATTTTAATATTTTCTGTAATGAGTGTTTTTTTGCCTAATGTACTAGAGATGCTAGGGCTTTGTTTTCCTTTGAGACAGATTGAAGTTCTATGACTGGAGCTGGCTGCAGTTAGTAGTAAAACCACATTAAGTACATTTGAACATACTAGGGGAGGAATGGCATCTCTGAGCCTTGTAGCTTGGTTTAACTGGTTTTGTCAAGTATTGGGTTGTCTGAAGTGCTGAAACATCCAATCACAGTGATAGCATACAGATGCTGTGCTTATCTCTTGTCTTTACCATATTGATTTATGGTGCGTTACCAAAATTTGCTGACTCTTTGACTAAGACCTGTATGTGAAGGCCATGTAAATAATGAGTAAATACAAGACTGAAATGCCTTTGGAGCTTTCACTCTGTTATCAACCCTGACTAAAGGTGTGTTTGCAGCTGCATTTCAGAGATGGATCTTTTTTAGTTGTGCACCTTTAGCAGCCTTTGTGATCCATGTGGGCTCAGTCTGTATCCTTGGCTGGACTCTTTGGAGCTGAGCCCTGCAGGCCTTAATCTAGTTCTAACAGGCAGAGACCAAGAACTGGCCTGCCGTCTGTCAAAACACAAGAGGCTTGTCAGGAGGTGTTAATACAGGAGTTAATAGCTTTCCATTTTTAGCAGTAAGGACTGTGAACTCATTCCCTACTTTAGTTGGCTTCCAAATTCAAAGATGAAAATGCTTTATGAATGGAACTCTGAAAATACAGTTTTCTCAATTTCTAGCATAGTATCAGGTACTCAATGGCTACTTGCTCAGACATGAAGGAACCGTCACCTGCAAAGATAAAGGTTAACAGCATGGGAGATGTTTTCTGTGAGAGTCTGGTTTGAGGCTACAGAACAAATTCCTGCAGGAAATAAAGACTGCTTTTGACACATCAGTATTTCCCTTGTGTGGTGCACTTCTCTGACACTCTTCTCTGACTATTTTTTTAATAGCAAAATCTTTGGAAGGAGAGAAAAGTACATATGACAAATGCTAATAGCTTTGCTTAATGCATTTCTAGAAGACGGTCGGGAACCAGCTACAAAAGTAGCTTGAGAAGTCTAAGTGAACGGGAGAGCTGATATTATTTGGGCATGAAGGAAGGAATACAGATATTTCAACAGTTTTTAAAATGTGAATAGTTCTTCTAGTTAATGTGGTTCAGTTTATGCATTACTAGGAGAGACAAACTTAGTGAAGCTGAGGCATTGAAAGAACCTTTGTTGATGTTAAGGCTTAAGCTATATGTTATATGAAGTAAGTTGTCTGAATGTATAAATGTGTGTAAAGGTGATATGTCAAACTTATGTATGGAAATATTGATTTGCAAATGCCTCTGGCTTACCCCTTTGCTTACTACTCTGCTCTATTAATCTGTTGGGATGAAGTGTTGCAAGAAGTTTCATGAAATACCGTCTTTTGATAGCAAAATTAAACTTGACCAAGCAGCAAGACTGGAAGAATCTTTTTTGAAGCTTAGACATTGAAAAAGTAGAAGATACTGTTCATGTGTTCTCCAGAAAAGTGTGACAAATTTTATATGTTTGTCTTCTAGGTAAGCGAATGTTACTTCTGTATTCAAGAGCAGATACCTTCTGTGAACTGGAAAAACCTAGGAGAATATTGCAGGGTAAAGCAGTGATTAGGGAAAGGGAAAAAGTGAAAAGGTTCTTAACTATTGTGTGATTATTAAACAGCATTGTGACTGAAGAGAATGACAGCCACTGTTACTTGTGGAAGCCTATAAATACTTTTGCTTCCAGAGTTACTAGAGTGGCAGGATTTCTTGTGAGTTGTTGTGTGCCATTCCGGAAGATCTCCGTTTAAAAAGTTGCTGCCATCCATAACAGGATTTTGCATCATAACTAGATGCAATTAGATACCAGATATAGGAAAACTACTTTTAAAGCTTATATTTTATAAAAAGTACAAAAAGAAATAATTTGTAGCTCTCAAAGTGAACAGGAAAGTTGTGGGGTTTTTTTTAACTCTTATGTGATTATTATGAAAGCTGCTTTGCTGCTTTTGTCCTCTGACTTTTGCTGTTGGAGGGGCAGTACTTAAATAGTTTTTCTTTCAGGGTTGTCCTGGCTGTCAGAATTTGACATGCATAGTGTCTTTAAATTTTTTTTTCTTCCTTTGTGAAATGTTCTTGTAGGACTCCCCTACCCAACTGGAAAACATTATTAGCCATCTGAAAATGGTCCCTGAAGTCTTTCCACCAACCATGAATGGCATCTAAAAGTTTTCCTGAAAGCTAACAAGGAAAAAACCACTATAAGTTGCTGTTCTAGGCTCACTTTAAACTTTGCAAGTGTGTTGTGATGCGCAGGAGTCATCAGGAGGGAGTCTGTGGATGTTAATAAATCCCCAAGCAGTGCAGTAAATAAGCCAGGAAAATATACTGACAGTACTTGACTTCACAAGTAACTCCCAAGTCAGGTCAGATGATACTCAGGCAAGTCAAGGTAGGTTTGTGAAGATGATATTTTGTCTTAATTTTGTCAAGTGATTTTGAATTCAGACATGCTGCAAGTATTTTAACAACTTTTCTGGCTATTAGCAGTTAAAAGTTTATTTTCCTGTCACTACGTATTTTACTAATGCTCATAATAATTGAGCTCTCCTATAGGCCAATGTCTATGGTTGATTCCTTTTTTCTTTGAGCTGGTACAGACTTTTTCCAGAGACTTCTGTGGACAGTGCATCCTGGCTTCTTCAGATATCTGCATTTCCATGGCATGATGCTGAGGCCATGCATAATACCTGCTCTCCTTTTAACTCAGGCTGATGTTCCTTGTTTAAGAACTGGGTAAAGATACTGGGTGTCAGAATTTTGAAGATTAGTAAGCACATTTACTACTACACATTAAAAGTTTAATAAGAAAGCTGAGATGCCTCACTTGTTTTAAGCCTTCTTTGAGTTAGTCTACATGACTTTTAAAATAACTTGTACAGAAGTGTGTGGCCATATGTGTAAGTCCCTCTGGCAGACTTAAGTTGTCATCTGGTCAATAGGGTTCATCCTTGCTGAGTGCTCTTAAAATGCAAAATGCCTTCAGTAAGGCTCTGTTCTTCTCCTAGAAGTCAAGAATATATTATTTGAGAAGTCAATGTGTGGGCTGTCAGGAACAAATAAGTGGCCTCTGGTCATAAATATTATTAAGCACTTTCATGTTTACAACTAATCTTAAGTTTATCTTAAAACAGGAATGAGTTCTAAATTGGTGGTGAATGCTTTTTTCTGATTGTTTCAGTAGGTATATTGCAATGATGTGTCTTATGTTTTGTCTTAAAAGACTTGTGAGTCTACCTAATTGCATATATGCTTGCTTTCTTCAAGCAAGAAAACTACTTAAGTGTTTAGGTAACACACTGGCTTAGTGACTAACTTTACATTAACACATGAGAACATGGTTTTATTTTGATGCTTCACTTTGCCTTTTGGCTCACCTGAAGGGTTCCTGGTTAAAATCTGGTGTGCAGCTGGTACAATCCATGGTGTTCCTTGGTTTCTTCTGCCCCTAACTGATATTCTTTCTGCTGTACCCTTTGCTTAGGTTTCATGCCTCAGCCGTATTCAAAAAGCACTGAACAGTGTGGTTATTAGCACCAAATAGTAAAATAGATGTAGAATGATCAATGCTGCCAGGAATATGACACTAACGTAGAGAAAGAATGACCAAAAAAGTAGTTGTGTACTCAAATCCCTATTACAGTTATGGGCTCAGCTGCTGCTGCAGGTTTGATGTGCGATGGAGCTCATGTTAGAGTAAGGAAAGCTCCTTCGTACAAGGGTTCTTGTATCTAAGTAATCATTTGTGCCAAAGATGCTACATGATGGGGAATAAAACTGCACAATTTTCTTAACATTCTTTACTTTCTCATTTAAATCATGTGTGTGAAAAGTCTTGTGAGACTGAGTGTGAATACTGTGGTAAGAGTCTATTAAATCTTATGCTGGGCTCTTACTGATTTAATTAAACTCTCTTGTGGTGTTTTGTGATTGAGTATAATTGAAATCATTTTTTGTAACTGCATTATCTACCCTTGTAGCAGGAATTCACTATTTAACCTTTTCCAAAATAAGTTTTTGTCTTAAAGAGTAGATAGAAATGAAATATTGCCTTTTAAAATGCTGCCAGTGAATGTATTCTGTCACATAACTTCTACTGAAGTGTGGAGCCAAACCTGCTGTTCTCATGTGTTAAATTTCAAATAAGATACCTTACAGAATGTATTTCATAGGATCGTGACCGCTGTGCGTAATATTGTTGGAAGTTTATCTTATTCTGTGTATTTGCCTACTGGTAGTACTTTAAAATGTAACAGAACCATTATTCTGCTACTTGATAATAGATTTTTTTTTTAATATTATAGTCCAGTGACTTAATGTCTCCTGGAAGCACACACAGCAAGACTTAAACCTCAGTGATACTGTAATGTATTTTTATTGATCCTGAGGTTACAGAAAATGTCAAGAACTTCAGATTTCACAAACCAACTTGGAACATTAGTACCATGATATACTGATCACTTTTGGTTTTGTGTGTACAGTAAATTTTTGTTGTCTGAATAGTAGCAATTAAACAGAGGAAGGGTGAAAGAATAACTTCTTGGACGTATTTCTTCCATGATAGAAGTAGATGGAGCTGATAACCTTGTTTTCAGCAACTATAAGTCTGTGTAGATTTCCCTCAAAGTTAATTAGGAAATCTTACCTTGCTTTTGTGACAACTGAAAAATCTCTCTTAGAGCTCGAAGGAGGAAGTAGGAAAATGTGGTTTAGTGTTTTGGGTTTTTTTTTTTTAATTTTTTATGTTCCTAAGACTGCATCCTCTGGGAATGATGTTTTTGTTTATAGATACATATGCACTTTGCATTCTTGCAGAGGCTGAAGAACAGTCATTCCTGTTCACTGTTACTACAGTCATTTTTAGCTGAATTCTTGCTTAATGTTTTACAACTAGTCTCTTGCTGGTTGTGTACTCTGAACTTGAATTTCTATCCTAGTTATAGGAAGGATGAGGAAAAAGTGAAAGTGTAGCTTTGTTCTCTTGATGTTGGAGATTTGGACAGAGATTTAACATATTTCTTACTCCATAAAGTGATACATGACTGAGCTATTTTAGAAAATGTAGTCATATGCTACTGCTATTTTGTGTATTCTTTGTGGCAATCTGAAATGGTAAAAAGGTGGTGGTAGCACAGGGGAAGAATGAGAGTTGAATTCTTCTGTTGGTAGCTGAGTACCTTCAATATTTGGAGTTGATTCTGATTCATGATTGTCTTACTCATAATTTCCAAAAGAACACCTGAATGCACTGGGTGGTTTATATTGACTTTGGTCACATGGATGTTCCATTAAGTTCATGCACTTTACGTTGTGGCACAATATAGCTCAATTTGCCTGTATTCACTATGTAGCTGGAAGCCCTCTGAGCAGAGGCAGGGGGGTGCTCTGTAGAAACTCCTTAGGAAAAGCAGCCTTTGACTCTTAACTTTCTATAATACAGAATAATGAAAGAAAATAAGTGCGTGGGGAAACCTGATCAGTTTTCTTAGGAGTGAATAGTAACCTATTGCTCTTTTTTTTAAAAAAAGCCTTATACCATGCAAAGTTTGTTGACTTCTGTATATAATTCAACATGATGAGGTTGATTATCACAAGTACAAATTAAAAGGAATAATTTTAGTATAGATTTCTGCTTCCTGCTGATTTTTGCTTTCACTGAGCTGACAAGGACAGGGGTTTTGACAGGAGACTTCCTGACTTACTATTTGTGGGTGGCCTGATTTGACTCGGCTGTGCTCAGTGCCAAAGCAGTCAGGTGTGCTGCTGCAGCACATTGAAGGCCCAGCCTCCTGCTACTTTCCTCTTGAACTGCACTTGAAACATCACCTGGCTAGAGATGAATTGCTTTTCTTGGATGTCTTCCCTTCATCATTTGTCCCTGACACCCTTCCACTTTGTCTCTGTGTAATTCCTATTTCCTGGGACGTTTTTGAAGAATTGAAGTTGCTGGGTGGAGTGCCTATGTGTGACAATTTCAGACTTGCACAGCACAATGGCAGTATATTGAAACGATTAATTTAGACAGCTTGGAACTGAAGTGACATGCCAGTCATTCAGGTTGCTGTTTACTATTAGCATAGTCTGCATTTTGGCTCCTAATGTACACTAACTCTTTAATATATTCTTAAAGAAGCAATTCACTTAATTTGTTCCTTTTTCTTCACCTTTCTCTATTGAAAGTGTAGCTACCAAGAGAAAAATACATCAGACATATGCTTCTGCAGCTAAGTGCTTTGAGATGTGTCCTGTTGTTTTGGTTATATTACATTCCTGCTTGCTAGAGGAAATGATTCAGAATTGGAGTGGGAAAAATTTGAAGTCAGAAATGGGATGAATATTTTCAAGTGAAAACTAATCTGTTCCCATAGCTTACTAAGATTTTGTCAGTCCTTTGATATGAGGAGGTCTTAAACTAGAGTGTTTTTAGAGATAGCCTGGCTCAATAGCAGATTGCTGATCTCAGTGTTGGACTATCTGGATGGAACTAGCCAGTGTTACGAATGAAGCCAGATCAGATGCTTACAGTAACTTTGGACTTCAAGCTGTGCTCATGTTCATAGATCACTGTCAAATAAATTTCTCTGCTACTAAAATTTCAGAAGAATGTCTGCAACTGCTGCAGATCATTTCTTCAAATGTGTTGGGATTCCAAAACTGTCTGGGTTAACTAGGCATTAACTCTTGAAAAATATGTATCTCTCAAATCTTTTACACAGTGGTTTTGTTTCTATTTTCTAAATTTGAAACTCTAGGCTTTTTCATGCCTTCTGGCAAATAATTATAAAATCCTTAGAACAGTATTTAATGCTTGGTAACCAGGGTTAGTTTCCTTTGTTGCTGAATAGTGCAAAGAAAATGAATGACTACTTGAATTAACATTTAGGTGTAGTTTCAAAGGTGTTCCTGCTGTTCTAATCACCATTGTCCTTTCTGCTTATCAATGCTTGATTTAGCATATCTGACCTTGAAGTGAGGTGGTTGGCAGGTGGATTTGCTAGAGATCCCGAGATAGCTGAAACTTCCCTATGCTTTCAAGCAACCATTGATGCCTCAAACACTTTAAAAAGAAGTCCTCAACTTTAAGATTTAATTAGCCCTTCAAGGCAAGTCTTGTGTGGCATAACTAAAAGATGAACAAGCATGTTGTTTTAATTTCCTAATGTTAATCACATAATAGGAAGAACTAAGGCTTGTGCCTGGCTGCTTAGTCAAGCTGTTGCTGAATGATGAGAAGCTTGAGAGAGATTAGGATGTTCACAGAGCAGAAAAATAGTGGTGATGATTTTGTCTTGCAGTCTCTGCCAAGATGTACCTAGCAGGAATCCTTGAAGCTGTTCAAAGGAGATAGTCTGAAATGCTCACACCATATTTAGTTCTTTTGGAGTCTGTTCTCCATCTTACTACTTCAGGGATTAGATGTGTACTACTTCAGTTTGGGTTTCATGCTAATTTGGTGACCTGCTGGAGTATGGCATGCATTATTAAACAGTTCTTGTTTAATGTTGTGGTGACATGAGAAATACATAAGAAAAGAAAATCACAGAATCACAGAATAAAATGAGCATGGGTTTTGAAAAAAAATGAGAGAGGAGGTAAAGGAGTGGGGCAAGGAAGCAAATGCCGCAAGAAGAGGAGACCACATGTCTAGAGTGAGAAAAAATGGTGTGAATATACTGGCTTTGGAACAGCTCCTATTCTCATCAAAAAGAGTGGTGATGCATGCCAGAGGCTGCAAGTTTAAAGTGAGCAGTAAAAAGTTCCCATCCCAATGCAAAGCTACAGAGAGTCTAACCAATTTAAGAACTGTGGCTCTAACTAAAACATCTACTTTTATGGTTTAAATGTCCCAAAAATGTGACTTGATTGTTGGCTCACTACTGCTGTAAAAACAGCTACTGGGCAGATAAACTGTAAGCCGTAATGCTTGCCTGTGCCATCACTGATGCTGGGAAGGTAGTGTAAAGACTACTGGTATAAATTATGCAGATTCTATCAGGAAGGAAGGGAAGAAAAAATGTTTTTTAGTAGTGATTGACTCTGTGTGTGGTGTTTCATCATAGACTGTAAAGGTCATCCATGGTACTACCAACTGAGAAGACAGCTATCTGTATCTTGTTCATTTTCTGGAAGCCTGTACAAATCAGTAATATAATGGAAATCATTGCTGGTTAGTTCTACAGACTACACTTACTGTTTTCCAAGGTAGTGTGTGCATTTGAGATTATGGAATAAAACAAAATAATTACTTTGAGAATAACTTTAGGCGGGTGCAAGGGGAGGAGTATGTCAATGTTGAAGCATTTGGTTATAAACTGTGCTTCTATAATGTGGCTATACCAGATGATTTCTGATAGTCATAGAATTGTTTCAGTTGGAAAAGACCTTTAAGATCAAGTCCAACCACTAACCAAACACTGCTAAGCCCACCACTAAACCATATTCTGCTGCACCTCATCTACATATCTTCTAAATAGTTCCAGGGAGAGTAACTCCATCACCTCCCTGGGCAGCTAATTCCAGTGTTTAACAACCCTCTCAGTGAAAAAGTTCTTCCTAATGTCCAGTCTAAACCTCCCCTGGCAAAATAAAACAATTTGAACCCATTTCCTCATGTCCTGTTGCTTGTTACTTGGGAGAAGAGATCAATCCTCACCTCATCACAACTTCCTTTGAAGTAGAGTAATCATGTCTCCCCTCAGCCTCCTCCAGGCTAAATAACCCCAGTTCCCTCAACTGCTTCTCATAAGACTCGTTCTCCAGGCCCTTCACTTCATTTACCCATTTCTGGACATGCTCCAGCACCTCAGTGTCAGAGACCCAAACACAGCACTTGAGGTGCGGCTTCGCCAGTGCCAAGTACAGGGGTACAATCTCCTCCTTAGCTCTGCTGTTTACTCTGTTTCATATCTATGTCAGGATGCCATTGGCCTTGGCTACCTGGGCACACTGCTGGCTTGTATTCAGCTGACTGCTGATTAACACCCCCAGGACTCTTCCAGATGCTCTTTCCAAGCCTGTAGAATTTCAGTTTGTGTATAGCAAACCTGAGGCTTCTGAAATAATAATGTTTTGACTGAGAAAATATCTTTTATGAAGAACTCATCAGCTTGCTTTTGAAGATAATTATCAGAGTAACTTCAGTTATCTTCAAGTGAATTTTTGTATGTTCTTCTAAGTGAGAGGTCTTTTCCATAGCATCATGAAGATTTCAGTTTGGGGCCTGCTCTGTCCTGGATATTAGAAAAAGGTTGTTTCTGTAGGGCAGAGTGAATAAGATAGTTTGTCCTCTCTAGTTTTCAATGCTTTTGAAAAAAATGTTGAGCTGTAAGACAGGGAAATGAAGTTTCTTGACAGTTCTATGGTTTGTGGGTATGGGATTGTTGTTTAAATATTAAGTGATTTTTGGTTTTTTTTTAAGTAATTATATGGGTATTATATGACTTGCCAGGATTGTGATCTAAAGCAAGTGACCAACAGTAGCTATAGTAAGACCTGTTATGTTTGTAGATAAACAATTTTGCTCAGAAGTAAAAACTCGTTTAAAAAAAAAGTTATCCTGGTGCACTGAGGAAATATCTCTGGGGATGGAGGGAAGAAGGTATATGAAAGTTATTGTTTAGGTGGAACTCAACAAACAAGTGCTCTGGGCTGCCAGCTAAAACTGTTCAGCCTTTGGAAAAAAAACCTGACTTGAGTGGAAAATCCTTACTGATTACTTTTTCTCTTAATCTTGCAGCTGATTGTAATGCCATTCTTAAGGCTCTACAGCCCATCTTTCAGGAGCAGGGAATGACAGAAACAGTTCATAACTTGGAAGACCATGGTTATCTAGCAACATACATCAAAACAAATGGCAGGTGAGTGGATTTTCTTTCTTCCTGTAGATTATGTCAGTGCTGACCTCCCTTACAGATACTAATTTTTCTCAGTAATGGATCTTTCTGGAGTGCTGGCAAGGCGACTAATTCTTTTACCAGAATTATGTATTCAGGGACTGAAGCAGAAATTGGGTGATAGTCTTGTCAGTGGTATCCTACAGCTTGGATATGAGAGAGGTTAAACTGGTTAGTCTGGGCTGTATTAATGCATTAACATTGTATGGTGCCTTCATCTCTTGGCAGCAACTCCTAGATGGCAGGACAGTTCAAGTCAATGTATTTGTAAATCTTCTGACATTAAATATGTCTAAATATGTTCAAGTCTAACCTTAGTATGTCTTGTATGTACTTTGTCATATGGTTCAAATTCTTAAGCAGCCAATGAAGTAACTAACAGCATGACAAAGGTGGTTGGTTTGCATCTTTAATGACACATAAAATCTGCTGGGATAAACTGGTAAGCCAAACAACACTCATTGTGTTTCCTGAAGCTGCTTTACAGTATTAGGGTTAGTTAATTACAGCAATACACTTATCGGTAATACACTATTTGTTAGTAAATGCCATAACTTCATTGCACTTCATTTCCAGTTACAGAATTATTTGTTCTTCATGTCTATTGTGGCATTTACTTTTGTCCTTTTTAAAACCTCAGCTTACTTTGGTGCTCTTTGGGATTGGAGTTAAGCTAAATAAGCTTTAATTCATTGGCTGTCTTCTCCTGGGTGTTAAAGTAGCTAGTTTGGCCACACTCCTAATGTGTAAGAATTGCCTAAGGATTTTGAAGTTCTGTCTGTAGTAAGAGAGAACCAGTATCTCTTGGTATATATTCTCTTCCTATAATCTTTGCCATCCAATCACCAATGCATATTGGATTTATCTTCCCTGGAAATGACTCACTTGAACTAGACAACTTACTGTCTGTAGTGGTGTTGGTTTGTCCTGGTTTAGGTTCATCAGGGAACAAAAGACCACAGTTAGCCTCAAGTACCAAAGACCTGAGGATTACCAAAGGGCAGGGAGAACTTAATTGCCACTTAAGGTCCGGGACAAAACAGACCAGGCTACTTGGCTTGGGGCAGAAAACAGAAAATAATTTAATGCAATACCAACTAAAGCATAACTATAAAACCCCAAAACATAACCAAAATAAAACAACACAGAGTAGTACAACAATGAAGAGTCCAATCAGCCCTTTAAGACCACTTTCTCCCCATTCCTCCAGTCTTCCTGGGATCTGGTGTTTTTACCTCCTCCTCCCTTGAATGGCCCAGGGGGGCAGGGAGTGGGGGTTTCAGTCAGTCTATTCCTTACAGCTTCTGTCTCTCCCCAGGGCAGGTGGGCTCTGCACCAGTTCTCCCTGCAAGTCCATGGGGTACCTCACACATCCAGCAGCCCTGCGTGGCAGCCGTGCATGGGCTGCTCTGATGTGTATTTATCCCAAAGGCTGCAGCTCCTCTCTGCCTCTCGTGTGGATCTCTGTAGCACGCAGGCTCTCCAGCACAGCCTGTGCCGTGGCAACCTCCTCATAGTCTCTTGCCAATCTGGGTGCACTCACACGAAGCTGCCGGTGGCTCTCAGTCCTGCCATGGCCCTGCATGGGTTGCCAGGGGTACAGCCTGCATTCTTGCCACGGCTTGCAGAGGGGTCTCTGGTCTGGTGCTCCTTCCTTCCTCCTCTGATTGTGGGGTCTGCGTGGTTGCCTCCATCTTGTACCACTCTTCGATTTCCCATCCCTAGATAGTGATCAGAGACGCCAGATTGGCCCAGCTGGCCCCGAGGTGGGTCTGAACCCAGGAGCTGGAGGAGAGTCCAGAAACTCTTTACCGGGTCTTCACTGCAACTTCCTCCCCCTGTTACCAAGCAAAAGTTGCTCCTTGCTAAACCATGACATGGTTAAAGTACTTTTCTGTTTCCCCAGCCCAATAAAACACTGACTTGAGCAACAGTAATACTCACAGAAGAACTTTGAGTTTTGAGACAAGCAGTTTTGTTTTCTTGAGCTTTCAAGTCACTTCAAAAAAAAAAAACCCACACCAAAAAAAAACCCCAAACCCGTGTAGTTTCTTTAAGTTGAACAGCATATTTCTGTTAACTGAAGCTACATCAACTGACATTAACTGAAACAAATAAGAGTGTGAACACTTAAACTGGACAGTTAAAATAAACAACAAAACAACCTCTACAGAACAGAGTATTTCATGAGCAGTAAGAATGAACTGGTGAACATACAGAGAATTTGATGGTGAAGAAATTTCTCAGAGCTTGCAGACTTTTCTTCCATTCCTGTAACACAGTGGACTTCTGGCAATGAAGTGGCTTTTAGTAAAAAGCAGGGGAAAAAAAAATGAGGTAAGAGTACGTAGGTCAGGAACCTTTTCTTGTAGCAATGGCTGAATATTACTGGCTCAGTGTTCCCCTTAGCCCTCTAAGAAAGATGATTGAGTTGATGCAGTGTGTGAGTAGGGCTTTTGTGAATATGCACATACAAACGCACTTAACAATTCAAAGGTGAGTGAGCCATTGCAAGACAAGGATGTGCAGTCGATGTAATAAAGTTGGTACTAATCCTATGAAAAAAAAAAGGTTGAGATAAGATAGTAATACTGTCTAAACAGTGTTTACACTCCACAATCCGCAGTGATAGTCTCTGCAGCCTACAGGATGTCTTGTGCTAGGGATTGTTGAATAGTGGGTACTGCTATTGCAAATACTGTGTGAACAACCAAATTGGAGCCGATTTGAAAATTAAACTATGCTTTCCTATTGTCATTACCAAAGCAACAGCTTCCCTGTTCCCCTTTATCTGAAGCTAAGCAAGCAAAAGTCACATGTGGCAACTCTACCTGGTCCATTTAATTTGTGATTTATTCTGACAAAGGACCTAATTGAGGGAAGTTCAGCTGAAAAAACTTACTTAATGGAGTCCTCAACAAAAGGTCCTAGAGGTGGACAGAAAATTGCTCACTTGAGCCACTCACCTTCCTGTCTGTAGTGGTGGGGATAGAGACACTTCACTCTGCTTTGCCAGCCCCCTTGCCTAAGCTGTGTTTGGGGAACAGTAGCACATGCAAGAGAGTAGCTCTGTCTGAGTTATGGGGTCCCAGCAGTCTTGGTTTCCTGAGCTGTGTCTTTTCAGATTACTTCCAGAATGTTTTCAGGGTCGCTAAGCAGTGTGCTACTACCAAGGAAATGTCACTTTAGCTTAGACTGGACAGTAAAAAAAAAACCAAAAACCAACACAAACCCAAACCAAAATGGAATGTGAAATATTTATTTAATGTATATGGTGCTTTATACAGAGT
The DNA here is from genome assembly GCF_028858725.1 of Colius striatus. Taxonomy (NCBI): domain Eukaryota; kingdom Metazoa; phylum Chordata; class Aves; order Coliiformes; family Coliidae; genus Colius; species Colius striatus. The sequence continues at coordinate 80,955,319 of NC_084759.1, forward strand.
CAGAGGGGGCAGTATATCATACCCTAGATTTAATAACTTCATTTCCCCTTAACAGGTAATTATCGTAAAAGCTAATCTCTGGAAATTTTGTTGAGTATCTTCTCAACTAATACTGTGTTTTAACAGCATCACTACTTTTGTGTTAGATAACTTACAGCTATCATCGTTTTTCTTGTCCTTCATACTCTTCCCTTATGTCATGTTCCACCTGAACGTTCTTTAAACAAACAAACAAAATCTCTCCAGACCTGGAACTAGAGTCACTATTTCTATAGTGGAACATTTTTAGAGAAGCTTTGACCTTCCCTATACACGTATCCATTTTAGCTTCTGTTCTGTGTCTGAGCTAATGTTTAGAGAAGTGTAATCCTGTTGGCGTTTGACTTCACTGTTCACAACAGTGCAAGATTTACGCAGTTGAAGTTGGTTTGTATATTGCTGAGATGGTGATGAATATCAGTACCATTAAAGGAGAGGTGAATGTTTTTACTTTTTTTCTTTCCTGCATTAGTCTTTTGCTAACCACTTTATATGTTAGTCAGCATATTTTAAAGGAGCAGGATGAACATTCCTGAGCTCTTTGTTTTACCCCAAAGTGTTGTAGCTTATTCATAAAGTTACCCAGAGCACAAAAATGGGCTGAAGCCTTGGAAGCAGTGGGTAGGAATTGGCAACAATTTAGAACTGTGGTAGTGTTCATTGGTTCAATGTATTTATTTTGTAAAAAGAGGGCAGGAATAATGGTGTAGTGAAAAACGATTGCTTTTTAATTCTTTAAGGTCATTTTAGTAATCTGTAATTAAAGTAAGATAATTCTTGAAAAAGAGGAGAATATGCTTTATTGAAACAATGTTGTGACAGGTTGGTGTTTTGTTTTGAGATTTCTTTGTATAAGCAGGTTTTCATTTCTTCCCTCATTGAGTAAGATACTTTTATTAGCAAGCTATATTTCATATACTTAAATTATTCCATAGTGACTCAAAGTTAGTCTTGTCAGTAGATAAAAGCTTTGGCAGGTGAAGAGAGGTTTGTAGGTAAATGTCTATTCAGTTTTGTTCTCTGCGCATGATGGTGATGGGAAATCTTTTCTTACTCCTCAGTATAAGTAACTAAAGTATAATACACATTTTGGCTTAGAATGTGTCCTGCTTCTGATTCTTTTTAAGTACAGAGGATGCTCATCCGAAGCCTTTCTTAGTTTCAAACAGTCTTTTTGATTTGTGTGATTGGGATTTATTAACATCTGATGTTCTCTGTTGTTCATGTGCCAAGATGCAGCACTCACAGGATTTCTGCAGTTGAGACCGTTCAAATGCAAGCACAAAAAAGTTGAGTCCTGCCATAGAAGAGATGGCAGGTAGACGGGTGTTTTATTTTTAAAACAAGTTAAATTTTTGGATACAGGAGGCTAGACTTCCAAAGAAAAAATATTTTTTCAGTTTTCCCCTTCATTTAGATTGTACAGTAATCTTTGCTGTATTTTCATGGGTAGAAAATGGAAACTATATTATTATGATTCTCAAAAACTCTCCTGCAAATACTTTAAGAGCTACTACTGCTGAAAACCTATATTTACATGTGTTCTGCCAAGCAGATAAATGTAAAGTAACAAAAGCCAGCATAGCCTCTGCTCTCTGCTGATTGAAGCTGATAAGTCTTTTGTGGGTTCAGCCTTGGCCTGCTGCTGCTGCCTGGATAACTACTGCACTGATTGCTTTTCTGGATCTAGTTTTTTGTCTATTTAATGCCTGGTTTGGGTGTTCATTTCCAAACAAGTGACTCTGAACCAAGGTATAACCACTTGGATCTGTATTGACTTCTTTGAGAGCTTTGAATTTCATTCAGGGTTGCTTACCATACATGAATTGACATTATCTACCCAGACACTCAGAACTTGAATTATTGGCCACTGCACTGCTCCAGCCTCATGTTTGCCTTTTGTCTCCTTCCCTTCCACCCCAGGTGTCAGGACCCTGCTATTGTGATAGACGTAACAATTTGATGACAGTAATGAACATTATGCAACATTGCTGTCTCTTTATTCTAATGCTATCATATCACTTCTGATAAGTCTGAAATTACTCAGTTGTGCTTCCAGAGCAACCCTACTCTGCCTTTCCTTGCCCCAAAGCAAAGGCAATAACATCCCTTACTGAGGAAATATTTCATGTAATCACAGGGGAAGTGATGACAAAGTCAGCTGTCAAATCTTATGACAGCTATGTGATTCTTGTAGGAAAGGAATTTAAAAGAGAACTCAAGTCACAGGACAGTCTGTTGGTTATTTTTGTAAATAACAGCCCTTAGAATAGGGGAATAGACTGATAAAAAACTTTTAACCACTAAGATTTTTGGGACTGTGCCAGATTTCAAGAGAACTTAATAGCAGTGCTGTCTCATGAACTGCAGATACTCATTTTTATCTGTAGAGCTGCAGCTCTGAGAGCCTGGAGCAGGTCTGTGGATTTCACCAGAAGTGTCCCCATTCATAGAATCATAGAGTGGTAGGGTTGGAAGGGAGCTTTAGAGATCATCTAGTCCAACCCACCTGCAGAAGCAGGTCCACCTAGATAGGTCACACAGGAACATGTCCAGGCCGGTCTTGAAGAGCACCAAGGAAGGAGACTCCACACCCTCCCTGGGCAGCCTGAGCTAGGGCTTCCTCACCCTCACAGTAAAATAGGTTTTTTCTTATATTTAAAGGGAATTTTTGTGTTCCGTTTTCATCCTATTACCCCTTGTCCTGTCACAATAGAAGAAAAGGATGCTTTAACCTCTTGACATCCACCATTTAGAGATTTGTAAATGTAGTGGCCCTGTACTGGAGTCTCTCCAGAAGTTCTCTGTCCCTCTTGAGCTGAGGAGCCCAGAACTGGACACAGGACTCCAGATGAGGCCTCACCAGAGCAGAGTAAAGGGGGAGCAGAACCTCCCTCGACCTGCTGGCCACACTCCTTGAATGTTTGTGGCTAAAACCTGCTAGAATGACCAGTACTTTCCATCTAGTGAGCTTTACATTTGTTTTTTTTAAAAAAAAAAAAAAAAAGAGTATCTCCTGCAGTAAAGCTGTTTGTTCTTGCACTTAAACCTGACTATTTTTTCCTCTCATGTTAGGCACATTAGAAAATAAACCCATGCTGATGTGAAAATCATGTAAAAAAGAATCTTTGTAGGATTTTCTCCAGACCTGTCTTTTAGATTAACTGTTCCCCCTCTGAGTTGTGAAGAGACTCTAGGAGAAGCACACAAATAATTTGAGTCACTTTAATTCAGAGGTTTGTAAGGTGTCATGGTTTTGTGTGGAGCTGTTTCTGATAATGCAGAAGGGGCTGTAAAGATGGCTCTTGTAGGGAAGTTGCTCAAAACTCTCCCCAGCTCTGAGCCAGACCCTTTTCTGGGGCTGAGCCAATTAGGCACCTCCATGATCACTTTTAAGAAGCAGCAGCTGGAAAAGGAAGCTTCTTCCTGTTCCTTCTTGTGCTGTTCTCCTTTTCTGGCTGGTGGTGGTGCAAGGAGTTGTAAGAGAGAGGGAAGAGACCATGAGGACCCCAAGGTCAGTGAGGGAAGAGAGGAGGAGATGTGCTGAAGAAGAGACTGCCCTGCATCCTGTGGAGAGGACTGGTGAAGCTGAGATTTGTTTGCACTTTGTTAAAGACCCTACATCAGGGGCAATGACTACACCCAAAGGAGGCACTGTTCCCTATAAGGGACCCCCATATTCACAGAAGTTGTATCTGCTGGGAAGAACCCACACCAGAGAAGTTCATTGAGGGACCATGTGTTGGAGCAGGGGAAGAATGCAAGGAGCTGTTCTCATCTGAGAAGAGATAAGTAGCAGAGCCCATCTGTGAGAGACTGACCACATCTACTGTTCCCTAACACCCCCTCTACCTCCTCCCCAGCCATTGAGGGGGGAGGAGGTAGAGATATCAGGAGCAGTGAGCTGAACCCAGGAAGAAAAGGAGGGATGAGGGAGGGAGATCTTAAAGTGCTGGTTGTATTTTTGTCATCATCCTGCCTTGTTTTTGCTTTTTGTTCTGTTTCTTGTAGGTAGTAGTATAAACTTTACTTAGTTTCTTCTCTAAGTCAAGTAGAGGAGTCTGTTTTGCCCAGAACTGCAGTTGGCAGCGAGCCCTCCCTGCCCTTGTCTCAATCCACAACATCCTTGGTTATCTTCTTTTCTCCCATCTCTCTGGGGCTTCTGTTGTCCTAAGGAGGGTGAGGGTGGACAGGAGGGACACTGAGCAAGAAACTGTCATGGTGCTTCAATGCTGGCTGGGCAAAACCATGACAGAAGGTCAGAAAGATGTGTTTAAAAAAACAAAAAAGTTTGAAACCCTGTAGAGAATGGGGGGCCAGGGGTGTATGTCTCTTGCCCTGACTTCTTTGTTGTTCAGTGTTCCTACTTGTATCTTAATGCTATTAATGGAAGTTTATGTTCAGCTTTGAAAACTACCTCTGAACAGTTACTTTAAAGGTTTGGTTTTTAAAAAAACACATCAAAAAAACCAAACCCAAACCACAACCCCAATGCTGCCACCCCTTCTCTGCCAAGAAGTGAGGAGGAAGATACAGAGGATTGAAAATGTCCAGTGGTTTTCTTGAGGCTTGTTTTCAAATAAAAGATAAAACCAACACAACACACCTGTCCAAGCAGGCTTTACTTAAAGATTTGAGGCTAGCAGGCAGTGTATTTTCCCTTTGTACCGTGCTTGTTCTGGTTTAAATACTCTATTTCACTGCTTCTCTGCTGGCTGATTTTATTAGTTGAGAAGTGACTGGCATGTTCCTACAACTTTTTTTGCAGCTTAGTGACTTGCAGACAAAGACTGGAGCTGGCACTGCCAACAGTTACAGACTGATAGAAAAAAGCTGCATTCTGAATTTAATAACTCATTTCAGACTTTCTTTCCTCACTGTGATATTTGATAATAAAATCATCATCACTGTCTCTTTTTTTTTTGTAGTTTTGCCAACTTGAGAATTCACCCGCGTGGATTGGTGTTGGTTGATCTGCAGAGCTACAATGATCATAAAAAAGGAAGAGAGGAAGTTGATCAGGTATGAGTGATGCTTATTGTAAGAGGCTTTTCAGACTACATGGAGGAGACGCCTCTTCAGGTCTGTCAAAGTATATCTTGGTAAAAGGTTTTAAATTATCAAAGTTACTTGAAACCCGAGTGCTTACAGATGAGTAGTAACGCGTATTGTGGTTGCATACACAATATGAGCTTGCATGCACACACAGTTTTGTGTGTCCTGGGCCTCGTTACAAGTTGTAAAGGTCTAGCAGCCTTGATCAGGTCTCTACAGGTACCCAGGGTGTCGAGGGAGAAGAGATGCTCAATCTGCAACTTCATGTATTAGTGTATGACTTTTTTCCTTTTCTAATCTGAGAGACGAGGAGCCTCCATACTCAAACTTCTCCCTGGAGAAAAAGAATTTAATCTTTTTCTGAAATGGAGGCTCTAGAAACTGGATGTTGCAGGGGAGTAGGCCACTGCTTTGGAAATGAAACCTTGCAGGGTTCTCACATTTCCTCTTTGGCTGTGCCTGAAAGATCTGGCTGTTATCCTGGAGGACAACTCAGTGCAGTGATGACAGCTGCTACAATATGCACATTCTTGTTAGTAACGCACACTCTTGATGGTTACAGGGCTAAGGTGACCAGCTAGGTAGTTATTCATAGGTTTCCAGTGTTACATTTCAAAGCCTTTCAGTAGGGGTGCTACTTCTTATTGCTTTCCAAGTAGCCTAACTTAACAGATACTATACATTAAGTGATCACCTATAGATTTCACCTCTCTTGTTTGTTATTTTTTCAGCTTTTAAACAAAGTAGAAGAAAGAATGAAAGAATTGTTTCATGGCAATATAAAGAGAGTGAAACGGTAAGTTCATGCATCTACTTCTCTGTGTGGCTTGACTGCGTAGTTCCTGAAGATAAGCAAATTATGCTTTGCTGTACTGCAATTAATAGTCTGGAGTATTCATTTATCCATGTTTTTCCCCAGTATTTTAAAATTGTTTTCTTGCAGAATGAAAGATACTGTGAGGTTTGTCATTTTTGTTAAGCTTCATCTTCAGTATCATTACTTTGAGCAAGGATTGTTTCTTTAACTTGCTGCAGTGACTGCATGAAAGAGTGTGAGAGACAGCAGCTAGGAGGCAGGAGTAGACTACTATGGAAGGGGTGAGAAAGCCAAGGGCAGCAGGGGGATAGACCAAGGTATGAACTGTACCTTCCAGGCCACATACCACATCTCGTGGACAAAGTGGGCAGGATTGGTGACGGTGACCAGGGTCAGCACCAGCCTTGTGACTGCCAATCTAGGCTGTACTACTGAGGCATCTCAGACCAAGTTGTGTCTCAAGGATCTGTGAAAGCTTTGGGCAGACATGGGTAGAGCTGCAGGAACCAAGGGTGAGATGCTGGTGTTTAGAATGAAGCTCAAGCCCTTGGAGGAAGTTCTGCCTTTTCACTGTTTTTTGCAGTTCTGTGTCAGAGCTCTGCCCATTCAGTGCTTGGGGCACTGGCCTTGGGTTTATGTGGCGAAAATGTCAGGGGAACCTGTGTGCTTAGGGCCTGGCCAGGAAGGTGGAGATGTTTTGTAGCAGTTTTTTTTATGTAACTGATTAACTTGAAGAGGGATGTTTTGCAAGCTTGTTGTCAATTTGGTTTACTTAGATGCAAGGTTATATATTAAATTGTAGGGATATCAATTGTCATTCGTTGCCTGCTACTGAAATGAAACGGTGTTTGTGCTGGAGATCTCCAGGGGTCTGGAAGGACACAGCTCATGTCGGTGTCTTCCTGGTGGCTGCCTGGCAGAGCTGCTACTTAAAGACAGGAAACACTTACCACACTTGTGTGTGCACTTGCTGGAAAGTTCAGTGGGTGCTTTTAAATGACTTAATCAGGAGTGGAAATGCTTTAAGAAAAGGAAAAAGTAGTGTAAAATCTCAGTAAAGATTTAAAAGACTCAGTAAAGCCAAGGAGCAAACTACAAAATGGGAAGACAGCTAAGCAGTGCTGTAGCAGAAAGTGATCTGAAGGTTATACAAGACAACAAGCACACTGGTAGTGATTTGAAAAGAGGTCCTGTACTTCGAATGTTGGTTTTGGGGAGTTTGTGAATCCCTATGATAGGAACTTGTTACAAGTGGATCAGGCTCAATCAATTGGCTTTATAAGGCCAATTGGATGAGGTTCAACAAGGCCTAGTGCTGAGTCCTTCACTTTAACCACAACAATCCTATGCAATGCTGCAGACTTGAGGCAGAGTCTTATGTTCCTGCTGCACGGAACAGATGCTCTTGTTCTCACCATGTGCTGCCATCTTGCGGCTCATCGAGAGTGGGAAATAGTTCTGAAATATTTACTGTTAACCACTGGGCAACTTTGAAGCAATTTGTTTGTATCTGGTCTTCTGCTACACTGTGCTCTGGAAAAAAAAAAACAACAGAACAACCTCTCTAAAGTGTGTGTGCGAATTCTGAATTCTGTGCCAGCCCATATTGCTTAAAATGGAATTCACTGCCATTTCAAATACAATTTGTCTTTACAGGTGGAATACTGATGTCAACCAAGATACTTCTATGTGAAATTAAAAAAAAAAGCCAACAGACAACAAAACCAAAGCACTCTATGCAGATACTTGAAGCACTTTCAATAAAAGTAACACAAACTGTCAGCTGATACCAAAGATTGTGCTTACACACTGCAGGGTGGCCTGTCTCAGTTTGAAACACTGTAATAGTTCAGTGTGCTTGTATGTATTTAAAATGTCTCTCAGAATAACTTTAGAAGAATGAGATCTACTTATCTCAGAAAATGTTGTTCTTAGCTAATGGTGGGAAGAGATTTTTGTTGTGTTTTTTGTCTGCATTCTGCTTTCTGTTGTATCCATTTCTAGTCATGAACTGATTGTTCTGCAGAGACTGGTTTGTTATGTAAACTCCCACTCTTAAGTAGAGATATTCACCTGCACATTGTAGAAGTCCTGCATAAAGAACAACAGTTTACATTTCATCTGTGCTTTAGCTGATGGGTTTCTTACATGTGTTGTGAGTTGAATCTTGCAAATTTTCTTGGATCCCTCTGGTAAATATTATGTATTTATGGTGAATTCACAGAATGTTTAGAGGGATTATTTTTTTTTTTTAAATAAACACTCTCAAAAGTTTTGTAATATCTTATTATTTCTTTCTAGACTGCCAGCCATTTTGAGAGGAGGTGTCATTGATAGATACTGGCCCACAGCTGACGGACGCCTGGTGGAGTATGACATAGATGAAGTTGTTTATGATGAAGATTCACCTTTTCAGAATATTAAAATTCTACATTCAAAACAGTTTGGGAATATTCTTATCCTCAGTGGGGATGTTAGTAAGTATAATCTCATTTGAGGACCTTTTGTGTGAAACTGTAGGAAGTGATGTCATTTTGTTGTTGTGCATTCATAAGCAAAGTGCTGACTGCCAGGTGGAATGATAGGACATGCCATGATGTGCTGCTGCACAAAGCTCTGATTGTATAGCTCGGAGTTGTTATTGCAGCTTATGAATGTTATTGCTTGCTCAATTTGAAGCCAGTGGTGAATAAATCAGCAGAAGACATGCTTTGGGGCCCTTCAACAGTCAGGTGTTAATGGTCACATTTAGGCTTCTGTGAGAAATCCACCGGGATGCCTCTAGGTTGCTCTTTTTAGTTGGTATCTAGGGTGTACTTAAAATCTCGTGATCTGTCTCTTGCAGCATTATTCTAAGGTAAAACCCCACTGAAGTATGAAGTTTGGACATCAAGTTCTAATTACTAGAAGTTTTGCTCTGTAACTTTGCTTCTCTTGGCACACAGTACTTACTAAAGCTGAAGCAGCCATTGTTGGATTTGCATTGAGAACTAGAAAAACTCTGTGTGGGGTTCTGAGGAGGATCTCATTAGTTTTGGTAAATCACCAGCCTCTTGTTACCTGGAGTATCTTTCAGAGTTAGGCTGTTTCTGTAGATGCTCTTGCTTTGATCTGTATTATATCACTGTTGGATTGATACCAAATTAATACTTATTAATGAGAATAATTAAAGAAGTAATGTTTCTTTCCAACTGCACTTCCATTCAGATCTGGCAGAGAGTGATCTGGCGTATACTCAAGCCATAATGGGCAGCGGAAAGGAAGACTACACTGGGAAAGAAGTACTAATCCTAGGAGGTGGTGACGGAGGTATACTATATGAGATAGTCAAATTGAAGCCAAAGATGGTTACCATGGTAGAGATATCCTTTGACAAATCACTGGTCTTTTTTTTTTTCAACGTTTTTCAGCCTGTGCTTTCTGCTGACGTTTCACCATTGAGCACAATTAACTGTCAGATTCTGATTTGCAGAAGGAGATAGTCTAAAATGAGATTTCTTTTTGCCAGCTTAGACTCAGTGATTTGTACATCATTATATCACATGTTTTCAAGCTCCCAATCCATTCTATAACTCTTGAGTAGCAGTTTTACATAGAACCAGAAAGGAACACTTCTGTCATCAGACTGATACCTTCTCTGATAACAGAGGACAGGTCTGTCAAATCTGGTTTATTCTGAGTTTTGCCTTATTGGGTTCTTCTGTTTTTCTAAAGAAAACTGTAACAAAATTAGAAACAAAAGCATTAAATCAATAGGAATGTCAGGACTTGGTGAAATGTGTTGGTGGTAGAATGACCAACTCACATCATGTCTTAATACTGATACAAGTCAAGTTTGCAGTATTCTGTAGTTCAGGTAGTTTGTAATGTAAACCACTGTTAGACATATGAAATTTGATCATCCTAGGTTTTGGAATCCTCTAGATAGAAACTAAAAATAATAGTCTTAAACTAGTTTAGCTTCATGGGACTTTCAAATACATCATTCTGTTGTTCACATTTTAAGCTTTCACAGTAATGGACCAGAAATATTGGTTAAACCCAAACCCAAGCACTTCGTAAACCTTTGAGTCTGGAGGCGAATACCTAAGGTTGACTATCGTATGTACACCAAGATTACGCATCTTACTATTCCTTTATGAAAGTTACCTTTTTGAGAATTTATTCCTGAAGAAATAGAAAGCGTGACCTGTGTTATTTCTGGAATGTTGAATACCTTAACCAGCTTCAAACATTGACCAAATGGTGATCGACGGGTGTAAAAAATACATGCGTAAAACATGTGGAGATGTCTTGGACAATCTGAAAGGAGAGTGCTATCAGGTAATTTTAAATTTTTCTCTCATTAGAAGCCATAAATACAGGTCTACTTAGCCTGGAAGACTGCTGTGGCAAAGTTTTGGAGAAAAATATTCTGATTTTGGGAAGGATTTTTTCCTTTCTTTATGACACTTCTAAATTTTAATAGTTGACAGGTGGAATTTGTGTTGCAAGTGTATATTAGTGTCAAAATAATTTAACTCTCCATCTTCAGATGCTTTAAAAAGTAATAATATTTGGCTTTTAAGGAATGTGGAGAATGCTTATTGTCATAGCTGACAAAGAAAGAGGAAAAGCAGTCAGGATGTGGTGTTAAACATCATTCCTTAAATCGGTCAAAGATAGAAGAAACGTGTATTTAAGTTAGTTGTCCTTTACTGTTAAATGTGTATTACAAAGTCATACTTTAAAGAAGTATTTTTAGTTTGCAGGCAAAATCTCTTATTACACTACTAGTGTGTTGGGGAAAAAAAAAGAAATTAAAAATTAATGCATACTTTGAGTTAAGGTCTTTGGTTTTTTATGTGACGGAGCTTACAAACTAGCCCTGGAGTAATCTGACATCTTCACTGGAGCTGTTCTTTAATGCTCTCTGATACTAGTTTACAGGTGTGAGTTTAAAAAAGCATGGAAAAAAAAATTAAGATGAGTTGCATACTACTTTGTATGAATTAGTGGCACTTCATACTAATACTATATTTGATTCTATGTTGAGGGACTGCTAACTGTTGATACCATTTAGTAGGTAGAACAGTGGTCACCCAGCAATCAGTAGCAGAGCTAGGAAGAAATTGAGTCCTGTAGTACCTATGTTGTCATTGTCATAATTTGTACAACTGTTCCTCTTTTTTATATGATGTAAAAAATTAAGAATAGAGCCCCAAATAAAATGCCTTTTTCATCTTCTTAATTCCTGTGAATCCACATTTATTTGTTTTACTTGGTCGATCTTGTAGTATTTTGAGGACTAGCTACAGTATTTCATTCTTACAGGTTCTGATTGAGGACTGTATTCCTGTACTGAAGAGGTATGCCAAAGAAGGAAGGATGTTTGATTACGTAATTAATGATCTGACGGCTGTTCCAATCTCCACATCTCCAGAAGAAGGTTAATCTTCTAATTTATTTTTCTAAACTTCTGAGGATTTTCCACATTCCTGCCCCTCAGCTGCTTATTAGTTGGTAGTTTGCAACAAGAGGTTCTTCTACCCCTACTCTGCCCTGGTGAGGCATCATCTAGAGTCCTGTGTCCAGTTCTGGGCTCCTCAGCTCAAGAGGGACAGGGAACTTCTGGAGAGTGTCCAGCACAGGGCCACCAAGATGATCAAGGGACTGAAACATCTTTCAAACAAGGAAAGGCTGTGAGAACTGGGGCTGTTTAGTCTAGAAAAGATGAGACTGAGGGGAGACCTTATTAATCTTTACAAATATCTAAATGGTGGATGTCAGGAGGTTGGGACATCCCTTTTTTTCTGTTGTATCTAGTGACAGGACAAGGGGTAATGGACAGAAGCTGGAACATAAAGTTCCATTTAAACATAAGAAAAAACTATTTCACTGTGAGGGTGAGGGAGCCCTGGCACAGGCTGCCCAGGGAGGGTGTGGAGTTTCCTTCCTTGGAGGTCTTCAAGACCCACCTGGACATGTTCCTGTGTGACTTGATCTAAGTGGACCTGCTTCTGCAGGAGGGTTGGACTAGGTGATCTCTAAAGGTCCTTTTCAGCCCCTACCATTCTATGATTCTTGCTTTTATATGACAAGTCTGAGAGGCAAAGAATGATAGAAACACATCTGCTTAAAAAAAAAAATATCTTGAATGTTACAAATAGTTTTATTCCAGAGTAATATGAACTCATGGAATTCTTGAAGGTATTTGGTGAGTTCATACTCCAGTAAATTTTTCCTTCCTCTATAATTTCTTGGAAATGTGGAAAATTACTGTGGAGAAAAGCAGAAATACTTTCACGATCATTAGTATTGTGTACATGTTGTGTAGACATTTTCATTGCTTTTTTTTCTTCTATTGGTTTGTTGTTCTTTTTTGAAAAGGTGTAAGTTAATTTTTAAACAGCAGATACATTTCAAGTATTGCATATGTAATAGTGAGCAAGCTGGTAACGTGCTGTTCTCTTCTTAAATCATACTTTATATGCAGATTCCACATGGGAGTTTTTGCGGTTGATTCTTGATCTCTCCATGAAAGTGCTGAAACACGATGGAAAATACTTCACACAGGTATGATATCAAGATGCAAGAGTATTGTTGTAGCTGTATGGCAGTCTGCTTTTTTCATGTAAAAAAGAAGGATGGGGACAAAATCAAACCAACTAACTAAAAATCTACTAGCAAGCTGATTAATTCCTTTTAAGACTTATTAGATATTTTTGCATGAAATTTGGGCTTTGTGAACTGCCTTCTCTTCGTTATTTCAGCTGAATTTGTTACACTTGTGTCTTTGAATTTAAAAGCATCATTTCAAGAGTCAGATAGGCATACTACAGAATATTTTAGCTGTAATCAGTTCTTCGAAAAGCAGAACAGATGTACTTCATAAACAGATACATGGTTTTTAAAGTAATGTCTCCAATAGTAGAGTGTAAGACATGGAAACTTGTCATCCATAAAGTTGTAAAGTTTTGACATTCGTGTACTGGGATTAGGAAATAAGTAATTTGTGAGTAAATACTCTCTTTTTACTTGCTGTCCACTTCTAATGCAAGTTACTGGTTTTGACCATTTGAATGTTACAATGCCTGGCATTTTGTCAAGTATTTCATAGAGGTAAGATTTTTGTCCTTGTGTATGAAGTTTTTAATGCAACTCTATTTAAAAATAAGCAATTTAAGATTTGTGTACGTGCTTCAGTATAACCACCTCATCGATAATATAATTGTGGTATAGCTTTCATCTGAAGATGCTTTCCATGTGCAATCCTGAATTCAGAATGTCAGAGCTGTGCACAATTGTACAAAAATGTGACAAGACACAGCAGGTGGTTGAGTGAAGTACAGGTTTCTGAAGTTACATTTCTTTTGTCATGCCCATACCTTAACTAGGCTTCTGATGCGTGAAACATCTAGGTACAGCATTCCAAAATAATCTTATTAAGCTCTGAAATAAACTAGCTGAAATTAGGCTTTTGAACTCTATTCCTATCAGCATAGAGTTTGAAATGTGTAAAGGAACTGATTTACTGTAGAATTGGACAGGCTTATAAAGAAATGCAAAACTCAAAGAATGAGGCTTTTGGCAGCTTTAATGTGCTACTTTATTTTAAAATGCCGTGGTTGTATGGGCAAGATAAATTATCTTGTGGTTGAAATGTAAGGTATGACTAATATAGTTGTACCACACTATAAATCTTAATGGCTTTTATATCTGTTAATAGTGGAAATATTTAAGACAGACTTTGATATTGCAAGGAGACTACATCTTTTGCACAGAATAAGCATTTGTGATGCAGTTGTCATACTTGTAACAAAGCGAGGCACAGGAAAAAAAAGATAGCAGTACTGAACTGGCCCTAGAGGGTTTAAGCCCTTGTGAAACTGCAGTATCAGTTTCTCAGTCCCAAAACAATAAGGCATGGCAGACATGGCAGGATGAGAAGGATACAGTATTAAAATTGAACTGGCTTCAATTTGAACTTGTGACTAACTGGTAGCCAGTGAAAGTGCTGGAATATAGAAGCATTATACTCTGGCAACTTAATCTCCCTGAGGGTGTTGAAAAAAGGATAATTAATACTGGGAGAAAAACAGCTATCAGAGCTTTTGATACATCTACTGATACACTAACCAGTCCATCCCATGGTCCATGTAGTTGTACCTGACTTAAAAGTAAACTGAAAAACCCTCAAAGAATTCAGTAGTCTGATCGTAGGAAGAACAGACTTTTAGGGGTACTTTAAATAAAATTATCTGTTTCTAACTTCGTTTAAGTTAGGTTTTGAATTAAACTAATTGAAGCAGGATATCCAAAGGATTGGATTAGACTATGGACAGAAATTCAAATATGGATGCTATGGACTTTGGCAACTGAGCCTTAGTCACGTGCTGGGAACTCATAAATGGTTTTGAATGATCTGATGTGTTAGCTGTTAAATTCCAGGGGTTTTTAGCTGTGTCTATTAATGTTGGAAACTTAAGTTACTTTTATTCCAACTGTCTACTTCCAGGATGCTTATCTTAGGTAGCAGATTGTACTGTACTTGGAGGAGTCACATGCCTTTTAAGGTGATGGTGTATTTAAAATCTAGGACTTTGTGTGCCCTCTCCCCAGTCCCAGATTTCACAAAGTGCGTTTTGGATATGAAAAACATAAAGTGTGTTAAATTTCAACAGGAAAAGTGACTGGGGGGAATGTCTATCTATTTGTTAGAGCTTGGCTTTTGCTATCATGAGGAAATATAGGAAAGATACTGCAAAACGTTCATAGTCTTGCTAGCTACTGGCCAGTAGCTATAGTTGCTGCTTCTGCCTTGACATTATGTTGTGCTACTGTTCAGAACTTCTGTGTTCTCTGTACTTCATAGCTTGTCCCCTGATAGTACTACTTGCAGGGGTTACCTTGTGCGTCATGCTAGAATGGCATTTATTTCAGTGCTCAATAAATGCTTTACCCAAAAGTGGAATTCTGTTCACTGAATGCCAGCCTCTGCATCCTGTATTTCTGCCTCACTGTCTAAATGCCACTTCTGGGAAAAATAAACGGAAATGCTTATCACCTCTTCATTGAGCTCTGCACCAGTTTTGGAAAATATTCTCTTCCTCGGATGAATTGTCATCAGGCAGGGTCTAGAGCTGCCTAACTCGATCTAATTTATTTGACATTACAAAAAAGAATAATTTTTTCACATGCTGACAAGTGGTCGTGATTGTTCGCTCGGGGTGCCATGGTAATCATCGAAGCAGTCTCCAAATGCCAATGCAGAATATACTTTCACCACTAGGTGGGGACTGGGAACCGATATTGCCTTATAGCTTATTAACATTTAGAGGGAGTTTCTGCCTGCGAAAGACTTTTCAGACTATTTATTTGTATTCCTAGGGGATGCAAGAACATATGTAGCTAATTTTAAGATGAGGGAGGGACTTTTGCTTGGTTTAGCTCTGAAAAGACAGAATCTCATCTGCTCTAAGTCTGCTTAAGTATATTTGGGAGGGGGGGGGAATGCCTCCATATGAGTAGCAGTCTTGGTTTTCATGTCCTTGCTTTTTTAGCAGTATCATCCTTATTGAGAATCTTGCAGCCTGCATAGGACCTGGACAGAGCTTTAGTGCCTTTAGCCTCCAGAACTTGCAGTCCTGTCTGTAAGTTTAAGACTTGAAGCTTTTTTTTTGTGAAAACGTACATAAAACATGTGAAAACATAATCCTAGTACTCTGATGCTTCAGAGTCATAGGGCTTAGTATATTTCTTGTCTTCCTTTTTCTGTAGCTGGCACATTGAGATGTTTAGTGATATAATGAGTCTGGGTATGTGAAGTGTTCAGTATTGCCTTCCCCAAGGGGGGGCCATTTAGAAGTGCAAGTTCTCAACCACCACAGGACAGAGAAGTGGAAGTCAGTGAGGATGTAAGAACCTTGCATATTCCAAAGTCTTGTTTCCTCTCTAACAGACCTTCCCAGTGAGTTGTTTCTGAGCATGTTCAGTGTTTTAATGCTGTTGCACCTTCTAAAAGCCTGTATTTGTAGATAGCCCAAGTGGTTCTTTCAGCTTCAGTGGACTACGTGTACTTGCAGATACTAGTGTGATATGTTTGTGTGTTTGTTTTTTTTTTTTTCTGAACCATCAGCATCCTGTACCTTCCAAGTTGCATGTGAGGATTGTCCCACTAGGTATGGAATTGTGCTCTGTAAGATGCAGAGACTGTAAGGTTGTCTCTGTGTCACTGGATTCCATGTAGCTAAGAAAATACCTTTTTCTGTGCTAAGTTTTTACTTTGCTGATCTAATCCTTTGAGGCTGAACAGGGTATAATTTTCATCCTGTTTATAAAGTGGAATCTTTAAAAATACCTCTGAACAGGAATTTACTCCTTTCTAGTGTGGGTCATCCAACCCAGACAGGATAGAAACTCTCAGACCACTCACAGGTTGAGGTTCCAATAAACAGCACTAACCACTGGTGCAAGGAATCAGATGTCTCCCAGATGCACACGTGGCCCTTCACCAAGCTGTTGCTTCCTGCCCACTCTCTAATACAGCATAGTCCTGCCCTCTAAATGTCCAGACCACTGTAGTGTTGCTCCATACTTACACTCCTTTTTTTGGCTGCTGTGTGGGTTTTCTAATTAGCACTTCTAAAGAGGGAGCAAGATTCTCCTTGACTGCAATATGAAAGGAGACTGGAAGAATGGATGCATATCATTGTGTGAGCCTGTGTGATTTCTTGGCAGTTTGAAATGTCTGTCCTTTGAAGATTCTCATTTTCTTGTGTTATTGAGAGTTTGGTTTCAATTGATTATTTGGCCTGTGGAGATAATGTCGGTCAGATTTGCCTCAATTGTCTCCGCAAAAGCCATCCCTGTTATGCAAAAATCAAGCCTAACTTTGATGCTAGGTGTTTCATGCTTTATGTATTTTGTTGTTTCTTAGTCACTGAAGTGAGAAAAGAACCCACAGTCTTCTTGACCCTGTTCAACTCTGGCACTTGTCATTACAAAATAAAAATAGAAAACAATGTTAAATTAAAAATTAAACTTCTGTAGTATACTTTTGCAGACAAGAGTACTCAGTAGAAATTAAATGTAGGATACGACATGTAAGAATAAAATGTAAGAATGGAAATGGAAATGTAAGTATGGAAAGGGACCATTACATATTCTTTCAAGTCACAAGGTTACTTTTTATGGTTGAGGGAAGCACAGTGGCCTGAACTCAGCCTATAACCAGTTGATGGATACATTCCCTTTACAAGTTGGTAAAGTTAACTGGAGCTTACAGGATTAGCTGCAACATTCCCTTTTTAACTACTTATTTTAAGGGACTGTATTATTTAAATTTGTTGTGCGTTGTGCTGTAGAAATCTGAAAATTGAACCCATATTAGTATAGCATGTATCCCTTATTAAAGGCATGACACCTCAAAGTGTGTGCAAGCACAGAGCACACTCGAGAGTGCAAAGGCTGTGAAACAGTTCAGCAATTGCTCAGTCTTAAGATCTTACAAATACAGAGTGGTTAATCTCAAAGTTTAAAACTACCTCAGATACCTTTTCTGTCAGAGATGTGCTTGTTAAGGAGAAAAAATTCCAGCATTCACCGATTTCTTATCTGTCAAACTGTTTGAAACAAAGATGAAGGAAGGAAGGGCAGACAGAGGAGTTCAGTAAGGTTTTTGTATGTGTTGAAAATTGACTGACCAGTGTCAGCCTACTTCTTTGAAGAAGTATAATTGCTGAGGCATCAACTTTAAACCTTATTAAACACTGTTCAATATTAGTTACTATCTACATATATAGATTGAACATCTTTCTTATGAGGAAAGGCTGCAGGAACTGGGGCTGTTTAGTCTAGAGAAGAGAAGACTGAGGGAGGATCTTGTTAATATTTATAAGTATATAAACGATGGGTATGAGGAGGTTGGGACATCCTTTTTTTTTCTATTTTATCTAGCAACAGGACAAGGGGTAATGGGATGAAACTGGAACACAAAGTTCCATTTAAACATAAGAAAAAACTATTTCACTATGAGGGTGACGGAGCAGTGGAGTTTCCTTCCTTGGCGGTCTTCAAGACCAACCTGGACATGTTGCTGTGTGACCCAATCCAGGTGGACCTGCTTCTACAGGGGGGTTGGGCTAGATGATCTCTAAAGGTCCCTTCCAACTCCTACCATTCTACAATTCTATGATTGTTGTTCATAACAAAAATGTGTACTACTTTACCACCTAGGTATTTTCTTCAGACAGGGGGAATTAAAATGAATGTAGGTTGTTAGTCGGGTCACTGTGATACATTCTGGGCTTGATTTCTTGTGTTGTATTTTAGTAATACAAGAATATCTAAGTGTGACATTATCAACACCATAGTCTTAAGTGATAAAGCTGTGGTTAATAATAGTGGGGTTTTTTCGATAGCCTTTTTATTGAAATAAGTTCACCAAAGTTTTATAGATTTCATTTTTTGAATTCTGGACTTCTTGTTGAGTAAAGACAAATAATTAACAAAAAAAAAGTAACTGTGGAGAGCTAAAAAATCCTGTGATGTGTCTTCTCAAGAAGGAAGGGTTAATAGAACAGGCAGATGGGATTTCTAAACATTTAGGTAAGATGTTGATTTGGAGACTGAGGAGTTGTTGGTTTGATAAGTAGAAATTGCTTATTGGCATGTTTCATTGTTCCTGTAATTTGTTTTCCACACTGTCTGCAGTGATTTGCCTGTTGCTGGAGAAGGGAGAAGAGATGAATTGAAGCAACAGGCCGAGAAAGTTTGTCTCATTCTGTGTCCTATTAAACTTCCTCCATAATAGTGGTATACTCCATGAATTACCTAGCAGCGTCTTCTATTTGTGACTCAAATTGCACACAAAGATTGTTTTTTTAGTTTTCTTTTGCATTTGGTTTGTTGAAAGAAAATTACATGTTCTGTAAAGGGTGGCTGAACCAAGTAACTGCTGCAGTCCCCTGGATAATAACAGGTTACTAAACACGCACTGCAGTAATCTGTTCATTGTTGTGCTTTGTGCAGTTTTGCTCAGTTAGCATTCATCTCTTACCTTTTTACAAATCTTTTTTGTTTCCTGATACTCAGACCCAAATATTATGTTTTCAGTATAAAGCATCCCATCTCACTTTACCAAATAATCATGGCATATGATAAAAATGATAATCAAACATACGTTTTCTGCAACTGCTTTTGAAAGAGAGGAGTTTGGTTTTTTTTGCAGGAGAGCTTTCAAGAACAAATTTTTTTTAAAAAAAGATGCTGAGTATAGGACTTCTTCTAAGTAGGATGATAAACCTTTTTACTTCATTTGGAAATATAAATGTTTTAAATACATTATGGGGGGGGAAGCTAGTAATAAAAGTTGCAGTGTGCATAATGCACTTGTTTAAAGCTGTTGTCTGCTGTTACATGGAAAAAGCAATGTAGCTGGAGCTGTTTAGACTGATTTCAAGTAAGATCTCTGCCTGTTTAGACCTCTGTGGTTTTTTTTTTTGGCCTCCTTGTTTTTAAGAGCACAGGTGGTACCTGTCCATCAAACTCATCTTAGGTCTTTGCTTTGTGAAAATTAACTCTGTTGCATCTGTATGCACTTAATTATTTTAAGTCTATTTAAAAAAATCTGGGAACCCCAAAAAGCAGAAGTTAAACAGTAACACAACTTTCTTAAAGATTTTTGTCTTGGAGTTTAAAGCTTCATATTGTGTTAGTAGAGCAATGCACGAATGTTAAACATAGGTAGTGCAGACATTTTGAAAGTGATGAGTAAATCCTTTGTCCCTGGGATCCTATAGAAGTTGACCTTCATTTCAAGTTAGAGGTCTTAAAATATTGAATAAGCTGTGACTTAGAGATCTATAGTTTTTAATTAGATCTGTTGTTTTGGGGTTTTTTGGTTTTTTTTCTCTTGAACCATCTGCATTCTTTCACAGTCAGATGTGAGTTACACCTGTTAGGGCAGGAAGGGACACAATACCTCACTTAGTAATTGGAGAAAACCCTAAAATTATATATGTGCATGCATGTAACATTTCCAGAAGTCATAGAGAGCAGAGGAAAGATACTGCCATTGCGTAGGTGAAGCCTATTACTTTATGCTTTCTTGTTCTTTCTTTCTTGCAAAGTTTAGGGCTTTTAAAGATCAAAAGCAGTACTCTGTTTGGAAGTGCGTATGCTGGAAGACTTTTGGCCTGTCCAGTCATGAACAGAAAGAGTCCTCTAGAAACCAAGCAGCTGCCTGTATTTGTGAATGACCGTTTCATCCCTTTTTTGATTTAGCTATACCTGTTTCAGTCTGGTGCATATCCTTGTATCACTGAGATTAATGTTCTTGTCATCTGAGATAAATGGTAGACTTCTGTACTTCAAGTCTCTTGCCAACATTTTGGCGCATTTTGGCTCTTGTGCTAGATTACTAGGAAATGTGTATTTATTAATGTTGAAAGTTCCCTTTTGTTTGCCTTTTTTGTGTTCTGAGGTAAATGTTATTCTGTCACTAGGAATGCTAAAATATGTGGGAAAGCTGAGGATATTTGTCTTCATGGTAACTGGGGAAATGCTAGTTAATTCTTCTGTTTCTACTGATTAGAAAGCACAAGAAATTGAGCTTTGTGCAATGTCCATGTAAAAGACATTTCTAGTATAAGCTGATAAACCCAACCATTATGGAAAGATGGGAGACATGCATCTCCTGAAGATGTCCAATCCTACTCCATGTATGACCAGGTATACACATGACGTGGTCAAAGATTCATCATTGTTGTATTTGTTGTTGATGTGTAGCATTTACTACACATACAACATGGCTGGGCATCTTGTTTGGGCCTATAGGTTGAACTGAAGGTTTGTCATGAGTGGTAAAGGTAGAAGACCACAAATAAGTTCATCTGTCAGTGTGACAAGGACCATTAACATCATCTCCTGCTTGACCAATATTACAGTATGTCTTGTCTCTTTACTATGCCACAGCAACAGTACGTTTGTATTTAGTGGGCCTTTTTCCAGTGTCTTACTTGGAAAACCAACGCTGAGTAAATTGTAAACCATACAGGGGAGCTTCATTTTAAATTAGTGTCCAGATAACTTATATTTGCTATACTCATTGAGAAGTTTATACTTCAGGTCCTAAAGTATCAGTTAGCCTACTCAGTTACATAGACAATAAGCTTGACAAGTTATTTTTTAATGAAACTTGCACAACTACCTTTTATTGCTTTGGGTAGTTTGGTGTTTCTTCAGTATGGGTTTTCTATGGTCTCACTGTTATGGCTAAGTCTTGAAACCAATTATGAATAGGGATAATATTTTCTAATATTAATAATAATAATTAGGACTTTAAATAGGAGTCTCAGATTTATGTTGTAATAACTTCTGCTTCTTAATACTTCACCTTGGACAAGGTTGTGCTTATAATTAAGAGAGTTTTAAAATCCTTTTAAAAATTCCTTAGCACTACTAATCGTTTATGTGTTTGTATTCCAAGAATGATTTGTGTGGGTAATATTTGTGAAGAAATAGTGTAAATTCAGTGTGTCTGATAGACACATTATTAGAGGGAAATCAACTAAGCACTGATTTTTATTTCTTCAGAAAATACTACTAATATTCTTTAACAAAAAGATGTGAATCCAAGGGAAAAAATGTTATAGGAGTCACTTCTTTTTAGAAGCACGATACACAAACTTAAGACAATGTGGCCTGCAGCGACAGAACTTCTGTATAATCTGATTTGTTTTGTCATACTGCTCTGGGGAAGAATCTATTTAAAATGAATAGGTTATTGGTTTGTTTTAACAATAGTTTAAAATAATAGTTCATTTAAATGTTGTAAGGCCCAGGCAATGTTAAATAATTGAGAAAATCTGGATGTTGTAGTACTGTTTGCTTAATATGTTTGAGCAATCATAAAGAAAATGGTTATTGGGTAGATATTATAGGTAAACAACACATGGTGGTCTGTTTTAACTGGAAGCCCTAGTGTAATGGTTGCTTCTGCTAATGAGAATACAATCCCCCCCCATACTTACGCTTTCTTGAAAAGATATAAATTGTTGTTTGCTGTAGGCAGAATTTAGACAAGCTGTTCAGTAATTTCCTTGTAAATATTAAATACTAAGAACAGCATGGATCTGGTTCTGAAGTATGTGGAAGCCTTGCATTAATGTAAAAATATATGTATATTAATCTGCAACTTTGATTGTAACTGTGACTTTTTTTTTCTTCAGGGAAACTGTATCAATTTGACAGATGCCTTGACTCTGTACGAAGAACAGCTTAGCAGGCTTTATTGTCCTGTGGAGTTTTCAAAAGAAACTGTCTGCGTTCCCTCCTACATGGAATTGTATCCTTAAAGACTGAGAGAGTGGAGAATGTATATTAATAAATCAATCCTAGATTGCTTGGAGGAAACGAACCCAAGTGCAAGAAAGCAGTTGTAATTTAAACACTATTAATGGTTTTTTTCATAGTAAATGAATTGCTGCAGTTTTATTTTGAGGATAATTGCAGGTATTATTTTTTTAAAAGTGCCATGAATTCACAGCTGGTGATATGATCAACACCTTTCAAGATCAGGCTATGTTTCTGTTAATGCTATTGAGTGTTTCCAAGTGTATTGTTTATGTGATGTAGGATAAACTGCATGAGAGTAATTCTGCCTGGGAGTTCTGGCAAGGATGTATCTTGTTTTTCTTTTTTTTTCACTAAAAACCCCTCTAACTTCTTACAGATTAGCATGATCCAGATCTTTAAATATTCTCTCATAGATCTGTTCATGAACATACAGCTCAGACTGGATTCTTAATGGGAAAAGGGATTCCTAACAATCATTGCTAGTTAGTTACTGAAAAAAATATTCTAAGTGGAGAAGGATACACGCTTCTTAGCAACATCCCATTCCTAAAAACAGTTCCTCAGAATTTCTTCATTTCATAAGTGATGAGCAAGTCATGCAAGGAGATAGAAATTTGGGCTTCAAGCCACTAGCTTTAGAGAGGAATTTTATCTGCTATAGGGTGGTTCTGCTGGCTGCATTTGCCTTGAGCATTTACCACTTTTGTTTGATCTCACAAGGAATGTTTCTGCAGGATAATGCCTGCTATAGCTGTCGTTCTCTGTCAAGGAGAGATCTTTCCAGGATCTGCTTACTTGTAATAAGTTAAGCATATGAAATTCTACTACAGCCTTTCTTCTGTCCTCTGTATTCATTTTGCCTCCCTTTCTGTCTGTAATCTTGATGCTTCTTAATGCTATTCTGTACTCCATACTGTTTTTCATTATTGTCACCTCCCTAGTGGAACTTAGGTTTTTTTCTTAGTATTTTTGAGACTAAAAGGAAGATTTTGAGAGGATATAAAGATATTTGCCCTTGTAGCTTACAATTCAGAGAAACTGGTGAAGTTATTTTTGCCTTTACAACTTCCAGGCTCTAATGCAACATGTACTCTCAAAAAGTCTTGTAAATACTTTTTTCATTGTTCATTTCAGGGTATGCAAAATGTTTCTGAAAGAATTGAGTAGCAAATATTACTTCATTTCTTTGAAAAATGCACTGAAGTGTTTCTAGTAAGCTAGCAAATAAAATACTTATTGTTTAAAACTTATTAAATCTGGACATTAAATAGATGTCAGAGTTTTAAAATGAGCAGTTCTTAATTATCAGGCTTTACTAGTTTGCTTTTCCTGAATGAATTAATGATAAAATGATATCGGTACAGGAATGTTAAAAAAGAAGTCATCTTGGTGACTTCAGATGAGCCCAAAGTAAGTACTCTAACTTTTAATGTTGGGCCTGGACTTCTGATAGCTCTTAACTTATATCTGAAATGAAGGTAATCACCTTTCTTGAAACTTACATATTCCCACTTGGAGATCTTTATCTGAATGGAAGGTTGTGCCTAAATGCTGTTTCACAGATGACTAAGAGATGTAGTAGTTTACAATAGAATTGTGACAAGTAAAAAAATTAAGACTGTCTCTTTCTGAAGAGTGTAACATGTTTGTGACATTTTAGTACCTGAAATCTCTTGACCATTGAACAACTCTCTTCACTTATGCAAATGTTCATTTGGTAATCTTGACCAAAAGTTACCTGTGTGGGTATACTAAGACAGAATACGAAGATGGTTTATCACCTTTTATGGTTGTTCTGCCTACTTCAAAAGTGTTATTGTGTGTAATTGTTACTTGAGACTTTTATGTTTACCAGTGTTCCTGTGGGAAATATCTGAAATTCAAGTAGTCGTTGACACAAAAGCCAGCTTTCTGTTTTAAGCAAATCACATGTGTCTCTGTCTCCACCAGGACCTTATGGGGAACAAAGAGGCTGTGGAAGCAGAAAAGCGTATATCTTTGTGGTTTTATTAAGTTATAAGTCCCAGAAATCTATGTCTTACTCTGCAGCTGTTGGTGTTGCTCTGAAAAAGTTGATGTTCATGTCTTAGCCTTCTGTCCACTTCTCCAGAAGCAAGTGGAATTATGTAGCTCTGTCCTCTCATGGGCCAAGTATGGCAAGACAGCTCCTGGGGAGCAGTTCTGTTAGCAGGATCCTGTCCTGCTACAAGTATGCAGTGAACTGTGTCTTGAGCATAGCTTTTCTAGGATGTTCCTGAAGCTGGGTCCATCTGCCCCCAGAAGAGCATCAGAAGGAGCACTGATAGAGTTGTTACTTGCTCTGCATTCGTTTCTTGAACAGTGTAGGTAATAAAGGTCTACTTTCTGAACAGTGTTCAGGTACTGAAGGCAAGCACCACAGAATCTTTTAGAGAAAAGCTTAGGCAAAATTTAGATGCAATTATTGAATGAGCCCTAAACAGAACCCCTGTTGAGGCAGCTAAGTAGTAGTAGACATTTAATCTTTGCACAAGAAGATACTGGGACACCTAGTGTTCAGGTACTGAATATCTTAATATTGATTTTTTTTGTCTGATTGGGTCTGTTAGGGATTCACAAATCGGGTCACTGGACATCTCTTCCCTATTCAAGCTTGCTACTTTATAATTGAGAAGAGGAGCAACCGGGTTCTTAACTTGGGGAACTCCAGTTTGAAGTTTTTCTCACTCTTCCCAAAGTACTTCTGTAGTTTGTAATGCACCTGAAAGTCTACAGGAGGAGTTAAAATAGATGAGTTTACAAAGGGTTTCGATTTCAGTGGAAGCAGGATGCTCTTTGGAATTGTTGAGTCAAAAAGAGACTAAGGAAATTTCACTTAAGATTTTTACCTACCTCATCTTTATAAGTTACCAGATGTTTTCAAAATACAAGTGGAAATTAAAATACAAGTGAAAAGAACTTTCATTTTAACTGTGTACTGCAAACTTTACACTTTTTTTTTCCTTAACTGCTTATTTTCTCCAGATGGGTTTTCTACACTATTTGGAAGAAACAAACTAACATCTGAACATCAAGATCATTGGAGATTATCCTAAATGTACATGCTGCATGGAGCATATAGGCCTGCCACGTGCTGCATATTGGCATCTTGAACCTTTAAATTATATGCTGTAGATGATCCTGAAACTTACTCATGTTATTGATCGTGAATTCTTTAAATGTTTTTTATTATTATTTTAATTTAAAAGTAAATCAAAAATGTATATTTTGATGAGCTTAGGGTGTTATTTTTGAAAGTCAACTTAAAAATGAATAAGCAGCAAAACTGTATAGCTGCTGAATGCACTGAACCTTTAGAATGTGATCCTTTTTATTTTTTTGTAGATCTTCACAAACTGATTAAAAAGAGGCATCTTTAGCATTTTGTCCCTGAAAGATGGTCCATGGAATTTATTTTGGATTTCTTTGTTTCTACATCAGATTTTTCTTATCTATGATGCTTTTCAAGGATGGAGGGGTTTTTTGTTTGGTTGGTTTTTTTTTAAATGAACACTGCAGTGCTTCCATGTAGAAAAAGTGCATAGCTGAAAAATAAACTTCTGGAAGGATACCCTAAATTCTTCATTGCAAAGGGAGGAAAGCTAGTCTTAAATTTTGTTTATTTACTCGAGTTTCATTCATCATTGCTGTAATCTCTTCTGCAGGAGAAGAATCTTTGACCTTTCACCTCATAGAATTCTTTAGCTGCTGCCGTATTGATTATTTGGATTTTGATGTGGATTTAACAGTAGGTTATAGAGACACTTTGAACTACATCAGCATGAAAATTAATGCTGGTTATCCATCCCAGCACAGTGCAAGAAATTGAGTGTAACAATGTTCTTGTGGGCATATACCTTCAACCTTACAAGAAGCACTAGGTTATTAAAAAAAAGGGTTGTTTTAGAAGGCAAAGTATGGGCATGATCTAGATTTACGTACACCAGTAGTGAATATTTGGAGGCGAGTATGTATACATGAGTAGGATGAGTCCTGATCATGTTGCCACAGATTGACCACATTGTGTGGGGCTCTTTCTTCAATGGGTTCACCTGCAGTGTAAAAATGAGTGGAAGCTAGGCTGCATTGTAGTTATGATCTGAAACAAAACGTTTTTCTTTAACTGTTTGTCGTGTCGAAGAAGTTATATTTTTGTAAGACTGTGCTATGTATTGACTAAAACTTTGCTTTCTGTGTTTAAAAGATCCCACTTGAGGTAGGAAGGTTATAACCATTCTGTGCATTTCTGTACATTTCCAAGGTAGAATAAAAAGTACACTATTTCCCTAAACACTCCAATCCTGAACCATAATTATTTTTTTTCCTTCAACACCTACTATCCTCTCTGCCCTGATACTGTTAATGTGAACAAACCAATCAAATAAAAAAAAGCACTCCTAAGATCTTTAAGAATACATAAAGAAGAATTTTGCTGCATCTCGCACATATAAACTGTTCATGAAATCCAAATAGCCTCTGTAGAATTCCAAACTCATACTGGAAAACCTGGAAGAAAATTCATTTGGAGTGTAATTATTTCTGTATTGCACAGTTTTGCTGTTAAAATATTGCAGTTCGTTCTTACATGGGGCATAGTTCTTCCATGGCCTACAGCTTCTGCATCCCTAAACACTCCCAGAGAGCAGAGCCTCCCTCTGAACAGGAAAAGAGGAAACTGGCATGCATTTCTCAATGTTTTAGCTCTGTTGTATACACCCCAGAAACTACCTTGATATTCTTGCCTATTGCCTAGTAGTGACCCTTCATTTATGATACAGGACTGCAATCCTTGTATTATGCAGCTGCAAATTAATGCAAGATGTCCTATAAACAGTTATATGTATCCTTAACTTTGAGAGCATGAATGTTCCCATTGATTCTTAGTGTGGTAACTCATGTAGGTGAAATAAAGCACACAGACGCTCACTGGGACAGGAATGGAACACATATAGCATATGTGTTCCCGTGTGAGCTTGATAGATGTAGAAATCGGTCACAACAAGTGGGAGTGGGGATTGTTAATTTTTAGCAGAGAAACTTGTGAACTGGAAGGTGACTTAGTTTGCTTGCTGGCTTGCTGTACCAAGGCTAGCACTCTTCTTTAGCATTGCTGCACAATGCTGCCTGAGCACAGATGTTGGATGTGGAGGGACATTGTCTTTTTGACTCCCAGAATGTCCAGGTGACCAGAATTACTTATTGGTAGGTGAGAGACAGCAGTGCTTGCAGATCTTTTATTTTCAACTGATAATGAAGAGAGTTGGTGAAATTATTTTTTTTTCATTAAACTTTTTTTAATGTAGGTTTCTTTTTTTAAAGTGATAAATGCAGTATAAGCAATTCAGCAAACACTGAACAATATATATTTTTTAAGTTGCTGAATTGATTCTGAACAAATATATACCCACACTGTTGGTCTTTATTTGTTGCTGTAGTCCAGATCATTTTTAAAAAGGAAAACAAATCTCTTTTATGTTAAAATTTTCAAATGCAAACTGCTAGAGCTGATCAGGTTTCCACGTTTAAGGCCAGCTGGGAAATAGCTATGATTGCTGCACTATGTATGCAAACAGTTCCCAAGATATGGTAGTGCAAAGAATAATTAAATGCTGCTTCCACCTAGAAATGTGATCTAAGTATTTAACAACTTGATTGATAGTAGTTTGTGCAAAGAGAAGACTAGCTAGTGTTGTATCTACTGCATCAGTGCAGTGCACGTGTTAAAATAAAGGTACACCGTTTACTACTTGTGTGTTTCAATTGTTAAATACCTTCAGCGTTAAAAGTGACAGATTTGATGGGTATGGTGCTTACCATTGTACCTCTTTCTTCTCTCATCTTTTCCTTGCCACGTAACAAACATAAAGGTACTTGATGGTCTTTTTATTGAGTAGCTTTTCCATCTGTCTGATGAATTCAGTTAATTTCCATATAATGCATGCTCAGGTAAGATACTCTCTAATATGGAACAGTACACTGGTGTTTGTGATGGAGGAGATCACTCAAGGCTTTAGTGATCTTTACCTAGAAAGAGTTTTCTGTGGAGTACTGCATATGTCAATTCTCTGGAGGTCTCTAAATGTAAGCTCTAGTTCTAATGAAGTGGTAGGGTATTTTGGGTGGCAGTGTGACTCATTGCATGGCATGGGGAAACGATATTTCACTTTTTAGGAGAAAAGTGAAACACTATGACGCAAGCTTTGGCACTGCAGTTTAAGGAAGGGGGATAAGGGCATGAACAGGATGGGTACAATGAAGAAATTACTCTGGGGTGTGATTCAGAAATATTATTAGTGTCAGACAGTAAAAGAAGAGTGTGACAGCTAAAATAGACTGTAGATAGATTTACATACATTTCAGCAAACGGTAAAGGAATATTTACATCTGTACCAAGTACTGTGAATGCAAAGGGCTTGGTAGTTGGAGAAAAAGAAGGGAGAGGACTTAACTTTTTGAGGGGGAAAAAAAGAAGTCTCAGACTTTGAGGGCAGGATAAAGAGTAATTTTAGAGCAGCTACATGCATAACAAGGAAGACAGGCATCTCTTGCATTTTTATTTTCACTATTTAGAGTTTGAGGTGTTGACAGCTTGCTAGAGGGAAAAGTACTCAATTTCTTCAGTTTAGGAGTAGGAGACTGCAAATGATGTTGCCTGGGGTAACAGGAGGAAGTTGACAAACCTTTCCCACAGAGAAAAAGGGAGTAGTTTGAATCATTAAAGGAGATGCTGAAGGAGCAAGTGAGGGAAGTAGCAAAGGAAATACCTGCAGGAGTGATTAATAACAGCATTGAGTGAAGAATTGCCTTTTTGAAATATGTGATGCTTTAGGAAGCAAGAAGTTAGAAATGTGGAATGGGAACGATGGATGTGAAGAGTGCACACAGTGCTCATACATTTTAGCAAACTTTAATTTCAGAGGTAGAAATGGAGAAAGTAGGAAGAGGATGAAATGCACTTCATAATTGGAAGCATGATGAGCAGTTCTGTGCAGTGTCAGGGATGAAAGGGTGCAGGAGCAAGAGTAATTAAGATGGGAAGGAACTGGGAGAATGAGTCAGGAGGAACCAGAAACAGGACAGCACAGCTGATGTGGGGATTTGGACAGCCAATCTGGACATACAGAGAAGGAGTGCTGGTTGCACTGCCTAGCTTGCCTTCTGTATATATTAGAGAAAGAAGAGAGATTGGGAATGCATGGGTATTTTTTTTTACTGAGCAATGATTGGAACATAGTTCCTAAGTATTTTAAAAGGGAACTACTGGAGATGAAATGGTAACCAAAAGGAAACTATTCAGATTAAGGAAATGTGTCAGGGTAGACAGATTACCTAAGGAAATAAATACAAATTTCATGGAGCCCAAATGAAATGGAACTGCGGGATTTAACTGTTATGGATTGTCACTGTAAGCATGGAGGAGTGGAAGGCATAAACATACTAGTGGCATCTCTGCTGTGTTCAGCTTGTAGAACTGAGAAACTGATCAGAACTGGCAAATGTATGAAAATCATTTAAAATAAAGCAGAGCACTGCATAGCCATTACAGGACTTTTCATCTGTCTTCAAAGTGCCATGGTGACCTCATTGTATGTTACTTGAGAGGACAGTAAGTTTTGAGACCTTAGTAATGAATGTACAACATGTGGCATGACATATTGTTTGTGCAACACGGTTAATATGAATTACTTTGAAAGACCTGAAAAAGTATTTTACTGACATTTAATGGAAGCATCTAGAGTGAGCAGTATTTTACACCGACAGCAGCAATGTAATTGTAATAGTTGCAGTAGATGAGAATGACAAAGGTGAGTATGTACAGCCTTGTGAAGGTTTTTTTCTTTTTATTTCTGGTAGCTGCTAATATTATTTAACACATTTTTTTGTTAATTATCAACACTATTTTTTTGTTTGTTAAAAACCATTTCATTCTATGCTTTGTCTAAATTCTGCTTGAACACTTCACACTGGGATATCCTGGGAATTTACTTTCTAATGATTGGCATATCTTTTAACACCTAGGTGATTTTGATGCTGTTTTGTAGACACTGGTTAGTTGTCTGGGGTGGAATGATGACTGAAGTCTTTTTCAGGAAACAAGATCTGACAGTTTGTTGTTTAAAACCTGAATGAAGACTGACAGAATAATTAAAGGAATTCATGTTGACTTTTCATTTAAAAAGGATAGTATCCTTTCTGGATTTTTTTTACCAGTAACATATAGTAAGAGATTTTTACCACCACTTAGTTAAATACTATGGCAAGGGAAGATATTGGCATCGGATTTTATTGGCCTTCTTGGCCATTGGGCACATTGCTGGCTCATGTTCAGCTGCCTGTTGACCAACACACCTGGAGCCTTTTCCTCTGGACAGCTTTCTGGCTACTCTGCCTCAGGCCTGTAGCATTGCCTGGGGTTGTTGTGGCCCAAGTGCAGGACCTGGCATTCGGCCTTCTTGAAACTCATGGGACTGGCCTCAGCCCATTGCTCTAGTCTGTCCAGGTCCCTCAGGAGCGCCTTCCTGCCCTCAAGCCTATCTTTGCTCTCACCCATCTTGGTGTCATCTATGAAGTTCCTGAGTGTGCACTCAATCCCGTCCTCCAGATCATTAATAAAGATGTTAAATGGAATGGGCCCCAGCACCAAGCCCTGGGGAACAGCACTGGTGCCCAGCCCCCAACTGGACTTAACTCATTCACCACCAATCTGGGCCCAGGCATCCAGACAGTTTTTTGCCATACAAAGGGTATAACCATCAAAGCCATGGGCAGCCAGTTTCTTCAGGAGAAGGACATGGGAAACTGCATCAAAGCTTTACTAAAGGCCAGATCAACAACATCCACATCCTTCTACTTATCCAGTAAGTGGGTCACCTTGTCATAGAAAGATACCAGGTTGGTCAAGCAGGACTTGCCTTCATTAAACCTGTACTGACTGGGCTTGAGCCCTTGGGTTCCCTTTATATGCCTCATGATGGCACTCAAGGGTGATTGGCTCCATAACCTTCCTTATCACAGCTAGTTTAAGGCTGTATGTGAGATGTGGAGAGCTTGCTTCTGAGTACAATCCACAGCCATCCGTGCATAGAATGGGAAGTTGGCAGGCTTGTGCATCTCACTGTGCAGACAGTCAGCATGTGTGCTGCATTGTACAGCAGGCCTGTGGTGGGGGCTTTGTTTACCCCAGGTTGCGAGGCCAGGAGCAGTCTGGGAGCACAGTATCAAGGGTTTGTGTGGAGCCACTTTTTGCTTGGTAACAGGAGGAGAGAGCTGCAGTGCTGTCCCCATAAGCAGTTCTTGAAATATGTCCTACCACTGAGGTGGACCCAACTCCAGCCTGACTGGGCCTATCTGGTGCCTCTGCCATCACTATTTAAGAAAGGAAATCTGAGCTGGAAGAGGAGGTGGAGAGGTACAAGATGGAGGTGACCATGTGGACCCCACAGTCAGAGGAGAAAGGAAGGAAGAGTGCCAGACCACAGACCCCTCTGCAACCTGTGACGTGAACATAGGCTGTGCCATTGCAACTCATGGAGGGCAATGGCAGGGCTGAGAGCTACCAGCAGCTCCGGGTGAGTGCACCCAGATGGACGAGAGACTGTGTGAGGAGGTGGCCATGGTGCAGGCCACACTGGAGAGCCTGCGTGCCGCAGAGCAGACTCACACAGGAGGCAGACAAGGTGCAGCCCCCAGGTTGGAGCAGCCTGTGCAAGGGCTGTTTTTTTCCCCAAGTTGAGTAGTCTTGTTTGTTTTGCCTGGGACCATAAGTGGCAACCGAGCCCTTCCAGTCCTTAGGGCGTTCAAAAGGCCCTCAGTATTTCAAGGCTGACCATGATCTTTTGTTCCCAGATGGACCTAAACCACAACACAGGGTATATATTGGGCCAGCTCAGGTATGAGTTGCAGTGATCACCGAGCAGCCTCCCTTTTAGGACTACCAGGTGAACTGCACAGGCACAGGAGACAGCTGCAGGCTGGGGACAAAAACAAGACTGGTTACTGTGGGCAGGACCACTGTAAGCCCTACAAGGGAAGCCTGCAGACCACAGCCTGGTTATGGCATCTATGCTGGTAGTGGATAGCTGAAGACTGGTCACTTGTCACCTGGATTCTTCTGGAGAAGCTGCATGAACGCCTTACTAGCACACCTTCAACCTTAAGTGGGGAAAAAAACCCCTGTAATATTTTAAATGTGAATGCTGGGAACACTAGAAACAAGAGGATTTTGTGTTCTATAAGGTCGGTAAAGTAGAGAAAGAGACAATCTCATAACAAATGAAGAGTCCCAATCATTTTTAAGTTGTGATTGCTTAGCCTGGAAAATCTAGACAACTTCAGGAAGATTTATCACTAATAGCAATATCAGTTTTCTTGAGCTAAATGTAAAATGCTGCTGCCAAAGCCACTCTTATGTAGTCTATATCGTTAGTCTATGGGTCATGATAGAACTGTTTTTAAGAGCTTACACACAAGGTGGACCTAACTAGGTTTACTAAAACTAGGAGTTGTAGTCCTCCTTGTTCCCATCTCTCTGAACCTCTGTATCCAGATGTGCTGCAAATGCTCATGAATACGCAGAGATGGATGAAAATTGAATTAGCCATAACTTCTCAAAGAGAAAAAATATTTCAGACTTTCCTGACTGGAGTGTTTTCTAAAATTTATTCAACCCAGTTCCCTCAACACTACAGCTTGTGTAAAGGGTTTGCTGTGCAGGCATTTCTTCTGGTAGCTCTGCCGTGCAAATGGTCCCAGATATCTTCTCTACACTCCCAGCCCTTCTTTCTCACCCTGCGTTAGCTCCTTGGCTTTAAGAGTTGCAGCTATCTGTCTTGTGGCCGTGTGGCAAACTGTTTAGGTTAAAAATGAGCATGCAGAGACATTAAAGGGAGATGGCAAACTCGTCTCACTTGAGTAAAATTGCTGAAATGAATGGATAAAAAAAGCAATCAGTGTTTAAAATGGTTCTGTCATCATGTTTCCAGACAAGCAGTTGAGCTGACAGACATGAGTTCTGTGGAGGCATGGGAACTGGCAATGTGGAGGAGCAGGTCAGAGGAAGGTGTGAGAAAAAGAAATAATGTTCAAATTAAAATCTGTAGCATCATAGTTTACACCTGCATTAGAAATACAGGTGAGGAATTAATGTAGTTACCTATTGGTTTTTACTCTCATTGTTTTTCTCTAATCCTATCTACTGAATCATTTATGGGTCCCTTCCACCTTGAGATACTCTTTCATATTATGATTTCAGTCATCTGGAATTTTCAAATAGTTTGAACTTTTGAGAGCAGCTAAAAGGTGATCCAGCAGAAACTACACGCCACTTTGATGTAATTAAGAGCTTTACCTGTGTCAATAGTCTTCATGTGGCTTTTCATGGAATCGTAGAATGGTAGGGGTTGGAAGGGACCTTTAGAGATCATCTAGTCCAACCCACCTGCAGAAGCAGGTCAACCTAGATCAGGTCACACAGGAACATGTCCAGGTGGATCCTGAAGACCTTCAAGGAAGGAGACTCCACACCCTCCCTGGGCAGCCTGTGTTCCAGTTTCATCCCATTACCTCTTGTCCTGTCACAATAGAAAAAAAGGGATGCTCCAACCTCCTGACATCCACCATTTAGATATTTGTAAATATTAATTAAATCCACACCCCCTCTCCCCCCAAGTCTCCTCTTCTCTAGACTAAACAGCCCCAGTTCCCACAGCTTTTCCTCATAAGAAAGATGTTCCAGTCTCCTGATTATCTTGGTGGCCCTGCACTGGACTCTCTCCAGAAGTTCCCTCTTGAGCTGGGTAGCCCAGAACTGGACACAGTACTCCAGATGAGGCTTCACCAGGGCAGAGTAGAGGGGGAGCAGAACCTCGCTCAACCTGCTGGCATGCCAGCATGCTGTTGGCCTTCTTGGCCACGAGGGCACATTGTTAGTTCATGGTTAGTTTATTATCAACCAGGACTCCCAGGTCTCTCTCTGCAGAGCTGCTCTTCAGCAATTCGACCCCCAGCCTGTACTAGTGCAGTTATATTTAATGTGGGACTTCTCTGGTGTTTAACTTTGTGCAAAGGTAATTGTAGTTTCATTTTGAGATGAGAGAGAAGAAAAAGAATTCACTTGAGTAACATTCATTAAAATAAACCTAACATCAGGATGATCCCAAGCTATCAACACCCTGGAAGAGCAGGGCCAGCTTGGTAGGGTTTTTTTTAGCCAGCTTGTTTTCCACTGGAAAAAGAGGTTATGCAGTTGTGCTTTCCATTGCTCTATGTCTCCTCCTTCTCTCCCAGCCCTGCTCAGTAACACCAGACCTTGTCAGCCAATTTCAACTAAATTTGACAAAGGGGAATTGGGCTTATAGGTATTAAATTCTCACAATGTTTTGTCTGTATTAAAAGGTCTCAGGCTTCAGTGTGAGTGTAGTTCTTGGTAGGCACAGGAGAACTAATCGTGCAGAGGGATGTGACCGAAAGGCACTCATGCAAGAAGACCTTTAACCAGAGCTGGTATCTTAAGGGACTGCTGAGTTCTACTGCCTTGGGTAATACAATGCTTGGAGTATTTGTCCTGCTTTTTCAGGTTTTCTACAAAAGCTAGTACAAACAAGTGAGTAGATAACTTTCTTGTAGTGACAGGGTTCCCCAGGTACCTGTTCAGTGGCACATTTGTGGAGAAATTGCTCTGTTCCTGATTTCAGCTGTCTCTGGTGCTGCTGGAGATCAAGTGTAAGAAAAGGCAGGAGAGGCAGTCATGCTTGTCTGAGAGACAGGAAGACATAGTGAGGAGATCTCCTTGGTAGATGCTGAAAGCAGCAACATGTGTTTCTGGTGGTTGTCCTCTTTTGTTTTCAGGTTTCAGCAAATATATATGTCATTACATATCTGAAAAATTCATCCATGAGACACAAACTGATAGGAAAGCAAGCTTCCTTGCTTCCACTCTTCATCTAGTCTTTAATAGCTGTAAGCAAACATCTGGACAGAACAAAGTGGGTAAAGCTCTGGTGGACCTGATGCAATATTTTAAAGAAACAACATATGGTTTATATGGTTGTCTTGGTTTTGCCCAGCCAGCAATGAAGCACCATGACAGTCTCTCACTCCATGCCCCCATTCACTCCCACCCTTGTTAGGATGTTGGAGGCCTCAGTGAAATGGAAGTAAAAAGATAACCAAAGGTGTTGAGGATCAAGATAAGTGCAGGGAGGGCTCGCTGCCAATTACGGTTCCATGCAAAACAGACTCCAGTACTCGACTTAGAGAGGAAAGTAGGAAAGTTTATTCTACAAGAAACAAAATGGAATAAAAGCAAAAAGGGAGTAGGATGACGAGAAAATTACAAGCAGCACTTTAAGATCTCCCTCCCCCATCCCTCCTTTCTTCCCAGGCCCAGCTCACTGCTCCCGATATCTCTACCTCCTCCCCCTTCAATGGCTCAGGGGGGCAGGGAGTGGGGGATGTGGTCAGTCTCTCACAGATGGGCTCTGCCCATTGTCTCTTCCCAGATGAGGATGACTCCTGGCATTCTTCCCCTGCTCCAACACAGGATTCCTCCCCTGGGACACAGTCCTTAATGAATTTCTCTGCTGTGGGTTCTTCCCAGCAGCTGTGGCTTCTGCTGATACAGAGTCCCTCCCACGGGACACGGACTTTTCTGGGCATAATTTTAAAGAACTTCTTCGGCGTGGGTTCCTCCCCACAGTTATAGCTTCTGTAAATATTGGGTCCTTCACCTGGGACACGGCTTCCTCTGACCATAGTCACTGCCCTTGGCATGGGGTCTTTAATGAAGAGAATCGCTGCCCCTGGTTCGGGATGTTTAGCAAAATGAGCCTGGCTCCAGCCTCCTGACACTCACCCTTTACATATTTGTAAACATTAATGCGGTCACCCCTCAGTCTCCTCCAAGCTAACGAGCCCCAGCTCCCTCAGCCTTACATCATAAGGAAGATGCTCCACTCCATCATCTTTGTGGCCCTGTGCTCCAGAAGCTCCCTGTCCTTCTTGAACTGAGAGGCCAGAACTGGACACAATATTCCAGATGCAGTCTCACGAGGGCAGAGTAGAGGGGGGGGAGAACCTCTCTCAACCTACTGCCTACAGCCCTTCTAATACACCCCAGGATGCCGTTGACCTTCTTGGCCACAAGGGCACATTGCTGGCTCATGCTCATTCTGCTGTCCACCAGCACTAATTGGCTCAGCCCCAGAAGTGGGTCTGGCTCAGACCTGGGGGAGAGTTTCAAGCAATTTCTTACTGGAGACATCTTTATAGCCCCTTCCCCATTACCAGAAAAGGCTATCGTGTCAAACCATAGTAGTATCCTGTCTACACCCCTGCACTTGCAGCTGTGTCTGTTGGAAATGTCACATTTCAAAGAAATGTCCTTTTTGGTGCCTTTTCAGCTTACGTTCATGGTTGGATTGTATGAAAAAGCAAAACAAATGCTGAGTAACTCCAGAGTATTTTATATATTTCTTAATTCCCAACTCACAAACCTTTCTATAGGCTATGTCAGCCCACACACTGGACATGGACTCCAGGTTTAATCTATACAGTGGCATGACAAATGAAGAGTAAGCACATGGGATGGCTGTATGTAAACACACTCTTGTTATAGTGTGAATGTCGCCTTTAGGAGAAGTAGTGTTTAGCTATAGTTTTATCTGCTTCTTGAAGAAAAATTGCTGGAAGACCTAAAGCAGTTCTTTCTGCTCAAGAACATATATATTGTTTCTTTAAAGTGCTTTTTTTGAAAGCAGCTCTAAAAAAGCTTTTAAACTTCAGTGATTTAACTTTAATCATCCCAGATGTTGGCTTTCATAGTGAGTTGCTGTTTGGTTTAGATTCAAGCACCTTTTGGTCTGAGGATGCAATGTTTCCTGCAGCAGGGACAAGTTTTTCTTAAAGAGAGTAGCTTAGCATACTTGGAATTAAAAAAGAAAAAGTATTTTGGGAATTAGAATTAAAAAAGTGGGAATTAAGTGTCAGAGGCCAAAGTTTTCTGCTCTGAAGGGTGTTCTCTCCATAGTTGTGGTTATAGTTAGTGGAAAAGCTTGCTGCCAGCAATGTTCAGAGCCCTGTAAGGCCTGTTGGCTCTATACTGGCTCTTAATTAATGACCCACATTCTCACAGCTGCACTGAGACCTTCTGTGATGTGGCTGTACCAGTGGAAAACAATGGGGTTATTTATTTCCAACAGTATCTGTCACATGAATAAAGGACTTGAGTATGTGCCAGAGTGTGGTTGCTGTTGGCTGCAGCATGGAAATTTGGGATGGGTTTGTAGCCAAGAGAGTATCATTCAGAGATCTGAGGACAAATGGTCAAACTGTCTTCAAATGCAACATGTTGAGTTTTTCTCAATCACATTGTGTGTACATAAAGCCCAGTTGGCCAATTCTGGCTACAACAGCTGCATAGTTTGAAAAAACAGTTCAAGGCCCCATAGTGGAACAGTTGAAATGAAATGGAACGTGGCCTTTACTCCGACCCACACTAATTAATCTCTTTCAACAAAGTCAGTACATACCTCTGCTTTTCTGATGAAGCCACTCAAGCTGTATCTGTTGGCTCTGCCTCCAACAGTGTGATAGCAGCTTCTCTTTTACCATGAGCAGCATCTTCCTCTCACCATGAGCTAAAAATGCTCAATAGGACACCATTAAAGCTGTAACTCTTTGATTGTGAGCTGCTTCTTTCAAGCTTAACTAATCCCTCTAAGACAACCTGTCGATTTCCTCACAGATAGGGCAAGTTTTTAACAACCACATCTTCTGAGGAAATGTCTTCTATAACTAATCTGTTTGTGTAACCTAATATGTTTTATGTACATTATTTTTGTTTTTGCACTTAAAAGTGAACTCATTTTTTATATCCACATTAAAGGTATCAGGAATTGTTTTCATACACTTTGAAGTTACCTAAACGCAAGAAAGATAAAATGTTTTATAATGCTCAGACTCGCTGCAAACAGGTCTTTCGGAAGGCTTGGGCTGAACATGTGCTGACCTCAGGCTTTGCTGTTATTCCAGACATTCGACAACACCTCTGTAACTCTGGTTTTGTCTGTTGCCAGGGAAAACTAGGCAAAACGTGGCATTTTGTACATCTATTCAATAATCAAACCTCAAGCAATGGGAACGTCCTTGAACCAAGCTGTGTGGAGAGAAAGATGACATAGTACTATTGATTTTAGTTCTGATTGAGCACCCTTGCCTGACTGTGGCATAATGGGTGGAAGTGTGAATTGTGTCTGCTTGTGAAAGAGCAAGGGAAGAGGCACGCACGCTTCTAATTGTGAGCACATGTTCAAGTGCATGTACACCTGCCTGCACATGTAGACAGACTTTTTCTAGAAGCTGGGATGTTTTTGCTGTGGTTTAACCTAGAACATGTTCCAGAGGGTTTGCCAACGCTTGCATATGGGCTTGGATGGACATGCTTGCACATTGTTTTAAGTGCTAGAGCAACCCCGTTGTTTGTGTGGGATCTTGGTCATAGGCAATTCTGAGTGAATAAAGAGTGATTTAGAGCATGTTGTGTTTCTTTATTACTTTTTCCTCCCCTATGTCTATTCCTTTTTTTAAAATTTTTAACAGTCTTTGCATAGCCTCATTCAGTGCCTATTGGGCTATAACAGCCAGAAGAACTGATAGCAGTTCCAGTGGTAAGTGTGGCCATGTCTCTCGTGTTTGCCAAAGAGCTGCTGGAACGACGATGAGTAAGGCAACCAAATCCCACCATATATCAGAAACATGGATTGAATTCCATGAACTTCTGTTACCGATCAGTAGTATATCAGAACCTGATTCACATGTGTTCCATGCACCTTTTCAAATACTTCCAGAATGGACCACTGCAACTATTGCCTGCAGCTGTTTGGGTTTTAGTCCTAATTTCATATTTCTGTACCTGCAGGAGAAACCAAGATGAGTTACTGACTGCAGCCAGAAGGGCACTTATTCTATGCCATGGTGTAAGCAAGCCCACAAGCTCAAACTTAGAAAAATCATTGTGTTGCTGGCAGCTGATTTGTCATTTTCTTACCAGAATGATCATGTTCAGCTTGGGGCTGATTGTCCTGAGAATTCCTGTAGTTACTGATTCTTTTTGCGATGTTTCCATATTTCCACCATCCCTTTGGTTGTTTGGGAAAGGGCACTGAATTGTTCAACCTCTCTCTCTTATCTGCTTCCCTATCTCCTTTTCCCCATTTTCTCTCCATGATTTTCCTAAGGGAAATAACTGGTTGCTGCTTTGCACTGCTGAAAACTGTTCTTGGTTTCTGGCCTAATGTTGCTCTAGAAAGAGATCATACCTTGAAAACAAAATGCTGTTAGTGAAACACTAACAGAGCATGATATTTAGTACATGCTAATACTTCTCTAGGAAGCAAAACTGTAAGGTTATAAAGTATAGGGGAATTTGTGATCATATAATGTTGATTGGGGGGATATAGAGCTGATAGACAGTATGTGTAGATCTAACAACTATTCAGCATTTGTACTGTCAGTGGTTCAATACTGATACAGAAAGAAAACCATGACACAACCAATAGAAAATACTTGACAAAGGGCCCTTTTGAGATTTACTTAGCATTCAGATCATGACCAAAGTCAGTTAAGTATTGAGATTGCAGCATGTCCATGTGTTTTCTGTGTCAACATGGTGCTCTTTTGGCAGCTTCTTGGAGAGTCTTAGGGATTTTTTACATGAAGACACAATAGCACTAATACTTCTTATATACCTTCTCAAACCTGTTGGTAATGAGAGCTGTTTATAGCCAGGGATCTGTTCATGCTCATGAAATCATTTGTGCATGAATGAGAACTCTTGTACTGCAAGGTATGCGGTCCTCCTGGTTCCTGGTTCCTTCTTCTTCCTTAGCTGATGGATGTCAAAAATTATGGGTTAAATGTGGGACAGGGAGAAACAAATGCTTTTTTTCTTGTTCTGTGACAAGTAGAGATGAGAATGCCCTTCTAGAGCTTGCTGGCAAAGAGGGACAAGCATAAGGCATGAAGACGTTTTCTTTGCAGGACCCCAACCATGCTGTAGAGTGGGTTGAGGAGTGAGGGTTTTAGGACCTTCAAAGTCTTAAGCCTTCTTAAATCTTCTGGATGAATTAGTTTTTCTCTTTATGCCTGTCTGACATCCAGGGTAACTTGTGTGTAGATGCTCACAGAGAAAAACCATTCAGTCTCCAAAGTGTTAACTTTGGCACTGCACATACCTTGTGACATTTTCTTTCTACTTGCACAGATTTTTGTCAGGATGAGGGAAAGTTGAGATAAAACCTCATAAATCTTTATAGAAGTAATTCAGACACATAAACTGTTGTTGGGGAGCATGAGCATGGTGCTGTCTCTCCCTACATCCTTATGTTTTGCATGACAGTCCATCTCTGGAGGAAGCGAGAGCTCCTCAGAGGGCTGACTGTCACCGTCGTCTCACCTTGAAATTATTAATTTGTTTTACTTGATGAATGGGGAAGCCTTGCCACGTGGAGACTAGATTCTGAAGTCTAAGCCAAAAACTGAGAAATCCATATAAATAAGGCTCTTTTCTTTCTCATTTTTTTTTTTAAAAAAAAAAAACAAACCAGATTACTTACCAATTAGAAGTGCCAAATAGATACTTTCCACTAAACTCATAGTACTACTTGACTTAGAAGCATAGGATCATCTCCTGTGTATCAGCAAGGATTGAAATATCTTGCCTGGAGAGAGAAAAAAAAAAGAATCTAGCTTTTAAAGCAGCACTATGCTGTAGGTTGTGCTGATTATTGCTTTGTGCTGCATGACTGTGATTTTTGGCATGTGGTGTCGCATACCAAATTCCCCAAATAAAATGTTACATGATATTCTAAGAGCTCTTAGAAAGCTTTAAAAAGAGATTTGTCCACTGAGTGGGCATCTCTTCTAGTGAAGCCAAATGATGCAGCAGGAATAGTTTAAGAGGAGGAAACTTTAGTCAGCAGATAATTAGTCTTTTTAAATAAGTGCAAGGAGAAAAAAAGGAAACCTTCCATCAGTCTCGTGTTTGGAAAAGTTGTCAGCAATCCTGCTTTCATTGTGGCGGGTTTACAGCTATATGTTTGAATAGCTAAAACATCTGTGCAGCAACATTGTGAAATCCTCATGTTCGGAACCCCTGATAAGGAGGACTGCTGAGTGATCGGCTCCTAGAGGCTCTACAGGCAGCAAGGGTTGCACACACAGTGGTCACTGCTTGCCTTTCCTCCTGGAAGGAGGAGAACGTAGGAGACAAATACTGTTTTATGCGTGATTTTTCTTTGAGAGGGAGAGAGCAGGAAGTGCCTAGGAAATGGTTCACGACAGAAACCTGGAGTTGTAAACAGGAGAGAGGAGGAGGAGGAGGAAGAAGAGAGCTCATGGGTGCAGTTTGTGAACAGTTGAAATATTGATACCACAGCAGAGGAAAACCAGACTCCTGTGAGTGCGAGCACGTCCTAAGCCACCCCAATGGAAGGTGAGACGGGACCTGAAGCCAGGAGAGCAGCCAGCAAAGCCACACGGATCGCCCTTGGTGTCTTTGTGAGTGGCACCGTTGTGCTTGGCACTGCGCTTTTCTTGGGTAAGTGAAAAGGTTGAGGCTAACCTGAATGCATCCCTCCCCAATTTGTCTGTTTGGTGCCAGTGTGCTTCACAATGTGTTTTGGTGAAAATCTCCATCTCTTCTTTTAACCCCATTTTATAATTATCCCGAAATGTAAATGTCAGGAAAGGAATTTGCTGTGGGAACACTAGAGCTGAAAGAAGCAACGTGAGCTCATGTAACTTTTTGAATGCTAAATTCAAATTTGGATTCTCAGTTGAATGTATTCTAGACAGAGTTGTGTTCTTTCACAGAACGGGGACAAAAGGGTGAGATGATGTGTATCAGTAATGCTGATTACAAACTCACAGATTGTGACCCATGTGGGCTAACATTCTCTGTTTCCTGGAAATGAGTTGAACACACACATTTTATGGAATCTTTTGGGTTTTCCTTCATTTGGTTTTCATTTAGGACTTGACTAAAATTCCTGTAGAAGGCTTCAATAGTGCATATGCTTGCACATTTTTTAAATCTTTCTGTTCTTCTGTGATGAATTCCAAAGTTGTCCTTGCAGAAATCATAAAGAGTGCATCCAGGATTAAATTAAAATGTTTTGATCAGATTTATAACCTATATCTGGACATAATAGAGATGGAATTAGTTTTTCCTCTCCTGGATTTGGAATCATCTGTAGATTGCTTTTATTGTAATTTCACATGGAAGCATGTGCCCACATCTATAAAATTGTGTGAGATGGCATAAATGTGCCCAGAACCACCCAGCAGAGAAGAGAAAGCGGTGTTATATCCTGTAAGAATTTGCAGAGACAGATCCTCTTTTGGAATAGTTCAGTCCAACTTTTCATCTCTATAGACCAACACAGACTTCTCTGGACTGGAGGGAACTTTACCTCTAAGTGTACATTTTGCTTCCCTCCAATCTTTTGTGATTTTATGATTCTGTTGGAAAAGTTTGCTTCATTTACAATCACAAGAGAGAAAATGATGACAGGGTTTCTATAGAATATTTAAAGTAGCAGGCTTCCACTCAGTGTTGTTCTGCTGTAGAGCAAATTCTACAAACGTTTGCAGGCAAGTAACTTTTGTGTTATGTAATTAACCTCACCAAGTTCAACAGAACTCTTTATAAATGTGAGGAGGATTGATTGTTAGTGCAATATATTGTTTCTAGATGATAAATAATATTTTTCACTTAAAGAATACAATATAAACCACCAGAGAATAACAGAGAGACCTTGTTTCTGGTTTGGGGATTTTTTTTTTAGCATTAGATTGTTTGTTTATCGGTTGTAAAAAGCAATATACCCTTAAGACCATAGCTTGTTAGAGATAGAAGGGCTTTATCCTGAGGTGAAAATACAAGCAAATATATTAATTCTTAGAGATATTTTTCTAAGTGTGCTGAGGCCTATTCCATGGCCAGAGATTTGGTAAAAATTTTCATTGGCATAACTACTAAGAAAATAAAAATGCTGGCCTTGGGTCAACCAAAATGTTAGTAGGATTTGTTTGGAAATTGTCTGAGGTTTTCAACCAAAAGAATAAAGGAAAATGTTTGGTTTAACATTTTGTCAATGCAACGTTTCAGTGTTTCATTGTGACATTGTGTTTGGTTTGTAAGTTTGAATTTAACTCTTTTAGTCTGTTAAACTGTGGAAAAGGAGACTTTTATTTTTGTTCATGTGAAACATTTCAGGCACCACAAGATGGCTTTTTTTTCTTCAATTTTCATTTAATCTTCAAAGCTTACTGCTTCTGGTAGATCAGAAACAATTTCCCTTCAGTATTCCAGCCTGAGGAGTAAAACATAGCCTTCGCTTTCTCCTCATGTTTCTTCATCTCAGAGGTCCTACAACTTTCAGGAATATGGGAGAATCTCATACTGTTATTGACTGTTACTTGCTTGTACAAGTGGTAGCCTTCCATGATTTTAGGAGGGAAGTACCAGAGGAGTCACTGGGCATCACATGGGAGGTCCTGTCTGTAGCTCTCCCGGCAGTGTTGTGAGCTGTGGCAGTGCAGAGGCCACCTCTTCCTTGAGAGCTGGGGCCAGACCAAAATCAAGCAGATCACTATCCAGTTCCCTTGGGCAAAGAAGTCAGGGGGATTTGAACCTCATTTTGGTAGCTTCTCCTCCTGACTTGGTAGCTCTTTGGACTTCTCAGATTATAGGAACATTATTTGTGTCTGCATATTTGTACATCTTTTCCCCTTTTAGTCTTTTTGGGAAAGCTTATTTACAGTGTTTGTTCGCTTAAGAAAGAGGCTTATAAAGGAAGAGACTGGGACACTGAGTGTTATAAACACAGCTGTAGGTAATAATGTAATGGTTAGTTCTCTTAACAACAAAAAGGCAAGAAAGCCAAACCAGACTAAATTTTTCAATCAAAATTAGTTGGTAATTGAAAGGGAAATGTTACTGAGGAAGACTTTTTTTTAAAAATTGTTTTAATGATGTAAATGGAACAAAACCAGTTTAAATAGTATCTTGCCTTTGTTTCAAAGTATCAAAACAATGAGAGTTACTTCACATTCTTTACTAATTCTTTTTCATTCTCCCTCATTTTTTCATCAACTAAAAAAGAATTAGTGTCTGGGATTTACTCTCCTTTCCCTGCTTTGTTAAGAAAAAATATCTAGCAAACTTTCAAGACTTGACTCAGCTCGAAAAGACTAACTTTAAAGCAGGGAAAAGGTGAGTTAAGAGGAGTGCAATGTTTAATTAATAAGCACATTATCCATTATTTCTATTTCACGTGGCTCACAAACATATGCTGGAGACCACTGCTTCCCTGATTTCTACTGTTCTTCCATATCCCAATTACAGTCTTGGCTAATTTACAAAGGCTACTGAGGTGTTGTTTTTCACTAAGTCAAGGCAAACTTTGGTAAAGTCATCCGGAAAGAGTTTTACATTCTCAGTTTCCAAGAAAATTTTATTGAAATCCAGCCATTTCTGTTATTAACTGTCATTAAAGCTATGAGGTTAGAAGAGATGAAATA
Organism: Colius striatus; assembly: GCF_028858725.1. Classification (NCBI taxonomy): domain Eukaryota; kingdom Metazoa; phylum Chordata; class Aves; order Coliiformes; family Coliidae; genus Colius; species Colius striatus. The sequence continues at coordinate 81,000,167 of NC_084759.1, forward strand.
GCTTTATATTCAACTCCAGGTTTAGGATTTTTAAGAGTAAAATTTTCCACTGCTGACATACCATTTCAGATTTTCCTATCCTTTTTGAACAATATATAGCTACAGGAGAAATGGCTTTATAACTATTGGTACTAGTAAAGCTAGGGTACCTTTATCAAGTCCATTGTTTTTTTGTTTTGTGGGTTTTTGTTTGTTTGTATGGCTTTTTTTTTTTCCTTTTTACTTTAGCCATGAGCTGCATTATTAAGACAAGTGATACAACAAGGCATTTCTCTACGTCTACTGAGCATGTCTGCTAAGTCTTACTTCATCTGCCCCTTGAGACTGTCCCATCCTCATCCCAAGTATCAATTATCTGCATATTTGCTGTCTGACAGCAGTGTCTGAAATTAGCTATTCCTATGCTTTAGTTACTCTGGGCTTTCTGCAAACGTACACTGAAAGACAACCCTTGCTCCATGCTGCCTATGAACAAAGCAAAAGGAGAAGCAGGCACGGGGGGGGTGGAAATTATTTGACATGAGCTGCAGTATTTATTTAATACATTCTAACTGTTTTAAATCAATATAGCCAGAGATGCATTAAGGTTAGACCTTGCACTATTTGAATGATTAAGCACACAACATCTGGCTGCAATGGTCAAAATTCATTACAAGTGATCTCATTATGGTTTTCCATTTTGCAGTTAGCCAAGGTCTAATAAAGTTTCATCAGAAGCAACAGTACTGTTTGACCTCAGAATGCATTGAAGCTGGTAAGGAACAATTTTATACTATTATCTCATGATTATAGTACATTAATGAGATATTTTTACAGTTTAAATTTTTTCCATGGTACATTTTACTCAGAAAGCCTTAATCATAATGAGGGGGGAAAAAAATCCAATCCAAACTTTTAAAAACATCATTGTTTATTTTCTATAGTTGAAATTCATCATTTACATTGCTTTAATTCTATTCTGCAAAGATTAACTCTAAGTTTCCCATAGGGATTACGTATTTACTTTATAGGAAACAAAATGTTGGGTGACTTGACCTTCAGGTATATTTTGTTGTTTGCTTCCTAAAAGTCAGAAAACTAGCAAGTGAAATGTTAAGCAGAGAGATGGTCTAGGGCCAGACCTTGCATAGATTTTCACAATTGTAATATGGTGGCTACCACTCAAAATCTGCAGCTACTTCCATATTGACAGGCTCTTTTCCATACACAGAGGTATATGTGCTAACCCTTTCAGACCTGGGGCATCTATCTGTATAATATGCAAGCTAAAGGGACCAAGCTTGGTAGGACCTGTGATCCTTCCATTTTGCACTGTTTTCACATAGTTTTTCCCACATTAAATCAATGGGAGTTTTATCACTGAGGGAATATCTCATTAACATTTACAAATATCTAAATGGTGGGTGTCAGGAGCTTGGGGCATCCCTTTTTTCTATGATATCTAGCAGCAGGACAAGGTGTAATAGGATGAAGCTGGAACAAAACAAGTTCCATTTAAACATACGAAAAAAACTATTTCACTGTGAGGGTGAGGGAGCCCTGGCACAGGCTGCCCAGGGAGGGTATGGAGTCTCCTTCCTTGGAGATTTTCAAGACCCACCTGGACATGTTCCTATGCGACCTGATCTAGGTGACCCTGCTTCTGCAGGGGGGTTGGACTAGATGATATCTAAAGGTCCTGTCCAACCCCTACCATTCTGTGATTCTATGACCATTGAGCATAACAAGAGCAAAGATCAAACAATAGTTACCACATCTGGAAATCTGCTCCTAGAGCTGGAAGCAACATAGACTTTATATGAACTTAAAATAGTGTTTATTTCCATTCTGAACCATATTAAGCTGATGCAGTGAGATATTTGGCTTGTATTTGAAATCCTGACAAATTCTGTGAGGCTCTATAACTTGAAGAATTTGCAAATATTGACATTACCTGGACATCACAAAAAGTTCCATTTAAACATAAGAAAAAACTATTTCACTGTGAGGGTGAGGGAGCCCTGGCACAGGCTGCCCAGAGGGTTTGTGGAGTCTCCTTCCTTGGAGGTCTTCAAGACCCGCCTGGACATGTTCCTATGTGACCTGATCTAGGTGAACCTGCTTCTGCAGGGGGGTTGGACTAGATGATCTCTAAAGGTCCCTTCCAACCCCTACCATTCTATGATTCTATGATTTCTGGCCATTCTAATTCTACAGTGCATTGCACTAACTGGCACTAATTGCCACTCTGGCTGCCACCATCCAGCACGGATTTTTGGATGAGTGCCAATCTCTAGGTAAAGTGGGACAGCTAAACAAAGCACCACAACCTCCAAAACATCACCAACAAAACAAAACAAAAAAGTGTGAGGGTTTCATTTTGAGCTCTAGAGCAAAAAAAGGTCACTTAAGAAGTTTGAGTCTGAATTGACTTTCTTCTTCTAGCGAGCACACAAAATAGCACTTGGTTTTTTTTTTTTTTGGTAAGCTCAGAAGAAGCTGGGATTTTGCCCCAAGGCAAAACTGAACAACTATATGACCTAACTGTTTCAACTGAGTGCTCTGTGTAGTAACTACGTAGTGTCTTGAGGCCTGCCTTCCTCGATAGCTTTTTAAGAGTGACAGAAAATTGCCATGGACTAAAACATCTTCAATGTAGTTCATTTGAGAGTTTATAATGTGTGAGAGAGAACGACAACTCACATACAGAAATACAATAGGAAGAGTTCCTCTAAGTGAAGCTACTGGATGTTAGAAACACTATCATAAAGTCTGTCAAAGTCTGATTTCCTGCTAGAATTTTTTAATTAGTTATTTGGATGAGCCTCAAAACACATGGTCATTTAACTAAAAAGTATCTGGGATCCACATATTCCATGTTACTTGACTCACTGGGATTTGTGTCACAATCGCTATAATGCATACAAGGGGTAATGGTTTTAAACTAAAACAGGGTAGATTTAGACTAGATATAAGGAAGAAATCTTTTTACAATGAAAGTGATGAAATACTGGACAGTTTTCTGAGAGAGGTGGAAAATGCTCCATCCCTGGAAACATTCAGTCCAGATTGGACAGGGCTCTGAACAATTTGATCTAGTTGAAGATGTCTATGCTTATTGGAGGGAGGCTGGACCAGATGACCTTTAAAGGTCTCTTCCAACCCAAACCATACTATGATGCTATGATTAGATACTCAAAAGCTATTAAGTCTCTGACTTAGCAGTCTGATCTCCTTCTTACCAGTCCTACCTAGTAGCTGGTGGGGATGCAGTCGTAAAACGGAGCTGTAAATATTATAATTATCATTTCCAATGAATGGTAGATCAGGACTTGATTTGTTTTCTTGTACAGCTATTCACCTAAATGTAAACAGTGCATAATTTCTGGAATGGTAATTATAATCTACTTGACATATATTGCTACTAAATTCCTCACGCAATTAATTCTATCATGGCAACGACGGAGAGGTTGTCTTCAGGTCTCTGCTCTTGCAGTTCCTGTAGTGCTCTAATCAGTAGTCATTGCCATACAGCGCTCAAGAACATTCACTACAGATACCCTGTCCTTCTTTTTACTTCTCATGTAGGCACCATTAGATGCCAGAGAGGCTGAGTGCTATTCTTTCTGCTTTTTAAAAAATCGCATGGATCAGGACACACATGAGCCCCTAGACTTAGCTTGCAAGTGAGGTCAGCATCATGTTGCAGAAGCTGGTAAATGTTAATCGTCATTTCTAGACTGTGGCCTTTTGTAATTCTCTGCTTAGGAAAAATGTTCCTCAAAATCTATATGGTGCCTTCTTTACAGCTGCTAGCATCCTAAGCAAGATAAATCAATCCGTAGATCCGTGTGAGAACTTTTATCGATTTGCATGTGATGGTTGGATATATAATCATCCTATTCCTGAAGACATGTCAAACTATGGTGTGTATCCTTGGCTGCGACGCAATGTGGACCTCAAACTAAAGGGTAAGTGTGTAGTTTCTGAAAGTGTTTGGTTTGCTTGTCACTGTAACTTGTTAATTGGCCAGTACTGAATTTAATAAAGACTCAACACTTCTTTCTGATCATTAGATAATATCTAATGACCCTATTTGATGTTCTCTTTTAAGTATGTTTTTGTTAATTTTTATTGAAAATAATATTGAGAGATAGTGAATTGTAACAGAAACAAAATGTGGATGGAAGAATACAACTGCTGGAAACCTGACCAGTTAAGAATGGAAAGACAAATGGATACTCCTTATAGCAAAGGAGAAGGCGAGGGGATTTGAACTCTTTCCCCCTTGCAGTAGACAGGTAGACAAAAGTGCAGGAGCACAACATGCACATTTAAGAACATCTGAGATCCAGACAAATTTCAGTCTAGGACAGCACTCTAACAGTGGCCACTAGCAGGAAAGGAGTATGTAAGGGAAAACTAGAGTGATATTTCCCAGTATTCTTGCTTAGCTCCTGACAGGAGGGAATTTACAGGCTTCCAGAGGTAGAGGTTGTTTGGATTTAGTGTTTTCTTCACACTACTGTTCAAGCTGCCATTGAAGTACCTGAGCTATCATCAGTGAAACAGAAGGATGCTTAAGAAACTGTGTCTGAAGATAAAAATAGCCCTGGGGGGAAATGTGTAGGTAGAGAGGTATTTTAATCTGTGTAGAGCTTGACTTTGCGCTATACTCTGCAGCAAGGCCACCTCATCAGGAAGCTGTGCAGACCAACTGCGTAGAAAGGGTGATGATTATAGTTAGGTAGGAAATCCTTGCCAGATTCTTGTAATCTTCACTGAAAGTCATGCAAAAGAAGGGAGATGTAGAAGATTTATTGTTGTTGGTGTGCTTGAGCATTGCACACCTTGAGCACGTTATTGACCTATTAGTTGACATAAGAGCCTGCTTTGAGCTCACCATGCAACAAAGGTCAATTTTAGGATGTTATGCTTAAATATAGCATTTCTTTTTCTCTTAGAATTTGTATGTTATGTGCACGTGTTGGCATCAAAGCCCTTCTCCACTTGCTTTCTTAAGTCATATCGTACTCAATTTTCACATCATTAAAGTATTTTTAAATCTGCATTCAGTTTCAGAGTTTGGATTTTAGTATAGGGTATGCTCTGATTCCTGCTGATTTAAGTCTTCTGAAGACGTCACAACCAAAAGAAAAAAGTATTACCAAAGCCTGTTTTAAGTTATGCTTTGCATTCTAATTGTTCTGATGCCAGAATTGGGCTGTATCAGATATCTGCACATCCTGCATGAACCTCAGACACAAAGAAGGCAATTCTAATTGAACATGGAGTAGCAAACTGTGACTCTCATCCTTAATTTCTTCCTTTTACAGAACTTAATAAAAGACATCATGCTAAGCCACATTTTCATGGTTTTCTTACTACAGTCTCTTTAGAAGTTGCTAACCCACAGCTAGGAAAATACAAGACAAAGAAAGAAATGTCTAAGTGAGAAATATTTGCTTAATGGAAGCTCTGTATCAGGAAAGGGATGTAATTAAGTGCCTGATAACTACTTCAATAGGAAGTCTAACCTGCTCCTTGGCAGGGTACAGGGACAAAGATGTGAAATGTTGAGTGATGTAGAAGAGCTGATTTAATATAACATTTACCACCTCCCTCTTAACTTTTTACTGAATAAACTTTCCAAAATGTATTTGAGTAATTAAAAAAAGAAAAAGGAGAAGCAAAAAAAAGTGTTGGATGTCGTGTTGATAGCTTAAATAACAAGGTGTAACTTCAGCCTCTGTATATGCTTATGTTTTAACTTGAGTTACTTCAATAAATTAGATTGACACTGAGTTAATCATTTGTGGATGAACACAACCTTCCTATCAAAAGTTTTAGCAAGATGAACTCTTGCCTAGACAACCAAATATATGACTAACCAGGCCTTGGCAGCTAGCTTAATATCTTTTTCCCAAAGAACTGTTAGTGGAATTTTGTACTTCATTGTAAATGTCCCAGTTTGACACTGAATAGATTAAAAAACCCTAGTCATGAAAAAGCAGATTGTTACACAAGTATTATGTTCTGAAATATTTATCATGTTAATTAATATACTATCATATTAAAGAAAACAATTAATCTTAAAGTGATAACATAGCTTGACCAGAAAGCCACATTTTTCGTATTCAATATTCTTTGATGGTGTGATATAGAAGGAACTATTTGTTCAGGCAATGTATAAGAAAATGGTGTTACTTAAAATAAGTTATTTGAACATCTAATCTGTTTTCTGGTCCTTAAATGTTCCTGAGTCTTAGGCAGAAAGAGAATTAGGGTATTTGTGTGGAGACCTGTGTATGGCCTTGGTTACACAGTCTTCTGGAAGCTTCAATTTTACTTCAGAGGCAATTGCTACAGAGGAAGATCTTCGACTTGGTAATGAGTAGCAAGTGTGAGAATCAGTTTTGCCTTATCAAAAAGTGGTAGGTATGTCTATAATGCATTTAATCCTACATTAAGTATTACTAAGTTTGAGAGTAAAACTCTTTTCCCCTCTTTGTTTTCTTTGAGGTTGCAGACACATAAAAGCATACGATTTTGCAGGTATCAGCTTCAAGAAAGGTTAGGACATTTTTGTTATTGGTGAAGGTTCTTGGTGCTTTCATGAGGAATTCCAAATAGAGGCATGGCAATGGATCAATGGAAAATAACTGATAACTGATGCATGGTAGATATTTTTGGTTGTTTGTCTGTAGTCAGTTGAAGAAATAGGACAAGAAACTTTAATTTTAGGGTTCTTCTAGATTTGCAAAAGTTAATGTGATAGTTAAAAATCCTATTTTTATAAGATTTGGGTTTATAATAGACTAGGAATATTTGTACAAGCATGTATATATAAAAAACACTCCCATTGCTTTTGCTGTCTTAGGATGAATTAAAACTAAAATTATATCATCATTTCTCCTTTAATTTCTTTTACATACTTTGTTTGAAGTGCACTTGGATTTCTTCTGATCTCAGAGGAATCCACAAACCACATGTGTAACTCACTTTGATCTCCCAGCAATACAAAATGAATACAATCCCAACTTGGTGAAAGCAGTGGTAGGTCTTTCCTTGGATGTCAGCAACAGCAGAGTTTTGTGGGTTGTGGAGGAATGTATAGAAGGTAATTGTAGATAGCCAAAGATATGACAAAAGCAGAGACTTGTGTTCTTGGTTATGACCCAGATCTGGGTAATGGACATCTAATATTTAGGTTAAAATCTCTTGGTTCTTTATAGAACTGTGCTGGGGAGGACTGAGGTACTTCTACTTCCAGTTCACCATTCCTGGTTGGACCAGACTATCCCTAACCTGAATCCAGCTTTTCATTTGCAGATATAATACAGATGTGTTAAAAAAAAAACAGACCTCTTGTTGACTAAGAACAAAGACTTTTTCTACCGATGAGCCTCTGAGGAAGCCTCTGGATTCCTTCAAAATAGAAATGTTTGACTGTGGCACCCATTATACGAACAAAAGCCATCTCAAACTGCAACTGTTTCAGCCTTATACCAAGTCACAATTGCAGTGTCTTTGTGAGTTAATAAATGTTTTTCACTTACCATAAAATTTCCTCCAAAGTTGTTTGTGCTCCTGCTGATTTTTTTTCATTTTAATCGGTGACCTTACTTAAGAGTTTAGGAACACCTTACTGTTGAAATCCAAGTGGCTTTTTGTGAACGATTCAGATCTGAAAGTCTGAGGCAAGTAAATCTTTGTCCGTTACCTGTGGTGAATGTTTATTGTGAACCAAGCAGTTTCTTTTCCTTTCTCTGAAGTCTGCAGAACAATGATATACAGCTGCTTTTGTTGGTGGTTTTGTGTTCTGGGGTTTTTTTTTGTTTGTTTTTGTGTTTTTTATTTTTAAGTGACCATGCAGGAAGCAATAAATTAAAAAATCCCAAACAAAACTACACAAACATTCATAAATCTCAGCACTGCAAAGGAGCTGATTTAAATTATGTGAATCATTTATGAACATGTCTTCCAGGCCTTATAAATTTAATTTATGTCTGTGGAAATGAGTTTACAGATTAAGTCTCCATACTGATCCTGGAGCAGTGAGACACCTACTTCAGGCTAATTTGTTGCACCAAGCTTTCTAGTGTGACTATTGTCTGAATGCCAGTCAAAATGAGGAATTTCCAACGTGGCAAAGAGAAAGAAGAAGAGGCCTTTTAGGAGGATATGATGTGTGTGTTTTTAAACAAAATGAGCAGACAGCCAACAAAATAACTTGTCAGGGTAAGCAAATTTTCCCAAGATAATGTGCAATGGTTTTTCTTAGAAATGAAACTTCTTTTTTTAGGTAAAATCAATATGGTAAAAAAATATCTTCAGTATGGAAATGTATACCATTTGGCCATAGGATAGTCATCTCAGACGAATCCTAGAAATTGATGTTGGGTATCTGCTGTTAGAATTGAGCAGCTGCTGCCCTGCACAGAGGACTTTGTGCCACAAAGCTCTTTAGGGCTGATTTCTCTTGTCTCAATCTTCAACTAGTGCTTAGCAGAGACCACTGGGGTGTCTTGGATGTGGGCCATGGAATCTGTAATATACCTGCTTACAGGTCACAAGTAAGAGAAGAGAATACCAGCAGTAATTAAAAAAAAATCCTCAGAGGTTATTAATGTTATTGCCTCTAATAACTTCTTGGATAGCTTCTGGATAACAAGGTAGCAGCAAACAGCAACAGCACTTAATGCTGGTTTACTTTTTTTTTTGTCTACCATAAATGGATCTATTTTCAATGGTGCAGACATTTTGTTTTCAGTACTCTAGATCTTTCTTATAAAGGCTTATTCATAGAATCATAGAATCATAGAATGGTAGGGATCTAAATGCAAAAAAAACCAGAAGAGGCACAAGTCAGGTAAATCTCCTTGGACAACTTACTAGCTTTTTGGTAAAATGAAGTACCTGACTCACAGGCAGAGAAGCTAGGACTTTTTCCAGGATTTGTGGCTGCTCAAAGTGAAAGTTGTATTTGTAATGGGTGATTTTGGGAAACCATGAGTATAGAAGGGAGATAATTTTGGTTCCTAAGTGAGGTTTTAAGGCGGCAAAGTAACTGAGCCACAGGATTCCCACAGCATCTCCCTGTTTGGGAGACCAGAGCAGCATCCTCTTGGGAGTCGTGCGCTGAAACAGGAGTGGGGCTTACGGCATGCTACCATTCCACATGTGGCACAGTATTCCCTCTGGGTTTATAGTGAACCTCTACTGTTTCCTGAAGAAGGATGATATGTTCATATCTGCAGATATTAAATTTCAAAATTACTATACGACTGTACCTTAGACTGGTAATTTCGCAGAAGGAGGATTCATGTCTTGGAAGGTATCCATGACATCTGATTTCTCATTTTCTGGCTAACAAAAAAAATTATACAAGTACAGGTTGAAACTATTAAGACAGTGAAGTATAGCCTAATGTTGCCATTTAGTACGGATTGCACTAAAGCCTAATGTTGCCTACATTGTACCAATCGGAGATCTTGCAGACTTCTGGTTTGAACACAGTTTAAACTCTTGTGCCTCATACTATGACACATGTTATCCCTTACAAACATAATACTGAGAGGCTAGAGGGGCAGGATAGAGTAAGGGGAAACATTACTCAAAAGATTAAGATTTATTATTAAAATTAGATTTGTGAGCAGAGGGTCTCACAGCCCCTTAAGATAATTTTTAGTTTTGTTCCGCTTTGTGTACAGTTTTGTTAGCTGACTTTTGGAGGAACTCACATGATGTGCTTATCTTTTCATATACAAACTCAGAGGATTTACAAATGCTGAAAATGGAAACAAACAGTATTGTCATTTAGGAAATGTACTCTATGTTAGGGCACAGAGCAACATTAAGAAACATTTATGTAAGCACAGCTGTTCGAATGCCATTTCCAGGAGAACTTCCATATTGCCAAAATGGATATTCATGAAAAAGATTGGGAAATTTCTTCTCAAGGAGTAAAGTGGAATTATTAGTAAATATTAGTAAATTTGCTGGATTTATTTATGTATATACAGCACTCTTATGAAACTGTTGTTTGGGAACATTTGTTTGAATTACTTGATTTATATTCTTTGGGAATTAGAACCTATACGTATTGATTAATTACAAAATCTTCATGGAGTCCGGTGGACATGCATATTAATTACATCCTCATTAATGCAAAATTAATTCACAAAGATTACATGTTCCATCAGAATGTCAGAAGAATTAATAGTGATGGGCTGATTATTTTCAACAGTCACTAGTCTAACTAGAGTGAGATGGACATCTTATTAACATTTATAAATATCTAAAGGGTGGGTGTCAGGAGGTTTGGGACATCCCTTTTTTCCATGGTAGCTGGCAACAGGACAAGGGGTAATGGGATGAAGCCGGAACACAAAAAGTTCCACTTAAACATAAGAAAAAACTATTTCACTGTGAGGGTGAGGGAGCCCTGGCACAGGCTGCCCAGAGGGGTTGTGGAGTCTCCTTCCTTGGAGGTCTTCAAGACCCGTCTGGACATGTTCCTATGCAACCTGATCTAGGTGAACCTGCTTCTGCAGGGGGGTTGGATTAGATGATCTCTAAAGGTCCCTTCCAACCCCTATCATTCTATGATTCTATGACATTGCCATCAAGAAAGAGGCTGATGGATATTAATTGTATCAAATATGAAACACATTTACAAGAATTTATTGATGTGTTGATCATCATTAAATGCCTCTTAAAAACCCAACAGAACAATGAACCTAGCAACCTTCTCCCCTCAAACCCAGAAAATAAAACAAGGGGTGGGGGAGACATAGCTTATCAAAACAGACGCAGTCTAGATGAAGGTATTAGCTTCACAGAGACAATTTTGAGGAATGAGCTCGTGGAGATGCGGTACTTTCTATTAAAAAAACTTAAATGGCTTGAAAATATGGAAACTATCTGAGGCTATGTAAGCCAACACAAGGCCTTACAAAAGAGACCAATGGCCTTGTTTAGTGGCATCCTGGACACTTCTACTTTCCAAAGAGGTAGGAATACACAACATGGCAGATGGCAGAACAGTCTGAGTTATGTCTAGTACTCTACGCTATTTCATATTCATGTGTGAATAAAGAGTTTTCCTTGATGAAAGTTTCTTGGAGTGATTGTTTTGAGATTTATGTACTCCAGCAAGATGATTCTGGTGACCTGATTATTTACAATGGGGAACTGAGGGGAAAAATAAATGGTTGATTAAGGAGGGAACACAAAATATGTGAAAGTGGAAATAAAATATGCTTTGGTAAAATTTTAGAGCTACATTATAAGAACCAGAAAAGCACGTTGATGTTTTATTTTACTTCAGACTCAAAGAAAAAAGCTCTATTTAGGCAAGGATAATTTTAAGCATATGGAGAAAGATTTTTGCAACCCTTTGATGTTAATTTGTTTTTGTCATGTATACATTTAGCAAACAATAGAGAAATCTGGACTGCAATTCCTTAGAAATAGGTGATTATAAAATGCATTTAAATAATGTTTGTAGTGTATTAGGATCTGACAACTTCCCCTCCAGTCCTCTGAAACTGAGCAATGTTTCAGCCACCCAGAAAAAAAAAGGAGATTTAACATCAGGAAGTTCCCAGTATTTTAAAAAATTATTTAGATACAGTGGCGAGAAAATTTTTCATTGCTTGTCTTTTTAGTTGTGAGGAATTGAAAATAATGTAGTTATACGGTGTATTGTCTTATTTTGGAATAATGGAAACAAGCTTTTATTTAAGAAACGGTAGTTTGTATCTCACTTCTTGTAAAAAGTCTAGTGAGGCTGAGGACGCCAGACTACACAGGTCAGACTGTGTACCAGACACCTGAACTAGCAAGAAGTACTGCAGAACAATTAGCGGAACTGCTGGTTTACAAAAAGAAATTTATGTTAGTTCATGTTTTAGGAAAGCCTCAAATATTGGTATCAATCATTAATAGAGGAAATGTTTTGTACTCTACACTGAAGTGGCACACCAGGAGAAATTCTCAGAACTGTGTTTCAAATTATGTATTTGAAGTTGGGTTACACTGATGTCAGAAGAGAGCTGTAAATAGGCTTCTGTGATCTCCACTGAGGTTTATCTCTGGTGTTTTCCAGGCAGGCAAAAACTTGCTCTACTCTTCTACTGAGGCTTCCACATGCAAAACAGCTCTGAAATGGAAGCTGGCAAGGTGCATTAGTGTGTGAGTTTGACCTGTATCAATAAGCTTACTAAGAGGGCTAAAGTTTTACTGAAACATTAAACACATCATACAACAGGAGGTGTCCACATCTTTTTCAGCAGTGCTCTGAAAGAACAGACTTAATTCTAAGAATAATCTTGGCTTGACTGTACTTGTCTTGTTCACAAGAAATACATACAACTTTGAAATACATCAGTTTATTCCTTCCTTTTAGAACACACATATGAATACACAAATCTATTCTTCACTCTCCCCTTTACATCCCCAGTTATAGGGATCAGGTTCCAACTGATGAGAATAAAAAAATGTATATCAGATTTTCTTCTTTGATGATCTCATAACTTCGATTGTTAGTGTTGCAGTCTGTTAAACTCATATTACCATGAAGCAGGACAGCGAAGTTACCATTGGCCAAGTGATCACAACAATCTTCTGTGTAATTTTAGAGCTGTGGCCATTGCTTTTATTTTGAGGTAGAACATTGTGCCCCTTGTAGTCCTTCATCTGTAAAACTTCCCACTGGCAGCTCTCCTTCACTTAACTTTGGGCTCTGAAAAAAGGAACTGGAAACCAGATACTCTAAATGAACGTCAGCTGACCCTAAACCATTTGGAAATAATCACTCTTGGAACATGTAAGCTTGCATTATTGTAATTACAACTGTACGTTTGCCTATCTGTGATTTCCGTAGCAGCAGCATGGTTCTAAAGGTTTTTTGTGTGCCCTTTGGCATCCTGGACAAATCGTTGCTCCATGAACGTTACTTCTTAAATGCAATGCACTTGGAGTTTGAAGAAAAGGCAGTGCCTTCATGACACAGTTGGAGTCCTTAGTATCAGTGACAAAAGTGCAGTTGGTTGCTTGAGTGTTAGGGATTATGGTTGCTTTTCAGAAACTCTTTTTCCATAGCTCTTTCATGTGAAAAAACCCAGATGATTTAAGAGTTAGACATTCTTATTGAAGACTAGGTTAATCTTAATGATCTTGTGACTCAGTGAATGATGTTCTACACACAAGTGTTGTGTGTTTGGTTTGATTGCTAAACTTAAACCAAGGTTTGAGTAGGTTTTTTTTCTACTTTCAAGATGAAATCCTTCACAGTACATCCTTAAAATGCCCTGCTGCTGGCATCAGAAGATCTTCTGCAAATGAAAAAAAAAAGGTTTGCTTCTTCACAGAGGTAGCACATTATAGTGAAGCTACATTCTAGAGCAGCTCTCATAATTATTCTCATTAGTTTAGAAACCTGATGACTATAACTGTAGAGCAGAATAGAGGGGAAGGTGAAGAACAGAGTCTTTATTGCTCAAGAACTGAAAGAGAAATCCACCTTCTCTATCATCCGGTATTTCTAAAGAAACTCCCTTTCCACAGTCAGAATTCCTGCATCTTGACATTAAAGGGACTGAGGGCTATTCACCATCTGCAAAGAATCAAGCTCTTTGAGTGTTCGGATCAAGCTCAGCAAGCTTTATGCTCATAAAGGAGCGCTGTTCCAATCAGTAGGACTCTGACACGAGTTAGATAAGGAGGAGTTAATCCTTTGTGGCTCACTTTCTTTATCTCCAACAATGGATAATGGCTGTATCTCCTTGGTCCCACATTTCTAAGAGTGCTTTGAGATCCTTACCCTAGGTATATGGAGTGCAATGCCAGGAGTAACCATTAGATTATCTCCTATGACCTTTCATATATCACAGGCAATTACATTACCAACATAATGTATCTCAATAACTTGCACTGGGATAAAATATAATTCACATTGGGCTAAAGCTTATCTTCCAAAAAAAGCATCAAGTCTTGAAGATGTTAAGGGGCAGAGAAGCCACTATCTCCTTTGGTTGCTTGGCTCTAGTGGTTAATCACCATTACTGAAGAATTTGTCCTCGTCTTCCAACTATTGGCTTTCTTTGTGTTTTTTTTCAACAGATTAAAGGCCTCTTTGGTACCAAGCCAAAGTGCCAAATGGCTTCTAATGGTGAAGTACTTTCATACTGTAATCCCATCACCCGTGCACCATCTCTTGTAAGACAAATCATGATCCCTCACTGCATGACTTTTTCACCCCTTTCTATTTCTCAACCTGCTGCACCCAAAGAAAAACTTGAATGGTTGTGATGTTTTTCTGCACCCTGCCCAGCTTACCAACGTTTTCCAAATATAGCCAGCTGAAAGGCAGGCAGTGTTCCACTCTGTCTCACTAGCCTATGTACAACAGTAAGATCATCTCCACAGTTCAATACTTTTATGTTTTTGCGGTTCAAGACTCTTCATTGTTCTAGCATTGCTCCAGGACTTCATACCGAGTTACTTGTCTGCTTCTAGTTTTTCACTGGTCTGGGGATACAACTTACCAGGAAATGGGATGTTCCCTTGGGGTTCTTGTGTAACTTTTTTTCTTGCTTAAAGTCTATTTCCACTGGGATATTTTCACATGCAGTTGTTTTTCTTCAAGACACAAAGCATTATATTTCAAATCACTATGAGATATTGCTGTGCAAACACTTAAGTTTGCATTTTCCACATACAACAAATTTTTGTAAAAGGATAAGGACAAAAATTTATGGAAAAAAAAAATATACTTCTGTCTTTACTAGCACAATGTTTTCTCCATATCTAGGGTTGGAAAGTTAGAGGAAAATTACATTTTTCTCTCTAGAGTAAGAAATAAGCTTAGTTTATCTCATAGTGTCTCTCAGGGATGCAACTCAACTGTATATGTAGAAAACTGTCTGATAGCATACAGAACATATACAATCTGCAGATTAGGACACTGATAAATCATTTGATTATTCCTCATCTCGATAAATGGTATACATATTTCTTCTCCCTGCAAATCTGGCTGTGCAGTCCAGTTTTACATGTGCTCCAAGTCAGAAGAGAGAAAGGTACAGGATTTCTCAGTGCTGTAAATAAAATATCGTGGTTAAAAACCAAAGTGAAGCTGTGTAAGGCAATAGATTGGAAAATCAACACAGACTAGAAATGGAAAGTAAGATTAAAGGTAACACTTAGCCACAAGACTATCTTTAGCAGTTTCAGAATAGCATGCAGTTAAATAAACACACACATACACACAAACAAAGCTTACTTGGTAAAGTGCTTTGCTCTCACTTTTAACAGCAGATGATTGCTATTTACTATAGGGTAGTGAACCACAGGAAGTTGGCTGTTTTTAGCCTTCTTGTGCTGGAAAAGAACTGTCTGAAGGCAACTCAATATAAACTAACTTCCTTCCCTTCCCAACCCCAGCTCCCTACCTCCCCCAGCTGTGGCTATTTTTTTTCCCCTTGACTGTCTATCTGAGCATCTACAATTCAGACAACTGACTATCATTCCCAGCTATGAAGTATTTTTTGTTGGTGATGCTGTCTTTGCATTTTGTACATGAGCCAGGGAAAGAGTGATGCAAACCCACCTGACCTAGGCCAGAAGTAGAAGAACTTTGATTTGCAATGAGAACTTCCTTGCCTTCAGCCCCTTGGTAGAAGAAAATGAATGATGAAGTAATTTGCAGCCTCACAAAGTTTAGGATACCATTAACACCTTTAGTCAGTTTCTGGCTGTGCAAGTGGTAGTTGTTTAATGAGATGAGTTATGGTATTTCAGCACTGCAGAGCAAAATTACCAATAGGTTTTGACACTTGCCATAACTAAGTTTTCTATGAAGGGCAACATAAATCTTGCATCTGAGCACCCTGTGCATACAGAAACATGGACAATGAGGTGCTGAGGTCAATAGCACAGGCCAAGATTCCCTTTATCCTGAAGAAAAATACTTTGGAATTAATTTGAAAGGGAAGGAAGTAAAAGACGTGACCGAAGAAGTGCTGCTTTGCTAGAACAGCCACTCAAGCATGTACTTTATATTTGGCTAGGGAAATGACTTCAGGCTTTATATTGAAAGTGGCTTAAGCTATGCTGATTCACTTTGTTTCTGGTGGTTTTTTGGCTATCGTATTCTGCTTTGTATTTGTGGCAGGCTAGTGTTGTAAGCCAGTAGGAGCAATAAGTTGTTAAGTTGCGGTTGCTCTTAGTAATGATTCTGTGCATTTTCAGAGGGCTCTAAACCAGCTCAGATTGTGGTTGTTTGTTGTGGTTTGTTGTGGTTTTTTTATTGTATTGTTTTTTAAAAATCTTTGTTGTTCCCTTTCTAGCACTGTAGCATTTAACTGAGAACAAACAAATGAACAATTATTTCAAGGTGTAATTCTAATATTGGTGGAGTGTTGTGTGTTTCCTAGTCTGGTCAAAGCCATTTATTCTTAAAAATTCTTATTTAAAGATTAAGCTAAAAGATGCTGATTGATAAAGTGATGGATAAAATTTCTTTCAAAATCAATGAATCTGTTAAAGGAGATTTTTTTTTTTGTCTATTGAAATTGTTTATAGATTCAAGTTGAATTTGGTTAATTTTTGGAGTCCTGAAATGAAAGATTGATTTAGGGAATTGGAGACATTAATTTTGAAAAAAGAAAACTGAGTTTAAAAAAAAAAAGGCAAGCTGCAAGAAGAATAATCTCAATCATAGTATCATAGAATGTTAAGATTGGAAGGGATTTAGTACAAGCTCCCTGCAGAAGCAGGTTCACCTAGATCAGGTCACATAGGAATAGGAACATGTCCAGGCGGGTCTTGAAGACCTCCAAGGAAGGAGACTCCACACCCCCTCTGGGCAGCCTGTGCCAGGGCTCCCTCACTCTCACAGTGAAATATTTTCTTACGTTTAAATAGAACTTTTTATGTTCCAGCTTCATCCCATTACCCCTTGTCCTGTTGCTAGATACAATAGAAAAAAGGGATGCTCCAACCTCCTGACACTCACCCTTTAGAATTTGTAAATATTAATGAGATCCCCCCTCAGTCTCCTCTTCTCCAGACAAAACAGCCCCAGTTCTCGCAGCCTTTCCTCATATGAAAGATCAGTGCTGAGTGAACTACCTTCGTCAGAATGCTGGTAACCCTGATCTCTCTCACTTGGCCACAGTTTTAATTTGCGCTCCTGGACTTAGGAAAAGCTTCTTAGATGGAACTTCTCCATGGATTTGTATGAATACACACACAGTCCTGAAGTGAGGGGTGAGACCAGGTGCTTGTAAAGGCAGAGTAGGGAACTAAACATCAGGTCTGTGGTATCTCATGAGGCTGGACTATAACTGAACTGTGCTGCTATCTTCCTATCCCTTGGAAGATGTTATAGGATTTGCTTTTTATTCTAGTGTCCAAACAAAAAATGTATGAAGTCATTACAATTTTTCAATGCAAAAAGCCAGTCCTCCCAACTAACTATGGTTAAGAATTGATTTTTTCAGAGAAGCTGGATTTGCTCTCTGTGGGTCAGCGTCTGGCATTTCCCATACTGTAGATGAGCCCTTGAAATACCACATCACACATCAAGAGAATGTCTTTCCATGCTGTTTGAGAGTACAGGATAGCCCTGGGGCAAGGCTTGTTCAACTTGCCGAAGTCTTTAGAGAACAGAGACTGAGCTGCAACCCTTCTAAACACTGTACTGCAGAGCTCACTGTGCACCAATCCACCAAGTTAGACATGCTCAGTGTAGCAGTGGGGCTGTCACAGCCTGCTACTGTGAGCAGGCTACTCACAGTACCTGACATTGCTAATGGAAGGATACCTTGATGTAACTACATTGATTTAATTCACAGTAGTGTCTTTCTTTCCAAGAGTACAGCAAAGTGTAGATAGACTAACTGATTTTCCATATTTTTGGTTAGTATCCATTGTTTCTTGTGTTTTCTTGCTCTTCTTTAAGAAATATTTAAATATTCTACACATATAAAATCATATGTATTTGTGAGCTAAATAAACAAATTTCTATACTTTGTATTTGGATTTTATGGTAGCTAATGAAGAAATCAAGTACATGTGGCCAGTGCTCTAGGTTTGAGCTTCTAAAGCTTTACATACTTTATTTCAGTGTCCACAGGATTCAACCAACTCATTAAGGCTTTCAGATTTGATCACTGGAAACGATGACATAAGGACCAAGAATTTTCTTAATAACTGAATGCTGGGCAAATTGACAGCATCTACCCCGCCTCATTCTTTGCAAAAGTGCCAGGAGTGTAACAGCTTTGGTCTGATGCACAATGAGATGGTTTGATGGGAAAACGCCAGGTCTGATTTTTGCAGATTTTTTTGCAGGTGTATTGCTAGATTTGATTTTATTTATTGGATCTCATTCTCTGTGTCTCTTTTGAGCTTTAGCTAAGCTCTGGACGTTGAATTTTATTAGGTTCAAAATTTCATGGCTGTGCAGCTCACTGGTAAGGAACAGAAGTTATTACAGTGGCTTTAATAGAAGTGTATTTTTTCATCCTCAGTTTTATGGAGGTTTCATTTATAGTTTCTTTTAAAATGCTATTCTTAAAACATGAACTGGTCCGATTATTCTGCTAAGAACTGTGCACACTGAAGATATGTGTCAATGATTACCATTATATCATATTTAACAAGAAAGAGGAATATTAACAATTTGAAGATTTGAAACCAAAGCTATTGAGGATCTTGTCCAGCATTTTTTGGGGTGGAAAATGATATTCAGGACTCTGGTGAGCTGCTGGAAGTGACAGGGGCTGTAGAGCAAGCAGCTGCTGCCTTTTTGCAGGACGGTGATGCTTTTGGATGGCATCACCACCATCTCTTCTGTGCTCTGTATCACTCCAGCTAGTACTGGGAGAAAAGAATAGTGTTGCAATGATGTCAGATTAAATTCCATGTGGCAGTGGGTTGGTTTTGCCATGGCTGGTGTTTTGAAGTCCTTTGCTTTGGCAGGCCACTGGGATTCTTGCCTTGTACTTCATTCACCCTTTTGTGTGAGACATGCTTCTTAGCACAGGCACAGCACCACATAGGGTCAACCTGTACTATGCTTTTGCTCACCTGAAACCCAGAACACTGAGAAGTGTGGTATAGAAGATGAACTCTTGATTTTTATCAAGGCTTTTAGCTCTGCCTGAGCATATACAACAAGAGAGACTTGGGATGGTTTCAGCAAAGCCCTTCTCTCCAGCGGTCTCAGTAGCGATAAAGTAACACTGTACAGGGCATGTTTGGGTCTTGCAAAACTGGATTAGGTCTGATAAGGTTTACTAGCCCTGTTTTGTCCTATGAGTAAGTACTAACCTGCTTCTCTTGGCTATGGAAATGCTCATAGAATCATAGAATGGTAGGGGTTGGAAGGGACCTCATGCTGTGCTTTACCTGAGCTTCTCACTGAAACTAAGCTGCTGCTGTATTTAGCCATAGTATCTGTATCTGTGGATGCATCATAGCTGTTTTACAACTTAGATAAAATGGCTTGAGGCAGCTGGGAGCAGTCAGACACACTTTTCATGCTGTTTCACTTCCATAATATAATGTAAGAAATGTGAGAAATGTAGAAAGATGGCAGCTTGGGAAAGCTAACTGGCTTTCATGCACCTACAGTATGAAGGATCTATTTAGTGCAGCTTTTCACATAGTACTTGAACATTTAATCTTCTATGTCATTTACAAGACTGAAGCTGTGTGCGTTTTGACAGACAACGGAGCAGTTCTGTGCTGCTTTTCCTTCAGCAGCTGAAGAGCTGGAAAAAGTGAATGCCAGTAGTCTTGCTCCTGAGATCCTGTCATCTTGTCTGTAAGACCCCAATTTCATAGCATACCTGCACCAGGGACTGTGACTTGAAGGAATTCCTGACTCCCTGCCCAGTGCACTGGTTCTCACCTTTGCCCCGCAATTCTCTGTTCCCTCAATTTGCTGAGGGTGGCTGTTTGTGAGTATTGGTACTGAGCAGTATCTGTCAACTGTCTTTAAACCAGTCCTCTTAAAAACAGAAAAATAAAAAATCCTTCTCTGTTTGGGATCAAAAAAGTGCAATTATGTCTGTGTTACTGCTTAAGAAAATACAAGTAGAACTTCATCCTTAAATAAACAAATGTTATAATTAAAGCAACTGCTGAGACAAGTGAACAGGTAGTTCTTAAGTTTTCCAATATAGTAAAAAAATTCTCTTTTCAGCATTGCTTGAGAAACCCATCAGCAAAAGAAGAGACAGTGAAGCTGTACAGAAGGCAAAGATCCTTTATGCATCCTGCATGAATGAAAGTAAGTGACCTGATTTGAGAAGAACATATATGCTACTTGTATTTATAAAAGCAGGGGGGGTTTGTCTCTGCTGAGCTTTGTGAAGCCTTGTGTGGATTTTGCTGATTTGGATTCGATTGAATGTGGAAGGTCTACACATTTCTGAAGTTGGCTATCGAGACTGAGGTGCAGCAAGGCATAAGATGTTGGTTTTACTGGGACCTCTGTTGTCAGGAAACTGTGAAATCTGTGCAAAAGGATTCAAAGAATCATGCCCTGGGGTTGTGAGGACAGTGCCTGGTAAACAGGTGGAGCTGTCTGAGGAAATTTCTCATACTGATATGTTCAAAAGCCTGTTGCTCAGTACCTTTTATCATTCTTTAAGTCCATTTAATCCAAACTCTTCCACAGGGCTGGGTGTAGACAATCCTGGACTCTAGTTTTGAGTTATCTGCAGGTCACGCAAGTTTGAATGGGGAGCCATATACCCACATTTGCTAAGTGCTTTTTCTGAACTTATTGCTGTAAGGTGATGTACAGTAGGTTGGGACACATCACTATCTTTCTATAGCTGCATTAGTGAAAGATAAGTTGGGAGGGAGTGGACTTTGTCCTTATTACTCTTCTAGGCTTTATTTCCTTCAGTTTTCCTCCAGCACAGCCTAAGATTGACTATCAGCATTTGATACAGCCTGCCCTGAAGCCTCAATGCAGAGATGCTGAACTCTCTAGCTTTAATTATGTACAATAACCCCACTTAGAAACAGTGAAGTTACTATGTTAGTTCCTAAGCAAGGAATGCTTTTTAAAATTTACCTAGTTCCAGCCCTGACCTTTTTTGGAAGGGACCAAGTTGCCTCTCTTATTCTTGGTGCAGATAAACTGGGTTGGACTCACACTTTTCTGTGCTCACAGGCAGAGCAGAGGCTTTGGGTTTCAGCTATTGTGATATCTCTTGCCTAGAAATCAATCAACACTGATAAATCTTTCTGTCTCATGTGGCTGCAGCTGGATTTGAATTGTCTGAAATGTAATTGTTGTCACACTTTGACATTTCAGATAAAATTGAAAAAGCCGATGTGAAACCCCTGCTAAGTTTACTGAGGCATTCCCCTTTCCGGTGGCCTGTGCTGGAATCCAACATTGGATCTGAAGGGCTATGGTCAGAAAGGAGATTTAACTTGGTCCAGGCCTTGGCAACCCTCCGTGGTCAATACAGTAACTCTGTCTTCATCCGTTTATACGTGGCTGCTGATGACAAAATCTCCAATAGGTATATCCTGAAGGTAAAACATAGTGTATCTAATAGGTTACTTTACATGGCATTCTGTGGTCTCCTTTTTGAAGAAAAAAATAACATTTTACACTCCAAATGATTACACTTGATGATAGTTGCTATTACCTACTGACTTAGAGATGTATGTAGATGTTGACTCATGGGAATGTAGAAGCCACTAGGAATCATATGTTACTGAAAAATGTTTCTGTATAGGATATTTTCTTCTTTAAATATGAAAAAAAGAGGTAAAATATGTTCCCAATGGACCAATGGCTTGGATCTGTGTGCATGAAAATGACAGGTGGATATTTAGTTCTCAGGGTATTCTAGGTGCTTCTTATGACTCATCGGTTGCATGAAGAATGTTTTCTGTCTGTGAAGATAAAGAATAATGCATCAGAAGCAGGTATCTTGAAGTTGAGCTGGTTTTTTTTTGAGATAGAAACACATTATCTTGGGCTTATACAACACTTTACAACACAGACGTATCCCAAACATTTCCAAACATGAAATGCAGAATTTACCTTTTCAGTGAAATGCTATTGCTTTTGGACCAAAACATTGCCAGCTTGTTAACAGTGCAAGGCATTACACAACAGTTTAGATTAGCGAGAAAAAGGTCCAAGACATTGCCTCACTGTAGTCTGACAAAACTCCAGAGAGAATTGTATTACTGTGGGATGTCTCCATGGCACAACTCAGTGCCTGTACCAAATGCATTGCTGTTTAAGATATAGAGATGAGTAGCCAAACTAAACCAGCCCTCCACTCCTAGAAAAAAATAGTTTATGAAGGCAAGAGAGAAGAGAGAAAGAGGAAAGTTATAATACCATTCATTACAGTAAAATAGGATCTATGATCCTTATGTTGCTAACCTCTTGGGCTAGTTACAGGAATGTAGCCAAGAATAAGTTTTATTTGGAGATCAAACAACAGTTAGGTGTGGTGGTATGGGTGTCAATTCTGAGTCAGTTCTTTAAAATGTCTTTTAATTGAGATATTTAACTGGCATAAAATTGAAGGGTAACTTTTCCCCATCTTGGACATTTTCCTGAGTAGTCAAGTCAACGGAAGATTAACAGTTCACTGTATCAAGGATGTCATTCTGTTAAGATGCTATTCAGATCCTGTCAGGATTGCTTTGGCTTCAGATTTGTTTAAAAGAACTGGAATAGTAGAATCAGGAGAGATATTTCTGTTTCTCCTCTCATAATATTTCAGTTCAATTCACCTGTCAGTGAAGGGCTGGGTAGTTTTGTCCTTCTTAACTAGCAGTATCTTCACTCAGTAAGTTTAGGGGCATCTAAAAATTAGATATCTAAATGACTGAAGCACTACAGACCATGAATCACATTATTCCATAACAGGTATTCTGATATTCAGGAAACATACCATAACAGGTATTCTGTTGCTGGTAATTTGATTAAGAACTTGATCGGCAGAATGCATCGACCAGTATTCTACTTTGTCTATGTTTTAACAAATTCCTAGCAGTACAGATATACAACAGAATGTTTCAGTCTGTTGGTGAAAATGGATCCATTGCAAAATTCTTTCAGTTCAGCATTGCAAAATAATGAATGGGTAGGAAAAAAAGTAGAAACCCAAAAAAAACTTTGTTCAGCATTCAATACGATCTCTTTTTTTTTTTCTTGAGGGCTGAAAAGTTGGTTAACTTTTTGTTTATTTCTCATATTTGTTCTCTCTCGCTTTCAATGGGTTGTCAAATCTCACTCTTAAGCCAAGAAAACTTGGATGAACACTTAACGCAACGATCATATAATTGAAATAGACCACATCATCTGAACTTAACTATTACCAGAACTCACATATGCAAAGCATAGGAGTATATTCTTTTTGCTTCAGTATGTTGAAAAAATAAATTGATACTTTTTCTTCAAATAATCTGAGTTGCATTGAGCATCACAGATACTCTCCTTTTAGTGGATGATTTGTTTTATTTCTTGAAGGTATAT
This sequence comes from Colius striatus, assembly GCF_028858725.1. NCBI lineage: Eukaryota > Metazoa > Chordata > Aves > Coliiformes > Coliidae > Colius > Colius striatus. The sequence goes on from NC_084759.1 coordinate 81,023,688, forward strand.
TTTAAAGGTTGAGAATGTCAGCCACTAGAGGAAAAGATGCTATTTATTCATTTTACATTCCAAGTTGTATTTATTTAGGTAATTTTTATAAATATATAAAATGTGAAATATAAATGATGTAGGATTTAAATTAAAAATACTTATGAGAAACTATGTGAATAAATGCAAACTTTATAAAAACAATAATCTTAGAATACTAAAACTGTTGTTTCTGCTCCAATTTTTATCTTATTCAGAGTTTGGAAGCTGGTTGAACTATGTTTTAGACTTCCATATCCCAAACTAACCTGACCACGTTGAAATCTTTTGGGAAATCTCAGTTTCCTGTAATAATTTTAAAATGTATGATGTGCCGTGAGGTTTTCCTGGTTAGGAATTTGAGACTGTATGTAAATACTCCCACATAGTCATTTCACTCAAAAGACTAAATACAGATCTCAATGGACATCTAAACCAGGACTGGTTTAGAAATTATCTTGTGGACATTACTCCAATATTATTGTGGTGGTTTAGGTCCATCAGGGAACAAAAGACCATGATTAGCCTCAAGTACCAAAGACCTGAGGATTGCCAAAGGGCAGGGAGAGCTTAATTGTCACTTAAGGTCCAGGACAAAACTGAACAGGCTACTTGGCTTGGGGCATATAACAGAAAATAATTTAATACAACATCAACTAAAGCATAACCATAAAACCCCAAAATGTAACAAAGATAACACAGCATAGAGTGGTACAATGATGAAGAGTCCCACCAGCCCTTTAAGACAGACCTCCCCTCTTCCTGGGCTCAGAGTCCTGATCTGGTGTTTTTATCTCCTCTCTCCTTGAACACCCCGGGGGCGGGGGGGCAGAGAGTGAGGATTTCAGTCAGTCTATTCCCGATAGCTTCTGCTGTTTGTCTCTCCTCAAGGCAGGTGGGCTCCGCACCAGTCTTCCCTGCAAGTCCATGGGGTACCTCACACACACGGCAGCCCTGCACGGGCTGCTCCAACATGTGTTTATCCCAAAGGCTGCAGCTCCTCTCTGCCTCTCATGTGGGGCTGCTCTGTGGTGCACAGGCTCTCCATCATGGCCTGTGCCGTGGCTGCCTCCTCACACAGTCCCTTGCCCATCTGGGTGCACTCATGGAGCTGCTCCTTGCTAAACCATGACAATTATGGTGACTATTTAGATAAAAAATAGAAGTAGAACTCAACAACCTACCTGAGCCTACCAGACATCTTTAGCTAACATACTAGAGGCAGATCAATTTCTTGTGTATATATGCAATTATTTCTGAGGCTGATATCCAGCTGTTTCAGTACATCTGTTAAAAAAGCTAAATGCAGCACTCAGTGCTGGTCTACAAGGGAAGCTCAAAAGTGTAACCTCAATTTCAGTCAAAGGAGGCTAACGATGCTTTTGAAATGCAAGGCAGCTAACGTGCTCCAGAACATAATGGGCATTTGGTCCATACACTAGACTAGTGTTCATCTCAGGCTGACTCTTGTGCCCCTGAAATATATATATATAGGATTAATGATTATCAGCACCAAGTGTTTGATGCTATAGACTCAGTCCTTACTGCGTTACCTGCTCTCCAAGGAAGCTGTTAACACAGAAAACAAGTAGATGTAGTAGGGGGCTCAGATATTGCAGGAGGCATCTGAGGCTCCCCAGATCACAGTAAGGTGATTTAGGTAATATCTGTCAGCACATTATAGCATTTTTCTGTTGTTTTGAAATCCTGTGGAACTCCAACTGGTGCAATGTTGTCCTGGTTGGAGTTGGGATAGTTTGTTCTGTTTCCTCTTCCTAGTAGCTGCTATGGGGCTGTCTTAAGTTTATGCTGAACTGAATGTTGCCAACATAGGGATGTTTTAGATATTGTTGACCAGTGCTTGTGTGGACTAAAGGTCTTTTGTGCTTCTCACCCTGCCTTTGCTAGTGAGTGGGCTGGGTAGACACAAGAAGCTATGAGAGAATGTGGCCAGGACAGCTGAACTGAACTAGCCAAAGGGCTATTTTATACCACAGGATGTCATAGCCAGTATATAAACTAGGGGGGATTGATGTGGAAGGGGAGATCACTGCTTGGGTATTGATCAGTGGGTGGTAAGCAATTGTGTTGTTTATCACTTGGTTTTGGAGTTTGAGGGAGGGAGGGAGGGGTGTTTTTGAGGTTTTGTTTTGTTTTGTTTTGGGGTTTTGTGCTTTTTTCTTTCTGTATTTCTTTTAATTATTCTTCTCATTATAATAGTTATATGTTATTATTGTTGTTACTATTTTATTTCATTTTATTTATTAAACTGCTCTTAATTGAAGAGATTTAGTATTTTTTTCCCTCAGATCTCCTCTCCATCCCACTGCAGGGGGGAATACATGAGTAAGTGGCTGTGTGGTGCTTAGTTACTGGTTGGCATTAAACCATGACAAGTATATTGTGTATTAGATATTTACATAAATCTATCATAAATGCCAGAAAAAAAAATGAACTCTTCCAAGGTTGCTTATCAGGCTACCTTTGAATTTTGGTGAATTAATTATTAAATACTGCTTCTTATCATCTTTAACAGCTTGACCAAGCAAGCCTTTCTCTTTCATCTCGAGAGGATTACCTAGAAAACACCACAGAAGCCAAATCTGTAAGTATTAGGTGGAAATCAAAGTGATCATTTTTCCTCTTTTTTTTTTTCGTTGTTGCTTTTGTTTTGAGCCGTAAACTGAGAAGGGTTTGTGGCTTGTTTGAATTTGGGATTTTACAGGATGTCTTCTATCAGAAAACACCACCACTGCAAGCATCACCACCAAAAACACTTTTGCAAAGTTTATCAAATTAAGATTTTTGTAAGATTTGAGGTCTCTCTGCTTTTCTTCCTCCTTGGAAGGTGTCTCTTGAGTTCATCTCATTCAATGTCTCTGCTTGAGTAGGGCTGACCTCTGGAATATACTGCTAGTGATTGACCTCCAACTGGACTTTGTGCTACTGATCACAAACCTCTGGACCTAATCACTCAGCTCATTTTCAATCCACCTCACTATGCACTTCTCTAACCTGTAATTTTGCAACTTGGAGAACAACCGCAATGGCTCTCTCCTTGTCTACCAAGATATGAGATTTCCAGGCTGTTTAAGTATGACTACCCCCTCATAAATCCATGCTCCCTACTCTTGATTACTTTGTTTTTGGAAATAGTGTCCAGAATTATTTTATCCATCACTTTCTCAGGGATTGATATGAGGCTGAACAGCTTTTGTATGTTTCTGGATCTTCCTTCTTGCATTCTGTGAAGATAGAGGTCATACTTGATCTCTTCCAGACTTCAGGAACATCTCATAATAGCTGTAACCTTCCAAATATTATCCAGAGTGGACACACAAACAACTTTCTCAGCACTCCTAAGTGAAACCTATCAGACCTCCCAGACTTACTTATGTCTGCTTTTCTCATTAATCTGGTCCTGTTCCACTGAGGATAGGTCCTCCTCACTCATTATTTCCCTTCTGGTCTCAGCTGACTGGGCTTCCTGAAGGCCAGTCTTACCAGTAAGAACTTAAGTGAAGTTGGCATTAAGTATCTTGGCCTTTTAAATGTAATTTGTCTCTCTGCTCCATTTAGCAGCAGACTCATGTTCTCCCTAGCTTTCCTTTTGCTGTTATATACTTTTAGAATATTTTCTCATTGGTCTTCATATCCCCTGCTAGATTCAATTTCAGGTTAGCCTTGGCTTTCCTAACCATATTCCTGCAAGATTTGTTAGTAACTGTATACTCCTGGCTCACCTGTTTGTGCTTCTACCTCTTATATCATAGAATCATAGAATGGTAGGAGTTGGAAGGGACCTTTAGAGATCATCTAGTGCAACCCCCCTGCAGAAGCTGGTTCACCTAGATCAGGTCGCATAGGAACATGTCCAGACGGGTCTTGAAGACCTCCAAGGAAGGAGACTCCGCAACCCCTCTGGGCAGCCTGTGCCAGGGCTCCCTCACCTGAACAGTGAAATAGTTTTTTCTTATATTTAAGTGGAACTTTTTGTGTTCCAGCTTCATCCCATTACCCCTTGTCCTGTTGCTAGCTACCACGGAAAAAAAGGATGTCCCAGCCTCCTGACACCCACCCTTTAGATATTTGTAAATGTTAATAAGATTCCCCCTCAGTCTCCTCTTCTCTAGACTAAACAGTCCCAGTTCCTGCAGCCTTTCCTCATATGAAAGATGTTCCAGTCCCCTGATCTAGGTGGCCCTGTGCTGGACTCTCTCCAGAAGTTCTCTGTCCCTCTTGAGCTGAGGAGCCCAGAACTGGACACAGATGAGGCCTCACCAAGTCAGAGTAGAGGAGGAGAAGAACCTCCCTTGACCTGCTGGCCACAGTCTTCTTGATACTTCTTTCTTATGTTTGAGTTTAGTTAGCAGCTCCTTGTACACCCATCCAGACCTCCTACCACCTTTGCTTCTTTTCCTATTTGTGAGAATGGATCTTTTTTGAGCTTGGAGGAGCTCAAGTAGAGCTTTATGAATTCACACTGGTCTCTTACATAAAGGACAACTCCCCTTCATCTTTTCAGCTGTCCTTCCTAAAAATCCTGTATTTATCCATTTCAGCACTGCAATTGTGAAAGTTATCCCACATCTTTGTGATCCCAGTGAGGTCATAGCTCTGTAACTTCACACAGACTTCTTTACTCCTCCAATTTGTTTCCCATGCTGTGCACATTAATGTTAATGTATTTTCAAAGGAACACCAAGACGTGCTGATTCTTCAATATGGCCTTGAGAGCTTTTCTTAGGAGGCTACCAGATGTTAGGCTGTAAGATCTTCATGTCCTTCTTAGGCCCTTGCCCCTAACTAGCAAGATCAAGGAGAACACTACATTTGACCTCTGTTCCCATAGCCCTGTAGTCATGCTTGTTGCTTCCCAGGTCACCCCTGGCAATAGCATTGAGGCCTATAAGGAAGAGCAGCAGGGAATCATAGTCAGAGAGCTGGATAAGCCTTGGTAGCCTCTTCACAACATCCTGAATGCAAGACTCCCAGCAAACAGCAAATGTCTCTAGATGAAAAATCAGGTTGTCAGGTGTTAGTCTCTCTTACCACTGTCTTCTTCTAAGGGGCCAAGATTCCAATTGCTAGCACTCCTGGGTCCTCATCACTGGACCTCTAGCCTGTATTGGGATGGGAGTTTCCACTTTCCATCTTTGTAGACAGAGGCTCCTTCTGCTACAGCTGAAGATCTGCTCTTCTGAAGCTTCAGGGTCTCTAGAGAGGACCAGTTGATTTTTCTCATATACTCTGAGGCAATGTGATCTGCTGAACTCTCACAGCCCTTTCACTTTGCAGTGAAATGCAGTGCTACTCAGCAACTGCATGTCTTCTGCATGCTAGAAGACCGTATGCTCCAGTCTTAGCAAGAGGTCTCAGTCAATTAATGCAGCCTGAGACTTGGGGAGCTGTATCCTATCTTACAAAGCACCTTTGACCTTTATAATCACTGTTTGATCAAGCACAGCTGCCAGAATTAGCAGCTGCTGATGCTCTCCTCACTTTACCTTTCACTTGATCTACTGGCAGTGGGAGCCCTCCTGTCCCTTGAAAGAAACCCAGGAGTTCCCAGATCATGGAAAAAGTGCCCAGAAGCTCAAGACTGTCTCAGTGAAGCGAAGCCCAGAAGCTGCTGTGCCTGTGGGCTGCCTCAGTGAGCTGACCTCTGGGCCTGCCTCTTGGGCTCCATTAGGCCAGAAGACTGAGCATATTTCAAGAGCTACTGCAGGTTATTATAATGAAGTTAATCTCAATTCAGTTACTGAAGGGAACAATATTTCCTCAACAGGTTTCAAACATTCATTCCTTCCCCCACTTATAATTTCCCTGTTGCAGCTTAGTTCCTTGCTGCTTTTCTATGGATCGCAGTCACGAATCAAGAATGTTTATCGAAGGCTTTAATGTATTTGACAATGACAGCACAGAAATCACTACAGTAACATTACATACAGAGCATTTTGATAACATTTGTGTATACGTACACTCCATATACACTAAACTGTACTTTACTAGGATAGCCTGGGAACAGCAGGCCATATCACTGTAGCAGGTATCTGCATTGCAGGGCATGGAATGAATAGAGAAGAGAACTCAGTGAAGCATCCCTTTATCTCTCTATCTTCTCAGCCACTAAGCTTACACTCATACACAAGCAGTTCTTCAGTCCTACGCTGATTACTGTATAAGATGGCATAGAAATATTGGTGTACACTCATACATGTTGTCAGAGCTGTAAGTGTTGTCAGTCTAATCCAGAAGTGTCATTTGCATTTCCCAAAACTTATACTGTATGAACACAGCAGGTATTTCTGTTTGTCACACACAGTATGTTTACAGCATTATTTCTCCTTTTTTTATTGTGGTGACAGCAGGTGTTCATGTTGAAGAAAGCACAACTTTGTTGCTAGAAATGAAAGTACAAAGTATTATACTCCTTGCTTTACCTGGACATTTCTATTCTACTGCTACAGCTGTGCTCAAGAGCAAATCCAATGGTTATTTCACTCTTTTTGTTTCTTTACAGTACCGAGATGCCTTTTTGCAGTTCATGGTTGATACAGCAGTGCTCCTGGGTGCAAATGCTTCACGAGCTGAATCTGATATGAAGTCAGTTCTAAGACTGGAAGTTAAAATAGCTGAGGTTGGTAACCTAATGTGGAATTAAAACTGGCTTTTATTTAAAAAAAAGTGAAAACCTTTTTCAGAATGGAAAGCCATTATACCAACAGCCTTAGCGTTAGTGTCTTTTGGAAGACGAAGGAAAGGAGCAGAACCTGATGAAGAAAGGATGAACAATATTCTTGGGAGAAAAATAAAAACTTAGCCAAATATTCTTGATCCTTTCCATTGTTAAGATGTCAACCAAGCTTGATAGAGATAAGCCTGGAGGTGAAATGACAATGTTTGAGGGACGATGTGGAAGTGAGGTTCTTCAGTCTGCCATCTCAGTGGAGGCAGAGGATGGTGAACCATGTAGCAGCAAAGACAAAAGGGTTATTGGTGTGTTAGAAACCATGGAAGTGCCTGAGAATTGTCATGCAGGAATTAGCCCTTCTACCCCCAAAAAGGTGACAGGATCAGTAGCCCAACTGAAGTGGATCTATACCAATGCACTGGATGCCATTGTTGATGTCTCTCTAGACTTTAGTAAAGCCCTTGACATCATTTCCCACAGCATTCTCCTGGAGAAACTGGCACTCATGGCTTGGAAAGGTCTACTTGTTGCTGGGTAAAAACTGGCTGGATAGACAGGCCCAGAGAGTGACAGTAAATGGACTTAAATCCAGTTGGTGGCCAGTCACCAGTGGTGTTCCTCAGGGCTCGGTGTTGGGCCTGTTCTGTTTAGCCTCTTTATCTGGATGAGGGAATCAAGTACATTTTCAGTAAGTTTGTAGATGACACCAAGGTCGGTGGGAGTGTTGATCTACTGGATGGCAGAAAGGGATCTGGCAGAGGGATCTGGACAGGCTGGATTGATGGGCTGAGGCCAATTGTATAAGGTTCAACAAGGACAAGTGCCAAGTCCTGTACTTGCATCACAACAACCTCATGCAATGCTACTAGCTTGGGGAAGAGTGTCTGAAAAGCTTCCTGTGGAAAAAGAGCTGTGGGTGTTAATCAACAATCAACTGAATGCAAGCCAGCGGTGTGTCCAGCAGTGTGCCCAGGTGGCCAAGAAGGTCGATGGCATCCAGGCTTGTATCAGAAATAGTGTGACCAGGGAAGTGATTGTACTCAACATTGATGATGCTGCACATTGAGTACTGTGCTCAGTTTTGAGTCCTCACTAGAAGAGGGACATTGAGGTTCTGTAGTGTGTCCAAAGTGCTTTGAGGAGCAGCTGGGGGAACTCTGGTTGCTTAGTGTGGAAAAAAGAAAGCTCAGAGCGACTTTAACACACTCTACAGCTACCTGAAAGAAGGTAATTAGAGAAGTAAGCAGTGATCTCTTCTGGTAACAAGTGACAGGACAAGATGAAATGGCCTCAAGTTCCACCAGGGGAAGTTTAGATTGGATATTAGGAAAAAAACTTTCACTGAAAGGGTTTTCAAGCATTGGAGCAAGCTGCCTAGGAAGGTGATTGAGTCACCATCCCTAGAAGTATTTAAAAGATGTGTAGATGTGGTGCTTAGAGACATGGTTTAGTGGTAGATGTGACAGCATCAGATTAACAGTTGGCCTCTTTTCCAACTGAAATGATGCTATGATTTGGTGAGTCTATAATTTTATAGTTGTGTAGAGTCTGAATCACAGCTGTGCAGCTGTGTTGAAAATACATTACTGTGTATTCAAGAATCAGACTGGGATGATTATTTGAGGAACAGTCTAAAAGCAGTGCAAGACTGAGGTGGGACATTGGTGCTTGGTAGTGAGAGGACAGTTGTTGCAATAGCACCACAGTTAGCACCTGAAGTTCTTTCATAGGGCACCGTGGGAGAGGAGGATGAGAAACTTCATGAGTTTTAATTTAGGGAACCAATTAAATTCAGTAAACTTAAGCAGATTTAAATTTGGTACTCAGTTTAAACTCATTTACTTGATTTGTTGCTTCCTTGTGGAGTTTAATTTGTGTTAAACATTTCCAAGCTGAAGGAATGTTTCTGCTTTCCTGTATCCCTGTTTCAGTGTGGCTAACACAGGAGCCCTACCCCTGGGAGCTGCAAGTCCACTATTGTTTCCATTTCTAAAGTTAGAGAGAAGAGTTAGCCTCAATATTGGAAAACCAGCAAAAGTTAGGGCTTCAGACTTGACACTGATTTTCAGAACTGCCAGCTGAGCTGAGTATTTCTTCATATTGCCAAGGAAAAAAGCTATCTGCTGTGAAATGCTGGGTGTCCTATTAACAAAGACTGTTGCACATGACAGGGGATGCTGCAGATGACTTTTCTCTGAGTTCTGTGATTTCAGTATAGGGGAGGAAAGGAAGTGATTTTTCTGAATGGTGTGCAGAATTGAAGACCATCCACAATAGCAGTAATCCAGTGTTTGCATCTCCCTGATGAAAGAGAGGCGATTCTATCAAACCTCTAAAGAAAATCTAATATTCAGCTTCAATTATCTAGCATGGATGGGCTAATAAGCAGATAGTTCATCATAACCTGGTGGACTTGAAAACCAGAAAATGTTTCTTCTGTTTATTGGTGATGTGATAAGAAGATGCATCGCTACCTCTGGTAGCTCTAGCACTTTGCTTAATGAGTGTCTTAGAGAGCTTTAATCAACAAAGTATACAGGTGAAGCTGCCACATAAGATGACACGGGTCATGTAACAGCCCTCAGGACCAGTAATGCATACCATTATGCAAAAAGCCATACTTGCTCATGTTTACCTAATTTCCCTGTAGTATGAATAATCCTCCTTAAATATATCTATATATTAGACATGAGCCCAGGGACATGGATTGTTGTACAATCACTAACAAGCACAATGATTTATATAAATATCTTACTTTGATTTCAAAGGAACCCTATTTACTACTTAGGCTTTTACCATATGCTATGTTCCTCTGCGTTTGTTTTAAATGAACATCCATGATGGAGTACTTGTGTACTCAGGTAAAGACAGCAAGAACACGGGATACTTTGGATATAGGAAGGAGTATTATGCTTCAAGAAAGCTTGTGCTGTGCAAGGAAGATGTCAATTAGGTTTGAATTACTGGAGGAAGAGGGAAAGTTTTTAGAGGAAAGGAGCAAATAGATTCAAGAGGAGTAGAAAGATTTGTCAGATAAGTCAAATTTGCAGAGAGGGAGAAGAAATTATCATTTTTTTTAATTTGTTTTTTCTTTATGGCTTGAGCAATAGTAAAACCGCAGACACTGGAGAATTTTGGATGGAGAACTGTCAGCTGCCTGGTTAGTCTGGCATCAGTCTCCATCCTCTTTAAACTGCATAGTGTACAGCCTGTTGTACAGGATTTATCTTAGAGTGGGACTGGAATCACCACTGGGAATTGCTGTTTCTCTTGAAAGCTGAGAAATGTTTAACTATATCTTGTACTTGGTTTGTTTTTCTATTATTAGAAAAGGACTTGCTTTATATTTAGGATTTCTTTTGCTATATCTTTCAACACTACAGAGGATCCTGAGATCTTTTTCCTCTGGTCATCCAGATGAGAGGCCTGGTTGGTGAAAGTGTTAGCTTGTGTCTGGCCTATATACACAGGTTTCCTGCAATGTAAATCAGGATGGTGGGATAAAATAAGGAGAAACTTGTGTGTATCTGGCACTTTCCTCAGATGGAGTCAGGTCATAGCAAGAATATGTTCAAATTTAAGAGATGAGATGTGCTTCCAGCATATCAATCTCAGATTTGACCTTTTATACCATTTAGTTTGGAACTGACTTCTACCTGACATGATGGGATGGTTATGACATGATTAATGGTCTAGGTGTGCTTTTATATTTTAGAAATCAGCATGCATGTCTTCAGTACAGTCAGAGCTAAAATTGGTTTAATATGTTCAAAGAAGGCATGGAGCTCATTAAGTTCCCCAGTACTGAGTGAAACTGACAATGAACTGTGTTCCATTTCTCCTAGTTAAGTGCCATCCTCAGAGAGGTAAGTTAATGCCATGAGTGCTTGCAAAACAAATGGTGAGATATTTCTCCACTGGGATTATGATGGGCAGTAATGATGTAAGAGTAGGTTCTTGCAAGATAATCCTTGTTTTGATGGGATTTTTTAATCTTTTATTGTTTTCATGTTGTTTTGTTTATTTTTTCCCACAGATCATGATCCCGTATGAAAATCGAACAAGTGAGGTGATGTACAACAAAATGAACATATCAGAGCTTAGTGCCATGATTCCACAGGTTAGTTGGGAGTAGTTGTGAAGTGATTGTTTTAATGTCTGACCTACATAATTGAAATTGCCTTTAGTGTGCAGAGAAGCATGTTAAAGGAATATCATTAGGAATGTGTGTACTCAGTTACAATATATGTTCTAAATGCAGCTGACTTTTCTGAGGCTTGAAACATGTGTAATGATACATTGCAATAATTTCTAAATTTTTAATAAGTAAAACTTTAAAATCATTAGTCTCAAAGGTGCAATTTAGTTAATAATCTGCTTTAATCAGCCTTCTCTTTATCATTGCAGTTTGACTGGCTGGGATACATCAAGAAGGTGATTGACACGAGACTCTATCCAGAGCTCAAAGATATAGATCCTTCAGAAAATGTGATTGTTCGTGTTCCCCAGTACTTCAAAGATTTATTCAAGATACTAGAAAATGAAAGGAAAAAGTAAGGATCCTATGACGATTTTACCCACACTTATGAGGGGACACCAAATACTGGGCTTTTCTTAGGTTTTTCAGATGCTTCAGACAGTCTTGGACTCAAGTCTCTAGGCAAAAGCTCTGTTTGTTTTTGTCTCAATGAAGATATGGATATTAGCTTGTGTGTAGCAGAGGAATTTGTAGTTTCCCCATTTTTTTTTTTTTTCAGAAAATACTGTTTACAGTAAAGCTGCTCTTTCAAGATCATTCAGCATCTCTTACTTGCAAAGGGTCTTGTATCTTGTGAAATCATTTGTGCTTGAAGAATACAGTTGTAAAATACAGGTAGCTTAAATTAAACATAGCAAGCGTGTTTTGCACAGGGAAGCAAGACAGGGCAGGGTGATGAAAAAGCATATGTGAAGATGACATCCCACTTCAAAACATCAATGTTGATGACATCTTAAGTGACTTCGGTGATAATTTGCCCTCTGCTGAGACTTTTTGCTAAAAGACTAATTCAGAAGCATTATTCTTATATTGTTACTCTATGTCTGTAGTGATAGAATGTTTAGATTACTTCATAATACCTGTAAAAATAACACAGAACAATAAGAAACATGAAAATGATTGATCTGCCTACAGGTCATCAAACATCCTTTCTTTGTAAAATTCAGACAAATATTGCTAGTATGCCACTAATATTAGAATCATAGAATGGTAGGGTTGGAAGGGACCTTTAGAGATCATCTAGTCCAACCCCCCTGCAAAGTCTTCTAAATGGTTTGTGCTGTCTATGCTTTGTATCTCAAAGTTAGTTACTTCAATGGGAATAAGGCAGTGACTTAGAGGGTGTGCATGTAGCAAGACAACAGAGAATTAGTTACTCCTTGTGTACAAATACACTTACACACAAATATAGCCTGTAACTACAGAGTAAATACCTGGAGACTTTTTCAATTAGGTTCTGATTGAGAGAAAATCTGAATATTCAAGAGGATTTAACACAGCCTGTATGTCATGACAGGGAGGCTATATAATAACCAGAAAGAATGGCAAAGTCTGTCCTCAGCAAAGTTCGAGATCAACTTCCTGACCACCATAGGCTGTGGGAGGTGGGCAAAAGTGGTGTCCAGTTTCCAGTATATTCATGCTGCATGTTTTAGGTTTAGGCACTTTCTGCTCAGCCTCAACACTAAGAAATTTGCATCACAAAATGTTAGGGATGGCAAGTAGTGTTAAATTCAACTAAAGCAGACTTCAAATTCTTGTACATAAAAATCCATCCAAACAGTCACTGCATGATAACAAAGATCATGTTTATCTCTTAGATGATAATGCTCATTACTTAAAATGTCATAGTCTGCTCCAGAGGTAACCTTGTTTTCTGGCCTGAGAAAAGGAAAAAATCATCTTAATGCAAACTCCTCTCAATGAGGTCTTAGCATTTCCCTGTAGGGTGAACTCTAAAAGCTTAACAAGGATATTTCTTCTAGGTAATCTCATTTGTCATTCTCTATATAATATTTTAAAGGTTAAATTAATGCAAACAACACGACTTTTGTTTGTTACAGTAAATATCTAGACCAATAAAATTCCTGGTAAAGCATTCAAAAACTTTAGATTTACTACAATGATTAAAACATTAATTAACTTCTCAACATTTCAGGAGCTGCAGCATCATTAGGAGAAGCAGATACATTCATCAAGTTCATATTATTTTCAGTTTTAAAATTTCTATCACTGAACTATAATTTTATTGCAAGAAATAAATACAAGGGGCCTTGTATGTCCCCTTCGCAGATAAGGACCTTACTATTCAAAATAACATAAAAAAATGATTCATGTCCCAGTAATCTGGCAAAGTACTCTGTGAGGTTTTTTTCAGTTGGAGGGAAGAATGGAGCAAACATTAAATCTGGCTACAGGAAATGATTCTCAGTGATGGAGTTGACAAATTGTATGGACTCACAATTATCGTATTTTTTAATACGATAATACGAGAACATGAGAACAATCTTGAATTGGAAAAACATTCATATGGCAACATTATTGGAGAACTGCACATTGGCAGGGTGTAGACTAAATTTAGTAGAACAAGTGTGTTATTTACCTGCTGCACCTATTTACCATCTGTTGTGTGGAGCTTGAAATAGGTGTGGTGGTGGGGTTCTGAGATCTGTCTGAAATTCCCAAGCCAGGGCACTGCCGTGAGCCCAACCCAGGACCATGACTTTCTGTAACAAGCTGTCCAAGAAGCTGAGTAAGTAGCCTTCAAGAGTTTCCATTTGTCCTGGGCTAGATAGGCTGAGTCACATCAGATGTTCAGTGCTGAAATCAGTCACACTTTTATAAAAAGTCTTTGGGGCTTTCCTCAATTTTTTAGTCTACCAATTAGTTTTTAATGGAGTTTATTACAGGAAGAGGTGTATGTTGAAAACACAGATGTAGCTGTGGTATAAATGAGATAATGGCAGAGCTCCAGTACAGCTGTGCCACTTGAGGAAGAAGATGGGATGGGGCTGGCACCGTTAGGAGCCCCTTGTGTCACTTCCCTGTTACCTGCATGCTGCTGCTTTATGTGAGCCATGAATAGAATATGGTAATTTTTGTCCTTGTTGGAGATGTTTGTAGCTGTTGAAGGAAGCAGCTTTCTGGTTCTCACAGATATCAGAATTAATATTTGGTTTCGTTTGCCTTACCTTACTCCATCTTTGCAGTATGGGTCAATAATAATAGAGAAGTACCCTCTAATTCCTGAAGCATAAAATCAATTTTCTTTAGAGAAGAATGGGGGCACTAGATCTCCTTTCCGAGTCTGCTTTTGAAAAATTAAAGAATTTAAAATAATTTTACTTGACCTAGTGCCTCTAGCAATAGAGGTGGAATTTTTTTGGTACTTATAATTTGACTCATGATTCAATTCTGAATACAATTTTCAAACAGATATAAAAATTTGTGAAGGGAATCTTTTTCATAAAATGTCAATTAATTTATCTATCTATCTCATATTAAATCTGTCCTCTTTAATTGCCACTATGTCTGTCAATTACAATATCTCAAACTCTCGGAATTTTACATGAGCAACCTACTTTATTCCCAGACACAGTAGAGAGTTCCTTAGTATATATTTATAAACTGTAGTATAATTTTAACTGTCCCAGCAAACAAGGTCTCTACCACTTCCTTTGGGAGTGTGTATCACAATAATGGTCATAATGGTTAAGAGAGAGCCTACACTTCTTTCTGTAACAGTAATTTTGAAGTTAAAATAGGGGACTGTGTACTGTACTCTTCTGAAAGGTTACAACAACAAATGCTCTGGTCTCGAAAGAGCAGAGAGGATTTGTGTGTTTTATTTGTGTGTGGGATTTTGCTCCATGTGAAGAAGTTAACTTCTCTGAGCCTCAGTGAGCTTATTTGTGAAACTGGTATAAAAGTCACCCCAGGATATGCACTGGAGATATTTAATAACCAAAACACGTCAGTTTTAAAACCAAATGAAGAGGAACAATTGATTTAAATTTGTAAAGTTAGGCAAAAAGGTGAAATTATTATCCCCAAAATAGGTAAGTAATTCAGATAAAATATGACTTTGATTTATTTTGAAAAAAAAAATAAAGAATGTAGCCCCTAAAACAAACAACAACAAACCCCCTCAAGCAAACTGACATACCTTTGGGCTTGAAGTAAACTTTCCTGTTGTTCTATACATTGTATACATCAGGGGATTTTAGTGTGACTGTAATCAGAAATTATTACAATCTTATCAGAGAGCTTGGTTTTAGAATGTGTCAGCCTTACCTCAATTAATTGTGGAATATTTTCTGAAACTGACAGCTGCCTTCATTACTTATACCTGATACAAAAGTTTTTGAGTTCTCCTTGATATTAGTGTTTTTGAATGTCACCTTCTTGAGACTTATCCTTTTCAAATTTCAATCTTTAATTCGCTACTAATTTGGCAGAGGTTCCCCAATGCAAACATAAGGACAAACACTGCCAAATGAGAACAAGAAGCACATGGAAAGGAGAATTGATTTTTTGATAGTAATTAAATACTGAATTGTAACACATAATTGGTTTATGATAGTGGTCTATTTAGCTGAGATTTTTTTACATAAGACTTTTGATCAAAATTCAGTCTGTAAACTTTTTAATCTGTAGGACTTGCGTAAATAGTGTTTTAGTTCCACAGAGTAGCTTCTGCAAGAGCATAGATGCTATTCAACTCTACTGAAATACCAAAGGCAGATAGTTTCAAGGCTTGTGGAATTTAAATAAGTTGAGCACTTCTAGGGTGCTTCAGTTGAAATTGAGGAAATTCCACATTGTCAAAATTCTAAGGGGAAAACCTATGCTTTCTAGTATTTCGTAGGCTGCAGTGAACTTTTAATGACCCTAAGCATTATCTCAAAGTGATTTGCTGATCTAAGCAGATCTAAGTGTTTGGGCTTTTGTAACGTGTGCTATGGTATACATGCACAATATTCAAGCTAAAATGCTTTTTCAAATATGTTTCATGATTATTGTGGGGATTTATGTGTACTATATGATATATCTGTATACTGAAAGAGGGAATATACCCTGTGTGAGAGTTGAGAATGAGTATAAAGGCAGGACATAAATCACAACAATTCTCTGGTTCTCTATAGAAGTTGCCACTGGCCACAAAGACTAGTGAGTATCAGGCATTTGAGGTGACATTTGGCTTGAGATTACACTCTCAAGTTTTCCTATGTGAAAGAAGTTGACCATATTTCTGACCTATAAACATATGTAGACTTAACTGATGAATAAAACAGGCTTTACCTAGGCTGGCAGTGATGCACAATTGCTATTGAAGTGAGTATGCACACTCATGCTAGCTTCAGTTCAGCTGCAGCAGTATGTGAGGACAGACAAGTAGATCAGCACTGCAGTGCACTGGTCTTCCCTGACACTGATTGCAATGCCTGACCAGACAGGTGCCCAGTGTGCATTTCAGACAGCCCACAGAGAGTGCACAGCCACCTAATGGATTTGTCTCCCACTTGCATTCACGCATGCTACAGGAGTTACTGGATTATGAGGTACTCAATCACTAAGACCAGCTATAGCTTGCCCTAAACCTTTCCCATTCTCACCTCTTCATCATCTACCCAGCTCAACATGTCTTGAATTGAAGGCTTTATGTGGGTGGATTGGAGTTTGACTAGAGGCAAAACTCAACTTATGGCTCAGGCAAATGCTGTTGTGAAGACAACACTCCCACAAAGTGTGTTTATAACCTATTACGATTCAGAGGGGACAGTAGGGAATATGTCTGTGAATGAAGCTAATGGAGTAGAACTGTAGCAACAGCTATGCTGCTCCACATCTATGGCAATAGGAGATGACAGAAATAGGATTTTTAAAGATGGAGGAGTTGTTCAGACTGTCCATGATGTATCTTCAGTTGCAAAGGAGCAATTTTCCTCCCTACGGAGAAGTCTGTAGCCTACCCAAAATGTTGTGTATATCTCAGACTAGAGCAAATAGCATTTGGATATCCATAGCTTTAGAGCAATGACTATCCTTGAAAAATATGTTATGTATAAGACGAGATGAGAATAATATATGTAGGTCATTATTGGACTTATTTTGAGACTGTTTGAAGCTGCATTGAGTATTCCACATGGCACATTTACCTCATACAGCCACCGGTGAGCATTGAGACAGCTCAGTCTAGGACAGATAAATCCTCCAGTCAAGTGCTTGAAGTTTTAGAAAAGAGTCAGGTATGTCAGATCTCCCGGGAATTTTAAACAAGTTCTTCCTGGATCGTTCAGCCTCAATTTTTGTGAGATTCTTTTTATTGAGGTTTCTCTTTTTTGGTATTACAGTTATTCATCTGGAAAGTAAGAGTGTAATACTCTGTGAGTAGTAAGAACTTTTAAAAGCATCTTGATAACTTCTAATGAAAGATACAAATATGAGATAATGATAGTATATATGGGATGGACTGTTATCTATTCTGCTTCATAGTTATGATTTATGTGCCCTCCTAATGAGGAGAGATAACATTCTTTTGGATTTACAAAAGAAAAATCAGTTATTTTCTTATCTCTGGATAGAACTTCTATGCAACTATTATTATGACATGGTTCTTGCCTCTTCTATGGAAAATGAAAATTGCCTTTTGAAAAGCATTACGGAAAAATGACATACTAGGAGATGGACTCATGAATATCTCCTAGAAGATGGTTATCACAATGCAATTACACATTAACTGGCTGCAATCATACAGATTCTTCTGTGGAATAGGAATTTATCAATTTGGTCATCACTCATGAATTTTCAAGGTGAAATTTCCACTATTCAGTTGAAATGTTTGTAAAGATATTGCTGAGAGTGCTTTGGGATACATTATAAGTGTTCAGATGTCTGAAAAAATTATCTCTGATTTAACAGAACTCTTGCCAACTATCTGGTGTGGAGGATGGTTTATTCAAGGTTATTTAACCTCAGTAGACGTTTTCAGTATCGGTGGCTGGAATTTTCTCGGGTAAGTTAGAGGTTTTTATTGCATTTATAGTGGTACTAATGTTGGCACTATTGGTTTTCTTTATAGCTGCTTATATCTTTGCAAAACATGAAATATTTGCCATGCTGGACAAATTTATTTATCCTGGGTGAGGCATGCAGGTGGCTAATTTATACACCCATAATGTCTGTCTTTGAGTAGTACTGGAATAGTTCTGAGTTGATCACATACCTAAAAATAAACTCCAATAGCTTGATGGAAACTACCCAGGAAAGGCAGCTTCTTATACTTCTGAAATAATATTCAAATCACTCTTGTTAAAGATGCTGTTTTCTTCACACAGAAGTGTGAGAAGCTGGCTGTCAGAACCACAGTGACAAGTTTGTAAGTGTATTGCCTCTGGGACATTCCTTGTTAGCCAGCTAAAATAGATTGATGCTGGCCATCAGCCATTATGCAGGTTAATACTGAGTTATATTGAGTTATATTATGGCCAGAAAAATTCCCGTAAGGAAACTTTAAGCTTTAGATACTGTGAGTTTTGATATGGTAACTAGCTGCTGTCACTTCTCTGGGTTCTTTCTCCAGAAGCTTAGGGAGAAATCTAATTCAAGTTGACTCAATGCTTATTAACAAAGACATTGAGGGTTTCATGCAAGTGGTTGTGAAAATTTAAGAACAGCACAGTAAAGGTAATGAGTCAGCAGTTCATTCCCACTACCTGCCCCTGGGACCTGGAAATGCAGAGTTAGTAAAAAGCAATAGCTAATAGTTAATAGCTAAAGTTAAGCACAGTAAACAGCTCAGGGGAGCAGACTTCACAGGTCAACAGAAATGATAGGAGAAATGGAGTCCACGGCAAAGGCTTTCTTAAACAAATTTATTCAGTCAGAGCCTGGAGGCAGACAGGCCTTTTGGGATCATAAAAAGGACCTGTGCACCTCTTGCCAGTGAAGTGAAGAATACATCGAATGACTACTAAAAGAACATCACCATGAAATGAATCAATGATCCTTAAAGCAAAGTCTATCTTTTATTAATTCATTCATTAGTTCAATCAGCCTCACCCATCATAAGCAGAGTATTTTTTTTTCACCAAGTTCTAATTTTCTAGTGATGTTTTGTACATCTTACACATAGAAATCTAGGCATCAAGCACTTAAACTCCTTGCTAAGAGAAAGAGAGTAACATAATGAAACTTCAGAAAACTTCAGGTTGAGAAATAGGACAAACCTGCTGACTCTACAGAAAGTGCTTTGATTACCACATCAGCAACTATCAGCAGCCACTCTGCAGTGGTGCTTTGAACCCTATCAAATGTACAGTGGCACCTGGGGAAGAGATCGGTTAATTGTGTTGCGGAGCTCTGAATTGACTAGGAGGGCTCGAAACCTACTATTTATAGTCACTGTTAAGACCTGGAATACTCTGTTTTATAGTGGTATGTTAATAGTAGAAGGACTGTTTTGAAGTAGTTCTAGTTGGCTGTTGTAACACAAATATCTATAAACCAGCTGTGAGATATTCCTCTCAGCTTTATTTCTATTGGTCTCACAGACTGTCCTGCCTTTCTGTGCTCCTTAGAGTCAAGCTTCCCTCAAAATAATGATAATAATTAGGTTGTAATAATAATATGTCACAATCTAAAAGCCATCTCTGTCTCCTGACTCTTTCTGTGGCTGATGCATAGTCAGAGCTTTCAGAAGGAATTTTAAGCTCTGATGACTAATGCCGTGACTCCCTTTCTTACTCTGCTCTGCTCTACTCTTGCATCTGCATCTTGCTCTGCCCCATTGTGGTTTTACTTGGACCTTGGAGAGAAACTGTCTTCACTCTTTTTTTTCACTTAATTTTAATTTTATTTTTCTTTTTTCCTGTGTGCTGTGTTTTATATGAAGGTTGAAGAATTTGGAAAAGGAGTTTATTTTAAATTTGGTTCTGTTTAGTGAACTGTTACCTTGCTATGTATTGGTTTGACTAATGTGTTTTTTTTACAGAAGCAGTGTTCTCTCTGTCATTGAAACACTGTTAGTGCACGTAAAGTATTAATAAAAAGCATTTGAAAATGCAATTCACTGGTGTATTTAACTATGAGTCATTGATTAAGCTCAATTACAGATGATATGATGGAGAAAATCAATTTTTGAACTACCAAAATATTTGACCTTAGATAGCTCTGAGGGTTAAGCTACTCTGGAATTTTCCAATGAAATCTTTTCATACTGGAAAACACCAAATCCAAACTCTTCAGTTTTGCTAGAAGTTTAATTTTGGGCTCAAAGGAGAAGACTGGGAAAAAGAGGAGGCTCAGAAACTGCTAGATCAGTGCTTAAAAAGTTTGTATAATCTATGAGAGGACAAAATCCCTACTGCACATGAACTGGTCTGTTGTTGACTCTACTCTGCTTTTACACAGCTGACAAATGATAAATGCTTGGTTGAGATTTCATTAATTGTCTGTAGAAAAGCTTAGATTCCTCAAGTAGAAAGGGAACTCTTTAAACATTAAAACCTACACATTTATTTTAAAACTAGTACTGTTATTGCTTACATGGAACCATCTTGTATTTTGTTGTGTGCTTTTTTAAAAAATGAACTTTTATCTTGATGAGAAAATGTAATGTTAGCTCGATAAGTGCCCAAGATAACAATATTCTTCTTGTGGGAAACACCTACCAAGGCAGCAATGTGCTTGACCTCTATTTTGTCTTGCTCATTGATGTGTTGACCATTCTTGACTGTCTCTTTTGAAGCTCATGTATGGTGGTGCAGGGACATCATCAGAGCCTGGATTCCTATAGTACAATATGCAAGTTGTTATACCAACATCTTTCTACCACAACATGGAGTCAGATTATCAGGGGACAAATTTGTATTCAGTGTTCTGGATGGTTCAAACCTATTTTCTCCTTAGAATGTTCTGTTGGGGAAAGCGACTGAAAGCAACTATTTTACACAGGTTCTGGTGAGAGTAGCTAGACAGCAAAATGTGAAAAAGGTATGGACATGTACCTAACAATGTTAGACATCCTTAGCACAGATATATTCATGGCACTGGAGGGATCTGGAGGAAGTTTCATAAGAACTGATCTCATTTTCATGAGGATGATCTCCCTAGGCTTCTCACCTAGACAGTCAGAGAGAGAAACTTTTCCAAGAGATATCTCAGAGCAGGGGTTTTCTAGAGGAAAGTGTCTCTGCTTAACACGGAAGGACTACCAAGATTATCATGAAGTTGGCACTTGGAAATCATATGTCTTCCTATAGCAAACCCTCTAAGCCTAGCCTCTCAAAGTTGCTACTGTTGTACTGTTTCTGAGTTTAAAATCGTACAGCTGTTTTGTGGAGTACAAAAGATTTGCCTCAGCACTTGATGAAAATAGAAAACTGTAAAGCTAGCTGTTTGACAAATATGCTTTAGACCATTCCGTATGTGGATGTAAATTTGTTCTTCTTAAATATTATGATGTTATGACCTACTACATACACCTGCCAACAGGTGATCCATGGAACCACAACGTTGCTGCCTCAGTGGGATAAATGTGTGGACCTGGTTGAAAGCTCACTCCCTTATGTTGTGGGTAAGATGTTTGTGAATGCCCATTTTCAAGAGGACAAGAAAGAGATGGTGAGTCCTCCGAGATCTCTGTCTAAAAACTTTAAATTAGTGGCTTCTTTCTCACAAACTGTTTCTTGTCTTAGACCAGAGTTTAAAAAGAGACAAGATTTTAAAAAACGCTCTGATTGATTAAAAAAACAAAAAGGCAAAGAGGAAACTGAAGAAATTTGGAGAAACATCACCTTTGCATCCTTCTGGGCACTGCTTGTCCTTTCCATTTCTAACCCTTCATACAAATGTACAGCCAGATCAAAAACAGGCTGAACACTGTTAACTTAACAGCCAGGCTGTGCAGGAACAGGGTGAGGAGTATTGATGGGAAATGGTTTAGCAAAGCTAGTGTAACTCATTATAGTACAATTTTTATTGACTTTTTAAAAGACTGGGCAAGATTTCTCTGCTTCAGGGTGATACTTTTAAAGCTGACTGTGATATACCTGTAGTCTAAGCAAGAAAAGTGTAACTGATGTCTGGCCCAAATTAAAGGGAGTTTAGAGCCACATAGTTAAGAGTTTATTTAGTTATTTATGATTCAAATATGTTTTTGTTCAGCAGTAAAGGAAATTCTTCCACACTGCTGAGTTCAGTAGTCCAGCTTTTAGCTGAATGTTGATGCTCATTCTAAAACTTTAAATGTAGCTACATTATCAGTTCTCTTAATAACATATTCAAATGATTAATTATCCTTCACAATAACTTATTACTAGTTTTCAGTTCAAGACTTTCTCATAAGGTTTTCCAGTATCTGCTTATCCAGCCATTGTAGAAAGAAAACGCTGATTTGGCTTGTCCAAATCTTTGATGTGAGTTTGCTTCTCAGGTTCTGCATTTCTTTTGCTGTTTGCTGTCAGCTGGAGTTTTCTCTCTCACATCAAGTTTTTCAGTCCTCTGCTTCTTGATGGAGTTTGCAATAGGCTATTTGGCAGTTTAGTGGCAAAAATGTTTCACGGAGACACAGTATGACCTCTGTGAAAGACAAGTGAGAAGAGAAGGACTATAAGAATTGTACATTTTATCGTCAGTAAATTTTCATGTTTGTGTATGTGAGGGGAAAATTATGAAAAGCTGATAGAAAATGGATTTCTGCTGAAATGTGACTTAATTAAAATCTTTCTTGGAATGTACATTCCTTTCAGATGAAATCTTTGAAAATTATCAAGTTTAAATTCACAATAGCATCCATAGTAAGAAAAGTATACCAAATTTATAGTGTAAGATCACAAGATTCAGACTTACAGTGAACTACCCATGGAGATAAAATTTGATAGGGGTGAAATTTGTTGCAATCTATTTAGAGGTCTGTTTTTCAAGTTAAGAACATGTTGTGGTGTTATCGCTTTAGATTCACTGATTTTCAGTCCTATTTCTCTTAAGCAGTAAGAAAGCACTTGAGAAAAGCGCTCCTATTTGTACAGATATTTTTTTTTCCTGGCTTATGGCACATACCTCTTTATGAGAAGCAAATCCTGAGTTATGGATAATATGGATTCTTTTTCCCCTATGTTTTAGCACTGATGTTTCATATCTTAGATATTTCTCTCCTTTTATCAAGAAAGGCGTTATTTGTGTCTAAATATAGCACTGTTTCTAACCCAAACTGCCTGCAGTGTTTCTTACAGCTATGCCTGAGCAGTTTCAGTAATAACTTTAATAGCAGGAATAGGTTTCTCCTCCTGTCCCCTGCAGCTGCAGCTGGTGCATAAAGCCTAAGTATACACCAGGGTCTAGAAGCAGAGCTTGAGTTTGAACTTGTAACCTCCAAGTACAGGGAGTTCACGTCATTAGTGTGCTAATTTAATTGAGTCAGTGCTCCGTCATCAATAGCTTTACGTTGCCCTATTCCCTAACATGCAGTTTACTGTGGATGTTGACTATTTAGCCATATTTAATGCTAAACTTGTTCCAGTTCTCCCATATTGTCTCTAAAAATAAGAAAATGTTTTTTGAAAAGGGTTGAGAAAAAAGAAAAATCAAAGGAGCTTAACTGTGTTTTGTCTGGCTCCACCAAAACAATAATTCCAGATTAAAATACACATCTGACACATAAATGACAATTTAGCTAAAGGCAATGTTACTTTCCAGGGTTTAGTTCCCACTTTCAATGGTATTTCACAGCTACTAGAGCTATAGAATAATGGTACTTGACGTTTTCATTGTTTGTAAATTTATCATAACTGATAACACAAAAATTCAATCAGTCTTCATCTAATTATTACCTGTCATGTCTTGTACTATCTCAGCTATGGTTTTGGTCTGGTTTGGCGCTAAAGGACTCAAGAAATGGCTGGCTCCCACAGATTGCCTCACTCTTTCCTTGACTGTCTGTGATGAGGTTCATTTATTGATATAAATAGGAACAGCTGAAGGGGTACCCCTTTCTGGTCTGTGCTGCCAGATGGATGCATAGACATGAAGGCATTTCTACTCTTTAAGGCTGATATAATGCATCTCATAGCCATTAGATTTCTTGGTTTCTTTCATTCTAAGGTTTTCTTAATGTGTGTGCTCACTGAACACTCCTAATATTTTTTTTACTTGTTTGTGATATGCTTGTGGCTTTGTACAGGTGTTTGAAGAAGCAGCCAAGTCAAAATGGCTGTGAGTTTTTTTAGTGTTGCACAGATGCAAGCTGCCGCTGGCCACAGAAGCAGTTAAGGCCTCTTAGTGTAGAAAGCCACGGCCCCTATTACTGCAGTAAGTAAGGAGTAGGTGTACTCCACAAATACAACTAAATAAAAGCTAAATACTTGGATGCTACTTTGTATTTGGATCGTGATACCATCAGCATAAATTCAGTCCTTTGGCGGTATTAATAAAGCATGTCTCAGTGTGACATAAAGCAAAATAGTCTACAGATTCTCTCTCTGCAGAAAAGGCCTCACAGCTGTCTCCTGCATGGGGCAGTGATCTACAACCAGTGTCAGAAATCTCCTCAAACCACTGAAAATCTCCCAGTATTTTTTATGATTTCAAGACAGACACTCTCACAGTTGTGACATAAAAGGATCAGCAATGAACAGGTTGCATGGTTCTCCTGAAGAAAGCGGAAAGGAACTTCTTTTCAGAAGTGTCTAAGGACTAGGGAAAGAAGAAATTAGCCTTCAAGAGAGAACAGCAGATACTATCTGATTTGGGATTTTCTGTGGTCTAACCAGATCTGTGGCTCACACACACCAATCTTTTCCTTATAAAGATTCTACTGTGATACATTTTACTGGGGAAGGCTTTCATAAATGTTTTGCAGATGGAGGAACTGACCGAAGGAATTCGCTGGGCTTTTATTGACATGTTGCAAAAGGAAAATGACTGGATGGATTCTGAAACAAAAAGAAAAGCTTATGAGAAGGTAATATATATAAATATTGAATGGGTAAAGTCCCATTATGGTGAAGATTTGACTTGAGTGAGAAGAAAATGTCATGGACTATACTTGCAGTTCCAGTTACTTACCTATCATTTTGTTTGTGAAGGGACATGTGCCTCATTTCTTTTGCTAAAACTGAGCTGTCTGAGCTTCTGCTTCTCTGATGAAATTGTTACCTTGTTCTTCCTCCCTTGCCTTCATCTTTGCCAGTCTGGATCTGGCTGATGCAGACTGTGAGCTTGTTTCAGATTTGCCCATACAATGGCCTTCATCTTAATTGGAATGTCAGGGGGCACATGAATGTACAAACAAAAAATGGTGTCTAGGACATCTAAGACAACTGAGGGTATTTGCTGTGAAGATAGAGGATTTAATCTAGAAGGAGATATGAGAATAGTCCAGGTCTTGTACCTTCTCCAATATCATGGTGGGAAGTATTCCTTGAAAGCCGTCTTCCAGGAATGCAATGACCATTCCAGCTGAACACCCATCTCCCGATAAAGTAATGTCAGTTATGAAGTCTTACAATCAATGATAACACTACTGGTCCTGATTGTTTTCAGATGGTGTGACAACAAAATGCAGGACATAAAGGGAAAGGCAGGAAGAGGTACTCAAAGCTCTCTTTTCACTCGTTCCCACGTTTACAGCATGTGATATGCAGAAAGGGCATTTGTCCAAATGCAGAGCTCTGCCCACAGAGCAGCAGTTGGAAGAGGCCTAAATGAAGAAGATGAGAGTGATGTGTAGGACTGTCTCCTTATCATTGAGGGAATGGAATATCAGTAAAATAGTAAATAGCCTCTTTGAACAAAATGGTATACAAGTGCCTGCTCACTGTGCTTGGATAAAAACAATGGTGACTTGATTTAAAACAAATACAGACTTCAGAGTTTTTTTGGTAGTTCTGATGAAAGAGTTGTTGAGACATTTTATCATAGGAAAGTCTGAAGTTCCATATACAGCCACTGATACAGTATACAGCAGTGCCCTTCACAGATGTGCAAATGAAACAGAGCTGCATAAATGCCCCGATAAACTCTGTAGTAAGAGAACAGCAGTAAGATGCCACTTATTTCCTGCTAACCTGATGGTAAGTGGTCTGCAGTTATTACTTCTTACTGAATGTTCTGATTGTTGGTTTTATTTACTAGATATACAATGATCTGTAACTTAGTTCACAAATTTGGTACAAAGTAAGAGCAGGAAGATTTAATAATTATTTATTTAATAGAGATATTTCTGTATGTGTTTACAGTTGTATGTTAGCCTGTTGTTGATTTTTCTAGCAGACAATCTGCTTATCCATTTTGTTCAAAATTTGCTGCCTGCCTTTCAGCAGAGAACCCTACAAGCATTGCAGCAAACTAAAAACTTGCTAAGAAGTTCTCCCTTTCCCAATTTAGGGAGAGTTTTGTTCAAAAGGTAAATTAGATCTGTAGGTAGAGATGCCTATTTCCCTCTGTTGGCACATTTAGGAAGCTTATAGCACTTTGCTCCCATATTAGGCATCTCATTTAAGTTTCTGAAGTTAATGGGGTGAATCTGGGCTGAACAGTGCATGGCAAACTAAATTCAAGCAGTAATAAAAATAATACTCCAATCCATAGTGCTACTGATAGCAAATGGTTTGAATCCATTCTCACTGACTTGAACAACATTTTCATAGTTTAGGACATAGGAACACGGTCAGGCTTGTAAGACACATAATGATTTAGAAATTACAGCAACAATTGCATGGTAGGGCTTATGACTGTAAGTTTAAGTTCAGATTCATGGAAGTGGCTACTTGGCTAAAAGAAAGAGTCTAGAGACACATTTTGATGGGTTTCCAGACATGGAGATTGTGTGTGTTTCTTAAATACTATTTATTGCTAGTAATAGATATTGGATTTGTCATGGGACATTTGGATAGGCATGTTTTTAATTAAAGAAATAGATTTGTTACATGTATGGTCAAATAATTCACTGGGGAAATCTAAGATTTATAATACAATGGAAGCTTCAAAATTTGTTCCGATTAAATTTCCTGAGCCCAGCACATTATGCTGTCAGTTTTGTTACATTTACACTTTAATAAAGCAGCACAGAATACGGGAATTCTTGGACTGGGGATTGTTTGGTTGCTTAAAAAACCAGTCACCTATATTTTTGAGGATAGTGCAAGTGCCATCTATTTCAGAGTTTAGGAAGGAGCTTAGTTTGATCTTGAATTGAAGAGCAAGTTGTATCACCTGGGAGTCTTCTCAAGTTTACTCATTATTTTGGACCGCTGTCAGAACAGATACTAGTGCTATGACAGAGCACAGTGGGATGCTGAAGGTACCATCTTTCAGATAAAAGCCAGAAAGGAGACCCTATTTTGATCTTCTGTATAGGCAAACAGTAACGTTTTAGCCAACTGTTGCTGGACTCAGCCAAATAACGCATAAAACATCTGTTCTAGTTCTCTCTAATATCTATATGAATTTATCTATATATTTTTTAATTAAAGTAGGATGCTCTGCTTGGAAATAAATTTCAGTCCTATGTGAACATCATCTGCTCATTTCTACTTCCAGAACAAAAGATGGCATCTGCTGTGTTGCTAATATGATATCCTTCTATGATAAGATCACCTACATAGTAGATGAAGGGAAAATAGTGGATATAGTTTTTCTGAATTTTAGTAAGGCTTTTGATCATTCCCCTCAGCATCATTCTGGGCAAGTTGTCCAATTGTGAGATAAGTGGTGTGCTGTCACCTAGAATGGCTGAAGGGCAGAGCTCAAAGAGTTATAGTGAATGGAGCTACATTTGGCTGATGATCAGCCACCAGTGCTGTTCCTCAGGGCTCAATCTTAGAGCCAGCTCTCTTCAACACTTCTGATCTGGGTGCAGGACATGAGTGCACCATTAATATATTTGGCGATGATAACAATCTGGGAGATGCTCTTGACTCTCTGAAGAGACAGGAGGTCTTACAGAGGGATCTAGATAGGCTGGAGCATATAATTAGGCAGTGATTAATGGGTTGAAATTTAACAAGTTGAAATTCTGGGTCCTGCACCAGAATGCTGGACACAAGTATAACTTGGGAGAGGAATGGCTAGAGAGCAGCCCTGCAGAAAGGGATCAGGGGGTACTGGCCAGCAGCAGGCTCAGTGGGAGTCATCAGTGTACCTGAGCAGACAAGGGAGCAACTCACATTTTGGGGTGCACCAAACCCAGCAGAACCAGCCAGACAACAGCAAGAGTTATTCCACTGTATCCAGGATTGGTGCAGCCTCATCTCAAGTAATCTGTGCAGTTCTGGGCCCCATTGTTTAAGGATTATATGAAGGTCTCTGAATGCATCCAGCTGGTGAAAGGACTGAAAGGAATGTCCTATGAGGACTGGCTAGGGACTTTGGGCTTGCCTGATTTGGAGAAAAAGAGGCTGAGGGATGACCTCTTTGCTCTCTGCTGCTTACTGAGAAGGGGATGTGGAGAGGGAGGTTCTGATCTCTTCTCCCTGGAATTCAGTGACAGGACATATGCAAGGAGTTTGAAGGAACACTAGGGGAGGTTCTGACCTGACATTTCACCATATCTCTGAGTTTAAAGGACATTTGAATCAAGCCCTTAATAATATGCCTTAACTTTTGGTCAGCCCTGAAGTGGTCAAGCAGATGGACTAAACACCCATTGTACTTCCCTTCCAACTGAAATATTCTATATCCTATTCTTATCAATTTGGTAAAGAAAGTAAGTAATTAGTTAGGTAAGGAATTACTTGGTCTTTTATATTTTTTATCAGTTATTGTCCCATTGTCTCTTATATCAATGCAGAGTAGAGCTCCTGCCTGAAGACCTATGGCAGAACTGTATGCTGCATGGAAATGACTGTGATTCCTATATTTTGTTTTTCTTCTGTGTTTTTATTATTACTACATTCTTGAACTCTTTGAATGCTCTGGAAAGAAAGTAACTATAAAAAGCTGGTGGATTTTGTTTACTGGACCTGACCTACATGATCCATTTAATTTGTCATTAGCCTTTTCTTTAACTTCAGGAACGTTTGTGTCATGAACAAAACTTTTACTCATTTCCTGAAAGAGGAATGAGGTCAGTGTGGGATCTGAATGTCTGGACTGTGCACATGGAGAGCCTTCCTAGAAAAATAACATCTATAAAGTAACATCTTCTGTTACTTATGGTGATTGTATCTTTAGATCTAGACAATGCTGTAACGCAAATGGCTTGACAGGGTTTAAAGTGAATTAACTGCAAATCTTCTCTGTGATTCAGGTACTCACTGTTTTGCCTGTTTTCTGCCGCCTGTTTTCTGACTGATGCCTATCTTTCTTGTGTACTTGGCTGAGGCAAAACTTGTGTACTTCGCTGTCAGCCTGATGCTTTGCAATCAAAGGGATCATCGACCTCTGAAGGACTTACAAAAGACTCTCAGGTAGAATCGATGCTTGATTTTTGCTTTAGGCAGCCTGTCAGCTCCATCTAATCACTGCAATGTTTCTCCATCTGTGACTTTCTTTGTATCTGTTCTGTTGTTTTAAGCTACTCAGAGGGGACACTGCTAATTTGATGAGCCCAAACCGTATTGAAAGGATCAAGTCAACTAATCCATGTGACACAGGGAACAATTGTCCTGTAGCCTTGATTTCTGAGAATCACTCTTTTAACCCTTGTGTACTTTGGAGTTAAGGTTTGACTTTCCCTCTGTAGAAAAATAATATAATGAGATAACATCTTATAATTTCCTTCTATCCTCCCTCCATTCCTCTCCTTTCTGTGATTGACACATGGATTTAAACCAGACCATCCGAAAGCCAGTCTTGCAAAGAAAGTTTTAACACGATTAGGTGACTTCTGTCTTCATGTGCAGTTCACACCTAGCTCTCTGGATGGAGCTCATGCTGCTTCCAAAGGAGCTCCGAGTCAGAAAGAAGGATTCGGCTCTTATGATGCTGTGCTTTCTGACCTGTCCTTCCTCCTCTGCTCTATACAAGCCTCACTTTATTGCTCTGTATTTGATTTCACCTGAAATTTGCTGAAACTATGCCTGTTAACTTCCCAAATTTTCATTGTAGTGCTCTCATTTAAAAAAAAGGCAAAAGATTCCCTCTGCTTGCCTTTTTAGCCTCGCTTGCAAGAGTGATTAAAATTTGCCCTCATTTGCAGAACAGAGAATTTATTCAAATGAGTGCAGCTCCAAGGGTGTGTCTGGCAACAATCTTCAGGTACATGGTCTGTGAGTTAAGAAGTCATACAAAAAGATCCCAGCTGCCCAGGCACCTGGTGAGCTCTGGGCCACCTTGCAGCCTCTGAGAAGGTTGCCAGATCCTTAAGAAAGGGGAGGGGGAAGAAAGCAGAGCCTTTTGTTTCCCTTATAATGAAGGTTCAGATTGCAGCTGACTAAGTCAGCCAAATGGTATTGACAGCTGTGTTTTGTAATGGTAGGCCACAGGGGAAAGGGAAAACCTGCAAATGAAACTCCATTGACATGACTTTTTGTGATTGGGGTTCTCATCTTTAAAATGGTAATTTATTACTGCTGCTCTTTGAAGAATAATTCAGTGGAAGATCATAACTGAAATGTAAAATTATTCCCTTTCCTGCTCAAGAGCCATTATTTTATTAATCACAATTTTTTCTTCCTGAAATGCCCTTTATGCCTGGGTTTAACTGGAGGCTTGAAAAAGAGACCTTTATACAAAAGCCTGTATTCTGAAAGTTTGCAACTCTTCTGTCAAATAGCCTGCATTGTAGGAAGTTCTTTTTTTTTTTTTCTTTACAATACTATTTTTAAAGCGTGGATGATAATCCAAAAAAGGTTGTTTTTCCTCCAATAAGTTTTTTTCTGTAACTTTATTAACCTCTTTAGGTCATGGAGCACAAAATCCGAGGTCAATGTGTGATCATTTTTTCACCTACTGGACTTGACTGCTGCTTGACTTTATTTCTCTCTAAGGAAACTTATACACAACTTCTGTTTTCTTCACATCTCTCAGTCTGAAGACTGAGGCAAGAGAACCACAGGAATGTGTAAGGAAAGTGTCTAGCTATGGGTGTCTCAGGCAGTGTTAGGGACCTTTGTTTAGCCTACAGCATTTGTTCTCCTGCTTCAGAGAGCTGCAGCAGACCTCCCTAGGTAACAGAGTGTAATTTAGGCCAGTATCTCTTCAGAAATCAAGAGCCATCTGTACAAGCTGTGATTTAACAAAGTGTAGGTACTTTAAATGAAGTAGGTGTCCATGGGTTATCCCACTGAAACCATTTGCTTCTCAGCTGGAACTTACTGGATATATCCAGCCCTCCAGACAATTAGCTGAGCCTCTGCCATCTTTCCCAGTTCTCTGTGGTCTTTCTTTCTTCACGTTTGGGTGATTTCACTACAAACATGACAGTCGTACTCCTCAGACCAGAGGTCCAATGCCTGTCTCACAGTGGCCAAACAGTAGCAGATGTTTAGAGATGAACATCAGAATAGGACAAGTATGAAGGGATACATTCCTGCTGTCTTCTCCTGGCCCCTGACAACCTACAGCTTGGTTACTTCCTGAGCCAGAAATGGTGTCTTTGTATTTACTAATATTTTTCTGCTGTGAGTTTGCTTAATGACTTTTTGCACCCACAACAATTTTTATTGTCCCTAGCTTCCCAAGGCAATAAGTTTCACTGCCTCACCGTGCTCTCTGTGAGAAAGCATCTCCTTTGGCTTGTCTGGAAAATGTCACCTTCGGGCCTCCACGTCCTTGTAGTGGCAAAATCAGAGAATTATCATTGCCTACTCTTTTCTTGTGCCCACTCTTTCTTCCTATACCCCTGACACAGCAGTACATCCAGGGAATATGGAGCCTCCTGCATTTGTTCATGCAGGCTGTCCAGGATGTGCACTACATACAGTTCTGAAAAATACCTTTTCATTAAGATCTGAGGCCTATCCAGATGAGAAGCCCAGATACTACAGCTTCAGGAGCTGAAATTAATCTTGCTTAATGCCATGCTAATTTTGCACAAAGATGACAAATCATCCCGTCTTGAGTGTGGTCACTGGATATTCTGCAAAAGAAAGCAAGCCTTCTGGGGTCTGTGGACCCATCTATGTAAAATAATGCAAGAATATGCCAGAGGAACCAGCCTTGAGTCTCAGTGCCTCCCATACCTCACATGGAATGAAGACCAGCACAAGGATGACAGAACAACACTCAGTGAAAGAGAGATGAAGTTTCCAAACAGAAGATCCCAAGACACCTTTTACAGGTTCCTTTAAGATTATTTTTTATCTTTGCTTCAAGGATCTCAGAGAACGTCATAAAATGTAGGGCTGCTTCAGAGCACTAACAGAAACTGTCAGACTCACTTCAACTGAACTAGGAACAGAGGGAAAAATTTCCAAAGGCTCTAATTGCATTTAGACACTTAATTCCTGTTCAAAAGCCAGTAGGGGTGACTGCTGACTTCTAACTTCACTAGTTTTACTAGAAAGGTTGTTTTTTTCAAGTCTTCTTGCAGCAACCTTGTCATTTCTAGACTGGAGTGTGTACTTCTGTTTAGTGCCAATTGATCCTTGGCCACAATTTTCCTCTGTGGAAGCAAACTTTCTGAAATTAGAGTACTCTCTTTGGATGCAAAAATTTAAAGTTCAAAGAGCAAGCCTGCTGATAAAGTTGAAATGTGAGTTGGAGTTCAGAAAAGGTGGTAAAGTTTTAACGTTCTTCCTACATATCTACAATTCCCTTGGGCATTAAGTATATTAGCAGAAGCTTATCTTTGTGGTGTAACTCATCTTTGTATGTGTTTGTAGACATGTGAAGAGAAGGGGACAACTCATTAGGAAGCAAGAAGTGGATGCGGTGCAGCTCAGAAATGATGTAGGAGCTTTGAAAGGTTTGATCTACTTATCCAGTTTGGAATTTGGCCAGGCCATTGAGGCTACCACTCCTGCACCATCTCTGAGATAGCTGTTTGGAAAATACCAGTGTTTAGAGTATTATTTTTCACCTGGAGAATATAGAGAATGTAAGGTCTTTTCCTTCTCAAAGTGTTCCAGGAAGCTTTCCTCTGGATGAAAATAAGTCTTCCCTTTCCATGAGATTAAAACCACATTCAAAAAAATCAAATATTTATTTCTCATTGCAAAGTTTAATTTTTGATCTCAAAGAATAATCTATCTCACATCCAGAATTTAATTTAACCTCCTGAGGAGGACCAGACTTTCACTTTCAGTAACCATGGGAGATGTTCTTCTCCATTGGCCAGAGTTGAAACTAATAGCCATGGCATGTTTGCTTATCTGTTATCTCTGGGGTTAGATCTCTGCTGTCAGCTTCTCCCTTGTTATCTGACTGCCGCTACTGCTCACTCAGTTGTGCAGGGATGTCAGTTCCATTAATAACCTGAGCACCGTGCAAACAGATAGTGGAAAACAGGTGAAGGGAGAGGAAATTGTATTTAACCCTGATCTTGCAGCTGTCATTTTTCAGACTCCACCATGACTCTGTAAGGCCAGAATGGGTGCATGATATCAAAACACTTGTGACAAATCTCGTGCTTGAAATAGAAGGAGGGAGACGGATGGATGGATACATCTGCAGATGATCAGGGAATAGGGTCAATCTGAATCTTTTGTGACAGAAATGCAACATGAAAGTTCTGGTATATTAAAAGACAGATTAAGTCTTTCAAAGGGCAGGAAGTCTTCCACCACCAACTCTGGAAGTCTGAAACAGTTTCAGCTTTAACTTTTATTATTTCTTTCATTTTACCATTCAGTAGAGAAATGAAGAAGTTATAGTCGCCCAGCTCAACAGTAGCAGATATTGAGGTACAGGAAATCCATTCCCTATATAGGACAGTCTATAAGGACATGCTCAAGTATCTACCTGACATTCCCTTGCTATGTCCAATGAATGTGTATTTCCTGGCTGTGGTGATCTCCATGTTCTGTATATGCCTGCTTGAGCCACCAAGAGGAAAGCTGCCTGCTCACTTGGAGCTGGCAGGAAGCTCAAGCAGAGCTGTGGGCTGGGGCGCTGGCATGAACCCTCAGCCTCAGACCTGAAGCTGTTCTGGACCAGGAGCCTTAGCAGCACTTTAACTTGCCCTGATATTGGACTAGTCACAAAAATCTGAAGCAAAGTTGCGAAATGTTTAAATGGCTTCAGGTACTGGTATTGCTGGAGTTTACTTTTAGAAGAACTTTACCACAAAGAGGTAATCAGACTTAGGAATTTGCTCCTTTAGTAGCTTTTCAGAAGCCAGAATACAGTGCCTAAGAATAAAGGCTTCCTCAACTGCTCTCCTTTGTGAGAGAGCTGTCAGGCATCTTGTGCTTGGTTTTCTCGGTAAATGGTGAGTTCTATCAATATGACAATAAATACATATATATAATTAACAACAACAAAAAAGGACACAGATTTGGAAAATAGATTTGGTCTTCAGTAGAAAGTAGAGCATTTCCTGCATATACTTTGTATATCTTTTGCAGCCTATCTTTTTGCCTATGTATGCATCAGCTTTCTCCTGATGTACGGACACAGACAGACATGGACAACTGAAAGTGACATGCTTACTGGTAAACTGTCAGTCAGGGTCCTTGTTCAAGTAAGAGATATTTCTTCCACATGAGAAAACCTGCAAGTCCTGAGCTGAGTAATACTTGTGGTTAGGTCCTCAGTCCCTATTTCAGTGTTAGAGTAGTGTATGAATGAGTTCCTGCCACGTTCCTTTAAGCTGTATATAGATTGGGTCTGATGGTCATTTGTGGCTAGAAGTGAAAAGATAATTTTTCACCCTCTATTCATTAAAAAAGAAGTTGTTGTGCAGACTTTACGTAAGCAAAGATAACCTTGAAAATGTTAAATGAATATAAACTGATTCAAGCAGAGGCTAAGGTCAGAAGTTGTCCCTCTCTGAAACAGGTTATTAATAGTTTTTCATATAACTGCCAAAAGAATTTCTGTAGTAACTCTTACCCCATGCAACTGTGATGGAGAGAGAGCTTCCTTACTCTTTCTGGGTGCCTGGTGCTACCCCTCTCTCAGCGTTCAGTGCCAGAAATCTCTTCAGCACGTTGGGATTTTTGACTACTCAAGGACTTTTATTTTGTCAGAACAGTATTTTTTTTAAATCTACTCTTTTCCCACAGCTAAAACAAAAACATCAGAAAGAATTTTGCAGCAAGGTGGGTGTGTTTCTATCAAAAGGTGACATGATAGTGGGAGTACAGATCAACTGATGAGGAGCTTTAGTGGTCAGCAGTGAAATAAGTCCAGGAAGGAGTTTCTAGAAAAAAATGCAATGCAATAACTTGTGCAGCTCACTAACATGCCAAAGTCCTGCCAAAGGTAGCTTTCTCTTTGTGTCTTTGAAAATGCTTAGAATTCTGGGGCCAAATTTAGTTGGTAAGGATGACTAATGTAACTGCAAAAGACAGATAATTTTGAGTTGAAGGTGAGTGTTTGATCATCTGGAGTATTTTTTTGTTTGTTTGTTTGTTTTGAGTTTTTTTTTAATTTGTTTTAAGAGACGATCATATTGGAAAACATAGAAAATTGCCTAAAAATAAAGGCATGGAAGGTACAGTTTTCTAAA
Source organism: Colius striatus (assembly GCF_028858725.1). Taxonomy (NCBI): domain Eukaryota; kingdom Metazoa; phylum Chordata; class Aves; order Coliiformes; family Coliidae; genus Colius; species Colius striatus. The sequence continues at coordinate 81,058,992 of NC_084759.1, forward strand.
GTCCTAAGAATGTGTCCATACTTAACTCAGGTGCATGAGCTGTTAAAGCCCTGTCAAAGGCAGCTTAGTGCATATACCATGGGACATAGATATATTAATGCCAGCATAATACTAATGATGATCTGTGCCTTCAGATGACAACACACACTTCTGGTTCATTTGAAGTGTGTCTGGAGGAATTCCTAGCTGTCCTCGCACACCCTGGTGTAGTCATGCCCTAAGTAATCCATTAGTGTGTGGAGGGGAATCCAGCAGAGAAATCTTTGTGCTGGAGTGGACCTGTCACTGCTGGTGTGGTGCTGTGGTGCAGTGATGCCATAGCTGGACCTAAGTGCACACTGAGTCAGTTTGCATATCTGTGTGCCATCCTTTCTTCTGGTTCACAGGCATGATTCCAGCTCCACTGAGAACCCAAAGACCCTTACAAGTACATTTATGTAGTGTACAGTCACAGAGGAATGTATTTGCTGTGTTCAGTGAAGACACACATTCAATTTGGAGAGCTGTGATTTTTTTCATGAAAGACAATGCTTATGTCTGTCATAGATAATATTCTATGTTTAAGATAATGGAATCATGGTAATTGCCATACAGAGTTTACAAATGGAAAATTAAATTAAAATCAAATGGACAAAGGAATTCTTAGTAAAATTAAAGCAACACTGACAGCAGAATGAGTTTGGAACCAGACTAGTAGGAGAAAATATGATTAAGTATATTAATTCTCCTGCTGCATTGAATTATGGAGTTACACTTGCAAAAATATCAGTGGATTTGTATTTTTATGTAAGCAAAAGTGTTTCACATTTTCTGTGATTTAGTTTCTTTCTCTTGATAACAGAGAAATAAATTTAATGCAGGTTTAAACTGAAAATTTAATTCCAGTCAAATTATCTTCACAGTGCTTGAACCAATGATTGAGTTGTTGTCTTACAGTGAGGCAGAAGTAAAAGGAATTTAAGACACAAAAGAGTGATACTCTAGTGTACACGGTTGCTTTTTCTGACTCTTCTGTGCACAGCAGTCTTATGAAACTCTTAGGAATTTGCAACTTTATGGTTAGTAATAATAATAAAGTCTTACTAGATGTTGTGTGTTAAGACTGAATATATTATCCCAACCAAGAATTTGCTTAGACAATTTGTGTCTCTTTTCCCCTCCATTTCCTAGACTGGTAATGTATGGTGTGGTATTTTTTAGTCTACTAGTTGATATTTTCTTGCCAGGAAGTTTTCTTTGAGTGAGGCTTTGGTTACAAAAGATGATTCACAGGAAGAGACAACTAAAATAGCCCATAATCCATTTGCTCTTCCTTCTCTGGTTTGCCACATCATGTGTCTACAGCACTTGCCTGGTGCTAGTTCCAGCACTTGCTGGGCCCCTCTGTATAGTAAGTGATCCAGCTCACTGATCTGGCAGAAAATTAGCTGAGGAAAAACTTGGATAGATTTCTGATTTGTTAATGATCTATGTAGTCTCCCAGAGAAATGTGGCAAGGGGACTGTAGGTGCAGATAGCATGAACAGAAGTATGGACAGAGATGAAAGGAGCTAGGGAGAAGAGCAAGGACTAGGACATTATTTTTTGTTTGGCAGCACAAAGCTGTAAAGACCACAGTGTGCATTTAATTGAAAACAATTTTATGTGTGCCTGATGGGTGTTATTATTCATATAAGTAATTTTATTTTATTTATTTATTTTTTTACCCCTGGCCTCAAGCTATTACAATAATGGAATGGTAGCTGTATTTTCCCTCTTCATAATCAATTAATTTAGAACAGTCAAAACAATTCTTGAAACATAGAAGATTATGGTGGATTATGGTGCACTGTGAGACGGTGGTGTGTAAATTATAGTTACATAAAACACTAGTTTTGAAAATCTTGAAAAGTCAACACAGTTTGTATTGTTTTGAAATGCAAATATAAGAGGAAAGTTTATAAATTGATGTTTAGCTGTGTTCTGGAGTATGGGTTAGTACTCTTAAAAATTATCATTTGCAGTTGACGATGTGTAGATCCCTGAAATTTCATGTCACCCCTGCATAAGAAATATTATATTTTACTTAAGTGGAGCCAACCCATCTCTCACTCAAGTTAGTGAGTCACTTCCTGCTGATATCGGTAGGACTGGGCTTTAGCCCTGTGATGGAACTTTTCTGTGTTTTACCAAGATCCATCTAGCAACAGGACAAGGGGTAACAGAATGAAGTTGGAACACAAAATGTTCCATTTGAACGTAGTAAAAAATTATTTTACTGTGAGAGTGAGGGAGCCCTGGCACTGGCTGCCCAGGGAGGGTGTGGAGTCTCCTCTGGAGGTTTTCAAAACCTGCCTGGACACATTCCTGTGTGACCTGTTCTAGGTTGACCTTCTTCTGCAGCGGAGTTGGACTATATGATCTCTAAAGGTACCTTCCAACCCCTACCATTCTATGATTCTCTTTTCGTAGTTTTCCTATACATACAAACTAGATAGATTCAGTGATATTTATGCAGCAGTTTTACCAGATGGCTCTTGAATCATCTGTTTTCAATGAAAAATGAAAAGACCAGGCACGTACATAACGGCTGAATTTATCTTTGTAATTAAATGGAACATTACTTTACCATGAACGATTTTAGCTTTCAGAATGTATTTCATGCTAATTTTTCAGTGAACTGTAATTGTATTAATTTTTTATAGTTTTAGAAGCTTGAAAATGATCTTCACAAAGTTATTGTGAGTCAAGTTGATATACAGAAGATCTGTGTCACTCATAAAACTTTGTCAGGATGAGATATATGTTTTGTTTTGCTTTTCTTTTTTTACAGTAAGCACAATATATCAGTACTTGGTATTGCTAGAAGGCCTACAAAATACCCAAATTTTACTCTGATGGGCAAAAAAAGACTCTCGGAAAGCTCACATTACCATTTTGGTTGTTGAGTGAGAATTTGACTAGACTGGAAAATGGAAAGTATATAGCATCGAAACATATGCATTTCCATGTTGGCAAGTTAAGTCAGGAGTGAAAGGATGTTTATTATTTTGTCACTGTAGTAAACTGACTTGCAATGTTCTCATAGTGACAGAAAGGCACATTGCTGATAAAACTCTGACTCTGTTGAGTTAGTGGAGGAACTTCCCTGTGTAATCAGTAGTGTAGGGAGTAGTTCCACTCTGGATCCTCTGCCTCAGAGTCTGCTCCCTCTGGCTGCTAGGACAGAAAACAGTTATCACGGCTTATTCTAAAGTATGCTGCTTCTCTGCATCACCATCTGCAAGAGCCTCTTACTTTCAGTGGCAGGAGAGAAAGCCTGAGGTGATGAGTTTTCTTAATTTACCTAACAGCTTAAGGTAGGCTGAGTGTCTAACGATAACTGGTGGAAATACTCCACTATTCCTTTTCTTCCTGTACGTGTGATTATTTAATACACAAATTAGAAAAAAGAATTAAATGAGTCTTTAAACCATAAAAGTTGTGCATGGTGCATTTACAGTGAATTCATGTCCAATTACTACGTGGCTAGGTCCTGTACATTTCACAGAATCACAGAATCTTAAGGGTTGAAAGGGACCTCGAAAGATCATCTAGTCCAGCCCCCCTGCCAGAGCAGGACCACCTAGAGTAGGTCACACAGGAACTCATCCAGGTGGGTTTTGAATGTCCTGAAAGAAGGAGACTCCACAACCCATCTGAGTAACATGTTCTAGTGCTGCATCACCCTCACAGTGAAGAATTTTTCCCTTGTATTTCTATGGAACCTCTTATGTTCTAGCCTGTACCCATTGCCCCTTGTCCTATCCTTGGCCATCATTGAGAAGAGCCTGGCTCCATCCTCCTGACACCTACCCTTTACATATTTCTAAACATTAATGAGAACACCCCTCAGTCTCTTCTTCTCCAAGCTAAAGAGCCCCAGCTCTCTCAGCAAGGGAGATGCTCTACTCCCTTCATCATCTTGGTGGCCCTGTGCTGAAGTTTCTCCAGCAGCTCCCTGTCCTTCTTGAACTGAGAGGCCTGGAACTGGACACAATATTCCAGATGTGGTCTCACAAGGGCAGAGTAGAGGGTAAGGAGAACCTCTCTCGACCTACTGCCTACAGCCCTTCCAATACACACCAGGATGCCATTGGCCTTCTTGGCCATGGGGGCACATTGCTGACTCATGCTCATCCTGTCCATCAGAACCCCCAGGTCCCTTTTGCCTGTACTACTAAGAGTTCACTCCCCAACCTATAATGGAACGTGGGGTTATTCTTTCCCAGATGCAAGACTCTACACTTGCCCTTGTTGAATTTCATTAGATTTTTCTCTACTCAACTCTCCAGACTGTCCAGGTCTCATTGAATGGCAGCACACCCTTCTGTTGTGTCAGCCACTTCCCTCAGTTTAGTATCATCAGCAAACTTGCTGACAGCGTCCTCTGTTCCCTCATCAAGATCGTTAATGAATATATTGAACAGTACTGGTCCCAGCACCGACCCCTGAGGGACATTTCATTTGCTTTCCTTGTACATATGTAAATGCCTCCTGGAAGACTGATGTCTTAAACATTCTTTTATCAAGGGGAAAATACTGACTTTATTATCAAAGAGCAAGCCAGTCATAGAGGTTTTCCACATTCTTGAGCTGAATGAATGAGTAGTCTTTGAACTGCTGTTAAATATTACTCAAGTGAATAGAAAAGATAGCCAAGGAAGCAAGAGACTTCCAACATGAACATTTAGAAACCTGTTCTTAATGCAATGCTTTCTGACTTGACTGTTGTGTAAATAAACTGGGCTGTGTGCTGGGCTCAGCTGAATGGGTCTATAGGAAACAGCTCTCTCCATCATAAGCCACATCTCCCTCACTTGTCTGCATCAGGGAACTTACTGATGTGCCACAATCTTCTTGCACACCACTCACACTTCTTGCCCTATGTGCTTGCTTGGACTGTATGGGCCTGGACCTCTCTCCAGTCTGGAGGCAGAATGTTGGGAAAAGCCCTTCAAAAAGAGAGATACTCTTGGTCTTCAGGTCAAGAAGCTTATTCCTCTGTTTCTTCCACAATAGTACGTACCAGATGATGGAGACAAGGTGGCTCTCGGCCACTCACACAGTAGAATCACAAGGCAGCATGTCATACTTCTAAAATTTTAGCTGTAAAGTAGATGGATGCCTTTAGGACCAACTTGAGACACATACCTTTTCTGACAGAACCTGTATAGTAAGACATGGATTACGTGTGGCAACCTTGTACTAGTTTGATCTCTGTCAGTTCTCTCAAAGTTTTCAAAAAAGTTCCTAAAAGACCTTGTTCATTTATGATTTTAGATGGTCTGGCACAGGCTGCCCAGAGGGGTTGTGGAGGCTCCTTCCTTGGAGGTCTTCAAGACCCGCCTGGACATGTTCCTATGTGACCTGATCTAGGTGACCCTGCTTCTGCAGGGGGGTTGGACTAGATGATCTCTAAAGGTCTCTTCCAACCCCTACCATTCTATGATTCTTTGTAATGATGCTTAAACTTGTACTTATATTTTCTAATAGCACATTAACTTGGGACTCTGTAATTTTCTGAATTTATTCTACATGACTGGTGTAATGTTTAAGAAGACATCACAATTACAGTGCTAGTAAGGTCTACCTTAGGGTTTAGTTGTTACAGTGCATATACTTGTCTGTCTTATTTGATCAGAATTCTAAACCACACATATTGTAGTAAAAGCCTTTATGTAGTAAATGAAATAAAATAACATTTTCCCTGTATATCTGTCTATATATCTGTCTCATAAAATATATCTTTAGCCATTGATAAAACATCAAAGTACTAGGAACAGCATTACCTTTTCAGCTCACTTTAAAAAATCTCTTTGAGATAAACTCTGTTATTTACTAGGGGTTTATGCAATCTTTAAAAAAAAAAATCTCAGTAATGTCCAACTATTTTTCCTCCTGCTTGGAACTCTTAATCTCACATCAGTTGTGAAAGTCACAAAGCAAGAGTATGTGTGACTTGACAAGTGACCCCAGCTCTCCTGAGGTAGTCTGTTTGGGAGAACTTTTGCAATATTCCTTTCCTAATGAAGCAGATCCTTGACATGAGCAAAAGATTTAAGTAAAAAAAAAAAAATGATGTTATGTAATTATATAATGATATTTAAGTCAACCCAAGTCAGATTGTTATTATAGAACTTGGAGGAATCATCCTCACCCTTAGATAAATTTGATTAAGGTGTGGGGTTTAAAAGGGCCAATAACCATCAGTTCCAAGTTGCTGTTCTCGATGTGCTGCTATGGAAAAAAGACTGAGATAGACCTCAAAGTCTCCATGCAGTAAAGTGGAGATGGACATATTGTGGTCACAACTAGACAATCATGCCAATGAGGCATGAATTTATTTGCTTTTGTTTGGAAGGGAGTCTAGATGTTAACAGTGTTTTTAAAGAATACAGCATAGCTCAAAACCAAAAATGTATGTGTCAAAATAAGATCAAGAATTTTTTATCATTAGTGAAATCACATTTTACTGACATGATTAATCCTTACTTTTTCTTTAAAAGCCACAGTTCATTTTTTGCAAGTTGCACTATAAATTGTTTTTAATTTCATATAAGTTAGTTTTAAAATTAAATCTGTTTAATCAAAATGCTGAGGGGCTCAATTAGATTCAACACAGAGGCTACCGTAAGTGATTCAGATGGGTATTGTGGAGCACATGCAGAACATTTGAGATTCAACAATGTTGTTTAAGCAGCTGACTCTGTAGAAATTAAAACTGATAAACTTTGCTCTTTGTTTTCTCAAGACTAGTTTCTACTAGGATTAAAACACTTGAAATGGAAATTTTCCCCTTCCTTGGAAAGTTCAGTCATCTGGACCTGACAACACCACTAGAAAAAAGAATAGACACTCTTCATTATATACAAAGTTACAGCTGAATTGTGCCCCCTCAACCTCTTCCCGTTACCCCTGCTTTTTATTCTTCAAGGCTTTTAAAATATCTTGAAAGACTGCTCTACCTTCTGGAAAACTGAGAAAACATTCGATTGAGAGTTAATTTGGCTCATTTCATATTTCCTGTTCAGCATTTATCTTACATTGCTTATTTTATCACTAAAGATATTTGCATGACAATGGGATCTTTCTTGCTTAATAGATCATCTGCTCCTGCTGCTAATTTCCTACCTGAAGTTGCAGTCTTCTGTTTGTGACATCTTAATTATCTCAATCACAATTAGTTGTGATGTCACAAATGGAGGATTATGACTTTGGGTTGAAATGAGATTGAGAAAGGAGTTTTAAGAAGAAAATATGATTTTATATTCTTGAAATATAAAAGAGGAGACAAATAATTTTGATTGAACGGAGGCTGTCCTGCATCAGTGTCTTACAATTGTGGAACAATTTCTGGTTCTGCTGTCACAGAAGACCTTGTTGTAATGAGGCATTATGGAGAGAGAGAGAGAGAGAGAGAGAAGGGGGCAATTATTTCATTGTAGACGACATCTTCCCTTTAACAGTCACCCCCTGCAGCAAGAGTCAAATAGAGGTCAGTGGACCCCAGAGAGCTCTGAGTTCTGCTTGCAGAGAGTAAAAAGCAGAATTGTTATGGCTGCAGTTAGTTTAAAAGCCAATCCATATGTTGGATTTCAAATCTTGTAATATTCATTTGAGTTCAGACATCTGAATTTGAAGAACAAATTTCCAGAAGAGCATTTTTTGAGAGGTAAGGGGAGAAATTAAATTCAGCATCCTGAAAACTTACAAAATGAAAGCTTTGTGCTACCCTAGTACCCACCATGACTCTATTTTATTCTCTGGATTTGTAATATTTCACTTCTTGGTATGCTGCCTTATGCTTTTGTATCCTGCTTCGCTTCTAGAAACATGTCTCCACGGAGGTTCTAGGTGGCTGGGTGGCCTGCTCATGTTTTTGTGAGAACATTGCTAAAGCTATTTATATACTTATGCCATGATTTATAAAAATACAGCTACTATCACTTCACACTAGAGTGTTTATACAGATTTGATATAAATACAGGGACCAAGACATGACTGAAAGAAGAAAAGCCCCAAAGTTAATGAAGTGTCTTATAATTAACATCTTTACCGGCATTAGAGAAAGGGCAAAAATTGCAAAGTAGAGGGAGGAAAGAGGTGAACAAACCAAAGATTATATCTGTGATTTTACTAAAGTTTAGTGTCCTTCAGAAAAGTGTGCACCTATTCTCAGGTGTAAATGGAAATGACCCTCCATGGAAATACATCAGTCTACACTTACTGGCACCCAGGTTCTTCCGTATCTGTGTATCAAATCTAACTTAACAGTTGGATGTGTACCAGCTACTGTGCCTTAGCTAAACAGGCCATTTCCTGTCATCTCTTGGAAAACATCATGAAAACAGAATTTCGACCACCTGATTAACACCAAAACCCCTTGGGAAAATCAGCTGTTAAGATTTTACACTCAAACATGTTGCTTTAAGTCTGCAAAAGCTCTGCAGGCATCAACAGACCCAATGTGATAATCTGACAGCAGAACCGGGACTCTTGACGTTGTGATGCAAAGCTCATTTGCAGCACCAATTTACTTTGTAGGCAAATTGGTTTGAAGTTAAATTAGGGTGCTTTGAGGGAGGCATAATAATACAAAGTTGAAATAGAATGGGGGAGAAAAAAAGCCATATGCTGAGAAATGGTTATATCTACCAACACTTTTTTCTTTTTTTTCTTTCTCAAAGGCAAAAGCAGTTATGGCAAAGGTGGGTTATCCTCAATTTATAATGAATGACACATATATTAATGAAGACATCAAAACAGTAAGTGTCAGACTTGGAACTTTCTTCTTTTGTATATTGCAGCCATTCTTTGCTCTGTTTTGCTGCTGTCTAAAATTGAAGCTCCTCTTTTGTTTGACATGAATCTGGAGTTCTGCTTGCCTGGTTATTTTTAGATGTTGAATTAAGTATGTCGGCTCTCATGTCTAAATTGTCAATACTACTATACCTAAGTGAGGTGACCATGAGGCCTACTGAGAGTGAAATATGCCTGGATGCAAAGAATCTTCCTGCTATTAAGCATTTTTGAGGTTAAACATACACTGTCATAAATTTGGTGTTTAATTATAAAGATGAAATGAACAGAAACATACCTCCTCAAAATAATGTTCTTTAGAAATACCAATGCATGTTTCCTCAGAATATCAGTGTCATCTATGATGCCCTACATAGACTCTCCTCATCTCTCCAGGCTAGGAATTTTGTTTGTGATTGTTGCTTATTATCATGCCTAGAGGTCCAAACCAATGCATAGGCCTGCATCATAACCTGTGCTGGCTGCCGGACAAGGATACTGTCAGGACTCCTTCCTGACTCTGTATCTGTTTAGCCTCAATAAGGCAAGAAGGTAAATTATGAAGACTATTATTTCCCAAAGGGTTAACTGTGACATGCATACGATGAGGCGTGTTACTGAAAGTCACAGGCAAGGTAGAATCACACATTCGATCCTTAACCAGTAAAATAGAGGGATGATAATTATCTTTACCAGAGAGTGTGAACAAACAACAAAAGAGGCACAGTTTCTTTAGAAAACTTTGAGAGACCAACTCTGCCAGACCAGTCCTTGTTTCTAGAAGCAGTAGGGTGAGACGGTGCTTTGAAGGCAGTGTAACAAGACGGAAGATGTGATGAACATATATGGAATATATGCATATGGAATTTTGGCCCAGATAAGTGGTAATGTCTATCAAAAAACACTGTTAATCATGGTTGCAAAACCATAGTTTACATCTGAAGTGATTTCCTCACAAGTCTTAGGATTGCTTGAAACTTGTGACAAGGCTATCATCTCGATTTATACAATATTAACATTTTTCTTGCATGGTCAATTGTGTATTTGTGTGGAGGAGTTACTATTAGATTTGGAGGCTTATGGAAATATGGAACCCTATGCCTGTAAATATGTGATTTGAGAAACAGTAAGAAACCCATGGCACGACTCTCAAAGGACTCAGAATATGAAACATTTGTAAAAAAATGCAAAACAAGCTGAAAAAGGGAGCTATGTTACAATTTTGAAAGCAGTTTTAAAATGCACTTTAAAAAATAAAAGTAGACTTATTTCCTTCTGGAAAAGAGACTATCTTATTAATAGCCATATATATGTGCGGTCTGCAATTCATCATTGAGTATTTCTGATTTCTTCAGCTCCTCTCTGCATGTGGAAGAGCTTTTCTGATGTTCCAGTCCCTTGTGTAAATCTGTTCAGCCATTGTTTTTTAAGCTCACAGAATATTTATTCTTCCTACTAAGTGGGAAAATTTTACTTGCACCAAAGCCATGGCTAAAAAAAATAGGTGATTATCTGTTTAAAATAAAAGTCATAATTGCTTTATGCCAGCTTTTGTTTCCTTGGATATGCTTAGAAATGTCTGTGCTTTATCTGTGCAGTTGAAGTTTACAGAAAATGACTATTTTGGCAATGTGTTGCAAACTCGCAAATACGCAGCCCAATCTGATTTCTACTGGCTTAGGAAAGAAGTTCCAAAAACAGAGTGAGTAGACAAAGGACAAATTTACATAATCTTCTAACAATATTTCAATTTAGATGATTTAATTTATACAACTTATGTTTTAATAAAATTGCATATACAGCAACATATTATGACACAAAAAGCCTATGGGCAAACCGTCCAGTTCTTTGGAAGCTTCTGTGAATATTTTTTTGGGTAAGTTCTAGGTATCCTTGTTCTGATGCACTGTAGTCATATGCTTGCAGCTTAAATTTAATTTTGTTGATAGTGACAATATGGAATAAACCATAATTTAATTTACATATGCTATTTTCATTTATTTGTAAACATGAGAATGTAGATTGTGTTACGTGCTATCATAAAATACACAAAAGAATCAGTCTCTCTTCTTACCGGTGGGTGATCAAATCCTCAAAATGCAAATTAAAACCTAAATAGAACTTAATTAGTCTAATCATGCTACTTAAAAATGACTCCTTCTACACACTTTGAAATTGGTGCTGCTGCTTAACTCCTGTGGTGGTATTTCCTTAGGGCTCCAGAAATTCCTACTCAAACTATACCATAACTTGTTCTATGGAGTGGCTCTGTGTTGTCTGTGAGATAGGTAGAGGATGTCAGCAGGACAGGCATGGGCTATTCCTGGTTAGTAACTTGGCCCCATATTTTCAATGGGTTATTTATAGTAATTTTAATTGTGAATTTTACCTTCTCATTGCAACTTTATCAGACATTGTGATGGTTAATCTCAGAGGATGATTTCATGGGATTTTATGCATCCCTGGATGCCAGGGCTAGGTCACAACAATCTATTCCCTTCAGATCAACAGTTTCCATGAGAGCAGCACAATAACAATTCCCTATCTATAGCAATGATGATCAGCAACCTTCTCCTCGTGAACAGCATTGGGGCAGCACTAACACAGGCCACGTTAGATTCTTGGCAAAATGGGAAATCTCGCCTGTATGGAAATTGTCAAGTAATCCCTGACTGTATATCTCAAAGACTGTAACCTGAGAGCTGTCACATAGCTTAAAAAATGAAGGTGTTACCCAATCACTGACTACAAGATCAAATGCTTTCTCATGCTTGTTTTTACCATCTTATTTCAAGGTCTACTTAGCATCAGCCCCCTCATCACCCTCGCCTTGCTTTTCTTGTCATCCTGAGATTATGCTACCTGTGCACCTGCTTAGTGATAGAAAAGGGCTCTGAAAGGGCGGTCACATTGTTCACTTCTGTTGTGTCTGCTGAGGGATACCAAGACACAGAGACCTTGACACCTTCGGTAACTTTAAAAAAAGTTAGTATAATAAACCAATAACTCCCACCCACTAGTCCGAGCCATGTCAAATCTGACATTAAAAATATTAGCACTTGCCATATTTTAACTATCATACTCCAGCATTTTCTGTTTATTTTACTAATTTTCCTATTCTATTTTTGTTTTTTAGAACTTTTTGGTTTGTTTTTTTTTCTGTTAACTTCAGATCTTCTTTCCCCTGCTTCTGTAGCTTTTAGCATAACATTTATATTTAGAGACAGATATTATAAGGTGGTCTAAGTTGTGGACTGGAAAGGATAAATAAGAAAATAAGGAAATAAGTTACTAGCTAGTAAAGTAATATAAATCCCAAAAGGTAAAACACTGTATTAATTTAGCAGACAGTCCAGATTTCTTAGCAATATTGTTTCAAACTGGACTTACTTTCCTCTGAATAGTAAACTAAATAGAAAATGAAAATGATGGTTACAGATGGAAGACCTGGGAGATACAAGACAAAGGAGTTTGATCATTGGAGAATATGGATATCAAAGTGGATATAAGTTATTCTCAAAATGCAAGAGTTTTGTAATCTAAAAAGAGGGGAAAAAAGTACCCCGAAGCAGGACTAATTATCAAAATCCTTAGTCCTTTGTTCTGCTCCCTCCTTCCCTAGCAGTTATCTGTCTTGCAGGAAAAAGGAGCATGGAGGAATCTGGATGAGGCATTGCTCAGCATATGAACGGGGGGAGGTACCCAGTCCAGATGATGCCAAGAAGCTGTGAGAAGGTTTGGGAGTGCAAGAGTTGCCTGTTCTGCCAATCCCTGGGTCCAAGCTCCCCCACAGCCACTGCAGCTGTGCGAGGTGCAACTGACTGTCCTCAACACCTGCTTTGGATGCCAGCTGTCATCCTAACAGCTGGCTGGGGAGATCGCTGTCATCTTCACAGCTGGCTCTATCAAACAAAAGAAAAGTGCTCAGGTACCAAGAGAGAGGCATAAGAAATAGATTTGTTGCAGAAACTGGGGAATATGGTGCAGGAAACAGTACAGGTTTGATGGAGAGAGCTGAATGGAGGAGGTGAGGCTGGAAGGGGGGAGCAAGGAAGGAGGAGGACCAGGCATGGAGACAATTGTAATATCCCAGGTGAGACACTACTAGAGCAGAGGGAGGTGAAAGGCATTGTGTGGGTAAGAGCCACGTGGAAGTGGAGAATCAGGATTTTAGTGGCATTTGCTTATCCATCCATGGAGCTATATACATTCACACATAAAAATACACATATGCGTGTATATATAAATATATATGTATATGTATATAAACACACATGCACACTTTTTTAACAATGATTGAATCTATTTATCTTAACACTGATACAATACTTGCAAATAGAAAAGCATTGGAGCCAGGCTGTTCTTAATGATGTCCAATGATAGGACAAGGGGCAATGGATATAAGCTGGAACGTAAGAGGTTCCAAAGAGACACAAGGTAAAATTTCCTCACTGTGAGAGTAATGGAGCACTGGAACAGGCTGCCCAGATGGGTTGTGGAGTCTTCTTCTCTGCAGACATTAAAAATCTACCTGGAAAAGTTTCTGTGTGACCTACTCTAGGTAGTCCTGCTCTGGCAGGGGGATTTGACTAGATGATCTCTCGAGGTCCCTTCCAGCTCTTAAGATTCTGAGATTCTGTTATTTCTTTGGCATAGCACTTCACTATTATTAACCTTTCTCCTTTGAAGTCAGGATATACCTAAGATTTTTCAACCTGGCCAACTCTTTCTTTTCACCCAACTTTCAGTGCTGGAGACGAAGGCATCTAGTATCCCTATAAGAGAGTACACTGTCAGTGTATCATAAGTGTACCACATTCTCCTCAGGTCCTATTCCAGTTTTTTGATCACATATTATTGGTTCTAAGCCCTGACTCTTGGTTTGCAACAGAGGACAGTAAGTTTGGGAGTTGATGAGTAGGATGTCATTAACGATTGTGTAAATAGAATCATAGAATTATAGAATCATAGAATCATAGAATCATAGAATGATAGGGGTTGGAAGGGACCTTTAGAGATCATCTAGTCCAACCCTCCTGCAGAAGCAGGTTCACCTAAATCAGGTGATGTTCCTTCTGCAAAAACACAAAAGCAGCCGTCAAAGACACTGTGCAGTCTGTTGTCTGTTGGAGAGATGCTGCTGTGGAGCTTAGAAATCCTGCAGGTGGACATGCCCCATAGTTGAGAAGATGGAAAGGATTCTCCTGGAGATTTTTCCTGGTCTTCAAACCTCATTTTAAGCAGGGATGTGACACTGGAGGTTGGGCCCAGCCTTATAATCCCAGTTTCTTGGACAGACCCATGGCAGACAGACAGCAGCCTGACCTGGGAGGCTAATATTCTGTTTCTACACAGGAAAATATATAAAACATACTAACAATGAGAAGGAGAAACATGCTTTGGAAAGTTGCCTTGAAGATTACTTCTCTGTTAGAAGTTTTTCTTTATAGTCCTTGCTTGTGAATAGATTTTTCAGATTCCAGCTTCATAAGCAACTTTGTAGAGCCTTACCCTTTTAACAGCTTAAGTGTGCCGCTCATTTGTCAAGTTCATTTTGATTACTGATATGATATTTTTAAAAAGAATTCTCACATGGGACATTGAACATCAAACACTGTTCCACCCGAGTGATTTCTTCTAACTAAACAAGTTGAAAATTTGCAGCTGCAAATTCAGTCTGTGCTTTACAGAGAGTTAAAGAAAGTAATATTATTTCCCTTGTTTTTTAATGTTCCCAGTCACCCCTTTGCACTACTGGCAGTGTACTATACAGCACACTATACTCTTAACTCAGAAAGGAAGACAGTGCAAAGAAAACTGTAACCTAAAGAAACACAAACTTAAGAAAACATCTGCCCCATTTATTATTTTAGAACAGGTTTCAGGTTTTATTTCTACAAGAGAAATCTCACAGTTACAAGTGTCAAGTCTGTGACTTTATGTTTTGATTTATGCAATAGCTTATAGGTAATATTAGAGAACATCATTCAAAGCTGTCCCCTTTTCACAGGCTAATAGCAAATGGAAACAGTGTAAATAAATCTAGGGGTGTTGTTTTAGTTAGTTTTTAATTAAGAGGAGCTTAGTTTGTTATGATCTTTTTTTTTTTCCTATCTTTCTGCTAATAGATCAAAGGCATTGGAATTAAAACCAGACCTAGAGCAAATGCCCACGCAACCTGACTTCAAACAGGAGTGAGCGCACCATTTCTAAATTTGCTTCACCTTAAATTTTAACAGTGACAGCTATTTATTACAGACCTTCATACAGTATTATTCGTTAAGGTCTGTCACTGAAGGTTCAGCCATCTAGGAGCTCACTTAAGAGGATGACAGATGAGAGGTGAAGTTGTTCTAATGGTCTGAATGGAGACAGTCTCAGTTATTTCTGCACTTTTGTGGAAAACACTTGCTAAATCTTTTTAAAGGTGGCTTGGAACAGTCCGACAAAAATGCTGCGGTGTACATATGCTTTTGCTGGGTGTCTAAATGTCAAATATGAAATTCAGCAGTATACCCTGCTTGTCACTAGAGAACTCTTGTTCCTCCTGACTTTTGGTATGACTCATAAGTCTCCTCTTCCTTACTGCTTAAAAACATAACAAACATCATACAGGGTCGTTTTTGAGACCCCATTATGAAAAAGCATATTGGAAAAAGCTTAGGTCAGTTTTACAGTGGGAAAATAGGAGTTGCTATCAATCTTTGTCTCATACTAGTCTCAGGAAATAGGTTAAATTCCGCTGTTGTAGTGGGAGATGGTGAAGAAAGAAGCACTCTCAGAATGGGGATCATGTTGGATTGGAGAAGTTGTGATGAATTCTGACAGGTAGACTGTGAGATGTGAGTCTATGAGCTCATAGGTATGAAAGCATGGCCAGAAATGATGTGATGTCCTCCCTCAGTAACTTTGGACCAAATGGCAAGAGCGTTTGCAGTTGCTCTTGAGCACAGTGAAGTGCTCTCATTAAAACAGGGATATGCAGCACTGACTAGATCCTTACCCAATAAAAAGAGATGCAAATTTTTTGCTATTAGGGAGGTGACATTTGTCAAGGAAGAGATGTTTAACCATCACTTTTGGTGATTCCTATCTTATCTGCAGCAAGCCACTGAGGCTGCAGCAGCAAAGAGGATGGGGAAAAGACCAAAGCACATTAGTCTGCTTTGAAGCATCTGCTATCTGTGTCAGGCTCTTGATCCTGGGACTAGGAATGAGAGGTCCTGTAAGACACTCTAAGAAGGATTTGCAAAAAGGGAGGATTTTTTGTCCTGGAGGCCTTTTTCACGTTTATAAATTCAAGAGAACAGAAAGGCTGTTGTAAGTGGGACAAACCAGCAGGATGAGATGGTCATCGCAATGCTGTGTCTTTGTTCAAAATTACAGTAAAACCTAAATTAAAGGGTTGAATGTTTCAGATGGATCCCTTTCAGATGGTTTCTCTCCTTGTCAAAAAAAGGGACACAGTACTCCAGAGCTGCAGCTAAACCTGGAGAGCAAATGCCACTGCACATAAAGATGCTGGCATACATCTTTAAACAGTTCAATTGATGGCTGCTGTGAACAAACATGAAATTGAAATGTAGTTAATTAACCCCTCTGTTTTTTTCTTTATCCCATCACTATTATCAGTCCTTCTTCAATTTTCCATTATCTCACTACATTACCTCTAGCATTTAATCTCTTTATTATAGAGAAAACAGAAAACAGCAGAAAACAACCTCCTCCTGCTCCTCCCCTTCAGAAGCTCCTAGTAAACAAAACAAGGAGAGTTATCTGTGGCAATTAGAGCTTATAATATGATGGATGTTTGAGATATCTACATGACATCATGTAGACATCAAAACCTTTGCTTTCATTGGTTAATTTTTCCATTTGCTGCACTGTAAAATGCTCAGCTTTGAAGGTGAGAGAAGGAGATAAATTTCTTGATAAAAGATAGAATGCTGCCATTCTAAAACTTGTCCCTTGGTTGCATGGTTTACATAAGGACATCAGTTTCCAGGAAAACAGTCAGGATCTGCAGATATTCATTTGATGGTGCTATTTTAAAGCACACATTGTATACATGAATGCCACTGATATATTCCATGCTCTGATAGATCTTTGTTTGTCTTACTCTTTGTTTTGCAGCTCCCGTGTCTTATCTTTGAAAGAAATTTTCCAAAGCAGCTTGTGATGGTTTAGCCCTGGCTGAGTGTCAGATGCTCACCAAGTTTTTCTGTCACTCTCCCTCCTAAACTGGATAGGAGAGAGAGAAATATAATGAAAGGTTCATGAGTTGAGATAAGGACAGGGAGATCACAGAATCACAGAATTGTAAAGGTTGGAAGGCACCTCAAAAGATCATCTAGTCCAACCTCCCTTGCCAGAGCAGGACCACGTAGAGTGGGTCACACAGGAACTCATCCTGGTGGGTTTTGAATGTCTCCAGAGAAGGACACTCTACAACCCATCTGGGCAGCCCATTCCAGTGCCCTTTCACAGGCAACACAGACTCAACTTGGGGAGAAATGGTTTGATTTATTAATGAACAATCACAACAGAGTAGGGAAATGAGAAATAAAACCAAATACTAAAACATGTCCCTCCACCCCTCCTTCTTCCTGTGACTCTCTCTCATTGCCCTTCATTGATGCAGGGAATGGGGGTTACAGTCAGTTCATTACAGATGGACATTGCTGCTGCCTCTTCTCAGGGGGAGGCCTTCTCACACTTCCCACTGCTACAGTGTGGGGTCTCTCCCACAAGAGATAATCCCTTGTGATCTCCTCCAACATGAGTCCTTCCCATGGGTTACAGTTCTTCAACAGCTCCAGCATGGGGATTCCCACAGGGGCAGCTCCTCACACACTGCCCCAGCGTGGGTCATCCATGGGGAGGACAGACTGCTCCAGCGTGGGAGTCCTGGCAGCAAACCTGCTCTGGTATAGGCTCCTCTTTCTCCACAGGCTCACAAGTCCTGCCAGGAATTTGCTCCAGTGTGGGCTTTCCATGGGGTCATAGCCTCCTTTGGGCATCCATCCGCTCTGGCGTGGGCTCCTCCATGGGCTGCAAGTAGATCTCTGCTCCACCGTGGCCTCCATGGACTACAGGGGCACAGCTGCCTCACCATGGTCCTCACTACAGTTCACAGGGGAATCTTTCTTCCAGTGCCTGGGCACCTCCTCCCCCTCCTTCTCTGCTGACCTTCATGTCTGTCAAGATGCTGTTCTCACATTCTTACTCCCTTCTCCTGCTGTTGCTGTTTAACAATTGCACAGCAACTTCTTCCCCTTCTCAAATATATTAATCATAGAGGCTTTACCTCAATCGTTAGTTGGCCAGATCTTGGTCAGCAGCGGATCCATCTTAGAATTGACTGGCAATGGCCTTATCAGGTACAGGGGAAGCTTCTAGCAGCATTTTGTTTAAAGAAGTCACTTCTGTTCCTGCCATGTTACCAAAACCTGGCCCAGGCAAAACCACTGCACAGTTGTACTGCATTAATTTGGCTTTGTAAAACTCCCCAGTAATGCATTGTTAAGGACATCAGAATGTTCCTGTTAGGAGATTTGCAAGAGTTGTTTCTAATTTACTGTGAATTAACCATTAATTCTCACCTTCTTTATTACTTTTCTCTCAGTTCTTCTTTATAAAATCATAACTTGAAGTCTTGGACTTACTAAAGCCAGAGCTTAAGATTTTTATCTTGCTGAAGTAGTGTGAGATTTCCCATTTATATGGGAGAAAACACTGTCAATATTCATAAATCCTATTTGCTATTCAAATCTAGGTTTATCTCCAGTATATATGAGAAATCTAACTATGAGAAGAAATGCTAATATTCCTTATTTTTTTTTTTACCTTGCAAGATGACCATTAATTAGCATGACTGTGTTCATTGTATAGGGTACAGAACATGAAGCTGTTTATTTTTAATTTAGATTCCCAGAAAACACCTGCCCTTATTACTGGCATCATTCTAATTACTGAAGTAGTTGTTCAGTAAAACCTCTGAAACTACTTCACTCATTTCAAAATACTCTCCCCTAATTTCAAGAGGGAGTTTCTCCGTAGATGGTTGAAAGACATCTAAGAGAGTTTTTACAGGTTCTATCTGTATTGCAGCCTCTGTTGGGTGAGCTTCAGTTCCTCAGCAAGGCAGACCTCACAAGCACAACAGTCCCTTAGGAATAAAGCAGATTAGGTAATAGGAAGCTTAACAATTGCTCCTGTTGAATATTCATTGACTGTATGTACTTAAAATAAAACCATTAGACAATAGATTTAATTTTACTAGAAAGTAGGTAGCATGTGTTGAAATGGAGAAATGTTTGAACTTTAATGTATGCTAGGTCTTTGACATTTTTGCTTTCTTACACTGAGTTAGCTTTTTATTTTTGCTCATTCTATAAAGATGTGTAAGTGTACTGACAGCTGATTTTTTTTTTCTCTTACTGCAGATGGTTCACAAGCCCAACTACTGTAAATGCTTTTTATAGTGCTTTTACCAACCAGATCAGTGAGTATCTGACTTCTGAGCTTCTTTAAAAGTGACTATTTGAGAAATTTATGTATCAAGCTTCAGATAATAAATGTACAGTTTGTATTTTTCTGACTGAAAATCAAAAGCTCAAACCTGTTAATTAATCTGTAATGAATCTTAAGTGAGAGAATCATTCTGGAAAACTAAAGACTCCCACAAATTTAAATTACCATTGCTTAATGAGTTACCCTGTGTTAGCTGAGTTGCAGTGACTGCTTATGTGTGCACTCTGTTAGCTTTAGTTACTTTATTAAAGCTTAATGTTTCTGTCTTCTGTAGCAAAAACATATGTACACATATCTCCAGAAGTATACAGTGATTTTTTTAAGTGATAGCAGCTCAGACCTCAGTATTAATAAATATCTAAAAATAAACTTCTCTAGAGGAGACTGTGGTATAGAACAGAAAATCTAAGAATTGGTGTCCCGCAAATTTGTTCAATACATTCAAGGACAAGGAGTGATATCTGTAGTTAACTTAAAATTCTTACCTGTATAGTCTGACGAAATTATATTGTATGTACACTGAAATCTGTTCTTTGCTAATTTTGGTTACTGGTTATTTTTTAAGACCATAAAACCTGGTTTGGAAGCATATGAAGTAAAAGAGATGAGTTTTTCAAACGTGTATGGGCAAGGATATTCGTTCCCCTTTGCGTTAACAGGAATTTGCATAGAAATTTTCTAACTGGCTTTAAAATTCTATATCAGTATTTCTCTGTTCAACAGTGTTATCTTTACTTTGAAAATTCTCTTCACTCTTGTTAGCTTTGCAAGTTAAATCAGCCTTCTTGTTCTTCTCTGTGATCTTGGTTCCCAACGACTGGCATGTCAGAAAAAGTAGAGAGATACCTCCTTTTTCTCCTGACTTTTTGCTGCAGAGAAAAATAGTTTTTGGAGGGTGCAAAATGATTGTAGCACACTGAAGAGTTTACAGCACAGGACTGGCAATCTGGGTCTGCTGATATCTGCTCCTACCAATTTCTTAAAACATTTTTTGCCTTCAAACCACTCACCTGAACCCTCTTTTGTATAAGTAAGCTCATTTGTGAAGTTTGTGTGACAATTAGGCAGTTCTTTTAATGGAAATTAGTTCTAGGCTTAGATTGCTCTACCTTAGTTAGAAGGCTGTTGTCATTAAGCAGTCACATTTCTGTCGATCATTTGAGGGAGAACTTGATGCAGGCTTCATAGCTCTGAGATACCTGTGAAGCATAACAGCTGCTGTTCCAGATGAACTAAACACCTACCACCACTGCTGCTTCAGATGTATCCTGTGAATGGAGATGAAGACTGGTCAGCATGAAATGAGAATCATTGCTGTTATATGTCTTCTTTAATATCAAGTCTTTTCAAGTTTCAGCAGTGTTCAGCTTTCTCAGCCTCTCTGCCATGGCACATTAGAGAAAGCTGTAATAAGCGGCTGGAATCACTGAGACTAAATTTCACACTCACATACAGTCATGAAGCAGAGAGCTGTCAAATGTAACCAATCAGTCATGGGTGTAGAGGCAATTGTATTTTCTGTCATAACTGATGACCTTCTTGTGCTGCTGGTATCTGACCTTGAAGTTTGGACAACGCCACTCTGTCCTTTTAGGACTTTCCCTAAGAGGAAAAGGATTTAGGTGACTTTTTCTGAACAAAACCCTCTCTTGCCTGAGAGATATAAATGTCATCATGACCTAAAAATGATATGCAGTAGGAGGCAAGATTCAAAGAAAGGAACAGTACAATCTTCAATTGCTGTCTGGTGTGATTTGTAGGGAAAGAGGTCGCCTGAGATGTGGGAGGAACATGCTCTGGTCTGAAGTTTCTGATAAACGTGATGCATCACTACTGAGTTTGCATTATTACAGCTGGGAAAGAACTGCACTGTGGGACACTGAAATTTGTGACCCTATACATGCTTGTACCATGTGATGTATCTACTGGGCATAGGATTTGTCCGGTAGTTATTACCTTAAGGCTTTGCGGCAATGTTATCAGTAGTAATCCGTAGAAAGTTCTGTAGAGACTGATGATACAGTACAGAAACTGTGGCCTTTTTAGAGTCCTAGGTATTAAAGTCATTTGTGAATATGAAATAAGCAAGCATGAACTCTAGCATGTTAAATGTAAAGTTGTGATATAGCAAGCCCACAAAGATTTTGAGGAAAAACTATGTAAAAGCATAAGAACTAATAATAAAACCTTTTTTCAAATACACTGAAGGATAAGAGTCTCTAAGGCATAAAACTCAGAGAAGTTGTGGGATTGGAAAACTTTGGGAATTTCTTATCCTGGAACTTTTTCTTATGGGAAGTAAGTCCCAGGAAGTGTTTTAAACTTAGTGTTATTACAAGACACTTTAGAACAAATTCATAAAAGAAAGTGTGAAAAATATAAGGACCAGATAACATTCTCCCAGGTATTGCAAAGAAACTTAGACAAGAAATTGCCAAGCAACCAACTTTGATGTATAGCTTGTCAATTGCAGTGATTCTATATGAAGGAAGCTGGTTGTGACCACAACAGGAATGAAGAAGAGAGAATGAATAAGCACGTGATATAATGGGGAAGAGTCAATGTGACTTGGGTTTTGCTTTTTTCTTTTTGAAAAAAAAAAAAAAGCTTTCTTAGTCTATTACAGTTTTCAAAAAGCAAGCAAATAGGGCTGATATACTACGTTTATTTCTGTAGAACACTTTTGATGAGGTTCTTTCCCAATGTTATTAACTGAAAGTTGTCAAGGAACAAGGTCTTTTCATAAACTAGTGGTATATCAGAGATAAGAAAAAGAAGTAGGAACAAATTAGTGTTCTATTTTACACGAGTTCTATTTATTTATGTCCTCTTTTTCCATTATTCAAATCATCTTAAATTAATAACCATGCACGTTTACAATGGTTGCTAATAATTTTCAATGCTTGTTTGGAACATTTTTCGATCCTTGTTTGCATCATTTTTCATTTTTCTTTGCATTTGCTCATAAATTTCCCCACAATTATAGGTCCTTAACAAATACAATGGGTAGATATCATTGCCTTTAGGTTCTAAAAGGATATCCAAGTACACTTCATGTAATCTGAGCACCATGAATACTATCTTCTTAATTACCATTATGACGGAGCACTGGAACAGGCTGCCTAGATGGATTGTTGAGTCCCATCTCTGGAGATATTCAAAACCCACCTGGATGAGTTCCTGTGTGACTTATCTAGGTGGTTCTGCTCTGACAGTGGGGTTGGACTAGATGATCTTTTGAGATCTTTTCCAGCCCTTGAGATTCTGTGATTATAGGAACACAAAAACACTTTCTAAAAGTTTCTATTTATTTTAATGAGTTCTAGAATGATCAACAAATATATGCTGAAAATAGACACAAGTAATGATCAAAGTATGCTTCTACATTTCTGTTGATGACAAGTTTTTATTTCATTACAGTAATAAAATTTTGTCCCTTTAATATTTGAAGGGGGACTGCTTGTTAGATATTTGGTACATTTACCTTCCAAGTGTAAATATGTATGCCTCTAGAGTATATCAAAAAAGTAACTTTGTGGGTTATGAACAGTAATGAAAGGAATATTTACAGTGAAATGAGGTAAATATAA
Organism: Colius striatus; assembly: GCF_028858725.1. Lineage (NCBI taxonomy): Eukaryota > Metazoa > Chordata > Aves > Coliiformes > Coliidae > Colius > Colius striatus. Next base: position 81,081,935 of record NC_084759.1, read on the forward strand.
GCAACACACTCATGAGGTGTAAGTTTCAATAGATTTACTGGATAATTAACTACTGTTGATATTATCTCTGTAAGTTTATATCCATACTTCTTCTAAGTCATTTGTGCTTGTACTGCAGTTCTGTAGTGGAAGTGAAGAGGCCTCTTTAGAGAGCAGCTTCATTACATGTTACAGGAAGAGTGTATAATCTAAGCCAGAGTTTTAAAATTACATTCAAATTAGCATCCATAGAGAAAACCACAGATGAGTGCTCATATTAGCCAATAAGTGTCATCTTTATAGAAAGCAGCATGCAGATAATGGTGCTGGCAGCTTGCTGATGCTGTGAGATGTACGGGAGAACTCTTATCTTGCCAGGAGCCAGGGAAGCGCTGGCAAACAGCACACAGTACTGTGGCCGGAGGAGGACAGGGGATTGTGTGTAGGGGCATTTTCTCTTTCCTGAAGAACTAGATTAATTGGAAGGTTATTGATGAAGTAGCTTCAAGTGCATCACTACCTTCCAGGAGGTTAATGAACCTAACAGATTTCGACTGAATGCGTTCTAAGCCCTGTTATTAAGAAAGCTTTAAGTGTTCTTAAGTGTGCCCTCATTTTCAGTTTTTCCTGTTTAATAATGCCAGAATTATCTTTTATTTAATTATGGTCACAGGTGAGATGATGCATGAGCATTACATTCAATCTTTATTTTCTCTTTCTAAAATTAGTATCTATAAATATGTAAGATAGAAACTTTTTTCTTTCTTTCTTTTTTTTTTTTGCTCTCTGAGTAATCACAGAATCACAGAATCTTAAGGGTTGGAAGGGACCTCTGAAGATCATCTAGTCCAACCCCCCTACTCAAGCAGTATCTAATGACCTTTTTCTTTAGAAAACAAAAGTTTAAATTTCTTGTAAAACCAAGCTTTTCACAGATTTCCTAGTCCCTTAGCACACAGTATTACTTGGCTTCTCATGAAACTATCTCACGTTTCAGCTTACATTGCCCCAGTGATGTTGGGAAATGTTGGATCCTCTTTTTCATGAGCAGAAATGAACCTCTTGTCAGGTGAAACAAAAACTGCACCAAGAATTGAACTTGAGGCTGATGAATCCTCTGCTTCTCTTTATTTGTTAATGATCTTTTTCCCTGTTTCTTGGAAAGTTAAGCTCTGTATTCATGCATAGCACTGTTCCTTAGAAAACTTATATTTTCTATCCTTTATGTCCCCAGGATAAAAGTTGAAATTAAGTATACGTTTCAGGTCCATCTTATGACAGAGAATTTAATCCTAGTCACATATAGGTGACAAAGCTGTCTGGGATGCTCTACAGTATCTGACACATTTTCTTTTATCTGGAGTATCTGAGAGAAACTTACAGGAGACCCTTGTACATTGAGACTGGCAGCTAGAGCACAAGCAGGACATGCAAAATTGTCTCAAAAGGCTCTGGGAAGAGATTCAGTTGTCCAAACAGAAGCCTGTGGAACCAATTTAAACAAATGTATCCTGCCCTTCATGCTGATTTTTGGTAACTGATCAATGCCCTAGTTGTCTTCATGTTTAATTCTATATGTGAATTCAATATCCTTTGTTTACGAACCAGGAACTAGTTTTCTACTTATACCTTGTCCCTTTACAACTTTCCATCTGAATTCATTCAGTGACACTGAAAAAAGGGTTACAGCTTTTAAACACATGTGAGAATTGCTGGTACAACAACTGGAGGAGTACACTATGTATCACACAATTGAGCACAGCTGTCTACCATATCCATTATTTACCTACTGGATTCACTAACCTGTCAGAAGTTACTTTAAACAAACCAACTAATTATAGGAAATTGTAAATGCACTAACTTTGAATAAGACTTTACTACATCTCATCTCAGTTAAAACTGTCATGCAATATAACTGAATAATATAATTGAACTATAGAATTTTAATTCAAGTGTAAATTTGAGCCCCAAATTTCCTCATGATTTGAGAAATAATCTCGTGTCTTTTTTGTTTATTTTGTCTGTTATTAGTCTGCATTCTTTCAGTGAACTATCAGATCAAATGTGATTGTTTGTGTCTCCTCAGTGAAGTAATAACATTACACTGTCTCAGGGCATTCATCTGCAAAATCTGTATAATAATACCATGAAGGTACTAGCTGGTAAATGGATTCATTAATGGCAGTACAGCCCCTGTAAAACTGGAGAAAAAAAAAAATAAAAGTTTTAAATTGAAATATATTCTAACAAGCTTTATAGCACTTTGCTGCAGAGAGAGGCTGAAAATTATATAATGGATAAAATGGAGCTAGAAACCTTAAATTCAGTTAAAGATAGTCCTGTGCAGGTAATGAATACTGTCAGAGCTTTAAGATCAGCATAAATTCGGAGTGAAATGTTTGAAGTAAGCCAAATGTTATCCACTGCTTGAAATGTCCCTGCATTCCAAAGCGGTAAGGCAAGTTAAAGGGAAGTTCAGCAAAGACTCACTGTCCAAGGGTTAAAAAACAGGGTTTATGAAAGACAAAGCCTACTTGGAGGTGAATCTTGTGAGGAATGTGAAGGGCAACAAGAAATATTTCTGAAAGAGTAGCAGTAGCAGAAGAAAATCTAGGGAAAGTGTGGTCTTATTGCTGAATGGAAGCAAGGAACCTCGTGACAAATGACATAGAAAAAGATGAGGTACTTAATGTCCTCATTGCTTCAGTCTATAGTGGATCTTCTAGGATCTTGAGACCAGAAGAGAAGTCTGGAGTAAGGAGACTTATCCTCAGTGGAGGTGGAGAAGGTTATGGAATATTTAAACAGACTGGGCAGAGACAGGTTCATGGGCTCTGATAGAGTGCAGGTACAAGTGCTGAAGGAGCTGGTTGATGTCATAGTGAGGGCACTCTGGACTGTCTTTGAAAGGTTGTGGTGATGGGGGAATGTTCCTGAAAAATGGAAGAAAGGAAATGTCACTCCTCTCTTGAAGAAGGAAGATCCAGGGAACTACAAGCTTGTCAGACTTAACAGTCCCTGTGTACGTGATAAAATAATTCCTGGAAATGGTTTCCTTGTCCAGCCTTCATAATAGGATTACCGGCTTAGAGGATGAGGAGTAGAGCAGTGACTGTGATTCACCTTGATTTTAGCAAGTCTTTTAGCACTAACTCCCTTAACATTCTCAAATATAAACTTCTAAGGAATGAGTTAGACAAGTAGATAGTTAGGTCAAGTGACAACTGCTGGGCTTAAAGGGCTATGATGAGAATCTCTGGGCTCTAAGGTGTTATTATCAGTGGCATACAGTTCATCTGTATATCTGTTCATCTGTATATATCTGTATCCTGTCATACAGCGTCATCTACTCTGTCTGTTCCACTTGTGAGAGGCATCGTTGTAGGGTATCAGTGCTGTTCTGTGACAGTTGTCCACAGACCTACACTGCTCTTGTGGCATATGACAACACTACTTTTTTCAGAATAATACTACAGTCCTATGACTTTGTTCCAAAAGCAGGCAAGTTGTCAGAAGGTAAGTAGGTCAGATTCTGAAAGTCCAGGTCGTACGTATGGCAGATAAGTTTGTGTGGGGTCTGTAATATGAAAACATAGTTTTCTTTTTGTGTGGTGTTGGTGAGTAATAGCCTGGAGTGTAGGCCCTGAGCCTGCGCTGGCAATACAGTATATGGAGACAGAAGCTTTTAGTCTGTGTCTGTCTTCTGGAGCTGTGTAGAAGGAAAAAGCAGGAAAAGATGCAGTACAGGCTAAATTTATAGTGAAGTGTTAGATTAAAGTACCATCCCAGTACCTCTATTAATTCCTTAAGATGTGAAATTCTCTGAAGTCTGACTGACTTACTCTTCCACATCAGTCCTCTGCTTGCTTGAATTCCTGTGGTATATAAATAATCTCATTAGTGTTTGTTATTTCCTTAGCCTACTATGAGCTCTCTGTGTTTTTCATTAGTTATTTTAAGTACTATATGCCAAGCAAGCAAGAATGAGAATTGCCTAAATTGAGGCATTCAAAACAGCACAAAACAAGAAACTGTCAAGTGATCTATCTCACCAGAATTTCAAAGAGATTCTAGGTCTAGGACATTGTTATCCATGTTCCCTCTAAGAATGGTCTGGTTGATGCTTACCTGAGTGAGACATTGCATACAGAGGGATGCCCTGTGTTGCCAACTCCTAATTTGTTCCTTGTAGTGTTGCAACAGTGCAACTCTTCCTTATTTAGTGCTACTAATCTCTGGACACCTTTTCTTCACTAGCTTCTCAAGAATCACTTTCAAAACTGGATTGGGTTTTTTTTCTAAAAAAAGGGAAAAAAATCTTTTGTGGATAATACGTTCCCATTCCCTGAGTTTTTCTTAAATATTTGTTATGTTCTGATGACTTCTGACTCTGCTTTGGCCTGAAAACACTTCCTAAGCTTCCTTTAGTTCAATCAAACTACAAAGATGTTTCACACAGATGCCCAGATGCAGAAACCAGTCCTTTGTCAAACTCTGTGCTCAGATATGTTTTACCTAAAATGGATCCTGACTTTGAGTAAAATAATTATCAATCTGTTATAAAAATTCAGGTTTGGAGCTGCTTCCTGTGTATTCACATGATTTGTTCAGTAAAAAAATTCTTATGGCTTAACTCACATCTGACTATGTTTCAACAATGTTCTCTGAAGGCATCTTTAGATTATATTTCTTAGATGGATGAGTGAAGGTTTGTATCTAATTTACTGTAAATAAAGTATATAACTTCTACCTGGCACAGAGACAAGTGCAAAATCACTAAACAAGTTTATATCTGGACAAAATAATTACATGTCCTTACAAGGCCTTGATAGACTCTTGGTGCAGTGACAGGCACACAGGGTTGTGTGATCCCTAAGCATGAGTTGTGGGGTTACCGTGCTGCTTTAGTTCATACCATCTTCTACACGAGCTCATTTGTTCATTTTGGCCACAAGTCTTGTCTGCTTGGGAGCGGAGAAGATCATTCAGGGCTAGTGGACCCTAATAATCCCTTCATTAAATGCTCAGCTTGGCATGCCCAAAAACCTTTCCTGAGGTTCAATATTTGGAAGACACCAGGCATGGTAACTCAGACTAGATTTCCAGCCCTTAACACAAACTTGTAATTTTGTGTACTAACAAGCGAATTTCATCAGGTTATGTGAGTGTACCATTGCCGTGAGATGTTTAAAACCATACACAGCAAATACCGTTCTGGGAGTGCTGGTAGGTAAAGAAAGTAAAATCTGGAAAACTTTGTCCTTGATGTTGATACAATTGTGTTTTGTAACACTGGGAAAGCAAGTGATAACATACTTGGAAAGACAAAACAGCATCTGGAGAACCAAGAGAAAAAGAATCACTCAAAAAATAACTTTGGCTTGCTTGAGTATTTATTTGCAATTAGATTACAGTGTGGATTTCAAAGAGGAGCAGCAATAAAAAAAGCAGATGGACAGACAAGAACAAGCCACTTGCCATACAATTAGGCATAAATAACACTCAGCATTTGTAAGAAAAAGACAATAATTCTTGCCTAACAATTTCTCTCACATATATAAAAAATTCCATGTCCTGCAATAAAAAACCTGAACAGAATTAGTATCAAGTGAATGTGGTTTTGTTTTGATCTGAGTAGCTAGGTTTCTTGAAGAGAGACTCATAAGCTGAAGCAGAGTTTCCTGGGAAAGGAAGCGAATCACACAATGATACTGGTTCTTGACCTTTACAAGGTCATGTCAGTGTGGAGTAGCCTTCAAAGCAGACAGATGCATGCCTATGCTTTACGGATGAGAATTCCTGACATGATACAGCAAATTCCACATTTGGGCCTGGAAAGATGACAACTTTCACCATGATGTAAAAACTTTGACCATAGACGTCTGCTTTTTTTATAGTTCTTTGGATTGTTAAAGTGTTACCACATTCAGCTCCACTGTTTTCATAATCATGACAATGAAATCTTATCCAGGAATTATACCTGTGATCACAGGAACAGACCTGTGATTTTTAATTTGAGGAATAATTTTGGTCCCTATGTACAACAGTACATAGATCATCACTCACTAGAGTGTCTCCATTGACAAGTTGTTGGTGACTACTTAGTCTACCAGAAGCAGACAGGTAATTATTGTAGCTAGACTGACTCTACAGCCTTAATAGTCTACAGCTCTCTGAAGTGCCTAAGTATGTTAGTTTACCTTTGATTTTCATAAATTATGCAGGAACAGGCTTACATTTTATTATTTTCATATGTGCTAAGCTAGCACTTTCTAAGTTCTGGCTGCATTTTACCTACATGTTGGCTATTGATACGTAAACATATCTGAAGGCTATCCAACAGTTTTCTTCACAAGAAACATTAAGTGTTTTTTCATGGGAATTCATTCACTTACACACACAGACAACGTGTGTAGATATGGAAGAAAACAAAGTTCTTGCAGTGCAGCATCTTGTTGCCATTGCGGCCCTGAAGGAGGGCGGATCTCTGCTTTTTCTCAAAGATCCTCTTTACCATGTTCTGAAACTATCACCTGAGAGATAGTTTTGCTCTAGCAAAACTTTCTGAAACTAAAAAAAAAAAAAAAGGTCATAAAGGGCTTTTGACTGTCCTTCACCTTTATTGAACTAGGGACCTCACTATTACTATTTTTGCTATTTCAGGATTCCCAGCAGGAGAACTGCAAAAGCCTTTCTTTTGGGGAACAGAGTATCCTAGGTAAGTACTGCACCAGGGAACCTCATACACCTCAACATAACAGTGAAAGCTGTTGGAAATACATATAGACAAAGAAGAGGCCATGTATAAGAATGCTGAGCTGCTGAAGAGGGCCAACAGGAAGTACAGAGGAAAACTTTTTTGTCCTTCTGTAGGGAAAGCTTGGCCCTGCTGCACCCTGCTTTTAGTACTGAAAAAATAGACTTTGAAAACTGCTGCTTTGTGTGATAACTTTTCTTACTCTTAGGATCTGTATGTGGTGGTGTTGTCATAAACTGGTGACTGACTTCTCAGAGGAATTGCTAATTAACTGCACCTGAGTGGACATATGTCAATGCTATAGCACACAGATGCAGCAATATGCACGTGGCAAGTATTAAAAGGAATTGTAAATCAGGTAGCTAGCACATCCCAAGCAGAAATGAATACCCTGAGAAGCTGTTTTATTGTTAATTTCCTGCTAATATTTAACACTGGACCTTTGCCTGTTACTGTTGAGGTGCATGAGAATATCTCTACATGCATAAGTAATTGCCTGAGCAATTGCCATGTGCTGCTGTAGCTGAGGAAGAGTAATTACAGGTCACATATATTTAATGTTGAAAAATCACTGCTTTTGTGCAGTTCAATAACTTTCTATTTTAGGATGGGATAAGATAGTGAAAAGTTTCTGATGGAAGCTTCTGAAAGTTATTTCACAGTTATATGAAGCCAGTTACTGGTGAAACATATCCTTAATAAATCTTTGTTAAAAAAAAAAACAAAACAACTTTTTTAACATTTGGGGTTTGCCATGTTCCAGTCTGGATGTGTCCTTCTAAACAGGAAATTTGGCAATATGTGTAGAGAGACGCACTCAATTTAGGAACAAATGAATTTGCATTCAAAGAGAATTCTCATGAGCCAGAATGACTTTCTAAGTGGTAATTGGGGATAGTGGAAAGTCCTTTCTTGTGAAGGTGAACTTATTTTCTGCTGTGGTTACTGCAGACCTGTTTCCGCCTTTGCTTTCTGAGGAGATTTCTCTGTACCTTGACCTTCTGCCATAACGGCAAAATTGTGCTCTTTTGAAAGAATTACACTTTGCTCATTTCTCTTCTTTAAAGGTTACCTCAGCTTAAATTGGTTTTGCTTGAGTATGTATCAAAATGAAATTTAGTAAACAAATGTGGATGTTTTATATCAGACATCAGATTGCTTTTGTCCTTGAAATATTCTGGGTCTGTTTTCTGTCTGCTTAAAAGAAACAGTACATGGCACTGGAACAGAAAAATCATCAAAAAGTCATCAGCATTTGCTGGAAAACTGACTTAGCAAACGTTTAACATTTAGTGGTGTTTTAGTGTCCAGTCCCAGTATAACCACTGTAAAACAGTTACATCTATTTGCATAGAGGAAATTTAGGTGATCACTTTACATCTCAGTACACAAAATAAAATACCATTGAAATGTCATCATTCATAGTTATGAGTCTTCAGTGCTGAAAATGAGACTTCAGACTACCTGAGTTGGCAGCTTCCCTACAATCCTCTGAGTGTCCCCAGTCCCAGAAAGTTCCTGTTTAATACATTACCTCTTGCACTGCGCCTAATCCCCTCCATCTTTGTCCAGCTGTGCCCCAGAACTGAAGGGCATGAAGAGAGCTGGGAGCATTTTGGCCAAAAATGTTGTTGAGCTAGACAGATGCTGAAGGGAGTTCACAGAAACAAAGGCCAAAATGCACCCCAATCTTCACCCTGTTTTTGGAGCTGGGAACAGCCCTAGGAGTGCTCGGGCACCAGTCTATTTTTTGCCTCTACCACTCATCCTGACCAGGACTTTTAGAGGAAAAATAAGATGCATTGAGTAGTAGGTACTATTGGTTCTTCTTGACCTCTTTACATGTTTTGTGCCATTCTTTTTTTTAAATAGTTTTTCCAGTTGCAAAAGATCCTGTGTAACCACTTCAGATGTGGAAAACAAGTCTAATATAGTACACTTAGTATGGGTAATTATCACTGTGTGCTATACAAGATTACAAATTTATCACACAAAAGGATGATATTTCCAGTGTTGAAATGTATAATTTTAAGCAGTATTTTTTAGTGAAGGTTTGCAATAATACTGGGAGTAGGAGGAGGGGGGAGCAAACAGCTAGGAAGACTTTATCACATGCAAATTACCTTTCAGGAAAGGAAAAAACTAAGTGAAGAATTGTCATGGGAGCAGGGGAAATTAAATGATACAATACATTTTGGGCATGACTGAGATGAGCAATTAGTGTGCCATGGATCATTAGGTCCAGTAATAACATATTACTTCCAAACCCTCTGGCTTTCTCCTATTTCAATACAATGTGTTAGAAATTCTATATGCTACTTTGAAGCATGGTGTCTCAATAAGAGAAATAATTAAAATCACAAAGCTCAAATTAACAAAAGATGGATTTAGTAGATCACTTTCCCCCCATGATACCCACTGCATTTGACATAGGAAAGCCCTGAACCTTTCCCTCTCTCATCCCTATTTCTCCCAGACACGTTTATTTCAATATAATAAATTGGCAATCAGGTATACAAAATATTTATTTCTCCTCTCTTTCTGCAGGGCATTAAGTCTGACTGTAGATCGTGTCCTGTTCCTGGGCAGATGCAAGGAAATTCTACAACCTCTTTTTAAAACTGAAGGGAGATTTGTTTATTGCTTTACAAACTAGATTTTGTGTGTTGCATACTAGCGAACAATGATTAGAGTGGGCATTACGAAAGCCCATTGCAGCCTTTTATCTGTTATTTTTTTTCATGACAATGCTAAGACAATAATTTCACCTATAACTCTGTCTGTTCTAAGTTAGAATATACACACTGCAGTCAGCTGAAGGAGACATTTTGGAGCTCATATGATGCTAATAGGGGATTTAGTTAGACGAGTGAAACATCACAATGCTTTTTAAAATATAATATTAAAGGTTGTTTTTAAACAAGCAAGAGTTTAACATTTGGTCTTTCAACAACTGTAACTCAAATATTGCAGATATAATTTTTAGATTAATTTCCCCCAGTTTAAATAAATAACGACATTTCTTTGTCATCTTATGTCCATTAATATTCATGAATGCAGACAATTTGTTTCTTTGTGTTACAGGTCATTAAGCTATGGTGCCATAGGAGTTATTGTTGGCCACGAGTTTACTCATGGATTTGATAGCAATGGTAAGCATTTGTCCATATGTTGATAATTTTGGATTTTTTTTTCCCAAAGTTGATAGGTTAGAAAGCAACTTGTATATATCTCTCAGCTTTTTTTAATTATGTGTGGTTTTTAGAATCAGTGCTGAATTGTGTGGGGGGGAAAAAAAAGAATTTGTATTTTAAAATTTATTTACAAACAATCTTTTTTGTTTGAAATAGATTTTGTTTGATAACTAGTGATGCAAGTTTGTTGCTTTCTGTTTGTTGTGAATGGAAACTAAACCAGCAAAAGATTCCGAAAGGCAAAGGGATAACTTCTGATTGATAAAAATTACTTCCAAGAAAACATTTCAACTTAGTTTTGGTGTTGTATTCAAAAGACAATTTTGTAAAAATATTAAAATACAACACTGGAACAAAAATGGAATAGAAAACATATTACAAAATATTAAAAAAAGAAAAAAGGAAAAAAAGAGTGAATGAGAAAGAAATAAGTAGTCTGAAAATGTCAAACCAACTGTCCTGAAAAACTGAGTTGGACATTATGGCCATGTAGCTTTGACTATCTCTGTAAAGTGCTTTTAAAAATTGCGCTCCTGAGAGAGACATGAGGAGAGTGAGAAACATGAACTTCCTCCTCCAGGGAGCAATTCTGAGTATCTGACTGACATATCGCTCTGATTTACTGTTTAGAGAAACCTCGTTCCACTGAAAGTATTGTGAGTTTAAGAAAAAGCAGGCTTTTAACTTACTGTCTACCTAAAATTAGGTTGCTTATGTTGTGTTACTTTGAAAATCTTTAAAAAAAGTGAAAGGAAAACCTTGTATCTTGTTGGCACTGCCCTTGTATCAGCAAACACTCAACAATGGAAAAATGTTTCTTCTCAATCTTTCTTGTTATTAGTAGGAAAGTATGTAATCTCTACCATGTCTCCAGCCTGTCAGAGTGGAACATAAGATTTGATTCCCTAAGCAGATTCTTCTTGCCCAGGCTCTTCCCTTCCAAATATACAAACAAATACATCTGTAGGGAATTTGACATCTTGAACAAGAAAACATAGAGGAGAAAATGGAAAGAAATAAAAAGGTGAAAGAAAACATCTTCAATACTTGGTATGCCTACTGTTTGCTCCTTAGCTCACTTTCCTGCAGTTGTAATGAAGAATCAAATCACAGAGCAATCCACATGGGCAATTAAACCTGCTCTCAAAAAATGTTCTAATGTATCTTGTGTCTGACTGGCTGGAGATGCGATGGATATTAGATGCTCTCTGACAAATTAGATGGAGAAGGGACCTCAGGCTGTCTTCCACGAGCCATCACTGAAACTGTCAGACTGGGGAATAGGATGTATGTTCTCTCCTTGCATCCATGAACAGGGTTCAAATGTTCTGGCTTTGCTCCAAGGCAAAAATCTGAAAACCTCAGAAATTTGCATGAAATGGATTGTTTTTTCTCATCTAGCATATAATTAATTAATTAATAATAAATTGGTTATCATGAGGTTTGCAGAATCAAAGACATGGGCTGAGGATGAAAAATACTCACAATTATACTTACAAAAAAGCTCGTATGCCTCTTACACTATGTAATTATAAAATGTACTATAGAACTCATTAACCACCACTATTTTTTTCCTGAAAATTGAAATTATGAAAATAAATAGAGTGATAGCTTTTCAACACTGACTTGAGTGGGATCAAGATTTTACTCTCTGATCTTATCCATTTTGGACACACACTTGTCTGAGTACATTCATCTCTCATTTCTGTTTAGGTTATAGATTCCAAAACTTGAAAACTATGGTGTTTTCTCCTACAAAATGACTTGGATTCTTTTTCTCTTTTTTAAGGTCGGAAATATGACAAAAGTGGAAATTTAGATCCTTGGTGGACAACTGAATCTGAAGAAAAATTTAAAGAGAAAACAAAATGCATGATTAATCAATACAGCAATTACTATTGGAAAAGAGCTGGTTTACATGTATGTAAAACACAAGTGACTGAGAGCAGTTTTCTTTGGTTTTTGGTCTTTTTTAATTTATCTTCTTATAAATGCCAATATATTGGGATATTAGACTAGCAACTTAATTTCTCACAGCAAATCATTTTTTGAAGTGAGTAATTGTGATAAAAATTATCTGTCATATCTGATTAGTCTAGTCAAATACCACTGTTCACACCCTGGTGACAGCATTAAACCACTTTTCCCCATCACATTATTTTGGAGTCAGAAGAAGAGGATGAAGCCACTCAGCAGGGCTGGTTTAATTACTGTAAACATGTTAAAAATCTTCTGAAGATAAGATCTGTAATGAAAACTGAGTAGTCACTCTTTTTAAAGAGAAGACTAATAGTGTGTTTTATAGATTTTTTTTTTTTTGCAATTCCACATGTTATTTATTACAGCTATAAAATGAATACATAATCTCTACTTTATTTCTTCCATATGTGCATGCAGACTCAATTTGTATCTCAAATGCAGGAGTATGATAGCAGTAGCTCCCAGAAAAGGACTGAGAAAGGTTTCTGTTTCATGGTCTATCTAATGTCTGTGGGCTTATTTGAAGGTGTGCACATTAAATAAGTGACCAAAATAAAGGATAAATAGGATAAATCCCAGAGCTTCAGAAATCAAGTTGAATTCCAGTAATGTTGTCTGGGATATGATTTTAAGCTTAATTTTCAGGATAAAACATATACCCCACCCCTACTCAATTCTACCACCTCTACTTACAGTTTAGAATCAGAAATGGAATTACATCTTTGTCCTTTAAGAGTAGAGGTCACATTGAGTACTTGGCAATAATGTTGCACTTTTCCAGGTTATTTGTATTAGTCTCAGAGATAACAAAGCTGTAGTGTAGTACTGTCCAAAGACCAACAGCTCAAACTTGAAGTACTTCTAGTAAACTAATTTACAAATAAAAATTCTCAGGCTCATTCCTGAATTTCTGTAGGAAAAAAAAAAGTCAATGCAGAAATTAAAGAAAGTCATTAAAATCTTCCCCAAGGATGTGGCTGAGCCCTTCCCATTCTTCTGCCATTGGCTTGGTCATCTTCTTTGCCTTTTACAGTGTCTCTTGAGTTGGGTAGATCTGAATTTCCCTCCCACTGTAGCTACTGACTTTGAAATCTGTGGAAAGGCTTTCTATAGATCCTGTTACACACAGCCTTGTCATCCACAAGACTTTTTCCTCTTATTTCTGTGAGATAACCTAAAGCAATTTTTGATGACAGAAGAAGAATCTTCATATGGCATCCTGACTTGTATCAGAAATACAGTGAACTGCAGGATCAAGGAAGTGATTGTCCCCTTGTACTCAGTGCTGGTGAGGCCACTGCAAATATTGTGTTCGGTTCCGGGCCCCTCACTACAAGAAGGACATAGAGGTACTGGAGCGTGTCCAGAGATGGGCAACAAAGCTAGGGAAGGGTCTGGAGAACAAATCTTATGAGGAGCAGCTGAAGGAACTGATGTTGTTTAGCCTGGAGAAACCTGAAAGAGCATTGTAGTGAGACAGGGATCAAACTCTTCTCTCCAGCAGTGAGTAATAGCACATGAGGAAATGAGTTCAAGTTGCACCAAGGGAGGTTTAGATTGGACATTGGGAAGAACTTTATTACTGAGAATATTTCTAAATTGAAATGGGCTGCCCAGGGGGGTGGTGGAGTCACCATCCCTAGAGATACTTAAAAGACGCATGAGGGACATGATTTAGTTTAGTGATGGGCCTATCAGTGTGAGATTAGTGGTCGGACTTGATGATCTTAAAGATCTTTTCCAACCATAATGATCCTCTCCTCTCCTCTCCTCTCCTCTCCTCTCCTCTCCTCTCCTCTCCTCTCCTCTCCTCTCCTCTCCTCTCCTCTCCTCTCCTCTCCTCTCCTCTCCTTCCCCTTCCCCTTCCCCTTCCCCTTCCCCTTCCCTCTGTCATATTTTGGAGCTTCTAAATGAAGATCTATATATGCAAAGACCTTTTTTTGACTGTTTTTGAATCAATATTCTACAGGTTTTTGCATTTTCATTGATCAAGAAACCTATTTGCTCTTTTTCTTTCTGATCCAGTTGACAATCAAAACATCTCCAGAAAAGAAGAGCAATGAAAGAAAAAGTGGATATAGAAATAGCTTCAGAATGTTGTAACCTCATAAACTCATTTGATCAAATAAAGGGCTTATCACCGTCTGTGAGCCCTGTCACGAACTGTCTGCACATAGTAGTCTCAGATACTTGACCTTAAGCTGCCTGAGATCAACAGAAAGGCTTCTTTCACTTATTAAAGTGACCTATGGCCCAAGTGCCAGTGCTAGATTGCTCTCATCTTTTACTCTAAATCAGTCTACTTTACAAACCCACTGTGTAAGAAAAATGTATGAGTAGGTAGCCCAGAATAAAAGGCAGCTGATATGTGTGCATATTCCCTGATCTACTAGCACCTTTTCTCCTAAAGGCCTCTCTTCCACCTCCCTCTCCAGCCTCCTGAGGGGAGGGAGGACTGTTTCTATTTCTCCTTTACTACAGCCTTGAGTATCACATTGGACTCTAAGCACCAAGCAATATGCCTTCTGTCCAATCTGGGTGCTCATCTGCACTGAGTGGTGAGACTGTGCACACGTACATAGTTATCTGCTAGGTGCTTCTATCTCTTCTTCCCCATTTTCCCCTCTTTTACCATCCTGCAAGTAAGGTGAGGTCTGATACCAACCCCCCTGTATTCATCCATGCAGCATGGGAGAGGCTATCATCAGAGGATCTGCAGACCAGCATTGACTTTCAGAGCTCAACTGTACTCAACTGTCATAGTTTTTCCTAACCAGCAATGAAGCACCATGACAGTCTCTTGCTCACTGCCCCTTATCCACTCCCACCTTCCTTAGGACAGTGGAGGCCCCAGCGAAATGGGAGGAAGAAAGATAACCAAGGATGTTGTGGATTGAGACAAAGGCATGGAGGGCTCACTGCTAGTTACAGTTCTGGGCAAAACAGACTCCGCTACTTGACTTAGAGAGGAAAGTAGGAAAGTTTATTCTAATACCTACAAGCAACAGAACAGAACAAAAAGGAAAAAAGGGAGTAGGATGATGAGAAAATTACAAGCAGCACTTTAAGATCTCTCTCCCCCATCCCTCCTTTCTTCCTGGGCCCAGCTCACTGCTCCCAATATCTCTACCTCCTCCCCCCTCAACGGCTCAGTGGGGCAGGGAGTGGGGGATGTGGTCAGTCTCTCACAGATGGACTCCGCTGCTTCTCTCTTCTCAGAGGACGATTCCTTGCATTCTTCCCTTGCTCTGATATGGGGTCTTTACCATGGGACGCAATCTTTAACAAATTTCTCTGGTACAGGTTCTTCCCAGCAACTATGGATTCTGCGAATACTGCACATGGGACATGGCCTCCTGTGGGCACAGTTGCTGCCCCTGGTGTGGGGTCTTTTACGAAGTACAAACAAATCTCTGCTTCACCACTCCTCTCCATAGGATGCAGGGGAATCTCTACTTCTCCTTCCCTCTTCCCTCACTGACTTTGGGGTCCAAATGGTTACTTCTTTCTTTTTACAACTCCTTGCACCACCACCAGCTGGAAAAGAAGGAAGGACAGAACAAGATGGAACAGAAAGAACCCTCCTCTTCCAGCTTCTTCTTAAAAAGTGATCACTGAGGCACTTAACAGGCTCAGCCCTAGAAGTGGGTCTGACTCAGAGCTCAGAAGAGTTTTGAGCAGCTTCTTACAGGAGCCATCTTTACAGCCCCTTCCCTATTACCAGAAATAGCTGCATGTCAAGCCATGACATCAACTACCTTGCTTATTCAAAGCACAGCAGAGAGCAGAAATGCTTAAATACGTATATAGTTTGGTAACACTAAGACCTTGGTAGGCTAGGTGATCAGAGGTAATACTGCACTTGCAGAAATTAGGATTTCTTCATAAAAATACTGCTGTTGGTAACACTAGAATACTGACTTTCCCCCACAGTTTAGATGGCACTGCTTCATGCAATATATTCTTCTTGCTATTGCTCTTGCTCTTGGAAGCAATAGTCGGGAAAAACTATGTGAATATCCTTTGCAGCTATTTATAGAGCACTGAATATACTATCAATTTCAATTCTGTCTCTGACAGCTATTTTTAGTTATGACGGTTCATGTTATGACTTAAAGGTTATTTTAAGATCCCAGTAGAATATTGTTATGTAGAGAAACAAACTTTTTAGATAAAAGTTTAAGAAAGGGTCTACTGGGTCTTACATGTAACCAGATAAAAGCAATCTTCAGTGGAAGATTATCGATGTTCATGTCAAAGATCAAGGACTGGATTCTTGAGTACATTTTATCTACTATATTTCGTCCTACATAGTTCTAGGACCAGAGCCAGGATAACTCATCACAGAAAATTGTTTACTGACAGTTTTCACATCAAAACTCAGTTTTCTTAACCAGATATATAAGGGTTGAAATTCACTGAGGTTGTTCTCATCTTTTATTATTATTTCCCCTGTTTCTTGAAGTTGATCAAGAAAGAAGTTCAGCAACAAGTCAAATGTCTGATGTTCTTTCATTCTGTCAGGTGAAAGGCAAGAGGACTTTGGCAGAAAACATTGCAGATAATGGAGGTTTGCGAGAGGCTTTCAGGGTAAGTAGATGAAAAATATTGGAAACAGTATTATATAAACTGCCCTCACAAAAAAACCCAAAACTCCCATGGTTAGCTTTTTCCATATTACTGAAAGGCAATTTGTATCTTTTTCTTATCAGGCATACAGGAGATGGATTACAGAAAAGAGGGGAGGAGAAGAAGAGCCTTTACTGCCAGGTCTTGAGTTCACACACAACCAGCTTTTCTTTCTGAGTTATGCCCATGTGAGTAGTACAGATGTGTTTCAAGTCTCCATCTATTAACCTGCACAATATGTAGTGAAGAGATGAAACTGTTTTGTTTCAATGATCTACAGTAGCCAAACACAGACTTTTCAGGGTATAAACAGAGACTTCTTCTCATAAAGCTATTATTTCTTTTCATGTTTTCTTTTTGTCTTCATCTATTCATGATGCTAGAACTGTTGCATTTGTTCTTGGTTTTGCACAATACTGTCACAACAGCTCTTTCCTCTTACTGATTCACTCCCTATATGAGAAGTAAAATTTGGGCTATAAAATTTTGCCCATCAGTTGAAGGAAAGAATCATTTAAAATTGAAGAAATAAGACCCAATACAGCCATTTCTGAAAACCATTTATGTCATGAGTCAGTGTAACAATGGATGGCCACTTCAGTTGGATGATTTTGTCCAACAAAAAGACTCCACTTCAGCCAATGATGTTTCACGCTGTGTCTATTTTTTTCTCCAAAAAGCCTTTGCAGCTGTAGGGGAGATTTGAGGGTCTTACAGGACGGCTGCAGTAATCGTATGTCCAATGGACCCTCTGAGGGGAGTAACATGCACCCTGAGAGCAGTCTGTTTCCACAGAGCTCAAGGCAGTCAACAGACTCATTCAAACCGCCAGGATTGTTTTCATCCAGGAAAAAAATCACACTGAGGTCCATATATCCTATGGGCAGTCTTACTTAAAGGATTTTGTTGACAGGAAAAGTTTAACATGTGGGCTTAGGTAAGGTAGGGGCTGCTTAAATGAGATTTTTCATGCAATGGATACAACATAAGAGGTTTACAGAGTTGTACAAATATCCTCTCAATTCTAATCGTGTCAAGTATCGTATCAGGAATAGTGAATTGGAAACCACTAAAGAAAACTTGAAAGATGTGTAATTTCAGAAGAGACTGACATTTCAACATGGAACAAATGTGTCAGATAATATAACTGCACTTCTAGAGATGGTAAACATCATTACGTGTACCTTTTATATACATTACATTTGAGACCAAGAAGTATGCTTGGTAATTATCAAGGCATGAGATGCTGTAGCACAAGCTGAAAAGCAAGCTACCATTATAGATAATTTCAAAAAAAGAACTAGTAAAGTGTCTATGATTAGATGATGGGAACGAGTGTGTGGAGAATAATAGTAGGCTGAGACTAGATCCATTAAGGGATTTGGAAAACAAGAGAATAGGCCAATAGAAAACTGCAAGTTAGCAAAGGTGAAATAGAATAACAATTTGTGATGTCTTTCCATTTTGTGCATTTTGGAAGAATAGGCATTTTAAAGACCAGTAACATTATGCTTTGCTTTATTTACAAAGTCATCTCAAATAATGTGCCTATTTCTGCTTTTTATCTTTTATTAGGTGAGATGCAACTCCTTTAGACCAGAATCCGCGAGAGAGCAAATATATATTGGAGCTCACAGCCCTCCTCAGTTCAGGTAGTGCAAATAATGCATTTACTCAGTATACATCCAGAATCAATCACTGCAGCACACAAGTACAGGAATCTAGCATGTTAAGAGGAGTTTAAGAGCAAACACAGAATTGGAATGTACTCTTGGACTGACTTAGTTTATCTTTATTTATGACAAATGAAGACAGGAGTATCAGGCTGTTCTTCAGCCTATAGTGCAATAGTTTTTAATAATTCGTATTCTTGTTAAGATTTCACTAAAATAATAATCCCTTGCCTTTTAAAGTCCTCAGATTTATTTACTTATATGTATATTTATATAAATTAATCATTACATAGTCACATTTCCATGAGATGGTGCAAATCGAATTATACAGAGAGGCCTCGGAATAGACCATTCATGAGGGAAACTCGTGAAGGAATCAGTCTAATAAAGAACATTCCAGAGAAAATTAAATGAAATTGCAGTCAAGAAAACACAGACAAAGCTTTATCTTAGTTTCTACGTGAGATACAACAGGCTTCTGTTTCAGACTTGAAGAAAAACCGTGGAGCTTGTATCTTCTTGCAAATCATATCAGCTGGGCTAATTGTATTATCTATTTCCCTCAACTTCATTTCATTTATGTCCCAAGACCATTATAAAAGTGGTACAGCTCATTTCAACATTGCCAGCTCTTAACTTCCAAAAAGCCCAAACAACCCTTTTTAAAGTAATTGTAAAAAGTAACTATAAAAGATGATAGAAATGAGCAACACATTTCGTGACCACAGGTGTATGAATCTGAGCTAGTCACCAAAGGATCTCTTCACAGTCAAAAAACAACGGGCATTTTGAAAGTGTATATGTGTGTGTGCATGTGTGTGTATACAGGTATACATATAAAAACCTTCTGTAAGTAATAAATTTAGATTACTTAGACTTTCCAAGTACATGTTTCTATTTACTGTCAAGGAAGACCAGGATGTCATGTTTGGGGGAAAGTGTCTCCACTGCAGATCAATGAGATGAAATCCAGACAGCCCACTCTGATTCCACAGTTAATGTGTGGCAATATCAAACCTTGGGTACTTTGTGCATGGATACATAGAATCTTTTGCTGGACAGATTCTGGTTTTATTTATTTTAATTGGCAGATTTTCAGTATTAGTATGTCTTTGCACTTTTTGAATGCTTGTTTCTGAGTGAAATCCCTGTCATGTCAGGCAGAACTCCCACCACCTTAAGCAGCTGTTCTGCATGACCAGCTCTTGCTGTTCCAGTCACTGAATACGTATTTGCAATGTTTTTACAGTAAAGCCATTTATTTTATTTGAAGCCTAACTTGATTTTGTAATTCTGTATACAAAAGTGACCTTTAGACACTTTGCACCAGCTGACTGTAAATTTTCTTACCCACAGAAAGTCTAATCAATGTAATAAGAATCTTTTCTACCATGCTGAGCTATGCTGAGAAGCTAATTGTCTGCAATGGAGAAAAATGCCTTCCCACTGCATAACAGAAATCACGGAAAGGCATACAATCAATATCTCAGTAGATATTTTTCTGCTTTTAACTCAGGATGCTGTTTAATGCCATTGCAAATTTCAGGTTAGTAAATTCCAAAATGCTTAAAAGCATAGGAAAAATCAGCAAACAGCACAATCCAAGTGTAGCAATGGTAAAATAATGACTTCTGACAGCATGAAATAGTACAGACATGAAAGCAGGAGCCATGGATGACTGCATACAAAGAGCAAGCTCTTCTCTTATGCCTAAAGCTGCCGGTTTGGGATGCAGACACGTTGTCTAGCTTGTGGGCATATGCTGCTCTTTCAATATCACATTATCTGTGGTGGAAGCAAGAGAGCTTGGGAGTTGGTCAGGGCAGAAACCTCAGAAAATGTACTTCCAAAATATCAAAGGAACTGGGATGTTTACAGGTGTAAGGCTGAATTGGCCAATAAGAGAGGCTCTGCCTGCCCCCCAGCTTCAACCTCCAAGGTCCCAAGGAGCCAGTGCATGTATTTATGTGTACATGGGTGAGCTGAGGATTTTGTTGCAAGAATATGGCTATCTTGAGCCAAATCAGAGCGCTTCTAGCACAACCACAGTGTGAGCATCCATGCTTCTGCCTGCTAGACTGCAGGATTTGGCAGGTGTTGGAAGAAGGATTCCACCATGGAAGTCTACTGCTGATCTCTCCCCTTTGCTGCCAATGGTCAGATGAGAAAATTGTTCTAAACGATATAGTCTCCACAACATGCAGTAGTCTTTTGTTGACTTTCTAGCAAAGTTAAGATGTTCCTCATAGCACTGAATGAAGCAAGATTGTCTTCATATTACCTTTAACTGGGAGTACTTCTACCAAAATTTTGGAGTTTATTTTTGGAAAAATGACATGGAAAGCCTGAGAATTGAACCTGAGTGAACACGCCAAAACACTTACAGGTCTGTAGCATTTAACAGAAGGCAATCTGTACATCAATCACTTTTATCTTTGCAGAGTTATCGGTGCCATGAGCAACTTTGAAGAGTTTCGTAAAGCTTTCAACTGCCCAACAAATACAACAATGAACCGAGGGGCAGAATCCTGCCGACTGTGGTAGATGTCCCTTCCAGGTCATCTGTCAAGAGGGATCTGCAACGTCAACTTCTGCACCTGGGCTCAAGCCCACTGCTAGAGTCTCCAAATAACATTCTGCAGTCTTAAGAGGTGTTTCTTCGACTGTATCTTCCTTATCAATACTGATGACCTGCATGGGTCTAATCACTCTCTATTCAGAGCCTAGAAATACTTGAAATAGGAGAGGATAGGTTTTCTTCAACAATAATAATAAAGGAACTCCTTTTGTCCATAAAACTACTCCTGCTCAACTGGACTTCAACTGCTATTGATGGATAAGTGCCATTATCAGTTCTGATTCCTGATTTATAGTTGAGCAAGAGATAAATACTAAAATCCACTTTTAAGCTATTGCTCTGTAGGGGTGCTTTGCAAAATGCTCCCACACAAAATTTCTTCTTTCTGGATGAAGAAGTTCATGAGACCTAATATAAAGCCAGCTCTGATCTGCTGTACGATACAGCATTTTCATAACTTAAACTGTCACTGCCCAGCATGCCATAAATGACATTGCATGATATAAAGACACAAGACATTATATAAATTCAGTTTAATATGTGAGATTAGTGCCTCAGGTTTTGGAACAGTTTCAAGCTGAGAAAGCACCTCATGTTTTCCATCTGCTAGGAATAAACAGAAAGGGTACTTGTCAGATTGTGGCCTCTTCTAATTTTAGAACAGCTTATGATAAAAATCAATACATAATGAAAATCTGATACTTGCAGAGGGAATTCCCAGCATCATGATACTCAGACATATTACAGCACTTATTCCTGTTTACAGTGTGAACAATTTTTTTTTCTCAAGAGGTGATTTTTACCTTGTGATGAAGGTAGCTTCACCTACATTTATTTTCAAGTATGAAATACGATGTCAGTTTTAATTTAGGGATTTCTTAATTTAGGGATTTCTTAGTGTCTGGGTAAGTAGTGTATGTATTTGTCCTCATGTTCTGGACAGGACAGAGTGGCCTGTGTTTTTAAGGAAAGAAGAATATATGAGTGAAAAACGGTATCAACAGCATTTGACTTGTCTGGATAAAAAAGTGTGATTCAGGAGTAGAGGACTTTTAAATACATCACACATGCAGATTAGTTCAGTTTTTCATTTGATTTCTAACAATATTCATAAGCCCCATTATTTATTCCATCAGAACAAACTTCAACACTTAACTATTCCTAAGGGGGGAAAAATAAAACAGGCCTTTCTTCTCCAACAGAAAGATACATATTTAACTGGTATTTATTTATACCTTGTGCATTATTTCATTTTTAAATGGTGGACGTTTCAAATTGAGAGTTTCTTTAGACTGATTTAATTACTACACCTCTATATATGTCTCTGTGTGTATGTACTTTTATGTATATGTATACAAAAAATATATAAAATCTTCTATTAGCTTAAATGTTATTTTGTCAGTATAGAAATGTTAGTAAGATAAACTTTTTCTTACAAGGATTGGTCAAGTAGTGTCCAAAAGTCAATGAGAAGGGAGAGTTCAACAGAAGCTAAGTTTTTGCAAATAGATTTTGTTTCCCATGTTTCTTTATAAAGGGGGAAATGTAATTCATGGAAGGAGACAGGCACTCAGGCTACCTTCCAGAGAGGAAGAAGCAGACACACCCGAACTCAAGGCACCGTTGCCACTTCTTAGAATCAAAATGTTACATTTCAGGACCAGGACTTTCTTTTTTTTAATCTTTCTTTGAAAAAGTCAAAGTTTTCTTAAGAGGAAACACAATTTTGCACCCTTCAAGCCAACTCTGTTCCTAAGTTTTACAGTTTGCCATTTAAACTGACATTTCTAAACTTTTTTTCCTGGAGATAGTTTTCAGATAAACTGTGATATCAGCATTTTCAAGGAGGCTTTTCTCAAACAAGAAGGCATGACTCTTGAGCAATGTGATGCTGTTTGCTTACTAATGGGAAAGTTCCTTATCAGGTTGAGTACTATATTGAATTAATCCCTGTGTTCATATGAGCACTGACATGGCTTGATGTTGGCTGCTTTGGATCAACAGCACAAAGTTCAGGGGTGACATCGTGACCCCATTAATGGTAATATCAATACGGTCGTTGTCCTCGGAAAAGCCAGGACATCAACTTAAACACTTATCTAAACTTTCTAAATTGCCAGACTATGAAAAGCTGTTTTCACAACAGTCAACTTTAATTTTTCTAATTTTATCTCTCAGATCATAGATGCATTTACAAGAGCTCTTCTTTCATGGTTATTTTCCAGTGGGACAGTTTCTGTCATTTTGTGGTTTATGAGGTTGTTTCACTGTACTGGATAGCAATTTCTTCTAAAATGCCTGATGTTTGCTGCCTTAAATGGCACTCTTGCTGCTCCTTGCTAGGCTCAGGTCTTTCATGTATAATATCAAGAATTTTTGAACTGTGATATATGTATTTCCAACAACAAGGAACAACCGCTAAACTGTTTCATTGTTGATAGAGCATTTCCTGCAGCAGGCAGAGGGAGCCGGTCCTGGGCTGGGAGGAACAGTGGAGCACTGGAGGGTTTGGGGGCAATTCACTAGGAGAGAGGAAGAGAGGATATCACCAGATTTTGTACTCTGTTTTTAGCAGTTTAGAATGAGCCTACGTGGTTCCAGGAAAGCCAGAAGTCCTTGCTGCTGACTGGCACATTCTTCAGTAGTATCCTGGTTTGGGGAATCCTTGCTATTGACTCAGGTTTTCAGTACTTTGGGCTTAGGTCTGGCATGTGCCTACATGAAGATCCTGGCCTACCTTACCTGCAGGATTTTTACCTCAAACCAAACAGCTGGTGCAATTTGAAGCTCACTTTGGAGTCCGCTGTTTAGGTATGAGTTGGAAAGTACAAGATAATGAAACACATTCTTAAATCTTGGTCATTAAAGATATCAAACACATAGTGATGGTCTGCAAGAGCTCTTTTCTTTGTCTCTGTTTTAGCAGACTCCCTGACCTTGCTTTATTTTCATATTGTGCCTCCTGGATCTATGCTATCACTGGCTTGTTGTGTTGCTATTAAGCTCACTTATTTCAACTATGCAAACAGATTCTTCATCTATATGTTCTTCTCCCAGAGCTTTTGAATTGTTATTTTTTTTAATTGCGAGTAGTATTGTGCCATGTTTTTTTCCTGTTGACTCTATAATCTTCTCTTCCAGTGATCAGAAACGGAAAGATCACCTATAAGCAATACATTTTTATCTGTGTAAAAGTGGAGATATTTTTTCTACTGTATAGACATAAAGAAACAACTTCTACTCCTGTCCCATGTCCCCATCTTTGGGTCCTGAAAATATATAAACCTTTCCTTTCCTTTCCTTTCCTTTCCTTTCCTTTCCTTTCCTTTCCTTTCCTTTCCTTTCCTTTCCTTTCCTTTCCTTTCCTTTCCTTTCCTTTCCTTTCCTTTCCTTTCCTTTCCTTTCCTTTTACATTGTATTTGTGCTGATTGCATTGTGAAAAGGTTAACGCTTTACACATGTGGCTTTCTAAAATGGCAGCTGTGTTAGTCACCTGTGTAAACTGCTTAGGTGAATAAGTCCAAACTATGTCTGGATACTGAAGGAGCGAAAAACCCAGTTGCTTTGTTAAACTCTGTCTTGTGTCTTCAACATTCCTTAGGTATGAATGCTTTCATGGTACTAAATATTTTAACTTTCTGTTGAGTATTATTCAACATAGTAGAGGCTTAGAAGTATATCTCACAACATTGTTTTATATATATATACAAAAGCCTGAGAACTCAAGAGACAGAACTATAGTGAGTTAAAGTATAGTGAGTTTATGTCTTTTTAATCTGGATTTTAATTTTACTGTCATTCTATTGTACTTTTAAATTTTTTTCTTCTTGCATAATAAATTGATTGACTGTTTCAAAGACATTTATATTACCCAATAAAAGCCAAAAAGCTAAAGAATTTTTCTGCAATATGACAAAAGCTACTTGGCCTATCACTGTCCAATGATACAAAGTTACCTCTGTAATATGTAGTCTTTATAAAATGTAATAAAAAGCATAATGACAGATTCTTAAGGCTACTGTTACTGCTTGACAGGCTAAGAAGGACACCCTCTCTCGGAGATGTCTAGCCCTCTTCAGCCAGAATTTATTAAAGCTCCACTTGCTTCCTCCAGTCTGGCAGAACCAATTAAAATGAATATAGGATGAGCTACTGTGGGCAAAGGCTGGATGTTGCAGAAATTGCAGAAGGGCAGTTGGCAGAGCTGTCCAAACCAAAAGCCACTGGAGCATAAGAAGAGGTGAGAGAAGATCCACCTTTGTCAGCCTTAGCGCTTCTCCTTTTGCCTCAATTTATTCTACCTCAACCTCACCTGATTTTTAAAGAGCTTTTAAGCATTTTCCAGAAGTGTTTTCAATCAGATAACCTTAACACCATGCCTGAATTCAAACTGCAACTCAGAAGTTTCCTGGCAGCACAAAAGACTAGTTTCAGTGCCTTCCCAGGCTGTGGTGTGACTGCAGGTGGCTTAGCTCACTGCTGTATCCTCACTGTGTACACCATGAGTCTGACCAACCATTTGTTTAAGGTGTGTTTGGCCACGGGTACTGTGCCAAGTTCATATACATTACCAAATGGGCTGTTCTGGGCTAAGTGACTTATTTTTTGGTCTCTGAGCAGTTTTCTGACACGTCTTGGCTGCCATAGGCAACGATGTTGGCCCACCTAAAAGAAGTAAAAAGCCTGTGAGCAGCAAGGAGCAATTGTACCTGGTGGGGATGATGACTGAAGCTGGCTTTACCATATCTTCTGTATGATGCTCTGTGGCGACTCAGCCTCTTAAAACCTGTAGCTTTGTGCAGGTAATTCTCCACACAGCTCTTGGGTTTTTGGTTGATAGGGGGATTTTGTCTTTGGAAGCTTACATCAGTTCTGTCACCTACTTTACTACACAGTCTTGCCAACATTTCTACAGGCAAAAGCAAAGCTTTGTGTGGAGGAAGAGGAATGAGCAAAGCAAAGGTTGTAAATGAAACATGAAACCAGACTCAGCACAAGAAAAATGGATTTTTCTCTCTTTCGTGGGGTTTTCTGAGCTTACTCACATCTTGGAAAGACATTTTAACAATGGCTATAGATTGCCCTGAGGAATTTGGGGTTTATCTGCTACAGCAAGAGCCTGCTTCACTAATCAGACAATATAATCCCATTTAAAATGTAATATATATTTTTTAAAAAAGATAAGAAATTAAAGATTCCTGTGGGATTCTCCAACACAGTATTATGTTTTATTAAATATGACATCAATTAGAAGTTACTGAGAATCAAGATAATGCATTACACTAATTTGTCATCAAAGATATAAAATGATATCATTTTAATCATCTGTAAGCACTACAGCTGAAACAGCTTTATGTACAAAGTTAGATGCATATACAGATGCAAACATTAGCTGTGGGTGTGAACTTAGATGCAGATTCTTAAAAAGGTCTCTAAAAATTTTATCACATCCATGTCTACTGTTTGAACTGCTGAAAAAGAGACTTATTGAATAAAGCCTGGGGAAAAGATTTAAAAGGGGTTTTAAAACTTCTTCTATCACAGGTTATTTAACATACCAGCACTGCTGTGAGTAGCACATCTTTGGTTGTTATATATGGACAATACGTACTATCTGTCTGAAATGTGAGTAGCAGAAATTTGAATATAGGAATCTGAAAAGAAATCATCATATCGTATCATATCATATCATATCATATCATATCATATCATATCATCATATCATCTTACTTCAATATCAGGAAAGCATTTGTGTAAAACCAGGAAGAAATACTGTTTTCTCAAATACAACAACTAAGGAAACATGAATATATGCCATAATTTTTAAATTAAAAAAAGTACCTTTTTAGAAGATACAGTTACCCAACTGGGACAGGGTAACAGTTCACAAAGTTACTAGATCATTTCTGACAGGAGAAAAATGCGAGTGCAGGAGTCTTGTCTACCTTTGTAACACATTGGGGATTATGTGGGTGTTACAGCTAAGCCCTCTGTGGGAGTCCCAGTAACATATCTGCTAAGAGCTCATCCCATCAGCCAGGGGACTGCAGGGGCTGTCTATCTTTTCTAGCATTCCCAGAGCCCACATACAATGCATGTGCTTTCATGTCATTCTGCTGGAATAGGACTTCAGTGGTTTGCACTAGAGAGAGGAAAACAACATAGAAAGTAACCTCTGAATGGGGCAATAGACAAATTAGAAATTATTTTCTTTAGTATTGTAAATCGTTAAAAGATTTTACAAAGCATTAGTACAAGTACTGCCATAAAAGATAGTGATATGTGGGCAGAGCACAGGAAGTCTATGCTATTCAAGTCTTCATTAAAATGTCAGAAATATGAGTTATTTTTTTTAAAAATAGAGTCCTAGGGTAAAACTGTGACCTCACTGACTTCATTGGGTGATTAACATCTGTGGGGCTAGTATTTTACTCCCTCTGAACAACTGCACATAGACAGTACTGATTTAAAACTATTTGGGGGATATGTTTTCCTGTAGCCAGAAAAAAAATGTCAAGCCTTCTGGATTTTCAAGAGCTGCCCTATTCTCAGTCATTTGCATGGGACTGACTCGGTTTGCTCTTATCTAGCAGGTATTGTAGTTTCATCTTTTTAAACAGCTTGAGTTATTTGGTCACTGTTTCACAACTGCAATGTCATTTTTTTTCAACTTGACTTTCCCAAATAATGCTCTATTAACATATTTCTATAACATGATATGTTATACCTAGAAGTGTAGGCTTATTTATGTCACTGAGACATTTTTGTCTTCATGATGAAACAGAAAAGTTTTCTATAACTACAGTGACAGGGAAACCCGACAGTGTGGGTGGCAGGGACAGTGCTACCTGGGTGCAGGATGGCCAGGGAGGAGGTGGGTGGCTCACTGCCAATGGGGAAAAAACCACTTGGCAAGAAGGCGGTGAGTGCTTGCCCTCTGTACCTTGCACTACATCCAAGACATTTAAATAATCCTACCTAAAAAAAACAAGACATCTGTTGTCTCAACCAAGAAATTAAAGAAAGTTTATTGTGAAAATCAAAATGGTGGGAAAACCCAAGCCTTCATACTGACTAAGGTCAGTAATTAAAGCATCCATGTCTTCCTTGTGCACACTCCAGCAGTCTTCAGCCATGGGCACCTGCAGAACCACCTCTGTAGGTGTGCCCTTCCCTTCCTTTTGAAATGACACAAAAGACTGGACAGGCTGAGTGAGGAACAAAACCCCCACCACGGGGAGAGCAGTGAAGAAGGAGGGCTCAGTAAGAAACGTGGCAGATTTTCACATGAAATCCTGCCCAAAGAGGAGTCACCAGCAACTCCAGCACCAGTTCCCACTTCAGCAGCAGGTGCAATTTGACTCTTCACAGAGTTGGATTTAACCCCATTTGATTAAACTTCCTGCTTCCTTAGGGAAGCCTGCCTGTGAAAAAAACCCTAAATGAAATGGGGAGGAGTAAGGGGCTTGGCCCAGAGAGTTCTGCCTTAGAAGTTGGGCACACCTTGGCTCACACAAGCACTGATGCAAGGACTGGTGTAAGTTCAGGTGTGCCACCTAACCAGTTGCCAGGGTTCATGCATTTTTCCTCCCTGCCTGCCATTTCACAGCCAGGTGCCAGGACCTTGTTGGCTTGTTGTCATCATCTCACCCACAGCAGCAGCAACTGCCCCACTGGAGCCAGGCAGTGCCAACAGAATCACAGACTTGTTTTCAGTTGGAAAACACCTTTAAGATCCCCTAGGGATGGTGTGACATGCTTTAGTGGTGAACTTGACAGTGTCACATTTATAGTTGGACTTGATGTTCTTAAGAGTCTTTTCCAACCTAAATGATTCTATGATTCCATGTAATGTGCATACATGCATCGTGATACACGTGTGGGATGTGTTCTGCCTCCAGCCTGCCCACTAGCTTCTCCTCATCCCCTCTCCCTCCTGCAGCCAGGTAACATAAGGCCGAACAAGAGTTGGAAGGAAGTGGCCTAGTCCCTTCCCAAGCCACCTCAGCTGGGCCAATCCTCTGAGGGGCATGACTCATGTCAGTGACTCATAGCAGCTCAACCCGGCCCTGGTCTAAGATGATGGAAAGGTGTCAGATCATTTTAGAAGCAATAGGGGAACATTTCTCCTCCTAGACTTGATTGAAGTAAAATGTCATGGTTGACTTCAGCCTAATAATTATTATTTTAGCTCTTCAGCTTTTGATAGAAGGACAAAATATTGAGTCTTCCTTTAGTGAACACTTTCATTATTCCAGTTGAGTTTTCCTTTGTTCTGCATTCAGTTCAGAAACAGCTGGCAGTTCAGGCCTGCTAGCACAGTATTCCTTGCAAGAACAGCATGTGTTGAAGCAATCACTGTGTCTGTATTCAGCATGCTTATTTGGCTTTGTTTTAATACATCTAGTAATAGGCTTTCAGAAGAAATGAAGGGAAAAGAATGATTTGAAAACAAAGCTGTTGAAAAGAATGCAATGTACAGGCAGTAGAGAAGGGTGTAATTTTGGAGGTCTGTGCAGCTGTTTTATTTCCTTAAAAGATTTTAATCAACCTGATTACACAAGGAAGCAAAGGGATTTTTAAAACAATCTGATGATAATCATCCAGAAGAGAAAATAAAGGGGTATTTTCCCTCTCTTGTATCCCTCAGTTTTCTTTTCTGCTTTTCATGTGATTTTTGCAAATAAAATTGCCATATTAGCTCATTTTAATTAAAAAACTACCCATGATAGATTTTTGCTACCAAAGTAATTTCAGTCTTTGCCCACTATATAATTTAATCAAAGATATCCTAAATACTTTCAAGATTGCCATGGCAGCATCAATCCGATTGCCATCAGTATAATGACTTTCCCAGTAGATTGGAAAAAACTCTGTAATTGGACATGGGCCCATACTTTCAAGTGGGATTGCAGCTCTGCTGCAGCCTTCCTCTAAATTTCAGGGTCTGATGTTCTTATCTTTCTCGTTGCGTACTTACTGTCATGACTGCAATCTTTTGAGTTGGGAGCAAAACAGGTGATCATAGAGCTGTGCTGCTGAGAGAAGCCACCTCTCTGTACCATCAGGAGCAACTAGTGGACCTTTCATCACCAGACAAACACAGGGCAATCACCCCGTGGTTGACCAAGCAACCATAAGACATACCCCTGCGAGTAAAGGATCACAGAAATCTCAAGAGATGTCGGGCTTCATGTGCTGCCTTGGACTACCCAGCTCCAATCTTGTTCTCTGTCTGCTTTTAGAGGTGTAAGGGTATTGAACACAGAGAAATTGCTGACTTCTGCCTGGGATTCAGATCTGTCTCTGTACATAACTTTTTTGGTCTTCTCTGTGTTAGAGAATTATAGTTTGAAGCTTAACATCACTTTTCCTACCAATAACAATGGTTCCCTAATTTATGTTGTGCTCTCCTAGGTTACCCCATGTTCAGCTGGAAGTGAGAGGTTTTGTTCTCAGTAGGACTCATGTCTCTTACCTGCTTCTCAAGTCTGAGCACTTGTGCTCTTCACATCAAATGATCTCTTCTAGGAGGTGTAAATGGCCCAGTTCTGTTGGCAAGTTGAACGTTCATTTTAAAAGATTTCAAATTACTTTCACTGTATCTATTAAAAAAACCCCAACAAATTACTAGGAGGAATCAAAGAGAGAAGTGGCATTTACTAATGGATCTAATTGAATGTCAGTCTAAAAGCCATTCCTTTGTTCAACCACAATGCATGGCCTTAATGGATGAATTAATGTGGAAAATTCTGTGGCTTTCCTTACTCAGATGTTCAGACTTGATATTCATAATGGTCCCTTATGGCCTTAAAATCAATGAACCAAAGAATAATTCCTATTGTGCCTTTTCTTATCCTTTGAGAAATCATTTTGTTTGTGAAATTCTATGCCTCTGAAAAATCAGATTTTCTTTCTTTTTTTCTACAGAGAATAACATTTCTGCCAAGATGATTTGGAGCCAGGTATTTTTAGAATATTAGGTGTTTTTTCAGCCCTCTTAAAGTGTTGAAACTTTTCAGAGCACAAGAAACGTTTGTGCTGGAGAGACATGATTTCGCAAGTGAAGATATGGGCTTATGAAATGACTGATCTAGGTTTGATATCTGCTGTGGAAGACCTTCATTTTAATGTATTTTCAGATCAATTTGTTGCACTGGTTTTAGATCAGACAGCAGCTCAGCATACCAAAGGTAAGGTGATACAGATAAGGTGGAACTGAAGGTTTAAAAGCCATTCTTGAGACATAGACAAAAGAAGAGACTATTTAAAAAGCAGGTCCTGTGTGGGATTTGGGTCAAAATATGCTGTAAAAATACAGAAAGATCCAAAATGAATCCCTGATGAAAGCCTCTTTATTTGCCAGGCAAATCTCCCAGGCCTTGACTGAAGTATTTTAGACAGGAGGACATCAGCCTGTATGAAACAAGAAACAGAAAGGTGATGCTCAAGCTGATGTGGGAAGAGGCTGCAAGAGCTAAAAAAAAACCATGCATGGTATAGAAGATCAAGATGATAACAGTCATATCATCCCAGATCAGCATTTTATAGGGATAATGGACAAGAGTGCAAAAGAGATGGTGTATAAACAAACAATTTCCAAGCAGTGTACTATTTTGCTATTTCGAGTTGGAATACAGCAAGAGACCTGCTGCCTCAGGACCCTCCCATGGAAAGAGCAGTGTGCCTGAAGGCAGGGGCTAGAGTAAGAGTCAGGCTCTTACTTGATTCTAGGCATTAATACAACAAGTAACAGATGTAAATGCGTGACAAGTGTGTGCTTTATTTTAGTGGAAAATGAAGTTTAACTGGAACTCTTCCCTTATGTATCAATGTAAAAATTAAAAGAAATAAAACATTTGCCATTGAAGGAAAAAGGAGATAATTTTGGCAATTTCTTCTCTTAGCTTTACAGTGACAACCCCAGGCTGGAAAGTCACTTGTAAAAAACAACAGGAGCTCAGGCAGTACCTCCTTTGTTAGTCACTGTTTTCTCTTCCTGTCATTTTCACACCTTATGTATTTAATGAGAAAATGTCACAAATTTCTGGTGATGAAGACAGTGAACATGTTGAACCCTCTACAAGCTACAGCATATTTCACACAAAATATGAAGATCAATGCCTGCCACAGAATCTTTACATAAGCGACCAAGAACACATTTTATTTTCTATTTTTTTATATTTACATGTCATTTTTCATTGCGAAGACAAATGGCTTTATGATATTTACTATTTTCCAAAATTTTATTTGCACTAAGAGTCTCCTAGGAAGGCCTTAGGGAAAAAGGATTTGAAGGATGTGGTGCTTAGTCCCCTGAGTGTGCACTCAACCATGGATTTTTAAATTTTTTTCCCCCCAAAGCTGTCTTTCATCTTTCCAATGATGCCTCACACTTCACAGAACTGGTAGCAATCCCAATCATCTGAATCCAATTCCAGACAGCCTAATTAATAAAGTGTTTATATTAATTCCCCATGGGGAAAAGCCAACAATTTTCCAAGTTAAAATAGATATAGTGTGCTGGCAGAATGTTAAAATACGACTGGTAATTAATACACACTGTGAGATAAAATATATGGAGTAGGAATCAGAGTTTGGGAAAGGATTTGAGAAGCACAGTAACAAAACAGAACAATGAATTTTCTCTCTCTCTGACGTCTTTTAAAATACAAATTCTCCATGAGCTGTTTAATTCGAGGATTTGAGTCTTCTGTGGAGAGTTGACATCTGGAAATTATCCCTTTCCATCTGGATGCTGCTCCCAAGTCTTGAAACATTTAGATGCATCTGGCTAGTTCCCTTGTGTAATTGGCTTCAGTGGTTTCTTCCTTAGAGCTTTTCTTCCTAACAATGGGATGAATTTAACTAATTTACTGTAATATAAGAAAACACTAAGGTACCAGAAAAGTAGCTGGAGCTTAAATCAACAAGGGATGTGAAGGACAAGATGGACTTCTACAACAAAAGTGAAAAAAAAAAAAAAACCTAAAGAATCTGTGAGCCTGCTGCTAAGTACAGCTAGAGATTGGGGGACAAAGGCCATTGAAAATACCAAGGCAATCAGTCATGTTTTGCTACCTTTTTGCTGTCTTCAGACCTCCCACATCCTTGAAACTGACTGCAGAATCTGAATTAGTTCATCAATACTCAGAGGAAAGGAAGACAAAGTAAGGAAGCACTCAGTCAAGTTGGACTTACACAAGCCAGATGAACCAGATGGGATGTCTTTAGGAACACCAAGGAATCACAGAATCACAGTCATAGAATAGTCAGGTTTGGAAGGGACCTCCTGAGATCATGTAGTCCATTCCCCCTGCTAAAACAGGTTCACCTAGATCAGGTCATGCAGGAATGCATCCAGGAGGGTCTTGAAGACCTCCAAGGAAGGAGACTCCACAGCCTCCCTGGGTAGCCTGTGTCAGGGCTCCCTCACCCTCATAGGAAAGAAGATTCTCCTTATGTTCAAGTGGAACTTTTTTTATTCCAGCTTTTGTCCATCACCCCTTGTCCTATCACCAAACACTACAGAA
The DNA here is from genome assembly GCF_028858725.1 of Colius striatus. Classification (NCBI taxonomy): domain Eukaryota; kingdom Metazoa; phylum Chordata; class Aves; order Coliiformes; family Coliidae; genus Colius; species Colius striatus. Next base: position 81,115,258 of record NC_084759.1, read on the forward strand.
AAAAGTGCTGCGTCATCCTCTTGACATACACCTTTTAAATACTTGTTAGTATTAACGAGATTTCCCCTCAGTCTGCTCTTCTCCAGGCTGAATAGACCCAATTCTAATATCCATACCTTATAAGAAAGATGCTTCAGTCATCTGTTCATCTTGAAAGCAGGCTAACATTACCACATGGCTGCTCTATAGCAGTTCTGGAAGGTCATGAGAAAGTTTGAATCAAGTGCTCTTGGAGGTTCTATCTGGGTTCTTGAATGTCAAAAAAGCGATTGGAAATAGCCAGCACAGAGTTAGAAATGGCATATTGTGTCTGATGAAAGTGACTTCCTTCTCTGTTGAGATAGATGACTCTCAATGAGGAAAGAATAGTGGATATTATATCTTTTGACTTTAACAAGGCTTTTCTTACGGTTTCTCATAGTATCCTGATAGGCAAATTGGTGAGATACGGTTTGGCGATTTGAACAATAAAAGATAAGATGAATGGAAAATTGGCTGGACTACTGGTCTTAAAGGATTGTAATCAATAATACAATGTATATCTAGATGATGGTCATTAATAAGGGTCTTAAAAGACCCATATTTGGGACAGGACTGTTTAATGTCTTTTTTTAATTACCTGGATGATGGGACTGTGCACTCTCAGAAAATACACAGCTGACATGAAGTTGGGTGAAGAGAGATTCTGTTTGACTGGAGCAATGCATTAACAGGACTGTCAAGAAGTTCAACAAAAGGAAGAGCAAAACCCTGTACCTGGAAAAGGAGAATCTATGCAATAGTGTGGGCTAGGGATTGAGTGGTTAATATAAAAGAATGGTTCCTTGAAGACAAGGAGCTAGAGATCTTGGTGATACAAATCAAATACCAATGAGCAGTGTGTCCTCATGACAAAGGCGGCCAATCACATCCTGCACTTTTTTAGCAAAAAATGTAGCCAACGGTTCCAGAGAAGTGACTTTTCCTGTCTATTTGGCACTTGTGAGTCTGCATTGAAAGTTCTGCATCCAATGTTGGGCTCCCCATTGCAAGAAAAATACAGACTTTTCAGAGCAAGTTCAACTCCAGTCACCAAGATTATCACAGGACTGGAGCACATGCCATAAAGGAAAGACTTTGGGATTATTTTTTTTTTTCCAGCCTGGAGAAGACAAGATGAAGGGGAACTCTTATTGCTGTCCACAACTATCTAACAGGAGGATGTAGAGAAGACAGACAAACTCTACTTAGAGGGATACAGCGATACAAGAGGCAACAGATAGAAATAGCTATAAACATTTTGTAAAGAAATAGTAGGAAAAAACTTCACTGTGAAGGAGGTCAGATATTGGCACAAATGACCAGGGAGGCTGTGGAGTCTCCATCCTATGAAATACTCAAACCCTGATTGGAGACAACCTAAGCAATCTGCTCTTTCTGGTCCTGTTTACATGGGAAGTGAACTGGAGCCTGTCAAGAGGCCTCTTCCAACCTGAATTACTCTGTGATTTTCTGACATCATTAGCTGTATAAAAGGAACACTGCAACTAGATGATGGTGGATTAGAGACCACCACCAGAGTAACTCTTTTGGTTAATGGATGCTGACAACTTTTTAGTTACAAGGGTAGATTCAAGGGCACTTTGGTATTTGTTTGACAAGGTGAGCCAGTCTTGCAAAAGATAGGGAAAGGAACTGATACAGGAGCCAAACACAGGTACTGATGCTATTAAGTGCTGTATGGAGAATCTTGAATAATTATGTACTTATATATGCTTCACATATAAAATTACAAGAGAGCAATAAACACTCTTTATTAGAGAGATCAGCATTTAATGGTTGATAACTCTTTCCAGAGTGAGTGGGACCTAAATTGCGCATCAAACGCTCCAGAGATTTAAAAGAAGTTCAACTTTAGACCTAATCAATACCTTTGAGAAGGGGGTAGATGGTGCTTTCAGCTATGCTCTTGTATGAATAGTCCTTCCTGAAAAAAATAGCAAGGTGAACAACCTTACAAGATAGTTTATTTAGTAAAGTTAATCTTTAACATTGTCAGTTGAAGTGCAATGATTTTTAAACTGTTTGTGTGGCTATTTATTGTGAGCTGGCTGTAGTCAGTGGCTTATTTACCATAGCTTTAGCTCAAATGTTCAGCTATCCATTCTATGCTCAGTGACCTGAATGTATGGTGCTGATCCTTCTCTTTGGTAGGAGCATCTAATTAGAACTGCATTTCTCCACAATTACAATTTCTTTAATTGTAGAATAAAATTAATTCTTGGAACTAATTTTCATGATCACAAATAGTATTTCAATATATTCTTAATTCTTGTCTAGAAAATGCCTCCTAGCACCACGTTACAGTCCAGTTTTTTAAGAAAATAGGTTTGTGGCAAAACTAATTTTTGAGGAAGGGCTTTAGTGCACTCTGGCCATTGCTACATACATAATAATTGTAAAGGACATAGCTACCTGCCTTCAGGATTTTCATTAATAAAATTGCTATTATCAAAATTCTCACAGGGCTGTGTGAAACATCATCCACAAACCCATTTGTATTGGCAAGCTTACAATACTGTTTGTGTCTCTGCTGACTTATATTGATCCTAAACTCTCACCACAGAGATGGTGGCTTTGCTAATGTCACAGTGAGTATCTGAATTTGCATGAGCTATAAGTCATCAAGCATGTCCAGAGCATATAAACTGCTATTAACATGCTGTGTCATAAACTGTGACCCTATCACATTTGTGACAGTTCGGAAAACCTGTATCAGTTATATCTCTCCAACCTCCACACTTCAAAGTGCTACAGGAAACAAAACACCAAACAAACAAAAAAACCCCACAAGACAACAGATAGCTCCAGTAATTTATTTCCAAACATGTAACAACACACCTAAAAAAGGTCAGCCAGTTCAAGGCGATTGGCAAAATAAAGTGAAATTGACACAACTGAAAACAGGAAGATCCCTGGCTTTCAAATACATCTGGGGCCTCATCATATAAAAGGAAAAACATGAAGAACAGAGACCACAGATATGGACAATGCATTAATCTGGACTTTTTATCTTTCATCATGGACAAGTGAGGTTGCCTTCCAAAGTAGTGTGGCACTTTCCCAGACTACTGTGAAGCTACTGTGGAACAGATCTTCACCAGCAGCCAAGGAGCTCCTTTAAATGATGTTCTCGCCTGCTCCTGTCAGAAAGCTGAGCCTTCATGGCCAGGATAGAGGGTAGAGGCATCTGCTTCTACAGGGAACATGAATTTAATCTTAGTTTTATATAATTGATTTTAAAAATTTAAGCTGTCATCCTTCAAGATACAAGGATTTGACTGAATCTAAGGAGCAGCCTTTGTTTCCCACTAATCTCCATCGTGACTGCAACTTGCGTTTTATTTGTCTGACATTGACAAACACAATGGTTGTAAAAACCTGAAGTAAAAGGAAAAGATTGAGGTAGGGAAGCAAATTAAGAAAGAGTTCATCCTTGAGCTGTTCTGCTATATGTTTTCCTGATGTTCTTTCTGCTGAGATAATGCTAATTTGGGACTCAGGACTGTCTCTGTGATGTGCTCTGCCATGTGGCCTTTTAAATTAGTACATGTCTAGTCAGACTTTCCATTTGTTTCTTCCATGAACACTAGTAGTTGTGAACGGTGCACTTGTCAGGATTTCTCTTTAGATTGTGCAAAGCTGTACCTAAATTGTTTAATACTTAGCCTATGTCATGTCCAAGAAGTCACATTGGGCTCTTGTGTGTTTTAGCCTAAGGGAAAACAGACCTGTCTTCTGCATAGCTTATCAGGATTCAAAAATAAGTCACTCTCTTTTATGGGTTTGTGTAGGGTCTTGGTGGGATTTGCAATGCAAGCCTAGTTCAATTGTTTTGCTGATCAGAAGCAGAAGTAAACAAATCCTGACTGCATGAGATGTAAAAATATATTATGTGAATAACAAGAAGGGAGTCTATAGAATAGTTGATTGTGGGACTGTCTTTTACTGTCCTTGAACAGAGGGGCCCAGAACTGGACACAATATTCCAGATCTGATTTCACAAGGGCAGAGTAGAGAGGGAGGAGAACCTTTCCTAGCCTACTCACCACAGCCTTTCTAATATACCCCAGGATGCCATTGGTCTTCTTGGCTATGAGGGCACATGGCTGGCTCATGCGCATCCTACTGTCCACCAGGACCCCCAGATCCCTTTCCCCTACACTGCCCTCTAACAGCTCATTCCCCAATCTATACTGATACATGGGCTTATTCTTTCCCAGATGCAAGACTCTACACTTGCCCTTGTTGAATTTCATTAGGTATCTCCCTGCCCAACTCTCCAGCCTGTCCAGGTCTCATTGAATGGCAGCACAGCCTTCTGGTGTGTCAGCCACTCCCTTCACTTTAGTATCATCGTCAAACTTGCTGACAGTGTCCTCTACTCCTTCATCAAGGTCATTAATGAATATATTGAACAGTAATGGTCCTAGTACCGACCCCTGAGGGACTCCACTAGATACAGGCCTCCAACTAGATCCTACCCCATTGATCACAACTCTCTCTCTGCCTTCTTCTCTTCAACTAGTTAACAATCCACTTCACTACCTGATCATCCAGCCCAAACTTTCTCAGTTTCGCTGCCAGGATGGTGTGGGAGATAGTGTCAAGTGCTTTACTGAAATCAAGATAAACCACATCCACTGCTCTACCACCATCTATCCACCTGGTTACGTCTTCATAAAAGGCTGTCAGGTTGGTCAAACATCACTTTCCCTTGATAAAACCATGTTTAGTGCTCCTACTGACCCTCTTGTCCTTTAAATGCCTGGAGACAGCACCCAGGATAAGTTGTTCCATCACCTTTCCAGGGATGGAGGTGAGGCTGACCAGTCTGTAGTTACCCAGCTCCTCCTCCTTGTCCTTTTTGAAGACAGGAGTGACATTTGCTCTCCCTCAGTCCTCAGACACCTCTCCTGTTCTCCATGATGTACTGAAGATGATGGAGAGTGATTTAGCAATCACTTCCACCAGCTCCCTCAGCACTCGCGGGTGCATCCCATCAGGGCCCATGGTCCATCCAGACTGCTCAACTGATCCTTAACCCAGTCCTCATCAACCAAACAAAAATCCTCCTTTAACCTGACTTCCTCTGGAGTCTGAGACTCCTGAGGACAGTTTCCAGCAGTGTAGACAGAGGCAAGGAAGGCATTCAGTAACTCTGCCTTCTCTGTATCCTCTGTTACCAGAGCACTTGCCTCATTCAACAGTGGGCCTACACTGCCTCTAGTGTTAGTTTTACCTGCCATGTATTTGAAGAAGCCCTTCTTCTTGTCCTTGACCTCCCTCCAATGAGTATTTAGCTTTCTTAGTAGCCTCCTACATCCTCTGACAACAGTCATCTGAAGTGGCCATCCTTTCCTTCCATGACCTATGGACTCTTTTCTTCCACTTGGGTTTGCCCAACAGTTCCCTTTTCAACCATACAAATCTCCTGACTCCCTTTCTTGATTTCTTACCCGCCGGGATGCTCTGATCCTGAGCCTGGAAAAAGTGATCTTTGAATAGAGACCAAACAGAAGAGGCTAGAATGCCTCCAAATTCAAAACTCATTCTTCTGTGGGTGAGAGCAGGTGATAAAGTATGTCATGACAGAGTTGTCAGCCCTGCTGTGTATGTTCCCTTTTAGAGTAATAACTCATTTTCTTCATAAGTGAATAATATATGATCTTTAATATTTGAATAGTCCCTCAAACCGTAAAATAAAGTACACTTTGAAATGTTTTACTCTTAAATAATACTATAATTAGTATATGCTTCATTACAAAGTTTCTCAAGAGCTTTCCTGTTCTTTTTCCTACGGAGTACTCAATCAAATCCAACTATTCTGGGATTGGAACAAGAACTGCTGTGTAATGAGATTATGACGCAGTATGCTTGTAGTGGAATGGGAGCACCCTAGCTCCACTGAAAGCCATAGATAACTAAGTACAACTGGTATCTTCACAAAATATTTTTTATCTATGAAACATCTACAGCTTTTTTTTTTATTTTAAAAGCCTGAGCATTTGGAAAGAACTAAAGCATTTTTTCCCCAGCAAGATTGTTTTAGGTAAAGATTATATTTCAATAAAATATTTTCACAAAGAAAATACAAGAAGTTTTTGTAATAATTACCACCTCTTTTTATTTCATCTTCAAAGTCATATATTTTTCTTCGGGCTTTCACCCACAGAATGCTATGATAAATAATAGATACTATACTACTTGTTAAATGTTATTTTTCTTTTCTTTCTATTTCAACAAATCCTGCCCTTTTCTAACATTAGGAAATCTCCATGGCTGCCATCTAAAAATATTTCTCAGCATAAAAAAAATTAAAAATCTTCACTTGCCTTTACTCACTTATTCTTGACTAAAGTTTATGGTTGCATTTGAGCTGAAAAGAAAATAATATCAGGCCTGGGACTCCCTTGATATCACTGCAAAGAGCTGTGAGTGGGAGGGAAGAAGAGAGAGCAATGATTGCCTCTCTATAAATAGAATATTTTCTGCACAGCACTGATCCTGCACAGATGTGTGTCAATGAAAGAGATGCTGCTTCAGAAATTACTTAAACAGCTGTATTCCAGGCAGAGCGTAGACAATTAACAAATGGATTTGGGTTTCAGAAACATGTAGTTTGGTGACAGATGTTTGAATACAATCTTTTTATTTATGGAATAAATGGTCTTAATCTGGTTCCTTTTTATGATTCATCAGAAGAACACAAGTAATTGTTTTCTAGGTGAAAGTATTTATAGCACAATTTAAGAGTCACTAATTTATTATTTCACTAGGAGAATGTAGATGCCTTTCAAGTACTATTTGACTAACCACAGAACTTGGCTTCAGGCAACTGACAAGCCTTATGTTTGATGAAGGAAGATACAAAACCTGAGACATGGGAGCCCCTTTATATGTAGAAGTTAAACCTTCTCAGGGAGTGCTTCTCTAGGAGTATGTTGGTTCACTCCTAAATGTCCATTACAGCAATGTATACTCATTTTTTAATTTCTAAATCCAAGGTAAATTTGTTTCTGGAAATCACAGGCAGATTAACAAGTCTGATATTATATAAAACTTTTATCTAGAAAATAATTCCTTACAGAATGATAACCTACTGGATTTCCCAGCAGAATATGAGACAAAGTCAATATTCAGGATTACGCACAAGGCCAGATTAGGTAACCCGCTAGTGCCTCCTGGTCTTAAATTTATGTATTCTTAAGGATTCACTGTCTGACTTTCAGAATCTGTCAATGAATGTCACCATATACTGTCTTAAATCAGGTTATTCAGAAATCTCCCACACAAGGCCGAAGTACTGAATGTCTTCTTTGCTTCAGTCTCTACAGCCAAGGCCAGCCCTCGGGAAGCACAGTCCAGCAAAGATAATAGGAAGCCCAGGACAGCAGAGGACTTGCCATGGGTGAAAGAAAAAGAGGTTAAAGATTTGTTGGCCAAGCTTCAGGCTCATAAGTAAACAAGTCCTGATGGGATGCATACTAGAGTGCTGAGGGAGTTGGCTGATGTGATTGCTAAGCCTCTCTCTATCATTTTTGAACAATCCTGGAGGACAGGCGAGGTGCCTGAGGACTGGAGAAAGGCCAATGTCACACCAGTCTTCAAAAAGGGCAGGAAGGACAACCCAGGAAACTACAGGCCAGTCAGCCTCACCTTCATCCCTGGAAAAGTGATGGAACAACTCATCCTGAATATTGTCATTAAACATATGAAGGAAAAGATGGTTATCAGGGGGAGTCAACATGGCTTCACCAAGGGGAAATCCTGTTTGACCAACCTGATATCCTTCTATGAGTGCATAACTGGCTGGTTAGATGGGGGGAGAGTAGTGGATGTCATCTACCTTGACTTCAGCTAGGCTTTTGACACTGTCTCCCATAACATCCTCATCAGAAAGCTCAGGCAGTGTGGCTTGGATGAGTGGACAGTGAGGTGGATCGAGAGCTGGCTGAATGACAGAGCCCAGAGGGTGGTGATCAATGGCACAGAATCAAGTTGGAGGCCTGTGGCCAGTGGAGTTCTATTTTACTGTTCAGATGAGGGAGCCCTGGCACAGGCTGCCCAGAGGGATTGTGGAGGCTCCTTCCTTGGAGGTTTTCAAGACCCACCTGGACATGTTCCTATGTGACCTGATCTAGGAAGACCTGCTTCTGCAGGGGGGTTGGACTAGATGATCTCTAAAGGTCCCTTCCAACTTTACCATTCTATGATTCTATGATTCTATGATTCTATGATTCTATGATTCTATGATTCTATGACAAGGGCTTGCATTGTATAGTAGTTTCCTCTCATTCTATCAGGGACTGAAACAAACCTGGAGATTTGAGATCCCAAATAGGGTTAGGATTGTGCTACTTATTTTCCTATTTTAAATTAGCTTTGCCTAATAATCTATACATTTGTTCCAGATCAGCTGGCATTAACATAGTGAGGGTGAAGGAGGAACTGGAAAGTTGTTTCAGGAAATGTGGGAAGCTGGGCAAGTGCAATGGAAAGGAAACCGGCTGCTGTGATTTGAAGCTTGTGTTGTGTGTAAGCATGGAGTAAAATACATGCAGGGAGCTAATGGAGCTGGTGTACTCTCTCAGAGGAGTTCATTTAAATATGCTGAATATTTTAACTCCTTTTTTAAAGCTTGAAATAATGTAGTTCTAATTTCTGAGCAGGGACTTGCAGCCCACACAGCAGTAGGTCTTGATAATTATTAATTATATGTTTTTCCTCTGTTCTGTATGACCTTGTTTGTAAAAGTTATGTGATAAAGCTAGAATATTAAGAGGTTTATTCGCCCTGGCATGCCATCTAACTGGAAAAGAGGAAAAGATTTAAGAACAAATGAGTATTCCAAAGTATAACCTTAAATTTTCACCCTTTTAGAAGGCACCGAGTGACACTTGTCTAATGCACACAACAACTGAAAGAGCAAGTACGTGATTTTCTGGTTTAGCTAAAATTAAAATTCACACACTTGCTCTTATGACAGTCTGATCTAAAATGGCAGTCTGCAAAGGCAGATGGTACACTGCCCATGAATCGCAGAATCACACAATCTTAAGGGTTGGAAGATACCTTGAAAGATCATCTAGTCCACCTCCACTGCCAGAGCAGGACCACCTAGAGTAGGTCACAAAGGAACTCATGAAGAGGAGTCTATCTTGAAAACATGAATTAGCTTTTTCCTAGCAGATGTCCAGATGTCACAGCATTGGCCCAAGCATCAGAGTGTATTACAAAAACGAAAGACTTGGGTACCATAGGGAATCCAAATTAAATCTGAAGAGAAGTTTAGTTATGAAGTTTTTGTCCCTACTTCATCTGCATTACCTTCTAAGGAGCAGCCCTACCCTCCTACTACAAGATCTCCGTGCTCCTCTCTGAATATGCATGTTAATCTAAATATCCAGCTTTTTGTAAATGTGAACACTTTGAATTCTTTTAATGTTGCTCATAGAAAGATGATGTCATCTGATATTTCTCCAGTTGCACAAATTCCCCAGAATTACTGTTTTTTCCCCCTTAGAAACAAAGAAGCAACCTGACTTGCTCTGACAGGAGAAAAATGTCCTGGAAACCCTGAAGGCAGCCTATGTACTAAAGTTACAAAGAAAAAGTATCAGTGGACCTGGATTTCAAAATGCTGGAGAGAAACATATCACTTTTGACTTCCCCAAAAAATCAATTGGCCTTCAAGCCTTGACACACAGAGAAGAAAACATTTTTCTTTATTAACTAGGTTTTGGGTTTCTTCAACAGGTTTGGAACATAACGTCATTCTCTGCATGGTAGCTTGTATGGTAAGTGAATTATTGCAGTGTCGTTGGTAAGAGGGCCTGAAGAGGTTCATGCACTATAAAATCAGAGTCCTCCCACACTTTACTTTTAATGTTATCACATAACACAATCACAGAGCAGCTCAAATTAGGTTAGAAAGCTAAACCTTTTTTTCTCCTGCCCTTTTAACTAACAATGTAATGTGCTTCTCAGCTCTTTAAATTACAGAAAGTGGTCTCACTAGAGTAGCAAACTTCTGTAATGAAGATTTATGTACAATTATGAGTAGTAAGAGAGGAAAAAGAAAAGCAATTTAATGAAAGCATAGATATCTGCCACAAAAGGTAGATTGGCTGGGAAATTTAGTACAAGAATATGACACCCTTTCTTATCTGAATAATATTTTAAACACAAGTAGTATCCCTGAAGTCATTGCCTGTAATGTGATGATTACCACAAAGAAGTCACAGCCGACCCTCAGACCTGCTTAGAAAATGGAAGAAATTATGAGTTCAGCTGGGACATGAATTTTATTTCTTAAATGAAGTAGCTTGCTAACATAAGAAAGTAAAGATTGTGTAAAATTAGGAAGAGAGGAGACCATTGCTGTGCTCACCTGCTGTCAGTCAACTATGAGGCATCAACTGCAGCTCCTTCAGCTTATGAGCATGTTGAGGGCAAAAGCAGAAGAACAGAAGGAAAAAACGGGCACCAAGGAAAAGCAACAGTCCTGACACTGACTTTGATGTCAGCCATGGTTTGCCCCTCAGTCCTCAGAAGAGCAAGAGTTATTAGTAGAGTCTATATGGATAGGCTTTAGCAAGTAGGAAATCTCAGGGAAAGCCATTTTGCATGTGGAAACACTGTTTGCAATACAAAATGGGGTCTGTGTGTATATTTCTGGGTCAGTTCCCAAGGTACTGCAGAGATGTGGTTGCTTTCCCCTTTATGGGGGTTCAGAGGGAGACCGAACACCTGGAGCATCAGGTTTGCTCGTCCACTGCTTTGTTTGTAGTGTGAAGCTGCACTTCTTTCCTTAACTGCTGCTCATAAGACTCCAGTGATTCACATTTTCTGGTTGCCCTCTCAATTTGGTTTGTTTATCATTTAGAAGCCCAGGTACAACTTAGGCCAGAGAAATTATAGTTAATGCTCCATTCTAATCCCTGCATCCAGTGTTGCATTTATAATTAAATATTCCAATAAAATATATAAATGTTAGCACAGAGCTATGTAAACAAAACAGCTGGCACAAAGGAAGATTTATGCTGCTACAATCTATTATAGGGATTTTGCTTGATTAAATTGAACATGTAGTGAGAGATCTGTCCACATGAATGTAAGAAAATTCTTCAGCAAAGGGAAAACACCAAGGAACAAATATAGCATACAAACACCTCTTTACACAGTGTGCACTTCTATTGTTGTCACCTGTAGTCAGAAGAATTTTGAGCAGTGTACTCCAAGTTATTATATTTCTGTTGCGTGTCAGGGAGATTACTGATGCTTTTAATCTTGTGCTTTTTACAGCAGTGTTGTACAGAATCACATACCTGTCACCCGACAGTAAAAGAACACATAGAGTTAATGATGATAAGATCTTTTCTTTGTGTTCTTCTCAGAGCCTGAAGCCTTAGTGATATTTTTTATTTTTTTATTAAAATTAATGTATTTCTTATACTGTGCTAGAGCACCTAAAACTACAGCTGTCGTCTATGGCAGAAGAAAAGGGGTTGTTCAGAGTTAAGGTATGATTCAGCCATAAAGACTTGGGTGTCCATTAAGTTGATAAGAATGAAAATTTGCTTTTAAAAAAGGCCATTTACATTAGTAAAGAAAGATGACAGTGTAGTGAGAACATATTGTCTGGGACAAGCAGACCCTATTAGGTCTGGTTAGGCTTAGCTATAGCCTTCATGTGGTATTATAAGCAAGAGAGCTAATCACTCAGTGTCTTAGCTATATATAAAAGATGATAATTCAAGAAGTTCCATTTCTAAGAACAGAAAGAAAATATAATGTTCCAAGCTATTGCTTTGAATTTCATGTCATCACTTAGTCTCACACCTGTATAGCACCATTTGCCACCCCACTGAAACTGGGACTGTGCAGTAGATTTTCCTCCACTGGTGGGTTACAGGGGGATATGCTGAGTGAAGAGTATCTGGAGTGCAGTATTAAAACATCCAAATAAGTAGAGTAGAAAGCAGAAATGCATAAAATTGAGGGAGATTAAGAGCAAGCAGCAGTGCTGCTTGTCCCACTGCAGGGACATGGCAGTAGCCGGCAGTAAGTGGTGAGAAAGGCATCACCAGGAAGGTGCAGGGAGTTCAGTGGCCCTGAGCAGGACACTGTCATCACCACAGCATAAGGGACTGTACAAGGCAGAGAGCCTATAACCTGCTTACGCTACACGGGTAACATGTTTCAGAAGTGTCACATTGCCTGCAATCTTCCAGAGACTTTCAGACATCTTCACAAACAACTCCACTGTTTTGTTTCTCCTGATTGCTTTTCTTCCTCACTTTCCTACTCCATTGCTCAATCAGATACTCTGTCATGGATTTGTGCCACAGGAAAGGGTAGGCTGTTTGTATTGTCTGTTGACAAATTGTATTAATTCCCTCTATGCTCTGGGTTTCTCTGAGTCAGACAGTCTCATAGCACATCTTGTTAAAAGTGGAGGGAGTGGCAGAGGCTTTCACACCTGGAAGATTTCTGGAGACATAGATGAACACAGGCAGGGCCTCTGTGCTTCTTTCAGCAGGATAGAGGGATGGGCAAGATGAATCTTCAGTTCTCAGCTCCAGTAAATTAGACTAAGTATTTAAATTTTATTAAGCCAGAAATGGTTTTCAGCTTTGTGGATCTTTTTACATTGGACTGGTTGTTTGTGTATTAACTTGGAAGATTAGACAAATTCCAGTCCATGCTTATAAGGTTTGAATCACCATGTTGTCCTGCACCTTAACCTTTTTTTCAAGCAGCTAATTAAGAAAAACCTTTCTGTTTTCTATAGGAGCAAGAATATATTTTTAGGCAGCATATTGCTTCTTTTCCTTTCCTCCTGCAGTTGTTTAGTAAAAGACAAGATGCCTTTGCAGCATGCCACAGGGAGGCATATTTTCTTCCTAAATGCAGTTTTAACCTACAAGATCCAAGCAACAAATGTCATGCTTTGTATAGGGGTGGAGAAGTGGCTGTAATGAATCATCAATTCCAAGAATTGAACCATTGCTCCCGCTTGCCAATTATCAATAAAAGGCCTAGGGTTTAATGATTTGTTACTCTTACCAAAATAATTAAACTGGGTGTAAATTAGTCACAGTGGCTTCCCTGAGAAGATGTAGATGCATATGGCTGGGAGTTCTGTAGATAGGGCAAGGATTGTCCAAGAGCCTTCAGGAGGATGGAGTAAACAGACTTGCCAGGGTGCTGCTTTCAGCCATAGCAAGCTCAGTGCCCAACTGAGGGCAGCTACCCACTGGTGAAATGCCAGGGCCAGATGAGTTCTAAATCCTGCCTGTGAGGTGGTCTGCACAGGGCAATGGGGAGGCCTTGCCTCTTGTCTGGTGATGGAGAAGTTGCAAGTGCTTTCTGGGAGAGCAGAGCAGAGAATAGCATCCCTGCTGTCCTGGCACTTGCCTGGTGACTTAATTACTATGTCGCTGTCAAGCTACCTTTCATATGTGACTTCAGGCCTAGTTACTCTGGATTTCCTTGCTGCTCAGGGTTCAATGTGTCCAGTGCACTGGGGGATGCCTGTCCCAGAACCTTCCCATGGAATCTGCACTCTCCTGAAAAAGCAGTTCGACTTTCCCTAGAAAGTTCATGATGCAACAGAATCTCTAAAATGTGCTCCTCTGACGCCTTCTACTTTAAATGCAGCAGCAATGTGCCATTGTACTTTACCATCTTTTGCCTGGATGTCTAGCAGGGTTAGCACCTCTGCAGGCCCGTTCAAGCCTGACCGAAATGCCTAGAAACTCTTCAAATCTTTATGTATACAACTTTTCAGCAGAGTGGTAGCTTTCCTCTTTGTGTTTGTCTCTTCTTCACCATACTGCAGTTCTTGGGCTAGGAGACCAACAATAGTTGTGTTTTGGTGATTTGAGTCAACCCATGTGGCTTGGGGGAGCTATGAGCTGACTGCTGCTACCATGTTGCACAGCTTCAGCTGAGTGTGGGTGCTAGGAGGCAGTAGAGACTGCTAGGACTGTGTAGCAGAGGTGAGGCTTTCAGTGCAGAAATCTTCCTGATGGATAAAGCTTATCACTTTTGTGCAAGTTCCCTTTGAACATCTCTTTAGCATACTCCTGGGTTTTAAAGGTTTTAAGGTTATTCACATGACCAAGATCAAACTGCTGGTACCATGTCTCTGCTGAATATTGCTGTGCACTCCTGCAGATAAATACCTAACTCCTCCAGCCGAGTAGGTTATCCCTCCATGGCTAATCTGTCACAAAAGATTTGTGTTTGAAAGCAAAAGTAAGGTGTTTTTTAAATTTTATTTTATTTTTTATTACTGAAAATCTGTGAAAGGGAAACAGCTGGAACAGAGCTCTATACCTTGAGGGAAAAGAAGAAAAAATATTGTTTTGGTGGAAAACTCAGCTAAAACGTTTAAATTAGGAATTACTGACACTGTGGCTGCTGGAGGTGCAAATTGAATACTTAACTGCTTGTAACAAGAGACTGGGAAAACTCAGAGAACTTGTGCAAAAAAAAGATCATAACACTCCTGCTTCTCTGGTGCTTACTAACATAATAAGATTTTCTTCACCAAAATACCATGCGGCACTGTTAGGAAACGGTTGATTTACTGTTGTAGGGCTGAAGTCTGAAGAAACAGCAGGTAAAAAATATATTAGAGAAGGAAGATGAGGCTCAAGTTTCATATTGCATTGTTTGATGCTTCTGTGGCATCACAGCTACGAAACCTCAGCCTCACACAACAGCAGTATCTGTTTTGGTGGTGAGCAAGCACTAGCTCACTTACCCCAAGGACACTGGGAAAGCTTTGGGCTGGACTTTGTCCATGTCAGCATGCAGAGCTATCTCAAACTGGAGCATTAGCCAGACTTGATATCTTTCCTCAGTTTAGCCACCAAAGGGGTCTCTCCATCTACCTCTTAACTCAGAAGATGAAATCAAATGACAGGGTGAAGTGTCGCAGAGGTGGTCAGAGGAGATGCACACGAAAGCACTGAGCAACTCACAGTGATGTTCGTGCTAGATGTTAAGCAAAGCCATGACCATGATGTCTCTCCCTGGTCAAGGACAGGAAAAGGACAGACTCTGTGTCTGCTGCTGGACAGGGAGTGGGGAAGCTGGAGGGCTGGTGGTGAGGAGGTGGTGGGATGACTGAGCTGCTGAGAGGAGTACCAGTATTTCACACCAGGACCTTTGTCAGATAAGTCCTGGTACATAGGGATCTCTAATTTCCCAGCTGTTCCAACAGATATCTCCTGATGTAGTATCCTTGGGGCTACTCAGTGCTATGGCTGAAGTACTCAGGTACCTACGGTGTCAGGGATTGGTATAGTTTTGCTTCTGGGTAGACAAAAGGAAGACAGTGATCCTCATAGACAATGTTAGCCAAATGACTCTGTAGCCTCAGATACTGAGAAAGACAGAGGACAAAGGGGTAACGCCCAAGCCACATCTGCTCTGTGCAGGAGGGCAGGGTGGTCTCAGGGCACTGATCCTGCCTGTATGCAGTGGGGCACTCACCTGCAGTCACTGTTTCTGCTGCCAGGAGCAGCAACTGCACGAGGGAAACATGGGAGTCCTTACTGCCTCACAGAAATGGGAGACTGCAGCTCAGCTCCCCTCACTGTTTCCCTAGTTGATGCGAGGGGTGGAGAGGGTTACTGCAATACCCCAGTAATATTTTTTTTTTTTCTAGTAACTGGTGTTACATCAATTCAGGATCTTTACTTCTGTTGAGAGTGGCTTCACTGCTCCAGGAGAGCCCTGAAAGACAACCAAACAGTTTCTCAAGGCAGACATGAAAGTCTGGACAAATTGATGGAGACAGTGGTACAAAACGATACTGCACTTCACTGAAGAATGTTGTCTTTTACTTCTGAGCAAAGACCAACATCCTGACCTGTAAGGGGACTCACTTCACTGCAGCACTTTACAACAAAGTTAAATTCACAGTTTAAAGTGAGGCATTCACCTTTCCCAAGTAATGAACTAGAGATATCAGCAAGGGCTTCACCAGAGACAGCACCGTAACTGGAATCATAAAAACGGTGGATGTAGAATCCTTGTGTGTGAAGTAGCAGTATTGATTGCACAGACTGGATGCGAGGGAGCACACAGGCAGTATGACTGAACAAGTGTATACATGCCTTGCGATTTGCGATAATTAAAGTTTGAAGGGCAAGGTGCAATTTGCTGCATTGATCTCAAAGCTGTTTACATAAAGGGTATTTATATGTTACAGAAAACTCCCTCACTTCTGCATGTGCAACCCAACTTTGACATTTGGAGCTCTGCATCTGTATCCTGAGTGCATGTGACCTACCTTTGAACTGCCATCCCATTTATATCAGTTTAACCTCTGAAATGTGAGATTATTATAACCCCTCAAATGTTTTATTGCTCAAAGGCAGCATTCTGTTTTTCATGAACAAAACACAAGACTTTAAGTGTTTCATTGATGACAGCTTCACGTTTCTTTGAAGCCATTATGACCAGTGAAATGTAATGTAACATTGTTCTGCATTAAGAAATCACTTAGATTTCAATTTCTCCTCCACTGGTTACAAAATCAAATCTATTTTTTTTTTCTTCCTTTAAATATACCCTATCCAGTGCAGTACCTCCAAGGCACACATTTCATTTTTGGTAGCTGGGCAGGGTGAGTCATGCTATTAATCGCTATCAGTAGCAACACACCACCAGACTGTCCTCTGCTGCACAGCCTATATTTAGAAAGAGAATGAGACTGCCGCTGGGTTATATAATGATGCAGCTATTTTTAGACCTCCATTATACCTAGAGAGCACTATCCTGCCATCTGAGCTGCGAGCAGCCAGGCTGACAAAGCTGTGATTATAGATTCAGCATCCTCCCTACCTTTCTCTCAGACACATTTGCCATTTTGTTTACCTGCCATTATTTCTGTTTATTCCTTCTCAAATGAAAGTACATTTGAAATCTGATGTGTGCAGGCAAAAAAAATCTCAATTTTAGAACCTGTTATTGCTTGTGGAAAGGCAGACAGCCACAATGCCAACAAAATAACTATATTTTCATTACCTTCTTTTTTTGATTGCATGAACCTAGCAGAATACAGCTGCATTAAAAATGAATTCATATTTCTAGTACCACTGCCTTAAAATTCTCAGATTCTGAGGGTTTTCCACTTTTTTCTTTTTTTTTTGTACTGAGTTTTAGTGGCTAGCAATAGAAAAAGCAACATAAGACAGATGATTTATTGTTTGGCCTGAGTAAACATAAGGATGGGGGAGGCAAGCAATTGTGTTGGAGGTAGAAATGTAGTTTCATCTGTGTCTACTGTGTCTTACAACAGTTAGGTCCTTCAAAACAGTTAGTTCAGCTGAAATAGTTTCAGGCAAGTAGTTGCCAAGCTGATACTAAGTTTAAGGTGAGCTCTATAAAAAAAAAGGCTCAGGGCACAGCCTCTGTGCACACCTGAGGATTTCCAGATCTTGGGTGTTCATTTGTAAATTGTCTAGAAGTGTAAATTTACCTTTAGAGTAGCAAATAGACTAGACTCCTTCCCTGGTCGGTCAGTGCCCACACCACCTCAAACAGCAGACTCTGTCTTGGCTGGAACTGCTGAAGCAATGCAGGTAGCTCACACTAAGTACAGTGTCATCCCACAGCAATGTGTAGGCTGTGGGACAGCATAAGACTTTTCAGCTAGTACAAAGCTGTGAGGAGTTACCGATGCACCAGAGGGTCATGCTGACATCCAGAGGGACCTCCACAAGCTTGGTAATGGCCTGACAGGAACTTCATGAGGTTTAACCAGGTGAAGTGCCAAGTCCTGCACTCAGGGAGGCACAACCACATGCATGAGTACATGTCAGGGGCCAACCAGCTCAGAAGTAACTTTGCAGAGAAAGATGAGGGAAGTCCTGGTGGATAGCAGGTTGGACATGAGACAGCAATGTGTCCTACTCGCAGAAAAGAACAATGGAGCCCTGGTCTCTGCTGTGGTAGTTTTGACTGGGATAGAGTGGGTTTTTTTTCAAACTAGCTGGTACAGGTCTACATTTTGGATTTGTGCTAGAAACAGTGTTGTTTATCCAAGCAGATTTTCATTATCATCGAGCAGTGCTTGCACTGCATCAAGGCCTTTTCTGCTTCTCACACCACTCCATTAGTGACTGGGTGGAGAGTGCACAAGAAGTTGGGAGGAGACACAATGGGGACAGCTGACTCCAACTGACCAAGGGATATCCCATACCATAGGACATCATGTTCAGCATAAAATCTGGGAGAAAAAGAAAGGAGACACATATAGACTTGATGGCATTTATCTTCCCAAGTCATCCCTACGCACGCTGGAGCCCTGTTCTCCTGGAGATGACTGAACGCCTGCCTGCCCATGGGAATTGGAGGATGAATTTTTTGTGATGGTTTGTTTCTGTGTGAGGCTTTTGCTTTGCCTATTTAGTTGTCTTTATCTCAGCTCATGAGTTTTCTCATTTTTACTCTTCCTATTCTCTCTCCCATCCATGCACGGGGGGTGTGAGCAAGTGTCTCGGTGGCTGCCAGCTGAAGTTGAACCATAACAGCTGAATTAAGCAGCATGTCAACAGCAGGCCAAGGGAGGTGACTCATCCCTGGTGAGGCACATCTGGAGTGCTGAGAGTTGACTTGACCATGTCCAGAAGTGCCTTCCCACCTCAGTCTGACTGCAGGCCTGGGAAGGCTGTCTTTCAACTGCAGGATCGCTATCTCACTAACAAGAGTGTGTTAGTGTAAGGCATTGAGCGCCAGCCACTGCTCACTGGAGGAATCTTTGTCTTTCAGTTGTGGTACGTGGATCCTTTGTGCAGCGCAGAGGAAAGGGTAAAGTATGACAGAAAGGATCCATGGAACCTACAGTGCCAAGAGCAGAGCTACCAAAGCTAGTCTATACAAAACGTGGATGACCATGGATATTAAAACTTGCCCCTTTGTGGTTTTCTGTTGCTGTTAAATGCCAACCTCCAAGACAGAGGCTCTTTTTTCAGAAAAGTTGGCAGATGCTTGTCCTGATGTTTTATAATCCAGCAGTTAAAGCTCTCCACTAGGCTGTGAGAGATTTAGATCTGTCCATCCATTTCAAGGGATTTCTATCAAGGGATTTCTAGCTTTGGAGTGGGACTGAGTTCTGCTCAGTGTCATGTTGGTTGCAGCCCAATTGCACTTCAATATTCAGGAGACCAGTGTCAAGCTATTAGAGTGGCTAAGAGTAATAAATTTTTATAAGGGCAGGTGGGTGCGTTTTTTTCCAACTCCCTGATTTTCCATGGATTTATTTCTCCCTAAGCCCACAGAGGCCCATGCACTAGAGTGGAGCACAGGGAACTGCTGAGCATAGGTCCAGGTGTGTTTGTACTTTTGAGTAAAACTGTTCTTGACAGAGTTTAAAGTCCAGATGCTGCTTTTCAGCTGCTCCATGGAAGTTGGGTTATGTGATGCCAGGTGTCGAGGCAAAGGTTGACAGGCTGAGGTCTACATGTGGCAGCAAGTGTGTTGACATCTAATAAGACAAGCACTTTTCTTTCTCCTTTTCCCATTTTGGTTTTCCCTTCTATTTTTATCTCTTCCTCTTCCCTCATCAAGGTATTATTAAATGAGTCTCTCTTAACTCTACTCAGACACTCAATATTCACAGAGATGGGAAGAGTAGGATACTCTTGGAAGTTCCATCAAAGCTGGTTGAAATTGTCTACCGACTGAACAACTTTCAGACAAATAGAGACACAGACACACTCAGTTCAATCACATAAACCTCAAGAAATCAAGATTAGAAATGTTTCCTTGTAGTATCAAAATGGTTTATCATATAGTACCTATGCTTGGGGGGAGGGAGTGGGGTGATGTTGCTAGATTTGCAACATCCCATGTCATCTCATTGGACCAGGCCACTATCTAAAGCAAATGCAATAGTTCCAGCTTATATCATTATGTACTAATTAAAGCAAAATGTTTAAAATATTAACCATCTACATCAATCTCTTCATGACAATTATAAGCAGCTTGTTTCTGCAAATTGAAATAGGTAATGATTCAAAAATTAATGAAATGGTGCACATTTTGTTCCTGCCCAGGGTTGCATTTCTCTCAGGCTCCAGGATTTATTAAATTCCCTCCTCCCCTTTTGCTTGTACATGCCATGCATAAAAAACTATCACAAGAGAATTGTAATACAAAGAGGGTCACCATCAATCTGATGGCCATTAAAATATGGTCACTGACCAAATCCCTTAATATACTGACTTACTGCAGTTGGCTTTAGAATACACTTTGGAGAGGATTAACTGCAAAGCATGTTAAACCAAGGGCATATCTCTCATTCTCAGCTGCCACAAATGAGATATAAGTTTTGCATACAGTAGGAAGGAGAAGGTTTTTGACAGCTGGAGATGCTTATCTTTCCTTACCACAGGGAAGACTGGACAAGATGCTGCCTGCCACCTTTCAAGGCTAACATTATCTACACATCAGCAAAGCTGCTGAATGTCAGTCTGTGATAACCGGGAAGCACTTGTTTCCATATGCAGAGGAGCTTGCCACCACACAACAGCAGCAGATAATGCTTTCTAAAGCAGGACAGGGGAAGGAAGGCAGAAAGCATGCATTCAGAATACACATTGGCCTCACAAATTCATTTGAGGACTGTTTACTAAAATATGCGATAAAACTACAAATGCCTATGTTAGCTAGAAATCATTATCCATCATATTTTATTAATCTATTGATATTTAACTTACTCTGAGCCTCCTGCTAATATATGGTGTTTAATTTATTGTGGCAGCTATTGAATAGTAATAAAATACCTTTTCTCCCAGAATGAGGATAGGTCAAAATGCTGTGTAAGACAAGAGCTGTTGCTGAAACTTAACAGCTTTTTAATATGCTGGAAGCAATTCAGATGTACTTGTCCTGGCTGGAGGTGGCACAAGCCCTACCTGTGCAGCCACTGCAGAGGGGATGAGTGCCATTTTGTCAGCACTTGGCACAGCTACAAAAGTTAACTTTGGGGCCCAGTATGATGCACTCTTTGGAGAAGCTTTTCTAGATCCTACAGAGCGGTTTTCAGAATATAATAATTTAAATATTCAAATATCTCCACAGGATATTATTTTGATGGACTATTACTCTGCAGACACTGTTTGCATGCTGTGCCATATTTCTAACAGTGAGTATTGTGCCCTCCTATGGACCAGGGCACTGCTTATGTTTCTTGATTGGGGAATCCCTTCACCAGCAAATATATATCTTCTCTATACTGGTAGTCTCTTCAATCAGGGATGCTTATGCAGGAAAGAGCTCTCTCAGCTTTTCTTCCTCACTGTGTAACTGTGATTGTGAGACTCATGAGACCAGGATGGAGTGAGACCGTGAAAGGAGTAGCCTCCAAAACTACTTTTTCTAGTGCAGGATAATGAAGCTAGTAATACTAGAGACACAAGAGAAGAGCAGACAAATAGTGAATGAGTTCTTTCACCTTGTGATTTAATTAGTCATTCACCTGGGGAGAAAAATAATCAGAATTGATTCCAGTTACAGGGACTGACATATTTTTGCAATTCGCAACTGTCACTCTCCTCTGAAAAACAAACAAACAAACAAACAGAAAAACCCCAAGCCTCACAATCCAGGATCAGGATCCAGTTTCTTTTTCCTCACCATATTCATCTACTATAAGGACGTTTCTGTTATATGACCTTTCCATGCTTGAATGTGCATGGCAACTGTTTGGGAGAAGGCATCTTTTATCAACTTCACCAGCTGTTTAAGGAGATTGAACCTCATTCAGCTCTATACCTACCCTCTGCAGAGGTGGATGGAGGCGTGTACATGCCAGAGGTGAATAGGAATTTGGAAGAATTACCATTTAGAGTGAGAACCAGCTCCAATTTAACAAACCAAAATGTCGCTGTCTACATAGGAACCATGCTTCCACTATAGCCAGTGGACTGTAAGGTCAATATGGTTAATTGATACAGAACTACAGATGAGACCAAATGTTGACATCTACGGTAGGTGAACCTCCTTGACCCTGCCAACTGGGTTGAGTAGGGCCAAGGTTAAGTTGCTAGTTGCTTAAATTGCAGCATTATTCTGGTGTTATGTCCTGCCTCCCTTGAGTAGGCTGAGGTCTTTCCTAAGCTCCACATCACATCAATCAGCCAGTGGATGTCTTGGCTACCCTTTGGTGTCTCAAAAGGCTCTAGGAGTTGACACTGAAGAGCTGACCTGCAATCTGACTCCCCACTGCTTATAACCAGCATCTGACCATGTTCATGTCTTGATACTTTACATAGCACACTTAGCTTTAGGTGTTGCACCCTTCCGGCAAGATCTCACTGCTAGTGTTTCCAACTGTTAAACTCTTGTCAACATTCAGACTGTAGGCTCATGGGGTCTTCAACTGGCCAGACAGGACATCTAAATCCCAGATGTCTCTGAACTCCAGGTTTGACTTTAGTTCACAGAGTTACAGCAGCGAGAGAAAAAAACAAAACAAAAAAAACAAGCTTCATCTCTTCATGAGAGCAGAGCTTGAAGTATGGGGCAGGCAGAAATGAATAGGACAGTGCACAAGGTGTGGCAAAACAGGTCTCATTGTTTTACTATGCAGATCTCTTGGCAGACCTCCTTTTCTTTAATCATTGTCAAATATGTTCTCAATGAAATGTTTACAAATGATCCTTCAAATGTATAAGCATTTTTTGTTGTTTAATAGACACATAGCTAGTGAAATAGTGATTGCTCATTCTCGCTTAAGTGTTGGCAGGAGGGTGAGTAGTTTGGAATATCTGCTATAAAAGGTTTGAGGTCAAGACCCTCCAAGATTTTAAAATATGGTACCGAGTTTTTTAGTATGCTGTCTCTCCCTGCCCCCAATTAGTGGGCTTTGTATTTCACAGTCCTGCTGTACGTAAAAAATGTTCATTATCCAAAGGAAAAGAAAACTGCCCTTTAGCAGATATATTGCTTTTCAAAGCACATTCGTTTCACTATATTTGGAAGCCCATATGTGCTGAAAAAAATCTTTGACTGAGAAGAGTTACCCAAAGCCCATAAAATTTACACACAGTAAATGTTCATGAGTTGTTGGCTGAACTGCAGGAGACATAACACGATGTACAACACTATTTTCTCTTTTCCTTCGCTTTTTGCTCATTACTATGCCAAGCCAGTGCTACCTAATGGTAGAAACAACATTTCTGGCTATGCCTCTTCAAAGGTATTTACAAAATTGATACAATGCAAATTACATAAATTCTGAGGCTTCCCTCAACTTTTCAGTTAATTGTTTTAAAAGATTCCTGTTACACTGCAGAGCTGATTCAGAAGTAGCATGTTCTCATCTGGCACTCAGTTTGGGTATGTACTCCTTGGGTACACACCTATGTTTCATATTTGCTTGAACCTTAGGAGACTGAGAAAAGTCCAAGGACAACCCTGGGCTATTGAGTTTCAGATTATTATTGTTGAGTACCAGAGAGCTGGAGTCTGGTACCACCGATGAGCTAGCCCCCTGGCCAAAGCTTCCCAGAGCTGGAGGTGTATGGGTATCTGTACTTTCCCTCTCAGGGATTAGGAGACAGGCAGGACCTGAATTACCCTGGGAATAGAAAGGCTCCCCAAGAACCTTGTCTGAATTAACATGCACTGTGCATCACAGCTGCCCTCCTCTCAGATTCAGAGGGAGATGTATTTGGGAGACAGAGAAATGTGGGGGTGTGACTTCTCAAGGGAAAATTCTTAAAAATAAAATCTTTACAAGGCAGACCAGGACTGCTCCTTTGCAGAGGCAAGGAGCTAGCTCATGAACCACACAATATAATGATGAGGCAACATCCCATCTTTGGCCCACATTTTTTTTCTGCCTCCAGAAGCATTCTAGTTCTATACACTGCTACCTTGCTGAGAGACACAAAGTGAGACATAATACCTTCCTCCCCAGCTTATGGGATAATCTCTTGCTGATACCATTCTGACCAGGTTTCCCACAGAAAACTCATCTGCTTGTGCCTTGACCTTGCTTGTCCCCATCCCTCTGAATTATTGGCTGAGGTGCTGAGACAAGCTTTCCTCTCTGGAAGTGAGAACAGGGGTTTGTTACTAGCAAGCTACAGCTGAAACTTTTTGTTTATCCATTGTAGTTTCATCTGGAGTTGGTTAGGGACAAATATGAGTGAGCTGAATGCCCTGAGTAGCTCCTGGGAGGAGGAGAGCTGAACAAGCTGCAGGGAAGCAGTAGTATTTTGCCTTTGCAGATCTGCAGTAGGCAGACAAATAAGAATATTGCTCTAGAGGGGTATGTCAAACCTGAGAGAACTGAGGAGGTTTAGCTGTCACAACCATCTGCCTTGCCTCTCTCCTGGATGCTGTCTCCCCAGCTGAATGATTCATGAACCACCTCAATTTACAGTTTGGCATAGTTGCAGGAATTAAAATTAATGTTTGCTGGCTTTGATACATTAAGCTGTAAGTACAGCAGTGCAGGGACAGATACGTGTCCCAGTCAGGGTGTGCCTGACATAAGCAGATACTAGCCTCTGCAAGGACTGTAAGATGGATCTTGAAAAGAAGAGAGTCTTAACCGTCCCAGTGCCACCCATGCCAATTAAGGTGCCAATTTCACCACTCTCAAGCTATTTTTCTTCGGATAAACTATGAGAACTGTGGCCAATTCTCAAGACAGTGACCATAATCTCTTTAAAAAGCTGTACTTAGGGAAACTTTCTCTAAGACTGAATACACAAAATCTTGCATTTGAGCCCAGTGCAGAAAAATAAGAAACCTGCTCATCTGCAGTTATTTGCTACCTTTGCTCACTTTTAAAGAATATTATTCCACCTCTCCAAATAGATTTTTTTCTGAAAAAAAAAAATGTGACCATGGGGAACCCTCTTAGATTATTGAATTAAAAACTTACTCCCTCAGCAAGACTTGAACATTGTTTTGTTTCTTTCTTGGAAGTTTTAAGAACATGAGCTGCAAATGCATCTAAATGTAATACCTCTAAAAGGCAGTTTTCACTCACTCAATCTGTTTTGTATTTCTCTCATTTCATGCAAGTGTCATGTCTTGTAATCATTCTTATGAAGAGTCATGAACAATTACCCTCATCGGATCTCTGCTATTTGAGGTGATCTTGAAATAATTTTTAGGCTTTTCACAGAGCCAAAGAATGGGAGGGATTGGAAGAGATCTCTAGAGATCATCTAGTCCAGCCCTCTGCTAAAATATGTTCATCTCAATCAGGTCACACAGGAACATGTCCAGGTGGGTTTTGAAAACCTCCAAAACAGGAGACTCCACACTCTCCCCTGGCAGTCTGTGCCAGGGCTCCCTCACCGTCATATTTTGTCCTCATGTTTAAGTGGAACTTCCTGTGTTTTAGATTGTACTTGTTACTCCTTGCCCTATCACTGGACACTACGGAAAAGACCTCAAAATCCACCCTTTAGGTACTTATATAAGCATTGATAAGGCTCCCTCCCAGTCTTCTCCAGGCTAAACAGTCCCAGATCTCACAGCCTTTCCTTATAAGAGAGATGCTTCAGTCCTTTGATCATATTGGTAGCTCTCCACTGGACTCTCTCTAGAAGTTCTGTCACTCTTGGAGACCCCAGAACTGGACCCAGTACTCCAGATATGCCCTCACCAGGACAGAGGGGGAGGATAACATCCTTTGACCTGCTGGCCACATTCTTCTTGATGCACCCCAGGTTGCCATTGGCCTTCTTGTCCATGAGGACACATTGCTGGCTCATGTTTATTTTGCTGTTCACCAGAACTCCCAGGTACTTCTCCATGGAGCTGCTCTCCAGCAAGTCAACCTGTAGCCTATGCTGTATGAGGTTGTTCCTTAGGAGGTGCACCTTCCCTTTTGAATCTCATGAGATTCATCTCTGCCCAACTCTAAAGCCAGTCAAGACCACATCTAAAGATCCGTACAGCAGAATCAGAGGTAGCATGTATGAACTGAAGCTGGCATATCTCTTCAAAATCCATACTGGATTTGATCCAAGTTTGCCTTGGGTGGTCATTGTTAAATGAATCTAGTTTATTCCTTTCCAATGTATCTAACAAGTGACTTCAGAACTTTAAAATGCTTTGGGAGGGCAGCCTGTGGGATTTCCTAGGTCTCAAAGGTAAACTAGACAGTCTCAAACTACACTGAACCAATGAGAGGACAATAGATGCCTTAAGCAGTCTGAAAAAAAAAAACCCAAATTGTAAAAGCTCCAGTCTTTGAGATATTATAAAGAAAAAAACCCCAATAACAACAATAAAAAATCCCAAAGCAAACAAAACCTCGTCAGTGAACTGCATTTAGATCGAGACAGTGTTGTGAATGATTCAAGGACAGATTCACATCCCATTGCACTTTTACTTCCTCCTCCTCCTTCCCCTGTTCTCTCCACGCTCCCTAGACACGTATGCTGTGCCCTCTGCAAGTCAAGTGTGAAATAGCTGCCTTCATTCAAGTGTGACCTTCATCAGCCCTCTGGGAATGTGGAGGAGAGGGAGTTTTCCATCCTGATTCTTGAATGCATAGAGTCATAGGCAAGACCCATAAAGAGAAGTGTATTTTCTCATATTCTGTGTGAGAGGTCCACAAGTTTCCTCATGCAAGTATTCGGAGCTGCACCACCAGTGCCTCTGGGTCGCATGGATCTACTCCGCTCTAGAGCTGCATAATTTTACAGTGATGGTAAATACTGCTATGCTGGGGGAGCCAGAGCAGAAAATCCCTGGGGATCATCAATGGCCAGCACCTTGCCCTCTGCAGCTCATGTTCTCCTATGGCTTGTTGAGGATAAAGCAGAACAGAAAAAATCCCCATCTCCCCAGTATAAAATAACAATCTCAGTGTCATGTCTGGTCTGAACCATCTAAAACATGTCACCTATTTTATTCTCTTGTATGCTTCTGATGTACAATTCTGTGACTGGGAGAAGAGGGTTATTTCTTACTTAAGAATGATTTTTGCAAAAAGAAAGTGGCAGTAGCTCTCCTGTTACCTACTGCTGCTCCCCCCATTGTCAGCTTTACTAATATAAGCCACATCTTGCGGTGACAGGGAGCTGAAGGAGCCCAACAGCATATCTATGAAACTGAAAATATAAATGGAAATTGCAGCTTTCCTTTTATCAGCCTGCAGGCAGCTGGATCTTTTTTTTGTCTCGGCTAGCAGAAGGATCCCACCTCTCTTCTCCCGCAATAGATCTGGAGGCTAAGAATAGACATGGCAAGTTCCTTTGACAGACTTTAGTTCAATCTCTTGAGAAAAAGCAGGCAATCAACTAGCCGTCAAGTTAAGAATCTGAAGAGAGAAAGACAGTCCAGGAAGCACAGGACCAGCATATCGATGAACTGCCTTGTTCACCATTAATTTAGGTGCTACCTGTTGCTAGAGAGGTTTTGTTTTTCTCTCCTATGCTTGATTATATCAGTGTGTGATGCTTCCTTCGTTTCTTCCTTCAAAAAGAAAAGAAAAATTAAGTTTATATTCATGTTTATCAGGGAGGCAAGGCTGAATTAACTTACAAAAATAAAAGTTTCATGATGCTTTAGAGACAGATGTGATGAAAACAGAAGCACTTCAATAACAGTCCTTAGCATTTGTGAAGTTCTGCATGCATTCAACTTGTGTTACTTTGACCTCAGTGATCAGCACAATCCTGCAACAGAGTTTGGAAACTGTCATCAACTCCACCTAGGGCTGCTGAGGTGGATTTTACAGCTAGTTTAAATAAGAAGACTACTTATAATTTATTCAACTATAGAACACCTAGAATTAAAATCTGGTAATAATTTTCATAGGAATGATTATCAACCCACAGAGGCCTTTGCCATCTGTGCTCTCTGAAGAGTGGTGTGTAAAGACCAGTTAGTGCCTCTGCTTACATACCAGTGGCTACTAACAAAGTAGTGGTAGTAAAGTGCCATAAAGAATAATAAATTAAATTATTTGTTGACTTCTCAAGAGCAAGGTGAGAATGGCCCAGGAAACATCATTCTGTGGTAGCTGTGTTTAGTAAGGACATATCAACTTTGTCTTTGAGGAAGCATGGCAAAAAAGTCAATGCTTATAAAAGGAAAGGGATGAGGGGAGACAAATCCCCCCATTTTCCATCCTCTCCTCATTTTCCTGGAAGTTAAGGCATGCCATTTACTAAAAGCTAGAGCTGCTAAAGGACCTCAGGATGTTCCTGGCCCTCACTGCTATATTAATTGCTAAATTAAGGTTATCCAAATTTCTCTTTGTCTTTAGTGCAGCTCTAGAGAAACCTGACGTGTGGAGTAAAGATATGAGGGACTTACATGCACTATGGCCAGGACACAGTGACTGGAGATCTGAGGATGGCATTGACCCTGCCCCAAAATATCTCCATAGATATGTCCCTAATCCTTCAAGCATTTTTCTGAGTCAGAAAGATAGCAACATTAAAGAATGAAAGGTAACAGAATTGGACAGTAATGAAGATCAATATCAAATCAGCAAGGGGAGAAAAGAAGTGAATAAAAGCTTTATGGGAAATAGGACAATTCCTGGGAGTGTACAGAAAACAAAGCACAGCAGTTTGGAAACATGTTGAAGTCAAAGGGATATTGTCAATAAGGAGGAGATAAGCCTATTTTGTTCTTTCATAAGAGCAGTCAGAAAGCTACCTGGTGAATCAGCAAACAATTTTCATCATGAGAAAACCTGGGGAAAAAAAGGCTTTTTAAAAAAAAAAAGAAACAAACATATGGAAAACTGGAACTGGTGAATGAAGAACTTCACTACAAGCTGAAAATAACTAGCTGTCAAATCTAGCTAAAAATCTAGTGATATGCATAACATCAGGTACGATATTGATTCCCTGAAAAGAAAGGGTCAAGGACTGTAGCATCTCTGTATTTCCCACAAGTGAAAACACAATAATACTGTGAAGTGCATTTTTCCTTTTCTTTTCATTGCTCAGAAAACACTCTTTTTGTTTGCTTCTTAAGTCTTTTTAGATGTAATAGTTGTACATTCACAGAATGCACAATCCAATAGAAAATGAAATGAAAGATCAAGTTACTATTTAGAGAAATTAAGGCTCAGAAGTACAATTTTTAAATCCCAGGACTTCTTTTTTTTTTTTTTTTTTTCATTCCTTTGCTGTAAATCCCAAAGATTTTAGCATCTTCTAGCATTATATCTGTATTCTGCAGCCATGCAAATAATCTTTGATGGTTGACATTTTCACTGGAATTTTGCTTTGTGACTTGCTAGGGAAGACATTTTCAAGCAGCTAAAGACAGTCCACAGGAAGATTCATAAAAGCTCTTAAAAGCTTAAAAAACAGACAGAAGAGACTGCCTACTCTCTATCTTTTTTCCTTGCAGGATCTCAGGTCTTTCATGATCAATTTATCTAAACTAGTCTTTACAGTCTTCAAGTGGTGGAATGTTTAACTGTCCTTTTTATGAAGAAACATTAGCCAATGTCTAGTGTAAATTTCCTTTGCTGCCATTTAGGATCATTGCTACTTGTTATAGTCCTGTTGGAGACCAAAAAAAAATTCTTTTTGCTTTTATTCTACATCTTGATAATACGGCCAAAAAAATTATCAACTTTCTATTTTTTGAAAAAAAAACCCAACAAATTCAACCAAAATAACAACTCAGGCATCTCATGTACAGCATCCACATGCAGTGCTCTATAAATTCTCCCAAGAGAGGCCACAGAATTACTCATATATGCTGGATATCAGTCACAGTAACTTCACCAAAGATCTTTCTAGCGCTAAATAAGGAGATTATTCACTCAGCAATGTGCATTTATTTATCTATCGTCTCCTGAGTCTGATGGCATCTTTTCTCTGCAGAAAGTCAAAATCCCTTGATAGCAGTGCGTAATCACAGAAAGTGTCATAGTCTAAGGTGCAGTGCATTGGGGTTTTGCTCCTTGGGATCTCTCTGCTAATACCAGAACCAAAATCCATACAACGCTTTCTCTACACTAGAGCTAGGGCCAGCAATAGCTCCTGTCAGGCTGTAATATTTACCTTGAATACAAATGCAAGTGACAGCATGGTGTTATGAACTTGTCCTATAATTGCTCCTATTAGTCCAAGAGTCTTGACCTCCTGGACTTGCGATAGATGCTTGAATTTTTTTTTTTTTTAAATTATCTTTTCCACAGTTATAATTTCAGGCTGTGGGCTTGGATACGTTAGTCAGAGACGGTCTTTGTACCATGCACTGACATAGCAATGAGTGGTGTAGATGCTCTGAGGAGGTGATGTCTGGATATTTCTTCAAGTGATTCTATCTTCCTACTTGCCCAGCTTGCATCTGAGCCCATCATAGTAAGCAGGGAAATACCAGTACCCACTAAATTAAAATAAAGATAGAAACAGCAATATTAATAGCCCATGCTGTGGATATTGGCAGATATCATAGAACCATGGAATGCTAGGGGTTGGAAAGGACCTTTAGAGATCATCTAGTCCAACATCCCTGCAGAAGCAGGTCCATCTAGACTAGATCACACAGGAATATGTCCGGGGGGTCTTGAAGACCTCCAGGGAAGGAGACTCCACAATCCCTCCCGGCAGCCTGTGCCAGGGCTCCCTCACCCTCACAGTAAAATTGTTTTTTCTTACGTTTAAATGAAACTTTTTGTGTTCTAGCTTCATCCCATTACCCCTTGTCTTGTTGCTAGATACCATAGAAAAAAAGGATGCCCCAGCCTCCTGACATCCTGATATGACCCCTTCCAGGGAACTCTTTCACCTCTAGACTCTATCTTTGCAGTAAAGATCCAGTACACTTCTGGCTTGCCTGGAAGGTCCTGAAACCATCACAGGAACAAAGGAATTCTCCCCATATGTGAGCAATGAGTTTAGCTGTAAGTGGCACAGGCATCAGTGGGGAGTCTTTTGTGATTGTGAAGGTCATTTAACTTAGTTACCATCCAAACACAATGAAGACAGGAATTCCCTTTCTGGGAAAGAATGTAGAAAAGGAGCCTTCAAAGAGCACCACACAGAGACTCTGCTGGTGTAAATTGGCACAGAGCCACTCTAAATGTGTTAGACTGGTAATCACTCTAACTGTGTTATTGAGAGTGGTAACGAGGTTTCTCTTCTGTTTCATTCTGTAACTTTATACAAGGTGTCACAGCACAGCAGAACAGTATGGGATCTGTGCCTGTCAGCAAAAGTATAAGCTTTTATCAGGTCATGTCTCCTTTTCTGTAATATCTCTGACAGGCTAAAACTGTCTGCAGCTTTTTGCCATACTCTGTTTGGAAAGGTGTTTTTCACCTGGATCTCCCAATTGGGAAAGTTTCTCCTGTTTCTCAATGCTTTGCCTTGCATCTAGTGATGTTTCGTGTCATACAAACTGGTGCACTCAGCTTAAACTGTCATTGCTGCCAAAGTGCTGTCCTCGTAGTTACTCCATTCCTACATAAAACAAAATTGATCATTCAAAATATCATTCATATATTCATTTTCCCAACACATGCAGGATTTACAGATTGGCTGCAAAATGCTCTTCTGACATTCTGCTCACCATTTTTTCCCAGAGTAACACATTACATGACACATAGATGCACATCTGTTAACACCTCTAGAGCACGGAATGAGGGCTTTTTCTCTTGTTGCAATTAAAAAAGATCTTTTGTGGGCTACAGACCAACACATATTTCAGGGATGTGAGAATGGGCATGCTGGGTAAGACCAAAAGACCATTCAACTCATTCTGAATTTACCCAAAAAAAAGGTTGCAAGAAATGAGAAATCTATTTGAGAATTTTCACAATGTATTTTCTCAGTTTCCAGTAACTTCTGGTTTAAGAAAAATAGTAGTAAAATGTAAATATTCAGAAGACAGTAATAAGGGGTGGAATGGGGAGTGGAACACAAAGCACAAGTAACATATTAAGAGAGAAAATAACTTTATATGAATAATTGTACAGACTAATAGTTATAACTGCTATTTTCTGCAAGCAAGGAGACATATATCCATCAGTTGGTTCAGGCACGTTATCATCAATTATATATGAGATCTGACCTTAGGACGTGGTAGGATGCTGGCTTTGGTGAAGCTCTGCCAAGAGTATTAAAAGGAAACCAAACAGAGGCAGTCATAAATTGAGGTTGGAGGGTTTGTTCAGATTACAGTGAATGATCCAAGCTGCTTTTCTGCAGTAGAAGTCCTGACTGGCTTGGTTCTGAAATTCCTAGTACTTTGCAGCTTGAGGATGTTCAGACATATAACAACTGAAAGCAATATGACCCAAATTTGTCTGAATGTGAGGAAAAGTCTTAGTCCAGGATGAAATTCATACATTCATAGGAAAGTGTACTGAATTCACTTGTTTTGTTCTGCTTCTAATAGACAAAGCTGATATTTATTGATCAGAAAGGAGCATATCACCTTGTTAATTCTTGACACCTCATAACCCCAAGACCCCTATATCAGAAGGTTGGGGCATCCCTTTTTTGATGGTATCTAGCAACAGGACAAGGGCTAATGGGATGAAGCTGGAACACAAAAAGTTCCATTTAAACATAAAAACCAATTTTACTGTGAGGATGAGGGAGCCCTGGCACAGGCTGGTCAGGGAGGCTGTGGAGTCTCCTTCCTTGGAAGTCTTCAAGATCCCCCTGGACAAGTTCCTGTGATCTGGTCTAGGTGGACCTGCTTCTGCAGGGGTGTTGGACTAGATGATCTCTAAAGGTCCCATCCAACCCTACCATTCTATGATTCTATGATTTTTGCATTAACAGGAATGTATTGAAGAAATATTCCCAAACAAGATTTTTCAGAGAATTTCCCAAAAGCTCCAAATACAATCACAATAATCTTTGAGTTACCATAACAATTGATTTTACCTTAATCTTAAATGGTCACACTATGACAGTAAAAAATTTTAACTTCACTGGTTCAATAGTAATATTTTTACAAAAAATCATCTAATTAGCTTGTGTGTTTTCCATTTTCTGCTTTAATGGTGATAAATGACATTTTATTCAGTCCCAAATTAACTTCATCATTGAATTATGCTGAAGAAATCAGTACTTTAACTTTGAACTTAACTAATTTCTTCTCAATGGAGATGAAATATGTTTCTGTCAGAGAGAATGGGTCATATCCTCAAGCAAAGTCACATGCATTGAGTTTAAGGTAGGAAAATGCATAACTGTTTTAATCTTCCCATACTCAATTTGACAGAGGCAAATAACTCTTCTTTTTTTGTTGTTGTGGTTGTAAAAGTTTGAATTTGGAGTAAATCTTTGTTTCTGAGTGGTGATACATGAAAGGCTGATGTTATGATCATATTTGATAGTGTTTGCAAAAAATGGTGATGCATCTGTCTATTTGATGGATTCCCATTCTAGCCATAAATGGCAAAAGAGAACCTAAGAAATATTATTTTATTTTTTTCCAAAAATCTTTCCAAGTAAACAATTTTACATTGTGAGAGTATCAATATTAATCAGCCATTATTGTGTGGGAATACATATGTGTTTATATGTGTGTGTATTACTAACAGACTATAAATCCTGTATCAGTTAAAATGAAATTCTAGGCTCTTTGCCTGCAAGATGGCAAAAAGTGCTCAACAGACTGCCTGGAGAAGTGCCTTGAAGCCAGTTTTCTGCGTCCCATGGTGAGGAATACATTCTGCTGTGTTCTGCTGTGGCAGACCAAAAAGCTAATTAATGCAGCAGTTATCACAGACACCCTAGTCTATTCATAGTGATTGATATTTTAATCAATTCATTCAGATTCAAGTAGACTGTGGGTTATGGAAGATGGAGAAAGTAAGTTTTGGGAAGTCAAAGGGGTTTTGGCAAAAATAAGATTTGCAGAAGGATAAAGCAGTTGAAGATTTTCAGACAAGCAAATTGCTGTATGTTTTGATGAAAAGTGTTTGCGGTGAAACCATTGACATTGGTTATTAAATTGTCATGGTTAGATTTCAGGATTAATAGTTGATGGAGATGAATGGGAAAAGTCATAGTTTTCAGGTCTTTTGCTCCAGGTTTGTCAAGGTTTCTTTCATAACCAGAAAAGTTATCACCTATTTTGTCAGTAGCAGCAGTAACATGACCCAGGTTCCTCAGCTCTGCCTCTGCAGCCAAATGCTCTACTATTTAGTAGCATCTGAGAACACCATGTGGCTTTTCACGTTTGGAGGAGATTGCAGCCCTCCAAGCATGCCTTTCTAGTTTGGGTCCGCTGCCACCTGGTCAGGGAATTGTGCATACTGCAGCACTTTCATCCATGGGGTAATTTAAAGCATTTTTCTCTACCTCTCCTCTCCCTCAGACACTTATTTTCAGAAGACTGACAGAAACATAATTTTCTTATACGTTTGTCCTTATGTTAAATTTGGATAATGTTCAAAGTCTAAAATTTGTTAGGATGAAGCAAATAGACATTTAATGTACTTAAATGAGCACAAGAAACTTTTGTTTCTCAGAAAGCAGAGTAAATTACAGATCAGCTCTTCAGGTAGCATCAGTATGTACATACACCATTTTTTCCACCTGAGGGTTATGGCTGTATCTGTTGTCTGCTGCAAGCTTTGACATTAGGTGATAAACCCATCACTGACAGGTAGGGACAGCCCGGCCTTGGGGATAGTGACGTGCATGCCAGCTTTGTAACCTTTGATAACACTTTTCTGAGCCTGGGGTATTTTCTGGAGTTTTATTTGGGATTTGGTATTATAAAACTTCTCCCTTGATGCACCTGCTTTATAATGGCTGTGTCCTGTTATTTCAATTTGCTACTAACCTTTTCCTTCCACTGCTCCCCTTTTTCTATGAGACCTATGGAACAA
The DNA here is from genome assembly GCF_028858725.1 of Colius striatus. NCBI lineage: Eukaryota > Metazoa > Chordata > Aves > Coliiformes > Coliidae > Colius > Colius striatus. The sequence goes on from NC_084759.1 coordinate 81,150,131, forward strand.
ATCAGCTAATTAGGAAAGGAATTACTGTGCTGACTCATATCCATCAACAGTTCTGTTAACAAACTTGCAAAGGGAGAACCAGTATTACTGCTGTTGCTCCACAAGGAAAAAAATATCTCTGCTTTGAATTCAGATCCACAGCTAAACTAACAGAAGTGACAGTGGGGACAAGAGAAGGACAGTTCCATTTGCAAATTGACTCAGCTGATGCAAAGCACTTATAAAGAAAGAATGTCTCTTTAAAGCTACTTCTTAGGCACTTGCAGAATTTCGAATCATAGAATCACAGAATGGTAGAGATTGGAAGGGACCTTTAGAGATCATCTAGTTCAACCCCCCTGCAGAAGCAAGTCCACCTATATGAGGTCATTCAGGAACGTGTCCAGGCAGGTTTTGAAAACCTCCAGAGAAGGAAATTCCACACTCTCCCTGGGCAGCCCGTACCAGGGCTCCCTCATCCTCACAGGGAAGTAGTTTTCCTCACGCTTAAATGGAGCTTTTTGTGTTCCAGCTTATGGCCATGACACTTGAGACAACAGAAGAAAAGTGCCACCCCATCCTCTTGACATGTACCTTTTAAATATTTGTGTTAATGAGGTCCCCTCTTAGTTTCCTCTTCGACAGGCCAAACAATGCCGGGCCTTGCAGCCTTTCCTCATAAAAAAGATGCTTCAGTCCTCTGTTCATCTTGGTGGCTCTGTACTGGACTCTCTCCAGCAGTTCCCTGTCCCTCTTGAACTGGGGAGCCCAGAATCGGACACAGGGCTCCAGATGAGGCCTCACCAGGTCAGAGTAGAGGGGGAGGAAAAGCTAAAAAAAGCTTTACGCAAAAAAAAAGAAAAAAAATCCATAAAACTTACTGCAAAATCCTTTCACAGGCTAAGAGGACATCATAGGGTCAACGTAAAGATCCACTACTCAAGCTGTCTCCACATTTTGGTCACTGTGAAGAGGAGATGAAAATGACCTATGTCTTGCCTTCTAGACCACAGAGGTAAAGTTTCATCACCTTTCGATATGCACTCCCAAAGGAAGAATGAAGTAATGCAATATTCTGAGCAGCAACATTTAACATTTACGCCTTGTTGAATTTACAGCTTGTAAGCTAGGTATCTGGTCATACACAAGTTAAGAGGGTGAGGTACCACAATACACATTTCACAGTGGGTGGCATGCTGTGCAGAAAGTTACCTTTCCTGGTTAGCAGAAAAGACTGAGGAACAGTTTTCTAATGCCCTAAAAATCTTCCTGCGTGGGAGAAGGAGAGGTAGGAAAGGAGGAGAAAAGGACTCCACTGTTTCTAATTTAATGTCTATTTGTCATTAATGCCTACTCAAAGGCTTTTCGTCTCACAAGGAGATTTCGGCAAGAATGCCTATGTTTTGTCTATGGACAGGATGTCAGGTTATGTTGTGGACCAGCCCACTGTTTTTAGGACTTGTTCAATTTTGTGTTTGCATTCACATTTTAGAGATTTAGGACTTTGTAGGAACTTATGAAGTGAGAAAAAGGTTAAATATAGGAACTTAAAAGTTCCTGAAAAACTTTCATGATTTCATTTTATCATCAACGTGATGCATTCTGTTATTGTTAAATACATCAACTGTAGTCTGTCTTTTATAGTTTACTGATGCTCCAGGTGAATTAGAATAGCTTAAGAGTCCCATACTCATAGATTTTCAGAGAGGTTTGAATGTCGTATGGATGGTTACATTATTCCTGTTAACTTGAAAAAAATAGAAAAATAAGAATGATATTAATTAGGTCAGATATCATCTATTTTCTAACAAGATTCTTTGGAGTTTAAATACAGCTTGTTTTATTCATAGCTTAAGCCACTCACTTCAATGTATTAAATATAGGTGATTACTATGATAGTCCCTATAACCTGATCAATTCTAGCAAACGATCTGGAGTGCATCACACCCTTACCACTGCCCCATAAAAATGAAATCCAAGCATTGCAAGGAGTCATGAAATGACCTTGTTTTATGAAGGAGAGGTTTGATCAGACTGCAAATTGCTCCAACCTTAACCAATGCTACTTATTAAATAGGGAAGTTTGTAATGGGAAATCAAATGACTGAAGTGTGCAGTATACCCCCTTTTCTTCCTTGGGGTTTTACTTAATATTTTTAGTTATACATGTGGACTATATTACGCAATAATTCATTATGGACATGATCCAAAGACCATTTAAGTCAATGAAGGCAATCCCATGTAGTTTAGCAGCTACTGTTCACTGTAAAAGGCTTTCAATCAGTTCCAGCATCTATAAAGTCAGAGCTGGAAGAGCTCATTCCCAGACTTTATAGCAGTTTTGTATCAGGGTGACCAGCACATTAATACTGGAAATTTCAGTTTCTTTTTTCTTCTTTAATTAAGACTGTAATATTTTTTTTTTCCTATTTGCACTTAATTAGATATGTTAAACCGAATAGATGTGATCACTAGATTATGATAATAAGGATATACAATTATCTACTAAGTGGCAAAAGGATTCAATCCACCTTTAATAACTTTACTACTTTAAGGCTTCACCTGGAAAACTGGCTATAGAATTTTTTTCCTCATTAAATAAACCATATACTTTCACAAAGACTATAAAAATAACACTACCATGGATGTTTAAAGGATTCAAGATGATATAGAGCTTCTTAAGGTCCTCCATGGAAATTTTAGGCAAACAACCACAAAAGAAATGTGAATGCTACCCTTGTCTCACTTCAGTGTACATTCAAATTCTTCACAATAAGAACTGAATTTACAGGAAAACTTCTCTATGATTTCTACTTCAGCACACAAAGCTTTTTCACTCTGAGTTGTATGTAGAGGATGGATTGTAAATGCAGAAATCCAGCTGTGCTCCATTTTTATAAGACTTGTAAGAGTTTCTGTATACATAAATTATTAATGCAAAGCTGTATGAAAATTCCCAGCTTCCTAGCAGTTAATGAGTAGAGGTTTTTTCTTGAAAATATCCTTTCTTCATTTCACAACTTCTCTATTGTGATCTTTCAAATGCCCTAAATGAAGTAGCACATTTCCTGAAGGCCAAGATAGGATGCTTAGGGTCAAATCAGCCTGTCATTTCCACATAGCCTTGCACAAGGATCGGTGAGGGAGCAATGGGCAGCAGAGAGTGGAGCAGAGAAACTCTACCAATCTAGAAGAGCACACATGAGTTTTCTACTTCAGCAGTGCAGAGTGATTCTTGGAAGAAAAAAAATTGTATTGGGAAAAAATAAAAAATCCTTCACTCATCATCTTACATAGAATGGTTTAACAACAAAATATTTTTTACCTCGTGGAAGAAAACTATTTCCATTTACATTATGACAAAATCAGCATTTAAATACTGCAGTGAAAATTCTTTTATATAACCTATTCATCAACAAAATATTTAAAATCAACTTGGTTTGTTTTTCATGCTCTTTGTTGAGAAGAAAGGCTCATCAAATCCTGAAAATATTACAATTATTGATTCAGACTCTGCTGTTTATAACCTCTGTAAAAATAAGCTAATTGAACCATTTTTGTTTTAAAGAAACCATTAGTACTGAAATGTGTTAAATCATAAGAAGAATATAGTTTACTTTTATTTGTCTTTTTATTTTTATATTTTTTACAAGGCACTATGGCTATGCCAGATATTTAGTAGCAAAAGGGAAAAATGTTATTGTGAAAGATATGATCTGGAACATTATTAACCCACATACCACGGCCCATGCCTTAGTAATGTTTGGTTAAGATGATGGGGAGACTTAAAATAATGGAGCAAAAGTAGGAGTGTCATAGGACAAGTGGGTAATTTTCCCACAATCTTATTTTTTATTATTCTGACAATTATATTGTAGGCAAAAAGTTTAAATAATCATATTAATTGCAGTGATTAGTGCATGCTACAACATTTCTCACCAATGATCAGATCTCTCACCAGTGCTTTACAACCATCTCCATTAACAAGTAGGCACTTCATAGCACTGAAATGCAACTTTTCAGAACAGAGGTCTGTTGTCCTTCAGCCAATAACTTCCCTTGTACTACTGAGAGGTCTATATGTGCTGTCTGCATCTAAGGACATCCTTTGAGGTAAGCTTTAAAGGAATCAGGGATAGGTTTAAACTTCAATTAGGCTCACCCTCAAGATTACATTTGCTTTCTGGTCAACCAGAACAAACTTGAATTCACAAAAATGCAGGTTTGTTTTATATACATTGAGGCCAGGGAGCACCTGATGATTTGAAATGCATCATTACAGTCCTGGATGAAAACATACGAAGAGCTCAGCTGATTGTGAGAAATCGTGCTGCCCTGAGCCTGCAAAGAACAAGGATAAACATTTCCATGTGGGGCACAGTAAAGCAAGTGGTGACATCATTCCCTGATCTCAGCTGTCAGCCACAATGGAACCTTGAGGCAAAATGTATGCACTCTTTTGGGTAGAACCAACAAAACCCAGCATCATGATGGTACCTCTGGTATTAATATGAAGCCAATGAGGTAAGTGAAGCCAGCCCAATAACTGAGTCCACCCTTATGTCACATTTTCTTAGTTCTTTTTGTTCTTTTTACACAAGTTATTTGCTTAATTCAGGGTGAACTAAGATGATGCCTCTGGGCAGTGGGCACCTGCCATGTAAGGTAGTGCTTTACCAGAGCCTCATGCATAGTTAATGCAAATGATCAGAATTTCTGAAAGGAAAGTGATTTCCTCCATTAGCTACAAAGGATTTCAAGACTGGCTATTTAAATGCATAAAGGGTAGATTTACGCAGCTATTCCTTGTGCCATTTCAGTGGGTAGCAAGAAAAAAATAATCTTGGGTTGAATACTATAGCAAATAAATATTTTAACCAATTGAAATATCCAGCAAGTGAAAATAAAAAAAGCTAGCCTAGGCTGAAAATAAGCATTTCCCCACCATATTGCACACTAGTCTTTGTTGAATTGCCTTTTTGATATTTCCATGTCTTTTATTCTTCATCACCATCTCTATGTTATTTTCCCTCTCTGCACATCATGTCTAATTCATCATTCACTGCATTTGCATTTATGTAGCAAGAGGTCAAGCCCTTAGTCTGCTTCTTGGGACAGAAAAGTTTAACTATGTTTGGATGGTAGATAACTGCACACATTTTTTCTCCAAAGAGAGAATATATAGACAACAGAACTTTTAAAAGAGTACTGCATTTAGAGGACAACTCCTAACTACTTCAGGTTGTTAGTAAAAATAAAAGAAAGTATACTAAACTCAAAGTACATATTCAAAACATGTTAATATGATTATGAGTGGCTTATTCTTTCATTGTAGTGTATCTAAATGGAATTCATGTATGACCCTTGGGAAAAGAGGTTGTCATCTATTATGGGGCCATTCACCAACCTGCTCAGTAAAGCCCAAAAAACTTACTTAAATATCATTATAGGAGAATGGTTTGCTTCATAGGTAAGAGGAACTGAACTGAATAGCAAGCTACAAACACCAAAACAGAGTCCAAGAGATGGTGGAGAGCTCAGGACAAATGGCATTCTTTGTGAGACTGAACGTGTTGCCTGGTGGGTTATATGGCAGTTTGTTCTCAATGAGATAGTCCATAGTCTTGAAGATCTCCATATGTGCCTGTAACACAAAGTTTTACATAACATTGGCCAGCACTGTAAATTTCACTGTAAACCTAACATTTCACACTGATTCCCACTTCAGTGCTAAAGAAGAGTTTGATCTCAACTAGGAAATATACAGAATTCAGTTTTGAACTCGAGAAATTAGAGGGATTTGGGCCTGCATATCCCATATCCTAGTGTTATTTGGACTCTGACCATGAACCATGTTTCTACATGAACTATGGAGCCACAGGCTGGAGAGAAAAGCTGACTAGTCTATATTTCCAGTAGGGCCTGATGTTGCATCATTACAGCTATCACTACAGAAAGCCTCATGTATAAATAAGCCCATCTCCTAGGACATGGTGTGTTTCATGCATGGAAAGTGGAAGACGTTTATGCTGGTTTGAACTGTCTCTGCCTGAGCCCATGCAATGGCTGAGCAGGATTTCATTTTAGTCTAAATTTAGACTTTTCTGAATATATTTTAGAAATTTATATTCTTCTCTTTTCCAAAATATATAATCAAATATCTTTTTAGTTGTTTTCTTGTGTGACTAACCCTTGCATTCTCCATAGTCCAACACTATTTAAGGTAGCAGAAAAGAATAAACAAAAGCTAATCATTAACACTGGAGGTCAAAGCACATAGTTAGCAGGTAAACAGAAGTCTGGGAGGGTCATAATGGAGGGATTGTTCAGGTACTAAGATGTTTTACACAGTGTCTAGGGGCCATATCTACAATTTTTTTTTTTCCAGGCCTCTAATGTTGTCAGTGAGTCACATTTTTTGTGCATGCATGACTGCATAGTGCAACTCAAGACAGAAGGAGATGGACTGCTTCTTGAATTGTTGGACCCTTTGTAAATTTGTTATGTGAGTGAAATGTGTGTGATTACCAGATCTGCTATAGGGCAATAGGAAATCACTACTGGAGGATCCTACCCAAGCAGTAAATCTAGTTTTATGAAACTGTCAGACTGAACTGCAAATGTGCAGTGAAGGAGTCCAGGATGGCCAGTCAGAGCCACTGTAAGGCAACTCTGCCTTTGTGTGCCCAGAAACTCCAGAAAAATGTAAGAAGTCATACATGTGAGAAAAAATTGCAAGAGGGAAAAGAAAAAGAAAAAAAAAAAAGAAAAGAAAAAGAAAAGAAAAAGGAAATGGAATTTGAGAAGCAATAAATAAAAAAGTGATCAGACAATAATGAAGGCATTGGCCATGAGCTCTCAAAATAGATTAAGAGTGCTACAAATGCACCTGCAAAAACCCTGCAAATACCAGTACCAAGTATGAAAGGGAGTATGGGGGAATAGTGTCTAGGCTGACAGGGAAGGAGCCAGGAGGCAGTTAGCTTTTGGACCTCTGTTTTGTGAGGTCATACAGGGCTCTCATTTATCACGGTTGGGATGCTTTATCTAGAAAACACCAGTTTCCATTTTTAGAGTACATGGCACATAACACTGTGTTACTCCACAGCAATTCGGTAGGTCTGAATGTACCTATGCAGCAACAGAAGTGCTCCCATATTACCTAAAATTATGTTTTCTGTAATTAGCATGAAAGGAGAGACTTTCCTCAAATTGTCTTCACTTTTTGTAAAATGCCTTGTGGCTTTCAGAAAGATGCCAAATAATACAAAATTCACAGACAATTCAAAATCAGAGTCTGTTCATAAATATCTGTTCTGAGATTAATTTCATGGAACAGCTAAGAAGGTGACCATTCCTTCTGGATATTCATGCACAAGAAAACCCTCAAAGGACCGACAAAGAGATTGGAAAATCGCTGAAGAAGGAATGGATATGGGCAGATTAAATTTGAACTTCCCACTTACAACTTCGAAACAATAACAATATGAGTTCTGGATGTGGCTCACTGTAATGTGGGGATCCAAGAGCTAAGCTGGCTTGTTTCTGATAGATTTAGTTTTGTTTTTGTTTTTTTTTTTGAGCTAAGTGTCACTGACTAATGAAAATATATTGGCACAATACTTGCAGGTTATTGTTCCATGTGGCTATACTTCTTAGCAGAGAATTTGTAAGCAGGTTGTGACTGAAAGAAACACGAATGCACTCAACTATTCAAATTTTGAAAATATATCATGCTATATTTATTGGAAACAAATTCTGACAAGACTATGTGCATCCTAGGAACTGATAGTGAAACATTGCATTGCATTGGCACTGGTAATGTCACCAACAGAGAAATTACAAACCTTAAATACTTATGTAGTAAAATGAAATGCAGCTATTAATGCTTCCAAGAAGCATGCACTGCAGTGCTATAGATAGACATAAAGAATAGAGTTTTAGAACATCTCTAACAGGCCGATTTATCATTTTACAGAATAGCTCCATGTCCGTGGAAACACAGTCTTAAAGAAATTAGAAAATGAATTGCAAAGAACCAAAGAGGTCTGAACACTAAAAATGCATCTTCCTGAAGGCTTAAATACACAATGGAAAAATGAGTGTCATAAGTAATAAGTTTTTCTGGATTGTTGATTTATTTATGTTTATTTAAACACAGTAAGTACATATATCTCTTAAAAATGCTTTGGAAGCCAAGACTGTTTGAAATCCTTGAAAAGATCATACACTTATTTTCTTTTCTCTTGGGAAAACTACTGCATTGATGTTTATTATGTTTTGGTGTGAGAAGACAGAGTAATATAAAGAACAGCTCCTAAATTTAGAGTTAGTGGTGCTTAATCCCAGTTCCCTTTCTACTGTCATTGCTGGAAGAAGTCCTGAAGTCCTGTGCAGAGCATGAACAACCCTGGGAGGCTTTAGTATCTGGGCTCATTATACTGTTTCCTTCAGCAGCCTGATGGAGCAAAGCTTCCTGGTGTAGTCCCAACTTAGTCCTTGTGTCATTTCATGCAAAAAACCCCATGATTTCAGGTTAATAGAACTTCACAGTGCCTAAATTCTACATTTTGCTTCTTATCTTGCAAACAAGGTGTCAGCTTGCTTTGGTTTATCACAGTGGATGATGGTCATTTACAATTCTGAGTGTGGATGCTACTTAGAAGATGAAATAGTTGTTCTGTGTTTTTTCCCTAAAGTTGTTGTGTAGCAAGGAAAATATCATGGTAAAAAAAATGTTTGAAATGGGACAAGAATAGTTTACAAAATTTGGCTGATTCCAAATTTTAGGCTTAACCATCCCTTAGCTTTCACATTTGAACCCAGCTTCTTGATATTTTGCAGATTTAATCTGTCTTTATTGTCTATTTTTCTACAATCCAAGTGATCCACTTGATTAAACTAAGCATCAAGTGGAGAAATACAGGGGTTTCAGATAACTTTATGGTTAGAAAATGCCACAGTGCTCAAATTGAAAAGTTGTAGTAATTGTTTCTGTTATACAAAAGGGCATAAGTCTTGTCCTCTAACCTTAGTAACTGGGAAGACCTGGAAAAAAAAGGAAAAATAGATGTGTGTTATGCATATTCTCCATGTGTAAATGACTCTCTGTGGAAAATACTGTGGCAGTACTGGTCATAAATATTTTAGTGCCTTTTGTAGATTTACAATCAAAAGTCTCTTCCATTTGAAGAAAAATCCTTCTTGGTTGAATATGTTCCAGCAGGTTTTCCTGATCCTGGACTAAAGTTTTGTTTTTTGGCATTGAAGTGAAATACTAAATTATGATTTACAAGTAAATTTGCAGTCTATAGTGACATCAACAAATCATCTGATACATATAAGTATTTCCTGAGCTCAGGGAAAAAAGTGTCTGCACTCTCAAGGTCTGAGTATTTAAAATACAAACAAGACTGTCAGCATCAGCCTTTTAACCCTACTACCTAATGGCTAATAGTAGGAAGAAGTGGAAAGTTATTTCATATACGATGTTTCACATCACAGCTAAATTCAATACAAGCAATGGAGTATTCATGTATATTTTAAGACTTCTCATCATTCTTTGGAGAATTTAGAGTTTATTAAGTAAGGTTCATTGCAAGAAATGCTATGGTACTTTACAACAGATATTGTTTTCCTCCAGAATGTTTCTGTGCTTGATTTTGTTTGTTTTTTGGGGATTGGTTTGATGTTTGGGTTTTTTGTGTGCATTAGTTCTTTAGTAGAGGATGCAGACAAATCCTTGTTCAAATTGAATCAATACACTTTAAAAGGAAAACACTTTTTTTAAGATAAGAATAATCTTCAACTCTAAGCAATATTCATTCTAACAGCACATTACAAAATAGCGCTGCGTATATGTATGTGCAAAAGCAAATGATATTTGCTTACCCTTTTACCTTGATGGTGAAAACTAATAGATTACAAACATCTTGTTCACCTATCAGAAAAGAAAAATAGTAATCTAAACAAAGGAATAAGGAGAGTTTTATAGGTCAGTTTATTATACAGTGTTGTAACTTTGATGGACATAATGAATGTTGTTTTACTTCACTGCCTAATGTCATGGATGAACACACTAAAAAAAAAAAGGGCAAGGAGTACAAAATTTGATATTAACCTCTAGTATTATCTATTCTATATTTATATATATTATAAATATATCCATTTTCTGACCCACCTCTCACATTTATCTTTCTCTAGTTTAAAGAGGTTAAAAGTATCCTCACTACCTGGTGTGTGTAGCTTTATTGTGGCATTGAAATATTTACAGCTCATTTGGCAAAACATAATGCTTTAACCCAATTTTGATACAGTCAATGGAGAGGAAGAAAACTCATACAGCAATACATAGTAATGACACTGAAGTATTTCCTTGCTGTAACATGTACTGTGCTTTTTCCTCAGGGAGTGATTTCAATTCCATATAGAGATCTTCTAAACCCTTGCTTACCAGAATGGTCGTCTTAAACTTGCTTCCAGTATATTATAGTAACAACACTCCACAAACACAAAAATCCCTCAAATACAGAGTTTCTAGAGAACTGGAGTCATTGTGGAACATTTTTAAGTCTCTTAGATACTTTGAACCAATTTTTTAATGGTATTTATGGAGCTCTGTGATGGCTATTAATCAAACTATTCAACTGTGATCCACCACATTCACCATTTCAACTCCCATTGCATCTGCTTTCCTTCTCTAACAGCACCTGCCAATGGCAGTTTTCTCGGCTCTTATTTTCCAGCCAAATTTAACAAAGCTGACAATGAGCAGTAAAAATTTGTGTAACATCAGATTTCAAACCCGTGACGACAATAAGTTTTCTAACTGAGTTTTTTACCAACAGTCTAAGAGTTTTCAGGTACACTACTTCTGTGTCCCTTCAATTCTCTTCATCCTTTTACTTTTGGGAGTTGGAAGAAATCAAACATTTGTCTTTGCTCAATACCCATCAGAGGTAGCAAACAAAGTGCCACAAGGAATCAATTTGGAATAACATGGTAGTTTTAAAGTATGGATTGCTACTAGAGGTACATGTTGCATCATTTATTTTTTAACAGTATGAGGTTTCAAAGCAAATCTCAAAAAAAGATACAAATATTAATTCTATGTCGCTTTATATAAATCCATGCCTCATCCTTCCTGGGCTTTCATCTCTTTACTTTCCTCTGTAGCATGAGAGCATCTTTGCTGTTGTAAAATCAAAGCACATTTTACTCTTGGCTGTTTTGCACAGAAAAAGGGTAGATAAAAAATTAGCAGCCCAGATCACAATAAGAATGACTCTTACTTTTCTAGTATCTTCACCATATCAGTCACTTGTCTTGTATACTTTGGATGCACAAGAGAACATGGAGAGATGATCTAAGTCTCTTAACTTAACTTGTTGACATATTTCTATTTATTTGTTTATAATCTTCTGGCCCTGAAGCTCATTACCATTCATTAAGGGCCACATCTTTCTGCTTGATGATATTATTCTTCATCTTCTTTCTTCCACTAGTATTCTGTGAAGAGAGCTCTAAATACAAGTTTTATCTAAAAAGAATGATGAATTAAACCTTTCAGCATTAGCACCTTTATTTTGCTCTGTTAAAAGAGCTTAGGTAATTTTTATTCTTTCTCCCTCCTTGAAACTTCAGAATAGCTTTCACTAGTACTTTGGATACTGATAATTCAAAAATTGGTTATGATCTGTTGTACCACTTCAGTTAAAGAAGAACCAAAAGGCTGTGTAGTGATTTTGTCTGGGCCACATTAGGCTAGTGAGGGGCTGCAGGAGTAGCTTCTTCAAAAATCTGCCAGAAGCTTCCTCTCTAGCTAACAGGGCTAATGCCAGCCAATTCTAAGATGAACCCACTGCCTACCAAGGCCTGGCAAATTGGAGATAATGCCTCTGTGAATAACGTATTGGAGAAGGGGAAGAAGTTGCTGCACACTTGCTAAACTGCAGCAGCAGCAGCAGCAAAGGAGAATGTGAGAAAAACATCCCCTCAGACACCATGGTCAGTGGAGAAGGAGGGAGAGGAGATCCCCAGGCATTGAAGGAAAGATTCCCTTGTGAACTGTGGTGAAGACCATGGTGAAGCAGCTGTCCCCCTGGAGCCCAGACCAGAGCAGGTTTGCTGTCAGGACCTGTGATCCTGTAAGGGATTCATTCTGGGGCAACTGGTACCTAAAGGACTGTTCTCCCAGTGGATGACCCACGTTGGGACAGGGTGTGAGGAGCTGCCCCCATCAGAGGCACCATGCTAGAACAGTTTGTGAGGAACTGTAGCCCATGGGAAGAACTCATGGAGAAGTTCATGAGGGGCTGTCTCCCATGGGGGTAACCCCACACTGTAGAAGTGGGAAATGTGAGTAGGCCTCCCCCTGAGAAGAAGCAGCAGCAAAGTCCATCTGTAATGAACTGACCACAACCCCAACCCTCTTGTGCTGTGGGGTGGAAGGAGACTGTCACTGGAAGGAGGGATGGAGGGAGGTGTTTTAAGATTCAGTTTTATTTGTCATTTTCCCTGCTCTATCCTGATTGTTCATTAATAAATCAAACCATTTCTCCCCAAGTTGAGCCTGTCTTGCCCATGACACTAATTGCTGAGTGATCTTCCTGTCCTTATCTTGACTCATGAACCTCTCTTTATACTTCTTTCTCTCCCCTGTCCAGTTTAGGAGGGGGAGTGATAGAACAACTTGGTGGGCACCTGGAAGCCAGCCAGGGCTCAACCTTCACAGGCTGAGTGCAGAATGAAATCTGTAGATATGCAGACACTTCTATCAGGTAATATTTTTATTTATAGAGTTTACACAACGGTTGTTGGTTAATGAATCATTTGGAAACCAGAAATACTTTTCTTGAATCAATACTATTGCTCTAAATATCCACCTACTAATTCAGCCACTCATTTTCAGTGGATGCATTGTTCATGAGTGATTTGTTTTGCAGGCTGAGGCTAGTTATCTGTGTTAAATGCAGTGAGTTCCTTTTTATGAGTAAAATATTGAAATGTTTTAAACAGAATAGTAAAGAATAATGAACTTCAGGTATCAGATTTGGATCAATACCCGCAATTTGTCAAATTAGACAGCTCCGACATAGTTACTAGCCCATGACAGCGGTACAAATACTTGTGATTAATCAATATTTTAAGACGCCTTAGTCAGAGACAGCTGGTGTCTTAATGAGAAGGATATACACATGTTAATTCTTTATAAATTATCTAGTAGGTTTAAACTGTAAAGTTATGGTAAAGGAAGAAACTAGTATTTTGCAGGATCTCTGTCTTATTCAGGTTTTCTATGCGTTTGATACTAAATTTTATGCACCCATAGATATTTTCATAGGCCTTCAACTCTTCTTTATGGAAGATTTACATCTGTGTGGACCCAGAATACCAAGAGATACAAATCATACTGTAGAACTAGTTTGTGCTTATAATTATTTCCCAATCCTTTAATGTTTGTGCCATCTGAAAACAGTCGCAGCAATGATTCATATTTTTTTCTATGTCATAGATGAGAATATGAAACACTGCTGAGCTAAAAACAGATCTCTCAGTGATTTGTCTGATAACAATCTTTTCAGAAGGTGATTATTTTCAGTTAATCCTGTAATTTGAGATGTATCATCCAGTCACTTTACAATAAATTTATGAAGGGTTACATTTTATTTCATATAATGCTATTATTTTAAGCAAATAATATTAGGGCAAATGCATTTAGAAATCTATTGAGATCTATCCTTTCTAACAAATAAGGATTCTATCTGACAGAGAGTTTTTGGAGAAGTACGGCCTTTGAAAACCAAATTATAAGGTACCATTTTTACAGAAATTCTTGTCAAAGCGATGACAGAAAGAAAATTTGAAGTGTAAAAGGCATGAACATTAAATTCAAAAGCTATTAAATATTTAGTTTTATTTCTCTCCATGCCTCCCAAAAGTTGTTTTCCCAGAAAAGTATCCAACAAAGTATCCATGACAACGCGGAGAATTGTGGCAAAAAAAAAGTCAAACAAGAAAAGATAATTGAACTACTCAGTAACATATCAACAGACCTGTTCAACGAAGTGTTATTGGTTGCTAGAAATCACCTGGTTTATCAAGAATTAGTTCAGATAAAGAAAGAAGAGATTTTCAGTCCAATAAGCTATTCTGAGATGCCATTTGCTTTTTTTTTTTTTCTCTGACATGAATATACACAGTACATCCTGAACAATAATGCATACCAAAGTTGATGTTGCTTGAATCTCAACTCTGAGTTGCTGAAGATTCTAAATACTGAGGTGCCTCACCTCAGCTTTAAGAAGGAATGGGAAGTCTTCACCATATTACAGAAATGGTGTCTGTCTGTCTTCCTTCTCCTAAGACCTCAGCTCTGTACCCTGATCTTCCTCTCCCCCATGCCAAGGAAAACCCTACTATTCCTACATTACAAAGAGTGGCCATGCGAGAATCCTTGGAAAGACACATAGAGAAAGGAGAGCAGTAGCAGCAAACTGTTGGTTTATGGGATATGCAATGAGAGGACTGCAGAAGTGATTGTTTTCTTTGCATTTTTTTTAATGTGCCTGTTATATCCTATTGACACTTTGCTATTTATTTCAGTGGTATCACCAGTTGTAACAGGAACACAGAAACAATGATTATATCCTCTTCAATCTGATTTGTCCTGGCTATATCCAATTCTGCTTAATTTGAAGATTTTATCTGAGGTTTTACTTGCTGTCTGGAGAATCAAGGAGCAGAAAATGGCTTACCATTAATTATGAATATCTGTGAGAAACAGAAATTCAATGACAAATTGTGCTGGCAGCCCCCGCCAATGCCGAGTATACATAGGTCATGCTTATTTTGTTCCCACAGACTGATTTGCCTGTCATGCTGCTATCAGCTTCTTTTATAATCACTTTTAGTTTTATATTATTTTGATTAGCTCATGTTTTAAATCATTAGTTCAACAAATAACTTGTAGCCCAGTGATAGATAATCTGTGTTAAGTGAGCATCATTCAACCAAGTCCTGACAATTCTCCCTGATTTAGTTTCTAATACTCATTTAAAACAGTTAAAAGAAGAAGTTAAATGAACATGAAAATTATTCTCAGCTTCATATTTTGTATATCCATCATCCATTTGACACCCACTCTGAGCTCCATTGTTCTAATCAATCATATTGTGCAAGTTATTATATTGCATAAAGAAATAAATATACTTTCATTCTTCAAGTGCTACGGTACCTGATATCCATCTTTGTACACACAGCTGGTGGACCATGGGAATAAGTTACCAAATTCTGTTTAAAAATTGACCTTTGAATGCCATTAATTTATTAGTTTTTAAGATTCCATGCAGTTTAACACTGCACAAGTAGGTTTCATATCACTTATTGATCTATGGTTCTCTTCTAAAGTCGCCAAAATTTTGTGAGAGAGATGGATTTGGAGCAGCTGAGCCTTAATGGAAAGACATTGTTTAGGTTTTGCTTAAAAGTACTAAAGCACTGATGTCCCATGGAGGATTACACTGCAGAAATGGTTATCTTATTATGGAAATATAAAAAATCTGAAAAAATATGCATAGACTCTTGTAATTTTATGCTCTATAGCTTTTTATCAAAACTGAGAGGAAAAAAACAGGATGAATATTTAAGTGGGAAGAGATATTCAAAAGCTGTTTAAAACTGAGGTCCATGTGCTCGTTATAGAATCATGGAATTACTTAGGTTGGAAAACACCTTTAAGATCATTGTGTCCAATTGCTAACCAACACTATCATGTCCACCACTAAACCATGTCCCTAAGTACTACATCTGCATGTCTTTTAAATACCTTCAGGGATGGTGACTCCAGCATCTCCACTACTCGCTGTTCCAATGCTTCCTAAACCTTTGAGTGAAAAAAATTTTCCTGATATCTGATCCAAACCTCTCCAGGAGAAACTTGAGGCCGTTCCCGCTTGTCTTATCACATGTTAATTGGGAGAAGAGACCAACATTCACATTGCGACAACCTCCTTTCAGGTCATAGGGAATGGTCATGTCTCCTTTCAGCATTCTCTTCTCCAGGCTAAACAACTCCAGCTCCCTCAGTTTTTCTTCATAGGAATTGTGCTCCAGACCCTTTACCAGCTTTGCTGCCTGTCTCTGGACACACACCAGTGCTTCAATGTCCCTCTTGTAGTGAGGACCCCAAAACTAAACACAATACTTGAGATGTGGCCTCACCAGTGCTGAGTACAGAGGCATAATCTCTCCCCTGGTCCTGCTGGTCACACTATTTCTAATACAAGCCATAATGTTATTGGCCTTCTTGGCCACCTGGACACACTGTTGGCTCATATTCAGGTGGCTGTCAACCAGTACCTCAAGCTCCTTTTCCTCTTCTGGGCAGCTTTCCAGCCACTCTTTCCCAAGCCTATAGTGTTGCATGGCCCAAGTGCAGGACCTGGCACTTAGCCTAGTTGAACCTCATACAATTGATCTTTGCCAGTTGATCCATTCTGTCCAGATCCCTTTCTACTCTGCACATGCAGGTACTATTTTCCTTGTTTTTCTTGTTTGAATGGCTCTACAGGGTTGCACACAGAAGGTGAGGTTCAAGAGAGTTAGCCATCTTCATGTTACACAGGACATCTCTATTTACACTATATATATATATCTGAATATAATATAACAAAAATATACAGAATAGATAGAATAGGTACAGTACACATGTATGTTCCACAGCTACATCTAAGTGCTGCATGTATATATGGTTCCACACCCAGTAGTAGACACCAGCCTAAAACAAAATTGAGGACAAAGAGTGGCTGACATCAGGCTACTACGGTTACTCATGAGACAAGTTACAACAGAGTGGAGATATAAATTGTGCTAGTTCTCAGTTCTTGTCTTACTGCCTTTCATCTGGGACACAATTATCTATCTTGACCATGTAGACAGGCTTAGGGTGTGCTCACACTAAGGGCACAATTTAGCGTATGTTAGTAAGCCTGTCATGAATGAGTGTTGCATTAACAGATCATTCACTCAATCACTTAATGAGCCCTGAGTTCATGTCATGAGACTGATGGTGAAAATGTAGCCGATAGTAAGAGATTGCTACTTTGCATCGCTAGCTATCATGCTACACTATTCCCTGTGTCATAGTCCAGAAGACAAAATAATCATTCACAGATCTTAGACTAAGGCAGTCCAGTGGGCAAATGTCTTTTAGATCTCAGACATAATGACAAGATCGCCAAACTCAATAGACATGTACTGCAACAGGAGGTCTGATCACCTCACACACACAGTTGCAGCACGGTGATGAATAGCTTTCTGATGAGAGAGTCTTGAAGAGCAATTTATGTTTGGCAAACTGTAGGCCCCCAGCCATTAATCATAAATAGTCCAAATGGGTGGATGGACGCATGGAGATCAGGTGATTCAATTCAACGTCTGGCATGACACTTAAGTATACTAAAATACAATGAATCAGGACCATGGAATGCTTCGGTGCCATTACTTGCCAGCTTCTACTTCTGGGAAAAACAGAAAATCTCTCAGAAGCCAAACAAAACTCTCCAAAATAGAACAAAGAAATTTTGATGTCATTGCAATGATCGTCTCCAGGCAATTTTTCTTCATTTTCCTGTGTATTTTCCTAATGGTGCTTGTTCATGCATGTTAACGCTGTAATTTCAAGAGCAGCACACTATTGTGTTGGAGATTATGGAAGCCTTAAAAAGTTTAGTCTCAAAAACAGTTTACTCTTTGAAAGCTTTACAGCACTTAGTTCTAAAGTCTTGACTTAAAATGTATGGATTATGCACTATTTGCAGATTCATATAAATTTTGCTTGAATAATCTTTGTTCTCTTAAACCTGTACAGTACTAAAAGACCAAACAGCTGTCTTCCTTCCCAGTTTCTTTTCATTGGTTTTTATTATCACTGATAGTGGAAGACAAGCCATTAGAGATGGCAAATCTTGCTGTGAAGCATGTTTAGTTTAAGATGAATTTCACTTGCAAGAAGGATGACACAGGAAAATGTCTTCTGAGAGACATTTGAAGGAGGAAACAAACAATTCTGTTGTAAACCACCAAAGGCAAGTACATTTTTTGTAAATTTAATAGGAGAAGCAATATATACTTGCAAAAATTTCTTGTTGAACTCCGAGCATAACAGCATTCTCTGTTCCTGCTAAAAAGATGACAAGGGCATGCCCCAAATTCATACATACTTATAAAGTGAATGTGCTTAGACAAAACAGTTTTCTTTTTCCGAGTGGAGAAAATTTGTTGTGTGTGTCAGATTTTAAATGCTTAAGGGGTACTAAACATGATATCCATTATTATTAGCCAATAAATCCACTTCTTACTCCTCAGGGAATTTCAGTAAAAGGATGGAGAATTATTCTGATGGAGGGAATCCCTCAATGTAATGGAAAAAATCTTGAAAAGTCAACCCTCTGGACATTTTAGCATATGAGAGGCCTTGCTTGGAAAATAGCTGTCTAATTTAGCCATATGTTACATAAATCAAATTGATGAACAGAGGTTAAATATAAAATTCTACATATAAATATAATATCTTTAGCAACACATAGACTAAAGAAGAATGGTAAAAAAAGCAGGATAGTCATAAAGTCCCAAGTATGTTGAAATGCAACAACTATCTTTATATTTAAGCATTTAATGGTAGAACTTTTGCAGAAGTGACATCTACAAATCCATTCTGCTCCCACTGATAATATTTGGCTGGATAGAAGAGTGTAGAGGGAATTCAGCACACTGTATCTACTAGCCATGTACTAGGTAAGCTCTCAAATTACATTTTGCTTTATGCCTTATTTAGATGCCTAAAAAACAACATCCACATTTAATATTTTTTATTTCTGTTGTGTGTCAAGAAGCTCACCTTTTCTTGTGAAATCAATCTTCTTTCTTAATAAAAGTAAAATATAGACAAGGGATGCTTGGCAAATGCTAGGTACAAGAACATCTCCAAAAGAAAGCAAACTGATATCCTGGCAAGTGTGATTTTTTTTTTCTCACAGAAAAGACTAAAGCAAATGTTCTGGTCTATCCAGTCCTGATACAAGGGCTGCAAAATTATGTACATCTTAGCTTGACTTCGGTCACATGTAGATTTAAAAATGACTTAGTAATATTTTATGTGTTACCAAGTAGCATGCAGCAAGATAACATAAATCCACATCTTCGATTCTCATCTCACATTGACTTTGTATCAGTGGAGCACCATTGGTATCAAGTGTGTTACTTCTGTGATTTATACTGATACCAGTTCAATCAGGAAGACTCATGATAAGTAGATTGTGAATGACTGGATGTCATATGCTTTCTCTTTTGCTTTTGGCTAAAGGTACTAAATCAATTTTCTAAAGTGCCATATATCTTTATAACTGTGGATTTTTGTCTCCATTAGCTCCAATTATTCTTGTTTCCCTGCCTGTCATTTTTCAGGAATGCTTCATAAACATTATTGCAGTGGCAAATTACCATTGCTTTTTCTTGGCTACAAAATTAGAGTCAATGTTTATAGCATTGTTATATCGTGGTACTGTGATAAAATCCGAATGTTAACATAGGCAGGGAGATTCTGTGTCAGATGGGTAATTGTAGACTCAAGCTAGATTTCAGAGCATATCAGAACACCTATGGAAGTGTTTCCTCTGCTTGGGGACATCAAAACTAGGAGGTTGACTGGATTCAGGGACAAGAGATAAACGAATAAAAATACAAAGAGTTACCTGATGTCTTCTTTATATTTGATTAAAAAAAAAAGTGACAGAAAGTAGGCCAAGAGTGGAGAGTAAGACTGCTTGGATAAAAGTATTGGAAAGGCACATTTCCTGGTCATCACTCTCAGTCCTATGTGCCGGTATCAGATGATTATCTCATTGTTGCCTATTGATTTTGACTTTGCAAAATTTTTTTCTTGCTTATTATCAAGACCTACCTGGACGTATTCCTATGCGACCTGATCTAGGTGAACCTGCTTCTGCAGCGGGGTTGGACTAGATGATCTCTAAAGGTCCCTTCCAATCCCTACCATTCTATGATTCTATGATTCTATGATTATTCCGGCTAACTGTTCCTCATTTATAGCTACCTTTTGGTCTGCCCAGTATGTCTCCCCAGGCCAAATACTTCTATTTCACTTCTGCTTGTGCTAACACCTTCCTGTCAAATTAGTTGAATTTGTGAGGGATCCTTGCGGTGAGAGAAGCTCATGACAAAAGAGGTGGATGTCTTTTGCCATGCAATACATACAAGTGCTCTTGGCACTTAGATGACACTCTCAGACTGTTGGCATTTGATAGACATTTTGTAGCTACTGAATTCAGCATTAGAAGAAATACCACTGGGGGCTTTCACAGCTCTTGGTCCATAGGCTGCCCGCAGCTCTAGACTTGGCTTAGAGAGACTGTTAAACAGTCATGGTTGGTGTCAAATATGTTTTGGATGTTGCAGTAGCAGTATCTGGTATTCCTCTAGAGTCCAGATTTTTTTCTTCTTCTCTAGATTAATGTGCTAGACTAGAGATAAAATCTCTAGGTCTTCCAGGTCTTCTTTTAAAAAGTGCAAGGCATCAGGAGATCGGTCCTTTACCTAGCAGGAAGGCTTCTCACTACATGGTGCACTTAGTGCTGTAGGAGATGGCTTGGAAAGCACAAGACAAAATCAATAGATATTGACTCTTTTCCAATTTGGTCCTCAGTCACAGAGCTGCAGGCAAGTTGCAGGGAGGGCTGTGTTGAAATCCACGTGAGCTGATACCTGGTCGTGAGCACAAGCAGTCAGGCCAGGAATACAGCAGTCCTACCAAGACCAGGGTTTTCTGTTGAGCAGCGTAGCAGGAAGGGACTTGACTGTAAATGGAAGATTTCTTTGATGGTGCTTAGTTGTTCTGATTACTCCTGAAAGCTATAGTGAATAGTATCTCTCATGTGGGCCAGGAGCTGCCACTGACACACACATCTCTGGTATAGACATTTTCTGTTTTGGGTGGAGAATGATGAATGGCAAAACTAGCAAAAGAGCTAACTTTCTGTTGCTTAAGGAGGCCAAAGTTCATAAACTGACAGGATTAAAAACTACATAGCACTGCTTAAAACACGGGGGCAAAAATGCTTTGCACTTATCACCTCGAAGCAGACAAAGGTCTCTCCCAGTTGAGACAATTCTATGATTCTATAAGCTCTCTGATAGGATGTTCACATTTAAGTGCTGACCTTGCACTCAGTGCACCTTCTTGCAAAAACACCCATCAACTTTATTCCCAATCTGAGCTGTAGGACTGAATAATTCCCCTTCTTTTCCTCAGTTTCATGTGCCAGCCGAATGAACTTATGAAAGAGAATAAATATATGAACATTCAAGTGTACAAGAGAGACTAGAAGACTAATTATCAGAGAGGCAGATGTAGCTTCATATGGCTCAAGTAGCAAAAGTCCACAGATGAAACCCTGCGAGTCTGCTGTCAGATTTACATGTACATTAAATAGCTGCAGTGAAACTTTCAGGCTCAGCCTGAGTGTCGTTACCTGGCACATGTACCATTTATTTCTGTGCCTGCTTAATGATGATACCCAGGTCCTTCAGCCTGCAAGACCCAAATATGTGTGTCTCATCACTACAAAGAGAAACAAGAACAAACAAATGAAAGCTATTGCTGGAAATCTGAACAGATGCAAGGGTATCCTCTTTGGTATAAATGACATTTCTGGCAATATCACTTGCAGCAATTTTTCCTTTTGATGTAAAGGATATACCATCCGCTTAGAATCTATTTTGGCAGAGGGGGATGCAGTGTCTCCAATCTTCCCTCAGGGGCATTGCTTTATAATGATACAGAAAATATTATTGTTTCAGGTCTGAAGCCATTTCCACTATGATTAAGAAATGCTTGGAGCAACAGGATCCAAGATATTAAAAATGTAAAATAGAGAAAAATCTCTAAGTCTGGAGAATTGCAAAGACAGAGGTGTTGGTTAAATCTGTTATGATTACAGACCTGTCTGTGTCTGGTCAACTACTTGAACTTACTCCTCAGTGGGCACAACCCATTGCATTAATATGTGGGATGAGTAGATTTCAGCTGTGAAGCTGGCATGCAGCTGTCTCATACAGGCCGTAGCCAAGACATTTGTGGATATAACAAATTATGAAACAACTTTTTTTGTGACATTCCCGCTGCAGCTTTCCCCTGCACCCTTCCTTCTAACAGAGATGGTGAGAGTTGCAGCAGGTGGATGAAACCTCAGAAAATAGTCCTCAGAGCTGCAGTTACCTCAACATAACATAACATAACATAACATAACATAACATAACATAACATAACATAACATAGCATGGCATGGCATGGCATGGCATGGCATGGCATAGCATAGCATAGCATAGCATAGCATAGCATAGCATAGCATAGCATAGCATAACATAACATAAAGGCCTCTGGAAATATGTCCCTTTCCTCCAGGGAAGCACGGAAATGGATGTCATCTGCACCATGATCCTCAGGGCTCCTAGTAAGGGAGGTTCCCCTCCAAAGGAGTTAGTATTAACCAGACATTAACTAGAAAAGTGATAGTTTTTTCTGTTGCAGCTGAACCAAAATCATACCTGAAACTTAGATGTCCCAGAATAGGTATTGATGAACAGAAAAGGAAAAAGGCCTCCAGGCTGTTGAGATGGGCAGCAAAAAGGAAAGGATAATTCTCATAAAAGTCTCAGAACTGAAGCTTATTTCCAGGTCTTCTGTAATTCAGAAAAATCCCCCAGATTTGAGACAGAGCTAAGGCAAGTGTCATGTACTTGCATATTTTTAGTATAGAAGATGAAGAATGCTCCACAGATAAGGCATTTCAGATGAAAAACAGGGCATTTGAGAAAACGGAAATATCAGAGATACGCTCTTTAGCTTCTCTGTAAAAGCAACAAAAGAACTGCTATCTAATTTTAATCTGATTTATTTTCATTCAAACAGTTAATAAAACCCAGTGATTTATGGTTCAGGTAGCTTACATTCTTCCTTAAAGCAGCTACTTTAAAGAACAATTTTGTAAAAAAAAATTCTAATCATTGCAACTTTCTGAACCCTTGCAACTTTTGATTTATAAGTAATCTTGGCTGTGCAATAGGAAATATATTCCATCTGTATTTAAAAACCTTAGGTGACAGCTGTGATAAAAACTATAGAAAAATTCCGTGCCACCCATTCACCTCTAATATTTACACAAATCATCTTTACCCAGAAAGGAGATGCTCTTTTATTTTGTTTTGTGCTTCTCTAACTGCTTCAGGAAATGGGTAGTGGTGGCTTTTCTGGTAGTACCGATTAAATAAGCAAGTTTGTGGAAAATTACAAAGCATCTTACATTTTAATCCAATTGCATAGAGATACAGTCCTCTGGTGATCCCCAGCATGGGCCCACTGTTTTGTTGAAGTGGAAAGAGGCAGAGCTGATCTGCCAGAGGCATTATATATGATAATTGCATACAGGTTAAGTGTTTTGCAAATTAGCAGTACTTCATCATTCACTTTTTTTTTCCACCCATCCAGGTTGTCATACAGAGCATGCTGAAGGTGAATCGTCTAATCTTCAGCAGCTGGAATGTCCTGCTGTCTCTACACAATCATTTCCTGTCATTTTGAAATGAAGCTTATGAAGAAGGCTGATGTTCCATCAGAAGTGACATACGGCATCATGCATTCTGTCAAGGGGCAACTTAGTTTCTGCTGATGTGTTTCCTATGTAATAAGACCCCAAGGAAGACATGTTTCCTGCCTGTCACTAGTCAGCGAAGAGCAATGAAATGTGCTTTTTTTTTTTTTCATCTATGGAAAACAGAGCATGAAAGTGCAAGGAGAAAATAGCTCTCTGTTATTCTGGCCCTTGCCTCCTCCTTTTGGCTCTGGATTCATGCAGGAGTTCAGGTTCGCTTGGGTCTTCCAGCCATGTCTCACAAGACAGCATCCAGCTATAGGGCCACAGCATGTTCTGTCAGAAATGGCTAAATGCAGCGGTCCAGTCAGGGGTCTATACGCACATCTGCTTTGCAGATCCAGTCTCCTGTTTCTCATTGACCAGCTTTGTTTTTGTAGTTGTTTCTTACTGATGACTACATTCGTACATCGTGCCAACGTCCTGTTAAATTCAGTCATTACTTCCTCAATGACTTTGGGTGGGTTTTCTTCTTTTTTTTTTTTTTCAATCTCAAATTTAAAATGGTATGTGTTTCTATACATGCTCAAAATTGAATAATAAAGAGACTCTGGAGAGAACAAGACTGAAATATATTGAGAGCACTCTCAGTATGCCATTCCCGAAATGCAGGACAAAGGGTCCTGACAAAGCACTGCTTGTTTTCAGGAAAACATTTACTCCTAGGCTTGTATCCTGGTTTCTATGGTAGAAACATGGTTGCCTGTGCCAAAGGGATGTCCCTTCATGAGCAGGCCTTAGGCTGGACAAGTGGAACTTACTATATGCCACTGTTTACCTTTGTCCTATAATTCAGATATAATCTAGAGAGGGTTTTCTTTTCCAATACATAGATAATTTATTCTTTCTTCCCATCTTTCATATTTCTGGATCTGATTTCATATTTTTTCTTTCCTAATGTATTTTTTTTTTTTACAAAATTAAGAATGAGAGGAAATAATCTCCAGGAATATCTAAGATAATCTAGCATTAGTTCCTAAAATAGAAATTAACATGTGTATGAGTTCTGTTTTCTGATCACAGGTGGAATAGCTTCATTTTAATTATACTCCTTTTTATCTGGATACTGTAACCAGAAATTTCAAAAGTCTTTGGTACTTGTACTTGGGGTCAAAATTTCAAAATTACACGGTGTATCAGTTTGCAGGGAGTTACAGACAATTCATTTCCCCACAGATTACCAAGTGATCAAACAGCTGTCGGGACAGCTGTTTTTTGTAGCATTATCTCTGTGATATTGAATAATTTGCATTTTTAACTGACTGGTTACCCCCCATGGAAAGGAGTCATAGCAGTGATTTTGAAGGATGTTTCCTGTTGACATACTCTTCTAACTCACATCACAATTTTCCATCTCTGTTATGCCTATCTCTCTCCCTATATCTTTTGTTCTTGCAGAATGATATGAAGGCCTAGTAATAGTGAAGGTACACAGAGAAATTCAGGATCTGTTTCAATTGGATTGAAAGATATAAACTCAGGGACATGAACACAATTTACTCTTAATGTTAAGTGCTTTCATAAAACAAGAGTATGGCTTTCCTGTGCATTTTTGCCATGGTCTGTAAGAACAACGTGCCCATTATGAGATAGAAAAGGTTCTGAAACACAGAGACAGGTGTTATGGATCTGTCTCTTCATTCATTTCCTTCTTCCTTCCATGGAGCAACACCAATTTGGCAGAGGAATTCCCACACTGAAGAAACTCCCTTCCATCAGGCTGATTTTTGGCTGTCCACAAGAAGACATGGCACATGTGACAGGCTAGTATAGCCCAGCTGTACTTAAACAAGTGTAGATTCATCTAGTTTAGGTGCTATGAACAGGAACTCCTGCACCCAGATCCCTGGACTGCTGGAGTTACCAAAGAAGCAGTGTAATACTGCCAAAGCTTTTACCCAGCTGACAGATATAAAACTGACACTGATGACTGCACTTGACTAAGTAACACAGATGCACAACTTCTTGCCCTAACAGTGACCAATTTTTGAATAGACTTGAGACATAGTGACAAACGAGTACAAAGAATATTGCTGTTTATGCTGAATTTGTTCTGTCATCGAAGGCAGAGGGACTGCATTTTTGTTTTCTCTGTGCTGTCAGTGCAATACCTTTAATTAGTACAAAACAATCAGTTTCTGATAGAAAATGGAGGGAAGAAAAAACCAGACATAATCACTTCTGCCAGCAAAGAGATCTGTCTTCTCTATAAGACTTAGAGTCACCTTCTCTTAGAGGAACCCTATATACTCGTTTCCTTTTCCATATTCCCCTTTTTCATTCTGAAAAGTCAGTTTTTTTAATCTTAGGCATACTGTTTTAAAGCTTCTTCAGAAGACACAGGTTGATTTCCACAAGTTTCAGCTGATATTTGGCAGCATCTTTGTCTTTCCTCTTGCTGGCCTTGAGTCACTATTGTTTGCAACTATCATAAATGTTTACTGCTCCCTTTTCCTTCCTGACACTTGCATAGTCATATGTAGAAATCCATATGTAGACTGGAAACCTGAAATCCGTATGTCAATTGACAGGAGTAACTAAGACTCCCTTGAGACAGTACTGTAGCTGCTTGCTGGGTATTGCTGCAGAGGCTATACCTTGTAATTTGACTCTGTGCCCTTTAGGGCAACCAACTTAGCTTTTGCCCCAGTGTTGAGTTATGGTTACTTCCTCCAGCCCTCCCATCTTATTGTGTGGTTTCACTGACCACCCAATAGTTCTAGGTAAAACAAAGTTTTGGTAACTGATCATATGGATTTTTTCCCTGTGCCTATGGTGGTGTTAGGTGGGGTCAGGAAGTTGTTTGTTAGGTGACTTGCCTGGCTTTTGTCTCCCTCTACATTATGTACGACATCGACTTGTATTGTGATATGGTATTCACAGGCGCCATAGGCCACAGAAGACTGGAGGAAATAGAAGTGAATTTTACAGGCATGGAGTTTACAAATCCTCATTATGTTGGACTGAAATTGTGTTATCATTCCTTCAGGAGTGTGTGGTTGTCCAGGTTACAGGGAGCAGAGACTTCTGTTGTCATCCTTAAGAAAGTATCCTCACATTGCCATGGACTCTTTTCTCAGCTGCTGTGTAGGAGTGGGAAACTCCAGTCAGTCATGCTTCTGTTGGGAAGTCCCTGGACAGGAAATCAATGCCTTCATGTTGGAGTAACTGGACAGGAAGAATCTCAGGACTCATGGAACACCCAAAGACCTAAGAGAAGAATGTGACTGGGTTCTTCTTGGAGAGCTCTATTAATATCAGTGGACATTGCCCATATATATGAGAGATCCATGGACTACTATATTACTTGCCTCAACTGTAAATAAAATATATTTCAGGGGTTGTTCATCAAGGGAGGTGCCCATGCAAAACTTGTAGGAAGGATTGTATATAGGATGTGAAAACAGAATCATACTGATACCAGACTCCAGAAATTTCTCATTTATATACCCCAAATCCCTATCCTCTTTTGCCACTTCATACAAGCATGACTTGAACTTTGAGTTAAGTAATGTATGATGAGAGAATTGCAAGCAAAGGGTTAAAAGTATTTAAAGTTACAGTACTCGTGTATCTGTTGTGCAGACACCTGTGAATAGGAGGCCTTCAGAATCAGCCTCCTGAGAAGTGGTCAAGGGAGGTAGACTTAGAGGGAGCCTTATGATGGCAAGACAATTGTGTTTTGGTTGTAAATCGTGGGACTGAGAAGACAAGCAACTCCAAAACAATTTCAGCAAGGCCACAGTGTCCAAAGTGAGAGAATAGATTCATTTTTCTGTAAAGTACATAAGGAGTGTTCATTCAGTGTGCATGTTAGGTGGAGCAATCACTTGTGCGCCCAGCACTGCAATAGACTAATGTCAGCCTTCTAAACTATAAAATCTGACTTGGAGAGTGCTTTCCTGTTACAGATTTTGGTAACAATACAGTCATGATTTCAAACTGAAAATGTTAACATATTGGCCTCGCTCAGGTGGATGTGACACCTTATTTAACCCAGGAAAATAAAATGTTTGTAAATTATATATTTTGAATACTAAAAGAATGAATCAGGATGCTATTAAGTGCTAGACTTAATAGTGGGTCTCCTCACCACAATTGTGCTGAGAATTACCTCTGCACACTGGTAGAAAATTCCATACAGTGGCACTGTTATCTGACATTTTCCTGGACCTTTAGAGTGTACTTCAGTGAGCTGATGCAAGATATGTGCTCTTTGTAAGTGTCTAAGGTAGCAAAAAGAGATTATGTTAAGTGCTTGGAAAGAGACATTTTCTATTTGCAACACTCAATTTAGCTGTAATGCATGAAAAAATGACCCACATGGGTCTTAATCTAGCCATTTAATTGTATTCCTGAAGTGTCAATGTGAGGAGCATCACAGATTTTGTCATTGTTGACATTTCTTTTAAGCAGATGACAGTTGAAAGGATGGTAGCATATCCTTTTATCACTGCATCAGATAAATACGTTAGTGAGTGAGGGAAACAGCTTTACACACTGGCAAGTGTCAGAAAAGAAAGTGGTGGGGAAAGGCAGAAAATGTGAGACAAATTAAAATAAACAAAGAAGTGTAACACCTACGAGTATTCTTCAAGTCTCTGATGAATTCACACCAGAATAACTGGTGCAGCTGACCAACAGTAGTCAGTGAAAAAATGGCAAAATCACAGAAATGTCTTTAAAACAGTGAATCTTGGACATATACAGGGGTAAAGCTGAAAGGATACAAGGACCTTTGGTAAAGTACAAGACGGATGGCTGTGGCAGCATAGTCTCTGGTGTTCCTAATGATGTCCTCTTCCACACTGTTTTTTTTAATAAAGCATTTTATTAAAATGCATTTTATTCAATACTGCATTTCACTAAAATGACACATTTACAGTATTTTAATGAGAGTCTAAGCCCTTTTGCCAAGCCAGTATAGTGCTTTCTGAGATGGCAAGACCTATGTATTTTCTGGAAGCTGACTTCTTTCATATCCAGAAGTAATACGTTCCAGAAGTGGGCTATGGCAGAAGAGGACAAGAATGGATAAGGAAAAGCTTAGGTTGAGGATCACCACAACTGTAGAAAACATGAAATCTGTGATTTTAAGGGTCTTGGGCTGCTGTGGGAACTGCCAAATGAACATTTTTCTGAAAATCCTTGCTTTTCAGCAGTGCATTGTGACATTTGCAATAATTTCCCAAATTAACTGAATAGCTAGCAGGAAGTGAAAAACTCAGTTGAGACTGCAAAGCCTCAAAGACACAGTATCTATTGAGTCACCTGAAATCAAGCAGCTGAATTTTCATATTTATCGACTAGATAACCAGAATCTGCTGCCAGCAAAGGAAAACCTTAGTACCATTGTAGGGTTTTCTATCTCAGATTCTGTAATTGCTGACTCCTTCTTCATTGTGTACTTTCAAAGTACAAAAATGGAGTTTAAATGCAGATAATGCTAATTCAATCACAAGCAAGCACCTGTCTAGCATTTGTGTAGCTAGACACCAGCTTATCACTGGTTATCAACTAGCTGTCAGATAACTTGCCAGAGTGAGAAAATCCATTACCAATGTAGCAGTAGGCTTCCAGAAAGCATTAAAATCGGACTAGAAACAGTTCATCTGTAAAATATTGTCTACATCTAAGAGAGGTTTTGGTCCCCTTGTAGGAAATTGGTTTGAGGAAGTGATAAATCTAAGGACACACAGCAAAAATCAAATCCTTTCCTCACCCAATTTGTGAATATTTTGTTTCCCCTTACTCTCTGAAAAAGCTCCTAATACTTTCTTTGGAGAGAAACAAGAACACAAACAACATTGATCTGTCAGGCACTTAATGGGAGAGGATATTTTTTCTCCCTCACCACAAAGAATGAATCATAGAAGTTTTAGGGAATCTAATTATGTCACCAAGGAAGTGCTGAGATGATATGGATGTTTTCTTCAAGGTAACATGATTTCTTCTGAGAGTGTTCTTTTATTTTAAAAGTATTGCAGAGCTCAAGTCTCATCTATTTTTTAAACGATAGATTAAACAGTAAAATTGTAATTAAATATTATTCTTGTTGCTTTGCCACAAAGAGATGAAAGGCCAAATGTCAATTTGAAATTAAGCTCATATAGAAGCTGAGCAAACAATAAAGGGATGTATCACTAAGTAAATTATAGCAGTTTGAGATATTCTGATTATCTTCTACTTATTATTGTTAAACCACTAGGCAAATGCAACTCTCAGTCATACTGTGTCTCATCATAATACTTCTGAAGAATCTGAGGCAATAAAATCCTGTAGGTTAATGCTCAGTATGTATCCACAAAGATTTAATGGCTGCTTAATACAGATTTTGAACAACTGCAAAAAGAGCCTTGGCATTGTGATACTCAGTGCTGAAAAGCTTTAAACTTACTGTATTCCAGATCAGAAGTTAGTGATAGTTTGTTCTTCCCACATACTCAGTTAAGAAGCTTCTCATAGGATCCACAACCCTCACTTCCCAAGCAGGGAGATATTTAAACTAGTCCAGGGAGAAAAATAAGAGGAGAGTACCACCAGATACTGTGAGCGCTTTTCAAATGTGGCCACTGTCTTAAGGACCGTCTCATGCTAATATGTGAAGACAGGTTCAGGACCACCATCACAACTGGTGGACAGACACCTCCTGCCTTGCAAGCACAGGTGCCTCTCTCTGCCAGGCTGGAACTGAAGGCCAGAAATTGCCTTATTTGTGCAGATCCTAAGTATATGACAACAGATTCGGTCTGTTTTCTTCATCCTCTGCAGCACAGCTTACAATCTTAGCTTGTTTTGCATGAGTGGTCTGTTCCTTCCACCACAGGAGCATCTCTATACCAGTAGGAAATTTGATGCCACAGGTATAGGCTTGGATTATTTTTAGAGACAGGATAAATAAGAGTTTGTATCACCTACTTTCTGGAAACGTGATTTTGCAGCAAACCTAATACAAAACCAGTATCTGTTAGCTCAGTTTCTTCTTCTCCTTCCTCTGAGTGAATAGGGGTCTATTGGTGTTCCTTGGTGTTATTTGAGAACGCCAAATAAACCCAGTTCTTCAAGAGGGTGTGGTGGGGGAACTTGCCAATAGGTAGGTGACATTTGCAGGTGTATACAATAGTATATCTCCAGTTAAATGCGTTAACAGGAGTAAATAGGATTTTCTTTGATCATGCTGTTGGAGTTAGACACTTTACCTCTATATTGTGCTTGATGTGACAGTAGTTACTTTGGATCTCACTCTAAATATTTTGTTGTAGTAGGTAGATTATTGAAGAAAGCCCAAAGATGGTGAAACGCCCAAAGATTCAGAAATCTTATTCTAAAATGGAGCAAAAACCCTTTGCAAATTACTACAACCTTCTTTTTCATGTTAGGAATTAAACCATAGACAGAATATGTAGGGACGTACACCTTTCCATGGAGTTTAAGAGCAATATGAGAAAGTCTTAAAGTTCATTTTGAAGTAAAGTCTTGAGTAGTCATGGGGTTTAATTACTTTTCTATTTTTTTTAAAGGCTTGGTTTTTTTTCTTTGTGAATTGCTAAAAAACTTTAAATGGAGGAACAATTCTCTGGGCAGAGTATTTAAACCTGTTAATATGTGTGACTCTGTTTCCTTTTGGTGATATATAGTGCTTACTCTCCTAGGATTCCATAGACCACCACTACCAATCCTTTCAAAGGGTTCCCTGTAGCCTTCATTCTCAATTTTTCCAGATTTCCTTAGCCAAAAGCACTTTTCCCCCTGTTTCTCTTGTTTTTATGACAAATATATTCAGACATATTTTTCATTTTCTCTTACATAGAGCTACAGTTTGAGACCCTAAAGGCTTCCAAAAAATGCAAAAATAGCATGAGAAGAAATATTCTAGACTGTACTTCTTCAGTCTGTGTAGAAACAGAAAACTTTTCAGCTCATTCTTTTGCCTTGTCAAGGCTTTCATTTCTTTTTTTTCAGAAGAGTTTTAGAGATAGAATTTGACTCTTCAAATTATTTTTTCATTCATGTCTTTGAACAAATCCTGTCCACTAGTAAATTCAAGTGTAAACAGTGGACTCTATTTGAGGGAGGGGACACACACACACAAAACTTGAAATTTTGATGTAATTAATGCTTATTCCATTGCCTGCTGGTGGAGCAGTGAACTGAACCCATACCCCAACTTTTCTCAAGGTCTCTACACCTCCCTACTATTTGCAGGTGCTGCCATGACTGCCTTTCCAGCTTCTCTGCTCTTCAAGGGTGAGATACTCTGCCTGTCTACCAGATACTGCACTGTCCAGTTGAATCCTTACTTAGTATTTTGTCTGGCATCTTTTTTTACCCAGTTCTCAAAAAACTCTCACTTCAGGCTTTGTCTCCCTACGTCTCCTATCCTTATCTGTGCTGAACACCTTCCCAGCACACCTTCCCAACTTATAAAGACCTTTCAGGCTTGAATTAATCCTTTCCTCTCTCTGGGTTTGCACTGCACATTCTCTTCACAGTGTACCTTATGAAGATTTTATTTTCTGCCTTGATTTAGTGCAGAGGGATGAAATGTTTAGAAAGGAAGAAGGAGATCTATAAAGAAGCACCACTGATCTAAATATATTTTTAAGCATGGATCAGAGCATTTAATGAAGGCAAATACTTGAGACAGAAAGCAGGAATCATCAGTCAAATAAACTGAAAAAGCTAAAGAAAGTATTTTGTAAAGACATGTATAGCCATCTTTCCCCTTAAGCCTTTCTACACAGAACAGATGGCCTAATCTCAAAAATAAACATAAAAAACAGAGAGAGTTTCAAGAGCTGTGAAGTCACATCCCCCTTTTTACAAATGTATAAAGAGTTGCAGGTCAGAAAGTGTGAGACAGAAGGAGTTGTACGGGGCAGGAGAGGGCAGCACAGGCAGCATGGTGACAAATGAGGTGGTGCTTACTGGATGCCAAAATGACTCCCCTGTCACAGTGCTTGCCAGGGATCAGGAAGTAAATGTGCCTGAAACAGATGTTTCCTGAGGGTAGAAAATGAAATATTAATGAAAGCATTGGAAATACCTGAACTTCAGGAAAACAAAAACCAAAAAAATAGATATGTCTAGGGAGAGGAAAGTTGAACAGAATCTGCTCCTGTGTTGAGCGTCTTTCCACTCAAACTCTGACAAGGGCTGTGATAACAGCATTATTTTTATATGCCTCATGAACACAGAGACAGCATGCAAGGGTTTGTGTTCTAAATTAAATGTAGAGAAAACCAGGCTTATTTTCATTCTTCTAATACTATTACTACTACTGATAAAGTAAAAATAAACGAGGTTCATCCTAGTCTGATCATCACCGAATGATTTTCAAAAGGAGCCAATTTCAAACCAGATCAGTCTCCCGTACATATAAGGTAATAAAACCACTCCATGATAAAACATGTGGGATAGTTTCACTTACTATCTGATGCCTAGACAAATGCAAATATTATCACTACCTTGAATTCAAACTTGGAAAACTGCTAAAATGCCAGAAAAAATGAGACTTTGCCCAATGACTGAAAGTTTTAGTCTTTCCTCTAAGTAATGAGTCTGGTGATATTATAGTAATAGACCTCATATCCTTTGAAATATAAACATTTCTGCTTTAGATACAATCTAAATGAGCTTGGAAATTAAAATAATTCTTCTTTGGATTGAAATTAGATGGATTGGCCATGCTTGAACATTACTGCTGCTTAATTTAAGATGACATATCATTCTGACACTTTTTAATGTGGGAAGCTGCATTTATGAATAAGACCTTTCATCTCAGGGACAGCAGTTTCATTTTTTGAAAACTAGTAGAGGTCTATTTAAATGGTGTCTTACACACTGCTCAGGCTGGGTACTCTGAGAACACGTAAATTCATCTTATGATAAATGGACCCATGAATAGTAATACTTCCATTTTTTTCCGCCTAAAAGGTCTTCATGCCAGGATGCATAATGAAGTATTTAAGATAAAGTATTTCTTGGATACTCTGATAACACTGAGGAAGGTGTGCATTTGATTGACATCTTTCAAAATATTTCTGGTCTGACACTTTCATAGCCTCCAAAGAATGTATGCTTCATACAGAACCCATGCAGGAACATTTTCCCTCTCCAGTTACAAGAACAAAGGCTATCCTGAAAAGAGCTGTGGGAAATGTGGCCTGGAGATATTTCTAGTTTCATCTCTTCCAGATTTCTGATATTCTATATAAAATTGCTGCTACTGTGACCATGAGGAATTGAAGCAGAATGGTGGGTAGGTTCCAGCTCACCTTGAGGGGTACCCTTGAAATATGTGATATCGTTGAGTCCGGCACAAATATAGCAACCAAAGCCATTTTGATGCCAAAAAAGGCATCCCACATTGTACACACCAGTGTAGAAGTTAGAGCACTGACTGAGGAAAATTAAGTACCTTAATCTCAAAACCCTGTCCAGGCTGATGGCATCTCCCAGAGGATGCTCAGCAACCTGAAGCTACAGGCCAAGACTTCTCTTTCTGTAATGTTCAGGGAGCAGTGTTTGGACACTAGTCCAAGGGACTCCATATCAAGTTAGAGCTGTGTTGAGAAACAAAAATGCTGCTGTCAGTTATTTGCAGTTAAAGCAAAAGTACAGCGGGGGAAACATCAAATGCTTTTAAGTGCCCTAATGACCATGATTTAAGAGCATTATTTACATTTGGCAAAAAAGAAAACCAGTGTAAATCTAGTGAGGTAAACCACAGTCACTGCCATCAGTCACTGCAAGTTTTCACCAGCTGACCTGTCTGCCTTTGGGGAAGCCTGCTCATGGTGGTCCTCATGTCTATGAGCAGTACCAGACTGCTCTGTCAAGCTCTGTACCATGCTCGTACCTCTTCATTTTGACTGTAAGAGCATTCAGCTGCCATTGGCTGATCCTCTCCTGTCTCCTTCCTAGGTGACATCACTTTTCCCCTGCCTTGCCAAGTGAAGAGTGTAGTGAAGGAAACCTGTGGATAATCTTCAAGTCTTGCTCGACATAGAAACTGGTCTCCTTTGCAGACACTCTTGTGAAAATATTTGCACACATAAAACAAAAAGGCGTGGAAACCTCTACTGATGTTTCTAAGACAAATACTCATGAAGTTCTGGGCATTGTAAGATTATGTTATTTACTAGGAAGACTTGTAAGCCTCTAAAACAGTTAAATAAGCTTTTTTCACTATCAAGTTAGAGAAATTTTTCCTGTTTTCAATGATCAGTTCATATATCTATTATATACTTAGCTATCAGTAGCTGCAAGTGCTCCAGTGAAACACAGAAGATGGATGTAAAAAAACTAGCCTAAACAATTTAATATTATTTTTAATTTTCCTAAACAGAAATTACACACACATACAGAATCACAAAATGCTAGGAGTTGGACGGGACCTCTAAAGATCATATAGTCTAACCCCCCTGAGTAAACTGAACCATTGGATTTTGCTTCTAGCAGCTAAATAATTTCATAATGGCTGTAGAACTATTGAAAGGTGCCTCAGTCACTAAACTGGTATCTTCATTAAAAAGCTATATAATTATCAGTATTTACTCTCAAAAATATTTGGAAGACTATTGATACATTTAAAAATATTTCTTCTATTCTCCTGGGTTTTTTCCTTTCTAACATCGATAAAGATTCTTTTTGATATAAATTGTAAATTTTAATGTCCATAGATCATATTAATTTGAATTCTAACAATTTAGTTAGAGGTCTCTTGATATCTTCTGTCATTTTATTTATGAGTTGCATTTACAGAGTACAAGGCACAAGTACACAGCAATTTTCTTTTAATTTTTTCAGTATTCTAAAATGTAGAAGAATTTTAAGAATCCACCAGACAGGGACTGGGGATAAGAATCCTTTCAGGCTAGATATTTCAGATTGGCTTTCTACTAATGTTATATCCATAATGTAGAGTTTAATTGTTATATTCAATGAGATAGTCAGAAGATTTTTACTTTTATGAAGCTGCTAAAAGTGCAGTTATAGTTAATTAATAATACAATAATCAACCAGTCTTTATGACTGGGTGAGATTTCTTTTACATAAATGTTGTCTTGAAAAATCCGTACATGAACTCTGTGTAATGACCTGGACTGTCTTTGTAGCTACTAGCAATAGAGAAGGTGATTAATCTGTTCTCAGATAGACCCTGAAGCTAGGTACTGCCTTAAGGGAGCTCTGTCTCCCTGGCTAGGCAGTGAGCAGAGCTCCCAGGCTCCCAGATGCCTGAATTTTTGGTAGCTGAGTTAGATAAGAATAATTTACTCCTCCGTCTCTTCAGATCAAAGCAGCTATTTTTGCTGACTACAGGGTATTGTAATTTCTAGTCATGTCAAGCCTTATAAGAATTATACATAGTTAAATCTTCAGAAAAGAGCATCAATCACATAACACAAATTCAATTCATGAGAATTCTAAGTAGCAGATACAATTCTGATTTATGTTTCTTATATTTTCTTGTACTGTTCCTGTCTTCTCTGTGGAAGACTGTTTCAAGGTATTACTTTTACAGATCATATATCTAAAACAAGTATATCCATCCTAGTAACATTTCTATTGGTAACATGTTCCCCTTAAACCATTAATGGAGAAAATTTATCCTAAACTGGTACTATAACTTTTTACAAGGTTCATATCATACAGTTAAAGAAACATATTTGAAGAGATTTATAAAGGACGTACATTCCCAATATGTGTATGGTATTTTCTTGGGTTGGATTCTTGGTTTATCTTTATTAGAAGTCAGATCTTGGTAATGCTGCTATCCAAATTTTTGGTTCTCAAGCAGTGATATCAAAAGTACTGATCACTTCTTGAAATTGAGTCCCTTGGGAATACAAATTAGTGACACCCCAAAGAAGGAGTCAGGACTGAAAAACTCGTCCTAGATTTTTTGCTGTTATATCAGGTTATACTCAAAAAGTTAATTTAACCAGAGTTCTTTCATAAGTATTTGAAACGGTTATTTCAAATGTGTGTTTCAAAGAGACATTTTAAATGTAGGATCCCATGAAGCCCATAGCAGTAAGATCATTAATTGTCTGTGTATTGTATGTGAAAAGATCAAAGGGTGAGACGAAAAGAACAAAAACATGGCCATGTTTGGTGCTCATGCAATCTGCCAAATATTAAAAATTGAAACTGAGAATTAATCTGAAATATAATGTTCGGGCATTTTTCCTATACATTAGCAAGAATCTGTCTTTTAATGAATTATATATAAAGTTTAATGGTGTTTTATGTTTATTGCTAATTTTCCTTTTCTTTCAAGAGACTTAGGAGATGATCTTCATTTCTATGTAATAAAAAATTTCTGGTAATATTTTTAACTTCAAACAATCACCTACCATTCCAGACGCAGACTTATCATGCAGTTTCTAAGTTCAGTTTTGTAGCAGAATCATTTTGCCTTATCTTTAAATACAGCTCTATTGAGAAGATATAGTCTGGAAAAAATATGCCTTATTTGTGAAACTATTTTTATAATCTAATCAACTAAGATCTAAATTTGTAGGATTTTTAGCTAATTTTGACAGAGAAAAAACACTTAGAATTCAGATTATGTTTTTGTAACTGTAGCATCAACTGTAAAATTTTAATAATTCAGGGTGGGTTTTTTTAATGAATGAAAGAAATTGCAGTCCTAAAAAAGTCAAAGCATGTAATCAGAACTTGTAAAATATTCCATTCTGTTTTATGACATCTCAATTCCAATCAAACAAACAGAGACAGAAAGAACCGGAGACTTGATTGACTGTTTAAAAGAAAAGCTGTCAAATTGATTGCAGGCAAGTGAACAGACACATTACTAAATGTAAACTGCATTTAGCTTTATTATGCAAGCAGCTTTAATAACAAGTCACGAATAAGTTGTGCAAACTGACATACTGAGTGCCACCACAAACAGATTTTTGACATTGAGTGGGGGCTGTGGGTCATAGCTGTTTTCAGTTAAAGTTTTCTAAATTTATTAGGCGGCAAAAGGTAATTAAAAATGAGAGAGCATCAGAGAAAAAAACCCCCACACTATGTTATTTCAAACAAAAATAGTAGACTTCAAGTGGGTTGATAACAGTGCTGTGCTGTCCAATGATGTGAAGAAATGCTGTTACGATGCTTCTTTTCAAATATGTGGAACATTTCTCTCCTACCTTTTTTGTTTGTTTTTAATTCCCATATCTAGATTATTTAAAAATTAAACATGTCTCATTAAGTGCAATGGATGTTTGACACCAAATTTTTCTGGAAGTGTACCTACAGAAGGAAGCAAGTCAAATACTGTTTCTCCTCACCTTGCTGCCCAGGGGAGATAAGTCAAACCAGGCTGAGATGAGGACTTTATCTTAGTGTTATGTCATCCCAGAAAATGCCAGAGTATCCAGACAGTGCAAGTCAAAAAGTGGACTTTGGAGCAGTGGCAAGAATTTTGCACTGCAGTGAGGTGAGGCTTGAATTGAGTTCTCCCACATCCCACAGGACTCCAGTCTCACAGGTTGAAAAGCTCATCTCTCACTACTTATTTCTTCCTCTTGACCCAGCCAGAAATGCAGATAAGTACAAACTTGGAGCAGCTCCAATACAGCACAAATGAGATAAATGCATAATTACATTATCTGGGGCACATCAGACAGAAACCAGGAGGGGAAATCTAGGTGAGGGATACAGGCAGGGTTGGCTGCTACAGGACACAGGACACAGCAGGAGAGCAACCTTGTTGTCTTTCTGAGCACTTGTTCCCAATGCAGAAAAATAAGAAGAAAATTTTGGAGGGATTTTAGGTTTAATCCAGGCAATTTGTTGTAAAATACAACAGTCCTGAAGCAGTAGTAGGTACATTCTAAAACCAATGATATTGTGTCCAACACAAAGTAACTCTGTTGCAGTTTTTGTGGTACTGGCATAATAAAAAGAGAGAAGCTGGCAAGACCTGAACATCAGTGTTTATGATCTGATTATGTTTAGTGTAGAAAAGCAGGGAATACGGGTTAGTTTTCTCAAGTTGAGAAAAATTATGAGAAATTGTTTTCTGTCTGGCAGTCTCATTTTTCTGACTTTTCAGAGGACTCTTTAGAAACTTATATTAGATGATTAAAAAATCATGGATGTACAGTTGAAAAGGTGCTATATTTTGCTAAACACTCCTTTTAGTTCAATAGCAAAATGAAGATGAGGATGGTAAGTTAAGCAACAAATATGGCAAAGAGGAAAGGGAGGAGTAGGCAGCAGTCACCCAGTGTAAGCCCAGTATAAACTTTTGGAGCACAGAAAAATGAGAATGGAAGTAAAAAAAGGAAGAATTTTGGAAAAAAATATGATTGGATGGCAGTGTAAAGGGTAATGTGAAATTAAAACAACTATTAGGAGCAAAACAAATCTTTGTCATACTAAGGAGAGGTAGTAATAAAGTAAAACAGTACAGATACCAACAAAAATTATTTTTCGTTTGGAAGAAAGTATAGCTCACTAATTCATGAAGAGGGGAGAAGATGTGTTTATTATTCAAATGGGACTAAAAAAAAGTTTTCTTTTCACCTGCCAGCTATTTTTAAACTAGAGCTAGAGACTAAACTAGAGACCTCTGACTGCTGTACATATCCTCATTGCTGTTAACTCATAGTACTTAAAAAATTCCCATGGTAAGTGTTCAGACCTGACCAATAGCCTGTTGTGAACAGCTGCAGATCACAGTTCACCCTGACTTCAAACTCAGGCAAATCTAAAAATGCATTAATTACAGTCAGACCTATGAAAGTCACTCAACATAATTTGATTGCATCCAGACTTGTCAAAACAATCCTGATTTCATTCTTCAGTGAGGTTACTTGCTGTCTGATTGCTGCACTATATATACATAATAGAAGTAATGGATGTGTTTTTAATTTATCAACACACACACACACACACACACACACACAGAGCCTCCTTGGATGAGAAATTGACACTATAAAATGCCAGTAACATTACACCAAGCTGTTTTAAGATTTCAAAGGAC
The DNA here is from genome assembly GCF_028858725.1 of Colius striatus. Classification (NCBI taxonomy): domain Eukaryota; kingdom Metazoa; phylum Chordata; class Aves; order Coliiformes; family Coliidae; genus Colius; species Colius striatus. The sequence continues at coordinate 81,189,842 of NC_084759.1, forward strand.
AATCCGTTAGGGCATCTCTTAAGTGATTTTCACCAAAATGAGTGCTAAGTGATACTCTTAGTCATTTCTATTTGTGTTCTGGAAGCAAATATAAAATCATTCCTAACACAATTTGCCCACTTTAAGCCTACATACAGGAATGCATCTGATCATGTCTACAGTGGTGAGGGCAGGACATCAACAGAGAATGTTTGTGATAAACCATAAATTGAGTCCAAATCATTTTATCAGAGCCAAAAGAAAACCTACATGTGTGGGAACCTGGGATACTGACCATGAAAAGAGACTAAGAGACAAAGGTTTTGTCCCAGCACAAGGAATTTTTACAAAGATTTAAGTATCTTAAATAAGAACCTGAATAGAAGTTCTGGTGTCTTCAAAAATAAAACCTACCAAAAATAAAAATGTTTGAAAATTATTAGGTTAAAGACAGGACTGAGAAATTAAATGAATTGAGTGCCTTCCTAGGGAAACATACAAAAAGACTTTAGCAAAGATAAGATCAAGAGCCAATGGTTCAATATTGAGACCAGCTACAGCCAGTTGAAACACATGGCACAAACTTCTTACAATGACAGGACTTGACCACTGCAGTAAGATATTAGAAGAATAAATTTGATTAGCACTAGTCAGGATTAAGCAGCTTTCTGAAAGCTGTGCTTCAGTTAACCAAGAGCAACTGGTCTCTAGGCAGGGATTATGGGGTCAATATCAAGACTGCATGCAAATACACAGCTTGTTCAATAGTTCCCCTCTAATCTTAAACACTAAAGACTGTCAAGACAAGAGATAAGTGTCAGAAGAATAAATGCTGAAAGTAGGTATTAGAGGACATTTAAAGCATGTAAATTACATAGGCAATACCCCGGGAATTACCCCGTCTTGGGTAAATGCCAGTCTAATTTTGATTCTGCAAAACTCTTAAGTTTTGACATTATGTAGGTGCTTAACTCCTTCATATTTCAACAGAATTTAAGCCCCTGTTTAAGGTTGAACTCTAAATTCAAGATTAACTCAATCAAAGTTTTACTAGAAGGTGCATTTTATAGCCTGAATCTAAAATTCCAAAATTTCCCTTTCAAATATTGGTGGGCATCATCTACCCAATTTATCATTTGATACTGATTATGACTGATTTTCACTGCCTTTATGGAAAGTAGAACCAAACTGAATCCCATGTTTACAGTAATTTAAGAATCTTTGTAGCAAAGAAATTATTAAAACAGAGGTTTGTCAAAGGGGTCAAGTAATACAAGTATAATGGCAAGAGATAAGATTTGGAAAAGAGGTTTTGTGATCTTAAATCTCTGTAGCATGAAAGATCATGAGAAAACATGAAAAATCATAGCATCTATGATATTATCTACTAATCATATAATTATATAATATCATTATAATTACATAAAAGTCATGTTATTTCAATACATCCCACAATATGTTCAATGTACATTATGGCAGTCACAGATATCATCTTTCTGTTATCAGCCACATTTAGTTTTTGATAAAACGAAGATGTAGGTTCTCCAAAGTTCTCCACCCTCTGTACTTTTCTGCATCTTGAAACTGATCCTTAGTAAGATCTCCTAATTCATGACAATAGAGAGCAATGATTTACCCTGGGTGCGTCTCTACACTTTCCTTGCAGAAACGAGTGATAAGAATTTCAAGTTTCTTACTTTGGCCTCCGAAAGGTCATCAGGACCTTTATCCTGGGGTTCAGTGTGTGGAGAGGAAAGGTGGCTGGAAAATCTTGCTGCTAGCTTCAGTGTCTCATCAGTCTTGTTATGGACTAAAATGAAAAGTGAGAAGTTATATTCCTAAAATATATTACATGAAGGAAAAAGAAAAAAAGGACAGAAAAAAAAGAAAATAAGGAAGAGGAGGACAAAGAGACAAGAAAGAGGAAAGGGAGACGGAGCAGTAGAGGGAGAGGGAGAGGGAGAGGGAGAGGGAGAGGGAGAGGGAGAGGGAGAGGGAGAAAGAAAGATGGAAAGAGTAACCTAACCAGTAAATTACAGTCTCATAAATCCCTGATAAAGATTTTTCCAAGGTGGTCCCCACATATGTGTATGAAATGCTCTTCAGTGTCCTGGCAGAACACAGAGTAGTCTTTGACCATGTGGGATTCCAACTGAGATCTCAAGCAGACAGACAGAAAAGTCCAGATGTTTGGTGGAATATTATTTCATTCATTTGGAGATAAAATGCCAGGCTGTGAAAGTTAGATAATTTATCTGCCCCAGTGTTCAATGATGGGGGAGAAGATGCGAAATTTAGGCAGTGGGTTGTAAATAGCAGTCTGGAATCAATAGTTACTGGACTCAGTCTTTAACTGTTCTAGGTGTTTATGAAGTTAATAAATGTCTAAAGTACAAATTAGCCCCTGAGACTGCCTCAATCTCTTTGGAAATCTGGCAGAATATACAGAAAGTACATTACTTTTCTTCTTAAGTAAGAAATGTAAATAAAAGTATTTAACCTGGAATCTCAAAATGCAATGTAGAAGTAGTTAATGGAAATTAAAATCCAGTCGCAATCTGAGTGGTAAGTAAAGCTTTTATGTAAAAGGATCCAATGGAATGTATCTTTATGGTATTGAAATCTTTGAGGGACTAACCAATGGGAAATGAAATCCAGGCTATTAGGCTACTTATAAACACAAATATATTTTTTTCAGTGTTCCTCATAATGTCTTTCCTAGTTTTGTTACTTAAATTCTTCCTGCATAATCCCTGGTTATCATCAAAAAACTGTTTACTCTTCAACCCTACTAATAATGTCATTTCAAAGGTGTCATTAGGCCATGTTTCCTCTTCATCCAGACGTGTTACTAATTTTTAAAAATCAAAAGCGTGATGTGATGAAAAAACCCCCCAAATATGATATGATAATATATAGTATGGTTGACTGCTGGAACTGGGAAAAGTCTGGAAGAGAACTAGTGTCATGGAGAATGTACTTCCATTTTTTCACAAGTTTTCTGCACTTCTACTGTCCTATAGCTTCTATTGATTCTTAATAATATTGCCTAAGATTTTCTAACAGGTTTTGAAAAATAATGGGCATGATTTCTAGAATAACAGTATCCATTAAGGGATTGGAGGATGCAAAATAAAGTGATATTACCTTAAGATTATTACAAATCTCTCTTTCAGTGTATTTGTCACCTTCAATTTTTCTTTTCATTTTGACTTTCTGCCATTTAATTATCAGAGAGTCTGTCACAGAATGCAGAAAAGCACAGGTTTATACTAACCATTGGATTTCTTTTGCACATGAGAGCAAAAAGTCAGGGCTGTTGAGATGCAAGGACATCCCAATAACATAGAGACAACAAGGAATATCTTATACTTGTATGACTGTGTATTTATTCTTGTCAAATCTCTGAGGAGATATTAGTATATCTTCAATGTAGATGACAACTTTTCTTAGTTGCTTTTACAGACATTTTAATCTGCTCTCAAACTTCAAAAGTCATTTGCATATCTTGTGTTGAGATCTTGTGATCCACCTTACATTGATTTCTGTCCTGAGAAAGCTGTAATGCTTCAAAACCCTGAGACTGCTTTCCATGGCATGCCTCATTGAGGTGAAAGGCAGACCAAAATCTTAACCACACGAAGCTAAAGGTGTTCTAAAAATGCCATGTTAACATGAAAGTCTTCCACCGAAACCATGACTGAAATGTATTTTATAACTGTGCCTCCAGGGGTTTTCCAGACTACTTTGATTCTTTCTAGTCTTTGGTTTTCAAGCTCTTGAGAAACATTTTTTGCCAAGATTTACATAATGGTCTATCACGAAAAATTTTTAAGCTTCCACAGTTCTGTTTCTAGGACGGACTCACAGGAACTTTAACATGAAGAGAGTTTCACTCACTCTCATCACACTGACATGGAAAACCAGTGAGGGAGTCTAGAGGCATCAGGACATCTTCCCAGTATGACTGCTAGAGAGAGGTACAACATGTTCTTTGATAAATGTACATGGCCAGTGGCTAGCAGGAATACAGTATAAAAATAATAACAACAGGACAACTAATGTAATAATTAATATCATACACTTAGAGGAAACAGTGTATGTATAGCTTCATCTAGTATGCCAATCTAGGATGCCAATGGCATCCTGGGATGCATCAAGAAGAGTGTGGCCAGCAGGTCAAGGTTGGTTCTTCTTCCTCTCTACTCTGCCCTGGTGAGGCCTCATCTGGAGTATTGTGTCCAGTTCTGGGCTCCTCAGCTCAAGAGGGACAGGGAACTGCTGGAGAGAGTCCAGTGCAGGGCCACCAAGATGATCAGGGGACTGGAGCATCTTTCACACGAGGAAAGTCTGCGGGAACTGGGGCTGTTTAGTCTGGAGAAGAGGAGACTGAGGGGTGATCTTATTAACATTTATAAATATGTAAAGGGTGTGTGTCAGGAGGTTGGGACATCCCTTTTTTCTATAGTAGCTAGCAACAGGACAAGGGGTAATGGGATGAAGCTGGAACACAAAAAGTTCCACTTAAACATAAGAAAAACTATTTCACTGTGAGGATGAGGGAGCCCTGGCACAGGCTGCCCAGAGGGGTTGTGGAGTCTCCTTCCTTGGAGGTCTTCAAGACCCGCCTGGACATGTTCCTATGTGACCTGATCTAGGTGACCCTGCTTCTGCAGGGGGGTTGGACTAGATGATCTCTAAAGGTCCCATCCGACCCCTGCCATTCTATGATTCTATGATTCTAGTATTTAGTTGCTCTTTAGGACTTGAAGTAGCTCAAATTGACATGGTAGAATAGGCACAAGAGCTTGCTTCTTTTTCCACATAGCAATAACTTTCATTGTTCTAATGTTATCAAATTGTTAGAAAAGCTAGAAAACTGACTGCTGTGGTGACAAGCTTAAAGCAGTATGGAGTACAAATTGATTGTGCTTGAGAATTAAAACCAAGCTGTATGATATGTCTGTGCTGTCTACTGTGGCAGGATTATTTGCAGTGATTAACACACTTGGTTAATTGCCAGGAAGAACTCCATGTCTCAGTACTTCATTCAGTTAACACTCTTCACTTCCAGAAAATTGGAAATTGGTGATACAAGGGAGTTATTTTTCTTCTCAAAAAAAATAAACATTCCAAATCATGTACTTAATATCAGTAGATAAAGATTTCAAATTGACCTTGAATTTTGGACAGCTCCTTCCTTTTAGAAACTAAAGACCATAATCTGAGTCAAATGAGTAACTAAATAAGCTAAAGAGGTTCTATGTTCAGAGTGCTGGCTCTTTTTGACTCTCTAACAGAGAAGGAATTTTGCACTTAGAAAAATTTAATTTATCATCCTGTGACAAAAAGATTAATTTTTCGATAGTGGCTTAGACTCATCTTCCAAATATACACCTGTGTTTCCTGTATATACCACAGCAATATTCTGGAGAACATCATGAACATGTAATCATGATTTTCAGTTTTGCCCTTTAAATAAACTTTGAGACTTATATCTGATCTTATTTTTATATTGCTTTTGAGTAGAACTGCAAAATTAAAACTATCAGATAAAGAAAGTATGCACAAACACAGCCTATCTTTGCCAGTCAGAAGGTCTGTAAGAGAAACATTTTGTAAGTACATCATTTACTCACTGAAATTAATAGAAAGAGATGTTCAATAATACCTTAGTATCTGCTAATTAAATTCATCTCTTTGCCTTTTCATGAAGGATCAATATTTTTTGTACTTCATATGTAAATGAAGGACCTGATTATCAAGCTTGTCACCTGAGTAACAAGTGATAGGACGAGGAAACAGCCTCAAGTTGTGCCAGGGGAGGTTTAGATTGGAGATCAGGAAAAATTTCTTCACCATAAAGGTTGTCAAACACTGGAACAGGCTGCCCAGGGAGGTGATTGAGTCACCATCCCTTGAGGTGATGTGGTGCTTAGGAACATGTTTTAGAGGTGGATGTGACAGTGCTGAGTTAACAGTGGGACCTGAGGATTTGAAAGATCTTTTTCAACCTAAACAATTCTGTGATCAGCAATATCAATAAGCAAATCCTGCCTAGCTATACTTTATTTGGCTTGTCAGATATTCAACAACACAAAGAAAAGTGAGTATAAGCAGAGGACACTACGTGTCCTCTATATAAAAGGGCTACAAGTGTTCTGTTTTAGCTTGTTTCTTTCCTAGTTCTCAGTCTTTGGGATATTTTACTTGCTGAAAAAGTAAAAGCTTTCTCTTAAAAAAAAATCACGTGAGAAACTACTTTCAGATAAATGTCTTAGAGTACCTACTCCCCTTTGGAAAACCATTAGAGATGGGAGAAAACATTAAAGACTTGCAGTTCACATTATCATCAGTTCCAAGTACAGTAATAGCACACAACCCATGTGTTCCAAGTGACAGTACACAACAGCATCCAGGGAAAGCCACTGAAATATTTGAGAAGTGGAATTTGATTTTATGTCTGTGGCATTCTGTCCTATAAATTAGTAAAAATATAAAAATTAACCGCTTCAAGTATGGATGCAGTGATGATGTAATTTGTTAAGTAGTGCGTGTGTTCGCTGCTTGATATGAAGAAATCTATTATTTGCATATTGTTATGTTTTTGTAACAGGCCTGGGTGTCTGATGGCCGCAGAAAGTGAAACATATGCCTCTGCAGAATTAGTGCACGTGGCATATATAATCACTTTAATAATACAGGAAATGTTGAGAACTATGGTATCCATTTATGCTGAAAGAGGCACTTTCACCAGAGTTTATATGAGTCAGTTTCTTGGGAAAACATGAAGAAATTTTATTTAAAGGTTTTATTCTTAATATTCAATTTAAACTGTGGTCAAACAGAGCATGTGGAATAAGTTGCCTTTGGTATTCTGAGCCATGGCTTACCATACCTGCTACAATCTTCAGTTGTGAACTAGCTTTGTTAAAGGGAGAACTATGCATAAATCATATCCCTCTGGAATTGATAGATATGATGCAGAATTCTGTATTTCTTCATTTAAAATTTTGGTATATTTTATTGGTGATAGTTCTGTTAAGCACAGGAAATACATGCATGTTAGAACTGAAAAGGTATATTTTATGAACAATACACTCCATCAGCATGATTTACCACTGTAAATCATAGTTTAAGACATTCAGTAAAATAATCTGGCAGTTTAAATAAGCTATAACAATGTCATTATAGCTGTGATGGTCCTAGAATGCAAGTGAGGAAAATGTGCAGGGACCACTGTACACATTCTCTTAGCTGTTGGAAAAAGCAATATAATTTCTTACCCCAGAAGAAAGTTCTCTCTGGGAAGAGGTCTCTTTTCAGTGGTGAGGTGGGGGCCACAAGTACTATGCAAAGAGCAATCACAGCAGCATGCACCACTGACTTTTTGGTGACTTGCAGCTGACAGCTGATTTGTGGAAGTAATTCTGTCAGCCCATGGGAGCTTCATAATTGCCAGGTTATTGTTGCTTATTTTCATTACTGTTTCTAGAAGGCTGGTGCTGGTTGTAAGACGAATGAGTGGTGATTAATGGCTTTGTGTTGAAGACAACGAGTGAAACCAGGCTTCCAGTCCTGGTGATCAGAAGGTCACCTACATGCTTCAGGAATCCAGTAGTTGCTAATTAATTGAATGATATAATTAAGTTAAACTTGGAACAAATGTTCTCCACTACTTAGTTGAAAGATTGCTGCTTCTATTTCCGACCGAAAGGAGATCAATTGTGCTAGAATTTCTGACCAATATCAATTCTGTTTACAAACCTTTTTAACCCATTTCATAGCTATGTTAAAATAATCCTTTCACGTATGTTTATGAATTTGGCTTGTTTTCCTAGTGCTCCTCAATATTCCTGATGGTTTCCACACTCAGAATTATGTACTCTGAAAGACAGAGAAAATAACCAACACAATGAAGAGTTTGTTTAAAATATCATGTCAAAGAAGCATGTAGCTAAGACCTTCTAGGCAAGACATTCATACAGTCAATTCAGCAAGTACAAAGGAGTAACTCTGTCACCACAATCAAAGGGTTCTTATGAAGTCTGTGTTCAAGTGAATACAATACTGACAACTCAGAACCCATTGCTTGGAAATAGTCACTTTTAAAAGGAAAAATTAATTGTGTGTGTATTTGTAAATGAATTATGCTGCTCTTTTTAGGTGCTTATAGAGCCTTCGTCTCTTGAAGGGGTAACGTAATTAAAATTAACCTGTGACCAAAAGCTGAAGATATGGTTTTGGATGGAAAGATAAATCAATCCTCTTTAATGTACAATATATTGAACTGGATAACAGTATTTGCTTCAAAGCTCAAGGACATCTATAATTAGAAAGCTCTCGAAGGTCATAGACAGATTGTTTCAATTGAAATAGGTGTACTTTTAAAACAGTCCCAACATGAAAGTCTGAATTCTTTTTAACTCTTTAAGGAAAGACAAGTACAGCCAGTTATGCTCCTGACCTCACAATTTCAAAGCAGCTACACATCAGTGAAAAATCAAATAGCACAGCTAATAGGTGTATTTGGCTTATAAACTGTAATTTTTAAGTCTAGTGTTAAATAAAGTATGTTTTCAACCTTAATATACAATTTATTGAGGTGTCTGAGCTTTTTCAATCTTTCCAGAATTATATCCTCTCTGTTCTTGAGTGTGCCAATAAAGATTTACTTTTTTTTTTCCCCCTTCCTAAACTGAAATGCAACATCCTCATATCATAAAACTGATGGACTACAACAGAGGCCAAATCCAACTTTTGAGGAGGCAGCTTAAAAAAGGAAACATTTATTTAGAAGAGGACTCAAAAGAGGCTGTATCTCCCTTCTAAACACTAAAGGATGAGTAATGGGCATGAAGGTTTGAATCCTATGTACAATAAGCCATATTTGAGTATGTGTTTTTCTCTTTCTTTCCTTAGATATTTTTAGCTTCTCCTATATCTGGATAAGTTAGATTACCAAGGCAATATCTCTCTGTATGATTCAAATGTTGTAAATATCTGTGAGCTTGTAATGAGAACTGCATCTTCATGCAATAAAGTGATATAATATGACTTTAAAAAGCTTATTATTTTGATTATTGAGGTGTTATCCTAATATTATTTGCGATACAGACATTGTGGTACAAAAACCAAATTCGGTTCTAAAGGGCATAAAGTGCTAGCAGGTGAATCCGAAACAGGTTCTTGTGAAACCACACAGTGAAATCCTACCTTCTTTTCTGGATCTTAAAGTATAAAACAGATAGAATTCATTTAATATTAAACTGTTGCTTTGCTTTTAATAATTAAGCTGATGCTATGAACATAATATAATAATGTGTGTTGACTTTATATATTAGTCTTTTTTGAAGCTTGTAAATTATGCTACAGCATATTGATGACAATTTTGGCTAGTATCCATGAGACTACAATCTTCAAAAAATGTTTTTCTTAGTACGAATCAATATGAAGTAGATTCTGTCTAGAATGGTAAACTCTAGAGTTCTAGTGTTGTAGCTCCAATGATCTGAAAATGTATGTGAAGTAAAGCTTCTGGGGAAGAAGTTAGTCCTTGGGAAAAGCATGCAGGCTTTTGACGTAACAATCCTTCCTTTAGGAACACCAGCTCCTCTTCAGGTCTGAAACAGAAGCAAGAACCCAGTTGCTATATAAAGGTTGAGAGTAATTTCTCTGAGTTTAGTTTAATTCCATCAATCAATTTGACAAATATGAAAGGAAATGCAATCGGTACCTGGGGAACAGAGCAAGATTTCAGCAAGGAAAGAAGTGATAAGGTTATTGTCTCCCATGGGACAAAGAAAGAAAAATGCCACTGATTATCACCTGTGGAATATGCAGATACAGATTTAAATAATTAAATTCTAGCAATTTTCGGAGCCTGCTAATATAAAACTATACCAAATAGAAAAAATTGTAATTGGCATATGATTAGCAAATGAGCTATTTTATCTGTGTAATGCAAGAAGCTGATGAAAAAAAATCATTTGAGGGCATATTAAATACTGAAGATATGATTTAAGTAATTATGAAGTGAATTGTCCTTTCTTTATAAATCCTGCATGTGAGGCATTATGTGGGATCCCCACACTCCAGGGATGCTGCTAAACCTCTCAATTCTTTTCCAACCGGTTAGAGGGACAGATGAGATTAGCCTTCAGTATCAAAGGTATTAACAGGTCTTTTCATCTACACTCATGCTATAAGGACAGTATTTCATTATCCTCATTGGCCCTAAAGCCAAATGGATTTCATCTGCATCAGTCCAAATGTTTGCCCAGGTGTTGGCTGGGATTTGCTTTCTGTAGTTTGGTGCCAGACAGTGAAGAGAAAGTACTCACTCTGTCAGATCATCCCAAACCCAGAGCATTTCACTTCTCATTTGCTGCCATGCTCACAGTTGCAAATGATGGTTTGAAGGTGAGCTGCAGAAAGCATGTCAGAGGTTGTCTGATAGACTTCAGCTTACACCAGCTTAAGACACTTCTTCACAGAGCTCTCCTGCATTAAGATGAGATTCATAACAACAACAACAATTGGCAAGGTTTTTTTACAAATAGGCTTGAAATTATTGAACAGTAAAGAAAGGAGTAGAAAAAAGGTAACAATATTAAACATTAAACTTCCATGTTCCATGGAAGTAAAAGTAAGGTAATAATAAAACAACTGTTCAGCATTGCACACAGGTCTTGTCACTCAGAAGAATATTCTTTAGCAAAGGAAATAAGAAGAATACAATGAAAAACACACCCATGTGAGCTTTCTAAGTCAGTTTTAATTGCAGAAATATCATCTTTAATTGTAGAAATAGCATGAACTGTGAGAACAAGTAATATAATCAATCTTTTGCTCAAAATAATTAGATAAATTTAAAAAGTGAGATGACTAAAGGTACCCGTGAATTAGTCATTAGACTTTCTAAGAGCACTTCTTGTCTGTACTGCAAAGGACCAAAGCATTTTTCTGGAAGTGAAATAATACCAAGTTCCAAGATGTCACATGAAGAGGAAGTTTAATTATCAGGTAGGATGATTCTTAGTCCAATAAGACAGAATGATCACATTATAGGTCATTACAGGTCTCCTGGCCAAACTACTAGGCAGGAGTAACAGCGCATGCTTTGCTGGCAGACTGAATTCATGAAGGTTTTTCTCTACATTCTGGAAAGGTTGCAAACAACTTCAGTGCAAATACAGCCCTGACCAATTTATTCTGAAAGGCAGTGGGCTTAATAGGGTAACAGTGGCATCAGGTCATATCCCTAACCATGTCAGAGTTGACCACCTGTAGCCTCTTCCATTATCCATCTGTCAAAAAAGTAAGAGTCCTTCGTTGCTTAAGAGACAGATGCAAAGTTCCTAATTTCACCAGCAGTAGCAACAAGAACTTTTTCTGGATCATTCCTGAGCACTTCACTGCCTTACTTTGCCTTAATGCCGTGCTCAATTTTGTGAGACGTTTCAGCTTAGTGCAGCCTGACAAAAAACGCTAAGACACAGAGGAAAATACCTGTTGTAACATGGACCATTACAAACTGGGCCTAAGAAAGTTTTTTCAGTGATTGACCATTTAGCCAGATCTTGGCCCACCACAACATACTCACTGACCATTTTAAATAGTCAGAGAAAAGTGACTAATGATTCTTCCACCATCATAATCCTAGGACCCTGTTCAAGGAATAGTCCATGGGCAGGAGCCAAGGCTGGGAAGCTCTGACTTCAAACTTCTGTGTCATATGGGCTGTGTGCGTTCCAGGAGCAGAGAGAGGTTGAAATCAGCTTCTCACTGGTGAAGTGAGTATTGCCAGGAATGACAAGTAAATATGTAGCAGCAGCTTTCAAGAAGGATGCCAATGAACAGGTCTCAATATCAATGATCTCCAGGGCTAGTGACTCTTTCCAAGTGATGGGCATCCTGGCATAAAGAGTTGTCACACTAACCCCAAAAAGCCAGCGACTGCCTGTGGGATTGAACATTTGATTTGTATTTATGCAGCAGCTAAAAAGCATGGTGCTGAGGATAACCAAGCCACTTGACTTGTTGAAGCAATATTCTGTCACTAACCAGGCTTCCAAACATCTGTGGAAACCCAATGCCACCGTATGTCACCTTGGCCAGGAAGCCATGCTGGAGACTCCACTCGATACGTGCCAGATGGAGAGAGGACTCCACTGCTATGCCATTGTATATGGGAGAGAAAAGGAAGGTCGCCTTGCCTTTTTCCTGCTGTCAGCTGCCTTCTACCTGACTGAATCTGAATTTCCAGTGGCAACCAGGTACACACTCTTTCCATTTAGTCCTGCAAAGATATGCCCCTATCCTCTCCAGACCCTATACATCCTATTGTGGCCTCCAGAGAAATGGATGTGTTACAATACATTCTGTTGGCAGAGGGTAATGAGTAGCATTTCCCTAGAGGCAACACAGCTTCAACACAGCCCTTTCTTAGTCTTTAGCACACTGCCAAAGAGAAGCAGAAACCACTTAAACATTTCTTATTCTTCCTAAATTCATTCTTGGAAACAGCTGAAGAATTATTGTTGAAATATTTCAAAAAACCCTACATAAAACAGAGGCAAGCATGGAAAAAAATCAGCTTGAGCAATTCTGTGCAGTGATAAAGTAATGAATATTGGGCTAATGGCAAATATTAAGCAGTCTTAGCCACAGGCAGTTTTACTAGCTCCAGCAGTAGTATGTGGTGGGTTTTTTTTCCATAAATGCCGCATTGAAGTACTGTATCTCTCTCTCTGCTTTTTGTCAGCTATCAGGAAAACCCAAAGTAAACTTTTATGTATGCACAATCCTAATTGAAAGCAAAGTATATTAAATGAATTCCAGGCAGTGCCAATAATAGCTACTAGTTATTTTGCAGTAAAATACCAATATCGTATCAGTTTTTAATAACTATGTTTTCTTGCTATTTCATTGTAAGAAACTTCTTCCAGTAATAGCAGTGTTTTCCATATAATTATTCAGTAGGCCTCAAATGAGCAATATATAAAAAAAATGTACTAAACAAAATTACTGAAGTGTAATTGTGCTGCAGAGAAACAGATATAAAAGAGGGGCTATTCCAACTTCTCTTTTGTGACTTTGCCTTAATCTCACTCAGGGTGAAACTCTTACAGGAGATTCAATTCAATAATTTTCACCATCACTGACAAATTGCAAGGAAGATATAGCATTGAACAATTTATAGGGAATATACTGCATGCATTTAGCCTCCTTTATATTTATCATGCACAAAAATATTTCACAATTTCTTTTACTCTATTCATTACCTGAAAAAAAAAATTAAACTACTTATATCCCTGTATCTCTGGATGCAAGTATCCTGAATTTGCAACTAGATCTCTTAGGTAAATTATGATGAGAAAATAAGTTTATCTAGAATAGTACTATTCAAATAGTACTATTCTAGATAAATATCATTCAAATGGTTTGGTTTTGTTTTTTTAAAAGAAAAAACCAAGAAAGGCTGGTTGTTCAGCTGGCATATATTCTCACTGCAGTATCTGGATTAATGGTATACTTCATGTGGCCTTCCATTTTATGAGATTTGTCAATAAATCACAACAGTTGGCAGTGGTTTCCTCATGCAGCTACCCAGGAACAAAATTCCTAGGTTTAATTTGCAGAAAAAGCAAAGAAAGCATTGGCTTTGAGCCTGTACTGATGTGTTCATAGCTGGGGCCACTGAGCCACTTGCTCAGAGGTCTCACTTCTCAGAAGACCAGAAGGACTCAGAGATGTTTTCAATGTTTAGCCTGGTTGGCAAAGATGCCTTTTCCTTCAGAGTTTGTAATATCAGAATTACCATCCTGGAGGATATTAAAATCTATCATTAACACTGTAGTGAAAAGAGTTTACTTTGTTACTGGTGAACAGAATTACTAAGAAAAGAAAAAAGAGAGTGTTGAAAGGTATTGTGTTAACAGAGCATTCTGCAAGTTGAAGAAAAAATAGATTCATTCTGGTTTATTGAATATTCCTCAAACACTAGCTAAATGTCACTTCATCCCCAAATTGTATTTCTCCTTCATGGTATCTTGCTCTGTTCAGAAGCCAAATGATCTTATTGTCTCTCCTGGTGAGCCCAGACCACGTGAGAGAATGGAGACTTAAACAACACCCACATGGTAACATCCTGATGGAGAAACAGCTTTTCATACCAAAACCATTCTTACAGAACTTGCCCATCCAATTCTAATTAGAAGTAGGAAAATTTTAATGAAACAAAGTCATGAATATTTTAAAGACAATAGCCCACTGCTAAAGTATTTGAATTCAGCTCCTCTGCTTCTCATTTTCCGCTTACCCTCCGGCCTTTGCCAGTGCCTCTCTTAGGGGACTCAGAGATGCACAAATTGTAGTCTCTCCTCCAAGCCCTGGCTGTGATTTCCTCTCAGACATCTGCGGTCAAAAATTTACTGGGGAGAAAAGTTCCTTCATGCAGAACAGTATTTGTGAGGTCTTGCCAGAACAACTAAACTTATCTCTCAACACTTCATAGTCACTGGCACGGATTTCTAGGGAGTCATTGCCACAAAAATTATCCTAAATGGTAGCTCACATCTACATCTATGCAAGGAATTTTCAGTTTATTGACAGTGCCATAGTTTTGCCCCTAATTTTGTCAACCATCTCCATGGTAAATACTATGCAGTATGACTAGAGTTTGCAGTCATGATTAAATGTTTTTTTTTTCATAGGACACATTAATATTTAAGGCCAGAACTCTAAGTCCACAGGCATGTTAGAGATCACAAGGCATTGATGGCAGCTAGGGAGGTTTGTTAACTTGGCTCAATTTGCTAAGTCCCTAACTTTCACAGAAATTATTTAAGGTAGGTACTTAGCCTGCTTAGCTCTTTTGATACACACTTCTCAATGTGTACCTGCCTTGGCAGGTCTTTAGATACCTTTAAAACCTGTTCCATTAAAGCATAAATCTCCTTACAACCACTTGAACTTTCTTTAGGCTAGGACTACCTCCTGAAGGATAAGTGGGTATCTCTCTGCTTCTTCACCTCTTGAAAGCCATGTGGAATTATATATATCTCATTCTCTAGCTTTCAATCTGGGCTCTTGCACATGAATCAAGTCAGAAGTTGGAGCCTCTTTGTTAGAATGTATCTGGATTTTTTTAGTTAAAGAAAGCAGACTACAAAAGTGGCTCTAATATTCTGATATACTAGGAGAAAATTAGTTGGAATGTACAGAAAGATATGGTTATAAATAAAAGTCAATGAAGAAAGAAGATTCTATTAACCACTAGAATGATCAAGAGCGGTAACAGTAACTTGCTTTAGGCTCTTTAAACCATTTTCCTATTCTAGTTCCCATCCGTTAATTTAAAACAAGTGTGCATTTTCTCCACTTGAATTTTCTTTGCTATATTGGTTGCCATGGTTATCACAAGGACAATTTAAATGTAGGAATGCACAAAATTGTTTTTTAGCGGTTCATTCTGGAATATACTTAAAACTCTTGAAGTCTGTGGGTTACAGATCTGGTTAAGGAGAGCTCTCTGCTCAGTCATGTTTCGTGGTTTCTTCACACAGACCGTTAAGAATCTAATGGTTAGGGCACATTCCTGAGAGATGGAATCCTGCATCTTGACAAACTGGTTATGTGTTTTACACCAGAGTCATTGTGGCTTGTAACCCAACAAACAGAAGAGGAAATATAATCCTAGGAACAGGTATGAGATCTAAGGATCTTTCCTCCTCAGTTAGCACTTGTTCCAGGCACTTTCGTTCAGAGGGGAGAATTCGTTATTTTTGCTTCCTTCAGCTGTGCCTATTTTTCATTAAAACTTGAATAAGAGAGTGTTATAGACTGAGGTAGAGGGGAACTAGGTGAGTGACTCTCATCTAAAATACAAGCATCTCTCTTCATTTGAGTTCAGAAAGTGCCCAGCTGTTCCTCTGCTTAAACTTGACAACTTGAGTATTTACTTTAGGAGGACTCCTTCATGAGACACATGTAATTCAGGTGTAAACTTTACTAAAATCTTTTAAGATTTGCCCTTAACTGATGGCCTCATCTGCCCCTGTGCAGCCCCTGCTGGAGGTGCTTTCATCTCCTCCTGTTCCCCTGCCTCCCCTTAGCTCTGACCCATAGCCCTCCTTGCCTGGGCTCAAATCATCCACACCACGAGTATCCCCTGTTAGACTCCTTGCAGCTCTCTAAACTCAGCCCTGAATGCTGTCTTTGCCTTTATTTTTTTTATTAACAAAAAAATGTTAAGCCAGGAACACTGAAATCCCTGCTGAGCATTTTGCTTTTCCAGAACTGCCATATACAGCCTGGCACAGTTGTAATGAGAGTTTCTGAAACACAAAATCAAGCCAATGTAGTAAAATCTCATTGGAAATGATCACTGGCATCTATGAAGTTTAACATTCTCTTCCACTGTCCAATATGAGATCTCTTGGCAGAAATGATGTAAACTTGTCTTCACTAAATGTATTCCTGGAGACTGGGGATAACTCTTGTTAATATATAAACTATAGATACTCCATATTCTGCCTGCATCTGAAAAGAACAAAGGAAATGGAAAACTAAAGGAAAAGAAGAGGGAAATAAAAAGGAAGATAAATGAAATAAGTGTTTTCCTTTTCTATTCAGGACTTTTTTGCTTTCTCAAGTCCAAAGTAGAAACTGTACAACTACCAAATCCTTTTCCATGCATCTTGCTGGAGGTGGCATCAGATGAATGCCAACTTTTGGACCAAGCTAAGGGTTTATGCAGGCAAGACTTTCAAGATGTGTGGGATCAATAGTTGCCTTATTGACTTTTGTGTAATCTTGGCCAAGTCACTTAGGACTGTGTTTCAGCCTTGCTTGTACTTTGGCAGTGACAACTAAAGCCAACTGATTTTTTTAAACTATGCTTATTCATAGCATAATGTGAAGACTGCTATATAAATATTATTTTGCTTGTTATCTTGCTTTTGCAAAAGATAGAGATAAAGGAGAATTTTCCACTGTGAAAAACTGCAACATACAGACTCAGACCAAGCTGGCATTAACCAATCCGCCAGTAGAGATTCAGCTCAGTTTATAGGAACAGTAGTCCCTCCAGACACCTATGGGTCCTCTTTCCCCAGAAGAGGACACCTCTGGAGACACTATGTGGGTTACAGAACTTAGTCTGAGGAATTGTGTGATTCACAGTGATGGCCTGAGCAGAGGCAGAGGCTCCAGGGCAGTGAAGGAAGTGTCCCTGAAGCCAACAAAGTGATTCACATGATTGTTTGTATTGCAGGTGTAAAGATTAAACTTTTTGAACTCACATAATTTATGTGTCTCTGGAATTTATCATGCTGATTTGATTTTCCACCCCAAACAAAATACAACAAGGAAACATCTGATTTCCCAGAAAATATTTTTTCCTTCTCTTAGATTATTAACACGTATCACTTGTTTCCTCTCTCCTTTTCCTACACCTGCAAAACTTAGTGCTAGCTTATTGGAGTTCTAAGGAATTCCCTAATCATGTTAAGGAATAGTAATGTTTTCCTCTAGGCTGGAGCTTTGAGAAGTTATGCCAAAATATAAGGAAATAATAAATAAAAACCCCTCATTTAAGAAAAAAAAAAAAAGATATTTGAAATTACCTAAGTATTGGGCCAATCTCAAAAGGGAAAGCAAGATACATTAAACTTAACAAAAATCCAAATGTTGGAAACAAGCATATAGTGCCTTGATTGAATCCCAGAAACATTCTAATTGTTACAAAATGTTAATAGCAAAACCACTGATTCCTTAAGTGAACATTTTACTAAATCACAAGCATTTAATTTCCTCTCATGCATTTCAATAGCATGCATTGCCTGAAAATAAAGCACTAAAAGAAATGTTAACATTCTGTTAATACAAAAAAAAAAAAGATTTGCTGTGACAATTAGAGTCTTTTCAAAACGATATTTTAAAATATTATCCATCAGCTAAGCAGAGAGAAAGCACATAATTTGTCACTAATTTGTCTCTAGCTTGAAATAGAGGGCACATTTCAGTAAAGTGTCTTGAGTAAGCTTAGCAAGAGAATATGAAAGAGCTCCTTGTATGACTAAGGGGATAGAAAGATCTGGCACTTTGGAAATCCCAGGAACATAATGCCCATATATTTCTAATCAGAGCAACTTCATTAGTACACTTTTGAAAGAACTGTAACAGATTAACTGATAATTAATCAGTGAATTTTATTACCATCAGCCCTCACATTGTTAGGGCCTTTCAACTCTGGGACAGATAACTTGTTTGCAATTTAGAAAAGCAGAATTGTGGAATAGAATAGGATGTTTTGCCTAGAATGTAAGGTTTAGGCAGTTATCTATGTTAGATGTGACCTTCAAGAGTTAAAAACTTTATTATTTTGTTTTACTCCACTGACTGTGCAATTGCAATATCCATGGTCTTTTTGCTAAGACCAGCCCTCCAAGGTAAACTCAATTCCCAGTCTGCCTATGAATTTCCTCTGGGCAAATCAAGCTTGCTAAAGTAAAATCTCATATCTTGTCTTTCTTTCCTATCAAAAAAATATGTGGTTATAACCCTCTCCCATACAGACACTAGGCTTTCAGAGCTATTCAGACACTGTAATGACAGACCACCACCACTTTATTAAGCCTAAATATTAAGCATTCAGCTAATGGGACTGTTTAATGAGTTCAATACAGGAAAGGGTTGGCATTCACTGTTTGCTAACCCGTCTTGCGTTTCCTCTGTCTTGAAAAACCTTAAATATTGAGCTAGCCCTGCTTTATTAAGAAAATTGAGTGTGAGGAAATGTAGGCCCTGAGAATATTGGTGTAATATAAACACTGGCAGCTTAAAGGGACAAGCTTTTTAGGAATCAAGCCTGCATTTGGGCTGAAATTGTAAGTCCATAGAAATAAATGGCCAAATTCCCAAATAACTTTGAAAGAGCACCATTTTCATCTTAGAGGTCAAATTCAGTGCTTCAATGAATTTAGAAAATTTATTGAAGACACTTACACTGTTACACATTATTCTTCTATAAGTTGAAGTTCAGCTATTAATCTTTTTACAAATCTAATAACAATTTTAGTAGACTATACCAAAAACAGGAAAATAAAGGAATGAGACTAGACCCTTTGCTTTGTCGTAAAATGGTCAATAAATATAGCCTTGTGAACTGTGTAAGCCAGACCCATAAAAGTGCTGCTCTGCAGAAGACTGGTAAAACTCTAGTAAAATCATAGGAAAGGTAAATGTAAAACAGTACAGAAATCTCAGCTGTGCAAGCCTTACAGCAGTATAACTTATAATTAGCTGTGCAAGCCTTACAGCAGTATAACTTATAATTAATATATATATATTTATCTACGTAAAAATATCAAATCTATATAAAACTATTTTATGAAGGAATGTTGTGTTGTGACTTTGTTTTTCATCTGAGTACTTTGCTTCCATAGATCACTTCCACACACAACAGACAATCGCTTTTATTCAACCTTTACCCAAATTCTTTCCCATCTATTTTAATAAGAAAAAAAAAAATCAACTTTGCTCTTGTAGATCTATGGACCTCTTTTTGCATCTACTGAATAGGAATTTATCTGAACCACGATGGCAAGCCACTTCAAGGACACTGACGCACATCTGATATCCCCAGAAACCATCCCCATTTCCTGGAAGCTTGGCATCATTTCTTCAGTCCTCTTCATTCTCACGCTACCATTTCATCATGCAGTCTCACAAATGTGTGTGTCTCAAATATCTTGCTAAAGGAAAAATCTTATAGATCTAGATTTATCTTAATTTTCAGTAAACAGTCATTCCCACTGGCTGTGTTTGCTGCTCTGCTGGGCTATGTCATCTCACAGCAAGCCTGAAGTGCTTCAGCTCCATTAGAAAGAGTTCAGTCACGCACAGGATTTGGGGATGAAATACTTGCCAAAGTCTCTCCTACTCCTTCAGACACATACACAAAGAAAAAAAACCTAGGAAAAACCCAAAAGTGTCTGATCATCTGATTGCACAGCCCTATCACTACCTATTTTAGAGCAGTGTCATTCACCTAAGGCAATCCCTCAATCCCAGATCCATTGAACAATTTTGGCTGCCCAAACATTTCTTCACACAATTCGGAATATTATATTCACATTATAAGTAAAACGTTCTTGTAATGTTGACTTTTGCATTTTGACTTCTATTCATCTTAAGTTCAAAATTGCTGCTTGGTTCTGGTAGGGAATAGCTTTTTCATGGCAACACCTTGAGGCACACCAAAGTAACAAGGAAATTAAACCTGTCCTACTCCTCTCTGCACTTCTTGCTTGCTAGCAGAAGTCAACAAGGTGCTGCTGCTGGGATGTCAACTGAGATGGACAAACTGCCTGTAACAATGTCCAAATTAATGTTAGTGCTAGTGCCTACAGGCTGCAATGTTTTCTAAGTGTCCTTGAGCATCAAAGTTTTGCAATGGCTATCTGAAGGCTGTAGGTCCATCTGGCATTCCCAGAACATCCTGATTGCCCATGGCTGACCCATCCCAGCAAGGAGCCCACGCTTTCAAATCATCAAGGTAGCAAACTAAAGTACTGGACAAAGCATTCATTTTATTAGCCTAGCCTGACAGTGCCATAAACTGGACTGGGAAATCTTTTTATGATGTATAGTCTACAAAGATGTAGTAAATGTGAATTTTTCTAAGAGATTAATTTTCCAGAAAGAATATACACACTTTACTCTGTGTATTTTTTGGGCCAACAAGTGATGAAAATTAAAGCACAGAGTTTTATTAATTCCTATTCTTCCTACAGAAAAAAAACCCAAACACAAAACACCACAAAAAACACAAACAAAACAAAATAAAACAGAAAAAAAAGATTTGGAAAGTGAAGTCCTTATATAAAAAAAATCATAAATATAGATTATTATAATTGTGATTATAATTACGTAATTATGGTCATAATTTGTTTAAGGTCCAGAGAGGATTTAGGAACTGTGCATGGTTGACAAAAGAATGAAAGAATATGATAATAAAATGAACGTATCTAAAGTGGGAAATGAGATATATGTGTGAAAGACACAGCCACAGTCCTATTTCTTTTAAGCAAACTGCATTTGTGGGAAAAAAAGTACATTCCAGTACTTAGTTCATGCAGAATTCAGTAGGTTTCTACACATAGACATAGAGACCTCTTACAGAAACTCCAATGAGGAAAATGAACACAGAATACTAGGAATAATAGATTTATATTCTTAATAGTGAATCACTAATACTGAAGGAAATCAGTGCAGTGCAATTTATTTTTCAAATACAATTCAGTGGTGTCAACAAACACTATGCCAAACTCATCATGAACTTTTCTGTCTAAGGCTGCATGGTAGAGGACAGTATCTGTTTTTATTCCATTTACAATGGAATTAAAATCCCCATTGCAATTAAATGATTCAGAAATATTGAGTCTTGGAGCAATTAGTTTTACCTAGTGCTTTAGAATAATTTATCAAAATCCCAAAAGAAAGCCCTCATAAATATGTAGAGGTCCCACTGTACAAGTCTATGGTCTAACAGGCTCCATGTCTTTTTCAACAGAAGCTTTCTGGGTTTATGTGTCCCAGAAGTTGTCTCTACTTCCAGCTCTCCAACACAGGTATGTTAATGGGTAGGCTCCTCTCTTCCAGAACAAAGTTCCCAGGTAATACTAATGGAGAAGGCATCAGCAAACATACTTCTGCTTTCACAGCCTCTGTTTAGCCTACCAACACCATGCAATTAGCCATTCAAGCTTCTTACTGTCCCTCTCACTCTTCCTGTCCCTCCTGTTGGGAAGACGTCACAAGAATGTACACCTGCAGGTCCCAGTTTCCCAAGGGAACTGCCTCTTGGGAACTCCCAGCTCTTGTCAAGGTACTCTCATAAATATCCTACACTGTACTTCTTGGAAAGGCTCAGTTAATAGTAAGAAAGACCCCAGCAGATTACTTACTTCAGCAGCTTTTGAAGATATCTGACTCTCTTACTGCCTTTTTTTCCCTTTCTGTCTTTATTAACTTCACCTTCTAATTAGGTCCTATGAAGATGCATCTTCTCAATTTACTTAAAATGTTCATTGACCCTCTGGCATACTGTTATAACCCAGTAACCTGTGAGTATAGTAATTAGGACATTATAAAACAGTGAGTTGATCTTTAGTTGTTTCACGCTCAGAGGAGAGACGTGTGCTGTGTTGCAAAGAGAACTGGATGAAGAAAGAAAAGCCCAAAGTGAAGCACAGATTAATATTTAAAAAAAGAAAATTGGATTATTCATGAGAAGAAGAGATTGATTGAAGCAACAAATTTCAAGGAGAGATGGTAAGGTTTGCATTGAATTTGCTTCAAGAAAGCTCCAGGAACAGGAGGTAATAAAATGCAAGACAGGAGATGGAAAGGCAGCAATCACTCTCTGACTTTTGTAACACATTCCTACTGCATCAGACAAACCGTAACAGAGCATGGGATAAGAAACTAGTTAAGAATCAGATCATGTGATATGCTGTTCCTAGTGATGATGAACATAAATTGTCTTCATTCATACAATCACAAAAATCCTTAAGTATATTAATGCAAATTCATCATACACAATCATCAAAAAAATCACTGCACCTTTCCTAACGAGTTTTTCTTGTGAAGACAACTGGGTCATTTTATTCTTATTTACTACTACATTGTTTTTCAGCCAACAAAAGAAGCAGAATGTGTCAACACATCTGACAACACCAAACACCAACAGAGAGATGAAACTGCAGATACAAGCCTGTGCTGTACATCATTGCAAGTACAAAGCAGGATTTCATGCACTTATTTCAGACATTCCTGAAAGTAATGGTTTATGAATCACATCCTTGTTTTTTTAATCAACACAGATACGCTGCCTTCAATGGGAGTACACTGCTAAATATACATGTACTAATGCACAACATGATACATTAAACCAAGTATGTCACGCTTAGATCAATGTCAAAGTAAAAAAAGCATTAAACATGTGCCTGCAACCGTACCTAATTGTACCAATGGAGAATGGAGCTCATTAAATTGCTAGATTTAATGACAAGACTGTTAACAGTACAGAGATATCTGCAGAATCCTCTGGATCATCTTGGATTATCTCTTCAGCTTTTCCTCTTATATAATTTTTAATTTCCTTTGCACTTAATTCTGTTATAGAAGAGATTTTGAGCAAACACTTTAATTTTTTTCATTTTCTAACTGGTATATGATGTGAATTGATTTCCGTGATATCTTTTTTTCTTGTGCCCCTTTGCTGATTAAACTCTGCAATAATATTATGTAATGGAACCCACATATCACCCTTCCATCTTTTATAAAACAGTCACATCACACTATGTACTTTTATAGACACCTCACAAAAATGCTTTGTTGGTTATAAAACCCACACACTATTGCTTTTTTTTTTTTTCCCACAGAGATCCTGATCTGTTTCTTCAACATCAGTTATTTATCCCTGTAGCAGCCTGAAAAAATAGGCATTAGTCTTGCTTGTAAATCCCAAATAAGCAATATTAATGATTACAGTTTACAAAACTGTTACTGGAGGACACATCACAAAGTTCATCAATGAAATAAAATGTGTCTTAAAGTTCAGTACTATCTCTACTAATCAAAGCCTTTTCTCTTTCTAGAAGCAGGCACACTTCGATACCATGAGGACCTCAACTTGGTGCAATCCATTTGTCTTCCCTGTAAAATCATGCAGCCAAAAGGAATCGATCAGTTATGACAATTTGCAGTGAAAATGTTGTGATTCAGTTCACTGACTTAGGCACGCACCTTCTACCTTGCCAGTCGATGCCTGAGAAGCTGGTTTCTTAAACCAAAGCCCTTTATTTCACATTGGGATGGTAGAAAGAGGAAAGGTCATGATAATGCATAGAAAAAAATTCATGCAAGTTCAAAAAACTTTTCTTCTTCTTTTTAAACTCTCCATTATATTAGAAGACATGGTGTAACACCATTACATTCTTAGTGCACCTAATGATTTGAAAGCAAAGAGTCTCTGGAAGAAACAATTATCTCAGTTTTACCAGGTTTATGCCTAGTCAGCAGATTCTTTGTCTCAGATCTTTGTCAATCATGCTTCTTTATGTGTTAGGAAAAAATTTTTCTTTAGGTGTTGATCATGAGATTCAAGTAAGTGTGGGATGATAATTTTGACATTTGTGTGTTTAAAATGTAGTTCATGCCAACAATAAACAAACCTCAAAAGACATATTCCAGGCAAAGGCAAGGTTTTTGTTGATCCCAGGACCCCATCTCTCTCCAACAGGCTGCTACTCAGCCTTATCCTCAGTCCACCTAAGAACTCACATGTGCTTTCATTTTGTTTCCAAATTTTTCTTTTTTTATGAACCAAAAAGGTTGACAGGAAGCTTTAGCAAAATCTTCCTTAAAAAAGATTATGCAACACAAGACATTTTCTGCTTGTCCAGGTCTGATCCCCAAACACTACAAAATCTTGCAAATGATTTGAACTATAGGAGTCAACTTTGTTTAAGCTGTCAGAAAAGATTGGGAAGCACCTGCAGAGGAGTGAAGGCATTTGGAAGAATGTCAGAGGGATTAAATAAGCAATAAGAGAATTGTGTGGGTCTTTGAAGGAGATAGCACAGAGAAGAAAAGAGGGACAAGAGAAGACAGAACATTTAATGTTTCAAAGCTGGAAGTGTCATAATCAGGTCAAAAGGGAAAAAAAAAGATGTCTTTAGCAATATTTGTGTGTATAACTTGAAGGGAAATCAGGGAGCACACTGTTACTGTGGTCAAGGAAGGATGTAAAGGGGTCTGCAGAAGGAGTTTTCAAATTGTATCAGTGTGAGTTTTCTCATTGTACTGTTCAGAGCTTCAGTGTTCTTGTCATCATCATAAAAATATCAGCAGCAGTCACAACCGTTTCTCTGCTTCTCTTTGTTTTCCAAATCCACATTTCAGTTTAAGAAGTCATTTGTGGTGGATGAAAAGACTACAGCTGTATTTATAACACTGAGTTATCGTTCCATTTAAACAGCAGATGCAACAAAACCACGATTCTTGAGTTTCTATTCTCCATTAGCCTTGACAGCAAATATAATCAGTACCAGTTTAGGAAAACATCCCATTTTATCTGGCTGTGGATAAAGAAGTAGGAGAAGAATAGGAAGCAACAACTTTGTATCTGTCTTAGTTCAGGATTTGTGTCCATCTGCCTTGTTTATACTTAGGATTGATTTTCTTTCATTTTCACCTTAATTTTATATCTCTATTAACATACATCCATTAGGAAATGAATTCAAGGTCAGGTTTACAAAGTCAGCAACTCAAATGCACTGGAACATCCAAATTTGGGTTGTCCTCAAAAATTTTCATAGGTGAGTACTGAACTGAAGCAACACCTTTCAGAGACACTCTGGTATATAATCTCCCTGGCTAAAAAGTGATTGGTGTTGTCGTGGTTTGGCCCAGCTAGCACAACAGCACCACGACAGTTTCTCGCTCGATGCCCCCATTCACCCCTACCCTCGTTAAGATGGCAGAGGACCCAGCGAAATGGGAGTAAAAAGATAAGCAAGATTGTTGTGAATTAAGACAAGGGCAGGGAGGGCTCACTGCCAATTATGGTTCTGGGCAAAACAGACTCCAGTACTTGACTTAGAGAGGAAAGTAGGAAAGTTTATTCTACAAGAAACAGAACAGAATAAAAGCAAAAAGGGAGTAGGATGATGAGAAAATTACAAGCAGCACTTTAAGATCTCCCTCCCCCATCCCTCCTTTCTTCCCAGGCCCAGCTCACTGCTCCTGATATCTCTACCTCCTCCCCCGCCCAACGGCTCAGGGGGGCAGGGAGTGGGGAATGTGGTCAGTCTCTCACAGATGGGCTCTGCCACTTCTGTCTTCTCAGATGAGGATGACTCCTGGCATTCTTCCCCTGCTCCAACACGGGGTTCCTCCCCCGGGACACAGTCCTTAACGAACTTCTCTGGTGTGGGTTGTTCCCAGCAGCTGCGGCTTCTGCCGATACAGGTTCCCTCACACGGGACACAGTCCTTGGTGAATATCTCTGACGTGGATTCTTCACCGCGGTTGCAGTTTCTGCACTTGCAAGGTCCCTTCCTCGGGACAGGGCCTGCTCCGGCCATAGTGATAAAGGGCCCCTCCTTCGGGACAAGGCCTCCTCCGGCCAAAATCACCGTCCCTGGCTCGGGGTCTTTAAAGAAATGAAAATAAATCTCAGCTTCACCAGTTCTCTCCACAGAATGCAGGGGAGTCTCTGCTACAGCACACCTCCTCCCTTTCATCACTGACCTTGGAGTCCGCATGGTTATTTCTCCCACCGTTCCTACTCCTTGCACCACCACCAGCCAGAAGAAGAGAAGAAGGGGCAGAAGAAAGAAAGAAGATGGAGGAAGACACCTCCCCTTCCGGCTTCTTCTTAAAAAATGATCGTGGAGGCGTCTAATTGGCTCAGCCCCAGAAGTGAGCCTTTTCTGAGCTGGGGAGAGTTGTGAGCAACTTCTTGCAGGAGCCATCTTTGCAGCCCCTTCCCCATACCAGAAAAGGCTGTCACGTCAAACCATGACAGGTGTCTATATTCTACAGGGACTAGCTACCACCACAAGAAATGTGGTTAGCTAGTGGTTACAAGTAGTTGCTGGCAACAAACATACATATGCTGTTGTCCTCCATTCCTCTGAGTGTGGTATGCTCAATATTCTTATGTGTCTGCCATTCACTCTCTCACTGCTTCCTGGGTTACTCTTTTTTGCTTCTTCCTTGCACACTTGCCCTGGCACTTCATCCCTCCCCACTCTGCTCCAATTCCCAGTCTGCCCCTGGCTTGTGTTTTCACTGTCCTCATGTCCCACTGAGGTGCTGCTCGTTCACCTCTTGGATCTCCCCATTTCCCCCACACTGGTATCCCCATCCCGTGATGTGCCCCTTCTTTTTGCTTTCTGATCACTAAGACTTGCATACAGAGATCCCCCTGGCCCACACAGGAAGCACCAGTCTCTGAGATCGTCCGATCTCTGAACTACATTTCTGACCCTTCTCCATTCTCCTCTACTTTGTTCTTGGCAATGATGGACACTCTTTTGACACTACAGTTTCAGGGCAAAGAAGATATTTTTTCCTTGATTTTATTCTGGGAAACAGCTCTCTTTCTTCAGATGAAATAGAGAAGAAGTCTTGAAAGGAAAAGGCTGCTCTTGGAGTCAGTCATCCTTGCACTGATAGCCTGCCTAGATGTGAACTTGTCCCATATTGCTCAGAAAATCCTGATACTGTTTGGGTCAGGAAAAAAAAATAATCTTAAACTGGAATACTACTAATTAAAAATCACCCTGCAGCAAATGTTCTTAAGTGAGCTCTTCATAGCCCCTATGGTCAACAGTAAACCATGCTTATGGACTCTGACCACAGATTCATTTAATGATATGTGAGTTTCTTTTAAAAAAGGAAATATGAGCTTCTGTTTGTTCAGCACATCTATAGTTCCGTTTCTGGCAGCCAACATTGTCACACCAATATATCACTATCACTGTTTGAAAAACAGACACAAATTTATGGTAGGCTCAGAGCCCTAAAATAAACATATAACAAAGTTCTGGGAGCACAAAGGCCTGATTTATTACAGATGAATTATGGTTGAATTTGCTAACAAACTAAGCTCTGATCAATGATTTTCCCTCAGTTGAAACAGTCAAAACACCTATTTCATATGGCCAGGCTAGTGCAATCGGGAATCAGCTTATGTCAGTCTGTCCCTTACCAGTCTCTGTGTTTTATCCAGTCATCAACTTCAAACCTGTTAGAAACAACTCTACTTAAGTCTTCTAGCTCCAAGTCAAATTCATCAAACCAGTTTAAAAGTTATTGGAGGAATTATATATATATATATGTATTCTCTTCACACAGTGAACAGCAGGAACAATGGCGCTTAGAACTATGCAGGAAACTGGAGGTTTTCTCATCATTTCCAAGCATTCACACAATTTTTGTTTCCTAAGCTTTTTTATAATATCCATTGATTTTGTAGATCATACTTGAGCTATTTTTAGGTCACAGAAATATGAAATTCAAATTATAATATGATGGATCTTTAAATACTCTAGTGAGAAATAATTGTTTATAGAAGAATGTGTCAAAGATAGCCTTTGATCATATTGATGGTTAATACATGTTTATGTAAAAGACACACACATCCCCCCTGCTGTGGGACACTTAGACTGGAAGCTTCTGGCCCAAGCAAACTAAAGGATTTTCAATTTGTTTTTCAACTCTGTTTCTTAACTGTCTTAGTGATTTTCAAAATCCTGGTATATTATATATGATTTCACTAGGTTGCAATAAGTATGTGCAAAATGATGCCACATTCCCATAAGTACAGTTTACACTATAGGGAACACACAATTACAAAAGTCAATGACAATGATGACAAAGACCTCCTAATGTGAAGTATGAGAGGTAGAGATTACTGGGGAAATAAGCTAGGGGAAAATAAAGAATTGATAAAACAGATGGAATAACCCCAAAATGTCGAATAACCTACACCAATTTCCACACCCCTCAGAAGCACAAATAGTTATTTGAATGAAAGTGGGCATGTAGTATATTGCTAGTCTACCAACCCCCGTGAATATAGATTTCCACCCTGTGAAGACTGTTTTTTCAGGCCATTTCAGCAACATATTTGAATACCTGCTCTTTTTGTCCTGTCCTGTACTGTCCTATCCTCCCCTACCCTAGCCTTCTTTAACTCTGGCAATTCCATGGCCAGAAAATCCTAGTTGGTAGTTTTCTGTGAATTTTTGTATCAGACACCACCAATAAATGTTGAACCTGACTGCCTCTATGAGACTGGATCCCACTGGATCTTATTTGTGTGTCCATCACTCTCTTGATTCCAGTGGGAAGTTCTGTGTATAAACTGGACATCCAGAAGTGACTATGGATCTTACCTCTAGCGATTGTATGGTATAAATTAGAATTGTGGGTTTTGTGAATGGTAACTGAAAGCTGCCCCTCCAGAAACAAAATGGCATTGTGTGCTTTTACTCTGAAGTAACTGACAGTGAGGAATGCCATCCACTTAAACTTCAGTATTTGTTGTTTCACAGCTGTATGGTTCCTCACCCAAGAGAATTTGACCTGCAAGTACTAATGATGCGTAGCACAAAGTGATATGACCTTTCAGAGTAGACGTCAGGGTCCCAGTGTTACAACAATGACACAAAAACATAGTTATGAAACTAAATAAAGAGCTCAAAGTTAAAATTTCTCTTTTAAGATCAATGAAAATATTTTATTTGAAGAAGTTATTGCTCATTTCTGTGAATAATGAGGCTGCTGCCAGAAAACCTAAGAGATATGTCCCCCCAGGCAGTGATATAGAAGTAAAACTGAGTGAGAGACTACAATACATTAATTAATCAGTGGAATTCCACCTTCTCAATAACAGCCTCCAGTGAAATTTCAGTAATTCCTAGGCATCAAATAATAAAATGGAACCCACTTCAGGGATCCAAGCAACAACGGATTAATTCAGCAAACTTCTGCACCTATTGTGGAGACTGAGTTTTAATCCTAAACCTAAGAAGGATTAAGAAGAAAAAGGCCATAAACATAGAAAAGCCAAGATAAAAACAAACAAAAAAGAAAAAAATGAACAAAAAACCCCAAAACAATAAGGCAAGGAAAAAATTTTATCATAGACTCTTGAAAAAACTACATGAGTTTTATTGCCTGATGTCATTAAGAGTTTTCTCAAAGGTATATAAATACTATCTTCTACAACCTTAAAGGTTTTGTTATTTGTTAAATTTTGACTTCATATCAATAAAGGACTTCATTAATAGATCATCAAAACCATTAAAATTACTGGGATGTTCTAAAGACTCGATGTCTCCAGTCAGATGCCTGGAAGCCTGGCTTACAATTACTTTCCATCTTGTGGTGGACAGAGATTTCAGGCTGAAGTATGAGTTTATTAGACTTATTAACACTTACTAGACACAAAAATATCTACAAGTGGAGGAAAGGACGGGCAAAGGAGGAAGTAAGAAGGAGGAAACATATTAAATTGGCAGACCACTTTCTCCCTAAATTCTCCAGCTTTAGTGGACATTTGGAGTTCTCTCCCTCAATACAGGTCTCTCCAGTGTGGACCTTCATGAAATATGCCACAGAATTAGTCTCTCTGAGTGTTCCACTACTCAGTTAGATGCTACTGAGTGACCTAGAAGTGGCAAAGTACCTAAGGATAATCAGGGCACGTGAACATATGAACCACTGTAGCACAAAACTTTTCCTTCAGGAAACCAGGCTAAAACCAAATCTTTTGTCATGTACTTTCTATGGCATGCAGTTAGTTTGTCACGTGCCAGTGATGCTGGACAAGAACTCCTTTTATGAGAGACACAGAAATACAGTATTCAAGGAAATTTTATAGTACATCCAACTACTGTATATTGTCCTAAAAATTCCTGTGTTTTTTGAAAGATTTTTTTTTTTCCCAAGAGCTCCACTTTTCATCTTCAGCATGATGTTAAGAGTTCATGAGGATAAAAGAGATATAAAAAGGCAAATCAAAGTAGTGCAGCTTATCCTCCTAGGCAATGTTACTGTTTCGGTCAGCCATCTGACTAAATGGTCCTTCACTTTGAGTATTAGCATTACAAGTTCCTAAGAAAGAAAAGTAATTCCAAAAAATTTAACATTAAAAAAAGAGTCTACACACTACAAAAACCAGTAAGAATGCATTATTCTGGTAACTCTGAAATTAGATTTTTCATAAATTAGAGGCTTATAGAAATACGTATTTCAGGGAATGCTGAGTTTTTCCTTCAAGAGATACAGCCATCTATTACTAAATTAAGTCAGGATAACCCTAGAAGGGCTCTTTGACAGTTATTCCGCAGATAAGATACTATTTATGTGAGGTAGTGAAGAACTAGGGAAATCACAAAGAAATATTAAAAAAAAGAAACCTGCTGACTGTACTAGAGTGGTCCTCTCAGCTGCCCGTTGTAGGTTTGCACGTTACTGTGCTGTATTTCAGCCTCAGTGCCAGAGATTTATTCAACACATGGAAGTGTGAAGATGAACAATGGCTTTTCTCAGCTTTACAGAAAGCAGCTCCACAACTGCAATGAGTAGATATTCTGAATAATGCAAAGACAGCAAGGGAGGCTTGAGTTTAAGCTCAGTTCACCTACACTTAAATCAAACTGGAGCTGCAAAACTTTCTGCAGAAGGTGAGCAATTTATCAGTATGGGAGAATCATTGGCTTCTGTCAATCTAGGCTTGATATATACTCTGATTGTTACTCATATTGTAGAAAATAGTCTTAATGATTCTGTTTCAAGTTTGAAAAGAAAAGCCAGATAGGAACAGTGTAGAGATATCTAATAGATCATCTGGGCTACTAAGCTAAATTGCAGCATACTTGTATTATTTGTGTTACTCATTAAGGAAACAGTGTCTTAAGCAAAAATAAACATTTAAATCTGTGTAGCAAAAGGTAGAAATACAGTTGATTAATAAATGTTCTTGACTGGATAATTCCGCAGAACAAGACATAGAAAGGGAAAAGATCTTAGTACTGTGTTAAAGAGCTCACAAAAAAAGGTAGTGACTATAACATCTGTGAGCCATAAACAGTACAAGGCAGAGGAATAACATGGGGAGGCTGCTGTCAGAGATGCAAAGACTCACCTGAAGGATAAGTGACTCCATCTAACCATCTCAACCTCAAGGACCTACAGAACTCTCAAGAGCTCTGACTTTTTTTAGCTGGTTTGTAATCTTCTCCTTTTTCTGTGAGTTGCAACACTGTGAACACACTATAAGTAATTTTTAGTGAGGATAATTTGATTTTTGTTAAATCTGGTTTGTGCCAAATGAAAACCTCAGGGATATTACTTATATTAGTGTATACAATGAATAGTACTTTTTAACTAGTTGAATGTCATTCTGTCAATTTGGAAAATATCAATAGGACAGCAAGGTGAAACCTATCACAGGCCCAGACTTGGAATAAAATACAAAAGCATGATTTTCAGGCACAACAGTTAACTCTTGAAACTCTCTCTCTCCTTCCTCAATATGGACTATGCACTAGAAGTACATGAGTTTCATCGGTTGCTACCTGGTAATCCCATTGTGCAAATGTAGCCGAGACTACCTTCAGGGTGAGAGACAATAAAATGCATAAGTCCATAAATTTGGCATTGCTTTGATAAAACAAAATGTTTAGAAGTTTGTCCTGGTTTTAGATTGGATAGAGCTAATTTTCTTCCTAGTAGCTGGTACAGTGTTTTGTATTTAATTTGAGAATAATATTTATGACACACTGATGGTTTAGTTGTTGTTAAGTAGTGCATACCTTATGTTCAGGATTTTTCAGTTGCCATTGCTCTGCCAGCAAGCAGGTACACAAGAAACTGGGAGGGAGCATGGCCAGGACAACTGACCTGAACTAGCCAAAGGGCTATTCCATGCCATAGGAGAAATATAAGCTGATGAGAGATGGTCAGGAGTGGACAATTGTTGCTCAGGTATCAGTCAGCAAGTGGTTAGCAACTGCATTTTGCATCACCTGTCTTTTCTTGGGGTTTATTGTTCTGTCTTTTTGTTATATTCCTTTTAACTGTTAATATTATTCTATATTTTCTTAGCATTATTGTTATTATATTTTACTTTAGTTAAACTGGTTTTAGTTAAACTTTTCCTTTTAGTTAAACTGTTTAAACTGTTTTTATCTCAGCCCACAAGCTTTTTTTCCAGATTCTTCTCTGCCTCCTTCTGGAAAGGGAAGGAGTGATTACACAGCTGTGTGGTGCTTAGTTGCTGTCTGGGGTTAAACTGTGACAAGGTCTAAGCTAAATCAAAATTAGAATTACAAAATAGAATGTGTAGCTAAGCTTGGACCACCGATAGACTAGTTTTACTTGTATTTAGAACATTAAATTATAGGTATTTCATATTAAGAATATTTAATTTGTCTCTTTCTTAGCAAAATCTCTGTGAAAAGACAGAAGATTCCACCCACAGTGACTTTGAACCATAAGTACACTGACCTATAAAAATTTTGTTGTTTTATTTTTATCTTGTCCCTTAGAGACAACTATGATAAAACGGTTGGCAGACTGACAATATCTTGGATCACACACGTCCAGTGAGTCACCAATTGTCCAGATACCTTGTTATTCATAGCCCCGTTTCCCCCACAGCCAGGGACCACTGGTATGGGAAGTGCACAATGTTAGTTGTGACTCTGGCTCTGGCACCTTGATAACAAAGTTATCTTGCCTTAAGCCCCAAGACAAGAGCAGCTGTAAATTATATCAGCTGACTGGTACCAAAGTGGCTTTGAGTTTCACAGGTTGCCATAGTGGGCATTTAACATATGAAACATTTGTGCTACTTAGGGGTCCCACACTCAGGAAGACTTTGCAGGCTCATTAGCATTCACTCAAAGAACACAGGTTATTAGGAAGAGTGGAAGAGAGTGCAACCCATGAACATTGTTTAGAGACAAATGCTGCTCCAACTCCATCTCAGTGATTCTCGATGTAATATATTTGTTATGTTTTTGTAACACCATGGATATTGGTGAACTCTGTCATGGCAAAGATGCCAGCCCAAGTGCATGAGCTTAATGCTATTTGAATTTATCTGTTGAAATAATAAAAAAAAACCCCACAACATTGAACTTCATTGTGTTTTACCTGAGATAGGAAGTTCAGAAGTTATGAGCAAAGAGAGGAACAGACATTTTGTGTCATGGTCCCCATGATGAAGCAACATCCTCTCCCTGAGCTGAGGTGATGCTGCTGCAGGTATCCCATGTGGACCATGAGCAACGTGAAAGGTAAATATTGCAGCAAAGCAGTGCAGGGCTGAAGCATCCCATGAGCTGCCAGAGTGTAAGAGTTGGGGATGAGTAAGAGAGAAAAGCTCAGCAGGCTAAGTGTCTGGGATCAGCAAGAGGAACAATGAGAATATGGGAATTTATTTGGTGAGATGTTAGCAAGCGGTCAGGGTTGAGGCTCTGGTTTGTTTAGACAAAAAGGGGTGTCAGAATTAGATATTCTTCCATTATTAGCAAGGGCCTAGGCCTTAATACAACATAAATCAGCCTGATGACCATGGTGATCTAATACTGGTTCACACACACTCCAGACCTCTCTCATTAATCATCCTGCTTCTGTTCAGGTCCTGGCATTTTGTTTCACAATGAACTTTGTAGCTTTTTTGGCTTCCTGTGGAGGTTTAGTTATGTGGGATTTTTCTCCCAGTTATCAAATCAAGACCAGCAGCAGGTACATTTGTACAGCTAACTAAAAAATCTCCCCATGTATTTGGTTTTGAAAGGTGTAAATGAATGTAACCAGTTATCACCATTGAGAGGGACTACAGAGAACACTCACTAGGGAAACACATTATTGCAAAACAAAAAAAAAAACCCTAAGCAGCACTCGTGTTGAAAATCCACCTTCAGGATTTTTGCATTACATATTCGTGTCCATTTGAAGTAAATTTAATCTTGTGATATCTTTTACAGGCATGCCTAGTTCAATCACACATGATTAGCTTAGTAAGAAAAGAAATACTGACTTACTAAAAAAATACAACAGAAGTTTTAGCAGATGAGTGAAAAACTTTGCAATGTTAGAAAAACTCAGATGCCTTTAGAGAAACATGCTCCAGATTAACCAACAACTCCTGGACTGTTTTTGAGGAAGATTCTGATAAACTGGGGCTTGAGGTGTAACCACCCTAAACTACGTGACTCATGGTTGCCTTTTCCATGCCTATTCCTTCTCAAAACTCTATGCTGCTGCTTCTGATTCCCATGAGCTTTAGAGGTCGTCTAAAATCAGAGTTCAAGGGGTGTTTCTTCAGTGGTGTGGACCTGAAGTTTCAATATATTGCCAGTACTGGCAAAGTCTCTGAACAGCTATTGTATCAATGGCAGCTAGTGACCTTGTGATGACAACCCTAGAGCAGTATGGGAGAAAGCATGGATAGGTAAGCTTTAACTCGGAGTTAGTTGTCTTGTATTGACATAGCTGCAGCTACCATTCTTTCAAGATTGCTAGGTATAATATCTTTCCTTTAAGTGGTTCATCTGAGGCCCTTTCCCCTGTTTCTCTAGCAAATTTGAGAACATTTATGTTTCTA
The DNA here is from genome assembly GCF_028858725.1 of Colius striatus. Classification (NCBI taxonomy): domain Eukaryota; kingdom Metazoa; phylum Chordata; class Aves; order Coliiformes; family Coliidae; genus Colius; species Colius striatus. The sequence goes on from NC_084759.1 coordinate 81,225,027, forward strand.
TCAATCTTCTATTAAGACATTTTTCATGTTTTATCTCATGATCTTGCACTAGCTTTCCTTTGATAAACATCTTGTTTGTAAAGGCACTTCTCTGTGATATTTGTATAGAATTGAATAGATCAGACTGGGACCTGATCTAGGTGAACCTGCTTCTGAAGGGGGTTGGACTAGATGATCTCTAAAGGTCCCTTCCAACCCCTACCATTCTACGATTCTATGATTCTATGAATGGTCATTGAAGGAACCTAGTCCTTGATCAGTCTCTGCCTGTTTCTCCTCTCTCTATATGCCTTTCCTCAAACAACTCCAAATTTCAGTGTAATTACATATTTCAACTTAAAAACTTGAATTCCTGAGATTAAAATGTGTACACTGAGACCTATTACTCCCATTACTTTTTATCTGAACAAGGATAGAGAGCAGGTAACGTTAGTGCACTCCCCTTTTCTCTTAATTGCTACATTTATTTTCAGCTGTTGTTCTGTATTTTTGCCATATCTGTATTGAAGAGCACACTAGAAAAGAGGAAAAAGGAGGGTGAAATGGAATTCGCACCCCTCTGGTGGCATTTCTTTCTCCCATTGGTTTCTGTGAAAGGGTGAAAGCTATCTACTGAGATAACAGGAAAAAGTTTAAAATGTGTTTGTCCTCTGGTTTCCTGCTGCTCTACCTGAGTCTCTTCCTCCCTTTGCCGTTTACAGCGTTGGCAGCTTCATTAACAAGGGGTTCCAACCATAACTGCCCTTCAGGGAATGTCCCCTTGATTACCTTATTTTGTTACTGCTGCACATTCAAACCAGATCCTCTTCCATCTAGTTTGAATTGGTCAACCAAACTGGAGCAGCCCTAAAATGGAGATATATCCCAGATTAATTAATGCCTCCTAGGTGAATGCATTGTCACCTGATATAGAGCTTGCCCAGCTGCATCTTTACTCACCTCACAGAGATAAAGAATCATATAGACGCACAAATACAGGCCAGAAGCAGGGACCCCTCTGCAGCTCCTGATGCCTTGGCCATTTGTAGCTGGTTCTTAATCACCTGTTGGACCTATGGGTAATGCACCTTAGCCAAAAGTGATATGCTACTCAAATTTAAACAGAAGAAACAGATAGCCCAGATTTTGAAGCATGTGTACCCTGCTCTCCCCATCTGCTCCTCACCACCCAGGGACCGAAAGTTTTGTCACTGCTTACAGGCTGGGATGTTATTAGCACATCACACTTGAAGGAGCTGTAAGATATCTGGTTCTTCTGCACAAGAAAACATGGATGTGGATCATAGAATCATAGAATGGTAGGGGTTGGAAGGGACCTTTGGAGATCATCTAGTCAAACCCACCTGCACAAGTAGGTCCACCTATATCAGGTCGCATAGGAACATGTGATACAACACTGAAGGGAAATATGCAAAGTCAGCTCAGCATAGAAACTGCAAGAACAATCATTCTCAGCCAGTGAAGGAAGCTGACAAAGTATTTATCAGTAATCTCTAGAAGTTTAGAAAATCAGTAGCAAAGTATGCTCTGCCACCACAACTAGAGCTCACCAGAGGACTTTTATGAAATCAAGATGATGCTGAATACAAAAGGACTTCCTAATAGCTTGTTTTGCACCAAGGAGGTGCCAGTTCTTTGGAGATCCGAAGAAGAAAGGCATAACTAGCTTATCATAGAAAGAACAGAAGTATTATAAAAAGTGATTGCAGTAGTAGAAAAGATGACAGGACTTCAGATGCTAACAGATGTACTAGAAGAGTTAGTAGCAATCTGCTGATGCTGGCAACCCCTGTTATTGCAGTACAGGATGAGTCCCTTCACATGGAACATGACACAGTGGACACATCTGTGGCCAGGTGTTATGGTCTGTAGAGTTTTTAAAGCATTTTCTTGGAAGTAAAGAATTCTGTTTGTGATTTCTGCTATAGAGTAAAGGAATCCTCATTTAGACATGCTGCATGATCTCAAGACAAAGTACATAGATGGTGTTGTTCACATGTATTGCATGAGACACCTCCCCCTGTACATCTTTGTTACAGTTCATCGGTTAAGTTGCTTCAGCACTTACCAAGTTGGCTGAGAGTGGTACACTGCTACAAATCTCCACAGGAATGAGCTAAGGAAGGTCATGGGATGGGCTCTGGTTATTTATCAGTTACTCATGCTAACATATGGGTCTCTACAATCAAAGTCTACGGTCATCTTTTGCCTAGATTTGGCTCAAAATCACTCTGTTGGTTACCATGTCTTCTGTAGGGCCCCTCTGCACAGATCAAATGAATCACGGGAAAATTGCTCTATATCAAAAACCCACTTCTCCTGTGTACAGAAAATAAAATGTCGTATTCTATGAAAATCAGTTAGTTAATGGAATGGCTTTTTAGCTGAGTAAAAAAAAAGAACTGGAGAGAAAGCTGCAAGTAACAATCTCAGTACATTTAAATGTTTCCTTGATTTTGTAAACAAGGTTGAGTTGACAAGTAAAATAGCAATGTCCATTTTGTGTGGCTTTGAAAACAACTGTCAAGGAATATCAAAAACAACGTTATTTCCAGTCTAACAGTAAGCTCTGAAAAGCCTTATACTACATGTATTTCTCAGTCATGCTTTGTTCCTTTTGCACTGCTCTGGCACAAATAGGGTCTCAAACCAGCTGATAACACTGATCATCTTGGAGGGACAGATAAAAGGATTATCTTCTGGGGAAGACTGAGAATATTTCTCACTTCTACGTCTTGTCTGCCTTGCCACAGGGAAAACTTTCCAGCTCTGGATACTGATTTCTGTACCAAGGAATGTGTAGGAAGCCCTGATGCAATCACAACATGCTTCACCATGGGCAGAAATTGCAAACAAGTTCAGCATCCCCAACTTTAAAAACAAATTCCAGAAATTCCCCAAATCTAACTGTTTCTTGTTAACATCTGGAATTTACCAATTAGACCAGTTCTGCTTAATAAACTGGCTCTTGACTGAAATATCACCAAAATTAAGGGACTTTGAAAATGATGTTCTGTTTTACCCGTAATGATGCTCTAATTTGCAGAAAAGAGATTAAATTGTGGGTTGGCTCCTCTCTATTTCAATGCAGAGTGACTAACAGATATGCAGAAATCTCAGGCTAAAATCAAAACTTTCTTAATAGTGGGGTATCTGGCAGATAAATCCTTCATATCTCATTCAGTCAGACTCAGAAATAATGGAACCATTTAGCCAGATTCTGGACAGCCTTATCTTTGGCTTTCATACTGCCTAAAGCCACATTTGAAGTGGGAATTATACTCACTAGAAATCTTTCTTTACATCTTTTTGTAACTTTTTGCATAGCAAAAAAGTGCTATGAATTATGCATTGTTTTGCTCCAGAGACCACTACTAATTCAGCCTCAAAATGTCAATGCTCTCCTTTATGTGCCTCTTCTGAAAGACTTTCTGAGCACCATGTTGGTTATTTGCAGTATTTTACGGCTACTTACAAGACCATTAGCTACCAGATTCTTGTTAGAAAAGAGAAAACTTCAAGTTCGCTGAAGCCCAGAACTATGGGAGATGTACAAGAGGTTTAGGTGTACTCCCCCTTGAAATGTATGGCAATCAGACCCCTAATGATATGCTTGGTAAAGCTGATCCTGACATGGTAACTGTGGGGGTCCCCTGCAACTCAATGATTGCACTAGAGGACAGCTGGGAAGTGGAGGAGACTCATATCAGCTGGACAAGTACTGAAACTTCCTTCCTCGGCCTGGTGACAGCAATTCCATTCCTTTTCATTTACCTTTTCAGAAGGTAAATGTCAGTTTATTCAGACCTTCATAAATCTATTTTAATTTTATTTGTGACATTTCTATTGAAGCCACATTTGGACAACCACTGTGGAGGGCAGCGAGTTGATAATTCTGCTGTAGTAGTTGTTTTCCAGTGCTGGTAGAAACCCTTTCAACCCACATTGTTCAGAACATATATGGAAAAGACTTGCAATCTTTCAGGAAGCTTTTAATATGTTATTCATTTCCAGCAGAAGAAAATGCATTCTCAGCTTTCAGTTTTAAACATTGAATCAATCTGAGTCTGAAGATCCTGGTTTCGTTATGCAAAATCAAGTAATAATTAATTGTTCGGGGAGTTCTCCATGTAGTCCCAATCCCTGAGGAATTTTAGCAACTGATGGAGTCCTTGAGATTGAAAACAATTCATGAACACAGAAAGTGCAGACTCTGCATGAATATTTTTGATTATTACACATAATATTCTGCAAATAATCCCACTGTTGCTAAAGCGTGCATCCAATGCTCGTAAGTCATGGCACATGTGATGATGATACATTTCAAATAATACACATACTGTGCTGATCTGTAATTTCAGTGGAATAGCTGGCAATGGTATGCACTCAGCATGTATTACAGTAGCTGTAAAAGTGTCTTTAGTGTGGGATGCAAATATTTGAAATCAACATGGTATAAAATGTGGTGAGTGCTAATAGAACCATTAAAACATAGCTGAACAAAAACATCTGTCTTGTTCCATACAGTGGGAGTGCTTATAACTATTCAGACCCTTAAAATTAAGCTCCACATGTTCAGGAAACAGCAGTGTTACCACCCCTTGCATTGCCTCTCTCCACCACATTCCTGCCGAGATCTCTTTCACTGGTACTCCCTGTCCAGCTGTCCAAGCAGCATATTTGTTCACCTGCCTTAGCAGCTTAGAACAGGTACTTTGGGATAGACCCAACCTAAACTCAAGAAAAATAAAGGATAGGATTAGTTTACAGTTATCTAAGATATCTTCATTTCCAATCTTCTTTGCCACAGACTTCCCACTATTTTCCAGCACAAATTCCTTTACAAAAACCCTCAGTCTGGAAACAACTTGACTAACAATGAAATATCTTTTGTGGCTTGCTTTAATATTAAAGGACGTCCCCTTCTTAACTGGAAAGTAGAAGGTTGTGTTGGGTTATTCCAGTTCTTATAGAATATACGTAGTGGTAACACTTACATGTAAGTACAAAATTCTTTCAGTGACTTTTGCAAGATGGATGAACTCAAATTTCCAAAACATCTGGTGTTTTCTTTCCTAGTTGTAGATGTTATAAAGCAAATCCTAACAATTAATGAGCAAACTTCAAGGACACTTGAAGCTGCTTTCAGTGAAGACTCAAATATTTGGAAACTTTTTCACAGTAATCACTTTCCCTATAGCATAAAACTGATCTGGAAATATCACAAGTTGTTTTTGTAAGGTCAGCAATTCAAGCCTCCAATGCCACAAAGCTAGTTCATGATATCTTGAGGGCTGCTCCTGACAGTAGAAATTTAAGATGGACATAAAAGAAAAAAGCATTTTTAGATTTGAGCAGAAATAAAATTTATCCATCTTTTATGAAAACAGTGTTCAGACAAAGCAGAGAGATCTGTGGTGTTCCACATGGGGGGAAAAAAGCTTCAGTCTACATTCATACTTTTGTAGATACTGGAGAAATCAGAAAAGAAACTGTAGAAGTTCCAGAGCTAGGAAAAAAACTTCTCTTTTTCTTTTTTTTTCATATTTTCAAACATAATCCTTGAGGAGAAACAATAATTCATCAATTCTAATATTCCCGGTGAATATGCTGAACTTGCTGGAATTTACTTGACTCTGACTCCCAGAACTGCTGCATTTGGACTTTGAGATGAAAGCTTGGATAGGTCATCAAGTAACTCAGGTTGATTCATCTATTTTCCTCTACCATCTTTCCTAACACATTTTTCATGAAAGACATTAAAGGTACAAAGAATGTAGGGAATCAAAATACCTCGTGCTACACATGTCTGCAGAAATGCAGAATTAACATTTTAAAAGGCAGCTTAGTCTGGGGACTAAGTAACCACCTTAGGTCGTTCCCTCTCTGAGGCAGGTGTCCTAAATGCAGGTACTATTCTCCTGCAGAGATTATGCTATTTTGTGTGTGCGAACAGAAATTTATTTTATACAGATCACTTATGCCCAGGAGGAGAAGTCTCACTGTTTTCATGATCATTTCCAGAAGCAGCATCCCTAAAGATGGCACATTTGGAAACGACATTATTTTGTACTGCTACATAGCAGCAATTGGCATCCAAGTCTATCAAAGATACTACTTGAGCAACATACAAAAATAGTCAATACCCACAAGGAGAAAAGGATTTCTTTCCTATCCCAAAATATAGCTCTGCAGAGTACCTGTTGTATTTAATTTATTATGAGGAGATGAACATCCTCCCCACAACCATACCGTTTTTAAAAACAGATTGGTGATTCAGCTAAACGGTGACTAAGACACTGAAAAATCTTCCCTGTGTGTATAAAAAGATGCTTTGATGGAATGTATCATCTGCAGATACCATTGTTATTGGAGTGAATGGGGGGTTTCCAGTCAAACTACATTACTTTTTTTATGATTTAAAATTATATCCATATGAGTTTTTAGCACATTTTAAAGAGGTGTCAGGTCACATAGTTGAGCCGCAACAGAGTGAATGCAGAATAGGTATTGTATGAGAATGTAGGCAGAAACTGCTTGTTTAATTTGCTTTATATTAATTGAATGCAACTTCTGAAAGGATAAACAGAGACATATTTCAATGAACAGAAATCCACATTCCGGATATTAGTCTGCAACTCAAATGATGCAGGTTAATTTGCAAACTGCTGCCTTTGGCAAGTACTGTACTATGTCTCTGAACTAGAGATGACACTGCCACCTTCTACAGCTGTTCCTGCCTGCAAGCTGCCAGCTGACATAGCAAAAGAAGAAGAGGGGAAGGTGAGCTCTTACTTTACACCTGCAGAGGGAAAGAAATTAAATGGATGAAGCAGGCTACATGGGAAGTGAAGGAACAACTACTAGTTTCTGGAGTGAGGCAGTAATTTCTTCTATTCTTCTATTTCTTCTTCTTCTTTCATTTTCCTTTGGAAATGTCCTTCTAGGGACTACAGCAGAAGCTCCTGCTCATGACATTCATCAGGATGTAAGTTTGGAAAAATAGTAATTCTGGCAGTTCGTTAGCAGGTTTTTCTGGTCCTAAAAAGTTGATATCCCGAAAAAAATATATTTTTTAAACATACCTGTAGTTCTAAGACTAAATATCATATTTTCTTGCGATGGTAAGAACAAGTCTTATCGAGCACAAATTAGCACTTGTCCTTCTCTTCACCTTGATTTTAAAATCTCCCAGCTTGTCTCAGTGAAAGTTGGTACACACTTAATTAACTATTTTGTTTGATGCAGAGTTAAAGACAGTTCAGTAAATAACCTATTATTTCTATCCCCATGAGTCACTAATGAAAACGATGTCACTCACCAGATAGTATATGCAAATAAATGTGTATATGATAGACTGCAGCTGAATCTGCTGGAATCTAATAAGTGTTTAATTGCTTTGGAGTGCTACTAAAAAAAGCATTATTATTAGGAATTTTTTCTTGCAAATTGGTTTTAAAGCATACAGTCAGTCTTATACAATCACAGTCTTACAATTGAAATTTAATAGGTTACAAAATTACAAGGTAGAAGTAGATGAAAGCTCAACAACATGTATGCGTATGGTTAAACATTAGTTGGGTGGCGAGGAGTGCTTGCGTTTAGGTTTAAACGTCGAGATCAAGTACTCTTACTGCTAGGAATTACCATTACAGCTTAGGAGGAACAGTGGTTATCTAAGGAGGCCTCAGGGAAATGAATTCTTAGCTGGGGCTGGCATGAGTATAAATTTACCAATTAAGGCACCTGTATCAATATAAGCATCCTGATGCATTGTTTAATGGGATAATTGGAATTCTGTAGAGGAAATAAAGTTGATTACAAGGATCAAACAAAGGGAAAGCTCTCTAAGCATTTATCTCTTGCATGTGACAAGCTGCAGCTTAGGGGCCAGTGAATCTGTTATGAGGTTGCTGACGTGGAACAAATAGCAGTATGGGAAGTGAAAGATCATATCATCACTTTTTAATGCTTACAATAAAATGATGTACATATTTATGTATGAAGAAATAGACAAAGCTCTGCATGTTTAAGAATAAATCTGAAGTCTATATTTCAACTTCTTGAATGCATCTAAATTCCAAGAATATCCTAGTTTTTTACATGATGAATTCTTCTTGATATAATGCAATTCAGCAGATGATTTTCCCTATCATGCATTTAGAAAATAGTTTGCAATTCAACTGCAATCCTAAGTACTTATAGATGTCTAACCCCTGATGGGTGGACATGCCTCCCAAAGCACATGACGAAGAGCTGGTGGAGGAGAAAAAGTCTTTCCCAAACTAAATTATTCTGATTCTATGAATTTCATACCCATTCTCTTGGCAATTATTAACTGCTCAGGGATGGCCTTATACTTGGGAGGCTCAAAAAATGCTAAGGCTCAAGCCTGGGCCCCTTCTCATCTCTCACCCTGCACAGGAAAAGTTGTAGTGCTATTTGATCTAGCTTGTGGAAAACCTGGAAGACTACCCTGTCTGCCTGCCTGCCTGCAAATCCAGCTCTGCACTCAGAACAATTTGTCATTGAACAATTTCTCTGGTATTTCTGCAGTGGACCACTGTGATGTAGCTTGTTTCTCTCTAAACTCTGTACTCAACCATTGCTCTCCATGCTCAGAAGACATACTTGTGGAACATACACCCACTTCAGTCTTCTCTAGTGTGACATTGTCTAAAACCAGTGAAAAAACTGTGATCCCTTGAAATTTTTATCTATGATGATGTAATTAGAACATATAGCATTCCATATAACAGGAAACAGAGTAGAAACTAGTAGAAACAATTAACTGAAATATACTGGAAAACATGGAAACACTTGTATTTTACACTGTATTTCCCTATATTTCCCTGAAATTATATCTTATTGTTTACCTTTTAATTCCAGATCCTACTCTTTGCGGGGCAGAGGACTTTAAAGGACTCCAGCTGTAATGCACAGTGTCTCTCAGGATGTGCTTCTTCCATGTAGTATAGTGTGAGAATCCTATACTGTTATAGCAGCTAGGAACCATGAAACCAAATAAGGACCGGTACTATAACTCTGTTCAGGAAACAGGAATTTGCAAAGCAAAACTTTTCCATTTCAGAAATGTAAAATATTTTCTTTTGATTTAATATGTCCAACATTTCTGGTGCAGTTTATTGGAACTCTGGAATTTCAACATTTTTCCTAATAACATCAAAACCAAATACGAAAAGGGATGGAACTTCTCAATTTCACAATAATTGACACTGCCTAGGACACACAGCATACCACAGTGTTATTGAAGCTAATAGTAAGAAATAATATTCTGTAAACTCCAGAATACATGATGAAATATTTACTGTTAGTCTCTATAATGACAGTCTATTTATCTTATTAAACTTCTGTGATAAAATTTGCCCCTTCTGTACCTGATGATTTTTCCAAATCATACAAATGAAACTACAATTATTTCCCAGCATTAGACATGCAGAAATAAAGCTCATACTGACAGAAACAGAGGACATGCGGAAATTCCTTAAATGAAACCACATTGAATGTGCATTAGGATCCCTCTGCAGAAGAAAATCTGAAGAACAATCACATTAGGAGGAAAGAATGATGGAAAACTATTCAGGCACAAATTCTACAGGCACATGATGAAGTTAGTGTCTCAGCAGATTCTGGATTCTGCTTTCAAGTTCATTTTCTTGACCTGAAGCTTATGCAAGTAGGATGACTCAAGTGTAATTGACAGGAGAGAGAGAAAGAAGTGAAATGTTGTATGTGCCCTGAGCTGTTTTCTCACTACAAAACCCTCCAATACATTATGTAAATGTATGCAGAACTCTTGTAATTAAATATTATAGAGGAATACTCGCTGAATATAACCATCATGGCTTTCAGATATGGCTGTTCTAGAAAGGCTCACAAAAACCAGAATTGCATCACTGTAAAAATAATGAATTCTGCTTTTGGCATTTCATACCGTGTAAGGTGAAGTATATTCTATGTTTCCACTTGCAGTAACAAAGCCAGCAACAGCAGCATGTGATTAAGACTCTGAAATATCTTTCTCTTTTATCTGAGATTGCTTTCTGAAATCAAAATCAGGCAGAGCAAAAAGAAGAAGCAAACAAGTTTACTGTAACTCTGCAATAGCAAATTATCAAGAGAAATACTTGAGGAACATTAAGTGAAGCACGAGATCCTTCAAATAATATGATAATTGAAACACAGGTGTTGAATTTCAAATTATTTGCTGATCTGTCTTCTCTCAGGAATGGAAAGGGCATAGAAGGGTTAGCTTGTCATGAATGATGCTGCAGGGGAAAAAAAGAACCAGTCTCTGAACTAGAGGACAAATTTCTCTCAACCTAAAATTTGTCATCAGCTATGCTGAACAGGCAGTCTTTCCAAATACGTGACAAATGACACTGTTGTTCACAGAGCAGGTATAACCCAGGTTGCCACACTGTAAATTGTTACTGATACTGCACTGGGTACCAAGAGATTCTACACATTCATAATTAGAGCACCACTGACCGAAGGTGTACTCAAGTGGAAATTACAGCTAATATTGTAAGAATGATCTAACAGTTATATGTAACTAACCTTTAAGGTTTTTAGCAAAAACCCAAGGCTTTTAACATCTCTCTTTGCACTTGCACTGCATTTCAGGAAATGAGAAACTTTTCATCTCTGGCTATATGGTAGTTATGTTTTGTTTTGATGTCAGGTCAGGAGAGCAGATTCATTCAAATGCTCCACATCAGTTCTTGATTTGAACAGCTGCAGAGAAAGGGTGCACCTTCAGCCCACTGTAGCCTCCTACTGTATTTTAAAATATATTTTAAGATGGGCACAGGTTCACAAGCCAATCAGTTCAATAGTACTGTATGCATAAAACCATGTGGATAATGATTTTTTAGCTTCTTCATGGAGCTTCATGGGGAAACTTGTCTTCAGGCCAAACAACTGCAAAAGCAAAGCTTTTCCCCCCCAGCATTTAAGCAAAGTGCACATAATATAACTTTAAGTAAATTAGTAGTGTAACAAGTTTCAACTGATCCATTTTGGGAAGTCAAATGAGAAGCAAAAATAGATCCTGCTTTCACTTTCCCCTGAGCAGCAAAGTGATGAAATCCTCTACTGCCATAGGAAACAAACAAACAAAAAACAAATTTGGCAAATATTCAGTAAATATATATATTTATTTAGTCTTTAAATTCAAAATCCAAGGAACTGTTTACTAGAGAGGGACACTCAACATATCCAGCAACAGTAGGAAGCATGATCCTCCAGAAAACCCCTTCCTCTGCTGTCAGATGCTCTGTGGCACTTACAAGAGAAAACTCAACTCAAAGTAAGCAACAATTGTTAAAGGTGCCTCTGCAAAGAAGTGCAGAACACCTAGATAGCCATGTACCACTACTATATCCATGTTTTAAGGGACAGGCAAAGTGTAGGTGAAGATATGAGCAGATACTACTTTTGGGAATAAATATTGCAGTCTAAACAATATCTTGAAAAATTCTTCCAGAATGACACAGTCATCATATCAGTAATAAACACTGCAATCATTTTAAATCTGAAGAGCCCTTACCTTTATTACCTTTAGGTCTGACAGTATTATATGCAGTTTCTCAAGTAACTGCTACAGGAGTTTTTTGAGAGAAATAATTGTATTTTCAAAAATGAAACAAAATGGTCTGACTTGAAGGTTTAGTTCTTGCTTAAAATATTTATGCAATAAAAGTGGTTCCTGTCAAGGAAATCTAGATGTGTTGAATGAGAAAAAGAAAAAATAGCAACTAAGCATTAAGCTCATTTTTAGTAAATACATTTTTCAGCGGGTATAAAGGCATAGTTCATAATTTCACAGAGACAGTTGAGATCAAATCCCTGAAAGAAAATTTCTGTTTCACTGAAAATATTTGACTAGTACAAACCACACTGTCCTAAATTCTGCTAAAAGCACAAGCATGTTAAATTATTTTTCTTAATGCCTCTTAGTAGACTCGGCACCTAAAGTTAATAGCTTTCTTGTATCATTGTTGCTTATACAAGTGTCCTGTTCTCCTGTTTGCTCTTTTTATTTGTTTGTTTTTGCTGTTCTATAACACTCATTTCTCTCTGTAATGAGGCAACACATTTATCACAACATGGAATCACAGAGTCATTTTGTTTGGAAAAGACCTTTAAAAGTCCAACCACTAGGCTAACACTGCCAAGGCCACCTCTAAACCATGTCCCTTAGCACCTCATTTACATATCTTTTAAATATCTCTGGGGATGGTGACTCCACCACCTCCCTGGGCAGCCAGTTCTGGTGTTTAATAACTCTTTCAGTGAAAAAGTTCTTCCTAATTTCCAATCTAAACCTCCTCTGGAGCAACTCGAGGCTGTTTCTTCTTGTCCTATCACTTCTTACCTGGGATAAGAGACTGACCTCCACCTCACCATAATGTCCTTTCAAGGGAGTTGTAGAGAGTGATCATGAGTACCTTCAGCCTCCTCTTCTCCAGGCTAAACATCCCCAGCTCCCTCAACTGCTCCTCATAACACCTGTTCTATAGACCTTAGTTAATCATCATTAGCTTGAAGAAAGCAAAAAGTAAGGGAAATATTAATAACATTTTTATAAGAACTGCTTGATTTTGTTCTGCTTATATGGAATCACATCTGAAGAAAGTGAAAGGAGAAAGTATTTCCAGGTACCTTAAAAGAATAACAAATGGGTTATTAATTGGCGACTGCTTAAATGGCTGGTTCTAATCAGAGTAAATGGGCTTGTTTTTCCAACACTGGGTCTCACATCAAAATAACAAGAAACAATTGAAAAATCTTTGCTGAAGAAAGCAAGAGGAAGTGGGTTGTCACCAGCTGTTCAAAGACAAGATCCTGCAACAAATGTGTAGCAGCAGATGCCATGTGAAGCACAGAGAAAGTAAATGCATGAGTCATCACAGAAGCTTAGTGGGGGGGACAAGCAGCAGACCATATCCTGGGGGGAAAAAAATTGTGGCTTTAACCATTTCTCCACTTGCTTTGTAATTTACTTGAGCACATAGTATATTTGTTTTGGAAGCAAAAAATTCTTCAGCCCTGCTAAAGAGCCAGAAGCATCAGGAAAGTATCTGACACATATTCTGTTTTGGGCCTATCACATCAAAAAGGAGATGGTCCGGCATCATTGCCTGTCCAGCATTTCTCCCTTTCTCCTCTGCTTTTAAGTTCGTTATAATAATAAAAATTGTTAAAGGATCATTTTTTACAGTTTGCAACATCTCACCGATTTGTTTTCCACTACAGCTTCATAAATAGCTCAACTGGCACTCTGGGGAAAAAGGACAAAAAAAAAAAAAGGTGTAGTGGCAGAAACAGAAGAACTACCTCCTGAGTCTCACAGTGATAATCCTGAGGATCCCGTGTCAGAGTAGGATGCCCTGGGGCAGAGGAATGAGTCCTTGTAACAGTTAAATTATGTTGGAACTTGAACTGCAGCTGAAAGTAGGACTCACTCCAGGAGATTTCAGTAAAATTCTGTTTCTCTAAAAGAAATAACAAGAAAGAGACAGAGGGAGGAGTCCCAGACTCGGCTCCTGCATTGACTGTCACAGCTGTACATATCTAGGCACTCAGGCTCTAGTCATTATAAAATACACACTGATTTACACGATACTATAATCTTATAACAAAATAGGTCATCAGGGTTTATCAAATTTTCATCTGTTTAATTGCAAAATTACCTCTTTTTTTCCTCAGAAACACTAGTCTCTCATGTAAAGAAAAAGAAAAGGCATTAGCAGAAGACTTTGAACAGAGGTGAATCTACATTTTGAACCCATTTTTATGTCTCATGCTACCATGTTTCAACATGACAGATCTTGAGAATTCCCTTAAGGAAGCCATTCTCAATTTCTCCATTGTTTCATACTGCTTAACACATAACAAACTGGGAGAGGCTTTAAATTTGTTGAGCTGGGGTTTTTTTGTGCTTAAAAGATGAATTCCAGGGATGACTGGAAACAGTGATTTCATTTTCTGAAAGCATGTTGTTTTTTTTATATTAAAGTGTTTCCTGGTTAAAAAAAGCAAAACAAACAGTAACAAAACAGAGAGGGTGAGGAGGAAGGGACCTCAATAGCCAGTGGTGTACAAATTTGGAGATTCACCTGTGGCACAAGGGACACTGCTTTATTAACCCAGTCGGAAAAACCATTACACTTTCAGTTGCAAAGGATGATGCCATGAATCCAGCAGCAGCAGGAGTTCATGTTGATCTGCCACATAAACCTGGGGAATCCATCAGTGGTCAGGGGGAGGCATGTAAGATTATAGTTTCCAGTGAGATAATGCATCTGCAAAGCTGCTCTTTAAGAAACAAAAAGCCCAGACACGTTTGTACCTGATACAGGAGCAAGGCTTGAGGATTGGAATTTGCCATATCTCATTGCAGAACACAGGCAGATGCCAAGCATTAGAGAGTACTTCTCCTGTTCCTGGACAAATTGAACAGGAAAGGAACAAAATGAGCTCCTACTGCCCTTCATCCCTTGCTTGTCAGATATGCAGTTGAAAGAAACTCCTAGTGGCATTATACACAATTTGAGTCAGACTCTTCTCCAGGCCCATGATATGGTCACTGCTCTGATCATATTCAGTACACCTAGTGGCTGTAGTATCGCCGTGGGAAACGATGGGACAGGGCAGGGAACCCTGACAGGGAACAACTTATGCTTATTCATCAGACCTGGAAGGTAAACTGTAAAAGAAGATCAAATCTATAGTTCATGATGTTTTGTTCTTCAGTGATGAAAGTGGACAGTAAAGCAGTTATTGTATTTCCAAGAGAGGAGAAATTTAGCCTGACATGATTTTGTCATAAGTAATTAGATTTTGTATTGTGCTTGTGTACTTCTCCTAATCAAATCTGCATGTTGGTTCAAAATCAGCCTAGCAGAAAAACTCTCATTTTCCTACCCATTCTGCTTCATTTATTACCTGTATGTACCAAAGTTGTGAGGTGGTTTGTTTTGAGGTTTTTTTTTCCTCTGAGTAGGCCCAGTTCTGCTCAGCTTATAAAATTTGCAACATTCATAGCCTAAGGTTGCAAAAGCAATGAATATTTATAATCCCATCTTCCCAGCACACTCAGAGGTGTTTCGCAGCATGACTTCACATTAGAAATGTCCCACCTGTGGGGATCCTTCAAAAAGCACAGATTACAAGTCTGTACAACATAGAACAAGGTCAATACCCAAATTATGGGAATTATCACCTTTAAAAAGGTTGCATATCTGATCATGCACTGCACCAACACTGATTTATAGGTGCCGTACTAGCACGATTCTCCCCTGTGAAGACAGTACTTCAGCTATTAAGTTAGGACATAATTTCCTGGTTCTTGCTCTAAGCCTTCTCTTGAATGAGCTGTGAACTGTGTAATGCACTCCTCTCACCACTTACAAAGGTATCCCCTATCTCCCACAGCAAGGATCAAAAAAAGGATTTCTCACCTAGCTTCAGAGCACAGGGGAATATTATAAAGAACACAGTGACTAATAACAAATCATAGGCAGGACTCCAATGATGACAGCTGCTTAAAAAACACTATCAGTGGAGCTGCATGACCCTGCAGGTATCTTCTGTGAATTCATTGCAAATATTCTTCCTTTTCTAAGCTGAGATCACATTTGAAAAAAAAAAACAATCCTCAACCCATCCATCTCCAAAAATGCAAGTAAAACTCAACATTTAATTCAGATGATTTATGTATTTGAGACAGAGCTATGAGGGTTACAGTCAGTTTTAACACTTGTCAAGGAAATATGGTTCCTTCCATTTTGCAGACAGGAAATTAAGGTGCAGCAGCAGCACTAGAATTAGAAGCTATCTAGAGGCCATTTTAGGTCAAGAAAGTTTTGCCATTGATTTTAATGTACCAAGATATAATGTATCCTCCAGTATCCTGCCCTTTTCTATTTTCCCCAAACTTAGGGTGAACCATTAAATTGATGCTTGCCCTGTAAATCCCATAAGCTATTAATGTAGTTCCCTCAGCTGGAAGATAATGACCTGAAACTACTGTACAATATTTGCTACTTCGGTGCAAATTAATATCATATTTTATTCTCATTTTCTACCCACATCCAACACTTCCCTCTGCAAAGAATATCAGAAAGAGATGGATATTTAAATGCCAGAGTTCTAAATTTTATCTTCAAGTTTTTAATTGAACTGTTAAACAAAAGTGTCAAATTCCTACATTTCCATTTTTTATATTTCTCTCACCTCATTTATTTTCTGCTAAGAAAAAAGAAACATTTTTAAACTCAGATATGTTTGAGGACTTTTTAAAAACACCACTGTAGTGTTTATAAAGCTTTATGTTTTCCATGACTCCACTCTTCTCCGTATTCCACAGCTTGGTCTGGGACTAAACATGAATATCTTCCATTTCACTCAGGTCTAAATTTGCTGTTTCAAGGTAGGTAGTTATAAGTTTCTAGGTATTGCATGCTATCCTGCAAATAATTGTTTTCCACAGTCTTCTGTTTTGGGTTTGTTTTTTTTTTTAATTAAAATATCAATTCTTCTTCCACTCCCAAAAATAACAGAGTTCACTAAACACATTTCTTTGATAGTGGATGCAATTTCTAGAGAAAGTAAAATCATGAGAATGTCAAAATGGCTTG
This sequence comes from Colius striatus, assembly GCF_028858725.1. Lineage (NCBI taxonomy): Eukaryota > Metazoa > Chordata > Aves > Coliiformes > Coliidae > Colius > Colius striatus. The sequence continues at coordinate 81,241,694 of NC_084759.1, forward strand.
ATGCCTAAGATGAAAAAGTTTAGTTACAGAAAACTCCACTCAAGTTTCCTTTCTGTAAGAACTAAAGCTTATGGTAAGATCTCCAGCTCCTCCGGTGAGCACAGCAGGCTATTAGGCTTTATCTTGGTGGTGTTTAGAAGAAATAAAGGAAGCAGCAGTGGGGGAAAAGGCAAAGTTGTTTTCTCTCACTGTTATCTCTTGCCAGCACTTTCCAAAAGTTTGATCAGTCAAAATAGTTTGAAACTCCAAACTTTCAGGAAATTTTTTCTCTCTACACCTCAAATCCTAAAAATTACAAAACCAAAAATCACAGAAAATGAACAGCAGTTTGGAATGAAACCATACTTTTTATTTTCTAGTCTATATTTGCTATTATTATAAATTATCAAGAAAATATTGCCACTTTACAAAGGATTTATTGTTGGATAGTTATCTCTGTTTTGTCACCAGCACTGATACCAAATCACAAGAAAATCACAAGATAAATTGAACACACACATGCAATGATCACTTACACTTGATCAAGCTGCCTTGTAAACATTGTTATTTATAAATAATAAATAAATATATTATTGTCATTGGGGATTCTTGTGGTCAAAATACTTTTGGGCATGACATTTCAGACATTCACCCCTCTCTTGATTAGAGCATCCTTCACATTCAATCTAAATATACTTATATATAAATGAATAGACCGTTTCAGTTGGAAGAGTCCTACATCAACCATCTAGTCCATCCTGCTGATCAAATCAGAGTTGAAAAAGTTAAAGCATGTTGTTAAGGGAATTGTCCAAATGCCTCTTAAACACTGAGAGCCTTGGGACATTGATCATCTCTCTAGGAAGCCTGTTCCAGTGTTTAACCATTCTTTCAGGAAAAAAAAAAAAGAAAAAAGAAAAAAACCTCTTACTGTCCAGTCTGAACCTCCCCTGGTTCAGCAGTTACTAGGTGCTCCTGACTGTAGGAGTTGTATCTGCTCCTTTTGCCAAGCTCATGGTTCTCCTCTCCTCTTGCCATTCCACTTCCCATCTTTCTCATTGGTCTTCCAAGAAACTGGTGCGCTCCACAGACCTCCTTCCTCTGCTGGCTTTTTCCTTCCCTGTGATTGTTCCCATGCCTCTGAGGATTCTCTTTTCTGTCTGTGGATCAATCTGCCACATCTTCCTGTTCAACAAGGGTCTCTGAGTCTTCCTATCTTCCCCTCTTTCCCACACAGTTTCCTCACTGGCCGTCTGAATGCCACCATTTGTGTGACTGTGCTGCTTGTCCTTCTTCTTTCAGGTTGTGACAGTACATTATGTCATGATTGGTACACTATGTCATGCCCTGAGGTTTAGCTTCATGAACTGACCATGAGAAATTACTGGACATGGCAGAGAACAGAGTAAAAAGGTAACAAGTATTACAGATGATGTCATGAAGAACGACAGATTTCACAGATGGTTAAGAGGGAGCATGTGAAGATGATCCACTGGGATATTTAGATTGAATATTAGGAAAAATTTCTTCACTGAAACAGTTGTCAAGCACTGGTACAAGCTGGCCAGGGACATGGTGGAGTCACCATCCCTGGAGGTGTTTAAAAAACATGTAGATGTGGGATTCAAGGTCATGGTTTAGTGGACTTGGCAGTGTTAGTTTATGATTGGACTTGATAAACTTACAGGTCATTTCCAACCAAAATGATTCTATGAAATATCGCAGATAACGGAGGGGAGAACTGTGGACATTAGCCAGCGATGTGCCCTCATGGTCAAGAAGGCCAATGGCGGTCTGGGATGCATCAAGCAAAGTGTGGCCAGCAGGTCAAGGGAGGTTCTACTCCCCCTCTACTCTGCCTTGGTGAGGCCTCATCTGGAGTCCTGTGTCCAGTTCTGGGCTCCTCAGCTCAAGAGGGAGAGGGAACTGCTGGAGAGAGTCCAGCGCAGGACCACCAAGATGATCAGGGGACTGGAGCATCATCCTTATGAGGAAAGGCTGTGGGAACTGGGGCTGTTTAGTCTAGAGAAGAGGAGACTGAAGGATCTCATTGGGATTTACAAATATCTACATGGCAGATATCAGGAGGTTGGGTCAGCACTGTTTTTCTGCTGTAGCTAGTAACAGGACAGGGGGTAATGGGATGAAACTGGAACACAAAATTTCCATTTAAAGACAAGGAAAAACTATTTTACTGTGAGGGTGAGGGAGCCCTGGCACAGGTTGCCCAGAGAGGGTGTGGAATCTCCTTCTTTAGAGGTCTTCCAGATCCACCTGGATGCGTTTCTGGGTGATCTCACCTAAGTGGATCTGCTTTAGCAGAATGCTGGACTAGATGATGTCTAAAGGTCTCTTCCAACTCCCACCATTCTATGATTCTATGATTTTGAAGAGTGAAACCTTGCTAGGCCACCAGGGACTGCTAAATGATTGGCTAGGCAACCCTATCAGAAACACCAAGTTTGGATACAGAGGTAGCAAATGTGAGACCTACAGGGGAAAAGTAATCACGGTGGGATTTAATTTGAGAGCAGACAACAGTGGAGAAAGAGAGGGGATCAAGATGAATGGGAGAAGAAACACAGGAAATGGAAGAGAGGATGACAAAAGGCACACCTGTTGCTGGCCACTATGCTTGAGCTTTATGCCTCATTATCACAGTCTGTCCTATCTTCTCATTCAATTCCTAAATATTTTCTCTGTAAGGGTTTGGCTTTGACTGACACAGGAATTATTGCATGGACACTTCATGTGATAAATAGCTGCAGGCAGGTATTTGTTGTTAGATGATGTATTGTCCACAGCTTTTGTATCCTGTCATCCTTATTTGCTTCATTTTTTCCTTTGGCTAGGAAAGAGACTACAGAAGCAAGATAGGTAGCAGTGTAGGGAACATGACAAATTTCAGAACAAAAAGCTCCCCCGTAAAATCTTATCCAGACACCTCTGTTTATTGTTACCGGTTCACTGGTACCCAAGTAGCTCAGTTTTTGGCAGGGAAAATTATAACATACTGGACTCCACTCTGCTGTAGCCAGCATTCTTTCAGTACCCAATGTAATTAGTTTAAAGCCAGTACAAGTACCTCTGCACTGCAGCATTGTCATACTCTGTCTCAACAAGGAAGACAGAGAGTTAAACAACTACACCTCCACTATAAGCTTCCTCTTCTTCTTTTGTCCTATAGGTAACACTATACACAGCTTTAACAAAAAGAAACAAACATAAATATAGAGAGCAGTATTGCCTTTGAGATGTCAGAAACTCTAACTGTAATAATCTCAATAAAATTAAATCATTTGAAGACCAGGCGGAAGCTTTCACAAAATCTACTGAGACCAAAGCTATCTTATATGCAATACCAACAATGGGAAAAAAGGGGAAAACTTACTAAACAAAAACCCAGAGAAGAAAAAATACCATCTTTAAGTTTAAACTTTGATTTAATAATTGAAACATCATGTTCCCTAACATTACATGTGACACGCTGTGGCATGACTTCTCTGATGTGCTAAACTCACAGACAGCTCCTTCTTATTAGTCTGCTGACACCCTGTGTGTCTCAGTTCTGACATTTCCAGGTAAAAATAAAGTAATGGCTATAAAACATGGTGTAGATATTCACATTGCACTTGTCTTTTCAATGGAGCCTTCCTAAGCGATCGGTTTACAAACACCAACCCCATTTGGCTGGTACCATTCTCTCGAAATCCAAATTGAGAACATAAATTATTGTTACTACATGCATAACACATCTCCTGAAACGTGCTATAAAATACATGTCCAATGACTGGCAGGGAAAGAAACACTGACACTGGCTGACACTAGTGATGCATCCCTTTCTCCTGCCTTTTGCCTGAGTTGTGCAAAACCCGCATCAACATTTATCTGCACCCATGAAGTCAGACTTGGACCTGTGTTCTCAGGTACTTTACAAATTCTTTCAACTTTAACCTGTGAAATGGATGCTGTCTCAGCTGTTAGCAGCTAGCTCAGTGCGAGAGGATGACAAGGAAAAGGCTCTGGGCACTTGTTCAGTAATGATGCCACTGATCTCAGCCAGGGACAAACATTTTGTTGTGCAAGTGTTATCATTTTATCGAGCAGATCCCTAGTGTCACACTACAGCTGGCAAATAGCAGAAACAGTAGTTCTATTAAAAGCATGTACCAACCACCAGCCTTCAAATGGGACACATTTCCCAAAAACCAACCAACCAAACAAACAAACAAACAAAACACCCCCCAAAAAACGTTTTGCAGTCACATAGTGAGAAAGCTATCTTTTCCAAAATGTGACATTTCATATGGATTCAGAATCGTAATGGAGTGGGACCTCAGCTGAGAAAATGGAAGAAAATAAAGTTAATTAAATTACTGTCCAGCTAGAACTTGAAAATTCTTCAATTGATGGAATATATCATACCCTGCCTCTTCTCATGTACTCACGTACAGCAGTTTCTCATAGAAACTCATCATTTCTCATAGAAACTGCTGTGGATTTAATTAAAACTTTGACTTAGTTTTCAGTTAATGCTATTTACTTGATATGCTATTATTCGATCAAGATGCAAAATGACGATCCCCATTGTGAAAACAAGCATTTCCATCCATTATGATAATCTATGCAATGTTTTGTTGGTTTTGAATTTAGGCAAAGTTTTTTATAATACCTGGGGAAAGATGGAGAACATAAATATTACTAACTCAGATGGTTCAAGTTGGCCTTGTTCACTTGATTCAAAGATGAAGTTTTCTGCTTGGTATGTTTTGCTTGATAAATTTTGGCTGTTTCTCAACAACAGATTTCAAGTTAAAATGTCATATTTAGAGACAGACATTCAGAGATTGCACAAACATATTTTTCCACCAAAGCTCATAAGCCAGGGTCTTTAACTAATGAGGGACTATGCTGGAGCTAATAATTTCTGGGTTTACCTTGAACCACCAACGTACTTCATTATCACTTCTTGATGGTTTCCTCATCACCTACAGAATCCAAATCCCAGCTCGCCAAACAGAATCAGAGTATCATAGAATCCTTTTGGTTTGAAAAGATCTATAAGATCATCAAGTCCAATCACTAACCTAACATTGCAAAGTCCATCACTAGACATCTATATAATTTTTTACAAATCAAACGCATTCCTTTACCCAACTATCAGCACAACAACTCAGAGGGCTTTTTGGCATCAAGAGCAGTAACTTTTATACCAGCAACCCTTAGGTCCAGTGCTATGTTATGAATAAAGGATCAATTCAAAAGGACTGCAAGGGTGGATATCTCAGCCTGTCGTTGCTCTGCCAGAAGTGAAGAGTGACCTGAGCTAGTCCCACATTCCAATGGCATAGGTCCGAGTCTGGTAGGCTTCGTTCATTCACTTACAGTACTGAACCAACAGGGTTTCAGGCTGTTCAGAGAGCTTGGATAGTGCTGGGATGGCTCATAGCCCAGTCTAATAAGATGCTCCAGACATCATCTGATCTTGAGCTGGTGTCTGCACTGCCTTCACAGTTATGGGCATGCTGAAGAGTAAAAAATGGACCACGACAATCAGTTTTTGCCATCTGAACATGCTTCTGACCCCCTCTGTGCTGATGGATTGGATTCACATTTGTGAATTGAAAATAAATCACCATTGCTAATTGACTAATTGCTAAGTCAAATCTACAAGCTGAAGCCCGTGCTCACCTGTCCATCCCAGTGGCCAGGGAAAAAGGTAAATTAACCACGTTATAGACTTCCAGTGTGTCTTCAGTTACATTGTGGTTTAAGCGCAGCCAGCAACAAAACATGAGAAAGATGCTTTTTCACTCACATCTCCTGTGGTGGGATGGGGAAAAGAAAAGATAATCAAGGACCTTGTGGATCAGGACAAGGGCAGGGAAGGCTCACTGACAGTTACAGTCCTGGGTAAAACAGACGTGACAACTTAGGGGGAAAAAAAAACCCATACCATCAATTAGAAACAGAACAAACAAAAACCAAAACAGAGTAGAATTATGAGAAAATTTAAACCAGTCCTTTTCTATATCTTTTTCCCATCCTTTCCTTCTTCCTGGGCTCAGCTCCATGCTCCCCATATCTCTACCTCCTCCCTGCTCAGCAGCACAGAGGACAGGGAATTGGGGTTTTGGTCATCCCTCACAGATGGCCTCTGTTACTAATTTCTTTTCAGAGGAGGAATCTCATTCTTCCCCTGCTGCAACCTGGGGTCTCGCCCACAGGATACAGTCCCTAATGAACTTCTCTGGTGTAAGCCCTTGCCAAGGGCTGCAGCTCCTCACAAACTCCTCCCTGCGGGTCTCCTCCACAGCAGCACAACTCCAGGCACCTTCTGCTCCAACACCACCTCCCCAGAGTCAGGGCTTCTCTGAGCACAGCCACCCCCTCTGCCCTGGGGTCCTCGACAAACTGCCAGCAGAGCACAGCTCCATTGTTGCCCTCCATGGGTTGCAGGGGGACAGCTGCCATCTCACTATGGGATGCAGGGGAGTCTCTGCTCCAGTACACCTCCTCCTCTCTTCCTTCACTGACCTTGGGGTGGCACAGTCACTTCTCATACAACTCCTTCCACTTTCTCCTCCCACTGCAGATTTCCCTTCTTAAACAGTGATGGCAGAGGCATCCACTTGGCTCAGCCTCAGCCAGAGGTGGGTCCAACTCAAAGCTGAGGGAAGTTTCAAGAAACTTCTTATGGGGGCCACCACTGCAACTCCCTTCCCCCATTGCCAGATAACAGCTCCACACAAACACAACACAAGTTACCAACATTCAGTAGCAGAGGCAGCTTTTTATCCTTCTAACTTAAACACTTCCCTAAACTCAAACAGTGACACTATGTTTCTTACTATAGTGTTCATTAGTACAATACAAATCAGAGCACCGTCACTGTGCCTCCTGAATCAATATAAAAACTAATCCCAAGTCTTTGAAAATATGCATACTAAGATGATTGTATTAAGATGAAAATGTTAGCAATGCAGGAGCCACTTTCACCTGGAGAGGTGAACGACATAACAAAATACATGTAAGACTTGTAAGGATGGGATAAATGAAAAAAAACTTGTATCCAGCAGTTATCTGGGATCCAACAGGGTTGTTGTGTAAGTACCACCTTTTCAAAACGTAATCTGTAACCCAGGCAACCCAAATCTTCTTAAAGGTGTCAGGATTGGAAAATAAGGTCTCCAGTATGTATAGCCTGAGATAACCATCACAAAATAACTGAGGCATAGTCAGGGAGACATATCTGGTAGGAAGGAGATGGGGAGAGGCTGCAGAAAGGCCAGTGTCAGGCAGCTGTGAAAAGGAAAATGCTCAGTTGCCTACACACCTGTAATCTGCCCCACTGCTCACTTACAAGGTTTTCCATTTCTTTCTTTATTTTAAATTGATCTATATGTTTAATAAATAAAATTAGAGCTAGAAAAATACAAATAAGAGAAATCAAAAATTGGTTTCCATCAGCACTCTGATAGAAATTAAGAAAGATAACAAACAGCTGCTGTTCTCCGTGGCTTTCTGACCCACTCCCTATCTCAGCAGTTAAAATTTCATGTCAAAATTTCATAGAATACAGATTTAGGGATTTAGATGCAAGGAAATGCTACCTAGATTGTAGAGAGACTATATTCTTCATATTAACAGCTTTTAATCTTTGTGATTTTTCATTGTTTCACATCCTATGCAAAAGGAAAGGAAAAATCCCTCACAATAATTCCTTAAAACAATAATAAAAAATATTTTTCTGTTTTCTGTCCTGTAGACAAACTCACTTAGTGAAAAAATATGCAACACAAACTAATCCCCTAGTTTAACATAAAACATAGTGGATTAAACAGTATTGATATGCTTCTATTTAAGTTTTAGAAATGTGTTTCCACGTGTCTAGGATAAACCAGGAAAACAGATTAAAAGATTCAGTACATCTTTTAATGTTAAAAAGAAAAGAAAAAGAAACATGAAATCCGTTAGGTATTGGAACCAAAATTAACAAATTTCTGAAACTAATTTTTCACATTCATAGTAAAGCAGAAAAACTAAATTTAAGGCAACGTGTTAAAGAGAAATACCATTTACATAGCTCCTTTTAGAGCAGGAGGTAATGCTGACCAATACACATGGTGTAAGAGAAAAGGAAAAGTTACAACACTTATTCAGTAACCCTAAGAAGATCCATTTATAAATAATACAGGTAATGAGTTGGGCAGAGAGGAGCTTCATGAGATTCAACAAGGGGATGTGCAGAGTCCTTCACCTGGGAAGGAACAACCTCATGCATCAGTACAGGCTGGGGACTGACCTGCTGGAGAGCAGCTCTGCCAAGAGGGACTTGGGAGTTCTGGTTGATAATAAACTAAACATGAGCCAGCAATGTGCCATCATGGTCAAGAAGGCCAAGGATGGTCTGGGATGCATCAAGTGTGGCCAGCAAGTTGAGGGAACTTCTCCTCCCCCTCTAACTCTGCCTTGTTGAGGGCTTATCTGGAGTCCTATGTCCAGCTCTGGGCTCCCCAACTCAAGAGGGACAGGGAACTTCTGGAGAGAGTCCAGTACAGGGTCACCAAGATGATCAGGGGACTTGAGCATCTTCCTTATGAGGAGAGGCTATAGGAACTAGGGCTGTTCAGCTTGGAGAAGAGGAAACTGAGGGAAGATCTCATTAATATGTACAGGTATTCAATACAAGTATTTGAAAGGTGTATGTCAAGAGGATATGGCAACACCTTTTTTTGTTGTCTCAAGTGTCAGGACTAGAGGTGATAGACAAAATCTAGGTGTAATGGACAAAACACAAAAAGTTCCACTTAAACATAAGGAAAAACTTCTTTCCTGGGAGGGTGAGGGAGCCTTGGCACAGGCTGCCAAGGGAAGGTGTGGAATTTCCTCTGGAGGTTTTCCAAATTCACCTGGATGTGTTCCTGGGTGACTTGATCAAGGTGAATCTGCTTTAGAAGGGTGGAGGTCCCTTCCAACCCTGACCATTCTGTGATTCTGTGAATTACGGTTGGAAAATACCTTTGAGATACCTCATCATAGAAACTGTCTACTGCAGCCTTTGAATTTTTGACAAGCATATTTTATGTTAGCCTGTTTTAAACAACAAAAATCAACCCAATGTCATTTTAAAAACACCAGATACACACTTTTATCTACGATGGTGAAACTCTCCAAGGCCTGAGGAAGTATTGCCTTACACAGCATGCTGCAGAAATCAGAGGTCAAGCAGCAGCACAGCCTCTCTGTTGAGGGCATGTACAGGACAGAGTATGTCTATGATAATTCAGAATGCTGAATACTACCATCATTTAAATGGTAGCCTAACAGATTTGGGCCACGACACACATACTCACCACTCAGACAAATCTGAATATACACTACAAACACATACCAAGTGTCAAGACAAGCATTTCCAGTGGTATTAGCTGAGTAAATTTACACTGAGTTCACACAAGCTATCACAGAGCCATGAACATCAATCTAGAGAAGGTTGTAAATGATACCAGGTTTATCACATGGAGTGAGTTCCCATCTTTTAGTTAACAGAGGGTTAGTCACATCTATATAAGAAAATGCTTAAAAAAAGAACATGAAAAATAGGTTAGATGTCTGTACACGATACCTTGCAAGCCAAAACATTAGGACGATGGCGAGCTCATGTTCTACTTGTTTCAGTTTCCTACTCCTTGTTGGATTCAGCAATTAGAAAGGATGGATAATACCTGGGGGCAGAAACAGATGAATTAAAAGGAAGGAATAAGGAAAATAGGAAGTGAAAGGGAGATAAGGTTGAATGACTTTTGCCAATTCACTGACCTTGGTATACCATGATGTTTTTTTAAAACATTTTTTTCCCTTTACAAATACTCAGCATTGGCCATGTGCCTGGATGAGTCAAAGAAGGAGACACATGGGCAATCATCAGACAGGGAGATTTAACATATTGTATTGTTCTCTGGAAATTATTTCAGATAATGAGTGTTCCAGAACAAAAAATTCTTCCTTTGGTCCAAATATTACAGAAAATATTTAATTTGAACCCATCTGCTAGTGTATTTTCACTATAGCTCTGTATCTTTGACTGTAATTATAGCAGCCAAAAATCCATGAAATAAACAATAGAGGGAAAGCTAGGGCATCAATCATACTATGGAATGAAAAATGCAATCAGAGCTACTTTTAATAAACGCTTAGCCAGCATTTCAGCAGTTCTATTTCTTACACAGAAACTTTGACATTGCTAAATATTCTATGCTGAGTTTTTTTATTTCCAAAAGATGACATAAATTAAGCAGCCTATTGTATTAAGAGTAAGGTTATGATGGCTGTACTACATGTCAAGTCATTCTTTCAGACTGCGCTAAAAATACAACTTTGTGAAAATCCCTGCTACTGCTAACAACCCTATGAAGCTCTTTGAAGTGCAGTGTGGCTGTCAGATACGTCAGTTGCTGAGGGAGCCTCTCAAGGTGTTCAAGAATGAAATATTTAATTTGTGAGTCAGGAAAAGTGGAATAGAGACATGCTGACACAGAATTGTGCAGGTTCAATAGCCTGTTCATCACTGCTTGAGTTGGATATACAAATGTCAAATGCCAGAGGTAGATCAAAGCTCCCCAGGTTGCCTCAGAGCCATTACAAAGCCTATCCATGTGCTGCACCACAACCACAATAAAGTCTTTGCAGAACAGAGGCCAAAATGATGAGGTAGGCATTAAGGGAGTAGCACAGGGAGGCAAGTATTTGGAGAGATGATCTGGGCAAATCAAATTGAACAGAGTGACCTTGTGGCTTGAGGCATCCCACAAGCCTTTGGGTTGAATGTAGTATCTTCCGTGCACTCAGCTGTAGGTTGCACTTCTGTTGTTTGGAGAGGGCATCTCACAGCCTCTTCCACACAGGTATGTTTTTTACTGCATAAAACAATACAGCCTCAAATGCTGGTTGCCAGGAACAGTTCCCAGTGTTATGCATTATATGGAGCAACATCTGAATGACTGTATGACCATGTTATGTTAGCCACTGTGCAGCATACTGTAAAATTCCCACTCCAAAACGGAAAATGCTGACATCCCTACATCCACACAGCTTTGACTTTTGACTATGACAATTTTTTAAAATACATTTGAAAAAAAAGAGCACATGAAGAGCATTTAGTCCTTCTCATTTTCAAATTGTAACTATGCCTCTTAATCAGGGACTGCAAAATAAAATGGCATCAGAGGTCTTTGAGTTTGCTGCTTCTTTTGTAATACAATGTAACACATTTTTAGGTTCTTCATCTCTAAAGTCATGAAAGAAACTGCTGTCACTCTTGCTGACAAAACCAGATTTCTCTTCTTATTCGCATTCTCAAGATATTTACAGTATTTGTCAAGTTGAATATGAGATTGTTTAGAGAGTGTTATTTTTTTAATACAACAGTTTAGCTCTTAAAAAGCTGATATATTTATTTAAAGGACATAAACAAGAACAGTTTTACTTCTTTTTCTAATACCTGAACATTAAAATTGTTGCTATATGCTTTTATTCTCCAAGGTTCAAATCTCATTTATTCAGTTTCTTACATTTTAATTTAATTTTTGTTTTTATATATAAATTTCAATCCATTTTCACAAATCCCTCACAAGTCATAGCAAAAAGTAACCAGAAGAGAATATAGGCATGTGCTTCATTCCTTGAATCACTTTGACATGTTATTCCAGCTGGTGTACATGTGTTTGGTACACTTTTTTTTTTATTGTCAGGAAGATCACTACCCAGGTGGGCAGCTTTGTGGTGGAGGAGACCATCAGGTTTGCAAAAGCTGAAAGATGAAGCACTGAAGTCCACGAAATTGTAAATAAACACCAAGCATGTGCCAAGACACAAAGCCATGTGATTAAAGGAGACATGTCAACCTTGTTTTAATACTGCCTGGATTTTATATCTCAGCCTTAATGTTGTTTAAACTAAATATTAATATCTGGCTGTCAAAAAGATGAACTTGCTTTGTTTAAAAGTAGACATACAGCTAAGGAAAGTTGAGGGAAATTACCAGCCTGTAGGTTTAAGTAGGAAGTGCATTAGTCACACTCTGCAATGCACAGGTGTCTGCATCTGTAATGGTGTATATATTGACCTTATAATCTTGTAATGAGTTCCACAGATCTTATAATTTGTACAAACAATAACTTTCAAATTATCTGTTAGAAATAACAAAGTTATGATTAAGTGCAAATAAGCAAAGCACGTCAGACCTCAGGCTGAGGTGGCTGGCTAGACATTGGAGTAATATCTTCTCATAGAAACATTTTTATATGCTTTAACTAACAGGAGATAGGAATAATTGGTTGGCAATTTTCAGATGAAGTAAATTTTCATTGGAAAACATAATTTTGTGCCCAGGGGATTTCACACAGAAAGTTCATTTGGCATTCAAGTACTCCAGACAATTCATGTCCAGGAGCAGGGGTACCACATCTGCCGTACATCCAAGCTAGCAGCCTTGTGGACTCATTAACTCAAGCTCTCTGTCACCTGAATGCAGGTACCTGGCCTGCTGGTTCAAGCAAGCCTGCCCAGACCTGCACGGCACAGTCTGTTCTTCCCAATCCGGGCACACTGCCTCCACTCCAAGCTGCCTCCATCTCAGCTGGATCTGACTCAAGAAGACAGATGAGCCCTCACTGATGAGTCTTTTAAAGGAGTCTCACAATGCCATGTATTACAGATAGTAAGATACACTTTATTAGAGATCATTTACAGCATTTCCTCAGTCTTACTACTGCTTCAGTACCTGTTGCAATTCATCAAAGTTGATTCTATTTTAACTGGCATCTATTGTATTTATTTACTGACTTTTTTCAATATTTGCACAGATCTAATGATCCACTAATGCTTCATTAAGTGCTTGGAGTTCATCTATCTTATTAAAAACCAAACTAGGAAATCTCCACACGGTTTCACAAGAGCTCATAGCCAGAGATTTATCAGCTGTGGTTCAATGTTTCCAAAATTACACATTAAATATCCAAGAAAACATCATATTTATTTAAATCACAAGAACAATCTAACCACTGCACTTGAAATCTGTGGGGCAGATGGCTCTTTGGAGCACACGTACTGAACCACCACTGTGCAAGATTGTCCCTGTGGTTCCTATTTGCCTGAGGGATACTGAACAATATTGCAATACAAATAAATAACATTAAGAGCAAGACTTGAAAACCTCTGAAAAAGCAGCAAAGGAAGACCCTTTTCACACCATTACACCTCTATGTACTATCATGTCATTATCCTAAGTTCTTTTTCTTTGTTCTGTCATCAGCTTTCAGGTTTTCTGTTACCAGTCTATGGCTCGGTTGTGCTAGCAGTCAAACGGGACCTGCCCTTCATAAACCCATGCTGACTGGGCCTGATCACCAGGTTGTCCTGCATGTGCTGCATAATAGAACTTAGGATGATCTGCTCCCTCAGCTTCCCAGACACTGAAGTCAAACTGACAGGCCTGTAATTTCCTAGATCATCCTTCGGTCCCTTCTCATATATGGGTGTTATATCGTCTGACTTCCAATCAGATGGGACCTCCCCAGTCAGCCAGGACTGCTGATAAATGATGGACAGTGACTTGGTGAGCATATCTGCCAGTTCCCTCAGCATCCTAGGATGTACCAAATCCTGCCCCATAGATTTATGCACATCAGTGTGGAGCAGTAGGTCACTGATCATGTCCTCCTGAATTGTAGGTGGGACATTTTGCTCCTCATCCCTGTCTCTTGGCTTGGACAGTTGACTTTCCCCAGTGGAAAAGCTGCTATCACTAAAGACTGAGGCAAAGAAGGCACCAAGCAGCTCAGCCTTATCCTCGTCTTTTATTACCAAATTTCCTTCTGGATCTCACAGGGGATGGAGGCTCCCCCTGGTCTTTCTTTTATTATTAAGCTATTTATAGAAACTTTTCTTATTACCCTTTACCCCTAAAGCCAGATTAACTTCTAGCTGGGCTTTTGACCTTCTAATTATCTCCCTACATAACCTAACAACATTTCTGCACTCATTGTGAGTGGTCTGCCCCTTCTTCCAGAGGCCATAAACTTGCTTTTCACGGTTGCTGTTCCCCAGACAGCCTAAAACTACCACATCCTCCAAAAGACCTTCTCTGTTCACAAACAAGGTTCTTCCTCTTTTTTTGTCCAATAATTATTTGTTGAATTTGGCAGAAGTTAATAAGAAGTTCCAGATTTGGGATATTATTTTAGAAAAAAAAGTTTTTATTTAGGAAATGAATTTTTTTTCTAATTCTGAATTGACTTGGGAAATTTCATACCTCAATGTTTCAATGACAAAAGCATATATAACAATAGTAGCCATTCCTCTGGTAGTTGTTAATTCCTTGTTCGGATAATTAAAACTGTACATCTGTGACATCTACATGCCACAGACATTGCAATTTTATCCCATGTAAAGCAAAAATTCTCACCTAGACCCAATTAAGAGTTCATCTGAGTGCACAAGTTAACATTCACTCAACAATACATCCAACCCCAGCTTATATCTGAACAGCCCAGGGGACATCGGGAGGTCAGTGGCTGTCTGCAGAGTGCCAGGAGATAGGTGACACTGCTGTTCCTCGCTCCAACATGCTTAGAGATGAGTGGAACTTTTGAGAGTGGCGTTAATAAGACCTGGCATCTGTTGTGGTTTAACCTCAAGCCACCACCTGAGCATCACACAGACACTCACTCAACTCCACGTCCCCAGTGTGACGGGAAGGAGAATTGGGAATTTAAAAAAGTAAAGTTCATGGGTTGAGATAAGAACAATTGAATAACTAAAGTGAAATAAAATACAATAACAATAACAACATGCAATCATTGTAATTAAAAGGACTATAACAAAAGAGAGAAAAATAAAACCCATGGAAAATATAAAAAAAAAACCAAACAAACAAGTGATGCCCAGTGCAATTGCTCACCACCTGCTGACTGATGCCCAAGCAGTGATCTTCCCCTCCCAGCCAATTTCCCCCAGTTTATACACTGAGTATGACACTCTCTGGTATGGAATAGCCCTTTGGCTGGTTAAGGTCAGCTGTTCTGGCCATGCTTCCTCCCACCTTCTTGTGCCCTCCCAGATCACTTGCTGACAGGGCAGGAGAAAAACCCTTGACACTGTGCAAGCGCTGCTCAGCAATAACTAAAACATTCCTGGGTTGTCAATGCTGTTTTCAGCATAAATTTAAAACAGCCTGTACCAGCTATTAGGAAGAAAATTAACTTTATCCCAAATGAAACCAGGACAGCATCAAAACATTGTGGATATAGTCTTCCTGGACTTCAGTAAAGCCTTTGACAGTGTCTCCCAAAGCATTCTCCAGGAGAAACTTGCTACCCATGGCTTGGATGGACCTACTCTGAGATGAGTGGAAAACTGACTGGATGGCCAGGCCCAGAGAGTGATGGTGAACGGAGTTGAATCCAGTCAGTGGCCAGTCCCCAGTGATGTTCCCCAGGGCTCAGTGCTGGGGCCTGTTCTATTTAACATCTTTTTCAATGATCTGGATGAGGAGATTGAGTGCATTCTCAGAAAATTTGCTGATGACATGAAGCTTGGCAGGTGTATAGGCTTTTCAGAGGAACCTGGACAGGCTGGATCAATGGGCCAAGGCCGATTGTATGAGGTTCAACAAGGTCAAGTGTTGGGTTCTGCACTTGGGCCACAACAACCTCATGCAAGGCTACAGGACTGGGGATGTGTGGCTGGAAAGCTGCACAGAGAAAGAAAACCTGGGGATGTTAATCAACTGCCACCTGAACATGAGGCATCAGTTTGTTCAGGCGGCCAAGAAGGCCAGTGGCAACCTGGCTTGTATCAGAACTAGTGGGACCAGGAGCACCAAGGCAGTAATTGTTCCCCTGTACTTGGTGAGGCTGCAACTCAAATCTAGTGTTCAGTTTTGTGCCTCTTACTACAAGAAACACATTGACATGCTTGATCATGTCCAGAGATGGGCAATGCAGCTGGTGAAGAATTTAGAGCACAAGTCTTATGAGAAGTGGCTGAGAGAGATGGGGTTGTTTATTCTGGAGAAGAGGAGGCTGAAGGAAGACATAATCATTCTCTACAACCACCTGAAAGGAGGTTGCAGTGAGGTGGGGATTCCTCTTCTCCTCTCTTCTCTTCTCTTCTCTTCTCTTCTCTTCTCTTCTCTTCTCTTCTCTTCTCTTCTCTTCTCTTCTCTTCTCTTCTGTAGCAAGTCACAGGACAAGAAGAAATGGCTTCAAGTTGTATCAGGGGAACTTTAGATTGGACAATAGGAAGAACATCTTCACTGAGAGGGTTGTTAAACACTGGAATAGGCTGTCCGGGGAGGTGGTGGACTGAACATCCCTGAATGTATTTAAAAGATGCACAGATGAGGTGTTTAGGGACATGGTTGAGTAATAGGCCTGGCAATGTGAAGTTAGTGGTTGGACTTAAAGGTCTTTTCCAATCAAAATTATTTTATGATTTGTTATTATATTTCTTCCTCTTCTTCCCCAAAATGATTCTGCCCTCTAGTCCACACAAACATATTTTCATGCTATGGAATCAGTTTGTGGAGGAAACATTCAACCTGGCTCAGGGAGGGAGAGAGAACAAAAAGAGTTCAGTTTTGTAATCCTTCATCACACTGATTTGTACTTTCTTCTGAAAGTACTTCATTTGGAGTTAACAAACTTGCATGCAGAGAGTAGTGCACTAATCACTTTAAATAAGGTTGGCAGATTCAGGTCATACCACAGGTTAAAATATCCATTTATTATTCAGAAATCAAAAAGTAGATAACAAAAAATAGGAAAAGACAGGACATATTCGACACAATCTTGTTTTTTTTTCCAAGAGATGGGCCTTGCAGATGTCCAAAGGCTAGGAAAGTCAGTCACACAAGATTCATGGGTTGGCAGCTCTCCACTGCATCTCTTCTCTCAGTGGAAGGACTAGTAAAATCTACCAGCAAATCACTACCTAAGGAAGTACCATTCTCCTTGATTTCTTTGATTTAGAAACTATTCCTGTGTTCTAGTCAGCCAAGGGCTCAGCAGATAACCACTTTATAAAAAGAATTATGAGTATCAAAACTTTAGCAGCTTTGAAATGTCCCTCAGCAAGCAAACAACTAACTCTTCCACCCACTCAGTACACCCCCACTTGTGAATTGCAATTAGCATTGCAAATGCCTTTCCCTTTTCAGAACTATTGATTGTGCTGTTAAATAGCAGCAGAGAGTTAACATGTCTGGAAATCTGCTTTATCTTCCATTCTCTATCTATCTATCTACCTACCTACCTACCTAACTACCTATGTAACAAGGCAGTTACTTATATAACTACCCTTCCAATTCTATACAGCTACCACCATTACAAAACCTTCTAGTTATGGACAATATCTATTATTCATTATTATATCCACTCATCTTTCAATATCCTTAACATGGTCTAAATATTCTTCCCAATATTTAAGGGAAATGCCCCCGTTCTACACCCTGATCACACCCTATATCAAAATTTCATGCCTGGTTAAAGGAATAGTAGTTGGCCAGTACATCTTCTATGAGTCTCTTTGGTTTTCTCACTTAAGTTTTTGATTTATTTGAACCTGTGTGTATGGATATATATGGATTGGTTGTAAGGAGTTGTGTTGGTTATAAGGAGGCAGAAATAGAGCAAGACATTAGATATATCATTGTTTTTATATCCAGATATTGCTTGCAACGGTGGACAGAACACTATATTATGATTGGCAGGAGTTCAAAAAAATTGCAATGGCAGGCAGTGAGCAAAACACCACATTGATACCAGAATTCTTAATATGCCTCATGAAACCCATCTTTAAACCCAGCAATTTATCATATACTGCAAGACTATCAGAAGCATCCTACACATAATCTTTTGTAAATTGCTGTGGCACCGTGAATCACAGAGTCATAGGATTGTTTAGGTTAGAAAATACCTTTAAGTTCATTGATTCCAACCGTTAACTCAACACTGTCACGTCCATCACTAAACCATGTCCCTAAGTGCCACATTTACTCATCTTTTTAATATCTCCAGGGATAGTGACTCAACCACTTCCCTGGGCAGCCTGTTCCAATGCTTGACAACCCTTTTGGTGAAAAAAAAACAAATACTCCTGATACACAATCTCAACTTCCACTTGCACAACTTGAGTTTGTTTCCTCTTGTTACTTGTTACTTGGGAGAAGAGACCTACCCCTCCTTGCTTCAACCTCCTTTCAAGTAGTTGTAGAGACTTAAGGTCTCTCCTCAGGCTTGTCTTCTCCAGGCTAAACAACCTCAGCTCCCTCAGCTGCTCCTCATAAGACATGTTCTCCAGACCCTTCACCAGCTGCATTGCTGGACACCCTTCAGTACCTCAGTGTGCCTCTTGCAATGAGTGGCCCAAAACTGAATCCATTATTCTAGGTATGGTCTCATCAAGTACAGGGGGACAATCATTTCTGTGGTCCTGCTGGCTACACTGTTTTTGATAAAAGCCAGGATGCCATTGGCCTTCTTGACCACCTGGACACACTGCTGGGTCACATTCAGCCTGCTCAGTTAACACTCCCAGATCTTTTTCCTTCAACTAGCTTTCTAGCTACTCTTCCCTAAGCCTGTTACATTGCAGGGAGTTATCGTGACCCAAGTGCAGGACCCGGCACTTGGCCTTGTTGAACCTCATACAATTGGTCTCAGTCCATTGATCCAGCCTGTCCAGGTCCCTCTGTAGAGCCTTTCTGTCCTCCAGTAGACCAACACTCCCACTCAACCTGATGTCATCTGCAAATTCACTGAGCGTGCACTTAATTCTCTTGCCCAGATCATCGATAAAAATATTAAACGCAACTGTCCCCAACACTGAGAATTGAAAGATTGACAGTGCAAGTTCTGTGTTCAGGAAGGGAGGAGTCAGAATGACTACAATTCAAACAGCTTCTGAAATAAAAGTATGAGCAGGGTACAGAAAATCAATCAAAAGGGCTTTGTCTATCTCATTTGCAGACAAGCTCTGACAAGGCCTCATTTGCATTTGCACAAACAGCAAAGTGTGCTACAATAAGCTTCCCTAAATTGATTAGCCAGAAGGAGGCGAAAGCAGACCTTCCTAGTGAGTGCTTTGAAGACTCATTATCATGCAGAGGCATGTCTACAGTCTGCATAGGTATCATGGGAATGAGGCAATCCAGAGCAGGGGCATCCGCTCCAGGAGATACCACCTCAGGAGCTAATCCTCAGTTGCAGCTACCAAGGCAGCTTTCCATGAAGTGCTCAGTTACAGCTTGGGGAACAGATTAGTTTTTGACGCAAGTTTACCATGCTTAATTTGATGCTTGCATAGGAGCAACTCCATCTCCATAATCAAGAGCTTTTCTCTTTGCTCTCCTATTTTGATTTTCAGCTTGTCTAGCCACAGTATTTTGACAAATTTAGACTACATCAGTGTTAGGAATATAACACATTCAAAAAATGTTGCAGACAAGCCATATGCAAACTGAGACAAGTGTGGGAATACATGGGGTCATGGTAAACTGCTAGGTACAAAGGGAAAAGTTTCACGGGGAGGGATTATTCAGTGATTTCTGACACAGAGCTTCAAGCTGAGAGAATCCACTGCTTTGAAAAAGTCTCACATCATCGCATATGTCCCTTCTAATAAAAACATCAGGTAACCTTATGTTCTAGATATAAAGTACTCAGTTTGGTTATTGATGGCACAATGGCAAATTCTTCATTAAAGCTGGTTTCTAGCTGTATCTCAGAAACTGAATGTTCATTTAAGTGAAAAGTGACCCTGAAACTATTGCTACTGAGGAATCTGACCTTATATGGGCGAGTCTGCTCAACTCATCAGACAGATTGCAATAATATACCTGAGAGGTGAAAGATAAAAGCTCAAGCATAGTCAGCTTCGCAAAAAGTGTTCTCACAGTAATATATTGTTCCATCAACATTGCCACTCATAGAAATGTGACAGTTTTAGGGACAGTTTCTAAGATTCAGGAGAATCTGGGGACCAGACAGAAATCCCCTCTTGAAACCAAGAATTTAAATTATTCCCTGGACTGGACTGAATTGATGAGCACACAAAAACTTTTTTCCAAGAAAACTACCATGCACATAGCTGGTCTGTATGAGGAGAAGGGGAGCTCGAACCTGTGACTCCTGGCATGTCAAAAAACTTTCTTAACTAATTCGCTCTTCTGAGACCATTAGTTTCCTGGCTGGTTAGCTATTCCTTACTTCTTATATCCCCAAATAAGTGGGTGAATTTTCCTGTGATAGGAAATTCAACCACAATATTACATCCTAAGGACAATAGTTTCAAAGTGCTTGTTTTTCTCTTGTGATCTTATGAGACAGTGTTTATTTACTTTAATTTCTATGAGTTTGGGAACTCAGTGACCCTTTTGTATATGTATATGAGAGTAAAATAATTCACTAGGCAGGCAGCCTTACACTCTTGCAACTCTAATTTATATTTTTTAATTGGAACTACGTTTGACTGCTCTAGTTCCAAAACCTCTAGCTGAGCTACCTGCCTCAGATTTCAGTCAAATAATTGCCACCTAATGCTAATTTTTATCACCCTGCATTTACATGGTATATAGAAACTGTGACAAAAGACACGAGAAAAACCCAAACTCTTAGCTTTAAATTGTTTCTTTTTTATAGTAAGTTAGTTATATTAAGTAAAAAGGATATTAAACTGACACTCTGTCAAGCAAGAGCAAGCTGAACTAGATTTGCTTATTTGACAAAAATCAAATTAATTCATATTTCCTTAAATTTTGCATACAAGCAAATATTCTTAATGCTCAGTGAGCAGGCAGTTTAGTAAACATACAGCATGCTATAAAACCTCAGCAGCAACTGACTGTGAACATCACAGAAAAAGGAGGTACACACAGAGAGTAATATGCTTGGATGGAAACCACCATTTCCCTGTACAATTACATAGTTTATTAGAGGTGACTTTTAAGCCAATTAGTAAATTAGATCAGGATGTTCTGAGTTTCTGTTTTGGCAATCTGTAAAATATTAAAAACAAGGAAAAAATAAATCCAGATATTTATACTGAAGTGTCTATTAAGCAAGTTGAAACATTTCAGGCTTCCTAAGGTGTTAATAGGTAAATCTCAAAGTACAAGATTCTGACATAAAATAAATCCTTTTAGTGCAGCTGTGTTTATTCTCACACAGAGTATGCCTATATTTGCACTTTAGTTCAGATCGTGAATGTGCACTTGAAGGCAGATCTCGCAAATGTTGCCACTTAACATGCTTTGATTCATATGATGGAAAGATCCCAGAAGATTTTTTTTTCAAATTAACCATTTTTTTTTTCAAATTAAAGCAAACTGGAAGATGGAATTAAACACACTTACTGCCCTCCAGGTGCTATGAACAATTTGTTCTTTGGATCAAACCAGAGCTAGTTTGAAGTAAACCTCACCTGAAATGGGGAAGAATTGCCCACATCAGATCCTCAGCAGGAGCTGGATCTCTTCCTATGGCACTGAACTTTTTGCATGTCTAGGTATAGCCTCCAGAGACCCACAGTAAGAACCAAAATTTCCTTTCTCCTCTTCAAAAGGAAATAAACTCACAACCACAGTGAAACGTGGGTTTCCCTGGTAGCTGATTTTTAGTCTCTGATACTCAAGTGAGATCATAAATTATCCAACTACTAAACCACAGAGAGTGTTTAACCTGATCTTTCTCAAATAGCAACTAATCCAAAAATATCCTACAAAAACAGCAATGATATTTCAAATCAGGTTGTGTCATTAGAAGAACATTGTCTACCTACTGGTATATCCTCTGCAGTACATAAAACACACCTAGAAACAAGTATCTTCAGATCTACATTTTGTCTTGTCTTTAGACCTTAAAGTCTTAGGGATCACATTATTGTGAGACAAGAAGACTGGAAATCACTACCCTGTTTATGACTACTCTAATCAATTCAGTAGCAGCACCTCCATCTGTATTTATTGCATGAAAACTGAGTGTGCTGGTCGACACATTTGACAATCAGAGCTTTTCATCTCAAGTTACGCATTACTACTGAAAAACCTCACAAAGACAGTCAGCCTTAGTAATGCATAACCTCCCACAGTACATAATGGCATTACTTCAATGTCAAGTATCTATAGTTGTTAAAATATTTATTTTCATTTTATATTTTAAATCAAGTTGAACAAACTGCCTGTTTTAACTCAAGTACAACTGTTGCTTCTATAACACTGCACTTAACTATATAATTTGGTGATTTTCTTTATTTTGTTTGTTGACAATAGATAACTAGAGATATATCTAGTTTTCATGCAGCCAGATACTGATTAGTGCTCCCAAGGACAGAGGTCAGGTGAATATGCTCCCTCAGGAAAGTTTACTTGTTAATGCAGTCTCAAACAAGTGTCAGTGGTATGTAGCATGTACACATTACATGATTCTGTAATTGTGCAAGCCTTGAGTAGCAAATGACACTTGCATGAACTATAACACCAATAACAGAAAAAAATATATTATTACCATACCTTGTAGAAAATACTTTCCTCATTTGACAGGAACTAAATTTGAATGCCTAATGAAACACCAAAGCAACCATTATCTGATTCTGTTTATCAGCTAAGCAAGCAATAATTGCACCTGTCCCTGCCAAGGAACATCACAATTTCCCAAGTCGTGGGTGGAAGCCAGTGATATGCTGGCAGGGATTAGGAAATCTATGAGCTGGATGGAGATGTCTTTGATTCTAAATGGAAACAGAAGGACAGCCTGACATATCAGGGTCAGCAGGCTTCTACCAGCCAAGACTTTGAGGATATGCTGCGTGGACCATATTTGAGTCCGTGCCCATGCATAGTAAATCCACTTTTATATGTTGCCAACAGGAGTTTCACAAGATCTCCTGTATGAACCCAATCTTGGGTTTCCTGTGTTCCTACATTTTTATAAGGCTCTGTGACTTGCTACTTAATTTTGAAAATTGCAGACATATACTTCACTTTTATTTGTGTCATGACATTCCTATTGGCACAGCAAGCTTTGAGAGGACAGCTCTAAGAAAGCTCACCATTATAACACATTCCTCCAGGAAATCTGTAAAACAACTGAGTACTCTCCATTTTAATGCAAGGTCCATGTTGGGAGGTGGTAATGCAAGAATCTGTGTGGAAGAGGCATCTTTCACTGGCCAGCAGTGTAGGGCTAACCCTGGTAAGTTGTAGAAAAAAGAGAAGTGAATAGTATGCCTGAACATTGAAGGTCCTCCAGGGGTTCCTAAGAACAGTAAAGCTGAAGCAGGATTTTTGCCTCTCTTTCATTTAACTTAAATCATAGCTATTCTATGATTCTATTCCCTGACAACGAAAGACCAATTTGCAATGCTTTGGATATTCAGTGCATGTTTTCTAAGTTTGTTTTTCCTTTATTTGGAGAATATAACTGAGAGTAGAGGAAAAAGGACAAAATTTTCTGAAGAAATCTTGTTCCTAAGGCAGAGGGCAAATGATTGCAATAGTAAAGATTTTTCTTGATAAAGGACAGGGTAGTATTACAGAACCACTAACCAAACAGCACTATGTAAACCAAAGAGCCTGATGGGTCACTCAGGTGTATAAACATGTAGACATCAGAACTATGCCTACACAGAAGCAACAATGGCATTAAGAAACTTCTCAGAGAACCTGCAATACTCAGAGAACCTGTTAATACATTATTGCTAAAAGAAAGGTTCAGAGTTCACTCCAGACTGGAACGACTGACTGCACTTTTGGTTGTTCAAAGGAGGACTCTGCTGGTGATAAAGCTAGAGATATTTCAAGTCTAGAGATGCACAAACAGGGAGCAGAAGAAGCTGCTTAGAAGAGGAAAAATTGCCAAAGAACATTAGGACTGGTTGGGAGCTAAGACTGAAATAAGCAGTTGTGGGGTAGTTGAATGTCCATCTCTTGAGAATTGGTCATGCTCATCTTAGAGAAGACTCCTGTACTGAAGCATAACTTACCTCTTTTGAATGAGTTAAAAAGGGTAATAGAAGGTCACAAGATGTATAGTATCTATAGCAAGAGTGGAAAGCTTAGACCACTTTAGCACCATACTGCAATACAACATGATGTAATCGATGTAAAGAAAGCTCTTTGGTGAATATTTGACATCTTTTCAGAGACGCAATGCCAAAACCACTAGAACTTCTATAAAAAAGAATGAGAGGTTCATGGAAATACTTCCCAAACTTGCTAGCTCTGCTAAGTGGATAATATGTAAGAAGTGCCTGATTTACATGGTGAGACTATAATAGGCTCAAAGCCAGCTTTGAGTAGTTGAGGGGAAAATGAACATCTCAGTAGAAGTCTAGAAAAAAAGGCAAGAGAATATGTGCCTGCTGAGGTCTGGATTTAGGACTCATTCAAAGAGCACAAGAAGAAACTAAGAATATGAAGACCTGTTCAGCTAAACTGCAAAACTCCAACATTCAAAACCTTTTGCTATTCTGATGCTGAAACTTTCCCAGCAGATGTTGAAAATCCTGCCAATATTTGTAGTGTTTTTGTGAGGTGGGCAGATGTGCCCATTATAAAACCATCGGCTTGTACATAGCATTTCAGTACAGTTTAGTTACTAACAGCACATCTATTCCCATGTTTCTCTTCCCACTTATTTTCTTCTTTGTAGTGAATGAAGCACAAACACAGAGACCCAGCAATTAAACTGTCATTCACAAAATCTGGAATTGAAGCACATCTTTCCAACAGGGGCATCTGTGCCTGTGTTTGCATTACAGTTAGATCCATCTTTGTTTCTTTTTCGGTGGTTTCACCGTCACCTCAGGGCTTATTCCACAGCCAAGCTAGTTCCCTTTGAACAACCTCTCTGCAGAGAAATTTCCTCTGTCCTACAGTTAAAAAGCTCCATAGGACAGTCTCATTTATCACCCCTGTGTGGTCAGCTCCAAGTGATCAAGGTGTACCTGTCTTTAAACTTGTATAGCTATCTGGGAACTATCAGAAGATTGTATCTGTGCAAGTAATATATGCTCACAGCATCAGATACATCTGTCAGACAGCAGCAAGAGCAGGCTGTAGAGTAAGGACAGGAAGCATTGAGTCAGAGAGGCAGGACCTCCCCCCACAACTCCATCTCACTGCAGCTGGGGCAGTAAGCAGAGCTGTGCCAGGAAGGGCAGCCAGGGCCTCCGGCAGCCCTGGCATGGGGATGGGATGGCTGCAGAGACAACAGAGGGAGGCAAGAGCAGGATTGGCTAGGGTGATGGGCAGGTGTGTGCATGGCTACAGTGACCACATAAGGACAAAGTGGTGCCAGAGACAGAGATATAGTGCAGCTCCTGAGCTAAGGGGTGGTCTCCAGAGGAGGATTTTCGCTGCTTCTCTTCATACCTGGGCTGTTACCCCAGCCATGGCCAAACCGTGGTTGCAGAGCAGCACCAGATCAAAGCTTGATGACCCTGAGCACAGGCAGCCAGTATCCTCTTCCAGCTTCTTAAAAAGTGATCATGGAGACACCTAATTGGCTCATCCCCAGAAGTGGCTCTGGCTCAGAGCTGGGGAGAGTTGCGAGCAACTTCTTTCAGGAGCCATCTTTACAGCCCCTTCCCCCTTACCAGAAAAGGCTGTCATGTCAAACCATGACAGTGGGCTTTGAAAACCTCTAGAGGAGACTTGATACCCTCCCTGGGCAGCCCATATTCATACAAATTCAGATGTGAAATGCATTGAGCACTGCCAGTAAGAAAAAATATATCTCAGAGAAGCTCCTTACTTGCTTAGTAGATCTGTTGTCCATGCCCTTAATCTCACAGCTCCCATCTTAAGCAACTGCAAAAATGGAAGGAAGGGAGCTATGGAGACAGGAGTGATCTCCTTTTTAAGAAAAAACAAAAGCTGTACACATTTTTCAATGTAATCCAGCTCAGAATAATTCAATTTTCCATTAAACTGTTCAAGAAACTCCAGGAAAAAAATAATACAAAAAAGAAAAAATAAGTGAGAAAATCGCATATTTGGATATGCTGATAGGATTTTTGGTGTCTCTGTCTGGTATTGTCATACATCTGTCTGATCAAATGCAGAGAAAGCCAAACTCTATATGTCTGCATTCAGTTGCTTTGACATCAGCCACAGATTGTTCAAAAGCCATATACTTCCATAGTAAGTAGGGATGCACACCAGTTTGCACATTAGAGCTGAGCACATTGGTTTGCCATCAAGAAAATGTGGTGATCCAGCCTCTTGGCCACTGCTACCTCATGTCCTGTCAGCTCTGACAACACCTGAGAAGACCTGCCCAGTCTTGCTCTCCCCCAATGAAATTTATCTCTGTGTAGAAAGTCACTATAAACCTTTATCTTAGTTTCTCAAGCTATGATTAGATTATTTATTCCCCTTGCATGAACTTTTGAGTGAATTTTACCTCTGTTGCTAGATAGGAAAAGTCTTTTCCATATGTAAAAGGTTTTCATTAATCCTTCTTACTGCAGTGTCCTTTGAAAACCACAGCCCCCAGCAAATCTACAGTTAACACATGGTAACAGCTATTTTAAAATCCTGAGATATTTCAGTATGCACAAGTTGGCTCTCCAAAGAGAAGGAAGATATATTGGCATTACGGCACAAATAAAGGTGGCAGGTCAGGTCAGAGAGGAATGAGGACAGTGTCCTTCAGCCTAGATATGGAAGGAAAGGACAGAGGTACACAGTCATAGTGAAATTAAGGGGCAGATGAGGAATAAGCAATAGGAACAGAGGAGGAAAGGATGGATGATCCTGAAGTTCATAAAGCCTTACAAATATCTTGAGGCTTAGCAGTACAGAGTCAGAAGCAGAAGCTTTTATGCAAAAAGGCTCCATCTCAGCATTACAGAAATAGATTGGTCTCTGACTGGCATTACATTAATCGGCCCCATTATTGCTATTATAAGAAAACTCATCTCTGTAGTTATATAGGGTATGGCTATAGACATGAGGAATAGAGGTCCAGCAAAGCATGGTCAGGGACTACCAAAACAGCTAACTTTCTAACAGCAGTAGAGCTATTCCCATATTTATTCATCCCACTTAGCTCCGTGCCCTGCTCCTCAGGAAACAAGCCTTTGTTGCATCCCAACACAACAGATGTATTGCAAGCTCTGCTTGTTGGGGACACAGCATTGCACATAATACCAGGTGCAGATCAAGAGAAGATACCAAGCAGCTGCTTAGTTATCTTGCTTGCTCAAAGTCTGTGAAGGAACAACAAAGAAACTAATTAATTGGAGGCAATTAATTTCAAGTATCTGAACACATAAAATATGCACAAAGTGAAACAGAATGACTTTGGATGTGGTCACATCTTTTTCTACCTTGTCTTGATAATTCATATTGAGTTACACATTTGACATCAAGGAAGGGATTTGATTTGGGGTGAAGACGTTTAC
Organism: Colius striatus; assembly: GCF_028858725.1. Taxonomy (NCBI): domain Eukaryota; kingdom Metazoa; phylum Chordata; class Aves; order Coliiformes; family Coliidae; genus Colius; species Colius striatus. Next base: position 81,269,138 of record NC_084759.1, read on the forward strand.
ATTTAGGCATTCACATGTAAATATCTCAACTCTTGTTTTAGTTAGTAGATAGCAAGGAGCTCATTAGGAAGAGTTCACTTCTATACCTGCCTGGGATTCAGATGGCTAAACATAGGCCCCTCATGTTATCTGAGCGCCATGGAGCTTCCAGCTCAGCCTCTAGCTTGTGCTCCAGAGAGTGCAGAATGCCCCTCTGACAATGCCCAGCCATGGGCAGACGTCTGAGGGACCTTCAGGCATCTCAGAGGGCCTTCCGAGCTCTCTGCAGGCAACTCATGATAGTCCTTAATGGCCTTGCAGATGCCTTGTCCCTTAGGCTGGGTTGACTGTGTCTTCTTTGTCAGGAAGGAGAGCATCTACTATCATGTGCTTGCTCACACATAGACACTGAGGTTCCTCTGTCTTAAGCTCTCCCTTGGGAGAGGCCTGGTTATGAAAGATGTGGTACTATGCAGTTTTTGTATTATATCTCATTTTTTATATCTAATACTTTATCAACTTTCATACAGTAACAACAACAAATTTCTGATACTGTTCCTCAGTAATTATTTTTAATAGTTATCTATTCATTAAGTTGACATTGAATTGCTACAGTTACATTTTGCCTCCCCCTTACAACTTTCGTTCTCAACAGCTATTGAATAAACTGTATTTTTTTTTAAAAGGATTTTTTTATTACCTAAAATAACTTACTGTATCTATTTCTATGAATATGTAGCATAGTTTTCTGCTTAAATGTGCATACAAATAATGCTCTGGAAGGTAGATGGTCTCTGTCAGCTGAAGTCTCAGTTAAATATAAATATATATTTATATATATAATTATAAATAGAAATGAGGTCATTTACTGGACCTTTGTCAAATCCATGAGCTTTTTCTTTGATTAAAAAAAAAACCAAAACCAAAGAAATCTGCACACAAATTATTTGTATTTATGAGTACATTTATTTTTGATAAATGAGCTCTCCACATGTGTCTCCACTTTCAGATCAGGACTGAATTTCTAAAGCCAAATCTCCCAGGTTTTTCCTCTTACCATGCCTTGTTTTGCACTGAGAATCAGGCTCAGTGTAAATGTATTGGATTCACTTCTGATGAAACTAAATTGGAAGATGAGCTTTAAGAATGCATTCACTGCTCTCCAACTCCTAATGTGCCTTCAGTTCCTGGAATCAGAGCAGAGTTAGTGTATGGTTAAATTAATCTGGAACTCAGTACAATGAGTACACCCCATCCTCAGCACACCCTCAATCAGTACACCTCCTCCTCAGTACCTCCTCAGTACTCTCCAGATCCAGCCCTATTGAGCTGGAGTATTTGCTGAAATAGATGTAGGCTCAGAGAGCTAGAGCATTCCATCTTTAAAGCAGTAGAAACTTCTTCACATTTTAGTAGCATCCAACAATGCAAACAAGTTTGTCCAAAGCAATGTATCTATACACATTGCCTGCCTGAAATACTTCTATAGCATCTTTTAATATGAGACCATCCTTCATGGATAACTTTCTGTCAACATACATGGTAGGTTTGAAAGTAGTCTTAGTCCTGTTTTGCAGTTAGGACATTAAACTGTGCCTGAGGATTCCTTCCCAATCCTTCCCAAAAGCAGACACATGGGTCCCACACAAGAAGCTGCTGTCCAAACCACAGGATTATTTTTCTTGATTATTTGTATATGTAGAAGTTTAACAACTTATTTCTTTTTGTAAAGGAACGTATATGATGCTGCCTAACTGGTAGGGATAGGGCAATGCACTATGGTCAGCAGGCCATGTCTTAATTTCTCTTATGGAATTTCATCTGCTCCTCCAACATATCTTATCATAGACCTCGTCAGAGGGAAGATACTAAACAAGATGAATCACTCAGATCCAATCAAAAGGAAATTTTGTGTCATCAATGTTAGTAGTTTTTAAATGCTCTCAAATTAATTCTTACTTTCTGAAGCCTAGATCTTAGTGGAATCTCTTATGGTACCACAGCTGAATGCACACAGTCTTGTTGGTCTTCTGTTGATATTTTCTGATTTCAGTTCTATTCCAGGTTTGATTCAGCACACCTTAATTTCCTGTTTCTGTATTTCTTTGTCTGTGCACTGCGTATCCCCATGAGCATCAATCTATGTGATTCTGAAATATCACCTTTCTTCTTCAAGTAATATGGCCACATTCAGTGCTGATATATACTGCATTCTTTTCAGAGGATTAATTTGACCTCCATATTACTTATTTCTTAGCCACTCAAAGATATTTGATACTCATTTTTCTTCTGGATTCTCCTTTACTAGTTACAAGTCTACAGATGTAGATTACATACACAAATACGTATGCATGTGTGTGTATGTGTATATACATTTACTTGCACATATACACAACCTTTCTTTCTACATATTGATCTACTGACATCTGCAAAAGATTGGTCTGTTATGTATCTATCCAGGTGGCTCTCCATCTCTTCTCTGAAAATTCTCTCTGTACCTCTCACCTACATGATTTTTTTTTCCATTTTCCACATGTCTATAGCAAATTATATTCTGGTCTTAGTATTATCACTCTTCTCACTGTCCTTGGACATCACTAATCATGGTGGCTTTCCCCCTTGATCTGCACTCCCATTATATGTTCCAGAATCAGTAGACTGATATTGTACACATGATGTGGGATTAGCTTTTGGAGAACCATTTAACCACTGTTATTCAAAAGCCATGGTGAAACAAGGAACTACAATAGCAGGGAGCAGGGAGACCTACCAAAGCAGCAACAATCTTCTGTACAAAATACAGGTTTATGCCTGTGTAACTGTACAGAAACACAGCAGCATGCACAGTAGAGATTAAAGCAAGCAAATACCCAGATGAATACCTTGTATGAATCATGAAATATTAATGAAAAAATGATACATAGTGTCTTAAAATCTTTTTTGGCAGAACTATGAACTAACTTGTGGACGGAACAGCATATAAATAGAAGACTTGGATTTCAATAAGGCATTTGAAACATTTTGAAATACTCTTACATTCACTGTTTTGGACATACTCAACATACCATGCTTTATCTACCTATAATATCACACTGAGACACCTGACACGGTATGTCCACTACCATTCCACTTGATTGTCTTCATATTTTGGAAAATGGAGTGGGGGGATGTGTGTGGTTAGTTTTCCAAAGAATAATAATATTTTTGCTTGTGGATGGTCAGCAAACTGACCTGAGAGATCTCCATTACTTACAGACTCACTTTCAAGGGTGCAGAACCCACAGATCAAGTATTACTGAAGGTCAGCATGTGCTGGAAAGAATTGTTAATTAACTTGAGTTCCCAATGAGGAGCATAGCAGGGAAACCTGTTGAGAAACCACATAGCCTGTCTTCTTGACTAAGGCTTTGGAGAGACACTTGGAAAATTGAAAAAGTGCAACAAACTGCGCCAAAATCTGCTGTTGGCAAAGTGGGGATTATTATGTCATAAAATCCAGACAGTGATCGATTTCTTAGCTAATGAGAGAAACCCGCCCAGGAGAAACACAAACACGTAAGGCAATGCACTAAGGAGGCTGATGATACTGCCTAGAAACACTGAAGGAGATATATTATGGAAAAATGCAGAAAAGCGTATCTGATGAATCGTTACTGCAGCATAGATGTTCTGTAGGAGAAAGAAAATGGAAAGCTAGTAATGCTGAAAAAGATCTACAAAGTTTACACAGGAAGAATGATCAAAACCAGGACTGTGGTATTCAGTGACAACAAAAAATAAACCAAAACTAACAAACAGTGCAATCTGCAACTCTTTTATTACAAGATCCACAGTGTGCAGTAGGTAAAATAGAGTTAAGAAGCAGCGGTCCCATGAGCTTACCAAGGCTGGATGGTCCTTCCTGATAGCATATTCCTGAAAACATACTCCAAATACCATCATCTGGCTACCTTCATGCCAGGATGAATTGGAAGGAGTTCAGACAAATGACAACAAGCTGGAAAGAATGACTTCAAAGGAAATATTAAATGAGCTAAAATATGCATAGCATGGCTAAGGAACAACTGTAGGTCAGGAGACAGGGAATACAGTACTTTCTAGCCATCCTTAGAGGTGTAAACAAAGAGGTCTCTTGTTGACAGTAAATAAGGAGGGGGAAGAATCTGTCATCTCACTAATATTCTTTTGCTTCATTTTTTTGCTTGTTACATAGTCACTTTACCATATTGTGATAAACTGCCAGCAGCAGGAAAGAGACAAGCACTGAAAAAGAAGCCCTCTCCCTTACCACTTCACTTTGAATTCTGTTTTACTATTCATTTGATTGCTTTCTCTGTTCTCTTACTGCTCTAGGCCAGGCTCATCATTACATGGGGCTAAAGAATTAGTTCTCTCTGAATCCAAAACATTTCAACAGGGAATGTTCAAAATAATTTATGAACATTTCTAGTATTGCTACCAGATTGCTTCTTCTTCCATGCCTTGTTATTGCAGGACCAAACAGCCTTGGAATTCCTTGGAATCATAGCATTTCAGTTAAATAAAATCACAATTTTTGAGCATAAGAATTCCTCTTCCCATCTGTTTTTTTTCTCTTTTTTTTTCTGCTGTGTTTTCAGGTGGCACACAGAGAGATCTGAAAACAGACATACAAGTCGCACAACTCAGGAGGAATATGCTTTGTTCTGACATCATTTGCTCATTTATGTAGATTGCGGCTAATCAGAGAAGGCAGAGACCGCAACTGTGGTCTCCAGCAGCACAGAACTTGTGCCTAGGACAGTTATTTTCATATTATTCTCTTCTGTCTTAAAGTGCTAATTTTTCAACTGCCAACTTGGTACTGTTTTCTTTCTGTTACATACTTTGTTGATTACTAATGATAGTAAGCTTTTCCCAGTAACACTTTTTTTTCTAGTAAATCTTTTGAGGATGTCACTCCCACTGTATCTTTTTTTCTCTCTTTACTCACTGGTGTAATTTATATCTCCATCTGTGTTTTCTTTAACATCAGAAGGTCAGTACCTAGACCGCCTTTAATCATACAAATGAATTTTTGGAGCCTGAAAGACTGATATTCTTTCAAGCAATAACATTAAACCCTATTGGATATGAAAGAGAAAGAGTAGTTTCACTAACAAGCATTTTAAAAGTAAGAATTGAGAGCATCTCATCCGTTATGTGCAGCAGCCATTTGACTAAGAACTGGAAGAAATTAAAGAAATATCATAGAAGTTACAGATGTGAAAAACTCACATACTGGGAGTTGCTTCATCTGCTCTATGCCATACTCTTTTCATTATGGAAGAGTTCCCTATACTACCGTTTGCTTTCTTTTTCAGGTCGTAATTCATTCACAATACAAAGCAGAGGAGTAACACCAACCAGGACGTGAAAACAATAACCAGGACGTAGTGAAAATAAGTCCAGGTAAACTATGACAGCTTGAAAATTTTTAAACTGAACAGCTTTCACTGGAATTAGTAGCTTGAGTGTTATGAGAAAATTCATGAGAACGTGTTGATTTTGATAAAACTTCCCCATATAAAACTGCTTTTGACTAAGCTATTATGGAGAAGAATGCTGTATTTTAGCAAAGCAAAGCATTCCGGTTTACTTTTTTTGGAACAGAGACCTCTGTGTGATATGTATTTGTATTTCTATGCAATATCATGAATATATAATAATCAAAATTCTATTTCACGTTGTAATTTGGTTTATATTGTCAAACTCAGGAATTCAAAGATATTAAAGATGTGGTGTACTACATGGGAATTTCTGATTTTTTAATCTTATTTAGAATTGAATGTAGATGGAATTCCATTTCTTTACAGGATCCAGTAAAACTTTTTTTTTTTTTCTTCTGGTGGTTTTCCTGGTGAGCAAGCAATCAAATTTTTAAAAGGATAATCTTTTTCCAACCTTTGGCTATAGCTTAACAATACTACTTACAGACAGCAGTTTGAAAAGTTACAGCATAAATGATGTAGCACGGAGTGAATCAAAAGGGCAAAGCTGATATGTAGATGTTAACATAATCCTCTCCTCACATTCCAGAGAAGTTTACATTCTTTCCCTGCATGTCATTTCCTTATAGAAAAATACTTCTACTTTCATAGCACAGTCCTCTTTTGGATGCACAAATGGCAGCTTTAACATCCTGAAAGACAGTCTATAGTCTTCCCTGCTGTCATAACCTGGACATTCAGAGAAGAAAAAGACAAATGCTTGAGCATAGGGTTTGGGGTTTTATTGCATAGAGAACAGTCAGCCAACTGCAACCTCTACATGCAACTGTTTCTACACATATAGTACATATTTTTACGTCAGCTCAAAACAAAAGGCACGAATAAACCTTTTAGCTTCTTAATAACATGTAAACATGCTCAAATCAGTTTTGCATTAGATTACCGATTCCCATTTTTTTTACTGCCTGAAAACATTTGAGAGTGGCTCAGAGCAGAACATTTTCTTATTTTTAATTTATTTAATTGTTTGAATAAGCAAACATAAAAAGAAAAAGGCAAATGAGTCTGTTCTCTGAAGGGATGAATGCATTACCAGCTTTCCAGTGGGGCACTCAATTTTCTCTCTGCAGCACGCACGCTAGTGAAATTACAAAACTGCAGAACAAAGTCAAAGGCTTAGAAACCAGCTCACTTGGGCTCACGATTAAGCTTTCAGGTGTCCTTTATTAACACAAGCACTTGCCAAATCTGACAATGCACTTGAACCAGTTTGAAAATACTTAGTTTGCCTGTGTGGCACTCAGAAACAAGAAGTCACATCTGTGATATCTCCCTGCCAAAACTAACACAATGGGAGTTTCTTCTGGTTGTTCAAACAGTATCTGCATTCAGCGTGGGCACTAGCGTGTGAAGGAGAAGGGACAGAGAGATATGAAAAAGAAGTAAAGAAGTCAAAGCAGAAAAAGATTTAATTAGTGTGCAGCGGGGTTTCTCCCACAGAATCTCTGCTGGATTCCTCCCCAAAGATTATATAGCCAGTCAGAAAGCTCAGCATTACCTCTCTGTATCTCCAGCTGTACTCAGATGGCACGTAGATACTGCAGTCATGCTTGGCTATTTGCTAGCCAAACACGTCAGAGGAAATCCTATAGGATCTCCTTCCTGACTGCTGCTTTTCAGAAACAGAGCCAGGCTTCAGAAACAGAGCCAGGCTTAATAACAGGAGCCACTGGATGCAGTAGTTGCTCAGCACACCTGAAATGAGCTCACTTGCATTTAAGAGCTAATTTCAGGACCTACATTTGGAAGGGGAAAAAAAAATCTAATTCATATGATTTTAATTTTTCACCCTTCTGTAGATGCACAGATCTATAATTTTCAGTGCTGTGTATACAAACTCTAATCTCTCCATGTATAAGTCAGTGAAACAGTCTTCCTATATATAAATTCACCATTCCCTGATCAGTGTTTGTACATAGACATGCATGAGAAAAATTATCCCAAATAATAGTGCAGCCTCATGCATTTCCCTCTTCTTTTATTCAGCAGTATTGGGTTTTTATTTTTTTATGCAGTCATACTCCTTCAACAGTACGTAGCTGTCATGGCTCTGTCTCACAGGTTTCTATGCATCCGAGACCAGCTTTAGAACTGTTTTGACAGGTTAAGAGCTGGGATTTTTCCAGGGACAGGATGGAGAGAAGCAGGAATGTGAGAAGTGAAAAAGAATATTCCTTGACACTCCCTAATCTCCTCAGTGCAGATGGCACTGTCTTTTTCAAGTAGTTTCTGTGCATAACAGCCATCGCAAAAGAGTGAAAGCTTGAATGCTGAAAATAGTGTTCTTGGGAGATACACACGTATCTGTAAGCACATCTCTCCAATATGCACAGTCGTGCATGCATGAGCAGAAAAATGTGCAAAGCCTACCTTCCTTCTTCTTCCTCCCCCATCCATTCACTAAAATTAATTGCTCCCCAAGATGCTGCAGGCCACATTGTTAATTATTGTCTCTCTCTTCTGTACCTGAGGCATCACACTGGTTTAGAAAACAGCCGGCAAACAGATGGAGAGCTGCTGGAGATGAATCCGTAGGTACGTAAAAAAATGGATAGAGACTTCATGGTACATCAGACTCAGATGGTGTATTAATTTTCAATGCTATTCTGGAAAAAAAAAAAAAGGACTTCTCTGCATGGGTTTAGGTGTAATTTGTTTTCAAAAAAGGTGCTACAAGAGACAATTACTTTTATGATTTCACAACCATCATTTATGCTTAAGGAATATTTATGGGAAAATAATCCCATCATACTGCACTAGCCTTATACTTTCTTAGACAACCCTGACTCTTGGCAGCCAGCTGTACATGCACAATGCTTGGTCGTATCAAGGCCAGGTGTCTTGCAGACCACACCAACACATGGAATCATAGAATAGTAGGGTTGGAAGGGACCTCCAGAGATCACCTAGTCCAATCCTCCTACAGAAGCAGATTCACCTAGATCAGGTCACATAGGAACACGTCCAGGTGGGTCTTGAAGACCTCCAAGGAAGGAGACTCCACAACCCCTCTGGGCAGCCTGTTCCACTGCTCCATCACTCTCACAGTGGAACAGTTCCTTCTTATATTTAAATGGAACTTTTTGTGTTCCAGCTTCATCCCATTACCCCTTATCCTGTTGCTAGCTACTATAGAAAAAAGGGATGTCCCAACCTCCTGACACCCACCATGGAGATACTTGTAAATGTTAATAAGATCCCCCCTCAGTCTCCTCCAGACTAAACAGCCCCAGTTCCCACAGCCTTTCCTCATATGAAAGATGTTCCAGTCCCCTGATCATCTTGGTGGCCCTGCACTGGACTCTCTCCAGCACTTCCCTGTCCCTCTTGAGCTGAGGAGCCCAGAACTGGACACAATACTCCAGATGAGGCCTCACCAGGGCAGAGTAGAGGAGAAGCAGAACCTCCCTTGACCTGCTGGCCACACTCTTCTTGATGCATCCCAGGATGTCATTGGCCTTCTGGGTCACGAGGGCACATTGCTGGCTCATGGTTAGTTTATTATCAAATAGCACTCCCAGGTCTCTCTCCTGGAGCTGCTCTCCAGCAGTTCAACCCCCAGCCTGTACTGGTACAGGGGGTTGTTCCTTGCCAGACGCAGGACTCTGCACTTGTCCTTGTTGAACCTCATGAGGTTCCTCTCTGCCCAATTCTCAAGCCGGCTGAGATCCTGCTGAATAACAGCACAGCCTTCTGGGCAATCAGCCAGTCCTCCCAGTTTGGCATCATCAGTGAACTTGCTGAGAGTACACTCCGTCTCCTCAGCCAGGTCGTTGATGAAGATGTTGAACAAGACTGGCCCCAGAACCGATCCCTGTGAAACTCCACTGGCCACAGGCCTTCCAACTCGATTCTGTGCCATTGAACATGTGTTTGAACTGGATGTTACATGCAGGATCTTGCCTGCTGCCTTAATGCCACTGGCTTGTTCCCAACATCTACCCTAACAGCCTGCTTCTGTCATTGTATTTTCATAGAGAACCACAGCAGATTAGGGCAAAGCTGCTTCTTACCTGCCCAGCCTGCCTCCATCTCATTTGCATGAGGATATGTCTTGATGCAATCCCATCAAAAATGTTCCACTCTTTGATCCAGACTGCCAATTAGCAAAAAGGCACTGCAGTAGTTGACATTGACTAGTTTTTCATCTTCAGAGGCTGAGGATCAAAGCTAATACAGCTATAACAATGAGGCAGGTATGCCTCTAACGCTGTTCAACACTGTCCTGTCCTAGGGAGGAGGGCACTGCAAATGCAGACAAAGCACAGGCATCCAGATCTACCTAATGTGTACTGTGCCTGTTTCAAACCAGGTAGAAGGGTTTCTCTTTCATAAATACTTCAGTGTGACCATTTTCTGCATAAAAGTACCCAAGAGAGGTATTTGAAAACCAGAAGCTGTTTTAATAGATCCATTTTACCCTCTTCTAAGGGAAAACTATTGCTGCACATAGGGAGCAGTTGCATTTTCTAAACTGTGAAAAGAAGCTTTTCAGACTTGGCTGGAAGTTCAGTTCTTCACATTAGCCAAAATACTTTAGAAAGCCAGTGGAAAAAATCACCAACAGATTTATCATATGACTATCCCAAGGGATCTAGATATTTTAGCCAAGAAGCAAGAAAAAGTGAGTTAATTAAACCATGACCAAATCTCTGATCCATGTAGGAGTGAGGAACAGAAAGTGATATTCACAATAAAAAGGCCACCCTTCCTTTTCCAGTGTTGATATCAGTGATAGTTTAACCCTGGCTATGTACCAGGTACCCACCAAAGCCACTTTATCACATCCCCTCCTCAGCTGGAGAGGGGAGTGAAAATATAACAAAAAGCTCCTGAGTTGGGATGTGGACAGGGAGATCACTCAGCAATTAGGGTCACAGGCAAAATAGACTCAACTTGGGGAAATTAGTTTCAGTTATTACCAATCAGAACAGAAAAGGCTAATAAGGAATAAAATCAAAATCTTAAAGTATCTTCCTTCCACCTCTCCCTTATTCCTGGGTCTCTAGCCCCTCCATCCCAGCAGCACAGCCAGACAGGGAATGGGACTTATGGTCAGTTTCTCACAGATGCTCTTCACCACTGCTTCATTTCAGAAGAAGGACTCCTCACACTTCCCACTGCTACAGTGTGGGGTCCCTCCTAGAGGAAATAGTCCTCCACAAACTTCTTCAACATGGATCCCTTCCATGGAGTGAAGTTCTTCAGGAACAGACTTCTCCGGTGTGAGCTTCCTACAGGGTCACAGCCTTCCTCTGGTGTTCACCTTCTCTGGCATAGGGTCCTCCCCATGGACCTCCACAGGCTGCAGAGGCAGGGCCTGCTTCACCATGGTCTTCATCATGGGCTGCAGGGGAACCTCTTCTCCAGCACCTGGAACATCTCTTCCTTCTTCATTGACGCTAGTGTCTGCAGACATGTTCTCACCTTCTCACTCCACACTTCTGCTGCAATTTGCTCATGTACAGTATCTTTTTTTTATCCTTCTCAAACATATTAACAGAGGCATTACCACTATTGCTAAAGGGCTCAGCCTTGGTCAGCAGTCGGTCTGTCTTGGAGCTGACTGCCACTGGCTCTTTCAGATACAGCTGAAAATAATACAGCTGATTCTAACAGCTTCTCACAGAAGCCACCCCTGTAGTCACCTCCTGCCCAAACCTGCCCACACAAACTAAATACAGTATCATGCATATTTTGTGGTGCAGAGCCTACTTGGAAGAGATTGATACCCCATTTGTCACGTATTATACACTCTTTGTCCTGCTGTTTTATGACTATAAGGGGAACTCTGGAACTTAAACATGGTGTAATTTCCTCAAACCCAAATGCTGCATATTAATATCTTGCAATCCAGCAGAAATTTTCAATGTCTGTCATCACTTCATGAAATGCTAGATGTATGCAGGAAAAAAACAAATGCATAATGCATTGCATATGCTACCATACATTTATCTTAGAGTACTAAATCTACTGTATCTCACTCCTTTAAAAAACACATCAAATATAGTACTTACGACACCAGGGTCAGCCTATATCATTATCACCTGACCAAGTTTATAAGCAATATATTACTGCATGATCTCAGGATTCCTATTCAAGGTTCAGAAATGAAGGATTCTTAACTTGTCTTTCTTCCTGTTCTGCAGAAGGTACAAAATGTGAAAATGTAAAGCTAGTAGGGTTAGGGACTCCCCTCTCTCCTGTAGTCCACAATCTATTCCAACCCTATTTTGGATTCTTTTCTTCCTGAACTGAATCTTTTGTTTTATTTTGGACAAGAGTTCTTTGGTACAATGCAATTGTACCAATTGTCTTTAATGCATTGCTTTTCCCATCGATCACTCTCATTGAAACAAAAGTTCAGGATTTGATCAACCTGTAGCATTAGTATAAGACTAAGACTTCAGTTCTGCCATTCTAACAGGAGTGTTTCCTCTGGTAGGAATGCTTCATTGATGGGGACTATTGCCAGTATTTGGATACCTACCAGACAAGTTAAGGTTTGTAGGCTGAGCTCAGAGCACATTTGTCTGATGGTGATGACATTATAGACTGCTTTCTGGCTGTTATAAGCGCTAAGATGCTTCTTCCACTGGTGCCTTTTATGAGGGAAAACGAGAGAAGGTGTATGAAATCGAGTCACGTTCTCAAAACAGTGTTTTGGTTATGGGTCACACAATTAGCCACATCTGGAAAGCAGTACATTTGTTGATTAGAAAATTCTCATCACCAAGAATCTAGACTAAATTTTAGCTTAAAGCACTTTGGTACATGGAAAAGGTATTGTCATTGCAAGCTTAAATGTCAGACACTGCAATGAACATATGAGTAAAAGACGGCTTTTTCTCTGGAAAAAAAGAAAAAAGACTATGTGGATTTCAGTTTGCAGGTGAAAGTTCTGGTCTATTTTGTACTTCCCATCTAATTTGAATCCTCTCTTGCTGTTCCAAGATCTTTTTGGCCTTTTGAGCCATACGATATCTTTGCTGAGAAGTATATATTAGTCAGATTTTTACTTGTTAAATTTTAATTCACACTTGGCAGAAAAACCTTTTACATCCCCACAAAACAAATACAACACAACCCATGCTGGCACAGGGAAAAAAAATGGTTTTTCGCAAGCATTTCCTGTTAATAGTGATTAGCACCACTGTAACTGCAAATAACCTAGGACAACACTAAGGTATAAATTTCTACTAGAGAGACTGGTTTTAGACAAATATTTCTGAGTAAGTATAGTGGGGAAAAAGGACATCTCAGAAGCCCTTATTGGTAGTATTTTCTATGCTTCTCTACTCACTTTCCCATGAACATCAGATAAACTGATGCACCTTTACAAGTATGAAATCTACTGCAGAAGAACAAGTTCCAGAGGAATAATTCTAATACTCATTATATCTATATAAAATACCAGTTTAATTTACATCCATATAGAAGGCTGTCATAATAAATACATGTGAATAAATTTTAATGTATAAATATATATTGTAATATTTGTTATGTCTTAATATAATAATATATAAATATTTACATATGATTTAAAAATTAATCCTAAATTAACCACTTACTTCCTCAAAAGTAGGTTGGGTTGGTCTTCCAATCTCTTCCCTTCCAAGAGCAAATCACCATGATTAATACTGAAAACTTTATATAGAAAAGCATGCAGAATATAGTCACTGCTTTTAGACCAACTTAGTCTCACTGCACGATATTAACTTAGCCTAAATTCAAAGGTTTACTCTCCCTGAGTCCCTTTACAGTTAAGGACTAGATATAGGTTCCTGTGGAGTTTTGTTCACAGTGAGAACCTCACCTGGAATCATCTTCTCAAAAAACATTGAGGGAACCCAACTACTACTCAAGTAGCACTTGAGTTTGGAGTTTACCACAGGACAGCATACATACTATGATTTTGCAGTCTGGCGTTTACCACTGGACAGTATATATACTATGATTTTGCCTCTAGCATCACTTATCATTCATCTGGGTGTTAAAGAGCTGACATATCTGTATTTAAGCTGCTCTTCTTTCTCCTGAATCTTAAGAGATATTTTCTCTCCTTCCACAGAGTGGTACGTCCCCATCTTCCTCATTTCTCAAAGATATCTGCCAACAAGGCTTTTGGACATCATCATCCCACTGTTAAAAACTCCAGCAATGACATCCATGCAGGCCACCTGATTTTAAATTGTCTTACTTAGCCAGGCAACCTCACATACATTCCTTTCCAAGCCAGACCCCTTAGCCTTATGTTGCTAAGTAACACTATGATCTACCCAAGGAGTACTTCTAAATGCTTGTAAGCCCTGGTACAGGCAAAATACAGTAAATAGCCTTCCAGTTCTGGCAATTAACAATATCAAGGCCTTCATTGAAGTGCTGATGTTTGCAAAATCTTGGATTTTGCTAACAAACTCCACAGATTTTCTTGTATGCCTCAATCGGATAATACAATAAATACTTCTATACAAGGCTGCCAATAACTCTAGCGACTGTGCTGAGGTCACCAGAGAATGACCAGCCCAAGGCAGAAAGGTCAAAATGGAAAGAAAATGCAAAAGGAGGAAAGAAAAAAAAAAAAAGTTCTCTGTCAGAGAAATTAGCAAAGCAATCTACTGCATTTCAGGGAGGGGAGAGGATGTCAGCACTAGCTGGCAACTGCTCCTAGGAGGAGGAAAGAACAAAATGAATGGCAGAGGGGAAGAAAATATTGCTACAGAGAGGGAAGACTTAGTCTAAACTTTAAACAGGAGACATTTATAAAAAGAAGGAAGACAGGAAAAATATGAGAAAGGACTGTAAGGGATGAAAGAAAGCTAGTGTGAAGGAAAAGGAAAGCAAGCAGGGAGAGTAAAGAGAGCTCCATGAGGAAGCAGTCCTGACGAGGGACCATGCCAAAAGCCCAAAAAATTGTGCATCTCTAACAACTGTATTTCAGCCACAGAGGAGAGAAGTCCAACCCAATGGTAGCCAGGAGAGGTCCTAGATATACATAAAGCCTTCAATGAATGGGTTAAAATGTAAGGAAAAGAAGAAAATTTGCACTAATATCTCATACATTCCCTCACAAAAAACTAACTTTTCACAAATCAGCACTGTCAACATAGCTAAATTACTTACATGACTTGCATGCAGTGCCTGAACCTATCTGTAAGAGTGGTTATTAATTTTGTGTGCATAGGTCATGTAAAGTCACATAGTTTCTCTGTGATTTAACTCCTCATCTGTAAAGCTGCCACCTCTGCATCATTAAAGGCAAAGAGGCAATAAATTGATAAGGAACAATATAATAATAAAGAAGCACAAAGCAGATGATTTAATGGCAACATCAGGGTCAGTTCTGGATCAGAAAAAATGTAGAGAAAACAGCAGTTAACTAATGCATTTTATAATAAAAATATAAGCAACTTCCAAAAAAAAATCTGTAAAGGGAACAGGATAATGAAAAATACCAGTATGAAAATAATGTGCATTGCTGTAGGCGGTCACAGGCTGCACTCCCCTGTTACCTCACATCTAGTAAGACTTTCCCCCCTTCTTTACTCTTGCTAATTGTCAAGGTTTTAAAGGACACTGAAGGGCACGTGATGGGTTCATTAGAATTGCAAAATATCACTGCTTACCATTTGCAGCAGGGTACCATTCATCTCTGTTGCCACACCATACTGTGAGGTGGCACCAAAAAACAGAAGCTGCAATCCAGAGCTATGGAATGCTAATCATCCTATATCAGATCCACAGCCATGCGGGATTCAAGATTTACTGTAGTTGAGAACATCTGTTCATGGCCATAAATGACTCCTGAAGGCAATCTGGGGTGAGCTTTGTGTTTTCAACACAGCCAGCCTCTTTCTGTCAGCCTAGAAGACCTGGGTCAAATTCTTGGCCATTTTGTTCTATCCCTTGCATGTACATAATCACCTCTTCTGGCTCCTTCTTAAATGAATGACACAACTACCCCTCCCAAGATCCTTTGAATACTAAGATGTCATCCACAGCTAATATTGAACATGGCCATCTATTTCTCTGCTTAGCTGCTGATCAATGAAGTAACAATATTAATTACAACCACTGTGCAGACTCAGAAACTTCTACTTTGTCCTGAATTTTGCTTTTAAAATACTTCTATTTCATGGTCTTCCATATTAATACCACGCATTGAATTCCCTCCTGTAGCAAAAAGGAAGCAGAACTGGAAAAGGTACTCAGTCAGCACTGCACTGTGGTGTCAAAGTGCCACTAAAGAAGGTTGCCAGAGCAGATATCAAGTACGAAGTTACTTTACATTTGGTATAAATCTGTAATCCAGCTCGTATTGAAGTCGATAGGAAGCCTGCAGTTAATTGCAACAAAAGTAAGATATATTTAGGGAACAACCATAAAGAGGTAGGCAGGATTATCTAATGACACATACGTATTTTACTAAATGTGTTACTTGTCAAGCTAATTAGTTACCCTGTAAATGAAAAGGTCAACCCTGCATAATGTTTGCATCTCATCCTTCTGAGTCAAATTTCCTGTGCATGGTAGGTGGAAAGAAATAAATTCCACTGAAGTTGTGAACAGCAGACAGGAACACTTTGGCAGGCCCAGAAAAATGAGAAAAAAAAGCTGTTTAAGGATGATCTCAAGCTAAGGACATGGAACACATCCATCAGAAAGATATCGACCTCATGGTCACCAGCTCCACATGTACAACTTGTTTTGAATACTTCTGCAGACATGAAATACATTGAACCTGTCAGTCACACTTTTTTGACTGTTTCTGCTGCCCTTTACTAATCCACATTTGCAAGCCAAGGGTCAAGGCTCAGGAAACCACTCCACTGCAGCAAGATCATACTTTTAACCCCCAATTGACATTCTTCAGAGAAGATTCATCTGACATCTCTTACTATTTTGTGTATGCTCCAGCATATTTCCCCTAACATCCACAGCTGGAGGCACAGTCCAGCACTGGACAGCTATTTCACATCTGCAGCTCACTAGTTTTGCAGCTCTCAGAGCCTTGCATATCTACAGCAGCCTGAATCCTCTCTTCTTTTCCAACACCCTTGTCATTTACATATATCTGAAGTATGTAGACTTGACACAAAAAGAAAAGCTTGAAAGTTATTGACAAAGGCACTATAAAGAGGTTAAAGAAGAAGTTGCAGTGGCACCTTTCTTGGGAAACATCAAACAGAAACAGAACATTTCAGGGCAAACAGTAGATTAACTGGGAAATGTTGGATTTCTTTTTCTTTTTTAATGATACAGACAGTTTCATGTCCTAGGCTGCAAACAACCTGTGCCAGAAGAGGTTCTTTGTCCTTGCTAAAGGGCTTTATTTAATGGGGTGTTACATGAAAAAGCACATCTGTCTTTTAGGAAAATGTGCCCTGCGGGGTCCCTGAAATAGTGGCAACAACTAGAGGGAAAGAAAACCACGATATGAAATACGTCCCAGCTAATACATGTTTAAATATATGGTCACTCTGCTAGTTCTGAAAAATCAGGTGTAGAAATCTCCTAGCATCTCCCTGAACTATGTAGGTAGCAGGGGACCCGGACTTCCTTTCAGCAAGAAGTCACATCTTCCATGCAGTGTATCCAGCTATCAAAGGCTCAAATCTTGCTTGCAGAAGTGATCCAAGCCAGCTCTAACTCACTCTCCAGTTGGGTTCCCCATTGCAGGGCAGCCACAGAAGCACAGGGCTTGGCATGCATCCACTCCACTGCCCGTGGGCTGATCTTCTGTAATGATTCCACAATGACTAATACATGAGCTGGGAATTTAAAGTTGCTATAGGTAAATCACAAAGAGTTGAACCTTTTTTTTAAATGATAGATGATTTGAAATATCTGAATTATTTCAGACTATATCTTTAGTGAGCCAAGATAAGAGTTTTGCACCCCATTTTGCTGGCCTATATATAAGAGGAGCAAACAGATTGTTTAAGATACGACATAAGGAAGTTAAGTTGATGGCTTGTATTTTGAGACCCTTCATTCCCCAAGTGTTGGAACCAAAGCTTTAAATTCAGATGTACTTAAAGACTTTATTTTTTTTTCTGGTGTAAACATGAGCCAGGAAGAACTAGGAATCAGCTAGTACATTATAAATTAAGGAAACACGTATTTAGATATAAGCCTCAGAGGAGACTCATCCTCCACTTCCATCAGGCAGGATTTCTCTGAATCTAAGCAGCAATGAATGTGGCACTCATGTTCATATTTCACTACTCGTGGTACCTATAAGAACTGCTTTCTTCTGGCATTGAGTCGCCCATCCTACCTGGCAGTAGGACAATTACTCCTATATATTACCTTAACTCAGTTATCCAGAAAGGAAAAAACAAAATTTCCTGGTTTTACTCAAAACAGTCACACAAGAGAAATTTAGGAGGTAGCAATAAAAACTTAAATATCCTTCCCATATGATACTGGTTAAAAGCTCTCTCTCCTTTCTCATTTGATTTTTACTTCGGTCAAGAGTATGTCTCATATGTACCTATAGGAACACTTTAGGAGCTACCAAAAAACCCACAATGCATAAAATTGTGGAATTAATCAGAGAAGGCTTTGCAAAACATTTTGTTTCAGTTTTAGCATTTTATCAGCAATGTGAAAATTCCCAGTGTTTGCCTTGAGGGCCCAAGTAGCTTTAAACCCAAACTACCTTTGAGGTAAGAAACCAACATTGTACCTCTTCTCCTAAGATGATTGTTCATCTATGTGCTGCACTATTCCCACCTCAACAGTCCCAAGTATCCTAGTCTTGGATTGCTTTTTGTCCTGCTCTTCAACATACAACTCAATGTAAAAAGAGAGCCTGAACAGTGATGCGGACTTATTCTTAAAATAAATGATCCTTTAATCAAAACTGGATGACTAACAAGCATAAAATTACAGCTCTAATACCACATATAATCGTTTATCTTATTGTAAAGAGGCATACATCATTTGCATTGTGTTCCAGTAGTGTTTCATACCCACTTTACCATAATCTAAATGAGCATGCACAACACAGACAAATGAAGATTCTAGCCCATCTTATGCATTTGCCTGGGGAGCATGATGTTGTTTGTTTTGGGTGCTTTTAAAAATTGTGTTGCTATAAATAAATGTGTTAAAATATAAAAACGATGCAGTGAGCAAGCACAGTGTCTGAGCAGTTATAATTGTGAGATAAATTTTCCAGAGAGATTCTTTTCTCTTTTTTTTGGCAGCAATTTTATTAAAGTATACTTGAAACTTCTATGAGCAAAGCAATAAGTTCAGTGAAGAGAATGTAAACCTGTGGCTACATCAGGTCAGCATGTGGGTATTGTCAACCACATTTACAGCTCAAAATAGATGTTATTTTCTTCTGCCTAGTTTTCATTATCTGGGATTTACTTAATGGTCCAAGCCAGAGACTCAGTTTTAATCATCCTTAAAAACTTACAAAAATAGTAACCAGCAAAGTATGCGTTTCTTTCCTTGAAATTACTTCTGCACAAAGACTGTAAGAAGCTTTCACTTCTCAATCTGCAAGATCTCTCCTATACCCAAAACCACCACAGCCGTGAAGTTCAATAATGCATAGTGCTTCAGGAACAGCAAGTATGACCTCACATGACAATATTCACAAGACTTGATTCCCAGCTTCCATGTAGGACTTCACAGCTTTTACTGACCTTGCAGATCTGTGAGAAACTGGCACTTAAAACTCTGACATTTTTATGAGAGAGAAGCTGGTCTTTACTTAATTTTAGGAGCTTTATGTCTTTTCCTCTCTTCACAGGGATAACTCAGCACAACTGATCTTACAGTACAGAAGTATGAGGTTTTACAAGCAGAAAGACACATATGCTAAAATACACATTAAAATTCCCTTGTGTATTCTTAAAATCATTTATCTGCGACATATGTGGCATGAAGATGAAAATATAATATGGTCTAGAGGTTTTATTGTTACTTCTCTTTGACTGACCTGCATTACTCACTGCTTGATTCACCATTTTTGCAACATGTATTTCTGATTTTGCCAATAACGTAAAGTTACTATCCAAATACCAAAGAAGCAGTACAAGCTTGATGAAGATTAACCTTAGAAATAAACTATAGCTACATCAAAAACCTGCCAAGTCCTACCTGAAGATCATTTGCTCAAAGAGCAGGAACATGACATAGATGCTAGGAGAATGAATTGAAGATGTCTCTGTTCATTGCAGGGGGGTTGAACTAGATGACCTTTAAAGGCCTCTTCCAACACAAACTATTCTATGATTTTATAATTCTATGATTCTACCAATGATCCTCAGTAAAATAAAATAGATAATAGATACTATGCACAGCACATTCAAAACTTCAGAGCTCAACACAACATCATTCATCTTTTGCCATATTACATGTAGATATATGTTAGAAGTATGTTTATTTGTAGAAATTAAGTATTCTGTTTTATTAATCTTGGTAAGGATTGCACAGATAGTTTATTATTTATATGTCCAGCTCTTAGAATTGATTGACATTAATTGCTTTGCTGATCGGGATGGGGTTCATTGTTTTCCTCTACTGCTTTAAATTAAATGAAGCAGTCATGTCTTCCTACTAGCACAGTATTTAAAACATTATTTTGTCTTTACACAGTCATATTTTTAAATTCACTCCATTCCCTTTTTTTGCAAAATCAGCTCTCTTTCTAGTAAACCCCTCTTGTGTATCAGACTGATGTTCAGCTTTGGCCACTAGTTCTGCCTTATTTGTTTCATCTCTCCTTTTTGAAAGCATTTTCCTTTAACTTACATGCTTTGCTTTTTTCTCATAAATACATTTAAAATTAATTTCACCAGCCCTTCATGTTTATCTCAGACCAGCTTTTTAGAGTAATCTATTTTGTGCATGACTACATATGACATAATTTCAAGCGGCTGGCATATCCAGGTAAAATATGCCCTCTAGTTTTCTTTAGCTATTTAGTACTATCCACAAAGAAATCTTAGTCATTCATCAAGTTTAGTCACTTGATCCTTAAACAGCAGCGACTGGTCTTTCTATATTACATATTTCACAGACTTCTCTCTTCTTTCTGTATTTTCCAAAAACACAGAAGCACTACCCTTTCTGTCTTTTGACATTTCCCTAGCTGTTAACAAGAATGAGAGGAAAAAGACATTCTGTAGGCCTTTCTTTCTTTACCTTAATGATTCCTCTGGAATCTGGGAATGTTATTCATCTAGATCAGGTGCCCTGTCAGACTTTAATGGTTCCATATACTTAACTGTGTGCTCTGGTATAATCATAAAGCCTTTAATATCTTCTGTGGGAAAATATATTCTCTTCTTCCAGATGTGACCTTCAGCTTGTTTTCAGAAACATCTATACTATGAAGAAAAAACACAATGAGTTCTCTGAAACAAATTCTTTACTAATGGTGGCTCTTATTCATGTTGCTTTATGGCCTTACAAGCTAGATTTGACAGGTAACTGTATATATTATTTGCTTTTATAAAACTTTTAATTTTTTACCATATTAATGTAATTGATTAGCATTATTATTAACAACATTAAAGACTAAACTTTGCTTAGCATCAGTATCTTCAACCTTCCCCACAGCTACAAGAACTCTCCTCTTTTTCATGTAAAGCATTTTCTTTCTCCAAAAGCAATTTTACTGAACTTGACGTAAACTCTGGGTTATCTCATCTAACCCATCTAACTTACATTAAACATTCACATACTTTTCACATACGAAAGCTCTTACCTTCTGCAACAGACAGCTGTAAAGAACATAACCATCTGCAGCTATCCATAATGACATATACAGAAATGGAGGAATTCTAAATTTGCTGCACACTAACAGACTTGTACCTGCGATATTGGGTATTATAAGACAGAGATAACAGTTTGCAGGCCTGGCAGCACTTCCAACCAGTGCTACTAGCAGTGTGGAGAGCTGGACTCAGAGGATATATAACATACATGCCCTGGTCAGCCCATTAATTCATGTACTGCAACTGACAACTGTGAACATCATTACTGTAGACAGAGTTTGAAGATGCTGCCAGGGACAATGTATATATTTATGACACTATAGAAACAAGAAAATCTCAGTATTTCAATTTAGATTTTTTCAACACTGCTCAGGTACCAAGAACCTGTCTGGTTGTTCCCCAACACAGGTTAATGTCTGTGTTACTAGTTCTGTATCATTTCACTAAATATTCCCTGACAAATATTTTGTGAAAAGCAGAAAAAGAGAAGGTAAGTGTCAACATGTATCTGTGCAGTGTGCACAAGCTGCAGAAACTAACTACATTACCAACAATAATTAGATACTGTCCAAATACACAAGGAGGCAGTCACTATTGTTCAAGCCTTACAAAATGACACGTGACAGCATAAGGCAATATCACCCTCCTTGTGCTTTTCATCTACAGGACACTTCCCTTTTGCATACTGTCATCCCCATTTTTTTCCTTAGCATAGTGTCTCCCTTTACTGCTTCCATATTTCAAGCTTGTAGCTCTCCCTGCTTGCTTTGTCTAATTGCCTCTTAAAACTTTTTTTCCACAATGGAGTAATTAATTAAATTATTTTGATTAATTTCCAAAATTTTCTAGAGTAAATGCATAATGCATATATTTGCATCATAACTTTCTTAGGTATTTCGTCTAGCATTTATTGGGATAGAGATAAAGAAGCAAGCCTGGCTCCGTACAGTAGCTGGCCAGGGAAATGCTTCCCAAAAGGAGAGTCCTGAATATTGGTCTCTGCCACAACAAGTGTTGCCACATATTATCTGCTGCCGGTGTAGCAGAAAATAACTAATTTATCCTTGAAACACGGACTACAGTCTTCCACACGCATGGAAGTGATGTAACTTCTACACTCGCAAAATCAGGATTACTCTTACTCCTACTCCCGATCTCATTGAATCTTTAAATCTTCTAGACAATCTGCCACATCTTCTGGTGCAGAGTTTGAAAGTACTTATCCTCCCCAGCAGACTATAGATTGGGGATTTTTCCAGGTCAGACTGAGCTTGTACCAGCAGAAAAAAAAATAATAAAAGACTGAAACGAGATGTCCTCTTGAAAAAGATCTGAGGAGGAGGAGGTGAGAGGAATCACCACCTACTTCTTCTCTGGTTCCCTTTGAAAATAAAAGGTTGATTCTTCTTCTGTTTGTTTTCCTGTAAAGAAGAGGATTAAATGCCTACTTGGATAGCGATAAATCATGTGTGGAAAGAAATGCACAGTTCAGCACCTAAGACTCTGAGAGGGTGGGGATTTAAAACAAAAGTCCCCAAGGCTTTTCTATTACTACCTCAGACAGCTCACTGCTTAGGGTTGTGCATACCACACAATCTTTCTTTTGCACTGTATCGGAAAGCTGAATGCATAGGAATGGTTGGAAGTTGTAGGCCTATATAGAGCCTATAGAGCCAGGCTCTATATTTCAGGAGGAGTGAAGAGGAAGGTTTCTAGATTCCTGGCATCCTTATGCTGCAACTTGCAATATGATTTAGAGGTCTTTTTCTCCTCTCCCTATCCTGATGCACCATCAGCTCTATAGTCAGCAAGACATAGTGAGATGATAAGTCTTCCCCTTTGACACCCTCTGAAAACTCCAAAGAAGCTTTGATCCAAGGTCCTAATAATTTCTCCACACCTTTTGCTTTCATTGCATCAGCATCATGAAAGATTTAATTGTATCACTATATGTAAACAGACACTGACATCATCTGATTCAGCTTTTATGTCAAGCAACGTGGCTTTATGCAAAAAGTCAAGAGGCTGACGCTTGAAGAAACCCTAATCCTAAAACTGAAGACCATAAATAAATCAGTTGGTGGAAATAAAAATAGGATATGTTTCAAGAGGACACATATATAGAGACAAATGACAGGGAATATTTAATCAAAGGTTGGCTGTAAGAAAATCAGACTGAAAAATTTCTTCACACTAAGGGCTGGACAGTGGTCTTGAAATGTCTGTGATAAAACCTCCTAGCTCTGAACTTTGACACTCTGTGCTGATAAAGTTATTAAGTGATCATGTCCATTTTCTGTTAACTTTTGTTTGCATATTTCATTTGCTAAAAAGGTAATTTTAGCTCCTAAAATAGGCCTTCTGACTGAAACTCAGAACTGTGACCTGGAAAGATCATATAAATGGGATTTTTTTCTGTCATCTCTTTATGATTTTGACTATTCTTGACACTGTATAATGTTAAGTTATAAATAGAAAGCATTCTGAAAATGTCTTAATATCCCGAGTCTAATAAGAGAATACCAGAGCTGGAAAATATGCTTAAGAAATCAAGTTTACATGGCAAACTCAAGATGAAAAATTAAACTGAGCTTCACTGCAATGGAACTTCACTCTTTTACAAAAAGTACATGAACTGTGAGCTCAAGTTGAAAGCTACAATTGAAATGTAAACATTCCTTATTGAAAGCAAGATGCCATATTAATAACAACCACAAAAGCTGAAGACTTGTGGCATTACCATATAGAGTGGTGATGCTTTTTCACCCTTTCAAGTGCATCTAATTCAGATGATGTTCTCCAGCTAACCCAAACATTCAAAGTCCTTGTACTTGCTTCCGCAGCAGAGCATGAATTTGTTTTGGAATATTCTGTCTGAAATTATTTCTTTTTCTTTCTTTTTTTCTATTCTATATATATTCTTCACATCTATTTTTAGGTTTTCTGAGTCTAAGCTCTGCACAAGAAAAAGGACAAGTACTGCTGAATACATGACAAGCTTCCCAGATTCTTATAAATTATATCAGAATGTCTGCTAAAAAACGAAATGAGTTATTTGTTTTGTGTGTGTGAATCTAAAGCAAAGAACAATTTCTGGCCTCCAAGGCAGCCACCACTGACTCCTCTAGAGTCTGGGGATGGCCAAGTACAGTCACAAATCCAGGGCAATCATATTCCCAAGGCTTCTTTTACAGTTAATGGGAAAATAAGTGTTCTTCCAGAAATGGTTTCAGAGTACCTGCATTATACTTCTCTTCATATTCTTTCAAAAAAAACTCCATTAGCAATAATTCTGTTATCATTTTTCTTGTCTTGCTAGAATTGTTTTAAACTAATAATGAAGCATAACTGAAGTTTAATAATAATAAAACCTTGACAATAAGATTTATAATCTTATGTTCACAAGCAACTCTGGTGAAAATTTCAATGTGTGAACTGTGAGATCAATAAAACTTAGACTCTTAACATAGTAAATAAAATGGTAAATAAAATGATATTTCAGGAATGAATATGTGAAGCAAACAAAATTACTTAGAAATAAGGTAATTTATGTGGAGCTTCGCCCTAACGGACGTTTCTTCCCATTATAGCACCCCATTCAAATAGTTCCTGGTTTAGACAAAGTAGGTAACCAGTGAAAAACCAATAGAAAATAACTCCTTTCGGTCTAGAAATTTAGCTTCTTGATTTACAGTGAAGTGATGCTAAGACATTGAGTAATTAATGGTGACCGGTCAGAAAAGAAACTAGTAAAAAAAAGTAACTAGAATCAATGTAATCTGACAGTCAAAGTTGCAGAAGGGCAAGACCAGTCACACTTCCACTGCCCCACTGTGGAATTAACATCCACAGTAATAAGCAAGACACCAGGAGTCTTAGAAACTCTACAGCTAGAAACATAGACTTTTTTTTTTCACCTGATCCAAGTAAAAATATTTGGCTATTACTGAATGACTGGAGATAGAACAATCTTTGAAGTTTAACAGTTGCCTATCTACTTAAACACTGTCTTCTAAGGTAGTTTGTTTTTCTTCCAAATGTTGCTGATCCATTCCAGGTACACTGAAATTCTCTTCATTTCTGTTTTGTCACTTGATGTAAAAACAGAAAATTGTCACTCCCATCAAGAAAACTGTGATCAATATTATCTTAATCCTTTTGTTATATATAGAGATGAACCTTTTCTTTGTCTCAATGAATAAAAATTTGAACTGAGACTAAGCTCAGCATTTTCTGAGTTTCCAAAAAGGATGCGGGACTTTACTTTTCACTTTTAAACTGTGAATTACAGACCATCTAATTGCTTGGCAGTAACTGAAGGTCTTAAATTATAAAGAGTGAATTATTTTCTTGCTTTTGTTACACACACACACACAAATGTAGGGAACTTTTGGAGATAATAATAAATTAGAATATCAGTAACAAGTCTATATAAATATACGTTCACATTTTCTTTTAATTCCCCTTCCTTTTTCAATCTTAAAATTAACATTTTCTGGACTTGATAATGCAATCAAGTCAAACTTGCTAATGCAATTCAGCTTTAAAAAAAGATGGTCATGTTGTACTTGACTTTATACATATGCGCCAAACATTGACATTAATACTCACCACAGTCATCAGAAGTTATTGGAAAGTTGTATGTACCTACTCATAGAGAAGGTGAATTCCCACAAACCCAAAATCCTTACAACATTCTGTTAATTATTTTAGGAAAAAAACAAAACAAAAAAAGTCCTGTCATGATCCATATTGCTTCCGAATGCTTTGACTGCACCCAAAGTGGCATTCCTCTTTTGAAGAGTTTTAGCACCTGTAACAATTAATATTTATAACAAGTGAAAAGTAGGTCTTGAGAAAATCAATCTGACATTTAGAGAGCTACATTTCGTGCAACCCAAATTTTCTGCAGCTACAGTATAAAAAAATCTGAGCACTGCCCAAGATGAGCTACTTATGTCTGTAAACACATAGAACAATTTAAACTTCTCCACATTTCATTTCAAACAAAGGATAGTTTTATGGATGATCAGTGCAGTGTACACAATCTCAAGCATGACAAAGCCATGAAATTCAAAGAAACTTGCATCACTTGGGTTCTTGCCCAAGAACACATCAATTTTTCAAAACAACTCCACAGCTTTATCCACTGAATGCAGCCGTAATGTGGGAATTTGGTATAATTTCTACTTAATAACGTTGAAAGCCATTTGCAGATAAAAAGTATACAAAGGTAGAGAGATTCAGGGCTCTCTACAGCACTTTCTATTTTTTATAGTGTTGGGTAGAGGGAGCTGGGATAACACAGGTAAAGAGATTACTGGAATTTTTGGACCAACATTTGCTACAGGAAATATCTCTGTGTTAGCTTTTCACCAAATACTACACAGTAAGCATTTGTATCTGTACAATGATGACATCTGTACTGATGATAGTTTCTCTATCTGTACTGATGATGATAGGAAAGCATGGAGGTACAAGAGCCTACAGATGATCAACTCTTCATGGGTTTGGAAGCATTAGGGCTAGCACTTGCAACCCCAGGGATGGCATGAAAGCCACATCACCCACAGGTACTAACAGACTTCATCCAGTTGCTTTGGCTCAATGAGACGTGGGATGGTGGGAAATGGGACACTTGGGATTCAGTGGGCCAAGACAGTATTGGAAGGTTTTCATTGTTTGGGCATACTACGTTTAAGGAGGAATCTCATCTTCAGCTTTCCTTTTGAATTCACAATAATTTTTTACAAGACATTTATGGAATATAGACTTTAGGAAACATTTACGCTATTACAAGTTAAGGTATGAGGGAAATAATGGGGTGCTGATTCTTTTAAAAATGACATTGAGGACACATATCAGTGTCACATCACAAACATCTGCAAGTACGAGCTGTGGTAAACTGGAAAAGCAGCTATAGAATAAAGGTAGAAATGAAAATTACTGGCAATCCTTTCTTCAGATGTGATCTCTCAACATAAGAATCACAGTTCCTATTTCCAAGCTTAAAAACTGTATAATCCAGATGATATTTTCAGATGTCTTAGTCCCTTTTTTTCTTTTGTACATCAATTCTTAAACTCTTAGAGCTGTCCCATCGTTTTAACAGCTTATGAATAACATTTGGATTGCTGTAATGTATTGGGTTTCGTTGTCAGTTATTCTGAATATTTAAAGAAAAGTTGGGCATGCTTAAAAGTAATACAGAATTAAAAAGAAAAAAAATAGTTGTGTGTTAATGTTAGAGAGCATTTTTCTTAATATGTTATTTGTCATTACTTAACTCCCTTTGAAATCTTTAAATCATCTCATAAAGAAATAGAAATTCTGTGTTAGATTGAGTAGACTAACCGTGTGCTACAATTTAATCCATATTCAGGGTGATCACTATGGAAAACAGTGAGACTTTGAAGAGTTCATTGCAAGTATTTCATGAACATTTTTACTTTTAAAGATAAATGACTCAATCATCCAGCAATATGATAGGTTTTGAAGGAATGTCATTGTCTAAAACCAAGCCACTTCAAACTGTCTAAATTTATAGTTGAAGCTACAATTAAGAGTAATGTCTGACAGATTTAGAGAAAAATACAGAGTTACATTACACAAATACTCTTATCCTTGTCCTGCAGAGATGATATTTAATAACTATATTTAAATATCTTATCCCATTAGGATAAATTGCATTTAAAGAAAAAAATATTCCTTCTTTCTGGCATCCTACAGAAAAGAATTTAAGTTGCTAGAGTACTATACCTATGTATTCCTTCTGCTTGCTCAAAACAACAGATGCACATACCTGTGGGCATAATTTTGCATGTAGAACATGAACCAATATATCTGTCAGTCAGGAGGACATATAAATGACTTAAGTTGCACCTGCAATTGAATGTGCCTACAAAGTGGGGGCCAAAATAACCACAGGCTGCAATTAAAAAATCCATCCCTTCTGGCAGGTCTGACATTATTCTGCTTGCTTGTGCTATATGACAAGCACAGAATCTCAGAATCACAGAATCTTAAGGGCTGGAAGGGACCTTGAAAGATCATCAAATCAAATCCCCTTGCCAGAGCAGAACCTCCTAGAGTAGGTCACACAGAAACTCGTCCAGGTGGGTTTTCAATGTTTCCAGAGAAGGAGACTCAACAATAGATCTGGGCAGTCTGTGCCAGTGCTCCATCACTCTCACAGTAAAGAAATTCTTCCTTATATTTCTTTGGAATCTCTCATGTTCCAACTTGTAATCGTTGCCCCTTGTCCCATCATTGGATATCACTGGCTCCATCCTCCTGACACTGACCCTTTACATATCTGTAAACATTAATGAGATCGTCTCTCAGTCTCCTCTTCTCCAAGCTGAAGAGCCCCAGCTCCCTCAGCCTCTCATCATAAGGTCCTTTCATCACCTTAGTGGCCCTGTGCTGAACTCTCTCCAGCAGCTCCCTGTCCTTGAACTTGCCCAGAACTGGACACAATATTCCAGATGCAGTCTCACAAGGGCAGAGTAGAGCGGGAGAAGAATCTCTCTCGACCTACTGCCCTTCTAATACACCGCAGGATGCCATTGGCCTTCTTGGCCACGAGGGCACATGGCTGGCTCATGCTCATCTTGCTGTCCACTAGCACTCCCAGGTCCCTTTCCCCTACACTACTCTCGATTCCCCAACCTGTACTGGTACATGGGGTTATTCTTTCCCAGATGTAAGTCTCTACACTTGTCCTTGTTGAATTTCATTAGATTTCTCCCTGCCCAACTCTCCAATTGGTCCAGGTCTTGTTGAATGGCAGCACAGCCTTCTGGTGTGTCACCCACTCCTCCCAGTTTAGGATCGATCTCTGAGGTCAACACTAGATACAGGCCACTAGATACAGGCCTGCAACTAGACCCTGCCTCATTGATCACAACTGTCTGTCTTCTTTCTTTCAATCAGTTAACAATCCACCTCACTACCTGATCATCCAGCCCACACTTTCTCAGTTTTGCTGCAAGGATGCTGTGGGAGACGGTGTCAAATGCTTTACCGAAATCAAGATCCTGTCAGTAATGTAACTGCTCTGAATTTGAAGGGGATGTTCTTAACTGTCACCATCAAGGAAGTCCATATTGGGCCCAGAGATGCACAGATCATCAGACAGATTCCACAAGTGTGATGGCTTGACCAGCCTCATTCCCAACAGCATCTGTCACATCCACTGGCAATGGCACTGTCTTTGGAAAATGAGCTTCACTCTTTATGTCTGGTTTGTCAAGAGCAACAAAGCAACAGACATGAATGTGTAGCTGACCTCCCATGGCTTGTCACCTAGTTTTATGGTTTCTCACAAGGAAGCCAAGGCATGGGCCAGCATAAGGGGGCAATTTAATGCAGGTGCCCTATTCTGAGCATTACCTTAACTGGAAAGAGGATGGTATCATGGTCAACATAAAGATACTGGTGCAAATGCAAAGTCTGCACCTGTCTGAAGTCACACACGGAACACTGTGATTTCCTGCTGGTAATCAACTGAGGATGGTTACACATCTGTATAGCTGAAGAAGCAGAACATAATCTCTTCCATCTGGAAATGAAGAGAAAGAGGAATCGAGGGTCTCAACAGGGTCTGTGGCTTCAGGGCTGACCCAGTACTGGGTTCATCCATCAGAGATGCTCCTCTTGTGAGAGGGCTGCAGATCCCAACATAAATCTTGTGCAGAAGAAAACATTGAAATATGTACAGTGGAGAGACACCAGTATACTTTGCTTTTTCTTTTAGTTAGTTAGTTTGTTTATGGGGCAGTTCTTACATCATTCTGTTTCTACACATTTGAGAAAATATGTAGTTGTTTGAATTGTCTACAGCTCTGTAACATGTTGAAATAATGCATTCAACTGCAAAACCTTGGGCCAAAGGGAGACAGAAAGAAGACTGATCTACTATGTGGCACTCATTCTGCATAAGACAGAGACTGTCAGATATACATGACTGAAGCAAAGACTCCTGAGTTGCTCTGCTTTGCTGATCTTAGAAAATGTCAAACTGGTTGATAACTGCTGGAGTATGGCAAGTAGCATAATTAAAGGAGCCCTCTGGTCATATTTTAAGTGTGCTAACATCTTCTTTGTCATTTAGGTGCGAGATATGTGTATCTCTGAGGCATGGAAAACATATTTTAAAAGTGTACAGGAAACCCCATAAGCCATACTTTAAAGATGGGATAATCTTTAACATTGGTGGTAGAGAATGACTTGCTGAAGGTAGAAACTTATGTCTGCATCAGAGTCATAGCTGCTAATTGACTTTTTTCTGTACATTTTCTACATGTATATAGAAGAAAATTTTTATGCTCATGACACCAGCAATGCAGATATGCTGTCCAAATAAGTACATCTTCTAATGGAGAACTGTTGGTGAGGTGCTGGGCGTGCTTCAGCCCAGCTTCCACATCTTTATCAGTCATTCCTAACCAACTTTCTTATGATAACTACTTCTTCATATCACTTCTGCTTGCTGCAACGTTATGGCCCACAGGCAAACAACTTGAATTTTTTAGCTCATAATTTCATGCATTTCTAATTTATTGTCTCACTTTAAATCTCTATTAAAATGAGACTAGGAGGGGGAAAAAACCCAAGCCCTTTGCATGGTTATTCACTAAGCAGTTTTCTGAGGTTCTTAGAGGTCTAATTATGATATGAAAACACGATTTTCAACTTTGCAGATGATACTAAATTGGAAGAGAATAAAAACAAATGAGGAATAATTAGGTAGTGCAGCCAGATATAAAAGAATTTAGATCATTTTATATTTCACAAATAATAGATGGCAAATGCTGGGCTGTGCAAATAAATTGAGAATAATTAGCCTCACAGTGTGGCATAAAAAGTAGGACCCTGTTTAGAAAGATGAGAGGCTACAACACACTGAGTGAAATAAATCCTAAATTTTTCAGTCCAAAAGTCACATCTAAGGTTTCCTTATGTATATGACTTACTAGTGACTTCAGTGGTACACTGTTAGAAATAAGATAGCGCTTGGTGTCAGCAAGAAAATCACAATCTAGTTTCTGGGAAAGGAAAGGCTACGTGTCATAGTCTCAGGACACTTTCTTCAACAGTTAATACATATGACTTTATTGCACAAATATTGGACCACAGGCTCAATTCAGTCTGCAGGATATCTCTGACCAAGCTGGTGTCTTTCTTTGGGGCAAAAAAACAACCCCAAAACCATGGAGAATACATTAAATACAAGAAAACATCAGCTCCTGTTTGCTTTGCTCGAGTGCTCCTGCAGTAGAGGCATCTGCTGCTGGCTGCAGCAGAGACAAGCCACTTGGCTAGAAAGAGCTTATGTTATATTCTTTAATGTATTCAGGCCTGAAGTTGGAAGAAAGTTTCCAACAGTCAGGCTAGGGAGATTCTCAGAGAGCTTTCAGTGGGAACAATGGTGGGAAGATACCTTGGTGGTTTTAAAACCAGCTTTATGAACCATGATTTGTTACATGCGGAGATAGCAAGGATGGTGAGGCACATCACTCTAAGAGATCACCATGGTTTCTTAAGCTGCTGTGAACTGTTTTCCACTCTAGATACTGCTGCCTTCCTCTTTGTTCTTGACTGAACCACAATCTGTTAAAAATGCACTCCCTTTTCTTGATATTTGAACACATTAATTTTCAGCTCTGTGATATACAAGTTTCTCCTACATCGGCCCCCCAAAAATTATGGGTTTTTCACAGCAGATGCGGGCAGAAGTTTCTTGAAGAAACTAAGTTTTGTTATGGAAACTGACTTTTTTAATGTAATTGAGTGCTGTCTATTCACATGGGAGGTAGGAGGAAGAAGGGAAATGAACAAAAATGCATGAGGGAATTAAGGTCACTGCTGGTGAATCGGTACTGCAAGGGATTACTGACTACAAAATATTTTCACTGAAAACAAAATGAAACAGATTTCTCTGAAATAATGAGGTCTAAAATCCATCATTAGTCGATGGAATTTGAAAAGTATTAGACTGATCTACTAGCCCATCTAGGGATGTCTTCATGGGAGTGAAGATTGACCTGAACAGGTCTTCTTATGGTAAACTTCTAGCTTGTTTAACAATAACAAAATAGTGACAAAAGCTACCTTGTTAGGGCATTTATATATTTCTTTCTAGCCATGTTTTCCATTGAATAGAACTGAATTATTATTATTATCTTTCAAAGTATGCAAATTAAAGGAGTTTTAAATCTTCCAAATGCAATGAATCGTGTTTCAGCATTTCAGCATTGAACACCTTTCTAATTTATGGCAGAGTGCACATAATTTCTATGTATGGCTATACCTAATGTGGGTAGCTCATTTCACATTTGAAATTCCATTTGGCTAGGTGACTAATTGATTCGTTTTCATAAACACTCTGAAGTTTGTAAGAAGAAAAATGTTTTGCTGTAAGATACTGTTTTGGGGCTGTACCAAAATTAACTATGAAAATTTACTTTTGACAAAAGCCGGTGGGACCAACAGCAAATAATGAAAACACAGTGATTTATCATTTCTTTTAACAATCTCTAATGTTTCATGAGATTCAGCAAAATTTCCAGTCTTTTAAATCATTCCCTCAAAATACCAGTACTTTTATTCAATTTCATTTTTCTCTCCTCTGCCTCCTTTCCCTCCTCCCTCCCAGCAGCTGTCCCTCTGCTGGCATCTCTTCAGATCTGTCTCAGGATGTAAGACTCTGAACAAGCTTCATTCATGAGTTCTGATAGCCACAATGCCCAAAAGAGTCAAATCAGGATGTTTTCATGGAAGGCAGGTCACAGTTTGTTTCCAGAAAGAGAGGTAAAGCCATTCCAAAAACCTGAAACATATATTCTGAAGACATCACACTGGTTTGCAGGGTAAAGACTTGGTTCAAAACACACAAGCTAAGACTGTGGCAGAATCGTTGGGAAGTGTTAATGAGAACTGCCGTTCAGCTCCTGCAAGTCCCAGTGGGTCAAGTCATGCAGCATCTTTAGCAATTGCACCCCTGATCCCAGGCAAAAGTGTCCTTCCTGGGAGCAAATACACCCTCAAAGAGCAAGTCATCTGACACAGAGAATATAGGAAAGTATGTATAATAGGAAAATGAAGCTGAATATATTCCAAGTCTTGCAGATGACAAGAAATCTCACAGCAAAGTGAGCCTTTGCATCTCTCCTTCCCTATCCTTCCTTTTTTCCTTCCCATGTACAAACTGCGGTGAAAAAAAAAGTACCAGGCTTACCACGAGAAAAGAAACTATATTAAGGGATAAATATGACTGAGAGGGTGCCCTGAACTGAGGGGACTGATGAATAGATGTCAGAGCATCTCTTTCAGAACAAAATGGATGGATCCAGGACAGAATAATTTTTAGATGGCTCATACCGTGACAGCACTGTGCAAAACATTACTTTCTAGAGGCAGGAGCCCAGTTCACAAGTATAACGAAGCAAATGCCTTTGGAATGTGTTTACATTTCAGAGAATAGCATCAGGAAGCATGGAACATTAAAGCATGTAGGTGATACATTAGCCCACTGCAGCTCTTGCATGATCAAGCTTGGAAAGCAGTCATTACCCAGACTGGTAATGGTGACAGTCCTACCATCTCTAGGATTTAGGAAGCATGAACTAGTCATATCACTCTTCTCAGTTGCAATACAGCAGCTCTCTCTCCTGCTTGATCATTAGTCTGCTGGGCTGACATCTGGCCTTTGGGGAAACAGGCAAAATGGGCTTCAGGTAGGTTTCATTCAATATTCATTACTCATATCCATTTTAATTCAATACTCATTAATAAATAACATAAGTTTTAGATTAATAGCATTTTAAATGTATCAGAGGTAACTTAAAAGCTGTGACTATCATTGAGTTCTCCATGTCTCAGAGCTCTTAGACACAGTTTAGGGAAAAACATGCCTGCCTCTCATACCCACCAGCCTCCCACTCTTCTCAGCTCTGTTCTATTGCCTTGCACTATTTCAGTCCCAGATGAGGTCGGAACTGAGTAGAGCCAAGCCTGCCCTCCAAACGGGTCTACAGTTTGCTACAGCCACAGGAGAACCTACCACAAAAAAATCTTCCATCAAATTAATCAGCTCTGCATAAAAAGAGTCCTGACTTTGTCTGCCAGCTATTTGGAAACCTGTCACTAGAAATCACAGCTTCTGTATGTCACTCCAGAAGGGCTAGGAAGAAAACACCTTGTGAATGTGCACTGTAACCAGCACTTTGCTCCCAGCAGGGCTGTGCCCTTGTGGTCACTGCTACCATTAAACATTTAGACTGTGGCAGTAGCCAGAGGCCAACAGCCTGAGGCCCTGTGCATGGCACCAGGGAGTCATGGCCTTGGACTGGCAGCAGGCACCAAGCATCATGCTGTCTCTGCAGTAAAACCTGGCCATGCCCTCCTTTGCACCTGCACTGTGTCCTTCCCCTTCCTTTCCTGTAAAATAAATGTGAAGTTTGGTCTTTTATTTTTGTCTCCATAAGGTTGTCTTGGTTGAGGAATTAATCCTGACATTTAACTCAAGATTAATTTTGTTAGTGATAGATACATAAGTCCTATATATTTTTTTGTTTGATAAAGGTGTATAGATATAAAGAAAAGTTATTAAAAGGTTAAAAACAGCCTTATTTGCTCTGAGACTTTTCAAACCTACAGGATTCAGCAAAAATAGAGTAAAGTACTTACATCTTCAAAAAGCATTTAGCCAAGCACTTTATCAAAGGTTAAAGTGCAGAAACATTAAATAAATGAAAATTTGGCTTCCTTTTGCAAATTGGGCAAAGTGAGGAAGTTAGTTATAAGAGGAAAAGAATTTATAAGGGGTTGTGATAGAGATCATCAGTAGATCTTTAGCATCTCAATATTATATTAATGATGGCACGAAAAGTAAGTTTCCATTGTCTGCTCCTGACAGTAAATTCTAACAATAGGTATAGAACAGTACAATCAGAAACAGAAAAATGTAAAATATTTATGCAGTTCAGTACCGATAAATAACATTAGATGTGAAAGAGAGCAAAAAGTCAAGGAGATCACTATCTAATGGGAAATTGTTGCAGAATTACAAGGAAAACAATTCTGTTCCATAAAAAAAATCCAACTATCTATAGCCAACTCTACTCAAAGTGCAGCTCCAGTAAAAAAGACAAGCTGAATTGCCTTAGCGTTAGGCTCAGCTCTTAGGAAAGCATTTCTTAGGTATATATATAAAAGGCATCAGTAAAATGTAATCTAGATCAAATGGAATTCAGTATTTTGGTAAACAGTGAAAGCATATGTATAAGTATGTGTTGGCACACATTTACACAGTACAAAATTTATCAAATCTTCAGTGTCTTATTAAACAGCCTTACAGTGTCTGTGGCTTATCTCAAACTACATTCCCAAGTGGATTCCACTCATTAATTTCATGATCATCGTAGGGTACAGTAACTCTTTTTGTCTTTTTGAATTTCAAAAACTAAAGAAAAATATAACCTGATGAAGGACAATCTCTTCCACACTCTGCTCCTGAATATATTTCTCTGGGAATGTAGACAAACACTGAACCAGGAAGATAACCAACATGTGAGATTTTGTGTTGGCATTAAACTAGTGGACTCGGAGAAATTGCAGGTTGCTAAAACATGAATGTGACCACTAAGGAAACAACTAAAGGATTTGGAAAACTTCATAGAAAATATGTCTGATGAATACTAGGCTAAGGATAATATTAATAAGGGAGAAAAATTATACTACTCCATCAGAAGAAAAATGTCATCCTGTGCTCCCAAATGGTAAAATATATAAATGGCACCACTGAGTCAACAAGTACTGGAATGGCTAAATCTTTTCACAGACTGATTAATTTCTTCATTGCTAGAGCAAAAAGTCATGAAATATATTTCTGTGAATGGCTTTTAATGGTCTAGGTTATAAAGAAGGCAGCTTTGTGTTTTCAAAACACTGCCTCATTCCTTGTTCTTTGCAGGGCCTGTATTAAATGTCTAAGTATTAAAACAAGAGAGTAAGACAGAAAATGTCACTTGTTGAAGACATCGATTGTTTAACAAAACATACAATGGAATAGTAACCATAAAGAATATCTCCACAACAGATGATCAAAATGAAAGGCTTTTGATCACTTGCTCCTGAATATCGTGTTTATCTGAATAAACAATGTTCTCTTTGAAGACCAGACAATCATTTAGCAAGTTTTATTTTCCTGTCAGTTGACCCTTTGCATGGTCATGCAATTGCAGTGTGGTCATAGTTCTCTGAATACTTCATTACCAATGGCTTTCAGTTATCCCAGTGCCGCTCTGCTTTTAAAAACCATGCACTCTGGGAACAAGTAGTTTTCATAACTGACAATATTAATGCAAAAAAAAAAAACCCGAAATGGGTGGAAAGAATGACTCCCGAGATAGCTTCACAAAGGGCACTACCAAAGGGATATGATATAAAAGACAAAGAAAAAGCTGAAGACAAATATTCTTGTTTCAGTTTGTACATTCATTTTCCAGGAATCAGTCTAAGAACATTCATGCTAAAAGCAGTGGGAAATAGCCTGGAGATGAATTGACTTTATTTTAAGAGACAGTGTTTTGTGAGGACGAACTTTAGCAAAATCTTTGATACCTCTATGCCTTGTAATGAGGGTTTTCAATTTGACTAGCTAACAACAAATCCCCAAAAAACTAAACCTTGTAAACCTTGGATTCTGGTGGAAATGTGCAAGTTATTTTCAATACAAGTAAGTAAAGTGTGGGATTCATAATTGTACCAGGATTACAGAGGAGTGGGAGGTATGAGCTCTGGAACAGTGATATAAACAGCAGCACTAGGCTCCCAGTGTGTAAAACAATAATAGTTTGGAAAGTAATAACAAAAAGAAAAGCTATTACCAGTCTTTTGGTTCAGAGCTTATCATACAAGACTGTTCTTTCAAGGGCAGTTTTCTCAAAGTTTTCTCAAAGCTATATTTACATCTTCCAATGAATTTGATTCTAATTTTCCCCTCACTAGATTCATGGTCATCTGTCTTCATTGCTTTTGACTGATATCTGACTTTCTAGTATTTCAAATAAACTCTAAAAGCAGGTAAGACGGACAATGTGTTTGATGTCAGCTTTATTTTGGCCAGAAGTAGATTACTGCTTCCCACAGAAGGTCCTGAATTGCAAACAAGACTTACATAAAAATGAAGATGCAAATTTCAAGTGGACATGTAAGATTGAAAAGTAGGAAACTATGAAGACAAACATGAGGCAATACATCATTAAGAGCCCCATTTTCTTTCTGACAAGTCATAACATCTCCCATAATGGCATGGCTGACTCTCCCTCTGTTGCAATATGTAGGATTAAAAAAATGGTGTCAGTGGACTAGGCCTTTAATTACTAAGAATGGAAGACACATTAACCTACTGCACTAAATAGATCCTCCTTTTCTTCCAGTTTCAGACTATTCAAATACTGTGATTTTTTAAAACACATCTCCAAAAATCAGTATTTTTTATCAAGTTGCACATCACTTTCTCTGGTTCTCATCACATAGCTTCGTCCACTGTTAATTTCTTTTTCACCAAGGAGATCGCTAATACTTCATTCAAATGGAAATTTGGTATGATCACTTATAAATTGCTTTCCATAATCACTTACAGAAAAACAACAGAAAATTGAATAAAAACTGGTTTTGATGTAGCTATTTAAAGTATGAAAAATATAAATAAAAGCAGCAGTGGCTTGAACATAATGAGCAGTCAAAAATCATCATAGTAATTTTCAATATACTTTGAGGTACTCAGCTAACCACAAAGCCAGGAGGTACTAAGCCAGAAGACTACTAAACTAAGGGCAGAATTTCTCCATCCTTCCTATTGTTGACACATATTTCTAAAATTACTAACCTTTTTTATGTTGAATTTACTCCACATAGTTTGACAGATAAAATTCATCTACAATACTATGCAAATAAAGTCAGTGCATACTGATCTAAACATAGACTTTCTGTTCTACTGGAAAACACCAGATTTATTTTCATTATGAATAGGGACAATAGCTGAATTTTCTTTGGTAAGGAAATTTAATAATACAAAAAAATCAGATAGGTTAAAATGTCCCCCTTCAAAATAAATGAATATCTTTATTCAGATTTTGATTTAATCTTATGTTCAGTTAGACTATAGATTGTAAAAACGAGACATCCCTTAAAATAAGAAACCAAAATATTTCATTAAGGATAAGAGTGAAAAAGACATTTTCATCATTTTTCTCTAATTAGATTTTCTTGAAAATTATGTTTTACATAAAGTTTTTCTGTTTATAAATAGAAATGCTTTTTCCAATGAGAATTTTTTTTTTCAGAAAACTCTCCAATTCTTATATCTAGAACTGAGAAAATGAAGCTACTGTGACACCAGTCCGTTATATAACTTTCAAAGGGTTGAGAATTTCATCAGAACCAAATTCCACATAGGCAAAAAACAACTTTTTGGAGCTGACAAGTTGTTAAAAGTGTAGATATCAGAGACAAGCCAGAAATGAAGTGCAAACTGTGTGTTCTGTACACTGTATATATTGAAAACCCAGTAAGAGGACAATATTATAGACTGAGGAGCATTAAAATGTCAAGAGTAGTAGATATAGAAAGAGGAAGGCAATAAATGCACTTAAGAAGTTATCAGGTGGAAGCAATGAAGGAACATTCACACAAACATGCTACAAGGTGAACAAAAAAGATGTTCTTAGTCAGAGACTATTGCATCAGTACATTAGGGGAGGGAAAAGTCAGAGCACACATCAAAATTTTAAGTGTGGCCATTACAAAACAGGTAAAACACTAAGAAACAACAGTCAAGATATTTTATACCTTGCAGACAGGTCTTTATTCACAAATCAGTTTAGGAAACTAAAAGTCTACAGAGTCCCCAGCTATGCTGAGTTTTGTATCAACCAGTAAAAGCTGGAATAAAAATATGACATTCAGCAATGCATTAAAGCAAGCAATGGCTCAAAAAATAAAGACCATCTACTTAGCCTTTCTTCATATATGCGGAATCTCAAAAAATGAGGGATGAGGCTGACAGATCTCAAAAATACACATTCATTATGTGCACTTACACACTCAATATTAAAAACTGCAATTTGGTGAAATAAAGGAAAAGATCACCCCACAGACTGTTGCAAAACACAGCTTGGAGCACCTAGACTGTCAGACAACACATTGTTTAATGCCACAATAAAGGAGATCACAGTTGATGAAGCTAAGAGAAAGGGATTGGGGGTTTCTGCAGAGGTGGAGGGCCAAAGGGGTTAGCTCCATAGACTTTGATATAAGCAAGTTTCTCTTTACCAGTTCCTGCTTTGGAAGATTGATATAAAACATGTTTGGTGCCTACTGGTCAGTAGGATGCCTCCTTAGGAGGCAAAAAACACCAAGTTGAGAGACAAAATTTTCCCAAGCCAAGTTCCAGAGTGAGATAACAAAACTGGAGGCACTCAGTCCCTGAGCCTGGGAGTGCTCAGGCAAAGAAACACTCTTACCTCAGGTTTTTATTTGATTTATATAAGAAACAATATTTAATAGCTCCCCTATTCACCTATGTGCTCTGTAATGTTCACACACAGAGTATGCAGATTAGGAGACAGACTAATGCCACTCTCCACTGAAATTACTGTAATAGCAAACTCATTTTGCAAATGACAGCATAAGTTATCATCTCAGATAATTCTGGAAAATTAATGTCCCAAGTGAAATGCAGACTCAGAGCTGAGGGAGTACATTTTATACTTTAGTCTTTTTATTCTTAATCTATACTGTTTATTATGCTGTTACTATATGTACAATTATTGTCAGATGTGCAAGACTTTTGCATTATGAAGGGTATAATTTCTTTGGGTTTTTTTCTCCTGTGTTTTAGCATGAGGATAATGCAATCATGTGACAACCTTTACACAAGAAAACACTTTGGTTATCAAACTTTGGATCTCAGAATCAACTAACATGAAGGTTGGGAGCTACTGAACAGAGAAAGTGAACAGTTGGCAGGGTTAGGTGGAGATCAGGGCATGCTGCAAGGACAGACTCAGTCACTCCTAACCTCCAGGGAGCAATTCATTCACCTTATATGCCTTCTCTTTATGTGGCAGAGTTGCTATTCTCTCTTTGCAGTGATAGATGGAGGCCAAATCATTGGCGTGGACTAAAGCACCTGATTTTTTGTAGGCTCAGAGTACTTTAGAGAGATCCTAGCCAAAAGACTATCTGAATTTGAGGGACAAGGATGACAAGTTTCACAGAACATTACCAGAAGAAGAATAAAGCTAGAAGGACAAGGTGGCTGGAACACTAATGCAAGTTTGCTGGTTGTTTGCTTTTCAATTTGTTGCCTTATTTCTATGTTTCAGACACACAGAACTGCTTTATCCTATTTATGCAAATAGTAAATGGATATTATTTACTACTAACAAAAAAAATTCTTAAACTGAGATTTTTCAAATGCCTCTCAGTGTGTCAGATTGTACAATCATTGCACAGAAAGGGCAAATTCTTTCCTCAGCCAGATCCTTGGAGGTTTCTCAGTCCATAGGGAATCAGACACAGGCTTTATCCATTAAGAGGAAAACATTCATAATACATTAAACAAACTACAGGAATCCCCTGAAGCAGTTGACTCTAAAGCAAAATCAAGTACGGGAAGAGGAGGCAGCCTATATACCTTAAAGGTGTTCTGAACTGCAGCACATTTTGATCTGTGACTTACACAATGCAGATGAAGAACATTCATTCTTTGTTCATATATTCTTACTATACCCAGCTCTTCCAGGCAATGACATCTATTTTAATTTATTATCTGCTTTCTGAGCAGTTTGATCTTTTTTCTGCTTCAAGGCTGCTTTTTATACTTCATATTTGAGTCATCATAGGGTTTTAATTGCCATACTAATTGTGGTAACTCATGTCTCGTGTTGTGTTTTTACTGAACTCTGGCTCTAAGTCAGTCACCTAAATAGACAAAATTAGTTCTTTTATCGCATTTACCTGGTTGCAGAACACCAGAAAATACTTTGCAGACACTCAGGTTCCT
This sequence comes from Colius striatus, assembly GCF_028858725.1. NCBI lineage: Eukaryota > Metazoa > Chordata > Aves > Coliiformes > Coliidae > Colius > Colius striatus. The sequence continues at coordinate 81,310,465 of NC_084759.1, forward strand.
AATATGCAAAGACTGACATGAACATTTGAAGACCTGCAGTTTCTATTCAGAGCTCATGAATTATTAGTTGAAAGTTAGAGCTAGAAAACAGATTTTGTTATGGAATTTCTGCCAGTTCTTTTTGACTGAACTGCTTGATAGGAAATATGGAACATTATAGTCAAAAGTAATTATAAGGGCAAAATTAAAAGCAAATGGAGAAAATACAGCAGACAGTCACAAGCTCTCCTTGCCGTTAAAACTACTGGAAAGTGAAACTGCCTCCTATCACTTAGACAGTAATTTCCACTCTCTTCTTATCTCCTTCTTACAAGTTTCTCTGCATGCAATTACACTAATGCTTCAGTTAGGATCAAAAGTGAATCTTCTCTTTCTCTCCTCTTTGGTTTGCTGTGGTTCATTGGTTCTCTGGCTCAGAGACGTCTGAGAGCAAATGGATTTGATTCCAAGTAGGGTGCCTCACTGGTCAGTACTACTGGGGCCTTGTACAATCAAAACTTTCTTGATAACCCAAGAGTTGTAACATAGGTCATGCTTTGTTAGATGACAACAGGATGTGCAGGATTGCAAACAAAGGGAAACATTAAAGTGCAAGATGTTCTTGACAAACTGGAGAGACAGTCTGCAAAAATGGAATTCAGTTAGTGTAAATTCTAGCTCTGGATCAGCATACACAAATACAGCATGGAAACAACCAACCATGGCAGCAGCCATGATGGAAAAGATCTAGGGCAAGCAAACAGAAAATGGCCCAGCAATGGTGTACTGCTGTAGAACACAGTGCTCCTTCTATTGAGATATACAAACAGTAATATAATGTCTAAGAAGTATGAAATAATCCTCTTTCCATTTATATCACCAGCCATGGAGTCTCGACATGTTTGATGCATCAGGTGTTGGATATCACCTTTCAAGAAAGATGTAGACTAGCAAAAGAGAACCTAAAGAAGAATGCTGAGTAAAGTCAAAGAGATTTTATTTCTGCAGGAAAATTAAAAGGACTGCAATTGTTTTACCTGGAGAACAATGCTTGCAAGGCACAAAAGGTTTTCTATGAATCAGATGAAATACTAAGAATTTGGATTGCAGCACAGGGCTTTGGGAAGTTCGCAGTGTTGGTTAAGCCATTAGAATAACTTTTTCAGGGGGATAGTGTAAACTTCACGGGCAGTTTTAAGCACTGTTTGATTGAAACCATCAGAAACGTCATAGGTAGAGGGATCTTGGCTTGGAGCAAAGAATCCCCAGTCCAGACAGTAGGCACAGGTCAACTGAATATGAATAGCCTACAGTCTGCCTTTTATGGCCCACATTTTGCTCAGATGATGACAAAAATATACTAGGATTTAATACCTTGGAAATTCTGGCAGAAGATCCACACAGTGCAAAGTTTCCACAAGGCATCACACCTGCTGTGTGTGCACAATCTTAGAATGGGAGAAGAGCTTTCTATATGGGATGTGTGATCATCAGACAGCCCTGTCAAGCACCATTGCTCAGACACATTGCTGCATTAGCATCATTGAACATGGTGGTGCTAAGGAGGGAACTTCCTGCTAACCTCTGTCTTTTACTTGATGACCCCAGTGTCACCTCCATCCAATGTTCACGTTGCTTTTAAGGGATGGTCAATCAGATCATTGTTTTTCACTTGTTCCTCAGTGCTTCATCTAACCTGCCTTCTGCTTAATTTTCCTTTTGCTTTTCTATGTCTTCTGGCTCCTCCCTTCCATTTGTAGCATTCTTCAGAGCCACGTCTCCTTTTTTCAGCACAATTTGCATCCATTTAGGATGTCTACGTTTGCTGTTAGCTTTCTCTTCAGCTCTTGCAGCTAGGATTTCTTCTATTCCTGATGTCTTGTTGGAGATCATCATTTTAAATGCCAAATATGGAAGGGCTTCACAATCAACACAAACATTCCAACAATCTTGGCTATCTCACTTACAGAAACAACCCAGTCAGTCAGCTCATGTTGTTTTCCACTGCCTGATTGTTGTAGGCTATGATCAAATATTTTCAGACAGAGGTGTGACCCTACTGCTTGGCACTTGACAAAAATGATGGGAATAAACCAAAAGCAAATCAAATCCACTATAATTCAATACTATTGGAAGAGATGATGCTGGATTCTTTGACTGCTAGTGGCTTTTGAAAGAGCCATTCTTCAATATTATTGTATTTGAAAGACACTTGTTAACACCATATAAGATATACTATTAGCTATTGATACACTTGCTTTGTTTAGGGAAATCTGAAGAATGAAACAGATTGCTGTTTCCATCAAAACACTTCAATTTGGATTTAATAGTGCTGAAATACTAATTGTGAATTGTACTTCACATCATGCACTGTAGACTAATTTAAAAAGAGGAAAACGTATTATGTTAAATAGCACAATTCATACACTATGAGTCATCTAAGCATATGATGAACTGGAACAATACCAGCAGCAAAACATAAAGCAGCTGAATTTAGGCTAGAGGGAGTACAATACCTTTTCATCAGGCACACTATATGACTGAGAATATATACAGCTGTACATACACCATTAGATTTCTGGCAAAGAAAACAATGTGAACACTTTTTACTCTCCCCTTCTTTGTCCCAATACAATCCTTCCAAATATATTTGCATTAAGTCACTAAGAATCTAAATAAATAAAGTCTTGTTTGTATGAATAGGCAACTCCAACACCATTCTTCATGCTCCACTGTGAAGCTGACCACACTTGTATTAGATAGATGCCTGCTTTTAGCATCCTAATGAGAAGTTTCAAGAATTCAATGACTATTAAATTACTGAATGTTATCAGAATGCTTCTGAGGGTTTCAGATTACCCTATCAGCACAGGAAGGAACGAATACTGCATATCCAGTCCAATCATTTTTCTGCATACTTTTTGCAAGGGGAAGGGTCAAGCACATGACTTATCTTCCTCGAGGGAAGAAGAAGGGAGCTGTCATCTTTTGGAATTCAGTATCATTTCTCCAGAACCCGAAGAAAGACACTTTTGTCAAAGCTTCTCAGACCTTTCAGTAGCCAGAAGTTTTTAGTGGTCAGTGTAAAATTTCCAGTGGCAGTGGCTCCCTCAGAAACAGTTATCAAGACACACGGCTGTACAGTGTATGCCTTGGCATGCTGTCTGAGTGCCAGGTGCCCACCAAGTTGTAATATCACTCCCCGCTCCTAAACTGGACAGAGGAGAGAAATATAATGAGAGGTTTGTGTGTCGAGATAAGGACAGGGAGATTACTCAGCAATCAGCCTCATGGGCAAAATAGACTCAACTTGGGGAGAAATGGTTTGATTTATTAATGAACCATCAGACCAGGGAAATGAGAAATAAAATCAAATCTTAAAACACCTCCCCCCACCCCTCCCTCTTCCCAGGACTCTCCCTCCTTCCTCCCTCCAGTGGCGCAAAGGATGGAGGACGGGGGTTGCGGTCAGTTCACTATAGATGGACTTTGCTACTGCTTCTTCTCAGGGGGAGGTCTCATCACACTTCCCACTGCTACACCGTGGGGTTCCTCCCACGGGATACAGTTGCTCACAAACTTTACCAGCATAGGTCCTTCCCATGGGCTACAGTTCCTCATGAACTGCTCCAGTATGAGGCCTCTCACGGAGGCAGCTCCTCACACCCTGCCCCAACATGGGTCACGTGCTGGGAGAACAGTCCTTCAGGTACCAATTGCTCCAGCCTGAGTCCCTCACGGGATCACAAGTCCTGACAGCAAACCTGCTCTGGCGTGGGCCCCTCTCTCCCTGCAGGCTCCCAGGTCCTGCCAGGAACTTGCTCCAGGGTGAGCTTCCCATGGAGTCACAGCCTCCTTCAGACATTCACCCGCTCTGATGTGGGCTCCTCCATGGGTTGTGAGTGGATCTCTGCTCCCTAGTGGCCTCCATGGACTGCAGGGGGACAACTATCTCACCATGGTCTTCACCACAGGTCACAGGGGAATCGTTCTTTCAGGGCCTAAGCACCCTCTTCCCTTTCCACTGACTTTGGTGTCTGCAGGGATGTTTTCACATTCTCACTCCCTGATGTTGCTGCAGTTTAGCAACTGTGCAGCAACTTCTCCTTCTCAAATATGTTATTCACAGACGCATTACCTCTATCACTAATTACCCAGGCCTGGGTCAGCAGCAGTTCCATCTTAGAATTGATGGGGAATGGCCCTATCAGCTACATGGGAAGCTTCTGGCAGATCTTTGTTTAAAGAAGCCACCCCTGTAGCCTCCCTCCTACCGCTGCTTGGACATGTCTCCTTTCTTTCAGCATTCCTCCATCATATCCCTGGACACTCACATTTTCCTTTAAAATAAGCACTAGAAATATTTTTGGCAATTTACTCGATTTCCATTCTGACAGTTGTGTTTCCTCAACTCTCTTCTGAAGCTGAAGCATTAACAAGCCTCCATTGGTTCAAAACTGTATTCAGCTTCTGAGATGTGTAACAACCCTGTTAAGAAATGAGCCAGCAACTAGAGTAGGGATTTTTATATATAAATCCTCAGATGTCCTGCTGTGCCCATCATTCATCAATAGCTCAGTTAACTGCCCTGCTATTAGAAACGGATGATGCCAGCAGGGATCAAAGCACAAGGGACTCTGAGTGCATATTAGCTGAATTAAATTGTATATGTATTAAACTTCCATGAATACACAAGTTGATTTTAGCCTGTTTAGCAACTAAACTTCTACTGAGTGGGTATAACAATACCCACATTCAAATACATACCTACAAAAAAGAGGAAATCAATACTCTCAATACTTAGCAAATTTAAAAGAACCAAACACAATTAAAACCTGCTTAGCATAGCAGTAACACACAAGAATATTATTATTTCTCACAGTGCTTAGATTACCATCTCTGTTAAAATCTTTTCTTCTGGACAAACTTAGCTGTTCAGAGAGCATAAAGAACAGTAAATAAATATGTGGCAACAGTAATTTAGTTATTCATAATACTGGTTGTGTTTAATGCTTCAGCATACATGCTGCCATAAAACTGCCTGTTCTTATTTTTTTAACTTAGTCAGGAGACAGTTACCATCCAAACAAGTCCAACTGCTGGGTACATGTACAGCCAGCTAACTCCTGTTGTGATTTTCCACTGCAAGGGTGTGCACTACCATGCTGCACAGTAATGGGGGACCTCAGTGACACTGTTAAGTGACAAAACGTAGGACTGTGTTCATGAAACAGTGGCATTGCATGTTTCATGCAGGAGGTAGCAGCCAAAGAGTGCTACCTTCTTTCAGCATCAGTCCCTTTTGTGCCAGGTAGGTACTATCCCTGGCACAGAACAAGGGGGTAGGAAGCAGATGTATTCCCATCTCCCATCCTTTTGAGCTAAGGTGGGACATGTCCAGCTCCTTGCATGCCAAAATGGAGATTGCAGTGAGTCACCAGCTGCAGCAGCACCAGGAGCTTCTGCTGAAGGAGGGCAATGCACAGTCAAGGGGTGTCAGTCCCAGGCAGCTTGCCAGAATCAGGTAGGATTTTCCATTCCATGTTGCACAGAGGCAAGGAGAGACCACAAAGGTGGAAGGGAGCAGACATGACTCCAGCCTGTCTGGCCTTACACCTGCAGCTCCTGAGTCAGCACCAAGGAGAGAGCATCTCCTTCTCACATTCACGTCTTCGCTGCCCATCTGCCCTCTGCGTTGGCACATAGCTTGAAGAGCCACAGAAGGGATTCCTGTGGAAAAGTGATTCAGATTATACTCTTTCTTACTTCAAATGAACTGAGTGGTGTTGACTTCTGTGGACCACACAAACTATGCATCATCTGGCCTCAAAGTGACAGAAAAAGAATACACTTCAGTCAAAGCACTGCAGAGAAGTCTCCTAACTGCTACTAAATTAGAGAATTAGATGCACACCATGTCTTTTAAGTTGCACAAAAATAGGACAGTTGTTCAGCTACTTTCCTTCATTCTTCTTGTAGATTCATTTTTACACACGGAAAAAAAAGACAGAACTTTGACAGAACTAGACAGAACTTTGAAGGCTTTTTCCTGTGTTTATTTTCACTCAGTTGAGCTTCCATTGACCTTGATTTTAACCCAGTAACTGGACTGAGCACAGCTTTAGTATATATCTCAGAACAGGGGCTTTACTCCCTCTCCTGCTCCACCTGGGTAACTGGCAGCAGAACCACACAGATACTTTACCTCTTGTCACCTCATAGCAACAATCAGCACAGGCTAAAAAAGGCAAACACTGAGGCTATTATTTGAGAAAAGAAACTGCAAAGATACCCATGGTCTATGGTCTGTGGAGATGACTCATTCCAGAGCACAATCTAATTCCAAAACAATTACTGCAAAATCAAAATCCTTACACAAAGGGGAGAGGAAGCACAAAGTCTGGACCTCTGCTGAGCACATGCCTCTGTAAAGCTGACATTACTGCAGAGATTGCACTGCCATTTAACCGTAAAGCACAACTGCCCATTTGCCTTAAACTCCTCCATAGAAAATTGAGGGTAAAGAAAATGGAAAATAGGGCAGCAGGGGTTCAAATGTGAATCCTTGTGCGTCAAATTTGCTACAGTAGTTTAATTAAAAAAGACAATTAGTACTCCTTTTCTCCACTGCAATTTCAAATGAATTACTCACTGACCAAAATCAATAGATTATCATATTAATTGGTAACTTTTCTGTTCATTATACAGAAAGAGATAACCATAGTTTCTCTAAATATGTTCATTACTCAAATAATTATTCAAAACAATTATACAGCACATTTTTCTGTGATGAAGATTATCTCCAAGTGCATCACAAGCTATTCTATGAAGTATTCAATATTTATTGTTTTAGTTGTATTGGCTAGCTGTGATTGATCAAATGAGTCATATATTCTGTCAGTTCTCCATTGCAAACTACTTCTAGAGCAAATATCCACTAATTCTAACTTCAGATGGTGTAAATATCACACATGTGAGCTCACACTTCACATTCATACTCTGTGGCAGAAAAAGTCTGAACTAACCAAAATCTAATCCAGGCAAAATGCCACTCGACTATGTATGGCACTGCCTGTACTTTCTCTTGAAGCAACATTTGCTAACAGTAAAAGCAAACAAGGCCAATATCTGTGAAACATTCAGATGAATAGCCAGATTTCTTCTCTTGATCTGAAACCAGTCACTAATTTGGTAGTAAAGCTATTGAAAAAAAAACAGTTTTCCGTGTCACTGCAAAAAGTTAAGTGGTAACTAGAATGATCTAGTACAATATCACAAATTGTCAATCATGCAAAAAACCCTTATTTATTTTAGATTTGACTTGATGGGCTTCTTGTCTTGAGCTTCAACTAAATTTTCAGCTTTTCTTGAGATTTAAGATGAGTCTAAGAATTCCAAGTAAAAACACAGTCAAAAGTCAAATTTTAGCTGTGCCTGTGAGCAAAAAGGAAGTGAAATGATAAACCAGGCTTCAGCATTTATTAACTCTATGTCAAAATTTTAACCAGTTAGCTGCTCTGAGTTCAGACAGATTCCAATGTCATCTTTATAACTGAAGCTTCAGGACATGTTGCAAAAGCCCTAAGAAAGCATAGGTCATGAAAAGCTAATTTCTTGAGCAAGTTCAGCATCAGCTCATTAGTATTTCCGTATCATTGTATTTGTAATAGCTTTTGGAATGTCCAACGGTCATTATGTCAAGGCTCACTGAGGTCCAGTATGTTTTCTAAATTACCTTCAGGTGCAAGGTTTAGAAAGCCCATGAAGTGTATCTCATTTTATTGTTCTAAACATCATATAAGAGATTCCACTTGGATCATTACAAAGCACGGTTAACCCCGATGGCACTTTCTCCAAAATATTCTTGGGCCTTATTTTCAGATTATTTTCTCTTAGCTGGACAGAACTGACAGCTAAGTCTCAGGGATAGGCATGAGTTTGACTTCTTAACAATAATGTATCTACAAAGAACAGCACACAAAAAGACAAGTTGATCTGTGCTCTGCAGCTTCCATTGACTTTAAACCGCAAACTCGTATTTTCTCCTCTGCTTTCATAGCAGAATTTAATTGATGCCAAAGTGAAAGATCCCAGCATGACCTGTCTCCACTATAAGCCACACCAGCTGTGATTGTGAGGAAATTTGTACATTCAGAAACTGCTGCTAGAGAGACTTTTCTAATAAGCTGAGTTTTTGCACTGATTGAGGGAAAAGTAAGCGCTTGGTTGGAAACTGAAGCTGAGCTGAGACTGCCTTTACCCTACCCTTAGATTCAAGCAATGTGTTAAAGGCTCCAATAAGGAGCAAATGAAAACAGAATAGGCACTTGACAATTTACTCCTCGCAGAAGAGTTAATACAGGTGTAGGCACTAACAACTTGTGTAGGGTAGGTGTTAACCCACAGTTTATTAACTTATATTGCATAGGCATTGGGATTGCAGTTACTCACACATTTTTTCCAACCTTCTGACCAGAATTTCGAGAGATATGGCTACTTTGCAGTCACTAGGTTTTTTGCTTGTGTTACGAGCAAATCTGAGGTATCTTTAAACTACCTGCTGCTCCTTAAAATGAAAAGCAAGTGACACAGCATGTTCATTATCCATTACTGCAGAGTGGACACACTTTATGAACTGTGCTACTGCTGTATGGGTATCCTTGGTTTTCAAACGCTGTCCTCTTCCCTCTGAGCATTGCAAAGAAGATGGTCTGATTCAAGTGTATTATATGTGCTCATCAGTGAGTGGTGATTTAATCCTGATTGGCTGCCACATGCCCACTGAGTCATTTTATCACTTCCCCTACCTAAACTGGACAGGGGAGAGAGAACTATAACAAAGGGCTCACACGTCAAAATAAGGACAGAGAGATCACTCAGCAATTAGCGTCGTGGGCAAAACATACTCAACTTGGAGAGAAAAAGTTTTGACTTATTAACAATCAATCAAAACAGAGTACGAAAATGAGAAATAAAAACTGAATCTTTAAACACCTTGCCCTACCCCTACCTTCTTCCCAGGTGTCCACCTCCTCCCTGCAGTAGCATAGGTGGACAGGAAATGGGGGTTATGGTCAGTTAATCACAGATGGTCTTTGCCACTGCTTCCTCCCATCTGTAGGCCTCCTCACACTTCCCATTGCTACAGTGTAGGGTCCCTCCCATGGGAGATAGTCCTCCATTAACTTCTCCAACATAGGTCCTTCCCACGGTGTCACAAGTCCTGCCAACAAACCTGGTCCAGCGTGTGCTCCTCCCTCCATGGGTTCCCAGGTTCTGCCAGGAACTTGCTCTAGTGTAGGCTTCCCACAGGATCATAGCCTCCCTTGGGCATCCACTTACTCCAGCGTGGGGTCATCCCCATGGAACAGCCTGCCTCACCATGGTCTTCACAACAGGTCACTGAGGAATCTCTCCTCCCATGAATGGGCACCTCGTCCTCCTCCTTCTCCACTGACTTTGGTGTTTGTGGAGATGTTATTCTCACATTCTCACTCCCTTCTGCTGCTGCTGCCATTTTGCCACTGCACAGCAACTTCTTCCCCTTCTCAAATACGTTATTCACAGAAGTGTTATCTCCATCACTAATTGGTTCAGCCTCATCTCTGAACTGACTGACAATGATCCTATCAGATACAGAGGAAGTTTCTAGCAGCTCTTTGTTTAAAGAAGCCACTTTCTGTAGCCCCCCAGCTACCAAAATGTGGCCACACAAACCCGTTACACAGCAACATGAAAATAACTAGTCACCATACATGTGGCAACCTGATTTTCTTTCTAATTCTGACTTTACAAAGCTTAATCCTTGTATTTTAAAAGCACAATTTAATTTAAAAAAAAAAAAAAGAGTAAATAAGTTGACTGTTTTTCAGTACTGCCAATGGAGAGTCATAGCATGCAGATAAAGAGCAACAGAGTGAATAAATTATTGGAAAGATAATGCCAGTCCTTCCAAAAAGCAGTATTTCATATGGAGCTAAATGTGAACATATGCAGAATGCTCTGTGTCCCAATAGCCTTCCAAGGAAAAATTGAAGCCTACTGAAAAAAGTCTAGCTAGGAGAATTTTCCCAAGTTTGGGTACTTTTCTATTTATCTTTAGAGTACCACAGACACTGCTTTGCATATACGCATATATGAAAACATGAATATGTCACATGCACATCTGGCCAGTGTCATGATTTCATCCAATTGAGTATATTATTTTGAAGCTAGGAAAATAATGACCAAGCAGAAATTCATAAGTTATAAAAATAGCTTTAAAAATATATGTGTCTTCATAATTATAAAAAGAAATGTTTTCCCATAACTTCAGTTTGAAACAACAGAATATCACCTCCACATGCTCAGAGGAGTGCTTTCTGCAATCAGTGGAACTAGAAAGGTTGACAAAGCCAGAGGTGAAAGATAGAGCTGGCATATGGGTATTGTTTTTTTTCTTGCTTTTTTGTACAACTAAATTGCTCCAGATCCTGAATTTACCTATTTGTTGCTTAAGGCTTCTGTCATGTTCTCTCCTTTCCATCTCAGTCATAAGCAGAGTACCTGAAAAAGTCCCTTTTCCAGTAATGACATTGGAAGCATTTATAAATTAAAAAAAAATATATATGTAGAGGTTCTTCTCTCAGGGTAGTTTGTCTGAAAGCAAGAAGTTTCAGCTTGGCATACTGGGGAGTGGTTCATTATTAAGAAAGAAAAAAGGTCTTATTGAGCTGTTATGCTATAAGAGAAGGTAAGGTAAAATAATCTGCAGAATGAGTTCAGGACAACATCGGTCAAATACAAACAATGGGCCAAAGATCTAATGCCCTTTGGGACACCTTTACTGCTGAAATTTGTGATGCAGTCACCACTGACTGATTTGGGACTATGGTTGCACTGTGTGTTTGCATTACTCCCAAAGTGTGGAGGACTCAGTTTTTGAAACTTCAGACATAAATCTGGCTAGAGTGAAAGAAAAAAACAGTGATCATAAAATGAGGCTTTTCTTTAGCAGGAATTTTGAACAGAGAAATAGCCATGTAGATTAAAGTAGGTCAGACCATTTTTTCGTAACTCTGAAAGGTTTTGCAGAGAAGTATTCATTTCAATGACATTTTAAAGAGGGACCCTGCCAATTTCAGAAGGAAAACAAGGAAGAGGAAAAAAAAGATTCAAACCACTTTCTTTCTCAATTTGAAAACTGACAATTTGATTCAAACATTTTCACATAACAGAATTGTGACTTTGTTGTGACTTTGTCCCAATAAGGAACAAAAATGGATGTATAACCTTCAAAAATAAATGAGAACAATCTTTTCCTTTGACCATCTCTCTAATTGTTTAAAATTACATCATACAACTTAAGAAGCTGTCAAGAAATTTTCACAATCCAGAGACCTTATAAAAGTATGCAAAAACTAATGTAACTTTTAAAAACATAACCTGACTGATTTTGTGAAATCCTTGGCATCATGAACATTTTAAATTGCCATTTTCCTACACACATGGAACTACAAATCTTTCTTGCTGCTTGTGAACCACTAGTTATGTCAGATCCACTTACTTTTAATCAGCAAAAAGAAGAAGAAGAAAAAAAAAAGGCAGTTTTTGGCTGTACCACCACAATCTGGTATTTTCATTAATTACTATTCTACTGATGAGAATAGACTTGGAATTTCAGCTGGATGGTCTTTAACTAGAAGTTCAGTTTTGCCTTAAAAAATATATATTAATGATGGGAGAGGCATAGGGGAGGTAAATCCCCTTCTTTCTGGCAGACAGAGCTTGTGATGTTGACAGATAAAAAACAGACGTTTCTTTGGTCTGGGAACCAGCAACATTAAACTGATGATGGACCTAAGTTTTTTTCCAGTGGATCTACACAGTCAAATCTCAGCTTTAGAGACTCCTGGAGTCCATTTTCAGAGCTGCATCATTACTCTCTAATGCTGTGCTACCCTCACCTGGATGTCTCTAAAGCCAATGGATGCAACGTTTGGCACAACTTGGAAAGGTGTGGTGAGAACCAACCTAATTAGACAGCCTGTCACTAGAGGGCAATGTAACACTGTAGCTGCCCCACTCCTGCCACCTCCTTCCACTTGCAGCCTCTCTGGCCTGTGTTCTCCACCAGCCTCAGGCTCACGGGCCTACTCCAGTTGCGCTGGGAAGCATCTCAGCCCGGGCAGTAGCCTAAGACATGAACCAGCAACACTAATGAGGCTCTACTTTGCAATGTAAATGAGACCAACCTCAATATTAATCTAGGGGAAGACACTGCTTTAAAATAATCCATTTAATTAAACAGAGGGATGGAGGGTTTAGAAAAACGTGTAATGTTTGATGTGTAACTGGAAAACTGTCAGTTGGGTCAAGGCACATCTGTATGTAACTGGACCTCCTGGAATGGTGATACTGTAGGAGAAAGCAGGCAATAACAGAAGAGAAGCAAGAGCTTTAGGAAAAAATTAGTCTTTGTACAAGCAAACAAGAACGCCATTTAAGACTCAAAACCGCAATGGTTGCTAGACATCTGAAACCACATATATCCACCATCAGTTTTGTCCACAGAAAGAGTGAGCAACCAAGTTTTGCATGCACAGCACTCAGAAGACATGTCAGATCTTGAACACAGTGCTGAGGCAGAATGAGGTTGGGTGCTACTGTGTCACATTCCTAGAATTTGGTCTAAGAACCTCAGTGTTTAAAGAAAACCCTTATTTTCACAGAAATGGAAAAAAATCTCTCTTTAATGCAGAATAAAATTCTGCACCCAGTTACAAATCAAAAATTAACAACTTTATCTAGGTCAGGGCATTGAAGATACATTAAAGTTTTATCCTCAATCACTGGATTTTCATTTTAATGTGGAATGTCTGACAAGTCTTGTGAGACTGCTAAGAATCCATTGACATCTTTCTGTCATTGGTATCAAAGCCTCATCTTTGAGACTCTTGTTTCCAGCTGTCGCTGTATTACTTTGTTTCTGCAGTAGTGTCACAATCAATGGCCCTGTAGGTATTCACATGCCTGCACCCCATTTGTCAACTGAAGTTCATACACCACTGAAATAATCATCTTTACATATAGAAACACAGGCTCCTGTGTAATGATTTAAAGGTGAAGAAATAACTCAGATTTTCACCCCTTCCAGAATTTTTAAAATTACTGTAACTACTTGCCTGTAGAATTAAAACTCCCAAACAACTGAACACTTCAATTTGCAAACAATATTTTATTCCAGGAATGGCTATGAGAAGAGAAAGTATTTTGCACGTCTCTGCCATCACTTTTTTAATTATTATTTATGGCAGATATGTTTATGCACTAATTGATAAAACTCTGTAGATCTGGAAGACATCTAATCCCAGAGTAGAAACAGTACCACATGAATTATCTAGTCAATCAGTCCTGAATTATGGAAGAAATAATTGTGGCCTTTAGTATTTGAGCAATTACCACACTTTAATACAAGCCTCTTATTGAATAATAGTTATGACACATTCACAGAATGTCAAAGTACTTTCACAGATCATTCACTAGCAAAAATTCACTGTCAGTATTCCAGAAATACAAGTGGTGAAATGCATATCTATAAGGCAGATGTAAATGGGTTCATATCAACAAGTTAGAAACTAATTGGACCCAGAAAAAAACCAGAACTTTTATTCAATTTGTATTAGCAAGCAAATGCAGGGTTTGTCCTCAGATCTCTTATCTTCTGTAATCATGGCTTTGACTCAATAAAAGAAATACTTTGTCAGTCTGGGCAATTAACTATTCCTGGGCTTGTGTGCAAGCAGACAGAGAAGGGAAATATGTAGGAGAGTAAGAGACATTCCCGACATGTGGCAAAATTACAAAGAGATATTATTTTTACTCACACACATACCCACTGCTGACCTCTTGCTCAAAGATTTCCCCCAATGCACTCAGGTTCAACTGTCCTTGTTTCACAAGACCCCAGCCTGAAGGTGTGAAGTTACCAAAGCAACACATCACCCTGCAATTCTCATCGGGGTCCAGAAAATTTTGCTGCTGGAGAGCTTTAAATGTATTTCTTCCTTCTGCGATTTTGCATGTAGACCAACTTCAGGCACCAGAAGTCTCAAACAAACATTGGTCTGGGATGAAGAAAAGGAAGGCTAAAATACATTTAATATGTTCTATCTGATTAACATAACTTGGCATTGCCCTCACTGCATCTCAGACTTTCGACTCAAGATGCACTCCATTCTGTCCCAACCTCACTATGCACTAACTTTTAACCTGAATTTACAGAAAAACGTTAAATACTTTTCTGTCACATAGTCACCTGAAGCTTCCTGCACTGTTTCCTCTCCTCACTTTGCTCCTTCAGAATCACTGCTTAGTACAGGGAAACTGTACATTTCAGATGTCATCTTCTGTAAGGAGTAAAAATGTGATGATAAAACCAAGAGTGCCTAGAAATGTTTCTGCCCATTAGAAATACTGGCTTGGTTTCACATAAAATAGACAGGTGGGAAGGCTAAATGTATGTACCTGACAACCATAAGGTACCGGGAAATTTTTCTTGAAAGAAAAACGTGATCTTTTTTACAGGTGCCAGGTATTGACAATTGAAAGTTGAGATGCTACTCCTGAGCACAGCTACAACTAAGCCCAGACTCTCCTTCCTTGGAGGTCTTCAAGACCCGCCTGGGCGTGTTCCTGTGCGACCTGATCCAGGTTGACCTGCTTCTTCAGAGGGGTTGGACTAGATGATCTCTAAAGGTCCCTTCCAACTCGACCATTCTATGATTTTGTGATTTTTTTTCTTGCCAAGTTAGGATTACATTTATTGTATTTCAGCTTTTTTTTTAATTGAATGCTCATGCAATATCTTACCACTTTAAAGCATAAGCCTTATTTCTCTTTCTTGTTGCAGGTCCTTAAGTGTTCCAAAGTCCATTCCTTCTTAAAAATAAAACTCCGACTTGTTTGCTTTTTCATTTCCTTAGCCAGATTGCATTTTCCTGAATACCACAGCAATTCATTCAGGGAAAGGACTAAAGGACAGATTCCTTCTGACATTCTCAGCATGCTGCTGTGAAGACTTCTGGCTTCAAGGACCCGTAAGGATAGAAGATGAAAGCTTTTTAATGGCTCAGGTTCTTCAGTAAATTACCAATACACAAAGTTCAAAATAGGTTCATATTCCCCTCCTTAGGAAACAACACCATAGAAGGCAAAGTAAATCTATCAGGACCACTGAACATACATATATGCATTTACACAGAGAGAAGAGAACAAAACTGCATCTTTTTTTTTTCCAAAAGGATAAATTTTAAAAAAGAAAGAAAAAGGCCTTTTTATAGAGTCTAATTTCAAGGATACTCCAGGATTCATTCTCCATTATTTGTGTTTGGAATAATATCTTCAGGCAGGCAAATCAGTCAATTCTGAAAGCTGACTTCATTTAATTACTTTCTACATAATTCAATATGGAAGGGGGTTTTTTTTCTCCATACTCACACCTTATAGCAGATAAATCACTCCCCCTCTCTTTACACCTGCAGTCAGTCACACTATTACATTTTGGTAGGTAGAGTGGAAAACTTTTCTATACTTGCTTATGCTCATGGTCATTTGATTTAAATAATCAAGGTATTTAGGTAGACTGCTACCTTATGTGCAATGCATGTTTCTACATGTAGCTACAAGAACTCCAGAGGTTATTCACATACCTGTGCCTTGAGTCCTTTGCCACCTAAGAAGCCCTCTATGCCTGGATAGAAACCCAAGCCATGCAAATGATAAGCTACTTCCCCAGCCTTCTTAGTCTTTCTGATCTATCATGGGAATGCAATCTTCTTTGAAAATGCAGGAAGGGAAAATCGGAGTTTAATCAATGTATCTTAATCTCAGCTGTTTCTCACTGAACAGTTGCCAAAGTTGCTCAGTGTACAAGTTCATCATAGCAAGTGGGAGCTACATGGCAGCAGGTGGGCTTTTAAACCTCCTGATGGTAGCAAACTGAGAAATAATTTTGAAGCATGGGCCATGCCTGTGGCTGTAGGTAGGGGGGAATTACAAAGAAGTAGTACTTGGGTGAGTCACATGTGAGGCACAAGGGGTGCAGTGAGCATCAGTACCAGAGTAGTCCCTGAAGCCAAGAAATCATCCACAGCAAGCAGAGTAACTCAGAGTAACCCACACTCATCACCAAGCCCTGCCCATCAAATATGTTGCTTATACTCCCTTAGGTCCCTGTATCAGTTGATGTTTGTCATTGCTTAGCATTCCAATATGTCAAATAGCAAGGACGTTTCCTAATTCCAAATACATAAGCACCTCAGATATTACAGCAAGAGAACACTTTGATGAATATTCACCAATATAGGGCTAAAAAAAAAGTGAGGAAAAAAAAGTCACCACTTTCTTTTAGGCATCAGATACGGCAATTTGCACCAAGGAAATTCCTCCACTGAATCTATAATTGCCTAGTAGAAGGGAAAAATTCAAAAAGCAACTCAAAGAAATAATTTAAAACTTTGCTGATCTGTGATAGTTATCAAGTTTTCCAACTTTAAAAAGGCCCTGAATAGTATATACTAGGCCTAAAAGCAAAAAGAGAAATAAAAAAGTCCCCAAACTCCCTCATCTTCACATTAAGATGGATTTTTGCAATGAATGAATAACCTCTTTCACTTTTAATTTAGGTCTACCCATCAACATGGCTGTTATTATTCACAGCAGCAAAGCCCTTGCCACACTACAGCAGAAATAGTAGCTGCATCTCTGGGTTCTTTTTCCCCCCAAGAATTCACAATGTTTTTAAAGTAAGTCGAATGTGCCATAGGTGCAGCAGACAAGGCCACTTTTAATGAAAGGCTATTTTTATTTCTGCCCCAGCTTTATATAACATGACTGGAATTTGCTTGTGGAAGACAGGATCATTAATATCATGTCATCTCTTCCCTGCATGCAAAGACTCGTGATACCCTTGCACATTTTCAATATTCATGTTGACATCTATATTCTACTAAAAAGCATTTACTAAACAGCACAGGCAAGACAATATCCTTGATGTTTCCATGATACATGATGTAGAGTTTCCCTGAGAAAAGCAAAGCAAAGCGAAGCAGGAAATAGATATATTTCCAAGTCATGAATTGTGGAAGAGCCATCAGCTTCTTCATTTATGCCTGTTCAAAACCTAGCGCAATGGGATGCTACTGCCTGGCTCATGACTGGGCTCTGATGCTGCTGCCACACAGCCAATGCTGACAGAGATACTTGATCTTCTCTCCTGCATGGCAGGGAAGTAAATCACAGCATCAAGAAAAGCATTTTTTCTGATCTAATTCCACAGTCCAGTCTTTCAAAGGGACTAATGCACAGACCATGTACTGTTACGATGGGAGCTCTGTGTTCATATCCCTGAGGCTCGCCTGACTGTTTCCTCCTCGCTTTCCATAGGGATATTTTTATTCAGAGTCCAGAGGACATTCCTCTGAAACAAAGTTGGATGTGTGCTTCCCAGGCTGATTTTTGAAAACCACATAGAAGGAAATAAATGCACATATTTGAAGTCTTATTGCTCACACCCACACACAGAACAGTATAGAAAAGTTAATTGCAAGTGATGCAATTGGCCTAGGTTACTATACTGCAATTAAAACCTTCACCTTTGTTATGGATAGCATCTGAATGTATTTGGATCTCTTCAGCTTCACACTGTAGCCTATTCAGTACTTCTGTCAATCAAATTATTTGGGATGTATCAATAATGCAATTATAAACATAATAGCCTACTCTGCAAGACTGCCAACAGACACCTTTGATGGAAGACGTATGTAGAGTCATCTTAGTTTAGATCTGCTGATAACCAAACAGGAAATTAAGGAATGACCTGGAAAAAGGTCTTCATGTGAAGAATGTCTGTGTAATCACCTGGGAAATACTTGTCTCCTTGGTTTCAGACACATTCTTTACTTTTTTTTTCTTTTTTTTTCCCCAGATCTATGAGGTTTGCATTATAGCCACCATTTACAGCTGTTGCACTCAGAAGTGATCACTAAACCAGAGAGGAAGGAGGGAAATGTTACATAACTCAGGGAAAGAAAATCTACAGCAGGGCTCATTGCTCCTTCCCTCCTACCCACCAACTAGGAGCAATATTGGAATCAGCCAAGATTTGCAAGGGTACACTAAAATACAAACAAGACTTAGACAGAGAGGCTTTCATTGGTACAGCTATTTTACCTTCTAGCTATGTAGTTTGGTGAGAAATTTGAAATACGCCAGGTTCTTAAAAAAGAACCATCTTGAAGCACATAATGAGGCCTGATCACATTGCCAGGAGGCAAGAAGTTTCTTCCTGGAGCTTCTTCCCAACATTGGAGCAGATGTGCATAAATCTTAAGGCTGCAACCCACTAAACCAGTGCAGGAGAGGTTCTGCCCCTGGATGCACTGGAGAAGTGAAAGAAGTGAAATACCTCACCCAAGAGGTACAGAACCTGGAAGACTCCAAAGCTTTTTTCCCTTGTAACTTGCTGAGAGGTAACCTTTCTGAGAAACAAGATGACCCTGTAGACTGCCTTTTTATTGTATGTGCAGGTATTGTATTTAGCTGAAATGAAAAACCTGAAGTTCAGAAGCTCAAAACAATGCTTGAGATAAAAGGCACACAACTAAGTTCTACTCAAGTTAAAATCGTACTGTTTTTCAGATTGACCTTCTATAAAGTTTTATGATTGTTGAACTCAGAGTTTAATTCTGACCCAATTAGGTATTCCAAACAGCAAAGATTTCAGCCTGCAGTGCTGTGAAGCTGCAATAATATGGTTTAAAATAAAAGTACATGCACAAAAATCCATGATCTAAAATTCTTTTTAATATCAAGCATGTATTTAAAATTGTGCCACTTACATAAGGTTTATGGCTTAAAAATTAAAATATACAATAAAATGTAAGCTTATATCAAGATTGTGACATAAAAGCTGTCTTTTAGTTTATTCGGAGTAACCACAAACTATTCTTTTGTCTGAAAATAACTTATTTCTATCAGTAGAATTGTAATGTTATGCATCACTTGCATGTGTAACAGAAGTTCCCAAATTCCAGTCATTCTACTAATCTCTACTACAATGCAGACAGCTACTAATCTCTACTACAGAATACTAATCTCTACTACAATGCAGACAGCTACTCATTTTTCTGTTAAAGTCAGTAGCAAGAATATTTCACCAAGGAAAGTGGTGTGAAAGGTATGTTACTAATGAAAAAACGTGGGTGCCATGAATAAATTGCAATAATTTAAATATTTGATATTAATCAGATGAGATAAAGAAATTACTGACATTCTTTTCCAGCTGCTCACTCTGATACCATATTGATAGGCAAGCTGCAAGACTTACATATAAGAGATTTAAAACAACTAATAATAAATTATAAGGAAGCCTGAACAACGATATGTGGAAAAATGGCTGTATCCACACAACACTTCTTACTGCAGGAGGAAAGGCTCAAGTCAGCAGGAAGCTAGAGAGCTAATGTAATGAAATGAAAATTAGTTTTTTCAACTTGAAGTGCATGAGAGAAGCAGAGTTCTAACTCCCAGTGAAAGCCAGCAGGCAGAGCATATAACTCACCTGGCCCTATACCAAGTTATATTGTAAAAGAGATGCAAGTTGTCTCCCAACATCATGCCTGGACTGGAACACTGTGCAGAAAATTTATTTGTTCTAGCTTTGGGTAGCATTATCTCCAGGGCTTCAAGTCTCTACTGTAGAGTAGGATAGTTAGTTTTCCTATTAAAAGTGGCAGGATAGGGCTGAAAGCTTAAGCTGAAGAGATTTTGCTTAATGAAACTTCATTGGGTCTTACATTTCAGTGGTGTATTAAGACCTAAAAGCATTTTAACCAAAACCTTGGACTCCACAGTAGAATTCAAAACGGATTTTCTGTTCCAGCTGAAGCAAATGAATGATGGAGCAGTCTACCACTACTGAGAAATAACTGTTTTCTGTGTACCTGAGTACAGCCCTTAGGGTGACTAATTCTCTTGATCTCCATTTGAAAATCCCAGTTTCATCAGATGCATCTCCACTAGTATTTTAGCTGGGGTCAGGAGTGTGCTTTTGAAGAACACGCTCCTGAGCACTCTCCTGAGCATTCTCCTTTACAGCATTTTGCTTTTCACTGCAAGGCAATCTCAGAGCAGGCAGACTGCATTCATTTGGGATTAAACTAAACTGGGATGTACTGAGTGTGCTCACTCTGCTCATGGGCATTCAATGAGAGGAACTGAAGTGTATCTCTAAGAAGGTAGTAGGGTGGCTGTTGGGTTCATCCCCTCTTGTGACTCCTCCCCACAAACTCTATGACAGCAAGTTCATGATAAAATTGCCAATATGTATCATGGTCAGCATCCCTATGTTGGTTGAGAAAAAGAAGAGAAACTTATGTCTATCAATAAGCTGAGGGCCGTAAGCTTAACTTTTTGAAACAATGGGGAACAGTCATTCTAAAACATTCAAAAGATGAGGTTAGCAGTTCATCTTCCTTGCGCATCTCTAGACTGCAGATATTTCCATAGATTCTCCCATACAGAACAGACAAAAAGACAGACAGCTTTGCAGGAAAAATCTGTCATTATTAAACATTTTTTCCTAAAATTAAGTATATTCTTTAGAACAGCATTTTAGCTATCCTTAAAAAAGATGGCATAATGAATAATAAACAAAAAATATTTATTTTTTAAATAATGACATATTGAACCATTGTATCAATTTGTTTCTCCTTTTTTGTATATTACTTCATTTTCCATTTCAGTGAAAATGTTTGCTACTTAAAACCAACAGAAACACCTGCATCTATTTGATATTTTCAAGCCATGGTATGTAATTAAAATGCATTTTTCACAGTACCATGACTGATTCTTGGTCAGTCTGGGTCAGTCATGACCTGCTTGTATAGCAGGAACTTTAATATTATGGTTTTTGACTTTTCATCTATTGTATAGGGTATGCCTTTCAGCTCTTATGATCAAACATACTCCCTCCCCTAAATCCAGCATTAAAGCCAAGTTATATTGATCACAAGCAGGCAGCTTTTTGCAGTGCTCCACAAATGTAAAAATGAAAGCAATATTCACAAACTGAATGTGTTACAGCGTATGAAAAACTGACTCACACCTCTAAAAGCAAAACACAATGTATCTTAGGAACTTCATCAAAAAAGCTTCACTCCTGAATAATTTTAAGGGTATTTTTAGATATTAGTGTGGGCATGGGGGAAAAGCCCTCACTGCTTTAAAGTCTGCCTTTTGTTTAAGCTGCCATTTCAAGAGATGATGTTATGCAATAAGAAACAAGAAGGAAGAGAGTCTAAAACCAAGTAATTCAACCCAGTTATAGTAAAATAATTTCACAGTCTTTGCAAGGCTCTGATTTATAAGAATTTATAAATATTTAGGTATATAGTTTAACAGAACATTGAGGTTTATGTTCATACTAGATGAAAATACTAACATAATTCTTTCTTTCCAGAAAGGCTTACAAGAAATTATTCTCTCTTTACCAGTAACTCTCAATCCATATGCTGTTATGACTGTCTTAAATACTGAGCCCTGAAATATAGAAATCTTGAATAGATGTTCTTGGTACCTGCTTTAGATTAACTGCAGTCTTTTGTGTCATGCAGTGGGCACTATATCAAAGAAAAATTCCATTTGTGTCCAGGAAAGGATCTGGGCTGGCACCTGAGAGGTAGGATACTATCTACAAAAGAGAAATAAGACAGCAAAGGAAAGCCAACTCTTTTTTTTCCACAAACCTTAAAGACAGTCACAGCTTCTAAGGGAAAAAAAAACTATTTACTTTTAGTGCTGCTGCTTGCACTCCTTAGCCCTCAGATCTCTTAGACTGACAAAAAACTTATGTATAATAGGTGGCATCAATAGGATTTTCCAAAGTAATGTCTTGTTTCTGAGGACAGTTATTAGCAGCTATTGGGTGGGAGTGTAAGGACAAAGAAGGCAAATAATCATGCTTCCCTCTCATATGCCCTCGTCACTACTGTCAGTTTGGGGGCCACCAAACTAGGAGGTTACAACTACATCATCATATTTAAAAGGCTGTCAGCTGCTTTCTTCCCATAAATCTCTTGAACTGTGTTTTAACTCAGTTATATTTTGTGCATTGACAAACTCGGGCTTCGGTTTATTGATGAATACTTGGTATGGATTATTTTAAACAGCTTTCATTGGGCATTCCCTAGCTCATGAGAAATAGTTATGGGAGAAAGGAGAAGAAGGAGGACAGGACTGAAGGAGATCACTGTCTCAAGGGTCTTCAAATCATTGAGACTTTTGATCATATTGGAAAACTAGTCCACTCTTCTCTGTGTGTACTTACCTGGATATTAAATTTATACAACATTATCTGTGTTATTTAAAGTCTGTGTAAAACATGGCTTAAATTGTTTGTCCTGGCTCCCAGTTGGAGCCTCTATTGCAATACATCATCCTCAGACAAGACCCTTATCTCTCAGGAAGGAGTGACAGCATATCTGAAACAGGTATGGCAAGAAAAGGAAAATTCACCACCACAAACTAGAGATTATTACGGAAAGATACTCCGTTGGGAGCTTAGGGCTATTGAGTAAACATTGCAAACACACTACAATCTCCAAGTTTATTCCAGTAGTTTGCATAGCATGTCACTGGCTGAGTAGAAGGTTTAGTGTCTTATATACTGAGCCAGAAATCTTCACATGGAAATCTCAGTTCATCACAGACACCATCAGCCCCTAAGAAGGTGGTCTCTTAAAACAGCAGAACCTTAAGAATGAGAGCATTTTTTCTTCTGTAAATCTGTCTAGGAAAGTTCAATGCCTGTCTTTGAGTCCCACTCCTCCAAACAATAGCAGCACAGTAGAGATGACAGAAATAGCAAGGTGGCATGCAGGTAGATTGGTCATAGTAGTTCACATTCTAAAGAAATAGTAAAGGCCTTTTCTTTCAGCAATTTATGCACTGGAAGGCCACTTCAGTGGATGGCATGTTTCCATTGAAGTCTAGAGTGTCACTGCAAAAGAATACTTCACTTTTAAGGATACAACTCATGCTAAGCTCAAAATTAAAGACTGAAAATACTTTAGGTAATGACAATATGCATATTTAGACTTATGCTCTAAAAGCTATAGGGTAATTATTTATCTTTGAAGTTTGAAGGTCAAATCTTTTTTTTGCCAGGAATACTAGGAGTTGAGGGAAGATGCCCAAGTATTTTAACATTTTCAGCTCATCACATCTATTCATCCATCAGGTGCTGCACCACATTTAGCAACTACTGTCACTGCCATGATGACATTTGTCATTGGCTTGCCATTTTTGCATATTCCTTTGTACCCTGCAGCTGCTTCTTTGAAAGGGTGAGTCATCCAAAACTGTTAAATCTGGAAGCCAGTCTCAGTTTGGCTCCCAGCAAAATCAACACATATGACAAACCATCAACACTTGTGTGGAGGAGTTCAATGGACTTGTAGTTAGACCCTAAAGCGCTGCAAGGAGGCAAAGGGCAAAGCAGTTGCAAACGTTGTACAGCATGGGAGGTCAATAACTCCCCTGTAATCTCCTAAAAGTCAACCCAGAGGTACAGTCAGCACCATGTCATGAACTGCAATTCAGTTGTGGTGAGGAACAAATCTCTTAAAATAGGCTTGAAGGACAAGAAGCATTCTGTCCCCCAACCCACTAGCAAACTTGATGTGGTCAACACCCAAGCTATGTGGATGTCCCCATTCTGCTGTATCCAGTCATGTATTGTTATGTCAGAATCAAATCTAAATTTAAGATCAAATCTCACCAAACTAGGATAAAACACTAAGTACATATGAATGTTATATACTTCAAAAGTTATATATGAATATATATTTTTAAAATTACGTTATTGTGCATATGAAGCTTCTCCTTAGGGAAGGTGCCTTCAGATCAATAAGCATATTAAGAATCATTTAAATTAATTTCTAGTTGATCAATCTTTATACCATTGACAAAATATAACATTTACTTTAGCTGACGTAAACTGCTTCAATTTTGGATGCTCTTAATCTCCAACAGCAAATAAATTTATATTTGTCTCCAGGAATTCTTTCAAACAGTAACAGCAAATCAACAGTAGCAACACATTTAGTTATACACATATGAGAATGAAATAGAAAAGTTATATGCTGACATTTCCTCAAATGTTTGCTGTAAATGATGCATTTTTAAGATTGGTAGTGATTATCTTATATTGATTAGTGTTCAGTGGCTTCACCTAAAATGATGTTCTCAGAGGCTACTTGAATTTTGCCTCTGAGGTCTCAGGAGGGAGTTTAATATGGTTTTAAACTTTTGTCTCCTGTAGAAAGTCTGATTTGCATAGCAGATACTCTTTCGTGTACTAAATGTCAATGTCCTATTATTACTTTACGTATTTCAGGTTCATAACTGAACTCCTGAGTGGTTTTAGAATATTTCGTGTGTTTCAAGCTATTCCAATTCTTTGCTTCATAAATTTCTGAAAATAATAAAATCTTGTTTTGATGGAGCAGCTTCTAAACATAACCACAAGATAAAATAGCAAAAGCAACCTTCAGGCTGTTTGTATAAGCAGTAGGGGAGTGATCATAAAGTAAAACCAAGAAGTTTCATGAGTAAATAAATCAGTGGCAATGGATTTGGGGAGATTTTAAAATTGTAAATAAGGTTTTATAACACTTAAAACATATAGTTCAGGTTACCCCCTGGACACCACAACTTTCTTTCTCCCTCACAGACATCATCTCCTCCCTTTTCCACTCACCGTTCTGATATAAAAAATATTTTGTCATCTAGGCCATTTCTCTGGTACTGGCTAGGCAAACAAAACACAAGCTCAACTATATTTAGTCATTTAAATCTACATTTTAAAGGAGCTTCTGCTCTTTTGGCATCGTTACTGTTCCTTGCTTCCTGTTCTTCCTAAAATAATCCTTAGAGTCTTCCTGCTCCTTGGCACCGGTCTAGGCCTCATGCATCACAGAATCATAGAATCATAGAATCATAGAATCATAGAATCATAGAATCATAGAATCATAGGGGTTGGAAGGGACCTCCAGAGATCATCTAGTCCAACCCCCCTGCAGAAGCAGGTTCACCTAGATCGGGTCGCATAGGAACTTGTCCAGGTGGGTCTTGAATACCTCTAAGGAAGGAGACTCCACAACCCCTCTGGGCAGCCTGTGTCAGGGCTCCCTCACCCTCACAGTGAAATAGTTTTTTCTTATGTTTAAATGGAATTTTTTGTGTTCCAGCTTCATCCCATTACCCCTTGTCCTGTTCCTAGATATCATCAAAAAAAGGAATGCCCCAACCTCCTGACATCCACCATGTAGATATCTGTAAATATTAATGAGATCCCCCCTCAGTCTCCTCTTCTCTGCACTAAACAGCCCCAGTTCCCGCAGTCTTTCCTCATAAGGAAGATGCTCCAGTCCCCTAATCATCTTGGTGGCCCTGTGCTGGACTCTTTCAAGAAGTTCCCTGTCCCTCTTGAGCTGGAGAGCCCAGAACTGGACACAGGACTGCAGATAAGACCTCACCAGGGCAGAGTAGAGAGGGAGCAGAACCAACCTTGACCTGCTGGCAACACTCTTCTTGATGTATCCCAGGATGCCATTGGCCTTCTTGGCCATGAGGGCACATTGCTGGCTCATGTTTGTTTATTATGAACCAGGACTCCCAGGTCTCTCTCTGCAGAGCTGCTCTCCAGGAGGTCAATCCCCAGCCTGTACTGGTGCTTGGGATTGTTCTTTCCCAGATGCAGGACTCTGCACTTGTCATTATTGAACCTCATGAGGTTCCTCTGCCCAGCTCTCGAGTCAGCTGAGATCCCGCTGAATGGCAGCACAGTCTTCTGGTAAATCAGCCTCTTTCATGTCCTCTTGGAGTCTAGAAGTGATTAGGAGAGACAGATTCTCTGAAATCAGATTCTCACTGCAAAACTGGAGACTGTAATTCCCCAAAGTCTTGAAAACTGGAAGTGTCCAATCTGGGAAGTTGAGTGGTGATTCCATTACTTGAAGAAGGCAAGGATGAGAGCTTCATTTTATTAAATTTACTTATCTATAATCCTGTTGTTCTTAAGAGCTTGGAAAAGTTGTGCATTACTGTTTATGCAGAGGCAGTTCTCTGACAGAGTTTGAATTATTCAAGATGATTTCAAGACACGTACACACAGATTCTCAAACACAATGCAGGAAATAATGCAAGTGACCAAACAAGGACCTTTCACATATCAGTGAAATGATTTTTCAGAAGAAATGTAAAATGTTTTGTACATATTTAATCTATTAGCTTTTCCTAAGCCAAAGGAACATTAAATCAGGAATCTACTTTTTATAATCATAAAAATCATTCTGTAGCAGACAAGAGAATGGTCCTTCTTGAATGCTGGAAAAATAAAAAAACTGAGATAACGATTTAGAAAAAAATCCCAAATTTCTTCACACAAACTATTCTGAATAGGGAACTCTACCATTTATAATTACAAAGCAAGCATTTCCTGTAAGTTTTACAAGCATGGATTATTTAAGCCAATTGCTGGCACAGGTTTTCATAACATATCATCTACTAAGAAATAAACTATGGGATACAGCATCCCCTACACAGGATTTTACATTACGGACAGAATTTTTTGAGTTTATCTGTCTTCCCATTGCTGTAAACCAGATAGCATTTACGTCTTGTGAAACATACAGCTTGGTCAATACATCTCCTCTGCCATCTAGAAAATGTGCATTTCCCACTAGTACTACCCCAGGTCATACCGTGAGAAGTTGTAAATTGCATCATAAGGGTCTGATCACAAGGGTCACACAATCTTAGTAATACAAAAGGTGAAAATACACTTTCTGCTGATACTGATGCAAACTGCATTAATGTAGAAACCTCATGCACTTTCAAGGGATCTGATGCTGTAGGCATTGCAGACCCTTGAAGACCCATTGTCATTGATCACCTTCCGGCAGGGCTGCCGGTCCCTGTGATCAAAGGCCACTCTACTGTAATTGTCTACAAACAAGCATACATGCCTCACTGCACTGCCATGCAGCTACATTTAGGCTAACTTGGAAGCTGAAATTGTTATTTCATCATCAACACAGAGTCCCTCTCCAGTTAATTTCATCTGTCAATGTAATTGCACTGCTTTTGATAGCTAAGAGACTCCATTTGCATTCAGTCTGTTTACCTCTAAGCACTGTCTAGTTGTGCTATCTATAAAGATACAAACTGTGACAAACCCAGCACACTCCTGGAAACATTTCACTTGGGAGATGAAATGCTCAGCAGATACCACATCACAAACTGCTAAGAAAACTCACAAAGAAGAGCAAGTCTCTCTTCTGGCATTTCACAATGGCCAAATCACCAGAAATGCAAGGCAGAGCCTGACAGAGAGAGCAAAATCTCTTCAATCTTTACTCATCACCTTAGAGAGAGAGATGTCCTGCCTTGGAGAAGTTCTGATGAGTGGTGGCTCTCATTGGGTTTGTTCAGGCAATATAACTGTAAACTGATCCTTGGAAAAGACAGTAGTTCAAAAAAGGAAACATCAGGCTGAGACCAAAACTCAGTGGAAGTGAATATGAAAAGAGTGAAAGAGCAACTAGTGGACATATGGAGAAAAAGCACTGGTCTTAGTTTCTACACTGCTTGCATTTGTGCTGGAAAACAACTCCAAACACTTTCAAGAAAAGATGGCATAGGAACTGTCCAGGTCCAGCAGTGGGAGCCTGGCAGAGCACACATTGTCTAGGAAATCTGCACACTCTTGTTTTGCAGACACCCCTCAACACCTCTCCCCAGAGCCTCCCAAAAATTGGAGGATGACATTTTTATGATGAGGAGAGAGGCTTTTCTGTTTTGGTTTTCTAAGGAAGCCTTTGGCCAACCTCTTTGTTCATCCAACTTTAAGAATTTAATTTCTTTTCCTCTAACACAAATAGGCTCAAGGCATTTATTTGCCTTTGTCTCTTGAAAGAATATAGTGAAAAAATCATGTTGTGTCAATATTTCCTTGTGGGAGATCTCTGTCAATTGCATATGTCAGGGCACCATGGGCACCAGGAGCTCCTAGTAGGCCAGGATCACCGAAGACTCCTCACGTTGGGGGCAGTCAGGGCCTGTTCCAGTCTGGAGCGGGGCAGTCAAGGGGGCATCGGGGCAGCCCCAGTCCTGGGCATCTGGGGACAGGGATAGGATGGGCTGAGGCTGGGCTGGGATGTGGATGCACAAGTGGGCCTGTGTCAGTGGAGACCCATGTCTGGGCAGGGCAGTGGGCAGCTGGTGGCCAGTCCTGCTGTGTTGGCACTCAGGCAAGGGCTCATGGGTCCAGGAGGCTGACATTGGGGGGCAGCCAAGGGGGCTGGGCAGGGACAAATAAGCATGATAGCGCCCTTAGGGCCCTGAGCATGGGGGATTATTTATGTAGCTTCAGGACAAAGATTAGATAGTAAAACATAATCTGGCTTTCTCCACAATTGAGTGTTGGATGCTTTGATGCTGACATGAAGCAGTATCTTCAAATAAGATTTGTTGGTGAACATTTGGGCTGTTTTGAAGACTGTTGGTACTGAGCAAGGCTGATTTAATGTTTTCTCTTTTGCACAGACTTCCTATCTTCTGTGATGATGACAGGGCCAGCTCCAGGCATGAAAAAAAATGTTTCTAGTGTCTAATGTATCTGAGGAAGCAGATTGCTACTGCCAGCAAAACACATAGCCTTGTAGGCTGGCTGTTGAGTCTGAGGAAGATACACGTAGGAAAGCAGCTATTGCTGGGGAAGCGTGGGTGGGAAGGCAGAGGAGAACTTTGAAAGGGCAGCACTCCTAAGGCCTCTAGGAATGTCCTTTCCCTGACCACATGGAGAAAAGCCCAATTTGCTGGTACTTTCCTTCTTTGCTCCTCAACCAATATCATAGAATCAGAGAACCACTGAATCATTTGCATTGCAAGAGATCTTTGAAGATCTAGTCCAACCTTTTTGCCACTGTCAGGGACAGCTCCCCAGCTAAAGAGAAACAGGGAACTTCTGTTCAGAGTCCAGTGGAGGGCTACCAAGATACCAGCGAACTGGAGCATCTTTCTTATGAGGAAAGGCTGTGAGGCCTGGGGCTGTTTAGCCTAGAGAAGACTAATGGAGAACACCTCATTAACACTTGCAAGTAAAGGGTGGATGTCTGGAAGATGGGGCAACATGTTTTTTCTGTAGTCTCCAGTGACAGGACTAGGGGTAATGGACATAAACTGGAACACAAAAAGTTCCAATGAAACACAAAGAAAAACTTCTTTCCTGTTCAGGTGAGGGAGCCCTGGCACAGGCTGCCCAGGGAGGGTGTGGAGTCTCCTTCTCTGGAAGTTTTCAAAACCTGCCTGGACACATTCCTGTGTGACCTGATCTAGGTGGACTTGCTTTAGCAGAGGAGTTGATCTCTAAAGGTCTCTTCCAACCCTTACCATCCTATGCTTCGTGATTCTATGAAGATCAGGTTGCTCAAAGCCCTATCCAATCTGACCCTGAAGACTTCCAGTCACAGGTCTCTGTAGGTAGTAGACTGTCTGGCATCGATTCAGTTCTGTCTCTATCTTGGAGACTTTAGGACTGCAAAGTTTACTTTTTAACTTAGTTTCCTCATGAAGTGTGTAGGTGTTGGAATTGCAGTAGACTTAAGTTCTTTCACAGATTATTAAAATGTCCACCTTAGTAAGTAGAGCAATGCAACAGCAGAGGATCTACACAGAGAAAGAGGTTGGTTCTATCAAAAGAAGAAAAAATATCCAACTGGGTAGATTCTGAAGAAACTACTGAGTCTGGACTTTCATAGAAAGGGTAAGAAGAAAATAGGAAAATTAAAGAAACAAAGATGTCTTAAGGAACTTTAATGTTAATTTTGCATTCCTTTATCAGCCAGACTTCTGCTTGGTCTTGAACATATCCTCTGTGTTCATGTCCTTTGGAATCATGTTTGTAAGCATGAAATTTAATACAGTAATAGTGGCAAGAAGGGGAAGCAGTGTCTCCTCATGTACAGTAAGACAGGTTACATGCAGCTCAAAGAGAGAAGATATTCTCCCATTCCTGAGTGAAAATTTTATTCTGCTGCTAAAAGTTCAAGAAGTCTACCCAACTTTTGAAGCCAGCTGAACTCCATTCAATTTGCTCTCCTTCTCAGCCTTCTAGTAACCAGCACATTTTCCTTCTAAGCCTGGTGAAACTTCAGCACATTCAGAATTGTTGGGTGTTTTTTTCCTAAAATAATGAAATTATAGAGCTGTGAGCACATTTTCTCAGATAGGTGTGTCATTTTGTGATTCTGCCAAGCATCAGAGCTGTAAAATCGTGTAGATCAATACCAGCACAGAAACCAGGAGGAAGACAGCACTTTTTCAATTTCATTTTATTTGTTACACTTATATTAAAGCCACTAAAATAGAAACAAAGCAAGTGTCTTTTTGAAAAACCTCTTCTGATTTCTAATGATCTGAGTGAATTTTGCAAAAACTAAAAATTTTCCACAGATAAGTACCAACTTTTTAATATACTTTTGCTGAACTACAGCATATAAGTGCACCATTACAGCCTTCCACAAACTTCTCTTGCTCTGAGGTTCCCAGGATGGTTCCCAAACACACAGTTTCACAGCAGTGTGCAACTACCTGCACAATATTAGGCAGTAGTTAATTAATGTGAGATTGTCTTTATTCCAGAATGCTACCAGGGATTTTCTAACAGGATGAACTCAAGGCAAAGCAGCAGAGAAGAGCAATTGAGATTAACAGAGGACATTGAGAAACAAATCTGCTGATTAAGACTGTTTGCACTGCAACGCACTTATTTTGTTTCCTGCAGAAACAGATTACCACCACAGAGACAGAAAACATAAGCCTGTATTTGCAATCTGCCTTATTTCTCTTCAGTGTAACCTCCTGCACGTTATCATTTGTAAATTAAAATTACCTGAACTGAAGAAGGCCTAAATGCAAGTGTCTTCTTAAACACTTTTATCAGAGAGGACAGGAGATTAGAGGCTAACATAGTTCCAGCAATGTTAGTTCTAACTGAGTTACTCAGAACAAATTTTTAATCCACTTCCCCCTTTCCTAGAGAGAGATAGGTTATCACAAGTAAGAGCTTTTCCCCTGGTTCTTATGCACATTAAATAACAATCCAGTGTTCCCCATCCAGAATTTTGGATGGCAGTGCATACCCTCCAAAGCCTACAGCCTAATCAAAAAGACACAGTAAGTTATTTTCAGAAGAAAACCTCAAAAGGATATTCAGAACTTGTGTCTTTTCAGTCTTTCGCCAAAAGAGATAGCTTCTGTGTATTTCACCTAGATACAAAAAGGAAAAGGAGTTCTAGTGTGAGAAGAGAGTCTGCTGAGAGAGAGGGACAGGTTGTTCTCAGCAGGCTTGAATATGAACAAACTCACAGGCAAGCTTTGAACCTTACCTCGTAATTGGTGTTGATATGAGAAGAATGACTGTGTTCAAGAGAGGAAGATGATGCCCCTATCCCTGAGGCATGCACTTCAAACTTGATTGAGAGAGATTTTTCCCTTGGTACAATCATTTCTACTTTAGTGAAACTCCAACATAACAAGCATTTTATATGCATTGCAGAGGGACTGGAATACTAATTTCCAAATGGAAAATGACAAACACCTTCCTATATTTAGGCTTGTGGTTGTGCAAGGGAAGGCAGGCATGGCTGGAACTCCAAACAGAAATGCCTCTGCAGAGATGAAGATATTCAGTATCGAGTAAAAACACAAGTTCTTTACAACACAAGTTCTTTTTCTGGTACTAGAACATTCATTCACAGAAAGAACCTTTAAAAGTCATCACTTTTGATTTTGCTTTTGGATATTTAAAAAATTATTACATCCCAAAAGGCAGAACATATTTGAATAATAAACTCCTTAATATAGCAACACGATTATATAAATATTTGCCTATCATACAGTGTGTTTGAACTATTGCATCTTTAAAATTATATTAGCTATCCACATATGCCAAACTTGAAATGAGATTAATATAAGCAAGTCTCTCATTAACTTCTTTTCCTACACTGGGAAAATGAGCCATGAACAAATTTCAGAAGGTATGCGGGTTAATTTGGATATGCAGCCAAAGTCTCGGTATTTGCCTGATTTATCTCTCGAGTCTGAATCATAAGGTTGAAACTTTGCTTAATTTAGCAATGTTTTCCCGATTTCTTTGCTCACACAGAAATGATGAGAGTCTTTGACATCTTCGTGCCCCAGACAGGGCATGTACGGGCCAAGTAAGACTGGAATTTTTGTCCAATGTGTTTTTGACAGCAGAAATATTCATGTTATTATTCACGCCAGTGTTCAGGGCAGAAAAACACATTTTTAATGAGGCTTTTAAAAATTTTTGGAACAGTGGCATCATGAATGTTATCTCTGCTGCCTGCCTATTTTGAAAGCTGCAATCTAGAGATGCACAAGGAAGATGAACTGCTAACCTCATCTTTTGAATGTTTTAGGATGACTGTTCCCCATTGTCTCAAAAAGTTAATATCTCACACCCCTCAGCTTATTGATAGACATTGGTCTCTCTTCCTTCTCTCAACCGTCATAGGGATGCTGACCATAAGAGATATTGGCAATTTTATCATGAACTTGATGTCCTTGCTGTCATAGAGTTTAGGGAGGGTCACAAGAGGGGAGGGCAGGGCACAGCAGGAACCAGTCCCTTCAGCTTGAGGAGGAAAGTGATGACTTTTAGGCCTGGTCCTGAGAGAAAGAAGGGAAATCCTCCTTCTGGGACACATCCTAGAGGAAGGGATAACAGCAACAGTAGGAAGCAGTGTAAGCAAAATTGTGAAGGCCAAATTCAAAAGAGACGTAATTGCAATACTGCTATAGCATACTGTGGACAATTGACAACATATACTTGAGGAGCTGGTTGTAGTTTCAGGCTATAGTTTAATCAGGTTCATCTTAACCATACTCGGAGTTCCTGCAATAATGATAACTTTTCTCCAAGTTTGTTTCCAGAGACATTCGAGACTATTTCCATTATAATGTGCAAGTATAGTGCTTGTAGACGGTGAACAGTTCTGAACAAAAATGTACGAATAAAGTCACAACTGACAATTTAAAGCCACACAAGTTTTATCAGCTGCAGTAAAAAGAAATCTGTCCACCTAAGTCTGTATTGGTTTATGTTAGTGCTAAAATAGATTGGAAACTTACAGACTATTAGAGAAAATAGAACTGTTTTCAAAATCCTATTTTTTCCTCAGAAGGAGCTCTTCACCATGCAGCCACACGCCTGTGAAGGACAGCTGGGAAGCAGCTACTTCTGATTGATTTACCTGAACTTTGTATAAATGATAACAGTCTCTCACTGAAAGAGCTTTACATCTGTCATTCACTTCTTCACTGGCAGCTCTCTACACCCTCATCTCTGTTCTAGGCTTGGTAAATCTTCTGAACATGATGCAAAATGTATTTGACAGAAACCACTAATTTTATTTAAAACCAATAGCAGTCCATCCACTTCATGGCCATAGATACAAGGATTGTTAGCACCCAAGTGACAGAGTAAATAAAATTATCCCGTAAACGTCAGTCTTAAATGGATAGTAATAATGCATCCCAAGGCACTAAGTGAGCAATAAACAAAAAAAAAAGGAAAATATCCTTGCTTCTTAATGCATTTATTGAAATTCCAGTATCTTGTCTTAAAACAAATAAACCAACGAACCAA
The DNA here is from genome assembly GCF_028858725.1 of Colius striatus. Taxonomy (NCBI): domain Eukaryota; kingdom Metazoa; phylum Chordata; class Aves; order Coliiformes; family Coliidae; genus Colius; species Colius striatus. The sequence goes on from NC_084759.1 coordinate 81,344,222, forward strand.
CAGGAGAACAAGTCTGCTGAAAGGCACACACAGAAATTCCTTTGCTTCCCTATCAGGTTGACAGTAAGTCTTAATGAGGTTCATCTTTTTTTGACAGAACTTTGTTTTCCTACCAGGTTATACATACAAGCTAGCACATGAATGAACATAAAACCTTTCATCTTCATTATGAATTACCTAGAAAGAAAAGAGAGACTGCAAATATGCCCTTCCTTAAGAAAGCACCATATTTACATTAATTTGTTCATGGCTTAAACCATTTCTCTCACATGCCTTCAGCTAAACAGTCTCTTGTCTCTTCATTCCTTTTGCAAATTAGACTGTCACTAGGTCATGCCTTGCTGTTTAGTTATTTTTAGCCTTCTCATTACACCTGGAAATGTTTGCAGTTAAAGTGCTGCCATCTGGAGTTGTTAATGGCATGCTGGTGGAAGTGTAATCACTGCATGACTTTGTTCTGTGCTTCCCCAGGGTGCAGAAAAATGTGATACACATTTAATTTATGTTAGTCTGTGCTTACAGATGCTCATCATCAAACATGATAATATATACAATTTGGTGCTCTCCTTCAATATCTTGCCACCAAAAATAATGTTTGACATATCAACAGTTGCTACTACCACCAAAATACACCTGTAGTCACTAAAAATAGCTTTAAGTTAAACCTGTTGTTTAATTTTTCTAGGAATTACAAATTTAGGAGCCTTTGAAATCAAGATGCAATTATATTCATCTTAGTAGGAGGTTCCCATCTAGTTTGCATTGCTACTAGGAATGATTTTCAGATTCCATTTTATGTCTGGTTTTCACTCACTTTAAGCCAGAGAAAGGAGATTCTAGCTATATTATCTGATTTGTTTCTGTTATGTCATAGCAGAGAATGAAATATTATTGTCTTAGCTATAACAATTTATAAGCAAGACCCTAAATTCTGCCTTCCATCCAGAGTCTGTTTTGGCTTTGCAAAGGAAATGATAATGTAAGTGCTTTGTTGGTGGTGCTTTGTTTGTTATCTTGATGGTTTTTTTAACCACAGTATTTTAGCAAGAAAGAATCACCATCATGCTCATATTCAAAACAAATTGAGTCTTTTTTCCATCTATACGAGTTATTCTGACCAAAAGGAGATTTGGCATCCTTTGACTGGAAAGCAGAAAGTCTGAATTACAGAAGAGGAACCATGAAGAGCTTCAATATGCATGTAACTGCAGAATTCGTAGAAGAAAGAACATTTGCAGCATGTAGCCTGTTGTACAGAAGACATTTGCTTTAAGGTGTTGAGCAACATTATCATTTTCAGCTCTCATCATTGTTCAGATGTATTCTGCCTAAGTTTCTCACTTTGGGGAAAAATCAACAGTTTTAACACAGAAGCTCGATTTCATCCCACAGACTGTACTCGGCTAAAAACTGTACCTCTAGCTTAGGCTCCATTGTCACAAGCTCTCTTCTTGGTCATTAAGCATCCTGAAATGCTGATCAAGCCATAGATAAGACTCACTCACTCTTAGTTACTGAGGGGATCTGAAGTGACTTTTTTCTCCTGATAGTCTTGTAAAGAGCCCAGAGGTAGTAGGATTTATTTGAGTGTAAATAAATATATGGTATGGAGAAAGCTTGTGTTTTACAGAATAGAAGAAAGCTTGTGATGATGGAGCCACAGCACTTACACAGGTCTCCCTCATTCTTCCTACATTAGTGCTTCCCAAGAAGGAGGCATGCTCCAGCCCTCCTGGTACAACAGTATTGCTCATGGGCTCAGCCCTCCCTTTCAATCTGTCAGAGGCATTCATCTATCAGTTAAACTCTGTCTCTACACTTAGGAAGCAATGCCACCTGTGGATTTACCAGCCCTATCTTTTACCCTCCACCTCCAAAAAATATATTTGATTTCAAAAACAGTGGTGGATAGGAAACAGTGAAGAGAAATCCCAGCTGAAATTAGATAGTTTTGAAAAGCAAGGCATGTGGTTAGGCAGCCAAGATGGACAATTTTGGCTCCTGAAATGGCTGACAAACAACAATTTGAGAATTCTACTTCACACATAACCTATATATTTGAGTCACACTTTCTTTGAAAATTCATGTCTCACTTAAAACTCTAAATATCAACTGATCTGAGGAACTTAAAGTGGAAGGAGAATGTAATTTGTCTAGAATTTTGCACTTGCAAATTTCCATACTGTATTGCAACAAAAAACCTGTAACTATTCACAGTCATACAAAAAAAAAAAAATTGAAAGCTCTATTTGCAGTATTTTTCTTCAATGAACTTTTAGCATCTCTCAAATCCTTCCTGGTAAAACGCATGATGATAGTTCTAAAGAGGCACCTCTGAGCTGTATTTTCCATATTTTCTCAAATGCTTTAATGGTTGATTCTAGCTGTATGTTCCGTACGTATCCTTTTGGTGTTCTCAAATCACATCCTATATACAAACACAAAGGGAACACACCTGAAGAAACAGAAAAAAATGACTTTTCCAGAGCAGAGATCGCTTCATTCAGACTAGTGAGAGGAAAAAGTCGGCTCTGCAGATGTGATGGGTCGTTGAGATGAAGGTATTGAAAATGCAAGTGAAAATTAACATTAACATTCTGCCAAGAGATCAAGAGATGAGTAAGGGAACTGGTATTTATATTAGAGGATATGTACATGAGGAGAAGGTTGGACATATGGAGAGAGCCTCTGTATTTGGTTCGGTATTTACATACCCTAGGGAAAACAACAGGAGAGTAACTGGAAGGCTGTTCCTGTTACTAGAGGAGCGAGTTCTAAAGTAATGAAAATAAACATCTTTGGCTGAACTACTTTTTCCCCATTTGCAAAACATACATCCATAATTCTGCTATTTTTGGATTGCAGTTGCTGTGCTTTATACTCCAGGCTTAGGAAAAAGAAAAGAAGTTAACTGCTTCTTTCTGGGAAAAATGCAGGTACAGCACCTTAATGGGATACAACAGGATAAGAAGGTTGTGTTACAAGACTGGTGGCAAACTTTGGCTTTATAATTTCAATATGAAAAACTACTTTGTCTTTACTGTATTCTGAGGTTCGTATTCTTTAAGGAAGGAAACATATAGTTTCCTTTCTGGGCATGATTTTGTCCCAGCTGTAAAATTTGTCATAAATGAATGCTCGATGTGATTGTTCTCCAGTGTGATCATGTCCATACGGGCATTGTAACTACTATGGTTTTATTCAAGATACTTAAATGGATTTTTATATATTTTTTATATCTATGTACTAGCCAAATTTCCTACTATCATTGCTTTAAAAAACAGGGAAACGTTTTTATATGCCAGGTGGACTCAATGACCTTGTGAGAAGTATTTACAAATATAAGAAGCCATCTGAGGACAGAATATTTATAATAATTGGGAACTTAATTAGATATCTGGCAAGTGCTTAAGCAACTCATTTAAAAAAAAAAAAAAGAAAAAATCTAGATTGACTAGGGTCACCTCTCCAACAAAATGAGAAGAGTAGTAGCAATATTTTCTTTAATGAGAATTCAAAACTTAAGTCTTTAAGAATCGCTCAATTTTTTCAAAATAATGTTTTAACAGAGAAAAGGATTTCCTTTTGGGTTAATTTACATCAAAATGTCAACTATGGTTGAATCCTAAAGGAAATAAAGGAATGTCTCAGAAAACAGACCACCTAAAAGACAGGGTGAAGATTGTCCAAAATATTTTGAAGCTTCCTCTACAAAAACAAAGGCAGTGCAAACACAGCCACATGTACACTGTCATGTAGCACATCTAGGAGATGAAAATGCTGTTGAAGCTTTGGATCAAAACAGGCTGTGAACAGATAAGCCATTCTCTTCCTCCAGTGATCCAATGGAAAGACTGATATGACTAATAAATCTAATATATCTCAGGGCACTGGATGCAGCTACCCGGGGGCTGGGAGGTGAGGCCTCTGTGAGGAGAGGCTAGAGCTGCCCACTGCCTGACATGGCTAGTTCCAGATGTCTCCAGCAGAAACAACTGAGCCTCTCAGCCAAGATGGTGGCACCTCTGGCAAAAACAGTGTTTAAGCAAGGGCAAAACGCCACACAGCAGTGTGAGGAATGAGGAAAATCAGTGAGACTAACAGCCCTGCAGACACCAAGGCTATGGACTGACCACAGCCCCTGTTCCCCAGCCCACTGCACCACTTGGTGTGAGGAGGGTAGATGAGTAGAGGAGTCAGGGATGAAGGAGTGAAACTGAGCCTGGAAAAGGGTGGGGAAGGGGTGGGTGTTGTTTTAATTTTTGTATTTTTTTCACACTACCCAAATCTATTTTAATTGCCAGTAAATGAAATCAATTTTCCTCAAGACAAATCCATTTTGACTGTGACAGTAACTATCTTTATGTCCACCCAAGGGGTTTTTAATCTAATTTTCTCCCCCTGTCCTGCTGAGCAGGGAGAGTGAGTGAGTTGCTGGCCAAGGTATTATAACCCACCATACTCAGAGTGCAGTAACCAAAGAACACCTCTTGCTATCACCTCCCAGCATACATCCTAATCACACTACAGATACGTCTTACCCCGCTAATGCAGGTCAAGTTAACAGCAAGCATCATAAGTTATTACTATGACTGGATACCTCTGAGGAAAAAACATGGCATTTTATTATCAAAAAAAATCTGCTTTTTAATTCTGCACCATGAGTACTACTGATGAAATGAACTTTTTGAAATTACATAGAGATGAGTACAGCAGGAGGCTACGATTCAACGCTTGTTTTATCAAAGTTAGGATGATACAGAAAAACTACTGTAATATAAGAGAAGCAGCTTTTTCTACAAATAATTATCATTTTAAATTCTACAAAGCACGAAATGAGGAAGATGAAGGCTTCTACTTGTAGGTATGTAAGCTAACCTCAGCAAACAGACAGTAATTTGGGCCTAAGATGTTTATACATGCTACTACCACATGATAATAAATGTAAAATAAAAATACTACGAAAACCTTTCTAACCCACAATCCTTTTGAGTTACTTTCCATACCTTGGGGAAGCCCTAAGCTTTAACAGCAGAAAAAGCACTTTGAAATTGACTGAAACATTAACAGAAAATGTACAAGGTCATCAGGGCAAGGTGGGAGATCTCTTATTGGGAAAGAAAATATACTTTCTCAAAGAGAGGTTCTGTTTATAGTTGGGTTATTTTATCCCAGCCCTTTCATCCTTCTTTACCTGAAATCATGTTTTTATTTCTCTTTTTCAGTTTGTTTAATCTAATTCCTCTTGAAACAATTTCTACTTGTTGTTGGTCCAGTACCGTTTGTTGCATAGTCTCCCTTTATTTGAACACAAATGCTCCACTTCAGTGGCCTGTCTACTAATTTCCAAGTCTACTTGTCAACTTCATGGTATGTGACCTCACATTTTTGAAGCAACTGGTCCTAAACCACGGAGAGGTATCAATCTATAGCATTCCTTCACTGTATTTCATCCCACTGTGAGATGTCCTCTTAGCCTCAATTTATCTATGCTGTCTAATATACTACAGCCTGTACCTAGGTCTGTCTAATCTGTCTTCATAACTCATATCCTCACAGTCCTAAGCACTTACACAGTTCTTCACTGCAGCCTCTTCAATCTTGACAGCAGGTTTTGCAATATGGGAAAGGAATTGCTCATAGCACTCAGAAGCTGGGTGAAGTTCAAATTACATTATAGGTTTTATCATATACCAGAGACTCATTGGAAATAGTTGAATGAGTCTTCTTTTTACATATTCTTACAGAATTTTATAAAGATAAAACTATTAGAGTTTAGTTTATAGTATCTTTTGAATATTTTAAAATAAAGTAAGGAACTTAAAGTTATTGGATGACAATTTCTTCACTAAGCACCACCAACCTCTCAAGCAGATTTGAGTCTATGTTGTGGTTTAAGTCCAGTCTGCAACGAAACAACACACAGCCACTTGTTCTCCCCCCTATACACACCCCCATCTGCCACAGGATAGTGGAGGCTGCAGTGAGATGGGAGGAGAAAAGATACCCAAGGACATTGTGGATTGAGACAGGCAGGGAGGGCCCACTGGTAATTATGGTTCTGAGTAAAACAGATTCAACTGCTTGACATAGGGAAGAAAGTAAGAACAGTTTAATCTACTACCAACGAGAAACAGAACAGACAGAAAGCAAAACCAAAGTAGAATGATGAGGAAAAAAAAGTACGATCAGTCCTTTAAGATTTCCTTCCCTAACTCTCCTCTCTTCCCAGGCTCAGCTCCCTGCTCCTCATATCTCTGCCTCCTCCCTTTCAGCAGCACAAGGGGGCAAGGAATGGGAGTTCGGATCACTCCCTCACAGACAGTTTCTAGTGCTACTTTCTCCTCAGAGAAGGAGGGCTTCACATTCTCCTCCTGCTCCAACATGGCATCCCTGCTACAGGATTCAGTCCCTAACAAACCTCTCTGGTGTGAGCCCTCCCCAAGGGCTGCAGCTCCTCACAAACTCCTCTCTGTGAGTCTCCTCCACAGCAGCACAACTCCAGGCATCTTCTGCTCCAACACCATCTCCCTACAGAGTCACAGCTCCTTCAGGCACAGCCACCCCTTCTGCCCTAGGGTCCTCCACAAGCTCAGCTCCACTGTTGCCTTCCATGGGCTGCAAGGGCACAGATGCCATCTCACCATGATATGCAGGGGGACCTCTGCTCCAGCACACCTCTCTTCCCTTACTGACCTTGAGGCTTGTGTGATTGATTCTCTCTCATCCAACTCCTTCCACCATCTCCCAGAAAAAGAGCAACCCTCCTCTTCCAGCTTCTTCTTCTTAACAAGTGATCATGGAAGTGCCTAATGGGCTTAGCCCCAGAAGTGGGTCTGAGGAAAGTTTTGAACAATTTCTTACAGAAGCCACCATTACAGCCCCTTCCCCATTACCAGAAATGGCTCCATGCAAACCTGTGACAGTCTGTGTGGCATAAATTTGGGTATTTGCATTAAAAAGTCTTACAAAATACACACATATTCAACACCACCATGAAACTTTTTTAAAAATGGGTTCATTTAGATTTCCAATTAGAACCAAATAAGTTCCATTTAGATTTTCCACTCAATTATAACCATTGCAGTATTTCATACAAGCATGTATTTGTAAGGATAGATGTGAAAGAGTGGTTTTTTTGTTTCATTTCTGGGGATAAAACAGCACTGAATGTTACATTTTGTATCTGATATTGGTATGGCATTCACCATGTGGGGGGATCCAATGAGGCAGAATTGCAGACCCAGGGCTGACTACTCTGAAGGATCCAATAGCACTTGCTTTGATGTCATTAAAAGAAACATCTGCTCTAATAGATTGGTCTTGGAAAACTTCTGGAGACTGGGAAGTCTGAGCTGTGGGTAAGGGGAAGTCATTTTATCTTGCATTCTTCAACTAGTAGCTCATTTGCATTGACAGAGAATCACATTTCAATCTTATTATCACACCAAAAGCAGACCTTCCCATTCTTATATTTATCTTATCAAATAAGTGCTTCTATAAAGAAAAAAAAAACTTCTAGCACCATCCCTTCCTAATGCCTATTTCCAGCACCATTTTCAGCTATATCATTACATATAATTTTTGCCCATATCATTTCACACATATACACACACAAAAGCGTGTAATCATTTTTCAAAGATTTGTATGCAATAAAATAATGTAGAATGCCGGCACAAATCAGAAGACCCAAAATTGCATCTTATAGGTCACAAAAATATTGTGGGGTAAAAAGTCTGTTGTCATCCTCCTTTGGAACTTCTGAACCTGTTACACTGAGATAGAAAAAACACTAGGAATTTCTGCAAAATGCAGTAATGGCAAAGCAAGTTTCTAAAAGCAAGTCATTAAAACAAATATTCTAAATATTTAATCACATTTCATCAATACTTAGGTTATAATTTTATAGAAAGTCCCAGAAGAATAGGATCTGAACTGATTTCTTGACTTGAATCCCAGCAAAGATGAAAGCATAACCAGAAAGAGATTAGTTATTGGAGGAAAATTGGAAATTAAAAGAAATGGAGTGAGGAAGATTCTGAACCTTGGCTGCATACATAAAACTTACGCTACCTGAGGCAGCACTGGACAGCCCAACATATCACAGAAACCTTACATCTATTTCAGACAGTGGGCTATTATTCCTGCAGAACAGAACACTGTCTTGTCTGTGCTGCGCAAGCTTGTGGATGTTAGTTTCAGTGACAATGAAACTGCATATAATCTCTTAAGATTACACCTAAATTGCTAGGATTTGCAAAGAACATATTTGAATTCATACATCCAAAAAGTAAATCAAGCTTGTAATTTAGGCACTAGAACTTTTGTACACCTGACATCACAACATCCTGACTGAAAGGTTTAGGGAGGCTATTTTTGGGTACATCAATAAAATTGTTTCCCAAGGAACACCAATATATATGTGGAAGAAGAAAATCGGTTCTGCCTGCACAGATAGAAATGTTCACCCTTTATCTGCAAATGTGATATTTTTTACTATACATTTTGAAATAAAGATTGCTCCCTTATGCTAATGTTATTCCCTAGTATTAGATTTCTAAAGCCATGATGTGTTATATGAAAGTAATTAAGCAAGAGACCCTGTGCACTTCAGTCACACCAGTACAGCACAGCAATAATTTCCCAATAGTTCAGAAAGGTACTTAAATATCTACCATATTCACAGAAAGTGAATTAGATACTGAAGAGATTACAGTGGCAAATTTACTATTTATATCTTTAAATAATATTAATTTTTAGTGCTGAATTATCACTTGAGAAAATGGAGAACTGCTTTTCTTGCTTTCTTTGTAAGGTCTGCTTCTACAACGCTTCAGTTTGACTTGAAAGGTGATTCAATAGGATTTGTAGACCTGAGTGGTTGAACAATCCAAGCAATCTGTTGGAGGATTTTTTCATTCAATATTATTTAACAAAACATTAATTTAATTAAATTTCTTGGGAGATACAAAAACAAGTGGCAATCAGAAAACCTTTAATTTCCTTTTTGCTGATCCATAGTGTTAAATGAAGCGAGAGAATGACTTTTCTTTCCAATACTATACAGAACAACAGACAATTCTTTGCCTGGTTTTACACACATTTTGAACATCTGGTTAGACAGCTTTCTTCCAAGAAAAATTCAGATCTAGTCTTGCAGTGATGGGAAAAGAAGGGGCTTTTAGGATTCAAATAGAAGTAGAAATTCTCATGGAAGACAATGAGATCTGTATTCCAAGTTCCCCATAACAGCATCTGAAGTTAAATTTATGCCTTCTCAACATCAGGATATCCTTTTAAATTCCTAACCTTTAACCAAAAGGTGAGATCAGTGGCAGTAGTATAAACAACTAATATCCAGCTAGAGAGAATCAAACAAGCCTGGCCAGAAATCAATTTTCAGAATCTTGGCTGACAGTAAAATAAGTGTGCAAGTCTCCCGAGGTTTCTGGTTTAAACTCTGTGTCAATATCAACACACAAAGTCCTGCAGCAGCTGACTTCATTAGTTTCTCTGTTCTTCCCAGAGCACTAGGGACCAAAACTCACAAGCAATAACATGGTTGTCTTTACATTTAAAAGGCTTCACATGTTAGCCTCTACTCATTGGAGTCTATACCCACAGGAGTGGAAGAGCTCCGTTCCTTCCTTTCTGGTCATGAACTGGGTTTCAGCTACAGCGATGAACTGTGCATAGGGCTGTAGGAGTAGAGGTGAAGGCTGTGCATTCAGGCTCTGTCCCACTGTTGCCTTCTCCACAACACTCACCTAGAAGCAAGTGAGGAGTAAAGTGGAAGCAAGCCATGAGAGATGGGTACTGTTATAGATTTGAGTCACTCCTCCTCAGCTCAGTGCAACATGAGAGCAGTGGTTTGGCAATGTATTTCCCTTCTATTTGCCCTCCCAAACAAACCCATTCAGATCAATAGTTATGCCAGAGAACATCATATAGTATACAGTATAAATTCAATCTGATCCTTTCTGGCTATGAATAATTTTTCATTATCAGAGTGAATTTGCCTATTGTCGGTTCAGTCACACTAATAACACAAACCTTTAAAAGAGAAATTCCACATTCTCTATTATCTTCTGCACCATTCTTTTCAGTATCTTGATCAAATTTGAAGTTGGAGATTTTCTACATAATCGATCCACTTGTTAGCAAGATCTTTTATCACTGCACTTTAGGCTTAGGTTTCACCTCAAAACTAACACAGCAGCAGAACAAAGCCTCCTTATACTAATGCTCCACTTAAATTCCATGGTTTAGATCATCTCCTCATCCTAAAATAACAGAGGTCATAGTATTATTCTTCATCATAAAAGAAAGAAGTAAAGAAACAAATGAAACAATAGTACTAGCCTCTTAACATTTAGTGCAGTTCAAGCATTAACTACTTTATAAGTTACTGCATGGTTTCTTTGATCTTTAATGTATAAATAACTAAATTTTATGGGGTTTTTTTTAATTTTTTATTCTTCCAGGAGTTTTTGCTGTTTCTTTCTGCCATCCCTTTTTCCTTTCCAACATAATCCTTTAAATAGTCTTGTAGGACAAAGATCCACAAATATACTTCCCATGGAAATCAGTGGGCAGCAGACATTTAAATCCTCGTATGACTGTGGCCCCCAAGGCTTAGAAGCGCCACCTACAAAGTAGGTTCTGAACATATTCTTTTAAGCATCTTGTTCCCAGAACTTGTCATCTGAACAGATAAAACAGCAAGAGGATGAGGTAGGGTTTATTCCCACAAGCAAGTGGGAATAAAGAAATAGAGTTTTGTTATCCAAGGCGATCCAAAAAGTTTGTGTCAAGAGCACAAATCAAGGCCATTTGTTCAGATCAAACATCTAAGCTATGTCCAGCCTTACTAGAAGATGTTTTTTTCTTCTTAGCTCCAGTAATTCCTACACTGTAGCTCAGATTTTGTTTATCTCAATCATAACACTGAAGCAAGTCATACTGAATTAACAGATACTTCTAAGATGGACCAATGCATGCAAACATGGAGCAAAGAGAGGGTGGCCAGGCTTTCTCTTAGCCATAGCCACTTTCCTTGTAGTGGGCCACACAAGGTCAGCAGGAGAAACATCCATTATGCCAAGAACATGACTCTTAATGCTCACGGTTGAAGTTGTTCATTATAGTCCAAATGTCCAGCAGATGTTTAACAGCTCAATCAAACTGTTACACAAGTCCTGTGTGAAGGAGTTACAAGTTGGCTTTTTCTGCCTTAATGGCTGCTAAGATTCTCCTAGAATGATAGTTTCAAATTGAAACGGGAGTTGTTTCTGGAAGCTCATACCACTTCTTGGTTCCTCTTTACTGCCTCCCTTTGCACAGAAGACTTTGCAAGGGCCACATTTGGACAGAGAGATTCATTGGGAAGGAGCTGAGCTCCAGGAAGTTCTTTAGTAAGTATTTTTTAAATGAACTATAATGATTACTATGTCTACTATGACCTACAACTGCCATTTCTTTGTGAGCCAGGCTGTGTAAAGATGTGTCACCTGGCCAATACTGTTGATGTACCTGGTGTATAGTTACATATAGCAACTCTTTTACCAATATAAATATTTTTTGTTTTGAAAGAAGGATATTTTATACTAATTTACAATATAGTTTTGTCACTGAATCTGAATTGGGGACATTGCAGTTAAAGTCTATTAATATTCTTACACTACTATATGCATGATAAATAATTTTGGAAGCATTAGTTACTTCTAAACAATCGGCTAGGAACTTTGCTTCTTCAGCACACCAGCAAGCTCCCAATGACAGAACAGTGCAACCAGCATATTTATATAAGGATTATTTCCTCCCAGAAGATGTAAAATGTTGTTTTGACCAGACAAGATTGTTAATGCTCTGCAGTATGCACAGAATCTTATTAACCTGGCTCAGAAGACAAAAGGAAAGGCAATAACACAGTTAATTAATTTTAATAGAAAATCTATATCTACTTATTCTTTTAAAAATGAAGGAAAAGGGAATTATTTTCTCCAAAATAATTAGGAGCCAAAAGACAAAAATAGCCAAAAGACAACTATAAAACTTGTTCCAAAACCAGATACATTTCCCCCAACTATCTGTCAAATTTTGGGCTGTTGGTAGACCTTTACTTCACTATTTCTGTTTTGCCTTGGATGCAGTGAATTAGCTTATGACTGATTTAAGTGAAACAACAAATGTCAGAAACCTCAGTACTACACAGTCATTTTGTCCTCTCTGCTGAGACTACAAACTGCATTCCTATGTCAGCATCTTCCCCAGATTCTATTTAAAATATGCTGTTAACCCAAAGGTATTTCTTCTCCCTGCTCTTCCTTAAGTCTGTTCTTGATTGAAAAAGACTATTCTACTGAAGATAAGAGAAGTCAACGCTCACATACATTGATATGACTCAGTCTAAGAGTATATACTGAAAACAGAAAGAGAAACTGCCATTACTGAGAGATAACACATTTAAAAAGTTGGCTTATGAGGAGCTCAGTATTAGCACATTGCTGTTTGGGAAGAGGGGACAAGAAATATGATCTTTCAGGCCATAATTGTAAGACCCTGTACTCAGACCATCAACAAACACATTTAATGTTGCCAGATTTTCAGACTCAGTTCATATTTTGTCACTATGAGCTGATGTTAGCATTCACTTTAGTCCTTTTGCATTTACTTGTAGTTCAACTTGTAGTGCTGACGTAAACCTCTCACCTTCTTTTGCCCCTTCAGAATGCACTTATCTCCTTTTGTTCTTCTCATGTCATATCCTAACAGCTTATGATTGATGTTTCTTCTACAAGCTTCTAGGCAACTCTTTTCCTAAGAAACATTTACACAATCTGACTGAATATGGGAGCAACCACGACAGCACTTCTCCCAGTGTTTCCTGTTCATTACTGCAGATAATGGTCTAATTTTACTTCCACTAAAAAATAGATATCACCTAGAAGCAACCAATGTCAGAAGGCAAAAATTCTAATATATTTGCACTCACTTACAGGAAAGTACGTACATATAGCACAGCAATTAATCAAATGAGGATTTACAGTAATTTGAGCAATGTTTCGTATCAGAAATTTAATTTGTGTTTGTTACAATACTTAATCAGTTCACAGAATTACAAACTTCATCCCAGCCTTCAGGTCAACGAGCTGCAACCTGAAATAAATAGTATTTGTTGATCAAAACAAGAAAGCTCAACAACAGAGAAGCCTGTCCTTGAAAACTATTCATGCTATGCCAGGAGGTGTTACATCTACTATATTAAAACCAAACATAACACCAAGTTGCTGGAGCATCAAGAGAATAGAAATGTTTTAATTGCAGCAAAATGTTAGGCAGGCCAAGGTAACCAAGGTATTCCAAACAACTCTCAAAAAGTAGTTCAAGCACCCCTCAGGTTTAGTTTGTGTTTAACAGGAGTATTCAATAAAGTTTCAAAACTTGAGAACTAAATCAAGAGGCTGCCTGTTTATTACCGGAGCCCTGGGAAGTGAATCAAGCACTCAGATCTGCAGTGAACTGGACATGCCTCACATATCAGGGCAGGACAGGTTTTGAACCTGATAGCAGACAACGAGGGCTGGAGAAGGGGGCTGATAATCTATTTCTGAGAGACCATAAAAAAAGGAAATCGAAACAGTAATGTGCAGCCATATTACTCCTACACTGCTGTCACATAGCAATCATGTAATAATTAAATGAACAATATGTGCCAAACATTAAATCAGGACCTCCCATTTTCTTATAATGAGATGATCATTTCTTATTTCTTGTCACAAACAGGAAAGAAAATGAAAAGTGGTAAAGGCACATCAGATACCTTCGCCCAAAATATCTTGAGGAGACATACAGAAAAAACCTGTCATCTGAAGTAGGCAAGATCTAAACCAAGAGAGACCCTTGGAGAGGGGTATACAATCATCCGTCAAAAATGCTGAGCATTTCTTCAGAGATGAAAAATGAAAAGACATCCACACTTGCCCCAGGTCCAAAAATACCACAACCAACATGATAACCTAAAGCAGTGATAGAGAATGACAACTGGGAAAAAAAAACAAAAAAACAAAAACTCAAGGACAAATAAATTCTCTGTTGAGGCCTGAAACGAGATCACAGAGTGATTGGCAAGACTACTGTTGTTGCCCCTGTTGGGAAACAGCCTTCCACGTTCAGGTGCTTTTCTCAGCAAGGTGTAAATAGCCTTCAGACAAAAAAAAAGGCTTTGATGAAACCTGAGTTTTCATCATAGAGGCAGAAGATGTATTATTAATGTCAGCAAGAAACAAAAAACAAATGAAACTGAGCATCTTCTTGAGCAGGGGGCGAAAGAACATCCAGGAAACCCCCTGAGGAGCACCATGGGGCCATCATTGCAGCAGCTTCTCAGGGAGAAGAGAATATGCTGGGCAATTCACTCCAAATTCTCACATTGGGAGGAAGCAACCAGTAACAACACACTAATATTGGAATGGGCACAGTATTAGCACTGGCTCTGGGTCATGAGGAACGTTGATCCTGTTCTGTAGCTATAAGCTGACAGCCTTGTCAAAGGATTCACAAAAGCATTTTAGCATTTGCAGCATCCATTGATCTTAGCTGGACTCTTGGCTAAAGAACTGAGAAAATGAAGCCAAAGGACAATTTGTGAACAACAATTGGCATTCTGTCTTTGCTGGTAGCAAAGGCTCTAAGAGGTTTTGTGTGGATTTTTCTTATTTGCTTGTTGGGGCGGGAGGGGCATTAAATTACAATTTCACAGATCAATATAAAGTCATTTTGTTATGTATAACTCCACATGAGGGATGTGCACAAAAATGAAACCAACAAAAATAAGAAATATGCTACTTAAAGATGCTTCTTAAAGTAATGAAGTGGAGAAGCTGCTGCAGTTACCAGTTGACAGATGTGTAGCTCTGAAGAAGAGCTAATTAATACAGTAAAATAGCTGTTCTTCTGTTCCTTAATATATCCAGTTGTGGACAACACTTCTAGGAATATCTAATTTCCTTTGTCATCCCAGATGAAGGGGGAAAATGAGTTCTGATTTAAGATCCTATTTCCCAACAGCTACTTCACAAGCTAGCTGCTATACTTAAACAACAATGAGGCTATAAATACACACCTTGTTATTTCAATGTTTCACTTGATGAAACGTAAGAGGCCACTAGTGGACAGCTAGAATAAGAATGAAGGATTACTGCAGTAGCTCCTGAATGACCTGATATAACGCAGACTTGACGATAGCGTCAAATGTGGGGGGAGGGCAATATTTCACTCTGCCAGGTTTTAGTGATATAGACCACATCAGGGCCATTATCCATGATGGAAATGTAGATGTGTTGTAATTTATTAGGTAAAGACAGGCTGTTTAATAAGGAAACAAAAGAAATGATAGATTAGAACAGCAGGGTCCACTGTTTCTGACTAGGCAGAGTATCCCAGAAAAGAATGGCTGATAGATTTTTATGAAAGACACGACACCACTTTTACTCAGCCAAGTGTGTTGTGTTCGAATCCAAAGGGACCTTTTGCACCTGAAATATTAGTGAGAGACATCTGAAAACTGAAGATGATAGCTGGCTGCACATGAATGAAAATATTATGATAAATATATCATCTATATAAATGTATAGATAATGTAACTTTGAGAGTAGGTTACAAAAGTATTCACAGCTAACAATCCATTTTCTAAAGGAAATGAAGATGTGCTGAACCAAAGTTAATGTCCAGAACATCTCTTCAACATGCTACAGCATCAACAGTCAGCACCGTTGCTATAGCAGAAGAGAGGGTGACAACAAAATAAAAAGAGAGAAAAAGATCAGTGAAAATGATCCGCCTCCTCCCACACATTAATTCATTACAGGATTTTGCTTCAGAACGTGGCTGCCCTTCTGTATATATTCACATGAACTGACAAGGTTTCAAGGGACAGAGCAAATAATCAGGCTCTGTGAAAACACCTTGCAAAGCCTTAAACTTGTTTTAGCTAGAATGGGTTGGAATGTCTTCTATAAAAAAAAATGGCAATTGCTAAAAAAGTCACACCTTCAAGAGTGAAACACCAGGTGTAATGAAGTGGTTTTTCCCCAATAGATTTGTTTTTTCTTGTGAACCTAAAGGAAGAGAGAAAATGATTTCAAAGTAGTCAGTTGCACAGGGGCGTGAATCAGAATATGGACTGCAACACAAATCTCTCCAAATGCTCCTGAGTGTGCTAACCACTGAGTTACAGGCAACTCTATTCTGATTCATGCTGGGCAGAAAATACATTCTGAACTTTTTCAAAAATTCAAGCTATTTCAAAGCACAGGAATGCTATAATCTAGCAAGCCCTACTCTCCATTCCCAGAGATAGAGCAAAAGGATCAAAGCTATTCCAAATTCCACTGTGGGCTGTGTAGCATCACATTATATATTTGTAACACTTCAATGGACATTCTCTAGAAAATCAGCAGTAACGCCTTTGAAAATTAATTCTTTCCTCTTTGTACCACAAATGAGCACATCATATTTTAATCCCCTTTTTGGTGTAAGAAAACCCTTCCCTGTTGGGATTTAAAAGAGAAATTAATCCCAAAACAGCAATTCCAGTACAATTCACAACCCTCCCATAAACTCCCCAGCACTGTTTCATGAGTAATTGTTGGTGATAAAAAAAGGGCTCTACTGCAGTATTTCTTCAGTGTCTTATGACTTAAGCACAGCAGGTATTTGCTGAAGGAAATAAAACTCTCCAGTAAATCCTCCGTAACATTTTGGGGTGGGAAAAAGAGATAATATTTTCAAATGGACACTACTGTTGAGCTGTTTTCATGACCCACCTGGGAAAAAGGCCATAGCTAAACTGGGTAGAATGTCTTAGTTTCTCTGAAATAAAGGTGAAATCAGCAGCTGGCAACAATACATCAAAATTTAAACTCAAGTGAATGGGAATGGTATTTTGAGAGACATGCATACTTTTTCTTTAATGCTGATCAACAAGTCAAGCACTCAATCACCCAAGTTCATGAGCATAAATGCAAAGTGATCTAAACTGCAGAATTCCCAAGAAGTCACAGGAAATTTTGCTTTACTGCTATTGCATTTTTAACAGCTTGGCAGAATGGTGGAGCCTCGATGCTGAATTGCAGATATCACATTTTAAAATTCCTGCTTGTGCAGCAGGAAGCACAATGCAGAGAAGCTGGGCAGGGGCTGCTATGCAGTGATCTGGTATCTGGGCCAACACCTAGTTCATCTGCAGACTTTCGCGTCTATTAAGCATAATAAATATTTAAAAGCTCCAATAGGAAAGAACACAGAGATCTGATGTTCTGATTTGGCTTCTTGTAAAGAAATCTTGAATAACACCATGGCAGTTGCTGCCAGCTGCTCTGATATTAGCAGTCCTTGAATTAGCAGATAATGTTCTTTCTGATGATCATTACCAGAAGATGCATAACACTGCATGAGTGTTAGCACAAGGCTATAAGGCTGGCTTCAATGGATGCAGTAGTATTGTCTTCAGTGGCATCTGGGTATCCTTAAATAGTTTTTTTTCTACATTTATCTGCTAGAGTCCTTAAAACTCATTTGAAGGACTCTTTTCAAATCCTGTCAACATTTTTTCAAAACTTTTTGGAAAAAAAAAAGGACTTCTCAAAAATTTCCTCATTTCAGTAGGACACAAACCTCATTTTTATCCTACTGAACCTGCCTTTAACATATTCAACATAAAAAGCCTTCATATTTGTTGTATTTCTTTTGGTGTTTAAAATAGAAGCAAAAGAGGGCCCCTTTAGCCAAGGTTGGCCATACCTAATTTAATTTTGCTTGCATCCTGCGGAGACCAATCCACATCCTTGCAGACAGGATGCAGTTAACTATTAGCATCTACCAGAGTGAATCAGCAAGATCTGTACAACTTCTCACTGCAGATTTCCAAGCACTGCAAATCAAGGAAGGCAAGAGAAAAATCCGTAGTTACTCCTCTTATTTAGACAAAGTCTAAGTGCTCAACAAGAAGCTGGGTCAGTGTTTTTCTGAAAAAAAAAACCAAAAAAGCAACAAACCCAAAACCAGAAAACAGGGTAAACAGCATATGTCAGAGATTGCAAAAGTATATTGCTTTATTTCAATATCATAGAGACACTAGAAAAGCCCAGTAACAACAAATATGTCAAAAGTATTTAGGTTACACAGACTCTTTTTTCTCTGAAGGACATATTTATCATTATTAAAAACTTCATTAAATAAGTATGTTACACACAAAGGAATTGATTTTTAGTTAGGAATAAACATCTCTCCTACAAATCCTTTGGAAGGGTTTGGGATTTTTTTTTGCTGAGTTGGTTTGCATGTGTTTGTTTTTCTAGCGGAATTTTTATAAGCACAGGACTAAAGATGACTCCGAATTTTTATTAAGAGAATGGGGATAAATATTTGTGATAAGACAGAAGGGACAAGTTTATTGCAGAGTCCCACAGTTTTATAAAAAATGCTAATGCTGGAGCTTGTGGAACTCTGGACATCGCATTGGCAGGTAGAGGTTGGGAATACTAATCACAAAAAAAAACCCCGGCAGTAAATCTGAGAGATAAACAACAGGGTCAGGGACTGAAAATTGCTTATTGTCAGATAAGCTTTGTGCCAGAAATGTCTTAAAAATGGTAAAAATAATGTTGCAAAACTGCCATGAAATAATGAAAGAGGCCATCATTTTGTTCCCTGAGAAATCTGTTCACATTTGTGCATAGATCATGGCATACTTGAATGTGAAATCCTCTTTTCCCGGTCTGTAAATTACACAAGTATGGTATCACTCACACAAAGCACATGGATCCAACCAGCTGAAACACCTGACAAAAAGTCCTTCATGGAATTGCTTCATGTTCATGTAGCAAAAAGTGGCAGCGCGATGAACCTATAAACCTCCTAAATAGGGTAATGAGGACAGCAACAAAGCTGGTGAAGAGTCTGGAGCACAAGTCTTGTGAAGAATGGCTGAGAGAGCTGGGGATGTTTAGCCTGGAGAAGAGGAGGCTGAAGGGACTCGTGATCACTCTCTACAACTACCTGAAAGGAGGTTGCAGTGGGAGTTGATTTCTTCCCTCCAGTAATGAATGACAGGACATGAGGAAATGGGTTGAAGTAGCACCAGGGGAGGTTTAGGTTGGACATTAGAAAGAACTTTTTCACCGAGACAGTTATCAAGCATTGGAACCGGCTGCCCAGGGAGGTGGTGGAGACATCATCCCTGGAGATATTCAAAAGATGCATAGATAAGGTACTGAGGGACATGGTTTAGTTTAGTGATGAGTCTAGCAGCGTGAGATTAATGGTTGGACTCGATGATCTTTTCCAACTGTAATTATTCTATGATTCTAAGGAGAAGTTGCCACACGTACATGAGCTTTTACCAAAGATTCCCTACTTTTTTAAAAAAGATATCCATGTTGTTTGAAAACCACAGCAGAATATAAAGAGGCAAGGAAACAACAAGAAGGTTATGGTACATCTGAGCAGTCTGAAAATAGAAATGCCATGACAATTACACTTGCAATGAAAACCACAGCAATTAAATCACTTTAGTGAACACAATTATTACAATTTTCTGCAGAGTTGCTACATTGAAAATAAATGAGAAAAGTTTAGATTTGTAATGAACAGAGAAAAAGAAAGGATATAAGCTTGGAATTACTTCTGCTGGACAGATGAGTTATGCTCTAGTACAAGCTAACTGAATAAATAATTTCCATAATTTCAAAAAGAAAACATCTGAAATCATAGCAAATCAAGAAAAGTGTATGACTTTTTTACATCATTTCAAAGTAAATGGGCAGGAAAACAGGAACAGTAGGCTTTACTCTTAGAGCCTTGAAAAAAACAATGTCAGGATGAAAACTATTGGACAATTTCATAGTTAAAGCTCAAGTCCTGAAGTCTTTACTATGAAAATACTTTTTTTTTTAAAAAGAACCAATAAGTTATTACTACAGCTGATGCCCTCACTGCTAGAAACTTGCACTTCAGTCTGCAATTCCCAGGCTTCAGCTTCCAGTCTTCTATTGCCAATGTATCTCATAAATTCGTCAGACTTTTACTGTGAGACAGCTTCTTTCTACATCGGCACTATGGCTACTTTTACACATTTTCTGCAATGAATTGGATTTCTTTTTTCTCTCTCTTTGCAACAGAGACTGTGCTGAAATGGCACAAAAAAGCCATGTAGTTTTCTTTTGAACTCTTCCCAGCTGGCCAATATACTTAGTAAAGTATGCAGACCACACAATTGCACCGAGTATTTGGGTAGTACATTCATTAATGCTAAGACAGTGGTAGCATTGCTATATATTCATCCAACACATAGCCCACAGAACTTTGCTAGGACTTCACTTGTCATTTTTGGCACCACCTCATAATGAGAGGTCAGTTCAAGGTTGCAGTCACTGTACTTCCCAAGACCCTGAGCAATTGCCTTTGAGTCTGCCCAGCCACACCAGGCAAGCAAGTGCTGCTCGCTAGTGGGTGTCTCCACTTTCTCGCAGCAGGAGGCAGAGAGGAGCTCAGCTTCCCCCATGATGACCCAAATAAGTCTTCTGCCTTTGCTTAATTCTTCATTAACTTTTCATTCTCTGAAACTTCATCAGCAATTATTTTGTTCAATGTGAGAACAAGCCTTATAGGAGTGGCTGAGGGAGCTGGGGATGTTTAGCCTAGAGAAGAGGAGGCTGAGAGGAGATACGATCACTCTCTACAACTACTTGAAGGGGAACTGTAGAGAGGTGGAGATCGATCTCTTTTCCCCAGTAATGAATGATAGGACATGAAGAAATGAGTTGAAGTAGCACCAGGGGAGGTTTAGGTTGGACATTAGAAAGAACTTTTTCACTGAGGGGGTTATCAAGCCTTGGAACTGGCTGCCCAGGGAGGTGGTGGAGTCACCATCCCTGGAGATATTAAAAAATTTTATAGATGATTTGCTGAGGGACATGGTTTAGTTTAGTGATAGGTTTGGCTGTGTTAGGTGAGTGGTTGGACTCAATGATCTTGAAGGTCTTTTCCAACCATAATGATTCTATGAAATATTCTATGGAAAAATATAACAAATCCTTGCTAGGGCAAGTGAGGGTCATCTCTGACCCTCACTAAGGACAAGCATAGCCATTTCAAATTAGAACTTGCTTGTTCAAACATCTTAATTACTACATTTTAACTCATTTAATATATGCTATATTGATTTCACTTGGCAGTAATTATTTTTCTAATCAGGATGTTGTTTTGCCAAAAGTCAGATGTTTTACTGGAGACCATGACAACAGTGTTGCCTTTATCAAACAGATTTTTAATTTAATTTAAACTGATATCAAAGAAATAAATGAAATGTTTATTATAAAAACATGTTGAATAGCATTCATTAGAACGAAGGGATTACAGCTTACATTGATTGTTATCATTCCTTTCATGATTTGTTGAGAATTGATAAAAGACTAACCAATTTATAGCTACCTAGTGCAGCCTGTTAATTTATAAACATACAGGCTGCACATTAGCTTTTACTGTGTCCCCCATATCTTCTGTAACACTCCCAGACTTGCTGAACTCGAGTGGTTTGGAGAGCTCCTCAGACAGTTCTTTCAGCACTCCTGGCTGCATTGCAAAATTGCAGTGATCAGTTTGAACAGCAGCTGCTTACCAACAATGCTGCTCACATACACCACCACATTTCTAGGCACTTGCTCTTCCCTCTGGGTACTGACATTTGAATTTGTGCACTTGCTGACTAGGTGAAGGAATGAGAGAATGATACCAGACTTCTGTTCTTATGAGGGAAACAAAACACAACATATTTAAAATTTTTCCAGTGGAACTCAACTGCCACAATTCAAATCAGTAAACATTTTCTTTCTTATCTTGAAAGTGCTTGAAGAGCAGCAAGTAGCTTTCAAAAGGGAAAAAATAAAAAACAAAACAAAAAAAGCCAAACCCCACAGCAAACACCAGAGGAAAGAGCAAGTAGCACAGGAGGAGACAGGGCAGTAACAAGCAGCAGCTATGCAGCCCCCTGGGAAATCCCCCTGATTGAATTGGTATGGCTATTGACCTCCCATTCAGGGCTGAAGCACATGGCAAGGCAATGCATCCTCTGGGAAACAGAGGCCTTTGCTGTGCTGCCAGCCTAAAACCTTTCTGATCACTCTCTCTCAGTCCTCTACAGCTACTATATACAGCTCTGTATTTCACTCTCACAGGAGTGTGACACTTGTCTAAAAACTCTCCAAGAATGACGACATACACATACACACTTCTCCTGAGTACATAAACCACATTGAAGAGTAAATGCAATAAATAGGCCTCCTCTGATCTTAAGATTATGGATCTCAGCCAAGATCTGGAGTTCCCGTCAGCACTGGTGAAAGATGCACATTTTACAGCACGAGCAAGACATGAGGTTAGGGGATGCCAAATAAATCACGATATTCACCAGCAAAGGTCAAAGAAACCAAAAATCTAGTAAGAAACAAGCAAATAAATGACCTGAGTATCTCTACTGAATCAATAGAAACTTAGGTTTATAGTATGTTGTTATACTGTACCATTTTAAGGACCTTGATTGATTACTATCCTTCCAGATTGAGAGAGAACAGTAACACCTAAGAACACTAACAAAACAGAATTGTAATTCAATGGCAACTTGTCACACTGAAGATGGGTGTGTATGCACTAAATGAAAATCTTCTCCTCCAAGTGAGCTGTCACTGAGGAGAGCACAGTCCCCAGGAATGACGTCCTGTTTATTGTCACACACGACCTCTGCGACCAAAACAAAGAAAAGAATGGTTCAAGAGATCACAGGTGTGTTTTGGATCAGTGCCATGCCAAAGCAACAGCAGCACAGCGAGGAGAGAAAAAGTGGAAATGTAAATCTGCAGTCATGACCAGCAGGGATGGGGGCGATTCCAGTTAGTTATTCCACCTTGTGGGTAACTGCACTGAAAGAGATGGTGAAAAGCCTGTTGAAGCTCAGGGAAGGTACCATAATGAGAGAGGAATAACAGAAAAAGAGTCTTATCTGTACCTTTCACATTCCTCAATATTATCCTTCCAGTTTTTATGTCAGACAAAGGTGTTTTCTTTCTCTTTATTCCCAAAATCTAAACACTGCACTGAATTTACCTGCAGCTATGTGTTATATATGAATTCATCTGTTACTATTGCCTATATTATTAATCCAGATTGGAAACAGCAATTATCAACATTACCGCTGCTTTTGAGTAGAGTGGATGTTTTGCTCACCAAATGTCTCCTTTGCACCTTCGTAGCTAGCTATGAATATATAAAATACATTTCATTCTCTTTCTTGTGCCCACATTACTTTTAAAGAAACAAACAATCAAGTGCTATAAAAACAGCTCTGAAAAACTAAAGTAGTTTTCACTTTATTCTTCCAAGAAATATTCCTGTCAACAGGGATTAATACCAAATAGTTAACACTACATCATTTCAAGAGCTATTGTAGAAATTACTGAGCATAAAAAAAAAAAAAACCCAAAAAACCAGTTTCTTGTAATTTCTGGTTGCAGAGGTTATTGGTTGCTGTTCTCTCAAGAGGAGGACCTCAAAAACAAACTGTAGTCACTTGTGTATTTACTGACTATCTAGATAAAACCTTCAATGAATTATCCATTGTATTAAACTAAAGCAGATATTGTCTCCAGAATATTCAGATGGGTTTTCCCTGTTGTACAGACATTATTGTGCTAAAACCTCTGTGAAGTAATTTCACAATAAAACATATAAATACGAGAAAAAGGGTATAACAGAATCACAGAATCTTAAGGGTCGGAAGGGACCTCGAAAGATCATCTAGTCCAACCCACTTGCCAGAGCAGGACCACCTAGAGTAGGTCACATAGGAACTTGTCCAGGTGGGTTTTGAATGCCTCCAGAGAAGGAGACTCAACAATCCATCTGGGCAACCCCTTCCAGTGCTCTCTCACCTGAACAGAGAAGAAATTCTTCCTTGTATTTCTTTAGAACTTCTTATGTTCCAGTTTATACCCAATGCCCCTTGTCCTATCATTGGACATCATTGAGAAGAGCCTGGCTCCATCCTCCTGATACCCACCCTTCACATATTTATAAACATTAATGAGGTCACCCCTCAGTCTCCTCCAAGCTAAAGAGCCCCAGCTCCCTCAGTCTTTCATCAGAAGGGAGATGCTCCACTCCCTTCATTAACTTGGTGGCCCTGTGCTGAACTCTCTCCAGCAGCTCTCGGTCCTCCTTGAACTGAGGGGCCCAGAACTGGACACAATATTCCAGATGTGGTCTCACGAGGGCAGAGTAGAGGGGGAGGAGAATCTCTCTCAATCTACTCACCACAGCCCTTCTAATACACCCCAGGATGCTACTGGCCTTCTTGGTCACGAGGGCACATTGGTCATGGTCATCCTGCTGTCCACCAAGTCCCCCAGGTCCATTTTCCCTACACTATTCTCTAACAGTTCATTCCCCAACCTGTGCTGGTACATGGGGTTATTCTTTCCCAGATGAAATACTCTATATTTGCCCTTGTGGAATCCTTCAGCCTGTTCAGGTCTCGTTGGATGGTAGCACAGCCTTCTGGTGTGTTAGCCGCTCCCCCTAGTTTAGTATCATCAGTAAACCTGCTGGCAGTGCCCTCTGTTCCCTCATCAAGGTCATTAATGAATATATTGAGCATTAATGGTCCCAGCACCGACCCCTGAGGGACTCCACTAGATACAGGCTTCCAACTAGACCCTATCCCATTGATCACAACTCTTTACCTTCTTCTCTTCAATTCTGCCTTATGATTTATTTATCTTTAAGGGAATTGTCTGCTGACAGACAATTGTTTTGTAGCAGATTAGATTTTTCCTTTCGTTCCATGTCATATCTCAGGTCCAGTATTCTGCTCACTTCTAATAAACACCACTGATTAGCAAGGGTACAGTGCAGATCCAAGGGCTCTGCAGAAATGCATCCAGTGAAACATTGCTGGGCCGGGGAGGGAACCAGGAGAGCAGGATAAGCAAGCAAAACCCAGTCTTCCTCCCAAAGCCATATGCAATTCAACATAGCATCTTTGCCATGATTTTCTTCCAGTTTTGTGTACAATGGAGTGAAAAGGAGTTACCTCCTTGTGTGGCAAAACTATGCAATAGGGCATAACCTTCCATCTGTTTATACTCTATTTTTACATTTCTATATTTACTATGGCATTTCATTGTGTTTTGTAAGCCTAACACCATGCAATGAATTTTTATTGAATTTAAGCTTTATGATAAAAATAGCACCTAGCAGACCTAATTATGACAGCCTATTTTCATTACCACAGGAAGCTACAGTCCAAAATTGCTCAGGGTAGGCAACCCCCTCCAATCCCAGGTCCTTCCTCATTAAGCCACAATTAGTATGATAAATGGAGATGGTTATTCAGTTATCACAAAATGGGAAGAAATAATTAAATATTACAAGAAATGGTTTAATAATTTATAATCATACCTTAATCACCTGCAAATAAAGCAGAACTACATCCAGGTGTTCATTACCAGCTGCAGTTCAAAGCCAACATGGCCTTAACCTCAAAATAGCTATCTGCATTAATATAGTGAGGCAGAAGGATGAAATCGTGTATGTCCTTGACAGGAGTGCTGCAAGGTGCTTGGGACTGAGAACGTACAGTCAAGCTGAAGCTGGAGTTGGTAATGATTCTGGCTAAGGCAGCTGCAGCCTGAGGATCCTGTGAGTACATCCTCAATGGCACCCTAATTCTTAGGTAGTACCCAGGCCAGCATCTCCTTGTCCACAGGGCAACTTTAACAGTACTTGAGGCTCCAATTTTTTAATATATACTGAATTAAGGAAGAATATTCGGAGCGCGTAGTCAGTGCTATGTCAAGTGAAAAAAGATTCCCTTTTCTGTCAACTTAATGACAAATAGAGTATTATATAATCTCATTTAATTGTACCTTTCACCTCTTTAACACCCTCAGCCTTCTGTCTCAAGCCATCTCTCCTCAGAAAATACCTGCTGCTGACCAAAACTGCTTTCTGATAATTAAGCTTGGTATCCTCTTTTCTCCCAGGGGTACACAAGACCATGTCAGTGTCATAGAAATCAAAGGCAACAGGGCTCAGCAGCACCTCAAGAGGGTCATCCAATTCGTCTCTTCATCCCAAAGGTAGGATCAACTTCTTCTAAATTGTTCTTGACAGAAGTTCATTTAATCTGCTTTTAAATCCTCCAGCGGCTCCACAGCCTCCCTCAGCAATCCAGTGTGTGATCAGGCTCTTTTACCATTAGAAAACTTCTCCAAATGCTCAGGCTACATTTCGCTTACTGCAATTTAGCCCATCGCTTCTTGTAGCAGTCTGTCAAAGGTAAAGCAACATCAAGTCATGGAATTTTACTTGACTTAATTTACTGCCAGCCAACACAAGCTGATTCACCGATTCAGGTAGTAAGGAAAAAAAAGAAAGAAATCACTGTGCAAAAACCTACTTAAACACCTGTCCTTCACCTTCCTGCTCTCAAGCACCCTTATTTTTGCTTTTTTTTTAATGTGAATTACAATTCTCCAGTGAGGCAACAGATATATAGGAGGCCGAAGAAGTGTGAATCACAGTTTCTTTCTAACACTATAAAATTAATGGTTTCCTGCCACACTACTCCTTAGTTTCCTTTTCCCTGTGTGTGTCACCCATGAGCCACAGTCCCTCAAGGATGCCTCTGTCCTCTTGTGGGTCAAACATGGCCACAGTTTCTCAGGTGTGTCCTTGCCCCAGCATGGGTCACACACCGCCATGGTCTGTCATGTTCAAACACGCAGGTTGACTTCTCCAAGCAAACTAGTGCTCACATGTAGACATGACATTCCTCCTGTAGCCTCACAGCACTGAGTCTCTTTCAAGTAAGCAGCTTGAAATGTCACAAACAAACTTCAAATGTCACAAACAATACAGAGAGGAGAGACTGGTAACAATGCAATGCAACTGGTCAGCATTCCTTCAGCCTGAAGGCCCTCACTCCTAGATGTCTCCAGCCAGCCACTCTCCAGCTGATGGTCAATGCCTACAGACCGGTCCCTGCCTCCCCCTGTAGTATTTTTTGCCTCTTTTTCTTTCTTTCCCTCTATTCTCAGTGCTGCTCCTTCAGAACAAGAGAAGTATGGTACTGGTCTGAGGCTGCACAGGCAGGATGTGACTTTACACAGGTATCTCTGGTGATAGCTATATACAGCTCATCTCCATCCCTGTCATAGCCTTGAGCTGCTCTTGTCAGCTCTGTTACTTTTGAAGTCGTCCTTTCACATTTCATATTTCAGTTTCATTGTGCCACTGCTGAAAAGTACTTAAACATGCACATAAGTGCTCTCCTTTGCTTAATCAAAGCCTATGTACTTGTATGCAAGCATACTAATTGCAGGTAAAATTGCTCTTATGTAAGTCACTATCCAATGTTTTTCATGGAGTTGGAAATACACAACAAAGACCTTTGTGCCCATTAAACATTTCAGGAAAAGCTTTTAACTTTTGGTGAGGAAATGCCATGGAGAATTTGAGTATGTTATCATCAATATCATCAGAAGAGAAGAATAATTTATTCCTGACAGTTGTCTTTTACAGCATGTCATTAGAACGATCCCTTTATAGCACCCATTCATATACATGACATCTTAAGTCATACCCATCCATCTTCCTCAGCAGATAAAAGACTATCATCCTTCTAATATCTCATTTTATCATTTGAAAGGCTGTGTCAAAAATCATTTCACAAGCATTAACAAGTCCAGCCTACCAATTTCCTGGAATCTTCAAGCACTTTCTAGGGCCACCTTTTCTTCCTTCCTTTCTGCCTCCACCCCACTCCCCACCTCCCAGTCTTGCAAAACAAGAAATAAATGCAAGAATGAAAGGTATTTCCTGAATGAAAGACTAAGGGAAGTAGACCATTTTTACCAAATGAGATCCCTGATGAGCACATGATTTTGTCATCAAGAAGCATGTCTGATCGGATGGAATATACACCTAGTCCTTTTGGTTTTCAAAACCCATACACAGAAATAATCTCAGAGTTAGAGAAGACTAGCAGCCCATATGAGACCACTGTCTCTCTGAGATGCTTGGAAGATGAAAAAACAAACCAGTAGGGAGTTGGTGACCCGCCTAGCAGTGGCTTTTTGTTCTGCTGCTACTATATTAAATTTTCATCATAGTTCATATCCAATCTCAACTTCTCCGCAGTCCCAATTCTGCCGCTATCATATTTACCTCACACTAGAGAGATAAATATGCACAGTCCACATCTTGCATTCCTCAATTCAAGCAGCTGGGGAAACCCAGGGTAGTTCCACCCAGATTTGCATCTTTATAACTCAGAACTGTCTTCTGCAGGTGACCAGCCTGTTCCAAATTAATCTCTTTTTATCCTTTTTGTGGGAGTCTCCAGTAAATAGATTTCTCCTCTTTGAAAGAAAATATTTTTTCATGCATGGGTTCTTGTCCCGACCCTTCCTGGTTCATCACCTTCACATGTGTAATACACCTGCCTCCTTCAAGAACCGTAACAGTGGGACTTACCATTCCACACAATGCATTTAAGTAGGTAGGGTTTGATCTAGCACCAACTGAAAATAATGGTGTGTTATTAAATCAGACTTGCAGGATGTCTTGTCTTCATACTAAGACTATTTCATATAGTAATTCTGTAACTCTATGTACTGACTCACAAAGTGCTGTTTTACATATTTTAAGGCTCAGTATCCCAGCCTGATGCTAACTGTTTGCATTGCTGGCACTGGATGTCAGCATGCTGTCAATGAAGGAAGATATTATTCAACAGAAGACAAAGAAAATAAGAAAACCCATTCAAGATCCTGGAATATAATTAGCTCAGTGTAATAGATAAGAGTTTTAATGCAGAAATCACCTCCTTGATGGTGGAGGAAAACATTAATATTTTTTCTATTCTGCTGCGATATTAAAGAACTGAAGTTTCTTTCTCATGCAGCTGAAGGGATCTCTTAATAGCCAAGTAGGCATCATCCAGCCAAGAGACAAAGAAGTAAGACTTGTATGCTCCAGTTACAGCAAATCATCAATTGGTAGCTGGTTAGATAATGAATAATTAAATGTACATTTATTTCTCACTACCTCCTGCTGCAGTAGTAAAATGGCAGTGCAACCCACAATCTTCTCAGTCATAACATGCAAACAATAAAATAAATATATGCTGAACTCACTTCAGTGTGTCTACTACATGGCATTGAAACTAAACTTGCAGTCTTCCCAAAAGCAATGCAAATCCTCTCCTTGTGTTTCGTGTATACAGAAGTCAGGTTTTCTAGTAGGCCATCATACATATTTCTGAAGTTCATGATTCACTGGTGAGCTGGATTTCAAGTATTTAAAACCAGGTAGAACTCCTTGGAGTTCCATGGTAGGGAGGAGTTTTTCTCCCTGTTTATAATGGCTGCACATAATAGTGCCACACAGTTGGAAATGTTCATTTTTCATGCTGGATACATTGATGTAATTAAGGCTGAAAATAAACAGAACCAGGAGGTACAGGATTCTGGCTATCTGAAAATTATCCAATACATATAATAATTACGTATTTTTATCGAAAAAACACAATAAATGAAGGCAAGCTCATCCAAAGCATAGACATTTTCTCTTGTTATTCACAGCAGTAGTTGGAGTAAGTAAACCCATCTGTTTGAGAAAAATCTATGTCTCAGTAATGCACGGAGTATGATTTGCTGCTAAAGTTTTAGCTGCTCTGAAAAGGTGAAAATACAGTCCTCTGACTAAATAAAGGCCCTGGCTCATTATAAATTTTTTACAAGACCGTTACTGCTACCCTTCCTATTTTAGCCAAAGTCCACTTTGAGTAAACATGTTTTCCAGCTGCATGCTCTCTAGTTTTAATGAGATGTTTTGAGTGGGAATCAGAGCTTAGAATGTAAGAATCTAGGTATGACAGAAATCCATGGTCCCGCTGTACTAAATGAAGTAAACAGAAGGACTCAGCTCACTGCTTCATAGACTTCCACTCTAGGGAGGATGCCTGAATCACTCTTGAGAGGCTACTAGCCAATGCTGTTGATTGTATGTTAGCCATGCTGACCAGAGTTTAGACATCTTCCTCACATAAAAATGTAGGCTTCTTAATCTGGAACTGAATCTCACTATAAAGATTCAGTGGCTGAGCAAATTCTCTGGCTTCCCTTTTAAAATCTGGCAAAAAATCTTGCTGACATTGAATTTCCACACTGCAAACACCCACACATTCCCAAATTTCAGTTTGAAGTGAAAAAAAACCAAGGTTTGGGTTTTTTTTAAGGTTACAGAACCCCAGATTCACAGAAGAGTTGGTGTGAGTGGTGAATCAGCTGCCAAGGAACTTGTTTAGTCAAATTTTGATTATCTCCAAGGATGGAGACTCAACAATCTCCCTGGGCAACCTGTGCCAGGGCTTGGTCACCTTCACAGTGAAAAATTTTTTTCCTGTGACTCCACGAGCAGGCTGAAGTAGGCTACTTTGGGGAACTTTTAATGGCAACAAAACTCCTTAACCAAGTATGTATCTGAGGGCACAACACTGCCATTCATTACTTGATATTAAGAACTGCAGACCTCTACTGTACTGCTACTCTTGCCCTTTGTGACTTCAAGAATAAGGCTGACTGCACACACAAATACCCTCACATCTGTGAAGAGATGATCTTCATAGATCTTTATAAAACTATGAAGAGAACTGAGCAAACCATGGGAAAGATTAATGTCTGCAGGATAAAAGTGGTACTGGCTTACATAACCAGCTTCATGTGTATTTTAGTATTATTTCTTTTAAACTTAGCTGCCAATATATTGCCTGAACTTGCAGTGTCCCTTAACAGAAGTTTAAAAATATAAAATGCAAACTTCTGATTTTTACATAGAAAACAAACTGATAACAAGACTAAGTTTGTTTCTCCAGCTTTATGCCTACGGTAGAGGAGCATAGGTATATTCACTTCAGTAAGGCTCACCAGATAATAATAGTTCAAAATCCAGCCTGTGTTTGTAAGCTGTGTTCTTTTTAAATCTTATACATATATATATATATGTTTTAATGCTATTGCATGGTAACAAGGTAAAAGGCTAGTAATTTTAAAACCAACCAACAAAAAAAACAACAAACAAACAATCATTCAAAGTGTTGACAGAGTGCTTTTAATGGCCTTACAATGGCAATACCTGTTCCTGGCACCTAACTACTGCAACAACTATTCTAGGTAGTCCCAGTTATTTATGTTTTGATTGTTTAAGGTCTTTGATTGTTTCAACCTACTTTAATTAGCTTGCAGAGAGAGGGACGGGACAAATGATATCGCTTCTTTTTGATATACAGTTTCACAAAACCCTTACAGTAATCAGTGAAAATCAAGCCAGAAAAGGATATGCTGCAATAAATGTTGTCCTCTATCACAAAGCAAATCTTGTCACTTCATACAGCAGATGCTGTATATGTTGCATACTTATCTCTTTAGTGAGAGGGGTTTATCTCTAGTGAGAAAAGGATACACCTGAGAGCAGAAGCCATATTTCTCAGCCAAAACAATGCTAGGGTACGTCTTTGTCGCTGTTTTCATGCTCTTATGTTATTATTAAGCAACTGACTATAGCCCTGTCACATACTCCAAGAAAACAAGATGTTTTGCCCGAACATTTCTGATTTGATGGATCATGTCTTTTATCTCCCAGCAAGGATTTAATCCTAGCATGTCCCTTCTAATGGCTAATACGTAAGGTACTGAGCCATGGCAGTATCTCCCATGAATCTCAATGTATTTTCTAGATTACAAAAAATAGTTTAAAAATGCAAGAGAGTGTACTAGTGGATTTTGCAGCAAGTGAGGAGTGTGGTTGAGGGGTGCACAGCATGACCCATGACATCCATGGTGACTGAACCTTACATTTCTACTTTCTTGGCACTTGACTCTCAGTTTTCTTTTGACATTCATAGTACTTCAATGACACACTTTAAATATAGCTGTTTCTTGAGAGTGTATCATCTTAATACACTGTTATAAAAAGAATGGTCGCTCCTTATACACCATAGGGTAGAAAGGAATACACAGATAGAGATCTTGTAACCAGAAGTTACGAGTCTCCTGAGAGGGTGAGTAGCAGAAGTGGCCCATACTATCTTCCAAACATCCCATGGACAAGTAGGTAGCGACATGTTGCACAGTGCCTGCATGTCTAAAGAAGTTCTGTTAAGTACATACTCACCTAATCCCCTGCTGTTTCCCAGGGAGAACTTGCCAGAGTCTAATGACCTCTTGTAAAAATTCAGGCGAGGAAAGAGCATCTCTGTGTTGTAAGTGGCATCAAATCACTTTGGAGAGAAAGACAGAAGTCTTACACAGGCAACAGCTCCTGCAGCCTGTATGTTAGTGTCACCAGAATTCACAAGTAGGAGAGCGTTATTCTAGCATCCCAGAATATTACCCACATCAAAGTATACTGGATGATAATAGCTTTAGAACAGATTAATTCCCTGAGATCAAAGCTCAATAATCTGTTTGCAGCATTGGATGGTCCATGATGAATGGCTGAACAGAGAAAGCATTTAAGATGCAAGCCACACAAGTGCAAAACTACTTTCCTCCTGTTACACTTTCCCACCTCTCCCACTTGGGGCCCTCTTAAGTTCCTAAGGTGGTCTGATGGATCTTTCTTTCATTTTTGTAACCTGTTTGAAGCTACTTTTGTTTTGGTTTCCAGAGCATCCTCTGACAAAGACTTCCAAATACAGTTTTGAAACACAGTCACTGAAGGACCAGTCAGTAAGGAAGATGGCATGCAAAAATCAAGGACAGCCTGAGTAAGCCAGGAGTAAAGTAATTTTTCATTTGGTCTTTGCAATGTTTTTCAAAAGACAAGAGTGTCTGATTTTCCTCCTCTGCATTTCAGCCTTGAAAATAACACTATCAGTGAGCTGCTCTCAGAGAATGCAAATCCTGGTATCTTTCAGCCTCACTCATGGGGATTTAGAGGGAAGTGTTTCCATAATTGTGTGCTATCTGGATGTGATATGGTGCTTTCCGATTTTGCACATCAGGAATTAGCAAGAGTGAGCTGCACCATGGAGAGGAGTCTGGAAGCCAAGAATAGTTGACAAGGTTGCCAAAGGCGATTGGGATCACCAGAAGGAACCCAGTCTCACCATGCTGTCTGAGATGAGACCCCAGATCTCCAGGCAAGTCCATAATAAGGTGTCAGATCAAGAAATTGGTGTACAAGTTAGGACGATAATCCAGTGTGTGGCCAAGGCACAAGCACAGCTGCAACATTACTGTGGTATGTCCCTTGCAGCAACCAAGCAGCAGTGGGAGGCCTCTTGCAGACCCTCCTTCCAGTATTTGCTTAAAGAGCCCAAAGACCAGCCAAGGCTTCTCAGATACCTCTTTCTGACCAGAGGCCTGGTCTTAAGTGCAGAGGGCCAAACTCCTGGGAAGGGTGTAAGAATGTGATCCAGGCTCTGCCACTGCCATCGCTGGGGCAAGGGAGGCTTCTCCCACTATCTGTGTGGTTGCAGTTGCTTCTGTGCAAAACGCTTTATAGCCTGTGTGACTGGCACGACTTCCTTGTTTAAGTCTCACCTCTCTGATCTGGCCCTTTATTTGCTTTTTTAAAAAGTTATTGAATTAATTCCAAGTTAGATTATTTGGAAAAAAAAAATAAAACCCAAAAAACAAACCCCAAGATTTCTCAAAGCAGTCCAAGTACAGGAAATCACTACTGAAGGCCATAGCTGCACTAGCAATTTCATCTTTAAAACGTATTTATATTCCATCCTCTCAAAACTCCCATAAAAAAAAAATGCCTCAACCCACAAGAGCTGACATCAGGTCAACAGCATAATGTCTTCTTAAGCATCACATTGATAGCACAAGTGTGTTTTTGATAACAGTTTAGCCAATGAAAAATTTCCCTGTTCATGTATTGCCATAATTCAAAACCTAACTGAAAGTTACACAAATATCTCAACATTTCTCATCACTTAGAACAGTGAGTTAAGTCTTTGTGAGTTAAGGGTATGCAATTTCAAGGCAAAATATGTGCATCAAATCTAGCTTAAGGGACTGGCACAGGCAATAGTGAACTCAAAATGACTACTCATAGGATTAAACACTATATCCAGGAAGAGCAATTTAAACCTCAGTAACTGTAGAGCAACCTCAGTTCACTAACTTGATTACTTAAATAATTCGCACAAACGATCACTACTCCTTAATTGCTGGCACAACTTTAACAGCAAAGGTGTAAAACTGTAGAGATATCATTAATCTTAAAAAAGGTTGCTAGAGTACTTACTAGGTTCTCTTCTGGTGCTATAAATTCAGATTGGTCTGTTGATTTGAGAAAATGCAAGATGTAAGCTGTGGAAATTGAAATAGATGTTAACAAACTGTAAATCTGACATAGGGAGGTCAGCTTCATGACTGTTTGTAATTTAAAGTCTTGCATACAAATTTAAGAGGGACAGGAATAGGCTCTGGATCAGTTTTTCACCTTGATTAATGCAAACGATATGGTGGTGGTGTTCACAAGGATCATTTAAGAAAGCAGTAGAAAAGCCTGTGGAGAGACAAGTGAATTGTCTTGAACTTGACAGTCACTGATGAGAACCAGAGCCAGGGCAAAATATTAGCTTCCAAAGGAGACAAGACTGCAGTAAACAGAGATGTTTACAAGTCATCAGTGTAAGGACCATTGTCTTAGGAATTCATTCACTGGGAATGGAATAACAAAGAGATGGAGGAGAAAGTTCCAGAAGACCTCTTGGAAACAGCAGGGAATAGACTGAGTGAGGGAGGGAGAAAGGATTCCTCCAAAGGACATGCTGAAGAAGCAATCAATTGCAGAACAAAGAACAGGAGCAAAGTAACACAGTCCCAGGTGAAAGCAGCACAGGAGCCAAGCAGATCTTTTCCCCCTAGCATTGAAGAAAACTGTCCTCCCAAGAAATCTCAAGTCAAATTCTGTTTTTGACCTTAGATGCATAAGTAAGGCTTTAAGAAAGTTTTTAATATAGCAGACCGAGACACATAGCTTGCTTCAGTTTTAGTGCAAAAACAAAGTTTGCATGAATCAGTTCATTTTCATTATTTTATATGTTGCTTTTTTCCTTCTTTGTAAAGCTGTGTAATGTATGACAGTAAGGAAACTGCCCCCATTAGATCTATTCACTCAACAACAGCAATACATGCAGTTAATATGAATGAGCCACAAAATAATGAACTTGTAAAATCCATAGAGGGAAGTCGATTTTTTTAATTTGCTGAGGAATTGACTACAGAAGCATTTAACCAATTTCCTGTAGATTCTGTCCTTTTCTCAGCATGTCTGGAAGCACAGGCTCTTCCCTGACACCTCAGGGGAGAGAAGCTGATGAGCATGACTCTGCCTCCGCTGCCACAGCTACACCCACTACGACAACCTGTGGCAGCATCAGTGAGCAGCAGTCTCCTTCTATTTCTGCCGGTGAATGTGTGTGTGTCCCCGTCATTCCTGCAACTGAGTATTATCAAACACATTGCTGCCTGTGGCTAATCTAACCTCCATCACCCTGAAATCTGGAAGGGACACAATGAATTCCTCCTTAAGGCATGTCCACCTTTGTCAATAGCATCAGCTGTGCAGCCTCCTTTTAACACAATGCAGCTAAGAAACTGACACTTGTTTCAAACCAAATATGTGTACAGGTATGTAATTTTTGTGAACAACTTTTTTTTCCAGAGACTGTAAGATATCTGCCTCTGGTGTCTTTCACTCTGGTGTTTTGGATCTTTAATGATGTTCCCATACAGGACCTCTGTTCATTTCCCCATAAGTGGCAGTCTGGACTGATCTCCTTTGCTCAGTAAATTCAGTCCCTCTCTCTAGAATGATCTCCAAATCTGCCCATGGTCTCTCTCTGGCAGTTGGCTGCAGTTCAGGTCCTTCTGGAAGCTGATGTCTCATTAAGGACACTTCCTTAAGCGTACGTTTGTGAATAAGCTATGGCAAAAGGGGGAATCATGTTACTTTCTGTTTTCAACCCTTACTTAACAACATGCCATATATAGAGATGTTTGTCTCTATACCAACTCCTGAAATGTTTTAGTGCTTTTTCACATTTACCAGTAATACAGAATAGCAGCTGCTCCGTTCAGTGCTCCAGAAGTATTTCTATTACTTCCAGTGCCTGATCCAGCTATTCTAAAGTTAGCGTATCTCAACGCTGAGCATCTCTCTGCCTTTAGACAACAGGCTTCCCAGTGCCCACTGCATTTATATAGCCCCTGGCCAAATATCCTCCCTCACCCACCACAACTGTTCTGAGACTCAGCAGTAACTTCTACAATAAATCTAAATGTAGCATTTCTCCTGTGTCACACAGAGTGTGTCAGGCTTAGAAATGTTTATTATACTGTCCTAGGAGAGAAATTTAATGTGTCCAGCTACTTCTGAGTTTTGCAGGGTCATTTTCCAAATCCAGGGAGGCATATGCACAACACAGCGACTCAAACAGACGCAGCAACCAGTGCTCCAAATTTTGGCTTCGCTTCATCTCATTACAAAAAGCAGCTCATGTCCTGCTGTGGAGGAGGTGCAGGATTACGCAGGAGGTCAGACTCCATCATTCTGCTGATCCCTTCTGTCCTTTACTGTCTAAAAATAAGTTTTCCAAGCTCTTCTTAGGTCTAATGGAGGCTTCATAAGAAATTTTTAAACCAAGATCCATTGCCGGATTCATGAGAGCAGCTGAATGGAGCCATTTGCAAGTCAAGGCTCTGATCCAATAGAGATACACATCCACACTCACTTTGCTAGCAGGTTTTTAAATTCTAAATGTTGACGTCTGATTCTGCACTTCCTGTAATTTCTTTTAAGTGACATTCATAAAGGACACAATTGTCTAATACTCAGTACTTTGCTTTGTACGGGAGCTTGTGGTCATGAAAGGTGCAAAGCAATATTTCAGCAAATTTCCTTGTCCTTCTGTGCTTCAATGGGGTTATTGGCTGTTGCTCTTGAACATTTGATTCCCAACACCAGCACAGGTGATACCACCAGTTTCTTCTTAATATCCTCAAGCTAATAATAAATTGCATAATAGAAAGCTAGCATAACAAGATGCAAAATGGTAAAAAAGACCCAAACATTTCGGGAAATATCTAATTCCTGAGATGACAGAGGTTGGATTAACTTCTTTTTTCCCAACAAAAATCATATATTTCTATTTTCGTATTATTTTCATAGCTGCTGCTGAACATGCTTTCGGCAATTTCCACTTAAAAGAATAACCATGATTTTTCAAGACCTGTCCTGTATTAAAATGATTGGGCCTAGCAATACTTGGTATCTCAGCAATACAATATTGCATAAAATATTTTAATAGCTTTCTGGATATAGATCAGTTAATAAACTTTGTTTCACCAGCCACCTAACAGATATGTGGCGATGACTGCTTAATGAATGTTTCCCTGAAATGAAATCTGGAACATTTCAGACTACCAGACTGAAGGGAAAAACAATCCTTTGTAAGAAAAATCCCAGGTTGCAGACTCATTTCTACATAGCTGAAATTCACTTCATTTCCACTGACAGCATTTTTACCTTTGAAAATCTTGTACAGCATTGTGATAGTCTTTTACATTCACAACGATCACTGCAGGATCTGCTAAATTAGACTGCTGGAAGTTCAAGGTCAACCGTTCCCACACGGTTGAAGTTCCAGAAGTGCTGCATGCCTCTGGCCCTATAGGTTCTGCAGGGAGTGGTGGGCATGCAGTCTTTGCCAGGGAGAGGCTTGAAATGCTTGAAAATTGTTAGTTGGGACTAAAAGCCTGCACACTTTGAAATTTTGTCATGCAAAGATGAGTGGGCCCAACTGAAAACATTAAGCCCTCTCTCTGCTATAGGGTGCAAAGTAGGGAGCTGCACCCTTGCACTGAAAGCCATACAGTCTGCATCAGCCAGATGCCACACTCGCTTGCCTCAGGCGCAGCCCATTTACAGTGACAGGTGCATGAAGCCACCAACCAGGTATCAGCTACACATCAGCTGGAAGGTGTGCAACCTGCCCTGGAAAAGACTGTGTCACTTTGGGCTGCCGTGCTCCCATCTTTTCTTCCCGGAGGGCAGCTTATGGGAAGGAAATACTGGAGACTAGAAGTGGGTGGCCCACAGCTGTGCTCCACTGGCATCCTACCTGGGGAAGCAAGCCCTGGCCCTTGAGTTTAGATTACAAACCTGACACAGAGAGATGCCAGTCAGCCCTAGTATGAATCGGAGCTGGACCAGCACAGGCTTGCTTTGCAGTTTGTTGTACAGCCCTGAGCTCAAGACAAAAACTCATCTCTCTTTTCCATCTTAACACTTTTATAACCTCTGCTAACAGACACTGCCTTATAATACTATCACAAAAAGTAATATTTGTGATAATAGTGGAGTTGAATCAGCAGTGAGTGCAACACTGGGACTCAGGTGATAAACGGTGCATCACTGACTGCAGAGAGGCAGCCACAGCTACAGCAACATAACCTCAGGGACGGTGGTCCCTGTGATAAACAGCATGCCACTTCCTTGCTGCTTCCACCAAAGCACTGATCAACTGCAAGTAAATGGCATAATAGTTGCCATCCTGCTAATTCATTGGGGTTTACCAAGAAAATAGCAGCAGTGGCTGTGGAAGAATTATTAGCTAATGTGCAAATGGATTTTGCTTTATTATTGCCAGGATATCCTAATGGATTGGTAATGGGACAGTGACAGACAGTTACACTCTTTTTTCCAAAATGACAGAACAGTTCAGTCAAACCAATGTTATGCATTTCTCTTGAGCTCACAAACTGTTTTTTGACAGAAAAACATACAGACAGGGAAAGAGGTCAAAAACCACAAACATAATACACAAAGTTGAAGTTAAGACATTCTAGTTATCGATTGGCTTTATTTTTATGGCACGAGTGAAAAGATACCAAAAATGACCTTTTCAGTTAGAAGACACCTTTCAATCTTCTCAGTTCAAACACGAGTGTGGATATTGCAGCTGCTGAGCTTAACTACAAAATGTCAAGACCTTCAACTGCAGAGGAATCCTCACTGTTACATATGCTTGGGTTGCAGCGTCATTTTTGCAAAACAATCACAACAAAACAAAACAGAGCTTACTATATTGTCACAGAATCACATACCAGCTGAAACGAGAAGGCAGCTCAGGAGATCATCTCGTCCAACTCTCTGCTCAGAGCAGAGTCAGTGAGAGCAGGTTGCCCAGGGCCATGTCCAGTTGCATTCTGAGTATCATCAAGGATGGAGACTCCATAACCCCTCTGGGAACCCATGCCAAAGTCTGATCAGCTGTATGTTAGCTATATTTCAAATTTCCTGTATTTCAAACTGTGCCCATTGTCTCTTGTCATGTCACTGAGCACCAAAGCCTGGCATCTTTACTTCCCCCCAATCCCAAACCAATCAGGTGTTTATGCAAATGGTGAAATCTTCCTGAGTCATCTCTTTTCCAGGCCAAACAGTCTCAGCTCTCTCAACCTCTCCTCATACAACAAATGCTCCAGTCCCTTAGTCTTCTTTGTGGCACTTCACTGGACTTGCGCCAGTACATTCATGTCTGTCTCGTGCGGGGCAGCCCAGCACTGGACAGACATTTCTCACCAGTGCTGAGAGCAGGGAAAGGATCACATCCTGCAATCTGGTGACATCATTCCTGCCACAGCCCGGGGTTCTGTTAGCCTTCTTTGTTGCAAGGATTCATTTCTCACTCAGGTTGAACACTAATGTCACCAGAAGCCCAGGTTTTTCTGCATAGTTGCCTTCCAGGTAGTCTTCTCCAGCCTGTACTGGTGTAAGGGGTTATTCCTTCTTAGGTGCAGGACTTAGCATTTACCATGGTTGAATTTCAGGAGATTCTGTTAAGCTCATTTCTACAGCCTATCAAGGTTCCCCTAAATGGTTGTACACCCATCTGGTGTATTCGTCTGCATATTGTATCAACTTGTTGAGGATGCACTCTGTCCCATCATCCAGGTCCTTTATGAAGATAAACAATATCAACCCTATCAATCCTATCAAACCACTAGTGCTCACTCTCCTGTTGGATTTCATGCCATAGAAAACAATCCTTCAAACCTGGCAGTTCAGCCAGTTTTTATTCCATCTCACTGTCCATTTAT
Organism: Colius striatus; assembly: GCF_028858725.1. Lineage (NCBI taxonomy): Eukaryota > Metazoa > Chordata > Aves > Coliiformes > Coliidae > Colius > Colius striatus. The sequence goes on from NC_084759.1 coordinate 81,384,463, forward strand.
GTCGTCCATATGTCACCAGCTTTGTCTGTGAAGATGTTACAGGACACAGTGTCAAAAGATTCACTTAGGTGAAGCACATCCACTGCTTTTCACTCATTCCCCAAGCCAGATATCTCATCACAGATGTCTATCAGATAGGTCAGGCATGATGTCTCATGAATTCGTAAATCTCATAAACCCATGCTGAAGACACAAAAATCACCTTATCCTTAACATCTCTGGAAATAGTTTCTTGATTTATTTCTTCTATTACCGTTCCCACTACCAAGATGAAGGTGACCAGGCTGAAGTTCTTGGACCTTCTTTCTTGACAATATGGGTGGAATTTGCTTTCTTCCAGTTCTCAGGAACCTCCACTTTCAAAGACAATCAAGAGCAACCTCACAATTACATCATCGAGCTCCATCAGCATTCATGGGGGCAATCCATCAGGTCCCACGTGCCAAAAGAGAATGCAAAACTTCTTGTTCCTTGATGAAAACTTGACTAAGTTCAGGAAGGCATCTGGTAGGAGAAATTATCCTTAAATGTGAAACAACACATGAAAACCCAGTCTGGAGGAGAAACTTTGTACTGGGCTGCACATAGTTGTTTTATCTTCAAGATGAGGTTCGTCTCATCACTTTTGGTCACTACTCACCACAACAATATCTATGTACAGAAGCATAGTATGTAGGAGAGGGTGAAATTTTTTTGTCTTTAATGGGTGGCATTTCTAGAAGCTGGAAACTAGTCAGTCATCCAACTAGGAGTGTGAAAGCAAAATCAGAATGATCATTAGGGGAGGAGAGCTTTTTCAAATATTCTGGAGCACTATGCTGAGGGCTTTCTTTTATTCCTACATCTAATCTTTTGTCATTCTCAGGTAAGACTAGCAAACTTTTGTGTAAGCAAACCATTCAGATGGAAGCCATGTCTGGAAGCCATGCTCTACCCATTCTTACTGTGCAGAGACTATTGTTCTTAAATATTGACCCCTTTTTATTGCATGTTTAAGAGACAAGCAAATTAGAGGACAATTTCACAAGTCTATTTTATCTTTACAAGTTCTTTTAGTTTCGCATTGGGATTAAAACACTTCAAGCACTTCAAACAGGTACCATGTGGCTTTCTGAAGCCTGCTACACAAACCACAATAAAATGGTATTGTAGAAGAGGCATAACTAAACACACAAGGAAACCATAATTCATTGGGATTGAGACAATTCAATGCCTTCTGAAGACAAGTACCTGCTTCTTCTTGATTCACCATTACCTGAAGTATTTCTTTAAGCAGCAGGGAAGTGTAAGAATTTTAGCTCTTGGCATATGAATTATAGACTTCTACTGAGACACAGCTGCTGGAATTAAAGATGCTAGAAGGAAGATGCGACAGACAGGTTCACTCAGGGATTGAATACTATAACCAACTCACTAGTCTAGTGCTTGCTACACACACACACACACACACACACACATACACGAGAGACGGGCAACAAAAGCCCATCAAAATGCCTGTGATGGAAATGCAGTTAGTGTAATCTTAAGCACAAGATGAGAGAAAATTTTACAGATGTAGTGAGGACTGGAAAGAGGTGTGGAACTATGAGCAAAACTTGACTCCTACTCTGTTCAGAGAAATGAGATTTTGTAGACATTTGAAAAAACAGATTTGTAGTGAAGAAAAAGTAGACTCTATCAATTCCTTCTCCTAATGGAAAAGCTTGTAAGACTCTGAATAATGATTAAACCCTCAGGTCAAGGGTACACCTACCTGGACAGGAGAGAAATTGAGAAGTTATTCTTGTTGAGCCAGGATGGAAGGAAGATATTCATTAAGCTTAAATCAAAAGTTAATCAAATATATTTAAACAAAGTCTTGTACAAGAGCTATAGGCTTTACTGGAGGAGTCTGGGAAACCTGAGGATGCTTCCAAAGGGCTCAACACTCACAGATGCAATTTTTGCTGGGGAAAAATATTTGAGGTAAGGCTGCAATCTGGCCTCTGAATTGCTTTTGTTGGTTTTAGGAGGTTTAATTATACTTTTGCTATTTATAAGAAAGGGACCAAAATAAATGCTTACATTTTTTGGACAATCTTTGTTACATTCTATAGAAAGCTACAAAAGATCACTTCTAAATATCCATTTTAAATATAATATAGGTGCCCACAAGGAAGGAGTTCAACTATCTATTCCCACAACAAATGTTTGTTCTGTTGTCAAAATCTTTATAATTTTGCACAACGTGACCATCAGAGGATATGGATTAGCTCCATTTTTCTTTGGAAGCCTCTTGATGCCTCAGATATCATGGATGATGGATAGCTGTCTGTATTTCAAAGGAAGAGCTGCCATGCAGGAAGGCACCTTTCAGACAAGAATCACAGAATAGCTCTTTGTGATAGTGGTTCACAGTGCACTTGCAGCATATATGAAGTCTCTCCAGAATGAAAAGGAGGTTTTTTAAATGAATGATACAAAACCAGAACTGAATTTCAGGATAATCAGGCAAGAACTCCATTTGATTGTGGAAGAGTCATAAATTACGCAAAGGTCTGCCCAGCAGCATAAGCCACTTGCCAGCAGACACAACTATCTGCAACATTCAAGACTCTGGCAGCAATTTTAACTAATGAATCCATGGTAATTAACTCATTAGCAGTTGTTCCAATGATTTTAACACTCTAAGCCTCTGAGGCTCCAGAAAGCTAGGTATTTTAGAGGCTGTAAATTTTGCTAAAATGTGGCAGACATTTCTGTTGACTGAGGCTCTCTTCAGTCAACAGAAGTGTGTTCATCTGTTTTCCACTTGGAAAAAAATGTAACCTTTGTGGCAACCCTTCCTGGCAGAGCACATCCTACAGTGCCATTCCATGGCTATTCAGCAAGGCCGGCAATAAACACACATCTTTTTATGCTTAACAGTCCAGTCTTTCTTTACCTCTGAGGCTAAAATAAAATTTCCTACAGCTACAGTTGCATTAGGGATTAGAACAATAGATGTATAGCACACAAAGGTCATTGCTGTGACCGAGTGGGACCTGCTCTAACAAGGTATGAATATGTAATACAAAATGGAGTTTGACAGGTGTTTTCTTTTCTCCAGGCTCTAGTCCTAAAGGATGTGGAAAATTTTAGTCTTAATTGGGCCTTGCAAAAGCTACTGAAGCCCACTGTTGTGCCATACCATGCCCCACGACAGTCAGTGCTGCTCCTTGGCCAGGACTGCATGGCCTGAAAGCTTCCCTGCAGAAGGTCACAGGTAGGAACAACTTGACCAAGTCCACATTTCAGACACTGAATTAGGGCTGGCTACTGTGTGGCCAACTATACAGCACCCTCTGTCACTCTCACTTAGACCTCAACCTCTCTGCATACACTATGTACAACCCCAGAACGTTGGACAGTCAACACAAAACTCACTGTACAAGACACTCAGGTGGCACGAGAGGGAGTCCCTCCAACCTTGCCCTCCTTCATCATGTGGATACCTTTATGGCAAAAACATATTCTGAGAGAAGTCAGAGAAAAGCCACTCCACACCAGGAACCAGCTATGCTTTCCATCCTTATCTGTTCAGAAAGCATTCTTGCCAGTACACTCCAAGGACAACATATACAACTCCTAGCCCTCCCAAGCTTGGCTCCCTAAAGACCCCCACTCCCATGGCAGGTGCTCTGTTGCAAGTCTCTCTAGCACCATCCGTGTCAACTTCACTTCTAGTAGTTGTGACACAGCCCTCAGTAGTGGGTCACAGACACATTGTGATACATTCTCCTGTGTTCTTGATTCAAATCTGTATAACCCACTGTCGTGGTTTAGGCCCATCAGGGAACAAAGGCCACGATTAGCCTCGAGTACTGAAGTGGCTGAGAATTGCGCAAGGGCAGGGAGGGCTTAATTGCCGCTTAAGGTTCAGGACAAAACAGACCAGGCCACTCGGTTTGGGGAAGAAAACAGAGAAACAATTTAATGCAACATCAACTAAAACATACCCCCAAAGACCCAGAACATAACCAAAATGAAACAACAGAGTAATACATCAATGAAGAGTCCAACCAGCCTTTTCAAGAACACCTTCTTGCCACACCTCCCCTCTTCCCGGGCTCAGAGCCCTGATCCCGGTGTTTTTACCTTGTTCCCCCCTGAATGGTTCTGGGGGGCAGGCAATGGGGGTTTTAGTTAGTCTGTTCCCAATAGCTTCTGCCGTTTGTCCCTCCTCAGGACGGGTGAACTCCACACCAGTCCTCCCTGCAAGTCCGTGGGGTAACTCACACGCATGGCAGACCTGCACAGGCTGCTCCGACGCGCACTTATTCCAAAGGCTGCAGCTCCTCTCTGCCTCTCGTGTGGGGCTGCTCTGCGGCGTGCAGGCTCTCCAACACGGCCTGGGCCATGGCCGTCTCCCCACACAGTCCCTCGCCCGTCCGGGCTCACTCACATGGAGCTGCTGGTAACTCTCAGTCCTGCCAGGGGTCTCCATAGATTGCAGGGGCACAGTTTGCATTCTCGCCACGGCTTGCAGAGGAGTCTCTGGTCTATTGCTTCTCCTTCCTTCCTCCTTCTCTGGCTGAAGGGTCCGCGTGGTCGCCTCCATCTTGTATCACTCTTACACCTCCTGCCTCGCATTCCGAATTCCCGTCCCCTAAATAGTGATGGCAGAGGCGCCAGATTGGCCCAGCCGGGCCGGAGGTGGGTCTGAACCCAGGAGCCGGGGGAGAGTCCGCAAACTCTTTACCGGGTCTTCACTGCAACCCGCTCCCCCTGTTACTAAGCCAAAAGCTGCTCCTTGCTAAACCAGAACACCCACAGAAAAGCCTAGCCTTCTCTCGGTACATATGCCTAGCACAATCATTTGCGCTTTAAGGCAGAGGACCTGGACAGACTTGTTGCTTTGAGAATAACACATTTCAGAACTTTAGTTGTTTCTTGTCTCAGGTGCTTAATGAAGAATAATCTATGCTTTATTTTTAAATATTGAGAGAAACAGAATACATTTTATAAATGATCTGTCATTGTCTTCTTGTTTGGTAGATGACTCACATAGCTGGGTCATGGTTTCAAGAGTTTCCTCACAGTACAGTAGCAGTTAATCACTTTCCAGTGAAGGCTAGGATTCTTAGACACTCGAAACACATCAGGCATCAGAACTGCAGAGTGTAGAAAAACACAAAAACAACTAATTCTGAAAGATTTCAGTGAAGAGCATGAGAACTTGCAGTCCAGCCAGTGCCTGCCCAAGTCTGGGTACAGCTAAAAGCAAGCACCCTGGGGTGCTGCTCCATTTCTTTTAAATCTGAACCTTGCTAACACTAAAATAGAAGTGGAGGAGGAAAGGACGGCTCTGTTATGCAGGCTGGAAGGCATGGGACAGCCCAATCAAGACACATCTAGGTTGCTGGTCTGCCTTTGTTTAGCTCTATCTGTTCTGGTCTGACTAGCTCTGCCTGTTATTTAGCTTGACCACATTCTGGTTGCAGTAGAGACTACAATTCCTAGTGCACCAAAAACATGACTCCCCCATGCTGTGAGGATGTAAGATCTTGTATTGAGTCTGACTGAGATGGTGGTAATTTTCCATAGCAGCCCTCGTAGTGCTGTGCTTTCTATTGGTAGCTAGAAATGTGTTGATAGCACACAAGCGTTTTGGCTACTGCTCGTACAAATCGAAGCTGTCTCTCCAATACTTCTTCCTTCACCAGTGAGCTAGGGGTGGGCAGGATCCTGGGAGGAGATATAGCTGGGACAGCTGACCCAAACTGACCAAAGGAGTAAGTATCCCATACCATATGACATCAGCTGAGCTGGGAGAAGAGGAGGAAGGCAAGGGAACTGTTGTGCATACAGCAGCGCTGCTTCCCAGGGAGTGGCTGGACATCACCTGCTGATGGCAAGTAAAGAGTAACATCTTTATTTTCTTCTGCTTTCATATAATTTTATTAAATTTCTATTATCTCAGCCCATGAGTTTTCATCTTATTTTCTCCCCTCCCTGGTTTGCTGAGGAGAGGAGCGATAGAGCAGCTTGGTGGGCACCTGGCATCCAGCCAGGGTCAAACCATCACAGACCTATGGTGCCAAACACCCTACAAGACAGTATCTAGGACAGCAGGCAGCTCAGCCATGGCCCAAATGCACTCAGAAGAACCTGAAGTGTCAGATCTCCCATCATCTGCTGGCAGAGCAGAAGCAATTTGTTGGTAGCCACAGTCCCTTTAGAAAGATTGTCATCCACTACTTGTTTGGCCTGGCACTAGCTGACTGTCTGAATTATGGGAGACAGCACAGATGATGCCAGAACAAAGTAAAAAGCAGTAGCAGGTAACAAGCAAGACAGGACCTTACTGCTTTGTCACAGTGTTAGGATATGGCTCTGAAACGGTGATCTTGAATTTCTGGTGTGGCTGATAGTTGAAGTAGTTATCCTCACATCCCCAGCTTACTTCATATACAAATTTGGACCTGTCTTGAATGTTGGATGTTTGATGATGAATGTTTTCCTGACCTTTGCTACTACTATTGACATCCCCTTCAGCAAGTATGGGCTATGCACTTGTCACAATCAACTGGTACAAATCTAGCCTTTCTTGGACTGCTGCATTCCAGTATTGAGATGAGGGAAAGGCTACATTTGAAGCTTCATTATTTAAAATAAATTAGTTTCCTTGCTTAGAGTTAGTTTCCTTCCTAAGAGTTAGGGATGAGATTTAACAAGTCGAGGACTGACATTTAAAAGTGTAGTGGTGAGTCAGATTGAAATCCAGGCTGTGCCAACAGGGTGCAATTGAGAACAGAGTGAAATGCAAATGTAAACTCTCTGGAGCTTTAATCCTGATTGCAATATTACTGACAAAACTCAGCCCAGAACTGACCCAGATTCATTTTGCCTAGCTTTCTAAACATAGATGTGACACCCCATTTAGAAGCTGTTGTCCTACACACCATCTGTAGTTTATGTAAAAAAATCAAGACCTCTGGGAGAAATCAGCCCGATCTGAACTCCAGATCTCAACTGCCTGCTAGCACTTCATGTCTCCAATATTCTCTTCCCTTTTAAAAGAAAACTTCTGACTGCATCACCTCTTACATCTGTGAGCTGTAGGAGTCAGGCTGCTCATGAAAATCTGCTTTAGGCACCAAAACAACAAGTTACCCTCTCTACTTCATAGCTTGCTGTCTTTCCTGCTCTGTTATTCTTTTACAATGACCACTGAGGATTCCTGTGGTTTATAGGCATGACCCAGCAGGTGCCATTCCACACACATCGCAGGTATTCCTCAGATCCATGCTGCTGCACTAAAGTGTGGAGTTTATACAGCTATCTGAAACATACCTCCAGCTGGTTTTGAGCACCCACAGGCACAAGATAAAGCCTCGCGAGCCTTATACTACTACCTCCCAGTTTGTGGTGGCCTCTATGGGCACCAGAGGCACTGCTGTGCTTTCCAGGATGTGCCACACTCTTCTGAAAAGTTGCCTCAGTTTGTACTGTTATATGGGGTTTTCCCGCCTCTGATGCTGGACTCTGACATTTTGGCCAGCCTCCTGGTTTACCTCTGAATAGCAGTCCTTGTCCTGCAGCCTATCAACCACTCTACCATCCTGGTGTCACCTGGGCAGAGCTCTAGCTCCCTTTATTGTCCTCCCAGGCATTTCAAGAGGAAAAAAAGTCACACCTCTACTTCTTTTTCTCTCTTTCTGAAGCCTAAATACAAGGGCAATGATTGAAATAAGAAAGTGAGTGTGACAGAGATTATAGTGAGACTGCATTGATGAAGCTCTGAAAAAGGAACTGAAGAGCAAAAATTTCAGTATTCTTATGTTTTAAGCTCATACAAACAATGAAAGATTCCTATTTGTCTTTAAGGTACATAAATTTTTACTGGTTTTATTTGCTGGAAACAAAGCATAATGTTCAGTACCACAGCACAATGCTGGGGATCTGTAAGTTGTATAGTTACTTGATAGATCAATAAAACAAAAAAATACAGTTTAAAATCGACCAAATATAAAATAACTTCTCTGAGGGCAAAGAACCAGAACAGACTACAAGCCTGATGGACCATTGAAGAAAAAGACTCAAGAGTTCCTTCAGTAAAGTTTCCCAAACTTTCCAGCTGTAATAAACTGATATTTAAAAATTTGCATTTTACTATGCTTAGCCCGGAATCAAGAGACACGACACCACTAGCATAAAAAGATAAATAAATATTTGATTCTACTATCAAAAAAGCTGTGCTTATTTAATAGTCTTTTATATAGGAAAAAATATCATTTCCTGGAGTGAACTCAAGGTGAAGAGGGATTAAAGTGATAGCATTCAAAAGAAGTGGCATTTGTTTATATCATCTAAAACAGGATTAATGAGACAGAAAAAAATATCGAGATGACTTAATGCAAGCTATGGAAGATTTTAAGGTGTCCTTTCATGCTGAAGAGCAATACTAAAATAGAACCTTCCGGTTCATATTTCTCACCTTTTACTACTTTTCCCCCCAAATTCTCAAAGTTTATAAGTAGTTATAGTTTCAAAATTATCAGGTCTGCAAAGTAGCTTATTTTTTAAAAGGAGTACTGTCTACTTCTAGTATTACAATAGGAAATTAAGATTCTGCAATCACAGTTTGCATCCACAGCTAAGAACCTCAGGAAAACTGCAACCCATAGAAGGTCTTTAAGGACTGCTTGTTTCTAATTTTCCTTCAGAAAAGACAGTAGGCCATTTTTCAAGTACATCCACATTACATATGGGAAATCTCATTTCAGGCATCTCATTGTCATCCCTTATTAGCAGGTATTTGAATACAGGTGTCACAGGGCAGTGCCCTAAGTGGAATGATATACCAACACTAGGAGCAACGTGTAAGTGGCTCATGAGCTGGGAACAGCAGCATTGTATTCCTATATCGCATAGGTGTTTCATCAGGACCTGCTGCAGCCACTTGCCTGCAATTCACAGGGTTAGAAGCACAGCAAGGTTGTTAACAGGGGACGGGGACGGGGGGTCAGGCTCCACATTTTGAAGGTGGAGCTGCATAGGAAAAGACTGTTGTCCTTAGAGCAAAGAAAGTCACAGGGCTGCTGGCTGGAAGGCACCTCTGACGGTCACCAAGGTCTTCCTCCTGCCCAAAGCAGGAGTGCTTCCAGCATCAGATCAGCCATTTGTCTAGCTCAGTCTTGAACACCTTGAAGGGCAGAGAGTACAACACTGCTCTAGGAAACCTCTGCTGCACTACCTTCCCAGTGACAAGGCCTTTCTTCACATCTACTCTGAGCCCTCTCAGCTTCAGTGTGGTCATCTATCCCTTGCCATATTATTTGCCTCCACCAAGAAGACTCTGTTATCTCCATAACTGTATACACTACTACATACTATACCCAGCCTTCGACTTCTTCATTGCTTCCCTCAGCGTTTCACTGCAGTTCAGGTGCTTTTGACCCCTGAGCATCTTGGGGACTCATTGCCACACTCTCTTCTGTACCTAAAGGGCTGCTACTGCAACTGTGAGGGATATCCAAACAAACTAGGAAACACTACCTTAGGTCACTTGAAGGTTTTGCTCCTTTTCCTTCCCTTCCCTGAACTTCTTATTTTGCAAAGCAAGCACAGTACCACAAAGAGATGTAACACATTAACCTTGTCTTACAAAAATTAAAACAACCTGAAAGCTGTTCCATTGATCCAAGACAAAACACGGGTTTATCATTTTTATGTAACAAAGACAAAGAAACAAAGATCTAAGGCTGAGTTGGTTCTTTTTTTCTAGCTGACAATGGAAAAAACACCTGTAAAGTGCAATTAACCTTCCTTATCTGAGCTGATTTAGTGTGAGACGCATCACCTTCTGGAGTGGTCTATTCATTGCCTACAAATGGAAGGGGATTGACTCAGGCTTAGATATCAAACTTAGAGTAGATGGCTCCCGTGTTCCTAGCAGTGTTCATAAATGCAAGCTAAAGAGACAAGCTAAGTCCTCCTTCTAAATTTGAACTGCTTCTATGAAGCAAGCAGGAGTAAAAATGCAGTTATGTTTTGATAGAACAACAAATAGTTCCCAATCTAAACGCAGAGATGGCATTTAAATGGTGCAATTTGCATCACTCTCCAAATGTAACGTGTAGCCATTACACTTTTTCCAGTACAGCGTAAAATGCACAGTATATGCTTAATTCAAGAGTTTAAAACCTACAGACTCTGGGAAGTTTAACTGCTTTTTTATCACAGTGGACTCCTCAACTCTATGCTCTTATTTCATATATATCCCTTTGAAATTCCTCTACGTGACTGTAAAAGGAATACATGATATTTTCTGATTTTATTCTCAATTGCATATTGTTACTTTATATGATTTGTCAGTATTATGCTCATGAAGTGCAGAAGTGTAAGCCCTGCTGTACTAGAAAACCACTCTAAAACCCACGCTCTAGCGTTTTGCGTACCACAGCAACATCACAGCAGATTTTCAGTTATCAGCATTGCTGTCTTTTTCAAAGCTGACAGCAAGATGCAGGAGCATTGTGAGGGGTCATGCACATTTCATGGATGTTTTGGATGGAAGAAGTAGATCAAAAAGCATTTTGGCAAGGAAGAAAGAGGACTCATAGGAACAGAAACTATAAAAAAGGGACCTTAGTTAATAATTTATCTGCCTCCTTGCTCCTGAGTAGAAGCAGGCAGGAAGTGAATTGAAACCTTAGCTTGCCCTCAAGCAACCAGGAGGTGTGATAGACTGGACCAGACCAAGACAACCAGGAACATATAAAGTGAGCAGGCCTCGAAAAAGAGAGAAAGAAGAAGAGCAGTACCTTCACTCTCGTGCAGAAACAGTCCTCTCTGAAGACACGGCCGTAAGATGCAGTTCTGAAAGCCTTTGTGCAAAAGGTCTGACTTCTAGATGAGACATTTCTCAAAATCTCTCAGTCACATAGATCAGAGTGCCGCTAGAGCATTGGGTGACTGATATTGCCATTCTGTCAAAGAGAAATGGATGGAATCAGTTAAAAAAAAATTAACTATGACAGTTTTTTTCTTCTGTAAAATGCATCATTTCTTTAAGCGGCTTCTGCTTCCTGTGAGGCTGCTTTTATTTAATTACAGAGTAGAAAATCCAATTGTGAAAAAACCAAAAGATGTTTCCACTCTAAAATAAATTTCCGTTTCAGAAATTAGTGCATACAACCAGTGCTTTCACGTTTCTCTAGGGGCTGTGCACTCTGGCAGCAATACATCTTCCAAGATGTACTCCACTTTTGCTAAAGGTAGGAGAACACATTATAGAAATCTTTCACAGGTCATCTCAGATGTGTGTCCTGCATACTTTGACAAGAGAAGGAAGGAGAACGTACCCAAATGGGAACACCTACGGAACAAAGCAGACCATGTGTAATTGCAATTCTATGCTTTTTAACAGAAACACCATAGTTCTGTCTAAGCCAAAAACATTCAAAGCAGAATCATATTTAGCGATGGGAAGAAAAATTCAGGTGTGGTCAGATTTTTCTTCAGCTTTGATAAAGTCTGAGCAAGAAAGAGGAAAGACAAATTCACATTAGCATTGGCAGTGAAGACACAGAGGTAAGCTTTAGAGAGGAGGGGGAGCTTTAGGGAAGGGGGAGATGTATCTATCATGTAATAACCAAGTTTTGGCAAAGATTCATATCCTATAATTTTAGCTGTCAACAGAGTATTCTCCAGAGAGTGGTGAAAAGAATTCAAATTTCTTCCACTACATGAAGCAAAGACAGACTAGATTGCTAACACAGGGACCTGTATTTCTTGCCTGGAGTTAAAGAAAGATATTAATATTCTTCTGTCAAAATTGAATGAGAAATTTATATTTGGCCTACCAAAGGTATTCTGGTACGTAACAGTGAAAAAAAAAAACAACAGAGAATTAGTAGAAGTAAAATACCTTTGACCTAAGTCTGTGATATAGGATTTCCCTGTGACACACCTCACAGTAACAACCTTCAGCTCCAGCATGCTCTGCTTTTACAGCTCCTTTATCTATGTTTCTATATAACGAGTGCAGCTCAGAAAAAAATACTTCACTTGAGCACATTTTCAGATCAGAAATCTTATTAAAGGTACAGAATGTGAGGAAGATAGGACCAGGTGACTGCAAGCAATTGTTATGGAAATGGGAAAAGCTGTACAGACCTTTCTGAAATACATATTTCCCATGACTGTGAGCCATTGGGATCCAATGTTTCTTTTGGCCCGTTAAACAACTTTTTAGACCAGAAGGGATATTTTCAGAGTCTCACTTCACAAGCCATAATACTTCACTGTTTAATTCCTTCATTAAAGCAATGAGTTCATTGTGCTGTATCATATCTAGATTAAAAAGGATTTTCAAGGAAAGGAAGGTAGACTATATTAAATTCTTATATATGGTTATTTCAGCAGTTATTTGTTGTAAAATATATGCTCCTTTTTGTAGCCTGAATGAATCTCTTTTCACTTTAGAGATGGAGTAGCATCATGCTTTCCTTCACTAGATTAAATTGTCATCCCATATCAGAAATGTCACTGTGTAGCAACTCTTAAACAACGATAAAGTAATGTGCTAACCTTCTCACTGGCAAAATAAAAAGGTTGAGCTTCTTCACTTCTACTGATAAGCAGGATGTCCAGACTTCTGACTGTGCTGGAAGGATTTCAGAGACGTTTAAAATATCAGCACCACAACTGGACTCAGACCACAGTAGCAGTTTCACTAGTACAGAAGTCATCTCATACTTTAACTCCTACTGGATATTTCTTCACCATACATACATAGGTATCCTCTCATTTTCCTTAGTCCCACACTGCACATTGGGTGTTTTCCAGAGTTACCTAACAGTGCAATGACTATGTACCATGTTGTCCAGGTAGGGATGGCAGCCACGGTCCTGATGCACCTGAGTTAAAAGTACTATGCATCACTCTGATATCTCAGGTGGGCACTCTTACGGAAAGCTACATTGTGGAGTCAGAAATACCTGAGATAGCTTTTTAAAACTCTGTTGTGACAGCATTGAGCTCTATAAAGCTAAATTTATCTCCTTTCTTGGCAGTCTGAAGCATAGACATACTGGGTAAGATTCATCTGGCCAAGTGTAGACACATACATCTGAGCCAGACACCCTTGGCTCCTATATGGACATCTTATCTAAGAGTAGGTGTTTTGAAATAGATTACATGAGTCATGCCTTAAAAAAGCCTACTTTTCTCTGCAGATCACACAGGGAATCTAGAATAGCTCAGAGGTAGGCACCTGTAGGCTATGGTAAAGTTTGCCAAAATGAATCCCACCCACTTTGAGGAGAGATTCTTGAAAAAAACATGGCAGAAATTTTCAGGAGTCCTGTTTTCGCCTTTTCCTCTTCCCTCTTCCATCAGGCTTGGTATGGAAACACCAAGGTTTGAGAGAAAATTAAAAGAGTTTTTGGCACTCACTCAAATTAACCTTTCTGAGTACTGTGTGACACTATTGGCACTGCTTCACTTCAATCATTCATATATTTAAAACTTCAGAAGAATTTGGTTTATTTTTAAAATTAGTAGAAAGTCACACCTTTGCAAATACCTTTCCTTCTTGTTTAAAGCCAGCAGCCTTTCCTTGTTTCAATATTGTAGTATTTTCTTCCCTTCTCTCTGTATAACTTAGAAATAGGTCCGGAAAAATACAACACTTCAGTGTGTGCTTTATGACACTAATGTTAAGTCAGGGGTACTGAGCTCAAGATGGTGATATCATATAAATATTGTTGGAAATTATACTCCTTTTGAATCACTCTTACAGCTGTTACCATGAAAGTCTTGCACAAAAAAAAATACTATTTAAATATTATTTTTGTTTATTTATATAAGGGTCAAGATATTTAAGGTAACTTTCAATTTTGCATCGTGGCAACATTTGCACAACAGATTTCTAACATATCTACTTTTATGTTCAATAGATAAATCAACTAACAAGCTGATTTATCCTCTATCAGAGATAGGAGTATTGTGACCAATTTCAACAGGAGCAACAGTACAAGCATCTTTTCCTTGCTACCATCCCAACCAATTTCACCTTGTTTATTTCAGAGACTTTCCCATTTCTCATTTTAATTTGGCAAGTAATAATAGTTATGTCTGACTTCTTGCTCAGGAACTATGTACTAGATACTACATGAACTCACTATTACTGCAGTTGATCTTCATTTTTCGCTAGATGTTAATAATTACAGCACATACTGTCATTATGATTTGGAAATAAAAACCCAAAACCCAACTCTAACAACTTAAAAACATACAAATTCAGATAACAAAACATTTATTTCTGCATACAGGCTATCCAGGGTAATGAAATGGGCACAGTGTGTAAATGATGCTCACAGCCTGAGATCCCAAAAAGTCCATGCATCTTCTCCATTTCAGTGACTTATGCTGTGAGAACACAGTAATTGTGCAAGTAGAGCCCATGGTGCCTGGAGATAAGGTATTTCAAGATTTATCTCAAGAGATCTCAAATCAGGTCCTCTGCTACATGTTGCTTCAATAAAAATATAGGGAATTATGTCCTCATTTGTTTTTTTTTTCCTTCTTTTGGATGGCAAAAATGAGTATTTTATATTAGAACCTGGTTAGTTTAAACATTTGCTGTTTTTCTCCTAACCCTCCTGGGATACAATAGTTTGAGAGAATCAGGAAGATGCAGGCACAGTAATGTCATGCAATTGCCAATGCCAGCTATCCAATGTGCTACTGCTCTTGAAGTTGCACTCATTGAATGAGCTGAAACGGACTCAGAAATACAATGTCGCTGTTGTGGTCCTTTTGGTTCTTCAGATCCATCCAATCTTCATGTGCAGTATTTTCTCTCAATGCCCTCTTTTCCCCTATTTGAAGAAGGCTACTGAAGATGTTCCTGCTTTAAATGGTGGCCGAAAACAAAACAAATTCTCAATAAGGCTCTGAAGGAAGTTAAACTGAAGTTTTGACTTTGATGGAACATTACTGGTAACATTTTCATTTACTTTGGAATATATTTAATCCCAAGTTTTGGGGGCTTTTGGAGGCTTTCTCAGCAGATTTTTCAAGTTTTATGAATGGAGAAAGGTTAGTAAGCAAAAGCTGAAAAGTGCAGTATTTCTGAATATATTACATGAAATGCATCTTTCACATCTTGCCATAAAATTAATTATGCCAGAGAGAAAGGAAGCTTGTGTTAAACAAGCATTCAAAGATTTTTCTGTGAGAAAATTCATCCCCAAAATCAATAGAGATGCAACATGAAATCACACTGTTACAAATTCTGTTTCTCCTCAGAATTTCTGCTGAATGTAAACTTGAATTCCATGCTGTAAGATAATGTTGAGTGCCTAAAGCATAAATTATGGTGAGGTAGATTGCAAATAGAAGTTCCTATGGAGTACTTCAGAAACAAGAGTTCCTAAATAAGGCTGCACTATAAGCACCCAACTTGTGTGTAGAGTGAATTTTTTGTTTAATAAGAGTGTGATGCAGGATCCTGTATGGAGAAAAGAGAAAGAATCTCATTTTCAGACACAAACCAAACAGATCTTTGAAAGAGGTATGTATCCTCATGTATTTACATGAGTAAAAAAGGACATAAATCTTATATAAAGAAAATATTGAGGGACTATGAAGCATCACATATCTTTTACTTGTCAAGTTGTCAAACTTTATGAGTTATGTCTGAGTTTCCCGATCATTCTGTGATTAGTATATAATCATAGAGCAGTACTTAACTTTGTGACCATGTAAATACACCTGCTGGCTGACATTATGCTTGTTTCTGTTGTGAAGAGGTAAAATTCCAAGGCACTGGGCTCTTTTAAGATACAATGACTGTGTAATCCCTATTCTCTTCTTTATTTAACTCTTATTTGTCAATAGGTTTGTACTGTAGCTACATTAATTATAATGAAAATGATTAATGATAGTAATAATACCCATTATGTTGTGCATATATTAACAACACAAGCAGCACTTGCATCCTGGTGTACAGCACACTGGCAATCCAGTTTGATTTCTGTGGGGCTTACTGCATCACAGCACTCCTCTTTCCCCCATACAAACAAGGTCCTGGCATTACAGCATAAGATTGTTTCAGAATCCATACTATTTTCGTGCAATGGTTTTATGTATTATAAAGCCTAAGCATTTTCTCTTCACTTAAGGATTTTCACTGCCCTTTACACTGGTCAACTTCTGAAAGTACCACCTGATGACAAGACAGAACAATTGGCAGAGACATTCTGCTCGGAAACTGCAGCACCTCCCATGACAAACATCTGCCACAAGTTTCTTCTATCACATTGTTATGGAAGGAGGAGACCAGCAGTCGTAGACCAAGATTGTTATAAAAAAACAAATTTGAATTTACATAACAATTTTCCAGCTATTGCACACATTCAGCAGGCCTAGTGCCATGATTTAGGAGTGTGCTTTTACATTGTACATGGAAAACATTTTCCCAGGGTGTGAATTCTCTCATTTCTTTCATGGTTCAACATCCACAAGTCAGCTTCCAGAAGTCAAGAAAACATTCCAGGATTTTACATTCCTAATCCAGGAAAAAAACACCCAAACAGTTAGATATTTGCATCTTATGCAAAGATTTTCCCCACAAGATCAAGTTTGAGAGCCTGTTCTGGTGATGCAGAATAGTCTGTTTGCCGTGTGTACTGTCATACGTACTCTCCCAATTCCCAGCCACTGTTCTGCAGCTCAAAGCCCGTGGACAGGGTTAGGTGGGGAACAGGAGTTGCTGCAAAAACTGAAAGAAAAACAAATCAGCAGGACAAGGCATCAAGCTGAGTAGAGGAGAGATTCATGTCACAGACTCCTCTAGTCAAAAAAAAAGTTTTTTTGTAAATTTAGTTTCCCCAAACTACCCATAGTTTTGTGTGACAATAAAAATAACAGCAAAATGAATGTGTGGAAAAAAGAAAAATCTGGTATCAGCCTTTCATCTAATGATCCTTGAGCATTCAGTAGCTCATATGAGCAGCATATCTAAACAGATAGGTTAAAACCCCGAAATAATTAATAAATGACCATTATATGAGCACAGATTTGCCTCACATGTGTTACCTGGTATATAAGAACATATTTCTGTATGGAAATTCACTTCTGTCTCAACAGGACCAGGGCAAAGGAATGGAAGAGATTTTTAGCACCAAGAAGTTAGAACTGACTGCTTAGAGCAGTTCTGCTATTTACTTTGCTCTCAATCACACCTGAAGCATATAGCTATTGTACACACCAGGTGGAGAGAGCTATGCAGAGTGCTTACTGTTGTAGGGCTGTCAAAGACCTTCACTACGCTGTAGCATTTGGCGTGGTTGTTGCAGCCATCCTGCACAATGCCTCTGTGTTTCTCACAGTCCTTTTCCAAGTCTCTGCATGATTTAACTGAGAGCCAATATTCTACTTCCACAATATTTTAACGGCAAAACATCCTGGACATATCTTATTACTCCACTCATTTCTTTCCCCAGGGCTCCTTTGCTGCCTCTGAAATCTTTCTGATTGCAGCCTCTCCTCACCCAGCAATGCCTCAAGTTTCATCATCCAAATTACTGTACTTTAAGTCCCCTGCAGTAACTGTGTTTATTTCCAATATCCCAACAGGAAGACCCTCATCAAGATGAGTCATTCTTATTTCCAAGGGTGTTGTACTGAGGCCACTCAGAGGAAGACGCAGCAGCAGTAGTTTTGTATTAGCCTAGTGGGGGGAAAAAAGCACAGGGCCCTGTTTTCAACTAGGTTTCTCTACAGCAATACAGATATTTTTTCCAGAAATTATGAAAATTGCAAACAGTCTAACAAAAACCCTGTTGGAAGTGCCAGAGTCATGAAAACCCTGGGATTTGTGCCATGATGTGTGTAAATAGGAACCAGCTGCTTCGAACTTGCTACTGTCTGGATGGAAAGTGATGCTTTGCTGTGAACTGCAGCCTTCATTATTTCCACAGAATCATTTGCAGCAGCCTCCCTAGAGAGCAGGTAATCCTGACCCTGCAACTTATCTACCACTATTAATCAAAAACTGTTTTAACTGCTTCATAATAGTGATGATTCAATGGTATTTTAGGATGATTTAACTCTGTCATGTAGCACAGATAAAGGCAGCTCATGCAGACCTTCAAACAATAGAGCTAGAATTGAGTCAAGATGTAGCGGAAGTCTGAAGAGTTTGGTTATAAATCAAAGATGGCTTACCAGCTCAAATTCTGCTGCCTTTCAACAAAATCACAGAATCTTAAGGGTTTGAAAGGACCTCAAAAGATCATCTAGTCCAACCCCTCTGCCAGAGCAGGACCACCTAGAGTAGGTCACACAGGAACTCATCCAGGTGGGTTTTAAATGTCTCCAGAGAAGGAGACTCTGCAATCCATCTGGCCAGCCTGTTCCAGTGCTCCCTCACCTGAACAGGGAAGAAATTCTTCCTTGTATTTCTTTAGAATCTCTTGTGTTCGAGTTTATACCCATTGCCCCTTGTCCTATCATTTTACATCATTGAAGAGAGCCTGGCTCCATCTTCCTGACACCCGCCTTTTACATATTTGCAAACATTAATGAAATCACCCCTCAGCCTCCTCTTCTCCAAGCTAAAAAGCCCCATCTCTCTCAGTCTTTCATCAGAAGGGAGATGCTCCAGCCCCTTCATCATTTTGGTGGCCCTGTGCTAAACTCTCTCCAGCAGCTCCCTGTATTTCTTGAACCGAGAAGCCCAGAACTGGACACTATTCCAGATGCAGTCTCATGAAGGCAGAGTAGAGGGGGAAAAGAACCTCTCTAGACCTGCTAACCACAGCCCTTCTAATACACCCCAGGATGCCATTGGCCATTGCTGGCTCATGCTCATCCTGCTGTTCACCAGCACCCCCAATTCCCTTTCCCCTACACTACTCTCTAACAGTTCATTCCCCACTCTGTACTTGTACAGAATCACAGAATCTCAAAGGCTGGAAGGGACCTCAAAAGATCATCTAGTCCAACTCCCCTGCCAGAGCAGGGGTTATTCTTTCCCAGATGCAAGACTCTACAATTGCCCTTGTTGGATTTCATTAGATTTCTCCCTGCCCAACTCTCCAGCCTGTCCAGGTCTTGGATGGCAGCCCAGCCTTCTGGTGTGTCAGCCACTCCCCCTAGTTTAGTATCAACAGCAAACTTGCTGGCAGTGCCCTCTGTTCCCTCATCAAGGTCATTAATGAATATATTGAATAGTACTGGTCCCAGCACTGACTCCTGAGGGACTTCACTAGATACAGGCCTCTAATTAGACTTGCATATTACACACAGGTAACACAGGCTAGTCCCTGGACCGTGGTATCAAAATCATTCACTCTTCAGCTCTGGAGAAGTAGTTAAAAACAAACAGAGGTCTGTGTATGACCATACAAACATCATATTCTCCAAACTTTGAACACTGATAGAAAAATTGTCATCTATCCATACATGCTTAAGTATGTTATGATGTGGCTTTCTGGAGATACTGTAGTTTGTCAGTGATGTATGAAATGAGGAAATACAGCCCAGTGCACAGGAAGGCAAGTAACACAAGTAGGCTAACTTTTCAAACTACTGCTTAAACTCTTGTACAGTCAGTCCTATGAACAGTGGGACAGCCAAGGTAAGAGAGCACAGGGTACAATTTCAAAGACCCGGGGGATAAATATCTTCTATCAGAGTCCATCTCAGACATATAGTTTGGAAAGCCATCATTTGACTCGCAGACACTTATTCTTCCTAGGTACTCTTTCACATTGGAATTAAATTGGTGTCTGTCAGTCAGTTTCAAAGATTAGGGATTTCTTTGGTTTTTTGCTCTTAATGTTCTCTCTGAATTTATTTATATCTTGGCTGGTTATTAGAACTTGTTCCATATGGTAATCTGGCAATGCCAAGATAAGGATTTAAAATTTAAAAAATAGATTCTTTCAGCAAGAATATACACATCCATGAGTTGGAAATTCACTCAAAAGCATTAGAACACAATTTAACACAGCTTTTCAGGGAAGAAGTGGGGAGGAAAGTAGCCAGAAGGTAAATAGTAGACTACATGAAAGACCAAAGCAGACATATCTTTTTGTGTTTCTGGAAAGTGGCCCAAAAGCTCATTGTGCTGAAGACCTTTCATTAAAAACCTACTTCAACAAGAGAAAAGAAGACAGCTTTTCTGGATTAGAGAGTTTTCCGGTCTTCTGCTTCTGTGAGAAACGCAGCTATGAACCCCTGGGAGGAGAGCTGAAAGAAAACAGCTCAGAAAGCAAAGAACTTGGAACAAAACTAGAAGGCAGATACACACATGTATAACTAGAGCAGAAAATACAAATAAATTACATGTTTTGTTTTTTAAGGAGAACTAGAGAAAAAGCTGTTCTGTAATGCCAAGAAGACAGTGAGAAATGGGAAATTATATATATCTAGACTAACTAGAAAAACTATGCTTCAATGTGCCAAAGGAGGCAGCAATTCCACAATGCAGGTTTTTGACCCATGCTTCAAAGGTGTCTGCATTAAAGCTGACCAAAAGTCTCAGATTCCCATTGGTTGTGGGGGTCTATGACTAGAAAAGATAATTTCCTGCTTTGTAACTGTTTGGATCCAGAGTTTGGTTTGCAACCTACCTTCAGCATAAAATTAAAAAGAGGAAACACACAAACAAAACATAACAAAACAGAAAACAGACTTGCAAGTCCCATAGGCTTCTTAACAAGTATGTCACAGCAGCTCCAGAATATTCAGAAAAGGAAGGTGACAGCACTGTAAAAGTATATTGCATGGACAGCATCAGCAAGGGAAAATTGCATTTTCCCAATAAAGTAAAAAGTCTGAATTCACCAAAAAAGTAATTTTTTTCCAACAGACAAATTATTAAAAATCTCAGTTCAGTGAAGACAACATTCTCTATTCCTCCATTTCCAAACAATGGATAAATATATGTAGGAGAATAGAAAAGACTAATCAGTACAATCATTGCCAAATTGTGCACTATTCAATATTACCACTAACAGTGAAGTCGATACAACACTCAAGCAAGACTGATTTCAGCTAAGAGGTTTGCTTTTTTTATTTCAAGGTCTCTTGTAAATTCAAATAAAAATCATAGAAATCAGGCGTGCTGCTGATTTTATTTCCATCTTGGCCATTGTGCAAAACATAGCCAGTATCATCAGCCAAAAAATACAGGTATTAGTGTACTGATAAAGTGAAATCAGACTTCAGTTTTCTTCCCCCCCACTTATGCTTAACAAACAAAGGAGGAGTTTGTTACAAAACAAGTCCTGAGAGGAGAGCTGACGCACACTGCCCTCAGTTTCAAGGCCACTAAAAGACATTCAGCTATTGTTTTACACTGAGTTTTGAACAAAGGCTGAGATTTGTGATCTTTTGCAGAAGTCTGTGAGAAATGTTCAGCTTCTAGAGCTCAGGAAGCAACCAGAACTGCTACAAGGAAGCAGGCCTGACATCTCACAGTGATTGGACATCATCTGGCTTGGCTATTGGGTTGCCACTATCAACAAGACCCAGCCAAGGGTCTCCAGATCCACCAGAGAGGTGGGGATCTGTCCCCTCTGGGGACTCCCTCTGAGCCATACAGCAAGGGAGTGCTGGTCTTCCCACGCAACACGCAGAGGAAGTGCTGCACCATGCACTGTGAAACAGCATTAGAGTGGGTCAGACTGTCACGTCTCACCACTTTTCTGCACCTACACTATTTCCCCAACAGCCAGTCCACCAAGACCACGTCTATCACTCTCCAGTGAACCAAAGAGATGATTGCTTTCCAACCCCTAAGATTCTGTGATTCTGTAATTGCAGTGAGGTACAGAAAAAGTAAGAAACCTTGCTGTAGGAAATAGCACAATCTCAACTAGTGGGTCTAAAACCAACTCAATACACCTGAAGAGAAAGCAGAGAAAACATTCATAAAACTATATTAGACAAGGCCAGTATAGTGACACTTCCCTGACTGCTGGGATCAGTCTCTTACCTGTACTTAGGCAAACTGTATCCTCCACATCTGAGGGGCAGAAGACCTCTGCTCTTCCCCTACTCCAGGAGACTGTTCAATAGACTGTTCTTCAACACATCTCAACTGCCATTAAAGTTACACGAATTACAAGAAAAATCTATTACCTCTATGAAAAAGTACTTTTATATTTACAATAATTTTACCTTTAAGATTGCACTGCAAACCAAGACACAATGTGTTTAACAATTACAGGTTTGTTTCTTGCAGGGATGGAAGGTGAATGATCTTTTCCTCTTCAGTCTTTCACGCTGAGGACAAACTGAGAAGAGCTCAAGGAAGGTGGGACCACAAACCCCCTGATAAGATTCCTCTCCCTTCTGCTGTAATCAACGGGAAGATCAGGGCCAAAGGCTATTACAACATAAGAGCAACAGCAAACTCACTTCTAGTATTTCCTTTTCTTTTCCCCATATAAAATTTATTTCTGAGACATACTTTTACACATTTTATAAAAATATAATGGTAAAAGCCATTCCCTGCCATGTAAGGTCATGGCAGGGAACAAAAGCACATCTGTAAAAATTCAATTTTTGTGTAAGTATATGCCGCATTTTCTAGTTTCTTTCCTGATTCACTGTAGAAGTTAGTATCTAGTGCTTGCCATCTCATGTATGGATCAGTTTCCTATTTGCCACATCCCTTTACAGTGAATGCAACACTAACAATGCCTTTACCCTTTCCAACAGAGCACATTGTGGCAGCAAGAACACTTCAGGCAAAATAGGACTATCACAGGCTACATACACAGCACAGAATATGTAAGGTCAAAAGTGTCCCCCAATTATGGATATGCCAGTTGAAATACCACCTACCTGTTTTGAGACTACTTATCACTCTGCTATTGAGCTGACAGCAAAAACTTTATGCATTGTAGTTATGGCCATAAGCACAGTCCGTTTTCTAAAATCTGATTCCAAGTATATTAAGTTAGTCTAACAAAAAATGAATGACCAGCTTGAACTGATGACAGTGTGGTTTGCAGGTGTACTAGTACTACATGAGAACTAGAAGCACCAGCAGAGATTGTCTGTCTCTCGCAAGGTTGTTAATCTCCCCCCAGAAGAAAACCACTCCTCTTCTCCTCCTTCAGTCCCCTGTCACATTTAAACTACCCAGATCCCCCAAAAGAAATACTTTGTGTGGTGGGTTGACCTTGGCTGGATGCCAGGTGCTCACCAAAGCCACTCTACTACTCTTTCTTTAGCTGGACAGGGGAGAGAAAATAAAACAAAAAGTTCACAAGTTGAGATTAGAACAGGGAGAACACTCAACAATTACTGTCACAGGCAAAACAGATTCAACTTGGTTTAATTTATTACCAATCAGAACAGAAAATGTGATAAGGAATAAAAACTAAATCTTAAAATACTTTCCCCCTCATCTCTCCCTTCTTCCTGGGTCTCCGCCTCCTCCCTGCTACAGTGGTTCAGGGGGAGAGGGAATGGGGGTTACAGTTCGTCACAGTTCATTACAGATAGTCTCTGCCACTGCTTCCTCTCAAAGGGAGGACTCCTCACACTTCCCCTGCTCCAGTGTGGGGTCCCTCCCACAGGAGGCAGTCCTCCACGAACTTCTCCAACATACGTTCTTCCCTCAGCCAACACAGCTCTTCATGAACTGCTCCAAGTGTGGGTCACTTCCATGGGTGTAGTCCTTCAGTAACAGTTTGCTCCAGTGTAGGTCGTCCACAAGGTCACAAGTCCTGACCAGCATGGGCTCCTCTATGTTCACAGATTCACAGGTCCTGCCAAGAGCCTGCTCCAGCATTGGCCTCCCATGGGGTCAGAGCCTTCCATGGGGTCACAGCCTCCCTTAGGCATCCACCCATTCCCACTTGGGATCCTCCCTGGGCTGCAGGGGAATATCTGCTCCAGCACCTCAAGCACCTCCTGCCCTCCTTCACTGACCTTTGTGTTTGCAGGGTTGCTGTTCTCACATTCTCACACTCAAATCCCTGCTGCAGTTTGCTCCTGTGGATTAACTTTTTTTTCCCTACTCAGATATGTTATCCCATATGTATTACCACCACTGCTGATGGGCTCCGCCCTGACAAGGGGAAGGTTCATCTTGGAGCTTGCTGGCACTGTCTCTATCAGATCTAGAAGAAGCTTCTAGCAGCGTCTCACAGAAGTCACTCCTGTAGCACACTCTCTCCCTGCCACAGTACTAAAACCTTGCCACACAAAACCACTACACTTTGGTGTCAGGGCCACCCTTTTAACTAACCATTCTCAGCATACTCACAAATAAGCATGATTTACCTACTGACTACATACTGTGATGCCTAGTTGTACATTGCTGGAGATAGATTTACATATTTCTATTTCACACCACTGAACAGGGAGGTCTCCTGCCAGCAACAGATGCCATGCCAAGATGAGATCTGTAGTATGTATTGTGGAGCTTGCTCAAGTGCCTGCATGATTCTCCCAAGTAGGAGCACACAGCTTTTCCTCACCAGCTGAGAGAAGATGACAAAGAGGGAATGAGAGCAGCTCCTTCTAACTCCTCTGCACACAGCCTGTCAAAGTTATGAGCAAGCATGAATTTGGGACAGCAGTGCTTTCCTTCCTGCCACAGAAAAACAAGCAGGACCTTTGAACTTCATGGAGGATCGGTGAAGAAAAAGAGAAGAGGCTCAGATGTAACCAAGCATAGGCAATGAGAAGCATTCAGGATGAGAGGTGTGGGGGACAAAGTAGTCACTGCCCATTAACTGTGTGCTACCTGGAGAAAAGGAACAAGAGGAATTTATTACCCCATCTGAGCCAGGGTAAAACAGTCACTTCTGACATTGATTTAATTACCAGTGAAACTGCACGGCTCCTACCATGGCATGTTCACAGCACATCCCTGAGAGACACAACTCTGCCTCTCCATGGCCTGCATATGAATGAATTACAGGAAAAAATACATGCTCCTCAGCCTTGTTCACTACTCCACAGGTACTAAAACCTTGCTTCCCAGCTTGAAACAACAGCTGCAGTGCAGCACTCTTCTGTGCCTGCCCTTCCTCCATGGGAAAAAACCTACCAACAAGGCATCTAGCCTTCCCAGAAATCCAGAGAAAACACCTTCAAAACACCAGCATAAGGCATCTAGACGCCAGTTGCAACCTGCTTCCTGACTACAGCTTTTGCCATGACTCTTTAGCTCTGGAAAGTGTGGTGGTTTAGCCCTGTCTGGGTGTCAGGTCCCCACCAACTTTTAATATCACTCGCCTCTCCTAATCTGGACAGGGCACAGAGAAATAACAAGAGGTTTGTGAGTCAAGATAAGGACAGGGAGATCACTCAGCAACTAGCGTCACGGGCAAAACAGACTGAACTTGGGGAGAAAAGGTTTGATGATCCATCAGAATAGGGAGATGAGAAATAAAACTGAATTTTAAAACACCTCCCCCCACCCCTCCCTCTTCCCAGGACTCTCCCTCCTTCCTCCCTCCAGTGACACAGGGGATGGGTGTTACAGTCCATTCATTACAGATGGACTTTGCTGCTGCTGCTTCTCACCGGGAAGCCTCCTCACACTTCCCACTGCTACACTGTGGAGTCCCTCCCATGGGATACAGTCCCTCACAAACTTCTCCAGCATGGGTCCTTCCCGTGGGCTACAGTTCCTCATGAACTGCTCCAGCATGGGGCCTCCCACGGAGACAGCTCCTCACACTCTGCCCCAACATGGGTCACGTGCTGGGAGAACAGTCCTTCAGGTACCGACTGCTCCAGCCTGAGTCCCTCACAGGATCACAAGTCCTGACAGCAAACCTGCTCTGGTCTGGGCTCCTCTCTCCCTGCAGGCTCCCAGGTCCTGCCAGGAACTTGCTCCAGGGTGAGCTTCCCATGGAGTCATGGCTTCCTTCAGACATCCACCCACTCCGGCGTGGGGTCCTCCACAGGTTGCAAGCGGATCTCTGCTCCTCAGTGACCTCCATGGGCTGCAGGGGCACAGCTGCCTCATTATGGTGCTCACCACAGGTCACAGGGGAATCTTTCTTCCAGGGCCTAAGCATTCTCCTTCCCCTCTGTCTCCACTGACCTTGGTATCTGTGGATATGTTTTCATATTCTCACTCCCTGTTGCTGCTGCTGTTTAGCAACTGTGCAGCAACTTCGTCTCCTTCTCAAATATATTATTCACAAAGGTGTTACCTCCATCACTAATTGGCCAGGCCTGGGTCAGCAGCAGGTCCATCTTAGAATTAACTGGCAATGGCCCTATCAGCTACAGGGGAAGCTTCTGGCAGATCTTTATTTAAACAAGCCATCCCTTTAGCCCTCCTGCTACCAAAAACCTGGCCCAGGCAAAACCACTACAGAAGGGCTTAGTCTTCCCATCCTGCAGAAACCGCATATTAAAGGAGAAGGATATAGAGAAAGTGGACAAGATGGACAGATCAACTGCTAAAAGCTGTAGCTTCCATATGCTAAAATATGTAATAAAAATAAATATAAATATATAAAATAGAATTTTAAAATAAAAATAAATAAATAAATAGTATTTAATCCTGATGACTGAGCATTACATTGAGTGCTGCACACCATTCCTTCCAAGAAGAGAAATAAAGGTTACAGGAGCAGCAATTTCCTGCTTCAGGGTTTAAAAGACAGTGCCTATAGGCCCTGGCACAGATAATATATGCACAAATATAAGCACACACAGCAGACCCAGCTCTTCTGTGTTGTAGAATCAAAACAATGTCTAGATAAGCCTAGCAAACCCCTGGATCCTGTCCCACAGGGGACACCCAGAAAAACCATAAAAATGCGTCTGAACATACTTCTGGCTTCCCACATTTCTATGCTGCTCAGCGTTCTTCTTGAGTCTACCCCAGATCTGCAAGTCCATGCATACACTCTCTGGAGGCCTGCAAAACCCTTTCCACTCTCAGCACAAGCATGAATCCCCATGGCTTCAAACTTCTGAAACTATTACAACTTAAAATGGCAGAGCAAAAAAAATTAAAGAGCCACTATCTTGATGGCCTGAACCCCAGACATGCAAAAGTCACAGCAGTGGAAGGAGGGTCTCAAAGCAAAATGAAAGTCAGTTCTCATCTTTCAGTTCATTCAAAACCTTCTCTGCTTCTAGATCAGTAAAGCTTCAAAAAGCCACTCTGTGTGTGAGCCACAGTGTCTGTTTCAGACCCAAATACACATGTGTGGGAGAATGCATTGCAGTACAGCAATCACAATGAAACTGAGTCACATTCAAAGGGGTCACTAAGCTGTAGCATGAAGCAGTTTACCAGTGACCTTACAGATCTCAGCAATACCTAAAGAACTGCTGTTTTCTCCAGTGAACACCACTTGAAGAAGTCTGGACCCAATTATTGTCTTCAAGGAAAAAATGTCCCGCATATCATGTCTTGTCTCCAGTGAAAACATCATTATGTCATCTTTAGCCTGAAGGATTTTGAAAGAATTCCCATAGTAGGAAATATTTTAGGTTTATAACTTAGGTATGACTAGGCCTATCTATTGACAAATTTATTTCCCAAATATTTTCTCCTGGTTCCTAGAAGATGCTCAAGCTTTTTGGGAGAGTGCTACTTGGCACAAGTCACAGCAGTGCTGGGTACCATGCTAACGAGTGAAGAATATACATGGTCACAGTGCAGTGCATGTTTTTTGATCAGCCTAGAGAGATCATATGTAGGATTGGCACACTGCAACTACTGCCTGTGACACCGATCCATACCAACAGCCCAGCTGCTGTTAACATTTTTTAAGTGTCTCTGAGCAAGTCTCAAGTCTCCATTTTCTATCCAACAACACTCCTATCTTCAGCCCAGAACTCTCTTCCAGCACTGTCACCACACTTTCTCCCTCAGCACAGACAAGTCTGCTACTCCCCTGATGAGTCTGTACTAGGATTCTTTCTCAAAACATAGACTAATTTAGATGGGAAAGAAGGTCATTCGGTCCACATCACCACCCCTCCACTTAAATACTGTCAGTAGGAATGAACTGCAATTAGAGACAGTTGATTTAAGAAAAAAATGAAGAAAGAGGTGCAGGAACTATCAACCATCTGAAAATTAACTCCCTACCACCCAAGTGTGGAGACTCAGGAGATGAGGCACTTGCCATAACAGGATCTGGACACAGTTCCCAGGAAGAAAAGTTGAGTTTGATGCTAAACCCTGTGTGACCGATCATTTGCTGCAGATGATCCCACGGGGCTTGTGCTGTTCCCTGTGATGCCTTGGAGCACTCCTGTACCCTTCTCTGCAAAGGAAAATGACAGCCACTCATTCCCACATCTGCCTGGTGTTGACAATCCTACAAGAATCCTCTTAGTTGCAATTTCACATTCTCACAATCAGGCACTCTGCTGAAATATTGTATTTTAATTTATTTGTTGGTTTATTTATAAAAGATAAA
This sequence comes from Colius striatus, assembly GCF_028858725.1. Lineage (NCBI taxonomy): Eukaryota > Metazoa > Chordata > Aves > Coliiformes > Coliidae > Colius > Colius striatus. The sequence goes on from NC_084759.1 coordinate 81,412,869, forward strand.
TATCTCAAGGGAAAGACAGACAGGCCAAATACAAAGCCATGTCCTTTCTCCATTTATAAGACTGATGAAAAGCAAACAAATACTTTACTGGGAAAAGTAAATGTTTCATAAGTCAAATGTGATCTTATTCTGGTACTATGTTTGTATGCTAATTGAGTCTCACAGTGTGGTTTCAGACATCTGCATGTTGTGTGCATCTGTATTTCTCTCTTACAAGATCACAGAACCACAGAATCCTAAGGGTTGGAAGGGACTTTGAAAGATCATCTAGTCCAACCCCCCTCCTCTTCTTCCATATTTATGTACAACATATTTAAGATAGGGACAATGCAGTCATGAGAGAATGCAGAAACTGTTCTTGTAAACACATTGATAGTCAAGGAATTTCAGACTGTAAATTCAGAGATGATCATTTCAGCATCATAAACTAGCACATTCCCCAGCAGCAATGTATTTCTAGCATCACTAAGATACTACATGTTCTTCCTACAGCTATTTTCTTCTGCATCTGTACATCTTGTTTTCTGTAGTCACTTCATTGTGAATAAAAAGTCAGTCCGGTACCAGCTGTACATTGAGAAAGAAACAATCCTTGTATCACTTTCTGATCTTGTTGCTGCAATTTTAGGAAGAGGAGGTGGCCAGTTTGTTTGCCTTTAAGGCCAATTGTATGAGGTTTAATAAGGCCAAGTGCCAGGTCTTGCACTTGAGCCACAACAACCCCATGCAATGCCACAGGCTTGGGGCAGAGTGGCTGGAAAGCTGCCCAGAGAAAAAGGATCTGCAGGTGTTGGTCAACATCCATCTAAACATGAGCCAGCAGAGTGCCCAGGTACCCAAGAAGGCCAATGGCATCCTGGCTTGTATCAGAAATAGTGTGACCAACAGGACCAAGGAAGTGATTGTTCCCCTGTACTCAAAACTGGTGAGGCCGCACCTTGACTGCCGTGTTCAGTTCTGGGCCTCTCACTACAAGAAGGACATAGAGGTGGAGCGTGTCTGGAGACAGGCAGTGAAGCTGGTGAAGGGTCTGAAGAACAAGAGTTATGAAGACCTGAAGGACCCTGGAGAAAAGAAGGCTGAGGGGAGATATGATCACTATCTACAGCTACTTGAAACAAGGTTGTAAGGAGGTAGAGGTCGGGCACTTCTCTCCAGTAGTGAACGTTAGGACACGAGGTAATGGCCTTAAGTGGCACCAGGGGAGTTTTAGGTTGGATATTAGGAAAAAATTTTCACTGAGAGGGTTATTAAGCATTGGAACAGGCTGCCCAAGGAGGTACTGGAGTCACTACGGTGATGAGAGACATTGTTTGGTGACAGGCTTGACAGTGTGTAGTGGTTTTGCCTGGGACAGGTTTTTTGGTAGCAGGGTGTTACAGGGGTGGCTTCTTTAAACAAAGAGCTGCCAGAAGCTTCTCCTGTAGCTGGTAGGGCTAATGCAAGTCAATTCTAAGTTGGACCCTACACTGACCCAGGCCTGGCCAATTAGTGAGTGAGGTAATGCCTCTGTGATTAACGTATTTGAGAAGGAAAAGTTGCTGCACAGTTGTTAAATGGCAGCAATAATGGGGAGTAAAAACGTGAAAACATCTCTGCAGACACCAGGGTCAGAGGAGAAGGAGGGGAAGGAGATGCTTAACCCCTGGAAGAAAGACTCCCCTGTGACCTGTGGTGCAGACCATGCAGTGGCAGGCTGTGGTCTACTACAGGACCACTGGGGAGCAGAGATCCACTTGCAGCCTGTGGAAGACCCCACATCAGAGTGGGTGGTTGCCTGAAGGAGGCTGTGACTCCATGGGAAGCTCACCCTGGAGCAAGTTCCTGGCAGGACCTGGGAGCCTGCAGGGAGAGAGGGGCCCACACCAGAGCAGGTTTGCTGTCAGGACTTGTGATCCTGTGAGGGACTCAGGCTGGAGCAGTCAGGACTGTTCAGGACTGAACTGACTTCAGTCAGGACTGAAGGACTGTTCTCCTAGTAGATGAAGGAGGGAGAGTCCTAGGAAGAAGGAGGGGTGGAAGAGGTGTTTTAAGATTCAGTTTTTAATTCTCATTGCCATACTCTGTTTTGATGGATTGTTAATAAATCAAACCATTTCTCCCCAAGTTGAGTCTGTTTTGCCCATGACGCTACTAATTGCTGAGTGATCTCCTTATCCTTATCATGACTCACAAACTTCTCATTATACTTCTCTCTCCCCTTTCCAGTTTAGGACAGTGAGTGATAGAACAACTTGATGGGCACCTGGCACCTAGACAGGGCTAGACTACCACACAGTGTTAGGTTAATGGTTGGACTTGATGATCGTCAAGGTCTTTTCCAACCAAAATAATTCTATGGTAACACACAGGAAAAGACTACAACTATGAGCTACAGTCTGCTAGATCTTCTACAACATCTGAAGACCAGAAGGAAGTGAATAATGCAAACAAATATTTATACAATATCTTCTTCATTATAGACGAAAAATGTGCTGAGGACTATTTGCTGGTCAGTAATCAACAACCAGAAGACTGACATTTATTTCCAAATTTGACAGAAGTGCCAGGGCTGGTTAGAGAACACTGCAATGGAGAGTTGAGCGACTCTGGCGTTAGAGGAAAATTACACCCATTGTTTGTAAATGTATGACCATTCAAGCTGCTGCAGTATCTGGTGCAGTTCTGACACCACACTCTAGGTAGCCAATAATCATGTTGCTTTGAAAATGATTACCAGGAGTTATCTGTACAACTCAAAAGGGAAAACTTATATTATGTGTCTTCAGAGGACAGTTGCAACAACTTGATGAAAATATGGCTGCCTTTCTTTCCCTTTCCAAGACCACCCTCTATAACACTTCTTTTCCTCACTCTATCATTTCCCACTGAAAGACATCCCTAAAGCCTCTTTTGTTTGTCCCAATGATCTGAGAAGCATATTTATCTGAGGGCTGCCTCTCTCTGTGAACTGTTCCAACTGAACATCCCATTAAACTAGTCCATTAGTCCTTCTTGAAGTACATACCCTCTGTACACACAAATCTCCCTGCCTCTCCTTAGCAGCCCTGCTAAGGGAAGCTATCTGACTTACTTTCTCACCGTAAGCATGTGTTGGCAACACTGCTAAATTCTTCATACCATCTATAACATATGTGGCATTACAGAGTTCTCAGCACAATTTCCCAGTGAGACTTATGGTAACAGCCTGTCTCTTGAAGATGACTACTACTGCACTCTTTGCTTTCTGGATAGAGAATGACCCACTGGAATGAAAAGGAGAAAGAGTTAAAATGCACCTAAGAAAAAAAAAAAGTTAAGTAAGTAGCACCAATTGTGTGAGTTTTCATGCATGCAATACAGCCCAATATACACACATGGGGAGAAGCTTTAGTATTTTGAAGAAAATAATGCCACTGTTCTAGAAACTGCAGTAAAGACATAAAAAGTACAGAATTTCACTGAGTATTTTTTTTCTCCACTGATTTTGTCCCTAAACGTTCAACTGCTGTAGATGGTAGGTGACTAAGATTTAATTCACAACAATTTATGCTAGCATGTGTTGAGACAAACCTGTAAAGGTAAATTGAGTGCATTCATTTAAGCCTCAACCATCAAAGAAACTAAGATGAACTTTAAGCATATTGCTTTTCAAAAACTAGTTTTAAAGCCAGTCTCATATTTATGATCATTCTGAACTGGAAGTAACTCAAATCATTCCCTCTTCATCTAACCTCAGCCTTGTTCACAATCCTTCCTATGTGCTGAATGAAAAAGGAGACCGGTGGATCAATTACTAAAAGTCTGTTGTAAAATGGCTGCATGAGTTTTATAAGATTCATATTTGTTATGGAGGATGATCATTACAGATATATATCATGTAATGGGGATGTAGCAGGAAGATTAATTCTTGGAAGCAATTCAGCCTGACAGATAAGGTATGTGTGTAGATACTGCCAATATATCAAACACTACCCTGCAGAGTAAGATAGACAAGGCTGTTCGCACATTCATGAGCAATATTTAGTCCCAACCTGGCTGAAGTAGCAAAGAAGATACCACATCCAAATAATATTGTCATTGCTGTCTCCAGTCCCACCTTTCTTCAGAGATAAGCAAACCACAGTTCAAAGACAGTCTGAGTTCTGTATAGGGGTTTTACCCCTTCCAGATCAACTGTTACCAGTTTTGCTTTGTCCAAAGATCTCTCCTCAGAATGTGCTCCTCTCTACTGATACAGTCCAGCTTCCACATTCCCTATAAACCAAGCAAGTTTGAGAATCCTTTTAAATTTAGAAATCTCATGATGCAAATGTCACTTCAAACTTTTGAAGCCTTTTTCTTTTCTGTTTTCCGTGGGATTTTTAGTGTCTCTGCACTGCCATGCATTTCAGGTTGTCCTAAGGGATAGGTAGTTAAAAGCAAGGCCAACTGTTTCTTGTTTTTTTTTTTAAAAAAAGGGTGGGGGTGAAAACCATACAGAACAGTAACTACAAATTGGGCACTTTTGTAGAATTCAGTTTTCAAAATGCGGGAGCAAGGGAATAAATCAAATAACTCAGACTGTCCAAGGCAATATGACGGAGCATGGAATTTTTGGCACATAACAGTCTCATGATGAATGAAAACACAAACAAAAATCAATGGTTGAGTTGCTCAAAGAACAAATTTTCCCCAGCAGTAAAAAGACTTGAATACTGGCTGCTAGCCTAATTTCATTAGGAAATGCATTCCAATTAATGGAAGCTCTGCAAACAAGAGATAATTACTGAGGCGAAACACAGGAAAGGCCTTACAGCTTTCCAGCATCTCTTCTTTGGTTGCAGCTTGCCCTTCTCTCCATCCAATTCATTTATGGTGTGGGTTGTTGGGTTCCCAACCCTATGCTGCCATTCCTGATGCAGGAATCCTGCTGACTCTCCTTGACTGCTGCTGACATTGGCCTTGTCCCCAACACACACTATACATTGTGAAGTTTCCCATGCTGAAGGGGCATGTGTTTGTTCTCACATCGTGATGTCTAAATGTCAGTTGTGCTATTATTCCTGTGCTACTTGTTTATATTCATTTTGATGCTACATTTCCTGTGCCAAATTAAATACTGGCACAGACAGGTGCCTGAAATCGAAGTTGTGCCTGCTTATGCTCTGGTGGATTTAGTTTTTCATTTCCATGATTTCATTTCCCAGGAAAACAGCAATTATGTAACCTTGGTAGAAATAGATGCCAACAATATTAAACCCTTACAACTGCACTCCTTTCACCCCAAGGGCTTCTTTCAATGGGAGGATGGAAAGTTTCTTAAAACCAAACAAGCAACACGGACCTTTTGTTTTAACAGACGTGCTTCCTTATTCTATCTGCACGTAGGCAGAAACCTGAGACGTTATGCCTCCCTTATGTAGTCCCCTTGAATGCTGAACACTTACAAAGTGGCTTTGCTATATCTCTCTCACAATCAATATTGGCCTTGACCCAGAGGATATTGGACAGCCCATCGTGATGGCTTGCAAAGTAGCACCTTCTGCAGAACCCAGCAGCGAGGATGTGTCATCTCCCAAGTCACGCTGCTGCACACCACAGGATGCTGCTGCCAGGGACAAGGGCACTTTGCAGGAGCTGCATCCCACTTTGGATTTTTTGACTTTGCAGTTCTGTGGGAAAAATACTTCAGTTACATCCGTCATCCCACGCAACTACAACTCCATTATTTTGCTCTTTCTTTGATGTCCAGCACAAGAAGAATGTCTGCAGTCCCAGTGACTGCAATGCCAGCTCGCATGGGCCAGCATCAGGGTCACTGCCTAACTCCAACATCCAGCTACAACAGCGAAGAGCTCAGTACCATCAGCCCTGTCCAGTGCAGCTGCTGCCAGAGCCGGGCTCCCTGCCATCTTCTGGGCTGCCACTGGCTACTTTGGGTATGGAACCACAGGGGCAAACTCTATGTAAACCAAACAAACCGCAAAAGCATAGAGGTGACCCTAATGCTTCTGGAGACTTCAATCTCAGTGGGTCACCATTTAATCGTGTGTTTACATTTTACTTACATCTTCAACAACTTCAAGCATCTTTTCACAGCCACCACATGGCGTTACACACAACAGCTTCATTAACAGGCAAAAAAAGAAAGAGTAAGCACAGAAGAAAGCCCTGGGCTTATGGCAAGGGATAAAAGCGTAATTTACCTAATTGCTGGAGTCACTGATTTAAAATAAAAAAAGAACCTAAAACCAAAAAAACAGCCAAAAAAAACCCCAGACCACATCACAGAAATAAGTAGCACTATGTCAACTATTGTGAACCAGATACGCATGTTTCCAGAAGTTGATCGACTCACTATGTGCGTTTTAGACGTGGTATGGTACTTTCAGGTCTGTAGTTCCAAAGTTTTGGGTCAGAAATGTAATGTAACTTTCTCTCCCACTGTGGTGATATGAGATCGTCACTTTAAAGGTCTTCCCTGGCATGGCTGCCAAGCTGTTTGTCTGAGCTGCAGTGGTATTTTTGGAGACAAAGACTTGGATGCAGTGCGGGACAGGTGGCCTGGCAGCAGTGGTAGGAAGCTATCAAACCGCGCAGCATACATTTCAAAACACAGACCAGAGGGAGAGGAGATAAATCATTTACTGTATTTAACTTAGCATATTGCTACTTTTTGTGACTCATACAGTCTTGCGGAAGACTCCCCGGCCAGGATAAGCCAACTTTGAAGGAAAGGCAATGTAAAGTTTATAGGCTGCCATACATTTATGAAGTGTGCACAAATGTGCAGAGGCAGCAGTGAAAGCAATAAAACTAAAGATGGGGAGGAACATGTATCACCCCATCTCCCTTCACTCTCCCTGGGTTTGAAGGACTTTCCTCTGCTTCATTTGTCAAAAATAAACCTGAACTATCCTCTGAAGGCAGCACAAAGAGGCAGTAGCCAGCAAAAACACCAGTACTTTGTACTCGCCCTGAAGTGTCCTACTACAGCACTGGCACTAGCCTTCCTGAGCCAAGCAAGCCCCTGCCTGCTTCCAGTAGCAGAGCAGGACACCTCCAACCATGTCATCAGGTCACTCAGACAGAGCTTGTGGGCACCCAGAGCACCATCAAGCTGAAGGTGGCCCCCAGTGTTCACGTACATTCATGTACATTCATAGCAGGACCAGGAGTGCAAGAAAGCTGGGGGTCAGTATTAACTTGTCTCACATGGCACCCTCCAACCATTTCTTGCCCAGGCTCTGAGTACTGTTGCCACAGTGTCTTAGATGTCCCACACCTACCTAGTCACCCTCTTTTTGAAGGTCCCCTCTGCAGCAGATGGGGAAAAGGCTTCTGACCAAATAAAAAATGTGGCCATGACTGCGAAACGGATGCTTTTGTTTCTGGAATACTTGAATACTTGAGTCTCTTGAATCAGTGTGTCAGTAGGTATGCACTTGCCCAATGCCAAGGACTGTCAGGCACATCTGTCTGGACCACATGTGGTGTGAGATTTCCCAATTGCAGGCAGAGTGGACCTGGTTTCCCTCACCTTAATTCAAGTTGAAAAATACCCAAATATGAGCCTCCTTGGGAAGACTGCACTACGTAGCAATTCTTTTGAAGGTGGTTAGTTTTAATCCAGTTATCGAGAGCAATACTAATTCTGCACTCTTCATTTTAAGATGAATTGCTTGAGAAAAAGGATTATCTGAACACTGGCGCTTTTGTCCCCATGCTTTTTTGGTTTCAGACAAATCTGTCAAAGGGGCAGGTGACACCAGGCTACTGAAATCCAACAAGCTCCACAACAGATGCGGCCAGGCAGACAAGCAAGACCCAGATTGGCACCCCTGCACAAGACAAAATAATCCCATTACAACCACCACAATGTCAAATACTGGAGCACTCATCAGGCGAGGAGGTTTTATTGCAGCTCAGCAGTGCGTCAAGCTTCAGGCAGACCTCATCACTAGTTTGTCATAAGGTAATGCAAATACAAGACACAGCAGTAGGAAAACAATTCTGTGCAGAACGGTGCCACCCCACAGAAATATTTATGAAAACAAAAAAATAAGATGCTTATAGCAACTGAAATTATCTTCACCAGCCAAAGTTACAAAAAGAAAGACATCAGCCATACTTGGTTGGACATTTTACTCACATTCTTCACTAATATATATTGTATTCATAGAATCAGAGAATGGTAGGGGTTGGAAGGGACCTTTAGAGATCATCTAGTCCAACTCCAATGCAGAACCAGGTCCACCTAGATCAGGTCACATAGGAACATGTCCAGGCAAGTCTTGACCTCCAAGGAAGGAGACTCCACACCCTCCATGGGCAGCCTGTGCCAGGGCTCCATCACTCTCACAATAGAATAGTTTTTTCTTATGTTTAAATTGAACTTTTTGTGTTCCAGTTTCATCCCATTACCCCTTTACCAATAGAAAAAAGGGACGCCCCAACCTCCTGACACCCACTCCTACATTTACTGATTGTGGCCTCCCTCCCTTTCCCCTACTCATCATGACCTGGGCAGACGACAGCAGAATAACCTGGTATCGTTTGCAGGGTCATCACAAGTGTGCCCTTGCACTTTTCATTATTTTATTGCAAAAAGATATACTGTTCCCGTGCCTGGTTCTCTCTGCCATCTGAGTCAGAAGAATGAATCATCAAAAATGCCATTGTTGAATGCTTTCTATGAATTATGTTCTGCACTGCAGTGGCTTGCCCTGCTCAGGATTCTCTACTCAGTTCATTGGTATCTCTCCTCAGGATGGCTCTTAAAAACCATTGAAGGAAAGTCTCCAAGAGGGGGCAGTCCATTTTAAGGCTTGTTTTTAATGGGCACTAAAGTGATAGTATAAGCCAGTTTGATAAAGACTGATGTAGGACAGGAACATCACCACAGCTGAGAATGCATTCTGCCCAGAAAACCTTATGATAATAATGGGAGGTATATTATATGTAGATCATATATAGCTCATCAACATCTAATCAGTGGGATACCAGCAAGCTCCAGGAATGTACATGTACCTAGACACGGAAGAAATACTATTCCTATCAGCTATATATCTATTGCTGTATTTGCTCAAAGTCTAGCATCATTTCAAGGACAATAAGGACACACTGTTTAGAATGTGTTACCATCAGGTATCTGAGGTACAGAAGAGAAGCAAGTGTTGTCGATTCTTGGTGTAACACATTATCCTATTAATAGTCTTTAGCAATTACCGGCAATTAAGAATTCTGTGTGGGTTTTAATCCCTCTGACCCTTACTGGGGTGAAAGGTGAAAGTGCCGAGTGACCTAACTGAACCAAATCCATGCTTCCTGCAGACCGTGCAGATACTAAAACTAGACATGCCTGCTCATTATTTTGATGTTGACTTACATAAAAAGCAAAAAGATTGTAAAAAAAAAATGCAGAATCTAGAAACTGAAACATACAGTTTGAACAGTGTGAGCTTATAAAATGAGAAGTCCAGTACAGCAGAAGCCAAGGATATCTGTCAGTTAATTCTTCTTTGAAGCGAGTATCCCTTTCTGAAGATTTAAAGTTTTTAAAATATATTTTTAAGGTTGCATGCCTGTGGCAGACAATTTGTCCCACAAATAGAAAGTTATTCCAGTTATTTTCAATTTCGCTGGTTTTCACCAGCATAAGTAGTCATCAGATTGCTCTCCAAAAGCTTGTATTGGATTCTCCATTATTTGCCAGTGGCAGATCAAAGCTAGATGACTTTCTGGCAATACAGAGTCAGATGCAAGAATCCCTGGATGTCTTTTATGTGGGAAGTTAGACTAGAGCAATACAGTACCTTCCCTTCTTGGTATCTATGGGATGTCCCCGTCTCCATTTTTTCTTATGCTTAACCAGATATTCAAACTAGGTCTTAATGAACATGGCTTCCTAAGACAATTAATTATTCTTGAAAATAATGCCATCTGTAGCTTGTCAGCAAAGAATATAATTTGCTACTAAACTACACCAATGCTATTTTTTTTTTATAAAGACGCCGAAACAGAGAATATTTTATGAGAAAATCATTATATCAGGCCTTAGGAATGTAAAAATTGAAAAAATCAAAAGTGATAACATTTCCAGTGTAATGACTGCAAGGAGAACAGAAAATGACATAAAGTATATCCATTTTCATGACAAAGGCTGTAATGAGAAAAAGAAAAGTGCAAAACTAATCTGCTCCAGAAGCTCGCACTATCTGTTCTTCCATCAATTATCTATTCCAATCGTGTAGACAAGAGTTGCTGTCTACTGAGCAAATCCACTCTGATAGTTAATCCTGTTGTCTTGTAGTTCTCCCTGGAGACTTGAGGATACAAAGTATTACGTCTCTGAGTAGCACCGCTCAGATAGTCCAACAATTCTGCTCATCAAACCCTTGCCATGTGTGCATCTCCTTGAAGAACCCCGAGGATGAAAACCCAGTCTCATCTATGAATTGATTTAATTCCAAGACTGTGTAGCAAGAGCCCGGCTTGCAGAGCTGTCTTGCTCTTTTGCAGCTACTTCTACCAACACATTCCCTGCACAGCAGGAGGCTGAACCCACAGCTTTAACTCTTCCTCGAGCTATCAGCTGCTTATTGAAACGTTTTAGGTCATAAACACTTGCAAATTAAATGTCATAATGGGTCATTTGAATTACCAGATAATTAGATCACAACTTTTTTACTGAAAATTACATACCTCGACTGATAAAAGAAATTAAAATGCAATAAAGAGGATACCTCATTTCCCACCTATGCATTACTGCTGGGCTATGGAAGTCCCTCCACTGTTTGAAGCACCTAGTTTCTAAAGGCCAGGAATTCTTCACTGCATTTTGGTTTTATTTGTAGTCTAGAGAAAGCCTCCTTTTTTTTTTCTTACAAAAATTTCTCTTTTGTGATCTCATTTTTTCTTTCACCTGCCTTTTGCCACAAAGACCTTTTGAGAGTGACAGCTGTTGCAATTTCTTTCCATCTTCTGCAGATTTTTCTTTGAAATTAGCATTCCAGGTTGTAGAAATAAAAAGCACGTCATATACTAACTTCAGAGTGTCCATTTATTTATAGCTTGTGCATCTGATTTCTTCCCTACTAGGCAACTTCTTCACTTGAGGTTTCAATTACATAAAATTTCATCACAAGCAGAATTCCCCATTACATGGTGTTCAGATCAAACAGTAAGCCGTGAAAGATCTTTACAGACATTACATATAATATATGTGGGATATGAAAGATTTTGTATATAAACAGCTTTATAGCCCTGAGTAAGGTATTTATAGAAACCTTTTTTTTTTTACAGAATATCTCTCTGTGTTGTACAGGTCAACAAGCTATTTCTTTTAAAAATAGACATATGTAATTTAACATCATAATAATTTTTAAACATAATGGATTTTCAATGTAATTAACTATTTAGTTTGTTATGTCTTATAAATAAATTTATCTGAAAATGTGACTCCAAAATACAGATTTCAGACTACAGCATTTCTTTGTCCACAACAGATCTTTGTGTATGCACACAAACACCACTCAAAGATTTTAGGAGACATAAGGAAACATTTTCTACCAAAACACAATTGCTTTTCAAAGAAAGAAGCAAAATGTTTTACTGATTCTGATTCAGTTAAGAGGAATTACAAAATAGTAGTAAATTTTTAGTTAATTACAGAGGGCCTTTGTCATACCAGGATGTGCAAAATAGCTATTTCTTTCCCCATGCAATTTGTAAGAGGGCAGTAAATTACAAGCAGCTTCTCCCCTTTATCAGTCTGTCCTCAATTACCACAATCAACAGTCTCATCACTTCACTCTTTTAAATCCTGATTCTCCCTTTCTGTATCTTCTCTTCATCTTTTAAGAAATAAGGTTGTGGCATCAAGAAAATTTATCCCTTTGTAAGCTTTTTTTGTCCTTGGTCATGTAGGACCTTCTATCCTAGATGACTTCTCCAGGAACTATCTTTTCCCTGTTAATTGTATTCATGTTCATTCAACATCTAGCTATAAACACGTATATGAATACACACATACGTGGACCCATCTGTATTTACCTGTCCCTGAGCAGGCCCTGAGCTGGCAAGATATGCCTCTAAAACAGTGGGTTGAGGTTAAAGCTATGACAGCCAAGTAGGTTCTTAAGATGTGAATCTGCATCATGGCAAGACACAGTTCAGCCTTTCTAAAAAAAGAAAAAAGCACACAAAATATACTTTATTTAACACTTTTTTTTCAGATAAAGTGTTTGAATGCTGAGGAATAGCTAGACTTGAAGTTCAAATGTGCTGCAGTGTGACTGCCTGAGCTCCCGGGGGCAGAGCCCCAACACAAGACCTCTGCAACACGAGACCTCATCAGTGCAGATACACTCACGGTGGGACCCACCCACGTCCCATGGCTATTGTGGGCCTATTGTTTTCATTCAGCTGCTTAAAATCACTCATAAGTCTGTCAAGATTCATGAGCACTTCTTAAATACAATTGTGGGAACAGAAGTTCGACTTCCAAGCCATTTTGCTTCATGACAAATAGTGTTGATTTTTAAAGCTTGGAAAAAAAGAGTATTTTTATGACCTCATTGCAGTTCTTTAGTGCTGTGACCCTGATGTTTGTGGAAAGGGCAAAGTACCACACACTGGGCATCCTGCTAATCCTTTCAGTGCTTTATGGAGTCATCCATAAATAGCTACTGATCATACAAAACACTCATGCACCTACGTCTGGGTGCTAGACTGTGAGCAGAAAGCTCCTAATTAGTATTTCTCCCCTGGCATATACGTGTATGTCATTGGCATGTGTTTCTTTTGCATTGAAGCTGGCCATTCAGCAGCCAATATCTTTCATAAAGACACTTCACTAACCAATCTCCGGAGCAGATATGTCAGACAGGGGAACAGAAATCCTCTCGGATGAGTTTGCAATGTCACTGGAATATAGACATGTACAGCAGGAACCCTCTTGTCTTCTCAGTAAAGAAACTGATAGCCCTGGCTATGACCAAGACAGTCACATTCATTCTTTCAGCAAGATAGAACAAGACAAAAAGAGATAAGGATGATAATTTGTAGACTGTAACACTTAAAGACCTGGACATTTGAAAAACAGACAGCCCTTTATCAGAGGCACGGAGCTTCAATCCAGCTGTAAAACTGGAGGGCACAGCTCAGCACAAATAGGGGGCGCGGGGAAGCAGCAGAAGAAAGTGAATGTTCTTTTCAAGCCTGCTGAGAAATGATCTGTTCCCACAGGAAATTCAATTTGTGACAAAAATTGCAGAGAGAGGATCATTTTAAGGCACAATTTCAAAGAGGAGAAAAAGATACTTCTACTGATGTTACAAATAGCTCCTATATGCAAGTGTTGCTGCAACTCCTGATCAATATAGACTATGCATGCTGTAGGCTGCTACCACAGGTAAACTAAAGACACGGATCAAACATGAGCAAAGCGCAGGGTTTCAAAGCAGGAACTGGAATGAGGAAAAAAGAAATAGCAAGTATTTTAATGGTCATAGGAAAAAAAATGTAAACTTGCTCTTGAGATCAAGCACAAGGGTCACATTTTCTGTTTACAGTTTTATAAATTTAAAACCACATATAGATCTATTTGAAAAAGATATTATCATCACAGTTTTAAAAAACATTCTTACTATATTCCTAAAGCGAGACCTGAAATTTGGTTATGTATTTGCACTTGGGTACTTCCCAAATTCTGTATTTAATGGTGTCATCAGCATGGCCCATTGAATACAAAAGCAGCATGGGATTCACAGACACTAGTCCTGGCTCATGTGATCTGGGCATGTCACTTCAAAGTCCTCTGCAAAGCAAGTCAGCTTCATTGTTTTCAATTTTAGTAGGATGGAAGGATAAATTATTCCAGTGGACAACAGTGACACAGAAAAGGTACATTACTAACTTTACTAATTTAACATGAAATACATGGATTCAACCTAACAGCATTTTTCATTGGTGTGTTTTAATTAGGTGAAAAACATGCAGGTGGACAATAACTGTTCCAGATGCAAGACTTTTTTCTGTATCACTTCCAGAGCCCTGTTAATAGTGAACAGCATAAGCAGAAAATGGACAGATGCTCAGAGCTGTACCTAAATGCAATGGACTTTCTAAATTGTATTGATTCTTGAGAACATGGAGCAGATTCTGTACATCTGAGATCCCTTGGGCTAACCATGACATCTAAGCTGTAATACTGAAGTTGCTTTTGCTTTCTGTCCACACTGTTTCAACATCAAGAAATTTCAGTATAATCTTAAGCAATCACGGCCCTGAGGAGAGGCACAAAATTCTCTCAAAGGGCAATACTGTAAACACAGTCACAGGAAAATTCTCTACCAGGGTTTTGGTGAAACCTCTGTCAAAAGCAGTCCAGAATCTCATCCAGTTCCAAGTAAAACTTTCATCTTAGCCTCTTAGTGCACTTAGCCAATTCAGAAATATTGCCCAAGTTGAGTGCTGCATTCAGCTGCATTAGTTACAGGCCAAAATCAGCTGCACCAGAGAACAGAATATTCCCAGTCTCTTTGTCCTGACAGTTTAGGATGTCTCAAGTAACAGGGTAAGACACTGACAGGAGAGAGGAGTGTGGCATAAAGGCATCTCCTAGGTTCTAAAAATATACACAGGACTTTCTCTGCTTTCATTTCCAATAATAAAAATGAATATAAAGCCAATTCTTTAATATAAATTCTGAGCAGCACAAGAGACTAAATTAAGAGACTAAATCCACATTCAGAGGCCTCAATAAAGTTTCAACTTTAAACAATTAAATGCTTGGAGAAAGAGACTCATGTTCCTCTTGGTAATGGTCATGCCATGCACAAAGAAGACTGAATTTGTCTGACAGGAGTCCTCTAAGAGTTCACATCTGAAAAACAAAAGTTTTCCCAGAATCAATCTCTTTTTAACTAGAATTTCTTTAAAAATAACATTGGTACTGATACTAATATTCCAACGGTCACTTTACCTCACTGTTAGAAATGCAAACCTTGCTTGGGTCCAGTTTCCCCTTCCAGATATTGCATTTTGTTACAACTTTTGTAGGCTACACTGAAGAATGCCTTCCCATACGAGGAACCACAATTGGTACATAAAGGGAGGAAGGGATGTGGAGCTACTCCTCTTTGGTGATTAAGTAGATAGTGACCTTAGGGCTCAATTTTTCCAAGTCCTTTATTGTCATGGCACTATTGAAACCCTTCTCTCCTTCCTAACATTGATACAATTTGCATATACAAAGTATTTCTCTACCCTTCCTTAGTACTGCCAAGCACATGCCCCAAGAGCCACTGTAGCTCACTGAAACCTCATTCATGGTACACTACAGCTTGCACCCACTTTACTGACAGATGACTTTGCATCAGGTAGCTATCCCCTTAAATTCCCTGTAGGCCTGAGGAAAACTACTGTTGTTATCATCTAGGTCATCGATAAAGCGCTAAATAGTCACTGCTAATAACCAGCTCTTATAGGATCCAAAACAAAGGCACATTCAGTGAGAATTTCCCATTTACAGTCATGTCATAGTCTGTCTGACAGCTTTTAGTCCATTTAAGAAGCACTGAATTGATTTCATTTCAGCCTAGTGACTTGATCAAAAAATCATGCCTCACAGAAACATATTATATATTACTTGAATACAATGGCATTGATCAAACTGTGTTTGTTATCTCTCAAATAAGAGAACAAAGAAAAGAATAAAACTTATTTTCCAAAAATCAAAGGTGACTAGTCTTAAAGAATGATAGGAAGCTTAAATATAGTCTGTAGGAGAATTTCTTTTACTTTTTCCAGGATCAGAGCCAAATTGATGAAGCCCATCCAGCAATTATCCAGAAGATTCCTTTTAAAAGCATTGGTGACAAATTCCCAAGTTCTATGTAATTTCTTTGTGTTTCAAAGCATATTGAAAAATTCAAGCATCATAACTCACAGAACTCTCCAGTGAATTCTTTAAAAACTTCTGGCTATCTCTTGGTAGGTCCAGATGTTTAAATAAGCTTAATCATAACAGTTCACACAACAGCACAATAGTTAACACAGTAGCACAGCAAAGGCAGAAGGTTACATACCTCATGATCATACACCATCAGCAGAGGTGCAGCACCCTTTTACTGACTTATGAAGAACTGAAGTAATTCGATGTATACTTCACTCTAATTGTACTGGACACTTTTCATCCAGCCACATCACATTCTTTTGTTCAGACTACTTTTGTTCTTACTAGGCTTCTTTAAATTTTTTTTTAAAGGCAAGAAAAGGATATTTCATCCATAATTCTATTTGCCATTGAGATTTTTTTTGGGCCTTTATTGATTTCCTGAAGTCCTTAACTTTTATCTTATAAAACCTTCACAATCCTACCTTCTCACTTGGAGATTTCCATAGTAACAATTCTTTCTTCATTGGGTTTTCTTTGTCTTTTTGGTCATCGAGTTTAACATTCTCAGACAGAAGAAAGAAAATGTTTTCTCTTTTTTTTTTTTTTCTTGAAACTTGTTTCCAGCACTATGAAACTGATCATTTTCACAAACCAATGAGAATAGAAACTTGGTTATATTTATTACAGGAAAACAGAATAAAATCATGATAACTTATGCCTAATTAGCTACTCATTAGCGATTTGCATGTCACACAGAGATACACTGTAGGAGAGGAAAAGCTGTGGTATTGCTGACTACAGTTACCACAACACTCAATACAGAACTACACTGTGAAGGAAAATCCTTCTGTGCATCCCCCAGAGTCCCTTCTTCTGCTATTAAAAAATTCAGCTGCAAGATACTGCTGACCAAAGGCTCATGGCACAGATGGGAGTTTCTTGCTGGCCATGCCATTCAGCTCCTCCAACAGTGGCAGCACAGACCAGATGGGCTCCTGGCTCAACCTGCAGCACCCCTACATGGCAAGTTTCTACAGAACATGCTTTTTAATGGTCCTCCCTATACATAGCAAAGCAATTCTGCCTGCAGCCTCTGCCCAGGGAAAGTTGATTCCCACTATATCTAGGCTCTGGCCAGCTGAGGTACACATTAGATGGCATGGCATTTTCAGATAAGATCCCAAAACATAAATTCAAGGTCGGGACACAAAATTGAATGAATATCATATGCAGATCAAGTAAGGAAAAGAGGTTGTTAACCAGTATGCATAAGACTCTACAGTGAAAGGGCTATATTTATTAGTGGTAGTTTATTATTTATACTATGTCCCAGGACTATTCTTTCTGCCATGTAAGGGTCCAGCAAGCCTCTCTGCTTTAGCAAAGAAAAGTAATTTGCTAGATGTCAGTAGACTGTCTTTTCTGTTCTTCTGCAGTAACTATTCTCTGAAGGCTTAAACAGATTGTTCTTTAACCATAATGTTGTTAAATAAATGCCAGGAAGTTTATTCGTGGTTTATTAATGCCGCAGAGGCCTCAAAGCAGCAAGAAAACGTCCAGACTTCCAAAAAAACAGGCTTGCCAACCATTCCCTTGGCCAGTTTCCAATTAAAGGAAGAACATCACAGCCAAGAGGTAGCTACATTGATTTCAGAGAGTGCTGAAAAAAAGTAGAATGACTCAAGCCACAGAGCTCCACTCCAATTTTACGGACACCAAAAAAAAAAAACCCACCCAAACAAAAAATTCACAAATGCCACTCACATTTCATTTGTACTGTCACATAAAGACAAGACTGGGTCTCTAAAAACATTTTTTCCCCAATGTTCTTTCAGAGTTCAGGTTATTGTTCTGAGAGCAAAAGGCAAAGCCACTAACTCACCACAGTACATTGCTTCATCCTACCATAAGGTTTTTTTTTTCCTGCAAAATATTGATAATTGTGTCATCTGAATTCCTTTGATAAATGAGACTACTGCCTTCATAACATATTAAGGCATTTATCCTCTCCTTTATATTTGAAACATGGGGAAATACATAAATTTCTGAAGCTCTTCAC
Organism: Colius striatus; assembly: GCF_028858725.1. Taxonomy (NCBI): domain Eukaryota; kingdom Metazoa; phylum Chordata; class Aves; order Coliiformes; family Coliidae; genus Colius; species Colius striatus. The sequence goes on from NC_084759.1 coordinate 81,430,790, forward strand.
TATAAAACCATTTTGATGAAGACCAGTTGGATTCAGGTCTGTAGTTTCTGACATCTCCTAAGTTTGCTCCCTGACACAAGAACACCTGTGTTTCCTCCTTCAGGGTTGAACACTGAACAGTTTCCTTTGCAAGGTTAACACTTACAGATCTCTGTTGGTCTCTGGAATGTTACAAGATGAAAAAGAGGGTTTAACGTGATCGTTTTCCCATGAACAGTAGCTCAGCTTCTTCTGAAAGCATATTCTATTGCTAAGCAGTCACTTTGCTTTCTATGAAAATGGATGACCACCTGATACACCAAAGTTTGCTGCTGCTGCAAGTAGATAAGGGCTCACACCACAAAGATCAGGCACTGATTCCACCAGCCTTGCAAGGCTGACCCTCTCCATGGTTTGGGAAGGGAGGCAACAAGGCACAGCATATTCAACAGGACAGATGGGCCCACTTACAAGTATTCAAGATCAAGCCGCTCTATCTGCTCTTGCCACGAGGCAATGCTCCTTCCCTGCTTACTCTTTCATATTCCAGAGTTGAAAGAAGAGGTGACTGACTGCCTGTCCCAGCTGTCTCAGCACTTTCTAAAGGAAGGAAATTTCTTTAATATAAAAGCTGCCTTTAAAAGAATGGTTGCCCAGCATTTCTGTTGGATGTACACGTTTGGCACTATTTGACATTCCTGGAGCCTTCTTTCTTTTTCATAATGAGTTTACTGTGGCTCCAACTCCTGTAAACACGAGGTGTTTTTTGGAGCACTCTAAAATGTAGAACAGCTTGGTTAATGTCATATGATTGAAATCTAAGAATTAAGTATCAGTGTTTCTCCTGTAATCTTTTTTCTTCAAAGAAATAAAGTTGACTCTATCAACTGCACAATCACAAGCAAAATTCTGGGAGCCTGACATGCAGAAGGCATTCACTTTTCATGGTGCACTGTTTCTCAACATCTTGATGTCAGAACATTTCCATAGAGCTGTCACAGGAGGATGTGAGGTAAAGATCCCTAAGATTTACATTAAGCAGGAGTTTGGATGTCAGTTATTTATAGGTCTTCCTAAGGAGGTCACAAAGAATTTTGCTTTTTCGAACACAGTGCTTCTAACTCGAAAATTGTAACTGTGAAGAATCTGATGTTTTCTGGAGTCCACTATCCTTGTACTTATTCATCTAAAATATTCACCTACCAGTGCCTGAAGTTAGGCACTTAGAATCTATATTCAGTTACGTAAGACTCTAGGATGCCAAGTACTGCAAGATTTGTAGATATTTGCTGTCATCTTGAAAAATTGGTTTATTCATTTAGAAGAGTATTTTAATATCTGGGTTTCATCCCCGCCACCAGCACTTCACAAATCATATTTTAACACATATTTCTAAATATTTTTACAGTTCATTTAAGGTGGCGTCTGCCACTGAATACGTATCCAGTTCTCCTGACAATTATTCAGTGAATTCTGTCTTTTAGTTCACTGGAATTGGGATTCCATGCCAGCCTTTGGCTTGACAAAACCAGGGGTAACATCCTAAGAGTGGATTTGGCACTTATAAAGTAGGCAACAATTTTGACAATTAAATTCTGATTTATTTCACCAGTACAGGCTAGGGGTCAAACTGCTGAAGAGCAGCTCTGCAGAGAGAGACCTGGGAGTCCTGATTGATAATAAGCTAAACATGAGCCAGCAATGTGCCCTCGTGGCCAAGAAGGCCAATGGCATCCTGGGATGCATCAAGAAGAGTGTGGGCAGCAGGTCAAGGGAGGTTCTGCTCCCCCTCTACTCTGCCCTGGTGAGGCCTCATCTGGAGTCCTGTGTCCAGTTCTGGGCTCCTCAGCTCAAGAGGGACAGGGAAGTGCTGGAGAGAGTCCAGCGCAGGGCCACCAAGATGATCAGGGGACTGGAGCATCTTTCATATGAGGAAAGGCTGCAGGAACTAGGGCTGTTTAGTCTGGAGAAGAGGAGACTGAGAGGAGATCTTATTAACATTTATAAATATCTAAAGGGTGGGTGTCAGGAGATTGCGACATCCCTTTTTTCTATAGTAGCTAGCAACAGGACAAGGGTTAATGGGATGAAGCTGGAACACAAAAAGTCCCACTTAAATACAGGAAAAAACTATTTCACTGACAGAGCAGTGGAACAGGCTGCCCAGAGGGGTTGTGGAGTCTCCTTCCTTGGAGGAGGAGCCTGGACATGTTCCTATGCGACCTGATCTAGGTGAACCTGCTTCTGCAGGGGAGTTGGACTAGATGATCTCTAAAGGTCCCTTCCAAACCCTACCATTCTATGATTCTGTGATTCTATGATTGATTCAGTGATGACCAAGAAGGCTACCACAACAGTCTGTCCATATTCCTCCTATACTGTACAAAGATTTTATTTGTTTAAAGCAGTATCAAATAGCAGTCCTAAACAATGAAATATTACTTCATAGTGCTAAACAACAACTCACATGCTACATATTCTGTTTTCTCCATTCTCCTCTAAGCTGTTACAAAAACATAAACAAACTTAAAACATTTGTTGCTGTGCTACATATAACTCTGTTTAGAGTCCTCTCCTCTTTTACTTCTATCTGGAACCAGAAAGCCATTCTTGAAACAGAATTGTTTCTCTCATGGGCGAAGAAAAAAAAAAAAGCTACAGAAGATGAAGCTTTAAGATTTAAAAGCCTCGAGTCTTGCAGAGTACCCCTAGTTACAAATATGCTATAATTGCCACACTTGTCTTTTTATGTAGAAAGAACCAGATGACGGTGGAATTCAATCTGTGCTAAGAAAGCAGGAATAAGGCTTACAAGAATGCTTACATCTGTCCCTAATTTGCTTGCACATAAACCTACGGTAATCTGCTTTATTGCCAAAATTGTATAAAGAAACTGGGCACCAAGCAGCATAGGTAATCTCAAACTGCAGACCCTCCAGCCTAATTAGACACAAAGGCCCAGAAGGCCTGAGAATGAAATATGGCATGTAGATTTTTAAATGTATGAAGAGACAGAACAGTCTCATTAGCCGCCATCCAAGTGTATGCTCAAGCCTCTGAAGTTCCTAGTTTTTGACTAAGGGCAGGAATAAGCCATGTCTGTGCCTGAGGCAAAGTACAAAGAAGAGTATCCTGCTCCTTCTGGAACAGTCCCCATCTCCCAGCTCTTGCCCCGGCATGCTCTTCATGGGCTTTGTGCAATTTCTGGCCACTCTCTTTGCAAAGACATCCCCACAGTCAGCAAGCTGATTCAACATCAATAACTCTGAGAAAGCCAAAAAATTTTAAATCATTGAAAAATAAGACAACAAAGTGGTTCTGCAGAGATTTTAAAGAGATATTGGTTCATTATTCATTATTTAGAAGATATATTTCTTAAGGAAGTTAGCCATAGAGCTTTGCCAAAAGCCATAAAAAGTTATAATTTCCCTTATTTCAAACCTCTGAACAGTTTTTTTTTTACTTTTCTGGCATCAAACAACTATTGTTGGCTACTTTCTGATTACAAGCTTGTCTCTCTCTGATTACAGGCATGCATCTACTTTGTAGAATGATGCAAAATCGTGCATTAAAGAAAGAAATGGAGGAGAAATCAGTGAAAGTGTTAAGGCAGAATGGCTGTGGCAGAAAAGGCTATGTATGACATAGAAGTGACCTCCATGTTGCAGTTTCCAGGCACATTCGAGGACTATTTTTGGAAACATAACAACTACACTTAACTAACCAGACTGTGTGACAGAAATGTTTTTATCAAGTTATCTCCTTCTAAGTTATTTGGGGGAACAATGCAAGGTGACATATTATTTCCTTTCTGAATTGAGCTTTTACATTATCAGGAAATATCACACTGGCCAGAGAATTACAAACAACTTCTGATTTAATAAAATAAAGGGAGCTTTGTGCTCCTTTTCTTTTTCTGTAAACACAGCACAAAAGAAACACTGGGACACAGTAGAGTCCAGAGATCTTGTGTGCAGCAAAAAATTGTGGATAAAGTCTTCTATTAATTGACATTCAAGGTTATTTATATCTTTGTGATCCTGTGGCCTATTTTCTATTGTTGTATTAGTGCCTGAGGTCACCAATCAGCCTTATTTTCTTGAGGAGTTTTATGGGAAGACTAGTTGACATTTAATTTCAGCAGCAAGCAGTACTGAAGCATTACTGATACAAAACAAATAGACAAATTTTAAGTGAGGATAATTTTTGAAAGAGCTTTTCTTAAAGATTTTTTTAATGTTTTGAGCATTTGTAAAGCTTTTTTCTCTTTTTTTGAAGTATACTAGGACACCCATTATTTTCTTTTGCCCTTCCCTGTGTTTTAGGTTCAGAGAAAGAGAAAAATAAAGCAGTAGGAAAGAGGTTCTTTAGCCACAGCATGGCAAGCCTTACAGTACTGCCCATCTCCATCTGACCTCACCCAGCAGTGAACATGGGAGGTAATGCATGGCACTGAGAGGCCACTTCTCTCGTGCATCCCAGGGGGTGACTGAGGCATGCCCTCTGATAGGGGACCTGCAACCTATCGAGTGAACAGAGTTTTGGACAGCAGGTATGTCTGTCTACAGGGGCACGTGCAGACAGACATGAGCTCACCATCCACACAGGAGCCAGCTCTGGTCCAGGAGCCACATAGCCTCATTATAGCAAACGTGTGCCCAACCTGATATGTCTGTGCCTTGCATAAGAAGCCGAGATTAGCTGCCAGTCATCGACACACATCCGTGCCCTGGACACCTCAAAGGAAGCCTGGCAGGCACTAAGATGGAGCACGTGGATTGGGCATCTCAGCAGCCATGGTGCTGAGCACTCCCATGCCAGTGATGAGGGGGAAAGGCAAAAGTGAGGCCAGTAACCTGCCAGCCTTCACTAAGGATAAATGTAAACACAAAGGAAGAGAGAAGTGGGTAAACCTTTGATGGCTGAGGCAGATGAAAGGGGAAATGCTGCGTCACTGGTCACAGGCCCAGGCAAAAGTGAAGTAGGCTCTGAGGGCTTACATAGGGGCAGGTGGCCAGGCGGCAGCGGGAGTCCATGAGAACATGCGGTTGCTGGGAAAAGATGCCCAGGCACGAGGAGGCTGGTGGTGATGCCCAGTAGGGTCATGACAGCAGACAAGCCCCAGAAGGGCAAAGCAGAGTGGCAGCCGCGGGAGGTGGTCAGGGGGGACCCCTGCGAACCCTGGCCGTGGGGGAAGGGGCCCTTCTCTGGGCCGAGGAGCTGTGCCCTGACCGAGAGTCCTCGGGCCACAAATAGGTGGCATAAGCCCATGCACCTAACCCCGAGCGCTATCCCAAGTCCCCCTCCATCTCCCCGGCCGCCGCCACCGGCACGACCCCTTACCTTCCCGCGACGGGCGGGGGCTGCTCCTCGCGGGGACTCCTGCACCTCCTATGAGGCGGGCGGCGCGCCTGGCCCGGGGGCTGCCCCATGGCGCAGGGTGGGGCCGGTCTCCGGCCTGACCCTGCCCTGTCTCCCCGCCCGGCGAGGCGCTCCCGGGGCCCGCCAACGGCGCGGCGGCGGAACGGGGAAACCCCGGATCCCCCGGCTGCCGCGGCCGGCACCTACCTGTTGCCAGGGAAACCCAGGTGTCTCCTCATCCTCGGCCTTCCCCGGCTGGCGACGGGCGGCAGCCCACAGCTCAGCCCGCTCCGCTCCCGCAGCCGCGGCGGGACCCCGGGGGCGGGAGCGGCGGTGCGGGGTCGGCAGAAAGGAGCGGGACACGGGGTCCGCGGGGGTGGTGGGGCCGGCAGCCCTCGGGGCCGGAGCGGGAAGGTATAGGGGAAGATGTGGAAATTTAACCAGCAGCTTTTTTCTAGGGGAAGTGGGGGAGGAGAGAGGGATATCTTTAAGCAGATTTCCCCTATTTTGGGGCACAATAAACCCCGCTCATTTATTAAGCTGGGAACTGTTTCAAAAAGAGTAGTCGTGATTTGGATGGGAACTGCCAGCTTTTGCGGCCCACACCACACAGGGAGCAGAGACCGCTGAGTCTGGGCTTTGCAATGCGGGACTTGGCAAAGCAGATGGAAGAATCAGGAGCAGGTTTTACCCAGACAAATGGACAACATGGCCTCGCCTTCTGTAGGGATTTTCTCTGATTTGAAATAAAGGCTTTCAGATAGAGAGCAATGGCATTGTATTGACCAATTCAGCTGCAGTTCTCCTGTCTGTGGTGTAAGGGCACGCCGCTGTCCAGGAGGGATCACAGAAGAAATTACAATGCCACTCAAAAATCACCTCTGTTCCCTTTAGCTATTTTCCTTGGAGTTAACAACTAATTGATTGCACAAATTTGACACAGGCTCTATATTTAAGTAGCTGTGTGGCTAGCAAGGGCTTACCAGTGCTCACTCACCTTAGCACCAATTCCCTTATGCTGGCACTGCCTTTGGCCGACTGTCTTCTCACTGACAGCTTGTTTGGAGTAGAAAGGATGGGTCTCTCCATCTGAATCCTTTTACAACTGCTTTATTTCCCAAATCCTGTAGTACTCAGGCTGTGAATTGAAATAATGTCTTACAATAGAAGCAAAAATCAGTTTGATAATTTCTGATACTATAATTGTTACAATAAGTTTTCTTTTAAACACTGGAAATTATTTTTTTCTACCCAAGGAGAAGTTTTAAGTTGTTTTGTGCATTTCATGCTTGCTTCAAAAAGCAAAAATGAGTTAGTAAGAAAGAGATGTATGTGGTTTTAGTCAATGTAATAAATTGCTGACAATAATATAAGCATAGAATTGGAAGGGATCTCTAGAGATCATCTAGTCCAAAAGCCCTGCAAAAGCAGGTTCACCTTGATCAGTTCACAGAGGAAGCAAGATGGGTTTTGAAAACCTCCAGAGAAGGAAATTCAACACTTTCCCTGGGCAGCCTGTGCCGGGGCAAGAAGGGAAATATGTTCCTCCATGTGTTTAAGTGGACTTTGTGTACTCTAGTTTATATTCGTTTCCCCTAGTCCTTTCACTGGAAACTACAGAAAAATGTGCTGCCCCATCCTGACATACACCCCTCAGATATGTGTAAGTGTTGATGAGGTTCCTCCCTCAGTCTTCTTCAGGCATAGCAGCCCCAAGTCTTGCAGCCTTTCTTCATGTTTCAGTGCCCTGATCATCTTGGTGGCCCTCCACTGGATTGTCCAGATGTTCTCTGTCCCTCTTGAGCTGGAGAGCCCAGAACTGGACATAGAACTCCAGATGAGGCCACATCAGGGAAGAGTAGAGGAGGAGCAGAATCTCCCTCTACCTGCTGGACTCACCAACCATCATTCACACCACTTGCAACTGAAGCAGTTGGGAAATGTCAGAGAGATACTTTTCTCCCTCAGAAAGGCCAGCTCTGCTAAACGTAAATTTTCCACAGAAACATGCCAGTTTACAAGAGAATTTTAATCAGAAAGACCACTTAAGACCTGGCTCCAGCTTTTGTTCAAGAAAAACAAACCAGCATAACCCCTTCATAGGCCACCGTCCCAGTGCTGGGAGCCCAGAAGGAGGCAGCACTATCACCTGCTCTTCTGCCAACAGTACTGAGGAGCACCTGCCCAAGTCTGGGGTTTCTGTCCCACCAACCTTTTAATCCAACACTCAACAGACACTGGGTGGCACTCCCTTATCCCAGAAAAATAACTTCAGTTTTCAGCATGCATGCCCACTCCTGCGTATCACTGGGCTCAAGTTTCCACTAAAACTCCAACCCAATCCTATTCCAACACAAAACCTGCTCATACAGAGACAACCATCATTAGCTTGGAGGGGAAGAAATGCAGTAAAATTAGAAGAGATAAGGACATTTTGTCTCTAGATATAACTCTCTGCAGCAGTTGCTATGGTTTTGCACATTCTGAAGTTTTTTTGCCTCATCAGCATTAAAAATTGTCATAAAACATCAAAGCTATCAGTTGAAGAATTGGGAACTCAATGCATGTGCTATATGCTTGCTCCAGGGTTTCTGTGTCAAGATATGCCACTGGTAGTATTTTTCAGAGTCTATTAGATCTTCAGGCCCCCTGCACACTGACCTGCAAGGAAAGTTCTTATCTCTTTCCTTTGTTTCAGTAGGAATAAAGGCTCTCTCATAAATGAGAAAGATATATACTATATGTTGCATGTGCGCTGGTAAATTAACAGTAATTCCTTTTCCCTCTTTCTTTTTTTTTTTTGCATAAGTATTATTTCACTTCTCAAATACAGTGTGAGATGAATCTTCAGTTTAATAAGTACCCCTAAGAAACTGAAGTGTCTTTCGCTGAGTTTGGGGGAAGTTACAACCCATACTCTTCTTCCAACATTCTGGTTACTATGCCAAAAATGGTGAGCTTTTCCTGCTGTTGTCACAATTATCTTCCTAGAGCATAAGCCTGTCTGTCTGTCTGTCTCTTGCAATTTACTACTAATTGTTGCTTTTTCATAGGGTTAAAAAAAATGCATAGGGGAAAATTTAAAAAGAGCTCATAGCTTTGTCTTATTTCAGTGAAGCTGCAATAGGTGCTGTCCATTTGTAGAAATGCCTGACAGCTTAATTCCAAAGAGTATAAAGGACGTGGGGAACCTGAGGGACTTTTTCTAAAACTTTTTGACCAAAAGTCTTGTGAAGTTCATCAAACTTGAGGTGTTCATGAAATGCCAGAGAAATGGTGCATGTTGAATGTCCTGATTTGTCACCTTGCATGAACTCACAGTATAAGGCAAGGAGTAAAATGAAAACTGGAAGGGGTATGAAAAGCTTTAATTGTAGTTTTTTTAAGATGGTAATTTTTTTGTGGCTGTCATTCAGATAACAGATGACCTTATAAAATCTACCCAGTGATAAAGATTTGTACCTGCCATTTTGGCTCACATACAGCAAAAGCACCAAGTCTGAAGTATTTTTAATCAAGGTACCTGCAGAATGTCACAAGATTTAGATATTTTAGTCATTTACCTCATGCACTCTTTCATCTTTCTTGTACAAGAAGAATTCAATTTACTCTGCCACAGCGAAGAAGCCTTGCAGAATTTTATCAGAAGAGCTATATGCAAAAACTACATGCTACTTCACTAGAAACCAATGGCACTGGTCCAGTAATTAACATATGCTATGGTGATGGTAACACCACATGGGAATATTGGGCTCGGCTGCGGGGTGAAAGGAAATGCTAAGGAAAGCACACAGTAGATACTGAGAGCTATTCCAGGTTTATCTTCAGGGTGCTATTTTTAAGTTTTAGATGAAATTTGAACAGCTCACCTCGATACAGCCCTTCTTCCTATAGCTTTAGGAATCAGTGCAGCACAAGCACACGGAAAATACTTTCCAATTACAGTGTGAACAAGCTAAGTAGGAGGGAGTCACTGCAAGATTGTCTTCCAAATCACCATCTGCCCAAGGGAAGGGACAGCATGTAGTTGCGCTATTCCTGGAGCAAGGAAAGGACCAGGTAGTTACCAAGTCTTCCTTGCGTTTCACAGAAAGTTATTACAGCCCACCTCAGGAGGTTTACTCATGCACTGACTTGTTCATGTTGCCAGTAGCTTTAGCAAAGAGGCAAATTTCGGCTTGTGTCCCTGGCTAAAATTTTCTTTGTTGCAACTTGACCAATTTCAGGGTTAGGGGCATGGGAAACCACAACAAAAAAACAACAAAAAAAAAAAGGACCAAAAATGTGGCATGCTGAAACAGAAGAAAGAGAAGGTAGGATTAGATTTTATTTCCCCTTGTACACCTATGACGTTGTTTTAACCTTCATCCTGTGAAGACAGTAATAGGCCAGCCCATCATATTTTGTATTGCTTAATATGAAGATGGGTCCTTCAGGTAACAGAGTAACTAATTCTTTACATAAACAAAAGGTTTTATAAAATGGATTTGGCCACTTAACAGCAAATCTGGACCATCAGAGAAAATTCCTGCAGCTTCTATCAAATGAATGACCTGTCTACAAAGAAAAGTTCACAGAGCAAACCCCTAAGATGTCAAAAGGGAAGACTGTTCAATTACTGAGCACAGAGTCTACCACAACCTCTATCCCAGACCACAGGTGAAAAGTAACAGAGCATCTCATTAAAAATGACCCATAGAGCTGCTAAGTAATTTGTAAACAGATAAAAAGCAAATTTGTAATTAAAACTGCTGTTAATTGTTAGCTGTTGCCAGGTGCAGAAAAAGTCAAGAAAAGGTAATTTAATTCACTGCTTTGCCTCCTTCAGGCCCTGAGCTGCTTTCATTTCAGAAGTGGTCAGACCCTAGAGTCTACTGGTTTATTCTGTTAAGAAGCTAGCCAAGCAGGCATGGACAGCTCTATTCCAGTGAGGCCCCTTCCACTCCATCATGTTCCTCACAATAGCTTGCTTTCATGGAGACACAGAATTGTTCCTGCGGATGCACGTCAGCAGGATTCCACTTTTCCGTGGAGAAGAAACTGGGACGCAGCCAGTTATCTCAACATTACTTTCACCCCCTGCCATCAGAGAGACATGAAGAGCTCATGGGGAAGCTGAACACTGGGTCTGACACTTATAAGCTAAGACAAGGGCTAGCTGCAATATCTACAAGTTTTCATTCACAGTTTCTAAATGTTCTGCTTCACAGAAGTCAGAAGCTTCCAGTAGTCCCTCAGGAGCTTACCTGAGATCAGAAAATAATTTTATCTGGCACAGATGACAACTGGACATTACTATGATCAGGTTCTGCCTGGAGGCAGATAGCCCATTGTACAATATTACCGTGATGTTGGGTTTGCTTCTGTGCTATATGGATGTATAATTTAAGACAGTGAGACTTAGCACACATCATTCTAGCTGCTTTATTCCTAGCTGAACAATTATAGTCAGTCAGTCATTTTATATCTGTATATAGCACATAATCCATATTGTAATAATTCATGTACCATATTATACCACTGCACTGAGGCTCTCAGAGTCAGATCAGTCACCTCTGTCAAGTCTCATAGGATACGAAGGCCTGTAAGACCCATTCAAAATCATTTTACACTCTGCTTGGCCACATATGAGATAGCTTCCATCACCAGCCAGGTGCGAGGGGAAGGGCAACTGATGAGGAGAAAGGCAGCTGGAAACGATATTCCTCCTTGTGTCATGCCAGCTGCTGAACTTGTGCTCTGTTGTTATCTGAATCTGCTCTTGCAGTGACTGCCTGGACAACCTCTTATTTTAATTGCAACTACTTTCAATGACACTAAGCTAGGGGAGGGGACTTAGTTAAGGCAGCATATTTTATGTTTAGAGAAATTATAATCATGTTCAGAGGGCAGATTAACTATAGCAGCGAAGGCACAAGATAGAGCTTTATTTCCATAAACCATCAGGCAAACCCTTCTTTACTGCCATCACAATCTGCTTCTGGCTCTAACTATTTATGTTTATTTTTATGCATTTATTATGAGTTTGTCCCCTGCTGTCAAGGAGACAGGCTACTGCTTCTTACCTTTCAGGAATGCATTAATCCTGATGATCAGTTGATGTATGGGGAGGGAACAGAGCAAGGGGAATACAAGATGCAGCAGCCTAGCACACTGTAAATCCTGGGAACAAACTGAACCAGAGGAGCTGGAATCCGGGAATCATTTTTAATCCTGACAATTACAAGCATTGAGAAAGCACAGAACCCAAAATGACACTCTTAGGTAACAACAGAGGGGTTTTTTTCTTCAAGGGGAAATTTAATTCATGCATCCAAAGTTGGTATTTTGAAATAACAAAGTACAAGATGTTGCAGAGTTAATTCTCATCTCTGCTGCTGGCCCCAAAAAGCAGGTGTCTTCATGGCCTATTGGCTGCCCTCCGCTGTGCATAGGGGACAATGAATAGAAAAGCTTGAAAATCCCAGTGAAGCCACCAAGTGCTGGCACATGGCACTCTGCCTAACAAAAAAACAGTGGGGGATATCACTGTATATAAGCTTTAGATTAGCACAAATAGAAAGTTAATCTGTGAAAAACTTACTTTTTTTCCCTATTTGCTAGGTTGCCAAATTTCCTGTAACTCCACTGGCTGTATGACTAATCATGCCTGTTAGCATTTTTTCCCCCGGTGATGAACCTGAGTAAAGTTCCATTCAGCTCAGTCATTGCCAAAGGAAATGACAAAGGGAATACTAAATTCTGAAATCTCCTATTCCTGGACAATAGGACTTTTATCTTCTTCTAAGCCCTATGAATGCCTTAACATTATAATGATTTTTAATGACACGACTGATCAATATTTGCCTTATTGGTTTGTCATAGGGACATCGGCTGTTTTGGGAAGTGGATCAAATACACAAACAAGCTTCAGTAACTGCAGTTGAAATGTCTCCCCTGCTCCATGACTCCTCTCCACAGCCTCCATAGCAACCATGTTTGCAAAGATTCTCAAAAATTCAGTCTTCAGGGAAAAGTAAACTCCTAAAATCAGATTGAAAACCTGAAACAAGAAAACCAGCAAACTCCTGCACAAAGCACAAGAGGAAGCATCACAAAAATCTGAACTTCCAAGTCACACATTTATTCCAATTTTACAGGTGATAACCAGTTTTCAGCATCAATATAGCCTCGTGATGCCTTTAAAAAGTAGGAGGGAGGGAAGCCTTTTCAATGCAGCTCCACTGAAACTTCTGCCTATGATAATTTAAACTAATTTCCAATCAATAAAGCACTCACAGAAAGGCCAGTATCACAACATCTACTGATATTTATGAGTTTGCAGGGCTCAGTTCTATTAATATAAATAATATGTAGATTATTAATGAGATAAAAGACTCTAGTGACCATCTTTCATCAAAAATACGAAGGAGGTGATCTGCAAACTACTGACATTACTGAATTATGGTTTGCATTACCTGCAAATTTTGTGTCGTTTTCACAGAATGGGTCAAATCATAAGTGGTTTACAGTGGTCTTGAACACAGAGCTGTGGCATAAATAGGCTGAAAAGACAGATGCTAGGCAAGTCACCAGTTTACCAATTTGACATTCACTGTATTTGTAAGATTAACACAACTTCTGTCCTGAAAAAAAAGAAATCAAGGGCTTCTGTCTCCCTACTGAGCCAAATGAGAGCTGTTGTTTGAACGGAGAAGGGGCACTCCTATCACACGAGAACCTGAGTTATAGCAGAGAAAAGGCCCAAAGGGTAAATATAAAATTCTTTACTTTCTGAAGCGGTATGTAAAATGTATGTCTGTGAAAGTACTTCCTGAGCATTGTTTTATTGACTTTCATTTAAGGAAAAATGTAGTGATTACAGAGAAGCAAGCTTCAAGCTTTCTTTGAAAATAAGTTATAGTGTCAAGCCTAAATTAGTAAATCTGCAAGTGCTCCGTATCTTGCTCCTGACCCTAAATGTGCATTAAAAGAGGTCATTTGTACAGAAGGCACAATATGAATTAACAAGATAAGTGAGAAACCTGATTTGCAGTAAAGAGGACAGGCATTTAAAATGAGGTCTATTTATGTCAGCAAAATAACAGTATCAGGCAAAGCTGTTGTGAAGGTACACTACCTGAATTTATCTTCTCTCTTTTTAAAAGTACAGAGGCAACACTTGGACTCTGTTTTGCTAGATTGCCACTCCTGGCACTGTACATTGTCCAGCTTCTCTGCTTGGCATTTTGGTTTGAATCTCTCTAGATCCACAGCACAGTGGCAGCAGCATTATCCTCATGATATAGTGCTGCAATACAACTGTGTATCATTAGTGGAAAATCATTTTAATGCTCTTGTAAACACCATCAGAGAGCCAGGAGACTATTTGTATTTGGTTTACTGTCACAGACTAAACTGCCTTATTCCAACTCTGTCCATCAAATTAAGTGTTGGACTGGGTTCAACGTGCTCTAAACATGCCAAGTCCAGGCTGGCTTGAACTTTAATAGAACCAGGCAACCACTTTCTAGTGTAGACATTGCAAGTGCAAATAGGTGCATTGATAAAGTACCCTTTCTCCATCATACAGAAGACTGCAATCTGCATGCTGGAGGCATAGCACTTTACTCCAAAGGCTTTTCTGCAGGTTTTATACTTCACATTGGCAGAACATTTCAGGTGGCACATTTTCCCTACATAGAGAAAGTGTAGGTGTATAAAATATAGGATAATCTTCTTACCTAAAACATCCCACATTTTTATGTAAAAATGCTGAGTATATTTAGTTCAAAATCTTCCCCTCTGAGGTAGCTCTTGTTTTTGACCTCAGGAAGAATGAGAAATCTTGGCAATGTGGAAAGAGAGATTTTCTGACCCAATCATTGGAAGAGGCAGGATAATTTCTAGGAAAAAAACTCATCCTATTCCTTTAGATAGGCAAAATATTCAGTTCAGCCCACCACAGTAAACTATAAACCACAAAAATATTGATCAAAACTTGTTTGCTGACAGGGGTTTTTGAGCCTTAGCTTAGTGGAGCAGGAGATGAACTGGCAGCACAGCTAGCTAGGGAGAGTGAAGTACCAGCCTACAAAGTCACCAGCCTGAAGTCTTTTTCTGGAAAGTAGTGTGGCACTGGTGTCTGCAGAGCATCAGGGAAAGTGTACTGTGGTGGAGATGTATCCCAAGATACACTTGTAGGTCTGCCTTTTTAGGCACTACTGCTGGAAGATAAAGTACTGCTGGAAGATGAAGGAGGCTTCATCTGCCCAGTCAACAGCCAGGTCTATGTTAAAAATATTTACTGGGAAGAACTGCACTCATAGGGAACAGGAAGACATGAAAGTAAAAGAATGCCTTTTCTCAGTGCTGAAGAAATGCCAGTGGGCAGTCTCCCAAAGCAGCACAGGTAACAATAAAGTCTCAGTGACTGCACATTTGAGCCCATTTCTTTTAGCCTTCACTCTTGACCTCTTGTGTTCTCCTTCTGTAAACAGCCAAGTGTTCAAAGCTAAGCTCTGCTGTTCATGGAAAGGAAGATGTTAGCTTACTTCTCAGCTGCAATCAAAATTTGAATTGTATGCTTAATAAATTGGGGTTGTGATGGTTAATTACAAGAGCTAACAAAAGTACCCTCTAGGATTTGCATAGCAATCCTGTACAGGAGGAGCTTCAAAGTACAACCATCAAATATTCACAAGTGCTCGTAACCTATTCACTTGCGTCCAGATGCTGTCTCCTGCACCATGCTGTGCAGGAACTGCCACCAAAATCAGCACAATTCCCCACAGAAAATGCTACTCAACTTGAGTAAAGGTGACAGAATCGAGCCTTTGGGGGGGATGAGAAAACCCGGTATTAATTTGAATAATGAATGTATTCGAGAATTTCCTAATCTCCTTATGAAGAGTGAGGCAAAAATCTAAATAAATTATTAATGATGAATTATTCAGTCAGCTGTGTGTGAATTATCCTGGGAATATTTTACTGGCTTTTAAGACTTCTCCCTTTAAACAGATAAATCTAGCTTGGAAAAACATCCCCTCAGTGGCCAATCCCATTTTCAAACTAGTCTGTCAGACAAAGATAACTTTTTTTTTTTTTTTTAGCATTTATTTCTATTGTAGCAACACCTAGGAATTCCAAAAATATGTTTGCATGATTGTAGCAGCATGTAAGAATCCCAATAATAGCTTCTCGTTATCTTCAGTGCTGTACAAAGATGTGACTATAGTGCTGTTAGACTCAAATTAAAGTGTAACCATATCCTAACAACGTGAGATTTTATAAGCCCAAATCTAAATTTCTGAAAAGAACTAATGGTAGACTAAGAATACTGTTATCTATGCACATATCCAAGCCCATCTCCATGAAAAGTAGTATATTTTCAATGGCGCACCTGTCACGTGAAGACAGACAGAATTGTTTTCTAGGGCTCCTTCAGTAAGCCCTACTTACAAAACCTGAGAAGCTTAGAAGGGAAGAATGCATCTATGAAGAAAAAAGATAGCTGGATTTCACTTTCTGAGCTCTGAAATCCCTTGAGTGTAATAACTTAACTAAACTTTTTTCTTTTTTTTCCCAGGTATTTCTACAGTTAAACTTACTGGGGTGGGAGAGATTTAATACACACATGCATGAAGAAAGAAGCACACTCCCAAGCCATCACAGAAGACTGATGTTGTCAGACTAGGCAACTTAAGTTTCTCCATTCTTTACTTCCCTCCACTTTTTGTCTTTGATAGACAGTCTACAGAAAATATTTGTGTCCCTATCAGAACATAGCATGGTAACACAGCAGATATGGCAGTTTCTCCTTTGCTTATTCTAAAGCAACAAAAGGGCTATGAGATAGACTATTGAGAATGGCAAGTGTCTAAAACTCCTACAAAATGTACCCAACAGTAAAACCTTAGTACCATAACCCCATGAGAAAAGAAAGAAAAGTCACTAAGTCCAAAGAAGAAACAAACTGGAAAAAAATTCTCTTAGCTTTATAAGCCACAACAGAAAAAGGGAAAAGTATGGATAAGAATTGCTATCACAGCTGGAAAATGAAAAACAGCTATGGCAGATCTTATCTCAAGCTTCAATGAGAAACTCTGCTCTGCGTCTGCAGAGGAACCTTTTAAATCACATTTGTGATTCTTACTTCACTTGTATGAGGTCTATTTTGCTTTAAATCCTCTGTTCATTCCTGGTTATTTTCTTTCTCTTAATTAAATCTTCATATCAGACTTTTATTAAGATTGAGTCAAAGCATATACCTTCCTCATTCTCTCAAGGTTATCTTCTGAAGTAGGATTGAATTATTTTAATGGAGAGAGTGGAGAATGCTGCTAAATCTATAGGAAAGTTGTAATTCCACTATTATTTCTAAGACTTCAAAAGATCACTTTATCTTGTATCAGGGAAATCCAGTTAGCTCAATGTCTGGAAATTAAGCAGGCTGCTGATCGTGTTGGAGAATTGACCTGTTTCAATAGAAAACTGTTGTCTTTGCACACCAGTCTCACTGCAACTCAGTAGCCAAGTCTCCAGAATCAACCTGAAGTTAAGCATGGACTCGTGACTGCTTGAAGAAAGAACAGCAACTGGTTTTTGAAAAGCACAGCTATAGCAACTTTCGGCACAGGCACTGTCATTGTGCCACACAGAATCTGCACAGGGCTTGTCAGCAGGGTATAACTTTTAAGGAGGGACAGAAAGAGCATTGGAATTAATATTTCACACACATTTAAAGTGGCAAAGAGTCAATATTTGAAGTTTTGAAACCAGCTAGCCCATGCAAATGTTTCCATCAGCATTGCAATGCACAGGATTGGGCACCCAGGTATGCGTGGAGAGAAAATGCACGCCAAGACAGGCACTGGCCCATCAAATACAGCCCTGAAAAGCCAGGACAGATCAACTGAGAAGTAGGTCTGTACCTCCTTACTATTGGCTTTTGTTCCTGGGGCGACATAAGGGAAAAGGGATAGAAATGGCTATACAATACCTGTTCACTGACTGGTAAGCAACACAAAGGTCAGTATGGCCATATTTTCATACTGGTATTCCCAGTCGCTGAATTCATAGATTTGTTTTCTAAACAAGCAATTAGCTAAACAAAGATCTGTGAAATATTTAGAAAGCTTTTCCATTTCAGAGTTTGAAAATAAGTCTTGCTGGTTTGAAATTTTTCACTAAACACATATCTATAAAGCATATTTCCCTCCCTTTTCCCCTCTTTTTTTCATCCTTGAATAACATAGAGTGACCGAATGTTATCACAGATTAAGGACTGTGTTTTGAAGGGTGGAGCTGTCCTGTAATTAGTTCTCTTCACTAGTCTTCTCCCTCTTTGGAGTGTTTCCAGCTGCCACTGATAGCAGAGCTGAACATAGCTCCTTCCCCTCTGCCACTCACTGCAAGTACGCTTCTTGCTAGGGACAGTGCCAGGGCTCTGGGCTCTCGAGGGTGCCACGTACCTCCATGGCCATCTGCCTCAGTCATCAAAATGTAAAGAAGTGAGAAAGAGGCAAACAAACCCTCCAGGGAAAAGTTATTGACTGTGCTGGGAGGGCACTGTACTCAGCATAGAGGCTAGCCCACAGAGGCACATCACTCTCTCCTTTCTTAGATATGGTTTATGATGCTTAAAACATTATTAGCATTTGCGTCCACAAGCTCCTTTGATATTATTTTAATCAATAAAACACAAGTGGAAATTATAAAGAAGTAGATCATCAATTGACAAGAATTAGTTAAATGTTTGGTAAAAGGCAAGTCCACAGTTTCAGAGTTGTGAAAGTTTTTGTGGCCTTCACTTTTCATTGTCCTTGAATTTTCATTCTCAGACTTTCTGTTGATCTCCCTCTAGGCAAGATAATTACCTTATTCTACAGAAGACTTTTTTTAGGTCTCAGAGCACCACATGCTTTAAAAGAAAAAGAATGAAAAAAAGGAGGAAAATGACAAAAATTTGGAAGAGAGTAACAAATGTAAGAGATATTTGGAAAACTAGTCTTATAGCAATATATTAAGAGGACTAGTCATTCAATCTAAAGGTAATGAAAGAGATGTAACTGCCAGAAATACATAAAGAAAGTTAATAAATAAAAACCAATATCAATTTCTTTTGGGACACTTCATAAATAGATCTTGAGGAGCTTTGTATAGGTCACTCTCACCAATTGAGACCAGTTGTTTTCGATAATATAAAATACACCATTTAGAAGTTCAATACAGAAGATGATGCATCCATCTCTCCTAAAAGGACCTATTTTCTGAAATCTCCTCTACAGCACTGTAGAAAGAATTTATTAAAAATAACAGTTTTGTTAATTAAGAACAGTAACAGTGGTTTTTTTTCTAGCAGCGTTTTCTGCCTTTCAAGCCATTAGACAGACACATATGCACAAACGCCCATATATTCCAACCCCTACCATTCTATGATTCTATGATTTCTTAGAAAACAGCAAGGAAAAGTTGAATGAAAAACAGGCAAGGAGACAAATTGGCTACCAGCCTCATGAGGTGCCACAACTATTTATCTGCCTTGATCATTCTATCAGTCCTATCAGTCTATGAGCAGAAGGCAGTCTAATCTTTTGTGGTGTTAAAAATCTTAAAGCATGGAAGGTGATCTCTCATTTCCTCCATAAAATATTAGACACTAATGTACAGTTTTTGCAGGATAGCAGAGGATTACTGGCTATTTGGTTTCATCATCAAGGCCCAATATTATAGTATGTTTAAAAGAACTATGAGGAATTAGAAAATCATGTCCAGATTCAGTGGCAATAAATGAACTGGGACTGTAAAAGGTGATGTTTCCCTGTCCCATGTGCCTGCAAGAAGGTCCCCAAGCTCTTTGATTCATCCAGTGGAAACCACTCAGTACCTGAACCCTATTGTGCAGCAGTAGGCAGTAAAACTCACAGGTGGAGAATTACCTCTGCCATTCAGAGCGGTACTCTTCTTATTTAAGTCAGTTGGCCCTATCTCTGCTTTGAACAGTTTGCTTGATAGATAGTTCAGCAGATCAGCAGGTTACCTCTTAAGTGATTTTATTCATACTAAGTCAGAACTTTACTGCAGGATGAAAACAAACCCTAGGGAAGCCATCTGATCCAGCCAGGCACAGCTGGTTCCTGTGCTGTTCTGCTGCTGCCAGTCTTCATTGCAGAGCCTGATGCGATCAATACCACATCCCACCAAATACCAGGATTTGTCACATTAATGGAAAGTGACACATCTCAGAAATTACAGCCTGAGAAGGAAATTTGTGCAGTAACAAATGAATACTAGGTCACTGAAAATAAAATAGTAAATAACAAGTGGTTAACTAGCCCAGTGCCCACTGGGTTTGGAGGAAATTTTAGAATTAGATGATCAGTATGTATTGAGGTGGGCAGTAGCTGTAACAGGCTTCGATCCTGGGGGTGGACATGTCATCCTGGATGTTGCATTAAGATCTAGGAAGATTTGAACTCTTTTTAAGCTTTTGATCATTTCGTTTTGGAGTTTGTCATAGGCTGAACTTACAGCCTCTGCCTTCTGTTTTGCTTTTCTCTTCAAGTTCTTTGATTAAACTGAGCCACTTTTGCTCCAGCTGAAGTCAATGGGAGTTTCACCATTGATTTCATGAGGTCCTGGTCTTGCCAATATAAAGGAATTAGCCTTTTCTGATGAAGGTAGTTAGGTGATAATGGGTATAAGATAAGAGAAAGGCTAAAGTCATGGAAAGAAGGACTTGTACCTCCCATAAAATGATTAGATAAAGCAGAATGAAAAGCGAGAACAGGTAGACACTGATAAATGCCAACACTACAAAGCCATCAGGTAAGGTTAGACGATGAGTGGGAAAAAGGTAGGTTCCAAGATAAAGCAAGTTTCAGGTCAGTACCATCACAAAAGGCATTACACTGATATATGATGATGGACTCTGTTAACAATGTGAGTATTGCTGCCCAAACTTGGACACCCTGTATCTCCTGGGAGGGGAGAGGCTACCTACATTTATGAATCTATCGGTTTCATGTGCACAGACCCTATGTGCTTATGTTACTGCCCTATGTACAGTATACGCCACGACTACAAGTAGCTCTACTTTCAACTACTCTCAAGTCCAACCTGGCTGCATAAAACACATCATTTTTATCCTAGAGTTTGTGTTTACTACTGGGGTCCAACCAGTTCATCTCCTCACTTTGAGGACATGTCCAGGAAGTGGAGGCAGCCCTTAGAAGGGCATCCTCATCTTAGCAGTCTGTCTGCACCCCCATTCTTTAACCACAGTGCCTGCCACGTTTGCTGGGAAGGAAGTCCAAAAAGAAAGAGATTATTTACAGAATAGAAAAGGGTTTTTTAATCAATAAATGATGAGTTATTCACATTCCCTCTGAGACAGAGGCACATCTCAGCAGCAATAGAAAGGAACATAAATGCCAGTGCAGGGGGTTTGGAGGGAACCATAACATAAATGTTTTAGCCTTAAGACATGACCATTTGGGGCACTTACCTGGCTAGAAAATATTTTAGGTACCAACCATTAAAGCTCATATTCAAACAAAATTAAGAAGTGAGCAAGCACAGCCATAAAAGCAAAAAGTAGCACGGTACAGAATGCATCTTGTTTGTAGCAATGAAGCTCAATTTCATATTATATTAGGACATTATTATTTTCTGATAAGGATTTACTAATACATTTTGTAAGAAAATGATGATGCAGTTACAAGTAGATAGCTCACATTCTTGCTATGCATTTGGACATTTATTGAGAAGTGAAGTCTCTTTTGAGGGGGCATTATTTGTCACAGGTGGATACAGACTGGTGAGGTGTAAGCATCAAGTAAATTTTTCCTATTATTTGATTCCGAGAGATAAAAAAAATGCAGAAGACATGAGGAAAAGGGAGAGGGATGGGGAATATAGAGGATATCTTCCCATCCTTAAACCCACCCAAGCTGATGAAGACTACGTACAAGTGCTTTGGTCCAGACACTGTCTCTGGAATGCAAAGCAAATCTGTGCATGCCTGAACTTTAATCTGCAGCTCACAATACAGAAAAAAAAAAAAATAAACAAAAATCAAACCATTACTAAGTGGCAGAAGCATTTACTTAGTGGTTTCTCAGACAAATCTTTGCTTTGTGTGATGACAGATCCCCTTGTAACAACAGTCTAGAGATTTGCTTGGTTGACTTATTGATTATTGAAAACAGTGCTTTTCTGCTGACTTTCCCAGAAGACTATGCAGTATGTTTGATTTTAACTCTCCCTTGATATTAGTAAATGCAAATATTCATTTTCAGAATTTAAGCGTATTAGGCACATATCTACGAAAGAATAATCATTCATGTGAGACTAAAGTAACTGGGGATTTTGTCAGATGAGATCCAACAAGAAAATTAACGTTATAAGCTGTTTGTCTCCAACTGCCATCAAGCAAAACAAGCCTAAAATGTCTGCACAGATTAGTGTGGAGCCACTCAGGCAATATATTCTCCACAAGGTCCACTTCTCGCAAAGGTATTCTTACATCCATACAATTGGATCACTTGTATGATGTGCAGATGTGTATTTACAGAATCAGGCCTTAAATGTACCATAGACCCATAGAACTGCTGCCATGCCAGTGATTAATTGTTACAAATATGTTTTTTCTCCTGCTCTCTGACTGAGAATTCTTTTTACAGTGAAAAGGGGAATAAAGTGAATTGCAATTGTTTTTATACAGTTGTTGTGAATGCCTCTTCACACTAGCAGTGCCTTAGCTATAGGCAGAAAGTCAAGGTGCAGCACTGCCAGGGCAGGTGACAGGGGGCAGCAAGGCAGATGTCTCCCCATGATTCTGCCCCACTGCCCCAGAGGCTATGAGCAGAGCAAGGCTGGGGACTGTGACCACAACCATAGGGATGGAACAGTTCCAAGGCCAAGCTGGGGATCACAATCAGCAAAAGCTGTGGGCAGAACTGCAGTGTAGCTCAGGCAGGTGCCAGGAGTGAGGGCTGGAAATGAAATGTGGCTTGAGCATGTGGAGATGTCCCTGACTTGACTAGGTTTCCAGCAGCCTTTACTCACATAGCTCTGCCCCTGAGCTCCAGCAGGAACAGGATTGCTTCTTTGCATCCTGTGGCACTGGCCTTGGGCACACATCTCAAAACCCTTTTGGGTTGTGGAGGTTATTCAGGACCCTATCAGAAAATCACATTTCATGTATTCCAGAAGGCATTATATCTTCAGTGTTTAAAGAAGAAAAATAAACAGTGATCATGAACAATATTTTTCTTTCTAGGGTTTTTTTTTTCTGAACTGAGGAAGTGATTTCTGATATGCTTTTTACCCAGTTTTTAGAAAAGGCCTTTAAAATCTTCAACTCCATATACTGAACAGCATTGAATTGCTGCCATAAAATACAAGTTCCCTAAGGAGACAGCCATGATTACAATATTAATATTCCATGTGGCAACAAATATATGAAGTGGTAACTCATTGCTCTTGGAAGAGACACACTCTGATGATTAAAGAAACATATCTGTGAGAAAGGTGGTTGTTCCGACCTCTGTGAGTGACTTGACATACAACATTCCATGAATCACTTGAGGGTGGGATTTGCAAAAGTTATCTGAAGGAGCAGAGACTACAAGTATAAGATTAGGCAACTCTCATCCTCCTAGTATATTCAGTAATAAGAATGACCATAAATGTCCTTCATCTGATATTTGTATTCACACAAGCTATGAAAAGCATAATGTAATGCTTCTAGCAGAAATAATTTTTTAAAAATCTTTCTCCTTGAGAACAGGCTTCATGAACCTGTTTCATGACTGACAGGATTTTGTGGACAGGTGTCTTACATTTTGTCCTTCTTGACTCACAGACTTGTATATATTCTTTCCATTCTTGGGAGACCTTTATCCATCCTATATAAATGTTCAGCAATCCATTATTGCATTCTTAAAGTTATTTACTAACAGGGGATTTGATCCCATGCTTCCAGGTTTCTGTTGTGTAGCCAGTGAAAACACATCTCCTCTCTCTCATCCCACAGCAGTATTGAGTGAGCCCACCTTCCCACCTAAGCACTACCCTTTTCACAGAATCATAACATGGTAAGGGTTGGAAGGGACCTCTAGAGATCATCTAGTCCAACCCGCCTGCTAAAGCAGGTTCACCTTAATCAGGTCACACAGGAACACGTCCAGGTAGGTTTTGAAAACCTTCAGAGAAGGAGACTTCACACCCTCCCTGGGCAGCCTGTGCTGATGTTCTATCATCCTCATAGGAAAGTTTCTCCTCATGTTCATCTGGGACCTGTGTTCCAGCTTGTGCCCATTACCACTTGTCCTATCACTAGGCACTAGAGAAAAAAACACTCTCCCTATCATCTCAACATCCACCCTTTAGGTATTTATAAGCATTGATAAGGTGCCCCTCTCAGTCTTCTCCAGGTTAAAGAGTCCCAGGTTTCACAGCCTTTCCTCATAAGGAAGATGCTCCAGTCCTCCGATCATCTTTGTACCCCTCTGCTGGACTCTTTCTAGAATTTCTCTGTCTATCAAGCTGGGGAGCCCAGAACTGGACACAGTCCCAGAACTGGACACAGTATACCAGATGAGGCCTCACCAGGGCAGAGGTGGGAGGATAACTTCCCTTGACCTACTGTCCACACTCTTCTTAATGCACCACAGAATGCCACTGGCCTTCTTGGCCACGAGGGCACATTGCTGGCTCGTGTTTAGTTTATCAGTCAGGATTCCCAGGTCTCTCTCCATGGAGCTACTGTGCAGCAGGTCTACCCCAGCCTGTACCAGTGCATGGGGTTGTTCCATCCTTTTCCACTCCCATTGGGCTCCCACAACCCACTCTGAGATCAGAGAAATTCCAATGCATCCCTTTTTGCACCACACAGCTCTGAACCAAGCCTCTAACCTGCTGCCAGGGCCATCTATAAGCGGTGCTGCTGTCATACCCGGCACAAAGGACATAGCAATAAGGCACTACTTACCTTTTAGCAATTTTCTAACCAGCATGTGTCAAAAAGCTTTAGATTCAAAAATCAGAGGCCCTATACACCTGTAGCATGCCTCAATGGAGAGATGTGTGTGTGAGAGAGCACTCCACCTCCTATCTCAATTAGCAGTCTAAACATAGCCAGGAATATCTCACATCTGGCTTCTAAATGTAATATCCATAAGGGGAATTGCTAAACTGAAATCTCTAGAAGCTATTAAAGTACAGAAGAAATGATCCTTCCCTCTGTCTGTCTCTTGACATAAATATGTGAAATGTTTTGCAAAATGGATATAAGCCATCATCCAGGAAGCCTCTGATAAGGCTTTGAGTTGTGTAGTCACACACTTTTCAGTAAGAAGGTCTAAGTGTTTTTACCTGCTACGTTTCTAGAGTGACAATTTAAAATCCTAAAAGATTAAAGACACTTGAAAAGCACCATCATCTCCTGACAACATGCCATCTTAGCTAACAATGCTTACTTTCTTTTTTTTTTCTAACGTTGGAAGTGTTATTCTGTTGACTTCAGAGCTCCCTGCCACTGCTACCACTCGAACTAGCAGTTTGCTTTGTTGTGAAGAGGGTAAATTCACCTGTTCTCCATGACCAAAGTGCCTAGGGAAAGTAACATAGGCCCAAAATACAGCAAGAAAGATTTGGACTGGATAATACTGGGGAAACTGTTCTAACCATAGAGCTCGTACATCATTGTGATGGAAATTCACGTGGCTGTTGACCCTCTGTTGCTGAAGATTTTTGAGAAATGAGTAGGTATTTGTCAAGAATTTTGTAAATATGTTTGGGAGGGGACAGACCAAGGGTGGTTTCTCAAGATTCTGGTTGTCTACTGTGGTGGTTTAGCTCTCTCTGGGTGCCAGGTGCCCACCAAGTGGTAATATCACTCCCTACTCCTAAACTGGACAGGGAAGAGAGAAATATAATGAGTTGAGATAAGGACAGGGAGATCGCTCAGCAATTTGCGTCATGGACAAAATGGACTCAACTTCCGGAGAAAGGGATTTGATTTATTAAACTCTCCTTCCCTCCCCCCTCAAATTTATTATTGCAGTGGTTTTGCCTGGGCCAGGTTTTTTGGTAGCAGGGGGGCTACAGGGGTGGCTTCTTTTAACAAAAAGAATTGCCAGAAGCTTTCACTGTAGCTGACAGGGTTAGAGCCAGTCAATTTTAAGCTGGACCCTGCACCTGACCCAGGCCTGGCCAATTAGTGATGGAGGTAACACCTCTGTGAGTAACATATTTGAGAAGGAGAAGAAGTTGTTGCACCCGGAGCAGGTGGATGCCTGAAGGGGGCTGTGACTCCATAAGTTCATCCTGGAGCAAGTTCCTGGCAGGACCTGGGAGTCTGTAGAGGAGCTGTCCACACCGGAGCAGGTTTGCTGTCAGGACTTGTGATCCCGTGAGAGACTCAGGCTGGAGCAGTCAGTCCCTGAAGGACTAAT
Organism: Colius striatus; assembly: GCF_028858725.1. NCBI lineage: Eukaryota > Metazoa > Chordata > Aves > Coliiformes > Coliidae > Colius > Colius striatus. The sequence continues at coordinate 81,456,571 of NC_084759.1, forward strand.
GCTGGGGCAGGGTGTGAGGAGCTGCCCCCATGGGAGGCCCCATGCCAGAGCAGTTAGTGAGGAGCTGCAGCCCATGGGAAGGACCCACACTGGAGAAGTTTGTGAGGGACTGTCTCACATGGGGAAGGACCCCACAGTGTAGCAGTGGGAAGTGTGAGGAGGCCTCCCCCTGAGAAGAAGCAGTGGCAAAGTCCATCTGTAATGAACTGACTACAACCCCCATTCCCCATCTCCTGCGACACTGTGGGGGAATGAAAGGGACTCTCAGGAAGAGGGGTGAGGGGAGGTGTTTTTAAGACGGTGTTATTTCTCATCTCCCTACTCTTATTGTTTCTTTAATAAATCAAACCTTTTTCTCCTGAAGTTGAGTCTATTTTGCTCATGATGCTACTTGCTGAGTGATCTCTCCATCCTTATCTCACCTCATAAGCCCTTCATTATATTTCTCTCTCTCTCCTATCTAGTTTAGGAGGGGGAGTGATTTTATGACTGGGTGGATATCAGGCTAAACCACCAGAGTTATTCACAGCAGCATTACCTAAGTCACTAATTGGCCAGGCCTGTGTCAGCTGCAGGATCCACCTTAGAATTGACTGGCATTAGCCCTATCAGCTACAGGGGAAGCTTCTGGCAGACCTTTTTTTAAACAAGCCACCCCTATAGCTCCCCCCGCTACCAAAAACCTGGCCCAGGCAAACCCACTACATATACGGTTCTCCATGACAAAATACATCTTAAAGTATTAGGCCAAAATAGAGGAGTAGTTTTGCTTTTTGGCCAATTCCAGAGGAAAAGCAATATTCTTGGGCTGCACAGTACTGCAACGAACTCATCTCTGAAAGCTGTCATAACAACATTCATCTAGCTGTGCATCCAAAATCCACACTCAGTTACTGTAACCATTGTATGAGTAAATGTGTGTTTACCTACAGCCATTACTTGCCTAGCCTTGCATTTTCTGCAGGCATTGACTGATACAAGCAATTATGGTGGCTCCATGCATAATTCAACACACAAAGACTGGGAGAGCTTCTTTTTTTTTTTTTTTTCCCAAGAAATCATCAATCTTGTCCTTAGGAAGCGAAAAAATAGGGAAAGACTGGTTAATAAAAATATCAAGCAAGCAAGCTCTCACCACTAGCCTAAGTATATCAATTCTAACTCGTTACATTTCATCTGTGACATGAAAAACGTATCGCGAGCATCATGCACCAATGCATATATTCCTACTATAGCTGAAAGTGGATCATACAGCAGTATACCACATACTGCAGTCATGACCTGGATTTCAAGTCTCCATTCCTTCCTAAAGACATAATAGTTTCAACAAATTTTACAAAATTAATCTAGATTTACTTTGGCAGAAAAGTAAAGGAATGTACCACAGAGATGTCTGTTTCACTCAGAAGTTATTTAGTGAGAACTTGTGAGAGAGAAAGGTTTGAATAAAAACAGTGTAGAAATCTAAAGATTAAAAGTGCATTGGAAAAATCAGAGCAACCCATCATAACCAAGCAAGAGATTTTCAATGACTAATGCCATAACTTGATGGCAGTCATGATTTTACTGGGGAGCTTGTGAGTATGCCTGAACATTAGGCTTGGCTCACAAATAAACCTCTTAAAGCAATGTCATATTCATAGGCCAAGATGCATAGCCTGAATTTATTCATGCTAAATGCCAGGCAGTTGGTGAGTTAAAAAAAGAAAATGTATTTCCTACTGAGCAGTTAAAAACAAGTCTGCTTAGTGCAAATGGAAACATCCACTATTAACGTTTTTATTTCTTTTTTTTCCTAATTATTATTATTGATGCATCTGGATTGCCCAATCCTGTGGCCAGCATCAAACAGAGCTACCAGATTATTCTCAGAGGCCAGATAAACCTAGGGCCGCCCTTTCTTAATGTGCATTGTGGCATCACACTTCTTACACAAACATACATGCACATATATAAATACCATATATGCTTGAAAATGCACTCACACACATACACACAGATAATCTCAAGTTCCATAATCAATTGTTAGTAGGGGAAAAGAAGCAAACAATAATTCAAACTGTTTAAGCCCTCGAGTAAAAACTCTCATTGGCATATGATACCCCTTATGTTCCACTACTGAATATTTCACAGAATCAGAGTCACAGAATGGTAGGGGTTGGAAGGGACTTTTAGAGATCATTTAGTCCAACCTCTCTGCAGAAGCAGGTTCACCTAGATTAGAGGAGACTCCACACCCTGCCTGGGCAGCCTGTGCCAGGGCTCCCTCACCCTCATAGTAAAATAGTTTTTCCTTAAGTTTAAATGGAAATGTTTGTGTTCCGGCTTTTGTCTGTTACCTCTAGTCCTCTTAACATACACCTTTTAAATACTTGTAAGTATTAATGAGGTCCCCCTTCTGTCTCCTCTTCTCCAGACTGAACAGTCCCAAATCCCACAGCCTTTTCTTATAAGGAAGATGTTCCAGTCCTCTGATCATCTTGGTGACCCTGTGCTGGGTTCTCTCCAGAAGTTCCCTGTCCCTCTTGAGCTGAGGAGCCCAGAACTGGACACAGTACTCCAGAGGAGGCCTCACCAGGGCAGAGTAGAGGGGAGAAGAAGCTCACTTGACCTTCTTGATGCATCCCAGCATGCCAGTGGCCTCCTTGGCCATGAGGGCACATTGCTGATTCATGTTTAGTTTATTATCAACCAGGACTCCCACGTCTCTCTCTGCAGAGCTGCTATATAGCAGGTCAATCCCCAGCCTGTACTCTTGCATGGGGTTGTTCCTTCCCAGGTACAGGACTCTGCACTTGTCCTTGTTGAACCTCATGTGGTTCCTCTCTGCCCGACTATTAAACTGCTGAATGGCAGCACAGCCTTCTGGGGAATCAACCAGTCCTCCCAGTTTGGTGTCATCAGCCAACTTGCTGAGGGTAAACTCTGTCACCTCATCCAGATCACTAATGAAGATGTTGAATAAGACCGGCCCTAGAACTGACACCTGTGGAACCCCACTGGCCACAGGCCTCCAAAATTTCAATTCAAAAATTATCCACAGAATTTATTACATACATCCCCCACAGTCTGAACCTGGACCCACCACATGAGGCACTTTTCTGAAGCTTTAAAACTGTTTAATTGTCTTTTCTGGCCCCTCTGAGATAACTTCTGAATGGACTTTTTAAGCTCCTTATACTAAAAGGTGATTGTAGTACAAGGCCAGATGTGTCCAAGTTCCCTTCAGAGAGTGAACACATACTGGGCTTGACCAGTTATCAGTAAACACCAATATATTTTGACCTCTTGTACAAAAGGATCTGTGTTTAGTAAATATATATATATATATATGTATGTATGTATGTATATAAATTCTTCATGACAGTGAGAAATCACTAGGAAATTATCAGGAGAGAGAAAAAGACAAATATTTTTAAACAAATGATCTGAACCTTTCCCTTTGTGACTCACTGAAATGAGAGTTATGAGGGCTGAATTCAGCCTTTTATTATGAGACACTGAGGTTCTGTAGTGTATTTTTTCCTTCCTTTAATTTAGATCTGTGCAAAAAAAATGGCATGAGATCCAAATAAATGACAAAGTACTGAGAATTAGGCCATTTGTCTGTAAAACCAGATATAATCCCCAAAATAGCAAAACATGGAAAAATGCATCAAAATGTATTGGAGATGACAGGCCATGTATCACACAGGCTATTTACGCAGCTGTAGATCACATATCAAGACCAGTGAGTCACAGAAGCTTAACGTTAAATGTAAGAGGCATCATACAGGTTAATATTAATTAAAATAACAATTACTGTTAAGTACAGCCTTCTGCTAAATACAGTGACAAATGAAAGACTGGTGAGATGTTCACGATAATGAGCAAAATAAACATTCCACCCTGGAGTATGTACATATATACACATATATGTGTATATTGCTAGTAGGAATGAGCTGTGGAAATATATAAATCTCCATGAATATGTCATTTTAAATACTACAATAATCTTCCTTGTTTCAAAATCTCTCTACTGGGACTGTAAGTTTATTTAAAAACCACATTGCTGTTGCCTTACACAGACACTATAGCTCTTAAGAGACAAAGTTCAGCCTTTGAATTTACACAGTTCGTTTGGGTTTTCATTTATTGTGTTTCAATATAATTTCATCTGGCTTCAATTACCCCATAACATCTATTATTAGGGCACAGTGAGGCTGGGGTGGGCAATGGTGTGACAGGGGGGCAGTCTGGGGCAGGGACCTCCCTAGCATCCCTGTCCCCCACATGCAGAGGTGACAAGCAGAGCTGGGATGGGGATGGACCCAGAACAAGAGTTTGAGCTGAAATGCAACCTCTGTGCCTGAGGATGACTTTTCCTGCAGCTCCTTCTGGCCATGTCACTGATTTCACAGCAGTGACACCCGAGGTTGCATGGTGGCCCAACGTCAGAGGTGACCTCATGCACTGCAGACAAGCCATCAGGGTCAGAGAGGATGTGGCAGAGCCCGTCCCTGCCATCAGTGCACCTGATGTTTTCTGCTGGAAGTCTCCAGATCTTCAGCTTTACCTGGAGAATAAAAACCACGAGGTGTGGTAGGATGGGACTGATGTGTGTGGCTCCCATCCTCAATTTCAGAGGGTCACCAAAAAAAGAAGCCATGCCACTAATTTAACATAATGACAGTTTTCTTTCCAATGCCCCTCTGGCAATTTTTCATGATGTAACATTTTATTTTAGATAGATTTACAACATTGCATCTTGTCCACCTTTAAGTGTATACGTAGGACACTAGCATCCTTGCACTGATTCTGTGCTGAGTACCTAGTAATGTGCCTGAGCATGAGAGGTGAGTCAGACTCACTCTGCTGATCACTTTCATTTGAAAAACAGTTAACATGCTTCTGTGCAAGTCTGAGTAAATAAGAAATGAGGAAATGTTGCGTGTGCTGCTTTCATTGGTAATTATGTGAAATAAAATATTTCCTAATGAGGGTTTGAGAGAATTTTTACATCACTTAAGTTTTGTGATTAGATCACCAGAGTTTTCCCCTAATGATACATTTAGGCAAGGTCATAGATCAGAGCACAGCAGGGAATGTACATGCATCCTCTGCCACAAGACATCTCAGGAAAGTCCATGAAGTCACCTGGATTGAATGAAGGAGCTTTTGAAAAGCAACACCATCCCCTATCACCCAAAGACAAACCATCCACTTGACCTATGAAATTTCAGATCAATATGGTAATTGTTGGAGCAATAATGGTATTGTTTGCTGAAGTGCCATTAATTTCCCATTGTAAGATTTCTGCTCTGATGGGTTAGAGGTACTCTGGTCTATCTTGGAGCTGAAAGAGTTGTACCCTTTCAGGATAACATTTGTAACTAGAAGAGAAAAAGGTCATTCATAATTATTTTTCTGGTATACTGGATTAGCTACTCATTTGATTTATCATGTGTCCTTTTTGACACAACATGAAATAATAAGAGACTTAGATTGTCTCTAGGGAAAGCAGGCATCCAGCTTGCAGAATACATCAGTTTCAATAACACGCTTCAAAGGAATCCAGCTCCTTTCCCCATATTCAGGGATTTGTTCACCAGTTTGGGTTGAGCTGCTTGCAAAATAGATAGAAGAAACCTCTTTGTGTGATATAACCAGATGCCATTTGCAGAGCCTGTGACATATGGTCCTTCAGACGTGGAGATAATCACAGAGGATAATTCTTGAGAGCCCGTTAGGATTCCAGAGTAGCTGTCTCTGCCATGTGTTGCTTGCTGATGTCTAAATATGATAAATTCACTCACTTTATTTTCAAAAACACAGCTGAAAGACTTTCAAAGGGAGTAGTATGAAAGCAACAAAGTATCAACCTAACTACTCAATCAAAGTGAGAAATATATTCCTGATTCCATCCAAGTTCAAGGCAAATTAATGAACTAAATAGAAATCTACAGCTGAAACTCACTGATATGAGAATAATCTAATTTTCTACAATGAATGCAGTGAGGATTTCAAGGGAGCCTACACAGGCTTTTGTTCAATACAGGGCTCGGGCAGGCAGCAGATATATCTCAGTCCACATTCTCCACATTCTCCAGCCCCCCCGTCAAAAATAAAAGACAAAAAAAGACCACAAAAACCTCAATCTTTGCATTTAGGGTAAGAAGTAAAAAAAAAATTAAAGCTCATGTTGTTATCACAAAAAGTATTTCAAAACTATCTCTTATCACAGAAGGTCTAAAGTATTGTCTTCCCTGAGCTGTGCACATGGGGTCCAGGCTGGTTTTTGCTCACATGCCATTCCCACTGTGATGTTGGCCCTCCAGCACTGACAAAGGTAACATTCTGGAAGGAGAAATCACAGCTAGTGGTTGGGCATGTCTAAAGCACCACTGATGCCTACACTGTACACCTTTACCCTCCACAAAAGAGGACCAAAGCATAAGCATTGAACCCTTCCTAGTTTTTTTGGATCTTTCCACTAGCTCTTTCTGCTATGCCTGGGAAAGGCACTTGGGGAAACATATGCAAAGAACTAGTCTCAAAGGGTGTATGGACAAGACCACAACACAGACTTGACATGTTATCAGCAGCCTTTGCACTCAGAGGGGCCAACACATGCCTTCATGCACTATGTGTGCTATTAGACACAACCACATTTTATGCCATGAAACCACAGCTTAGATAGCCTGCAGCACAAACTTTACAGGGGAAATCAGATGTTTTGAAACACTTGGAATAATACCAGTATCTTAAGGCTACAGGCTCACCTGAAGGCCAGGGCAATGCAATGCAAATGTAGCCAGTCATCTCTGGATGGAACCTGCTTTAAATAGCATGGATGCAAGGTAGATTATGCCCCTTGATCTTGAGGCCAGAGTTTCATTCCCTGTCATGTTAGCAGTATAGGTATAACTTCTAAATTCCTCCACCAATCTGAGATACCTAATGTAAATGGCAGCTTCACGCACCAGGAGCTAGAAGCTAGAAGTTTCTTTGAACAACAGTCTACTCCCAAAACAACCTAGGAAGGTATGAAGGGACACAGTATCACCACCTGAAATACTGAATTAATGTTTTTAGTGGTTGGCACCATGGTGGCTGAAGGATGTCAAAGAAAATCCTATACATTTCCTACAAAGTCTCTAGGAAAACATAGCACCTCATATTAAGTCAGCTGATTAATTTGTATTTCTTATATTTGCTGTCCTATTAGTTGGTCTGTCTTCTGACACAAGTAATCTTTCTTGTTTTTCCCAATGCAATGCAAGACACACTGGCTGTAACAGCATGGGGTGAAAGTACTCACAACTTTACACATCTTTGAAAGCAACATGTGTGAAAGTGGTACCAAAGCCTCCTATAAATATTTTGAAACATAGTTTGAAAACTGCTAAATAACTTGATAATACTCATCTTAGCTGGATAAGATACATTAAAATACCCCTGCTAGAGCAAGAATGGGATTAGCTGTTGGCAAACAACCTTGCATCTGGGGCATGCTCCATCTGTAGCACACGTCCATCTTAGCTGTGCAGATACCATCCAGTAAACATCTTCATGTCTTTTAGATCCAACATATCAAAGACCTCTCTGTCCACTCAAACAGAAGAGTCCAAGAAAATCATTTGAGTCTTCAGTCTCTTATACATGCATTGCCTGAGAGAACGATCAGTTTTTCTATGTGAACTGTATAAAGCTTAGTGAGCAGATTCTGGAAACTTGTGCTTTAAGACATCAGCAGGTAAATGGGGAAGAAAAGACCATTTCCGATTCACTTGAAAAGTTTTAACTGCTCCACAGCTCACCTGTGAAACAAGGCATCAGCAAATTTACACTATCAGTCCTGGGAATGTGAATTTTGTGCATCCCAGACTAATAGAATATCTTCTGACTTGAGGAAGAAAATAAAAGGAGCTGTTTACTTTTTATATCCTAACTTCTATTTTAAGAAATGAAAGGGCTTCAGATGCTTTCATTAAACTCATTTAACAACACAGGAACCAGAACCAAGACATAGGATCTTCATGCTGCAGGAGATCACTGTGAATTTCATAGAATCATAGAATGGTAGGGGTTGGTAGAGGGATAGGTTCACCTAGATCAGATCACATAAGAACGTGTCCGGGTGGGTCTTGAAGACCTCCAAGGAAGGAGACTCCACAGCTCCTCTGGGCACTGCTCCATCATCCTCACAGTGAAATAGTTTTTTCTTATATTTAAATGGAACTTTTTGTGTTCCAGCTTCACCTGATTACCCAATGGTAATAGATGGATTTGTTTCATAAAAAAAGGGGGGGGAAAAAGGATTTATTTCATACAAAAATAACACAGAAAAGTGAACACATGAATGGAGGGAACAGAAGTTTTGCACAACTGTGATTCAGGCGTATTGAATCTTCTGGATTCTTGACATTCCAAATCAAAACTTTTCTCCTTGATTCACTTGCCTGAAATTAAGCTTTGTTTTGATCTGAGTCAATATAAACCTCTGCGTCTGCTCCAGCTGCCAAAAAGGCTTTGGGGAGTTGTCTCACCTCATCCTCTTGTTCTCCCAGATGGGCTCTGTTCCCCAGCCAGACTATTTCCCATGGCCTCTCTGCACAGCAGAGGCCTAGGAACATCTTGTGATGTATCACACTGATTCAGGCATAAAGAGAACAGCCACTGGTTTTTATTTTCCATGGGCATAATTTCACCAAAGTCCATTTCCCTGTGGTAAATTTCCATTTTTATGAAACAGATGTTTCTCATAGAAAAAAAATGTGACTTTTTTTTCCATAGGCTATTAAACATTTCTCAGAAAATAGAATTGAAGAAAGAATGAGTGAAGATCTATACGACTGAAGGCAAACTTTTTTTCCCTTCAAAGAAAACAAAAAAAAATTGAATTCATTTCATAGCTAATTTTTCTTCTAACATGGTGGAAGTTTATCATGAACTTATTTGTATATGTAGCATTCAAAGACAGAGTAACATGATGTCCTGATTTCAGCTGGGACAGAGTTAATTTCCTTCTTAGTAGCTAGCATAGTGTTGTGTTTCAGGTTTAAGATGAGAATAATGCTGATAACACACTGAAGTTTTAGTTGTTGCTGAGCAGTGTTTACACTAAATCAAGGACTTTTCTGCTTCTCACACTATCCTGCCAGCAAGTAGGCTAGGGGTTGCGTGAGAAGCTGGGAGGGCGCTCAGCCAGGACAGCTGACCCAAACTGGCCAAAGGGATATTCCATACCATAGACCATCATGCTGAATAAAAACTTGAGGGCAGATGGCCGGAGAGTAGCAGCCACTGCTCAGGGACTGGCTACACATTGGTCAGTGCTTCCCAAGAAGCAAATTCAAATAAATTCACGTATCTTCCAATTTAGATGTATGGGGAGAAAAACACTTTAAATACTGGTGGCAAAACAAATTATATAAGCCTTCACATTCTTCAGAAATTCCAATCCTCTTTTTGTCTATTAATTATACACTCATGAATCTCAAATATCATAAAATACTGTGTTATTGATAACTTGCTGTCCAAAAACTCAGCAACAATATTCAGAGCTTCTCATCATTTGCTCATTTTCTCTAGTTATTGATAACCCTGGTAGATCTTAACTGGCCATCTGAGTCAGATGAGACTGATTTTTTTAAATGACCAGATGATATCTCTTTTGTTTGAGAGGAAGAGCAGGTAACAAATGATGGAGAATTAGAAATGGCAAATTTGTTTATTTTTGATAGTCACAGATAATTTCATTGAGTCCTTGCAGCCTTTCTCTTATGAGAACAGATCCAATGATGTGACATCAGACACGCAGTTGATTTTGTCAGACCTATACACAGGTATGCCAGGGTATTCCCATCTTCAGTAAGCTCCTGTGCTCAGACACTGTGTTAGAGGCTAGAAACTAGAGCTCATATTTGCCTGACAGACTGTGGAAAGAAATCTTAGAGACAACATAGATTTGGATATAGGGATCGGCATAAGTATATGTATATATACTGTCTTCGATAAACAAGACTAATTTAGAAATTGAGATTTCCTTGGTGCACTCCCAGAGATGTCTGCTGAAAAGAAAGACAAAGTTAAAATATCCTTGCTAGCTGTGGTCATTCTCCTCCACTGCACTGTCAAAATGTGGGGAAGGAAGAGTTTCACACTGTATTTGGAGACACAGAGCTGTAAAGTGAAATGGCAAAGAGCTATGTATAGAAAGAAAATCTCCTCTCACTTATCAGAGTGGATGCCTAGAGACTCTGATCACATGGCTATGGGGAACTACTTGGGCCAGAGACCCAGTAAACATGTCTTTCCAGCAGGGATGAACTGCTCTGAGGAGCAGGAACACCATGCAAGCATCAATAGGCTGCAGCCAGCACCAGCATCCTCTCCTTGGCACAGCACAGCAGGGTATCACACAGTGCAAAGGAGGAATCTCCTCCCTCTAGCTTTAGCTGAATTCCCTCACTGCCACGCTGGGAGCTTGCAAGGATGGCCAGTGCCAGGGCTATCCTTACCCGATGTAAATTAAACAGTTACCACCACAAGGTGACTCTCTGCCCTTTTCCCTGAGCAGACAGCTGCTCCAGAAAACACACTCTCAGACTGTTCAGTCTGGGAGAAAGAACCACAGAGATTTTATTTATAGATGCAAAAGGCAGGTGTTCAGCACTTAATGTCTGCCCAGTAAGAGCTGGAATTGTCTCTTTGCCCATGACAACTACGTACTTGATTACTTTCTGTGTACATAATGCATTATATATACACTCTCTATCTCTCCCTTCCCATTTGGATTCAGTGCATAACCTCCATACAGCTGCGTTGCCCTCTCTCCTGCGGCAAAATCTTTACCGATCTTATCAAGATAGAAAGAAGAAGTACCCCACAGACTGTGGAAAACAAAAGTCTGACAGAGGGGTTCCCACTGCTGTGTGCCTAGTGTGTTTCTGGATGGTAGGAGAGTGTCGTGCAATGAACCATCACTTCAGTATGAAACATTTCATCAAGATTTGGAAAGCCATGAAATATGAAATATGGATTGATTACCACTAAGTCTCACTATGCTGTTGTGAAGCTGCACAGTGCAGGTTTGTGCAGCCTGTTTTCAGAAATTGTTGCCTTTTATTTCAGCTACATGATCAAAGCATTTTGCATAATTTATATGTCTAAGAGCCTTTTGTAGGGCACGTTGGTAGGAAAGCTCATAAGTACCACAGAAGCTGGGATCTTGTCAAGATTAACAAGGATTTTTTGGGGTTGGTAAACAAACACAATAAAAACAGTTCCTGTGCTCGTGCCATCCATGATTTTGGTAGTAGCAGGTTTGCTACAATGTCTTGTGACAAAACAGTAAGAAAGCAAAACTAAGCTCTCCAAAATCCAAAATGAAACAAAAAGGGCACCTTGCCGTAAATGCAAGATGCCAGCAGTACCATTGACACAAATGCCTTTTGAAGGTATACAAAAATGAACTTTAAAATGGTTTTCATTTGAAGTGAGGAAGAAGGCAGATCCTTTTGGGACTGCAGTGTTGTGCAGCAGTCACCAGCAATGCAGAGCACAGGAGCACAGGCAGCTCCCCTGCGGACTGCCGCTGACAAAACCAGGAAATGTTTCTTTCACATTTCTTGCTTGGAATAAATTTTCTGGCATACCATTTTTATATTAGTGAAGTGCATCAGCAGAGTGAGGATAATTTGAAAACTTTTCCTCTCCTTGGAAATACCTCTTTTGCTTTTGGAAAAATATCCACAGGACAGTGTGGAGAGTGCTGGGGGAGTGGGGGTCAGTGAGGAGGGGTCTTCGGGGGCTATTTGAGAAGCCATTAGCATCAATGAGACTTTAAGTTCACTGTCTGGGGAGCAGACCTCAACTGAGATACATCAGGACACACTACCAGAATGCATAAGCAGGTAAGTAGCAGTAGTGTACAAGTTAGGCATGGCAGTATTACTCTAGACCCATGGATGCAAGGGAGACATTCATCCTACCCAGTCCACCTATCTAAAAGCTCAGTGCCTGTGCCAAGCCAAGTATCCAGACTCCCTTGACCAGAAGTGCAGCGGGCACCTTCACCTCCTGGGCTGGGGAGGGAGCCTCAGTGACAAGTCTGAGTTGGATTCCACAGCTTTGCACAACTACATCTGGATGAAGGGGATGTGAAGGACATGTCAGGGCTAAGAATAAAGCTTGCAAGTCTTTGCTTTCCAGTCCTACAATTAAACTATTAAGATATGTTGACAGTATGTCTAAGTCTTGTTGGAACATCTATGGCAGAAAAACAGCTTATGTCTGCACCTGGAATCATTTATAATTAGAACGTGTAATTAGGACATGGACAAACAGCCAAACTCAAATGCATACAGAGGCCTTTCCCCACAACAGCAAAATTATCAGATCAACAGCAATGATCACATTTTGTAGGCACTAATTCTCAGACCTCGGGGAATAAACATATACAATAAACAGCAAAAGAATTCTGGCCTGTTCTTTCTGTACCTCTAAAAGGCAGACTATAGTCAAGATATTCTGAGAAAGTCCATGTGCTGTTTCTCTTGCTTTATAATGTCTATGTAGGGTGGAGCATCAGTCTGGTGTGCACTGTGCACAGGACTCGACCTCACATCCTTGAAAAAGTGATGGCACCTTAGGTAAGCAACAGTCTCCAGAGTCATAGCACAAATCAAGCAAAAGGGGCCCTGGCCTTGGATGTCTCATTGGAGGTAGCTGCAAAGAGGTGTGCCAGATGTAGTCTTCCACTGCTGTGGCTGCCTAGAGAAAGGTACACAGCAGCAGAGGTCAGCAGGAGCCCAGGGACATTGGTGGAGGACAGCTTCAGAGTCAAAACAGCATCTCTCGCTGTCTCTGACTGCTTTGTTTTGATACTCTAGGCCCATGTGCTTTCTCTTTAGTACCTATGGGCAGAGAAATAGCTGTATGTAAGACCAGAGGCACAGGGCAAGGTAGGCTAGAAGACCACATGGAGGGCCAGGCCGTCTGAGGGATGTGTGCTGAGAGACCTCATCCAGACTCTGTCAGAATCCTCCACCTCGGTGCCATCTATGCTCTCCATCGTCCCCCTACAAGCACAGACCATGAATCCAAATGTAGTACACTACTAATATCTAACACGGGAGAGCTTTAAATGAAGTGAGATGCTTTGACACTTCTGCTCTCCCATTTTACTGGTGAGGGAACAGTTGTCCAGAAAATGGAAAGTATTCAAGGAGTTATTCATGAATACAGTTCTGCCACAGCATCTCCCATGTCTCATCAAAGCAGTGATGATGGGCAAACAAAACAGAGCAGATGACACAAGAGTCCTTTGTCATAACCCTTAAGACACAATTGAAGGGCTGAAAAACTCAGGGTGGGGGCAGGGAGGGGAATGATGTTAAAATAAATGAAGAAAGGATTGTCACAATAGCCCTGATGAAGGAATTCAGTAGGTAGTTTTGGCTGGTATGTGACAAGGCTGCGTTTCTGTCACTGATGGGTTTTGCTGTCCATAGATTCCCTACAAAAATGTAGGCAGGTACCAAGCCTATTCAGCCTACAGCAAAAAAAACAACAACTGGTGTCTAGCAAGTACAGTCAAAGACTGTCAAAAATAGACTGGATCTTGGGATTCACTCCAATGGCAAGAGGGGACACAGGTTTATCACTTGCAGTAAGCTCCTAGGGAACTGGAAACACTTTTGAGAAAGTGCAGTTTACCTGAGAGGCAACATTGAAAAGAGGGAGCTCCTGATTTTCTCCATGCACTCTGTGAAAAGCTTTGCAGGGAGGTTAAAGCAAGCAGAGAGTAGGAGGCAAATTTTCGCCAGCAACATCACCTGCTGTGCAGGAGACTTGAGGCTGCACAAATATTTCCAATCAAAAACCTAAACTTCATCCCAAAATCCAAGTATATGTTCAGAGACTGATATTTCTTCCCGGTTTCTACTTTTCAGAAGTGAATTTTCAGATGGAGAGTAAAACTTATTTCAAATCCCTGGAGGCATGTAAGCACCTTCATGCTGACAGAAACACGGTGGGTGGGCTAATTGTTTAACTTCTACAGGTTTTGGTGGTGGCAGGCCATTAAATCAGCTTGGAGCTGACTCGGTTCGATGCCCTCCAGTTGCCGAGCTGAGAGTTTGTTCCTACTCTGTCTATTTATTTTGCTGTAATTAGTTCTACATCACAACAGCCTTGGCTTCTCACCTGCCAGTGCAGCATTTTATCAGCAGCTACTCCAAAGTTCACGTGTGCTATCTTACCATTTACCTACCACATTGCCAATTCCCCTAAGTAATTTGGAAGAAGATAGATTTTGCCTGTGGTGATCATTTAAGCATCATACTCGTCCCTAATTATTTTCCTTACTAATTTAACTAGTAATGAGGTAAAGTCGATTTTTTTCCTTTTTAATAAGGGAAATATAGCTTTGGCAAAAATCCAATTCTCCTTTATGGTAGCTGGCTTTAATGATAGTTCGTGTACTCTTGCTGAAAGATGAACCACTCTTAAATTCTTTCAAAACTCCTGGATGAACACCATCTGGCTCAAGTGACTAATTGCATCTTTAAATTGTTTCTCATTTTTACTACTTACAAAAAAAAAAAAACCCTCTAGAGAAGGCATTTCCCCCTTTGTCCTCTGTGATGAAGGTAAATGCAAGGAATTTGTCCCATTTTCCCGCAATTTCCTAGCTGTTCCTTTTTAAAACAGACAGTGTCAGCTGACGTTGGATGGAATGCATTTGCTTCTCTGACTGTATAATTTATGTAATTAATATCTTTTTTACTTTTCCAACTGGTTCTGTGGTTGGCCAGCTCTCTTTTGACTGTGTAAGGAGTAAAGAGTATTACTGAACAAATCATTTTATTTTTTCACTTTGTCCAGACAATTGCTACTACTAGATTGTTGAAACTGATGCTCCCTTCACAGATTCCTGGTTCCTGGGAAGATTTATGCTTTGCTCTTCCTCCCTCCCAGTTACAGCCCTCCGTATAGTGTATATTTCCTCCCACTGACTTCACACAATCTTAGTATTTACTTTCTGTTTCCTCTGCTTGCTCGAATATACGAATCACTCTTAAGAAACACACAATCTAGCCCCTTGCAAATGTTTTAGCACACCTTCATAGCAGGAATTTTTTAAAATTACTGTTCCAAGGAGTTCAAGTGTCAAAACCCGCTGTTGCTTCTCTTGACGTAAAATCTAAGTCTGCAGGTCCCGAGTCATCCTCGATATGTCAGAGACACAGACAAGAAAGATAACCACAGCCCCAATTAGCAATGAAAATGCAAATATACACTATGCAGCACCTTTTCAAGAATTAAACACCTACCAGACTCTATCATACTTCATGCAGCACAAAATAATCAAACTTATAGTAATGCTATGACAAACTAAACTAGGAGGTACATCTTTAATCTCTGCACAGCCACATTTGGAGAAATGTCACTGTGAGCACAGCAGGAGTAACTTGTAATAAATGTTTCACTGGCTCCCACAGGTAATATTTTTTGCCAAGGCAGCTGGAGAAACTGTGCAAGTTTACTGGCCCTCATACTCAAGCTCAGCATCTATTTGGGGAAAACAGCTGAGGACTATGTACAAATTTACATCATAAAAACAATAAAAAGACTCAATCTCGGTGATGTGCTTAGCTCAGAAAGCATTCCTTTATCGTTGTTGTTATTACTAAGAATAACATCAATATTACAACACCCAAAGCATAGGAAGTTTCAAAGTTTAGTGTGTTGACTGTAAGCTATTGTCTGGAAGCATAATTGGTCATAAGAATTGACCAAGGTTGGGAATTCCAGCCATTGGAATTGTATTCATTCAAAATTAATTCAGAACTTCCTTTTATGACATACTTTTTTTCCAAGTGCAGTAGATCAGGATGTGCATAACACTGGAATGAAAGAAGCTAGTGAAAAATACTACATACATTTAGAGTAAGTGTCTAACTGCAATGTTGGCTTCAAGATAAGTTGAATTGACTTTTCAGACAAAAAGTACTGCATAGCATTACTTCCAATGACCCCAAAGAGTTGGAATAATCTCCAAAAAGCCCAGGATTTCTGTAAAATCAAGCTACTTGATTGCCACGCATTGTTCTCATCCATCTTTGTCACCATCCTCACCTGCAAGGGGCATCTGAATAAGGAACAAGCATCCATGACACCACCCTGTCCTTGGCTTTGCATTTTCTAAAGTGCTCCTCACTCAGGAGAGAAGGGACCAGGCTTTTTCCTGGCCTGAGTAGATCAATCAAACATGTACTTGCAGGAAAAACATTATCAATGTCAGCATAGACAGGAAAAAGTGCAGATATCAGTTCTTCCAGGAGGCCAGCAACATTTCCAGGCATCTTACTTTGTTGACATCTTTCATCCTCATCAAGAAATGGAAATGAGAGCTGTAGCTGAAACCTTGGAGTTTCCGCCATCGGGTTTTCATAGAACCACGTGCCAGGCTCATTCCCACAGCATCACACTGTCTCCAATAGCACACAATGTGAAGATGCCCAAGAATCCAGGAGACTGTAGAGTATTCTCCTACTTGTTCTACCACATGGAGGAAGGACCATGTAATCAGAAAGATATTTCGATCCTTTCATCATATGCGCCTAACTTCAGGCATTTATCTTTAAAGCTGTTGTCCGTAGACCCCAGTAGTCACTGAAATAAAACCTATATTGAGCAACATCCACTCCTTTCATCTCCAATGCACCTATAAATAAGAATTATACATAACAAGATTAAACTGTTTGTGTTTGTCTCATTGTTGTATTAAAAATATTAATAAGGAAGATATGAAGTTATAGTATTCCCTTTTCCTGCATTGGTAATTCTGATTGAAAGCCATATGGACAGATTTTACTGTCCCTGGGCAAATATTAAATAAACAAAAGGCTCAAATACAATAGGTATTAATATTTCATGAAGTTGAGAAGAGCATCAAGAAAGCTTTTCTTGGTCACTTTACCTAGCACTCTCCCTCCGGGATTGAAAACACATTAATGAGAAGCACAAAGAAATATCTCAAGCAGCAAAAGTACACACCAAGTATGAAAATTAACTCCTTTTTGGATCTCTCAGAGGAGCAGGACTGTGCAAGAGACAATATTTCAGATGTCTTAGTAGGGTATTTTAAAAAGTCAGGTAGCTGCGTTCTGTTTGGCTTGTTATTTTATTTACTGTTGCCTACAGACATTTCCAAAAGCCTGCTCAAGAAAACATTCTACAGATGCCGTTTCAGGCTGATGACAGCTACACAAGATGGGACAATTTTGGCCAGCAGATAATTCTGAACATTGTGGCAACCCAAAAGCACTGTATGGTACCCACAGTGGTTTAGCAAGCATCTGAAAAGGTGCTAGAAGCCCCTTCCTCTTTCACTACACTTTCAAAGGAGTCGTGGGAACACTTCAAGAGCTGAATTTCCTCTAGCCAGCAAGCTTATGGTCATGGGTACCAATGGGGTTTTGTATTTCAAACCTAACAGTGGAAAGCAAGAAAACCTCGCCATGAGTACTAAGGGAAGGGGAGTCCCAGCTGACTGTGCAAGCATGTGTGCTAGAGCTGCAGAGGAAGAGGTGTTTGGAAGTGTGCCATGGCAAGGGTGAACAGGGTGTTAATTTGTGTCACCTCACAGGGGATTCATTTTGCTTGATCTTAGACAATTATAGAACAGACATCTTCATCTGAGCTAGTTGTCTAACTCTCTTTATAGTCAAGGAGAAATAGGCGCTCCCAGGGCATAATTCATCTCCTCCTCAGACAGATGTCTGAAATAGAGCAGATGAATCATTCTCTAGAAGCCTCTCCAGACTCTCTGTTGTCTCCACAGTCATAAAGGAGGCCAGACAACCAGTTCAGATGTAGACTTCTGCTTTGTGGACATATAAAATTTAAGTGAGACAAGTGTCATCTTTTGTGACTGAATTGTATTAGACTGGTGTATGATTCAATGTGAAGGCAGAGAAGAATACAATCACTTTCACATAAAAAGGAGGCAATAAACTGTTATTTTAATCAGACTATTTTTTATTGACCTGTACCACAAATACTTCCATTTACAAGGAAAATGCCAGATACTCGCTGTTCCTGAACAAGGCACAGGATAATGTGTAACCTCTTGGAGCACCCCTTTATGCATCATCTGGCATTTGTGGTTTCCCAGAATATGCATCTGTGTGTATTTGTAGTTTCACAGAACATTGTTCCCTCTTTGCAATTTATCGTGCCTCAGCTTGGACCTCTAATGTTCAGGGTGTATGTATACTGTAGCCAGTTTGTTTCTTTTTCCTTCTGAAAATCATTACTTTAACAGATGCAGAAGGTCTATTCTGATCACAGCCATTTATAATTATAATAAAATCACAGTTTTATGGTGACGCTATCTTCTTTAATTATATATACTTCCTACAGATCTTTCTGATTTCTAGAACACAAAATGTGCTGCACACATCTAAACAGTGGTTGATCACTACTGCCCTATTCCAGTACCACGCCACACTATAAAATTGTCTTCAGTCGGCAGCAGAAATTATATTCTGTAGTGCTCTTTTATTTTAATTCAGCTCAGCATAGCACAGTGATTCTGTTCCAGGAAGAGTTGGCAATCAATATGTTTAGACTATCAGTAGACTTTACACTGAGTTAATTACCAATTAACTCAATGTACTTAACACATTTGTAAAGCCTACAATGGACACACTACATATTTATTTCTGGTTACAAATTTCTGTTTCTTACTCAAAGCTGATCTTCTAATATTTTATTTAAACAACCTTTTAAAAATATCTTTTCTTTAAAAGAAAATGGTTGTCACTAATAATCTTTATTAAAAGTGTTAAATACTTGCAGCTAATGGTCTACTAATAACCCAGAACACTAAAAGTCTACAGTAGATGTATCCTCTCTGATTTCTCTGGCAAAAGCATTTTTTCCTTATCATCAAACAGTACCATACTGCCAGACACTGCTCTTCAAACAAGATCACAGCATGGAAGTATATAGCTCTTATTCTTGCACATCAGGGGATTTAAGTGTCAGAGACCAGAAGTTCACTGTGCTCCAGTGACTGAAGGTATCTGCAATAAGTCACAGGAATTCCAGTTATATCCCTGCATTTTCTGGGCATCTCTTAAGCCTTTAGAAACAAAGCACATTTGAATACCGCTGTGAAACAAGATGGACAGATTTCCAAAAATGAAATGAAAGTTAGGATGCTCTGACACAACATAGCCATTCACAAAATTTCCAGGTAATTCAGAAAGTGATTGCAAGAAACGGTTTCCCATGTGCTACTCGTACACATTGGCTCCCAGGGAAAATTTCTGTGTTCAACTTCCACTAAAGAAACATTTTCAAATTAATTCATTTCCCTCTGTATTTTATACTAGAAATCGACATTTACTGAGAACAGAGTATCAAGTAAACTTTAATATACTCATTACACCATAACTCGGACTTTCTTGATTTTAGCATTTTTAATTCACATTCTCCTGTAAGAACATCTTATCCAAGGCAGCAAACGTTTTTTAGAGACAGAATCTGAAAAGAAAGAGTTTAAAAAACCATTTGAAGATCTTTGTGGTTTATATTTGAGGGGCAGATTCTTTCCTGAGCACTAGAAGTACATTTTGATACATTAATTTAACTAATAGGCATTAGTTATGACAGCCTGCATGGTAAAGGTTCTGAGACAGTGTCATTCCTATAGATTTATACACTTGGAAATGTACACTTTAAATGAAAATCTTGCCAGTGTCAAAATTAAACTGAATTAAATCACGCACCTGATTACAGAGACCTGAGATCCTTTTCAAAATCATGTCCAAACTACAATTGTAACTCTAGCCTGCCTACTGAAGAAAGTTAAAAGGCAGTTCCAACTGCATTAAACCCTACTGAAGCTGCCATCTATACAAACATAGGACTCAGTCCTCAACTGAGCAAAGTGACTGGTACTGGAGCTTTTCCAGGACAACTACTCACGCACCCTCATGACATGAAAACCTCTCATAGCTATGATGCCCTGTAGAAGATGTCTCCTCCAGGGGCTATCATAATTGTGGAGACAAGTGCTTACAAAGAGATGAGCACCTAAGATCAAACTTCAGGTCTACTAAGTCCTCGCTCCACTTGTGGGTCCAGATCCAGAACCAAGAGGATATTGCAGTGAAGCGCTCTCAGGACTTTTCTGTTGACAGAAAAATGTATTGACAGGTTGATGTCTACCTCATTTGAAGTACTACAACCAATCACAGGTAGTAATGTGTTTCCTCAGAGGACACCAGTCAGGGCAGCCTTCACAGAAAATGAAGTGGTAGCTCTGCCTGCTTTAATCCAGTAGTCCAATAGTTTACAGCACTTAGGTGTGGCAGTCATGGTGGATATAGAATGGGAGCTAGGAAGGGGTTTTCCTCAAAGAGGGAAGGTGTTACTGCTAATTTACTGATGGAATAAGTCTCTGAGTAAGCCAGGATCCATCAGTCCTGCTGAATTTGGATTCCCATGGGAATCAGGAGCCGGGAAATAGTGTTTCTCAAATATTATCCTTTTGCATTTATATCTCTGCCACCTGTGCTGGCCAAGAAGAACAGCCCACCTGTTCCTTTCTGAGCTATACCAAGGGCCCTTACCATATCTTAAGCTATTGGAAACAGCAAGGCATTAGCAAGCAAATGCAACATCTGTAAGACAACATATACTAGGAGTTTTCCCAGTGAGCATCCTCTCTCAGCTGTGCCACTCAGAATCATAGACCCTCCTGCAAACAGGTAAATGCCCCAAGAACTCTAAACATTTAGCACAAGTCATAGCAAGTGTATCAGTCTCAGAAAATAAAAAAACTAACACTGTTACCTCATATATGTTGCAAATGTAGGCATTGGCTTCAGCTCTATCAGGCTCTCTTCAGAGACCATGGCAAGAAAATTTGGGTTCTGATCACAATAGATCTGAAACCTTCTATCAATATGGCATTTTTTAAGTGAGAGATGGAAGATTTGAAGACCACAAATGTCAAAGTTACAGCATGTAGCATCAATTAATTAATGTCTATCTTCATTGGCTGATCCAAACACAGTGCTGCAGCAACCACAGACTTGGAAGAAATGCTGTGAGAAGTTAGCATGAGTGAGATGAGGGCTTATACTTTGGTGAAAAGAAATCCATTCATATGCACCTTTGCCTTAAAAATACATGGCTCATCTCAGGGTGAGATTTAGAGACTTTCCCCTCATATAGTTGCATCACAGTCATCACAGCCAATCTGCTAATCTGCCAAGTATTCTGCCATTAATAGACCTCAGCAATTGAGAGAACAGCCCTGACCTGCTCCTTGGATGACACAACACCGAGGAAAAAAGATAAAAACAAAAGGAGACACAGTGCACAAATCCCCAGATATCACTGACTTGCCTTACTCTATCCCCTTTCATCCACAGGGGCTGCTGGGATTTGGGATGGTAGACATGCTCTGCCTGTGGCAGACCACCCTCTGCCAATCCACAGCTACCCCAGGAGTGGGCGCTCTGTGGCTATTGCAGGGTGTGATCCTGAGAGATACTCAAAATGTTCCAGACACTGAGCTTGTCTCTACCTACCTCTAGGTTCCCAAACCCTGCACAACTCATCACTCCCAAGGATCAGACCACTGGTTTTCTTCTTTGCACAGAAAGCAAAGTACCTTTTTCAAACAGATATCTGCTACAATCAGGAACCAGCTTTGTTCAGCTATTGTGCCCAAAGGCAACCTCTTGTCAGCCAGTCTCAGAAGTGTCTTTGAAGGCTAGTTTGTTGGCTGTCTGTGAGAAGATTGAGGCAGAGCAAGTTTTTTTCCTTTTCTTTGTTATTTTCTTTGAAGGAACTTTTCTTTCTAAGTGATGCTCAAAGGAATGCCTACTCCTTCATGCAATATTCTCTATAGGAAGGGAAAACATTACAGTTCAGTGTACTGTAGAGGAATATCAATTGTTTTAATAGAATGAAACTTATATTTCTGTGCATCCCAAACATATGCAATAAATATATGTATATGTAGTACACCTTTATTTAGAAATTAAGTCTAATATTCTACTTTTCCGAGATGCTGAGTGTTTCCTCACCAATTTTATTGCAACCAAGAGATATCAGTGTAGCTATCCTGTCTCCTTTTTCATTTTCATGGATAACTTTGAACCTGGCAATGCTTCCTCACACATTCGTACTCAAAACAAGCTCATCTGTGCTCTTCTTCAGGGAGGAGATGGGGTGAAGGGAATGAGGGGGGATACAATAGCTGTCTTGCCAGCACTCAGCAGGGTTGCACAAACAAAATCAGCAGCCTGCTTAATTCTCTGAAAAGAAAAAGCACATTCCTGTGTCAGAGCTCCTTATAAGTATTATCCGACAGGAATCTCTCCCATCTGTGCACACTAAAGGGCCACAGCTTGAATAGCTGAAGTATTACAATACTGATTGCATGGCATAAGCTCTCTACCTGTGTAGTACAAGGCAGGATTAAGCCACAGAAATAGCTGCGGTGACTTACTAAAGTGATCTGGACTGCTTAGGCAGTCTTTGATGATACAGTTGCATCATCTGTGTAGAAATTGGGAGCAGTTGTGGGAGGTAGCCGTGGGCCTCATACCCTCACTCTGAAATTCCTTACCTGACATGGTCCAAAATACACTTACTACTCACAGTGGGACACTGGTGAAAAGATAAACCTCTGCTACTTCTGCAAACAGTAACTGAACCATCCTGTGAGCTTCCTTGGTCCCTAATGAGTGATCATTAATCACTGGGTGTTTTCTAAGCACTGTTTAGAGTTTTAATAAATGCCAAATAAAGAATTAACAAGGCCATAATCAAGAAAATGTGTTCCTTGATTTGAGATCACTGCAGCAGGAAGGCTCAAAGCCAGGTGAACAGGTTGCTGTGGTGCACAGCCTTTTATATGTTCCCGCACATTCTTCCACTTGTTGCTTGGTAGGAGAAAAGCAGACTCACATTTTCACATGTGTGTTTTTATAGAAGAAATATGACTTCTCATGCTCTCCTTGGGGGAGAAAGGAAATTAGGGCAGTGGGATTCCTGATCCAATTTAAGGTGCTATGTACAAAACCCTCAGCTCACTCATCTACTATTTGTGGGTGTCAGCAAGAGGCCCCTATAGTGGGAGGAAGCCACAGGAGAGAGATGGTTAAATTAAAGCCACAAAGAACATACCTTTTTCAAAACTCAAACTAAACGCCACCTACACTTGAAGGTAGTTCCTCTGTCAGTCACCTCCTGCCTACTCCAGCTTAAACCAGGAATCCCTGCTATCTGAGGAGAAGGCAGTACAGCAAATCCCACAGTAACCTGTTCACTGTCCTGTCTCTCCCACCACAGATATACTTTATGGACAAACAGGCTGTAGGCAGAAAAGGAGCACAATTTCAATGACTCATTGTAAATGCACAGGGAAAACCCTAAGAAATGTACAACTTAACTTGAGACAAAATAAAACCATCATGCATGCCAAGCAGAAAAATGTGATGACAGGAACATTGCTCAATCACAACAGTTAGCTGCCGCACGGGTTGATGGCATTATAAATGCACCTTTAGGAAAAAACAGCAAGCTAAGCTGAAACCATCTGGAGACAGTCAGGCAACAATGGCTGGGTAGGGGGTGTGAATTGTGGTTTGAAGAGGAATAATGCAATCACCAGCTTCTTTCTTGATGACAATTCTCTAAAAAGGTCTGTCTGCTCTTCCCATCAGGAGTCAATGTCAGCCTATCATATCCAGAGCAAAGTGTGGTTGAAGAAGCAGTCTTTTGCCATGCAACCTACACCCCGACTAGCAAGTAAGACAATAATGACTGGATCTGTGAAATCAACAGGAGAAGAGGAGCACAAGCAAAAGGATGACACAAAATAGCAAAGTAGCAGAGGCAGTCATCACCCAGACAGTGCCCAAAAAGCACCTGCAGCATAGTGACAAGGCTTCACAGTTTTGAGCACTTACAATCTGCTAGGTCATTAGAAATCCCAAAACCTAAGATGAGCTTTCTTCTTGCTGTGGAACTCTCTGACTCCAATACAGTCAAGTGCATATGAGCTTGGCTGTAGAGAAACTGGATTTGTCAGTGTCTACTTCCATTGCATAGTTTTGACACAGTACTACTTAAGTCACTTAAACTAGATTGTGTTCTCCCTGATGGTGGGACTTTTCACCCCTTGCTGTCCTCAGGTCTGACATATGCAAATTTCACTATCAAAGCCAGTGGCACCGAGTTGCAGACCGTCTGCTGGCAGATAGATGTTCATAACAGTTATGCATTTGCCACATTGAATTCATGGAAATTCCTGATTTCTCCAGCCAGACTGTCTCCCTTCTTAATTATCAGTCCCAGTCTTATCAGGTGTGCACTGAATCTCCAACCCACTTTCAGTTCTTTGCCTTCATCTCCTACCCCATCCCAGTCCACCTTTCCCATCAGTTGCTGTACCCCTACACAGCTCAGGCTCTGGTGAGAGACCTCCTCCATCCCCTTTCTCAGACTCTGTCTCCTCCTGAGCCCCATCAAAGCCTCACACCTGCCTGAAGCCTCACTGGGGAACCCATGGGGCTGAAGCTCCTCTCATTGCCCAGTGGATCTCTGCCTTCTCTCTTCCTCAGTGGACACTCCCAGCACCTGCCTCAGCATAAGCTGCAGCTTTCCAGGCTCTGGATGTTGTTTTTTTAACCTTCTCTTTTTGCTGAGCTTCTCAGGTTTTTTTCCATTTTGCTTTTCTTCCCCCTTTTTCTGTCCCCAGTCTCTCCCTCTGTCCTTGCTAGCTTTCATTTTCTTCAGCCTCAAACCAGGAAGAGCTCATTTTTTTGCCCTCTATGGACAGGGCCCTGGGAGATGCACCCACACCTTATCCCACCCCGAGAGCCTGTCTGCATCCTTCTTTATGGAAGCTGTGACTTCAAAGCAGCCTTATATATCAGACTATGTATTCAGGCACACAAACTTCATTTGCTGTAAGAAATCTTATCAACTGATGTGCATGTCCATTTACAAATTATTCATTCCAGCTCTGCAATTAGGTGCAGTAGAAAATGGAGAAAAACTTCAGAAGTGTAAAATTGCATGAACATTTTTTTAAACAAAACTGTTTGCTTCAGAAAATTTCATGGTCAGTCTGAAAGAGTTTCCTTTAACACAGGTTGTCAGCAAGAAAACTAAATGTATTTTGGGTCAGACTGCAAGAACTTCTCCATATGTTTGAGACTGGTTATGAAAGCAAAAACTCTACTAACATTGTTCTGATGAAGTGCACCTTTTCAAGGCATGGAGGTGTAACGTTTGTTTCAGATGCATAAATAGAGATCTTATTTTTAAGTATGATCTAATGTGTGAAAAGCTGCACCTACATTTTTATTACATGTAGTAGTTAAGATGAAATCAGTCCAAAATATTTCACTTGTATGCTATGTGTTTATGTATGACTGTCCCCCTACTATATATCACATCAAGCCTGAAAACTCTTTAAAATGAATTTTCAAAATGAGGAAGGCTCAGAAAAGAACTGCAAAAATTATTCCAGGCCTGGAGATAACACTGCACCACAAGGCATTTTAAAAGCTTACCAGGAAAAAGACTCAGATGCCACTGGATTACAGCATCTGAGGACCTCTGGGGGAAGTTTCTCCAGGTAGGAGAAGACTGTTTAATCTACTAGAGAAAAGCATGTCAAGAAACAATGGTTGAAAACTGAGGCTGATTGAGAATTAGGCACATGGTGGTAATAGTGAAGATATCAACCAGTGGGATAAGCAGGGGGGATGTGCCAGATTCTCTCCTTCTAGAGGTCTTTAAATCAAGACTAGATGCTTTTCCAGAGATGTGATTTAGCCAAACATGTAGTACTGGGATCAATACAGGAGTATCATCAAGGTAAAATATAAAGGCCTGTAAATCCCAGTTGTCGTAGTGGATTATGTCAAGGTCCTTTCTAAATATATAATATTAATGTATTTTTTTTTTCCTTAGAGTTGAAAACACCATGGATGGATTTAGTTTCCTGGGATGTACATACCTGGGTTGAAATGTGGCAAGGATTACGAGGTATCACACTTTTTACAAAATGAGCTGTAAGATCTCTAATGCCTACAGATGGTCTGAGCAGCAGCTTTACACCTTGTTCAGCAAGCACTATATCCTGATATCATGCAGAGGGAAAAGTATTACGCTGTCTCTGACCAGAATATTGATTGAATTCCTAATATCATTTACTGCAGCACCAGACACCCGTGGAACTTCTTGACCCAGCAACACACAACTTACAATGGACATCTGTCCATCTCGTGAAATCTTGATGGAGTCATGGACAAGGTGCCACTGGAGTTTCTTTGTTCTTTTAATAATTTCACCCATTTCACCCATATTTGAGGACAAGGAGGTATTCCTCTCTTGAGTGGAGGGTAGAAAGAAGAGAGGTAGTAAGAGGCAAAGTCCTGGGACAGGACTGGACTTTTCATCATCTTTCACAATATGACAACTCCTTCATGCCACATCCAGATTGTCAGCTGCAGTCCTCACCAAGCACACGGATGTTGCACTTTCACATCAATTCCGTCATTAGGTAAAGACAACAGGGGTCATTCCCCTGCCCCCAGCACGGCCCCACAGTCATTTTGATTTTCCCTCTGGAGAAATGTTCAGGTGAAGAAAGCTGACTGAAGTCTCTGAACTGGATACAAGGAGAGATTCCCACTTCCAGGAGCTTTCTGTCCCAAGGAGTCTCTGTTCTAAGAATTTAATAAAGGAGTTGATAAAGTATAAAACTATTATTGGTATGTTTTATACTGTCGGTTCTCCCCACTTGCTCCTCTTGCAATTCACAAATATTTACCCACTTTTTTAATGGGCTGATGAGTTACCATCCAAGTTGGTTTTACCGTTTTTGTCAGCCATTTTACTTAGGAAAAATGCTCATTGTTTTATTAAAAAGTCATTAATTTCTCTGAAAACATGGTTTTCTATACAAGATACTCCCTCTTGTGATTCAATAACACAGAAATAAACAGTCTGTAATTGTCCAGAGACAAACTGCCTTCTAAAAATGTATTTCTCCATAGCATTTCATTCAGGCAGTTGATAGTTTAATACTAAACCAATTAAAAGCAATGTACAGCTACATGAACAGGATATTAATTTCCTCACCAGAAGTGGAAATGAGTGGGTGCTTTGATTCCCACAGGGAAAACAACTCCACCAACCCTGCAGCATGATCTGCAAAGGCTGCAGTACAAAATGAGGGCTTCACTGTGCACAACCACTGTGTAGATACTGTTACAAGCCAAAACCTCATCCACTCTGTGGCAGTCCCAGCAAAGAAGCAAGATGATCTCCTGACCAAAAAAAAAATCAAACAAACAAACAAAAAAAACCAAACCAACCAAAAAAGAAACCCCAAAAAAATCACATCAACAATGCCACACATTCCCCCTTGTAGCTTATGACATTGGTATGAACATGAACATTACTTTGCCAAAATTTCTCTCGTCGTATAAACTGATCTGATCTGTTCAAACTCCTATTTGCTGTTGCAGACAATAGTGAAAAAGAATTTTTCATCCACTTCCAGCAACTTGTTTGATTCAGGATTAAAGAGAGGAAAATGAGACAATAATATTAGTTACCTGTCTATGCATTGGCACAGTACATGACGCTAACCATTTAAGAG
Source organism: Colius striatus (assembly GCF_028858725.1). NCBI lineage: Eukaryota > Metazoa > Chordata > Aves > Coliiformes > Coliidae > Colius > Colius striatus. The sequence continues at coordinate 81,484,271 of NC_084759.1, forward strand.
TAGAAGTAAACTAATCTGAAGTCAGCTGGAAAACTTTGTGCAATCTGAAGTGGGATTGGAATGTCTATGGACACAAGCTAGTGGAGCAGAAGCCATTTCCTACTGAAGTGGTTTTGTGTGGCCAGATTTTAGTAGCAGGTGGCTATAGAGGTGGCTATAATTAAAAAAAGAAAGCTACTAGAAAGCTTGCCCTGTAGCTGATAGGGGCAGTGCCAGTCACTTCTAAGATGGACTTGCCACTGACCAAGGCTGAGCCAATTAGCAAAGGAGGTAACACCTCTGTGAATAATGTTTTTGAGAATTGAAAGAATTTGCTTCGCAGTAGCTAAACTGCAACAGCTTCAGGGAGTGAGAATGTGAAAACATCTCTGCAGACATCAAGGTCAAGGGAGAATCATTCATTGGGAGGAGATGTCCAGATACTGGAAGAGAGATTCCCCTGTGACCTGTGGTGAAAACCATGGTGAGGCAGCTATCCCCCTGCAGTCCATGGAGGCCACAGGAGAGCAGAGACTCACTGTCCACAGGGGAGCAGAGGCCCATGGAGGACCCCACTCTGGAGTGAGTGGATGCCCAAAGAAGGCTGTGACTTCATGGGAAGTTCACGCTGGAGCAAGTTCCTGGCAGGACCTGGGAACCTGTGCAGAGAGGAGCCCACACCAAAGCAGGTTTGCTGTCAGGAATTCTGATCCTGTGGCGGACCCATGCTGGAGCAGTCAGTAACTAAAGGACTGTTTTCTCCATGGATGAGACCCACATTGAAGCAGTTCCTGATGGACCAGTGCTGGAGCAGTTTGTGAAGAACTATAGCCTGTTGGAGGGACCCACACTGGAGAAGTTCATGGAGACTATCTGGTGGGTGGGATTCGACACTGTAGCAGTGGTGTTAGGAGGTCTCCCCCTGAGAAGAAGCAGCAGCAAAGAGCACCTGTAATGAACTGACCGCAACACCCACACCTCCTCTCCCTGCACTGCTAGGGGGGAGGAGGGATAGTCCCATGAAGAAGGGAGGAGTTGGGGGAGATGTATTAAGATTTGGTTTTTATTCCTCACTTCCCTACTCTGTTTTGATTGCTCATTAATAAATTAAACCATTTCTCTGCTAGTTGAGTCTGTTTTGCCCATGATGGTAATTGCTGAGAGATCTCCCTATCCTTATCTCAGCTTATGAAACTCTCATTTTATTTATCTATCCTCTGTCCAGTTTAGGAGAGGGGGTGATAGAATGAGTCTGTGGGAAGCTGGCACCCAGCCATTACTAAAGCACCACACCTATCCACCACCCATAGTCCTGGTGTGGTGACCCAGACAAGAAGAGGCGGATTGAGCACAGTCATCGGCACATCAGCCCTCCAACAGATACACCAATAAATACTTTCACACATCAAGAACTAAGCCTTCCTTCATTAACATGAGAAACAGATCTACAACAGATAAGGCACACGAATGATACAAAATACAAGGCAATAAAGTGAAGAAGCAATAATGCTGATGGAAAACTTTGCCAGAATTTTATCATTTTAATTGGTTCTTTAAATGCTGCACATCCCAGGCAGCCAAGATTGCTATTTAGAGTGTTGTTTATCAAAATTGAGCAGGACATCCCAAAAGAAGCTCTAATTTTCTTTTCAAGTTGCAATTATCTACCCCTTGAGGAACAATTTGTCATATGTTACAAAAAAAATAACACTTCAGGGCATTTAAGTTTCTTAAAACTGCAGTAGCAGCTTTCCTAGGTGTTTCTAGATGTCTGCACCTTGTTACAGTGATTTTCAACAGGTTAAAGGGTTCCTAATGTATTTTAATGTATTTTTTATATTCGTATAAGATGGAATATTATCAATACACATTGACAACTTCAATATGACAATTTAGTCTAGCATTAGATATTCCATCCAAAGAGATCAGACCAGATGAGTAGCTCAGGGGACTTGTCAAGGGGAAAGAGAGAACTAAATTCCACCCAGCATCATCATTTCCTGCTTTCCCCTAGAGCTCACCACAAAACAGTTTTGCCAGAGGCAGAAGTACATTACTTTGTTCTTCATTGATTAAATACTAACCTCAATTTCTGCCTTCAAACACCTAGAACCGCCTCCCTCCTCCTGTTGAAAGCTCACCACTGCAGTTTAAAAGGAAAGGCTAACTGACCTCTATTTTATCTGTAAACCTAAAAAGTCTCTCCTAAGGCTTCTGGGTGGTTACCTATAGGTCTAGTTAGTTCATAGGTCTACCAGCTGTTTCTTTCAATAGCCAGTCAAGCAAAAATGATCATTTCTATCACTCAGAAGGCCAGCTAAATGCTTTATAGTTGCTATTTCCCCTTTTTAAATTGTCCAGCAGCATACCACAGTATCTGCAGTATGGTGGTCACAATAGCCTCTGTGGAGAATTTTTATCTCTAGCTGATCAGCAAAATGTGTCTTGTAAGTTTTGAGAATCTTCAACTAAAAGCATTTTATTTTCACAGAATAATCAGACGCTATGTTTTTGGTTTGTGACTGTGAATGTAATTCATGGTTTTCCTTGCAAGCCCTGCTGTGGATCTGGAAGAAGAAATCTATCATCATTTGCAGTATTTGCTATGTTTTTCAATTTCTACAAATTTTGTTGCCAACAAACCACTTTACAAAAGCGTTTTCATAAACAAGCCCAGGAGTAAGTCTGAGTAGAGTCAAAGACAATTTCCTTTAAGATGTAAATGATTATTCATCTCATTCCCTTGTAGCTTCCTGGCTCCTATTGGTTCAGACCTATTGTAAGTACCATCCTGAAAGCAGCTTGCTGTCTGGAGATGGACATTGATTCAAGCTGGTGTGCTTTACATTGTCATCTCATTATATTAGCTGATGAAACTTCACTCATTATGATGGGAGAAGGAAAAGAGAGAAAATACAAAGCAGACAGAAGCATGCTTAAAGGGTTTATCAGTACACATTCAACCTAACATCTTCCCCAGTATACACAGATTTTCTAGGTTCATTTTCCCTGGAAATTTCCACTTATAGAATCACAGAGTCATAGAATCATAGAATGGTGAAAATCACAATGGTAAAATCACTCCATAGTGTAAACCCAGTCCCACCAGCAGCCAGCATCTAACTGTCTCAATTTAGAAGCCTCTGGAAGCACCAAGTGCTTTTTTGGTCCCTCCACCATCCTACAATAATTCACATTGTCACCAATCTGTCTGCCTTTGAAAATACACTCAGCACAATTTCTCACAACAAATCTGTGAATACAGGGTCTTGCTCAACTGTCTTAATTAATGAAAAGGTATTAGTTTGATTGCAGGTTGGTAATTGTTCTAGCCTGGCGGTAAATGCCATTAAAATAATTTTTACAGAATTCTTCTAATAACTAGCTATTCTTGTAATGCAATTGTTTTTGAATCTCATGAGGCTAATATGTAACGCATGACTGTTCCACTTCACTGCTTTCAGCACTCAGAAGATATATATCAGGTTTCAAGTTGTTAATTTGTTATGGTAATCAATACCTTATTCTTTTAATCACAGAGACAAACTCATTTGCTCCTTTCAGTTTGATATTGGATTATGAATGATTTACATCCATAACTACTGTAAATGCCACATGACACTTAATAGCATCAGCTAGGGATTTATAACTTGCTTTTCAGAGGATTTTGCAGAATTTGTCTGCAAGTTGCCAGATGACAGAGTTGGAACACCAGCAGTACTTGCCGGTTTGGGATCATTGTTCATAGATGATGATATATTCACAAATGTTCACATCTAAAAAAAAAAAAGAATTAAAAAGTTAATATGCAATTAGTTATTTACATTTTACAAGTTAGCATTCATGCATGCTACAAGAGGAACATACAGCTATCTGGAGCTTAGCAGCTATCAACATCTTTCAGTTGTGCAGGAACATGAGTAAATCTGATAAACATGCCTGCTAAATAGATTTGTGTCAGCCATAAACAGGCTTTTCAAAGTACAATCTCTTGAAGCATTTCCCAGCTGTTATTCTAGGTCATGAAATAAGTGTAATCCAAAATGCAATCCAGAATGAGAAGAGGATCTGGAAAATTTAGTTTTCTTCTCTCTGCGGTTGTAACTTGATCTCACGTCATCTCTTAGATCCTCCTTAGGCTATCAGATCAATTCTCTACAGGTTTAAAGAGCACCCTGAAGACAGACATGAAGGCCCATGAATATAGATTTGTTTGTGGGATTGAGTTTTGGTGGTATTTGGGATGTATTAATTTTTTAATATTTTAAAAGGTTAGAATGATATTTCTTCCTTCAATTATTTCCTTGAGTTTCTCTGTCATTCCTTGGAAACTTGATTCCTTGTGATTGCTCTTTTATATGTATTTTTTAATTGCTTTTTATTTCCTTGCCATCACAGTTTTCCCCACCCGTTCTTTTAAAATTATAGTTTATTACCAAGTGCCATGGTCACACTTCAATATTTCGTCTGGGTGACACTGCACTGAAGTGGCTTAGTTTATAGGCCATGAAATTTTGATGAGTCTTAGTTAATTTTGCATGAAGATCAAGAAGCCAGAGCAGCAAAAGTCATTCATGGAAAGTGCTTTCTCTGTGGAAGAACACTTGTAAGATGAACTTGCTCCTTGATTGAAACTCTTCCTAATTACATTAACCACATTCTCCCTCTAAGCTCCCACCATTACTAAGCTTGTTATTCCATTTCCTGAGGCCTATGCACTTTCTGACTGATGGATCCCATATGAAAATATTATGGCTACACCTAACTCCAGCATTTTTCAGCCTGATGTCCTTAACTCAGCCACATATATTGAAACATATGAACCTTTTATTTTGTTAATAGTTCAAAAGAGAGTGCTCTGGCATGAGATCAGTCAGTACTTGTCTAACGTAAATGGCCCTCATAAAGCACTGATTCGGTCATTTATTTTTAAAATTGTCATTGCTGGGGGTTTTTTGTGATAAGTGTGTACTCAGAGCATTTCCAGAACAACTTGACATACACCAAAATAAGGAAAGCGTTTGCAAGAGTTCAATCAGCCTACACTTGGAACATGAAAAAATTCAGGGGAGTAAACTTTGCCTTATGCCTTAAGAGTGAGATCTGAGATCTGTCAGAGCATAGCAAGAACTTCTACAGTAGGAGCTATATACCACTGAAACTTCAAATGCTGAATCCTAGTCTTCAAACTTGAGCTTGAATGTCCCTAATTTCATCTGTTATGTTTGGGAAAAGTGAGAGAGGCTTCCAACATTCTAATCATATTTAGTATCAAATCACTGCATTGAATTTTGCCTTAAAGTTATCTGGAAGGTAGGTTTCTCTAAGCAGAATCAATGCACAAAGTTCCTACCTGACTCTTATCACTGAACACAGCTAGCTGGATTTAAAGAATTATGATTGATAAATGTATTTGTGCACTTGGCCCTTGAGTTCAGCTAGCTACTATTTCTAGGGGCTCAACAGCAGCCTTTGCAAATCTAATAGAAATTCAAAGCCCTTTTCAGCTTACTCCTTCCCTACTATCTCTCTATCAGAAGTCATATCTTGCTACCACCCAGTCCAAGATACTAGCTTTATTTCCCATTTAAATTTTCAAGTGGCCACCTTCTGTGCTTTCTATTGCTGCTAGCAAAAAAGTCAACAAAAGATATCCCTTATACACCTCCTTGGAGCACTCTCGTCTGTCAACAGTTGAGATCTTAGTGTGCTGATATCACTATATACTTCTCTGGAGGTTTTCAAAACCCATCTGGACATGTTCCTGTGCAACTTCATCTAGGCAGAACTGCTTTAGTAGGATGTTGGACTAGATGATCTCTAGAAGTCCCCTCCAACCCCTTCCATTTTGTGATTCTGTGATATCACGCTGAGCAACTTCGCCACCTTTTTTTTTCCTGGGATCCTCAATATGTTACCAATATTAGTTGTCTCCCATCTTAGCCTTGGATTGTAAAATCCTTCTTCCATTTCCAAGCTCTTTCTTACACGTTTGGCTTGTAACTGTTAGTAGCAGCATCAGTAACTAGAATTCTAGCATTTTCGCAGGCTTTGCTACAAATTAATATTAAACAACTAAAAATACATATAGATAATTCAGTGTTCACAATAGAAAACTGTGCTTAGGAGAAGCAGCAAACACGCCATGTCAATCTTATTCTGAACGGGAGATCTTCAGATTACATAGAATAGCATAACATTAGTGTTGGTAGAATTGTGACAACTGATAGCAAGGACAGATCTGTCAGTCTTTGAGTAAAATTTACACAATACACAGGTACTTTTTATAAGGACTCAGTATATTGTTAACAGTTTTCTCAGGGTATTCATTTAATAGCTCTTGAATCAACAAGGTTTCAGCAATCCCATGAGGGAAATAAAATGTTATCATACAACCCAAGCACCCAGTGCATATTTTAAAATGAATTGTTCCTAAATAACCTCACAATTCAAAGTTACTCATCCCAAGTAATCCATGAAGAATGCAGATGCCAAATCTGTTCTGAACCAATTTGAGCAGTACTCACTACCACCCACATCCTGCTTAGTCAAATCTTCTAAGCTTTCCTCAGCACTAACAATGCTGTTGTCCCATTTTTTTTAAAGATTACTGATGTATGGCTATATATAGAAAAGATGGCTGATAAAAAAAATAAAACCAGTTGTGAGTCTCTGTATCAACAGGGAGACTTGCAACTACCTCCAACTGTCTCTGGAAACAGCAAAAAGTCCCATAGAGAGAGGATGGCTCCAAACCATGTCACCAGAATGGAAATCTTCTGTCCTTTCTATGTCCCTTACTGCTTCTAGGAGTCTATCAACATCCCTAATGATTTGGTGAACTTCTGCCCATTGCAGTGTTGTATAGAATCATCCCAAGGTCAGGAACAGTGAAAAATATACCTGCCAGCCACAGCATAGAGAATTTCATCTTCTCTAACAGTCTTCAAACACATGGGAATGGTAAATTAAAAACAAACAAAAAACAAACAAACAAAAAAAAAGCAACAAAAATGAGATTAAAAAAATCCCATTTGCTTCATGTTATTTTTTGCAAGGTTTCAAGGAAGCCATAGAATAGCAGAAGCACAGAAATATCTACCCCTAGCAGAGCCACCCAGAACTCAGCATGGATTTGCAGTCTATTGTATCTAATGTTGTTGAGTGATCCAAATGTATTAGTATTGATTTTTCTATATATTTGTCCCTTGCCAAGATGTAATCACTTATTAGTAATACCAGAACTGCTATTCTAAGAGGTATTTTGTCTCCAAATTATTTATTAGGGTTTTTTTTTCTTTTCATATTTGTCTCTTTTTTAGTCTGTTATTATCAAGGTCAGAGTTCTGAGAGCACGTGTGTTCCAAGAGCACTAAAACTTTCTTAGTACTTCCTGTAGCAAGCAATTGTATCCATATCTACCTAATCAGAAAACTTTTCTCTCCACCTTTTCCCAATTCATGGCTTCATTAGCCAACATGTAGGATTATTTCTGACAGGTAAGTAACAGCTAAATCACACAGAATGGTCTGTATGGCACATGAGACTCTGCTTCTACCACAGTTTATTTTTTGACCTCTCAGGAACATACCATTTTTCCAGCATCTTCCTTTACACAACACTATTTTTTTAATTAGTTATTTGTTAAGGAAAATACTACTACTGTTGCAAAGATCTTCAAAGTCTCATAACGGTAAGGCAAAATGCAAAGCTTGTGCACTTACACCAACTGTCAGCACAGCATTTAGTGAAAATGTTAAGAAACAGAGCCAAGGATGAATTGAATTTGAAAGCACAATGTCATATATATCACGATGAATCATATCTGGAAACTTCTTACCTTAACTAGCCTGGAAAGGTGGTTGTAAGTTGTAAGGAAGATGTCTCATTTTAGAAAGTAACTACACAGTATGTGACAGATTTATGCACTAGAAGAGTCAAAATTTACTAGCAGCTCCTGAAGATGGTGTGAATGTATATTAATTAACAAAGTTACTGTGACATCATTGGTAAAATTTTATTTACAGAGCTAGGGATATAGTAGTGTAGGAAGCCATGTAGACATGGGCAAGGAAAGCAGATAAAGTCTTCACTGGTGATCAGGATTTGTGGTTTAAGTTTGGAACAATATTTTTGTTTCCTAAAAGGTCCAGAGAGAAATCCTAGCGGTACTTTTTCAGCAATAAATGGTAGAAAAGCTTGAATAACACCATATCTAGGATGCAGCATCGTCATAAAGCATGAGTTTTACCTACAACCTCAAAAGTGCATCAGAGCATGCACATATATGGTTGGACCACTTTAGATTTGAATAAAATATATGCCCTAAAATTAACATCACTGGAGAAAAGTAATTGTTCCATGATCCTTGCATCTGTGTTATACCTAGTATTCATTTTTTTAAAAAAAAATCTATTAAAAAAATTACAACCTTTATAAGAAGCCTTATGACAGATGCTACATTATAGATGCAGAGTTGTATTGCATTTGAGGAAGAAATATGAAAAACAACCACTGCAAATATTATCTGTACATCTGAAATGCAGATTAGATTAAGCTAAAAAGTAGATCAGAAGGAAAAAAAAAAGTGGATGGGGGTTAGAAGTTTTTTGGAATTATTTACCCCCTCACCTGTGTTCAGCAGCAGAGATAACAAACAACTTTGCCTGCAGTGTAAAGGGAAAGGGACATAGGAAAGACCCATCTGAGGTGCAGTTCTCAAACAAGACTCAGGGACAGAATTGTCTCTTCATCTTCCACAAAGAAATTTCATGTGACAGATGGAGCAATCAGTAGTTGTGAGGTATACTTGAAGTTTGCATTTATTTGTTTTTCCATATTTCTGTATTGTAACTTTACCGCAAGTAAATAATACAGAACTTAGCCCTTTGCTTTACTAATTTTCCTCTGAAGGCATGTCTAGTGCTCAAAGTGACTCAGATGATTCTAAAACTAAAAAAAAATAAAATAAAATATATGGGGTGTTTCTACTTTCATAGAGATAATACACCTAAGCAAAACAGTATTCCAGATAGCTAAGAGCCAAGATAACTTCAGGGCTTATAGGAGTAGGTCTGCTTCTAACCAGCTTACCTTTGTGAGTTGATATTGTGAAATAGTAGGATGGAAGGAACAATCTCTCTTGGGGGTGCTATCCTGACTCCCCCTTGCAAATAAGCAGATGGTAGAAAGACAAGGCATACTTTCAAAAAATTCCATCATTGACTCTTATAACTATCTCCTGGTGTTTCTGCAACTGAGAGGCAGCCTGTCCTTATCATATCTTAGTCCATATGTCACTTTTTCAAATATTTTCAACTTCACATCAATAAGTTCGATAATAATTCAGTGTTAGTAATTTTAGGACTGTTTTATTCTTTAGATCAGAATGAAGTAGCCAGCAAGTAATTACGCATTTCAAGTTAGTGCTGCCAGATGCTCCTTTCCTTCAGTCTCACTTGCTTTGAATAGGATTGCCAGAGCCTATACTCCCATCTTGCTTTCTTACTTTTTCGTGAGGAGGGGAGTGACACCAGAGGATTGGATGGCTCCAGGCTCACAACCTTATGCTGCAGCAGTAAAGAATTATGTTTTGCTCTCCACAGCAATTCAGGAGAATTCAGTGAAGACATTGAACCTGACTTATTACTAATGTATTTATGAGATCCTGATACAGAAAGCCATAAAATCTGCAGGAGAAAAAAAGTCTTTCACATGGGCAGGTGCATTAAAGGCAGTAAGAATTCACCCTATTAAACACTGGGCATCTACAACTCTTCCCCTTCCCCAGAAGCTTAGGACAATTAGAATTTTTCATAACACAGTTTTTAAAGACTTGATTGCTCCAGCTAGGCTGGAAAATTCAGCTCCTAGGCACAGCAGAAGTTTGTTGCACAAAGATGAAGAATGGCTTATGTGGGAAATTAAAGTTTCTTTTGGTTTGGCGTGACATGAAAGCAGGAGCTCTGAGACCTTTGACTCTTGCAGATCTCAGTGAATTAGGCTCCAACTGCAAGAGGTAATTCTACAATTGTAATACTTCCTTTCCCTAAATAAACACTCAGTGACAGGTACATATAGAATGAAATGTAACTTAAAAACAAACAGCCCAAATAATCCTCCCCATGAAGAGAGAGGATAAGAACAAGAATAAACTTCCAATAACAAGTGTCATTTCAGTGTTAGTAAATAGATTACATTTAACATACTTCTGGAAAATATTCTGTTATTACATCCTTACACCAGGAAACACAGTAAGGTTGAGTAGGGTAAGATAATTTCCTGTTGGGAAAACAGATAACCATCTTCTCTTCCAAAGTTTTAGATTATTTGAAATTTGGGAAACTTTATCAGAAAGCTCACTCAAGCTCAAAAAATGTAGGATGAGTAATTTGTCTCAACTACATATGTCTAAAATATCTGCTTCAGGTTCACAGGTAAATCGAAGTTCATGTTCATTTAAGAACTTAATTACGCAACACAGGTGAGAGCCATAATATCCAACTATATTTAAATGATGAAGACCTTAGTTTAATACTAAGGGTTAAATTTCCAGTTTTCACGACTGAAAGAGAACTATAAGTTTTAAGTAAGAATGCCAATGTAATATTAAGTGTTTCTAATTAGAGAGAAAAATTATCTTTAAAAACTGATTAACAGTTGTTAAATGAACTGTTAAATTAACTAATAAATTTACAAAACTTAGCATAACTTTGAGATTTCTGATTTCAATGCTTTTTTCCATGGCTAAACCAATTCTTTCTACTTTGCCTCATCCGTCTGGGCCCCTGCTGGGAAATGTCATTAATGTTTCAGACCCCACTGAGTAGCAATAGTGCTACTTGCTGAACAGAGATAATTGAAACGGGGACAGGTATTTCTAAAAGTATTTTCAGAATTCCTTAGAGACTCACATACAAATCTGGTAAATATTATTCCATTTCCTACAGAAACTGCTGCAGTAGGAGGGGAGATAACAGATGCTTTTGCTACTGCTTTGTTTCTGGAGTACAACACAACACTTTTTTCCGTTTTCTACCAGGTTTCCAGGGCTTAGTCAAAGGCCAAAGCTTGTCTAGTTTGCACCCTGAAAGACATTCAACCACCTGGAGAAGGAAAGCAATTTTATATAAAAGACAAATGTATTATTTATTCAGCTACTCCCTCTTCCCAATGAGTGTCCTTGGTCCTGTCACTGTGTACAAGCTCTCTGGTGTACCAGTCTCCTGGTCAGCATCTCTGAAAGCAGTTACTCAATAACCAGTGTCTGAAAGACAGTGATTTGGGAGAATGCTGACATGCAGTCATCAGAGCAGCTGGCATGGCCAGGCTGACCATCTGTTTGACGCTGCAAGCTGATCACAGAGCCTCACCTCTCCATGGCAAGTGAACACCAGCTGCTGCCAGGTAGGATAGAGCATGATTTTAGAGCATTTTGGATGCTTTAGGGTAACTGGCAAGCAAACACTCTTCCACTGTGGCAAAGGGGGGATGTGCCTCCAAAAGAGGCAAGTTAGTTCACAAGGGTAAAAGCATGCATAATTGCTTACCACATAAGGTCCTGCTCAAGTTAATACCACAAAGGTAATGGAAAGCACAGTGCAAAAGCAAGAATGATCTACAGAGAGGAGAGCTCTTTCTATCAAGCATCTTTTTAGATAGTCAGTATTTGCCATTTTCACAAGACTCTGAAGAATTTGTGAAAGCAAGTGGAAGAGTCATGGAGTTTTCCAGAGACTGAAGGAAGCCCCTTTGTACACTGCAGTGTATATAGTTGTTCTTGGGAGCCTGCTCCTGAGAACTGACAACAGGTCCAGCTTTGGGTACCAGGCCCTTATGGTAGACCCTCTTAAACAGGACGCCACTTCTGAGGGATGTAGTCACAGCAACAACTGCAAACAAGCTTCCATCTGTCTGAGCCACAGCTCTGTCTCCCTTGTTTATTGGGGACTAAATTCCTATTTTGAGGATATACAGCAGCATCCTCAGTCTACGAGATGTTATAAGCTGCAAAGTACGGGCATATATGCTCTCCAATCATGCAGTATGGTAAAGCACAAATAATTTTTGACTGAAGCAGATGTTGGCTAAAAGGGTGAGAAAGTCTGCACTAACATACAGAGCAGTAGGGAACAGCGCTGCATAACTGTCTCACGACAGCACCGATGAGTGGTTTGCAGAGAAAGCCCCAGTAGAAAGGATGTTATTTTTCACTGCAGGTGGTTTCCAAATGACTAACTCCAACACAAGAAACAGCTCAGGCATGGCAACACAGAGCTGTGAAGCCCAGTTTGTCCTGCTTCACAGCAGCTTCCTGCATAAACAAGCTCTTTCTTTCACACATCTTTTTACTCTTTCCAAATGCCGTCGCATTGCAATGCAAAGGAGGCTGAGTTCTGGGTATTTATTTTTACCAAAAACTGTTCTCAGTTCTCCTTTGGTATTTCCACTGAAAATATCCCAGCCGGGTATAGTGACAGCATCTGAGATGTGATAAGACATCAGAGACATGAAAGAGATCAGCACTTAGCCTACTTGGAGGGGGAAGAGGGAGGTGGGATTTTTATCTTCTCTGGCATTATGTTGCTGGGTGAAGTGACAAGACTTCTGGTCCCAGGGCAGGGGGGGCTTCCAGCTTTCAGGAGCCAGAACTACAGGTTGTCCCTGCAGCCTTCCTCTGTTTGAAGCTGGGGCACTCCACCAAGGGTTCTGGCTGGTGCTGTGCACCCATGAGACCAGCCAGGGCACCTTCAATCTTCTGAGAGTCATGGCCAGTTCCAGCACGTGGTATGAAGGCAGAGACTGAAAATTGCTCCCAAGACTTCCAGCTTCCTTCCTCCTGCCAGGGGCTTGAAATGCTGCTACTCATCCCAGGCAAGTGACTTGATCTGTAATCAGCCCTGATTGAGTGATGCAGGGTCAAGCTGCTGGAAGGACAGCAGAGAGGGAAATGTCTTTAGTTGGGCAGTGGAGATAAGTGGACCCTTTAAACTTAATTGGGGTATCTCAGAGATGTCAAAGAATCACAGTTCTTAATTTGTCCAAAGAAACAACGTACAGGCCTTGCAAAACACAAAGCTACAGAAATGCTTCACAGAATTTCACTTGGATTTAACCCAAAACTGACATTACTGTGACTAATTCCACTGCTTTCTCCCCTCCCCACTTCATACTCTCAAACATGGCTATTTTTAGCAAGAAAATCATTCTCCTTAGTCTCAGGGATGCTCTCTGAAGTGTTTTTTAATGATTATTCTATTCACGCACTGTGACAGTTCTGAAGAAAAGCATAGGTCTGCAGATCTAAACATGATATGACATAATATGCTCCTCAGTTTCCCCTTAAAGTAAATGGCTATATCCCACAGCTGGACCACAGAATTAATTGACTCCATCACCCTCAGAAGCCTGAAGTTCACTTTAGAACCCGAATGTGAGCTAACCTCACTTAACAGAAGTCAGGATACATTTCTTGGCAATAAATAGGATGACTGCATTTCCCCAGTGAATTATTTTGGGATTCACATCCCATCACTGTAACCACGTTTTAAAAGAATCAACTTGCTATTATTGTAGCTTTTGCAATGGTACAATTACAAAAAAAAAAATGGTAATGGAACTAAGTAAAAAGCATTAACAGTCACCTATTGTGTGGGGGATGTCTGGGAAGAGCCACTCAAATCTTTGCTCAAAATAGATGCGCAGTATCTCCACTTACCCGTCCTTTTCTTTGGCTGCATTTTAAGTAAAACTGAGAAATGTCTAGAACAAAAAGGACTATCAAACTGTAAACTCTCATAAGGCTTTCCTAAGTCTTTGAACTGCAGCTTCAAATACAGGCCAGCTTCTATAGATGCGAGCTTCTCCAAAATTTGTGATTCAAGCATTTTCTGTTCAAAAATGGCATTGTTTTGAAATTGGTGCTACATAAAATATGTTCATTTTTATTTGTGTTCCCATTAAATATTTTCAAATTAAACACTATGATTATACATTGTAGTTGCAAAGTTTACTATGTGTTTTTAGCCCTATATAGCTACGCTTGTAATAAGGCGAAAAGTTAAAATATTATGAGATTTCTAGTATTACATGATACTAAATTAACATATGAATACACTATCACTATTTGCAGGTCACAAAATAATTAAAATTATCAAAACAAAATACAAGTCTAAGTACAAAAAAGAAAAAAAACCACCACATTTCTGGGCTTTGAAATTAAAATTTTAGAAACATTGACCCACCCAAGATTTTTTGAAAGGTGACATTTTGAAAACCACAGATTTTTCCCTGAAGCCAAACAAAAATGAATTTCTAAATGTGCAGATTTTCAAAGCTGCTAACAAGATGTTTTCCCTGAAAGTAGTAGCTTCTTTTACATTGCCAGTGTGAAGTGAGATTCCCAGAGCAGAAAGGTTTATAGACCAATAGGAGAAAGGCAAGTTTTAATCGAGATCACTTCTCCAACTTCAAGGGGGATTCTGAGACTTTTTGGCAGACTTCAGATATTGTCAGATGACAAAGGCAAGGGAATCCATATTCTCTTTTTCAATGCATTTGTATTACAGACTGGGCTGCAATGGCTTCATATCTATGAGAGGCATTGCCCACACAGAGAAGCCAAAAAACCTTATTATCTACAGGCAAAACAATCTCAGAGAGCAGAAATGAAGGAAAAAGGCTAGAGTTTTCTGTAGTGTCCCTAGAGAAAGTGGATCCGAGGACATCAAAATGCATCCAGAACTTTTTGAAACACATTTGAATAGTGTCTTTGAAATAGGAAGAATGGTAAGATATGAAAAGCACTACAAGAACCTCTAATCTACGTCACTGTGTTCACTGTCTGTGAGAGCAGCACATCATCACATCAAAACTTTCAAGCCTCAGTGACTGCCAGCTGACTCTGAGAAAGCACCAGAATAACTGGCCTTGATTTTAATGGCTCATGACAGGGAGCAGAAGCTCGGTCACTCTCGAAATTGGGATGGTTACTTGGAGGTTTCCCCTGCTACTCTGGTGTGGCTGGCTTAATAAACAGAAGCAAAACAAACAAACAAACAAAATTACATTTTGTGCTGGGTTTATGTGCAAGGGAAGAGCCATCTTGTGAAATCTCACTGTGAGCCTTACAGCTGAGCAAAGTTTACTCCACTCTGGTTGCACCATTATGTTCCTCAAGTCTTCAAGTCAAGTCTGGGGGAATAGTTCAGAAAAAGTATTTTAGGGGAAAAAAAAAAGAGATAAAAGGTTGAAATGGGTAAGGTGATCCTTCCTTCACTGGAACAGAATGTATTCACTGGACACAGCTGGCAAATAGAAGACACCATTATTTTTACTTTCTCTTCATTCAGATCAGTCAACTTGGACTCTCGAGTGCACCTCAATGATAAGATTTGAAGGCAAAAAATCCACCTGTTTTTTATAAGCTGGAAACTAAGAACCAGGAGCAGCTGCTCGCTCCAACTGACAGGACAGGGAAGAGAAAAGTACCGAGAGCATTTGGAATATCCTAAGGACAGATGAAAGTCGAGGTCAGGGCTAGCAAAGCAAGAAGGCTGCTTCTTGGAGGAAGGAAAGGACAAAAGAGGTCCTATACCTTTTGCTACCTACAAACCTTTTCTTGAGCTCAGGTTTCTGATCAAACCTCACCTCTAAGAAAAGCAACACCAAAATAAAGACTACGGACACTCCTGCCATCCTTGCTTCTGTTCAGATACCACTGCAAAGAAAGGGCCTTATGCACCTTTGGCATCTGGCATCAGCTTCTTGTGAGGCAGGGCAGGAGCAAGAAGTTACCTTGGTAACCATGTGATCCAGCAGACTTTTCCAGTTCTACTCATTCTTGCCATCCATGCTAGTACCAAGCCTGGGAATTAAGCTGGTCTTAGCACAGATTAATGACAGAATTTTACACACAAGCATAGGCCAGCCATAGTCTGGTCTGCATGGAGAAGTGGTTTATAGGGAGAAAAAACCTCTAAATCACAGAAAACAAGAAACTGAAACCAAGCATGGCCCAATGTTGTTTTGGTTTAGATCAAATGACACATACACAGGTTTTGAACCATAGAATTTATGTGTTTTCTTAGTGATTAATATTTAAAAGATTTTTTGGCACTGGACATTCAGTACATGTCTTGCAAGGACTTGGCACGGAGAAGAGGTAAGTAATCAGAAATGTGCCAAAGACTTGTCAGGGAACAGTTATGCTCAATACTAATCAAGCTCAACTCTGTGCCAGTCCTCCCACTCATCCTTTCATAGGAGAGCTAAGTCTTTCAGCCTGAGTCTGCCTGTGCTACTTCAAAGACAACAAACACCTTTAACAGTCAGCTGCCAAAAGTTTGGGAGGCTAAAAACAGCAAAAAAATACAACTTACCTTCAGCTCTGTATCAAGGAGCACTGCTGGATATAGTCTTGCCTGTTCTGCTCAGGGGATTTCCAAGAGTTAAAGACTTAATTTGGAAGTCTGCAGCACCTAGAGATCTATTTCAGCATACCCCCCAGCCAGCATGTTTTGATCCCCAGTGCCATTGCTGTGGCAGCTCAACAACAGGCACCATCTTTTTCTGCCACAAACAAGTTCAAGCCGGATGCTGTAGCAGAGACACCAAATTCATTAGTTCTGTCCTTGTGCAAATGGGACATGCAGCTGTAGAGCAAAGTCATCTCTCCCCTTGATCCCTCTTGCGTGTGATGTACCAAAGGGCTCCACTTGGATAAAGCACCTACTGAGAAGCAATTTGGGGCAACAACTCATGGAACGGGTGGTGTCTGTCCTGCCAAGGTACAGTGGTACACTCAAGCTGTGTTTTCCTACTCTTTTTAGAGGAAAGCCCAGCACAGGACAGCCGCAGACACCACCTCCCAGAGTCGATGTGGTCAGTCTCACAGGCAGGCAAACACCAGCTGAACTTACACACATCACTCCTCCTGCTCCGTGCTCACAAAATGCACTCACCACCTCCCAAAATCCAGTAGCTGTCTGCTACAAAAATATTTCCTCTTCTCTTCCACTTTTCCTCCCAGGGTCTGAGGATGTGATGCCAATATTAATTAGCACAGGTCACAAAAGCCCCACAGACCCCAGCGTGCTCACGTCATGGGATGGAAATGGGGAGGTTAATTAGCTTCCTGGATGAGGATGGGCAGTCCTTGGGGAGTCACCAGTGCTATTAGTACTCCTGTCTTTTATTTACATGGCAACAACCATTTTCTGAATGACTTCCACCCAGGAATTAAAATATGGAGAGCTATTCACACCACTTGATTTTTTGCACCTAAGTGAGAAGACTAGTCTCCCAAAGCACCCAAATTAAGTGCTTTGAATCACCTCTGGGGTAATATCTCTATCTCCATTGACTATAGAGAGACCTTAGAGACACAAGTCCCTAAATAGGTGATTACAGTTAGCTGGTATGTACCCGTTTCCTGTAAAATTTATGTAGCCTGTTTTCATTTAGACTTAAAAACACAACACATTCAAAATCTTCTGAGGATCAAAATCAACTTAAACATTTTGTAATTGCACGTAGACAGAAAGTTTCACTGATTTCAGAAGTATTGTCTGAAAATATTTTTAAGGAGAGCAAGATGTTTGTTGACGTCACATGCACTATATACATGTGTTTAAACAACTTCAAGGTCAGAACTACATTTGGCTGGAAATCTGAACCAATTCCACTTTTTAAATTTTGACATTTAAGAAAAACATATATATTTAACACTACGCTGAGATAAGAGAAAAAAAAAAAAAAACAAACCAAAAAAACAAGCACCAAAAGCAAAGCAGCAGTTGGTTTCTCCCAGAAGATGTATACTCTCTCACCTGCCACAGTTAAATAGTATTCCAGAGTTGCACACATTACTCTTAATATTATCAAAGGTGCTGCACGCATAGCGAATGCTAAGGAACTGGGCTACACTGGCTCCTATGCCACTGAAACACAGGAGAAAAGACAGGCACAACTTGTGTCATCCTGGCAAACAGCAGAAAAAGAACATTAGAAAAAGAAAATTAATCTCCCAGCTTCCAAAATATGTTGCAAACATTGCAAGATAAAGTAGATGTGGTTTTGGTGTAGTAGTTTACTTTTTTTTTTTTTACTTCTTGTTACAATCCCTTTTCTTTTTCTCTCTAGCCTACATTTCTAAATGATTAAAAAAAAAATAGCACATCATTTCTAACCAATGTTCATTCCCTGCTAGGGAAAGACAATCGGCAAACATGACCCATCACGGTGTCAATCATCATCCTAAAGTCGACTATTTTCCCAAGCTGACTAGAGCAGGTCCCTGGTCCCTGCAGTGGGAGATAACACACAGCTTTACCACCAGTAGGCACCGAAGGGGGGTGGGTAGGAATGTGCTGGTGCAGCAGAGGTGAACGTCCTGTTTGCTTTAGAGGGGCATGGTTTAGAAACAATGGAAATCTTCTGGCTCTAATCCTTGGCTTAAAAAAATATTAAGAACATATATTCTTAATATATTTAAAGATATTTTTAAAAATCAAAAAAATAAAACCAAAAAAACCTGAAGGAACAGCTAACATTTAAACATATTGCCATTGTTCAGGGACATTAGCAGGAAAAGGGAATGTAGTCACTGTTGCTGATTTTCTCTCTCCCCTCTCTTAGCAAGGGTTTACACAGGGACTCAGAAGTTCATGCACACCAGAGCAACACCTACTGCTTCCCTTGCTGAAGTCTGCACTAGGGAAACACAACTGTAGTTCAAAACACATCTCAGAATCCCTTGACCAGATTGTTGAGCACCAGTGACACTGGTTTGGTTCACGGGATGGAGAAAGCATCCTACTGCAGAGAAAAGGAGCACTGGACCACAGCTTGCAGTGCTGTAGTATCAGACTCTCCTGCTGAAGCAAGGAAATTCTGTAGGATACAATGTCACACTGAAAGTTGTTCCCTCCCCCACTGCTGGGTGAATATCCAGTGGACAGACATGAGAAGAACAGTCTTCTTGTGATGGTGGCTTCAAATGTAAACTATGACCTCAGAAACAAACCTATTGTTCAAAGGCAAAGACAGAACAGTATAGAATTTTAAAACATTTCATCAACTTTGAATTCAGTGTAACTTTCAGGTCTATGATCTGAACAATAACTTTTATTGGATTCTCTCTGGTTTTTCCTCCTACAATAAAAATCTTTGCAAATCATTATTGTTGTTGTTATTAATCACATTTTCTACACTAGGACCTAGAGCACTAAGACTTAATGAGCATGTAGCCAAGCAATAATGAAGATAAATGGACCTAGCTACCTCTACTTTAAGCACTTACTTCTTCATGGTCTATGCTGGAACAAAGAACTCAAGTAACATATATTTCTGTGAATCCCTATGGCACTAACCTAAAAGCCAGTCCTACCCTAATATCCTAAAAGTGAATCCTACCTAATGCCTAAAAAGTAGCAGGTCCCCAGGGAGTTTAGGCCAATGAAGACAGATGACACAACTCCTCAAAGAGAGACTCAGTGAACATATCTGCATGGGGCAGAAGAAGCCCATTCACAACTGCATGAAGTCCTTTGGCTCATCTCACTTCCCTGGCCCAAGAGCCTCCAGTGCTGTCCCAAACCCCTGTGAACTGTGCCACTGTGCACCAAGAGACTTTGGTGAAGTTGCCCCCTCAGTACACTGCCAAGCACTGGTGACATTAAGGAGAATTCTTTGAATTCTGCTAGCTGTGGAGAAAGCTATTTCTCTTTCTTATTATTTTTCTTGTTTGCTTCCTAAATTGTGTGCATCCCCTACAACAAAGTGACAATCAAGACATGGGACAAGTTGTATCTTCCTAGACAGTCTTGTCCTGAGCTCCTGGATCCTAGGGCCAGAAGAGGCACTTGGAGTGGCTGTCACACCAGAAGGGTGTGCTGCCATCCAACGAGACCTGGACAGGCTGGAGAGTTGGGCAGGGAGAAATCTAATGAAATTCAACAAGGGCAAATACAGAGTCTTGCATCTGGGGAAGAATAATCCCATGTACCAGTACAGGTTGGGGAATGAACTCTTAGACAGTACTGTAGGGGAAAGGGACCTGGGGGTCTTGGTGGGCAGCAGGATGAGCATGAGCCAGCAATGTGCCCTCATGGCCAAGAAGGCCAATGACATCCTGGGGTGTATTAGAAAGGCTGTGGACAGTAGGTCGAGAGAGGTTCTCCTCCTCCTCTGCTTTGCTCTTGTGAGACAGCATCTGGAATATTGTGTCCAGTTCTGGGCCCCTCAGTTCAAGAAGGACAGGGAGCTGCTGGAGAGGGTCCAGTGCAGGGCCACAGAGATGATGAAAGGAGTCGTGCATTTCCCTTCTGATGAAAGGCTGAGGGAGCTGGGGCTCTTTAGCTTGGAGAAGAGGAGACTGAGGAGTGATCTCATTAATGACTACAAATACCTAAAGAGAGGATGTCAGGAGGCTGGAGCCAGGCTGTTCTCAATGATGTCCAATGATAGGACAAGGTGCAATGGGTATAAGCTGGAACATGAGAGGTTCCAAAGAAACATAAGGAAGAATTTCTTCACTGTGAGGATGATGGAGCACTGGAATGGGCTGCCCAGGTGGGTTGTTGAATCTCCTTCTCTGGGGACATTCAAAACCCACCTGGACGAGTTCCTGTATGACCTACTCTAGCTGATCCTGCTCTTGGAGTGGTAGTGGATTAGATGATCTTTCAAGTTTCCTCCCAACCCGTAAGATGCTCTGATTCTGTGACTGGAGTAGCTGCACTCAGTCCATTATAGAGTCAACCAGTTATCCCTGCACAAACTCAACCAACCCATCTTTGATTGTTATTCAGAAAGACACTCAGACTGGCTATGAAGATATCAAGGAATGGGGAATCCATCATTCCGTTTGGTTATTGATTCCTCTAGCTAATCCTCTTTGCCAAAGGGAAAAAAAAAAAGGAAAGTAAATATATTGTGCTTCACATCTGAGTTCTTTATAAACTGTCACCCTCAGAAATATGAAATTGCACTCCTGGAAGCTAGGTGCTCAGGATGCTTCTGTGATAAAAGGTCTCACAAAAAAGATACATTCTCCTGGACAAGCAGCAGATGTTTTGAGATCTGACCAATTAGACACATCTGGATGAGAATTTTAATTTGAATAATGCAGGTATATTCTTTTGGGATGACTCTTCTGCCAACATTGTGCAACAATATTATATAACTTACATTCAAAAAAAGATGGTGCTGCTTCATCACAGAACTTCACACTGGGGAGACAGGACTGCCCAGACAGTGTCCAAGACGTGTCCTCATCCACAAAAAGGCAAGAGGTTTCATTCAAGTCTTTGCTTTATAGGAATTCCAAGAGAAAAAGTAAAGGATTTTTTTCATGTAGAGCCAAGAATGTCACTTTCTGCTCTGTTGTCTTGTTTCATGAAGTATCAAGTAAATCTGCCCATTTAGTATACATACTCATGCAATAAGCACTAGTATGTGAACAGAAAAGGTCTACTTCTTCTGCTCTAAAGGATCATAAATCAAATTTGCCCTTATGCATACATGTGGTGCAAACAAAGCTTATAAGAGTGTGGGCCAGCAGGAAGTACAAGGAAATAGTTGTATTTTTAAAAGTCAGTCGTGGTACTTGAATATAGCACCAATGGAAACTTATGCCAAAATAACTACCCACACACAGAAAATTTTAATGTTAACTTTCTAATAAAGATACCTTGGAGTATGAAAAGTAAATGGAAGTTTTAAAAACATTAATACTTTCATTTCAAATATTATGATAACCATATACCTAACACTTTACTAAGACTCCTTGGACTTTTTACTATTCAATAGCTCTGAGATCCCAGCAAGGGCAGTTCATCAGTCGATATAAATAGACAGTAGCTTAGCAAGAGCCTGGGACAGCCATTTTTTTTTATAATCATCTGATAGATCTTCATCCACTTTCAATCAAAACATTCCTCCCACTGAAACATTTATTTTGCTTGAGTTGAACTTTAAAATTCCCTTGTAGCCATTAGGCTTGGGGTCTTTCTGAATACCATTAACGGTAACAAAACAAAAAACAAAACCAAAATATCATTCTATTGCATTAATGTAACCTTTAAGAAGAGTTTTCTTCTGTTCCCAATACTGAAGGCAAGATCACAATTAAGCCATGATTCCATGTTTTCATGGAAAACATGAAAACACCATGATTCCATAAGGGATAAGAGAGATCAGACATGAGCTGCAGACCAGAGCACACAGGATATGTGGCTAGGAGGAGGAGAAATGGGGGGGGGGGGGGGGGGGGGGGGGGATGTTAAAATGTATCACACTGGAGGGAGTTTAAAAAAAGAATTAATGACAGTCAGAATTTAAAACTTGCCTCCCTAAAGGGCAACAACTTTTCTACAGAGAAGAGATGCTTTCAGCTTAATCGCTGAGTTAAGTAAATAACTATACTTTTTTGGTCAGGCAGAAGACCAAAGATTTGCAAGAATTTTAATTATATTTGAAATTGCCTTTGACTTTAAATTAAGATGTCTCTAGAAATAATGCTGGGTATTATCTTCCATGTGGAACTGAGAGTGAAATTGGCTTCTTCACACAGAAGGTCCTCTTCACAGTACAATAAATTGTATTAAGCCATTAGCAGAAATGTCAAGCTCAGCTGATAATTATCAACTGGCTTTGCAAAAACACTGGCCATTCCTCATTAAATCCATGTAAGAGATCTAACTAGCAAAGTCCATTCTGAGATACATGATGATCTTTTGCTTCATGTAACAATGATCTTGCAGCGCAAGACTAACTTTGCTGAAAAATGGACCATAACTTTCAGGCTCCACATTTTCCTACCAGGCACAGTGGGCTCTGGGCATCTCACTAGTATGAGCAAAACTGCGTTACACCACCCCATGGAAGAAGGATGCCATGGAAGAAGGTTTAGCCCTACCAAGGAAAGCCTAGAGGGAAGATGTGACTGTAAGCCAGGCAGAGGGCCCTGAGAGCTGTGGCTTGCAGATTGCAGGAGAGCAACGATGTTCAGTGTTGATATGAATGCTTCAGGGAGGTAACAGCTTCCCTTTCACACCCATGGGCCCTGAACATGGCAGCAGCAGCAACAGTAGCGAGGCTGGTCAGCGGAAAACCTGAAGCAATGGGCTTACTTGCATGCAGAGAACTCTGCTGAAGTCATTAACGTTCCAGCATTACATCTCTACTTGGTAGTAAAGCTGGAAGAGAAGACAATCACAGAATCACTGAATATTAAAGGTTGGAAGGGACCTCGAGAGATTGTCTAGTCCAACCTTACTGCCAGAGCAGGATCAGCTAGAGTAGGTCATACAGGAACTCATCCAGGGTGGGTTTTGAATGTCCCCAGAGAAGGAGATTCAACAACCCACCTGGGCAGCCCATTCCAGTGCTCCATCATCCTCACAGTGAAGAAATTCTTTCTTATGTTTCTTTGGAATCTCTCATGTTCCAGCTTATACCCATTGCACCTTGTCCTATCACTGGACATCATTGAGAACAGCCTGGCTCCAGCCTCCTGAAACCCATCCCTAACATATTTGTAAACATTAATGAGATCACACCTCAGTCTCCTCCAAGCTAAAGAGCCCCAGCTCCCTCAGCCTTTCATCAGAAGGGAAATGCACCATTCCTTTTATCATCTCTGTGGCACTGCACTGAACTAGCTCCAGCAGCTCCCTGTCCTTCTTGAACTGAGGGGCCCAGAACTGGACACAATATTCCGGATGCAGTCTCACAAGAGCAGAGTAGAGGTTGAGGAGAACCTCTCTCGAGCTACTGTCCACAGCCTTTCTAACACACCCCAGGATGTCATTGGCCTTCTTGGCCATAAGGGCACATTGCAGGCTCATGCTCATCCTGCTGCCCACCAGGATCCCCAGGTCCCTTTCCCCTACAGTACTGTCTAAGAGTTCATTCCCCAACCCTCCCTGCCCAACTCTCCAGCCTGTCCAGGTCTCATTGGATGGCAGCACACCCTTCTGGTGTGTCAGTCATTCTCCCCAGTTCAGTATCACCAGAAAACTTGCTGACAGTGCCCTCTGTTCCCTCATCAAGATCGCTAATGATATATTGAACAGGGTTGGTCCCAGCACCAGTCCCTGAGGGACTCCACTAGATACTAGACGCTATCCCATTGATCACAACTCTCTCTCTGCCTTCTTCCCTTCAACCAGTTAACAATCCAATTCACTACCTGATCATCCAGCCCAAACTTTCTCAGTTTTGCTGCCAGGATGCTGTGGGAGACCATGTCAAATGCTTTACTGAAATCAAGATAAACCACATCCCCTGCTCTACCACCATCTATCCACCTGGTTACATCTCATAAAAGGCTACCAGGTTGGTCAAAAATCACTTCCCCTTGGTAAAGCCTTGTTTAGTGCTCCTAATGACCTTCTTGTCCTTTAAATGCCTGGAGACAGCACCCAGGATAAGTCTTTCCATCACCTTTCCAGGGATGGAGGTGAGGCTGACCAGTCTGTAGTTACCCAGATCCTCCTTCTTACCCTTTTTGAAGACTGGAGTGACATTTGTTCTCCTCCAGTCCTCAGACACCTCTCCTGTTCTCCATGACTTACTGAAGGTGATAGAGAGCGGTTTAGCAATGACTTTTGCCAGCTCCCTCAGCACCTGGGGGTGTATCCCATCAGGACCCATGGATTTATGCACATCCATACTGCTCAACTGATCCTTAACCCAGTCCTCATCAACCAAACAGAAATCCTCCTTTGTCCTGACTTCTTCTGGAGTCTGGGGCTCCTGAGGACAGTCTCAAGCAGCAGTGTAGACAGAGGCAAAGAAGGCATTCACTAACTCCGCCTTCTCTGTATCCTTTGTCACCAGGGTACTCACCTCATTCAACAGTGGACCTACATTCCCTCTAGCATTAGTTTTATCTGCAATATATTTGAAGAAGCCCTTCTTGTTATCCTTGGCGTCCCTTGTAAGGAACAACTCCAACGAGGCTTTAGCTTTCCTAGTTGCCTCCCTACATCCTCTGGCAACAGCCTTATATTCATCCCAAGTGGCCATCTTTTCCATGATCTATAGACTCTCTTCTTCCAGCTGAGTTTGCCCAACTGTTCCCTGTTTTCATGGTTTGACATGACAGTCTTTTCTGGTAAGGGGGAAGGGGCTGTAAAGATGGCTCCTGTAAGAAATTGCTCAAGACTCTCCCCAGTTCTGAGCCAGAGCCACTTCTGGGGCTGAGCCAATTAGATGCCTCCACGATCACTTTTTAAGAAGAAGTCGGAAGAGGAGGTTTCTTCCTCCATCTTCTTCCATCTTTTTCCTTCTTCTGCCCCTTCTTTTCCTTCTGGTTGGTGGTGGTGCAAGGAGTAGGAACAGTGAGAGAAACAACCATGCGGACTCCAAGGTCAGTGATGAAAGAGAGGAGGAGGTGTGCTGGAGCAGAGACTCCCCTGCATTCTATGGAGAGTACTGGTGAAGCTGAGATTTATTTTCATTTCTTTAAAGACCCCACATAAGGGGCAGAGACTTATTTTGCTAAAGCTGACCCCGGACCAGGGGCAGCGATTCACTTCATTAAAGGCCCCGAGCAAGGGACAGTGACTATGGCCGGAGGAAGCCATGTCCTGTGGGGGGGACTCAACCACTTCACTGCAGACCCCGAGCCAGGGGCAGTGATTTTCTTCTTTAAAACTATGTCTGGAAGAGGCCGTGTCCTGAAGGAGGGACCCTTTATCATTATGGCCAGAGCAGGCTGTGTCCCGAAGAGAGGGATCCTGCAACTGCAGAAACCGTAACCGTGGCAAAGAATCCACACCTGAGATATTCACCAAGGACTGTGTCCCGTGTGAGGGACCCTGTATCGGCAGAAGCCGCAGCTGCTGGGAACAACCCACACCAGAGAAGTTCGTTAAGGACTGTGTTCCGGGGGAGGAACCCCGTGTTGGAGCAGGGGAAGAATGCCAGGAGTCATCCTCATCTGAGAAGAGAGAAGCAGCAGAGCCCATCTATGAGAGACTGACCACATCCCCCACTCCCTGCCCCCCTGAGCCGTTGGTGGGGGAGGAGGTAGAGATATCGGGAGCAGTGAGCTGGGCCTGGTAAGAAAGGAGGGATGGGGGAGGGAGATCTTAAAGTGCTGCTTGTAATTTTCTCATCATCCTACTCCCTTTTTGCTTTTATTCCATTCTGTTTCTTGTAGAATAAATATCCTACTTTCCTTTCTAAGTCGATTACTGGAGTCTGTTTTGTCCAGATCCATAATTAGCAGTGAGTCCTCCCTGCCCTTGTCTTAATCCACAAAAATCTTGCTTATCTTTTTACTCCCTTTTTGCTGGGTCCTCTGCCATCCTAACGAGGGTGGGGGTGAATGGGGGCACTGAGCGACAGACTGTTGTGGTGCTGCTGTGCTAGCTGGGCCAAACCACAACACCTGTTTAACCATGCAGGTCTCCTGGATCTCTTGATTTCTTACCCACTGCGATGCTCTGACCCGGAGCCTGGAAAAAGTGATCTTTGAACAGAGACCAACTATCTTGGGCCCTTTTATCCTCCAATATTCTGTCCCATGAGATGTCCCCTAGCAATTGCTTGAATGGCCAAAGTTGGCTCTGCTAAAGTCCAGGGTTGCAATCCTGTTTGGTACTCTACTCCTACCACACAAGATCCTGAACTCCACCATCTCATGGTCACTGCAGTCAAGGCTGCCCTCAACCTTCACCGCTTCAACCAGACCCTACTTTTTTGTGTGTACAAGATCCAGTAGAGCTCCTCTCCTAGTTGACATATACACCATTTGCATCAAGATGTTATCATCGATGCACTGAAGGGGCCTCCTAGACTGTAAGTGGCTAGCCATGTAGGTCTTCCAGCAGATGTCTAAGTAGTCTTCTTCACCTCTGGCATGGCAGAACATCTGCGTCTGCAGAAGTGAGTTCAAAGCATCTGAGGTAAGTTCCTGGTTGTGCCAGACACAGTGGTGGGTTTCCAATTCCAGAAATGTTGATATTTTAAAGAAAACATATGGTAAAGGGCTGTACAAAACAGCATTGGCTCACTGGTGGAAGGGGGATGAGAAAGGAAGATTGTTTTGGTTTTCTCCAACCCACTCTGCTTTATTCTTAATAGCTAAATTTATGCAAACAACTCAGAGAAATATGTATCAAACAACTCTAGACGAAGGGATATTTTTAAAACAAAATGAAATTTAGAAAAAAAAATCTGCTCTGCTTAAAAAAAAAAAAAAATCAATTCTAATTCTGCACAATTCTAACACTGAATTTACCATAAGAGCTATACAAATATCCAGATTAATTTTGAGGGGTTTTGTGTTAGGGTGGTGCTGTTTATGGCACACTCTGGGCAAAAGCAAGGAGGGAGAAGCCTAAAGGCTAAATCTATTCTCCCTGGATACTAGAGTGCTGCCCCGATGAGCCAGGACTAGGTTGCCTGTTCTATAACCGCATGTATAATGGATGAGACTTTCAGGGGGTGGTAGGTGTTCAGATGCCAAAAGATGATGCACACAGAATCATTAGTCACTTATGAAACATCTTTGGCAGGATTTCTAACTATATGGAATCAATCCATAGCTATACAGCTCGCAAGCAGGATGCTACCGATTTAATGGTCCGTTCTCGAGCAGATATATGGTTTGTTTTTGTTGAGTTACTGAGTTTGTTGATGGCTTCTTGGAGCAGAATAGGACTGAATGAAAAAGGGAAAGTGATTCACAGAAAAAGTGGCTCAGTTGACCAAAATACACCTTCTCTGCTCTATGTGGCTGGCTACCACTGTCAGATCCCACTACAGAGAGCTTGGAAAGGTATTTCCTTCCTTTCTTTTTATCTCTCTCTTCACTACATCAGGAGTGTGTGCCCTTCTTCAGAACAACCGATGAAGGCCAAAAAGCCTTTTAGGAGGAACAGAGTAAGAAGAGAGGATGAGGAATAAGTTTGGTCCTAGTTCTGCCACAGCAGTTCAGGATGAGAACTATTGCAGATACATAACACCAAGAAGGGAAGAGGTGGCAGCACTGAGCCTTCAACTGATTTGCTCTGTCAGCAGCAGACTTTGGTCACCAGGATGAAATGGCTATGAAATGAATTTAGAGTTTGAAACAGGCATGGCTAACATTTCCTATTCAATCATCAGCAATCTATTCACTCTAGTCAACAACTTGCTAGTCGTAGTCAATACCACTTCCCTTCTTTTATGTGATTACTGGAAAAGATTAAAAAAGAGTCTGCTGTTTCTTCCTGCCACTTACTTTTAGAGCCATCCATGAGACTCAACTCCAAAACAAACAAAAAAAAAAGGTATGCAAAATAACAGGCAGCAGAGAGCAAAGATGTATACAAGAACAGCTCCTCCAACAATTCAGCATTTTGACTCCATTAAACAAGACACTCTCCTGGCATTCAGGCCAGAGGGACCATGGCAATAATATCATCTCAAAACTGAGATACCCCCATATATCATGGGAGACACCTCACTGATCCAAGAGGAGACGCTGGAGAGGTACCAACAGGAATATAAAAAGCAGGAAGGCAAGCTGGGAGCCAAACACCTGCAGTGGGTGTTTACCCACTGTATGGAGCTTGCAAGAGGATGAGCAGAAAGCAGAAAGCTGTTCATGCCAGCTGACCTGAGCTGACAGCAGTGTATCTGTGCATGCTGCAGAGCAAGGCAGAGGGAGTGCTTTGAAAGACTCAAGCTGTGCCTGATCCCCACACACCACTACTTTCACAGTCAACCTTTTCAGTGTAAACATGTCTCCCCTTGAGATGACACTGCGGTGCCTTCACACAGCTCTGAGGTGTCCAGTTGCAGCACACTTTAGCAGCCCAAGCACCTATATTCTGCAGTTGAGTCGCAACCCCATAAACCTCCTCTAGGTCATACTCAGACCTCTGATCTTTGAAGTCTTTGACCCTGTGCTGTGTACTGGTGGATCTGCACAAAAACGGAAGCTTGACCTACAATAGACAGTGGAGGCAAAGAGGCAAGCTGTGGAAATATGCATAAGGAGAGTGTCAAGGGTTTGCGTAGAGCCACTTTTTTCTAGGTAACAGTGGGAGGGACCTGCAGTGCTGGTCCCAGTAAGCAGTTCTCAAAATATCCCCTGGCTCTGAGGTTCAGACCCACCTTCAGCCTGGCCGAGCCAATTTAGGGCCTCTGATATCACTATTTAAGAAGGGGGAAATCTGAGCTGGAAGAGGAGGAGGAGGAGACGTACAGGATGGAGGTGACAGGATGGATGGACACCACAGTCAAAGAAGGAAGGAGGAGCACCAGACCGGACACCCCTCTGCAACCCATAGCAAGAACACAGACTGTACCCCTGCAACCCACAGAGGGCAATGGCAGGGCTGAGAGCCACCAGCAGCTCCAGATGAGTGTGTCTGGATGGGCAGGAGACTATGTAAGGAGGTGGTCATGGCACAGGCTGGGCCGCAGAGCAGACCCGCATGAGAGGCAGAGAGGAACTGCAGCCTTTGGGATGAACGCAAGTCGGAGCAGCCCATGCAGGGCTGCCGTATGTGCGTGAGGGACCCTGTGGAGGAGCAGGGAGGACTGGTGAAGAGTCCACCTGCCTTGAGGAGAGACAAGCAGCAGGATCCATCAGGAACAGACTGACTGAAGCCCCCATTCTCTGCCTCCTGAGCCGTTCAGTGAGGGAGGAGATAAAGACACCAGGATCAGTGCTCTGAGCCCAGGAAGAGGGGAGGGGTGGGCAGAAGGTGGTCTGAAAGGGCTGGTTGTGCTTTTGATCATTGTACCACTCTATGTTGTTTTCTGTTTGTTAATGCTTTTGTTTGTTATGGTTTTGACTGGTAGTGGATTAAATTAATGCTTGTTTTCTTCCTTAAGTTCAGTAGTCTTGTGTGTTTTGCCTGGGACCATAAGTGGTGAGAGCCCTCCCTGTCCTTGGGGGGTTCCAAAGGCCCATGGTACTTACAGATGATCAAGGTTCTGTGAACCTAGAGAGGCCTAAACCACAACAGAGGGATATCACTCTATCCTTGCTTTTTGTTCATCATGGATTCCACAGTGCCACAGAGGAAGCTGTTTCTCCAGGCACAAACATCATTTTCTAGAGAAATAGTCTAAGTTTAGCACCCCTCTACATGCACTTGAACATGTATAGATAAAGCCATTTCATTGTAGCACACAACATTTTGCACTCTGTCTTTACATGGCCGAGTCTACAGTCAACACAAAGATCAATTCAGTCAAACTCTAACAAAAAAACCAGCCTGTTCATTTGGTTCCCACTTACTACATGTAAAGGACATCCAAGGGAATTTGCAGAAAACAGCCATGTACAGTGCACTGACACTAAGACATGATGTTAACAAACCACAGAAAGGCTTCAGCCAAACGTCTCCAGGAGTCCCTTCTTCCTCACCCCAGGATGAATTTGGCAATGATGTGATCAGCTCCAGGTCCTCTAATGATGCAGGTCTTGTAGGGCTCTCAGACTACACACACCTTTCATGATTTGTGGGTTTGACAGATGTGTCACCTCTCCAAAAGACTCAGATACAATCTCAGCCACTGACGAGGGAATGAAAACCATTTGACTTAGGTACCAAATTGTCAGTCAGGAGAACATGACTTTAGCATTCACCTCTTCCCCAGGCAGCTCTTGATATTTTGCAATTTACAAGTGCTACCAGTGGGCTTTTCACACCTGCATGGGAGCAGAAGTCAGGGCTTCATCATGGCAGGTCAAATCTAATACTGTCTGTCACAATGACTTTCAGAGCAAAAGTATCTAGCCTGTGGTTGGCTTTGCTATATAAAACCAATGCTTGACCCACAGTCTGTTCAACAAATCAAGAGAAATTGGGCTAATATCTAATGCTGTTTTAAGAGTCCTCTGGAACTCACTGGTACAGCTAGTAATAGGTCAATCAGTAGTGGCTGCTTCTGCCTACAGGTTACTTATTCCTGGACTACAAAATAGAGCTGTGTTAATGACTCACTTTAAAGTAGCACTTACTGGAAGGTTGGATACCACAGCTTTAAAAATAACAAAACAAAAAACCTCAAAAGTGAGTATTTTCAAGCAGATGTAAGCACCTCTTACATCAGAAGACTGACAGTAAGTCAACTAGCTTAACAATTATAGATCAATTGTTTAAATCCCACGGCTTTCCAAACAGCGTATGTTTAAAGTCCTAACATGAAATTAGCTTCATCAGTATCTCTTTCCTATTTCCATCAAGACACTTGGCACTGACCAGTAAACCAAGATGCAAGGCAGGAAACTGTGGACAAAGCATTACCTGGCTTATTCAAAGCACAGCAGCCACTGAGATCAGAGCACTGCCAAGCAGCAGAACCTAAGAGTAACACAGTTGTATAAAGACATTCAGTGAGGCTTACAGCTTTCTACCTGCACTACAGCACACGAGTTTCTCACCTGAAGTTCATTGATCTGTGCAAACTGCTTGCCAAATGTGAGCTAACTTGGGCTTACTTTGCATAATCAGCGCCATGAAGCTGAGGGTAACATAGCAACTATGTATCTACTACTGCCAGGAGTAGAAGTGCTACTATCAGTGCCTATCCTGTTCACTATATGTATCTCACTCAGGAGACAGCTCAAACACTGCATTGCAGTGCCACTCAGCACAGTGTGCTTTCTGCACAAGACATGTGTGCTCACCGCACAACTTTGGGGAGCCCACAGCTGTGCCCCCACCACCTTGGAGCTACTTAGCTCAGGTTAAAACAGCATTAAAAATGCAGCCTGACATGGCCATGTGAAGTCCAGGGTGAGCAAGTGATAGCTAAAGTCTGCATAGGATCTTCCTTTTCTCAGGCCATTGCTGGCAAAGCCCAAGAGAACAGTGCAAACTCACACACAGTGACAGCAGACATCCAGACCTGCACGGGCCTATAATATGGGATAAACCCCACACTTGCCTAGAAGATTCTATTGTGCTCTAGTCAGACTATATTAGATAAAACAATGACCTGGCTCTTTTCAACCAAAGTCACAGTCACCAAACCCTGGAGGATGCTATAACTCCATCTAAAAGTCTGTCAGGCCAAAACAGAGGTCATTTGCATCTTTACATTGATGGTGTCTGCTTAAGGACATTCAATTACTTGATAAGACTGAATATGAAAAGGACTGATGTTCCCATTTGGTCATGGTTTGACATGACAGCCTTTTCTGGTAAGGGGAAAGGGACTGTAAAGATGGCTCCTGTAAGAAGTTGCTCACAACTCTCCCCAGCTCTGAGCCAGACCCGCTTCTGGGGCTGAGCTAATTAGATGCCTCCACGATCACTTTTTAAGAAGCCGGAAGAGGAGGTTTCTTCCTCCATCTTCCTCCATCTTTTTCCTTCTTTCTGCCCCTTCTTTTTCTTCTGGTTGGTGGTGGTGCAAGGAGTGGGAACAGTGAGAGAAACAACCACGTGGACTCCAAGGTCAGTGATGAAAGAGAAGAGGAGATGTGTTGGAGCAGAAACTCCCCTGCATTCTATGGAGAGAACTGGTGAAGCTGAGATTTATTTTCATTTCTTTAAAGACCCCGCATCAGTAGTAGAGACTCATTTTGATAATGAGCCCGTATCAGGGGCAGAGATTCATTTTGCTAAAGCTGGCCCCAGTCCAGCTCATTAAAGGCCCTGAGCCAGGGACAGTGACTATGGCCAGAAGAGGCCACGTCCCGTGGTGGGGACCAACCACTTCACTGCAGACTCTGAGCCAGGGGCAGTGATTTTCTTCTTTAAAACTATGGCCAGAAGAGGCTGTGTCCCGAAGGAGGGACCCTTTATCACTATGGCTGGAGCAGGCTGTGTCCCGAGGAAGGGACCCAATATCCACAGCTATAACTGTGGGGAGGAACCCACAACAAAGTAGCTCATTAAACTTACGCCTAGAAGAGGCCATGTCCCGAGAGAGGGACCCTGTAACTGCAGAAACTGCAACCATGGCAAAGAATCCACAACTGAGATATTCACCAAGGACTGTGTCCCGTGTGAGGGACCCTGTATCGGCAGAAGCCGCAGCTGCTGGGAACAACCCACACCAAAGAAGTTCATTAAGGACTGTGTTCCGGGGGAGGAACCCCGTGTTGGAGCAGGGGAAGAATGCCAGGAGTTGTCCTCATCTGAGAAGACAGAAGTGGCAGAGCCCATCTGTGAGAGACTGACCACATCCCCCACTCCCTGCCCCCCTGAGCCGTTGGTGGGGGAGGAGGTAGAGATATCGGGAGCAGTGAGCTGGGCCCGGGAAGAAAGGAGGGATGGAAGAGGGAGATCTTAAAGTGCTGCTTGTAATTTTATCATCCTACTCCCTTTTTGCTTTTATTCCGTTCTGTTTCTTGTAGAATAAACTTTCCTACTTTCCTCTCTAAGTCAAGTACTGGAGTCTGTTTTGTCCAGATCCGTAATTGGCAGCAAGCCCTCCCTGCCCTTGTCTTAATTCACAACAATCTTGCTTATCTTTTTACTCCCATTTCACTGGGGCCTCCGCCATCCTAATGAGAGTGATTGGGGCACTGAGCGAGAGACTGTTATGGTGTTGCTGTGCTAGTTGGGCCAAACCACAATACATTTTCTCCAATTACTCATAAAGCTAGCTGTCTCTCCACATCCTATGTTGTTTTGAAGAGCACATTAAACACCTTAACAATATTTTTCAACTGTCCAGAAGAATTTTGAGATTTCTCCCTTTGTAAGCAAAGAATACAGAGGAGAAAATGTCTGTGTGAATCTTTCAAAGCCAGGTGTGACAGATGTTTTCTGTTCTGAAATGGAACAAAAATAAGTTATAAACTCTATTCTGGGGTTAAAAAAGGAAAACATTATTCATTCCCACATGGCAAAGGGAAAGCTTGTTTTTCTCCATCTCCATAAGATTGGCCTGGTCTAACTCCAGAGAAGTCCTAGGCCCCATGCTCTGGGATCAGGCTTCTCAATCCCAAAGTGATCTTGCAGGCACCTGGTTCCCATCCCCTCAGGGAGGGATTCTGGAAACACTAAGGATCCAGGAATAGTGTGCAGAGCTACTACATACATCCAAGTCACCTTGTTGGAAATAATAACACAGCAAAGAATCTCAAAATTTACAGGGGATATTTTTAAAAAATAAAATAAAAAAAAAAAGAAGAGCACTCCTTGCAGTGAAAGGCATCTTTATGTGTGTAGTTCATCTAAGAGAAGGTTAAAAGGTGGCTTGATCACAATTTACAAAGAACTGCACTGAGACACAGATGGATCTCATGTCTTTTTTTTCTCCTGGCTATTAAAGACCCAACACTGGGTAGCTGAAACTAGACAGATTCAGATTAGAAATGAGGTGTGAATTTTTAACAGAGCAGGTAATTAATCATTGAAACAGCTTACTCAGGAATGTGGAGTATTCTTCATCACTTGCAGTCTTTAAATAGATGCTGAATTTCTTTTTAAAAGAAGACATGCCAGGACCCAAACAAGAGTCAAGGAATTGGTGCAGGATTATTGGTGGAGCCCTTTTACTCTGCCCCTACTGCATGACACAGGTTTAATAACTGTAATGCACTGTCTGAGGTTAAAATTATGTGGAAGACATCCCTACCATCTAACCTTAGATAAGCCTAGCCTACCTCTACAGCCAAACAAGTCTTCTCCAGAGGGTGATGTACAGCAGGGGCCAAACTTGTGTGCTCTGAACAACCACTTTGCACAGCGAAGGTCATTTGTAACTGAGTTTAAACTCCAGCAAACTGAAGATAAACTCCCAATCAGAAATACAATAAGAAATCTGTAGGTTGCAGCCTTCCCCTCTCTGTCCTGCTCCCTCCTTGGAGGTACAGAGAGGTGAGGGAGGAAGGCAGCCAGTTGGCACAGTGATAGCATCCCTGTACCTGCTCTTAAGAGCCAACAAACGAGTCCTGCTGAACCTGCTTTCTGGTCTTCACCTGGCTTTGGACCAGGTTTCCCTTACCATTGGGGAAGCACAACCATTTTAATGGCTTTAGTTGTATAGTTAAGGCATCGCTACTTTCTAGTTCCTTCTGCTGTAGGAGGGGGGAGTTTATGTCATTGAAAGGCATGGCTCACCAGGAATATTTGATGTAGTAGCAGGAACCAGTTGGATCCCAAATAAGCTCAGAAGAAGGGACAGATGACCCCTTTCAGGTGCCATTCTGAAAAGTAGTCTCATATGTCATCAGCAATAAGGCTTCCCACAAATACTTCACACTTTTTGAAGAACTGTAATTCTTTACACATCTTTACAAATATTTTCCCTTTTCTGTGCCATTAACACTTGCTGTTGCCAACAGATGTTGCCAATTTCTCTTTGAAATGCCAGGAATGAACTCTCATAAAAAAACAAAACCAAAACATAAATCCTTCTCCAGGAAACAAAACAAAACAAAAAACAAGCAAGCAGCTTGAAAATTTTACCAAACCAGAAAGCAATTCATAGCCAAATTCACAACCAGATCTCTAAGAAATATGATTTAGCAAATGATATCCTGAAGTAAGATTCAATGTTTCTTAGCAGAAACACAAAGCATTTTGCATATCAAATCCGTCACACATAGCTCTAGAACAAAGACCACTGAGACTGGCAGAAGATTGATCATCTTGCTTGTGTGCAAAAGTTACAGGAGGCTGATTTTTACAATTATACATAAAGTGTTGAAAAATGTGGTGCCTGGCAACTACAGGATGGAGAAAAAAAATACACCTTGTTCTACAGGAGCTAAGTCCAAGAAATACCCATGTTTATTTTATGTTATAATTCTTCACTGTTT
Source organism: Colius striatus (assembly GCF_028858725.1). NCBI lineage: Eukaryota > Metazoa > Chordata > Aves > Coliiformes > Coliidae > Colius > Colius striatus. Next base: position 81,519,984 of record NC_084759.1, read on the forward strand.
CTTCTAGGTAGTTTTGGAAAACTGTATTACTGATTTATTAGCTGCTCATTTCATCAAACTTTCAAAAATATTTCTGATTTCAGCTTTATAGATGTAACATCTCTTGCCATGAATGTTTAGGATTGGTACACCCAGAACACCAGTTTCTCATAAAAGAAAAAAAGACAACAATATATATACACATATATAAATGTGCATGTTTGTATATACACGTGTGTACTTTACACACAGGTGTGTATTTCTAGAGAAAAGTGTTTCCACTAACAGTTTGACAGAGATGTGACCTTTCCCATTACTGAACGCTCTTCCATTTTGACTACTGATGAGTAGCGGAACGTAGATGTTAACACATGGAATAGGCAGGCATTACTTATGTGCTGCTCATCTGTGATGCCTATTTATGGATCCTGACATTTCTCTGAAGTCAGCCACTCAAGGAAGCAGCTACAGCCACTTGGAGGGCTTTGAAAAGTGCAGTCTAACATAACAAAATCAAACCAATTTGTGATGACTCACTGTCTGATACACGAGCGGTAACCATGGGGAAGGAGGACTTGCCCTGCTCTTCTCAGCTACATATATGAACTGGAATCACAGAGGAATACTAATTGATATAGGAAGCTACAGTGGCTTTAGCAGACACCCAGGAAAACAATTATATATGTTGCAGTGTTTGCTGACACCTTCCACTCCACTTGTCAGCGTGATGCTCTAGGAGCACAGGAAGAGCCAACATTCAACCGTGCCCTTTAAGCAGTTTGCCTGTAGAGACCGAGCATGACTCACAAAGCAGGGTATTCTCAGCTGAGACAACAGCTTCTGAGTCAGCCATAAGCAGTCAAATGTCTGCTAGCAAAGGTGATAAAAAGGTCAGGCTGATAACTGCAAGTGAAAGAGGAGCTGGTAATAAGTTGAGCTCCCTACCTGGGGCAGCACTCTTCAGGTAAAGAGACTGTAACTGATGCTCCTCGTGCTGCAACTAATGAGTGAAGCAGTAGGTGTATTTTGGACTGATTCATTAGTATTTGTGGGTACATCAAATGCTCTAGTAGATGTAGAAAATGACACATGGGGTATTGCCCCACAGGAACTATCTTGTGTGTTCTTCTTAAAGAACAGGAGTTCAAAAACAAAATTGTTCTTACCATTTATGGACTTCAAGCAAAACACATCCCCTGCTAACACACATCTGTCCCTTCTCAACAAATTACACTTGGAAGCCAAACTATATCTCATCAGAAAAGGAAATTCACGAGCCAAATGTTGAATCAGTCCTTCAGATCTAGTAGGAAGAGGGCCTCACTGAGACTCAGTACCTGCTGCTGTCACCTCAGAAGGATGGGTGTCTCATAGAGGCAGAGCCAGTAGGACACAGTGGTAGCTCTCAAACAATGTCCTGTGGTATCACATGTTTCTATAGAGCACTACCAGCCAGAGAGGACAAAAGTTTCACAAGTAAACATGATGGTGGGCTACTGGTCCCCATTTTCTTACATTGCCCTGTAAGCCAGGAGTGATGACAAATAGAATGATGATAGTGAAGACAAAACTAAATGTAAAGAAACTGCACTCTAGAAGATACTTTGTGGTTCTGAGCTCCTCTGTACTTGGTGAGAAGTTCAGTGTGTGATGTGTGCACCTCTGAAAGAAGAAGATACAAAAATTTATCATCACTTTATCAGCTGTGCTTGTGTTCTGTAATGGCATTGTACTGACCTGTTCCTCTAACAAAACCAAAAAGAAGACCACAAGAAAGTCTTCAGTGTAAATGTGAGCAAAGTATTATACACACAGAGGGAGAAGAGGAGGTACTGCAAGGATGCCACGAATTGTACAAAAGCTAAAGTTACCTTTTCTTTGTACAGGTTATAGATTCAGTAAGGGGTTCTGTGCTTACTTGAAACTAGTAGGCAAGAAAGTAAACATTTAGTTTGCTCCAGGAAAGATGGAGTAAAAGCTCTGTAGGATTAAAAGATTCAAATATGAGGGGACTCCCATCCATTAGCTGAAATCTACTCCACTTTTTTCAGTCTTCAAATATGGGTCTGTGAGAAAACAAATTAATTGGATCATCATGACTGGAAACAGAGGAAATTCAGATTTACTGGGATGAGAATAATTTAAGCCAAAGCAGTGCACTGGAAACACAGAGCAGTGTATAACTTGTGGGTGTGAAATTTGGTATGAAATTAGAGTGCCTCTCTTATGCCATGGAGCCAAAAGCACTTGTTACATGCCTGGGGGATGGTGCAAGGGCATAGCAGAGTGTGCAAAGGTGCAAAGCCTGCTAGAATGGCAGTGGAAGGCTGCTTAAAGTGCAGAGAGACAAACTTGGTGCAATCACAAACCCGCAGGTTTTTGGACATGGCCACTGCTAGCAGCTGTCTCACAAACTGACTGGCAGCCTCTCAGAGAGCACTAGCTGGCATGAGCCAAACCAGCCAGGGGATGTGCTGGTATTTAAGCAGCATAGGCAATTAGAGAGCCAGGACTCAAGGATACTGTGTCTCATTTTGCAGCATACTTTCATCCAACGTAGCCAGGTCTGCACTATCCCTTGCCTGAGAGATCACATCCCACTACTGAAGCATGGCCTACCTAGGCAAGGAAAGTGGACTCGGTTCCCTTCTCCTCCTGCTTATTCATATTTGGGTTGTGCTTGTCATTGCAGAAAGTGACTTCTTCTGCTAAGCTTGTTTCCTTCAGGTCTCTTGCTCCCTTTCCATGGTTACCTTGCACAGAGCAAGGGTGCTTCAGAATACCAGAACAGATGCTACAGAGCCATCAGATGGCAGTGATCCCTGGTGATACAGCCCTTTTGGTTCCTTGAGTCATTTTGCAGAGATTTAGAAAGAAGAGAGTTCCCTGAAGCACAGGATATTGTCACTATGCAGCACAATCAGGTTCTCCTGTAATCAGATGCTCTTTTCTCACCAAACGTGGTTCCTGTGAGTCTGAGGACACAGAGGCTCACAGCCTTGTGCGAGACCAACGAGGCTGGATTTCTCTCAGCCGGGTACCCTGAGCTCTGTGAATAAATGTCACAGAGCAGATGACACTGTTCACTGTCTCAGCCAGGTGTCCTTCCCTGGCCTGTAGGAATGGATCCTTTCTAAGGCAGCATGGAGATCTGTGATTGACAACCCATTTCAGGGCAGGGGACATGCAGAGCTTGAATCAACAGACACCACCCACAACCCACCAATTACACACCACACAACCAGAGTAAAAGAAGAAGAGGGGAGGAAGCGTTTTGTTGCTCAGAGATCTACTAGGCTTCTGAACACCACAGGGGGCAGGCACAGTTGACTGTAAGCCTGAATATTCTGCTTTCTGTTGTTTTTTTCTGATCTTGGGCAGTATTTGATCATACAGAAAACTATTTCAAGTTTTCTCTATACCATTACTCTGGTGTGTGTTGCCCATAACCATTGGGAGCAATGTATCCCACTTGTCCACACAGCAGGATTATTTGTGAAAGGAAGGCAAATTTGATTCTCGAGCACTCAGTCCAGGTGTTTCGGCTTACGCTCGGTTTTGCTGCCCCTTCCAATACGGGCTGCAACAGAGGACTCCTTTGTGCAAAGCAACATCAGCACATCAAGTAAAATCAATAAAAGCAAGAGGAAAAAAAAAAGGCTCTGGCTTTCTAGGGCTTTTAAAGCAAAGCTGCATTTCAGAGTTTGGAAAAAGCACAATGCTGAAGAAAGGCTCAGGAGAGCAGAGGGAGCAGAACCTAGTAGTCACCTTTGGAGAGGTCTCACCTCTCCCTCTCTCTCTTGCCATCTATCTCCCTCTCTCTCTAGCTAAGGAAGGTCAAATCACATGTTTCAATGGCTTTTCAGCAGTTTATCAGCTGTTTGAGTGGGATGAAGATCAAATACTAGTGTTAACTTCAATGTTATGCATTATTTGAATCGGGACCTAACGTATGAGAGATGCGGCAGAATGACAGCTCTAGGAATCATAATTTGTATCATCTTTATTGCGTACTGAAGTGTTCTCCTGTGACCAGGCAGTAGAAATTAAAAGCTTTTGCCTCATACACCTCTTAAGTGGTGTTCAGGCTTCTCAACAGCATCTGGCACTGGATGCCCTTACAGAAGTTGGTAACATGGCAATTACATGGACTATGCTCTAGTGAGGTTTAAAAATGTAAATGCTATCCCACTGGGCCAAAGCCTTGTTAGCTGAAATATCTTAGGAGGACGGACTTTTGACAAATCCTAGCGTTATAGTTTAAGCCCAGCCAGCAGCAAAGCACCATGCAGACACTCACACACCATACTCACCATCCTTGTGTAGGATGGCTGAGTCCCCAGTGAGGTGGGAGAAGAAAAGATAATGAAGGGCCTTCTGGATCAAGACAAGGGCAGGGAGGGCTCACTGCCAATTATGGTTCTGGACAGAACAGACTTGACTACTCGAGTTAAGGAAGAAAATAAGATTAGTTTTATCCACTATCAACCAGAAAGCAAAAACCAAGCAAGGCAATGAGGAAAAAAAATAAAACCAGCCCTTTAAGACCTCCTTCCCCCACCGCTCCCCTCCTCCCGGGCTCAGCTCCCTGCTCCCCGTATCTCTGCCTCCTCCCTGCTCAGTGGCACAGAAGGTAGGGAACAGGAGTTGTGGTCAGTCCCTCACAGATGGTCTCTGACACTTCTTCTCCTCAGAGCAGGAGGACACCTCGAATTCTCCCACTGTTTCAACCTGGGGTCCCTCCTACAGGATTCAGTCACTAACGAACCTCTGTGGTTTGAGCCTTCCCAAGGGCTGCAGCTCCTCACAAACTCCTCCCCACGGATCTTCTCCCCAGCAGCACAGCTCCAGGCACATTGTGCTCCAAAGCTGCCTCCCCACAGAGTCACGGCCCCTCCAGGCACAGTCACCTCCTCTGCCTTGGGGTTCTCCACAAGCTGCCAGCAGATCTCAACTCCACCGTTCTCTTCCATGGGTTGCAGGTGGACAGCTGCTGTCTCACTACAGGGAGGGTCTCTGCTCCAGCACACCTCCTCCTCTCGTCCCTCACTGACCTTGGGGTCCGCATGGTTGCTTCTTTCCACCACTCCTTTCATCACTTTCCAGAAAGCACAACCCATCCTCTTCCAGCTTCATCTTAACAAGTGATTGCAGAGATGTCCAACTGGCTTAGCCTCAAAAGTGGGTCTGACTTAGAGCCTGGAAAAGTTTCAAGTGACTTCTTCAAGAAGCCACTATTACAGCTCCTTCCCCATTACCAGAAATGGCTCCATACAAACCCAACATACCAAGTCAGGGTTTCCACTGAGATGGACTGTACCAGGAGAGGAGATATGTTGCTTTCCAGGCTCTCCAGCTCTGGAGTAATGAACCAGGTCAGCATTTCAGGCTTTCTGCTGTGGACTTAGGAGCCCCAGAGCTCAGGGGGCAAGATCTAACTAGAGTCCCAGGCACCTCTCTAGTGACAGCACTAAGCTCAACAAGGATATTCTTTGAGCAGCTGACAGCATGACTTGAATTTCAATCATTTTAGAAGCACGTGGTTTCTGAAACATTAATTTCTCAGAATTTCTCATGTACAGGGAATTTTGAAACTGTCCTAGTACAGCCTAAATCCTACCACAACTGTTCTTCAGAACATGACCCAGAATCTCAGTCTTCGCTCAGACCAACTCCATACTCCTCATCCAACAGTTTCCTACTAGAAACCCCAAAATAGCTCCTTCCAGTCAATGCAGCCTCCAAAATTAGAGTCCAACCGTGCTTCATGGACAGTTCTTTCCAGTGTAACAAAGTTTAGAGATCTATTTGTCCCAAAACATTGTTTCCTTTTCTCCTTCTCTATGTTCTCTCCTATATACTTTGTTTCCAGAACTCCATCCCAACAAATTTCATCTATACTTGAGCTTAGCAAAATTTTGAAATACGAGTTCATGGGAAGTCAATTCATTTAATGGCCCAACAAGTGGGACACTGAAATCGTAGATGTCATGTGACATTACCTAAACAAAACACTTCCATTGCAAAGAGTGCTTCTGTTTAACAACAGGCCTTTAAAACTCTTAATAATGCAACAGAGTATTTCATTTAATCTGAAGGATGTTAAGACTTTGAACTTTTTTTGACCAAGTTCTTTTGTCACCCACACGGACTAAGTGATTACACTTAACCTCATAGTCATTTCAAACGACATACAAGCCCTTGCAAACACAGATGGTCACAGATGCGTCACGTAGCTGGCTGCCATCCTATCACATCGCACACCTCTGGTTGTCATTTTCTGTTCATTTTCTTCTAGATTGTGCCCTCTGGGTTTGCTTTCCCTGACTAGCTGCATCTTTTGTTCAGCCCAAAAATGTACAGAATGTCTATTTCACATGGATAAGAGTGGAAAAAATTCTGTTGTTCAGTACATCACACCAATAGGAAAAATCTTTCTCTAATCTTTCCCACAGTCAGGCAAACTCAAAGACTGAAAGGGATCCTTCTGTCAATATCTCCGTTGTGGGGAATTAGTATAAGAGAAGAATATTCAAAGGCACTAATACAATGGGAAAGCTACTGTGCAAGACCTGGGCCACAGAGACAGTTCACAGTATTTGCATTACTGTCTCAAGAAGATTTTTCAAATCATAGTCCTTGAAATCTACTGTTTGCAAATGAAATTATTTTTCACCATCCTGGGAATAGGGGTCAAGAAAAAAGCTAATGATGACCTTACAAATTATACACACAAAAGGAGCATCCCTCATAAGCAAAGCTGCTCTCAAAAGACCATTTCATTAACAGCTGCATAGCCTGAATTTTTTCGTCCTGGTAGACAGAGAAGAATGCAAATAGCCACTATGTGTCACATGGACGTCTCAGTGTTACGTTATCCTCTGTGATTCCCAGCTGCCCCAGGGGACTGTTTGGAGGGTTCCTCAGTGAGCTACTCCACATTGTCTCTGACAGTTACAATCCAATCCATTACATTTCCAATCCTATTTCACCATGCTTCTCCTTCAAAGGCCAAATGAACTGGGAGACCATTCAGTTTTACAGAGTTGTGGTTTCAGATTCTGACAGAGGTAGATGAAAGGGGGTGCTGAGCAGAGACTCCTGGTGTAATTCACTAGAAATTTTACTCAGCTCTGGGGTCCTAGTCTGAAAGAGTCTTCACAATAAATAATAAACTGATGAAAAAGGACTTGGAGGTGTTGATCAATAGCTCGCTAAACATAAGCCAGTAGTGTGCCCAGGTGGCCAAGAAGGCCAATGGCATCCTGGCTTATATCAGAAATAGTGTGACCAGGAAAAGTGATTTTCCACCTGTACTCAGCACTGGTGAGGCTGTGTCTCGAATACTGTGTCCAGTTCTGGACTCCTGACTACAAGAGGGACATCGAGGTGCCAAAGCGTGTCCACAGATGGGCAACAAAGCTGGTGAAGGGTCTGGAGAACAAGTCTGATGAGGAGCAGCTGAGGGAGCTGGGGATGTTTAGCCTGGAGAAGAGGAGGCCGAGAGGAGACATGATTACTCTCTACAACTACCTAAAAGGAGGTTGTAGTGAGGTGGGAGTTGATCTCTTCTGTCAAGTAACAAGCAACAGAACAAGAGGAAATGGCCTCAAGTTGCACCAGGGGAATTTTAGATTGGACATTAGGAAGAACTTTTTCACCTAGAGTGTTATTAAGCATTGGAATGGGCTGCCCAGGGAGGTGCTGAAATCATCATCCCTGAAGATATTTGAAAGACGTGTAGGTGAGGTGCTGAGGGATATGGTTTAGTGGCAGACTTGGCGGTGTTAGGTTAGTGGTTGGACGTGAAGATCTTAAAGATCTTTTCCAAACAAAACTATTCTATGATGATTCAAATGACAAAATGTGTGAGATCCACTGCTCAGACACGACACAAGTGTCTGTGGGTCTATGTTGCCAGCACATTAAGCCAAGCACACGGCCTGCAACTGGAGCATAACTAAGCCAGACCCTAAGGAAGGCTTAAAACAGCTCTGCCATGGAAATGGATCACCAGAAGAACCCTAAGAAAACATTTTTGGCAGGAGAAAATATTTCTCAACTTAATTCAAAACCCACTTGCCCACTGAAATAAGTCTTATGCCTCAAACACACCTTGCTGCTTTACCATTTCTCTATCACCTTTCCAGCAGCCCTGCTGGCACCTTTTCCTTCAACTTGAGTTAGTCCTACTAGCTAGCTTGTTAACTCTAAAAAGAGTAAAACTGAAGTTAAGCTATCATAATGAGGGACTAGAAAAGACATTTTCTTGTTCCACAAGTGCTAATAGCCCATTCTGTAGAAAAAGTTACATTGCTCTGTGAAGCGGTAAACTCTGTAGCTTTCTAGTCATTATCAGAACTCAGCTCCTCAGTAAAACAGCAGTGATCCATACAGACTTCCTACACACAGAAAAATTAGGCATCCCTGGCAGAAAAATTAGACCAGGGAGCTTTTTTTCTCCCTTTTTCCCTCTGCAGTTCACAGAAGACACATAAGCAAAGCACGCAGACACCCAAATCCTCCTTCAAACAGTTTTACACCATTCACCTCAACCTAAGGAAGGTCTAAATTGCTCCTCTAAGAGAGAAGGTATCAAGCCTACAGTTTTCTTACCAGACTGACCAGCTTGCTGACCTTCTCAGATTGGCTTCTCCACAGCTCATCCAATCAACGTAAAGAGCAATTTAGCCAGGCAAAAGCTTCTCGTTCACAGCCACACAGTGGCAAAGCCTGGGCTCAGGGGGAGGAACATGGTGGGAACCATCCTGGGACTTACTGCCTTGGTGTTCCCTCTGTCCATGCAGATGCAAGATCTTCTGCTGCACATTCAAGGCAAGCAATGTTACAGACAAAAACACTGCAGCTGACACAATTGATACTTCCTTTCCTCCTCTACCTGCTGTCAGAAGTAGTATTTGGGTGTTCACTTTCATTCAGTCATTGCTTCAATTTGTCTCAGAAAGTCATCATCCAGCAGACACCTGGATGCTGTTTATACTCAGAATGTTAATGTATCGATCTTGAAATACCCATGTTCAAGGACAAACCCTAGCAGAGCATTTATAAAAACTCAACCAGGCATTACAAGGTCTGTCATTTCTGCACCTGACGTTGACAAAAACAGCTTCTCATTTCATACCAGCTTTCCAGAGGCAAGTCAACTCCTGCCATTCTCGACTTGTCATTAAAGGTGCTGGCAATAAATCACAGTAAGTACATAGAAAAGTAAGAGCTGAAGAAAGAAAAGGTAAAGAACATGGAAGGAAGGGACAGTATGTTCTCACTCATAGGAATTGCATGGTTGTAAACCTTCCATGTCACTAAATTAAGAAGTGTCTGTTACCTTCTGCATGGGAGTTTACTCAACACAGTCTTGCAGTCTTTGCTGGTGGGGATTATCTCAATGACTCATCACCATTTCCTGGAAGACAGAATCAGGCCTACAAACTGCACCTGTCAATGTTCAAGCTTCATTACACAGAATAGGATCCAAAGACGCATCTCAATTAATCACACTCATGTATTAGTAAGTAATTCATTAATTCAATTAATTGCTCCAGGCTATAGCATAATCAGTCATGTCATAACAAAAATCACAAACCAAAGTGTTAAACATAGGCCCATCTTTGCTGATCCATCATCTGTAGTAATCATTCATGGCAGAACAGATATACTTTATATACTTTAAGACAGGTGGCATTGAAAATTAATCATCTTAATTGTGCAGATTTCCTCTATCAGATGTGCTGATTGAGCAATATAAGATCTAAGCTGCAGAAAATTTGGAAGCAGGCCTCCATAGAAAACAAATACACACTTTTGTGATTTGCTTACTGATATCCAGTAAACTCTCTGATAAATGAGGACTTACTCCTACAGCAACATGTAATTCCTCATCCCCTAACCCTCAGAGGCAAGGCTCCAAAGGTGCTGTAGAGGCCTAGAGAAGCCACTGCCACAGCTGGATCTCTGAGAGCACACACTGACCAAACTCCTACCACAACACCAACGGGCTGCCCAGCATATCTCCATCATCTCAGTTTCTATTCTCTGTTCCCAAACAGGCCATAGTACCACAAAATAAACTCCAATAAATAGGTTTCACTCATTCGGCCCTATCTACCTAGTAATGATTTTATGGTAAAGAATCACAGAATCACTGAATCCTACGGGTTGGAAGGAACCTTGAAAGATTCCAGCCTCTCTAACAGAGCAGGACCAGCTAGAGTAGGTCATACAGGAACTCGTCCAGATGGGTTTTGAATGTCTCCAGAGAAGGAGATTCAACAACCCACCTGGGCAGCCCATTCCAGTGCTCCATCATCCTCACAGTGAAGAAATTCTTCCTTATGTTTCTTTGGAACCTCTTATGTTCCAGCTTATACCCATTGCACCTTGTCCTGTCATTGGACATCATTGAGAACAGCCTGGCTCCATCCTACTGACACCTGTCTCTAACATATTTGTAAACATTAATGAGATCACACCTCAGTCTCCTCTTCTCCAAGCTAAAGAGCCCCAGCTCCCTCAACTTTTCATCAGAAGGGATCTGCTCGACTCCTTTCATCATATCTGTGGCCCTGCACTGAACTAGCTCCAGCAACTCCCCATCCTTCTTGAACTGAGGGGTGCAGAACTGGACACAATATTCCAGATGCCGTCTCACAAGAGCAGAGTAGAGGATGAGGAGAACCTCTCTCGAGCTACTGCCCACAGCCTCTCTAACACACCCCAGGATGTCATTGGCCTTCTTGGCCATAAGGGCACATTGCTGGCTCATGCTTATCCTTCTGCCCACCAGGATCCCCAGGTCCCTTTCCCCTACAGTACTGTCTAAGAGTTCATTCCCCAACCTGTACTGGTACGTGGGGTTATTCTTTCCAAGATGCAAGACTCTGTATTTGCCCTTGTTGAATTTCATTAGATTTCTCCCTGCCCAACTCTCCAGTCTGTTCAGGTCTCATTGGATGGCAGCACACCCTTCTGGTGTGTCAGTCATTCCCCCCAGTTCAGTATCACCAGAAAACTTGCTGACAGTGTCCTCTGTTCCCTCATCAAGATCGCTAATGATATATTGAACAGGGTTGGTCCCAGCACCAGTCCCTGAGGGACTCCACTAGATACTAGACGCTGTCCCATTGATCACAACTCTCTGCCTTCTTTCCTTCAACCAGTTAACAATCCACTACCTGATCATCCAGCCCACACTTTCTCAGTTTTGCTGCCAGGATGCTGTGGGAGACCATGTCAAATGCTTTACTGAAATCAAGATAAACCACATCCCCTGCTCTACCACCATCTATCCACCTGGTTACATCTCATAAAAGGCTACCAGGTTGGTCAAAAATCACTTTCCCTTGGTAAAGCCTTGTTTAGTGCTCCTAATGACCTTCTTGTCCTTTAAATGCCTGGAGACAGCACCCAGGATAAGTCTTTCCATCACCTTTCCAGGGATGGAGGTGAGGCTGACCAGTCTGTAGTTACCCAGCTCCTCCTTCTTACCCTTTTTGAAGACTGGAGTGACATTTGTTCTCCTCCAGTCCTCAGACACCTCTCCTGTTCTCCATGACTTACTGAAGGTGATAGAGAGCGGTTTAGCAATGACTTTTGCCAGCTCCCTCAGCACCTGGGGGTGTATCCCATCAGGACCCATGGATTTATGCACATCCAGATTGCTCAACTGATCCTTAACCCAGTCCTCATCAACCAAACAGAAATCCTCCTTTGTCCTGACTTCTTCTGGAGTCTGGGGCTCCTGAGGACAGTCTCAAGCAGCAGTGTAGACAGAGGCAAAGAAGGCATTCACTAACTCCGCCTTCTAGCTTTCCTAGTTGCTTCCCTACACCCTCTGACAACAGTCTTATATTCTTCCTAAGTGGCCATTCCTTCTTTCCATGATCTATAGACTCTCTTCTTCTACTTGAGTTCACCCAACAGTTACCCATTTAACCATGCAGGTCTCCTGGATCCATTTCTTGATTTCTTACCCACTGGGACACTCTGATCCAGAGCCTGGAAAAAGTGATCTTTGAATAGAGACTAACTATCTTAGGCCTTCTAGTACCTTGTGCCACGAGATGTCCCCTAGCAATTGCTTCAAAAGGCCAAAGTTGGCCCTGATAAAGTCTAGGGTTGCAATCCTGCTTGGTATTCTGTTTCTACCACACAAGATCCTGAACTCCACCATCTCGTGGTCACTGCAGCCAAGACTGCCCTCAACCTTTACCACTTCAACCAGACCCTGCTTCTCCGTGAATACAAGATCCAGTAGTACTCCTCTCCTAGTTGTCATATCCACCATTTTGATCAAGAAGTTATCATTGATATACTGAAGGAATCTCCTGGACTGTAAGTGGCTAGTAGTGTAGATCTTCCAACAGATGTCTGGGTAGTTGAAATCACCCATGACAACCAGGACCTGTGATTTTGAGGCTGCTCCCAGCTGCCCGTAGAAGGCCTCATCAGCTTCCATATCCTGATCAGGTGACCAGTAATAGACACCCATAACAATGTCACACATGCTAGCCTGCACCTTAATTCTAACCCACAAACTCAACTTGCTCCTCACCCTCACCTGGACAGAATTCAGTACATTCCAGCTGCTCTTTCACATAAAGAGCAACTCTACTACTTTGCTCTGTTGGCCTGTCTCTCTTAAAAAGGACTTAGCCATCCATGACCACATTCCAGTCATGTGAGCTGTCCCATCATGTCTCTGCAATTGCCACCAGATCATAATCTCTTGCCCGTACAGACTTCCAGCTCCTCCTGTTTATTCCCCACGCTAAGTGCATTGGTTTACAGGTATCTCAAGAAGGAAGCTGATCATGTAGGATTAACCCCCAGCACTGACTTGCCATCCTTAGGCTCAACGCCAATGGGCCTGGTTTTACTCCCTTCCCCCTTCAAAATTAGTTTAAAGCCCTTTTTATGAACCCTACTCACTCATTTCCAAGGATCCTTCTCCTCCTGTGAGATAGATGAACTCCATCTGTCACCAGACCTGGCATCATGAAAACTTCACCATGGTCAAAAAGCTCAAAGTTGTGTTGTGGCACCAGTCTCTGAGCACCTGTTAATCATGTGAGATTTCCTTATTCATTCAGTATTCCTCCCTGCCATGTGAGTAATGGAGGAGAACACTATTTGTGCTCTTGAGCCATCTAGCATTCTCCTCAATGTCATGAAGTCCTTTTTAATAACTTTTGAACTTCTCCCTGTAACCTTGTCAGAACAAGGTCTACATCACAGAACTCAAAGAACTATGATGGAAGGGAGCTCAGTCCCCAGTGTCCAATTAACCACAACTATCTTGTCATTAGGTGCATATCTCATTTCTTCTTATAGATCCCAAATAATATAATCCTCAGGCAATGTATCCCACTATGCCTTCACTTTATCTGCATTTAGAAATGTTTTCTCACTGTCTTCTCACCAGCTAAGCTCATTACCTCTTGTCATGCCTGTCACACACTTGGAAAAGTGATCACTGCCTTCCTTTCTGCAGTAACCTATTGTGCCCCTGAAGTTTGCCATCCACTTCCCCACCCAGTTTCTCTTCTATTCTCGTGATTTAAACTGTGGTATTTTTGGGGTGAAAGTCCCTTACCTTTGCAGGAAAAAAAAAATACAGACTCAAACAGAACAAGACTCAAGTCAACTCAAGTTGGTTAAGATAGGCAAAATTAAGTTAAAGCCAGAAGGGGGAGAGAGAAAAAGAGCACTCTTTAAAAATTGCCTTAAATACAACAGAAGAAAAGAACTCATTCCCATTGACAGACCACTTTAAGTCCAGAAGAGAGAGAGCAGGCTACAATGCAATGAGCAAAAATCAGCTGATTTCTTCTCTTTCTGCAAATGAGTTAAACTCTAAGTTATATAGCATTGGTATAAAAGGTCAGAAGTTACACTTGTGATCAGAAATTGAAAATGCTTGCTGAAAGGCTGAGGGAGCTGGGGCTCATTGATGTTTACAAGTACATAAAGGGTGGATGTCAGGAGTATGGAGACAGTCTCTTCTCAATGATGGCCAATGGTAGGACAAGGGGCAATGGGCATAAGCTGGATCATAAGAAGTTCCAAAGAAATAAAAGGAAAAATTTTGTTCCCTATGAGGGTGACTGAGCACTGGCACAGGCTGCCCAGATGAGTTGTGGAGTCTCCTTCTCTGGAGACATTCAAAACCCACCTGGATGAGTTCCTGTGTGACCTACTCTAGCTGGTCCTGCTCTGGCAGGGGAGTTGGACTAGATGATCTTTCAAGGCCTCTTCCAAACCTTAGGATTCTGTTATTTTAATCACAAAAAGTTTCCCCCTTATTTGACCAATTGTAATTAATTGGATACTCTCTTGGTATTGTTGGCCCAACTTGCAGATAACATTTCCAAGTCATGTTATTTAGCTGCATAGACATGTGTTACCGTTTCACTCTGCTCAGTTTCAAGAATGTGTGTCATCTAGTAGGGACAATGTGAGACATACAAATGAATACCTATTCCATTGTACTGGGAAACAGATGTCACACAGGCTACATTCACAATGGAAATTCATCACTGTGGTTTGCATAATCTGTCTATAACTAAACGTGTAGTTCTTTACCTATCCAAAGCCATTACATTTATAGATTAAATAATTAAACCTCTGGTGAGCCAGGTCCCACATGGTTAGGATTGACATTTAATCCGCTATCTTATAGCAATAACTACAGGCTGTTACAGTGTGCCTGTACACTCCACCTGTTCATCCATCAATTACAAACTCTTCTGGCCCTTGGTTACAAGAAATGCTTTGAGCTATCAGAAGCAGCATGGGATCACCAAAGTCCTAACTATGGGAACGGCTGTGTATTCCCCGTCAGCTGCACAGAAACCCCAACTGCTGCTGAAAGCTTTCAGCAACTGGGGAGAGTTAGCTCTCTGCAAGAATGAGACCTTCTCAAAAATAAAAAGGTTGTAGGGATAATTATTTGTATGTATTAGGCTGTGGAGGAGCTCAGTATACATTAAACATTTTCCAGCCCCTGATGGCCATGTCATCATTTTCTTTAAACTGAGATCCAGTACACTAAGGGTAAGATTCATCACAAAAAGCTGTCAAAGAGTCTAGTCTAAACTCAGCAGGTTTTGTCCCTGTGTAGGCAACCAAGATAAATGGACCCACTCCAGAGGGCAACACATTTTGTCCTGAAACAGATGATGGAAATACATAAAATGGTTTCCCAAATGACTGGTTTAGATTACATATCTAGTTTTGCAATGTCTTAGATTTAGCAATAAAAATTATCTGGAAAAAACTATATTTTCCAAACAAAGACCTGGCTTTATTTAAAGTTAGACACCCACTGCTTTGAGCAGGGGTTAAAGAAACTGAGCAGCAGCATGCACCACACAGGTTAGGGTGATACTAATGTCAGGAATGTAAGGTGGCCACATACTGACACAGCCCACAAGATACCACTGTTTAGACCGCGGATATATCCAGATCACCATCTGGATGTATCAGTTAGGGTACACAGTCACTGAAGAGCAGGTAGACAGGAGCTTCCTGACCTAGGAAGGAAGGTGCATCTCAGATTTTCTTCACCAACACAACCATGACTCACACTTGAAAAACTAAGCAATGCGGGCATTTGCCTTTGAGGAACAAGTCCAATTGATCTGCAGTGCAATATTCAGATTTCTGTCTGTCTTGTGACTTTCCCATCAGGTAGAAAGGAGAGCCAACTCCCATCTCTTACATCTGTGATGTGTCCATGACATGAGTTTCCCTGACAACTGTCATTGTGTGGGCAAATTTACTGATCAATTGCTGCCTGCCTTTCACATCTTCTATCACTATTAAGTGCTGGGGCTGTCCCTATAGTAAAGGTGGAGGTCCTCTCGTATTCTCTGTTGTTCTTGCTGCTGACATGACATCTTGCTCAAGACGTCGTGACTGACTACCCAGATACATGGAATCCAATGAATTATAGAACTATTTCAGACATTCATTCTGGAGTTGGGAAAGCATAACCATTGTTTTGTGGGATCATTCTGTTGGTGGGAAAAGTAATCAACTCTGCAGCCACCTGAGAACCACACACAAACATCTCTGTTTAATCCCTACATTCCAGTTTCAAGCCAGAAACCCTCACCTCCATGTGTGCATTAACACAGATGTTAGACTCATCAAGGAGGACAGATAAAGAACAGGACTTATGAGAAGCTGTCCTGGGTATAGTGAGAAAGCAAGCACATCTGGTCTTCCTTCTCCCAGCCCCAGTGTTTGCTACTGATATGATTACTCAGCGACTGGGCTGTGGATGCAGACTGCCCTGCTGCAACCAGGCTGATAGGCAGAGGCTGTTTTCTTTTTCTATCAAAGTTTTCTTTCTTTCTCTCTCTCTCTTTTTTTCCCTTTTTTTTGGTAATACTGCTTATTTAGCACTGTGTCCTGATGATATCTGGCTGGCACCTGTACATTGAAAAAAAAGCACAGAACTAACAGCTTTTTCCAATTCCATTATCACCGAAACAGTGACAAATGAATCAGGACTTGCAGGAAATTCTACTGTCAGAAAAAGTCCTTCTACAAAGATGCTAATGACTTCTAATGGAAACCTGTGATTTTAAGACTCGGAACTCTTAATCACAGAGAATCACAGATAAATAATATTCAAGGCAAATATATGCTAAACTGTCTCAGGATGATGATTTACAAAAAATAATATTGACAATATTTACAGTTATATAGCATATTGAGACATAATGTCCCCACAAGTGACGCTAGAGAATCATTTTTAAAATAGATACTATATAAGTAGCTGAAGAGTCTAGTAATTCTAAATTCAACTGGGGAAAAACAGTTTGGAAGGAGCAGATAAGTTGCAAACATCAATATTACAATGTAGAGTTTAAAAAAAAAATCAGAATTGTTTTCACTGTCTTCAGAATCAGCCTCCTTGGATCTAAAGGTATTTGATGTCAATGGGGAGGCTCCTCTAAGCAGTCTTTTGGAAGCTTAGAAACTCTTTACAGTCATCGAACTCAAAGGGAAAGTCTTGCCTTTGGACAGAAACAGCTTGGTAGAGTACAAAAACCATGTAATAAAATTCAAAAGCAAGATTTTTTTTCAGAACAGGAGGAATTTCCTTTCAACTTGTGTATCCTTAGACTGTTGAGGAGAGGTGAAGCCTGTGGCCAGAAACTCAATTTTAGGCTGGATATAGATGACCAAAAGCAAGAAGCTGCAGATGCTCACATCAGCATTCTCACAAGCAGGGCAGGGCAGACCAAGAGGCTGCAGTCACTTTAGGCTCCCTGGGAAAAAAAAAAAACAACCAAACAAACAAAACACTGACAGCTTTTCTTGCAAAAACATAGATGGTCTCTCTCTTACCTACTTCAGGCACATAAAGCTGAGCCACAGGAATCCTTGGCTCTGTGTGTGTTGTCTGCTTGTATTTTGGTCTAAATACAGGTATATTTTGTGATAACTGTAAATGAAAAAAAAATAAGCAGAAACATTCAGAAATGGTGGAATTTCTCACAGCCCACTGGAACTAAACTGGTAGGTTTTACAAAGCCCTAAGTGAAAGCTGCAGTTGTGTTGCTGAAATACTAGGGTTACAAAATAGAATATTTCTCAACAATTCAGATAATTTCCTCTCAAATATACTGCTCCAAGGTAATTAAAAGGATAGAATAATTTTTAAAAAAAACTTTCTTAGCATAATTAGAGTTGCTCAAACTAATGGTCCAAGGAATTCCCAAATACTCAGATGCCCTCTTAATTGCAGCTGAGCAGCTATAATGGTAAAGAGCAGATCCAGTTAAATAAAGGCTGGAGGGTAGACAAGCTGTAAGATTCGTTCTTACCAGAAAACCTGCCAAAGCTAAGCACTGAGGGTGACAGCTGCATTGAGCACCATTTCCCCATTCTGCAATAAAGCTGACAAATTAAATGACATTTAAAACAGAAAATATTGCTTGAATATTAGCGCAGAAACACGTCACAATTTACTTCTGGAAGAGAATATCCTGCTAAGGCTGAGGAAATGGCTACATTAAGGGACAAAAATCCCGAATATTTTAAAAGTGAAGGGCTGTTCTCTTTGTACACATCCCTAGTCTCATTAAATATGAAGGACGAAGACCAGTTTTCTTCCCAGATCACAAACATATTTCTGACTTTAAGTAGATGGTTCCTGTAGAATACATTCAACATTAGGAATACATTTAAGCACCTTAGTAAGCTCAAGGCTGATTTTTCAAACAATTTTATCACATAAGCAAACATTAATAAAAGGGATTTGGGAAACAAATGTTCAAAGAAAGTGCTTAGTAGTTTCTATATTTTGAGGCTAAAACTAAACTGTCTCCCAACATAGCATGTGAAAGAAGACTAGTTTTTCAAAAGGGCTTAGAAGTCAGCTCTGTATCACAACACTTAAAGCATTACTACAGACAGTTCTGAAAAGCTGGCCACATGGACACCTAACTGGTTTGAAAGTATGTCACATCTGTGTGTACTTTTTGACTTTTTTGACCTTCAGGTGACCAGATATTCTTTTTGTAATATTCACACGTTTTTATATTTAAAGTAGATTCACAAACATGATCTGTGGCCATCCTTCAGCTGGTACATAAGTGCTAAAAAATGTGTATCAAGGTAGGCAGGTAAAACGTTTCAAGGCTTGCTACCATAGATTGATACTCAGTAAATTTGACAGATCATCCCGAGGTTTTCACACCAAATGGCTTTGTATGTGAGATGGCAGGGAGGGATGTTGTTTGGAGTGGAAAAAACAGCCCAACATACTGGATCAAGTCCAGTGGAAGGCTACTGTGACAATCAAGAAATCACAGCAGAGGATGTTTGTGGGGAGGCTGGGAGAGCTGAGGCTGTACAGGCTGGGAAGAGAAGGCTCAGAGGGGATGTACTCATTGTCCACAGCTGGTGGTTACAGAGAAGACAGAGCCAGGGTTTTCTCAGAGGTGCACAGTAAAAGGACAAGAGGCAATGGGCACAATTTATAGCAATTAGACATATGGAGAACACTTCTCCATAAGAGTCATCAGACATTGGAACTAGTGCCCAGAAAGCTGCTGAGATTTCCTGCCTTGGAAATATTCAAAACTCATCTGGGCAAGGCCACAAGTAACCTATTCTAACTTTGAATTCGATCCTTTTTGAGCAGAAGGGTTGAAAGCAGGCAACCTCCAAAAGTCCCTTTCAGCCTTTATAATTCTTTGATTGTATGATTCCCTCCATACAAGGGTTTAAAGGCACATAATTTTTTGGCAGACTTAGTCAAGGCATTTTCTGGTGATATTTGCATATGGATGTTCTCATTTACATATACAGATATTCCTGGGACTTAAGCAGTATGCAGGCTCTAAAATTTCCTTTTTTTCTATTTTAAATGTGTTCTCTAGCATCAAAATGAGAAATTATAGCAGGCAAAAAAAATCTATTATCTATGCTGAGATACAGACTGGTATTTTCTCCAAAAACACTAAATCTGAGTATACATTCATACATGATTGTATCTCTAAAATTACAGAAGATAAAAATATAAGCAAGTATTATGCTGGACGATTCAAGAAACTAATTAAAAATACAACTTTTTGTTTCCACAGATGGATTATACAAACCCATAACGCAGTTTCACATATCTTTGACCTAAGGATGCATGAACTTGTTCAGAACAGTGGTATTTTTCCAAGTATCTCAGGTTCAATATATCTCACTTTACTTTTTCTCTAAACATATGTAAAGAAAGCCCATTAAATGTTTTGTTTAGCCAATACATTTTGAGACCTCTTTTTCTGTTTCCTACAAATTCTTTATTCAAAGGGATAAGTATGTCTCAGTACCTCAGACAGTAAACACTATAAAGAGAGACATTTTTGAAAGGATAAGAAAGTGAGAATACAGAAGGCCCGTCTCTGATTGACAGGCCAAAGTTGCTAGAATCCCGCCTTCAATGGCATCCACAAGCAGACATCTAAACAGGGGTCTAATGGGGAGGCATATGAGCTACTTTGCATACTCCTCCAGTCTCCACCAATTTGCAGTTCAGGAACTTTCTGAGCCTGAAGTCTTTTCCATGCAGTTAGTAACCTCCACAAATTGCTGAGTGTTAATGGCCAGCTTAGTCCACCATTCTTATGTATGAAATCAGGATTGTTGATTTCCAATATGCACCGTTTCAGATTAAATTTCCTATTTTCCTCTTTCACCATCCCTCAGCCATGCAATATCTTTCTACAGTTTTGTACAATCAGCTCTCGTCTTTACTACTCTGAAGAATTTAGTATCATCAGTACATGCTTGTCAATGGTCTATATTCGCTCACTTCTACAGAGCATAATTCACCAGTTCACATGTTGAATCGCACAGGTCTCAGCACAAAGCATTCTGGACCTCTCTCCTCTGAGAGAACTGGCTATTTTTACACTCTGTTACCTATTTTTAAACAAGTATTTACACTTATGAGGGCCTTGCTTCTTATCTTGGCTGCCTAATTTCCTAAAGGAATCTTTTTTGAGGTCAACCAATAGAGATGCTCATCTCTTCTCCCTGGTATCCAGTGACAGGACTCATGACAATGGTTGAAAGCTGCATCAGTCAGGGGAGGTTCAGACAGGACATTAGGAAGCATTTCTTCATGGAGAAGGTGGTCAAACACTGGAAGAGGCTTCCTAGAGAGGTGGTCATTGCCCCAAAACTGTCAGTGTTTAGGAGGTATTTAACAACACCCTTAACAACATGCTTTAACTTGGTCAGGCCTGAATTGGTTAAGCAGCTAAACTACATGATCACTATACGCCCTTTCCAACTGAAATAGTCTATCCCATCCTATTCTAAACTTTGTCAAAAGTCTTGGAAATTCATATGGATGGTAACAACCGGGACTGCTGCAGCTACATACAAGGACCTTAAATAAGCAGCATAATTTTCCACAACATAAGCCATGAGATTCTTCCTCTGTAAATAATATTCATCCTTCTTTCCACAGATTCTACTCTACTGTTTCAACAGATCATCTCAGCATAAATGTCTGTCATCAGATTTTCCTTAGTCGCCTTACAAACCAGCATCTCAATTACCTAAAAACCACAGAAACAAAGGAGTTCTGCAAGAGAGGCTCTAGGACACAGTTAATGGGCTCTCAGGGCTCCCCAGGGCTCAGTGCTGGTGCCTGTTTTCATATCAATGATCTGGATGAGGGGATCAGATGCACCTTCAGTAAATTCACAGATGACAAGAAGGATAGACCTGCTTGAAGGCAGGAAGGCTCTTCAGAGGGACTTAGGCTGGATAGATGGGCCAAAGCCAATTGTATAAGGTTCAACAAGACTAAGTGCTGGGCCCTGCACTTGGGTCACAATAACACCATGCAACATTACAGGCCTGGGGTAGTGTGGCTTGAGAGTTGTCTGGGGGTGTTAATTGACAGCACGTGAGACAGCAGTGTGCCCAGGCAGCCACAAACGCCAATGGCATCCTGGTCTGTATCAAAAACAGTGTGACCAGCAGGACCAAGGAGGTGATTGTCCCCCTATACTCAGCACTGGTGAGACTGCATCTTGAATATTGTGGCTGAGGGAATTGGGGATGTTTAACCTCGAGAAGAAGAGGTTGAGAGAAAACATGAGCACTCTACAACTACCTGAAGGGAGTTGTAGTGAGGTGAGGGTAAATCTCTTCTCTCCAGTAACAAGTAATAGGACAAGAGGAAAAGGATTTAAGTTGCACCAGGGGAGGTTTAGTTTGGACACTAGGAAGAACTTTTTCACTGAGAGGGTTATTAAGCATTGGAATGGGCTGCCCAGGGAGGTGGTGGAGTCACCATCCCTGGAGATATTTAAAAGATGCATCGATGAAGTACTGAGGGATGTAGTTCAGTGATGGGCTTGTCAGTGTGAGGTGACTCTATGATCTTAAAGGTCTTCTCCAACCATAATGAATCTATGATTCTAATAGCTCAGCTGCTTTATCCCCACATTCATCTGGGATGCTGGGGTGAATACCACCTCATCCCAGGGACTGGCTGTTGTTCTTTATGTGTCTCTGTTCCGAAATGATCACTGATACCTAATTTCAGCTGGCACTGACGTTTATGTGGGTTTTAGTGCTGATCCCAAAAAGACTCGTGTTAGATCAATACTTTTCCTGCACAGAATTTTGCATTATTTCCCTATTTGTTTCTAATCCATTTTGCCAAAATTGGTCACACACTGTTAGTGACTCAAAAGTTCAGCTAGGTGCACAGCATATTATTCCAAAGCTTAAATGTCTCCCTCCTATTTATAAGAGAAGAGTTATGAACACGATGTCCTTAGAGAAGCTACACCAATTCCATAGATACAAATATTTTCTAAATTGAAGTATCCAAGAAAGTAGACCTGTTGCGATACACACACACTTCATGCCTAAACACTGAAGAAGTCCCAGCTGCATAGTCTTTCCCTTGTCTTAAGGCATCCAATTATCTGCAGTCCTACGTCAATTCAGGCTTGTTTACTCGATGCAATGTAAATGCCCAAACATGGCAGAAACACCAGTGTGAGCAAACACTGGTTAATTACGGTTCATACAGTACTGTCATCCTCTCTCAATTTTTAGCACAAAAGCACATGAAAGAAAAAAAATCTGAAAAAAACAAAATGTTTCATCCGTTGGTGCAATCTTCTTTCCCCACTAGCACATTTCAGCTGGCACACAGTAACTTATAGTGTCATGGTACCATGTTCATGGATTCATTTTTTTGAGCAAGAGCTCAGGTGCAGACCACGAAATGGTTGCCCATAGACCAGTACAATCCTGATTTTTTCACAGTAGGGAAAAAAACGAGTTTGCTGTTCCAAAGACAAAAAGTTTTTTGCAATAATATGAAAAATTAAGTGGACCCATTATATATTCCTACAGATTTTGAAAGGATGCACTTCCTTGCCTATGGAACAATACTTGGACTCAAAAAATGTCTCTCCCTCTAATCTGTCTTTCTGAAAATAAGGCTAGCCCTTTATCATTGCCCTAATGTTGTCAATTACTTCCAGTTAATGCCAAATCCTTCTCATTAATATCAAGAAAACATAAACTCTTCTTTTTCCTTGAATTCCCCTTACAGAGGCAGGTTTTGACTGTATGCTCAAACGCAGCCAGTGGAAATTGCTATGTGAGGCTGTGACCACACTGGCTGCCCAAAGTTCATGCTGCTTAAGACCTGAGTGGACAAATAAAAGAAGTTTCAACATAGTTTGCCCCTTTTCTAGTTCCAGATAGAGATTTGGAAGTGTGATTTTTTTTTTTTTTCCATCATAAACTATCAGGTCTAATTATCCTATCAGCATTTGTAATTTTTGCACTGGTAAGAGTCTTCATCAATCAGTCTGTATCTAGCTTACACAACATACCAAAAAAAACCCAGCATTCAGACAGGGACCTTGTGTCTATGCAGAGACTTGCCTGTGTTTCCATCCCACTGTAGCAGTCCCTGCAGATCCACCCTGGCAGCCCATTGCTTCATCCAAACCCACTCCCTCACCTCACACCACCTCCAACCTCTCTCCCAGCTTCAAATCCTTCCCAATGCTGATCAGCAAGCCTTGCACCAGATTTGTCAGAAGCTTTTCTACATAAATCTGTGACAGAGGAGCCCCTGATGTTGTGAGGGTGGGAACAGCATATTTATTGCTTTTGCAGAGCAAAAAGGGAAATTCAGACTTTTAAAGTTCAATTTTCACTGTTGATCGGCAGCAGGAAAAAGAAAATAAGACTAAGAGAAATGGCTTTACAAAGCATTTAAGCTGCCCACCCACAGCATGTACTCAGCATGTGTATTCAGGTCAGCATACTATTTCCTATGAGTCACATTCAGCTGTGTCTTAGCTGCATATTTTAGTCAGAGTGATCTTAGCTGAAGCCTGTGCTGTGAGGAGGCTGGTGGTGTCCAAATTTGTTCTGGTATCCTGGAATTTGCTCCTTTAAATGTTGTGACTCAGTATAATCCTACAGAATTAAACTGTTTCTGTGTACCATTCCCACTGAGCTAATGAAATAGTTAAAATCCCCATCGGTGGTACAGAATAGCAACACAATTGTTATAGAATTAATAACAAAATATCAAAGTAGGTGCACAGCTCGGATTCAGATACACCAGCATTAACCAGCTGAGCATTTTGCTGAGGAAAAAAGCTAAGGCTTCTTTTCCTAATGCAGTTCTCTTGCCTGCTTCGAATTCTTTATTACAGTTACGTAATCTACCAGCATGACTCTCATTTTTGACTGTTTACAAATGTGGGACAGCTGCCTGAGTGGGGAAATAGTCACAGAGACACTCACAGGAGAGACGGCTCTGCCCCCAGAGGGCACTCATGTTTGCTGCAATACCACTAGCATCTCTCAGCCTCTGGTGCTTCACTGAGGGCCATGGTTTGGGTGACACCTGTTACCCTCCCCCTAGTCTCCCTCAGCAGATAACTAATACCTATGCTGTTATATATTCAAGAGAAACAGAATCTCCAACTCCAAAACTTCCCAGTGAAATCCTCATGTTGTCTTCTCTTTCTCTTATCTAGTTTGTCCTGGTCCCATAAGCACTATAAGAGCACACTTTACTGAAAATTAGCTGTTTGCATGACTTTTCTGGGTCTTTAAGGCTTGTCCAGACCTTTGAAAACCTATGTCTAAAGCCTTCAACGCTCCAAGAGTTGCAGCAGCATGTTGCATTAACACTTGCTTGTCATAGTTAAGAGACATCTTTTTGTCTTACAGATCCTAAGTACAGTCTGTAAGGTGTGACAGGGTGATGGCTGCCACAGCCCCAGGGGATCACAAAGACCCAAAGTTTCAACAGTAAGTGGAGGAGTAGAAGAAACAGGAACAGCAGAACAGAGGGAAAGATCAAGGAGTTTACAAGATAGGAGGTTTTGTTTTCCTTGTGACCACAGTTTATGCCGCCCACGGCAGAATGGAGTCCCTTAACCAGCCATAACTGCAGACATGGACAAGATCAGCAGAACGACTCCCCACACCCAGCAATCACCTCACTCGAGGCAGAACACTTTTCTGACTTTGTATTAAATGAGTAGACTCATCACTTGGGATTACAATTAACACTGGAAGAAAATCCAAGAAGTTGTAAAAGTTTAAAGGGATGCCTGTCATGTAATATTCTCTTCAATTTAAATTATATCAAAAATCTGGAGCATATGTTTAATAAGTAAGAGCAGAATTAATCCCCTAGCTGTCAGCACAACTGCTCTGAAATGGCGACTTACATCTAATTACATTTCTTTTTAAAGCTTGGTTGCAAACACTTAGCTTCTGCCCTGCCTCACACTGAGAAGAACCACAGCCGTGATGCGAGATAACCCATACAGATCTACAGGGGTATTTATGGGAACTAACTCAGCTACCTATAATAGAAGGCTAGTCTCCATATATTGTCCATGGGGAGATACAAATTCCCTCAGTGGGTAATTCAGTTTAATTTGGGCACGCTGGATTACCCACTGAAGGAGCCTGCCCTCAGTAAGGAGTCTGACCCTGACGCTCGTTAAAATAGTTAAAGCTGGATGGAGTCAATATCTCCAACCTCACAGACAGCAGTGCAAAAGCATAGCACACAACCAACATCTACCAGCCCTTTGTGCCTGAGAAAGGGCAGAGCAAAGTTTCTACCTTTAATGCAATCCCATTCCTGACAGCATGGTTCAGATCTGTTTCCTTTTGATCCTCACTCCCGGTATCCCAGCTGCCACCACTGTGTCCAGGCCATACCACAGCAATGAGAGCTGGGTAAAAGACTTCACAGGCTTGGTTTGGAGTTTTTCAGGGAACGTTTAATACTTTCTAATAAGGGGAGTTATACTAGGAGGAGCTACAGGAGATCATAAACTCATACCTGTGTAAGGTATTTCGGATAACATTGTGTTTCCTAAGACATAATAAGACTGAAGCAATCTAACCATCTAAGAAAAGTCTTTCTGAGTTTTCTTGCCTTTTTTTTGTGTAGATGGAAGGAATTTATTTTTCTGTCTTCTTGTGTATTTCCATACCAAGGCCCGTGGGATATAAGTGCATGAGCTTTATTAGCTGTTTCCTCAAAAGCAGCTCAGTAGCAAAAGATCATATTCCTTCATGCTATTTTCTTGAGTTAATATTGCAGTAAAGCAAGAGAATTTCAACCCAGGAAATACTTTCCACATGAAGTTAGTATAACATACTAGGCCTACAATTTAAAATTCCTGAGTACCCATCCTCAAAAAGGAACTGATGAGAAAAAGAACAGTGTCAGACCAAAAAGCAATTATCAGTCATAATCAGTCTTTGTATTAAAGGCATATCAACCAAGCTTTGTGATCATCCCTAGCATCGTAAAACCACATCTCGTGGCTGACTTGGCCAATTCTGTTCTTCTGCACACTCAGATTACCCTAAGGAAATGCATTTTTTCCAATAAGGCCTGCTGGGGTCCACAGTAACTTTTCCTAGTGCATGAGGCAAAGTTAGTGGAGCAGTTTCTCCCTCCAGGTCACGCCAGACTACATTAAATATAATACCTGCATGGGGGAGCCACTTGAGTGATTCATGTTGAAAAATCTGTCTTGTGATTTTTTTCAATTAGGGCTTTTATTAAAGCCCCTCTAGATGCAGCTGATTGGTACTTCTAATAATGTATGCAGGTTTTCTCCCATCAATCATCCACCAAATTGCTCTTTGTTTTTTTCATTATTATTAAAAGATCAGCTCCACCATGCAGCACTAATTAGGGAGGAGGATTGATTGAAAAGGCAACATTTCGTTGAGCAATCATTACTTCCATTTTTTTTCCAGGTTAAGGAAGACTTCTGCCATTATTTTTACATAACCTAGCCCTTAGAGATAGAAGCAACATCCTGCAGAGAACACGAACGACTTGCTTAGGAATACATCTATAAACCTGACAAGAATCAGCACCCAGAGACTGCTCCAACTCCTGTCTGCAGTCTTTAAAGTTTTCAGCTGAACTATAGTGAAAATTAGTTTCTGCAGTGCTGGATCCTAACCAGAAAGAAGAGTGGGTACTGCAGGTTTTCAGTCAGAAATCTTCAACAAAAAGCAACAACAAAAACCCCTCCCTTGCTTTTATTTGATAAAAGAGCTTGTAGAAACTGTCTGTGTGAGGAGGCTAAGAAATCTGTTATTTTTTCCTGCCATTGAGAGTTTAAATGAAAGCTTCCAGTGGCCAGTTTTGCTAATAGGAACTGACTTCATGTTAGAAGTGACTTCTACCCCATCCTGGGAATGCTAGCTGGGGAGGAATCGTCCACGGTAGCTGACCCCACACTTAACCCAAGGGAGTGTAAAAAGGACAAGCTAAAAGGCTCAGACTAGGCATGGACACTCAGCACCTTTCCTCTCTCAGAGAAGTGACAAAGCTGAAGTTGAAATCTGGACATCTGGCCAGAAATCACACAGCAGCAATATCTTTGTAGCACACTGAAATAACCGTGGAAGAGATATGCCTACTTCTTGGTATGTGCCATCCTGCTTTTACAATGTGGGGTAGAAATAGGCCCAAGATACACAATCTTGATATCAATTTGGCCTGCCCAGTGGGTCAAGAGATAGTTGTACCACTAGCTTGAGAAGATAAGTCAGGCAAAACAAATTCTAGGGCAGGATTCCTTTCAAGAAATCTAGACTTGGAGCTGGTTGGAAGTTGGGCTGAAGGAGTGATTTCCCTGTAAGATGGCTCCTGCCAAACATAGAGCTGGCCAGATAAGCTGCACCAGCTATAGGAGCATCCAGCAGCCTTTTCTGAAGTGCAAGGAGACTAAAGGAGCAAGAAAAAAATAGATCTTTCTGGGAAATCAAGGGAGTTCTTGAAGATATCTTGCATTATTTCACTAGGATCAGGGAGCTGAAGGGGTAACTAGCTTAGAGCTAGTTACCTGCCAACTCCTGCCAACTGCACTCAGTCCTAACAGGTCTCTGGAAAACCACTCGCAGGTCTCATCCCTTGAGTCAGTGGGTCTTCACAAAGAAAGAGAAAAGCCTGGATACTTGTAGTAGCTTTATTCCAGAGTTTAGCCCAGATGTGATTGCAATGCAGTTTATTGTTTGTTCAATAACACAACAGGAAATTCTCTTATACAGAAAGTAGGTAGCTGGGATCCAGGAGAGGACCAGAGATATTCTAAATACACAGGAAAAGGGTAAATAGAAGGACTAGCAAGCTCTGACTGACAGTAGCAGTTAAAAGGAGCGAGTATGCTGTGTTCTGTGTGCGTCCACTGCTAAAAACAATAAAATCCCTATTTCCAACAGGGCTTGCATAACACTGCCACAATACTCAACTATTAATAGAAGAAATTTCTATCTGGATTGATGGGAAAATATCACAGTACAGAAGAGTTCATTGATCTTCAGAAACAGTGTGAAAATTAATTTCATCAGTGTCAGAGAAGAGCAGCCTTTCAAAACTCTCCTCATTTCCCCACTTTCTAAAAGCAAATCCCCTCCATTTACCACTCCTGTACAAGTCTTCTTCCCATCTCAAATCCTACCAAGTCACACTTGGCTCTCGCTGGCTCAGGCCACCAGAAGAGACCAGAGGGATAAAGGTACAAGAGTCCCAGTGTTTACATATTCCTTAGGGTGAGCTCCAGGTCTATCTGCAGGTGGTAAGAATGCCAAGAATGCCCAATTCAGTCTCCACCTTCAGAAGGATTTTAAAAACTACTGAAACCACAATTTACCATCAGCTGACATTGCTCCCACTGTTTTTGATGCGCTCTGCTTCAGGACTCCAGTGAGGAGATTACAGATTCTGTGGCAATTCTTCCCAGCCTTCAATATATTTTCCCTGAGACAGGTAGTACTCTCCAGGGCTGTTGCTTTCTCTTTCTCAAGGAATCCCAGCACATTAGCTCCACCTCTCTGCAAGGCTCTTGAAGAAAGTTCTTTTGTCTAAAACATTGGCCCTGATTCTGCAAATGAAAGACAAATTCTGCAGATAAATGAGCTGGATATTATTTTATTGTAATTTAAACAATCATTTTTGAAGTGTGTAAGATTATATAGAACCTGTAATCAGAGCCAAGAGATGTCACTGAATAATACATGACATGCTATAAATTAAGGAACGAATGATTATACGTAATAAAAAGAATAAGAATTTTCTTCTTGCAGGAAGGATAGGAACCACATTATTACTGAGCAGACAGTGATAAAAATCACCACCTTATGAACAAAGCAATGGAAAAAGGAAATGCCAGAGAGAATAGAAACAACCCAGAAAAGCTTGGCCAGCACTTGGTAAGCAAAGCCAGGGGCTTATAACTCTTCCACGTGGAGCAATGCAGTGACACTTACAAATAATTTATTCAACAGCCAATGTATACTGATGAATATTTTTTGTTTTTCAAAGGGTTTGGCATGCTAAAACTTCTTGGCTGATAAAAAAACTGGCATAGTGATGAGTCCAATCCTGAACAGAAAGTAGAACTTTAGCCAGCAAGAGAGCAACTTGCCCTGTGCAAGGGTTATTAACCCTGTATAAGCAACCCTGAGATGGTGTGAAAGCCACTTAGCAAGAGCAGGGTGATGCATCAAGCCTGATGCTGTGCTCCCAGACACCATTGCTCTACTGGCAAAGTTATCTCATTCTGAGTCTGCTAATAGAGATAGGAGTGCTTTCACAGAATCACAGAACAGTCGGGGTTGGAAGGGACCTCTAAAGATCACCTAGTCCAATCCCCTTCTAAAGTAGGTTCACCTTGATCAAGTCACACAGGAAGGTATCCAGGCAGGTTTGGAAAACCTCCAGAGAAGGAGATTCTACAACTTCTGTGGGCAGCCTGTGCCAGGGCTCTCTCATTTTCATAGTAAAGATTTCCCTTGTGGTTTTGTGCTTAAGTGGTATTTGTTGTGTTCCAGATTATGTCTAGTACCACTTGGCCTTTTGCTGGACACTGACTCTTGATTTCTTCCACAGAAATTCAGGCCTTTTCTATCTCTTACAATGAACAGATAAATAATAAAAGAAATTGTCTGTGTTCAACCACTCGACATACACTAATCACTCAAGATATGATAGTCAGTCACCGAGGTATGATAATACCAGGTGCTGTAAGAAAGTAAATGAGGCAGTCCAATAGCAACAACACCCAGAAGCTTCTAACTTTTAAGGACAGTTCCTATCAGTGCCTGACACTTATAACGTTGCACCCCCAAAAAAGCATGAGAGACTTTAACTTGTACCCCATGAACTAGACTTAGTGATGGCTGGACAGGAGTTCACATAGACTTGAATGAGTTTTGACCCAGCTTAGAAGAAGAAAAAGGGTGAAAAACATAAAGATATGCCATACTGAGGACAGAGCAGCAACGTAACTGTGACTGCCATCCTCAGGTCTGAGCCTCTTTAGCCTTCCAGAATGAAAAATAAGGTGGTGCCCATACTCCAGTCAGAACTGCCAACGCAAAGATGAACAGTAGGGTCAGATTTGGCAGCACAGAGGTGTGCTTTCCACAAACTTGAATGACTATTCAGAGTGTGAGGCAGTGGAGAACCACATATTCATCTGCTGGGCTTGAAAACATTCACTTCAAAATGGACAAAATTAAGCTCCTGCTAAAGACAAATAAACTGTAGTGTTTCCAGAATAAAGATGTGCCTTCAGCTTAAGAATGAGCAAGCTGCAAAAATCACTCTCACATCAATTTAATTACCCTCTTATACCTATGTGCTATTATGACCCTCCAATCCCATAATATTCCAGCCTTTCACAAGTATTTCAGCATTACTGTGACAGTTTTCCAATTGCTCCCTCTCTTTGCAATCAACAGGAGAAAAAACCTTATTAGTTTGGAACTCAGGATGGGAGTAGGAGGCAAAAGGGCCTCAGTACTCGCTGGAGAAAAGCTAAGTCAGCAGCCTGAGCCTGGCATCAAGATGGGCTCCCAGCTATTCTCCCTGAGCAGAGACACAAGTTCTCCAAATCCTAGAATATACATTACAATAAGCAAAAAAAAGGGATTAATCATGTGCTTGCTTGCCTTTAGAGGAAGGAGAAATGCCCTATTAATCAGGAAAGAAATGATGTTACCACAGCTATTTAGCATGCAGGATTGAGTTCTAATTGAAACAATGCAGTCTTGCCATGTCTTGAGTCATTTTATGTACAATATCTATACATCTCTGAAGCTTTCTTCATTATAAAGTATTAATTCTTCCTACTTATATGGATACCTTCCCCAATGGCTTCATACCCCTTCTTTGTTCCTCCTTATCTGTTTACAAAGTAAGGTGCCCAACAGACTGCCTGCAAAGTGTTCTGCTCTTTTCCTCCCCACTAACACTGGGATGCTCTTACAGCAAACAGCAAAATTGGCATTTACACCTGCACCTTGTTTCGTACATTCATCCTGTCTCTAGTTTCTGCTGTGCTTTCCCTTGGCACTTGTGACTTTCGAGTTAGTTTACTGTTTGCTCTCGCTTCCTTTGGTGGAAACCTTCAAGTAGCAATCACAAGACTCTCCCAGTTTGTGCTGGCATAATATGTGTAAAGGACAGCCTCCAGCAGCTAAAACTTCAAATAGGGTTCATAGATGATTATTTTTTACAGAGTAGCCTAGATAGCAGTTTTTCTGACAGCCAAGAAGAAATTCCTGGAAAAACAAAAAAAAAAAGAAAAAACAAAAAGCTTTTCTGCCTATTTCAAGACTTGCCACCTTAAACCTTAAAGTCACAGAAATGCATGAGCTCAGGCAAGCAGCTTGCAAATTCTCCTTTTCTCTGAGGTCACTGAAACTTATGTAAAAGACAAGAAGAAAACCTACAAATTGTCTTTTCTTACTAGCTTTATTTACAGATCTTTCTAAAAGTACTTCATGCTTTTTCATGGTTGGCTTGACAAGCTAAAAGCCTTGAGAATACTTTGTTAAGCAATGCATATTAATGCAAATATTAATTTATTTCAGCTTGTGGGAAAGACTCAGTGTCCTATCATGCCTAAAGAGACCCATTAACCACTTCTTGAAATTTTTCATCTTTTTAAATATCCATGATCTTGATAAGCCTCTCCCAATTTTCTCCATCTCTATTTGTTAAACATTTTGGATCAAATTCTGTTGATAAAACCTAGTAAATCAACGAAGTTACAAACTAAGATTAATTGGTGAATTATCCTTCTAAACACTATTCTGCACTTACCTGGTCTCTTTCAGTAGAGATTTCAAAATATTTTACAAGAGCATATTGAGTGATTGATAAATTAAAGCTAACAACACCCCAGGAGGTAGTACAGTTAGATAAACAGAAACACAGAAAGGTTAATTGTCCAAGGTCACACAGCAAGTGATTTGCAAAACCTGGGCAAGCACCTAAGGAGTCCTAACTATGGTTCCTGCAGTTTGCTCTATGAAATATGTCAAGCCTGATTTGCAATTGTCTTCATCTTTGTGTAATTATTTATTGCAGTGCAAGACACATGTAAAACAGGAATAAAAGTGATGCCAAATCAAAATAATACAGGTAAGGAAGGATGAACAAGGGAGAAGGCAATGTAGAATCGCTATATTTCTTGTCCATCATGAGCAACTTGTGTCTGGTTCATTAACTCTCTTGTTTACCTACCAACTTAAATGATCGATTTAATAGTTCTCTGTTGACAAAAGGGTTGGGTAGTTATCATTTTGCTGATGGATGATTCTGCAGCAAATGAAATCATTGTAGGTATACTCTAGGTGTCATATCACTTTTTTGTTCTGCTTTTTTCAGTAACAACGTGTAGGCAGAATTAGAAATCAGATTGTTTCAGTGTGTTGTATCATATTAGGTGGCTAAAATCTGGGTCTTAAATTTAACAGAACTCTCTTAAATATAGGAGTATGCCACATACATATGTATGCCTGACTTGGCAGTTGCATCAAGCCAGACAATATTAAATCAAACTTAATTTGAACAAGTTACAGATAGAATAAAGTAATAGGTTACAAAATTTCTCACTGAAATGCAAAATTACTAATTTAGCAAAATGCTTCTCGTAACATTACCCCCCCTGTTATTAGATGGCTAACATTTTAGAACATCCTTCATCCCAATAGCAGAGAAAAAACAAAGTATGGGGGGGGTTAAGAGACAGTCACTGTATCCAGTGTATTTGGGATTCAGACTTCATAGCATTGGAGTAGACACTTTACACTGGAAAGACTTTTCAGTGGATAGTGTGTATCACACAGACTGAAATACTGGTGGGGAGAAGGATATCTGATGTTACTTTTTTATTTCACTAACCACAAAAACTTTTTAAAGTATCTTGGTTTGTTTTATTTTGACACAAAATGTTTATGTTTCTAAGCAGTTGGATTGGATTTCACTGTAATGATACACTTTCTTGCTGTGAGCTACAGGTCCATGTCCCATCTTATGTCAGGCCAGTTCTCCTGAGCAAATTCGTCTCCCCCATTACAAAATAGCCCTCTCTCACTAGTTGGAAGACCTACATTTGAGTCTGATCATTGCAAAAAAAAGGGCAGTAAGATTTTCAACAGCCTACAAAATCTAGAAAAACTGTAATTCAGAAAGTGTTTTATATGCCTAATCCACTGTTTCCCTGGCAAAATCTTTTTTTTTATTTTATTTTGATTATTCAGCTTTTCTTTTCTTGGCTGGATAAAAGTTAATGTTAGAGAAAAAGCCTCCAATTCTCATCCAGCTCTAACCTTATGTGCCCAAATATTAAATAAAATTTTAAAAAATAATGACAATTTATTCCTTGTAAAAAAAAAAAAAAGAGAGAGAGAGAGAGAGAAAAGGAGCCAGCAGGAAAAACAAAGCAGGCATATTTTAAATCACAGTGTCAGAAAAGACATTGCAAGCCACTTCTAAAAACAGCAACACTAGCTCATTCTGCAGAACATAGTATTAAGTATATCTGGTTTAAAACATAAATGTTAAGATACCAGGCTTAGTGTTTTTACAATGATCCTTTGACTAACGTGCTTTGCATGGTACTGCCCATCCAAAGACCTCACAGCAATTTTCCAGGACTGATATGCTGACTCCCATGACATTGACAAATACACTGTTGTTCTGTTTAGCAGTTGTGGAAGCTGAGTCACGGAAAATAAAGTCTCTCACAGGAGGCCTTACAAGAAGACAAAGTTTCCTAGCTGTTGGTTCTGCAGCTCAACAAGCAGGCAACTTCCCCCATGCTATGGGTTCAAACTCCTCAGCTGTACCTTCATGGGTCCCTTCTCGCTGCCTCTGTGACACAGACTTTTTCTGCAGTCCTCACCACCACTGCTGCTTCGGCAAGATCTCCAACCTAGATATCCTTAATTTTTCCTAAATAATATATCTCTAACCACAATTATGGAAAAGTCTAGATTGAGGATTTAGTGTGCTCCACCTGAAAGTCACCTTCAGCTGTGGACTTACTCCAGGACACCTGCCTGCTTGTGTCCCTACATCTGGTGCCTCTTTCCAAGCTCTTGTGTTTTGCTCCACATGCTGCTTTATACTGTTTGCTCACAAAGCATCTCCCTTGCCTCAACTCCAATTTGCACACAAGTTGTCTGGAGAGAGGGTGCAAAGACAAGAAGGAAGAAGGACTTCAACTAAATGGATCCCAAGATACATTCACGCTACAGTGAGAAGTGGTGCTATCCTTGCATTCCCCACCTCCCTTTCTCTCTCCTCTCACTTCTATTTGCCTGCCTATGATTTTTAGGTCTCTCACAAAGATAACACTTTCCAGGACAAGAAGATGGACCATATTTGTCAAGCAGGAGTGGTGCAGTGTCTCGTGTACTGCCCAGCCTCGGCCATGACTGCTCACCCTGTGCCCTGTCCAGGGCCCTCCCCAGGCAGCAGCTGCACCTTTGCTTCTGTACATCAGGTGCCCTGAGTGTTTGGGAACACACAACAAAATGTAAAATAAAGAACCACAGAACAGTTTAGGTTGGAAAAAGGCAAGCCTTTTAGTTTGGCAAAGATAGGGCTGCTATAACAGAAACTTGAAAACTTCAACTGCTGTTTTCAGTGTTTAACCTTTTAAACTGGCATCAGCATCACATCACAATTAGTTTTTAATCTATCACTGCCTAAATCTGTGCATCTTCGTCCCAGGCATTATATTTGCTGTAGAAAATGTCTTATGATCACCTGCTACTACAGCATTACACAACTGAAGTACATTCCAAGATGTACCCATCTAACATTATAAAATATCAGCATGTCAAGCGATTCTCTTCTTGCCGTCAACTGCGTGTGTACAGGGAGTACATACACCTCATCTGAGGTGACATCAATTTGCATAAATCATAATTAGGCAATAATCACAGTGAATAATAACAAGAGTTCACAGTACAGCATATTAATCTTAGGGAACATAAGAGTGACTAGGGTAAGAAAAAGACACAGGTCAAAAACCTTTGCTTGTGCTGGAAGCAAAGCCTGGCAGACAAGTAACACAATGAACTCAAAACGTACAAGCAAATAAAGTTACAGTTGTTTTTTGTAAGCAACATACAGACAGTAAAACCCAATCTGAGGATGTGTTTGGAGCATGCAGGGAAACAGGGAGAGGGAGAGCCTCACATTAGATGGATCTTCCTGGGCCATGCCACGTTTTCCACAAAGGCAGATAAAAGTGTTGGAAACGAGCTGTGAAAGGCCAGGTTTTCATCCCAGAAAAACATACAGCAAAACGTTTCTTCCCTCCTTATTAAAACAAAAACATAAAAAAAAACCACCAAAGCTCAAACCAGGGTTCTTCCTCAAGGCTTCCTAGCAGAGCAGTGGAAGCTCCTCTTCTCCTGCTCAGTTTAGTAAATCCATGCAGGAAAAGGAAGGTGAAAATCCCCCGGCGACATTTCACTTAACACTTCTCTGGTAGGCAATAATTCCTGTGTGCCACAGGAAGCGGTATAAGGGAAGCAGGCTCTGCCTCAGAGAAGTGTGTTAATGTATTTGTAGCATATGAAGGACATCATTATGAGTTTAATCCAAGTTTCAAGGAAAGCAATGTAAAGCTCTTGAAACATTACGCACTTCTACTTCAGAGCCAGTGTTGTTTGGCAACCTAAACACTGAGAGACTCCAAATAAAAGGAAACCCAGGACTGACTAGGGGGCCAGACATGCAGAAGAATCTCTGCACACTGTGTAGATGAGCTACATCCCCCATACCTTCCATTCACAGTGAGGACAACAGCTGTGGCTTGAGTAAATAAGTGTACATAAGTGTGTACACACAAACCTGAAAGTAATAAATGCTCACACTAGAACTTTGCTAAATGAGGGCTACATGATGAGTTTCAGCTGCTAATTCACAATGGAAGGCTCTGAGCATAAAAACTGGAGAACTGTTCCCTATCACTTCTTTTTTTGGGCAACTTATTCCCTCCTCTGACATCCCTCAACAGTTTCATACCCATTCATCTTGTAGGCAGAGGTCCTCTTGATCTTTGTATAGCTCACATTAAGTTTTCTTACAATCCCATTTCTCTTTACAGTCAATAACAGGAGTGCTTACTGCAGCCCATATGTTAACACATTCTTACACATTTTTCAGGGTAGCTGTGGACTAAGATTTGTTTCATGAAGAGAGAGAGAAAAGAAGAAAGAGCAAGAAAGTGAGGCTAATTGGAGATGAAAGTGTTAGAATATCAATACAAAACTGTACCTGTAAATGACGGCCTTTGCTATTTTTAGCTATCGTTACAGAAACAACAGTAATGATAGATAGCACCTTTGTTCCCCACCTCCTTACTGGCAGCTGCATCCCTTGTCCTTGTGGCTTTGCCACTGATGCATCAGTAGAAGAGTCTCCCAAGCAGATACAGAAAGCAGAGCAGTTCTGATGGGATTGTGCCCAGTGATTTAGCTGCAGACCTGCCACTCATTTTGCTGTGCTGCTGTATAGAAGCTAATTAGCCCCACTGAGAGACAAGCTTTATTAGCTTGAGTGCATGTTTGTAACCTTGTCTTACCATCAGGGAACACTGCTTGGCCATCACAGGACCAAGGGTCTTGCCTGCACATAGACATGCCACATGTTCTGCATCCTTCCCCTGTGCAGTGTCCTGCCCCAGATTCCCCAGTGCAGTGGCCAGCTGGGAGAAGAGGGGGCATGATTTACTCTGCTCCCCATTTTTTTTCCCACAGCTCTTACATGCAAGCATGGCAGAGGGCATGCACCATGGCAGAAGCAACACACTGCTTTACAGCTGCTCCTCACCACAAGAGTAAACATACACATTCCTATCACAACAGAGGTGTTACTTCAAGTTTGGGACTAATCAGAGGCTTACGCAAAGTAAACACTCTCACTGTGTATTTTGCACCTACACTCCTGCACCCAAAATGGCAATGGTAATACAAGCAAGATTTAGGATACCTGCTGAGAAGTCATGCTCAGAGCTGCCTTGCCTGGAGCCTGCCTCTCCAAAGGAGACTGCGTGCCCATGGTAAAGCACCAAACAATGCAGCTTAATGAATTGCTCAGGGGCTGCAACAGGGCTCCTCTGCATCCCATGTGGGAGAGACCAGAGAGTGTGTATATGAATGGAGATTAAGTTGAATCATGGCCAGAGACTCCCACTCACCCTACAAAAGGGGAAAAGAAAATAATACTCATATTCTGAAGATAAGAAACCAAGGGACACAGTTTGGTCAGGATCACACAGAAACACTGGGCCAGAGGCAAGAATGAAGGCTGACTTCAGTCCTTGCTTGGCTCTTGTATTACAAGCCCAGCCTTCCTGCTCTATGCAGCATTTGGGTTATTACTGAGAATATTTCAGAAAGAGTGCTGTGCACCACCTTTAACAGAAACGGCTGTGGTTTAGGTAACCCAGAGTATTGGGAACAAGTTCCTTCAGTCTTTTAGCTGCACCCAAAGAGCTCATTTCACCTGCTGAGGATTTCTGAAGCCTGTTGCACTTCTGTACCAAAACAGACATGTGGACCAGGGCTTGGCCACAAAATCTTCTCCAGGGCACTTTTTAAGCATGCAGGTGGGCTCATGGTCTG
This sequence comes from Colius striatus, assembly GCF_028858725.1. Taxonomy (NCBI): domain Eukaryota; kingdom Metazoa; phylum Chordata; class Aves; order Coliiformes; family Coliidae; genus Colius; species Colius striatus. The sequence continues at coordinate 81,557,982 of NC_084759.1, forward strand.
CCTTCTCCAGCCATCCCGGGGTTCCAGTGAGCACAGCTCTGCGGTGTCTCTAATAGGCACACGCTGTCTCTATGGCAATGTGAGATAGAAAGCACTCGAGAAAGATGCTGCAGAGAGGACTGTGTCTGGCACCAGGAGGAGACAGCAGCATGTGCAGAACCCCGGAGGGACACATTCCCTGAAGGCTTAAGAAAGTGATGTGGCCATAGGATGACATAAGTGACTCAGAGGAGGATAGCAATACGTGTCTGTTTTCTTCAAGTCAGGCTTTTCTCCCAGCTAATGTCTTCATTACCTTTTATTTATAGTGGATTAAATTTTAACTATGCAGTACTGTAAAAAGTGCTTACTGCACATCACCCAGCTCAATCTTCATCAGGCTCCTGTAAACTAGAAAATGTAACCTTTCCAGCTTTCTAGTGCAGAATTGCACAGCATGTTATGTACTTTGTTGTAGTGGAGGAAGGGGTGTTATGAAATAAGAAGTACTGCATAAGAGTACTTTCAGGTTGCTCTCTGTGCTTGTGTCAGGCTTTTCCCACTCTGGAAGAACTGCAGTTAAAAGGCATCACATTAGCATAAAAAACACATTTGACTAAAAACATACCTACTATTCTGTTTTATGACTGATGATTCATAAGAGGAAAGCAAAAAACTTTCTAATTCACTCTTCCCTGTTTATTGTTTGTTTTCCTTCTAACACTTCATTCAGACACGAACAATGCAATGGCCTTGTCAGGCTCAGTCTCTGTTTATGGCTGCCTTTCAGTTCTCAGGTACTGGTGCCATCTTGTCTCACACAGAGGGCCAAGGGAAGTATGTTTAAAAATTTGCACGTTTTAATTTTGTGGGGAATTGACATGTCACTAGAAAAGTGCAACAAAAGTCTCCAAGCTTCTGCTTCTATAGACTAAACTACTGATCGTGATCAAGACAAAATGAAAGGGATTATTAGTAATATTCATTGTTGCAATTCATATTCACAAAGTAATTTGAATCCTATATGTACCTATTTGCTTTCAAAAAAACTGCCAAGAATGCGAAGGCCACTTTTATATTTAAATCTCTTAAAAGAAGCTGTCTATGAAAGCCACTGCAGTTCACCTCTGTAATTTCAGGGGGCAGACTAAAGAACAGTGCATATTTTCATTTACACTAAATAAAGTAAGGAAGGCTGTAGCAAGTACTTGCAATCTTATTCACCTGTGTTGTATTTCTACCGTATGTTATTACACAGCCACCTATTCTCTACAAGCAGGGGGGAGGAGTAATGGGGAAAGTGAGAGGGATGAAATACTGGGATGAGAAAGATGTAAACCTGAAGTCACAGGATAAATCAATATATACGTAATAGATTCAAGTTCCATTTACGTGCATAAACAAAAGCCGAGGACTTAGATATAAATCTGCATATGGTGCATGGAACTTTTTCTGGAATGGCTCCCTGAGAACACATACTGCTGCCCTACGGCTGTGCTTTTCCAAACCCACATCTTTTCTAAAAGGGAAAATGTCTGCACCTAGCAGATTCTAACTTTGTGTGGGTGTGTAACCGACTTGGTTACCAAAGAAACTAGTTCATGTTCTACACCACTTAAAACTAATATTACTATTAGAATAAATAATTTGAAGGAGAGGAGAGGGGAGGGGGGAAAAAAAAAAAAAAAAAGACCATGACTGCACTGCAGATTTGTAACAACCAATTAATGGCCAGAAAGAAATGCCATAGCCTCTGTCACAAAATTTTCAGTCTCCCTACACCGACCAAAGAAGCCTTTGCTTTGGATGCAAATATTTCAAACCCGAGCCTACACTGCTGTGTTCACGCACCACTGCACTGCCTACATGACGTGTTTTCTGCATAAGTGGAGGAAAGTTGCAGACATCTTGTACTGTTGCCAAGACACTCTGACACTTGCTCAGAGACACCCGTCTGCTGCTGATGCTGCTGATGCTGCTGCTGCCCAGAAATGCTTTGACTTCCTATACTTCAGTGCCATACCAAGGGCTGCTGTCCCTAGCTGCTTACACCTTCAGGCTTTCTTTTCCATGGCATTGGGTTTTGCCTTTCTCCTCTGCAGCGATATCCACCTGTATCTGGAAAACTGTAGGGGGAGGGATAACCAAAAAAAACCCCAAATCTAAAAAACTAAGACTTAGAACCTGACCACTTCCTTCAGGTAGAAATATTGTATCGCCTCGCAGTCGGTATGGTGGCTGGGCAACACCCATATGCTCAGTACAGCCTCACACCAGCTGCTGTCTCAGCCAAGGAGCGGAGGTGTCCGATTCGGAGATTTCGGCTCGTTTTCCCAAACTGCCGGGCGGAGTTGCCGAGGCCGCGCTCAAGGCCCCGCCCGTCTCCGGCGGCCGGCAAAGCATCGCCCGGTTGCCAGCGCTCCTCTGCGCTGTCTGCATCGGCAATAACTTTCACACCCGTGAATGCAAAGTGGGGGGCGACAGCAGGAGCCAAGTGAAAGGCGGTGACGGCTGGCCCGAGCCGCCCTGCTTGGCCCACCTCAGGAGCCGCCACTCCCCCCCCCAGCCACGAAATGCTGCCTCGGCCCCGTGAGGATCCCGGGTGCCGCCACCGGCGCGGCGTGGCCCTCAGGGCCGATACCCGTCCGATACCCGGGCCGCGGCTCCCGCCCGTGCGCGCTAAGACCGCGGGAGCGCTGCGCAACACCGCCGCCCCGTGGCCGCCGCCGCCCGGCCGCCCTCCGCAGCCTCCGCGGCCGGCCGGGGCGGGGCGGGGGCCGCTGGAGCCGTCAGTCCCTGCCGGCGCTGGCTCGCTCTCTTGCCTGACCGCGGAAGGAAAACTTGAGGAGCTACCCGCAGTCTGTGGGGAAGGCGGGCACGGCCCGAGGCAGCCCCCGGCCGGAGGAGGAGGCGGTAGGAGCTCATAGTGGGTCTGAGGAGAAGGCAGGACGAGAGGGAAACCAAGGACGGAGTAAAGGAGAACAAGGAAAAGCAGAAAACTCGGGGTCTGAAGCGGAAATAGAGCAGGACAACGCCTTGTGTTCCAGCCTGGCAGAGGCTGGATGTTACCACAGGGCCGAGATTTGGCCAAGCGTATCACCAGGGCAGCAGAGCCTTGGTAGGCTCTTCCCAAGAGCTGGGGACAAGGGGAGTCCACAACATGGCAGTCAGTGTAAATGCAAGGCACTGTTCTCTTTACAAGAACTAATAAACCTTTTTTTTTTCCCCCGGGTAATAATCCTCTGTGTTTACAGTCTGTTGATGTGTCAGGTTGATGTGTGGCAGTTGATGGTGGCATCCCCAGTGACCGCTGAGAGCAGCAGAGCCTCAGCAATGGCAAATGGAAAGAACATAATAAGCTTTACAAAGAAACTGTGGAGCTTAGCAATCTCTTTCAACGTTAAGCTCCACTTCACTGAAGGTTTCCCTTTCTCGTTAGCTTTTTTTTGACACATCTGTGAGCTTCATTGTGCCAAGGCCTGGCCACTCTTAAGTATCCTGCTCCCATTTCTCCTCTCTCAAGCTGAAGGCAGTTTCACCTCTGTCCAGGCCATTCCAAGCCACCTGGACCTCTGGCTACAGATCAGTGACCCAGAGATTAGTGTCATTTATCTTGATTTTCTCTCTCACTCAGAGGATCTCCAGGCCTGACAAGAAGACAGATAACAAATTTCAGAAGCCAAGGCTGAGTTCACCCACCTTACTGCAGTTCTTCCCCACTCCAGCCCTTTCCTCCCATACTTTTGCACAGACAAAATCATGCTTCCCAGCTCTCATGTATCAGAGTCCTCAAGCAGTCAGACCTAGCAGTGAAAGGCAAGGACAAGATTTGATTTAGAAGAGTATACAGCTATGTAACTTAAGAATCTTTCCTCTTCGTTTCCTCTTTCCTCTTCATTCCAGTCACAGCTTCCTTTCAACACCTACAGCAAATGATGCAGTCTGGCCTCCAGGGAACAGATTCACTCCATATGCAACTCTGACTCTTTCTGTAATTGATGCTGGACACCTAAAAAAAAAAAAGGGCTTATAAAAAATGCTAATATGTTACCAATGTAAATAAAATGTGTGTGCATACAGAGGCCAAATGAAGGTCTTACTGGCATCTCAAATTAGGTGTTTCCGAACATTTCAGTGCTTGAATATGCATGCTGAATGCTCTTTAAATGTATATCTGTAGATAAACTCTGGATTGGGAATGGGGGGAGGTGATTTTAAAGTAAGTGGCTTCCCTTTCTCCATATGAATTTCTACATGCAGCATTGTCTCAGGAGACCCACTGGCAGATCTGAACTCTTAATATACAGGCGTTGACCTCACAAGCCAGGAGGTAAACTTTGCAAGGGTAGGTGAAACACTCCCATTACTGTGATTGTCACTACTTTTCTCTGGCAACAGAAAAGACCCAGGAACAGAAAGAAATGGGAGATGTATGGTGGTGGTTACAGACACATCTCCCAGTTCATTTTGCTCACCTATAAGTGTTCTCCAAGCCTGGGATTCACTCTCTTACTGTTATATCCAACCTGCTGGTCTCAGTTCCCCTTTGCACCACTTCTGCCCATCATCTTAAGATTTCTGTACCTCCGTGCACCTCTGTTCCTCTCCATTCCAGTCAGACTAATTTACTTTGCATGATATCAGAGGAGAATGCATTTAAAAAAAAAACCAAACAAAACAAAACAAAAAAAAACACAAAAGGGGAAAACAATCCTCCTGAACTTTGCAGACTTGCCAGGGATCAGAGCAGCCCCTGGCTTCCAAAAAAAGCAATTGCAAAGCCCTAAACTGAGCATGCTAAATACAGTGTGGTTTAAGCAGCCATCTCTTAGGAGCCATCTGGTAAGCATGTGCAAATAGTGACTTTTGAGATTAATATGATTTAGTGAATTTGAGAAGAATTTTACAGGAACAGCAAGAGGAGGTCCTAAGTACTACTGTGACATAAATATTACAGAATAATGAAATACTGGCTTTAGTCTTAGGAATAACATTCTTCTCCCATGAACAAAAATGTAAGTTTGCAGCAGGCTTGAGGAAAAGGAAAAAAAAAAAACTACACTTAATGATTTCCTCAAATATGCAGTAAATGTCATTGAAATATAAAAGTCTTTCCTGGTATGATATTCCCATGCAGTCAAAATAAAGTGTGTGCTTTCAGGTGCAAAGCCAAACTCAATTAGTATTATACACAAACCAGAATATACCCTGAATTCTGATCAGAAGCGAGCTGATGATTCATACTGCCATGGTCTGCACGTTGGTATTTGCTAGGAAAGCCAGTGTACAGCTTGATAAGGGGTTTTGATCCAAAAATAGGCACATATGCGATTTTAAACATTTGCCTTAGAAAATTAGGTTTTGACACTCTGCTTTAATTGTGTCATCTAATGCTGATGGGCACTTACCCGAGTAGAACGCCAGCTCCTCGATTAAAATGTAAAATAACGTCTTACGTTTACAGTAATAATATAATTTTATATTCATGAGCGGAAAGAGCTGTTTGAAATGCAGCTTTCATAGAAAGCAAATCCAAAAACCCCATAAAAAGCAAATGTACATCACACAGTAGGGTTGATTCCTGCTTCTGTTTTTATCTCAGGAGCACCAAGAACAATCAGAAAATCAAGCCACTCTATGAAAACATGTAGGAGAAAAAGGAGTTGGATGTTTTCTTACTTTGAATACACAGCTGCTTAAATATCTAATGTTTCTGAACTGAAAATGTATGCCTTAAGAATAAGTGCTCTCTATCAAATGCTGTGTGCATTTCACCTGCTCGTAAAATGTACACCTGTGACTTACTGCAGTGGGTTTCTTCTGGCACTGTACGTTCTGTGCTTTGTCAGGAGAAATTTTTAGTGCTTAAAAATAAAACCAGGCAGACTGTTTTCTTACCCTAAACACAGTACTCTAAGAAGTCTTCAGCTACTGTCCCGCATACTCTTTACATGGCAACATGGGGTAAGCAAGTAATGGCACATTTTTAAGGGCTGTTCAAATGTTGCTTTGGTACATAGGGATGTGTAAATGGTAAAATCCCAGCTTTAAAATAATGTAGCTGTTCTGATTTGTCTTGTTTGTTTTGCTACTTAAAGGCCCTGATTTGTCCTCTTTTACCATTTTCTCCTGACCGTAGCCAGTTCCTGACTTCATGGGTACCTAGAGCAATGCAGGGGAAAGACGTGTCTGTGACAGACAGAAAGGACAGCAGCAGCTCAAGGCACAGCAGAGGAACAGAACGGAGGCGCATCCAAACTCTTGTCAAGCATGTACCTGGTGCAGTTGCCTGGTGCATGTTGAGAAAGCACTGGAGCAGGCCTGTGACAATGGCTATATGGGATCCATATTTTTGTGGGAAGCTGAAAATGAGCTGGTTAAGGAGTGATTAAAACCCACTTCCTCTTTGCATTTCATTGTATTACTTGGCTTGTGTTGAAATTTAACAACAGTTGATAAAGCATAAGAAGGCATACCATTAGAATGATCTTAAATAAGGATTCTATGCTCTGAATACTCTACAGCTCTCCATTGGTATATCATGCTGCATTTCCTAAGTGCTCTTAAATTGCTGGTCACGCTCATTCCACTCCCCGTGAAAGGCAGGCAACGTTTATCATCCCAGTTTTAAAGCCGGGGAAATTGAGGCAAGGGGAGATTAACAGCCTGTGACCATACAGGAGTGGTAGAACCCGATTCCCGCAGCTTTCAGTCCTTGGTCCATCGTCTGTGATGCATCTTGTAAAGGATGCAAAACCTCTGTGATATTGTCTAAAATCTAGTCAATCTGATACCAGTTCATACACACATTCTGAAAGACTGGAGAAAAAAATGATGGTGGTTCTTTTTTTTTCAATTGTCCTTTACTGAAGGTCTCTTACTTTATAGCCAGCTACACTGTCAATATGACTCAATATGCAATCTAGATGCAGGTGGAAGAACGTGACAGAGCAGTATGAAGATGATTCTGAGTCACAGCGCACTGTCCGAAAAGCTGTACATCTGTAATTTATATTTAGATAATTGTCGTTACTAACAGCTTTAGAGACACAAAGCCTAGCCAAAGGCTATAAAGGGGACATAAGTCAGAATGTGAAGCAGTAAAGCAGGGGAGAAACAGCCTGATCAGCCCTGTCTGTACAGCTTGGCTGCTCCACCAGGGACTACCACCAACCCATGTTTTCTCATCTTGTAGGTGAGCTGGAGAGGAGCTCTGTGCTCAGAAATAACAATCTCTGCATCTGGAAATTGCAAGCTATTTTTCTTATACTTTATTAGATACGGATGTGTGACACCTAACCTGTCATTTGGCTGTATCCTAGAGTCACAGGAAACTGTGACCTCAAACAGAGTTCTCAAAGTCCATTCTTCTACCCCAGGGTGGGATCAGCAATACTGAGGTCACACCCTACACATTTATCCGTCTTGCTTCTAAAATCCTCCAATACTGGAAAGCCTACACCCTTCCCAGATGACCCCAGTGCTCCACATTACTATTAGAAAGATGTTGCTGTTTAGCTATTTTAGCATCTGACTTAAGTGTTCCCTGCTTTTGTTTGAGCCTGTCTATGTAAATATATATATAAATAAGCATTTACATATATATGCCATATATATATATATATATATACATGGCATACGTGTGTGTGCATTCACAGATATATTTGTTCCTAAATCTGAATCCGGTGCTAGCCTATTTCAATAGGCTCCATGTCCTTTTTTCTGCTTTCACAAACTACTTGTTTTGCCCAGCATTTTATGAAGGCATATATACAGAAACAAAACATTCACACTATTCTAGCAGTTACACTCTGCCAAAAACCCAGTGTCTCCAGACATATTTACTAATCTCCCAGTTAATGTTTCATTTTACACTAAAACTTGTCTCTTAAAGTGGGACTTTACTCTTAAAGCAAAGAAGCCATACCTTTTATACACTTAACTCTGACAGTTAAATTATAAATTCCTATTTTCTTAAAATAATTTATCCCCAAATAATATTTCTTTTTGCTTTTGGTCCTTTGAATCCTGAAGAACAGAGTTGTTTTTTCCAGTATCATCAGGGTTATTCTAACAAGGAGCTATGCTTCTTCATTGCCTAAGAGACTTTTTTTTTCCCCCTAAAGAACATATTGCTTAAGCCTGTCCTCTCTTTCTTTGGACAAATTCATGATCTTGACAAAATTTGTGCGTTTCCTATTTTTTTTAAGAAGCTGCATCATCCAGTTATCTGATACAACTGCATTCAATTAACATCAGCCAGACTGGGACACGGGGCAGATTTATTGTGCTGTCTTGTCTGCTTGTTTTGTTTCTTAAAATGTAGTATGAAAGCTGTAAATTGACTCGTCTGCTTATATTAGCTGTAACCTTTCAGTACATCAGGACCATTTAGACTGCATTTCAAAATAAGAACTTAATCCATCTTTCTGCAAAGAAGGACTTTTTTTTTTCAGGCCATTGTTGCTTATGGCAAAGGAACGACCCTTCCCTAAGGCTGAAAAGTGTTAGCAGCCCCTGTTTCAAAATAAACAGGTGAGAGGCTGTGATTAATAATCTGATCAATCACAAATATCAGCTGGCCTAGACAAAAATATAGCCAGAGAGCTATGATAAGCTTAAGAAAGAAATCTAGATCTAATAGATCTAGATTAGGGAGAACCCTAATAAAAGCAAAGCTTTGTTTTTGTGCAGCCTATGCCAATATGTGAGGGAACAGAACCATCCTTCACCTTTACTGAGTTTTCACACAAGCAGAGGGGGAAAAAGAAAAAGGATAGGCTCCCTGTTACATTACAGTTTGTTTTTTCAATCTGTTCATGTTAATGGTACAATCGGGAATCTCCAGTTTTTGTGTCATCACTGCCAGCAGCAGGCTAATGGACCATCTCAGAGACAGACCACAGAACTGCAGCTCCAGCCACACAGGGCACTTCCCTCTTTTTATTACACTCTATAAAAGATGTCACACAACGTTTTCTCTTAGCAGTCCTCATGAATCAGCAAAGAGCTGCCAAAGAATGACCATCAGGGCACTCGGGGAAGAATCAGGTGCCAGCTGTCAAAGTGTTGCTTGGAGATTTACCTTCTTTTTATCTCTGTATTTGCATCTTACAGGACAGGCTACAAAAAGAAAAAAGAAAAGATGTTCTCATGCAGGAGCAGGAGGGAGGATTTCTTTCTTTTTATCTGATGCAAAAAGATATTCTGGTTCCTGTGACTTCTCCCAAGATCTGCATTAGCAAGGCCAATTACAGTAAGTATGTCCCCGTCATGGGCAGCAAAGCATCAGACCATGGGGGGAGTGCAATGCCAAAGGGCGTGCGCAGCCAATAGCTTGTCTTCACCTTTACCTTTCTCTTCCATTCTGTTTGGTGAACACAAGAGGCTTACACATGCTGAAGGAAAAATGTCAAAAGGATTGATTTTGTCAGTAGCCTGTTTCAGGAGGGAAGAAATCAGCCATCTTGAGTTCTGGCAATGACATCAGTGGGTGCAGATTGCAAAATGTGTGAGGCAAACTTCATGGTTTGTGCATTGAGTTAAGAAGGCAGCTGTTGTTCAGATAGCCCCATCCTTCATAGCCCAAAGGACTTGTTGAGAGAGAGATCACACATCCTAAAAATTCTGCTGTTATTTTCTACTTCATTTCTGCTTTCTCTGATTGCAGAGTTTAAAAAAATCACCTTAGTTTGGGTGTTTTCAAACTGTGATCATGCTCATGATCTCTCACTCTTTGGTGCCAGCTGAGAGAAGGTGGGACTGAGGAGACGAAAAGAGCAAAGTGAAGAGTTTCATTGACTAAATATAAACCATTAACTGCACTGAGACCAGCTTCCAATTTCCAACGATTGCTTCTAGAAAGCCCTTTTTCTGTATACACAAATTGCTATCCTTGTGGGAGAAGTGCTGCATGTATCAGTGAAAAGAGTGGTACTTTGGGGTAATCTTCCTACTGTGATGAGACCCAGTCTGGAAATAAGGAGGAGGCTTCCTTCTGCTTTGTTTTTCCCTTAACTGCAAATGGACAAAAGCTACCAGTTGTGAGGTTCGCTCACCAATCAGCAATGGGAGATTAACTTTATCGTTAACCTTGCCTGTGCCCTCACCAATGTAATTGGCATTGGCCCAGGTCCCAGACCTAAGGCCAAGAGATACAGAGCAGAGCTCGGTCGGGTGAGTCAATGAGAGCTACTGCTCTCCCCAGCCAGCCAGGGCTGGCTACGTATCATTTTGATGCCTTGGCACAAAGCACAACATCTTTGCACGTCACCAGCCAGACTTTCAGCAAGTATAAATGAATGCGATACAGAGAACTTCAGTGAAAAAGGTTTTTCACTTCTTAAGAATCCTGAGATAATTATTAAATTCTCCTTGAATTTTATCTTGTTAGTTCCCTTTAAAACAAAAAAAAGGAGTCTTTGTTACCCATCTCCTCACTGTGGGTAACCTCATTCTCTCCAAGCTCCAGCTGGAACCTGCATCACACATTGCTCAGTGCTCTGTTGCAAAAAACATTCCCCATTTGCAGCACTAAATCCCCTGCACACACTCCTAAAATATCTTCTCTGGTTCCTCATGCCTAACCAAACAACGCAAAATCCTGATTCTCTGCATACCTCCCACAGCCATCCCAGCTGCTCCTGCCACCTTTCCTTTCCCCCAGGCCCTCTTCACTCATCTGAAGTTACTCATCAGGAATCCTCTCCTCCATCACTTTTCTCAGCTTTTTCTTTCACAGAACCCCTTTTAAGGAGGTAGGAGGAAGAGGTTATTTTAAACAAAACCTTGTCCACATCTTCTCACATTAGTTTTAAAATTTGCCATCGTAACAAGGTGTGAGCAGATGCGTAGAGGCTCGTTTCAGGATGTTCCAACCATCCTGCTTGTGCTCACAAAGAACTACAGCTCTGAGGCCTGGGCTGCGGGGTCCTTGTTCCACCCAGACTTTGCAGACCCCCGGGAACAATAGCATAGCCTTATGCTAAGCCACTGGACCTATTTGGCCTTGACAGCTCCTGAACACAGGTGGGTCGAGGCAGTCTCTTTGCACAGGTCTGAGAGTCAACAAACATTTCACAGCCGACAGGTCTGCTCTCCAGAACCCTGTGCAGATGCAGGTGCCTTTATGAGTCACGTCTTCCCCATCTCCCTTTTACGCTCTGTCCCCAAAAGCAGCTGCCCTCAGGCGTTTGCTTTGAAAGGGCATAATCATATTGTCCTCCCCTTCATTATCACTCTTCCCAGCATCTGCACCTCATTGTATGGTCATCTCTTCCCATCGTTCTCTTCTTAATTCAGTTTGGAAACTCTCTAGAGCAATGAGACATCATTATCTATTTTGTAAAGCGCCATTCAGGGCTGTAGCAGAGTAGCACGTATACGTGACAGAAATCCTACCTTTCCCTTTCCTCCAAAAGACAGGCAGAGATGATGAATGCCCAGCAGGTTAACATGCACTGCCCAGCACATGGTCTCAGCAAGAGTTTCAGTGACAGGAGCTTTTCCCTACAACAGGGACAAGAGTTCAGCCGTGTTTTGCGCTTCACGGAGTACCACGGGAGGCCTCTAGCTGCTCTGCTCCTGACAAGCATGTTACCACAGAACTTATGTTGATGGCAATCTTTGGAGTACCAGGCCAGTGATGGTCAGTAACACAGGGGATTTCACTATCTACAAAGTCAGGAGTATGCAGGAGTTTCTCCTCTGCTTCAGCAACATCCACGGGACGCTTGAGGTGTTGCGTCCTCATTCGGTGCAGTCACAGGGCACAGAGCTGAGTTGTGTTTCCAGCAGCACACATCAAGGTGCCTCATATCCCACCTCTATTTGTCCCTCTGCTATGGGCAACCCCGGAGTCAAAGGCAAGGCAATTCTCTGGGACAAAGGGAGGCAGAATTTTGTGGGGTAGAGCCCCACAGCTGCCTTTGGAAAGACATTTCCACCACAGCTAATGGTGCAGTCTGCTGCCAGTTACCACAGGCAATAAAACAGGTACTGGTCTGGGAAGACAGAGGAGCATCCAGCAGAACTGCTGATACATCGAGTTTCCTTTCTGCCCCCACAAAATGGATATATTCTTCCTGGGGTCACCTATAGCTCACCCAATGTTCACATGCTTAGATCTGAGGTCTGAGATGGATGTCAGGTCCTCAAACTAGCTTTCCTGAGGTACCCTGGAGAACTGTGAATCAGCCACTGGATGGTTACTTGAAATAATTAATAATCCTTTTCATTTTTGATACTTATAAAACACGTTTAATGGAGAGAAAAAGAAGAAAAAACAGCATAGATGATACTGTCAGCAGCAATGACAGAATGATGGTAATGATGTAAAGCGTTAGGCAAATTTTGATGTTCCTCCCTGATATACAACAATGTGACCAAGCCTCTGCTGTGATCTGTGTGCGGCTGGAAATGTGCAGTGAGGAGAGAGCATGGGGCAGGGATATGTGAGGTCTGGTCTCTGAGGCCTGACCTGACACCCAGCTGCACCCAGACTTGGCCAATCCTCTCCCATGCCATTCTATTTCCATGTTTGAGGTTTTCTTCAAATAACTTTTTTTTTCCTTGAACTGATGATAGACTAACATAAGCAGTGGGGACCCAGTTGTATAGGAGTGGAACTGAGCAGGAGCATGATGATGTCTCAAACCCCATCTCCCCGGATCATGGGGACCACAGTGGCTATAACCAGGCACTCCTCAAGCAGCCCGTTCACTGGCTCACTACACTAGAAGCAATGAAACATGCAGGAGTTTCGCATTCAAGCAGAGTGACCTCGCTGTGAGTGAGGAGACAAGAATGATGTCAAAGAGGTTTTGTGCATGAAGTGCTTGTGACAAAACATTAGCTTAGGTCAGACGCTACCAAAATGTAAAAGGGAGGATGACTGGCAGCCTATCAATAACCAAACTAGAGAATTGCTGCTGTTTCATGCAGCAACAGGTGTAACAGCTGTCAAACAGAAACTTCCTTCTTGCCTTTTTGTAAAAGCAGCGGCCTCGGTGGCAACTGGACCAAACGACACATACCAACACCTTCGGTTCAGAAATAACAGCTGGTAGTGCCGGTGGCCAGCGGCAGGAGCCGGCTTGCCAGACATGCCAATAGGCAGCCACAGCTGACACGACAACAGGAGCGTTTCTGCTCGTTTCTGTTCTTTAATCGCATTTCTGTTTAAAGACGAGGTGGCCTCCCCGCTTGCACCCCGCGGCGACAGATGTACCTGCGCGCAGGTGGGCAGAGCGCTCAGCCGCACTTCGCCGGGGCTGCCGGCGTGTGATTACGGGAGGGGATGGGCATCTCCCGGCGCAGCACAGTCCCGGCGGCTGCCGGGCTCCGCGCGCAGGGCGCTGCCGGGGCAGCCCGGGGCGGCTCCGAGGACGGTGTCGGGCGGCAGCGGACCGCGGGGTAGATAGGGGCAACCTCGCCGCCGGCGCCCAGCTTCCCTAATGGGCATGTGCGGCGCGGCTCGCACATGCCCACTCGGGCCGCGCGGTGCCGGCGGGCTGTGCCGCGCTGGCGGAGCAGTCGCGGCGGGTTGCGCGCTGAGACCGCGGGACGCGCCGTCGGACAGCCCGGGTCGCCGCCCGCCCCAACCGCCGGGGGACAGCGCCCAGGCAGTTTTCGGCGGCGGGTTCCCGAGCCAGAGTGCCCCACGAAACACACCCAGCCCCCGCTCCACCGGGGGGCGACCGCTCCGTCCGTCGGGGGAGCGGGCAGCCCGCGCGACACGGGCAGCCCGGGGGCGGCGGCCTGGGTGGGGCGGGGATGTGTCGGTGCGGCGGGGCCGGCGGCGGGCGGAGCCGGGCGGCAGCCGGGCGGGGCGGGGCGCGCCGCGGCGTCCCGAGCGCGGCCCGCGGGGTGGCCCCGGCGGGAGGCGCCGCGTTGCGCCCCGCCGCCCCGTGCTAGGCGGCGCCCGGCGTGGCCCCGCGCCCCTGGGCGGAGGGCGGGGGCGCCGCGGAGGACTTTCCGCGCCCGTGCCGCGTGCCGGGGCCGGGGGATTAGTCAGCAGTCTGCGGGCAGCCCCGCTCCCGCGCAAACTCCGCGGCGGGGGCGGGGAGCGGCGAGCGGCGCCTGCCCCTTCCCTTTCCCGCGGCGAGGGGCGGCGGGGCCGCGGCGGCGGCGGGGCTTCCCCCGCCCCCCGGCGGTCCGCGCCGCCGCTCCGCGGCCGCGGCGAGGGGCGGCGGGCTTGGCAAGTCAGGCAACGAGGCGCCGGGAAACTCCTCTCGGGCACGGCGGCGTTGCAGGAGGACGAGCGCCCGAGCCGCCCCGCGCACGCACACAGTCGGGCAGGCGCACACACACACACACCGCGCACACACCCGCACACGCGCGGCGGCGGCCCCCGGCCCCCCGCAGCCGCGGCCGGCGGGGAGGCGGCGCCCGGCGGGGCTGCCCCATGGTCTTGCGGGGGCCGTGGGGGAGCTGCGGGGGCTCCGACGCGGCGCTCGCCCTCCTGCGCGCCCTCCGCACTAGGATGTTGCGGCAGGTCTTGCACAGGGGGCTGGGGACGTCCTTCTCCCGGCTCGGCCACTTCGTCGCCAGCCACCCGGTGTTCTTCGCTTCGGCGCCCGTGCTTATCTCCATCCTGCTGGGCGCCAGCTTCAGCCGCTACCAGGTGGAGGAGAGCGTGGAGCACCTCCTGGCCCCCACGCACAGCCTGGCCAAGATCGAGAGGAACCTGGTGGACAGTCTATTCCCGGTGAACCGCTCCAAGCACCGGCTCTACTCCGACCTGCAGACGCCGGGGAGGTACGGCAGGGTGATCATCACCTCCTTCCGTAAGGCCAACATGCTGGACCAGCACCACACCGATCTCATCCTCAAGGTAACCGCGGCGGGTCCCCGGCCCCGGGCACAGCCACCCTGTCCGCCTGGCCCGGCGCCCCGCATCCCGCCCCGCTCCCCGCACCTGCGCGCCCGCCCGGAGCCACTCGTGCCCGCCAGCCTCCGCCCGCACGCCACCCGCGCTGCCACCGCAGCCACCCGGCCACCTCCCTGCAACAGTTGGGATGCCAGCCCGCCGCCGGGAGCCGGCACCGCGCTCCCTGCCAGCGCCGCGGGCTCCGTGGTCTTCCACCGCCGCCGCAACCCCCGCCTTTTTATTTATCACTTCTCCTTTTTTTCCTCCCTCTTTTGGTTTTCTTTGCTTTGGGTGAGCGACAAGAGCAGGATGCTTGCTTAAATATTTTGTCCGTGCCTCTGTACTCGCCTAGCAGTCGTGCTCCCGAGTTAAGGCGACGTGGGCTTTTATAAACTCAAACTTCAAAAACAGTTAGGTACCAATCTGCCAAGCTGCCGGGACCACTTTTGGGGGCTGCCGCTGTGCCTGGACTGCACTTCTGCCTAGAGAGGGGTAGCACAATACCTCCTTCTCACTGCTTATGAAGGCAAATGACATAACTCAGCTGATTATTTTTAGCTGGTAGTATTTTTTCCCCTCCACTCTCAACCCACCATCACAGAAAATGCTGGTTTCATAGATGGAAGAAAAATCCAGCCGAGCTGCAGATTGCAGGCATGGTGCAGCAGCCTGTGCTGCCAGTTCAAGTTAGAGCGGGCAGCATCTTTCCCTGTCACTTCAGGGGCACAGAGCGTGCGAGCCACAATCTAACAGGACATCTCACTGTGCTATATGTCATAACATGTCAGAAATCTGCATTTGTTTAAGCAGGTACTCCTAGTTTACACCTCAGTAGTTTTGAACAATCTCGGAAGGAAAAACAGGGAGGACAGATAGAAAAACTGCATTCTTAGGAGGGTCAAGTTCACCCAAGAAATAAGAAAGGAACATTTGCAAATAACCAGAGGTGTGGCAAGCTCAGTCCTGCACTTTTTCACTGTTGTCTTATGGAAACCCCAGAGACTCAGCATTGCTTTGGGTTTGATTTTTTTTTTGTTTTATTGAATGTCAAACTGTCAGTCTATACAGAAGCCAATGTTAATTCTACTTGATAGCTTCAGGGAGAGTCTTTTTTTAAAATGAGATAGATGTAAATACTTATTGTATTTGGGGAGACCTCACGCTTTCCTGAACAAGGAAAGCACTGTTCCAGTGGATTTCCTTCTATTTCATTTCCACTCTAGCCAAACACAGAACTATATTTCAGAGTCACTCATTTTATGTTTTCCCTTTTTTTTTTGCTGTTGATATATTACCCAATGGTAATCAGCAAACAGATTTAATGAGCATCGACTCACTAAGTACAGTACCAGGAGCGTCACTGGCAAACTCCAGAGAAACGATTTTCATTCCTTCATATTCTTGTTCCGTGAATTGTGTTGGCATCAAGTAGGTGCACATTTACTCAGTCATAGGATAATAATGACAATGGATTTTTTTTTCTATTTACTGCTTTCTCTAGAGATCAGTAGTTTTATCAATACTATTGTGACACACAAATAAATAGTATTCAGAATCTTTCCTCAAGCAAACTTCTGCATAAGATTTATCGCATCAGCGAAAGAGCTATAACTTAGAAAGCTCTGTCAGTATTTAACACTGCCTCATTTTTAATAGCCAGAATTTGCTAACCAAGTGATTATTTTTCATTTACTAAGATAATGAACACCATTGCCATTTGACTTTTTAGTCTTACTGTTAATCTCACATTGTCAGGCATATTTGATGCATTATTTCCAACTCTTTACTTATCTAATTAATTCCGATATGCCTTGTGTAGGATAAATTACATCCTTTGTCCTAATTATTTTTCTGTTTGTGGGCAGAGCCAGGCTCAAGACAACTGCCTGTCCAGCCCTGTGGATGGTCCTGTGGGTCAAAGCACAGCAAAACAGGAGAGAAGGCTCCTAGCTCCCAATATTATTATATCTGTAGTGATACAGGGCTACATCATTTTGTGTCAATAGGACTCAGAAAGTGAAGAAGAAAGGGAAAAGTGGCATTTAGGGTTTTCCTATATAAATAAATAAATATATATATATATATATATATATATATATATATGTAGTTCCATGCAGGGAAGAAGTGAGCAAAGGCAGCCCCAGGCCCAGTCCAGGACCAAACAACTCGAAGTGCTATGCTTGTAAATAAGTGTTCTGGGTGAAACTGTGGAGTAATCCCACCTACGTTCCTGAAAATGCAGCTATGTAGGCACAATCAGGGCAGAGAATCTATACAGCAGCATTTGCTTGTCTTTTCTAGAGAAGGTTGACCTCCCTGAGGGAGCGGTTTTGCTGTAGAAAAGGTGTCTGGATGGCCATTGACTTCTCCTGCATGGTTGTTGCTGCATCTCTACCCACTAGCAGGAGGATGGGAAACCCAGGAGAGTGATTGCCCCGGGCATATGTTGGTTGTTCTTGCAGCATCTCTTCTTGGTTTTCTTAGCTGTCATATCCCACCTTATCAGGCAAAATGGGAAGGGAATGAGCATTGAACAGCTACAGCTACCTTCATCACCTGGCAAGAGCGGAAGGTTTTCTCTGTTTTCAGTAGAGGAGGAGGTCAGTTTCCATTATGGTCCCCTTAGTAAAGGGATACTGAGTTTTGGGGTCTCAGCACTTGAAAGAGAGGTGATATTGTTCAAAAGTTAAATCACTCTAACATCCTAATTAATTAGTTAATGACATAACTTCTCTGGTGGCATCTCTAAAGTACTCTGGTTAGCTTACTGCAATTCCTTATGGGCGTATTAGGAGCCCGAGGGGCTTGCCATTAACCGCTACCGCACGATACCCTGTTGACTGCCTGGCAAGAGACTGAGGGAATGGCTCAGCCTCAACAACTGTCTCGGGCCTAGATCTCAAGCCGCACTCCCAGAGCAGGAGCTGCTGTAGGGCTCCCCGCTGACACTGTGCATCTGCCAGCACAACGCTGGCTGCTCACATGACAGTGCCAGGTCTCACTAAATGTACGAGCTGCTCCACACAAGGTCTCTCCTGTTCATTGGCAGGGAGGTGTGTGGCTGCCTTATAGAACAGTTTTGACTTGGAGATGATGACGAATACCCTTTGTTTTCTTTCCTTTCATTTTTTTAAATATAAATATCCGTCCACGATTCTCATATATCCCTATAAATTCTTAAACCATTCTATGCTTGCCATCCAGATGTTGCATTTCCAGCTGTCATAAAGAAGAAGGGGAGAAATCTAAACATATCCTAAATCTCTGGCCTTGAATAGGTCATCCATCTCAGCAGAGTCTCAGATGTGGAAGAGATTCATTCCAAGTCTGAGATATTGTGGGAAGGCAATAAAGAAATTTTACTTGCTGCTGTACCTGCTGTATAGCTGAGCACAGGGCTCTAGTGTGGTGTGCAGGTGTGCAGGACCTTTCTTCCTTGATATTTCACTCTTTCAAGAGAGACGGAAGTAGGAAGTAAAAATACCTAACTGAAGAAAGTGTGCTTTTTCTTCCTGTATCTCCAAGAAGTTCTAGGAGAAACAAAAGTAATGGAGGATTTGGTGTGGACCATCGTACAGAAGTGCTGATGATTGTGGAAAGTCTGTAAGAATCATGTAAGCCTAGAATTTTGCCGAAAATTAATGCTAAAGCAGACCGCTACCATTTCATGGTGTTATTCCCACTTGATAGCTAAAAACTTGGTAGATTGAAGACATACAGATTCACTGGATGTACAGACCTAACCAGATTTTTGAACACCAGAATTTGAGACATCCATCCTTTTGAGTCTGTTCATTACTCTA
Organism: Colius striatus; assembly: GCF_028858725.1. Taxonomy (NCBI): domain Eukaryota; kingdom Metazoa; phylum Chordata; class Aves; order Coliiformes; family Coliidae; genus Colius; species Colius striatus. The sequence goes on from NC_084759.1 coordinate 81,576,633, forward strand.
TACTTACAGTGAGTTACCTGCATTATACTACAAAAGAAGCTGTTTTTTTTAATGAAAAGTTTCCCTTCTTTTTCAGAAGAGTGTCTTCTCTTCCCCTTACATTATTGTGTTTTTAGCAATAATACAGTACTTTTTTTTCCTTTTTTTTGGCAAAATCACCACTTAAGATGACAAGATGCAAAGATGAAAAGAGATCTTACATTTCAACATGCCTTACTGAAAGGGATTGTATTTGCAGATTGCTTCTATGAAAATATGTAGATGAGGGTTTATTTTTTTTTAAAGAAACCTGTCCTAACTACATACTTTCAGATAGTGCTTGTACATCACCCCTCTCATATAAACTGGTCATCAAGAGACATAGATAACCAATTAAATGTCAATTTGAACATGTGAGTAGGAAAATTAGGTATTTCTGTTTAAAGACACATTTATTTAAGAACTGCACAACTTCTGATTACTGCAGAACAAAACAATTTAACTCCAGAATTTTGTAGACCTCATACTTGTTAGGGTTTTATTTCTTCTCTCTGCTGATAATTCATTTGCTACGTCCCTCTTAATGTGTGTGCCTGCACGCTCTGTCTGTGGTCTTCCCAGATTTCCTCACTTATTTTCTACGTATGAGGAAAGTTGTGGAGGAAATAACCGTAGTATTTATGTTCCCACGTGTGTGGTATTTAGAATTGCTTTGCTGTACAAACATGGCACACTTAAGCCATTCTTTTCAGAGTCGGTGGAGGTGTGTTGTGGTTGTTCAGCAGATATTAAAGCTGGGTCTGTGGCAGTCCTGGCTACCGCAAGGTGCCTGGTATTTTAAAACTTCAGCTACTTCTGAATGCCTGGACATAGGCAGTCGGTTGTGGATCTGACAGTGGGTATCATAGGTCTCCACCTTCTCTGGGTAGCTTCAGTACTAAAAATACTTCAGGGAAACAGTCAACAGAACAAATAGTGAATTCTGCTAAAAAAAAATTTAAAAGGATGAAGTCATGTCTTTAGAGCAAGGCTGTAAGATGAGGGGAAGAGTCCTAATACAAGAAAAACAAGGGTGTGAAAGCAGCAGAAGTGCAAGCCTGTTGTCATAGCAGCACAATGCTGCAGGGATAAAATGTATCTTATGCGAAAACAGATGAGAATTAAGATACACAGGTAAGATCTAGGCACAGCCAGGGAAGAGGGAAGATAAATAGCACACTGCAAGGACAGCGTGGATGCGTGTACAGAACCCACCCCCTACCCGCCCCCCCCCCCAAGCTCCTGGTATCGGCAGCAGCAGCTCTTTGGCATAATTCCTGCAGGCAAGAGGGTTTGATCTTTCCGCAGGCACCAGCCAGCAACTGGACCAGAAGTCCTGAAGTTGCCCATTTCTGCAAGGATGACCACATTCTGCTGGTCCCCACCATCCCCTTGTCCTGTTCCAAGCAGCACTGGCTGGGACAGGGCCTGTTTGCTCTCCCTTCAGCCTCATGCCATGGTGCGATGCTCCCTTAATACTGTGTACCTTGAACACCCCATTTGGCATCAGTTTCCCTGCCTTGCAAGTTCAGACCTTGCCTCTTGTCTAACAAACAAAGCACACAGGGGACAGGTTTTCTTAATATGTGCCTGGACATGTGTGATGAGGGACCTCACCCCATTGGGTGACCCTCCAGAGAGCACAGCAAGCAGGCAGGGCAGGTGTTGGAGGCCATGGACCTCTGCCTCACAGCCACCGAGGCTGGGCCACTAGCACCCCAGGCAATGCCACAAGGCTTGAGGAGAGCTGCAGGAACTCCCCAGCTACCACATTTGGGTTTCCCAAAAATCATAACTGGACCCTGCCTTTAAGCCAGGGTTTACAGGCGGAGAACCCCCTCTCTGCTGATGGAAGGGAGAAGGAGGGGCCAGGTCGTGAAATAACATGATGGACTGTGAACTTACAGCTATTGAGGTTTCCCTGCAGTGAGGAAGGGACCATTTGTCACCTTTCTGCCAGAGAAGCCCTTGGCAAGAGCCTGCACCGCTTCTCCAGCCCCCTGAGAAGCAGTGTAAGGACAGAGTGGTGTTTATGGAGAGGTCTGGGGTGCAAAGAGAAGGCCAACAGTGGTGAAGCTGATGCAAGATCAGCTGCAGGGGTGATATTTTCATGTGTTTTTTCCCCCATGTCAGACCCACCCCTCAGGCTGCGCTGAGGGGTTTCTGCTGCACAGACATCCCATCCTCTGGCAGCCGTTGGCCCCAAAACTGGGGTGGGCTTCTCTCAGTGAGACAAATACAGGCAGAATTACCAGGGTAGTTGTCACAGTTTAAGGCGATATTGATGAGAAAAACTTCCCTGCTTCAAATTAGAAAAAAAAAAAATCATATCTGGCAATTTTCTACCAAGAAGGCAGATGGAAATGTAAATGCACGCACATCTGCCACTTCGAGCACTAATAGTTGTCCCTCAGTTGATGACTTGTAGTTTGAACAATTTTTGGAATTTATTTACATGAAAATTGTTTGGAGAAAATAGAATTCACCATGTTTTGGACAGCTGAAAATAGTTGCAAAAATACATAGCTTGCATAATTAGTATCTGAGCATCTCTTCAGGAAACCTGCTTGTATGACTACTAGAAAAAGAGCCCAGCTACTCGAAGCAATAGGTCCTTGCTGCACGCTCTCCAGCTGCAATTTCTAACATTTATCCCGAGCTTTTAGGATCTGTTGGCTTCCTCTGCTGGTTGTGCACATGCTTTCCATCCCTCATCAAGACTGGCTTGGTCAGGAGGCAGCAGCCCACCAGCCTTCTTTAACGCTCTGCCCTGAACCAATGGTCTCTGACAGCAGGACACAGCCCATTTTAGGCTCCTTTGCCTTCTCTAGCTGCACCTTCTGATGAACATAAACTCTTCACAGTTTAATTCTGCCTATATCTTCAAAGCCCACGGTGTTTTCCGTGAATTGAGTTGGGAGCTGTGTAAGTCTTCTCCCTGTCATAACCCTTTTACGTTTTGACTGAGGCCATCTCCTAAAGTGAATAAAAAAGCACTCTGCAAGGATATGAAATGCCAGAGATTACTGAGATCATAGGAAAAGTGGAGAAATTTACAGCTATCCATTAAAGGCTTTTCCTCCTCTTTGTTTTCCTTGACATAAGTTACCTGTAAAAATTACCAAAATAATGAACCAGCTTCACATGAAAATGAAGCCTATATTTAAAATAATTTTCTTCATCCTCCTTTCTAGTTTTTCAATCTTGAACCCAAACCAGTGATGAGATTTTAAGCAGTAGTAGATAATGAGGTCATTCTTCACTTTATTTTTCAGCATTCTCTATAACCATGAGATCACACTTTTCTTTTTTCTTTTCCTTTTTTTTAAATGGAAGCTGAGATTTTTATTTTTTTTTTTTAAATCACAATACTTCAGGCTGCAGAGCTCAGAGTAAAACCAGACTTGGTGAAAATGCCAGTAGAACATGGTAAGAGTCGGCAACACTGTCTGGAGTGAAGCTCATTTTTAATTTGAACCATCAGATGTAGACTGAAAGACTAAGTAGAGTAAAATAATAACAACAACAAAGAAAAACATAGTGTGACATTACAAGGATCTTACTCCTGCGAGTAAAACATGTCTTTCTATGTGCCAGATCATTCACGGTACAGGAGGACATCTGTATAGCTGACTAGTTCTGTCTAGTCAACTATTCATCAAGTGTATATCAAGTAACAAAACACAGTCAAGTCCTTACAATGAGTGATGTCCCCTATGAAACACTGCATTTCACCACTCAGCAGCAAAGCCATACATATTTTTGTGGTATATATGATAAGCAGGACGTAGTTGTACAAATCCTTAGTATTAATAATGGTGTCTGCAACTCTAATCCAGCTCACACAGCAGTTAGACTGTCTTTTCATGAGCTGGGAATGAGCTTGGCAAGACTGAAATGTCCCATTGCATGCATGGTGCTGTTGCTCTCACCATGGAGTTTCCCTGGGAGCAAGGCAAGATCCGTGTGGGACACCAGTAGCTATCATTGGGTCCTTGTGCCTCATCCCCTTTGCCCATAGTTTTGATTGGAGGAGCAGATTATGTAATGTGGGCTTAAAGGATTTCCAGGACTGGACCTTTCTGCAAATGAATCAGTAGTTTCTAACCCTTCCCTGCTGGGATGGGATCTGTTTGCTTCACAGGGAAGCTGCAGACCTTTTTGGTACCTGATTAAATTGACAAAATTCTGGTAACATCTGCTCACTTTTGAATTAAGGAAAGGACTTCTTAGCGAAACAAAAGGGCTAGAGGTTTTCCTCACCCCTTCTTGTAGTTCTCTGCGTGTTTTGCACGGACTGACAAATCAAGCTCTCCTTTCTGTCCGGAATATACATCTCCAAGTACAGCCCCTTTGCCTTCAGGTTCAGCCTTGCTGCCGCTGCTGAAAGTTGTGCCAGGCTCTGTACAGCAAAGAGCATCTCACAGAGCCCAATGCAGGGCTTGGCCATCACAGGACAGGCAAACTGAGCCTGTTGGGGGGGCTCTGGTTCCTGGCGCCTGCCTTTCTCTACTGATGGCAGAGGTAGGATGACCAGCAGCCAAAACCAGCTTGAAGAAATCTTTGCAGCCGTGTCTCTCCAAGACCCTGGAGCAAAGGGTTTAGCCCAGGATAAGTGAAGGAATTTTATGCTTTGCCTCCTGGCATCCCCTCCTGGCTTCACCGCCTCTCATCTGTCAGCTGCGCCACAAGATGAAACATGGCTTGGTGTGGAGGTGTGAGACCAGTACAGCCCTCACCTGGAGGTATTTGCAGAAAGAGATTTGTCTCTCTGATAAAGCCATCTTTTCTCTCTACCTAAAATAAATAACTGAGTGAGCATGAGACTTAGAGTAAACAAAGACCAAGACCAAGATGTTACCAACTGCAGAGGGAAGAAAAAAACTGTTCCAGAAGTCTCTCGCGTGGTATGAGGCACACATACAGAAACACCATTTTCGGAAGGGAGAGGGGAATTTAAAATGATGGTCACCGTTTAAACAACGATGAAAGGGAGAAGTGGAAGTTACTGTATCACGCCTGAGCACTTTCAGGGACAGTGTACCACCATCACAAGGGAGTTTAGGTGGTGCTGTGCAGCTCTCTTGAAGCAGGGAGGGCATCTCAGCAGTAAACTGCTTTTTAGTTCTTTGCACTGTTGGCTAGCTGAAAAAGCTGGGAGCAATGAGAAAGCAGCATATCTCCCTTGAAGAAAAAAACATTCATTCAGCTCTTGTACCTTTAAATCTCCCTTTCTCCTAATAGGATGGGTAAGGATAAGAAAACAGATGGATGAATGAGGATCTGGTGATCAGTTGTTTGTCCCAGTACTAGGTGCCAGGTTTATTCAAAATATAGTTACTTGCTATTAAAATCTACTGCACTGAGGAGCACAATATGCATTGTACGTTAGCATATTGCTAGTAGTGTCCCCACCATAGTACAGCCTTTACCATTTCCTGTTAATGAACAAGCATTCATCAACAAGCATTCATTGGACTAGATGATCTCTAAGGTCCCTTCCAACCCCTAACATTCTATGATTCTATGATTCTAGTATAAGTTTCCTGGGGGTCCTCCTGGTGTACCATAGGCAAGGAAAGTTGCAACGTGTGTCATCCCTTTATCTTGTAGGACGTGCTCTTATAACCTCTTGGACCTTCCATTTTCTGTGGAAACCTGTCACTGAGGGATATAGAGTGGAAAAATCTGCGTGACCACAGTTGAGTCCCCAGCATGACAGCAGAGAGTGCCATGGGGCTGCAGCTCTCAGTGGGGAAGAGGTGGCAGTCCAGGCTGCCACGGGCAAGCAAAAAGAGAAGGACAGCATGCAGCCATGCTGCAGCACACCCCTGCCCTGCGCTGAGGCGACAGAGGGGTTTTTTTTTCCTAGGATCTGGTCCGAAAAAAGCAAAGTGCAGGTGTAAAGTGATGTGTTTGTCATGAGGCTGAAAGTCTGAGTCAGGCTTCCTGGAGCTGAATCCTCGGGCGCACTGGGGCAGTGCTCAGCACACTTTGCTGGAATAGAGGGAATGGCAAGTTTTCCTCCTCTTGGGCTCTTTGCCTCAAATTCAAGACCAAACGTTGTAGCCACTGGCAAAGCTCAGAGTACATCTCATAGCAGCTCCAAACTGCATGAGCTTGCAGCCAGCTCTGGGGGCTGCCTGGCTGCCAGGATGTACCAGAGCTGGCTGCCTGCTCCCCTCTTCTCCCTATCAGCAGGAGGCGTGATGGGTAGGTCCCTGCCATGCAGCGCCTGGCCCAGCCCAGCCCAGCCTCATGGGGAGCACGGGGCCACCACCACATAACCGGCTTCTGAGTCTGAAATGATCATTTCCCAGAATAAATGAGTATTTTAGATATGACATTTAGTTTCTAGCCTTTTGCTAAAGATGAAGTAACAGCTGTGACAAATTAGGTTATTTTGTAACCTAGAGTATTAAAGCATTTTGGCTGTAGAAGGAAGGAAATGCAGCAGCGAGGCAGGGTAGGTAAATACCGACACACACTGAGAAAAGTTGCGTGACTGTTCAGTTTCTTCTGTGTTGTGACAGTCAGTGACTCTTCTCTGGAGCTGTATTGTGAACCTAACACAGGCAGGAAACTCCTTCTGTTCCTCCTGGATGTCCTCATCTGTGCTTCTTCATGTGACATCTGGTTTTACAACTATTGTCAATGAAAACCGTACGGTAACTGCCATTGTAAAAAGTTAAAAATTGGATATCTGTCTTTGATTTGGTACATCAAGGCATTTTCCCCAAAATGTAATGACACACATTTGAATTTCCGGCCCTTGATATTCTATGATTCTGTGATTCGTACCCCAAAAACAGCTCTTGCAAAGTGGAGCTTTGCAAACACAAACAGAAAAAAACAAGAATTCCCTGTAGAGGTTCATTTTTTTTGGCACGTTTCCGCAAATCTTTTGTTTTAGAAGAAAGCTGTGCAAAAGCCTCGAATTGGTTGCAGAGGTGGTTGTTTGTTCTTTCACCACGATGGAAAATTTTGCTTCTCACCATGGCCAGGTACTGTGTTCTCACAGTACTGTGAAAATATTTATTAGTGCAATTCATTTCTCAAACATATGTTTGTCAATATTGAATTGTCGTTCTGTCAAAAATAAAAAAATGCTCAAATATGGAAACTTAAAACCTCAAGCTGCTAGAGAAGCAAGTTGAGAATATAGGAGATTTGTAATCTTTGCCTATATGATGTCATACCATCCTGAGGAACAGAGACAACATAACTGAATTTATACCCATCACAGATTATGCAATGTAATCACAAAACAATTGGATTCACAGTCCCCTTTAAGTGGGAGGGTTTTGTCTGCAGATAGGTCTGAAATACAGTGCAAAAGTCACTATGACTATTTAATTTCAACAGATGCAGGATTTTAGCCATTTTTATTAGACATTTTGTCCATGGCCACCAGATGAGTATATAAGATCTACTGCTCTCAGGTACGCTGTCATCTATTTTTCAATCAGTGTTTTTCTTCAGAAAGGATTCAGTTTGATTAAATATCACCTAGTCCTAGTCTCTTTACTGGGCATAAGAGCCTCCTGCCCTCTTTGGACAGTGGGAAACAGTACAGGCAAGTAGGCAAAGAAAGGAATTGTGTAGAGACAATGGTTCTCTGTCTTGTCTTGCTCATAATCTGAAGGTAGAAAATAACTATTTCCTCCTTACGGAAAAGAAATCCATGTTCTTAATTTGACTCTTCAGCTCCCTGCAAGAGCTGTGGTCTCCCCACTTCATAGGTGGAAAGCTGCTTCTCTTTTATCAGCCCTGCTTTTGTCGCAACAACTTTGCAGTGCTCCTGTGGCCATTTCCCTCAGTGTGAAAGGGTCCAAAGGATAAATCTGTGCTGTTCCTCAGCAGATTTCCTTCCTCCCTGGGAGCAGACATAGCCACCCAAGCAACCAGGCTGTGTGGACTGCCACACCCATGGGGTTGTTGGGACTAGGCAGCACATGGGGTGGACAGCCTTCTGCATTGTCCCTGCTCACACCTCAAGAGAATACCACGTTTCACCGAGCCACGCACAAAGCACATACACAGCATTTGGGATGTTGGATGCACCCTGTACCGCCTAGAAAAGAGCCGAGGGAACCCCCTACTGAACTTTGTAGCTACCCTCCGTGAAGAACATCGCAGCTGCAGGGAAAGTCTGCTTGGACTTCTGACAGTGGGTAACAGTCGTGGCCCCAGCAGCATACCATTCTTACAGAAGGTCTCGGTACTCTCTACACAACTAGAGCAGCAGACAAGGAGTTAAATGTTGATGCTGGTGGGTGAGGCCTACACATTTTGCAAGAAAAAATGTGCAAAAAGCAGCTTGCATTTTTACAAGATTCCCAACATTAGCAAATTCAATATTTTACTTTTGGAAAATACTGCAGCCCCAGCCTATCCAGGCTATTCCCTTGCCATCTTTTAGATTTCGTGCGGCTTCTGTGATGACTAAAATGGATTCAGAAAAAGGTTGCAAGAGTTTTCTGTATTTTTTCAAGAAGAGGAGGTAATTTTCTGCCCTTCACTTTGAGTCAGTGGTCAAGCATGGCAAATTTCAGAAGGATGCAAAACAACTTAGAAATGAGGCTGCACTAGGAGCTGCTAGACCAAACAGTAAGTGGTAATAACTTGCAGGCCCAAAAATTAGAGGGCCTTCCGTGATTAACAGAACCTCTCAGAGAAAGAGAAAGCCGGTGTCAGTCTCTGCCATTGCTTCCTGCTCTCAGACTCACTGAGGGTTTGATGGGGGAAAGAGGGAGGGAAAAAGAGAGCAAATTAGTTAATGCCAGCTATCTTATTCCTGCTATGCTAACAATCTCTACACTTAGGACATACAGCTGTGGCCTGTCCTTTACTCCAAGCAAGTGCTAGTCCCCTGCTGCTGCCAGCTGCCAGGTGCAGGTGGCACCCAGGTCACATTACTCTTCTGCACCTGAAGTTTATCTGTCAAGAGTCATTTGACAATCCCAAGCATGACAGTGTCTGCAGACACAACCAGCTGTAACTCTCTTTCATGTTCACCCAGATCTCTTGAAAGTGGAGGTCCAGGGCCTTTTGAGTTTCTTTATGTAGAGAGGCTGCACGGCAGATGTGCGTGGCACAGGTGCAAGTCACAGCACACCTGAGTTACCAGCGAAGGACGCAGGGGAATAGAACTGCTATTTTAATGCATGTTTCCTTTTTTCTGCAATGAGTGTGTTATTAATGCCGCAGTCACCAGAACTTTTGTTGTCGTTGCTTAGATCAAATAGGAAAGGGACCGAGGTGAGGAGCCGCTGTTGTTCTGGCTGCTACTGTGCGAGATTGAACTGATGAATAACGTCTGTGATTTCTTTTTCCCTTGTAGTTGCACTCTGCTGTGACCAGGATCCAAGTTCAAAGACCTGGTTTCAATTACACGTTTGCCCATATATGTATCCTGAACAATGACAAGACATGCATAGTGGACGACATAGTGCATGTACTGGAGGAATTAAAGGCTGCTCGTTCTTCTAATCGAACTAATTTTGCAATCACTTATCCGATTACTCACTTAAAGGATGGCAGGGAAGTGTATAACGGGCATCAGCTTGGTGGGGTTACTGTGCACAGCAAAGACCGGGTGAAGTCTGCAGAAGCCATTCAGCTCACCTACTACTTGCAGGCAATCAACTCCTTGAATGACATGGTGGCAGAGAAGTGGGAATCCATTTTTTGTGACACTGTTGAACTTTTCCAGAAATCCAACAGGAAAGTCAAAATGTATCCTTTTACTTCTTCTTCGCTGAAGGAGGATTTCCAGAAGACGAGCAGGGTGTCAGAACGCTATCTGATCACAAGCTTGGTCCTTGTGGTCACCTTGGCCATTCTCTGCTGCTCCATGCAGGATTGTGTCCGCAGCAAACCCTGGCTTGGCCTGCTGGGATTGCTGACTGTGACCCTTGCCACCCTGACTGCAGCTGGGATCATCAATCTCACTGGTGGGAAATACAATTCCACCTTCCTGGGAATCCCTTTCGTCATGTTAGGTAACTATCTGCTGTCTCCTCACTCTTTTATGTGTTTGTGCCTTCCTGATGCATTTCCCAGCAAGCAGAGAAGCAGCACTGCATGGCTCCTGGTGCCTCCTCCCTGCAACACTGCCCCATGCCAAATCCACACAGCCTGTTTTCCTAAACTGTACTGTGCCAGGATGTTAAAAGTCACGCCCAGGGCTCCAGTGTGGCACAGCACTCTGCCGTAGGATGCAGCACCCGCGCGCTAGCGAGGAGTGAGGATGTGTGAATGCCATGCCCTGTGTAGAGGGGAAGCCCAGCTGCTTCTTTTCTGTGTATGTTTGATTGTGGTTTTGGTGGCCAGTGTTGGAGGGAAACAGAGGGGACCGTGCACTTTGGGTGTTTAGAGAGCTCTAGCTCCTTTGGAGAGCAGAGCAGTGCTATGCCGGCTTGGCAGGTGCCTGTCTGTGGGATAAGGATGGCTGTCAGTTCTGGGTTGCCTTTCTCCTGAAGCCTCTGTGTTGGCTGAGCAAGCATAGGGAGGGTTTCACAGCCCTGGGATGGAGAGCCTTGCCTCCCGACGTCAGGAACAGACCCGTTCAGTTAGCACCAGCGCATCCCACAGCAGAGGGAAGCGGCATCGGCTGCTCCCTGGCTCTGCTGCATCTTTATCTCCCTGGTTTTCGTAGCGCCTTCACTCGCTGTGCAGTATGGGGTGGTTTTGTTTTGGTTTATTTTCTTCAAGAGTAGGAAAGAGCTTCCAACCTGAAATCAATGCCCTCTCCTATTGGCACCAAGGTGTTTGCGGGGATGCCTCTCATTGTATCCAAACAGGGAGGAGGATTTAATGGGAGACAAAACGAGAGCTCTGGAGAGTTCACAGCCTCTTTGTGTTTGGTTCGTAACCAGTGTGAAAAGCTTTCTGCACTGTAGGTGTTTAATATGTCCTCATTCACACCATTACTCATTTGTGAAGAATAATACATGCATTGATTTGACCACAGCTTCCCTACCTGAAAATCAGTGCTTGGTAATACTTCAGGTCTCAAGTGTAAGAGTGTCTCCTCTGACTTAGTCACATCATGTAGTGATATGACACCTTTCAACACAGCTTTTTTTATATCCAGCACCAGGTTCCTATGCCATGCTCATAGTGTAGCTGTGGTGTTTGTTGTACTTTGTAATTAAAGACCATGCTTCAGTGCATCGCACTACCAGTTAATACACGGATTATATTCAGTGACAAAGGGAATCCAGCTATATAATGTCACCTCTGATTTGCAGATGACATCCATGAAAATTAAATGGTATCATCATCTAGAGGAAATGCAGCACAAGAAGGTCAGGGTCAAAAGAAGGCTAGCATTCTGACCTGAGTCTTCAGTTTCTTCTGTGAGTTTTTATGTCTGTGCATGTCTTACAATATTCAGTTCCTCAAACTAAATAGTATTTTTTACATATAATATTGCACATGAGGGGATTTCCAGATGTGTTGCAAGAGTAGTAGAAAAGCAGTCTAAAATCCAGGCATATGAAGTGAAAGTACCTGGAGAAAGCGACTCAAAAGTATGAAATATTAGCTCTGTTTAGGGATCAAAGCATTTGCTTACTGGGACAACCTTTCAGATCTTTAATTCACTAATAGTGACTATGCTGAGACTTGACATCCTTGAAGACTTACAGATAACTATGAAAAGTTTCACACTTCTATTTTAGTTCTTCTTTAACTGTCGAGCTGTAGAGCCAACTCTGCTCTTTTTTTCCTTTTATTCCCCGGTTTGGTTTTGTGGGGTTTTTTTGGTGTTTCTTAGTTGAAGTATTCCACCCTTACAAGGATCAAGTTTGAAATATACATCTCAGCTCTCACTGTGAACAAGTCAAGACAGAGCAGTCAAGTTCATGTGAATCTTGCATGCTTCCCCAGCTGCATAAAATCTCCCAAGGAACAGGAATATCAACAGGTAAACAGAAGGCACTAAAGGCATTCTGGAGTTCTTAATAAGCACTGATTTAAACCAGCGGATAGCTAGAAGGGCAGGGCTTCCTTTATTTTTTTTTCCTTCCTGCGTCTACAACAGAAGGATTCAGCACGCATTTCAGAATTTATTTCATGCCTATACGGGTTTTTTTGCTTATAAAGGATGATTTAACTCAAGGTAACTGAAGGCTAGAGACACAAACCACCCTCCATTATAGCCTGCTGAACTGCTTCTACTTAATTTCAGTGACCATCAGATTAGATCATAGATTAACTGACCTTTAGAAGGCTAAAGGATTTTTGGCTAACAGTATAGCCCCACAGCTATTACTCATAATCTCATGGCTAAAAGCAAAAATTAGGTAGAAAAAATGATTACAGGGGACACATTTCAGGCAAGGCTCCTTTCCTGGTATAAATCATTAATGAAGTTTCCCTGGTTTATAGCAGCTGAGGATTTGTAACTTTTCATCAGCGTCACAGAGCCAGAGGGAGAACACCACACACTCTCCAGACATCATCTGCCCTCTGCCAGAGGACAAGATTACATCTTTCCTAACGTATACTTCTCGCTCTGCACTTTGTCTCCTGCTTGGGCCACTTCTCCCTGTATTTCACTGCACTACTGCTACAGCATTTGCATCATGTCTAACCTGAATTCCCCTTTTGCAACTCAGCTGTCCTCCTTATTTATCCACTGCATCCGGAAAACAATTTCTTTTCTTTTTCTTTGAATGTTTGGAACCATTCCCACTTGCCCAGTCCTCTTCCCTTTCATCCCAGGTTTCCGCAGACCATGCTTACCAGCAATCTTCTTGCTTTTGGCCACTCCACATTATCTGTGGAGTGCAGTGCCTAAATCCAGGCACAGGATTCAGGCTGAGGCTTTCAGCAGCAAGTAGAGTAGGAGGATGATTTCGCACATCTTGCATATGGCACTCCTGCTCATACATCCCCATATGACATTAGTTTTTTTCTAAGCAGTATGAAATGGTTGGCATTTGGTTAGTGGCACATAGTAATTCACAGATCCTTTGTGTCACTTCTTACCCTGTTTGCACAGTCAGTTATTCCAACCAACACCTAGAAGGTTACTCTCATCCTTGCTGTTAAAGCTTGTTTATCTCGCACCATTTTGTTCATTAATTTCATCTTGATATCATCACTGCCCTTCCAAGATGCATTAAGTAAAGTTAGTCAGCAGTGATTTGCAATTACCTGCTGTATCATGTTTTCAAAAATTACTTTCCAAGTAGTTTAAATATCTTGCTCAGTCATAAGCCCCTTCTAATAGTTCAGGGAATATGTCTGCAAAATACTCTGTTCAATGTGTTCTTTAATACCAGATTTCGTTCATCCTGTTTTCTGTAACATCCCTTCAGCATCAGCCTTTTCCAAGAACAAACAAGCTCTAGTGGAGCATATCAGCCTTTGTAGGTGTTGAAACCTTAGCTTTTGTACTAATTGGACAATTTTAAGTTATTAAATTAACATGTCTTACCAAGTTGCACTTCTAAGCTCAGACTGAGTAAGTGTAGGCAGGAACATCTTTTGACTACCTCACCTGTTAAATATGGCTTCCTGGTTTAAACACTTCATACTGTATTTTCTATCACCTCCGTGGTAGTTTATCCTAATGGTATTTTACTCTTTAATTAAGGTGGGTTACTGTAACCCAGCTCACAAAAGTTAACTCATTAAGTCAGATTAACTCAGTCATTGATGAGGGAGCAATTGAATGGACTGCTCAGACGGGTTGTGGAGTCTCCATCTCTGGAGACATTCAGACCCCACCTAGACAAGTTCCTCTGTGACCTGTTGTAGGAGATCCTGCTCTGGTAGAGAGGTTGGACCAGATGATCTTTCAAGATCCCTTCCAACCCTTAAGATTCTATGAATCTGTGATTGGTGACCGTACGTAGTCTGAGTATGTCACTACAGTGTCAATTTTTCTGTTGTAGCAGCTTTCTTTTTAGCCCTCACTGGTTGCCAACAGAGTGGCAAAAATTGAAGACAGGAGAGATGTTGCCAGAGACCTCTCTCCTCAGTGGATGCCAAAATAGCAGAAGTCCCCTTTGGTCACTAGAGACCCATCTGTGAAAGCAGGGCAGGAGGTAGTGCCTGGGGGTGAGCTAGCAGAGGAGGGCAGGCTGGCTGCAGCTGCTGTCTTCTCTAGAGACAACTTGTCAACTCAAACTCAGAACTTTTCTTCTTCAGCTCTGCATTTATACAGGTACTTCTAGCTTAAAACCTGTTAAACTTGGCAGGCAGCCACCATTCGTCTAGGCATATTTTGAATTAGCATATGCCTCCATGGTTTTTTAAAACTATCATCTGCATTTATCGGTGTGTAAGCAAGGAATTTAAGGACAAGATTACTCACAGGCCTAGTTCTTGTGTAATACTTTTTGACCCTAAGAACCAAAAAAAAAAAATTCTTCCTTTTAGCTCAATTCAAAATAGCTGATTTATAGTGTCAGCTGAAAAGGGAAATTAAAATTCTGATTTCCTATTGCCTGCTCCATTAGAAGCTACAGATGTTTGGTCTGGCACAGATGCTAGTGTATTCATCCTAAGTTTCCTTTACGCAGTAAATGTTGTTCAATAACTGCCAGTCATTTTAAAAATACCACTTCCCTCAAAAAACCCCGCAGTGTTACCAAACAAACCAACAACAAGCAGCACTGGCTGAACAAGTTTTTGGCTTGACCTTTTTTGACTTCCCAGAGGTGGAGCACAGCGTTTAAGTTAGGGACTCAAAAGAAAATTGCAATGTTACCTTTTGCACCAAAGACAACACTAGCAATCTGTTTCCTGTTCCTCTAGAAACTCTTACAGCTTATTTAGGGAGAGGCAGTTCTCTTCATCTGCCAGGTTCGTGAAAAGCATTGGCTCTGTGAAATCACGGTGGAATGCCAGGAGCTGCCAGATATGGGCAGGGACACAGGGCCAGCTCCCTGGGCTTGTACTTTGTCTCCAATGCTGGCAGGAGAAAACCAGTTAGCAGTTATGAGCCTGCAGAGTGTTGTAAACAGAAGAGATAGCCAGCCTTGCGTGAAACTCATCAAAAGAGGGACGCATGCAAATACGTCTTCTTACTCCTTCCCTCCATCTTCCCATCACTTCCCATCGTGGCAGTACGCCCTTTCTGGGAATAGAGAAGGGGATCATAATCAACAGAGTAGACTCAGGGAGGGATGACTGGGAAGGAACAAGGTGGGAGTGTTGAGTAGGGTCCTCCTGAGGTTCGGTCATGGGTAGGAAAGAGGGCAAGGGGAGAATGAGACTGCACAAGGCAAGAGGGGGCACAGAAGGAAGAGAAGTACCAGGGCTTGTAGGAGCACCTCACATATACAGAGAAGTGCCAATCACTTCTCAGAAAAGCAAATTTGTTGGGCACACATCTTCCATGTGCCTGGGGAAAAGTCATGCTAATGGAGGAATGAGCTGAAATATCTGCACAAGAGGCTTTATGGATTCCAAAAGTTCAAGCAGCAAATACGGGATCTGAGGTCAGATCAGAAGATCGGAAAGAAAACAATAGGAAACAGAAGAGGGAAGGTTAGTGTGTTTGATCATGGGACTGAAAGCTCAGGAGGGCAAATGAGAGGACTAATGAAGGTCAGGAAGCATGAATGCAACAGGTAACTAAAGCAGAGCAGCTAACAAGCAGTGTGAAACCCAAGAGGATAAGGGCACTTGGGCCAGCACGTGCCAGCACATGGCAGCTTGTTGAAGCTGCACCTCAGTGCCAGTAAGGTGGTCAGCCCTGCTCCTTATTCACTTTTCTGGAAGAACATGCTGGTAGGGAATTGCAACATATGCCAAATTTGTACGCCCTAAAAGCATTCATTATCCTCCCTATCAAGCACCCAAGTGTTTGGTATATTCAATAAAACTGAAGTGTCAACATTAATTACATATAGAGAGTTTCGAAGAGAGAGAACCAGCCTCTGCACAAGTCTCCCCAGTGTCCTTCGGTCCACACACAAATGTTTGACTTTCTATAGTACTTTTCCACAGATTTTCTTGTTGTCAGTTAATAAAAATGTGGAGCTTACTGAGGTTCTTTTGTTTTCATTCCACAAGCTAAGCTTTCTCACTCCCCCTCTGCCATCTCTTCATGTTGGGAAGAGGCACATCCTCCCTCAACTGGCTGCCTCAGCTTGCTGCCCTCCTTCCTCTTTTCTCTCATCCATCTCATTTAAAGTCACTAGTAACCTCCTCTAGCAGGTCTCTCCAGTCTCTCTGCTCCAGGTATCTCCTTCCTGATGCCTGCACATTGCTCAACATCTTTTGGTCTCCTGAGACTTCCTTCATCTTTTCTCCTGTTTTCACCACTCCTGCTAATGTGTTCCCTCTGCCATTGCATTGTGGGTTTCTTTGAAAGTTTTCTCCCTTGCTTTCCTCTCTTCAGCCATATATGGGCCCATTGCTCCTACCCTTTTGCCTGTATTCTTGAGTAACTTCCATGGCTCCCAAACAGGTGCCCACCATATCCTGCAGTCATATCTCAGCTGCTTCGGATTTCCCAGTGACTTCCAGCATTCATCCTTTCCTTTCTTTTCTCACTGTCGAAGGGCTCAAGAGTGTCCTGGAAGTACACTTGTTTTTTTGTCACTCCATCTGCTCAGCCTTCCCAGTTGAACCCTGCATAGCTCAGTGATACTTCTAAAACATTTTGAGTTTTGTTCCTTTCATTCGCTTGTTAATAAGTAAATAAAATTATGTGGTTTTATCTACCTTGAGCAGAATCCAAAGCTTGTCATTTTCCTAGTCATTCCTTTGTCCTCTTGTTTTTCTCTCCTTAGCTTCTCAGTCTCTTCTTGAGCTGTGTAAGCAGCCATGCATCTTCTGCAGTCCTTCAGGCATAACTCAGCATTTCAATTCCTCACAGGGAAGATCAGAAGTAGGCCCTCAGGCCATCCCTCCTCACTCAATGTACCAACGAGTGTACTCACCAAAGTCAGTATTTTCCACCTGAAGGCAAGATTATTAACCACCTCCTCCACCTCTATCCAGTTCCCTTCCTGCAGGATGGTACCCCAAGCCGCTTGAGACACCCAAACACCAAGAAGACATTAATGCATGGGGAGGAATTAGGCTTAAAATACAAATAGTGGCAGAGTATTTTAGACACTTGTACCCGTCCTTTCCCACACAGTGCAAAAGCATCAAGTAAAGAAAGTGCAGCCAGCCATGTGTCCATGTTTCCCTTTCACCACCACAAACCCTGGTGAAATCCTTGCACTCATACATGCTTCTTGGCTTCAGAAGAGTGGCGATGACTCAGGAAATATAAAGCTTTTTGGAAAAAGAGGAGCTGTATCTGTAGGAAGTCAGTCCAGAGAACAGTTTAATATCAAAACCAAGTACTGTACAATCATTGAGTGAGATCAGGCATTACCTCTTGACTGATAGTGCTCCAATATGCACTTATTTCATATGAAAAGTGTATGACAGGTGATGCAGTGCATTTAATGAGCGTTCATTTATGCAAACAGTAGCAGAAAGCTGACATTCTTTTACTGCGTGCATTCTTTTAACTGCAGAGAAGTCAGCATGTGTGGTGGTTTAATGGAAAGGCTTGTCAAGGGAAGTCCCAAACAGTCAAAGATACTGAGAATTTGGCTCTGATATCCCAGTTTTCTTCAAATAGTGGAAGTCCCTCAAGAGAAACTCCCACATATATGAAAATATATTGGAAGTTCACAGGTTAGAGAAAAGAAACCTTTTATTATCTCTATATATACATGTAGGAGATAGATATATATATATGATAGAGATAGATACAGATATACACGTACAGGTATAGATGCTTGTGGTCTGCTTTGCATACTGGACTTGGATGGTCAATGAAGACCTGGGGAAAGTCAGCAGGAACCGATGTGACTTTTGTTTCTGGATCTTCCTGTGAGAGAGATGGTGCACATTTTGTGCGTCTAATAAATGACATCCCCTAAATAAGCAATAGCTGAAAGGCCCTTGCAGTAGGGACAGTACCTGCCATTTTCAGGTCATAGGACCTCTGTTTTCTGGCACAGGATGCTGGCAGAGTTGGATTAAGTTCAACTGGAATAAGTGTATTTTCTTGGTGGAAAGCCCAGGCTGAGTTACAAACTTGCAATGTTTTGTTTTGCTTTGTTTAGCATTTTGGTTTTGTTTTTTTGGTCAGTAAAAACAAAGTCTCGCGTGCTTTAACAAGTTTTACAACTCTTTGAACACTGTTTCACATATAGTTGATCTATACATTATGAGTAAGAGTAATGACAAATGTTGCTTAAACAGGAGAATATAAGGATATGCATGAGATGTTTTGGTTGCATATTTCTCAGCACAAAAGGAGAACTTGAAATGTGGTAAACTAATCCATATTCCACTAGGAAAACAGTCCTAGAAGCAATTGGTACTTTGGCTGTGGGCTTAGAAATTTAAACCAGATTTAAAACATGATTTTGCCCCAGATATACTCACTGTGTCTTACTCTGTCTTTGAGGGATGTCACATACTCTATGTCACTTGGCTATTTTGTAACATGGTAAACGTTAACTTTGCACAGATGATTGCAGGTAGCTTTCATTTACCTTTAAGTTTGGGATTTTTCTACACAACATGCATAAAAATCTGTCAAAAAATCACTTTGTGGGGAATATCAGTTTGCAATTTTTTCTGCTGCAATGAATCTAAGCATGTCTTATGTGAGACGAGCCCTGTAGTACTTCACATACAATTGCACATCTAGCAGCCTTCTTGGCTAGTGAGGCTTGACGTATATACATCAAGGGGGAAATTTGTCTTGCTGGTCACATCAGTCATTCCTTTACTGTCCTGCTATCCCATCCTACTCAGCTCCCCTGGTGCAGAGGGTGATCCTGTTTCCCCCCATGCACCCCAGGGTCTGTGCCCTGTGCCAGCAGTGGTGGTGGGCTCAAACACTTTCAGTTCAGATTTGCACAAGATCTAGCTAGTCAGTAGGTTGAGTGTCCTATGCAGACATAAATACTCCAGCAGCTAAGACCAGATTCGCTAGTGCTCAGCTCCTTCTGTTGCGCTGAGTGAAATGTGACTTAATTTTGCCAGGTCTTTCATAAAAACAGAGGAAAGCAAGTTCCATGTTTAAACAAAATTGACAGCCTGCTATTTCAGTTCCAAAAGAAGCCTTTAACAATTCTTAAGTGAAATTAAATACCCACTTTGTATATAAAAGTAGAATTTGAACTATAACTGGCTTTGCTTATCTCTCGTTCTCAAAGGAGCCACTCGAGTTTTCTTTCAGTTGTTTTTCTGTTTTTAAAATGTGCTTATCTGACATTGTTGCTACCATTATAACAACAAAATCTCTATTATTATATTGATCTAATACTACAGAGGTGATTCAATACTAAAAAAGGTGGTACTAAAAACCCCAGTATTTTCCCAAATTCAGTAATTTTTACTCTGTTGAAGTCAATGGGACTTTTCAAGGTTAACCACTGATGTACTGAATTACCCATATAATCATTATAATAAGAAGCTATTAATTTAAATTGAGTTTGGTATGGTGTTTAAAAAACTCCTTCGAAAATGCAATATTAAGTGAGAAGATTTTTTTTATATAATTAGTGGCTTTAAAATATACATGCTCCAAGAAGTGGTGAACCATGTTACTGTCATTACTGATTAGGGATCATGGCAAAGATTAGGACTGTGAATACTGAAGCATTGTTTAATTCTGCTTATTTAAAGTAATTCTTCTCCCCTTTGTTTATTTTTCTCCTACATAGGCAGAAAAATGGCAGGAATGTTTACATGTCTTATGTATATGTCTCTATTTCTTCAGAGCTAGGGATTTATAGGTAGTACAATTTTCATTCCAATAGTGGTGTGTAGATCATGCTTTTAAAATTAGCTTGTGACTTCTACCATTTTCTAAAAGCTGGAACACAGAAAGTTCCGTTTAAATATAAGAAAAACTATTTCACTGTGAGGGTGAGGGAGCCCTGGCACAGGCTGCCCAGTCTTCTTTCTTGGAGGTCTTCAAGACCCATCTGGACATGTTCCTATGTGACCTGATCTAGGTTGTTCTGCTTCTGCAGGGGGGTTGGACTAGATGATCTCTAAAAGTCCCTTCCAACCCTACCATTCTATGATTCTATGATCTGTTCATTGTTACCTGTTTACAATGATAAAAGGTAATACTGGGGAGGATATCATTGGGATGCATCATGTACCCCAAGTATCGCTGATCATGTCCCGACCATTGAAGGTGAGACCAAGAGCATGAGGGTGATTTCTTTTTGTCAGTGCATTCTTCGTGCCAACATATATGCTAAAGGGTGATACTAAAACACCCAGTTTTAGTTATACTAAAAAGTATAACTCAGAAAGGGCTGCTCCTGACCAAAACAAACTGTTTCGTAGGAGAACAGAGAGCTAATCCTATGTTGCAGTTCCAAAAGTTAAGTTTAGAAATGGAGAGAGTGTAGAGTATTATGGCAGAAGTTCATTGCCAGAAGACTGGGATCAAAATGAATGCACCCCTATGAGTCTTGTGAGGAACCTATCTGCCTTTTATGCTGTGCTTGGCAGCGCTACAGAAGACCTAAATGAGGCATGAACCTCATGCTGGATTTCCTGCCTGTGCATTAAGCAATTTGAGCACAGGCTTAACAGCCACGAGAGCCTTTCTACAGGATCTACAACTAAAAATAATGTTGTGGTCTCATAGCATGAAACACTGAGCAGCAGTTGAAGATTTCTTCTCTGCATGCACCAACCGATACGGTGTGTTGTACAGGGACACTTTCTCTTCAGCCGTGTGCTTCTGTGGGCACAGCCACCCACAGCTGTGAAACACAGCAGATACTCAGAGCATATTATTAAACATCTCAGTTTCTCTTATTTTGTTGCCAAATAGCTATGGCACAAAACACAACTCCCTCTCTGGAGACTGAGGCAGATTTTTATCTGGTGTCAATGCTCCAGGACACTAGTGGTTTTGATCCCAGTAGTAAGCTGAGGAATACATGGGCATGCCTGAGGCTTTCTGATTGGGATAGCCAGAGCTGTCGTAAGCATGGGTGGAGAGGTCAGCCTGACAATTGAGGGTAAATTGCTAACAGTCAAATGTCAAGCAATCCCAAAGGCTGATCTGCTGATATTATGCCTAGATGCCTAACAGACAGATACACATTTCAGTATGTTTCTGTTTTGGGAAGATCCCAAGTTCAATGCTAACATCTACAGGCATAGTACACCTTAGTGATATATGTATAAAATTTAGTAGTCTTTAAAAGACCAGTGGTGAATACTGGAGCTACCCAATGGCATTGTTGTCATTTTTATGAGGTATGCTTTCACACCTGTAATTCAGTTACAGTGCAGACGTGTAGGGTCTGTGTGATAGGAGATAGAGAAAGTGTTGTGGTATGTTTATACCAGTTTATACCAGCAGCCTATATTTATACCAGTACATCCTATCCCCTGTGACTCTTCCTGTGTTCTCCAGGTACCATGCTTGCATGTAGCATTCAGGCATACTTGCCCTTTGAACCTATGCTTGGAAGTACAAAATGAAGTCACACTGTGCTTGGGTGGCTGGGACTTCACTCCTTTTGCAAATGAGGATGTATTTAAGACTACTCAACTGTCTACAGCCCTCAGTCCCCTTGCCACAGTTCTCCTGAGATGAACACTGCTGCCTGGAAACACAGCTGATCAGATGAGTGCCTTTAGGATGTTAGTATTCTATAGGATTTTACTCTACATGGTGAACTGGGGTCCCAGAAATACTCAGGCAAGTGCAGAAAAAGCAAGTAGGATTTGTAGTGCATTTTCTGCTCTCAGCAGAAATGTTTAGGATGGGCAAATCTGTTCACAGTGGGATGTCTGACAATATGCACCCTCTTTGAGGTCTTTGAGCGAAGTTGTAGTGTTGCAGCACCGCTTATGGACCACAAAGGTCGCCACTGGTTAGGGACACCCACAGTTTGTTGGGACACCTCAACTTTTTGATTTAACTCTTTGACTCAACACAGGCCACTAAATGGCTATAAACTCAGTGAAAACTGTCATCCAAGTTAGGCTGGGTGCTGATTCTGTCTGCATGCTGAAGGATCTCAGTTAGCTATAGTAGTTTGTTATTATAGAGAGAACGGGGTATGAAGCCAGATGTTTGCTTCAGCTGAATGCAAATCCTCTCTCTCTGCCTGCGTATTCAGTAGCACATTGAAACCTACTATATGTTCCGAGTTAAAATTGTGCCTACTGGGAGAGGCCATGTGAGACAGGTCACGTATTTAGTCAACAACTGGTTGATTGCAACTCCTGTGACAAAGGGAGTCTGGATTAACAGTTTCACTTGGCTTTTCAGAAGATGGGAGCTGATGAGCTCACCGATCTAGCCGGAAAAAATAAGTCAGCAGGGAGAAATTATCTCAGCCTCTTTGTTGACATTACTGTGGAAAGCAATCCCAGAGTTGAGCAGCATACATTGTTATTTTTAATACTATCAGCTAGGAAAATTCATTGTGCCTTCATTATGTCATATGTTATTACAGGTATCGTTTTGGAAAGGGCAGTTCATGAGGTATGATTCTGATCCCTCATGTACTAATTTTGCACAAGTGCAGTTCTTGACACCTTGCCTGCATTGGCAGCAAGCTGGGATATGAATTTATAGCATCCCAGCTATTTCATGTTAATTCATCCGGTGTTTGTCTCTGCAGATGATATTTCATTCCACTTTGAATGTGAATCAAGCTGCCCTTCACAGATTTCCACCAAGAGAGCTGGTGCAACATAGCTAGCCCTCTGTAAATTCACACACTCTTTCACAGCACACTAAATTCCCCTTGCAGACAACTGCTCCTATTCAGTGGGATGGTTTCAGGCTTAAATCATCCTAAGTGAGACAGCATTCGTCCGGCTGAACTGGTAGTGTTACAAGGATGCATCCATTGCAATACAAGCAAAAACCTTAAATCAAAATCCGGACTTAACCTCAGTAACTCCATCTGGGCATGCTTCCACTTTGAGTTTTTTGGCCTACCTAGTTTATAAGGCTCCTATACATCCTAACATGACTCATGCCCAATGTCGTCCAGCCTTTTGTGCCATCAGCATCAGGAAAAGCTTTGAGATTAAAAACTAAAGCTCAAAAAAAAAAAGTTGCTGATGTTTCTAATCCCCACCATTCCTGTAGTCAAATTTAAACTAGAAACGGGTGAATTAGTAGCAATGAGAGAGCAGCAAACTTCAGTAGGGGAGAAGAACTCAGTGCCTGAGAAGGGGGAAAGACCCCATAACCCATCTTTGCTGCTAGATAAGTCTTCCCCCTTAGGAAGACCGTTTGGTGCTTTATTAGTTTTAATTCTGGCAGTTAATCAGCGACATACGTACCGGTGCGTCATTCGGCCTCACTGAGGTGGAGATCAATCATTATTAGCCTTTTGTGTGCCACTGCGTTAAAATGAGATGAATAAGATTAATTACCCCTGAAATGTGACCTTCCACACAGAAGGCTGGAGCTTCACAACCTGTAAGTGGTACTTTATTCAGAGAGGTTTTACTCAAGTATCAAACACAAAGACGTACAACCTTCAAAACAGTAAAAAAACCCAAGAGGCACAGTATACTGTTATTCTCTGCTTTCATAGATAGGTAAAACTGCAAGAAGAGGAACCAAAACCTTGTTCTCAGTCATTCCCCTTTCTACAGAAGAAGTCTATCTGAATAGTCAAACTTCGTCTTATCAGGAGATGAAAACCTCACTCGATTTTAGCGTAAAATTGAATATTAAACAATGAAAACAGGCAGCAGCCTGGATTTTAGGAAAGTTATTAAGCCAAGCAGACCGAGACACAGTCTGTGACTCTGGTGACCAGGAAGTCACTTTGCTGCCCTTCCATAGGCTCTTGGACTGCTTTAAATCCCTTCACCTCTCTCTGCTTCAGTCTCGATGTTTGGCAGCAGGAGCGGAGCCAACTTTAAGTCTAGGCTGCCTATGCCTGTTTATAAAGGCCTCTTGCTTGAACGACCACTTAACCAGGAGAAAGGATGCATTTCTTTTCTGAGATTTTAAAATGGTAGTAAAAAGAATGCTTAAAGTGCCTGCACATAAGTAAATGAGGTAAATAATTTGGTAATTTTAAGCAACAGAAAATTTTGCCTTAGTTTTCACAACTTCCTACAAGTGGGGTTTTTTTTCTCTCCTACATGCTGTGCATTGATTTTGCAAAGCACGTGTAATTGCTGGAACTTGATCCTGAAGGAGGCAAATGGAACTTTTTATAGCATTTTCAGGGTACTCATAAAAGCACTGTCTTTAAGATGGGCATAATTTATTTGGTTTATTGCTGGTATTGTTATTACTTCTAAAATTAAAGATGGCCCACCTCAGCCTATAGAAAGTTTAAGCTCCTCAGAAATAACGGTCACTATCTTCATTTTCTTTGGCTACAAGAGACATAATTTCTGTCTTCAGTCGTCCAAGACATGTGGTAGGAGTATCTCCTACAATGCAAGGTAGCAGAAAAAAAGAAGGAAAAAAAATTTGGTCCCCACATTGTCCAACACATTTCTCCTATTCCTCTAGCATTTCCCTTTGCCCTTCCAGAACCTCTTTTCCTTGAAGAAAAATCCCATCTTTCCGTGTACTCCTTCTTCTTAGCTCGTAGTTGTACAGTCTGACTGTAGGGCATGACCAGTGAATCATAATAGCAAATGTCAACAGGAAAAGATCTCTAGTAGCCCATTAGCTATTTGAGTTCATATTTATTATTTACTGAATGACTGTGAATAATGAACAAATTGCTCTAAATCATTACAGATTTGTGGCTAAATCTCTATTAAAAAGGGAAAACCAGTTAAAGCAATTACAGAATTTGTTTGCAGGAAAAAATTGCCACTGTCTTGTTAATATTATGTAGAGTAGACATAGCACCAGAGAGAGGAGTAGAAGTAATTGGTACAAATCAGTTAGGAATGCAAAAAATGGACACTCTGGAATTACAGAGAAGACAAAGAAATTCTCACAGAATGCTTCCATGGAGCTCCCTGCCCTAATCTTTCTGTGTTAGGTTTATATGAACATCAGTGAGATAGACATTGAAGATCTAACAGTTTGGGATTTTCATTCCAAGTTGTGCTTGTAGTCAGTATTTAGAGGTAAATCCCATTCTAGCTAAATAAGGCTAATCTTTGGACTGCCGTGCCTAATTTCTGCATGACTTCGGGATTAAACTTTTT
This sequence comes from Colius striatus, assembly GCF_028858725.1. Classification (NCBI taxonomy): domain Eukaryota; kingdom Metazoa; phylum Chordata; class Aves; order Coliiformes; family Coliidae; genus Colius; species Colius striatus. The sequence goes on from NC_084759.1 coordinate 81,601,827, forward strand.
CTCAGAGAATACTGGATCAGGTCAGTAGTGCTACTGATGCAAAAGGTATGCAAGTTTGTCATTTAGGCCTGTCTTCCTAAAGGTAAATGAGATTTTTGTAACTATTATACAGATGGACAGAAGAATCACAAATTGTACAACTGCAGGAAAATACCAATTCCTAGCACACAGATGGTGTAGCAAACAAGAAAAGGAACCTATCCTAAAATAGAAGAGTATCTAAATGTTTTTCTGTTGCCTTTGTGGAGGACATGCAGTGACACTTCTTGAGCAGTTCTTTAAATCGGATTCCATTTTAAGGTAGTCTCAAAGATTATGTAAGAGCGAATTGTGGGTTTATGTTTCCTACCTATAGAAAATATGGGGTACCAGGAGTCATGTAATCAGACATTATCCAAAATCTTACACCCGTTGAAAAGTCATACTCAGCTTCTGTAAATAATTTTTTTCAACACAAAGTCCAAGGCTTTCCAAATTAATGCATCTGTTTGAGTATTTTTAGGCAAGAGCCTATTAGCACTGAAATGGGTTTTTTTACAAAAACATGCTATAGCTAAAATTCATGATGGAAGTAATTTGTAATAACCAATGACCTCATTTTATTCTGTTTTGCTCACTCAAAGCTAATATATATGATGCCATGTGAAATTCTCAGACAAGCCTGTCTGCAGGACTTATGGGAGCCATAAATGGATTAAACCTCTCACTCCCTGCTTTGGCAAGTGATCAGTTACATTTAAATAAAGGTCAGTCTGTCTTTACAAAGAACACACTGAAAGCAAGCTTAATAGCTTTCCCTACTGAGCCTAGAACATAACTATTTGAAGCATAATTAGCAATGGAGTGCCAGTCACTGATTGTGCTTTTTGCTTGATTTTACGTCTGGGGAGTTCCAGTCTTTCCCCATTAGCTTGAAGAGGGGGCACAGTGCTAGTTAGCAAATTGACAGTCTTGACCTGGCCTCTGAAAGCAGCTGTAAAACGTTGTTTGGGAAAATTAAGATGAATGCCAAATGCCATACCAAAACCAGGACTGTAATATTGCTCTGAATTGGTCATTCGTGGTCCATCCCGTGACTCCAAATAATAACATAGGTAAGATATCTGATACACATGAGAACACAGACTTTGTTACTCTAAATATCAGGAGATACTGTCCTATTATCTCACCTTATGAGCTCTTTATTTTCAATCCTTTATAAAATATCCCGTGCCTATTCTTTTCAGCATTAGCAGAGAGATCAGATCTGACATCTGTTAAACTACAGATAGGATATTCCTTGCAGGAAGCATGGACTGAGTCAGCTACAGCTGCCCATAAAATAAAAGGTACTGACCACAAAAGGGTTATTTTGTCAAGTCAATTAAATATTTAGCTTACGTAAAGCATTTAAGAATAAACCTAGTCACAGAATCACAGAATGATTTAGGTTGGAAGGGACCTTTAAGATCAACTGTTTCAAACTCAAAGATATTTTCTGGTTTTCTGGTTCTTAAAAATATCTCATTTGTTTGGGGGTTTCTGGACCGATATTCATTGCCGTTGTGGCGAAAGTGGTAATCATCCACAGGTGGAGAGAACAGAGTCGATACAGCAATTTTGGTTCACTGCAGACAGCCTGAAATTCTAGCAGAGATCTGTGAATTACCTTGACCTGCCTGACTCAAGCATCAGCTTCAAAGGTCCAGTGATTGCTCTTCAATGTCATCAGCAACTAATTCAGCCCTAGTCGTTTTGTCTATTGTTATCAGGGAATAGGCAAGAGCAAAACACTGTGGACTGGCTTTTGAGAATTTCTGGAGATGGTGCAAGAGCAAACCACAGAAGTAGACAGAGGACAGCAAAACCAGCAAAAGAATAAGGAGGAGTAATTAAAAGGCTTGCTACTGAGGGTAGGATTAGATGGAACAGATCTGTTAAGATGAACATAATATGAATTATTATGAGAAAATATTAGAGTCTTATACTTTAGATGTGATGCAAAGACACTATTTTTCCATTCATCTCTGTGAAAAACATCGATCTACGTTTATCTCAGCCACTCTCACCTGATAGCTGGTCAATGGCTGTGTTCCCAGGTCAGGTTCACTATGAGATAGCTAATCAATCACAAAATAGAAACCATAAGAGGAAGATGATCAACCAGGGATTAAGATAAAACCATGCTCTTTTCCCAGTTTTCTTGCATTTGGAGGCTAAACATGGGATTTTAGGTCTTCACCTCCTTTCATGAACACTATATCCATTTTAAGAGTTAATTAAATACATAGCATGTAGAATCTGCAAAGAAAAACACAGCCATATAAAGTTTTTCAAGCCCTTAGATATACTGAAGTGAGAAGACCAATACCTTAAGAAGTTCCATACCAGTTCTACCGTTCTGCATCTCTAAAATTTGTTTGTGCTTTTTTTGTTTGTTCTGTTTCTAGGGTTTCTTTTTCCTGACAGAAAATTTGTGTGGGAAGTGGAGAAATCAGTGACTGGTTTAATTGACAACTTTCAGCTTATATGAAAGTTTCATTTTTTACAGATTTTCTACAAAGCAGTCAACTAACACTCTGCTTCCAGCATAGGAAGTTCGAGGTTGTATTTCTTTGTTTTCACCACAGGTCAGATCGCATCACCAGCAAAAACTAATTTAAAAGCATCTTCACTCACAGGCACTTGGAAATAATGAAGCGAAAAAGACAAGGAGGAAAAAAAAAATCCTTTTTCTTTAACCCTGCACTAGCAATGCAGAAGTCCCCTCAAGCTCTGGCAGTGAGGTTTGTTAGCCAGGTAGTGAATGTGCTCCTACTATGGCTTAGACCTCCATCATCATTTCTCTCTTCTGCAGGACATTTAGTTCAAGCATTGGAAGTGGCCAGCTGTGTCTCCCTTGAGTCTTTTAGTCCATGTTACGTTTTACCATGAGTTGATTGGAGTACTTTAAACACTCACTTTGTTCTCTATTGTAGGTCATGGGTTATATGGGACTTTTGAAATGTTGTCATCCTGGAGAAAAACTAGAGAAGACCAACACGTTAAAGAGAGGACTGCAGCTGTATTTGCAGACTCCATGCTCTCGTTTTCTCTCACCACTGCCATGTACCTGGTCACTTTTGGAATAGGTGCCAGTCCCTTCACTAACATTGAAGCAGCCAGGATTTTCTGCTGCAATTCCTGTATTGCAATTTTCTTCAACTACCTCTATGTACTCTCCTTTTATGGTTCCAGCCTGGTGTTTACTGGCTACATAGAAAACAACTACCAGCATAGTATCTTCTGCAGAAAGGTACCAAAGCCAGAGGTATTGCAAGAGAAGCCTGCATGGTATAGGTTTCTTCTGACAGCCAGATTCAGCGAGGACACAGCAGATTCAGAGGAAACGAACACTTATGAGAGTCATCTTTTGGTATGGTTCCTGAAACGCTATTATTGTGACTGGATAACAAACACTTACGTCAAGCCTTTTGTAGTTCTCTTTTACCTTGTTTATATTTCCTTTGCCTTAATGGGCTACCTGCAGGTCAGTGAAGGGTCAGACCTGAGCAACATCGTAGCGACCGCGACGCGGACCATTGAGTATACGACTGCCCAGCAGAAGTATTTCAGTAACTACAGCCCAGTGATAGGGTTCTACATCTATGAGTCGATTGAGTACTGGAACACCAGTGTCCAGGAGGACGTGCTGGAGTATACCAAGGGCTTTGTGAGGATATCTTGGTTTGAAAGCTACTTAAATTATCTTAGGAAACTCAACATATCTACCGGATTGCCCAAGAAGAACTTCACTGATATGTTGAGGAACTCCTTCCTCAAGACCCCTCAGTTTGCCCATTTTTCAGAGGATATCATCTTTTCCAAGAAATACAACAATGAAGTTGATGTCGTGGCCTCCAGGATGTTCTTGGTGGCCAAGACAATGGAAACCAAGAGGGAAGAACTTTATGACCTTCTGGAGACCCTGAGAAAGCTCTCTCTCACCTCCAAGGTGAAATTCATTGTTTTCAATCCATCGTTTGTGTACATGGATCGTTATGCCTCTTCAGTGGGAGCCCCCTTACAAAACTCCTGCATTAGTGCTTTATTTCTGCTCTTCTTCTCTGCATTCCTGGTGGCAGACTCTCTGATCAATGTCTGGCTCACTCTAACTGTTGCCTCAGTTGAATTTGGAGTCATAGGTTTTATGACCTTGTGGAAGGTGGAACTAGATTGTATTTCTGTGTTGTGTTTAATTTACGGAATTAATTATACAATTGACAACTGTGCTCCACTGTTATCAACCTTTGTCCTGGGCAAAGAGTTCACTAGAACTAAATGGGTGAAAAATGCCCTGGAAGTGCATGGGGTAGCTATTTTGCAGAGCTACCTCTGCTATATTGTTGGTCTGATTCCTCTTGCAGCTGTGCCTTCAAATCTGACCCGTACACTGTTCAGGTGCTTGTTTTTAATAGCATTAGTCACCTTCTTTCACTGCTTTGCCATTTTACCTGTGATACTGACTTTCCTGCCACCGTCCAAGAAGAAGAGGAAAGAGAAGAAGAATCCTGAAAACCGTGAGGAAATAGAGTGTGTTGAAATGGTGGATATGGATAGCACCCGAGTGGTTGACCAAATTACAACAGTCTAACTTGTTTGTTTGTTGCTTTTTTACACTAGGTCTTACTGAGGAAAAAAAAAGGAAAAAAAAACCAATACTGGCTAAATATTGAGAAGAGGAAGAGGTTTGGAGGTTTTCCCTCCCCCTTCTAAGCTAAATCCAGGAATATTCAAAGTGGTGGGAGAAATTTAAAATCATTTTTTAAAAAGAGATGGGAAATTTTACCTTGCTCAGCTTCTGTAACAGGCATTATGAGAGAATTTGCACACATATGCAAAGATGGGTTGAATTTTAGACGCATGAAGTAAGATCTAATGAGAGAAGTTGGGTTCCTAAGCAGCCATCTGCATCGCCTGTACTGCAGATGCTGCAATTATTGTGGCTAAACCCAATCATATTGAAAGGTCAACTGTCAAGGCTGAAGTAGCACTAAATGTTCACTGGATGTAAAGGCTTTACGAACTTTCTGCACAGCAATAACTCAAGTCAGTGAGTCAGCTCTTATAGGTCTTAGCCATCACATTTAATTTTTCTTTTCTCCCCTAATCTAAACATTTATGCAAGACTGTACAACAGATAGCAAACTGTACTGGGAAGGAAGGCAGTACACAGCAACCAAATGCTTTCCAAACACTTATGTGTTATAAATCACTTCTTTTTTCTAAAAATATCATTACTTTAAAATGTAAATCATCCCTTGTAACATTTTTAATCATGGTTTTATAGCTGTTTCTTTTTCTTATAAAAACAAAACAAAAAAAAAAAAGAACAAAAAATTCCCAGTGACTCTGTCACTCTAGAAAATATATAATTCTATTTTATACGTGTCTTGCTACTAGTTAAACATGTAATCTGCTTTACCAACTGTAATTTTGTTAGCACTCTACTAACACATGTGAGTGGATCTAGCAGCAGACAGAAGATGGTGTACTGAATATTTCAGCACCAAAATCCATGACACAAACCTCAAATACTACAATATCATCAAGAAAGTGAATGTTAGGGCTCTTTTAGTGAGAGCCTATTTCAGGCCATTCACTGGTAATGCACACTAAGAGGATTAGTGGGTAGTTTTACATAATGTATAACTTAATCCCTCAATCTTCCTAGAGTACCTGTAAAGCAATAGACCTTGCAGCTATGGGCTCTTCCAAGAGACTCTGAGAGTTGCGTGGAACAAACCGAAGGTTGATACTGCGGTTTAGCAGCAGAAAGTTTAACAGCGTTCCCAAAGAGCCCATATCTAAGGAGTCTATTGAAAACATCACATCTGAGGGAAGAAAAAAAAATTCTTAAAAAGATTACATTACCAAGTCTTTTTGGAGCTGTGAGTTCTAAATCAATAATACTGTCAGCATCTGTGATGTGGAGTAATACAGATAAAGCAGCATCTCTTTCCTCCTCCACCCCCTCCACCCTTAAGAGCGACAGGCTCATTACTGTAAGGTTTTATCATGTGGTTGAACCCCAGTGGGGATATGTAAGCCAATTCTGTAGGTTTTGCTGAGAGCATTCCGACTATATGTTGCCCGTGAGAACCCAGTTGCAGGAAGCTGACTGGTGTGTCGGGTGATTTCATGAATATACGGACTGTTGCTTTGTGATGCAAGATGAATGTATGGTAACCGGACGCCTTTTTACAGCTCATCCCGAAAGTACAAGTACCAGAAAAGTTTTCAGCAGTTGGCACAATGTTTGCCTCAATGACAATATCTGGAGGGGTATTGCAGGAGCCATGAGTCTTGGACCACTGGGAGTGCCATGGCTCGGGAGGCTGCCCATGTTAACCCGTGTGGTAAATAGCACATCTCTGGTCACAAACCCAGGGTATGCTTCATTGCATGAAACTTGTCTTTAGCGTCCAATCCCAGCGACACACCCCCACCCCATCACCCCTTCCCCAAATGCCCTGTGCAAAAACCACAAATGTCACCTAGTGAATATTAATTTTCAAGCAAAGAGATAATTCTGAAGCTTCCTCCTTAGCAGAAAATAACCAGATACTGTGCCCTGAACAAAATGTTACGTACTGGCTAGCAAAACAAGTCAGCAGTGCAGCTGGTTAATGTTAACTTTCCCCTGGATAAGTCCCTTCTCTGACCAGAAGGAAAGGAAGCTGTGTCCAGGAATGCACAGGCTCTTTGCTTGAACAAACAACATTTGCTGCAGTAGCAGCTGGGAAGCTGTAGCAACAACTTCAACCTCGGCAGAAATCAGACGGACACCTTGAAGAGAGCCAAATGAATGTGAGACATGGGGAAGGATCTATCTCCCCTCTTTTCTTTAAACTCAGGCTTGGGGCTATGTTTTCCAGCCAAAAATCATTCCTTAAATATACTTCACTGTAGATTTTCTGTGACAGTCATTATGTCATTTAAATAATAATCATCCAATGGTCTACTGGCTGTTCAACAAGCAGCTGCAGTGGCTTTTAAACTTCTGAGGTCATTAGCAAATTAGTTGAGAGTTACAGAGGAGTTGCAAACTGCTTTTGACAGCAGCAATCTACTGGCTTGTGGGCCTCCTGGAAATGGGAGATGTGTGAAAGAGGTTGTTTACACACTGCAAGGAGGCATACACAGATTTTACACCTCTGCTATGCTTGATGCTGTCACTTGCAAACACCAGACGCAAAGATGGCTTGCCGTAAACCCCTTCACACCTAATTGAAATGCATAGATGGGAGCATCCTTAAAGAGATGTCCAAAGACAAGCTTGGAGTTTCATAGACGTCTCATTAAACTTCAGCATGGGAGGCCTTCAGAGATCTTCAAGGAAGGTGATAAAACCAGTGATAGAATTACTCCTCTATATCCAAACCTGTCAGAAAAAGGATGTGGAGGCACTCTGGTGACAAAATGCCACAGGATGTACTTGGGTGTCCATAGAAGACAGATGAGAAGTCATGCAGCCCACTCCTTTGCCCGAAGGCAGAGCCAATGACATTTAAATAGTCTCTGAAGGATGTTTGTCCAGCTCATTCCTAAAAATCTTTGTAAGGAGATTCCTCCCCAAGGACAGATTCCCCCCAGTGCTGTGTTATCTCCACAGTAACTAGTAACTCTGGCTGGCCGCTTGGGACTGAGAAGGGAAAGAGGAGCTGTTCCACTGCACAGGGAAGGAGAAGACAGTCTGAAGCATCCCCAGAACAGAGTAAACTGAAAACAAAGTGAAAAACAACTTATGTTTCCCACTATGTTTCACCTCAAGCCTCCACTCCACTCCCCACCTCCAGGCTTTGCAAGGCAAAGCCATGGAAATGTTCAAGGCGTACTAAGTCCAGGTCCGTGAGATTTCTGCCCGAGTCCTGATGTGTCTGAGAGATGCACCAAATACTGCTTTTTTACAGGTAGCTTGAATACCTCAACACGAACCAGAAATGGCATGTTCTCAAGGTTTCAGACTATGCTAAGCCACTTTGGCCTTCCTCCCCTTTGACTTTTTCCTCTGGAGCAACTATCTTCACCAAAGTCGATTGGTCTCAATGCACCAACAGATTAACAGGTGCAGGTACTGTGCTCTCAGTCCAAAGCACTCCCAGTGGCTAACTGTGCATAAGATTTTACCCTTACTGGTGAACCTCCATTTTGAAAGACTACCTAGGCTTAAGCAGTTGTTTTTGTCATACTCTCAAGTGGCTTTTTAGCCCAGGTATCACTGTGGTTTTGTTTGCAATATAGATGACCCAATTTTTATATCAATTCAGTGAGTAGAACAGAACACTATATGCTGTCAGGCACTGACTAAAATCTAACAGCAAAAATTTTAGCTAAGGCTAACAAGACTATATAGAACTGTGTCTCACTGAGCACATATATCTTCTACAAACATTAACATTTCCATACAGTAAGGTATGGTGTACAGTATATTTTTACTATGGGGAAAGAGAACCAACCTAAGTGCATATGACCACCGAGATCAATCTACTTTTCTTCTAATGCAATTCCTAATGTTGTCTTACTAGAAGTTCATTTTCCATTTGGAAGTATTCTAATTGGAGGGAAAAAATGAAGAGATAAAACTTGGTGTAGCTGGAATAACTACACTATAAAAATTAATTGATGAAGCCAGAATTTTCTGCCCAAAGCTTGTAGTGAAAACGTTCCAGTTAGATTAAAATTAAAGCTGTGATGGTTAAGAAGAACCTATCTGGCAAAGAAAATTAGCTTCTTTTTCAAAGACAAGCAAACACACTTACCGTGGTCAACTGCATGAACCAGGAGGGAAAATGGTACCAGAGGGGCCTGAGGTTATGTTGAGCCACGTGAGGATTCGCATCTGCTCTCAGCAGCTTTCTGAGCCAGCGCTGAGTTCAGGTAAAATGTGCACTGTAAATTGAAAGGTGTACTGTTAAATGCTTTTCTCTAGGCTGACTGTCCTTCTGTTAGCCACCAAATCCCACCTCAGCCAACACCTCGTTTATTTTTATTCAAAGAGAAAACAAAGCAGAGTGGTGTCATGACTGGGCAGAGTTCAGAAGAGTCAGAAGAGAGACCATGACTTCTCTTAAAAAAGTGAGGAAGCCAGAAACGGCTCTTTAGCAAGTGGGTTTTGCGAGAGAAGAACTCACTGCTTCAAAACGTAGCAAACTAGTGTTTCTCCTGTTTGTTAAGTTTGGAAGCTGATAGCATGTTCAAGGAGAAGCAGGGAAGAGAAACAGAGTTATCGGGAGTTAGCCTTGTCTTCACTGCGTACTCCCACTTACAGTAGCTACTCTGGTGGGATAAGGAGCTGGCAGCAGGATGGAGGAGCAGGGATGGCTGTGCTGACTGTGCATTGGGGATGCCAGGTTTGGTGCCATTGCCCATGCCCTCTTCCCCACAGCCTGGCCCAGCGCCTCCCAGGACACACGTGGTCATACAGCATGCAGGAGCTCCCGAGCATGGACAGCTAGCTCCTCAAGTGTCTCACATTGTGAGGGCACCGCTGGGTTTTATGTGGTAAGGCACAATCCCCATGGGAAGCCACTTTTTGTAAGACCCTGGTCAGAAAGGATTATCCAGAACTTTTCTTCTCTGCCTTCTCAAATGTTAAAACCCTGACCCACACAATCAAATTGTACAACTAGCTACATAGGGGCAAAGTAGTTCTTCCATGGCTTTAACCCTTGCTTTTTGTTTATTTTCTTATAAGTATTTTTCAAGAAGTAAGCCTTCCTGGGGCACACACAGGCCTGATTGGAAGTAGGACATGGAGGGAAAAGAGCTCTTTCTCTTCCCTAAAGGTGGGCAGCATATTCCACCCATGGCCAGACACCATGCCATCACCACAGGGCTTCCTCAGAGACTGTTCCTGCTCAGTGCAGGAACAGGGAAAACCTTTTCCTTCCTCATCCCCTTCCCAATCTCATCAGAGAACAAGGAAGAACTTCAGCTCCAGACTGGCCCTGAGGAAGCCCTTGTGAAAACCATATGCTGCCAGGAGAGCACAGGGGAGGACTTTTGGAGTTGGTGGGTTTTTTTGAGAAAGACATAGCAAAGGCGTCCCAGGAGGGGATTCAAACACATATTGCTGCCCATGGCACAGAGGCTTGGGCAGAGTGGCATGCCCCAATGTGCTACCACTTGCCCCGTCGTCTTCCTGGCACAACTCTCTGCCAGGAGAGAAGGCACCTCAGCATCACCTGTGGCTGCCTGGGGCAGCTGCTTTGTAGACATGAATTGGTCTGATGTCGCTGGCGTTCTGCAAGTTATCACATTTTTTTAATTTGGGAAAAGGGGAAAAAAAAAATCAGCATAAATAATTCTAGGTTATTTAAGCTCCAAGAAGTCTTAATTTGTGCATCAAATAAACGGCTTGCAAAATGTCAGGGGGTTTCATTTGGGTTTTTTAACCTATTTTTACTATTTTTGTATTAATTTAGGGGGAAAAAAATTGTATAATGAAACTCAATGTATAGCATAAGCCTAAAATAAAATGGCTGTCTCTCTCTTTGATTCCTGTGCTCCCAAACTGCTACAGAAGTCCCATGCCATCACCAGCCTAACAAACTGATTTACTTGGCCTAACACAAATAGTGAGGCTGCATGTCCTCTCCAGCTCCCATCAGAGAGGTGTGGTGCACAAGTTTATGGGCACCTGCTGCATCATGGAGCTAGCAGTGTCCCAAAGATGAAGGTTATACTACTTCTCCAGTAGCCCCTCTTGTCACAGGCTGCACACTGCTCAGCAGTGAGCACAGGGAAAATACATTGGCTTCATAGCTATTAATTTACATGTTATTGGGATCCAAATCTTTTTCAGGGGGTGTTCCTAGATAGCCCAGCCACAGAACCCCAGCCCAAGAAAGCAAACCAACAGGTAAGGTAAAAAATCTCAAAGTGATTTGATCAAAAATCTAGGGTTATCTGCTCAATAACTAGATCTACTGAGATCTGTTAGATAGACCTCAAGTATTACTATTGAACTGAATTATCACTATTAAAAATCTTCTTACCAAGGTCTTGACCTTAACACCTACAAACTTAGGAAGCCCCATCATCAGAGACCCACTTCTCCCACTTCCCAGCAGAACCAGGTCCCCTGTCCCAGGATCTTCTGAGGACTGTGGTCCATCATTATCTTCCCACACCCAGGTAGACCACTCATTTACAGCTTGTCCCGGTGTTTCAGGGAAGGGGACCAGCATCCCTATAGACCCACCTTGATCAACTGCTTTAATGCTGAAGCAAACCACCATGCCAAGTGACAAGGGTAATACTTACAACTGCTCTGTCACATGGTTGCAGTAATGAGATAAATCGGTGTACTAGAAAAAGCTGGTGAACCAGACCTGAGACAAAGTCACTGCAAACAGTAGCAGGCCTGAGAGCTGATGGGTGTTTGACTGCCAAGTGCTTCCAGCTGCTTTAATTTAAAGGAAAGTTTGGGTCTGCAATTTAAAGGTGACTCCTGTCACCTGTTACAGCTCCTGGCATTGTCCCTTCCAATCTTTCTTTCTTGCTTTGCCTTAAATTTAGGATCTGTGAGCACTGTTAGCAAAATTCTAGCTGAAACAGACAATCAAATTACATCCATTTTCTAATTTCTAACCCACATAAGAGAGGCTACATCTAAGCAGCACACAGGAACTCAGAGCAAAACTCCCATACAAGGCTGGTGTGCCTCATTTGTCTGTTTTAGCAAGAGCTCATTCGTGCAATTCTCTGTTGATCTAATTTACAAAAATCAGGCTTTCCAAATGTGTAATCAGTACATTTTATTCTGAAAATTCAGCTGTATGTATAACTTCAAAAGAGAATTGTGTTAAATCTGATTTTTAGGTTATCAAGAAATCCAGTCAAGCCCAACAAATGTTGATGAACGACATGTCTTGAGTTCCACATGCAACCTTTACACTGCTGCATACGAATCAGAGTATTGTCATTGAAAAATAACACGTTTCTTTTTTTATACAAGTGACTTTCACACAGAAACTAGGCAGGATTATGTCCTCAAAATAGTAAAGTGTGCTCACATTTACATTCATCCTGTAAATACCACTTAAACATGTAAAGGTTAATGGCAATATAGAACTTATTGAGGAGACTGGAACTTGTTTTGCTGATTTCAGTTTACTGGTAGGGAGTAACTGAAATATATGCTAAGCATCTAGCAAGAAAGAACCAGGAAATAAGGCATTTGAGTCCATCAGCATAAATAAAAGTCCACTCGAAAATGTATAGAGAATCAAGTTAAAGACCTTAGTAGCTGGGTATCCGGACTATATACAACAGAGTACGTTATAAATGAATGCAGAATACTCTGTTCTGATTCTCTTTGGCCGCATTGAATCCACTTAATTATTCTATGAGCAGGCATTCTTTTGAGCAAGACTGACATTTGTCTTCCTAGAAATTACCAAATTACGCAGGTGAAGTTTGCTGGAAACAAAATTTTAAATGTATACAAACAAATTGATGCCAGAAAACACAATTTGCAAAAAATATGCCTTCACATAGTGATTATATTTCATAATAAGCAATCTGTTCACTGATGCTACAAGTAAAAATGATTTTATATTTGTCAGCTATATTCAGAAAAATGAGATGCCTTGCTAATGTATATATAGTGCATACACCCCCATACCAATTATGGGGTTTTTATACTCCCAACTCGAGTTGGCTCCATAAAAAGAGGAGGAGAAGCCAGCCTAGAAATACAGTTGAAAGATGGTAGGAAGAATAGTTTAGCTGTCCTGAAATTAGTAATGAATCGGCAGGGGAGGGGCAACAGAGAAGACGATGAGGAGTTTAGGAACAAAGAAGCGATCTGCAGAAGTGCAGAGCTGTTAGAAAGGAAAAAACTAGGTTTACATTGTGTCAGGTGGATGAGAGAGAAATGATATAAAAACTTATGAGTTGCAGAGAGATGGCAGCTCTAAGGTAGAATGAGAAGTGAGTAAAATGATGTGAGTGTATGTAGGATATGCAGCTGTAAGGTATATTAAGGCTGTCTAATAAAAGGGTCTGTCCATGTATGGAAAATAAAAATTCATAGCTGCCTAATTATATGAATTCAAATATAGATTGAGCACCTCATTGCTTTGAAATAAAAGGGAGATATTCATAATCTAATCTGGACCCCAGAGCTGGAGATTTTAGAGTGATATGTATACAATATTGTACAGAGAAAGAGATCATTAAGATGGATTCTGGCTCATCACTTACTGAAAAATAACAAATGGACCCTCACTCCTTCTTGCTACAACTCTTACTTAGAGAAAAGCATTTGACTTTTAATGTTTCTGAAATTCTGATACTTTCCTGATAATATACTGATACATGGAGGGATTTTTTTTCTTTTCTTTTGAAGATGCGATCAATTTTCTTTCTGTTCAAAGGGAGCCCTCAGGCACATTACCTACAGTGAGAAGTGTGAAATGCCACCTCTCTTAAGGTGATTCCTGAATGAAGAATGTTTGCAATCGAACTTCTCCCTTTTCTTTTCTCTCAGTATGCTGTTGCAAGCTGTTCCAGACTAGTCTACTGACAGTTTTATCAATCCATATACCGTACCCCTGGCTGCCAGACAGATGGGATTCTGCTGAGCTTCTCCTGATGTTGGCTCCAGAGGCAGCAGCCACATTATCATTTCAGGATTATGAATGCTCATTAGCTCTTCTAATGGAGATGTTTCTGTCAATAGCTTGGATCTTACTGGAAGGGTGGCTATCACAGGAAAGCCAACAACATTGTGCTGGTCTGACATAGCTCTGATATATACGAGTGTCATAACATGTATTATTAGATATAGAATGGAGAAGCATTCAAAGCTCAGTGTCAGAAGATCATATTGTATTTAATATCATTGTCTATGTGGATGCTATACAGCAGATTTATAACATGGAAGTTGCAGAAACAGAGAGGAGAGAGAGAGAAAATACCATTTAAACTACTCATTCAGCACTCTCCAAACCTCTCCATCAAAGGAAGTGTTATTGCCTTGCATTCAGTGGTGACACCAAGCCTGAAGAATCATTTATAGGAAGAGGTTAAAAGAATTGGGCTTAGAAAGGGGAAATCTGTAGGAGAGGTACGTGACTTGAGAATTATGGAAAGGATTGCTAACACTGGCAACTTCCTTTTTTTTGCTCAGCATGTGCTTCAAAAGCCAAGAAGCAAGAATGCAAACCGTTTGAAGTGAAAAGCAAGTAATAAATTTATGGAGAACATTTCACAGGTAGAAATGATAAATAGATATTGAAAACTGGAACGTCAAGGGGGGACGAATAGTTGACTCAGATGAGAAATGCCTAAATTTATTGCAGGGAACTACATAAAAACCTGCACAGAAAAACTCCCAAAGGTACTCACAGCCCTGGAGAGCACTTCAGGTGGTCTGTTCCAGCATCAGGCTGAAAACAAGGTAAGAGTTTTAAATTATTGACAATTGCAACCAACAGAGCTTTAAGCTGTGGAGCCTGAGTCAGGGAGAAATGGGGAAAATAGTGTAATGTTCTCTGTGTACATCAGCACCACTCCACAGACTACACAGGTGATACTGGTTGAAAGCATGGCCCATCACATTCCAGAGGACTGTTTTCCTCTTTGCTTTGAAGCCAAAGGCTGAGTTTCATTTTGTCAGTCTTCTTTCTAAGGCAAATAGTTCTTCTGACCCTACCTGAGTGACTGTGGACTTGGGACACATAGACAATCATAGACCAGCATGAGTGTAATGGGAAACAACCCATATTTGAGCTACTGCAGGGCAACTACTCCATCATAGAGCTGTGAAAAAAAAAAAAAAGGAACTGATATTTTTAATGTTGGTTTAAAGCTTATTACAATAATCAGCCTCTGGAGTACTCTGTAGATGTGCTGAGATGTAGATGCGCTATGGATGCCATCCAGGCATACTTAGGCCTGAGTTTTTCTAGTGCTTGGTAGCCCTCAGCTTTTGACTTCATGGCACGCGGCCCATCTGAGATTCATATTGCGGGTTTTATTGAGATAACTGTTTGGTGAAAGAGATTTTGTTTAGTTCAAACAGTTCTTTTTAAATATGAAGTCTTTTATTTACTCCAGAAAACTGTCCACACCTGCCACCTCTGTCTTCCGTTAGTACATTTGGAAATGAGGGTGGCCACAATGGGAAGGAGAGAATTGGAAAGTGAGTGAAAGTCCCACTATTTTTGCTAGGTGGCAGCTGATTTTAGGAGGTTCAATTACCAGTGGTTTTGTGAGCCTTGTTTTCCACTACCAGATTTTCAAAAGGTGCTCAATATTTCACTCCTAAGCCAGGAAGAACAAGGGATTTTCAGTGTACTCCGAGCAGAGTAAAACAGCTGGCTTCAAAATACTTTGCCCAGAGGAAATAAAACATTGGAAGGAGGAGGCGAGGAGGATAGAGTTGTTGGATTTGAGATTTTCATCAGTTTTTTTTTTTTTTAAATGAAAATTAAAAGTTCACGTTTTTACCTTTGTTCTGATAAGAAAAGCCTTACTGAACCTGACAAATCCAAAGCATATAAAATCATTTACAAAAACTTCTATGCAGGACAGGAGATGCAGTAGGTGAGCTGAGAAAAAAACACTTCTAACTGACTTACCTAATGTCTCAGCCTTGTGACAGATCCAAGTATCAGCAGTATGTCCATTGTCAAAGCAGTGGTGTACGTGTGTTTGGATAGAACCATTTTATAGTTCACTGAGAAGGCAGCTTATTTCAGGATGCTGCTGAAGGGAAGGAAGGTATTAAGCTCTGACTCTATCAGCCAGGGAATATGGGGCAAGTGAACCCTAGGTGAGCAGCACTTTTCAGGAAGGCAATAGCAAATGTGATATTTGTACAGAAACATACATTCGAATGCAGAATCAAATGTTACCAAAAATCCCCTGACCCAGGAAAAAAAACGAAGTCAAGGAAAGATTGTCAAAGTCCAAAACATCTCTACAGTTCTTGTTATCGCTTACATGTAATGTCTCCATTTTCCTGGTGCTCACACACCATTCAAATCCATAAGAGTTGCTTTAGATGTAGTTCCCATTAATATACATTGTCAGCAAGTGAGCAGATATAAACCATACCCAGGTGGCCAATCACAGATCTCAAGTAGTCAAGAGTGATCTTTTACAGCTACTCTCATTCCTAGAATAGATATGAAATACCTGTATTTCACAGAACAATGGGGAAAATCTGTGAAAAATTCTAATCCACCTGAAAACAAAAATTTGCCTTAAACAGGCCAAAGAGAACACAAAAATTATTCCCAACAAATACTTTTATAAGCTCTAAATGTGAAGGTAAAGTAGCTCTGTTCAAGCCTTTTGAAGAGAATTAGAGAGAACAAACGCGAAAAGGCACATGAAGTGCAATTTAAAGAAGCAAGCAAGCAAGTCATGACCACAGTATGTCTATAAAACCTTGGCAGTTGACCTTCACTGGGTTAGGATGGTAAGTGGTTTGGAGAATCAGCATTTCATCAAGTGGTTGAGTATATTTTTACCGTTATCAAAATATGAACTAGCTCTTCAGGTAAAAACTGATCATGCAAGGTTTGTCCATTTGCCTGCTCTCAGTGAGCATGAAAAAAATCATATTCCTAAATGAACCCGTGGTTTCTGTTAACCACTAAGGGGAAGAAAATTAGAAATAAAAGTTCTCCAAAGCTTTAATACTTTTTATGTTCTTGAGAATCTATTCTGCCCCTCCCTTTAGCTTCTTTTTTTTGTTATGCCAGACCTCTCTTATGAAATTCCGCGATTTCGGCCAATAGGTTCAAGCGCTCCCCTAATACACTCTTGCAAATTGTAAGCACTCAGGGGTTCCACTAAAAGGGTGGCTGGATGCAGCTTCAGGACTAATTGTATCCTACGACTTATAGAATTATGCACCAACAGCTGAAAGAACACAATTACAAGGTGAACTATTGTGACACACACTGTGTAATGTCATACAATCAAATGCAATGTTTAGTAAACATGAACCTCTTTGTCATTTTGTATTTATTTATACAGGTTTAAAAAAATAAAGCACACATTTAAAAAAAAAAAAATCCCTTTCTCCATCGTGTCTCTGCAGCATTATGCAACTTCTAGGCAAGGTGGATGGGTAACCAATGACTTCGTCAGTGCCTAGGGAACTAGGCCGTGACTAGAGAGGACTATGCAATACCTGTTTGGTTGAATTACACCTGCAAAAAGAGAGATTCGGCCTAGTGGAGAGAGGAGAAAAAAGGAACAGCTTACCAGGGGTTAGCTAGGAGCTGCCTAGGTGGGAAAACGAAATTTCTGCAGATGTAGGAGCCTTAACTAGGTCACTGGTTAAAGGGCTGCATTTTTCCAGCAACGTGTTTATGGCCCATTGCCTGAGTAATGAAACACCAAAGGGTTTCTAATACCTGGGCTCTCTCCTCGACCACAAAACCCCTGGTAAAGGAAAAGGGAAAAGAGTCTTCCACATGTGGCTGGATAACAGATAATTTTCCAGCACACCCTAAAAGCAGGGAGGTCACACACAGCTTTGCAGAAAACAGCTCCTGTCAAATTGGGCAAGGATCTACAGATGGTTCCAAGTCTCCATGACATGTAAAGGCACTGCTTTGCAGACCTCCAGCAGGACTGTCCTCTGGGAGTGACAAAGCACTTTTTCAGACAGTTCTGTCTTTCTTTACAGAAAGATTTTCCTGGCACCTTGCCCTCCTGCACTGCCATCCTCCTTCTCTCCCCCTCATTTATTCTCATTCTCATTTATCCTACACACATGCACATAAGATATCCCAATGAAAAAGGGTGCTCTCAGTCCATTCCACTCCAGCCTAAGCCAAGGCCATTTCCATTGGCAAAGGAAAGCAATTTGTAATTCTGTCAAAATTAATAACTTTCTACTTTCCTCAATAAACCACAGAAACAGAGAAAGGTGATATAACAATTGATATCCAAAATACTGCTGATGGAGCAAAGGGCAAGCATGCTACTAGTCTTTACCAAAAATGTACTGTAAGTCTAGTGTAAGTACAAGGAGTTCTGGAATTAAATCTTATGTGGAAAGGCCATATCATAGTTTTTTTCCAATGGCTATGGAATTGTAGTATTTTTTATTATAGCAATTTTGGTCTGTGTTTTGAATACAAACCAATTACAGTGTCAAGTGTCACTATAAAGTGTGACTTTGAAATTTAAATGTGTTCAAATCCCAGAGTTCTTCTGGCACTATAGAAATAAACATAGCAAATCTAAACTCCGCCTCCGTACTCTTATCACAACACATATGTATGTGTGTATGTCTGTGTGTGTATGCATCTAGTTTGCATACTCAGTGTTACCCTTCACAGACACATAAGGGAGAGAACCCACATGGGGTGTCCAGGCCCAGATCTATTTGAAGTTTTCACTGCTGCCAGCATTGATAGTGGAAGGAAGAGTGTGTCAATAAAATATTTTCTAAGTCAGGAAGGACTGCAGAATTTCAAAAGTTGAGAACAGAATTCAAAATGCACTAGACCCGTTGGAAGAATTATTTGAAATCAACAATAAGAAATTCAGGAAAGGCAAATCCACAGAGGAGAGAGCAAATAGTGGTGCTACTACAAGATGTGGAAAATTGGTTAACCAGCAGTTCTGAAGAATAGTATCTGACATCACACTTGGTCACTGCCTCACCATGAGTAAAAACTATAGCAATGCTACAAAGCCACCATGTCTAATCTGTACCGAGTTTATTGAAAGAATAATAAACAAAAGACACAGAAGACACTTTTGTTCACTCTTCTTGGAACTGATGTGTCTTCATCTGAACACTGTGGGCATGACACTTGGAAAGAGTACAGAACTGAATCGAGGAGTTAGGAAAATACACCTTCTGCAGGAAGGGCTCCTTAATCTCGGACAGATGAATTTGAGGAGAACCACAGTAACACTTTTCTATATGAAAAGAATGTATAAGGACAGGTATAAAATGTTTCCTATGTCCCCTGAGGGTGGGACAAGACAAAATCAGCTTAATTTGCAGCAAATATAATTCAATTCGCATATCCTAATTCCAAGAATAGGCATACACTGGGAATATGACACCTAGGCTGGCTGTGGAACCATCTTTAGCAGGGTTTAAAAAAGAGGTTACACAAAAAAAAGAAAAAAAAATCTGCTTGAAACAATCTAGATACTGAGTCAGCCCTTTTTCTACAAGAATACTGTATTTTCCAACTTGAGTATAGTGCAGCAATTTAAGTTGCCCCAAGCTATATCCCTTTAAATTGGGTCAGATTGAGTATTCAGAAACAGAGGCACTTAGACTTGTTAAAGTTGGATTCTTGGCCTGTAGAGGTTGGAAGGGGTTTTTTTTAATAACAATAAAAAAAAGAATATTTATGAATCTGTAGCTAATACTTTCAAGTATGATAATTTAAAAATTTGTAGCAGTTCAGACACAAGTTAAGTGGAGAAAATGTGATGTCTTCTACTGTTTTCTGATGCACTTTAATGTGTAGCTATGAAATTCAAGCTCTTTGGCTTGCAGAAAAACTTCACAATAAAACATTGAGTAAAAATGGTCTAGGAAGCATAGAATAACAGCAGAAGAGACAAATTCATTTGCTGGATAGACAATTATTGGAAGTTTAAGAGAGGAGAAATACCAGACCGAAAACTTTCTCCATTTCTTTCTTGCAAATCATTCTTTTGGTGTTTAATGAGTTCCTATCAGCCTATGCAAATAACTCACAATGAATAATTTATCTGATGATCTCTCTCTGTTATTGCATATCTAAAAGCAAATTCTTTCTCTCACACATATTCATTACCCAAAATCTGTTAGCACAGCTTTGGGTGAGTGTGTTTTTGCTGCAGTTGCTTTGCTCCACCATTGAGTATTCATACCACTGACCTGAGGCAAGCGTCCCACCAGATTCCCTTTATCCTCAACGCAAAGATTCCTTCAACCTGAATTAAGGTCCTGCTTTCAACAGGCTCTGCACAATCTCTCTCTCCACTGATGCAGTGGAGGTAACTAACCTCCCAACTTGGGCATCTGAATTAGTTGTGGGCATATGGATTAAGTGGGCCAGTAGGAATCACTGCCAGGGCTAAACTAGGGGCCCTCTTGGGCTCCTACTTTCCAAATTAACCAGCTGAAAAGAAGCAAGACTAACCAGGGAAACAGAAGGAGCACTCCTCCAGGCATCTCATTTCTGACATTTATGTCCCCCATATCTTCCTTGGAGGTCTTCAAGACCCGCCTGGACATGTTCCTATGTGACCTGATCTAGGTGAGCCTGCTTCTGCAGTGGGGTTGGACTAGATGATCTCTAAAGGTCCCTTCCAACCCCTGCCATTCTACGATTCTGATTCCGTAGTTTTTCCTGACCTGTTCCCATTCATGATTATCACGGAATCATTTAGGTTGGAAAAGACCTTTAAGATCATTGAGTCTAACCATGTATTACATATATGCTTACACTTAGTTTGGATACAAGTGTTAGAAAAGGATTATGATCTCAGTCTCAAATCTCATTTTAATACTCCCTACCCAAAGGAAAGTACTGCCATACTGGAAGCCTCCCCTATTTCAGATCAAAAAGGATGGTAGGGTACCATCAAGAGGAACTCTCCTTCTGCCCCTTGGAAGAATAAAATGCTTGTGTGGAGAACTTTCAACTCACCTCTGTGATGGTACTTAGGGATGACAGACAGACAGGCAAACACAGCAGGCAGGTTTTTTTTGTCATGTAACACATCAAAGTTGCCAAATAATGGCAGATAACTGGCAAGGTCCTTCAGCAAGTGAATTTTGAAGAGGAAGGAAAGGTTAACCAGGACTGCAATGGTTTTTCCAGATGTGCTCAGATCCTTTGATGATCACATTACATGGAAATAGTTCTATAAATTTCTCAATTTAGGGTTTCAGGAACAATTTAGGGTTTCAGGAACTAAATACTATGAAATATTTGTATTGCAAATAGCATTTAATAGCGGGACTGACTGTACTAGATGCTGAATGCATCCAGCTCCACCAGATGCATTCTTTAAGCATGTCTTCTTAAACTCTTTCAGAATGGAGAATGTCATATATACCACAGCATTTGGCTTTGCACAATCTTCTTCCTCACAAGTCTACTTTAGACTTCCTCTTTCACCATTTCAAAATGCTAGAAAAAGTAATTCAACGTTATCAAGAACATTTTTATTCATAAATGGTAGGCCCATTTTCTTTACTGCAAAAGACAGGCCATCTAAAACTGCTGACTGTTTGTGGCTGACCTATGAATGTATAAGTAGGAGAGCTTGCATGTGGGAGATAAAAAGGGGTAAATGAAGGAACAGAAAGCATGCAAGGAGAGAAAGAAGATCCACAGAAGACGGGAAGAGACAAAGAAATAAGAATAGTAAAAAGGCAGAAAAAGAAGGCAAAATATACCTTAGGTGTGCCTCCAGTAGCAAGGAAAAAATAGTAAAGAAAAAAAAAAGGATATTGGGAAAATGGAGGGATGATAGCAGATCACAAAATAATTCTGAGAAAGTAAAAAGTGATGTCAAGATCCCCGTAATTGAATTTTTGCCTTGAAAAGCCAGTGACAGCTTTGCTTAAATGTTTAGCCACATGAAATCAAACTCCACTTCTCGGACTGCATGTATTTCTCAATGAAGTCAAGGAGAATCAATAGCAACAGCAGCATGCAAATCTATGTTATTTTCATTGCAGAAAATGTAAACACAATACTCTTTCCATACCTGCACCATTTTTCTGTCTCTTTGTAGCTTCTAATGTACTCCTAATATATGTCTATCACAAAACCACTGTTGTTAGGCTTCCTCTGTTGATGGCATCCAGCTGAAGAGAAGCCAGAAAGGGAGAGTTCACATATTGTCTCTTCTTAATAAATAATCATTAAATGATAGATCAGCAGCACCACAGCATTCTCTACCACTTAGTCTATTTGCCTTGAGTCAGCTGCACTTTCTCCCTATTCTTGCATAATTGAATACTACATCTTTTTTTTTTTTTCTGCACAAAGTCTGCTCTTGTCTGAAGGATATTGTAAACTCATTCAAATTTCATGAATGCACACTGGGCCTAATGCAAACTAGCCAGGAAACAATACAAGAAAATCAAGCAAATGAGTAAAGTGACACCTCTCCACTACCCATCAATAGTTCTTCTTTTGCCATTTCTTTTAACTGATACCCAGACCTGTCTAGCCTCTCCTACTCCTTTTGCAAGGGGCACTGAAATATTTATGAGTAGCCAAAACTTACTCAATCATTTCTTCCTCTTTAGCTTTAAAATGCACTACATAAAGTGAGCATTCAAATGCTTGAATCTTCACACTGAGACCACATTTCTTGGACCATTGATGTTTCCATCCACCTACCAGATGGGTCTGATAAGACAACCTGCAAACAAGGGTCAGACAAGGTAGCAATAATGTCACCATAAGAGAGAAATGCTTCATTGGTGGCACCAGTTCAACAATTTCTTGGCAGTTTAGAGAAAAACTGAATATTGCTATCATAAGTGAGCATGCCTCCTTTCAGACAGCAGGGAAACTCAGGTAGTGGTGGTGCAGGGCTATGGGTAATCACAGGGGGATACAGGTTCATGGGGTCTATGGGCAGGTAGCTATCAGCATGAGTGAGAAACACCAGCCTTTGAAAGAACACCCTAAAATGTAATGGGCTTGGGTCTTCAAGTCCATCTTGTCAATCTAAAAGCCTAATGATACTTCATCTTAATGTTAGTCTAGATACCAGAGCCACAACAATCCATAGGGAACTATCAGGCTTGTAGACTTCTCTATATGCCTCATTTGACATAGGAAGACAAATATTATGCAATCATATTAATTCTCCAGAAGGAGGGACTTACAGTCTTGTACACCTTGTGCTTTGAGTTCTGACCACAGTTAAGCAAGGAAACAAATTCAGATATGTTCCTGACTGGCTTATACCATCAAATATGTCTATATCTAGGGTCCAAAATGGGAAGAGAATTTGTCTGCTTTTTAGAAAGCAAGCTCCCCAGGCACATGATACTGAAGGAAACAAAACTTGTTTTTTCCCTCTATACATCTTTTACCAAAAGAACGTGCCACAATAATGTACAGCAGGTACGGCAAGAAAACAAGTTTTATAGAATAAAAACACTGAATAAATATTCTTTTTAAGGACATTGTCTCACAGTATTTTTTGTTATGTTCCAGAAGCATATCTTTGATTTGCCAGATATGAGCCTTTCCAGAAATACTGCATTAGTTTTAAAATGCCTGATAGGGCCTGAATTTGCAGCATGCCACCCCACATGAAAAACCTCTAAAATGTGCTTGTGTTGGATCTACTTGGGCTGAAAATTACGTACTGTTCATAATGTTGCATCTGAAAAGATCAAATCAGTTGTATGCTCTTGCAAAATTTGCTGAAGGGCTGTTCCCAATTCTTTCCATTTTTGTCCAATCAAAGCATTTTAATTTCAATTTCTGTCTTAAGCATGCTCCTTCTGTATTTTTCACCAGACCTACATGGGTCCTGCCTGCCTTTCTCATGCAAGTTCACTTTGGTGAAAATATTGAAGTAAATAAGGCAAGCAAGATTTTCCCATTACCTCAGGGGAATTCATCTGCTGAGGCTTCACTCTCCAAAATGTCCAGCTTCTGTCTCTGACCTCCTCCACATGCTTGTGCACCAAGGTAGGATGAGAATCTGACTTTTTAATGCACTGCTTTTTCTTATTGTACACCTGCCAGGATGGTGCTGCATATTAGCTCAGAAGGCAATCACTAAACAATAATGCCCGCTTGTTGTCATATTGCAGCAGGAAAAGCCACAGCCAGGTTCGCAAACTTTTACTCTTTGTCTGAAGTTCCTCAGATATTTCGATGCCAGCCATATATCACAACTTTAGGAGCTGAGGTGACAATTCAGAATATGAAAATCGTTGCAGAGTAAATGAAGCAAATGATCGCTTTTGACAAATACACATGAGTGTGGCACTCATAAATCTGGCTTGAATGTCTCTAAATAATTAAATTTATCTACCTCAGTAACTACATTTGAATTGAAAATTAATTCTCCAACTCAGCCTTGCCACATATGTGCATACATACCAGTGCTCTGAGCTCTCACTGGCTGCTATCTGTAAGGCACACAGGCACCTTAGGGCAAAAGTGTTTCAGTGCAGAGAGCAACCAGGGTTGAGGACACTTGGCACTGCTTGGCAAAAGTGCTCGAGTGAGCACTGCTAGAGAGCTTACGGCAAAAGAGCATCCAATGCTCTTCAGTTTTTCCAACTTTGTTCAGTGCTCCAACAATACCTCCCTTATTACAAGTTACTTAAATTCCATTGTAGAGACAGAATTATCCATCTCACTCCATACTCCTCAGTGTATAAGCATTTTCCCAGAAATGATGACTTTGTTCTCCCAAATGTCCTGCGAGACAAGGATACTTCCTTACATCCATTTTACAAATAGAGGCTTGAGGCACAGACATATTAATGTCAACAGAGCTAACTCATTTGAAACATTTACAGTTTGACTTTTGGGGGGAACCTAGCATTTTATTGCACTATATTTCTCCAGAGCAAAGCAGAGCTCTCCTGGTCTCCATTGGAAACTCCGAGTGTTCTTCATTTCATTTCAACAAGTCAGGCTGAAGGGCTGAGATAAGAAATCCAGAAATTGAAGAGCACATGGGCATCACCTGTGAAAAATGTCAGTGAAGTGACATGATTTAAATCTCCATTGAATTTAGGCAGCTTTAGGAAGAAAATCAAGTTCTCCAGGGTAGTATTTAACAGCCTATCCCAGGAGACTTCCCTTTACTTCATCTTATTCAATGAACACTTTTCCAGTTCCCTCAGCAAATAAAACAGAGGTCCTGGAGATGACAGCCTCTTTCTCCTTACAGCTGAGATACATTCCTCAGACCATGTACCTGAGCTATTTGCAAGTCTGTGGAAGGTGCTATGTGTGAGAAGTTAACCCAAGGCTGCACTTGTTGCTATTCAGGACAGTAACTTGAAAACTAACTTTTTCTCTTGTCCAGTGTTTCCCTCTGGTGCTGTAAACAACCCCCTATGACAAGTGAGGAAAGGGCTAGCAAGTTCCCAGGTTGCAAGCTCTCAGCTTCAAACTGCCCCATGGGGCAGGAGTAATCCTACTCAGGTGTCACAAAAATGCCAATAGAAAATGGTCATTCTGTTTTCTTAGCAAAGGAGTCACATTCTGCAAAAGCAGTAAGTGAATGTTGACCTTTGCATCTCTTACCCTGGCGTCTTCTATTCTTCAGGCCACTTTCAACCCTCCTGGCAACTTGTGACTCCTGATACCTTCCATCTCAGTCCCACCTGAGCCTCCTTCCCAGTCCAAAGGGCTCAGTCCTGCCTCCTGCTCCTGACTCCTCATTCTCATCAACCATTACCTGCTCCCACCTCCCTCTCAAGCATGGACACAGCCCCATGCATGCAGAATGAGATTAGACAGCAGAAACTGCAGTCTTTCAGGGATATTTTCACAGGAAAAGTAAAGAACGGGCTCTGACACCAGCCCAGTTCCTCAGTTTTCCAGCCCTGCTCTAGAGCTCTATCTGTACTAATATATTTGGAGCTTTTTCATTTGAGCAAAGCAGTAATCTCTCTCTTGAAAACAACCAAATTGTTTCAGAGAAATCATGCACACATTTTGACAGTGAAAGTTTTAAAAATAGACTCTTAAATTTTGGCAGTTGATAAAACAGAAAAACAATTATACGAATATTGCTCTACCCTAGAGTGAGGCTTCATTACCCAGCTACATTAAGAAAAGTTTCTGCAAACAGAGAGAATTTTATGTGGGTTCTGAGTAATCAGATAACCTCAGCCGACAAAACTGTAACTAAATGACCACACTATTAAGTGTAATTCTTTCTGTCAGGAGGCTAATCCTCTGATAGTCAGAGATTGCAGGTTAAATTGTCTCTATAGCGTCCTTTCTCTGCATCCAAAAGTAAAACACAAAGATTTTTAGCAGCACTTCCAAATTATCTTTTCCACTAACAAACAGGTGGCACCCTCTCCAAAATGTTTTCTTCTCTATGATACTAAATTACAGGGACCTAATCCCAACTGGATGAGATGATTCTGCCTATCTGTACTGTGGAGGAACTTGCTGACAGCTCCACTCAACACAAGCAGCATCTGTTCTGCAAACATTGTAGGTGCTGTCCACACCTAATAGCATTTAGGCCTGACTGACAAGCATCATTTGTATATTGTTAGCCCAAATGTATACTATTTGTTTATATAATCTGTTTTATATCTTTGCATGTATTTATTTATAATTTATAAATAATATAGTAATATAATAATCCATTGTATGCTAATTATCATAGAATCATAGAATGGTAGAATTTATATATATGTGTTTCCAACCTGCCCATTGTACTATACTTTTTTGGATATTTGTAATTCTTATAAGGACCATTTTCTTCTCTGAGGTTTGGTAAAGAAACGTTCATGCTCCAGCCTAGTTTAAAATTAGTCAGTGAGATTCATTTACAACTAGCACAGTTAATTTTGAAAGACCTGTTGCTATGCCATAGTTAAGCTGCATTATGTTTTATCATGTTCTTTAACATGTAAATACACAGTGTCACCCTCAAACATTTACCACATACTCTAATTTTAAAACTTGACATTTATGAGCTGTTTCAAAAAAAAAAAGTAATTTAGGCTCTAAGTGCTAAGTAATTGAAAATTAGTCCAAAAAAGCCCATGTTTTGAGTTTTGTGATTTTTTAAGCCCTTCTACATTGGCAAGGTCAAAACAGAGTTAGAGAAAATAAGCAAATACTGAATGTTTGGTGGTTTCTCAGTGGCTCTGGGCTTATTTTACTTGCTAACAGCAGCTTTTGAAATTTAGACTTTCAACAGTCAACCAACAAAAACCAAAATTTCTGATAGTTTGTCCCATTCTTCAACACAATTTGAGAAGCCATCTTAACCAGGTCAAGAGAGAAGTATCATCGAATCATAGAATCATTTCAGCTGGAAGAGATCTTTAAGATCATTGAGTCCAGCCTTTGTCCCAGCCCTATCAACCACTAGACCATTTACCTAAGTATAACATCCACCAATCTCTTAAACACCTCCAGGGACAATGACTCCACCACCTCCCTGAGCAGTTGTTCCAATGCCTGACAACTCTTTTGGTAAAGAAATTCCTCCTCATATCCAGCCTGAACCTCCCTTCGTGCAACTTGAGGCCATTTCCTCTTGTTCTGTGGCTTGTTACTAGGGAGAACAGACCAACCCCCATCTCACTACAACTTCCTTTCAGATAGTTGTAGAGTGATAAGGTGTCCCCTGGGCCTTCTCTTGTCCAGGCCCAGATCCCTCAGTCTTTCCTCATATGAGACGTGCTCCAAATCCTTTACTAGCTTGATAGTCCACCTCTGTATCCTCTCCAGCACCTGTAGAGAGAGACCCAAAACTGGACACAATATCTGAGATGTGGCCTCACCAAAGCTGAGTACAGGGGAATGATCACCTCCCTCCTCCTGCTGACAACACTGTTCCTGATACAGGCCAGGATGCCATCAGCCTTCTTGGCCACCTGGGCACTCTGCTGGCTCATGTCAGCTGGCTGTCAATCAACACTCCCAGGACCCAGTATGATGGGACCTACTCACACAGAACTCCCTTGCTAAGGCTCCCTGCCTCCAAAGCCAAAGAAGTGGAAATAATCTCTGCTGGACTTTTTTTCTGTAATACCAAAAATTGTTTGGGGGGTATTTGCTGATTGTTTGTTGAGGATAATGTGACGGACCTGAACTGGCTAACAACTAATTTAAGCAAGATGAATAAATCATTGATCAAACCTTACAACACTCTCATGTCCCTTAGATTTATAGCACACCAACTTATGCCTTGAAACAGCTAAGTTCTTTGTTCTCTCTTCCTGAAATAACTGAACAATAAAAACAGCCATTAAAAACAAACAAAAAAATCCCCTTTTTCAAACAATAGTGACCTTTTCTCAAAAAAATAACAATTTTTATTAAAGTTTTGTTGTTTTTCCCAGATTTCTGGTGACCAAGGAACAAAAGATCATACTCCCACTAAAGCATTTTTCATCTGAGCAGTCTCAAGAGGACAGAGGTGACAACATCAGTCTGAGCCAGCCCCAGCCCTCCAGTCCCAGTGCCCACCACCATGATCCCCCAGGTTGCCTCCCCTCCTGCCACAACACAAAGCAAACCCAACAAAAACCAGCTTTGTCTGCACCACACTGCCAAAAAGCCCAAGAAGAAGGAGAGGCTCTAACAAAGTGAAAGACCTTTTTTTCTTTACACAAAAAATCTATGAGCTATGTGGCTTTATGAAGAAAATTGGATGCAAGGTAAAAAAAATCCCAAATCTTTTCCACCTAAGTGACAGTTATGATTAGATACACCCACTTGAGAAATTACAGTACATGTCAGGAACGTGGTACCAGAATCCTTTCAAAAATACTGGTGGTTCCAGCAGGGATCCCCTCAAAAGCTTCACTTGACCCCATCTTCCTCCCAGGCTTACTGTGCCCTCTTTACCACTCCTCACATCAGAAGGTCCCTCATCAACTTTCCTGCTCCTACAAAAAATGCTCCAACACCTTCTACTGGCAACAGCAAGAGCAGGAAGCCTCACAGTTCACCAACCTGAGCCCTGCAGCCTGGAAAACAAAGGGGAAAAGCAACAGCAAAGGATATAGCAACTTTCACAGAGCAGGGGAACATGGGTTACACCAGGATATAGATATTGCACCAGAATACCAGATAAGCAGTTGAACTAGGTTTGATGTGGAAACTTGTCCACACCTGTTGCCTCTGCAAAGTTATAATTGGCCAATATGCTTGTAGCTTCTGGTAAAGTTTATTTATAGACCACTTTTTCATTTTTGTTAATGCACAATTATGAAGTGCTGAGAGCTGAATTATTTGCAGCAAATGGAATTTGAATTGAAAGGAAAAAAAGTCCATCCTGATATCCCCTTGAAAAATATGTTCCTGGTGTCTATAGCCAGAGTCATCTTTTCAGCACCTCTTAAGTATGCATGAGTTTGCAGACTGATGTGCTTTGCCTAATTGTGGAGCCCTTTCTACTGTTGTACTTCTGCCTTTTAGAGTTATTAGAGGAAGCAAAAAGCTCACCAATGCGTTCTAAAAAATAATTGTTATCTGTGTATGTGAATGTCCTCACTAGAGAGCCTAGTCACATCAGTCAAATCTCAGTATAAAGAATACATATGCAACCCACTAGGTTGATTGCAAAAGCCCAGTATACAGGATATCATTGGAAAAAATAGATAGATTTGCTGCATGTTGTCATAATGTTCAACTTGCTTCCAACTAAACTTTCCATTTTCAGGAAAATTAGAACAGGGTTTTAATTCACCAGTATATCCAGAAAAAAAAAAGATTTATACTTCATAGCTTCATATTTATCATGTTGATGGGTAGAAACAAATTACTATTGTCACATTCTGTCACTGAATAAAATGCCATGAAAGCCAAATGACACATTTAGAATTTACAAATTTTTATTTCAAGAGAGAGAGTAATTGTTAAATACAATTAAGAAAACAGTAAAGAAATCAAAACAATTAAATAGAGGTTTGGGGTTTTTTTTTCATTTTATTACTTCTAGAATTCCAACCTCTTCTATTTAACAGCCAGGGAAACAAAGACCTGCCATCTAGTATCTTCATAAATTACAGTTGAACCTATAAATATAAACTGAATACTTGATTTAAAGTTGAGGTGCTTCTATTTTCTATTTAATACTGTTTCATGCATTCATGTGCTAATAAAGGTTAAACCAGATGACCCTTCAAGCTACATTCTACACTTTATCTGCCAGAGTTGTAAACGCCAAAGAAAATCAGTGCATTTATTTTGTGAAAAGAGAACTACTCCAAGCATTGTAATGAAGTAGGGTATTTCTTCTAGTGTATCATTTCAGCAGCAGTTGTTTACAACAAAAACATTTAGACAGAACTGGAATTTTATGAGAAATCCTCATATATTACTAATCTTCTGCTGACATCAAACTGATTCCCCTGGATCTTTCATTTGCTGCTAGTGAATCACCCTTCTCATAAAGCAAATTGCCTTGTCCTGACTTTGATTTCCACCTTGATTTTCAGTGTGGCTTCAGGTATATGCATCAGTTTACCCTTGAGAAAATTCAGCAGAGTCATGCGAGCACAATCTTCATCCTAAATTAACAAACACAACCATTGTACAATGAACAAAATTAAAAATGGGAGGAAATGAATCTTAAATACTTCCTCTCTAGAGCAGCCATCTTACCTCAGATTCGAAAAATGGAACCAGATGCAACATGAAGTACAAGATAGCCCATGAACCACACAGGAGAAGCAGATAGAAGTTTCTATCCAAATGTGCTTATCCCTCTTGACTTCCCAGCATTGCTTTCGGCCTCCCTAAAAATCAACAGCTCCTCCCTTGTACTGTAAATACACTGTCTCATTTTTAACTCTCTGGGTAGTCTGAAATATATATCAAAAAAATCCTCTGCGGAGTCCCACAATGAACCTGTGGCCAAAAACGCAGACGACTAAAGTCACCTCTTCAGACCTCTATATCCTTAAAAAGATAAAAGCAAGATCATAAACATAAATGGTTGGTTTGGATGAGAAGTGACATATTAGAAGTGCTGTAAAGAAAAGACTTAATGATAACTTTTATAATACATAGGAAAAAAATGTCAGATTGCCCTACAGAGAAAAAGGAACTGAAAAATATGGATAGAGAGTCTGAGTTTAGTGAAAGTGTTTCCACTGTTTCACCAAATAATGTTTAAGCAAGATAAATGTGATCTAGCAAATCTTGATGCATCTACTGATCAGGCTAGAGAAAGAGTTACCATTACCAAATAAATTATATTCTTCTTTGGGCAGAGTTAGTAAACAGCAGACCACAGAGAAGCAAAAAAAACCCAAGCATGATCATTTCAAAGGAATTACAATAAAAACTCTATGTATTACTATAATGTTTCATGATCACAAAGGATGAGCCAACACCAATTAAAGGCTAAATTCTGCTTTGAAAGTACAGGCTAGTCTCCCATTAACAGCAACAATGATAGAAGAGGCAGATTTGGCCATGACCTCATCTTTATTAACGTCCTAGGTTCCAGAAGCCAGATTTACAAAGGGGGTTTTTAAGCTAAAATTGTATATGGGCACATTGACACAAATACAGGATTTGCAGGAAATTCTCACAGGATGCCTTAAGTGGCTTTTTAAATTTTTAATCACAAACAAATGAATCGTGTTAGAAACCATACACAGAAAGAGCTACTACCATCACCACCAGCACTGATAGTTTTAATAAACATAAATTAAGTTGGTCAATTCTAGAAACTGGAAGTTACTTCTCTCTGTCATTTGTGTGAATACACATAGCCTGACAAAGTACCCCAAAATTAAAACACAGATTTAAAAAAAAAAAAAATATATAGACAATGCCAATTTTTAGAAAAATCTGCCACAGTAAAGTTCTTTATTTTCTCATCTTTTCAATTTAATCAGAAAAATGTACATCACAGTAAGACCTTCTCTCAATAACTTTTCTATACATTCAATGTAAAACCTATAATCAAGGCAAATCTAAGTTTTTCCAACATAAATATTCTAAACTACTTCTTTCCTTTTTCATGTACATATATTGACTTAAGTTGATTTTTGCATTTGAATTGGAACAACCGAAATTGGAATTGAGCAAAACATTTCATTTTCTTAAATCAACAGATTCTTTACACTTTCCAAAGACGCTTCTATTATTTTGGGGGAACAATGTGAGCTATCCTTACCAACTCAGACTAGGTCTAGTAATTTCCCTGTATGGCAGTCTAATCAGTAACTCTTTAGTCTAGAAAACACATCATCTTTTAAAATACTATTATGTTCTTTGAATGAGGTTTTTCATCATGTCACACTAGGGGTCTTTTTTCCTCAAATGTCTTCTTTGAATCCTCTTTTACCTAAGTTGGCAAAACGGAGATTATCTAATTTCCTACATTTATCTGCACCATCCTTCTCTACTTACTATAGTCTACAGACCAACAACGGCAAGTGCAAAGTCCTGCACATGGCTCAGGGCAATCCCAAATACAAACACACGCTGGGCAATGAGTAGACTGATAGCAGCCCTGTGGAGAAAGACTAAGGGGTATTGATGAATGAATAGCTGTGTACGAGCCAGCAATGAATACTTGCAGACCAGAAAGGCAATGGTATCCTGTGCTGCATCAAAAGCAGTATGGCCAGCAAGTCGAGGAAAGTGATTCTCCCTCTCTACTCCATTCTCTTGAAACGCTTCCCAGACTACTGCATCCAGCTCTGAGACCCTCAACATAAGAAGGACATGGAGGTGTTGGAGTGAGTCCAGAAGACGGCAATGAAGTTGATCAGAGGGATGGAGTAGCTCTCCTGTGAAGACAGGTTTAAAGAGTTGGAGTTGTTCAGCCTGGAGAAGAGAAGGCTCCAAGCAGACCTTCTAGCAGCCTCACAGTACTTAAATGGGATCTACAAGAAAACTGGAGAGGGATTTTTTTACAATGGCCTGTAGTGATAGAACAAGGGAAGATGGCTTCAAATTGAAAGAGGGAAGATTTAGATTAGATGTAATTAAGAGATTCTTCCCTGTGAGGTTGGTGAGGCACTGGGACAGGTTGCCCAGAGAGGCTCTGGATGTCCCATGTCTGGCAGAGTTCAAGGCCAGATTGGATGGGGCTTTCAGCAACTTGGTCTAGTGGAAGGTGCCCCTGCCCATGGCAAGGGGATTGGAACTAGATGATCTTTAAGGTCCCGTCCAACCCAAACCATTCTATAACTCTGCATTTGACAGCAGTACCAAGCCACTTACAGAAAAAACATTCTGACTACAGCAAGATGTTGAATTCATGTACTAGAGGCTTTCTGCATTTCATAATTATTGTTTATTGTTTTGAGGTGGTGTCTACGGTTCCCAACAGCAATCTGATCTCTTCTAATTATCAGGTGATGTGTAATGAAAACTGAGAAGGAAGCTGAGAATAATAACTTGTTGACTGATATTTTTTTCCCCAGCTGTCACTTATGCCCATGCTTTCTTTTTTTCTTTCTAAGTCAAATGTTTTAATTTTGACCAAACTTATGCTGAAATACAACACAAAGCTATTTAAAACATTTAGGGTCCAATCTAACTCCCATTCAAGCAGATGGAAGGAAAGATTGATTTCATTTCTCTTAGAGCTGGGTTCAGAATAAAAAATGTTCCTGTATTTCTGCTAAGACAAAGGCCAGAGCAATATGTCAAACTGCTACATTCAGTCATGTCAGAAGCATTCACCGTGCATGTCTCAATAACACAGCATACTGATGAACCCAAAAACCCTTTTCTCAAGCAACAGCACCAAATCAGAGCCATCCCAAGCTCTTTCTCAGTCCTTTCTGAACAAGTCAACTGCTCAAAGTCTTGTCAACATTTTTTTTCGATTTACTTTCCTTGTATTCAGTGCACAATTTAAACTGACCTTGAAATGAAGCAAGCAAAACCATTCCTTTTTGTCTTGCGAAGAACAAAGTGGGATTTTTTTTCTTTTCCTAAATCGTTTTCACATGCACAATATTGGCAGTCCTAGGGTCAAACTGAAAAATCTACTGGCAGGACTAAGCAGCAGTTCTTAAATGAACTTGCGTGATTTTATTGCTAGTGCTTTCTTTTTCCTGTCTCTATTCTCTCTCACTGCCTCTGTCTCCAGTACCAACCACTTACACTCCTGTTATCACACTGTAATTTAAGAAAGCTCTTGTTCTATAGTTTAAAAAGCTATTTTTAAGACCATCTCTATTCAGGTATATCATCTTCAAGTCTTTGTGCTATAGCTATTGAAGCAAGCAGGAGTCTCAAAATGTCTGTGGAAAGTGGTTATTAAAATTGTTACGTCTAAAAAAAGACTCACTAAGAAATATTTTCGCAGACTTTGATTCCACGAAGCAGCCATGATCTTCCTCCAAAATGTGCTGATCAGACAGACACAAAAATATGTTGAGATAAATCAACATAAGAAAAAAAAAAGAAAAAAAATAATGCAGAAAACACTGCCCTGAAGCAAAATTTACATCCCAAAAAAAGAAGAAAATCCAGGAAAGTGTAAAATTTACTAGGGTGTATGTTGTTGACATTGATGTATAAACACACATCTTTGTTGAGATGAAGACTAGTAATGCAGATCCATAAGAGAAAAACAGGGCAGACCGAAATCTCTATTCTAAGCATAGACTTCAGGATTGCCCAAGCCATTATGACAGGTCAGCTCTGGATCAGGAGCATGGGAGATCTTTCCCACCACACTGCAGTAGGGGCCCTGTTCCACTCCACAGAAGTGTCTTTTGAGATATGACAGGAGGAAAGCTGATTACCTCCTCTGGCATGAAAAAATGTTCTTTAGCAACCAACTTGTCATATGTTACAAGTTTCCAAAACATGTATCCCTACATGTCAAGAATAACATGGAGCCAGACACCTGTGAAGTAGGAGCAAGAAGTCCATGGCAGTCATTCCTCAGTTATGGTCTCCTCACATCGCCAGAAACATCTACTTCTAGCTCCCAATCCAAAAGATGGGACACTAGAAAGAGGAGATGGGAGGTAGTATCTTGAGGAAGCTCTGCTTCCAGAACAAACTAAAGCATCTGTGGAGAACAGGGACAGCAGACTATGTACATCTGAGTCCCCACCTGCTCTATTGTCCCTGTGTGCACATTGAAGGAAATCCATTCTTCACATCTGCCTGCGGCACAGTAGCTCCCACAGTAGTGGGCAGGTTTTGGTCTGTCCTATGCATAGGTCTGAAAGTAAATGAAGTATAAGTTAAAGTTCTATCTGTAATTTGCACTGAGGTACTAATTACT
Organism: Colius striatus; assembly: GCF_028858725.1. Taxonomy (NCBI): domain Eukaryota; kingdom Metazoa; phylum Chordata; class Aves; order Coliiformes; family Coliidae; genus Colius; species Colius striatus. Next base: position 81,636,756 of record NC_084759.1, read on the forward strand.
TATTAAACAGGGAACATTATCCATATTATAAATGTTACATGAGTAAACAAGTTATATGAATGAGTGAGATCTATTCATCTCAATGAGTACACCTCTCCCAGAGAGTGTTATAAAGCCACAGGATATCCCCAAGTTTAAGAATTTGCATTCCTACATCTCAGTTAGATGAAAGACTTGCAAAAGCATGTGTATCTAGATAGCTCCTTAATGACTCTGCCTCTCAGGGGAATTTTGTGCATTGCTTATTCAGGAGAAAGACAGCAATAGGTTGTACCATGCACACTTACCGATAATAATTGCTACTTAAACAGCTGTTTTCTTCTGGAAAAAAAGCTTAACAGCACCTACTATAAATCCTCAGAATGAGGGAAAGCTACAGATCTTCCAAAGATGCAAATAGGGAGCAGTGGGGTGGAAACTGAAGCCATTTCCATAGCCTAAGGCTATGTCTATATTGCAATTAGAAGATAGATATAGAAGCAAACACTTGGTGCTGAGGATCTAATGTCACATTACTAAAAAAAGAGGGAATATGGAGGGGGGGATGCAGAGGGTGCAGGGGTGGTGATTTACTTCAGAAAAGCTCTAGCATGATCTGATGGACTGAATAGCCATTAGCAGTGGGAGCACTTGGCTTGATTTCATCCAAGAGGAACTGAGTTCATGAGCTCAGAGACCACCCTGTAACACAAACCAAATGACATTACTGTAGGCGATTGGAAGAGCTGTTTCAAAATGCACTCCTGATCTGAACAAACTCCCTAATGTAAATGCACACTTCTTCATCCTGTTCCTCATTACATTTGAAAACACAAAAATAAGTCACTCACAAAGGCACAACTCAAGGAGAAAAAAGGTTTCACAATGATTTCTCTTTTGCCCAAGCTCTTAGACCTTTCATGTTACTGTGATAATAAAGAAAACAAAAGACTGAGGTAGAGCTATTCAATTAAACTACACTTCATTGCCTGGTTCTGAAGAAAGAAATTTCAGGCTTTTCTACCTTACCCACTGAGCTATTCTACAGCAGAAATTCTTCTATAATTTTAAATATTTTTAAAATTTTCTTCTGCATTAATGAGAGACTTGACTCTTTTTTTCTGAGAATTTATCAGTTTTCTCAAGATAATTATTCCACCTCAGGTTTCCTTAACACACCTGTTTCTGCACAGCAGACAAGAATGAGCTGCTTTTTTGTTAGACAGTGTCTTTCCAGTGAGTGCTTTCATTGCAGTGCCGAGCACCTCTCACAGCAACACCAAACTCTTCTTCACAAACCTTGAGTGCCAAAATTACACATTGATTTGGTTGCACCAAAACTCATGATCCCAAAGCATCGTCCGTGCAGCACTAACAGGGGGATCCCTGTTCTGGTGAAGGAACTGTAACAGGGATGCACCTTTCTTATAAATAAGTCACAGATAGGGAATTATTAAAACAAAACAAAACAAAACAGCAGCACAGAAGAATCACAAAAGGTTCACAGACAAAGCACAGAATGGTAGGGGTTGGAAGGGATCGCTAGAGATCATCTAGTCCAAATCTCTGCCAAAGCAGCTCCGCCTAGATCAGCTCACACAGGAACGCATCCGGGTGGGTTTCAAAACCTCCAGGGAAAGAGACTCCATACCCCCTCTGGGCAGCCTGTGCCAGGGCTATGTTACATAATAAAGAAGTTTTCCCTCATGTTCAAGTGGAACTTCTTGTGTTCCAGCTTGTGTCCATTAGTAACCTTGCCTTGTCACTGGGAGCTACAGAAAAAAGACTCACCCCCAACCTCATGACACCTACCCATAGGTATTTATAAGTATTGATAAGATCTTCTCTCAGTCTTCTCTCCAGGCTAAACAGTCTCCTTGTAAGGTCCTTTCCTTGTAAGAAAGATGTTCCAGTCCCCTGATCATCTTGGTAGCCCTCGGCTAGACTGTCCCCAGAAGTTCTCTATCGATCTTGAACTGGGAAGCCCATCCTGCTCACCCCCCAAAAAAGAAAAATAAATAAAACCTTTATTTCAGTCCAAATGCTCACAGCAACACTATTTCTCTCAGCTATCAGGAAGGTACGTGACAGCTTTCAACCAAAGTGATTCTGATACAGACAAATACATTTGCTTTTTTCCTTGAAACATCTTTCCTGCCATTCCACAGGTATTTTTTCTGTTGTCTCAAGTGACAGGACTAGGCGCAATGGACAAAAGTTGGAATGCAAAAAGTCCCACTTAAACACAAGAAAAGGTCTAAATACTAAAGTGCATGACATCCATATATATACATACACACATTCCTTCAGTACAGAAGAGCCCCTTGAGAATTATTTAGAATTGCACTTTGCATTAACTACAAAATAAGCCAGATCCACTCTAGCAGGTGACAAGCAGCTAAGGGTGAATGAATTACATTATGCCAGAGCAAGGTAAGGTGAGCATCCTGGAAGCCCTGCCCTCCTGTTAGCTCCATTTTCTCTGGGCAAAGGAGAGGGCTGGTGATGTTGGGAAGACTACACAGCCAACACTCACACAATCCCTCTTTCTCTCCCTTTCTCCAGTCTTTTCCTTCTCACGCTGCGGCAGAGCTTTCCAAATGAAGAAGCTGTTTCCATGACACCAAATCCTTAATTTGAGGCACACATATAAACAGCCCAGGACTGTGATCACAATGCACCATCTCATATTTATTTTACTCCTTTTTTTTGTTCTTCTTTGGACAGGCAAACCTTATGAAATCCAACACAAAATCTACTGGTTATAACCAACAAGCAGTTTCACCTTTAGAGTTTTACAAATACCTTGATTTTTCTCTCTATTACATTTCTTGTCATGTTTAATAAACCTAAGAAGCAGACTAGTTGATTAATCAGACTGTATTGTGTTTGTATTTTGTACTTGTAGCCAGATCCATCTCCCTGGTGGATTTTTTTTGGTGAAGTCTGAGCTCAGTGCATCCTTCCTGCTCACTGTTTGCTTTTCCTCGAAAGCTATTTTTCAGTTGCACTCTACTTTTCTCTAGAAAGCTGGTTTAGAGGCTTCTATCATGGCTAACATGCATTAAGAAACTACGAATAGAAATATTATCTTCTTTTATTTATCTAAACATTTCTCTATTTATCTAAAAGGTAAATAAAAGAATATTCTTCTTGAATATAAAAGCTGTAAGAAAATATGTGCTATATTAAGAAAGAAAGAATCTTGAACTAATAGCCCGCACTATTGTCAGTTGAACAAAAAGCCATTTTATTTTTTTAACTCCTTAATTATGTCTACTTAATCCCATAGATTTTTTTTTTCTTAAATACTTTAGTCAAAATATCCTCAAACTGAAACACTGTAATCATTTTGACCCCCAGTAAAACAGAAGTAGAAAGTAAAGATGACAGGAGGATGATGGTTTTGTGCATTAATAACATCCCCTCTCTCACTCAGCCACTGCTACAAACGAACTGCAGTGGCAGAAGCATCATGCAATAGCAGTTAAGTATTATTCATATCCTTTGCCTTATTAACAAGCCTGAGACACCTACAGTGCATACACCCACACACGTGCTAAGCTAACAGTGAGGGAAAGCCTGCAGCTGCTGAGTGCATAATTTCTTATTGCTCAGTGCCAGTGAGGTAGCAACCCACAGGATGCAATGCCCTCAGCTCACTTCTCAAACACAGCAGCTCACATCCCACTGCCATGGGGAATGAATTGCACCATAGCTAATTCCCATGGCAGTCCTAAGTATGCAGGGAGGGACACGGGGAATATGACACGGTGGCACATTTACATCTAGTCATCATTGGTATGCTCACTAGGGAGTAGCAGCTCGGACCTTTGGGATAGGTATTTCCCTGTCCTGGAAGACATGAAGTGACAAAGAACAAAAACATTGGAAATAGCATTTTAATATGGAGGCCTGGAGATGGCTCTGGAAATCAGCACACATAAGACGGGACTAAATACATCAAGTGACCCAAAGTAAAGGCAAAATCAGCACTATCTCTTTTTCTATCCCCAGATTATTCAGAAATTTCTGTGTGCAAATGAAAGCAGCAAACTCCATGGCTATATGGAACAAGACAACCTCTGGCATACTCACAAACATAGCAATACTTAGGGTACAGGATGCAGGGCAGGATCAGAATTGGAGCAATACCACGATAAATTATGTTACTGATATATTTTCCTTGTCCATGGGGGCTTCCTTATGACATAGACCTTTCACCCAAAATAACAATGTTCCAAAATCTAAAGAAGGCAGGAAGACTCCCTGCATTGACTGACACCAGGCACATCACCAGGTAAAAAGTGCTGCAAGTGACTGGGACAACTGGCTGTACCATCACTAAAGAAACATCCAGAGAGTCTCACAGGAAGCAACAAGATGAGTAAAGCCTGAAATCCCCTAAATAGCAAAAAAGCACTCAGTGTGTAGAAACACAAAACACAAAAGCAACCAGCAAAGCCTAAGGAATGGCCTAGGTGACAACTGGAATATCTCCACACCTGTGGCACTCCATTCTTCCACATAGCTACTTCAGCCAGGTATGATTTCTCCTCCAGCCCAGTCACCAAGAGGTAACAACAACGTCCTCCAGTCCCAGCACTGCCACAGTGATTCTGACACTTGTCACCAAGGAGTATCACTAATTTGATAACCTTTTTCCTAACCCAGCACCTGCTTCCCCTCTCCAAGTGGGGTCCCTTCAGCCCTAGGTAAAAAAAAAAATCACCAGGGTCTTGGGATGGCAGCAATGGACTGACAGCCCCATTTCACCATCCCCTCACACAAAGGGCTGTATGGTCCCTAGAGGCTGTCATGGAAGAGAGTCAGTTACGTAAAATCTGAGGCAACACATCACAGAGACAGGGTGAAGAAAATATGTGGGAGCACACATGTGCCTGCAGTAGCAGGTACTAAGTGATATGAAAACCTTGCATGGGTTTGGGATTTTCAGGTTCCTCATCCCAGCCTTACAAAAGGGCTACCTACCTGTCCAGAAAATCTCAAGCAATAAGAAAATCAAGCCTGGAGGGCAGTGCAACTCAAGCCCTGCTGAAGCATTTGGATGCCAGGGTGTGTGCTCAGGGCTTCCTCATTGCTTGAAGAGAGCAGGACAGTCTCTACCGACAATTTGAGAATGTGTCAAGGAAATGGGATAATGATGCATTTGAGAGTCAGCTATAGGAAAGAGACAGTGTGACTAAGGAAGGACAGTGTTGCTTGCTGGATCACAGAGACAGGGCAACACCAGAGATAAGTGATTTGAACTGTAGTAAAGGGCTTCGCAGTTGTGGGATATGATTTATACCATTAGCATGCTGCCTTTCTGCATGTTATTCTGAGGGCTATTCATGCATCTCTATCTTTTAACTGAATGATATTTTTTCCCTTTAATAAACTTGCTTATTAAGTCTCAGTATCACACCAAAGGAGTAATTTGGATTTAATTTATCTCTCTCTGTGTGCTTTTCATAGTCATTGCTCCTTTTAGTTTTTCTCCCCTATCTGCCATTCTTTTTAATTCTCTGTCTTTTGTCTGAGCCTCGTAGGGCAAGGATCATACCTACCACTATTTTTGGAAACCATCTATGGGGAATAAATTATGGTAATTAAGTCCAGCAGAATTAGATTGTAGTGAGTGCCAGACATGGAATAGTCACTGTCAGATATCTTCAGAACAAGATAATCTGGTTTGTGCTCTCAAGGAAGAAAGAGAAAAGGAAGACGCACCAAGTCAGTATTATGAACATGCCTCTACCTCTAATCTCTGGAAAACTATATGGTAAATATTGCCTACAATCAAGGTATCCTGGAGAAAGTGTCAAGTGTTTCAGCTTTACCACAGAAAAAACATAATAACTTTAGTGACTCCTGAATTTAAAACTGAATCTTGCTAAAGTTCCCATCTGAAGCCATACTTAATCTCTTGAGGGGAGTAAAAGGGTGGGAAAAGGGTGAAAAAAAGCTTTGAATGCAATTTTCATTTTACACATTTCTGATATTTTAAATGTTTCAAAATAATTAATGCTCTACATTTGGCCTCAGTCCAAGTGATGGCTTATATTATGTTTATGAAAAAATTGAAAAGATGAAAATATATTCCCATATATTCCAGCTAAAACCTATCCATTTATGCAGTAGAAAAACTGTCCTAACATCAAAGCAATTGTGTGACATAGGCCTCGCAGAGGAAGAAAAATAGATTCCTATGTGAAGGTGCTCAGTGCAGAAGTTTCAAGGTGAAGGATGCTGAAGCTGAAGTAGCTGCACATTTGACTCAGACACTTTAGGCTGCATCGGCATGATGTTCTAGATGTAAGACAGTTTAAGAAGACAAAGTGCAGACTGAATTACCCTAGCTTTCTTTCAACTGCTTTAAGCATTTTTCCTCTACTGATGCCTTTTCAAAGATGGATTGTGAGTAAGGAAAAAAGGGTACTTGTGCCCTTTTCTTGGTGTGTTAAAGAGCTTCAGGAGCTGGGAGTCTGGCTTGTTGGTTTTCTAATGGCTTTTTATATAAAAAATGTAGGTTTTGTTTCTGGTATGAGTCGCAGACCTCCATAACCAGGGACATAAGAATCCCAACAGCTCTCCTGCAACCTGGCTTTCACAACTGCAGAGCTCACTGTCACTCAGCATCCAGAGCAGATCTGCGTATATGAAAATTAGACTATTCTGAATATATTTTGCCTTTTGCAACCATCATAAGGTAGCTTAACATATCCATATCTATCTTCTTGTAAAATGTATCAGTCTAAATTACAGAGATTCACAGATTTTTACTATAGTGGGTCTGTTTCTGTTGCCTCTCTTCCCAGGGAGATGCTCCCGAGTTAAGGAAGTAAAATCCTGGAAGAGCTTTTCTTTCCAGTAACAAATTACCCTGCCAGTGTAAGTGGAAACTAGAATACTCTGAATATTTTTCTACATGCTGGGAATCATGATACATGGGTGACATGATTGATGAAGCATCAAGAGAGCAGAGGGAATAGACATGTCAGGTAAGTGCCAGATCTTCCTTTAAGCTGCTGCATTGTGAGCCTGTCTAGGGTGGTTTTTCTTCTTCCCTAGCAGCATGCCATCCTAGATAAGCAGAACTCCATGGTGAAGTGCTCTGAACAAACCTGGGGTGGAGCAGTAACCACCTGGAGTCCTCCCACCTGAAAGAAGCTGCCAATATCTGTCTGAAACACGAATGTTTCTAAATAAACATCAGAACAGATGGCAAGATGCACCCCTTTTTAGTCAGGATTTACATTCTCTTGCATTTATATTGTAAATGTTTTGTTGCAATCAACCCCTTTGAGATTTCTGTGGGGGCTGAAATAAAAAGAAGATTTTGGACAACACCTCACTCCATAGAAGTCAGGGGCCTAAGCCCCTTAGTCTGCGAAAGGTCAGCACTTTCCCCTGTGATTCTGTGACTGATTGCAGATATTAACATCTCTTCAACCGCACATAATAGCCTTGAGTAAGGAAGCAATCCAGGACATTAACCTCAGTAATTAGTCTCCTGTATCACCTGCTTTAAAGGACATACACTGAGAAGAAGACAATTAAAAAGTTCAAAGAAATGAACCTTTTTTCCTAGACCTTTTCTGGTTTCCTCAGGCTGGCCCTAAGGAAGCCTTCAGAGCTGACAGTCTTTCCATGATTGAGCCTTTGGTCATCTATTCTTTTCCCTCCCTTAAGGAAGCATTGTTTTTTGGGACTTGTGTAAGATGTTGTAAATGGTTCTTTCAAGATTTCTTGGCTGAAATAAATAGCCCTTCAATGTCTTCCTTCTTTATTCCAAGTGCATTCCGAATAGCTTTGTGTACAGCTGGTGAAGCAATGTGTACAGCCAAGCAGTTTGGATATCTCTGCCCAGCAGTCCTCTCTTCATCAGTACTTAACATAGAGAGGTCTCCATTATATTTACAAGTTATCTATCACAAAGATTTTTACCTTACTTGTTAATGTCAAGTTTGGCGAGAAGTTTGGAAGAGAGCAGCTGAGGCTGCAGAGTCTGATAAAAACTATCCCCATTTAATGACAACTTTACTGATCACAGATTTCTGAATCACTTTGCTCTGTCTTAATGCATCTTCTAGCTCCCTACCACCCCAGCTAAGAAAAAAAAAAAAGCCCATATTGGATATGAACAATAAGCGGCCATAGTTTGCACACGTATGGGGATAAGGAGCTGCAAGAAATATGACATACAGTTGATAAGAAAGCGGCACTGTCCCTGCACTGTGCACATGAATGCACTGCCTTCAGAAACAGGAATCCCTGAGATGTGAGGAATCTACAGCTCAGGCTCTGCAAGGAAACAGTGAGAAAATGTATTTTCTCCAAGAAATTGATACAGTGTCACTCCCATATGGAGCTACTGAGTGGCAGCTACCTATCCAATGTGCTGCATCAACTCCATTTTTGCACTAAGAAATCATATGTCTTTAATTAAAAAAACTTGCCTGCTTGAGGCTATTTATATCTGTATTTCCTAAGAAAATGTTAATAGCCAAACAGTAAGCCACTAAATATTTATAACAGAAATATTGACAGACCTCTGACTATAAGATCTTAAACTGTAGCATTATAGCAAACTGCATAGAAGTTTCTACATCCACAGAATACCAGTCATAGCCCAGCTCTTGGGACTGCTGTATTCCACTTTTCAAAGCAAATGTAACAATTATCTGGATACTGAAGGATAAACTTGGACAAGTTACATGAACATTTTAATTAAAGCACATCTTGAGAAAAGATCAAGAAGAGAATAGTGAAGTAACATCCATTAAAAAAGTGTGGAGACAGCTCTGATGTATTTTCCAGTCGTAGAAAAGGTAATTGGATGAAGTGAAGGGGAAACAAATTCAATGTGATAAATGTAATAGATATTTATTGCCACAAAGGATTAGCTGAAATTACCTTCAAGTACAAGTTTGATGTTAGATATGATAATTTGATAAGTAGAAATTTCCTTTCCATTTCATATTATATCAACTTCTTTTATTACGATGTACCATAAAGAGGAAAAAAAAATACATTATGGATTTGCTGGCTTGTGGGATAATCTTGAAATGGTGCCACTGAATTTCTGCATCTTTTTTCAGATCTCCAGGATGGGACAAAAACAGTGTTGGAAGTATATGGTAGATTAAAATGAGAAAGAATGCAGGTTAATCATAGAATCATAGAATGGCAGGGGTTGGAAGGGACCTTTAGAGATCATCTAGTCCAACCCCCCTGCAGAAGCAGGTTCACCTAGACCAGGTCGCACAGGAACACATCCAGGCAGATCTTGAAGACCTCCAATGAAGGAGACTCCACAACCCCTCTGGGCAGCCTGTGCCAGGGCTCCATCACCCTCACAGTGAAATAGTTTTTTTCTTACATTTAAATGGAACTTTTTGCGTTCCAGCTTCATCCCATTACCCCTTGTCCTGTTGCTAGCTACTATAGAAAAAAGGGATGACCCAATCTCCTGACACCCACCCTTTAGATATTTATAAATGTTAATACATCTCCCCTCAGTCTCCTCTTCCCCAGACCAAACAGCCCCCATTCCCATGGCCTTTCATATGAAAGATGTTCCAGTCCCCTGATCAAATAAAATACAGAGAATGACCTTTTATTTGCACAGAGAAAGCCCCTGTGACCTCTGCTCACTGGAAGTCAAGGTACAAATGAAAGTGTCTTAAGAGAGGAGAAAAAAAGGTATCCAGAAAGACAGCAAAACTTTCTCAGCCATGAGCACTCCTTACTGAATGAGAAAGTGTTACTTTATACCATCTCTCTATCCATATTATGCATATGTAAATATGGGTGACATAGTCATTTCACATCTATACTAGTTCCTTACCACAGGTTGTAATGAAGCAAATTGCATTTGCCGTTGTAAATAATGACTCATGTGCTATCTCTAGTAAACTAAGCAGTGAGGGGTGGCACAATAACTACAAATATGGAACAAATGTGTGTTTTTTATAATTTCTGTCTTCTAGTTAACTGTCCTCTTCTGCTCTCCTTCAAGAAAAGAATTACAAGTAGCAGTTTTGCCTGAACAAGGAGTGTTATAAACAAGTGTTATAAACAAGGAGTGTTATAAAGAGTGGAGAACCTATATTTTATCTGCAAAACAGACTTGCTGACATCTATAGCATTGCAAAGTAGTTGCATTCTTTCTAGACTGCAAATTATGCAGAGGTGGGACTTGTGTTTAGAAGACTCTTCCTAGCACAGTGGAGTTGCTACTACAATATTAGTAAGAGATTATATACATAGCCCAAAGGATAGGACCTTTTGCTTAAATTAAAAAAAAAAAAACACCAAATGAACGTATGACACCATCATACACATTCACCTCAACTTGTTCTAACTCATATTGACATTTTTCTCCATTATCCATCACATCCGTGAGATTTTAACATAATCACTTTGGAACATTGCTAAGCTTTTCTCTGCTCTTGGAAATATACCAAAATAGCCACAATTATTCTGAGACGGTTTATTTCAATATAAATCCCAAAGCAGGCACTCTTATTCCAAAATAAGAATTCCTATTTCCTATTTAATTTAGTTCTAAAATATCCTCCAGGGAGCTTATTCTGGAATAGCTATTTTCATACATTTCCAAATGCACACAAGTCTGAAGTCAGGGATTGGAGACTAGAGTTTGTTGAAGAGAAAATTCTGTTTTCACTTTTTAAAACATCAAATTAAAATGAGCTACACCCATTTCAGAAATACAAGCTCTTATACAAAATGTGTGGAGATACAATTTCAATAGCAGATGCTTACCTCTGCACATGTTGATATCAATTACCATTTCAAATCACAAATCATAGAATCACAGAATCACAGAATCACAGAATCACAGAATCACAGAATCACAGAATCACAGAATCACAGAATCACAGAATCACAGAATCACAGAATCACAGAATCGTAGGGGTTGGAAGGGGCTTTTAGAGATGATCTGGTCCAACTCCCCTGCAGAAGCAGGTCCACTCAGATCAGGTCACATAGGAACGTGTCCATGCAGGTCTTGAAGATCTCCAAGGAAGGAGACTCCACACCCTCTCTGGGCAGCCTGTGCCAGGGCTCCCTCACCTGAACAGTAGAACAGTTTTTTCTTATGTTTAAATGGAACTTTTTGTGTTCCAGCTTCATCCCATTACCCTTTATCCTGTTGCTAGATACCATCAAAAAAAGTGATGTCCCAACCTCCTAACACCCACCCACCAATCCTCATCAAAGGAGCCACTCACAAGCCTCCACCATCCTTTTTTTTTTCATCTGAACATCTCCTGTCAAAGCAAAAGCAGAAGAGCAAGAAATAAGAGAGTTGGAAACTAAACCAAGAAAATATTCTAGCTCAGGCAGCATACTGATCCTGAGAAAAGAGAGATGCTAAAATCTACACTAGCTCAGCCAAAGGCTTCATATCAGCTGTTAATTTTACACAAAAAGGATTAAAATGCTGAATTGATTGACAGCATTAAAAAACTATAACAGACAAATTTAAGAGAAGCAGAATGAAATTAGTACACCTACATGGGAAAAAAAATATATTTGTTGCTTTTGAAAACTAACTATATTGTTCACTGCACTGAGGCCTAAACTTTCTAAAATTTCTAGATTACACAAAAGAACTTAGACAAGATCTGAGTTTTCTATATTAGTAGTAAACATTTGCCCTAACTTAATGTCTCATACAATTGTCCTGAAGTCTGTGGAAAGTTATAAGGTATTAAGTTCAACATTTGGTACTGATTCTCTAAGATTTCCACTATATTGCAGAGTATAGACATTTAAACAAGAAAATAAAAGAAGAAAAAAAACCAGCTTCCTAATTCAATAAATATAGACATTTGATCTAATCATGTTTGTTCTGTTAGATCTGTCCCACAAATTATACTAACAGCTGTGGTCTGTATTTTATGGATTTTGAAGACTGGCAATAACATACCTTTTTTTTTTCTCATTTTCTATTCACCAGACGAATGTGAGAACTCAAGGCTTTCTTATTTTCTTTAGAATCCTTTGTGCAGCCTGCCCATGCACAAAACATGCATAGCAGCATTAACCAACATCGCCACTAACATCCTACAGAGCCAGAACATGTCAGATCTATTCTGCATCCCATGGTTACCTTTGAAACCTGTCCCAGGCACCACTGACATGTGGATCTCCTGTGACTGGGCCTGTGCTCTTCTCTGGGACTATCCAAAGCCTGCCTTAGCCCAGTAAGCCAGCAAGGCCAGCCAAGTTTCTTCACCCTGGGTCATGCGTCATGGGCATTCCCTGACCTCAGAGTCAGGGAAGGAGTCTCCCACTTTGAATGACATCCCCCTGGCAAGCCAAACACGTGGAAAGGAAAGGAGTACAAAGACTAGCTTCTAGTCCCTTCCCTGCCCCTAGAAACACATCAATGACACCTGCAGCAGCAATGCTTTAAGTCCATGAAGAGAATGTGACATGGTCTTGGCTCTCTTCCACAGGCAAGATTTATCCCTTCTTCCTTCAGCTGCAGAGTCATCCCCTTCCCCATGATGCTAAACTGTGTTTCACAGACATAAGAAAGACCTCAGCACACCCAGAGCAGCACAAACCAGCTCTGTTTGAGCTGGAGACTGAAGAGTGAGAAATGGGAACAAAAGCTGTAGGTTCCCCTGTGAGTGCCATGTGACCTCCTCTGATCAATCTCTTCCTTGGGATGTCACTGACCCTCCTTTGGATAACTCTAACACGCAGTCAGCACCACTTCATAGTACACTCCTCTCAGTAACGTCTGGGTAAAATCACCAGCTCATGGAAGCTGTATGGGGTATATAGAGTTGCAAAGCGAGCAAACATCCCCATCTAGCGACTTTGAGTACTAAAGAGCTTATTCTGCTCTTTTCCATCTCTTTTATCCCTTTCCAGCCATCCTGATTCTTAGGGAGATGGAATTTGGTGGCTTTTTCTTCTCACCAAACGAAAGGCTAAAAATGATCGCTGCTCACCAGATGGGCATTGTGCAAGCTCTGGGCATGCAAACAGCTCAGCCGGAGCGCTACTAATTACATTTCTGCAAGACGAGTCCGAGCTTTCTCTTGAGCAACAGCTGCTTATTATTCCGTCTCGCATGGTCAGTCTCTGTGAGGTTTCTTTCTTGGCTCTGTTTTGCTAATCTGACCACAAGGAATTGGCAAATTAGTTCTAGAGGATAAATCAAAGGGGTTTTCGTGTGGCCCTTGCCCCCTGTTTTGCATACAGTGCTTCCAGCTCATGGCTGTCTCCTCAGTTCTTCTAGAAAAGCTCTTTGGCTACAGAAGCATGTCACTTGAGGGTGAAATGCATTAGCCTCTGTTTGCTCCAAATTTAATTCATCTATTTAAATAATTTAATACAGCATCCATCAGTATGAAAGCTGGGGAAATTGAATCCAAAGGATTTGAAGACACATAGATTAAATAAACTACTTTCAAATCCTGGCTCTCAAATTATCGCTGTCCCTGGATTAATTCTACCTCAATTAAACCAAATAATCTTCTCAAACTGATTAAATTAGTGAAATAAAATTGAAATCAACAGAAAGCAAAAGCAAATGAAATATAAACAGCCAGAAAGCACAAGTCATAACACAGAGTCTTAAATCATACACTGAAACTCATTCAGTTTAGGTCCTCATTAGAGAGCTCTATAAAATCATGAGTGGCATAAAAGAGATAAATAAGGAATTCTGTTTCTCAAAATACAACAACTAGAGGGGCATCATGTGAAATTTTCATCCAGGGCTTTGAAACAAACAAAAGCAAGGACTTTCTGACAAAGAGAATCATTAAATTGCCAAACTTATTGCACAAAATGCTGCATCTTTCATAAGTAGGATTTGACAAATTAACAGACGATAAATCCACAGAGAATTATTAAACTGAGATCAGAAAATCTTTAAGCCATAAACTGCTGAGGGCTGGGAGGGCATATTGGGGAAATATCACTCAATACTTTCCCCCCTGTTACACCCTTTCCTTAATTATCAGCTACTGTCAGAAACAGGATACTGAGCTTGATGGGCCTTTGGTCTAGCATAATAGGGCTATTCTTACAATCTGACAAGTCATGAATTGGATAGACTTTAAAATGTTGACACTGGCTTCAGAGTCTTATACCAGAAGGTGACTAAAGAGCATCCAAGCTAAACCCAGCTAATGAAGTTTAGGAAAACAATTAGTCTCTCAGGCTTATCTAACTTGCAAGAGTTGTTCTGTTGCAACTCCAGCTAATTGTCAAATCCATTAAGTATCACTATTGTAAATGCTAAGGCAGACATTTTTCTACAGCAATGGCTCATAATGACAGCCAGTCAGCAGTTACAGAGGAAAGGACAATGCTACTCTAGAAAAAATTCCAGGCAAACAGCTTCATCAGCAACAAGCAGTTTCCGGACCAAAAAAAAAAATAGAACAATTATCTTCAAAAAAGACACTGTAATTTGGAGACAGGATCCAAAGGTTTACAACAACAGTCCCACATGGATAGCTAGAAACCACAATCAACACTTCCTTGTAGTTTCTGCCTCCATTTCTTTGGAAGAAAGCATAGAAGAGCACATTGTCTCAGTCCCATCTATGATGTAATGAACAGCAACACCTACAGATCGCAGCCAGAAGGATGTTTGCCCAGGCCAGCTCTCAGAAATGAGAGGCAGAGCAGGTCACCACACTAGAAGACAGTGTCACCCCAGTACTAAATTCAAAGTAAGGATAGAGTCTATTTCTATACCCTTGCAGGAAGTGATGCAGACTCGTATCCCACCACTTAACATGTGCAACTGCCTATCAGACATATTTTCCCCTCTTCGACCCCAATGCTAGCATTTCAGAGCAGTGGAACGTTGAGGCAGCTCAGTTGTAAGCTAGCTAGCCTAAATAACACCAGCAGGAGAGCTGCCAGGACTCTGAGGGCTTGCATAAATACCTTCCTGCTTTTACAGTTCATACTGAGTTCCTTCTTAACACATACCTTGCCTGCTGTACTTGAGCTTGCTGAAGCACAGACTTACAACCAGCTCTACTGTGGACACATCCCATGAGTGATCTGCTACCGGTTAACCTGTCTCAATCAAGGAGAAAAAGATATTCAATCCAGAGATGCCGCTGGGAGGAAGCGCTCCATGCAGTGCTCTGTCAAACTGCAAAATGGCCTAAGAGCAAATGCAGCCGTTGGTAATCAGTATTTCCATACCCCAGGTCTCCTGCCAGAGATGGATCATCGCATCAGCTGTATTTTTCAGAGAAGTCAATGCTTCAATTTTAGCTCCTAGAAAAATTTGCATATCACAAGGAAAAAAAAAAAAAAATAGATCGATGCAACCTGCAAGCTTGATTCAGCTCTCATTGTCTTCAGCAGAAAGATCCCAAATGCCCTTCCAGGACTGGAGTGCAGCCTTCAGAGTCGCCCGGAAACATAAAACCTGTCAGGACTTTTTAGGTATCAAAGCTGCTCTCAGAGGCCAGGCCTCCACGAAGCACACAGATAAATAAATTATTACCAGGTGCACCAAAGTGAGCTCATTGCCTTCTTTACCTACATCAAGAGCCCTTAAACACCAAGCAGGCAGGTGCTCTTGAAGGTGGCATAGGGGCATGCAAGCCTATGGCTAGTATGGGGTAAGCACCTCATCACTGTCATGCATTTCACAGCAGTAGCAGCAAAATAAGCTCTTTTTCCTAGCCTTTCCCTGTTCTTCCTCCCTCAGTTCCCTATGCAAGCTCTGTCTTCATCTTCTACTATCATCTTGCCATAGCAGGAACAGCCAAACGCCTTAGCCCAGAGTCAGCAAAATATACCTACCCTGCCAACTGTCCTCAGACAGCTCTCTCTTTTCATCTTCCTTTGGGTAACAATTCTCTGCCATACTCACACTTTTCCAAGCATACTCCACCAGACCAAGCACCACTCCTACTGGCACTGGCCTCTGCTCCTGAAATAGCTGTCAAAGCCCTTATCAAGGGCTTCCACTAGTCACCATCCTGACCCATATTCATTCAGCTTAAAATGACAAACCCTGGACCCCTGCCAGGTCCAATAATGCAAATCCAAATTACTTTAAATCTCTCTTTTTTTTTCTCCTTGCATTTTCCATCCAGGGTGTTAAGACCCACTGAAGAAAACTCTGTCTCCCTGCATTTTTGTGTAATTTGCAATAATATACATCAAATGGTACAGTAGAAATAGCTAGTCAAATAGGCTTGGGATATGCATAAGATGGGTTGTAAAGGTGCTAATAGGTATATTTGAATTCAAAAGAGAACTGATATGTGGAAAATAATACCTTATTAGTATGCTACATGTGTGTGCAAAGCAGCAGCCTGTTCTCTAAAATATGTAAACAAATAGTATAATCAAAGCCTTCAGACTCTTCTTTAAAAAGTCATTAAATCAGTAGTCTTCATCATTTTTCTCATTAGAATTATTAAATCTATTGATTTCCACATTATATCATTTTAGACCATTGCAAAAGTATTACAAGTAGTAAATCTGCCTTTCTGTATGTTTTCAATCACTTCATAGCTGTTACCAGGTCCGGCCTCAGGTACCAGTGTCTCAGTGTTTCCATACAACTTGCACTTTGCCCAGCATTTAGAGAAATGTGTTGGACCTGAATTAGGGTAGGAATCAGGCCCTCAAAATGAGCTCTTAGTTCATGTTCTGACTATAGGCTGAAATAATATAGCACAGGTTCATGTTCAACTGGATTACCTGTACTTCCAAGAACAGACATTTTCCTCAAATACACCTAATTCCTGATAATTCCTCTTTCTATCTTCAACATTCTTCTGGTTTACAGGTTGTTTTCTGTCATTCTCTTTGCTCATTGTATGTATGAGCAACTCCCTTCACAGTTCATGTCCAACTGCATGAATAACTGAGTGCTCGTTTTAAGGTGTCATGTACAGAAGTTCTCCAAAGAGATATGAGAGAATAATAACAGTGGAGCACAAAGATTATGGTAGAGTCAGGATCATAAGCAAAAAAAATTAGACAAAACAAGTATAGCCAAGCAACTAATCTAAGTTTCATTAGGGATGCTTAATGTGCACTTGTTGGTCAACTCAGTACATCCATCACATCTACATCTCAGCTACAGAACATGTAAATGATTCTGCAAGATACAACTTGGAAAAAAAAATTGATCATTTCTTTTTACATTTTGGTGCCTGAGGGGAAGAATAAATTTTAGGCTATTTGAACTTACTGAGAGTATTTTCATTGACATAGGAGGGCATAGGATTTTAACCTGTTCTCTTTCTAAACTGAATTTCACCATTAAAAATAGATAAATGAGTTGTGCCACCCACTGTCACATCATTTGGTTCAGACCAGGGGCACAACTGAATTTAAAAAAGCATTAGACAGTCACTGTTTCCAGATATCATCCACCTCCATTTAGCTTGCTAATGTACAAACTAGCAGTGTGAAGTATGCCAATAGAGACTGTGTTTCCACAAGCAAGGGATTACTCTTGCAGTAACTCCTCGTGGCTAATCAGGCCTCAAACAGCAAACCCAGATGAGATGAAGGTTGTTCCCACGAGCTTCTGCATTTGTTATACTTTCACTTGTACTTAATTAAGTAAAACAAAACCAAGCAAATCCCTTCAGGTATATTCCACTCTCCTGGCCAAATCCAATCTTGGCTGTTCATCATCTCCTCTCCCAGGATCTTTAACAACATAAGTCAGGCTAAACAATCTCTGCCAAACAGGTTGATTGGAAGATGCCTTCTGGAGCTGTGCATGCATGCCACGAGGCTGCCGTGCAGCTCTGGGGCCAGCAGGACGGCACAATTGACCAACTTCAGCTGCGCTGAGCATGGAAGGCAAACACATCACTAGCACACAGTTGGGCACTGGCTTTCCAGGCCCAATCTTTCCAGAGAACATTGTCTTAAACCCCAAGGAGTTTATATCCACATCGTATCCAGCACATTAGATGCTTCAGGATTAACAAAGCAAAAAGATAACAAAAATAGAAAGGAAAAAAAAAGTCTGTAACAAGCACTTTTGCTCCCACAATCACAAAAGCTGTAGAGAATTCAGAGTTCTGGAAAGTTCACCTTCATTTCCTGGAAACAAGGGGATGCCCCCACAAACCATACAGCATGCTTTATATGAAAGACAGTCGCACACTACATGGATAACATGAAGCACCTGCACCTGCTCCGTTTTCCAGGGATCAAAACATCCATTCCCTTCTCCATATCCTTTTTGTGAGAGTGAGTCATGCCTGTAGCAATTGTGTTTTCATTAGTTAACGCATTTAAAACTTGCCTAATCACATGCAAATCTCTAAAATCAACGTTTATATATTGCTTGACAGTATGATAGTAATAATAATTTTCTTTTTTAATTATTCACACAGTATAAAGTTTTATTCTTTCTATGCCGAATCCTCTGCATCATCTTTGGAGAGTATTCCACAAAGTATATGTATATTCAAAACGTATTTGCTCAAAACATGTAGTGCAAAACATAAAACTCTCAAAATTTGCTCTGGTGCATATGGGTTAAAAGGCAAAAAGGTCTCTCAAGTGAGTGAATATTATTGCTGCTAGGGGAGCTCAGTGGGTAACAGAGAGAGACACTGAGTGCTGCTAAACACTCATTTCAGAGTATCCATTGGGCATAACTGGAATAGTAAATAATTAGATGAATATTTCTGTTCTGAACTGTACCTATTCCTCTAATCCTCTCTGTTGCAACTGTATTTGCTGCTTAGAGATACCACTTTTAATACCCAGTTCCTAATTACTGTTATCAAGCATGTCTTTCTCAATTCCATTATACAGAACTGGAGGAAAAGTTAGGTCAAGTGTAACCCCCAGGTGAGCTTAAATTACAGTTTGCTTACTGGTTTCTATATGCACTCTTGATGTCCTACCTCAAGCAATAGCAGATTCCTTGTAAGCACTGAAATGGTTCATCTGGGTCCCCAGGGCACCCCAAAACACAGCAGACATCACTCAACAACTGTCACCACCCTGATTTGAAGAGGTATTTAGCTATGACAGTGCAGTTGATAAAAGTGAGTAGTCAGCGTAATGAGCTGATAAATGCCACCTGGGTTAACTGGGAAAGAAAGCTAAGTTTAAAAAAAAAAAAAAAGGAAGAAGCACAAATCATCCTTCACTGAGTGTTCTTCCTATTCTTTCTATCCTCTCTCCTCACAAACACTTTGAAATATATATGTAAAAAATAACAATAAACATTTCATTTATGCTTCAACTTACATAGTAGTTCACATCCACAGCAAATTATGGGTGTGAAATATGTGACAACTTTATGTATTTACGAGGCCTGGAGGAGACATTCAGCTCATCAGGAGCCTTAACCACATGGGTTTTAGTATGCATTTCTAACTCTCACAGATATGATGAAAAGTGTTTTACTGCTGGCTGAGCACTAATGGATTTGAGGCTGTTAGCTGCAGTCCACAAGAAGCTTGAGATGGTGAGCTAATGTGCATTTAATTTTGCATATTTAGTTTTAGCAAAACCAGGTTTAGTTACAACACTGTAGTGTGAGCACCAGCAGTCTGTGGGTTGAACACAGGGAGGAAGGAGTGGAAGTGGTCAGCGAAACCCAGGGACATATAAAGAGAGGCAGATGGAAAACAGAAGAGAAACAGACAGGGAAAAGAAATAGAAAAAAAAATATAGAGAAACAACAGCAATAAAGTGCAGTGGCAGAATAAACCTCAAAAGGGAATGTCTTGAATAAACATCCACACATTTTGTTGCTGGATAAAGACTGGGTGATGTTGGGGAGCTATCAAAACATCTCATTAATATCAGTGAACTGAGAGATGCTAGCATTCCTCAGCCCTCAAATGAGGATTTGGGTATTGGATCATGAAACCATTCAGTTAGTCCTGGAAATACTTAGGAGCTGCATGGCCATTATATTTCAAAACAAAAGAGGAGGAAATGCTTTTCAAAGAGGAAACTCAACATTAGCTACATCAATATTTTACTGTGGACTTTCAGCTCGAAGTTTTGCAAGTAATAACAGGCTGGCAGAATGCCAGCACAGGAGCCAAAGGGTGCCAGCCCTGAGTATGTATGGAAAAACAGGACTATCTAAGGCTGGCAGGAGAGTTGCGACCAGCATAAGAGAGCCCAAGGAAACAAAAGGTTACAAAGGTAGAAGGAATTAAGATTTGAAGATCTGAGAATTGACATATCTTCTGCAAGCCAGGAACACAACTGTATTCATTGGCTCCAGCGGTACATCTCAGCTCATAAGGACCAGAAGTCCAGGCCCACATTTCCAGGGGGAGGAAGGATCCAGCCAAACACAAGCAGAAAAGGTGCCTCCCCACATACTGCAGAGTGAAGGAGAAGCAAGCATGTGTACTGTTCCCGAAGCTGAATGCACAAACCAGCAACTGGGCCAACACTAGCTCATCTGACTAGCACTATCACAGGGCAGCATCCTGGCAGGTAGACTGTGACCCAGCCAGAGTCTGAACATTAACAAACGGACCAACCCCAGTAAATTGTGATAGCTCATTTTCACACTTATACATTTTCTTATTAATGATTTCACATCACTCAAAAAGGCTTTCTGTAGCTCTTACCCTGGCAGAGCCTGAAGCAAGGCCAACTCTAAGGAGACAGTTGATATATTCTCCTATTTTTTAAGACTAGCTATGTAATATCATTTTGTCATTATCAGCAACAAGGACTCTCCCAACAGGCAGCCTTGGAAAGCCTGGGGAGACTTTTAGACTCACATAAAAATATCCCATCTTTACCACTGTCCAGAACTTCATAATTTTTCTTATTAGGAAGTAAGCTGAAGATAGAGAAAAATCCACCATCTCTGAGTGACTTGCAACAAGCACTAGTTTGACTTGTAAGGTCAAACATACAAATTCTTACCAGGAGTGTGGATTCAGAATCTGCTGGTAAGTTAATATTTAACAGGAATCTCATGACATTAGAAGTATGCTCCACACTACAGTTTTTTTTATAGTAAGCAAAAGAGTCTAAATTCCATTCAAGGTTTAGTTACATGTTCATAGACCAACTTGTAACAGGGCATTTTTGCAATGTGCCCACATACGAAAGTCCCACAGTAGTTTATTCCAGGTACCAGCAGAGTCCACAGCATAGGCATGCTGCTCTCTGTCACGCTAGAGCTGCTTCTCGGCTGGGTGAACAGCCCACCTTACCTGAAGCTGCATGCTGGTAGGGCTAAGTTGGCTCTTTTGCCCAATCAGCTCGTTTGGCTTGGGTACCATGACAGTGTTCTGCAGACAAAATTGCAGAGAGCTCCAGAAGGATTAGTGGCTGGAGAGCAGGAATTGAACTGAAAAATTTGCTCCTCTTGCCAAATAAATGTAGTAAATGAGTCCTGGGGAATGGAAATCAAGGGTGCTGTGCAAAAGAAATGCATATGACTGTCTCCTAAGATGAGGGCTCCAAAGAACTGGCTGTACCAATTAAATTAAATCAGCTTCACAGCCAATATTGCACTATTGCACAATCATCTGTAGACAGTGTTATTTAAGTTAAGAGCGTTTTCTCTCAGTTTAGATTAAAACAGTTCATAGTAATTTTTTTAAAGTATAATATAAAACACTGCTGAAGTGAAATCAGAACCTTGACAGTACACCATTATCTGATTTCATGGAAGCCTTGAAAAAGCAACTTCTCAGCAAGATACATAAAGTTATGAGCAAGGGTTTTGTTTCTTGTGAGATTTATTATTACCATTATTATTTCTAAAACTTAGAAAGTATTTTAAGACATGGCTTTAGCATAGCTGGCTTTTTGCTTGAGTGCTGCAGAGCAGTTTGTCTGAATACTGAAAAAATGTTTTGCTGGTAAGAGATCCTAAGAACCTACCCACATGCTCTTCTGGTTGGACTATTAAATGGTCATTGAAGATGTACCAGCTTCCAAACACAGTTTTATTAAATTAACATATGAACTAGTTTGGCCAATCATTAAACAGTTTTTTAAAAATTTCTAGGATTTTTTTGTTGTTATTATAAGAGAAGGAAACTCTTGAAGTATGAAGTCGGAGAATGTTGTTAGTAGGTGAGACTGTCCATCAAAAGCAAGAACATTCAGAATTGGTGTTAAAGTGTTCAGTCAAGCTGACACAGATTTATTGCAAGAAAGTGAAAGAATATAGACATTTAAGTTAAATTGTCTAGTGGGAATACCTATTGGAGTCTTCTTTCCCTGTAGTAGGGGTTTATTGCCACCTCATCTAAGGCAAGGTCCATTCTTGGAATATTTGCCAGTATAATCATCTCCTGTACATATATGGAGAAAGAGGAAGTGGAGAGGGAAGAGAGGGAAAAAACAAGAGAGAGGAAAAATGAGATCATATGACATTTTTAGACTTGACAGTGTAGGTGCATTTCTCTGGAAAAATCACTTTAGCTAACCTCACTTTTATTCATACACCTCATATAAATAACAATACTAAAGATGAATTTTTACTGTTAGAGTCCTAAAAAGACTCCAGCTATGTTATACAGCTGTAAGCAATGAAATTACTGATTTTCAACTAGAATTTATCTGAGAAGCAGTGAATGGTTTTGCACATATCCTCAGTCCAGTTTAGCACAAAGTGCAATGGCTTGGATTATTCCAACTTAGATAGCTTGAGATAGGACTGATATTGAAGTAGAAATCCCACTGGCAACAGGCCTCCAACTTGACTTGGCTCCACTGATCTGGGCTCTGTCATTCAGCCAGCTCTCGATCCACCTCACTGTCCACTCATCCAAGCCACATTGCTTGAGCTTTCTGATGAGGATATTATGGGAGACAGTATCAAAAGCCTTGCTGAAGTCAATGCAGATGACATCCACTGCTCTCCTCTCATTTAGCCAGCCAGTCATGCCATCATAGAAGGCTATTGGGTTGGTCAAGCAGGATTTCACTTTGGTGAATCTGTGTTGATTTTCTCTGATAACCATCTGTAAAGCTATTCCACTACATTATGTGTCTTCTAGAGTATCTTCTGTAGGCTTCTTTCTTGTGTTTTAATTGTCCAGCAGCCTGTTGTTCGTACATGCAGGCCTTCTCGTCTTTTTGCCTGACTTCCTCTTTATTGGGATATATCATTTCCAAGCTTGAAGGAGGTGATCCTTGAATATTAACCAGCTTTTTTGGGCCCCTCTTCCCTCGGGGCTTTCTGCCATGATACTCTGCCAAGCAGTTCCCTGAAACAGCCAAAGTCTGCTCTCCTGAAGTCACAGAATCTCAAGGGTTGGAAGGGATCTCAAAAGACCATCTAGTCCAACCCTGCTGCCAGAGCAGGACCTTCTAGAACAGGTCACACAGGAGCTCATCCAGGTGGGTTTTGAATGTCTCCAGAGAAGGAGACTCAACAACCCATCTGGACAGCCTGTGTCCAGGGTAGCAAGTCTGCTGTACATGCTCCTTGCTGCCCTAAGGATCTTGAATTCCACCATTCGATGATCGCTGCAGCCAAGACTGTCTTTGGGCTTCGCATTCACCATCAGTCCCTCCTTGTTGGTGAGAACAAGGTCCATCATAACATCTCACTTCATTGGCTCCTCTATCACTTGGAGAAGGAAGTTATCTTCAATGCATTCCAGGAATCTCTTGGGTTGCTTATGCCCTCCAACATGATATCAAGGTGGTTGAAGTCCTCCATGAGGACAAGGGCTTATAAATATCAGGCTGCTCCTACTTGTCTATAGATGGCCTTGTCTGCTTGGTATTCCTGGTCAGGTGGCCTATAGCAGACTCCCACCACAATGTCATATGTCCCTACCATCCTTTTAATCCTGACACATAAACTCTTGGTTGGCTCCTCATCCATCCCCAGGCAGAGCTCCATGCATTTGTCTTCCATGTCTGTCCTTCCTAAAGAGCCTGTATCTTCCTATTCCAATACTCCAGTCACAGAAGCCACTCCATTCATGTCTCTATGATGCCAATAAGGTCATAGCCCTGCAGGCATAAATCCATCTCTAATGCCTCTTGTTTATTCCTCATGCTATGTGTGTTTGCAAAGAAGCCTTTGCTTGGCTTCCATTAAGTTGCATCATTTTGTCTGGATTTGTGGTCATTTCTCTGTCCTCCTTGTGAACTGGCAGAAATACCAGCCCCCCAAATTACAGATCAGTAAAGATTCAGTCCTGCCCCTCTGACCTTACCAGACCTCATCTCCCTGGCCAAAGGACTTCTTTGCAGCTACACTGGTTCAACTTCCGTTAGCAGCTCCAGCCTCTTGGACTATGTCCTGGGGAGTTTTCCTCACCTAGAACAGTTTATAATGTCCTTATTTCAGTTGTCATTTTTTAGCTTTCTATAAACAAGTCACTGAGTGGGAAGTGAAGAATAGAAGAAAGGATGCGTATAGAGATAACACAATGTTCTTTTCTGGCAATGTGGAAAGACTGGCACATCATAACATTCAGAAATAATAAATGCACCTCTAGAACTTTCACTGGTTACTTGATGAATAGGTTTAACATACTGATGTATTTGAACAGTAACCACCAATCCAGATATGCAGCTACTGCACTCAGGATAAGGGGAACTCTTTAATGCTACTTGATAAGAGATTTTGTAAGAAACCAACAGAGAGGAAGTTGAAAAGCAGGTTATTATTTCTGACTTTTGCAACAGAGAAACAAAATCTCAAATAATTAAAAAAATATATATTTTCAGCAAAAAACACTGGCAAAGAAGAACTAGTAACTGTCATTCAAGTGACTTGCATTGCCTTCGGTGTAGACTGAGTACTGTGGTCCAACTGCATGTCTTATGATGCCTGAAGACATCATTTCCCTTCACTCATGAAAATCATTGTTGCTGGGAAATCTGTCTTACAGAGCAGAATAGGGGCATGTGGGAAATAAATTATAACTTTCCTAAGGATTGGCATAACATGTCCAAAATCAAAGGCACAGGTTTGGGTTGGATTACCTCTGTTTTCAATGAAAATAGTACCTATTTCTGCCAAAATGCCTTTGAGGTCTGAGTGATTATATTTTATTATATGTTGGCAATTGAAAATGTTACCTCCTCATTTTTTTTGTGAATTACCCTCCTTGCATCATAAGAAACAATAATGGACTAATCTTTCTTCTTACATTAAAAAGGAGAAAATGTTGTGCTATACAAGTTGACTAATTTTGCTAGACTTTCAAATCTAGTAATAGCATTCTTCATAATTTATTTAGTCTTTCTCTATTCCACTTAAATTAGCTTTCTGTTTTAATTAAATCACAACATATCTTATGCCAGGAGGAAATGGTCATTTTAAACTGCTGGTATAATTACAAAATATCACCACCAATGCACATGAGAATCCTGAGGTCTATAGTTATAAATAAGCTTTAGAGTTAATTTTATGCTTCTGTTTTTCCTACAACATTTACAGCATATTTGCTTTGCTGATATGTTTTATGCTGCTATGTTTTATAGTGTTTTGCAGACAGTGCTGCAATTCTCAGCATGCAATAATAGGAGTTAAACATTTATGGTTGTGTTACAACTTCGATTTTCTCTGCAGCTCCTCTTAGAAGTCAGTATTTGTCAGCTCAGAGCCTGTGCTGGCAGCAGAGATGATAGTACTGGCACTGCCTCATGCTACAGCAAGGACTCTCTAGGCCCAGTTCATCTATAATTTCAGTGTATTTCGGCCCATCTTCTTCACATAAAAATGTTATCAAAGTCAAAAACATTGTCCTGCTTTTCAAACCTGAGGAAGACACAGTCTGAGAGCTAAAATTTTGCTCTGATTTCTATGCATCTCATGCATGCCTTGGAGTGGGTGGTGTGACTTTGTGTGAGACATTTGTAACTCATGTCTCTGATCAGGCCAAGACTTCAGACTTCATCTAACAATAAGTAACATAAAGCACGCAAGGAAGAGAGGTAAAGACACTCTCCACAGTATTTGAGTCTCACTGAGGGCTGCAGTGAGGGACTGAAGGAGCAGATTTTCAAAAACAGCTGCCTGTCTTCCATCTGGTGCTACAATAGGACAGGACCAGAAGAGTATCCAGCTTCTCGGCCAAGCCAAAGCTGCAACAGGCACACACTACAGTTGAGAAAAGCCTTTGCCTACGGCTGTCTTGCTCCTCCCAGGTCTAGTGCTCATATATATATAACCGGTCCTGGTGACACCCCCAAACTTTAAGATCCTTTTCAAGCTAGTAGACAGAAAAGCCATTGCGGAATTTAGATGACACAGGACAAAAAAATGATGACAGTAGCCTCAAGGAGAGACATAAGCTAGCTATAGATCACTTCAGATCCAGTCTCCAACAATCACATGGGAAGTACCACGGAAGACCACTGCTCTCTTCCAGTCACCACAAGCCACAAAACATTCCAGCAACCTACAGTGAACTCCAGCTACATAGCAAAGAAAACCAAAACCCATAGAGGATCATGTTCCTCAAGAAGCAGTCAGAAAGTTCAGGATCATCCTCAGTGTGAATGGCACCAGCATTTGAGATCAACAGTATTGCCCTGTTAGGGGCAGGACATCCCACTCCTTTATTCTGGAAATTTAAAAATTAAACAAAAATTAAGCAAGTGCTTTAGCATCTGTTAAAAATGTCTAGACTTTTTATTTGTTTCTCCTTTCCTTTATCAGACCATCTGTGCTGCTTTAAAAACAGGAACTCAAGTTGCCATTATCTCCACTGTACATAACTGAATGGATCTCAGCAGATCTGCAGGCATCTCCACACCACTTTTGCTCTCTATTATGTAAGTGAAGTTATTTTGTGAAGTTATTTTAATGATAATAGAGTATGATACTCTTACAGCAGGCTTACTTTCAACAGGTCCTCAAAAGAGGAAGCTCATTTACAGTGTTCAAAAGCACTTGTATTTCCATATTGCCTGAACTTTTCTAATATGCTTTCTTGCAAGACAGAGTGCAACATGAATTATCTATATTCACTCATGAGCCTATAGATTTCTGCATCTACTTTCTTCTTGCATTTTTATCTTGCAGAAGCTAAGAAGGGACCACAATAATTTCTCTTAAAAATGACAAAACCTTAACAAATTATGGAAATGAGATTTATTCCTCCAAAGGCATATTGGCTCAAAATGCCCCATGTGTGTCTACGAATAGAGCTACATGTGTTCTTGTTTGGACATCAGACTGTTCCCTGAGCAGCCTTTCTGAAAGAACATCCGATCTGTAACTTGGACATTCATTAAACAGAAGTGAGGAAATCCTGTTTATAGCTGTGTGCACAGACACAGGAAAATAGCACTTGTGCATAGTTGCACATGACAACTTAAAATTTTTGTACAGAAGTGTTTGTGTAGGTATGTGTTTATATTTTTATATAAATATAATAATATAAATATGTTATTAATGACTCAGAGGTAGAATACTGCAGCCTATTCTGGTGGTAAATGATGTACGAAAACTCTCAAGGGATGGATACATTGCGGTGGAGTTGGACAAGAGGAGTGGACAATATAGCCCTAGGTGACTTTCCATGGCAAATCTCTCAGTCCAAAATCAACTTGAATTTTAATAGATGTTGCAAGATGAAAACAACTCATTAAAGGCAAGGGAACAACATAGTAACTTCTTAGCTTTTAGGTTCTACCACTATGACCACAGAGCAGCAGAATTTAGTCACCGATCCTAATGTTTGAGATCACTTAGATGTCACCACTGACACGTCTATAATAATAATAGAAGACAAAAGAAGGATGGTGAAGAAAATAATTGAGCAAGTCATAATGCATTCCTGTTATATATATACACAACACACAAGACAAAGAAATCACATTAACAAGAACACATGGAGGAGACCTAGTACTTTTCCCGAAAAATTGTCTAAACTTCTCCCTGTAGATCTTACTTGGGCATCCATCGGGTTTTAAGGCCAATGTTTCTCACATACTGATAATATAGGGACATTGATTTTCTTCATTAAGTCGGAGCTATAATCCATAGGACTGACAACAAAAGAATTCATGGTACTTTGTCCAATCTTCAACTGATTATCATCTACTCCAAATAGATGCAGCTGCAGTAAGCAAAAAATTAACTGACTCATTCGAAAAGAGACAAAAGTGCTTTTCTATCAAAAAAATAAAATATCCTTCTTTGGGAACATGCTGGCAAATTTAACTAAAAAACTTATTTGACCGTGATTTACTCAAAATATTACTTATTTAATATATTTTTTATTTACTTGAAGTAAATCAATTTTAACATTGTCAATAATCAGGTCTTTATTTATTGAGTTCTATGAGGCTTGTACATAAAAAATCCTGATTTAGTTTGAAAGACATAATTCTTTTTAAAAACTTGTGCAAGTCTGTCCTGTACTTCTGATAGCAAAGACAGATTTGCTATAACCATTTAGTATTACTAACACAAAGAAACTACTCGGGTTTAAAAATAGGCACTGGGTGATTCTATTTTCTGTATTTATATTCTAAATTTATATGGCTGTTGTTCTACGACATTATCGTTCCAGTAATAAACAACTGGGCATGAAATGAGGTGAGAGAAGGTCCACTATGTGCTGCAATAGACATTGTAAGGATTTCCACCTGTGGTGACACTGTTGAGTTGGGTCAAGTCAGTGGCAGTACAGACCACGCACTTCACTGCAGGGACAGTGAACAGACCAATTACTCACCCATGGTGTGACTTGTAATATTTAACGTCTGGCCTTCTCTGCCTCACAGCTCCAATTTCTCCTCTAACTAGGCCGAGAACAGCATTTCTTACATAGCTTAACTAGTGACATACAAGGCTCAAGTGCCTCTCTCAGCTTAGGGCTCTTTCTGCAACAGGTCCTGAGAGTCTTTTTGCTTGAGGGTGCCAAAACTGCTCACAGTCTTCAACAGGCTTCCAGTGAAGAAGACCCTAAGTCACAAATCCCTAGCATTTGGGAGAGCATTCAGGGAAGCATCACTATGTACTTTTACTGACCTTCCTCTCTCACTCGAGTGTCTGCTCCTGGACAAAAGGCAGGATACTTGCTTAGGTAGTCTTTGGTCTGATTACAGTATGTTTTTGCTTACGTTAGGTAGGGATATTGGCAATAATTTGATATCAGAAAAAGGAATGAGGTAACATTGGTTTCCCTAGATCCCTTTGTTCTTCTTTTTCTTTTGTTTTTCTTTTTTTTTATATTCCAAGGAGTGCAAAGAACTCACTGTTTTTAAAAAGTCAATAAAGACTTTCATGTCCCTGCAAGTAAATGAATGACATTTAGACTTTCCTCTATACAACTTGGAATATCCAATTGACTTTATGCTGGAGAATTTAGTTTAAGCAAGCAGTGCCACTACAGTCTCATGAATCAAAATAAAACAGACTTCCATTAGAGATCTCCTGAAAACCAGTGAACCTATATATTTAAATTCTTCAAGTACACTTAGATTACTTGACCTTATAGGAAGCACTGAATAGCTATTCACGTCACCCAGAGAGGTGCAACACAGAGTTAAGCTCTGCTTCCATCTATGTGACCTCCTCCTTGCTTTACATTTCTGTGTAAATAGTAAAAACAATCTCAGGAATGAAAGCATAGATGAAAAAACTGGTACTAAGATGTACTCAGAACAAGAACATTAATAGCAGAGCAGTCACTAGCAAAGTTTACAAACTGTGTCATCAAAAAATAAAAGCAGCACAGAGACTCTTCAGCTAGCAAACTTCCCAGGGAAATCAAGTGGCCAGTGGCTTCAGTACTTGTTCAGACCCTGGGCACATCTGAAAAAGCTGGCCACAGATGCGCCAGTGACTTCAGAAAGCCACAGAGAACTACAGCTTCTATCCTAATACCCAGAGATTTCTGCCCATTGAATGATACATCTAAATCTTTCATTTGAAAGCTCTAAAGAAGAAACTGGACTGGACCCTAGCTCATATTAAACACATAAATTCTGGTGAAGCCAACCACAGGTAAAACCACAGTTGGTAAGGGTCAAATCTATGCAGGGAACCTCTTCATTGGTTGTTGGAGGGTAGCTTTGAAACTTGAAGTATTATGCTCTTAGATGCCACTGTGATTTATAAGTAAAAATGGCAAAAAGTAAATAGATTTATTACTATTATTCCGATTGGACTGGAAATTGATACAGAATTTGCTAACTTATAGAGCTCAAATTCTTTTCTTTAGTATTCTCACAATGACAGTCCACCTTAGCTTCCTTAGCTGACTAGTCTACAGTCAAATCTTACCATTTGAACTAATTCTGAGTTTTGAGGTAAATTTTTATTTTCTTACCAATGTTCTGTCATCTGACTGGACTTACTCTGCATATTAAGGAGAGAGTTTAACTTGAGTTGTAAACTACGATGGCATTCTTCCCTGGGACTATGTGCGGATAAAAAAGGCTGTGCAACTTCTGCAACCTTTTTTTCTTTTGAAGCTAACCAAAGCAATAACAATTTTATCTGAAGAGCACAAATACGTTTGAGGTGACCAACAAAGACAAAACAGCATTCTATTAACTTAAATATTCTACAAAGTCAACACAGTAAGAGTGGGTTGACTGAAAAATACATGAGTCAATAAAGCAACAACCATCATTTCAAATCACTCAGGGAAAAATATGTTTATCCGTGGCTACTTTTAAGAGTGGAAATTAATTTATCCAAATTTCAGAGGGGAATAAATGACCTTTTTCCAGAGCCACCATAGCAAAATCACAATTACTTTCTGATTTCTAGCATGATGACAAAACTCAGAATCCCAAACAGCATGTAAGTGCAAAATCCCATCAAACAGTGATCAAAGAGAGTATGTTGTATAAAACCAAGGCTAGTCTCTTTCAGAGCTAAAAGTATTTATAAATACTTTGATTTTGCCAAAGAAAGGAAAAAAAGAGAAAACTTAGCAGGATGAATGTGCTAACTCAAATCCACGACAAGGTGTGCTGCTGCATTTGGAATGAATTGCAAGTGGCGGGTCAGTTTTACCAAATAAGAAGGGAATTACAAGCATTACATCTGAGGAAAGCACATGTTGTTATTGCCAGATCAATATATGATAAATCACAGCATATCCCACACAGACCCCATATCTTAAATCAGTCCCACCAAACTATTATACCTGTTGAAGCAGAGCTAAAAATGACATTAGAATTTTTCATGTGGCTTGTGCTTCAGTGAATCCATTCAACCTGAGGAGACATAAAGCAGGAGCGAATCCTCTCAGAGAAACTGCTCTTATCTAGCAGCAGCATTCCCACTTCACCAGGGCTGAGAACAATTTTAATGCATCTAATGAGCACTGTCATTCCGTGTCCCTTCCCTCAGAACTGAGTTCTAATTTGATGAGTATGTGGAGCATAACATACAGCAGCGAATCACAACAGCTTTATACCCCGTGCCCTGCTCATCTCCCCAGACACCTCCACTTTCAGTGTCTAGTTTCCAAACTTTTCTGACAAATGAGTCACTACCCATCCAACCATATCTCTTTCATTGGAAAAAAAGCCTTTTGCAATTTCCATCATGACAAGAGATGGCAACAGAGCTGTGAAAATGGCTATTGCCAGCAGGTCACTGCTCACAGAGAGCATGGGACCAGCATACGGACCCATGTACCAGGCTCTCCCAGACCACAGTATCTGCAGAGTAGCATACAGAAACTCCTATCTCAAAGAGAGGAACAAAGCTGGTTCCCCGGGACTCATCACATCAGGCTTTTTGGTACTGAGAAAGGCTCACCTATTGCAACTGGCTGGCCACACAGCTCTAGTGCTGCAAGAGAACTGGTCTTGGCACTGTAGCCCCCACTACTGCCCACAAAATACACTGAGAAAATGTCTGAGGGTTCCAGTTAACATAACACTACTACTAACAATTATCTTACACATCAGAAAAGACAACTTTTAAGTATTTTTCCTGGACATTTGAAGGAACTACCTCCTCAGTACCACCTTTACTTTGAACCTCTGAGTTTACCCACATAGCATCTTGCTCCATTTCACCATGACTGACTCAGGTTTTCTCATCTGCAGTCTGTCCCTGATTTGCTTTCCCTGTTATCAGTGTGCTCCTGCCTAGTCTCATTTCAAAAATTAAGTTTTCATGTCAGTTCATTAATGTATCTTGATCCAAACTTGTTCTGTTGCAAAAGAAGTAAATGACATTGAGCGTATCTGCAATTTCTTGTGCAAAGCATAATCCAAACTGAAATACTCATCTAAAGATTTCAAAGCTGCTGCAGCTCCTTGTCATATTATACTGATAGTAGCCTAATCAGCTAATTAAAGATTTTACCCTCTTTGAAAATGTGTGCCCCAAAAAAACTTGTTTTGTTTCCTCAGACACAAAGTTCTGATATTTTTTAGTAGCACCTGATTTTTGCTGAAAGACAGCTCCTCCAGATAGAAATTCTGGAAACCGCAGCAGTAATTTCTGACCTATTATGGGAAAATCAGCAGTATATTAAATGATCTTCAAAGCACTTCTGTGAATAGTGCAAAATGTATATAAGCTGCTGCAGCCAGTTATTGACAAAATTATCTATCTTCTGGTGCCATTACACAGAACAGTCTAATATGCATAATTACAGTAATTATGTCAAGTACAGCACAAACAAAAACAAAATTATATGTTGCTTCACACTGGCACTCTTTCAGCCAAATTCATTTTCACATTTACAGTATTGCAAATATGGACATTATTAAAGCACAATTTGAATGTAATTATGAGTACCGACTCCACATTTACTGGTGTTTTCCATCTTCAGTAAGCTGTAGGTGGCTGCTGTCATGTCACTTTGATGGTACACTAAACCACCTAAAGTCTAGCTACCTGTAAGGCTACCTCTCCATTTCTTTCAACAGTATCATTGAAAGTTAAATATTACAGCATCCATAATCAACTGCTGCCTTCAAGTTAAGAGTCCCTGCTTTACATAGCACAAGGAGCTGGGAGGAATTACCAGGCAATAAATCTTGACTTTGGGACCAAATGGGTCCACAATCATTTCTTCAGGTATTTCTGAAAAGAAACATATTTTCTGTTTCAGAATTTAAACCAGACTTTTTAATTTTCCACACAAGAAAGGAAAAAGTCTATAGAAAGTATTTTAAACTTTGTTATTTCCTTTCATGTCAATTTTTTTTAAGTAAAATAAAGCGCAGGCTCTGAGACTTGTCACACCTCAGTAACAATGTGCATGACCACAGCTGTTCCCAGAATATACATCTCTCTATACCCTCTAATAACATTTCAAGCTATTCTTACTTTAAGCATGCAGTTATGTAAAAGGAGAACCTCTGTTGAGGCACAAGACTGCTCCGAAACTGAGGCTGTCATTTGGGCCAGTGGTTTGCTGGGAGTCTTAACGGACTTTTTCCTCCTACCAATCCCAGCACCTGGGCAAGGGTCCAAGGCAAGGACAAGAGGAAGCCAAGGTTTGCTGGCAAGTACTTTAGGGAGCAGGGTCGAAGGTACCTTCAAAAGACTCATCACACACCGCTGTAAGAGTTCCCAAAACCCATCAAGACAAGCAATAAGTGATTATAGCTCTGGTGTGTGACTGTAAGCAGTGAGCTATTCACAGCGCAGAAAAGCTGCATTTAGAACCTCAGTAGCTGGAAGAGGAAGACTAAAGAATGGCCCAATTTAAAGCCTCCAGGGAAAGAGGCTCACACTAGCAGCAACTATGGAAGTATTTTTCAACTATTTGGATAACAGCACTTTCACAAGTGGTTTCACCTATTCAGGCATTTGGTACCTGAGAGCAGAAAGGAGAAGAAAGAAGGAACATTGCAAGCAACATGTTGAGGAAAGCAAACGTGAATATCTTGTTAAAGGATTAAAGCAGAAGAGTATTTTTCCACATTGACATATATTAGTGTTGTCCTCCTTCAGCTCAGAGTGTATAATCTGGCAGACCTTCAGACCAAAACTACCAGGAAATGTAGAGTGAGGGAAGACAGCAAAGATTGCAAATGTGAGAAGAAATCCATGAACTCCTGCAGGAGTCAGCAGGGACAGGCTGATGTTCAGACTTGCTCATTGTGATCAAGTATGGGAGAGGAAACTTTGACTTCAGCAGTCAGATTTCATTAGTCACGGACCTGTCCTGGAGGTCCTCAGATTTGAAGCACGAGCAGAAAAGCACTCTTTCTGTTCAGACATTCCTTCAGTCAGTTTTAAAGAGTGAAAGTTAAAATACTAATATTTCTTAAGGAAATAAGGATCTTGGTGTCTGCATCTGTGCCTGTTTATCTTTTGTTTAGATATCTCTTCCCTAAATTTTTGTGAGCCTGTTAGCCAATTTTGATCTAGTAAGATAGTCAAGAAATCTCAAGACATTAACCTCCTACATGTTTCCAGAAAATAGGGTGTGGGTGGAAGAGAAAGACCTCATTAATACTGCCTATGAGGGAAAGGCTGATGAACAAACTCCCACCTCTTTAGAAACCAGATTGCACACAAGAGAGAGAAAGCAAGTGGTTATGAATATCTGAAGTGTGGGAAAAGCTTCACTGAATGCTCACACCTTAGTAGTCTGCAGACAAGCCAGACAGAAGTTTGGATTAGATGATCTTTCCAGGTCCCTTCCAACCCTTAAGATTCTGTGTTTCTGTGAATCCAGACTTTCTTTTTTTCATATGCTTTGACATTCAGCCTTACCATTTAGGATAATTTAATCTTTTTTTAATTTCAGGACCTGAAATGAGAAGGATATTAGATAAGATTCATTGAGGAGGAAAACACACCTCAAATAACATACGAAATTACTTCATGGATTTTTTACTGTCTTGAGACCAGGAAATTGCCATCTAGTTGCTGTACTTGCTTAAACTTGATGACCATTCATAAAATTGATGGAGCCCTAGTCATCAAGTGAACTGTAATATACAGGCAGAGCAACAACTTCCAGGAAAGGAAAGGAAGAATTTGGTTACTACAAAACAGTTTAAAACTAACATGAAAGCTTTGTAATCAGAGTTGTGGTTCACGTATTAGATAAATACTCTGCTTCTGTGCAGAGATGTTATCTAGCTGATTATATCAGCTTTGATTCTTTGATAAAATTATCTATCCAATCAAATTTAGAAACAAATGATCATCAATTGCTTATGAACTTCTTCGCTGTGAATATGGTTTTGGGTTTTTTAATATGTTAGTATGTTACATTCTGAGTGGTCTCTGACTGGATCTCCATCAGCTGCAGGTACTCAGGCCTTCACTTTTCTTGACACAAAATCTCCTACATTTGCCCTAAAGTTCAAGCCTCAATTCTCACACTCCTACATCACTCTAACTATATAAAAGTCTCCCAAGATGCCACTCAGGAGCTATGGCAACCACTTGAAGACAATGACCCAAAGCAGCTTTTCAAACACCCGCTTTTTTATCTTACATTTCTTTTAATCTTAATTTCTATAGAAACAAAATATTAAAAAGTAAAAACATTTTAAGTAGGGCAGATGATGTTTTAATTCAATTTCTTTAATCATAAGATTTTCAAAAATGTGTCCATTTCAAAGAAAAAATTTCTACTGCAAATACTTTATAAAATAAGATGCATTACATAGAATGTTTTCAGCTTTCGTCTTCAAGTCATGAGATTTTTTTTCTATATTTTATTTGTTTTATAAGAGTGTTCTGTCCATTTTACAGTATCCCACGATGTTAGAAGGAATTAATTTTACGGTTAGATCAAACCATCTGCCTAATAGGTTCATTTATCCATCTGGCCATGCTACAGGTGCTCCAGAGCACAGGCCAAAACTGCTGAATCTGAAAATCCAAGACAGGAATGCCTATCTGGTCCCAAAAATCAATGCAGCCACTGCACCTGAACTGGGTGACGGTGCACTGAGAGACAGTCACTGGCTTTCACATTGACTAAGAAGGAATTTTCCTAATGAGCACTAAGAGAGGCTGGAAAGGTTTTGCTGCTTCCTTTGTGACACCTAGAGCACAAGTTTTATAAGGAGCAGCTGAAGAAACTGGACTTGTTTAGGCTGGAGAAAAAGCGACTGAGAGGAGACATGATCGCTCTCTACAGCCTACCTGAAAGGAGATTATGGTGAGGTGAGAGTTGATCTCTCAGCTAACGGGCAAGAGGACAAGAGGAAATGGCCTCAAGTCACACCAGTGGAGGCTTAAATTAGATATCAGGAAAAATTTCTTCACTGAAAGGGTTGTCAAGCACTGGAACAGGCTGCCCAGGGAAGTGGTTAAGTCATAATCCATGGAGGTATTTAAAAAACACATAGATGTGGCACTTGGAGACTCGGATTAGCAGTGAACATGGCAGTGGAAGGTTAGTGGTTGGATTTGATGATCTTAAAGATCTTTTATGACCTAAATGATCCTATGATCTTAAAAGATGTGGATAGTAGGCATTAGTATTTACAAAATCTTGTCACAAAGATTGCTCTGAGTTCAAGTCACTTACGGCCAAAGGCCAATCTTTCACACTCTGCATAGGTGGCAGTTTGACAAACCCGGAATCATGGCCAGTTCCCAGGAGAAAAGCTATCTGAATGCTGCATAGGATTTTGCTTTCTCAGGAGATGGGCAAAAAGTTAAGGATCTTGAGGAGCACAGTTTGATTCAATAGAGATAATGTTTTTTGGAGTCTTCTTCAACTATCCCTACAGGACACTTGAGTTCTCTACTCTCTTCCTGTTGCCATAAGTAGGTCATGATCAATGAGTAAAAATGTATTCTAGATTCACAAAATCATATATTGGTTGAAGCTGAAAAGCACACCATCCAGTGCGACCCTGTACTCAGGGTAGGGTCGGCAAGAGACAGTTTCTCAGGGCTGTGTTCAGTCAGGTTTTTATTGTCTCCAAGGATGAAGACTCCACAACATCCTTGGGAAACCTGTGCCAGTGTGGGATCACCCTCACAATTAAAACAAATAGGAATAATTAATTTTATTAAAAGTTTCAATAGAATTTCCTGTAATCCAGTTTGTGCCTCTCATCCTGTTACTGGGCACCGATGGGAAATGTCAGGCTCCATCTTTTTTACATTCCCTATCAGGTAGTTAAAAACATTGACAAGGTCCATCCTGAGCCTTCTCTAAACTGAGTATAACTAGTGATCTGAGTCTCTCCTCACATGTCAGATTCTCCAGTCCTTTAATGATCTTCACAGCTCTTCTCTTGACTCTCTCCAGAATGTCCATGTCTGTCCTGTACTGGGGAGCCCAGAACTGGACCCAGGACTCCAGATGTGTCTCACTGGTGCTGAGTAGAGGGGAAGGATTATCTCCCTCAACCTTTTTGGCAATACTTTGCCTGATGATGCCCAGGACATTTTTCACCCTCTGTGCCACAGGGTCCTTTACTCCAAACCTGCTTTCCAGCCAGCATCTACTGATGCGGAAGTTATTCCTTCCCAGGAGAAGGATTTGGCCTTTTCCTTTGTTGAGTTTTGTGAGTTTTCTGTCAACTCATTTCTCCAACCTGCTGAGGTCCCTCTGAACAGTAGCACAACCAGCTAGTGTATTAACCACCGCTCCCAATTTTGTAGTGTCTGCAAACTTGCTACTTTTGGATACAGATGCTCCCTTCTTGAAGCAGTTCAAATTTTATCAGTTAGTCCCCTGAAAGCACTGAAAAAAACCCCTCTCTTTGTGTAGAATGTCAGTATTTACCCATCTTACAGCAAAAAGGTATGAGTTTTGCCTAGGGGTACTTTTTCCTGTAAGTTCAAGCGGTTCTACTGTAAAACCTATATCAACGGATTTCATAAAATATGGATGCTATCTCCCCCTAAAACGTTACATCTCATTAGGCCAAAATAGTCACTACTAGTACTACTGTTATTGCTACTATAAAGTTTTGATCTTCTTATTTGGGCTTTAAGAGTAGGTTTTATGGATTCTTGACCAGTAGTTAAAAACCCCTCCCTCTTACCTCCGCACACTTGAATAGATTGTCTCATATATTCTGTTAAACTATTATTAATCACACTTATTACATGAAAATTTATGCCTTCGTTCGAGAGATCCATACAGAGAGTCAGAAGGTACACACTGTTGGAGGGGCACATTGCTGAGCTGTCTGCTTCTTCCATGAATCAAGGTACCAAAGGAAAGATCTCCACCAATGCAGCTACACCATTTCTCACCAAGCAACAATCTCCCTTTAACATCTGACAAGCATTCCTTATTTAACAATGCCAGACAATTAAATAATCAGCGAAGCATATGTCTAGGGAGTCAGAGAAGTGTATACCTATGCAGATTGTGCAGTCCCAGGCACAATTGTGAGAATATTTTTTTTTCCTCTAATTAGTATTGAGGCTAATATATTCCTTAACTCTTTATCTTACTGCTCACTTGAATTTCTCAGAAGTATTCCTTTTGACTCTAAGAAAACTTGCACTTCAAATGCTTGCACCTTTGCTGATGTTCGGATTAGTTCTCCTCACAGAGCAAAGCGTTCCCCAGGATGGCTCTGCTTAGCAGAACACGGGTTTGGTATTTGTCTGAATCAATCCAGACCATTTCAGGGTCACTTTTAGCAAAGGAAAGCCTGCCTGTTAAGACCAGATAAGAGTGAGGTCATTGATTTATTTTTTCCTCATTATCTGGCAAGGTTTCAGTTGAAGCCTAAACTCATTATCTCTGTGGAAATACAAACATAAGTTGGTCCCTTGAAGCAAGTTAATTTAGTTTGAAAACAGTTAGGGAGTTACCTTCTGAATTCAATTAGCTAATAACTCCTGATGGGTAAAGGTCATAGACGATCAAGGCACCATGGTGGTTTAAGTTAAATGCAATTCCAGGTAATAAAAAAGCAGTACTTTTCCCCTTCCTACTGAATCATGGCTGCAGCTTCTGACCACCATCTCCAAATTCTTTGTTAGTAAGAGAGACAATTTTATGCCAGAAGGGCAACACCTTTGGGAATTAAAACAGCAGCAGTACCTTTGAGCCACAGCTCTTTCAGAGTCTTCCCTTTGTATATGAAGAAAATCAGAAGGGAAAGACCTTACCCCTTCCAATCACACTGAATAAAGCCTTTCTACTCACCTACGTTAATCACAATAACGTGTATGTTAAAATCCAAATGCCTCTCTGCAGCAAAGTTGCAGCTAAATACAGGATCCATTTTCTATTCCCAGCTGTAGAGATGTTTCTTACAAGTACTGGTGCCATAAGACAGCCTGTGTTTCTGCAGAAGGTATGATAGTTCCGGATCACTCATGGGCCACCAGCTGCAAAGGCTGTTTCAGGCTGGGCTGGGAAAACATTTCCAGCTTAATGACCAAGTTAGAAAATAACACAATAATAGGAACACTGACAGGCTTGATCACAGTATAACTGTTGGTATCACTATAGTGGAGGGGAAGTAAACGGGGCAAGGGCAGCACATTGTAATTGTTCTCTCAAGGAAACACTGGACTCTGAACTACTCTGGGCAATCACGAGCTACCAACAGCTCCCTCTTAGAGAAATGATTTTTCATCTTGCAATGTGAAAGCAAATTTCTTGCCAGTATTACCTCAGGTCATTAGCTGGATTGTAACTCTTGTGTTTTCCCAAGCTGATTTCCAACTTAATTTGATTTTGAGCATCCGATTAAATTTACCCTCCCTGAAGAAACAGACATTCAATTTAGCTCCAGCTCGACATTACCCTCGTACCAAAATACAGTTCTCATGGTTGCTCTTTTAGCTACAGAGTAATTTTGTCACTGTTTTAAAGTGGCATTCTCTAACAAGTGACAATGTATTGGCTTGCTCCTGTACATCCGTGTTAAACACAAGCTCTGAAAGCAAAACAATAAACCATACAGTGTAAAAGGTGGAGCAGCACCTCTTCAGAGAACTACAAAACATTGAATTACAGGATGAGAAAAGCTATGTATCACACATTACTCAAGATACTTTATCTTTCCCAAGTGACTCTTTTCATCTCACCAAGATTCACCACAGGATGCAAGATGAAGCATAAGTATTCATTTTACTCCCTCCATAGGGAAGGGAATTCAATATCAAAAGCATGGGTGTCTCTTTGGTTCTTTACAGTAGTTCTCAGGGCCCTCTCTTCATCAGGTGGCTGGATCAACATGAACTTCTGCATAATCTCTCTTCTGAGACTCCAAATGGTCATCCAGGCTAGGTCTAAATTTTTAAGCAGAGACCTAGCCTTGGGACCCTGTGGGTGTCTGGGGTATTTTATGTGCCTTTCTCACAGACTGATTCCTCACGAAAATATTACACACAAGAATTACGTCACACCAAAGGTTCTTTTAGTCCAGCCAGACTAAAAGACAGGAGCCAGCAGCAGATATCAAGGGAAACAAAGGCATTTTCTTCATATTGTCCTCCCCACATGCAGCAGCCTGCCATACAGGCAGTTCCTCAGGCAGGAGTGTCATCTTGTTACCTAATAGCCCCTGATGGATTTTTTTTTACCCATTAATTCATCTGATCATTTTTGAGCCCATCTAACCTCTCAACACCTATCAACAGATACTGCGAGACTGGTTCCAGTTTAATCACACACTGCAAAAGGATCGAGTTGTTTGCTGTCGCTTGCTTAAGCCACTACCCAGTAATTCCATCTGATGTCCTTTGTTCTTATTCTGGAAGAAACGCAAATAATCATTTGCTACTTATTTTGTCCATGCCACTCATGATTTTAAACACCACTATCACATGCCTTTCTACCTTCTCTTTTCCTGTCTAAAGAGTCTATTTACTCAATCTCAATTCAGAAAGCTGTTCTCTGCTTCTGAAAACACTTGTCAGGTTCCTCTGTCCCTTACAGTCTCTGATGTATCTTTTCTTAGATGGGGAGATCAGAACAGCACGCAGTAATCAAGAGATGAATGCACAGTAAAATGATTATTTTGTTTTCTGTGTCTTCCCTAGCAATTTCTGACAATCCATTTGGGTTTTTTTGACTGTCACTTTGCCCTCAGCCAACACTCCTCAGAATTACTGACAGCCACTCCAAGATTTTTTTTCCCTGAGTGATAAGAAGTAGTTTAAAGCCCATCTTCAGCACTGTACAGTTGGGTTTATTTTTTCCCATGTGCGTTATTTTGTGTTTATTGGCATCAAATGTGGGCTGCCGTTTTGCTGGAATGACACTCAGTATGGTGAGATTCTTCCATCTTTTTTAAAGCATCTTTTTTTCCTTATCCTGAATAACGCAGAGAAACATCCAGCACATCACTATTTAGCACATTTTCCAAACCACTTATGAATATGCCAGACATCACAGATCTTAGTGCAGATCTCTCTGGGATTCCACTTGCTATCACCTACTGATATACCTGACTCTATTCCTACTCCTCACATCAGCTCCAGAGGGGATCTTCCCTTTCATCCTGCTACAGTTTTGCTTCTTTAGGATCTCACTACTGAAGAGCTTATCAAAAGCTTTTGGAGAATCTGAGTACACTGTACCAAGCAAATCGCCCTAATCCACACGCATGTCAGCGCTTCAGATGAAAAGCATCAGTTTTCTCTTAGGCACAATTTCTCTTGACAAAAGTCACATAGACATCTTTCCAAAGTCTTTTTTAAAAATTGGTGTCAAATTGCCATTTTCCTTTTCTATGGTCTTTCAGTACAGAGGATTGGGGGTGGGGGCGTGAGGGGAGGAGGCATGCTCCTGCTCTGCTGCAGAAAGCTCGCTGAATCAGGGTCCACTGCTGTAGCAATGACCAAAAGTCCCTCCAGCTCTAACCATACAAACACTTGTTCTTCTGAATGGCATCAAGCACTATTTCTTCTCCCACGGATTCCCTATTTAGTAGCTTCAACAGGCAGTCGCTCATGCTGCTAACAACAGCAGCCTTCCTTCCCATCACAACGCTTTGCCAACTAGCACTCCTGGGTTTTTTGCTTCAGCTACTCAGTTCTGTGGATTGCATCCACTCCTTTAATGCCCTAGAACCTCCTGCAGAACAACCTTCCCCTGCACAGGCCTACCCTACAGCCTGGCTGTACTTCCCTTGCAAACTCAGACCCTTCTGGAGCTCACTTGAAGGGCTATGGATCTGCTTCCACAGGGATGTGGTCACTGCCTTTCTCTCCAACATTCAGCCACCCTTGATGAACATTGTAGGATAGAGCTGTCTTTAAAGAAGGGTTAACAAAAGCACAATTTCTAATTCATGTGGGTTGCCCAGTAATGAAAACTTTGAAACCAAACCACCACAGTGACCCTCCACTTTGTGATTCTAGGTTAATCATCTTAGTGTTATGGCTACTCATCTAAAGCCTGAGACATTAAATAAATTACTGCTGCTTACAGAGTTCCTCTAATAACATCCAACTATTTGATAGTTATTCCAAATTGTTATGGTTATTCCAAATTAAATGTAACTATGCAAACATACTTGATTCTTTCTAATTTTACTCTTTTTTTGATGTTAACCAACTTATTCTTAAGTTATTCTTATCCTTTTCCAGATTTTTCGT
Organism: Colius striatus; assembly: GCF_028858725.1. Taxonomy (NCBI): domain Eukaryota; kingdom Metazoa; phylum Chordata; class Aves; order Coliiformes; family Coliidae; genus Colius; species Colius striatus. The sequence continues at coordinate 81,679,156 of NC_084759.1, forward strand.
TCAATGCCCTGAAAACAGAAATGTGAAAGCTTCACTGTCAACTTGACTTTTCAGAATACATCACAAATTCTTAGAGTTTTAGACATATAATCAGTAAAAAATTCACTAGGATGTTAGGCACTGCTTTGCATGTATGAAGTGTTATCTGTAAAAGAATTCAATCAGAAAATTCATTACAAAATGTGAGAAATGGCCCAGAACCTCCAGTGTAGTGTAGGCAGAAGTTTATCAAGTGGTGTAAAGGGAAAATTGTTTCCAGGAGTCATCAGACAGATAAGATAGCAAAGATAAAGACTTCAAGACAATAAATTGGAAAACAGACCACACAGTGCTGCTGAAAAATATGCCATTATAATTCAAAATACCAATGCTCTATTTAACAGGTAGATCTGCATTCACTCATGTGAAGCAACACTGGGGATTAAAAATGTTCCCATCTCTGAAAACAGATATTATGAAGTATGTTAATATTAATGGAGTACTCCTCACTGAACAGGTAAAACTTTCCAGTAGAAGAAAAATAACTAATGTTCATTTTCTCATCGACACACATATGTGTCTGTGTGTGTACATGTACATAAAGACTTCCATATGAGCACATATACCTTCAGCTTCACAGTGTTTCTAAAACTGAAAGGTGAAACAGGCGAGCTGGTACTACTTTCCTGTTGTGAAACACCCTCAAACATTTCACTTTCAACAAAATGCCTTTTGGACAGGACCACTTATGTCACTTGAGGCTACAGTAAGTACCACTGAGCAGCAACTGCTGTCATTTACTGCAAAATTCAGTGTACAAAAAAAACTTCCCTCTGCAGCATTCCAGAAGCCAGGAAGACATGTTTGATGAATATTTCAGTACTGAGCATCCCTAAAGAAAGGAAAATCCAGCAGTGTTAGATTCCAAACCCAACCACATTAGGACAATCACTGCACAGAAGCAGAGTTTGAATGAACAGTTTTCAACTTACTAAAACCTAACAACCATAGCAATGTTTCCAGCTTTGCATGCTTCACTGATGTTTCCTTTTTTTTCTATTAATGTTCCTTTCATACAATATTTTAGCAATATTTGTGTCTCTTAATACATTGCTGATGCCAAGACTTAGTTTCGCTTCCTCAAGTCTTCATTCCTGGCTAATTCCCTTGGGCGTCTGAGTCAACCTTTCAGAGACAATATTCCTCCAAATCCAGACCTCACCCAACTGTTTTGAAGTATTTAACCAGGGCAGCAGGGTTCACTGGGCAGAGTGGAAGCAGGTTAATGTCAGACTCCTCCCAGTGATATCTGTAAACCACTCTCCATCCTCTGAGAATGGCTCTGACCTTCCCCCATGTCCCAGCAGCAGTTGCCTGCTGGGGAAGGGAGGGTGGAAGGAGCTGCTGCCCTTTCCCTCAACCAACCCACAGCAGGACAAGCCTGCAGGCACAGCAGAGGCTAAGCAGCTGCACAGACCCCCACACAGTCTGCCCTTACAGCCATCTCACATAAGAGCCAAGGCCAAATCTGACCCATGGCAAAAGGGAACTCCTCTAGGGTCTTCTGCCTCCAGCTGCTTGAAGGCTGGGCACAATACTTCAGCAGCATCACAATATTTCTTATTTTCCCAAGGTCTTTCCTTCATAAGTCTCACAAATTACATGAAAACTCATCTTTCATTTGAAAGAAAAAAATAGTTTGAGGCTTCCACGGAAGCCCAGATGTGTGAATCAGACATGCACAATGAGGAACCAGACAGGTCAAAAGATCTCAAAGTCTATCGTCGTTACTGCTTCCCATCTCCCAATCTTTTAGCATCTAGATTTGGCAACACTGCAAAAGGCTCACCATTTCCTTTCTCCCAGGCTTCGGGCTGTTATATGCCACCGGGGCTGAGGAAAGGAGGTAGTTTCAGTCTTTGGGACTTCCCCCTCAGCTGCTCAGTGATGCTCACACAGTTCAGTTGTTGGAGCACTGCTGTCACCGACAGCCAGCTTCACTCCAGGGACGTTCAAGCTCAAAGGAAAATCTTTACAGCTTCCAAAAAACAGCCAGCCCTTGTAGCTACAGACAGGGCAGACTCCTGCTTTCTTTGAGTAGATGCAGAAGGATTTAACACAATTACAGGCCAGGCTGTAGGTTCTGTCATCTGGAGCCTTCTGCTCGCTCTTTATCTATGATTTAAAGAAAAAAAAAAAAAAACACAAAACAAAACTAAACCCCTTTTTGAGGAAGAACATGCCCCAGGGTTGCTGGTGGCAGTCTTTTCCCTCCCTCCTTCAATAGCAACCCCGCAGCAGCTCTCCTGCTGTTATCAGAAGGGCCCAGGAGCACGGAGGTGGGAATGTGGATGCGCTGAAGCATGAAGTGGTGTGGGATTATAATGAGTTACTGACCCTTAACAAATAATGTGGTAAATATAAACAGCAGTAACCTACAGTGACCTATTCAAACATGCTCAGCCGCAGTGAGAGGGTGATTTGTGAGGCACACTGCTGCTGCCTGGGGCAGCACAAAGCCCATGGCACAGCCAAGCCTGTTCATTATCAACGCCAACAGGCCACAGCTGTTTCTGGCTGTATCCATGGTTTTCCAGTAAGTGAACTGACTTTACAGATAATAAAAATGCAATCATTAAAGAGATGATGTCAGGCATTTTTAATGACATCTTTTTGAAATTAATTACTCCTTGTTAAACAGTGAAGAGGCTTCAGTCTGCTGGTAATGAGGCTGCAGACTCACCAGGACAAAAAGTATCATGTCAGCCTTCTGCAAAATGGCAGCAAATGTTGCAAACGACCTTGAAGTCTGCTTCCCTACAGGATGATTGGGAGATACCAAATCTTTTCCTTTTTTTAAAAGTGCTGCTAGTTTCATTTCCATTAAGAATACCATCTGGCAGAAATCTTATCTCAGACATCAACACGCAGGTCTAAGAGAGGAACTCTGCCCCACAAACTATTCTATGTTATCAGCTTTCTTAACTGGGAACTTCAGCTCACTCAGCCAACTTTTCATAACAACTGTTTCAAAGCGTAGGCCTGAGGAATAATTCTGTGTAACAGCTATAGCTGTGCAGGAGGTCAACATATTGTTTTCTTGATCTTAGCAATACTTACCATCTTCAAAACCTTGCCAAGTTTTAAGATCTCTTTAAAAACGAGGACTATTTCACAGTGCCTCCCACCTAGTGAATGGCAGAGATGACACAAATTTTGCCATGGTGGCTGGCTGCAGCTTCAGAGCAGTTTGGACACAGCCTGTCTAGGGATTGGCTTTGCTGCCTCACAGTGACCAGCTCTTATCATTAATGGGAACTGTGCCCATTCAGAACTGCTATTTTATTTTCAGATTACCTGATGGCACAAACGAGCCTATTCCCTTTTTTTATCACTGTAGACTCCATACTGAAGAAAATAGTCATAGTATTTTGGTGTTCACTCTTGTGTTGTGATTTAAGTGCATATGTTGCACGTCATGCTTTTTGAGAACAGTAGATATAAGAAAAATCAGCCATACTCACCCATAGCAGGTATTACTGTTTTCTAAACATTTTCCTCTGTATTTTGGTTCTGTCATGGCAAATACGATCATAGGGTATAAACACAGAAATGCTTTGCACATAGGTCATATACTTTGACTGTACTATCTTGAATGTATGTAGTATCTTAAAACCCTGTACTTTCACTTTGGAGTTCATAAACTTGCAAACCTTTCTAAACTTTTAAGGATCATAGAATCATAGAATGGTAGGGGTTGGAAGGGACCTTTAGAGATCATCTGGTCCAACCCTACTGCAGAAGCAGGTCCACCTAGATCAAGTCACACAGGAATATGTCCAGGTGGGTCTTGAAGACCTCCAAGGAAGGAGACTCCATCCTCTCCCTGGGCAGCCTGTGCCAGGGCTCCCTCCCCCTCACAGTAAAATAGTTTTTTCTTAAGTTTAAATGGAGCTTTTTGTGATTATGACTTTCTTTTAAAAAAAGCACATAATAATAAATAAAATTTCTAACTATAAATGATGGGGTTGTTTTTCCTTTAATTATGGGAAAACATCAGTACTTGATTTCAAGTTTAAATGTGGTAGATCAAATGCTGGTTCTTGCACAGAGGCCCTTTTCCCAAACTCCCTTGGAAAGCTGACAATTCAGAGAAGGAGCTGTAACTCAAACACGGTTTATGTTAGTATTGACCTAAATTAATGTACACTTTACTAACAACACAACTTATATGCTAAATTAGACTACAGGAGCTAACTGAAGGATATCAAAGACATATGGTCTGGGGAATACAAATATTAGATGTGTCTCTTGCAATGACTAAGAAATTTTGCTTTGCAGGGAAATCTTTAGGACCTTGCATTAGGACCAAGTGGACATGCTAAAAAAGTTGAATCTCTGAAATGTATACAAAATTGAACTGGAACAGATAAGGATGTTCCCATAAACAATGGGAGTCTTAATTTACTTACAGCAATTCTAAATGGAGCAAGGAGATTTTTCGGAAGCAGCAGAGAACAAAGGCCTGTACACCCTCAGCTTAGTTTAAGTAGATATGATAGCTTTCTGGGCTACCATTTAAACTCCCAGAAAACTCTGTGTAGCTAGGAAAAAAAAAATATAAAAAGACCAAAAAGGAAGCAGAAACAAAATCCATATTGATTTCAGTGCTCCTTAGTGATCAGGTTAAAATTTACCTTCTGCTAGAAATTCACATCCCTTTCACCACAAGTTTTATGGTTGTTTTTTGCTTCTTTTATCCTCCTTTTTAAGAAATCACTTTAGTATACCCAGTACCTTCACTCTTTGAGGCACAATATAGAAAATTTCTTACTGAAGAAACAGAAAAGGTTGATTACCTTTATTGTTGTAACAAGTTCACAGGAACTGGGGTTGTTCATGAGTATGGAGTATAGATTTTATCTTGCATTTCCTAACACTATGGACCTTTTATTTCAGAGGCAGGGGGCGGGGAAGAAAAGAAAAGGAAAACACTTCTGATATCAGAATTTAAGAAATTTCAAGCACTGGGAAAATAAAGGACATGAGTTTTTTAATTGTTATAACAGTGTCTTACTGCCACCTAGTGAGAAACGCAGACGCGACTAACATATCAAGGTGCATGACTTACTTCTGGTCAAAAGTCATTTTTCTCTTTCACAAGACCAAATAGAAGACAAAGGCAAATTTAGATATGGAATATTGCTAGAAAATAGATAATACAAAAAGCTTTTAAAGACAAGACTGAAGAGGGAAGGGCAGGCATAAGGAGAGGAATTTTTTAAAGACCACATTATCTCAGAATCATGAGAATACAGCCTCCTCTGCTCCACAGATCTTGGTATGATTACCCATGCTTCAGGCAGCAGAGTCTACTTTTTTCACAACAACTAAACATTTCTTTTTCCTCCACTTAGCCCAAAAGCAAGGGAGCTAGCACACCCATAAGCATGTGCAAAGCTTTAAGTGACTGCCCACGGAAGAGGCATACCCAGGCATGATCATCAACCATCAGCAAGATATGTCTCTCTTCTGGTTTCAGACAATACAAAATTGGGTTGCCACAGGGTTTCTTTTTATCCATGAGGCTGTGATGCAGGATGCAGCTTTGGGCTTTGTCTTAGCTAGAGTGACTAATTTTCCACCTTTTCACAAAGGCTGACGGAGCCTGAGACTTAAATCAGGATGCACAAGTCTCAGTTCAGACCCAAGAAGGCAGAGCCAAAAGTGGGACCTTGAGGCCAGGAGCCTGTGAACGCCTGCAAATGATGCTGACAGAGACCACTATACTTGACATAGTGGCGTTACTGCTCTGTGGGTGAAGGTCTCTCTTGATCAGCAACACCAGACAAAGCTAGCTAGGTTATTTTGGCTAGCAAGCCCCTAGCTGTGATGTTTCTCAGGGCACATCAGCAGCATGCCACCCAGAGCAGGTCTAGATGTCCAGTGTTGGTTTTCTGGAGCAATACTTCAACTATCCTTCATAGTTCACCGACTTGCAGAGAACAGCGTATGTCTAACAGGTGCTGTTCAGCATAGACTTTCTTTGCCCTCTCTTGTCTGTGTGACTGTCCAAAAATTGTGAGACATTTTGTGCACTTTCTTTGAATTTATGCTTGTTAAAGGAAGAAAGAAATGGAATAGAGCATAAACACACTTGTAACCCAGCTCCCAGGTGACAACCAAAGCAAAACTGACTGGGCCCTGCAAGGACTACATTTATTAGGTCAAGAAGGTGGTTTCACAGTATTTGTTTATGTTCATAAACTCGTAGATCCTGTCAGCACTTACAAAGGCAGAAGCTTGGAACAGGTAGTGCTTTTGTAACCATACTCCCCCCTACATTGCCCAGTGACCAGCAGTACTTATCACTCACGCCATGCTCAGGCCAACACATTAATGGTCCTATTCCTATCATACAAACCTTGCAGGGTTTCTGATGCTGATGCCACAAGAAGCAGAGTCAGCTTTAGGAGATTTAGAAAGAAGCAAAGCAGAACTTTTCTATGACAGTAGCATTTGCAGAATGAAAACCAAACATCAACTCATCTCCAAACAATATCATGTCCTCCAAAGGTAAGTTACGGGGATAAATATATATCTGTGATAACTCTGTTGAGTGGCAGACTTCAAGAAGTTTATATTTACTCAACCATACTGTTTCAGCAAGCTGACAATATGGGCAGCAGCAAGAAGTCAGGATGAAGTTCTTATCAAAGCACATGGCAGCAACCAGCACTTCTCAGCCTGACACACCTTTTCTTTGTGAACCCTTTGCAGTCAGTGCACACACACAGCTGATCCCACCAGTCTAGCCAAAAGCCCAAAAGCCAAAAAGGACACTTTTCTAACTGGTAACTTTAATTATGGTCATTGTGATCCGATATCACTTACAAAACAGATGTTTTCTACCCTCCTTTCTTTGGCAAAGTTTTCTACACTACAGATTTTCCGTCACGCATGACAAGCAATGCAATACATTTGTTTAAATGTCCCTGCAAACCATGAGAAGGATAAAGTCAACGGCTAGTTTCACCATTCAACATCTGTTTCATCTGTTCCAAGAAATGGCAACAGGCATCTTGCTACAATATACTATGATAATTTTTCCAAGATATTTTTATATATTAGGTCATTTAAATGATAGTGAGGTATTTTATTACTGTAAGAATGGGCAGAATACCTGCAACCATTTCTAAACTGCTTTAGTAGCCTAAATCAGTCCCTGCTTCCATAAATTTAATGCCCCCATGGCAATGACAACCTGCCACGATCAAGTCCTTTGCCAACCTTAAACTATCCTTGCAGGTCTGAATATGTGATGCCATACAGAAACACAGTCTGTAATGTAGTGGAGGGCAGGAAGGAGTTAAGAGCTTTCTCTTTTCATGTGGTAAACCTGACCAATTTCAGAAGAGCTGCACAATGGGATGAATGTAGCACAGTGTTGCTCGTTACATATTAGCAGCATCACTTAATTTCATCAACTTAAATGCAAAAATTAGCATCCAGTTCAAATATTTCGTCACTGAGCAAAGCAAGCAAGGTGTCTGTGTTCTCTGAATGCTGAAGAATTATATATACTTGTACTTAATTTATGATTTTATTTTCTTAATCACTGACAGAAGTCTTGACAGTACAGCAGCGGACAGAAAGTCTTTCCAGTTGTTCCTTTAAACTCTGTTACATGTCTGTATCTATTTAATCACACATGAACCTCAAATTAATGCTATTTGCTAACATTATATACTGCAGATAAAATCCATTTTTGTCCTTCAGCATTTTCTCCACTCACAAGAGGCCTGATCCTTTTCTGGTTTTACTGCATTGACTTCTCTGGTTTCTCTGGTTTCACTCATGTATAGGTATTTGGGAATATCTTTCAACTGAGGGATGTTAACATTACGCAAAGTGCATACCCCTCAACTGCTCATTTTCTTTCAACTTTACTAATATGACTTCTTTTCAAACCACTGCAATTTCCTCTATCTCAAAACACCATCAAAAAGAGAAGAGACAACCGAAATAACTTTCTCGGTGAACTCGTGGAGGCCGTGACTGTCACTTTCCTTACAAGCAGTGAGACTAAGGAAAGCTCGATATTAAATTCAGTACTACTAGAGTCACGTCATGTAACATAGTAATCTATCAACGCATTTTAGCAAGCTTAATCTGCAATCAGTGGGAGTACAAAGATTGATAAAGTGGGGATTTTTTCTCACTAAAGCCAGAGTGCTTAACATGAGTAAACGTGTTCCTTTCATCCTCCCTTTAATGACATGCCCTTGACTGGAGAGGGAAGTCAAACTTAAACAGCAGGACTGAATAGAAGCTCAGGTTTTATCTTGCTTCCAGCATTTTAGGAGGTATAATCAGAGACTGACTACTGTGAAGGAACAGGACAAGAGCACCTCATGTACCATTAAGTCCATTTCCCCTCTAGGCAGACATTTAATACAATTTTTTCTAATTTCACACACACTGATCAAGCCCGATAGCTATGTAAGTGTTTTGCTTCCGTAGCTGTCAAAGGGCTGTTCCAGAGCCTTACCCTTCTGATCCTCAGTATACTTCAGGTGGGCAAATACACCCAAGTAAGATTACTACTGTGACAGTCACTGTATTAATTGTGTTTACAAGCATGATCCCTAACTTGTCAAACCTAGATAGGAACTTAAAGGCTAACATTAGAAAAGATGGGAAGGGAAGGGAAGGGAAGGGAAGGGAAGGGAAGGGAAGGGAAGGGAAGGGAAGGGAAGGGAAGGGAAGGGAAGGGAAGGGAAGGGAAGGGAAGGGAAGGGAAGGGAAGGGAAGGGAAGGGAAGGGAAGGACTTGTTGACCAAGCTTAAGGCTCGTAAGTCAATGGGTCCTGATGGGATGCATCCTAGAGTGCTGAGGGAGCTGGCTGATGTGATTGCTAAGCCTCTCTCCATCATTTTTTAACAATCCCGGAGGACAGGTGAGGTGCCTGGGGACTGGAGAAAGGCCAATGTCATGCCAGTTTACAAAAAAGGCAGGAAGGACGACCAGTCCTACAGACCAGTCAGCATCCCCTCCATCCATGGAAAGGTGATGGAACAACTCATCCTGAATGTTATCACTGAACACATGAAGGGTAAGATGGTTCTTAGGGGGAGTCGACATGTCTTCACCAAGGGGGAATCCTGTTTAACCAACCTGATAGCCTTCTAAATGCATTGGCCTTCTTGGCCACGAGGGCACATTGCTGGCTCATGTTTAGTTTATTATCAACCAGGACTCCCAGGTGTCTCTCTGCAGAGCTGCTCTTCAGCAGTTCGACCCCCAGCCTTTACTGGTGCATGGGGTTGTTCCTTCCCTGATGCAGGACTTTGCACTTGGCCTTGCTGAACATCATGAGGTTCCTCTCTGCCCAACTCTCAAGCCGGTTGAGATCCCGCTGAATGGCAGCACAGCCTTCTGGGGAATCAGCCAGTCAGACAGGGACAAGACTCTCTTCTTGTCCATCTGAACTTAATCTATTACATAAAAGACACTAAAAAATATTTCAATAAATAGCAACAAAAGGAGGGCTAAGGAGAATCTCCATCTCTCATTGGATGTGGGGCAAAACATAGTGACAAAGGATGAGGAAAAGGCTGAGGTTCTTAAAGCCTTCCAAAAGTCCAAGGCAGCAGCTCTGCTGACCCCCCTCTTTACTTCTCCAAGAAACAAAAACTCTCATCATTTTGTGAACACTGTGCCTGAGATAGCCACCAACTATCATCCCACAAGCAGGGTTCAATACCTGATGTGCAAAAAGACAGTTTACACACAGAGACAGGATATGCATTTATTTATTCAATTTTTATCCAAATGTGGGTTCTAGCTGGTAATTCCACAAAGCCAGCACATCTTCCCAAACACAAGTAGGGTCTCATAGACAGACTAAAAACAATGAAAAACTTCAGCAACATATATGATTGGTCACTTATGATTTCATAATGAATTATCCTTCAGTGCACACCTAAGTATCTAACCAGTTTAGTATTATAATCATATAAGTTAACAATGGTCAGTCCTTTATCCTGCAAGCTACCACTGGGTTCTTGCTCAACTTTATACCTTGATATAAATCTGCTTAAAACAAGGGTTGACCATAGCATGGTTTTTTAACAATATCCTATTTGGAGACTTTTCATTCTCCTAAGGACTTTACATTCTCGTTGCTATGGCTTCAAATTAGATTGTCATGGTTGCTCAACTTGTGAGTCTCATGGTTGCCCAATTTCTAAGCCTTTATCTGTACTCTTTAAGCATCACAACATCACATCACCCAGAAGTCCTTCTCCATTTGCAAACAACAGATCCGGGGGGCACCTTCCCCCCTCTCCAGCTGTGTCAGGAAGTCATCTTACACAGACTCCAGGAACCACCTAGACCACCATTTCCCCTCTGCTGTATTGTATTTCCAGCAGACAACTGCTAAATCAAAGTCCCCAGGAGAACAAGGGCTAGCAATGTTGACTTCTCCCAGTTGCTCCATAGTATTTCATCAGCTGGGTGGTCTCTAACTGACTCTCACCATGACATCTACCTTGTTGCCCCTTCCCCTGACTCCTACACACAAGCACTTGGTAGTACACCCCAAGCTGTAGTTTGCCCTCAGCTTGCTGTCCAGCAAACTCTCTCCCCATTTACACTTCTGCCCAGCATTACTATGCTCCCAGGTGCAGAACCTGACCCTTGTTACATTTCATGCCATCAAGGCTGTCCCAGTGCTCCAGGCTCTTCAGGTCCCCCTGCAGAGCCTCTGTCCTCAGGAGAATCATAGAATCATAAAATGGTAGGGATTGGAAGGGACCTTTAGAGATCATCTAGTCCAACCACCCTGCAGAAGCAGGTTCACCCTAGATCAGGTCGCACAGGAACATGTCCAGGCGGGTCTTGAAGACCTTCAAGAGAGGAGACTCCACAACTCCCCTGGGCAGCCTGTGCCAGGGCTCCCTCACCCTCACAGTGAATTAGTTTTTTTCTTATATTTAAGTGGGACTTTTTGTGTTCCAGCTTCATCCCATTACCCCTTGTCCTGTTGCTAGCTACTACAGAAAAAAGGGATGTCCCAACCTCCTGACACCCACCCTTTAGATATTTATAAGTGTTAATAAAATCACCCCTCAATCTCCTCTTCTCCAGACTAAGTAGCCCCAGTTCCTGCAGCCTTTCCTCATGTGAAAGATGTTCCAGTCCCCTGATCATCTTGGTGGCCCTGTACTGGACTCTCTCCAGAAGTTCCCTGTCCCTCTTGAGCTGAGGAGCCCAGAACTGGACACAGGATGACTCCAGATGAGGCCTCACCAGGGCAGAGTAGAGGGGGAGCAGAACCTCCCTTGACCTGCTGGCCACACTCTTCTTGATGCATCCCAGGATGTCATTGGCCTTCTTGGTCATGAGGGCACATTGCTGGCTCATGTTCAGTTTATTATCAGCCAGCACTCCCAGGTCTCTCTCCTGGAGCTGCTCTTCAGCAGTTCAACCCCCAGCCTGTACTGGTGCACGGGGTTGTTCCTTCCCAGATGCAGGACTCTGCACTTGTCCTTGTTGAGCCTCATGAGGTTCCTCTCTGCCCAACTCTCAAGCCGGTCGAGAATCAACAGCACCTCCCAGTTTAGGGTCATCAGCAAACTTGCCAATGGTGCCTTCACCTCCTGCCTCAAGATCATGGAGGGAATGATCTTCCTGTCTTCCTCATGCTCATTTCCACCATCTTTTCTCCCCCTATCATACTGAGAAGTGGGAGGGAGTAAGCACCTAGCTGTGTGTCTGTCAGTGTCTGGTGTCCACCCACCACCAAACCCCTTGTGTGCTGCTTTGTTACAATGGCATGAGGAGCAGCAGAGGCAGGTGGCAATTCCAGTGGCATGGAGGGAGTCGGGAGCCAACCCTGGGGCCCAGATGGGCATGGAGCTCCCAGGGCAAGCTCAGGATGGCCTCATGCCACCCCTTCTGCCCTTTCTGGGGAGGTTTAGGGGTCCTGGGAGCTGTGCCCTGTGTGGCAGTTTGTGCTTTCCATCTGGCAAGGGCCAGAGAGCTGGGGCAATGGCCATGGCCGCAGCTGTGGCAGCCAGGCGCTGGTTGCCGTGGGACACTGTCACCCACAATATTACCGAGGTGGAGGCCAGAGGGGTGACCCAGGGCTGCCAGTTGGCACCTGGCAGTACAGCTCAGACTAGCAGCAAGTGCAGTAGGTGGGGTCAAGGCTGGGCTGGGTGAGGGCTGAGGCAGAAGTGCCGGCCCAGGGGGTTCCTGAGGCCAGGGTGAGGGTGCAGCTGCTGCCAGGAGCGCCTGGGGCAGGGCAGCTGGGGCTGGGGCTGAGGTGCCCGGCTCTGCCAGCCACAGGGCCTGGCAAGGAAGCAGCTGTGGGGATGTGCCTCTGGCCCTGCAGCACTCCCCAACCTGCACATGACTGCCCCCAAGCTCCCTCACCCCCTCTTCCACCCATCTCCAGGCCCTTGCATCTCCAGCCCTGGCCACCACCTCCTTCCCATGCAGCCCTACTCAGCCTGTTCTGTTTCTCCCTCCCCAGGCCATGGCTGTGGGCATCACCCACATCCTGACCGTGCTGGGCATTCTGCTGCATACACTGAGGGTGGCCGACCCACTGGATGAGGCCATGCAAGACCACCTGCAGCAGCGTGAGGAGCAGCAGAGGCAGGAGATGCAGATGATGACTTGGCTGATGGAGCACGTGGAGCAGAGAAGCCAGGAACCAGGGAGGCTCACCCAGGAAGGCGTGCTCCTTGCTGCCTGGTGGTACTGGTGGTTTTGGGTGCCTGCTGAAACCCTGCTCCTGCTCTTCAGCCTCTACTGGCTGCCCAGGCAGAGGAGAAGGAGCACGGACTCACACTGCAGCAGCCGGCAGCCAAGCTCCAGCTCTGCTGGGGAGGAGAGGCAGGAGGATGACCAGGAAGGCCAAGGAGAGCCCTGGGACACTCTGGGTCACGACCGCTCTTCAGAGGAGTGTCCCGAGTGTCTGGTGCAGGACACACAGAAGAGGATGGAGGGGACGATGGGGACCTCCTCTGCCTTTCCCAAGCCTGTCCCAAGAAAAACTTTCTGATGGGGCAGCATTCAGCCTTGGGAGCAGGCAGTGCCTGCTGCTTATGCTCGTGAGAACAACCCTCAGTCACCCCTTCCACCCAGCATGACACTGCTGCACACACATGGAGCTGCTAAAGGACATATTGGGCTCCCTCCTCTGCCCCAGCACGAGCTGAACAGCAGTCAGGGCTCTGCAGGTTCCCAGGCAGCCTCTGTACCTGCTCTCAGTTGTGAAGCTGCTCCTGCCAGGAGGTGCAGGAGGGATTTACCCTATCTAAATATGTCAATAAATTGTCCTGTGTTAACAAATCCCATGTCCCTGAGTGTCTGGGCAACATTTGGTTGGGGAATGTCACCCCCTGGCTACATTGCCCCTTTGGAACAGAATGATGAACTTTGTGCTCGAGTTTACCTTTTCAGCAGTTACACTCCTGCTCAGATGCTTAGCACTTCCTTCTTTTCTCCCTCTCTCCCTGACTTCTCCACATCCCCTCCTTCTTGCCTCCTTTCTCATGCCCCAAATCACCTCTCTAATTGCTTCAAAAGATGCTGCTGAAATCAGCTCTCCCCTCACTGGATCTCACTTCCTCTGGCTGCCTGGCATCTGCCAAAGGATAACCCAGCACCAGTGGTTCCACTTCTTTTCATCAGAAGGTACAAACAAAACCAATCATGTTGATAACGTGCACAGTCCCAGCAGGCAAGGATCTCTGAGCTTCAGGGATCCTGAAGATTGGGCTGAAGATTGAGAATGTGTCTCTCTTTCCCCAAAATGATAATTAAAGGCTTGAATATTTATTGCTATATATTGAACTTCCTTACAGAAGGCTTTATCATCTCTCCAACTGCATATTGGGTACCTAAACATCAGTTTATTGTCTTGACACTGAAACACAGATAGCACTGAAATTCCTCATTTTTCCCAAAGGATCATAAAGAAGACATAGAAATCAGTACAATTTAGTTTTGCAGAAAGGTCAGTGTGCTGGGAATGGAAGAAAAGCACCGTGGAAGTAGGTACTAGTGTTTAAGACATGGCCCAAGAGCTGAAGAAAGCTTTCAGCAATATCTCCAAATCCTAGAAACTCTGAGAAAATAATTAGGAGCATTCTGGAGCTGTGCAATGGGTGAGGGGTCACCTGCAACCCAACAGAAATCTGCCTTTGCTCTACTCTACTGCCAGTTCCTTTCTCTCTGGAATCCACACATTTCCATAGTTTCTGTTTCTTGGAGAACAGGAACAGTGGGAGAGTCCTAGAATTACCTTGGAGGTTTTGAAACTTGGAGCAAACCTCACAATACTCTCAAGACTGAATCCTTTGCCTCTGCTCCAGCTGTCAGGGATTCCAGCACAAAGAGACTGTGTTTGCTACTGGCACCGCTTTTTACAAAGACTGACAACACCCACCAGGCTTTGCAATGTGAAGATACTGTGTGGCCTACAGTTGACCCGTTCTTTAGTAAAGTCATCTGCATGACCCTCTCTGGCACAAACGTCAGCACAAGTTCACAGTAGCCAGTGGGCTCTAACCTTCCTCTGGTTGCCCAACTCGCTTTTCCTTGGCAAGGAGGCTTGCAGCAGAGACCTCAGTTAGCACCCTGAGTGTTGACCACAAAGACACAATTAAATCAGCTTGTTTGGACAAACACTGTGTGTGTGTGGGCAGAGCTTTGTCAACGAAGGTGGACCCTCAGACCCTCAGGTGCTTACGTGCTCAACTGCGGATGAGTTGGCTGAGTGTTTTGTGGAGAGATGTCTTTGGTGGGCTCTGTTTTCACCCACCTTCTCTGGCTGCCTGGCATCTCCCAAAGATCAACCCAGCATCAGTGGTTCCCTGAAGGTTCCCTTCCAACCCAAACCATTCTGTGAATTAAAAGGCACTTGGGTAGTCTCATTACTGTTTAACCACACTCTTAGCAGAGCCACAATGTGCAATACGTAGAGCTCATTCACAAATTCCCCTCCATCTGGCAACAGTTCAAGATTTCAAACCTAGGGCAGTATGTTTTGAAATTTGGAGCAAACCTCACAATACTGTCAAGACCGAATGCATCACCTCTGCTCTAGCTGTCAGGAATTTCTTGTATTCATTAGGTCAGGAGGTAATACACTTGGCATAGATTGGTATGACCACGACTGATGAAATGCCCACAGAAGCCACGCTGCAACAGATAAGAAAGACCAGATGGGAAATCTCACACATTTAGTAGAGAGTTTGCTTCTGCAATAGCAGGCATTGGACTACATTGCACACTCTCCACATATATATGGGGGGTGGGCGAGTTATTTTCTCTTTTTACTCTAGATGTCTAAGATATTTTACCATTTTCTCCAGGGCTTAAACAGAAAGCCACAGCCACCCGCCTTGCCCCGGTGCCCTGGGGGCAGGCAGCGCCCGGTACCACCGTAGGCCCCGGCTTGGGGGTGCGCCGGCTTCTGCTCAGCCTCACGCAGCCGCCGCAGGAAGAGTGGCCCGGGCCCCCGGCCCGGTGGTTGGGAGCTTGTGCGAGAGGCCCGGCAAAGCTCCGCCCCACCGCCAGCCCTCCGCCGCCGCGCCGCGGGGACGTGCAGTAACTCGGTGGGCCATGGAGGCGGCGCGGCGGCATGTGCGGGCGCGCTGCGGTACCAGGGCCCGGCGCCCTGCGCTGCCGCTCCTGCTGCTGGCGGCGGCGGCGCTGGGAGGCGCGGCAGCGGAGGCGGAGGAGCCGCGCTCGGCGCGGCAGCGGGGGGACGAGCAGTGCCATTACTACGCGGGAGGACAGGTCTACCCAGGGGAGGCGGCTCGGGTGCCCGTCTCCGACCACTCGCTGCACCTCAGCCAGGCCAAGAGTAGGTGCCGGGGGGGAGGGAGTAGGGGGCTGCCGAGAGAGGGGCGGGGGATGCCGCGGAGGGGCCAGGGCAAGGGGGAGGCGCCCGCAATGCGCCTCCGCTCGGGCCGCACCAGGAGGGAGGAGAGGGAAGGGAAGGGGCCGTTAAGGGCCGGGGGGGCGGCTGGCGGCGCCACGTAAGGCGACGGCGCGCGTTGTCCCTTCGCGGCCTGTGCCTACCGCCGTGGCCCTTATCCTTGCCATCTCCCGGGGCTCGCCGCGGCCCTCGTCTCTGCCATCCCCCGGGAACGCCGCCTCCAAGTTCATCCCCCGGCGGGGCACCGTTTCCCAGCTTCCTGCCCGCCAGCTTCACCGGCCCCGCACACACACACACCCACACCCCCGCGGGGTGACCGTGGCCGTCTGGCCGCGGCCGTCCCCCAGAGGCCGTCGCTCCGGCAAAGCGGGTGCAGGCCGTGGCAGCGAGCGTACAGCCTGCCGGGGAGCGGCGGGAGTTTTATCGTGGTGAATGGGCAGCGAGTTGAACGTCTCGCAGAGGTTTAGCAAGGCCTGAGGTTCCAGAGCTAGCTAATGTGTTAAGGGGAAATGCATCGTCTGTTGTTTCCGATGTACAGGAGCGTTCTGTGCTCACGCCGTGGTTAGAAATACCGACTTTTCTCCTCACCTAATGCCTGCCCGTCACTACTGGGCATGGTTTCTCACTTGCTTTTGTGCTTACACTCTCCTGTGATATAAATACTTATGGCAGACCTAGGTGCACACACATCTTCAGCCGAGTCACAGTTCAGGGGCAGTTGTTCCATCACTCAGATGCTCTACAAAAGACTCATTCTGCAGAACACAGAATGGAGAGAAGACATGTGGAAACCATCTTCTCTGGCAGAATTTACAGCTTTAATTCTTTTTCTACTACTGAGCCAGGATATATCTTCTGTTTCAAACGTTTGCAAACAGATGCTACCAAAAAAAAAGTAAAACCAGAGAAGATATTTGTAGCAAATATTGTTTGTTTTTTCCTCCCTTTGTAACATAAGTCATTACAGCATTTCAGGCAACTGTTTTTAACCCCCCACAAAATCACCTTAGAAAAGGATGAAGATATCTTTAACTTCTTTTCCTTCTCCCTCCAAATCTCCAAGTCAGTTGAAGAGACAGTTTCGCTAGAAAGTGGTTACATTTGGGGTGTCACTATTTTGAAAAGACCAACATATTTTAAACATTTTTTGAGAGCTGTAAATAACCCAGGGATGAATTGTTGCTTTTGCTTGAAATTAGTCCTAATCTGCAAAGTCTCAATAGAAGAGTTAGACGTCAAGGGCTTGAAATATGTTCAGAAATAATTCTACAGAAGACCTGAGAAGGAGAAGAGCATTTCTTAAAAAAAAAATGTAAACTGACATTAGCAGTCACAGAATGGTAGGGGTTGGGAGGGACCATTAGAGATCAGCTAGTCCAACCTCCGTGCTAAAGTAGGTCCACCTGCTGACTCTGTACTTGTATGCTGCATGCCTTATGGGCTGTATCAAATGAAACCAAAGCAGAGTGCCTTCCCACTCCATGGTGTAATCTGTTTGATCATTTGAGGTATTTTTTGCCGTCCTTGTTGTACATCCACACTAACTATATTCTCCAGCTATGGGTTGCCCTTAGAAAAGGAGAGCCCAATAATGCAGTTATCATCCAGATAATAATAATTAAGATTCCGTGTATTTTTCTCAGCAGCATTTCCCTAATTTCCTGGAGCTGTATGTCAATGTCTTTGACATTCACACATGTATTCAGATCACCTTGTGTCTCCAGCATACCCTATGCTTTGTCTCAGAATTCACATTACTATGAAAATAATACCTGGCAGAATAATTTTTAATATTGTAAATTCTAGATTAATCCTTTTCAACAGGAATAGTACATTTCATACGTTCTAATTGGATAAATTTTTTTGACACAAATATCTTCAAGTTACAATTTGCTTAGGAGTTGTAATTTAATAAATATACACTGCATTTCTAGGCCTTTGTCTCTGAGCATGCAGCATGTCTCTTTTTTCTGGACTTGGATTCCAAGTCATTTTCCCTGGCTAGAAAGTAACAATATGAATTTAAACCTTCTTCTGCTTCTGGTTCACAACAGGTATTAGTAACAAAACACTAAGGGGTTCCTGAAATCTGGAACGATTTCTCCTTCAGTCTGACAGCTGTTCGGCCATGAGCTGGTAGTACACACCTGGTTTGTTCTTTATGCCCAGATAAGGTTTGTGTGACCTCCATTATCAGTGATTCAGAGGGCTCACATCTAGGCACAAGTTGGTCAACTTATTTACTTTCCATGTGTACTGAAACCTGCATTTCTTCATCGTCCTGTAACCACTGCCAGATGTGGACTTTTTAAAGTGATAAGGCAGGTTCCTCCTGTGTGTAGTCAGCTGTTTTTCAGAAGAATTGTCCCTGCACAGAAGCCAGCTAATGGACAGCTTGCTTTGAACAAGTACGTGCATTGTATTCTGACTTCTAATGGAATGTCCTTTGTATTTCAGTCTCCAAGCCAGCACCTTACTGGGAAGGAACAGCGGTCATTAATGGAGAGTTTAAAGAGCTGAAATTAACAGATTATGAAGGAAAATACCTTGTCTTCTTCTTCTATCCTCTTGACTTGTAAGTAAGACCACTGTAAACATGCCAAGACTAAATGCAGCTACACTAGACTTGTAATTCATTAATTCCCTTTTTTTATGAGGTCTTACTGTTTTTTGTTTTGGTAAGTCTGTAGTACCCAGTCAAACAACCTTAACGTTCTCTAGGATGCTGCAAACCACTACTGCAAACAGAAGACAGCATCCTATCTATATTTTCTAGAGTGTATGTGGTGTACCTAAGAGCCTTTTCCCTTTAAGCTCATCCCATAACATCCTAGGAACACTTCAACGTTATCCTCCTTTATGTAGAATTCAGTGACTTCACCGGTTGAGTAAAAACATCTCTGCCTTCTGCCAGATAATCTCATTATTTTCTATAAAATGAAGAGGACAGAGATGTATAACCAACCTGAATATTGTAAGGGAAATAATCTGGCTCTTGGCCTAGCTTCAAGGACCTGGAAATTGTGATCTTTACTATTTTCTTCTGTAGTGGAAAAAGTTGAAGTCAGAATACTTAAAACTTGCAAATGTACGTGGTAACAACAAATCATAGTATGTTCCTCTGCAAAAAAAAGTCTTGCTGTGTTTAAAATCAGCCACTTAATATTCATCAAGTCAAAAAGAAAGTAACTGTAAAAACACTTGAATCCAGATTGTAAATTAACTGTAGGTTTATGATCTTCTTCAGTGATAGATCTATTGTAACTAAGCTGGAGTCTGAGTCTGGAAGATTTGTCAGGCACTATTTTGGTTAAATATTTGAAGCAATGAAAAATAGATGGTAAATTATCATAAATGATAAATCAGAACCACAAAGATGATCAGGGGACTGGACCATCTTTCTTATGAGGAAAGGCTGCATGAGCTGGAGAAGACTGAGAGGGGGGACCTCATCAACAAGTATGGGATGGGGCGACATTGTTTTCTGTAGTGTCTAGCAATAGACACTACATAATCTAGAACACAAAAAGCTCCACTTAAACACAAGAAAAAACATTTTACTGTGAGGGTGAGGGAGCCCTGGCACAGGCTGCCCAGGGAGGATGTGGAATCTCCTTCCTTGGAGGTTTTCAAGACCCGCCTGGACATGTTCCTGTGTGACCTGATCTAGGTGGACCTGCTTCTGCAGGGGGGTTGGACTAGATGATCTCTAAAGGTCCCTTCCAACCCCTACCATTCTATGAATCTATTAAATTCTCCATTTTAAGTTAAACAGATAACTTACTGGATGTTTCATGAAGTTTTGACTTTATCTTCTCTTAAATTATCTAGTACATTTGTATGTCCAACTGAGATAATCGCCTTCAGTGACAGAATTGAAGAATTCAGAGCAATAAATACTGAAGTAGTAGCATGTTCTGTGGACTCAAAGTTTACTCACTTAGCATGGTATGTATCTTATCTTTGTCCTTCATTACAAAATATTTGTGAGTCTCTCTTAGCTGAAGAACAGTAACTCCAGATTTTTATCCTGTGTAGGTATATCGTAATGTATAAAAGCATGATGATATTGATAAAAATGTTTAAAATAGTTTTCAGTGGTAAAAATTTAACCCTAGTGCTTGAAAGTACTTTTACCTTTGAAGCTAATTTAATACGAATTACTTGAAATATATCATGTGTCAGTCCAAAAAAAATACTTCAGTACAAAAAAATGAGATATGGATGGGAGTATCTGCAAGTGAGTCATGCTGTCACAGTTCATGAGCACACTGGTATAAAGCAAATATGACTGATAACAAAGAGGCCATTATTAATAGATATGGCCAAAAACTGTAAAAAATCTACTGAACATTTTGCTCAAACCATAAATAGTATTCATCTCCTTTGTGTGCACAACAACAACAAAAAAAAGGCCCCTCGCACTTGTGACTTCTGTTTTTGTGTAGGGAATACAAATCTTTATGAGAACTACATCTGTATCTCATTTCTTTGAAAGGATTAATACCCCTCGAAAACAAGGAGGACTTGGACCTCTGAGGATTCCTCTTCTTTCAGATTTGACGCACCAAATTTCAAAGGATTACGGAGTGTATCTGGAAGATCAAGGGCATACACTGAGGTATTTCACTTGGTTACTGGGTGGGGCGGGGGGAAACCGTTTTTCTAGGGTGGTACTTACTGCTTTATATCTAAAGAAGCATTTCAAATTTTTCTCGAGAGCAGATTTTACCTGGGGATTCACACCAAGAGAAAACAAATATTGAAGGACACAAAAAATACTTTACTTACTCAGAACAGAGGTCAGGTTGTTACCATCTTTAACAGCAATCATCAGCAGATACCTCGGGCAGGGCAAACACACAGAACTCCTCAGAACTGCAGTTGCTTCAGGACCTCTCAAGTCCAAGTGGCGTCAGGACGAGGAGGAACTAATGGCCTCAGAGAGATGCATCTTTCATAAATCTGATCGGTTGCTTTTGGGATCCCTGTAACGTTCCTCTGCGGCCTGATCTAGGTGAACCTGCTTCTGCAGTGGGGTTGGACTAGATGGTCTCTAAAGGTCCCTTCCAACCCCTACCATTCTATGATTCTATGATCATAGCATCTGCAACATCCCCTGGCAGGGCCTGTAAAAGCTTAGTTTTATGTTCCATAGGGAAGTACCATTTTTGTTTTTACCTTAACCTCTGCTCACATCATCAGACACCCCAGGTAACGAACAGTAGATTACGAGTATTCTAAGGTGTTGGGTATTGTGTGGTGTTTGCAGAGGTCAAATTCCTCCCATCCAGCAGACAGAAAATAGTGCATAAACGCAATGCTGTTGTTACTGCTATTTGCTAACACACACAAACAATGTTTCCACAGAGGCCTCTTCATTGTTGACGATAAGAGAATCCTTCGGCAGATCACGATGAACGACCTTCCTGTTGGAAGATCGGTGGACGAAACGCTTCGCTTAGTACAAGCATTCCAGTACACAGACAAACATGGAGAAGGTGCTCTTTTAAATACTTTCACGTCCAAGATTGTTTTGCTTATGCTGGAAGCTGTATGTATTTGTAGCTTTTGGGGAAGAGAGGCTTGCAGTAGCATTAGAGACTAGCCTCATGCAGCGAATTAAGTGGTTTGATTGCTCTGCTCCAGGATTCTGTGGTCCTAGTACCTCCATAGGTTGTTTCTAGAATAGTAATTCACACCCAAGAGAAGGCAGAGCATAAAGCATTCCTTAGTCTGAATTAAGGTACATCTGTCGCAAGCACAAATCTGTACAAAATATGAGGCAGTGAAGAATCAGGCCCAATATTTCAGTACATTTTGGCAGACAGGCCATCTTTGTCTTTTGTCATTCATTGGGCATCTGTGACAAGTAATGGAGAGTGCCTCAAGTCAATATACACCGTGATGCTGTGAACATTAGACCACCATTACTTGTATTTTCTTTACAAGTGATACGTGATCACCTTTCCCAGCAAAGCAGCTTTCACCAGCTTCAGATCATTGCTTCGTCTCGAGAACTCACATTCCCCCAGTTCAAGCATATTTCTTTAAATAATATGTTTAAATACACACATTCATGTATGGAAAGATTTGTTTAAGTATCAACACATGGCTTCAGCAGCATCATTTCCATTTCAGCTCAATTTCACCTGGCATTTAACAGTACCTTTATCTGAAGGTACATATCATTCTTACGCTTTGCTGCACCGCTTTAAGAAGATAAATGCTGATCCTTAGTTGGATGCGTGCATCCAGCTAAGGAAATTTCACCTCGTTGATGTTACAAAGCTGTGTCACAGGACGTTGATCTGCAGGCTGTTTCCAGGGTACCACTGTTTTTATTCCAGCTTTTGCAGGAATGTGGAGAAGAGCATCCCTAGGACACCTTATTTGGAGTCTTTGCACAGAATAGGAAAAATAGTCTTCCCTAGTTCCTAATTGCATTTGTGGCCTTTTGTCTGACAGCATGCTTTAAAGCAGTGTAGTCTGGCATACTCATTGGGCTACAGCCTCAGAAAGAGAGCTCTGAACAGATTAAGAGTTTTAGTCCAGGGTATGCAACTATACAGGTGGTCACAGGGCTCTTGACCACACTGCATGTGAAAATGACTCAGTCTCTTGTGGAATCTTTAAACTGATCTATTTGCTAAAATGATTTCCCCTGGCACTGATTTTAAAGAAAGGTATAGATTGTTGTCACCTGAATTTTATTACAAAGCTTTTGTTTCTACTAGAATAGATGTTCATTCTCCAGAAGGGCACTAAAATTAAACCAAGGCAGAGACACCTATCCACAGTTAACTGAAATGGTAGGTGGTATCAGACAAGCTGATATGACACCATCCCCTGTATAAATAAAACTGCATATTTAATAGTTGCAGATATTTACATGTGACACTTGTGTGCTCTTCAAGTTCAGAAAGAGAATATTAAGTACACAAAAGTAAATGTGTGTAAAAATATCTGTAGTGATTTTATCCTTTGTTTTTTTCAGTTTGCCCTGCTGGTTGGAAACCTGGCAGTGAAACAGTAAGTCACTGTTTATACTTAAATGCATGTACTACTAATTTGTGATTTCCACTAAAGCCAAGTCCAAAATCTCTTGTAACTTTCAATGAGATGGCAAGAGTAAACTCATATTATTGTGGTTACAGCTGTTGGATTACTACCAATTTGATTAGGAGCTCATTTCCCTCACACTGGATATATTCTAGTTGCTTCAAATTCCCTGTGTATGAACAAAAACTGATGAGCAGCAATTAGCTTGAGATCAAGAACTTTTTTTCCTGTTAACATCCGATGAGAGGAAGTTGGAAACTCTTGAATCTGTCCTGTCTTCTCAGTTATACTTGCCCATAAAAATTCTGGGTTCTGTCAACTTTTACTGTGGGTCATAAAAAAGAAAGAGACAAGTTCCCAAGCTGCTATAGGATAATCACAGAGCCAGCGTGCCACTATCAGAACTCCAGCAGAGAGCACTGCTTCACTGCATGATCGCTCTTCCTCCTTAGTTACTACTCCCGTGCACGTGACCACAAACAGAAGAGCTGGGGCTCAGATAAACACCCACTGAACTTGTGTTTTCTGGCTTGGATCAAGCCTCAGCAGAATAATGCAACTTTGACTAGAGGTCTGAGCTCCCCAGTTCTGATGAGGTCAATGTCATTTATTTGAATATGTGGCTTGCTTTAGAACCATCTGGTGATGACAGAGCGTTGTTGTTTGAGAACTGTCTCAACAAATAGCAGGCCCCAGCAGCCTCTGGGCAGGGTAGTGAGCACAGTGGTTGATCCTGAAAACAGTTAAACTATGTTTCTTTGCTGGATACATAAACATCCCAGAATGACTGGAGACTGGGAGTCACCTCTTTCCAAGCTAGCAGAGGAGTGTCTTGGGGGAGGCTTAATATTAAAACTGTAAAATGAAAGAGGACTGGATGGCCTAATAGACACATTTTGGCACTGAAAAGTTCTGCCCTCTGTAACCAAAAATCACCTAAATAATAAGACATAAACAGTCTTAAAGTGCTGAGTTTAATGGCTGCAATACTGCCAATTTAAAGATCTAAACCAATATATAAGCATTTTCTTTCTCTTCTGGGCAACAGACATCGATAATTTAAATAGCAGAATAGTTCAAAAAGCCTTTCTTGAAGCCATGCCTTCTAAATGTGTGTGATTTAATTAGATCAAACCAGAGGAGGCCATGAGAGTGTGGTGGCCAAGGGAAGAACTGTAAGTAAACTCTTAAGACCATTAATTACAGATGTTAATTTATTAAAATATCTTGCTTTTGGGGCAAGCAACGTAGATGTATGTGCTCCCAACTGTCAACATTCTTCCTTTGGTAGCCTGCACTCTCTCTTCCCCTAATCAGTGAAATCCTTCTGCTGCTGCTATTACATACTTTTATAGAGTAATCTAGTATCAACTGATAAATTACTCTTCAGTGTTGCCTGTGGGTTGGCCTTACTGTTATATTCTGAAATACTGTGCTGTTCTGGTTGTACAGCTTGTTATGTTTGCATGGTTTTGGCTTTTGACTAACGTTTTTCTTTTCTTTCTTGCACAGATAATTCCAGATCCAGCTGGAAAACTGAAGTATTTTGATAAACTAAACTGAGACTCGCATCTGTTGAATTATGTAGGTCACATTCAACTTGATTTTTGCCAATAAAGTTACATTGATTTTGTTACTTTCATGAGTTTGACCAGTGTGTAACTGTGCAGTAGACCATTAAAGGTCTGGTTGCTCCAACAGGAGTCTAACCTGTGTGAAGCATGGGTACCTCATTAGTTATCAGAAAACAGTCTTATGAAATACATGTTTTCCCCATAAGACTTGTTTAGATGGTTCATTCTCCCAAAATTTACTTAACATCTCACCTAAGATTCCTGACTTCTGCTGTTGACAGACTACTTAATTTCTGCAAAAACCTTGTCTGCATGGTCACATTCTAGCAGCTGCAGCTAATAAAGGCTGTTGGTTATGGCACATGAGTCTGTAGTCCAGAAGCAACAGCCCCTAAGCCAAAAGCCAGAAGTAACTTACAGTTGCTGAATTAATTTTCCAGTCTGTCCAAAGCTGGAAAACATTTTTAAACTAAGAACATACATACCGTACGCTACTTCAATCAGTACAGCCACACTGAAAAAGGTACAGCTATGCTAACTGGCGTGATTCAGGAGCTGAACCAATAATTTTGTCCATGCTTGTATTTGCAGTGTAGATGCTGGTAAGATCGACCCTATTTCACACAGTATGATTTTTCTCCCTGGCCCAACCCTGTTAACAGATGTCATGTGCTGACCCACTCCTCAATCATGGCTTCTACTTTTGAGGGAGTAATGGTAGTTTTTCCAAAGATTAGTACCAACATGTGCAATGATCATTAGAAACTCTTGTGGCTCGTTTTCTTCTTTCAAGTGAAAACATAATTTCCATGCAAGACCTACTTCATATTTGTGTGCACTGGAGAACCCTTTCGTAAGAAGGTCTCTTCTTGCTTTTTCCCACCTCTCCCTCTTTTTAACATGGTGTTCTAGAGTCTGTGCAACTGGTAAACAGCACCTGAGGTCAGTGCCAGCTCTTCACCATGGTCATCCTTGAAAAAGCCAGAGAAGGCTTTCTCCCTATTCCAATCCAGAACTGCCACATGATTACTCCTGGTTGGATCCCACACTCCTGTTAACTTGCTTACCCTTCCCCCACCAGACTGTACAGATACTTCAGTACAATTCTGCAGAACCAGACCAGCAGTTGCATTTTTTCACTGTTAAGTCACCTGATGTTGTAGACTTTGGGGAGTATGAAGCAACTCTCCAGATTAGCAGCTGCTTGACTCTGGCTTCAGCTCTGACACAAATAACACCCAAGCACGTGCCTAGGGCAGGGGGATTTATGGCCAGACCTAGCACAAGTCCACCATGCCCCAGCCTCCCTGTCCCTGTGAGGACTGGGGAGAGGAGTCATCGCTGATCCCAGCCTGGGGGTAACAGAGGGACCAACGACAACCACTGGCAGTGGTCTGCTCTAGCCCATGTGATCTCTAAAGACCAGAGGGCAGCATGTAGAGAGGTGGTTTGTCACATTACTAGGCTGTAAATCAGCTGCTTGAATTTTACTCAGAATTTCATTTACAGCCTTTATCAAACCCTGAAACACCAAAAACATCAACCCAGAGAATGTGCAAATAACTCCAAGCAACTGCAGCGTGATGAACGCAGTCCCAGCCATGACATGGATACTCGTAAGTAGCCCAAAGCACAAACCTCACACTTGTGCCCTCTCCTTCAGCAGCCTTGCCTGCCTCTCCAGCCAGGTTACTCGCTCTCACACCAACGTTCCCCATCAGCAAAAGCATCTGTGGCACTAAGCCTGCACTGAAGACGTTAAAAGGACAGAGAGGAGTTACCATCTGGGCAGTGAATGGCTCCCTGGGCTCCACAGGCTGCAGCACGTGCAGCAACAAGAGCAACAAACAAAAGCACATGTCGAAAGCTGTACAAACCCTGAGCTGAGGAAACAAAAACAAGACTGAGAACACTTGGTGACTGAAGAAAACTCAGGCCATCTGCACACTGTGAACATTGCAGACTTAGGTCTACAGCACTGTAGCTGTGTCAGATTTGAAGGACTGTCACGGTTAAAGCTGAGCTGGCAACAACGAAGCCCCAGGTAGCCACTCACTCGCTGCCCCTCCCCACACCTCCAGCAGGATGGGGAGAGGAGTCGGGAAAGGAAATCAAAACTCCTGGGTTGAGATAAGAACAATCATAATAACTAAAATGAAGAATAAAACATATTAATAGTAATTAAGGGAAACAAAACCCAAGAAAGACAAGTGATGCCCAATGCAAATGCTCACCATCTGCTGATTGATGCCCAAGCAGCGATCTGCCCCTCCCAGCCAAATCCCCCCAGTTTATATTCTGAGCATGATGCCCCATGGCTTGGAATAGCCCTTTGGCTAGTTCGGGTCAGCTGTCCCAGCCAAGCTCCCTCCCAGCTTCTTGTACATCCCCAGCCCACTTGCTGGCAGGGCAGGGTGAGAAGTAGAAATAGCCTTGACACTGTGCAAGTTCTGCTCAGCAAGAACCAAAACATCCCTATGTCATCAACATTATCTTCAGCATAACCCTAAAATCCAGCCCTGTAGCAGCTACCAGGAAGAAAATGATCCCAACCAAAACCAGGACAGTTACCAGATAAAGAATCAGAACCCATACACTCCTTTCTGAGTGCCCCACATACCAGTCCCCAGAGCCATGCTCCTGTCCTCCAGAAATCTCCCATTTTTGCAACATAACAAAAGATCAAAGTTGTAGGGATGCTCAGAGTGCCTGCAGCCATGCAGACAGGAGCCCTGCAGGGATGAGATGGGGATCCCCTGTTGCCAGGGCAAGCACATTGGTTTGTTTTCTATGCAGATATCATAACCCAAATGCACCTTCCACAAAAGTAGTCCCCAGTTTCTCTTTCCTGAAAGCTTAATATTTACCCTTTTATCTTCCTGTTAGCTACTACCTAGCTCCTGAAGAAATATGCTCTCCTACACCTGGTTAAAAATACATTCAGAGGAGAACCAGCAATTAAATGAGTCTGTCACCAGACAAAGTTTGGGCTGAAGGTGCAGTAAAACCAAATAAGCGTGCAGTAAGTTTAGAGCAGGCTTCTCAACTAAAAACCTCGCTCGGTGGCCCACATTGCACCAGCTCCAGCAAGTTTCTTCCCAGAATCATAGAATGGTAGGGGTTGAAAGGGACCTTTAGAGATCATCTAGTCCAACCCCCCTGTACATCAAGAAATGGCTGCACAGGAATTGTGCATTTTTAAGAAGTGCTACCGGAAGCTGTTACAGTAAGTTTGAGTAAAGAATTTTAATATATTAAAAAAAAAGAAAAACCCACACAGGAAAATACAAATATTTAAAACAAAGTGCTTCTTCAGGCATTGAGCTGAGCCAGTCAGAGAAATCTCCTTTTATATCACCATTAACTACCAAGAGAGTTAGGGGAAGCAATCCAGCTACCACAGACTTCCTCCTCCTCATTGTATTCCAAGACTTGATGGGCCCAGAAACATTTACTTCCCACTACAGAACACAGGTAGGTTTACCATAAATATGAATTTATACCAATGCCTTTAGGCTTGTGTGGTAAAGGCTAGTCACTTACAGCAGTGACAGGTTGGTCATTACGCTGCAATACAAACTCAACATTAATTACCATGTTAAAGTATTTTAATTCTGAACGTGAGATCTGAGAACAATTTTGTCTCACACACAAAGGTACATTGCAACATATAGATACATTTAGCCTATCATCAGAGAGATAATAGCTTGACAACTTGGAGTTACCTTCTAGGAATAAAAAAAGCCTGTGAGCATATATTCTATGTCTGTTTATTACCATATATGGTTTGTATATTTTACATATGTATATACACACGCACATACTCTGGATGACTGTACATACATTTCTATAACTACTGTGATTTTGGTACATGATTAACTTTGATACTGAACTTTGAAAACCTACTAACTCTTCTAAGCATCTTTATTTGTGAGATCCATTTTCCTGTGTCCAGAGGTTCTGATGTCACACCTTGCTCCCTACTCTATTACCTTTTTCTTATCTCCAATCCCTTCCCGAAGACTGAATTTAGAAATTATGAAAAGGTAGTAGAGGAAAAATTTTGTACCCCCTTAACTTACAAATGTTGTACAGAAGTGACCCAGATAGGACTACTAAGTCAGTGATAAAAACTTGTCATGAGTAATGCATAGTTCTGAAGAGCTCCCTCCACTTCCCACCTTCCAACTTAACAGCCAACAGGGGAGACAATTTCCTTTCTTTATATGTGTGGTCAGTCTAGTGTATTCAGCTTCCAAAGAGTTTTTGAAGAGGAGAAAACCTAGCAGTGAAGCCAGAGCGTATTCTGATCTATTACAAGACATCATATTTCATCCATTTAACCTACCATTGAGCCCAGCTACTCCTCTTTGGGTCTCTTGATCAGATAGGATCATCAGCCTTGATTTGAAGGTATCAGAGCTCCAATATTGTGCTTTTGACTAATCATACTCACTGCTAAAATTTGATGTCTCCCATTCACCTTCCTAATTTCAAGATGTTGGGCTTTATCTGTCAGATACTGGAGACTATTAAGACTTCCTCCACTACATCAGAAGCACTTCGGCATCAAGCATTTTCTTCCTGCTACATATATGCCATAGTTATGTCCACCATGGTGTCTCCTCTCTTGTGGGGAGTTACTCTGCCTTTCACAAGTAAGTTTCACAACCTGTTAAGCTGCACAATACTCGCATGTCATCACAATCTACCAAGGAACCAGATAAATAATCCATCTGAGGAGGCTGCCCTCTAGCTGTACCACCCTTCAATGGGACAAAAATCCTCCCATCATTCAGCAGCTGACGTGGAGCTGCTCAACATAGATTCTCCAAATGCCTAACTCTAGTATCAAACATAACCATTATCATTTTAGCAGCATTTTGCCTTTCCTACTCCCAATCCTTAGCAAACTGATGCCATTCTCCTAGTCCCAACCAATCTCACCTACCAGACCTCAAAAACTGATCAAGGAACTCACACTTGTATCCACAACAACAACAAAAGAAACAGCTGGTAAGGGCTGGCTGTATGCAAACAGAATGCCAGAAGAGACCATCTGGCCACCTCATTTCAATGCAAAAATCAGTTTCCTCCCAAGGGAACATGAAACCATCCAAAACAGAAGCTGTGACAGCCTTGTAAAATCCCAGCTGATGGGAAACACCTGCTTTACATTGTGCACACACTAGTTACTTCTGAGCTTATGCTGCTGCCCAGATGTGCATGTCCTTGTTAAAAAGCAAAACAACAACAAAAAGATCCTAAACATGATTTAAATTACAAAGTAGGTCAAATGGCTTTGTCTGCATCTACCTACTTATTGCACACATTTTTCTGATAGAACTTCTATCCCTTATCAGGGAAACACAAAAGAGAGTTACTAAGGAAAAGAAGGCAGATGGTGACAAGACAGCTAATGTTATAGTAATATCTGTCAAAGCAGAAAAAAAAAACCAATCTAAAGCTTAAGATCCTTTTTTTTAGCCTTTTTTTTCCTAGCATCAGCATGCAAAAGTAGATTTCAACAAATCCTAGTAGCATATAATAAAAAAATCCAAATATATGCAAATACATAAATAGCACTGAAAAGGTATTTTTGTTGTGGTGATTGGGGTGGCATTTTCTTTCAGCATTGCAAGCACCTGTCAGTCAGCCATCTCTGGTGGCAAGTCCTTCCCAGGCTGCATGCTGCTGCAATGCTGATGCAGCACTCCACCTGTGTCAGATTTCCTTCATGATTGCAGCAAAGTGTCGCTTCCCATCCAAATACAACATGGACTCTGAAATAAGGTGAAGAAAAACCGAGAACCACGTTAGTAACTTACTTGTACAGCAGCTTCATGGAATGGTAATATTAAAAAGAAATCCACACTGACAGCAAGGCATGAGATAAACGTGGTCATGAAAGTTATTCAGATGACAATAGTTCACCTACTAAAATGACCAGCGTTGCAACAGAAAGACAGATGTGCTGTCTGCAGAGTTATGATGATAATGCATTACTTGGATACTTGCCTCCATAGGTTTTGGGGACAACCCGTGGGACCTCAGCTTCTGACATAAACGTAAAATGGAAGATATTGGTTGTTTGGTGCTCCCTGGTATCTGCATCATAAACCTCACTATGTACTCGAACCTGGATGTAGTTTTTTTCAGTGTAACAGACCTACACAGTTAAAAGGAACGTTATAGTTTGTAATTTATCACTGGCACTGAAAAACTGTAACAGACTCGTAACCGTTTAACAAGGAAGGCCACACACTCTTCACAATGCACTGCTCATTATCAGTGATTAACAATGACTACAGCAAAGATAAGGTTTTCTCCTTTTCAAAAAGAAATCAACTCCTACCTGTCCAGAAAGCAGTAATAAGGATCCAACTTCAACTGGCCTCTGGAACATGATGTCATCGACGGATACAATGAAAGGTCTGGAACTCCTGACCAAGAAAGCAAAAAAAACAGAGACATTTATTCTCAAGAACAATGAGGGGGTCTGGAGAAACTGGAAGTATTTGTCAGCATTTTAATGAAGAGTTACTGGAAAACAGATCCCTTAAACATGGGCCACAGGAAGTGCTAAAGAATTATGTCATCATCCAAGACAAAAATAACTGGAGGAAACCTCTCATACATACAAAAATACACACTCTCTAAGGATACATGATTCTATCATTATTGCATCTTATGACTTACACTTGCTAGACAACCTTCACACCACCATTGCTTGAGCCTCAGTTTTCAAAGCCCTGACATAAACCACTTTCTATCAGGCTATGCATGCTCCGTTGAACTCAGGCATAGATCTTTGCTACTTCTTTCCATTTTTATTGCAAGAAGGCAATTAATTCTAACAACTACTGGAACGCAGCTGGATTTCTAGCAGGCTCATTCAATTCTGTGTTCATGAGTCACACTTTCTAAGCACAAGCAGTTACCAGAAGAAGTTTAGAAACCATTCCTTTTTTTTAGAAACCTATTTATTTGAAAGAATGTCTATGTTATATGGTTAGAAAGAAAATGTATCTTTGAAAGTCAACTCAATAGCTTGGTAAGATAAAAGAAAACAGAAAAAGGATGTATCTTCTATATTGACAATTAACATTTAAGAACCAAGCTCCAAGGATCCAGATGTGAGTCCCTTTGTAAGTACAAATGGATGTTCCAGATAAAACAGTGCTATTCACTAGTAAAGCAAGATTCTAGTAGACATCTAGGTCTTTTCTACTCAGATTGTCATTAGAGTAGCTAGCATGGCTTCCCAACATAAGTATACGTGCACAGTGCTCTGGATTAGCTCTGGATTATATAAACACTGCAGATCTGCAACTCACCCGTAGCTGCAAGCAGTTGCCCATGCCAGTTCAAATGCCTTTCTCATGAGAAAACCCCCAAAGATTCTATTGAAGATGTTCCGTTCCTGTATGTAGAAACAAAAATCAAACTACTAAATTCCACACATTCTTTTCAAAGTACTGTGTTGATGTCTGCACTTCAGTTCACAGTATCATAGAATCATAGAATGGTAGGGGTTGGGAGGGACCTTTAGAGATCATCTAGTCCAACCCCAGTACTTAGCAGAACTTCAGCACCTGAATGTATAAAGAACACTACTGAAATATATCTACAAAAGTCCAAACGGCGGAGGTAACTTTGCTTAATAGAAGCTCATCCAGCTCGTTTGCCAATATAAGACAGAAACTCAAAATTGTGTCAGCAACCAGAAGCTCAACTTAAAACACTCTGCAAAGAAATTTCTTTACACAAAATGGTACGAAAACAAAGTGATTAAAAATCTTCTATTTTGCAGCAGCAATCTACACAGAAAACAGAAAAACAGCAAAAGAAACTAAGTGCAGTGCAAGAACTGCAACAAAATAATGGATTGGCTATTCTCACAAGACCATTCAAAAGTGAGTGTTTCTGTAATTCATTAATAGTTTTCAAAATACCTGAGGATGGCAAATCTGTAGGCCTTTTAGCTTTGCATCTTCCATCCACACTGAATTCGGTGGTAATTTACGACTCCTGAAACTTACTGTCCTTTGGAAGAGACAATAAACTTTTATAGCCCACATTAGCAGAATTCAGCAAGTAAAAAATGCAGAAACAGCAGATACAAAGACATCTTGGAAAAAAAAAGCAAAACAAGAAAACAACTAACCAAAACAAACAAAGCCAAACCCAGAAACGTTATCACTAAAAGCTGTTCTAACTGACCTTGAAGCCTTATCTAAAGTGATACATGGATTTGTTACTGTTAATAAGCCTACGCTCCTGATCTTTTCAAAACTTCTGCTCACGTTCAAGCTCATGTGAATGAACACGCTTGAAAGAAAAGATGAATCACAACCACAAAGCACACCCTTTGTCAGAAAGCCTTACTCTTGTTTTTGAAGTCATGACAAAAATTAAAAGCAGACGAGCTCACGGAGTAACTCGACATCAAACATGCAGAGGTTTTGAGGTTTTCAAATCCAGACAGAATATGTACAAAACACACCCACTAATTTTAAGGGAAAGCATGTCTCACTTTGGTAAACAGCTCTGAAAACAACACTGGTATAATGTTATTGAGAAGTTATAAATTATCCACAACTATAGCATTGCACTAATGTCATTAGGCATTGTTCTGTCACCATTGGGCAACTGGATGACTTCACAGAAATCTCAAGCATAAGGGAAGCACACCAACAACAGCTTCCCACAAATAATCTTGTCAGGTATTATATTTACAACATATTGCAAGGTTACCTGGTCAAAATATGGCCAGTTCCTGCTCTCAGGGGTTTTCTTTTCTAGATACCACAGCAGAAAACTTAGATTGTGTAAGTCACATGGCTGCAAAACCATTCCATTCCCTTATTTTGTTAAGCATCATCAACCTTTTTCCTCAAGACTATGCCTAGTAGCTTGCTCAGAAGCTGTTTGGGCTAACACTGGGACATTCACCATCTCAGCACAGCTAATGCTCTTTGACAACAAAAGACTCTTTTAAAGAGATGTAGTTTAAAGAGATTAAAACTTGAATTTCAAGTTAAATGCCACAGAATTTAAATGGTGAAATGGGAAAATAAAACACATGTGTGTATTCCAGACCACCCTCTTATGAGCACCCACTCAAAAGGCACGATACTTTTCTCTTTCCTAAGACTTCAGTTCCTCTCCACCCTCCCCCTCCTTGCCTTGTGTCCAATGTGTTAAGGAATATGTCATGAATAATGTTTCTTTCTTCTGCAGTGGGAGCCATTTTCAGTAAGGAAGCAGTGCTGAAATCAATCCTCTTCAGCTTATTCACTAAATGTTAAAAAATAATAATATTCATGTTAGAGCTCTAAGGAAAAAATAATTGCTTGGCTCTGAAGATTTTAACCTGAAACCTGATATGTCTTTCCATTTTTCTTCCCCTCCCCCATAAGTTAAAAGCTGTAACTTCACACTCTCATAGACTCAAACAGAAATTTGCCTTTTAGGATTGACTGCATCAAAGAAAAAGGCAGAAGTTCACAGTTACCTCACCAACATGAGGAAGACCTTTTACATATATACTGTGATAACCACCTAGCACTTTGCTACAGAAAACTCAGGTACTCTCTCAAAGCAGAGACAAACAAGTCTGACAAGACACCTTACAGAACAATCTTCTTCACATTTTACCAATGGTACAAATTTATGACAGAACTCATTATCATAGGCCATGATGATTAAAATTTTAGCTTAAAAGATCTTCAGTTTACTCAGTCTTTAAAGTTTCTCTAATTCTCTGCTTTAAAATTCCAGCTTGAAACAACAAAAAAGATGGAGCTACACACTCCTTCCCCTGCTCTCCCCCTTCCTTTCCAAAAGGAACACAGGCACCAGACAAGTAAAGAGCTGCGATGCACCTTGCAAACCAACCACAGGGGCAATCAGCCAGAGCATTAGGAGAGCCTGTGTTGCACTCAGATCTGAAGCAGAGCGAGTGTCCTGGATTCTGAGAGGTCTAGAAGTCTGCACGGAATCCATCAGGAGTGCCTGTATCTGTCAGTTTAGCCAAAGAGTTTCCAGGCATTTAACCTCTCATGCTACTAATGCACAAGAGACAGAGTAAAAATCTGGTTTTAAACAAATTAGTAGCATTTCTGAGTAGCAGAATTTCTGAAGTTTACTTCCCTCCAGCTGTTAAGTTAAACCTGAGGCAGATATGCATACTACCAGGAAACATGACATACATTCCCCTTGCTTGAAGATTTCTTCTTCCTCGGGGCTCTCAGGAAGGAGAGGGTTAACAAATGCTGGCCTATGGACAGGAATGTTTTATCAAGTTTCAAATGCCATAAGAATTTGTCCTGTAAATACATTATAACAGCCTTCCATTTTTGCTTACATGCACAGTACAAGATAAAAAGAAACAAATACAAATTTAGTCAAAATATGCATCTGCCAACAGAGTATCACATTAGCTTGAACTCTGAAGAGGCAGTTAAGTGATCCAACCACTACCCAGTATAATTAAGAAAGACTGATGCATCCATGCTGCTTAAAGAGCTAAAACTGTACCCACAGATTGTAGCAAAGATTATGCAAGCAGAAAGTTGTTTAGAAACTCAGCAAATGAAGATGTAACAATATAGGATAGTCTAAACCAGATACACAAAACTTGAATGGTATCATTCCTCTTGGAATAGAAAGAGCACCCTGCCATAGCTAGCAAGTGCTCTTATAATCTGCACATTCCCACAACAGCCTTATCAACAGCCAAAAGCTGTTTACCACATGCACTACTTATCAAAGACGATGACATGAGCCTGACTTGAGCACAAATTTGAACGTTTATTTTATTGCACAAATACATTTACTCTAACCTCATTATGTAACAATTATTTCTTTTCACAAGGAAAAGCAAATGCTTGTTTTCAAGAGCCATTCTTCCCCAGAATTTCTAATTATTCTTTTTCTGTTTTCAACACTTACACAAGTGCTCAGAACGGTACATATATACATACACAAACACACACACACATTCACAAACATCTGCTGAGCAATTCACCTCTACTCCAAGCCTTCACCTGGCCTGATGACAAGAGACATGAAGACAGGAACTTTTCACTTAGAACAAATTGATCTTTCCTAGTTTGCTAAACCTCTGGATTTTGGAGACATACAAGCTCTTTCTCCATCACAGAGCTGATTCTCCCTCTCCTCAGCTCAGGACACATCTGCATCAGCTGTCTTGACCAAGATGCAAGTTTGCTATGGTCCAAAATCCTGACAACAATATTTCTGTGCCATTACAGCCAACCTGACATACCCTGTATCTCTCTGAGAGGAGAACAGTCTGTTAGCTTAATGGCGAAGGTATTAAAGAGACAGTAAAATCAGAAAAATAATAAAGTTGGATTTTTTTTAAGTTCTGTGGGAATATTTTTCAGTTCCATGTTGCTTACAGAGCAAGTTTTAGGCTTGGAACAGGCTGCCCAGAGGGGTTGTGGAGTCTCCTTCCTTGGTGGTCTTCAAGACCCGCCTGGACATGTTTCTATGCGACCTGATCTAGGTGAACCTGCTTCTGTAGGGGGCCTGGACTAGATGATCTCTAGAGGTCCCTTCCAACCCCTACCATTCTATGATTCGATGAATTATTATGATGGTATCTACCACATTTGTTGGGGAATTAATGGCATTATTCGCTCAAAGTCTATTTAATCACTTAAACTCAATCTTTTTTATTTTTATTGCAAGAAGGCAATTACAACTACTAGAACATCAGTGGATTTCTAGTAGACTCATTTAATTCTCTGTTCATCAGGCCAGTCATTCAAACATATGGTAAATCTGTTAAAGAAAAGGGTCAGATCTCAAGACTAACAGCAATTCCTGGTATCACCTGACTGCCGAAACCAACGGCCTGAAGCTTGGTGCAGGAAAACACCACTTGCCGGCAGAAAATATCAGCTAGGTGATTTTTTTTCTTTTTTAATCACCTACACTATATGGCTTATACACATACCTAGCAAGCTGCCATGTGTGCTGTTTTCACCACAGTAGAAGTCTGAAAACTACTTTCCCGTCCAACAAATTACCGTTTATTTTCTGGATCCCGGGCCACCATGACAAAGGTTGCATCTAACACAGGGCTGTAATCACCGTTATGGAGCTAAGAGAGACGGGAAATGTATTTGTAAACTCTAAAACTGTAAATGTGCTTAGCAAGCTATTCAGTTGACATCAACTATTCCACCACACCGTTGTTTACTTTCACGTTCCGCCACCCCTTCCAAGACCTCTCACACCAGATTGAAGAGAAGGAAATAACACAAATTAAAACTCTAGTTTCAGGAATTCTACAATGTAAACACTAAGCAGGGAATGCTTGTCAGCTACTGCTTTCAGCTGGGAGTGGAAGAAATCAACTCAGACATTGTGAAGAGACCCATTTACCCTTTACTCTGAGAAATGCCAAAACATCTTTTTATCAATCACAAATTGCCACTAATGCCAGCACTGTCAGGAGTTCAGGGTACAGAGGTGTAATATTATCTTCCACATAGGAGATTTTACTTAAGGAGATCAACTGAATAAAATAATATTTACCTGTTTACCTGAATTATAGCCACTAATATTATCCAAGTGTTTATGGCATATCCTTGTTACTCTAAATAATTAAATAACTAAATGAATGTTTCACTGAATCAACTGACAGGAAATATTCAATAGAAATGTTAAGGATTTTTTTTAGATTTCATTATTAATATTCCTCTTGCTTCCTGCACAGTGTAACCTAGTTACACCCTTCATTTATTTTCTGTTATTTAATGTTTAATAACTTGTTACAAAAAATATGCTACATAGTAGGTAAGATGAACACAAGAGCTACAACTTAATACTGAATCTGAATACCAATATTAACATTTACAAATCTATGCACAGCAAAAGTATAAGGAAAATGAAGTTTCTCATAAGCAGGAAGAAATAAGTATTATTTAAGGACTCGCAGAGCACAGTCACCTATTTCTTCTGTAGGAGTACTGAGCTGCAGTTTAATCGCAAACCAGTGATCATGAAAAACACAGGTCTCGAAAGAGAGATTAGTAAGAGTATCTTGCTGCACCTAGGTTACTGGAAGTCACCTTGGTCTTCAAACACTAGGGCTGTATCAAGACTTTCAAAACCAGTTATTCTAGAAAAAATAATTTAGATTGCTAATGTCATCATCCAGAATTCCCCTTGAAGCACCTCATCCCTGTCACAGGACAGAGAGAAGTCACAGAAGCTAACCTGCAGCATGTGCATCTTCACTTCCATTGAGGTCTTCCCAACCCAAGAAACATTGCCTGTGAACTTGATGTCACAGTCTGGATATATAATCTTCTTGCACAAATCTACAAGACAAACGTTAGAAGTTACTGGAGGCAGATCACTCACGTCTCACATTACAAAGACTGCATTATCTAAGGGCTTTTTGTGTTCTGCATGCAAAGACAACCCAAAGACAGTTGTTGCAAGGGACCACTCTGCTACCCTGCAGTTTCTGCCTTATCAGACTTCTAAAGCCAGAACAGGAAGAGAGTAAGCACACAGTTAGCAGATGGATGGCAGACCCACAGAGGTGTTCAGCAGAACATGCGACACAACCAAGGTCCAACTCCACCAGAACACGGTTCAATAACAGAGCTAAGAAATTCACATGCCAAAACACAACCAAATACAGAAGTGCAAAAAGCATGAAAGTTATACTTTGAAAGGAAGGGAAATATGAAGTGCAGAAAAGCATCTACAAAATCCTGTTCCCTCTTCCCTTGAACAAAAGCCACAGTACTCGGTTCAAAGCCAAAACATGCAGTGAACTAAACAGAGGGGTGAAGAAGGCATCTCTAGTAACCACCACAGAAAGGCAGTAGCTGCTGAAAGAGTAAGATAGATGAAACCATTTATAGTGACCAAATTGCCACTTACTGATTTTATCCACCAGAGCTGTAACTATTGATAAGGGAGATCTTTGTTGCATTTCCTGCTTGGTATGAGTGTAGCAAATCAGAACTGCAGAGACACCAAAAATGGAATCAGCTCTTTAACAAAAAGATCTCAGTAGAGCAGATCAAAACCACACTCCATGAGGGTACAAGACTTCCACATTTTCATGCATGTAACTCATGGGATTGCTATAATGAAAACAGTGATGCAGCAGCTGTCTCAGTTACATGTATATCTACTTAGTTGGGCACTTTTAAATCAACCCATCATTCCACTTCCAGTCCCACAGTAGTCTCTTCCGTCTACCCCTGTAGCCAACTGTCTCAGGCCCTTCCTGCCTGCTATTTTGATTTCATCCAGGTTGTTTGAGGATACATGCTGTCTGAGGACTTATTTTCAAACACTGATTCCTTTAAAGAGCTTCAGATCAGATAAACTATGCCTTACAGGCATGAAAGTATAGTCAGGAGGTATTTATCACACTATAATTACTACTAGCCAAACCACTATTTAAATTCATTAGCTCTGCTTGTAAGAACACATCCAAGTAAACAGACTCCTTAAGAGTTATACAAGGCTGCAAAGACTTTTTTTCCCCCCTAGTGCTCACGAGACTTTTGGCTTAACACAGATTCCCATAAGCAAAAGTATCTGTTTGTAGTTTATGAGCTGTCCTTCCAAGTAATCTAAGGGTTTTTTTCTCTAAAATTACTGGAGTCACAATTCTAAAAACTGTTATGTCTATCAACTCATGACATGAATATGATTAGTAAGAGTCTGAATGGAACTTATCAGAATCCTATTGCCAAGGACAGAAAACTAGAAGTTGGTCAGACCTTTAAGCAGTACATCTGCAGAGATCACAGAGTATACTCGGAGCCGGGGGGAGGTAGGAGAGGAGGATGATATGAAACAGTAAGTTTTCCTGTGAAAACTGCTGACCACCATCCTGAATATTGAGTCATTGTGACAGAATCTTGATTAACCCAAAACAATACATCCCCAGGAAAACTAACTGAAGTCCTACATGACTACAAACAAGGCAAAGACACTGTGTTGCAACAGGAAAAACCTAAGATCTTTACAGATTTTCAAGGAAAATAAAGAAGGCATAGAATGAGAAACAGGCTCATCTTGTCTACCAGTAGATAAGAGGTAATAGTTTCAAGTCTACTTTTCTAATTCAGGACAGGTACTGAAGCCAGTATATTCCACATCTCAGAAAGACATATAAATCATCTAGCTATTTTGTCTTTGACAGATGTGCATTCACTTTGTTTGTCTTTGACATGCATTCACTTCCCTGCCTTCCTCAGTTTTGCTCATCTGAAGCCAAGAAGGTCCTTCTTCCCTTAAAAAAAAACAAAAACACCCCAAAACTGTTCAATTCAGAACTTTCTCTTAATAAGCACTTATTCTTTGTCAAAAACTTTCATCAAAATGCTCCAACCAGCTACAGAACTTTGATGATTAAATGTCACCAGGTGACTTCCTCTAAGAGAAAAACATCTCCAAGATATTAACAAACTAGTAGTTACTTTAGCTGCAAAACAAAAGTCAAGGGTCTTGAATTTTTAAAGACCATGAATAAATGAAAAGGAGAAAGAAAAAAAAGATAACCCCTGAAACAACTGAGTTGTTTTTACCCTTACCATCAATTTGGAGGCAGAATCCAAGAATATATACTGAGTACTTTTCATTTGTTGTCGATGGATACATTCTGTTCTTTCCAGATTATACTCTGTTCTCCCCAAAGAGAAGATTAAAATATTTGCACCTTGCTATTTGTTGTGTTTTGTGTTAGTGTTTGGGGGTGGGTTTAGGAGAAAAAACATATATTTTAATTTGAAATACTGCACTCTGCATGTTCTCGCTGATTTAACACTCAGAATAGATTAATAATCTAGGCCTGTTTCTCAGTAAATTGTTCTTGTAGCTTGCCCTTTACAAAACTCGCAGAGGCAAGGAGCTGAAGCTGAGCAATTTTGCTTCTGTCTATTCTTTATCATTCTTCCTTATTTTTCATCAGTATCTTTTCTTTTTCCTCTTCCCCTTTGAGATGGCACATTGATGTAATTCCTCCCTCAAGTCATACTGTATCATATCAAACAGTGCTCAGCAATACTCAAACTCACTTTGTGTTACTGGTGCATTCTTTATAAGGGCATAGATACATACCTCCCAAACTGTCGAGATCTTCAAGTATTCTTCCAAACCTGTAAGACAGGTTTTTTTTGGCAATTAAATACTTACATGCATAGAAAAATAAAGTTAACATCTTCCTGTATATGTAACATGGTTGCACTGTTACCTTACACTGTTGTGTACATTCAGGTACTTTTCTCTTATTTCAGGTTGACTTCCTAGAGGTAGAATAACTTCCAAGTAGCTATCCTTCATTCTCCTAGGAGGAAGATCTTCCTGCCGTTTTGCCAGCAAAGTATGAAGAGCTTTTCTTTCTTGCATTGCTTGCACATGATCTCTGGTAAGAAAAAAAAACCAAATAAATAAACCCACTTTGTCTGGAGCGTGACAACAGAAATACAACCCTAGCTAAAAGATGTCCAACTGAAGATTATCAAAACAAAAACAAAAAGTGGTAAAAACAGCAAGACACAGTGAGCGTGCCTTGGAAAGAAAATGAAATACACATAACAAGATGTGCTAAGCAAGACTACTGCAGAAACCTTTAAAATACTTTTGTATACAAGTGACAAGCACATCCTTTGCACTAAATAGATTAACAAAACTTATCTAATTCTGAACGCTATCAAAATGGTTCCTTCAAAAAGAAGAAATCAGACATAATTTAATCCACGAGGTTTGATGCACATTCACGTCTTCTATAGCTGCTCAATCACAACTTCTCCTACAGTGCCAAATTTAAAGGACTGTCAACTTACAATCTCTCCCAAGAAGTAAAGCAGATATATAGCGTCAGTTAGTACTGACAATGACAAGAACTAATCTACTAAGATTTGCTATCATTCACGGGTCAGCTCTTCCTTTACAGTATCAGTTTTTACAGCATATACTCAATCAGCAAGCTAAAAGGAAACATTATCTATTTCTCTATCTCTCTCTTCCTACCCAGTCATCGTATGACTATACAGCAAAGGTACATTAAGAACCCATATAGAAAAGCAAGCATTATCCCTTCAGAGCTGCTTTTTCAGTACCAGCAAGTCAGAGGAGTTCCAACTCTCACAAGTAAGAGCTAACGTACTGTCTTTCCAGACTACCAAGTTGGTTCTTTGCACAAGTATCTATGAGATAGAACAATCTTGCTCAGCATTCTCTCTTACCTGCTCCTCCAAAGTTCCCTTCCCTGAGAAGTGCAACCTGACTGAATAAAACAAGTATTTTCTAGCATCCCTAGAATCAACAGCAAAGCGTTAAAAACCTAAGAGTTAAACATGCAGAAGTTCCAGTGTAAATAAAGGCAAGGAGTATGCAAAATTATGAACCCACTTCACAGAGCAAGAGAAGGCATAAAATACTATGTAACCAAACTTAACTTTCAACTTGTGGATATGTGCTGTTCATTCAATTGTACATGCTGCATTGCTAAGATTTGAGTGTCACTGTGTTTAACGAAAGAAAAACAAACAAACAAAAAAAGAAAATAACACAAAAGAACAAACCTTTTCACCAAAAAGAAAATTTCTCTTAAGGTTTGACTTTGGATGAATTCTGGCTATT
Source organism: Colius striatus (assembly GCF_028858725.1). Classification (NCBI taxonomy): domain Eukaryota; kingdom Metazoa; phylum Chordata; class Aves; order Coliiformes; family Coliidae; genus Colius; species Colius striatus. The sequence goes on from NC_084759.1 coordinate 81,721,390, forward strand.
AGCCATTTAAAATAAAGACTTTTTTGGCATGAGTTTTAATTTTGGAAGAGAGAGCAGTCATGCTTCAACATACTTCTGTTCCCTCTTTTCTGTTTAATAGTGTTTTGGGATATATCAATAATCCATTATCGAAGAGACTTAAAGTCTAGCAGAAAATTTCAGTTAGTTTTGTTTGGTTTACATATGAAACACAATTTACTCCATCTGTGCCATGTGACTATCGCAGAGCTCAGAGAAAACAGGAAGATAACAACCTCCTCCAGAGGGTTAATGTTTGGAGTCATGCCACTGCATAGAAACAGCATACACTAGATGACTAAGGAAAGATGCAATGTCCAAGATGATGCACCTTTCTGTTTTTTAAAAGATTTGTTTACAAAGTCTTTCAGTGAAAGGTTTAAGAAAAAATAAGCAGTAAATCAGAAATTTGTTTGCAAACACAGAGAAATCAAACAATAAAAATGTAACTATATTCTGTTTTCACCAGTCTCATCCTGGCTCCTCTCAGGTCAGCAGCAGAACTCTTCTTAACTTCAGCTTCAGAATGTACTCTTCAATATACAGAGGTATTGGGCTCAAAACAGTAACATTTTTCAACAGATCAATACTGTTAGACTTTGCGGTACCAGTCATATCCTAACAATACCTCATCTAAATATTTAACTAATACTTGCCCTAAACATCCTGAGATATGACATTATTTCTGATTCTTGAGATCTGTGACACGGCCACATCTCTATCCAGACTACAATCAGCAATGAAAAGATTAATAGTTTTAAGTACAAAACTGGGATAAATACGTAAGTTATTTCTTTCTAATACAAATGCTATTAGTTTTTGCAAGAGACATCCCGAACCAGAGTTTCCTTTTAGTAAAAGTAACAGCTAAAGGCATTCCTCTAACATGCATCTCTCTTCTCTCTCAGCAATCCAGATGTATGTGCATCAGTCCTTCCCTAGTTCCCATCTCATGATCCCTATCAAGCTATTTTCTTAGGTTTGTCTTCTTTAATCATTCTGCGGCCTAACTCAATCAAAGCAACAGCTGTTTAGTCTCCACATGTATCAACTCTGTCATTCAATTTTAAAAGTGGGATCTCAAAAGCTACATGGTCCATGTCCTCCAAACCTCTTCAGGTTAAACACATCACTCTCAAGCACTCCCAGAGAGTTATGGGCTCCCTGGTTTTACTTCTTCACGGTAGCTGAAGCATACAATACTCTGCCAACCATTTCTGCTGTATTTTTGCAAACCACTTCTGCTCTATTTTATACAGTGCAAGAGACATACCTATCTAAGAAAAAAACCGCTGTGGTGATCTTGGCTTCAGTCTGCTCTCCTTCCAGGATGGGAGCAGTGGGAGAAAAGAAATGAATGGAAGATCAGATTTGACCAGAGCCCTCTAAAATCTGGATCCTTGGATGGTATTTCCATATATTTCCACAGAAATTTTCAGATCCCCTCATGCTTAGATACTAGTCTTACTAAGCAAAAGCAGCTTCACAGAATCATAGTAGGGTAGAGGTTGGAAGGGACCTCTAGAGATTATCCAGTCCAACCCCCCTGCTCAAGCAGGTCCACCTCAGTCAGGTCACACAGGAACACGTCCAGGCGGGTTTTGAAAACCTCCAGAGAAGGAGACTCCACATTCTCCCTGGACAGCCTGTGCCAGGGCTCCCTCACCTGAACAGTAAACAAGTTTTTCCATAAGTGGAACTTTTTGTGTTCCAGCTTTTGTCCATTACCCCTAGTCCTATCACTGGACACTACAGAAAAAAATGTCGCCCCATCCTCTTGACATACACTTTTTAAACACTTGTAAGTATTAATGAGGTCCCCCCTCAGTCTCCTCTTCTCGCAGTTGAACAGCCCCAGTTCCTCATAAGGAAGATGCTCCAGTCCCCTGATCATCTTGGTGGCCCTGCTCTGGACTCTCTCCAGAAGTTCTCTGTCTCTCTTGAGCTGGGGAGCCCGGAACTGGACATAGGACTCCAAACACTCCACCCAAGCAAATCTCTCTTAATTTCCCTACCAGTGCATAAAGCATGAAAGAAGAGCTCAGCAAATAAATCCATAAAAACGCTAACAATCAATCTTAAATACGGGAACAACCAAACTGCAATACATAATTCCCCCAGACTGCTATACTGACTTCTTCAGGAGTGTTAACAACAAAGAATTACAGTCAACTCAGTCTTATTCAACACAATGGAGAGGGAGGAAGGTAACCTGAATAAAGCCAAAACACTGATGATTTAAATTACATATAAGTTAATTTCAATATGCAAATTGAGCAGCCTGGTCTAGTGGAGGTGTCCCTGTCCACGGCAGGGGGGTTGGAATTAAATGATCTTTAAGGTTCCTTCCAAACAAAACCATCCTATGGCTTTATGACTCCAAACAAGTTACAGCAGAGGAAAAAAAAAAACACCCAAGATTCTCCTGACTATGGTGACCCTGATTCCAAGCTGAAAATTTTTCAAAGTGACACAGCTGCCAGACCACTCGTAATGCAGCCTGCTTCACAATGAACCAGCTCAGCTGCCTCAGAATCCAGTGCAGGATAGATTCACCAGACGGGCAATCCACCAACAGATAACTCAAGAGGTAACAGCAATGTAACATTTCCAGACAGACTCTACAGCTCTTAAACTTCAATCAAATCCAAAGCTAGGGGGAGAATTTTCTAAGCATCGAGATCATGTATTTTGTTCCTTTGATTCTAAAGATCTTCTGCCAGAGGAATCTCAGAAGGTTGTGATCCACAAAGCAACAATTTGCAGACCTCGTTTGCATTAGTTTTTAGCTGGATTTTTTTCTTCTGCCATCACAAAGATAACACTGTTAACTTCCACCAACACAATCCTGAGCTCTACCTGGGTTTCAGTAAAATAGAGTATTACACATTCAATGTTCACTGTACCTCCAGTTGGTAGATGCTCCCACTATGTCCCTCAATCTGCTCCGCACTGAAAAACAATAAATAAAAAGAGTATCAAAGCAAACCAAGCTTAGTTCTGCAAGTGAGGAATGTGAGGTTGCCTGGTGCTAAAAGGCACAATCCTCATCCCAGAACAGGAAAATTAAGCAAATTCATGCAAACAGCAGCCCAGAAACAAAAGTTTGGCCAAATTGACTGATGCTGTTAGTAGGCACATCACAATAATGAGTTGAGTAACATGATTCCATAGCTTGTTGCCTATAGCCAAGAAAGAAGGTTTGTTAATGCAAACACACACCTGCAATGCTAATTAACAGCTCAAAGAGGCAGCAGATCAAGATCAGATCAGAGGAATTTTTATGTGAAAATACTTCAGCCTAAACACAAACAAAATACAGAGATAATACAAATCATAAAGTCATAAAAGAACACTAAAAGAATAGTGCAGCTGGCAGACAGGGAATGAAGAGAGTACTATTTAAAGAACCCGACTCAATACAGCAGGTAATGTCAGCAGACAGGCTGTTGCCACCAGGGTTTAACAGCCTAAACTTTTAACAATCTCAGAGTGTTAAGACACTGAAGATACACCCATAGAATTGATTCTGGCACTGTTTGCACTACCAGAATAAATACTAGTTCTGCACAAGAACTTCAAGGATAATCTGCATATGTAGTTTTTCTGTACTTTCCTTGGATGAGGCCATTAAGTGTGCTAAGACCCCATCAAATCTAGCAAATTACTCCATCACTGTTAGGCAAGTGAATATATGATATTTGGAAACACCTGAAAACAGGCAGCAGCAATTCCCAAGTTCAGAACAGAAGTTGAGAGTTGTACAGTAGAGATTCCTTGCCTATTTACAAAGATTTTTATACACAAGAGTTCAAGTATTAGGACAAAATAGTTACGGACATATCAAGGAAGGGCTACCAACGGCAGCACAATTTCAAGGTGAAAGAGAAAGATGGCTGCTGGTGACTCACAAGCTGACCCTGTATAGTTTTAGGTTATTAGACATCATCAGGCTTGGCATTTTTCAAGCTAAATTTTTGGTCAGAGTATTCACAGCGATCAGCAAACTGATCAGCAAGCAGAGCCTGATTTTTGATTCGGAAGCCAACTTTCACAAAGTTCATGGAAACGTGTTCCTCTTCAAAACTTGTGCTTGTCTATTTTGGCTGACATCAAGTAATGAAAAACTCTGGAAGAACAAGGGGACAAGAAGACAAGCAGGTAAAGACTAAATAGATTGCTTAGGCCCCATTTGTTTAGGAAATCAGGAAAAATAAGGTTTGAAATTAGAAGATTTCCACTACAAATTCTAAGAACAACAACAAAAAAAGAGATTCAATTAAAGAAACTGACTGAAAATCTCAGAGTTGATTTTTTTTTTTGAGGTGGGAAGGTTTGATTATTTTTTTCTTAAGGAGCAGCAGAGTTGTTTGCAGAATAGCTACTATTTTCTTGTTACTCATACTCCACTTGTGAAGGTGCCGTAGCATGCATTCAATCAACACAGTGTTAGCAGAAACACTGTTATAGCTTCTAGAACACAAAACCTCAATTTTCCAACAGTGTGCAGACTGTGCTGGGATGGAGAGGGAATAAACAGCACTTTCTCCTCATTTAAACTAAATTCACATTCCTTTTCCATTCTGAAAAATAAAAAATCATCTCAGGTCCAAACCTGCAAACACATATATACACTGTTAGGCCCATTCACTACTTTTGATTTCAATTCCAGGCATATAAGTAAACACTTGCCAGGCTCAGACCACATAACTTCTATTTTACCAACAAAAGGGATAAAGCATAAAAGTTTCTAAAATGTTGCCAAGCTAAACCTAGTCCATTTTACAGGCTCATAACTACACAGTTTGTCTTTTTTCCCCTGAGAAGACCACATTACTCTTCTACATATTAGTTGTAACAGAAATTTAAGTAATTATTAAGCATTAAAAAACCATAAACTGTTTTTCTTTTCCTTTTTGGCAAATGTAAACTTTTTTTTTTTACAGTAAATGGAGTTTATCCATCCTTATCACGTTGAGTATTTCACAGGATGTCCTAAACTGTGATCAGTGGATCGCTAATGCCAGAACAGCAGAGTCTGAGTTTATTTGCACGGTGGTGTAACAAGGACATGAGGGCAGCTGGACAGGAGCGCTGCATCCACCTCTACCAATGAAATTCATGCCCTCTGTGCTGGTGCATCCCCAGGTTGCATCCAGGTTTGGGTAGACTGCTATGACGTATTGTACCACCAGTTTTGGTGTAGAGCTTGGTCTGGACTTAAGTGAAAGTTGCAGACTCAAATGTTTAAAACAGAGCTAAGTACTGCAGGAGTTGCTGCATAAGAGATTTTGTATCCCACAAGCCTCTTAGAAATGTGTTATCCAGAACACCACCAGAAACACAGTGTGCTGACAGAGATCTAGTACAACATTGCTACAAATAAGATCAGAGCCATTCACTGAAGGCAAAGAGGCTTTGAGCAAGTTGACAGAGAAGAGTAGCGTTTCATTTTCCATGAACGCTGGAGTAAGGAGAAAGAATAGCTGAGTAAGTTTAGTGTTACAGCAAATATTAAAATATATACAGATTACCACAACACACCATTATTCACATGAATGGGTAAGTGACCTGTGGAGTGGAAAACATGTGTTAGATTAACAATTAAAAGACACAATGCCAATTACATCTAGTAAGGACTTACCTCATTACTCTACCTGCTTCAGTTCCACTTATACACATGTTCCTAAACTCTAGTCAGCAACTGTAGGCAATCTGTCCCTGCCTGATTTACAGTCAGTATCTTTGTGCTTTCAACTGAGCTCACCCTTTCCTTCAAAGACAGCTTTTCAGTTCCTTTGGCCTAGATGGTATCATTATCAAACATCCAAATAAAAGAGAGGGGTAATATTTGCAAGTATGCAATACTCTATATTCTTTCTCTCCTTTTACCTCACAAATTACTGTTTATTAATGATAAAGAAAAAGCTCTCTAGTAATAAATAATCCTCATTTTCTCTTTCACTGGACAACCTGTGGTTTGTATTTAGAGAACAAAGTAGAAAAGATCTCAGAAATAAGCAGAACTCCATAAAGGAATTACTTGTACCTGGCTGCAGTCCTTTTCCTCCCCTACTTTTCTCAGTACATGGGATTAGAATGCAAGAAAACCTTTTTAAAGCTTCTGAAACAGAAGCATTATGGTTTGTTACTATTAGAGCACTAAAATAATCTTTCAACACAAAGCTCTAGTGACGAGAGCATTTTCACACGGCATCACTGCTGATCTGATTAAAAGATTTCTCTAAGTTTACAAAATTAACAGTGTTGACACATTAAAAGGTCTGTGTGACATTATTTCTACTCTGTTGCTCCATTTCTTGGCTGTTCTCTCAAGTTGCCCATAGCACCTGTCTATACTACATTGACTTTCTATCTAGAGCCAGCTTGAGAGGCAGTTGTCACTCCAGAAAAGATCACATACTACTCCAAGACTAAAGAATCAGACAAGCCTCTAAAACTGTAAGTTCAATGATGATGCATATTTGTTGCCAGCAATCTCAAAACACACACGGTGATTTTCTTCTACTTCCTTAACACTTATACTATGAACTAAGAGTCAAGGCAATGTCCACTATCCATGTGTCATATAAACACATGAAGGGCCACCACCCAAATAATAAACTCCTCAGAAACATTGCTAAACCTTCCAAAGTACAGTCAAATACTTTACCTTCAGACATGTCAGGAAGCGCCGGGGAGCTGCTGCTCCCAGAAGTGAGTGTCCTAGGCAGAACAGAAGGAAGCTTCCTCATGATGCACAGCCTATAGGCACAGCAGAAGGATTTAGCATCACTTTAATGTCATGAAAATAATTTAGGATTTCTCTTTGGAATGGCACTGATTACTTTAGAAACCGCACTCCTTATTTTTAGACTGATTTTTGGAACCAGATATAATGAGTACAATGTTCAACCCAGCTGAAATTCCAACTGATAGAAATCCTTATTTGAAAAAAGGAAGGTAGAATGATTTGCTGGTGCCATTCTCTTCACTAACCATCCAGATGGCCTGGGACACCTGTTGACATCCTAACATAGATGGGTCCCTGTGCATCTAGGAAACCACCCATGACTCTGACCATACACTTATCCTGCACTTGGCTGAGACATACAGTGGTGCAAAGTGGAATATCTCAAGAAGTTGGCACAAGGCCTCCCACACAGTCCCATCCAGCTAAGCCTGGTCTTCACCTCCATGGCTTAGCAATGCTGCAACACAGAACAAGTCTAAAGTGCAAGATATAATCCTCTTAGCTGTTCAGCAAGAAGGGACAAGCATGAGACCCTTCAGAGCATGTAATCCACCCAACAATTCAGTGAGTGTTCAACGAGGCAGCTGCAACTCCTCCACGTAAATAAATCTGTGGTAAGATAAAAATGGGGGGGGGTGTATCTGAAAAAGTAAAACCCCTCATGATAGTTCATAGCGTTATCCTGAAAAGGAACAGGGGTTGCTCATCCCTTAACTTTCTTCAGCTGTAATTGAAGTTTCACATCAAAAAAGAGAAAGAGGACAAGTCCCCAGGCATCAAAAGCGTAAAAGCATGGCCACATACACAGCCCCATGTATGTGTGTGTGTGTATACATATATCCCTGTACATATCTACTCATAAATATCACATACACAGCTTTCTCTCTCAGCAGGTATACCGGGGTACTTAAGAAAGGCAACACACCACAAAACCCCACAATTCCTTAGAAATCAGCAGAGCCTCGTATGCACGAGAGACAATATGAATGGCAACGGCGAAAACTCTGTGAGTGGTGCAGCTGCTGGACCCGCGTCTGAAGGCAGGGCCATTAAATGACCTCCCGCCCAACGCTTGCCTGCAGCCCCGCGGGATGCCATCAAGCCGGGTGCCGCTTCGGCGGCGCGGGCCGAGGCGAGAGCCGCTCCCGGCGCAGGAGGGCCGGCGGTGCACAGGCCAGGCACCGTCCCGCGCGGCCGCCGGCACTGATGGAAGCCGGAGGGCGCCACTCCCCGACAGCCCCCTCACAGGAGCGGCCCGGGGCCCGGCACCGCCGCGCAGCAACCCACACCTCCTCCCCTCCCTCCTCCTGTCAGGAAACGGCGGCGGCTCCCCCGGCCAGCCGGCCCGCTCCACGCACACCCCTTCGACCGCGCTGCCGCGGGCTGTAAGGGGCTGTAGGCGGCACGGGGCCAGCCTTACCGGGTGGCCAGCATGGTGCTCGCCTCGCCGCGCCGCCGCCGGGACCGGAGCAAGAGCCGTCGCCGTCAGCTCGGGTGCTGCTGGCCCAGCGCCTGCAGAGCCACGCCCGCCCCAGGCACGCGGTCCTCCACCACCATAGACTCGCGGCTCCGCCGTCACGGAAAGCGATCCGCGGGCGGCCCTTCCGCCGCACCGCTCTGTGCGCTGCCCGGGCGGGGCGGCGCAGCTCAGGGCCCGTTCCCCTCGCCTCACACCGGCCTTGGCCCCACCGAGGCAGGACCCCGGTCCGTCCACCTCGGTCTGCTTTGCGCGGCTGCTCTCAGGCGCGGAGGTCGGGGCTGCTGGTGACCGTTAGGCGTCAGGCAGGCCCTGCCTGGGGCTCGCTTTTAATAAATACCATATTTGTTTATGTATTTATTTATTTGTTACTCCTGGGTCGGGTTTTTTTGACCGTGCCTTGAAGGTCTCGCCGCTGAACGCGCCGTGGCAGTGGGCCCGGATGCCGCCGAACCCCCAAGGGCCAAGGCGGGCCGCGCAGGCGGGCGTTCGGCGAGCCCCGGAGGCCCTGGCTGTGGCAGCTGTCCCGCCGCGGCGCCGCTTCAGTCGCCACATGGCTGCGGGCCACGGGGGGACGTGGCCTCGTCCCTCGGCCCGGCACTTGGTGGCACTATTAGGAAAGGCAATGGAGAGCCTTGATGTTAGGAGAGGTGGTAAGAAAACGTTGCCACCTTACATAAGCCGTGTGCTTTCCGCACACGAATAATCAACAAATTTAATTAATCAGAATTAGTTTTATTACTGAGAAGTGAAGAACCTTGGAGCTGAGCAGATAGTCAGGCTGCGCTGGAGTCGGCGGGCAGAGGGGAAGTTCCTGGTCTTCAAGGAGACGGCGTAGAGCTGGAAAGGATCCAATTTGCAAAGAGCTAGAGAGCTGCTTAACCATGCCAGCACCTCCAGGTGACTTGGGGGTAGGTGGCTAGCTGCATCCCGAGGCTTTTGCACCGACGGAATGTATGTGCTTCGCACTGGTCATTTCAACTTGGCAGCAAAATGGCCCTTAACAGGAGGTTCCAGTTAACAGTGAAGTTGTTAAACATACCTTGCTAAAGACACCGCTGAGATTGTAGGACGACAGGAGAAAACAGATGTTCTAGCAAACAGTGAAAGTACAATAACCAGATTATTCATCATTTGCAAGAGGTATACCTGATCAGTATTTTTTTTTTCTCACCTTTTTGATAAATTGCTTCCAAACAAAAATGAAGGCTGTATGGATTCGTGTCTTTTCTCATATGAGACTTGTGATAGATAGCAGATTTCTGTTTTAAAAGACTGAGAGATTGGAGTTGCATGCTGAGCAAAACCCACTCCTCAGATGGTTTTTCTGTCCTGGATACAGTGCAAGTGCTTCCCTCCCACTCTATGGACAAGTAACTAGGCACAAGTGAGGAGCCTGGCAAGTGGTCTGCATTTAGGTAGAAGGCAGAAAGCGAGCAGGGTGGCAAGTGCAGCAGGAGAGGGGAAAGGCTCCTCTCTGTAGGCCTACACCCCCAAACATCTTATAAACCCTGTGCCCATCCACAGCCCGTGTGTATGCCAGCCCAGTCACTCACCTCTTGTTACATGTGACCATGCATAGAGCAGCTCTGTGTGTCTTCAGGGGAAAAAGTCGAGCATGCTATTGCAAAGCTTCTCATTCATCTGGTCATGGAAAAAAATTTGGAAACCTGGGATGGATGCAGGCTGAAGGTTCAAAAATCAAGATGCCATGAAAAGAATCACCCCTGGACAGTGCAAGAGACTGTGCCAAAAGACAAGAGTGTGATACACAAGAAGAACACCTAGTCAATCTGCAAAGCCCCATTAGTTTTGAGGAAAAATGTAGGTCCTCAGATTTCGTTTTAAACCCTGAGATACTGCACCCAAGAAGTCTGATTTAAGTATATTGCAAGATCAGAGACAAAAGGACTTTTGCTCTATCAAAACCATAAAGCTATAAAATTGAGCCCTGGCTTGATTTTTTTCCCCAACATTTATTTCTATAATTTTTATAACCCAAATTATTTTAATGCAGGATAGTAGATGATTGGTGGATGCAGGTAGATAGTTATGTCTAAATCCCAACTTCATCAAATTGCATAATTAGAAATGACGAATGAGATGTATTAGCTTACAGGAATGGGGCTTGAATGACCTAAAATACATCTTCACGGATAATAATGGAAAAAGTAACAGTCCTTTTATTTCCAGCATATGGAAAGTCGTGTAGTTTTATCTCGTGAAGCTGTTGATTTTGCATTTGCCCCAAATTGGGAGCAGTGCTGCCACAGTATTTGTTTACTCTTCCATACTATTCTGATAGAAATGAGTATTTACTTCTATGTACAGGCTAGTGTTGATAAACAGTAATTGGAAGTTGCTTGAAAAAAATATCTGGAAGCAACTGTGAACTCATAAATATAAATGCAAGTTCTAAGCATTAGGAAGACATCATTCAGTTGAAAATGCTAAGAGAATCCTGAACATTGTCCAAAGACTACTCTGGAAAAATTACAGCTCAATACTGAATAGTAATTTCTGGATTTTGCTCCAGAGATCTGACCAAAGATATCATTTGGATTCAAATACTTGATAACATTTAATAGTGTAATCAGAAATTATTAACTCACTGCATTTTACTGTGGAGTAAGCAGTTCTTCTCCTTCCCTCTTTTATTTATTATAAACAGAGGACCTTTGAGGCACAAGAGAGGCATCCATACAGGAATTCAAGGAATCTTCCTAGCGGAGGAAATAAAAAATTAAAATATGAGACGAGAGTTTGATATGAGTTGAACAGTAAAGAAAGAGAACTAGTGCCCACTTTGAGCCTTTCCATCCAGCCTTCAAGAAAAGAAAACATTCAGAAATATAGATGTGAAGGAAAATGTGCCGTTGGTACAAGTGTCCAGCTGAGATCTTGTAATTCTCTGACTGAATTATCCACTCACATCACCGTGAAAGGATCTTGGGGAGCCAGCAGGGCTACTTCCTCTATCTCAAAACCAGACATAACCTCCATCGCTGGAGAGGATGTAGGGAAACCTTGCCTCAGTCAGATACGTAGTGCTCTGTGTGCTTTTATTAATACCAGTTCCTGTTGCACACTAAAAAAGAAAGTGCTGCTTGCCATTTTGGATGAAGTTTTCTGTCTCCCCCCTTACAAGTAAGATAAAATGAGAAGAAGAGGAACAACGTGCAAGATCTTTGTAGAGAATTCCTAATCATCCTACCCTTCAAACACCAAAGTGGCAGCCCTCCCAGTGGAACTGCAGATGGATTCACAGTCAGCAGGTTCTGCAGAGAAGAACCTACTGCTAGTAACAGACGAGTGAGCTATTCCAGACCTTAGCGCCGATTTCATTGTAATAGGTTGCTTCAACATCCGTTTACCTTAAACATGTTTGGCAACCATTTTTCTAGCATATATATTTGCATAATCTGAGAAAAACCTGATCCTTGTCAGGGAGACTTAAACCACTACTCATTCCCTCGGGGAGAAGTAGAAATAAGCAGGCTGACTGCTCAAGGATAAAAATCAAGCCTTATGCAAGGCATTAGGGATTTCCCCACTGACCTCAGCTATGTCAAGATGACATGGCTCCTGCTCAAAGACAGACTTGAGACAAAAGGAAGAAGCTATAAAGTATACAGCCCATCAGTCTGATTCGTTCACAAAACTGAGTTACTTTAAAACCTCTTTGTAAAATATTATTGCCATTATTAATTTTACTTTGGAAAAAAAACAACCCTCTGAGATGTAAGTATCCTAATTACATATTTTTCATTTTTCTTTCCCCTTTTTTTTCTCTTTAAATTCTCTGCATTTCCTATTGTTTTGTGAAACTATTTTTGGTACTTTAGGAAACTTTCAAATATTTTTTTCTTCTGCTTTATGAATTTGGAAGATCAATCCGATGAACTGTATCATAGAATCATGGAATCATAGAATGATAGGGGTTGGAAGGGACCTTTAGAGATCATCTAGTCCAACCCTCCTGCAGAAGCAGGCTCACCTAGATTAGGTCACACAGGACCGTGTCCGGATGGGTCCTGAAGACCTCCAAGGAAGGAGACTCTACAGTCCCTCTGGGCAGCCTGTGCCAGGGTCCCTCCCCCTCATAGTGAAATAGTTTTTTCTTATATTTAAGTGGAATTTAAGTGGAACTTTTTGTGTTTCAGCTTCATCCCATTACCCCTAGTCCTATTGCTAGCTACAATGGAAAAAAGGGATGTCCCAGCCTCCTGACACCCACTATTTAAATATTTGTAAATGTTAATAAGATCCCTCCTCAGTCTCCTCTTTTATAGACTAAACAGCCCCAGTTCCCACAACCTTTCCTTGTATGAAAGATCTTCCAGTCCCCAGTCCCTCCAATTCCAGTTCCAGTATCCACTGAGGTAACATATCAACACATTTCTAAGCAAGTTAAAGCAGGACTTTCAAAATCAGTCAAGGTGGGAAATGTTCTCTTTTTTTTTTTTTTCTGAAACCTCAACTTCTAAAATCATATGACTTTTCTGATTTGAGAATGAAAGAAACCGGGCACTTTTCTGCTCTTCTTACACAACAGTAGGTTTCCTGAGAGCATGACTTCCTCATTGTGAAATACAAAACAAAAAGAGTTGACACAACACCAACCCTTTTAAGTGTTTCACAGGGATTGTATTCCTCATTTCCCTGTTGATCTCAAATAAATTCTAGGGATTGAAAAAATGTGTATTCACTGAATGTGCATAATTAAGCTGAGTCTATTCTTTGCTAATTTATTCAGATTCAGTCTTCCTACCAAAAGTCATGTCCTGAAGGGTTTCCAGATCCCTAACTCCTGAACATCTTAATTTTTCTACTACTAGCCATTGGCTATTGCTTTGTAGTTTGGAAATGCTCCTGTTTTTTGGGCATCTTAATTTTTGTTCCAATAGAAGGTAAATCGAGCCAGTTGGGGTGTTTGCATAAATCTTAAATTACATTTTCAAGACTCTGGGCACTTTCCAGTCAGTGACATTTTCTTGGCAAACACCAGCCACCAGAATACACACTTGTTCTCATACAGGAGAACATACAGTTCTCTTGTAGTACCATGTTCCATGCTGGCACTTCTGTCTAAATGAAAGTGAACCTTATAGGACGTTGTATACACTGAAAAATTGGGTGAGAGTGTTGTGAGAGCCTTTGGAAATTCAAGTTTTCAGAATTGTTGTTACCCTGTTGCAGCAGCATGACTTGGTGTCTTCCTGTATTCTAAATCACTCTTAACTCTGATTAAGCTACATATAAAACAAAGAGCCCGTTGACAATATCTAGGAATGGATATGATAGTTGCAAAGTTTGTAGAATAGGGCGACAAGAAAATAATGTGTATGTCAAAGAATTATACCTCCCTGGGTGGTAGGTATATAGATAAGCATGGTCATCTATATCAGGATCCAGCTCTCATCCTGCAGCATAGATCTACTTCTGTAGATAACGTTCAGAGGAAGAGCTGGGTTGGGCATCATTCTTCCATCCTTTTATACTCCAAAGCTATTTGGGGGAGTTTATTCGGATTGAATTTCTTCACTAGACCCACCTGTCTCCTCAGGGGCACTCATACCTCCATTAGGAAAGAGGCTCAGTGTCCTTTATGCCAGACCGGTATCGCCCCCTGCTTTGGGAACACTCTTGCCCTTCGCGCTTCTCCCAGCCCTACCCCTTCCTCTCCAGACAGGGTGGGTTATAGTGCGTCAGGCTGCTAATGTCCCAGGCCCAAAGTGCAGCCTCAGTGTTTTGAATCCGTTTCCACTAGGCCGCTCCTGTCCAGGGCCGCACCTCTGTCAGTACTCGGCGCCTCACCCCGCCCCGGAGGCTCTGATACGGATCAGTGCTTAGTATTTGAATCAAGAACAGAGGCTTTTGTTTTTTACGCCGCACAGCGCAGAAAAACTCCGTGCTGAGAGCCGCCGCACCCTCTTGAGTCCCGTGCCCCCTCGGCGAAGGCGGCGGCACGGCCCCTAAGATGGTGCCGGGGTGGGGAGGGAAAGGCCCAAGTCCGGCCCAGTCGCATTCGCCGGGGCAACGGCGTCCTCGCTTTTCAGAGAACCTCGGAAAAACGTCATTGGCGAGAGAAGCCCGCGGCCCCGAAAGGCACCGGGGAGCGCGGCCCTCGGCCCCGCGCCCGGCGTCTTCCCTCCCCCCGCGCCGTTGAGCGAGAAGGCGGAGGGGGGTCTGTCAGCCGGGCGCGCTGCAGCGCCGCCGGGCTCTGCTAGGGGGCGCCACCGCGAGGCGGGGGAGGGGGGAGGCGAGTCACGAGACACCCCGCCACAGCTGTTGTCGGCAGGTTGAGACAAGAACCCAGAGAGAAGCGCTGTCATTGGCTGAGGGCGAGCACGGCGGGCACTGCCATTGGCTGGCGTGCGCGGAGAGGCGGGGCACGGTGGTCCATAAGTAGGGCAGGCGGTGCGGGCGACAGCTACACTCCGGAGCCGGGAGACCGTGGCAGCTTGGGAAGCGTCGCCTGTCAGCTCGCAGCAGCCGCTGGGACATGCTCGCAGCCTGACTGACCGCAGGTGGCCGCCGCGCCCGCGACACGAATGAAGAAACAGTTGCTCCTCCTGTTCACACATCGGGGACTCGTCAGCCGAGGGGGCCGCAGGGGGAAGCGCCGTCGAAAATGGCCTCGTTCAGCATCCGCGCCGCGCGTCCTGAGGATTGCCCCGACCTGCTGCGACTGATTAAGGTGAGTGAGGGGCAGTGGGAAAGTGTGGGCTGGGTTAGAGGCCGACCCTTGCGTGTCGCCTCCCCCGGCTGTGCCCTGCCGGAGGTCCCCTCTCAGGCGCCGGTCTGCCCGCGCTGGGCGGGCCCGGGGCAGGTCCCCAGCCTTGGCGGGGGGGGGGGGGGTGGGGTGCCGGCTGTGGCCGTCTTGGGGAACAAAAACAAGGCGTTGCGCAAGGCATTGGGGGCGGGGAGCGGCCAGGGGGCCTGTGGGCTCAGTCCGCTTACGCACTTATCTTCTGTTTCAGGAACTAGCGAAATACGAGGACATGGAGGATCAAGTGGTGCTAACTGAGAAAGGTAGGGAAGTGGTGTCTGCTCCCTAGGCAGGTAGCTTGGTGGTAGTGTCCGTGTGGCTTAGGTGCCAATTTACTCTGCTTTTCTAGAGCTGCTTGAGGATGGATTTGGTGAGCACCCTTTCTACAAGTGTCTGGTTGCAGAAGTGCCAAAAGAACAGTGGTCGACTGAAGGTGAGACTTGATAATACTTGTTTTTTAGACGCTGAGTACAGGAGACATCTTTAATGTTACTAATTGTACATAAGGTTCCACCAGTGATTTGGGGTAGGAGGAGTAGGCTAACTGTTAAATGCAGTAACATATGGCAATACTCTGCTGAAGTAGTTGCTAATCCTGGAGGCGTGGGAAGATCAGGTGTAACGTAATGTACTTGACTCCAATTAATTAAATGGCTTTTCTTGTTTGACCCTGACTTACCTTTATGTAATCCTGTTGAATCACATTTTTTTCTTTAATTTGTCCCCAATCTTCAGGTTACAGTCTCTAGCTTCGCCATGTACATGGCCCTTCCGTGTACATGGATGGGCGGGGAGGTAACTAAAAGATCCGTTACACAATAAAGTAGATGATCATAATATGAGGTAAGGTCTACAGGGACAAGTGCTATTCCCAAACTTTTACCAAAGACACAGTAGATCAGAAAATCTGTTTGCCCGCTTCTCTTACAGTGTGTGCAGAGTGTTATGACAGATGCAGTTAAAATACTCAAGGTTTAGGTTTAAGTGGGCTGCTGTTGGAAGAGTTAGCTTCTCTTCCCTGTCGAGCCACAGAATTGCAATTGGACCTGCAGCTTTACTTACCTTGACTTTATGGCACTGAAGGTGAAGAAAGCGGTGTGATCTCAGTGGAAGCATAAGTTGAGGTGTGGGAAGTGCAGTTGCAAAGGCAGCCTGTGAGTGTGCCTTCTCTCACAATGTAGTTACTGAGGAATATGTTGTCAACAGATTGGTATTCTTTAGAGTTTTAATAGGCTGTTTGGTTCTGAAGGAAGCAGAGTTGGGATAGTCATCTAGATTGTGAATTGGTGTGTAAAAGTTTTTGCTTCCATTCTAGAATGGAAATAGTGATAAATCACTAGGGTATGCATTTGTTGGTAGAAAAAAAAAACCCTTGTGTTCAGCACTTAGTATGATAGTGCTTCTGAGGATTTCAGGGTGTGGCAAGGCAACCTTCATTCTGTGAGGTTGATACCAGTTTGTCACAACTCATTATTTCAGTTGTTTCCTATTTGCAAACATAATTCTAACCTAGTAGCAAATGTCTGCATGTCAAAGAGAATCTGTGTGCTTAATCATGCATGTAAGATGGAATATTTTGGCCTTCTAAATTCAGACTAGCTAAAGTTAACACCTTTTGTTTCAGAACCCTGCATTGTGGGCTTTGCCATGTACTATTTCACCTATGATCCGTGGATTGGGAAATTGCTGTATCTTGAAGATTTTTATGTCATGGCTGAGTATAGAGGTATGTATTACAGAATGAGATGAGTTGCTTTCTGTAGGGCTTCTTTAAAAGTGAGAACTTATTTTCATGGGTTCATTTTTTTGTTTTGTGTTTAGGTCTGGGCATTGGATCAGAAATTCTGAAGAACTTGAGTCAGGTATGTCTAAGTGATAAGTAAACAGAACTGAGGACACACAGCAAAGGAGTATTGGTGCATGAGAGCACTACTCAATTAAAGGGGGTGACAGGACACTAGATGGCTTAAAACACTCCGTGGAGTCTGTCAAACAATGCAACAAGTGCTGAAGAGACTGAGGGAATGAACTTGATGACTTGTGTGATACACAGCCGCTGAGTAGCCTCAGCAGTTCTTTTTTTACCTAGGCTTGTCATCCAGGACTGTCTGAAATGTGTTGTGTGGCACCCTTTTGCAGGTAGCTGTGAAGTCCCGTTGCAGCAGTATGCACTTCCTCGTGGCCGAGTGGAATGAACCCTCCATCAGGTTCTATAAGAGAAGAGGTGCCTCTGATCTGTCCACTGAAGAGGGGTGGAGGCTCTTCAAAATTGACAAAGAGTCTCTCTTGAAGATGGCAACAGAAGAGTGAGATGATTCCAGCGAATAAATTCTTTCTGCAAATACATATGCTCTCTGAATAAACTCCTTCTTGCTTTCTGTGTACAGTTTGTAGTGGAATAAAAGTAGTGTGGATGCTAATAATGAAAATGCTATGCAGATGTGGTCATGGAGTAATTGGTACTGTGATCTGGAGTCAAGGCAGCTGGAGTATGTGCTTGTGTGCATCCTTTACCAGTGTGGGCTTTGTGATCTTTTGTATATGGAAACTTCATTCTTGTAAGTGATATTCAAATGTGTACAATGTACACACTGGTAGGGTTTGTTTTAATTATTGCCTTTTATAAAAATAAATAGTGTTTTCACTTCATGGCGGTAGTTTTGACTTTAATTCTTGCATACACTTTTCAATTAAATAACCTGCAAATTAATAAAGGACTCTAATTCACAGAAATCATGTTTTCTTGGGAAAATATGTACTAGTCCTGGAGTGACAACAACGAGGGGGCTTGTGTGTGTGCAGGAGCCAGGTTGTGAGCACCTGGACTGAAGCTAATGTTGGTGGGAGGGTTGGAGATTAGCCTCTGGTTGGTATGGGGTGCACAGCCTCCTCTTGAGAACAGCTGGGGCAAGAAGATTGTGATGTGGCTCGATGTAAGACTGCTGATCTTCCCCTTTCAAAACCTGCCTAGGTGTTCCTGTGTGACCTAGTCTAGGTGGTCCTGTGCTGGCAGGAGTGTTGGACCAGATGATCTCTCCAGCTCCCTTCCAACCCTTAAGGTTTTGTGAAGGCAGCTCCATAAAATCTGGACCTTGGAGCCCTACCTCTGTGGGACTTGCAGTTGAAGTGTGGAGCACCTCATACCTAGCTATTTCTTTCCAAGCCTGAATTGTAGAAATAGGTGTGACTGGTCAGGAGTAGGAGAAAGTATTTTTACAGATCTCAACCTCATAAAACATCAAATTTGAATGCTTTTGGTAGTCTGTGTTGTACTTGATTTCAGGTGCTGTGAAGACTTTTTGCATGTGGCTTGGTGTGGAGTAGTTAGTGCCAACGGTGAGTTCATAGAATCATAGAATGGTAGGGTTGGAAGGGACCTTTAGAGATCATCTAGTCCAACCCCCCTGCAGAAGCAGGGTCACCTAGATCAGGTCGCATAGGAACATGTCCAGGCGGGTCTTGAAGACCTCCAAGGAAGGAGACTCCACGACCCCTCTGGGCAGCCTGTGCCAGGGCTCCCTCATCCTCATAGTGAAATAGGTTTTTCTTATATTTGTGGGACTTTTTGTGTTCCAGCTTCATCCTATTACCTCTTGTCCTGTTGCTAGATACCATAAAAAAAGGGATGCTCTGATCTCCTGACACCCACTATTTAGATATTTGTAAATACTGATGAGATCCCCCCTCAGTCTCCTCTTCTCTAGACTAAACAGCCCCAGTTCCCGCAGCCTTTCCTCATAAGGAAGAGTTGCCTAAGTTTGTGCTGTGTAACACAGTGGAAAACAGATCCTGCCTGTTTAAGCTTTTGTGCATCAGTAAGTGAAAACAATGCTGCTCATTAATTTTTTATTCAGCTTTAAAACAACTTTATCAGTTTTGCAATACTGTCTTTGTCCTTCTTGTGAATTGGTGATGAAAGTGGATGCAGGCAAGTTGTACTTCACTCTTATCTTGCTCTGTAGTTGCCCTGCAATAAAAGGCTTTTGGGCAGCACTGCTTTCACTTCAAAGGAGGAAGCAAGACTTTCCTGCCTTGTGTCATGCATTGGTTTAAATAAAACCAGTTTTTAAGCAGATTTTTCATCACTGGACAGATCATGTATCACCTAGAAGATGCCTCCTCCTAGAGATTAGTGAGCAGTGACTGCTTCAACCACAGCTAAAACTAATTTTAAGAACAAGATGTCCCTCTGCCTCATGCCAACAGTGGCTGTACAGGGCATTTAGCCTGAAACTATTCCTGCTTTCTGTTTTTAACTAAGGCATAGGCAACAGTGTACCAGCTCTGCTCAGGTGCAAGATATGGCTGTCAGCTGCTGCCTGAGGAATGAAAAGACCAATAAGAAATACAGGAGCTCTTGGAAGAGAGCTGGAGGTAGCATGTGCCCAAGAGGATGTCTGGACAAACACAGGCTGGACAGAGCCCAGAACCTGTCACATAAATTACCCTGATTTAGCAGATCAGGTTCTGTGTAAGACACTTCAGGGTCTGTGTAGGAAGCAGACACTTCCAGATACTCCCTGTGTCCATGCAGCACCTCAGCTGTGAGATCTTCATACCACGCGCAAGAGCCTAAAGCTCAAATCTCTCTCCCGCCTGAGGGGGACAGAAATCTGTTTCTCACTTGACAGCAGATTAAATGTTAGGCTACAAACCTTCCTACTTGCTCTTTCTGAGCCTATACTTTTCTGCAACTCAGTAGGCCAAAGGAGGCAAGAGTAAGCCCATGCAGTAGACAGCGCTGGAGGCAGTGGGAGAAGATGGAGAAGCTGCAGTATTTTCACTGGTAATTCTGCAAGCTACAGTGTCCTACTCGTGCACCTTAGTCCAAGTGAAATCTGTTTAGAGGTTATTTTAAGCTGGTGCTCTTGGCTCTATCAATCCAGAAGGTGATTACTAGCAGAGCAGTTTAAGAATGTTTTTATTTTCAAATTAACAGTTCATTACGTATCTAGGACAGGCCTGTTTGAATCTCAGGCCCCAGTCTTCTAGAGCACAATAAGGCTATCAAAGCTGCATGACTGAACGGAACAAGCTAACTAATTAAGCATTGTAATTAGGAAAGTAAGCAGCTTAGTCAAATTTTCAATCAATTTAAAAGTGTTTATCGTATCTTGTTCGTCATCTTCTGCCAATGCAGTCTAGCATTGCATTTGCTAAATGAGTTCTGCTGAAACAGATTCTCAGGGAGTCAGAGGAAACAAGTGAGGCAGTGCTAAATAAGACCTTTTCTAGCCAACTGTGGTAGTTTTAAACATTCACACATGAAAGTAAAGACAAGGGCTAACTTTTCAGATCCCTGAGCAGGATCCACTGAGATTCTACTAAGAGGGAAGTTTTTTAAAACCAGCAGAAATATTCTCAAGAAATAACACAATGAAAAACTTTCCTGTTCAGGTGAGGGAGCCCTGGCACAGGCTGCCCAGGGAGGGTGTAAAGTCTCCTTCTCTGGAGGTTTTCAAAACCCACCTGGAAACATTCTTGTGTGACCCTAACTCAGTGAACCTGCTTTAGCAGGGGGTTGGACTGGATGATCTCGAGAGGTCCCTTCTAACCTTGACCACTCTGTGATTCTAAGTTTCTCACAGTTATGGTAACAGAGTCTCCAACACAGTGATGTGGTAATGCCATGACTAAAGACAATTTTAATTTCCGATAGTAACCTTTTCTCAAGCTACCAGAGAACCAAAGTGACCTGTAACTACACTCAAGACATACAACAGAGTATTTTCTCTGGGTTTAGACATGGGAGAAACTTCACTTAGCTTGACTCTCCTTATTTCCAGGATGATGCTCACACTACCAAGCTGCAGCATGAGCATATAATCAGGGCTAAATAATACCAGTAGACTTCAAGCTGGGCACTGGTCATCACAGCAATTCATCATAGCACAGGCACAGAGCTTGCATGGGGCCTGCAGATATGTCAGCCTTCTGCATTACCCTGTTTCCCTGTTTCCTTGCTGCAGCATGCCTGCCTCTGAGAAATAGTTACACAGTAGGTGTTACAAATGCACTGATAGTATCTCTAGAGAGGTGAGGTGCAAAGGATCCTCCTTGCACTCACTCTCAAACCTCATGACCCCGAAGTTCTCCTCACACTGAGCCAAACCAGCAGAAGACTTCGCAATTGGAGTGTTCCTATGTTCCATCGGGTGAGGATGGAAAGGTGGCCTCGGACGAACTTGAGGCTGAAGAACATGGTGAAGGGCTGTAGCTGACTGCAAGAATAAGGAGCACTGGGCTCGCTGCCCCCAATCCACTTGGCATTTTCGTGCCCTGTGCGATGATCCGAGCTGTAGCCATAGCAACGGCATGGAAGAAGGCTTTTTGTCTACATAATTTGAGTTAAAACATAATATATGCAAGAAAAACAACCCTTCCCCCCTCCCCCTCTTCTTTTAAAGAGCCTTTGCTTTCAACATCAAAAAGTCAATGCAAACTTTTTCCCCAAAGAGGACAGAGGTGTTTTAACACGTTCCTGTAAACAGTGTTTTGTCTTGGGAGCCTTGCCATGTTGGAATATGGCCAGCTGAATGCGGAGGTCTTGCTGATGCAGCTGCAGGGAAAACACCAGTTACGTATGGAGTAGGTACTCAGGGAACCATCTCGTAATTCACCACCCCACAGCGTTACCTTCTCACTAAAGGCTAGCACATGGATGTGCCTCGTTTTGCCCTTTCTTTGAGTTGACTAGATGGTTTATTTCCTTCAGCTTGTACAAGTTTCCTCCTCATAGTGCTTGCTCCCCTGGGTTCTCCATCCCCCATGCCTTGAGGGATCAGAGGTTGAGCTGTAGGGATGCACACTTAGCCATGCACACACATTATTTATATAATCCACCACATATAACAGACTCATCTTTGCTCACTTGTTTTGCTTGCCTGGGCAGGATTGCTTAAATGCTTTTTTTTATGTTGTTTTGCTGCTTTTTTTTTTTTTGAGCTCAGGTTCAGAGAAGTGTCTGCAATTTAAATGAAGGCATTAGCTCTGTCTGAAACAACACACAACCAGTGCACCTGCCACTAATGTTTAATCTCACTGCAAACTCAAAGCACAATGCAAATTCACCACGCAGGCAAAACTGCCTGCCAGGACTCTTCTTTCTCCCCACAAGATCTGGGTAACGTTTTTTGTTGTCCAGCAGGTTTTTGGTAAGTGCAAACTTGGCAGAGGGCTTTACAGCCCATAAGGAACACAGACTAGTTCCCAGAGGGAGATGGTGGAGGAGAGGGTATAAGGCTGAAGATAGTGGATGTGCGCTCTGGGGTAGGAGCACAGAATTGTCAGTTGCACTTTTCCCATCCCCAAGACTTTGCCTGACCCTGCTCTGACTTTTCCTGTAATCGGAAAAGTTTGCTGTGGTTGATAACAGAATGAAGCATAGGTACACACCTCTACTGAAAACAGGGTGGGGACAGGGGCAGGGGAATGTGGAGAATTCCATCTTCAAACCAGTTTCGGTTTCATTTCAGAGGCCAAAGGGGGAGATAAAAAGCTCCAGGGGATGATCAGCTCATGAGGATGAAAAAAACTCCATTTGCATAAATTCCTCTAAATTAAATATATTGATTTATTTGCATTTGGACCTTTGCTCATTTCTACTGTTCAAACAACAGATGTGAGCTGAACATATGCACTTAAAGAGAAAAGGCATCTTTAGGAACATGAAACCGGGTGTGCATCCCCTGAAAGTCTACTGTATAGCATGATGAACTAACTTCATGTCTTCCAAATCAACAGTAGCCCACCACCTAGAGAAAGGACATGAAACCCTGAAATTCCACCTAGAAAACTTCTCCCATCTAGGGGAAAAAAAGCATGACAGATAGTAACTTTCCACATGAAGGCCCATCAAGGTTTTAGAGTAATCTAGTGTCACAGTTTAACCCCAGCCAGCAACTAAGCATCGCAGCCACTTGTTCTCACACACACTCCCCCTCTAGTGGGATGAGAAGAATTGTGAAAAAAAAAAATAAAGCTTGTGGGTTGAGATAAGAGCAGTTTAATAAAAGAGTAACGAGATGAAGCTGGAACACAAAAAGTCCCATTTAAATATGAGAAAAAACTATTTTACTGTGATGGAGCCGTGGCACAGGCAGCCCAGAGGGGCTGTGGAGTCTCCTTCCTTGGAGGTCTTCAACACCCTGGACACGTTCCTAGCTGACCTGCTCTGTGTGAACCTGCTTCTGCAGGGGGGTTGGACTAGATGATCTCTAAAAGTCTCTTCCAGCCCCTACTATTCTATGATTCTATGATTCAAATAACCAAAATGAAATAAAATAATAGCAACAGTAATGTGTTATAATAATAATAACCAAAATAAATACAACAGAGACAAATAAAACCCAAGGGAATAAAAACAAAACCAAGTGCTGCCCAATGCAATTGCTTACCACTCACTGACCAATGCCCAAGCAGTGATGTCATACTGTATGGAAAAGCCCCTTGGCTAGTTTGGGTCAGTTGTCCTGGCCATGCTTCCTCCCAGCTTCTTGTGCCCCCCGGTCCCCTCCAGCCCACTGGCTGGCAGGGCAGGATGAGAGGAAGAACAGGCCTTGAGGCTGTGCAAGCCCTGCTCAGCCATAACCACATCGCTGGGTTAGCAACACTGTATTCAACATAAACCCTGTAGCACAGCCCTGTAGCAACTACCAGGAAGAAAATTACTACTATCCCAGTTGAAACCAGCACACCTGAATATTACATTGGTATTTTCAAAGTAAAAGCACAGAGTGAGATGATTTTTTTAAAGCTAGTTACTGTAATTAGGCATCCAGACACCACTGTGAAGGTACCTTTAAACAGTCTTCCTCTAATTGCTCCCATGATGAGCAAACTCCAGTCTGGGCTCTTCACGATCTCCCTGAACTTTCACATTTGACCTATTTCCGTCACTGAAATAGAAACACCACAGCAGTTTGTACAGGAGGAAACAAAAGGACTCATAGTTTTGGTCTGTAGTCACATGCCTTTTCCCATCTGTTCATACAGTAGAATGCTGGGGTTTTCCCCAGCCAGATTCCTACCATGGGCTAACACATGTGTAAGAACATTTGCCACTGACCAGCCTGAACACATTTTAGCTACAGCTCCAGCCACATGGGTCCTTTTTTCATTTATTATTTTTTTTTCTCAGAGTTAACATAATGTGGAGGGAAGGATCGAAATCTGCTTTCACCACTCCTAGAGGAAATAACGTCTGTACAAAGCTGTAGATTTGTAGATTTGCCATTGTGGCAGAAAATGTAAAGAGGGAAAGAGGCAGCAGGAGAGGATGCCGTGTGAAGAGGCCAACCTTGTAGCCTGCCATAGGAAGCCATACACCTCACAGATGCAAAGGCATCGAGGGAAATGGTTTAGGCCTCATTCTTCTCAGGTAACCAGAAGTAACTAGAAGACTCTTATTTTGCAAAATCAGAAGTGTCAAAGGTAAATTCCTGGGATATGTGAACAATTTTTGGATTATTTATACCTCTCATCCATCTTTCTCAATTCAACGGATTTGCAAGCATTGGATTTAGTGGCATGGGAGCAGGAATTATTTGTTGCTAAAGAGCAACAGGCAGAACTGGCAGATAGAGGCAGCAACAAGGGCTAACATCAAAGACTATATCAAAACCACTTTGGTTTGTTTAAACAAAACCAAAGCTAGCTGAAAACTCAAGGGACAGTGGCAGTCAGCGTCAAGGCAAGAAGAAACATCCATTTTCTGTAAATACATATCTCTGATAGCTGGCAGACTGAAAAAAAGGCTCATGAAACAAAGTCTATCACATTACAAAGTACAGATTAATAGTGAAGTGAGGAGAAGGTTAAAGAATACCAGAGATAAAAAACTCTTTTCGTAAGCAAATACTAAGCATTTATAGGTACCAGCTGATCTCAGCACAGGGAATAATAAAGTAATCCTGACATGCTGAGTTTGCCGTCACCAATATTTGACTGAAATTTCATTGCAGAAGTCCTGTGGTGAATCAGAACCCCAGAGCTCCTTTTCTTGCCAGTTGGGCTTCAGCAAGCTATTATTTTCTGCTGTTAAAGCCAAGGAACTTTTCACCCCTGCATTTCAACATACGCAGACATCCCTGCTTCATTCTCAGACAGGACCAGGTTTGCCTCTATGCATCCATAGCTAGGTGCCTCTACAGCACAGTTTAGGCGGCTGGGGCTTGCCTTACACGCCCTTACGTCTGGTTCCTCAGCTAGGATATTTTGCAGGAAATGATCACAGACCACTCCAAGTGCCAAGTCTCACAGCACCGTCTCTGGTGCTACTCAGTGTGGAGAACACCTTCTGCAGGATCAGTGCCTCCTATACACCATGTAGATGCACTTCACTCCAGTCGAAGCCACAATAATGTTCTTTTCCAGAGAGGCTGAGCCCCAGCAATCTCATGACTCTGCAATCAGCATGTGGGAAGAATCCCATTTCACCTGAGATGCTTTTCCTGCAGCAAGGCCGAGCTGTGGCAGATAAGACCTAGGGCCTGTCACGATATGAAAGCTGGAGTCATGGCCATGGGCTCGCCATTCTCTGTGGTGGGAGCATGAGGGGGAGAATCCGATTGAGGTAAACATGGGAAGACATGAGGAGCAGATGTGGGTTCGTCCCTCCTCAGGCATTTGGGCACCTGAGTGGCTGGGAGGAAAGCCTGGGCACGCTGAAGGCGGGGGAGGGCCAGCAGCAGGTCTGCTCTGCTGCCAGCCCCCCATCAGCAGCCATCTCACATCAAAGAGAGAAGAAGCTCGTACTTCTTCAGACAAAGAGACCTCGTGTCTGGAGACAATTTTGGGCTTGAATGTGATATGCAAAAAGTCTGTTATGGGGCTATGGACACGCACTTGGGTGTCCATAGTACAGGCTGTTTCCCGGCACACTGGGTAAAACATACAACTAGTTTTACAAGCAAAGACATACAGTGCCCAGCAGTGAAACTGCAGGCGTTCCCCAAAACAGCTTTCTGCAATACAGCTGGCACAGAATGTAAATATTTATTCCAGAAGGCCTCTCTTACCAAAACCCTGCAAACTCGGTCACTGCCTCGGCCAGGCAGCTGGAGCCTGCACACCTGCATTTGGGGAGAAAACCAAGGTATTACCGGGGCTGAGCAAGCACAGCCAGGAGGGTGGTTAGGGCTGACCTTGAATCAGCCCTCACTGAAATACCTGGCAATGACCTCCATGGATAACCAGTCGAGCTGCCACCATTAACTCAATCCCCTTTTCTTCAATGTACTACGTGGTGGTCATGTCTGGGCCAGGTTTTTGGTAGCAGGGAGGCTACAGAGGTGGCTTCTTTAAACAAAGAGCTGCCAGAAGCTTCCCCTGATAGTCATTAGCTGATAGGGCTAATGCCAATCAGTTCTAAGATGGACCCCACAGCTGACTCAGGCCTGGCCAATTAGTGACTGTGAGAATGCCTCTGTGAATAATGTATTTGAGAAGGGGAAGAAGTTGCTGCACAGTTGCAAAACGGCAGCAGCAACAGGGAGTGAGAATATGAAAACATCTCTGCAGACACCAAGGTCAGTGGAGAAGAAAGGGGAAGCTCACCAGGAGTCTGTGGGGAGAGAGAAGCCAACGTCAGAGCAGATTTGCTGTTAGGATTTGTGATCCTGTGAGGGATTCATGCTGAAGCAGTCGGTACCTGAAGGACTGTTCTCCTGGTGGATGACCCACATTGGGGCAGGGTGTGAGGAGCTGCCCCTGTGGGAGGCCCCAGGCTGGAGCAGTTTATGAGGAACTGTAGCCCATGGAAAGGACCCACGTTGGAGAAGTTCATGAGGGACTATCTCCTGTGGGGAGGGACCCCACAGTGTAGCAGTGGGAAGTGTGAGGAGGCCTCTCCCTGAGAAGAAACAGCGGCAAAGTCCATCTGTAATGAAGTGACCACAACCCCCATCCCTTGTGCCACTAGGGGGAAGGAAGGGAAGTCTCCAGAAGAGGGAGGGGTGGGGGGAGGTGTTTTAAGATTCAATTTTATTTCTCATCTCCCTGTTCTTATAGTTTACTAATAAATCAAACCTTTTTCTCTGCAAGTTGAGTCTGCTTTGCCCATGACACTAATTGCTGAGTGATCTCCCTGTCCTTATCTTGACACACAATCCTTTCATTATATTTCTCTGTCCCCTGTCCAGTTTAGGAGTGGAGAGTGATAGAACGACTTGGTGGGCACCTGGCACCCAGATAGGGCTAAACCACCACAGACTTGTATGATGTATGAGCAAGCACATGTGAGTGAATTCCTCTTCTTTTCCTCCATTGAAGCTATAGTTAAAAGATTTTTCCCATGGAAATGTAGTGGAATTTTACCTAATTTCCAGTAAATACACTACCTGAGTGATAATGTGCATAAATATTGCATAAATGTGAATAAACTGCACTCAATCGTGTTGCAGTTTTTGTGTCCTTTCCATTAGAACAGCAACACTGAACTTCCACAGCCCATGCCCAACTATGGGATGAGTGGGATGCACTGAGTGAAGAACTGGCTGAAGGGCAGAGCTTAAGAGGTTGTAGTGAATGGCACTACATCTGTCTGGTGACTGGTCACTAGTGGTGTTTCTTAGAGCTCAATTCTAGGGCACATTCTGTTCAATATATTTATCAACAATCTGGATGCAGGAGTCGAGTGCACCAGTATCGTTTGGTGATGGTGCCATACTACGACATGCTGTTGACTCTCTTGGGGAACAGGAGGCCTTGCAGAGAGATGTAGATAAATTGGAGCACTGGGCTATGATTAATGGGATGAAATTTAACACATTGGAATGTTGGATCCTGCACCTAGGACGAAGTAACACTGGGCATAAATATAACTTGGCAGAGGGGTGGCTGGAGAGCAGCCCTGCAGAAAGGGATCAGAGGGTGCTGGCCAACAGAAGGCTCAGTGTGAGTCAGCAGTGTGCCTGGGCAGACAAGGGGGCAACCCACATCCTGGGGTGCACTAAACCCAGCAGAACCAGCCAGACAACAGCAAGGGTTATCCCACTGTATCCAGGAATGGTATAGCCTCACCTCAAGTACTCTGTGCAGTTCCGAGCCCCACTGTTTAAGGATTGTGTGAAGGTCTCTGAATGCATTCAGCTGGTGAAAGGACTGGAAGGAGTGTCCTATGAGGACCAGCTAGGGACTTTGGGCTTGCCTGGTTTGGAGAAAAAGAGTCTGAGGGGTGGCCTCATTGCTCTTTGCAGCTTCCTGAGAAGGTAAGAAGGGGATGTGGAGAGGGACGTGCTAATCTCCTCTCCCTGGGATCTGGTGACAGGACATGTGGGAACATAGTTCAAAGCTGCATCAGTCAGTGGAGATTTAGGAGGTATTTCTTTACCAAAAGGATGGTCAAACATTACAACAGGCTTCCATCAGTAACAAGTTACCATCAGTAACAAGTGCATACTATAGCCTCTGTTTTGGGAATTGCTGCCCATTGCAACCAAGTGCCATGCTTTGTGTGTCTACCCACGCGAGAAAGATATGGTCCAACAGACAGCCCTGGCATGTGCCCAGCTGTGTTCCAGTAGTTTGACAAGGACCTGGACCCTGCAGCAAGGACCAGCAGCCCCAGAATGTTCCAGCCTGGTTAGCACCTGCTGGCTGTGTCCCCAGACATGTTACAGGGCTTTTTGGAGCGTGAGGAGAGCCCACATCCTGCTGAGCCCTGCAGTGTGGCTGACTAATGGCCGCATCATGTTGCCAGTGCAATCCTGTTTGCTTACAGTTAGCCTTTCTCCCCTCTTTTCCTGGAGGGTAGGAGGTGGCTGGGTGCCATTTGGGCTAGCTTTCTTGGTTTTTTGTTTTAGAAAAAGGGCAGGTGGCCCTGCAGCAAGCGGGTTACCCTGACGTGTGGCGTGCGGGGCCTCAGCATGACCTCAGGACCACTTTCCTTGGGCCATCGTCTGGTGAGAGGCCTCACTGCAGCCTGACACCACGAGTTTGCCCTAGCGTGGCCTGCAGTAATAAGCTTCCTGCAAGCGAGCCCTAGAAGTACTGGTGAGGCATCTGACACCTGCCAGTTTCATTTTAGTCAGAGGCCTCACAACACTCAGTTTTGTCTGTCCTTTCCTGTCCTGTGGCACCCCCTCGTTTCACTGTCTCATCTGAACATAAATAATGCCCAGGTAAGTTGGAGCTGAGAAGGAAATGCTCACCTCTTCTCTGGCTGCTAAAAGGGTATGAGATGCATCTGTAATCTTCAAGCACCCACCAGAAATGACAGCCGGCACATTTGTCAGCAAAGTATTTAATAGCATTTATTGATCCAAACCCACCACTGGACTGGGATTATCATATGATATGTTACTTCAGGGTGTCTACTTTTGTTTTCAGTAAGGTAATTGATGGCTCAGGCTTGTTAATCTATAATGTGAATTAGGACACTGTAATTGCACAGGCATGCTTGGAAAGGCTCAAATAGCTGCTTCTTTGTTATAAGCACAATTTTGCTTATCTCTTACTTTTTTTTCCCACACTCCTTACTTTTTTAGGAAAAATTAAACAGATCAAATGAATAAATTGATGGCTAAATCTCCATCCCAGGAGAAGCAAGCAGCCCTTCTCTATGCCTTGCTACAAGTAACTTGTTCTCTATGAACTTTTAAACAATCTCATATTACTTTCCTTTTCCTGAAGTAAAAACATTTAAACACCAAAATTTTTAAGGAATATATCACCTAGAGCAAGCAAAAGAAAATTTTTTATGAAATATACAGCTGTGCTTTGCCTTTTAACCTAATCTAATGGTCTGATCTGGTCTTATCTAACTCTCACTTTTTTTATCAGAATACTGTTGAAAAAAATAAATCCCATCTAAGGAGGGGAGCAAAACTCTACTAGGAGATTTATTAGTAGGCAGGGTTCTATCTCTGCACACAAATTAGCACTCAGCCTCTGCCATTCCCTAACACGAAATAACTAAAGACTCTTTGCAGCTACAGGGGTGCATTAGGGAAAAGTGATTGTAATAAGACTTTATGGGGCTACCATGGCACCTTGAGTGAAACCAGGGTTGTGCCGTCTTTTGATGCCTGCCCATCTCCAGCTTTGTGCATCCTAGAGAAATAACAACTTTTCCTCTAACACAGCTGGAAGTTGCCTGCAAAAATATCTTTTAAGCTTTAATCTGGGGAGGAGTGTGGCCCCCCTCCAACTGTACTGCTGAGCTGGGAATAAGAAAGGGGAAAAAGGAGAGGCAGGAAAGCAATCCTTACTTGTGGGGGTGGAAAGTCACTCAGAGAGCACACATGACAAAATTTGCTGTAGTCTCTTTGCATGCCTTCACCACACCCTTTCCAATCACAGCACACACTTTTGCTTTCTGTTGCTCTTATGTTTCTTTCTTCTCTGATTTGTCGTGGCCCTTGTTTCCCCACTTAGCACAGAGGGAAAGCCAGGTCCGAGGGCCTCACCCGCCAGCTGGGACAGCTGTCCCTCCTAACTGCCTTCACATGAGCAGGAAACTGAACCTTAGAAGAACAAATGTGACACCAGCTTCTTCATGAATAAACACTGATATTCTTTAAAATACATCCCTTTTTATACAAGGCATGTTCTAACATCCTTTCAGATTGTTTTGGCTGCAGGGCACCTAAAGCACTGCAAAGCTGCCATTGCTGGGCTTCTAAGGACAGCTGCCTGGAGCTGCAGCCTCTTCTATAAGAGAGGAGAGAGGGCTGCTGTGCCAGAGTGGGGAGACAGCCTGCATGCACCCCTGTCAGCACTGGGTTGTGTTCCATGGCCCCACTCACCATATGTTTAGGAATAACAGCTTCGAAGACACCGGGAGTCCTGCAGACATCCCGGTGCAGAGCCAAGACCTGCCCTGCACTGGGTCTGATGTGGTCACAGGGCCAGCACAGCCCTCACCATCAAAAAATTAACCTGGCTCAGAATCTTGATGTTTAAAACCAACTATAGTTTTTAAAACAGCAAGCTGATTGTTCTCCAGCTCTCAAAAGAGTGATTGACCAGGTTTTAAGGAAATACTGTCTCAAAATCAGTGATAAAAATCTCTAGCAGCAATCATACATGAGAAGGTGCTTGAGGAATCCATAAGTGAGAAACCCTGAAAGTGGGAGGATGAGGTGTCAGAATTGCCCAAGAAAAGAGAGAAAAATGTTGGGAAGAGCTCAACAGGACCCCTGAGCCAGACAGTTGTTCCTGGCAAAGCTGGGAAAGTCTGTCAGAGAGGGACCAGAAATGCGAGAGGAGAAAGGTGAGAGGAAAGAAGTTAGTGTAGAGAGTCAACGGTCAAGTATGGAAACATTAAGGGATCTTCTGCCTAGAGACCTCAGTGCTGAGTTCGGGTGGCAGAAAAGAGTGAGTAGATGTGGGCAGAAAAGGTCCCTTTTCAATTTGGAAGTGATAATGTTGACCTGTCCTGTGCTCCAGGAGCATCCCTCCAGGGCTGGCAGGTGAGCCAGACAGTTCACACCATGCTCCTAAGCCTTCTCCCTGGCAGAGCAGTTCTTCATCTGCAGGAGAAGCCGGGAGAATTTGTGTGCAAAAAAACCCTACTCCCCTCATGCCTTTCACTCCACAAAGAAAACATCCAGGAAGTCCCATGGAATCACTGATTAAAATTACCACTTTACACCTGCTTAACAGTCATGATCTTATTTATGGCAGTTTACTTCATGGCTACCAGTTTATTCCTGGTAGTTAACAGTGTAGCCTCCCAGGACAAAAATCAAGCTCCAAGTACATCATGTTCTCAGCTCAGAGACTTCCCCCCTGGGGTATGTAACAAGTTCTGCTTGTTCACGTAACACCTGTGTTACACCTGAGCTTATCCACCGGGAACTTAAAATCACTTGGGTTCCTTGCTGCCATAGTTCTGTTATTTTTGGGGGTGAGTCACCGGCTAGCCTATGGCTGAGAGTGTTTTTACACCACTGCTCCTCTAACATTCCTCAAGCAACAGAGTCTCCTTAGCAGCCTAACCTCATCTACAAACACGAGAATAGTGTAAAAACAATACTAAAACTGCTAAAAAAGAAACCGGTAAATATCTGGCTTTTTAAAGCATTTGGGAAGGGTCATAGTAGTAAAAGACGATGTGCTAACATTTACCTCAAGCTAACTCTTTTTCCCCACAAGACTTTTCCCCCTTTACTGTTTTAGTTCTTGGTCAAAACACAGCTGCTGATCTTAGCATCTGTGTATTTTGCTGTCTTGTACACGGATAGATTGTACTGATCTTACTCCATCAGGGCAAAAGTACAGCCAAAGGTTGTTTAGCCCCCGGGACACGTCCTTGTACAGTTGGATGCTGTACAAAAACTGTTAAATATCAGAAGACTCCAATATTATGTATTAATTGGCTCGCTCTCTCTTTTGGCAGAGACGGGGCAGAGCCGAGCAGATGCACGTTTCCTTCTTCCACCAGCCAGTAACAGCTCATCTTTTTTATTGCCAGATGAACCCGGAGGCAGGCGAGCACAGGAGAGATAAACACAAACAGACTGTGCCTCGCTGACCTCCCACCGAACCACAGACAGGAAAATAAGTCAGTCAACTGCTTGCTGGTAGCAACTGAGTTTTCTCCAGCATCTCCATTCAGCGTAGCACACAAAGGGTTGCGCTGAGCCCCGACCCTGCCTGGCCTTCTGCCAGGCGGCTGCTGCGTAAGCACCGTGCGTGGCACACGGCGTCGGGGGCCGCGGCTGACTCACCGGCACCTCCTGATGCCATTCCTCATCTCTGGCAGGATATGAAAAATGTGTCAAGCCTGGCACACGATAATAAACATATTCCTTTGGGCGGGCTTCAGTGCTTTTCCCAGCCCGTTTTAGTTCGGGCAGTTTGGAAACTGATGCTTCTAAGATAGAAGATCAAAAACCCCACTTGGCTCCTCAGTAAACTCCAAGAGCCTTCAACAGGCTGCGTGGAATAAGAAAGCTCTTTTCTGTACAAAGCCAAAGTATCGGCGCAGTGCTTTGAACTGAGGTTACCTTTGTGATTCACGGCATGAATGAGTACTTAGTGGGCGCATACAAGAGCCTGTACGAATCAGGAAATGTTTCTTTAAGGTCTCCTTACAAAAGGAAGTGAGTCTGAAGCTTGCTAAATTTACAGAGAGGACATTGGCGAAGTTAATCTAGGGCAGGAGACTGGGGGAAGGGAAGAATAGCTTTTATTTCATTGGGGTTTGATACACCAACTCTGCACGCTTCTGTATACAACTTTTAACAACACAACTAGAAAGGGGCTAAAACTGTGGTGGTGAGGGTTGCCTCCACAGCTGCCTGCCTGCAACCCTCAGCTGCTGCATGCATACAGCTCTGAAGACTTCTGGATTCATGCTCCATAATCCCTCCTGCTGCTGAAAAAATCGGAGCATTTCAACATCCCTGAGGTAAAGCCATGAGTTGGCAAGGAGGGAGCATCACCACACACTTCTGTTCAGGGCGTCCTGCCTTCCACCTCCAACTGATGAGCCCTGCAGAGCTGGGGCACACGAAGGCTCCCAAGGACACCTCGGCACTTCTGGCCATCAGCTGGATGGGGGTCATTTTCAGTTCCAAGAAACATATTCCTGCTTCAAAGGCACGGGTGCTGCACCCTGGAGTTGAGTGGTGGTAGTTCAGGCTATGACTTGGAAGATGCAGTAGGGCACAGAGCACTGGATTTTGAAACGTTTCGGTAAAGAAGGTGATATAGTCCCAGGGCCTCACACTGTAACGCCCAAAGAAGGAAGAAATTAGGTTCTCCTCTTGAAGTTATTCTTTTATCCAGCATGCAGTTAAAGAACTCACTGCTACCTTAAAATAGACGCTGAGCAAGCCCCTGAAGCGGGATGAGGTGCTCACACAGCTCTCCAACACTCATCTGCACAGAGATCTCAGGGCTGCAGGACACCTTCCCTGGGCAGAAGAACTGATGAACCCAAGCAGCTAAAGGACTGCAGCAATAGCCTTCCCCACGCAGCATCAGCCCTCTGCCAAAATGTGTGTAGCAAGTGACCCATCTATTTACTTCATGGGGCTGCAGTTAGTACTGCTGAACAAGACCTGGGCACTCAGGCTTGGCGTACAGCACATCCTGTAGCTTTAGTCTCTCTCAAGTTTAATTCTTCAGTCTCCTGCAGGTTTATATTCATGCTATAAACAAAAAGTTCCCTGACCAAGCTTTCCCTTTGCCCCCACTGCTGTTTTTATGGTGGGCACAAAGACCTTAGGATTGTGAGTCTGAGCATAGCTCAGGCTACTGTGTGGCTACTCCCAGGCACATAATAGAAAGTCACCTGGGATCTACCATCCTCCTCTCTCCTGGAGATCCACCACAGCTTCCTCCCAGTAACAAATTCATACCTCAGTAACAGCCTGGTGACAGAGCATCACATCCAGCTTCCCTGCCACAGCTGGAGGTGGCCCACATGACTAACTGCCTTTGCGTTGGTAGATTTAGACCTTCAAATGCACAAACCTCTTCCTCCTGCCCCCTCCCAAAACCCACACAGGAAAAGTCAAAAGAGCTTGATAATGTAGTCTGCAGCTCTGTTTCCCATGCAAAAAGGTATCTTCATAGAGGAAGACTGGCAACCAGCTGTGAGACATCCTGAGCCCACCTTTAGTCTCTCTGGCTTTCATCACAAATGGAAACAGGCTACTGGTAATGCCAAGTGGCCATAAAAGCAGCAATCTGGTGGAATCCCTGAACTTCAAGGCAAGACAAAAATCCAGATCAGACTTTGGTCTGTAACCAGAGATGGCTAGTAATGAACTTTAGTTTATAAGGAGCTTAGGATCGATGGGAAGGTACAGACATGACCTTTATAAAACAACCACAGCGGGGAAAAAAAGAGAAATGGATGCAGCAGGAACTCGTATTTTTTCTGAAGCCTATGCGCTCATGCTGATTTTTCTGCCAGGACTAATGAACAGGGCAGTAGTAAACCCCTTCAACTCCCAGGGTGTTCTTTTCTCTAGGTCTAAAATACCATCCCCTTCACACCAATCATGCTCTGTATTGTACTGCAGTGATAGCTCTCTTTGAAGGTGACAGATGTAATGAAGATTCATAGAATCATTACAGTTGGAAAAAGACCTTTAAGATCGAGTCCAACCACTTACCTCACACTGTCAAGCCCATCACTAAACCACATCCCACAACACCTCATCTATGTGTCTTTTAAATATCTCCAGGGATGGTGACTCCACCACTTCCCTGGGCAGCCCGTTCCAATGCTTAATAACCTGCTTGGTGAAAAAGTTCTTCCTAATGTCAAATCTAAACCTCCCCTGGTGCAACTTGAGCCCATTTCCTCACGTTCTGTCACTCATTACTGCAGAAAAAAACCCTCCACCTCACTACAATGCCCTTTCAGGTCGCTGTAGAGAGTGATCATGTCTCCTCTCAGCCTCTTCCAAAACATTTCAGTTACAACCCCTGTGAAGAGGTCTGTAGCTGGGGCTTTCTGGCCCCTAGCACTGAGCCCAAATCAGATTTTTGCAATGAATGCTTGTGGCAAAATAATGTGGCTTTATTCAAGACTGTGCATATTTAAACTGAATTATTCCAGGTTGGTGATGCTCTTTCTAGCAAAAGGAGAGGCTGCACTATCTACTTTTACTCTGACAACTAACACACTACCCCCAGGAATTGTCACTCAAGCACTGAGAACTGCACAGCCCAACTTGATGATCTCTAGTTCCACGACTTTCACAGGCTGCAAAGGTTAAAGACGGTGCTTTTAATAGAGAGCACTGCAACCTGTCCCCAACACATCTGCAAACAGCCACTGTGGCTGAGGCTGCCGAGATGACAACACCATTTCCTCAGCTGCACGGACCCCAGTTACCAAGCTGAAAGGCTTCAAGGGGAAGGATGACCAAACTGTTGACATGAAACCTGGGTGGGGAATATACCATTTTTAGCTTATGTTGTAATACCCACGGGCAAAGTCTGGCAAAAGATAAGTTAATTTCATGCATCTGTGTATGTGTACATACATATACATACATATATGGACTGTGGTCAACTGCTCTCCTGTTCCTCATTAGGAAAGTGTGTGTCAAGTGAGTTGAATGTTTACGATCTCTTGCACTCGAAGCAGCAGGAAACTTTTTAAAAACGTCCTGTACTTGCAAAAACCAGAAGCTCTAAGGGAAGGATTTCAGTTTGAGCTATCTTGCTCACATTTTGGAACTGTCTCCTTGTCGTGCATGTACGCAGGTGGAGGAAGGCAGCCATTTCCTGCCAGATAAAGGTGTTCTGGTCTGATGCCTATCACCGGGGATGTCTTCAACCGGCAGGGTAAATACAAAGTATGAAGATGTGATCAAGTAAAAAGCATTTAAGTGACAGTTATTTAACCCAAGATTTCTGAAAAGATGCATATGCATATTTATGTAAATAAATGAAGATTTAAAGCAGTTCTGTTTGAATGAGGATTAGCTAGAGACAGACTCGACACGAAAATTTCACTTTGCTCTCACAGGTGGTAAACAGAAACAGAACAGCTAACTACTTGCATCAAAAAGAAGAATGAAGAAAGCACATCTTGGTGAAGTCTAAGGGTGAAGATACCCGGAACTACCAAGCAGTCATGCTCTTAAGTGACAATGCCAACTATTACTGGAAAGAATACAGGCATCTGAAATGGTATTCCTCACTCGATGGTAAGCATTTCCTTTAGGATATGTGAGTGCGTAAGTGAAGTACTATCTTGAACAGAAGAAACAAATCTCTGCTTGTATTGCAAGAGTGGTGTAACAGAGCAGTTATGACCATGACCAGTATTTCCCAAGTTCTCTTTCCACTATTAACAAAACCACTACTTTGATCCTCCCTAGCCTGTTGGCCAATTTAAGTGCAAACCAAAAAACACAGACACACCCCCAAACCCCACACGAGAACTCTGTTCCCTTTTGAATCAACATCCATCTTTATCAGCCTAAAACAATCACAAAAACATGCACTGAACATGTTGGGAGATAATGTTTTTTTTTGCCTGAAGCAACCACATGCCTTATGCCTGTATTAAAAAAAGAGCTGGCCCATTTCATAATGCCCACACAGACTGGTCTTCTCATTGCCAAGGTCTGTTTGTTTACCTCTGAAAGTCTGTGGAATATGCTCAGATGGAATACCTAACCCAGTAAAATAAAAAACAAAACCAAAACATGTTTCCCAGCATTTTGACTCCGACTTACTTTGTATTTTCTTCCCTGCCCTTTTTAGAAAGTGACCCTATCGTACGAGTGCACATTCAATTCCATCCTTCCCCTATTTGTCATATTCACTGATTAATTAAGGAACGTAAGACTCAACAACACAGCTTTAAATGCTCCAAGCTACTCTGATTACAGTAACTTGTGAAGCACTGTACCCCAAAGGACAGACTCATGTAAACAGCAACAAATGATGAAAGGGTTTTATTGTGCAAAGATTTCAAAATGCTGGAAATCCTTTTGTATTTCCCTTTGCTTCACTTTTTCCTCTCCTCCCCTGGCTGGGAATAAGGAAATAGCCAAGTTATTCTATAGCTGGTTCCCACCACTATAACATTCTGGTTCCCATTGAGCTGTGCATTCAAGCAAAAACAAGAACAAACATTAACAGCTCCATTCCCATTCCCATTCCCATCCATCTACTAGACAGGAACACACAGATGCTTCATTATATACCTCCCGCCAGCACTGATGAGGCAGAAGATTTGTATAGAAAAGAGGGGGGAGACTCAGACAAAAACACAAGAGTCATTGTAATTGTTCTCATTCGTAATTCTATTAGCTAAAGTTGGCCAACACGTCACGCTACTTTAAGTTCTCCCTCACAGTTAATAAATACAGGCATTGTCAACAGCATCTTCAGAACCTTTCACAGATTGTGCAAATGTCACATACATGAGTTTAAAGAAGATCGGAGGAGGGAAAAACGGGACCACTCTGTGTGACTGGAATTTTATTTTATATATAAATAATAACAGGAGATTGCGGAATTTTGAGATTTGCTACTTGCAATGCTGATCCTGCAATGGGATAAGCATGGGCAGACTTGAGTCTCTGCAGAGCTGAGGACAAGGTCTCAAGACTGACCCAAAATACGCAGTGTCCTTTCACAGATTCTGTACCAGCAGCCCAAGCAGTACACCGTCAGTCTTTCCTGAGGCAGAAGGCAGATTAGTCACATTCAAAATCAAAATGGGTTCTGGTGGTTTTCCTCTTTCTCGTGAAACTGCTGCTCTATTTTTTTTGTTCACCTATAGGCAAAGAAAGGGGACAGAAGATAAGTGGGTGAAGGAAGCAGGGAGAAAGCAGGATTACAATATGACGGCCTTTTTTCTCTTCATTGTCAAAGTACAATTAAAACTTTTTTTCCTTCATGTAGCAAGTTGATAAAAATCTATTTGAGGAACGTTCTCAATACTAATTTACTTCTAGTAAAGGTATTTAACTCTTCACATTACTGACATTAGCGTGCTGATGACTTGGTCTGCTCTAGGGAACTGGATTCCTATAGTTGAAATGTATGGAGACATACAAGCTAAAGAACACTTCTCTGGTGTAAAGCCAGGGTAACTTAACTCAAAGGAATGTAATTACATTAATATGGAATGTGAACAGAGTGAAAGTGAGATATGCTCTCATCATGGAGATAAAGCTGTGCCACTTCCATGCAACTCTACTCAGCACAACAGCTGGATAAAATTAAAGCTTGCTTCTCCCACGATGGGATGTGGTTTGAGCTGTAGTTTGCATATAATTTGTGATGACAAACCTACTACAATAAAGGAGGTGCAATTCTCTTTCCTTTCTTGAATGGAGAAATATGTTACTCTCTCCAACCCAAAGTGATATTGCATTTGTCTGACCATTCAGAGATCCCACACTGTGGCAAATCTTTAATGAGGAAAATGAGATTATATTTCTTTCAGTAACCAGATTCAACTAGGAATACTGCCAACAGTTGAAAATACAGTGAGACTTTCAGAACTGAATCTCATTCGGAATAAACAAATATGTCTTTTTCAAAGATCACAGCGGTGTTCCTCAACCTTTGGGATCACTTAAATCCAACAACACATCTGGACTTGTATAGGGAGTTAAGTAACTGCATTTGATTTCAAGCAGAAGAAACAAATCACCACCCCCGCAGAACAGCTGAAAATTGAAACTGAATTGAACTTCCACCATGGGGTTGCTCTAGGTCAAAAAAAAAAAAAAAAAAGAATCTAGCAGTTTCATTTATCTGTCTCCTTCAGAAACAACATGAGGTAAAGCAATTAGATCTCAAAACCAGCAACCTGAGCAGTTAGCATCCTTCGTTAAAAAGAAAGTCCGTAGAACATCTGAGACGACAGCTATTAGTGATATTTTCTTCACAACTTGCTTATGTAGCATGACTATATTTATGAGCAAAATCCTGAGGACAAAGGATCTGGGTAACAACTTTAGGATAAGCCTTCCTGACAGCTCTTGTTCCTTTCCTTCCACTCACTCTTTGTAAAAAGAAAATATGCCTTAAGCAAAAAGCACCAGCATTTCAAGAAGTGAGTACTGATGACCTACCAGAAATTATACTCACATTGTGAGAAATGCTAACAGAAAATAAAAGTTGTTTATGAGTGTCTGTAATGAACCTTGATATCTTGCTATTCTACAGTACGCCACATACATAGAAGCTACATTTTCCTCTCTTTTTGTCATTTAGTAGCTCTGTCCCAGCTCACAATAAGCACAGCATTTTACTGAATTTTAGAGAAGCTTTTCTTCCTTTTGGTTTTTTCTTCCTTTTGGTTTTCCTTGGTATCTTAACTCAAAACAAACCCATTCTTCCTTTTTTTTCCCCTCCTCCCTCTCTTTTACATGGCTATTTTATAAAATACTTAAAAGACACCTATTCTTAAAGACCTTATACTCACATGCCTGAAGGAAAAACTAATATACCACTAAATCATCCGGTCAATGTACCTTTTCCTCCTTGGAGAATTAGCTATAATGATTAAAAATGCATTAAAGGGGAACAATATTAGAAACTAGTTTTGGTTTTAAAGCTGACCATGTAACAGCAAAATGCTGTTGCTCAGCAGATGTGTGTGTTCCATCACATCTGGTAACATTTGTGACTGGTGGTGATGTACAGTGAAAAAAATTGCTGCAGTTTTCTAAATCTGGACTCTATTTACACAGTTGGCAGCTAGGAAAAAAAAAAAGTGGTTTTCTGGTAAATGGAACACTGCATCCAGAAATAATGAAGAGTCCCTAAGATCACTTCCTGAAGAAAGATCAGTCTTTAAGATAATGTAAAAATTACACAGGGCAAAGACAAATAGCCAGAAAATGTGTTCAGAAAAGACATCCTTGATCAACTGATTAACAGACCAGATGTTATCTGATATTTTACACTAATGATGTCCAATTACATTGTCATTAGAAATAAGAGGCCTCAGATATGGAGCAATTTTTATCCTATGAAATTGAAAAGGTGTGTTTTTGCCTTGCTTTCCTAAAAACTGTAACAACCTCAGGACTTGCTTCAGTTTAGAAAGCAGCGCAGTGGCCATGTGAGAAACAGAACTGGCGTCTTTACTTGAGTTTCTGGCTCAGAGAAGGGGAATTGCTGCCTCCATTTCCTCCACCATCCGCTCCCAACTGATGAAGCATCATCTCATTATAGGGAGGTGCATCAACACGAGAGGTCAGGCACACCAGGGGCTGTCACGGGCTGCACAGTGCTGCACCCTGCCTGGCACTGACAAATTTTTATAGACAAGATATCAGCAGGGAACAGGTTCATTTGCCCTCCTTCATACTTGCACAGGTGTGACAAATCAAGCAAAGATGTTTTTGGTACAGCAGTCAGAAGTGGAAAGGGAAAAGGAAAAAATCATATATTTAATTGCTATGCTCTAAAGATGAAGAATTTTCACTAGTTAAACAGTATTAAGGAACAGGCATATTCTTGACAAATGTTAAGGCAAATAAAATTATTCCCCTCTTTCTTCATTAATATGAGAAAGGTAACTACAAGCCAGCCTTGAAAATGTCCAGTTTCTACAGGTTATTTTGCTGCTGTAGTCACATGCTATCAGTCTTTACCCTTTACCTGTTTGATGCCAAGTCACCTGGTGTTCTACTTCCGGGCTCGCTCTTCATTTGAAGCAGCATGGATTTCCAGGGCCTTGCCACCATCTGCATCACCCTTGGGGAGCAAAAAAATATGCATACAATGTAAATTGAGGCAATCCACAGTTAAAGGTTTTTGCCAGATTAGAAACACTCTCCAAAAGTTGAAACAAAAACTTCCTGCAAAATCAAGTGGCTGATGAGACTAATTCAGTATAACATACTCAAATATGATCTTCTCCCAAACAGTTTCTAGATTTTTGTTTTTCTGCAGTCAGCTCAGCCATTAAAGGATTTGAAAGAACGAGTACTTCAACAGAAATGCTTTAATTGTCCCATTTTGCCTGCACTAATAACAAGAGAATGAATTTCCACATAGTAGCTGTTGTTTTGCATTCTCTGAATTCTGTATGGATTTCTACAATAGGTCTCTTTTAGCACCTGTCCTTTGAAAGAGCCTTCTCACACTCCCTGACATAAAATTACAGAAATCAAAGAACGAAGAGAGGCTTCTTCCAGGTTGACCTGCTTCTGCAGGGGGGTTTGACTAGATCATGTCTAAAGGTCCCTTCCAACCCCTACCATTCTATGATTCTATGATTCTTCAGGCATGTGGTCTACCTCCTTCCCAACTATGCCATACCAAACAGGCATTTGATTATAGTTTGAAACACATATCAGTAAGACAAAACCAAAAATACTTAAAGGGCTACGCTCAAGGCTAGAGAACTGAAGTATCTGACATACAAGGACAGACTGAGATGTGGGTCTGTTCAGCCTGAAGAAGACCAGACAAAAGGGACACTCTAATTGCCATCCACAGTTCTTTAACAGGTATTTAAGTATTTATTAGCTCTAGGCTCTTCTCAGAGGTTCACACCAAAAGCATAGGGGGCAAAGGACAGAGGAGTGTGGCACGTTTCTATCAGACCTAAAGGAGCAGGAGAGCATAATAAAAGTGAAATGTATCACCATACTGATCAAGCACTGGGGCAGGTTTTCCAGAAGAGTTTTTAAATCTACACCCTTGGAAATACTCAGCACTTGACTGCATGGATGCCTGAGCCACCAAATGTAACTTTAAAGCTGTTTCTGCTTTGAACTAGGAGTTGGATGAAATAAGGTCACCCCCAGTCTCATTTATTCTTAAATTCTACACATCAAAAAGAAAATGTCATTTAATTTTCTTCTAAAAAGATGTTTTCGCCACTTAAATGTGGTGAAAGCGTCATGAAGCCAGAACAGACTGGAAAACAAACGTTTCACAGGGTGGGTCAAATTTATGTCCCAGCACAAATGAAACACTATGAGTAAGTGTCTATGGGATGCTGCATATGCTGCGCTGGAGATATGGACTGAATACACCAAGATAATTAAATACCTTATTCAAAATATGCGTAAGACGGCTTTTAAAAAGATAATTCTTTCAAAAATACATTTTGTTTTGCTCACTGCTGTGGATATTTCATAGTATAGGAAACCCCACCCATTTCAAATGAATGATCTACTCGGTAATTTTCCTGTACAGGAACTTGTAAGTTACAACATTTTACTACAATTTATAATGAATAAATAATCTGACTCACGACGCCTCAACTCAGAGATTACTCAATCCTGAACAAATGATCTAAAAATAAGTTGTTCACAAAGAGTTCTATGTTCTTCCACTTACTTGTTTTAACTTGTAAAAAGCAAATACTATCTAGGTAAGCTTTGGTTTTTGTCCTTAAAGAAGGAAAAAACCCAAAGCAACAGACAAACACACACACAAAGGTACAGGAAAACAGGGTTCTTGCTCAGTTCCTCTCTTTCTGTGTGATCAGTAGATCTCATCACACGGTTTGTCTTCACTATATCTTAAACTAGCGTTTAAGTTACACAAGTCAAGTCAATCCACCGCTAAACTGTCATTCCTCACAAACTCATTTGGCAAATGAGCAATTAAGAAGTTTTTAACTCTACCCACTCACTGTATGTGCCCACTACGTAGTCAGCCTCAGTGAGACTGCTCAAGCAGTTATATGGGTAGCCAGAAGAGGATGTCCTTTGAGCTGGCACAGGAAATAAGCACACCTAACTTTACAGCAAAGTGTCTGCATCCTCTAGTCACACTCAATACCAGATCAGAAGCAAAAAATTTGTTTGGATCAATGACCCAGAAGACAGAGCTCTGTGCCACGATGCCCCCTCACAATTAGAAGTAGGCACACATTCAAGAAAGTCTTTCTACTACTTACTCCATAACATATCTGGGCGGCCAGAGACGTTCACACATCAGAGCTCTGTCCCACAGCAGAAGAGGAAATATTTTCCATTCTTATGCTTTTGAGGCATCCTGAGACATAAATTTTCAACAAACTTGAAAAACCTGCAATGATGACTGAAATTTTTCTTCTTATTTAGAGAAAAAATGCCCAAAAGCAACCTAGTCTAATATAAAAAATCCTAAATGTGTGGTGGCTTTCTCCTCACATGACAGCTTTGCCAGATGCAGAACTTAAGTTTCTGAAAGTCTTGCAGATGGCCAGGCCCTTTTACACTGGCATTTCAACTTAGAGATTCTAAAACAAAACATCTTTCTTACACTTATAGAAAACTCTTGAAAGGTAGAGTATGGCCACCAGAAAACAAAACAAAACAAAACAACAAAACCAACAGCTGTATAAGAAAAACAAAGGCTCATAGATTAATAATTTACCTTTTCTTCTGTCCTTTTCTGTTTGCAAGTTGTTCTACTGCTTAGAATGAACAGAATGTCACCAATTTACCTTAGTCATCCTCTCCTAGTCAATCAGTAACTTCTCCTTTTATTTGTAGCTGAGCTGGAACTTAACTCTCTCTGAAATA
Source organism: Colius striatus (assembly GCF_028858725.1). NCBI lineage: Eukaryota > Metazoa > Chordata > Aves > Coliiformes > Coliidae > Colius > Colius striatus. The sequence continues at coordinate 81,765,327 of NC_084759.1, forward strand.
AGAAGCACTTTAAAAAGTGATACTCTAAATTGTCCTTAAAAACCCCACCTTTTTGCAGAGTAGATTTTGTCTTTCCCACCTCTAACACATTTAAATTTGCCACTGATCATCCTAAGGCTCCAATACAAAAGAAGCAATATTTTTTTACAAGTTTTACTCTTGTTGTTCTTACTATCATGGAATCATCTATCAAACATTAAAAGGAGAGGTGACTATTGTCAGGTCTGATGAGCAAACTTCTGCTCGTCTCTTCAAGAGCTACTGAAGACAAGTCTTAAAAACGCTGTAGAACAAAGCTCTCTCAGCTGCTTATGCTGTGTTTTAAAGAATATTTAAAACACAAATGACTGAAAAACTCCTCTTAAAACACAATTTAAGGTTTGCTACAGTAACAAGTTATGATGCTGATGGTAAAGCTTGCCAGGTAACACATTAACATCACAACTGCCACCAGAGCTTTCCGGTGAGGAAAGTCGTGGTCCACAATTTTATTGATGTGCAAGTGCAGTGAACCAGCACCCACTCTGCATTTGGAAACAGCCTTATCATTAGCTAGCACTTAATAAAATATCCAGAGATAATAATATTTTTTTAATATTTCATATATATATTTTTTTTACACACACTAAAATATACATCTATAGGATAACAAAAGTATATCTTATATATTAGTATGGGCAAATCACAGACGGTGTCTATCAGCAGACTGGTCAGGAATGAAAAAGCAAACAATAAGCCACAAGAGTTCTCTCAATCTCTTCAAGCTGTTTAAACAATCACATGACAGATTGCTAAGAAAAAAACCCCAATCCAACAAAAAACAGAAAAGAAAGAAACAAGACCTGAAAAGAAGGATGTTTTGGGAGCTCTAGTGCTGTTCTGTTTTTTCACATTCTGGCCACTTCAGTACAAACAACGGGTACTCAATTCAATGTCATGGGAAGAGAGAGAATCCAGAATTGCTGAAAATACAGCAAAAGGCTTTGAGTGGTGGAAAACAAGAAAAAGTGAGAACTAACTGAAGAAAACTTTTTTCCTATGTGTTTCAGTGCATATTAGCTCACTGGCTGGAACAAAACCTGGGTTTAAGTGAATTGGTGCCATAACACATGCCTTTGTCACTTGAAGACAAAAGCCATTACAGCAGGAGTGCAAACAACCCTACAGCAAACCAGTATGAATTATGAAAGTATTGAAACCAGAGGGCAAAAAGTCTGCACCTCTCATGAAAATAAGTATCAGATGAGCTGACTGACAAACAAGACCTGATTGTTAGAAACTTACAAGTGGTATGTATTGAAGTGTGTCTCTCAAATACTCATGTTTAAGCAGTTTTCTTCACAAAAGTTATAATGCATTGTATAGAAAACCACAGTCCTTAAGTTTATGCTGTTGCACAAAAATCCTCAAGCTGCTACAGTTCGTCCATCCCTCTGATGTAAGGACAGACATTAATGCTGGTAAACTCAGTCAGCATTAAACAGAGATGGGCTAAGAGAAAAAAAAAAGAAAGGAAAAAAAAAGTTTTAGAAAAGAAAATGCAATTCCCTAGCTTAACAGCTCAGCTACTTCTATATTTTTCTAGGTGCCTGAAGGCAAAAAATTGTACAAGAAATACAGAAAAATGACCTTGCATGAACTAGGGTATCATTGAGCAGAGCAGAGAGAACAAGTACTCTCAAAGACTGGCTGAAGGCAATGAAAGGTATTGGCCTGTGTAATCACAAAACCCTAGAGATGAAAGTTTGATGCTGCCTAAGGCTACTCAAAAGAGTTTCAAGCACGTTAAACTGAAAAACTCCATAAAGTGTAAGTTGGTATGGTTCCCTATACGTTTTGCACACCAAGTTTAAGATGAGCAAGGTTTGAGGAGCGATCTCCCATTTCACTATGACTTTCCCTGAAGATTTACAACCTGATAACATAAATATTAATTATACTGATGCTTGTGGAATTACTTATTGTGAGTAAAGGTCATTCAAGCAAGCAAAAGGCTTTCAGAAGATAAAACCCTTAAAATAAACCTGGCCCCCCAAGAAGATGGTTAAATCTCTTTCACCATCTGCACTACCTGGGGGAAAAGTAGAAGAGTTGCCCATTTCAGATTGAGATGAAGTTGTATACTGAATAACTACTCTTGCTGCCCCTGTTTTAGGAAAATTTTTCATCTTTCTGGAAATAATAATAAAAACCAAAGTGAACACTCTTACTCTCGGTGGTCCTGCTCTGGTAGAGGGGCTGGACTAGATGATCTTTCAAGGTCCCTTCCAGTCCTTGAGATTCTGTGATTCTGTGTGACTCTGTGATTTGAGGGCTTTCAACCCAACATCCTGAAGAGATGGATCCTTCAACCAGTCAGCTTCAGAACATCAGACTGCTGTACTGTAAACAGCACATTCAAAACCTGATCAGACTGACTTGCTCTATGGAGGGCCTCCAGCCACTGTGTTTTGAAATGTAGCAGCAGAGGTCCTGGAATTCATCTTTTTTGGCAGAACATAGATTTCAGTTGATGTGACCTCAACTTGACACAGTTTTTGTTTCATAAAACCTTAGGAAAATTAACATACCACATCTATTTTAATGACATATTCTTGCACAAACATGAAGCTATGTACAGCTGTGGTACCTATGACTATCAAACAAATTATGAGCAATGAAACAAATTAACAAAAGCCAAGAAGAGTCACCCATATATTCTTTGACTATTTGAAAGAATCCTTTGTGTAGCAACAGGAAAATGCTGGAGCAAATGTCACAAAACCAAAAAAATAACATCTTTTGCTCTGGCATAGTTTCACAAAATGGGTTACATCTGCTGTAACAACAACTCCAGAGTAACATTTATTATTTGCCTTCACTAGGTAAGGAATCTAGCAGCCTAGTACAACAGCAACAAATAAATATACAAAACCAACCCAACTTGTTCACAGTGACAGCAAATTAAGACAGAAGTCCCAGAATCTATCCTGGAATGCCACTTTTAGTATGTGACAGTTAGAAGCATTGATTTTCTTCTGTGACATTTCTGTATCAGTAAAAGCTGCAATAAAAATGCAACTTAACCAGGAATTGTTTTGCTGGAAAAGTTGATACAGATTTCGTGGATCTAACCATCTGTATGAGCACCAAATAGCTTTTTGCACTGGTATAACCACACAGTATCAGAGATAGACTGAAAAATATTTCAAGGTTAGACTTAGTCTCTTACATCTGGTGTTAGGGACATATCAGTGCTTATATGTATAAAAATTATACATAGTTTAATGGATAAAATTATTTTATTAAAATATTTATATATTTAATTCTATATAGAGATATATATTTATTTAATAAAAATTACATAGAAAGGTTTTAACTGTGACTGACTATGTCCTGATAGAACATCACAACACTATCTTAAAAAACATTAACCCACAACAATTAAACTAAAGCAACAACAAAAAAAACCGCAAACCCACTTCTACCAAATTCTCAATTATGTATCTTGCACTGCTTCACCAATGCAGACCAAAGGAAGTTTCAGAGAAGATTTTTTCCATTGGAAATACTTTTTTCAGCCTATATTCTAGTGACTTCAAAAGCATGTGACTTTTTACAACTGCTGTTCAGCTTCTCTAGACACCAGGGGGACAATATCCTCTCTTCAACAAGTTCAGAGGACAAAGACACAATGAGGCTGTTACGTTCCAGTGGTAAGAGGTCACTGAACATCTGAAATACAGGCAATTTCATCAAGTGCATAGTGCTTCTTCATTTGAGTCACAGGATTTTTGTCTCTTGACTAATCCATCACGTTAAATGGTGACAGTTAACACTAACAATATCTGAACAATTAGATTAACTTTAGGAGGAAACCATTCAAAGGCATTTTGCTCCTTTGTGCAAACAATATATTTTGGCAACTAAGAGGTGTGATCTAAAGATTTTGCAAGGAGGAAGAGAAAGAAGTGTGTTTACTTTGTGGTCTCTGAAATTTTGCATGTTGTTTGCTTTTCTGCTGAGGTAGCAAGTACTTGAATAAGCCTTATATTAAGATGAAAGCATCAAAAGTTTTTGTCTTCCAATAACAATCGTGTTTCCTTTTGAAAGCCCGAGACATAATAAAATAAAAAGCTCATCTGATTTTTACTGATGCTATCAGTTTGTCTTCCCAAAATATTTTAATCTTGCCTAATTTTTTGTGATACTTTCTGACAATCTAGGTATTAGGAAAGGTACAGTATGATTAACCAACATTTGTTTATTGAAAGAGCTATACCAGTGCATTTACTGAAGTGTCATGGGCCAATACAGGACAAGTAGCCACTCACTGATGAAAGTCTCCACTCTCAGAAGACTCAGCAACTGATATGACATATGAGTATTCCTCCAATGCAGCTTGTTTGGAACTAGTCCCACATCCACACCTACCTAAGGAACTGGTCTCATACACTTGTATAGACTGCAAGCAACTGCCTCTCCAAAACATCTCTCTTTCAATGGCCTCTAGGTTGAATATACTATATTCTGGTCACACAGGATTCCTGGTTTACAACAATCCAGAAGCTATACATCATTGTCAGCTCAGTATGAACTGCTACCAGTTATGAGCTATGGCTCAATCAGGAGGTCCACAGCAACAGACCAAGACTTTCTGTTGATTCACAGCTGTTTTAAAATCACCTGCTAGTTTTGCCAGGCTACATTAAACAAGTATAACAACAGACTGGAAGCAGTTTGCAGCTAGAGCAGCACTTTGGGTAAACAGAACAAACACAGTTGCTTAAACATTAGGAATTAAAGATACAGTGACTTTAAAAGTGAATTTAAAACCACTAAAGCTTTATGCTACATACTTGAACTTGTATTTTGTTCATGAGCATTCAAAAACTTCCCTAAAAACCTTACAGTCTCTCCCTGGCATGCATTATGTTAATCAACTCAAAGTTCTCCAGTTCCTCACACTACTTCACTGAGATGTTTGCTCATCTTCAACTACAAAGGTGGCATGCTCCTAAGGGGTAACAAAAATGTCTAGTAGATAAAACCTCAAAATATCATTAAAATACTTAACATCAGAAGCTTTAGGGTGTTTTCAAATTCATTTTAAAAAAGTCTCCATTTCTTCACAAGTCAGTGTTAATCTTCAACTAATGTCATTAATCAATCACTTTGTACTTATTTTGAAACTTGTTGCATTTTGTAGAATGTAAAGTGCATTTGAAGTAGCAAAACAGAATCTTATTTCTGATTTTTGTTTGGGATCTGTTTTTATGAATATTTGATCTAACATAACAATGTTACTGTCTACTGCTCTACTGGACATTACTATCTAGTCATAACATGTAGCAATTTGTGGAAGCAAACAATTACAGATATACAAAACTAAATTCTGTAATTCACTACAGTGTGCATTATGTTTGTCCAACTCTACAGACAAAGTTTAAGTATTGCGTCCAGCTCTGGATTCTGCAGTATAAGAGAGACACGGACGTACTGGATGAGTCCAGCAAAGGGCCACAAAGATGATGCAAGGGCTGAAGAACCTTTCATACGAGGAAAGGCTAAGAGAGCTTAGACTGGTCAGCCTGGAGGAGACAAGGCTCAGGAAGATCTCATCAGTTGTGTATAAATATTTGGTGAGAGGGTGAACAGAGGACAGAGTTAGTCTCTTTTCAGTGGGCCTATTGACAGGATGAGAGGCAATGGGCACAAACTGAAACATCGGAGGCTCCAGTTGAACGTCAGGAACCACTTTTTCACTGTGAATGACTGATTCCTGGCACAGGTTGCTCAGGCAGCTTGTGGAGTTTCCATCCTTTGAGATACTCAAAAGCTGCCTGGACACATTCCTGGACAACTGGCTGCAGATGGCCTTACTTGAGCAAGGGGTTGGACAAGACCACCACCAGAAGTGCCTTATGAGCTCAATCATTCCATAGTTTTATATAGAAATATAACATACATTATATATATATTTAAAAAATCTAAACTGTTTTGTGGGAATAAAGAACTGGTAATTGGCAAAAAATGTAAACAGAGTACAAGAGTACAAGACTGCTGGTGAATGAGGTAATGTTATAGAATGCCCGGCTGCAAGTGTGAGAAGAAGCAGTGTGAGAGTGGGGAAAAAAAGGCAAAGCCTGAAGGTCAGTAGGATGTAAAAGCAAAAAGTGATATTATGTAACTTGGACAATAAATTGGGAGCTTGCGTACAGCAGAGCTGCACTTGCTCATGGTAGTGCTCCCCACTCAGCAATCCTGAGTGGGTTTAGTTTCAGTACATCGCCCCGATTCCACCTGGCCTAAGACTGGCACTGTTTTAACACACACAAACGTATTAACAAATAGATTCCAATACAAACACTAATTCAAAACCAAGGACAAATGAATTCACCTAAACTGAAGAATATGACTTAAGTAATTTTGTATCACTGATTTTCTGTAGGGAAAGCTGCCCTGTAGTGCTGCTCCATTCTAAAATAAAGAATAAGCATGTACATATTCAATTGGTTGTATTAGCTATGTTAATTAAAAAGTGCTGTTTTAAAGAAACTTCAGGGCTTGCCAAACTCTGGCAAAAAAAGTCATGTTAGCATTTGCTCTGTGGCCTTGTTTAGAGATGCCTACATCAATATCAGTCTGCTTAGCATGACACAGAATAGTAATGCCAGACAAAAAAAAGAAAGTGACTTGCAGTCAAGAAAATAAAGATGAATCTTATTATAATGTACTTTAAAAAAAAAAAATCACGTATGGCAATGTTAGTTTGATCCCTTGTACGGTGTTTAATAACTGGAAATCTAGGGAGGAGAAGATTTTAGCAATGACTGAGCTTGGTACCTCATCAGGATTGCCTGGCTCAAAGCAGAGTTAAAAAGAGCTCAGTTTTCATTGGTAGCATTCTGGATGAGAATCAACTAAACCAAAGTCTCCTAAAATAGGTCTGTAAGTATTAAACTACACAGACAGTTATCTACAACTAAATCCGTAAGAACTGCCCATCTCCATAGACTGTTATATTTATGATTAGACACTAATGTTTAATAGAACAGCACACAATGACATCACACTACAGCAAATATTCATTAACAAAGAAAAAAAGAGAACAAATTGGAATCAAGAGTGTATTTTCTCTCAAAGAGGAGATTTGTAAGGAAGAAAAAGACAGTTTAATATTTTTAATATAGGCTTAAATTAAATTACTTTAAAAAAAAATCCAACAAATCAAGTTCAGTTTTTTTAAATACTCAAGACCATAACAGCCTTTTTCCCTAGCATTCAATCACAACACATCCAACTTTTCAATTAAAAACTTGTTACATAACAGTAAAGAAAACTTCCAAACAGCATTTCTGAAACTTTAACTTGAAATAAGCTTCATTTCCCCCCGCCCCCAGCTTAGCAAGATAGAATGAAATCTTTGTCTTCAGAAATAAAAGCAAAGTCAGATTTGAAAAAAACCACTATTGTTTGTATATTCTTTGTTGGAAACTGGAGTGGTAAATTCAGAAGTCAAGTTCCACAGACTTCTTACCTTATCACTTTTTTCCCCAGATTTCTTCTTCTTAGGATTCTCCTTCCAAAGAGATTCTACAGTAATATATCCTTGAAGACTCCAGTCATACAGCTGCGAACCAGCAACCTTTGAAACAAGAGATATTGGAAAGTACAAATTTAATAACATAAGAAATATTACATTGTCTCTTGTTTAAATGGAAGAGGTCTTAAAACACAAGATCTTTAACATCTTCCCATTCAGGCTCAGGGTGCGCATCATTTAATAAACATCACGAGGAATAAGAAAAGCTATTTGCTAACAAAAACCCAAAGCAACTGTTTCAAGACTACTGGAATATACATCTGAATAAAAAGAGGTGGAATGATGCTCTGGAAACAATTATAGTTTTCTTAGTATTTTACATTCATCAGATTTAACACATGCAAATTATTTCTGAATTTGACAGTACTGATTTTTAAGACAAAAAATCCAAACCCTTACTTAGTTTGACACTACTTTGCAATTTTATATTTTCACTACTTTGACAGAACAGTACAAGTACCCCTTAGACAGACCTAATTTGCTGATAGATGCCTGTAATGAATAATTAGCTGTTAACTCTCAAAACAGAAGACAGCTAGAAAAGATGATGCTTGCTATATCACACCAACAAGTAATTTTAAAACAGGAAAAATCCCTGAGTCTAATAAAAAAGTATCTCCTGCCCCTTACGTGACATGGAACTGTAATCTGAATATCATCATTTAAAACTCAAGAATGTTAGGTTTTCATAGTCCCAGATTAGTACTCACTTTCATATCACTATCAGTCTTCCTACTAATAAAGAACAGAAACAAGTTCAAAAGACAGACTGAGTCGTTCACAACGGGGATTCTGACTGAAAGTGACCTTGGGCCACAAACACTCATACTAGGCACTACTGGGATAGCATCAGCAGCCCCTAAGGCCTAACGTGCACATAAACAAGCTCTCGTATTTTAATCCCAGACAGAATCACAAGCATACAACATTGACTATACTGTATGTTTTATATCAAGATTATGAAGCAGAGTTCTGGTCAGCAATTCTCTATCTACCTTGTATGCTGAGAAACTAATCTGAGAATCTGCTGGCTTTTCTACTTTTATACTGTTACCAAAGCTCTTATAGACACAATTTTACAAGCATTTCATTCTTCAGCAAACATGGATCAAGTGAGCTCAATTCTTCCTTTTCAGTGCACAGTTCTGGGAATCATGTCATCGTCTCAGTTGTGCCAATACAACAACTTATGCCCTATGGACTAAACTGAGCAAGACACAGAGTGTAAGTACAAAAGACACAGAACTAATTTAGTTTGTTGTCAAAAGAAATAAACTTACGTATTAGGAAGCTTTTCTTTCTTTCTTTCAAGAAGGTAAGCAGAACACATATTGCTTTAGAAAATTTGAGGTGGTCTAATAACAATTCCAAAGCACTAGCTGAAGTTCCACCAGCACAAAACGAATCTTAATACTAAATTCAGTTCCCTTACCACATATACAGTCTGACCAGTTGTTCAAAGTTATACAAATCAAACACAAGCAGTGAGGAAATAAATCCCTTACAAATTTGAGATTTTTTAAGAATGATTACTCATGCACAAAAAAAAAATAATCTGTGTGTTTCTTACATCTCCAGGTAGATGAACAGTGCCTGAAAACTATCTGTTACCAACAATGAACTCTGCTGTATAGCAACTCATACATTACTTAAAGATGAAAGTTTTCTTCCAGATAGATGCACCAAGTGTTGTATCTTTACAATAAATACATTGTGGTGTGTTTATTTCCAATTGCTCAATGAAAAGTCTTTAATGAAGGTGGAAAAAAAATCCCACCGAAAATATTTTTAGTCTTTTAAAATATGGCCCAATATTAAAGTTTAACAAACGAAGGGAATTATACTACTGTAAATGAAAAAGCAGCAATGAAGAACTCAAATGTGAAAGAAAAATAGCAAAATATTTCCAATACTGTTCCATTAACTTGGCAAGTGAGCTTTGTACTGCAGGCATCCCTTTCTAGGCTAATAGAAATTTCTTGAAAGGCCTATGAAACGTTTCAAAATAATTACTGGAAAGTGCTTCCAATTTCAGATTAAAGCATAAAAATTATGGACAATAACATCCAACATGCTTAAAACTCTGCTGCTTTTTTTAAATAAAAGCACAAGAGAGGTTAAAGGAACCAAAACAGTATCTAGGACATCACTCTCTCCAGAGAAGTTTCCAAACTTGTAAATCTACTATCCTGACCAAGTCAACAGAGCTAAATCTGTTCCAGTCAAGTTTCAGGCTCATAGTCTCATTTCAAATTTTTTGTTGCAGTCAAACTAAGAACTGTGAATTGATCAAAGGACAATCGTGAACTTCAAAGTTTTCATAAAATAAACAAGGTATTGTGAAGCTGTTAATAGCAAATCCATAGTTAAGACTGAATCGAGCTTTTTTAAACACACATCCCACTTGACTGTTCAGAAGGCAACTAGAATTTTAATACTGTTTCCAACAGAAATGTCTAAGCTTCTAAAATTTAGATAGGTTTTTTTCCTGTTACTTGCGTAACTTTCACTCCCTGAGAAAATGTCAACAGAACTATCTGTATTTAGAGCATCTGAATCCTGGAAGCGTAAAAAATCCCAGATTCCATCAAAGATCAGGGCACCACCATGCTGGCAAAGTTTAGGGGGAATCAAAAATGTTGTGTCTAAGTCAATGATCTTTCAGATATCAAAAAACATTATAAGGTTTTAAAAATATCATATCCTACATCTCAGTGTTATTCTCTAGTCATCGATAACTGGATAGTCAATTTACCAAAGCCAAAAAATACAAAGAATTTTTGACACAGTACAGTATGTTCCCTGCAAGTGGTTAAAAGCTGGATTTGGAAATGAATGGGGTGGTGAACTGAGGAATCTGACCCAGGACAACTAAGTGTGGACAGCAAGGCACATGAACTGATATCAACAGGGCCTGTAAGCCATTGTCTAGGCTTTTCAGTTCTTTTTCACAGGAAATCCACTTAGAAACATGCTAACTTACAGTTACTTATGTGTCTGAAACAACAAATGCAGAAACAAGAAAGCCATTATGTGTCTGAAACAACAAATGCAGAAACAAGAAAGCCATCCAACAAGTGGCAGAATTCTTACAGAATCCAGAATGTGCGTGCTATCTTTCTTAAAAGTCTACCCAACAAAAAGTAGAAAAAGTCAATGTTTACCTCAAGATGTTGTTCTTCTGAATTCTTTATAGCATCTCACTTCTTTTTTTTATTCTTTCTTTCAAATCCTGCTTTCATTTGCCTTCAAGATATTTCAGGATGCCTTAGTATTGTAAGTAAATATGCAACTTACTAAGCATATTTACGTTTATTTATAATTACTTAAGGTTAGAGATTCATAAAGAAAATTTTGTTCCTCAAACTGAAGACACTACTGCAGATGTTAAAAAAGAAGTCACTAAAAGAAACAGAATTGACTGACCATCTTCCAGCCCCCACCGCATGTTCTTTGACAAAATAACTATTATTTTGTATAGTGTCAAGCATACTGACACGGCTTTTTAAAATGGATTACCAGCTAATTTGAAGGTAGGAGGCAATAATCAAAGCACAAGACACTTCTCCAAAGAAAGGTATCATCACTGACCTTTGCAATAGCAACCGCTTGCTGAGGGTAATACATGGAGGCACCAATACCCATGAGACCTACAGGATACACTATCTTCTTTATCTTTGATCCTGTTACATAAAAAAAACCCACAACATATTGTTGGGGTGTATGTTAACCAAGACAGCTGAATGATCTTAACCTTTTACTAATAATCAAAATAGTTTTGTTAAATATAGTTTAGCATATTTATTAAATACAGTTTAGCATATATTCTGTTCAATCCTACTGGTTTCTTAAGAAACATTATTACACTGATCAGTGAATACTCTTTCAGTACTAGATAATGAAGTAAAAGCAACAGTTAAGAGATATTTAAGAGAATTATAACAAGTGACACACTTTTCTACACTACAGGGAAAAAGTCAGGGAAGGACAAGTTTAGGACAGTATTCTTTTGATACATCAAGCAGAACAAGAGATATTTTAATACAAACTTTCTAAGTTACCTTGACTCACAAATACCGATTCTTCCACAACCACTTTTATGTATCTTTTCTCTTGATTCACTACAGCAATTTGCAAAGCATTTGAAAGCACTTATAAACTAAAGTACTTGCCATTATGTTATGTGCCTGCTGCTCTGTCCCAAACCAAATTTTGGTCAATTTCAAGTCTCTATTCAATTACACAAGTGTAAAATAATTTAACTGTCTGAAAAGTTTCTCTTCTTATCACAGGTTGGCCAGTGACAGCATGCATCACTGAATCAGTTGCTGGGCATGCTGCAGTTTATCCAGTCAGAAAGGAACATAGAGGGGAGCAGGTAAAGGAGAAAAGCAAGCAGTACAGGAGAAAAAAAGTCATAGAACAGACGTACAAGAGCCAGGACAGAGTAGTTCCGTTGCTCAGAGAACAGTCTTTTCTATATGCAAAGCCACATGTGCTTCTAATAAAGGAACAATGAATACTGAAGAGGAAATGCACACTGGAAGCACTCTGTGTTTCCATTAACATATCCCCAACAAGAGATGAGAAACTCAGTAGTAAACAAGAGACATTCATAAAGTGATGTTGCTCCTCTTGCAAAGAGGGGACTTGCTAGCAATTAGCTACAAAAAAACACAGAAAAGGCAAGCTTCATTGCATCTTTACAACCAGAAAAATTACACTTCTGTTGCAATTTCTAGAACAGGGAAATCTTCCTTAGTGATAGCTTATCAGTGTGCCTACAATATCACTTTAGGAATTAATGTAATAATTGAAGATACTCGTGCCTTCCAGCAGTCTGCTACCTGCTGGAGATACCCATTAGAGAGAAGTTTAGGAATACTCCCATATCCATTCCAATACTACCCAACAAGGAGTAGAACAAATTATCTTTAAAGGCATTTTTAAACCAAGCTGGATGACTCCATGCATTCACAACATTAAACTCTGAAAACTGCACTTTTTACTTAGTGGGCAGCTGTATCTTCAAGCATTACAGCTAGCTCTGGAAGACGTTATCTGTACTTTCCAAGTGGGTCATTTTTACAGTAAGATCAAGGTGGGAGGGGATAAAAAAAACCAAAAAACAAACCCACAACAAAAAAAGACATTTGTTTCTAACTTTCTGTAGCATTAAAATTAAGGGACGCTTCCTTCTACAGTTTAAATGCTTTCTGGAAGTCAGAGACAGTATTTGTAAACTATAACCAGACCAAAAGTTTTATAACTATGGCTCTCATCCTAAAAGATTCAGAAATCAGCCATTTGTATTATGAGGGATTTTGATTTTTTTTTAAACTTAGGACGCTCTATCTTTCAGATCCAGCTCCAAAGTTACACTTCACCAGCTCCTCCATTTTGCTACAGTTGTAAAGGCTGGAAGCTGATCTCATTCACAATCACATAACTCAACTCAAGAAGCAGGAATCTGAAGAGAAAGAATTTCAAATGGGTAAAGCTGGAGACCTTGAATTTCATTTAAAAAAAAAAAAAGCTAGATCAAAAAAAGTACTATTTTCATTGGAAAATGAAATATTCTGAGGAGTCCACATATTCACACAACGCTTCTCATTTCTACATAGCCAAGCACACCCTCCCATTTTGTTCAACACTTACAAGCCCCACAAGATGTATTGCTATTCAAAGCAAGTCTTCACTGGTATTTAAATTCTACAACTTTATAGTTGAGTTACCCACAAGTTTTCTTCTGGTGTTACTTTGTTTCATTATATTAAGAACATGTCAATACAAACACAATTAACATTCTTTAAAATAACATTTACTTCTATGAAAGAATAAACATATTAGTTTCTTCAACTAGTGTGACGAAATTCAATGTATCACTTTTCTGCAGCATAAAATGTGTGTATTTATAGTACACCCAGAGTTAGAATCATAGAATCATTTCAGCTGGAAGAGACCTTTAAGGTCATCAAGTCCAGCCTTTGTTCCAGCCCTATCAACCACTAGATGACCAATACTTTTCCTGAATATCACTATCTGCAGCAGTTCTGTGCCTGGATACACAATACTTCCAAGGAACTTGAACATATAACTAAACTGTACAAAGATCATAGTTCAGGAACCTATGTATTTTAGCATAACTTATTCCTCTGTAGTCTTCTGCAGTGACACATATGACCAGGAACTAAAAAAGATTTTTAGGTAAAAAAAGTCCTTTCTTAATTCTGCTATAATAAATTAGAACTTGAAAAGATCAGTGACTACATTTCAGTAACAAATAGTATTCCTAAACAATAATTGATGGTTATTACCCATCTTTTACATTAAACTTTTTTTATAATTGGAGTAACATTGTAGAAACATGCTTGTACAGTTAAGTCAGATCTCATGTGTCACAACTTTAAATTACTATCCAGAACCACAAATACATTATTTATCACAAACCATAACATATGCAGTTCAGAAGGTTCACACTTACCTCTAGCAAGAAACAAACCAACAATTCCAGCAAAACCTATCACACCAAGCCTTGGATAAAACCCAGCAGGGGGGTTTTGGAGAAATTCAAAGCCCTCTGAAAAGAAGTCAGAACATAGTGCTTTAATGTAATGTGAAAGTGTTTTTGCGGTAAAGAATCATCAATACATGCTGGTGATTGTTACAAAACATAAAGAGTTATCAAAACACATTTAACTATCACACACATTTTAGATTTGCTGGCATAAAATTCAAAGCCTTTGAAATCTTCTCTAGTGACACATGAATGAAACTGAATATCGTATTGTATTTACCAATTTTCATAAAAGCTTTTGCCTGGAACATCTGTTTTGTTTTGCTCTTTTGCATCTCAATTGTATCTTTTTCAAACTAGTGATAAAAACCTTTGTAAAACAGATTCTTACATGTACCTATTAACAAGACCTAGCTTCTGGAAAACACTGTACAAAAAACAAATCGCAGAACAAAGGGAAGGCACAACATAAACAAGGCACACTCCAAGATGTGAGTCTGATGAGGGAATGGAAAACTATGAAAAAAATCTTCCATGCAATGGAGTTCAAAAGACTGAGACTGTTAAGTTTAAGGAAGAAAGGCATGGCATCTGAAATGAGCTGTAGATATCCATGCTCACTGCTGATAAACCCAAGTAGGAAAGGAAGCTTCCAAAAGTAAATACAAATTATTCTGGATGAATTCAAAATTCTTAGAGGAGATCCAAGAAAGCAAACCAAAACTAAAAGGCTAAATATTACAAACACTTGTGACAAGTAACAAACATTGCAAGGTGTTTCAGTTTCTAGGTTGGGTCAAACAAATACCACCAACTTAGAACAAATGATGAGGCTTTTTTTCCCCCTTTTCCTGCATAACTGTCATTTTAAGTGGCATTGGTTGACATTGTTGTAGGTCTCTGATTTTGATTGTTTAGAAATGTAGTCCCAATGACTTCCAAAGGAAATTTAAACAGATATAAAGTGCAAATAAAGTAGCCTTAAATGCAGTAGAAATTATGAACGTCATGATGCTTAATGGAACTTCCTTTTAACAAAAGCTATAGTACGGTCCTGCATTTTCAATTGCTAGTTAAGAAAATTAAATCGATTTACCTCTACCATGCTCAGCAGCTTTTTCTAATTTGGGCATAGCTTTGTCATAAAGTTCCTAAAAAAAAAAAAAGAAAAAAACAGTAAATAGATACTGAGTAAGTAAAAGATTAACTGCAGATTACACCTGATGAAGAAAAGAAAACTAGAAGTGTCAGGTCCCTAAACTTTTTGTATTCGCACTTCCACTCTTCACTTTCAAGGCTATGCTTGCTCAACAATACTTTTGGCATATTTAACAGCTTTTTTTCTCAAAGTAGTCTTTGGACATAGATGAAATATAGTACCTCAAAACACAGAAGTCAACTTCAACATTTCACTGAGTTCCTGATCAGGCAGCTTAAACTCGGGATTCTCTCAGGTTTCTTGGTGTACATGGTTATCACAAAAATACTTTAGTTGATGCAAAGAAAAGTAGTACAACACTATAATTAACTCTTTCCTAGCATTTCATAGGGGTATGTGACTCATTCTGCAAGCTGATGAATTCCACTTTCCAAGAGACTATCTTAAGCAAAGAAAACGGTGTTTAAGTGACTTGGAAAATGAGGTGTCCATACAATATCCAAGGTAAATCAAACAGCGCTGCATCGACCCCACAAACCAGTTCAATTGTTTTCCTCAGACTGAAAATATGCTCGAAATAAAAGGATTCACTGCCTTTTATCAAAGTAGAAAAAGATTTCAACAAGACCAACTCTGCTAATCATTATTATACTAATAATGCTTCAGAGATACAGTGTAAGACTGTCAATTAGGGCACAAATTCATAAATGTGTATGCCCAAAGCTAAAGCAGTCAAGGGTCTCGCAATGCCACTTGAGCTGTATCTGTGCAGAAGTGAAAGCATTTGTTTAGGATAATGCATGGGGGATAACATCTTTAGAACTTTCATTTCCTCATTGTCAGCACTGACTTGAAAAATACATTTGTCATGAAAAAAACCCCAGTGTTAGCATGTGACACAAAACTCCTCCAAGCTGAAGAGCGCTAGCTCCCTCAGCCCTTCACCATAAGGGAGATGCTCCACTGAACTCTCTCCAGCAACTCCCTGTCCTTTTTGAACTGAGAGACCCAGAAGACAAGGATGTCCTTTCTTCAGAAGTGAGCCTCAATATTCACTGGGTCAGGAAGGAGCAAGAAAACTATTATATGACTCTGCACTCTAAAATCAGTAATTTAGGCCTTGATTACGAAGATCTTGGTTTTCCTCTCTGCTCCCAAACTTATTTTTGTATTTAATGACTGCTTCCTATTAATATGTTACCTAGTAAAACACATATGAAATCTAGTCTAGGGGCTAGATTTTCTCCCTTCCAGAGAGCTGCCTTCCTTCCTTCAATGTTCCAGTTCAATAAATATCAATTTATTTTCTGCAAAGCTGTGTTTTTACACTGTTGCAGTGAGGACGACTTGGTATTGCTGCTCCAAAACACATTGCTTGATAATTTAAGGTCTTCTCCTTGACAGTGGAAAATGAAAATTTAACCACTCTCCTGTCTTCCTCAGCCACAGGACAGTACCAAATCCAGATACCCCTAGATATCTTTCAACTTAAACTTTATTCAGATAATAATTCAAAGCTTTAGTTATTTTTCTTCTTTTGGAAAGACACAAAAAAACAAAAAAGTAGGGGTTCAGCAAGGTAGTAGAAAGAAAAAACTGGTTTTGCATGAGGAGGGCGTAAAAATTATGACCCCAACTGTTGAAAATTAAGTGAAGCAGCATTTTTAAAAAATTCTTGTACAGTTACCCAGTTTCACTTTGCTGCTCTCAAAAAACAAACCCTCCCAGCTCAACACTTATCACTGAACCACTACCAAACGTGACAGAAAACCATTATACCTGACACCAGGCTGTATATGGCTCCATAACGTGTCGTAAACGCGAAACCCCTTCTTCCAGTTGGGTTTGTGGATTCTCCACATATTTAGTCTCACGAGCTGGAGAGGAGTAGAGTGACAGCTGTGAATATTAGCAAACAAGAGGTTAAAACCAGAGGCATAATTATGTAAGTGGGTCTTCAGGGCATGAACAGTCTAACCAGAGAACATGTAACACAGTGCTTACTACATAAACAATGCATAATAAAAGTTCAGGCGCAGCTGTGAGACAACCATTATGACCAAAGTTTAATTATATACTATGATGAAGATGACTTCTAATTGCTCTGCAATTCATCCATAGCTGCTATATAATCCAAGTCACAGGTTATAAGTTAATATTAAACTAGTTTAATAAGAACACAAAAACATAATAGTGAAAAATGTTTCTCGTCTTAATCAGCATGTCTGGTTCCCAGCTAACATACTAAATGTACTACAACTCTGAAATCACAATCCATCATTTCCTATATTTGCACAAGCCATCATTAAGGAGTGTAAGTAGCTTCTAACAAAGGCAACATTCAATATAAATTTGTCAGTTACCGAGCAGGAAAATGGTACAACATCCCAATGCTGCCGTCATTAACCACATCGGCAACTGACAGCACGAACAGCACCATGGGGCTGAGCAAATAGGAACTGTAACATCTATCTGAAAAGCAATGGGCATCTTCCCACAATAAATACTAAAACCACCGTATTTAGGGTTTAGCATCATAGGTATTTATTACAATCACCTGAACATATTTTAAATTGTATTTAATTAAAAAACCCAACAATCTTCAACAGTCTAGACAGCAAAGTTTAGATCAAAACAAAACTTGTTAAAATTCCTACCAGTTTATATACCACACTGCTGTTTTGTATAAAGAGTTTGTATTTTATACTACATTTAGCAGTTCACTATAAACAGACAGACGTTTACATGTGTTGTTGCACCAAAGCACAGTTAGTCCTCTTTTCAAGATAAGTTAGAAAACAACTGTATCTCTATCATAACAAAAAAAAAGCTGCTAACCTTAACGAAATGTATGATGACATAGAATCTGTCAAATAATTTGTAACTTGTACAGTTGCATTTCGCATCATACTTTTAAAGATACACCTTTTAAGTCTGATTTCCCTAGGAAATGTGGTCATTTCTGGCAGTCACAGTCACAATGGGCTTAACTTGAAGACTGCCAGACAGCTCAACAGCCACAGGGGCAGAAGTCAGGGAGATAAGGAAATCTCCATACATCTTCTGCAAAGAGCCAGCTGGCAGAGTAGAGATCCAAACTCACACCTCTGGCGGATGGTAAGAAAGGCATTCAAAACTCTACAGCTTGCACACTGTGCTTTGCTGAAGCTGATGGGCAAGCCAATTATTCAGCATGTATGTAACTTCAAACTGCTGCCTCACTACTGACTCATGTCAGTGGCGGTGTAGGGCACGCGACAGCCCAAGCTAAGGTTACTTCACCGGAGTGAAGCCAGAAGACCGCCTCAACTATTGATCCATTCACGCTATGCAAGTGAACTGCCCATGCAAACACATCCAAAAGACCTCAGGATACACAAAAATCAGTTTCATTTAGTTTGACTGCTCATGTAACAGGGATTTAGCTTGGGCTGAAGCACTCAGAATTTTTAAACAAATACAACCTCTCACAGATACAAACCCGTATTTAGTTACAAACTGTGCATTTTTTCTTTTAAATGTTGGAGACTATAAAAAGCCTGTCCAACAATGCTGTCAAGTCTACAGTTTCACAGAGTGTTTTAAAGCCCTACTTAAAAGACATCTGTGACATCACAGATGACACAATAAAGTAAGAGGTTTTTATTATCACTACTTATTGTATTTGTTGCTTAGGTGTGAATGCTGTAAAGAAAAGAAAACTGACAAAAGTCTATAGGCTACTATACTGGATTCAGAGCACTGCCAGACAAGAATTTTGCCTGTAGAAAAGAGTATTTTTAGAACTAGAAACTTTTTATTTGCTGCTTTACCAGACAACACAAATGAAATTTTATTAGAATTTGCCAAGAGTACTTGTGACAAAAAAAAAAAAAATATGGTGTTACTTGGATAAAACCAACTTGATCTAGGGTGAACCTGCTTCTGCAGGGGGGCTGGACTAGATAATCTCTAAAGGTCCCTTCCAATCCCTACCATTCTATGATCCTATGAAAATATTCCTGTGGATTTGAAATATGACCACAGATATATCTACAAATGTGTAAAAGTAATTTCTGAATGAAGAACAGAAGGTTCTAATGTAGGAAGATCATCTTACACGCAAGCAAGCCTGATGCTATCAGCAGAAGACATCAAGTGCAGTCCTTGGGTAAAAGAACCAAAACCATATTGACATCACTATAACTGAAAATAGAGAAGCAAGTTTAAAGGCAGGAATACGAAAGGTGAAGAGATGTAATTACATGCTTTCACACATCAAAATAATACGTCTTTCAGAACTACACAGATACTTCATATAGATAGAAGAGAACTAGGGTTCTAACCATACTTACCTCCTCAATTTTCAACAACTCCTTTTTGGAAGTCTCCTTCTCTGAAGAGGAAGCATAAACCTGGATGGAGAGCAAGCCCAGGCTAACAGGGGTGGCCCCTAGCCGAATTACCTAGAAACATTATAGGAAGACACATAAATCAAAGTTCAAACAAAATGGCAACATGTTTGAACACATCCATGTAGACAATGATTATGTCCCTGTACGTGGTAATAAGGGATTTATTAAGATGCTTAGAAGACAAGAGAAAGGGGAATAAGTGGTACACAACCTAATGGTCTCAAGCACTCAACTGATAATACCTAAATTACTCAGATGGTATTTGGAGAAGCCTAAGGCTAAAGGAAACAGTAGATATAGATGCTGATGACATCAGTTCTCATCTCACAAAAAGATTTTCTGTTTTCTCTTGCATGAAACATAATATTTGTTAACTTTATCAGTACAGAAATTAACACTATATTGATATTTTCAACAACTTTGTGAATCTCAAACACTTCCATTTTTCCATAGTCAGTACTAAGAAGTTCAGCATTTTATTTCTAATTATTGTGAGCATATACTATATATCTACACTGTATATAATTCATGAAAAGAAAAAGAGACCCAGAGTTGAAAGTATCAGAACATAAACACTGCCTTCTAGGAATTTTTAGGAATGTCTCCTACTTTTCTGTGAGGAACATGAATCACAGTGCATCGTGACAGATACTTGACTGTTTCTGAATAGTTCAGATGCAATTCTGTCACCGAACATAACCACCATGAGTAAGGCAGATATAATTCATCCTATACTCAGGACCCACACTACATTGCACTTCTTAACAGGACAGCCTGCTTCAACTAAAAAACAGGTTTTAGAAAACTTAGCTGTGTGCAGCAAATCAAGAGTGTACTGAAAAACGTTCTCCAACAAATGCATGTCCTTACCAAAAGCAACATTTAATTCAAGAAGTATCATCTCAAACGGGAAACCTTTCAATGTCTCATATTCACGTTACTGCTCAGATAAACATGTGCAGAGTTACAACAGCCTGTCTTTTGTTGCATCAGGTTACAGGGTGAGTGGATCTAACAGCCTGCGGCCACCAAACTGGAAGAGTCTGGCTCCGCTTGAGGCATGGGTTCCCAGAAGTCCTGCTGCTCACCTCGCCCTAGCTTTGGTGGCTGGATGCTTCCGCCGCGAGGCAATTCACCTCGCCAATTTGGCAAAAGATTAACCCTGAAAAAGAAGCAGAGAGCTTTGTGCAGGCACATTAAGGTGAACCCATCCATGAAACGGCCTGAAAAGTACCAGAGGAGCTGTGTGGCAAGGGAGGAGGGGATGAAAAACAAGAAGGCAGCAAGTCCTCTTCCTTTTCAGAAATAGTAAGGGTACATAACATTGACCTAGCTGCTTGTGAAACTGAAGCCTCAGACAAACCAATACATCCTTCATGCTGTTGTAACTGACCTAGCCACAGGACAATTACTCAGAAACTTTGCTTCTGTCCATTGCAGAACTGTTCAAAAATAGCTTTAGAATTATCCAGACTACATGCTTACTGTATACAGAACAGCATTTGCAGCTGAAATTTCTTCCACTGCTTTGCAGATGGAAAATTTATTAAAAGTAACCAAGAGTCTCCTCAAACCCAAAATTAAGACTACATGGTTGCCAAACTTGCTGAAAATATTAATTTACATGTGGAGAAACAGCACACAAGAACTAGGCCATAGCATTGCTTTATAGAAACATGTAAGGGATCTTATGGATCAAATGGTATGGAAAAACTTGCTTAAAATGGAAGTTTTTCCTTATTTGAATTTATGGACTAATTATTACAGCACTATAATGAAACACCACGACTGGATCAGTTGTTTCATAGCCAAGGAAAGACATGAATAATCTTTAATGGAGTTTGCTTAAACAAGGACTTTTCACATACTTTCATTAGCCAAGATAAAAACATGAACACCACTGACCATTAATAGCTGTAGAATCTACTTCCTCAATCTCTCCTTTTTTCACTGCAAAACTGCTCTGTCACTGAAAAGGCAAAAATCTAAATGCATTCTCATTCTGAAAAACATTTTCAAACATCATAAATGGTGCTGTCACCAGCAGAAACAGTTATGTCCAAATTCTTCAAATATTTGAGGGTTTTATACAAAAACATCTGCAAACAGTGGAGCGTAAGAATAGATGCACCTTGGTTTCACAAACAGGCATCAGTGGTCACCGAAATACTCAGACTGAAAGCATCAACTGTTTACAGGACAAAATTACTGAAGTGCAGACATTTTGCAAAGGTTGGATATTTACATTTTAAAGACAATTAAATTAACAACTAAAATTGCAAGATTAATCTCTCCTTGAATGTGCTGTTCAAACTATACTGCAATGGTCCTCTGCATCAGCTAAGTTCAGTACTGGTTGTACCAGTCCCACGAAGTATTGTATATATGTACATACATACTAAAAGGTTTATTTGGTAGTATGAAAGATTAACTGTTTTACTTTTTGTTTCCAAAATTAATTTTAGGATCTCATTTCTTAATTCCATATTAACCAGGTATTACTAAACCAACTGGCTTAGTAAAACACATTGATTGATCTGTGCCTTCAGTCTGCCTGTATTACAGCTATTCATCTGATATAAAAAAAAGGTTGGTATTCTTTTTTCAAGGCAATGTTCTGCATTTACTTAAAGTAAAAAAAGAGAAAAAGATACTAAATTCATTCCTTCCTCTAGCCAAAGAATTCAACTTTATCTGTAGACACCAGATCATATTTAATCTTCTACTGTCTTGCTTTACTGCTTTCCTCAAAGTTCTTAGTGGTTAACTAAAAACAGCCTCCGGGAAGAATAAATCCCATATTAGTTCTTGATACAAACAGGCTAAAGAGCTAAAGATTAACTAGAACTTCTGTCTTTTTTCCCCTCTCGCCTATGGTTTTGCAGTTCACTTGTTATTGTCACCCTGTCAAAACTGGGGAAAGGAAGAACCGAAGAAATAAAAATCCTTAATCATACTTTTGTGAAGGCTGATATTTGTCCTAATGTATGAAGGTGTTTCATTTTTTCTCTTCTTTTTCCATTTTTCTCCTTATCCCTCAACTCCAGTTGAAAAAAAAAAAAACCACACCCAAATCCACAAAACTCGAACAGTGCCCTTCCCTGGAGTGGGCATATCAAGGACAAGAAGCCATTTTCCCTCTTTTGCTCTTAGAAGCAACAAATTACCTTGGCCTGAAGCACTAAATTCTGCCTAATCTCAACAACTGTGTAAAACCAGTAATGTATACTATGCATAATATTTAAAATCCATAGGTTTGGACATAACCCTGTAATAACAATTCATTATCAAGTATGGAATCCTCAACAATTCTGAGATTAAATCCTCATATAAGAATTTCAGCAATTGTCCCAACACTGAAGTACAAAACCAAAAAAATGTTGTGACAAAGGTACAGGATCATTTGCTGTAAGTTGTTAAAATATTACTTCCAAGTGGTATTTCCGTATTACTGCTGTTTGTGTTCAGCAGGCTGGCTGGAATCTTTCTTAGGATCACCTTCTGCATCCTCCTCTCTTCTCCCTCCTCTTCCCAGCAAGCACAGGCTTCTAAGTATAGTCATATATTCATATATATTGATATATTATCAGTATTTGACCAAAAAAAACAGGGTATGAAGAAAATTTAAGAACCAAGGGTTACCGGGTATTTTTGGAGTTTGTTTTTTTTTTTAAGAAACAGCTTCTCAAGTAGTTATGACAACAACGCGACTGAAACATACAACTTGCTTTTAGCCCGCTGAGACCTGGAGCTCATCAGAGGCAAAGACCTTTGAGACATTCACCTGGCTGAAGCCCCAGTGCATGCACACTCACTCCTTTTCAAGTATTTCGCTGCCAACCTACATGTCCTAAAGTCCGACTTTCGACACAGCGGGCAGCCAGACTGTAGGAACCCAAACTCCTCCTTGCTGCGGCACCCAAGGAACTTATCTAAAGTGATGGGGTGTTCATGTGTTTATTTTTTGCGCAAAGCAGTCAGGGCATGTGGCTTTGAAACATTACAACTGAGGGATCACGCAGCCGCAACGAGACTAAAACTGACCGCTCGGGAGTGTGGCAGACGCCGTCCCCCGAGTACAGCTGCCACCGGACAACACGGATTTTAGAGTAGTTTTGGCTGGAACGTGACAAAAACTGTCGTCTGGGAACGCCGCCTGAACCTTCGTTCCCACGTCTCGGCAGCCGAATAACGCAAACTCGCCGTACGAGGGGAACCGAGAGGAAGGGGGTCCCGCCCGGCCGGCGCGCCCTCAGCCCCCGCGCCGGGCCCCTCGGCCGCGCGCCCCGGCCGCCCCCTGCCGGCCGCGGCCCGCCGGACACGGCCACCCTCAGAGCGACGGCCCGGCGCCACCGCGGCCGACCTGCCGCCGCCGGAACCAGAGGGTGCGAGGGGCCGCCGCCTGGCTCCACCTGAGCCCTGCCAACGGAGCAGCGCAGCGCAACGACCGACAGGGAATGGGCACGGCCGCGAGCAGGAGCGACGCTTCCCTCACCTTGAACATGGCGGTGCCGAGAGCGCGATGGCCGCGTCGCCGCGCTCTGACGTCAGCAAAACCCGCCAGGCAGGGAAGCGACCTGCGACTGCTTGAATCGGCCTCCGCTGCCGGCGTAGCCCCGCCCGCCGCCGCCGTAACCTGGCAACGCCGAGGGGGCGGGGCCTCCCCTCCCGCCTGCTCCCGCTCGCCGCCCTCCGGCGGGGAGGAGCGCGGCCGAAGGGACAGCGGCCGTGTGCGAAGAGGCGGCCCGTCAGGGCCGGGCACCGCTACGGGTTGAGGTGTTCACAGCAATACAAGCATCTGTTCATACACAGGGGGAATACAGCAGGCACATCTTGAATGCTTTGCTTTGCTTTGTTTTGTTTTTTGTTTTGTTTTAAATTTGGACTTACTTTGGACCAGGATCTCATTTTTTAATTAGTGGGTGCTGCATGGCAGAAGCTGCTCAGAAATATATTTCATATTCTAATTTTCACTATCTACAAGGCAAGAACATCTCTTTAGAACTTACTTATTTAGAATATGCAGTGCCAGAGAACACACTGTTCTTTAGACCTGCAAGCACGGCTCAGTGTGTTACCCTGTGGTCTTTATATCCTTTATAAAGGATATTCAGAGATTCAGACATGTCTCAATTCCAGTAGAATTTGGACGAGGCTACAGTATGGAGATTGAGATATAGATCAATTCCTTTCTAATCTCAAAATATCGAATTAAAAACAATAAACCTATGATTTTTCTCCATATCTTAACACTCCTTGGTTTCTGCAGCTCAGGATGTGGCATCTCCAGCTCACTTGGGCAAATTTGATAGAAGGAAATTCTTTTCCACTCACGTCTGCTGCAATGTGGGGTCTCAGATACCCCGAATGCTATCTGACTTGTTATAGAAAAATATGAGAAATAGCAAGTAGTAAATTCCAGTCAGATAAGCCAAGGCAATATTTCTTTATGATTTAAATGATGAGAAATCTGTTTTCATATTGTCAGTTAACAAACTGCTTCTTTGTTTCTTCTTTCTTTCATTGTTCTAAGATTAGAGGCACTCAAGGTTATAACACTGCATATAAAAGGGTTAAAAGAGCAGTTTCCTGCTTATCTCACCTTGAGGGTGGTGACCCTAAAGATCAGTACGAGAAGCAGCTGAGGGAGGAAGCTTTACAGAAGGACAGTCCTGTTTTGGCTAAAATTGCGGGATAAAGCAGACAAACAAGTTCCTGCAAGGCCGTGGTGCCAAGAGTGAGACCTTTGCCTTATTATCCGTAAAATAAATATTAAAGTTAACACCCCTGAGTACGGTAACGAGCTAAAATAGGCACATGCTAAACATATATGACTATGTTTCTCAATTCTCCACCCAAATCATGTTAAACCGCCTCAGGGAGGGGGCAGAGAAGATTAGGGTATAAAAGTCCCCGAGGAGAGGGAAACAGATCTCGCTTGCAGCTAAACTTAGAGGGAGAAAGATTGAGTAAGGAGAAAGACACAAGACAGCCTGTACTCCTCTTCCTCCACCCAAGATAAGATCTCCTTCTTGGTAAGAACTGTGGGTTTTGCTCTGTGGCAAAGAATACCCAGAATAAGTGTTGCTAGCTTTATTATCAACTATTAGCACTATTGCAGTGAGTGCATTTGTTAACGTCAATCAGTTCTGTCATCTGAATAAATTGCCTCTCTTTTCAACCTTCCAAAATTGTAGCTGATAAACCAAATTCTAACACTTGGCTTTGCAACATTGTTTCCAGTGAAAGTGCCCAGGGAGATGCGCTTTGACAGGCAAATGTCAAGCTCTTACCCTTTACATGACACAAGGCCAAGGCAGCAAATATATTAGTGGAAGAAGAAGAATAAGTCCATGAAGTAAGTCAGTCCAGTGACTGACTTCATGTTCATGAGTCATAATTTTCTGAACAGTTACTTGGATCTTGGTGCTTATTATTTTTAGCATGTTTTAAAGATATTTATCCTCATACTTAAACTTGTTCATATCATGCCACATTTCAAATGCAAGTAAGTGCCTTACTTTCACTGAATATTGTTAATTTTTAGGTAGCAGTGAAAATTTGTCTTGAAAGTTAAGACATAAAGATACTCAAAAGCATTAGTCTGTATTCTCTGTTCAGATTAACTGTTACATATGGAAAATGCAAGTTCCATAGGCTGCACCTATACACTTGCAATCACAGCCCAGTTGAAGGGCCACTCCATCAGGACCTGGGTGAAAGGATGATTTAGGCTGCCTAACATTTGAAACCTCACATGGTGCTTTGGCACGGACTGGACATAGGCTCTACTAGAATTCTGTTTTGAAGTGTATCACCTCTTCCTTCTACCTGGTACGAGAAGAGAAACCTACACTTTTAATTTAGATACTTAAGAATACCAAGAAAACAATTATGAGGTTTTTTTCAGGTCTCAAAGTATTTTATTACTTTAAAACTGTTAATATTGATTTTAGTGTATGAAGAATAGTACCCTATTAGTCCTGGAAAATGTTATATAAAAGAATTTCTATGTAAAAACTAAAGCATCCTGAAGAGCATGATAGCAAATAGTTAATCAGGAAGGGTGTTGTGGAAAGAAAGACAGGATAGCACCCACTTCCAATCTTAAATTTCCTTTGTGATCATAATTTCTGTTCCCTCTTAAAGAAAATTCCTACATTTCCTTATTGCAGTCGCTTTATAGACTGTTTTCCAAACTAATGGGGATGTTTAACCATCATATTTCAGAATTTTGTGATTCTTCTCAATGAGCTATTTTTAAAATCAGCAGACAGTCCTTCTTATTTGCTGGCATATTGGATTACTATCAGGAGCAATTTGAAGTCAAAGAAGAAGAGTACAGGTTTGTGGTTTTTATTTTTAAATCTTTATTGCATTTTTCTGAAGGTAGCTGTATTTCATAGGTGGCAAGTGATCACAGAATCATCGAATGGTAGGGATTGGAACGGACCTCTAAAGGATCATCTAGTCCAACCCCCAAGTTAATAGCATACCATTGGATACCACGAACAAATGGTACAAGAGGAGCTTCACTACCCAAACCAAAGGATAACAGATGTTAATGGCATTCTGTAACAGATTTGGATTATGAAGATTCCCTATTTAACAAGGGAAAGTTGTATCTAAAATATACATAAGTGACTGATGGGGGAAGAATGCTAATAGGTCACTTTCTCCATTGCATTATGCTTTGCCCAGTCAGTTGTATCTGTGGAAAATAAGCAGCCAGGCTATAGCAAGTATTTGTGGAAAACACATTTTGCAGTATTTTATGGCAGTTTTGTGAGAGCGTGGAGAGTGAGCAAGTAGTTTGCAAAGCAGTTGCATTTCTTCATGAATTTTATTAACCCTCAAGGAGTTAGAAAAATAACATTTTCAAAGATCAAAATGACAGTAGAGCCCAATAGAGGAGTGATGACGTTGAGGTGAATAATGGCACCAAATCTGTTTAGTGCTCAACCTAAGCTAAGTCTCAGGCTGTGGGTGGGACTTGCTGTTTCTCAGCCTTACAGAGAGCAGGCAAAAGAGTATTTCAAGTGTATCCTCTTTGTAAATTTGGTACATGAACAGTAAAGAAAATTCCAAGTTTTTCTGGACATACAATAGTGTATATGTTAAAAATACATCTTCAGTGCCTACACAGCAATTATTGACAGAGTTATGTAACAGACATAAATATCTGAAGAACAGGTAGTTGTTTTATAAAAATTTTTATAGCAAACAATTTTATCAGCTCCAGTATCTTCAGGGCATTTTTTCCTTTAATGTGGAAGCTAACCTTTAAAGTGATTGATATGACTGATAAAACGAAAGAAAAAAAAAACTTTCTACAGAAGAATAATGCACATTTATTGCCTTTCCTGTAGGTGTATTGTTTTCTTACAGTCTACTAGTAATCTGGATGAAAGCCCTGTATACTTTGGTGGCAGGAATAATTGCTGGAGGATATCTCTGTAGAATTTCCCTGAGACAACAATAATATATGCCGTAATGGATTATGCACAGTCCAAACCACTGACAGACAGGGTTAGAAAGGAGCTCAAGTTTCAGTTGCTGAGGCCACAGAAGAAAGAGCTTTGACTCTTGTCTGTTTGCAATGTAAGAACCTATAGCAAATTTCAGTTTTATTTTGCATGCCAGTGTTTTAAAAACAGTCCTTTATTAGCAATACAATGACTGTTATTTACCACACATTTCTAGGTACAGTACACAATGGATTTATTGGACATTCCTGTTAAAATGTGAGTTTGAAACATCTGCCTATTAAATATCAACCCAGTTTCCTACACACTTTGATGATTCTGAATAATAATTGACATAATTCTGAAAGGCTGTATTATTTTAATTTTCTTTTTCATGATTAATCTTGCTGTATATTTTTTAAAAGCCACATTTTTCTATGCACCTTTTATTCACTGAATGCTTTTTTTAATACCATGACTTGTCACTACACTTTTGCCAGTCTGCTTAGAATTTAGAGTCATGAAATAAACTGGCTTTCTGCCTCTTACAGCTATTTTGTGTTGTGTAAGTTAAAAGAATGCTGTTTGGCAGATCTCTCTTCAAGTTCTTTTGAAAATATGTAGTTAATAGAAAATAAACACCATAAGGGCTCCAATAAACTCACCTTTCAGTTAAGCAGCTTCACCCAACATTGAGCCTGGCTTTCTAAATTCTCTGAACAAAGCACAGTTGGGGGTGACATGTCAGGTATACAGCTTTTCTAGGTTGTTCTCCAAAGCATACAATCTATTTCTCATGTTCCTATTATTTTTAGCACATTTTTTAAACAGATAATTGAACTGGCTTTCATAGGGGTGCATGATGACGGACCTTTCCCCATGTCTTTATGAAGGCAGTGTAGTTTGCATATTCATAAGACTACTCTTTCATTCTTTCTACTTTATTAATTTCCTAACTTGAAAAAAAAAAGAAAAGGCAGAATGGGCAGGATGTTTAATAGATTTTTGTATTTAACAATACTGTTTTATTTGGAGTGAAACTTACCTTGTGCTTCTGCTTTTCATACTTACGGTCGATTATTTTTCAACATTTGTCTGAGGTCTTACTTTGGCAGCTATTAGGTCTGAAGTCATACCTTCAGAAAAGAAACTGGATGTTATGGATAAATGTCATTGCAGAGCTCTTTGTGCTTTCCCACTGACCTACCTTTCATTGCAGTAAAGGCGTTACTGCATCTGAGGTAAATTGGTACTTGAATTTCAGCATGTCCTGTCTCATCAAACTTGGCATGTTCTGACAGCATCCAAAACATATGTAATGTTTCCCAAATAAAGATCCTGCATTTTGAAAGAGGGGATAGGTAGAAAAGATAAACACACCATGCAAAAAAACCCCAGTGTAGTCCAACTGCATACAGTTCCACTTTGACATTGCCATGGTTAAACATTCAAATGTTCCTTCCCTAATTCAAATCCTTTTTTTCTCACTGCAGCAATTGGTAGCTCTACTTCCATATTTTTCAATTGCTCTTTTCCAGTACCTACAAATAATTCTTCTGTCAATAAATTGCTGATACTACTGAGATGTCAGCTAACATGTTGTGTAGCCATCATTTTCTAAAGCACAGTAGCAGTGAGAACACAAACACCTTTTGATGCTTTCAAGCACACATCATGACAAAGTTCAAATCCTTTCAAAATTCAAATGCATCTTGGATTTCAGTCCAGTTGGATAAACTTTGGAAATTAACTAAGGCTAAAAGGTGAAAGGTCTTGAATCTGTTTACAGTCTCCTTAGGTATTTAGCACAACAAATGCTTTTGCCTTAAAAATTATTTTATAATCACAGTAATCCTTAATTTCCTAGCAAGATGTTGTGAATACCTTTACCTCATTTGTCTATAAATGTATTGACACCACTATCTTCATAAATATATACATTAAATAAAGTACCTTATTTACATGAATGAGTTTCCTGGTCTACCACATGATTTCCAATTAAAGCCAGGTGTTCCTCTTTTTTCTGTATTGACTCTTTAATAATTAACAGTCATACGCTGAGCTTACTTTGTTAATTATAACTGACTTTTAGGATGATAATTTTTGAAGAGTTTTAATTTCTGTTTTACTTTCTACCAGGGAACATGATGCTTCTCTCCCATGAATAAGAATTAGAATGTATGATATGCTTACTATATACACATATACTATTACATCATTATTACAGTCAGTTACTTAAAGTGTTCTAGTGTCTTCATTTTTGCTGTTAGGAAATTGTATCTTAATGCTTCTAACAATATCCACACACACTCATAAGAGTGAGAAGAGTTACAGTGAGGTCCATGGGACTTGCCATTCATACACAGAAACCAGATGGAGAATGTACCATGTACTACTACCTGCTGTGCAACATCTTCCATGATACAAGTTTTTAAGAAATAGGCAAAGATTTGTGTACGTGAGTAGTGAAGCCTATACTTACATTGTTAGTTAAGTGCTGGCTTAAGCTTTGACTTGCTTCCCCATTAAGACTCTTGGCTGTGGCTTGAATCACAGAATCATTATGGTTGGAAAAGACCTTTAAGATCATTGAGTTCAACCACTAACCTCACACTGCCAAGCCCACTAAACCATGTCCCTCAGCACTTCATCTGTGAGTCTTTTAAATATATCCAGGGATAGTGACTCCACCACTTCCCTGGGCAACCCATTCCAATGCTTAATATTAATCCTCTCAGTGAAAAAGTTCTTCCTAATATCCAATCTAAACCTCTCCTGGCACAACTTGACCCCATTTCCTCTTGTGCTTTCATTCATTACTGGAGAGAAGAGAATGACTCTCTCACCCTGCTACAACCTCCATTCAGGTAGTTGTAGAGAATGATCATGTCTCCTCTCAGACTTCTCTTCTCTAGGCTAAAATAAACCCAGCTCCCTCAGCTGCTCCTCATAAGACTTATCCTCCAGATCCTTCACCAGCTTTGTTGCCCATCTCTGGACACGTTCCAGCACCTCAGTGTCCTTGCAGTGAGGGGCAGTATTCAAGGCGTGGCTTCACCAGCGCCAAGTACTAATGGACAATCATTTCCCTGGTCCTGCTGGTCACACTGTGTCTGATACAAGCCAGGATGCCATTGGCCTTCTTGGCAGCCTGGGCGCACTGCTGCCTCATGTTCAGCTGGTTGCTGATTAATATCCCCAGGTCCTTTTCCTCTGGGCAGCTTTCCAGTCACACATCCCAAAGCCTCTAGCATTGCATGGGGATGTTACAGCTCAAGTTCAGGACCCAGCACTTAGCCTTGCTGAACCTCCCATGTAGTTGGCCTCAGTAAATCACTCCAGCCTGTCCAGGTCCCTCTGAAGAGCCTTCCTATCCTCAAGCAAATCTATGCACCTACCCAGTTGGTGTCATCTGCAAACGTCCTGAAAGCACACTTGATCGCCTCATCCAGATCATTGATCAAAATATTAAATGGAACAGGACACAACTTAGAGCCCTGCAGAACACTGGCCACCATCTGGATATAACTGCATTTACCACCACTCTCTGGGCCCAGCCATTTGTACAATTTTCCACCCATCTCTGAGTAGTTCCATCCAAGCCATGACCAGCCACTTTCTCCAGAAGGATGCTGTGGGAGACTGTGTTGAAGTCTTTACTAAAGTCCAGAGAGACAACACCCCTAGCCCTCCCCATATCCACTAAGTCACCTTGTCATAGGAGGTCAGATTGGTCAAGCAGGATCTGCCTTTCATAAAGCCACATTGACTGGGCCTGAACCCTTGATCATCCTCTATGTGCCTCACCATGGTGCACGGGATGATCTGCTCCATAACCTTTCCCAGCACTGAGGTCAGACTGAGAGGCCTGTAGTTCCCTGGAGAGCAGTAGACTGTTCTGCAGGGGTTTGTTGCTAACATGTTGCTCTTCTCAAGCTCAACAGAAGCTAAGAAAAATGAAGAGGGCATATTTGACTGAGAGAAAATGAGAGGTATGAGGCAAAACTGGAAGAAATATATCCTTTTCAGGATATAATTCTGTGCTTCTGTGGAGAGTACTCATTAGTCAGGAAGTCCTGCTACAGTTCCCCGCTCTTTGGTAGCAAGGCATCTATCCAGGGTGGTTTTGCACCTTTCCATTCCTTTGCCTCACATTAATCAAAACTCATCATGTCTGATACCTTCAACCACTACTTCCATTCTGGGAGCACTTTCTACAAAGGAGTAACACCCAACCTTACACATGCTTAATCCTGAAGTGCATTTAGGAAACTCAAGGACACGTTTCAAGGGTCTTTGCCAATCACTAATGAAAACTGTCATTAGTTTCCCCAGGTGATCTCTTATATGTTTAACATGTTTCTCACTAATTCTCAAAATGTGAAGTCATTTATGTTTTTACCCCCCTACCCTATAGAGGAGAGCTATGACTGGCACAGTTGCAGGTTATAGCATAGGAACTGAAGGGGCACAGGGTAGTGGTGCACAAATTGACACTAACTTTACTTTTAAATGTTTCTCTATAGTACAACATTTGAAAGTACCTCTTCAGTCTGATAAATCAGTACAGTACAGTGCTGGAACAGGTGAAAAAAATCAGTGCTCTAGCTTCCTTTGACAGTTTTATAGATGAGAAAAATGTCACATTTTTCAAGTGTAATTGAATAAGTCCTTAACTCCTGTATGTATGTGACAACATCTGGTGCTATATAGGTACAGAAACTGGATGTTACAAAAAGGAGCAGCTTTGCTGAACATCAAGGGATGGTCATTTCATGAACTGAAAAGCCTGAGGGAATCAATCTATTGCTACAGAAGAATGGAAATAGGAAGCAGGTAAATTACACACCTAGTCCTAGACATTATCTCTGGAGGATATTAGATGATTTCCATCCACAGGAGATGCATAAATCTTCAAAAGTTAAGGTACTGGAAAATTGCTAATCCTTCCAGTCACTTTAATGCATTCTACCCTGCTTTGAACAAGGCTGCAAATCTGAAAGCATTACTTCCTACACAGGTTTAACAAGTTCAGCAAAGCATACATTCTTGTAATTATTTTTTACTATGGGAAAAATAAAAATCTCTGCTCTGAAAAGCAGGGAGAAAACTAACTGAGCAACTGTGATCATTTTGTAAGGTTCATAACTTCTGCAAAGTGCAGCTGGTTGATTATTTGGAGGTGAAATTTCTTTAGCTGGAGTACTGAGTTTCTTTAACTTTTTCTAGAGGTCAACTTCATTCCCCTTTTTTTCAGAGAACTCTACTAAAATCCAACTCCAAAATCCAGCTCTTTCAGAACTCAGCTAAATCACTTCCAATAAGGTTGCTAATTGGATCTGCTCCCAACTTTAAGACCATGAAAAGTCATTAAATTAAATGCTATATTTACATTAATTTTTTTTTACCTGACTACAATTTAGTCTTTTGGATGAACTCAGGAAAAACACAGAAGGAAAAATTATTACTTGACAGTAATCCTGATTACAAAAATGAACTGAGAATCAGAAGTACATGAAATATATTCATACCTATTTTTAAAAATGGTCTTGCACTATGAAGTGTCTTCTTCTGAAATGTTAATTTTTTTTGAGTTACATAATATTAAAGTAAATTCTTAGTATCAAGTTACCACCCACATTAGGTAAAAAAAAAATCCTTGCAGAACTACCTGCCTGAGAGAGGAGGGAAAACACGTGACATGAGACTAATCCTATGTTATATCCTCAGCTGACCAAGGACACACAAGTGACTAGGACTCTATCCTGGGAATAAATTAGACACAAAGGCTTTGTGAGAGGTACAAGATGACAGCTGAGCAATTTCTTGCTTTCCAGGAGTGAAAATTAAGACTATCACTGCACTAACGGGGGAAAGCACTCAAGTCATGCCTTGTAAGACACCAGTATCACAAACACAGTCTCATGCATTTTGTATGACTTCAGTAATCTAGGAAGGTAAGCACAAGAGGAATACACTGACTACCTTGGAATTTCTCCCCTGAGACTATGGAAGTTAAACATGGGGAAATACTTGGTTTCAGTTAGCATTATGTAATGCTTTTGAAAAATAAAGTCAGAAAGTCTCATCACTAGTACTACAGTACATATAAACAGACTCATAACCTGCACAATTCATCACAGGAGAGAAATTTTCATACATAGTAAAAGAACTAGGTGGTTGGTGTATTTCAAACTTGTGAGATGAGCCACATGACAACAAAAAAAGGCAAACAAGCAAATGCTTAGAACATGCCTGAGGACACACTGAAATGGGTGTGGGAAAGGAAGCTGCCAGTTTAGGCCAAAGACATATTTGTCTGGTAAAACAAGAGTGCAATAAAAAGTATCCTGGTTTCAGTTGGGATAGAGTTAATGTTCTTCCTACAAGCTGCTATAGTGTTATGTCACGGGACTATACTGAAAAGAATGTTGATAACTCAGGAATGTTTTGGTTATTGCTGAGCAGTGCTTGCACAGCCTCAAGGCCTTTTCTGCTTCTCACTCTGTCCTGCTAACGAATGGGCTGGGGGCGGCACAAAAAAATGGGAAGGAGCGTGGCAAGGACAGGTGATCTGAATCAGTCAAAGGGCTATTCCATACCACAGAGTCATGTCCAGTATATTAACTGGTGGTAGTTGGGTGGGAGGGGTGGGTTGCTGCTCAGGCATCAGTCAGTGGGTGGTGAGCAATTGCATTGGGCAACAGTTTTTTGCCTTTTCTTTTTCCTTCCCCCCACTTCCCCTCTATTATTACTCTTATTTTCATTTTAGTTAGTAAACTGTTCTTATCTCATCCATGAGTTTTACTTTTTCCCTTCCCCATTCTCCTCTCCATCCCGTTGGGTGTGGGGTGGTGAGCAAGCAGCTGTGTGGTGCGTAGTTGCTAGCTGGGGTTAAACTATGATAAAGGGTTAATCATTAAAGCCATCTATCTCATTAGAAAACATTTTTTTCCTCCAGGACTACTTATTAAGTAGCGCTGTAACTAAACATTTACCCATCATTCAGAAGAACTGCTACCAAAGGTGACATCACCGGGAGACACATTTGACAGATATCAGACACATACAAAAAAATTATATTGTTTTTTAGTTTTTCAAGTACTACATAGCATCAATCTAGAAGGCTGGGCACTCAGCATGTGATGCCTAATGCTGGTCTTCATCCCAACGGAAAGATGACTGAAGGGTCACTGGGTACTTTGAGATCATGATGAGGTTTAATTTTACCTGAAAAACACTGCCTAAAGCACTTGTCAGTGCAACTACAGCATTGATTGTGAGGGTGGAAATTGTTAATTAAAACCAGAAATTAACACTGCCTTTACACATATTCCCTACCCTCTCTCTTGAAGGAAGGAAAGTTTTGGATATGCCAAGAAACTTGCCTTGTACAAGGCGGCACTCTGATGAAAGGATGGAATATCAGTAAGTCTTGATAGGCTACAGGCTGGGTGAGGGTTCACATGTCCACAAGTACATTACAAACTCAAAAGCTGAACTAATACAGAATATGTGCAGCACCCAAAGCACCGGTTTTCCTTTCTGTGTTATGATGGTAACAGAAAAAAAATCAAAATCCACCCAACTCAAAAAACCCATAAAACCAAACACCCAAAAAGCTAATCTGTAACAAAGGGAGAATATCTGTTGAAATTAAGAACTTAAAAGTCACCATGGGTGGATAATTTATACCAAAGAATCTGGAAGGAATTAATCGAAAAAAACCTCTTTGCCAAACTTACATTAATTTAATATTGCACAAAACAAGTGAACACATATGACTGAACTACTGCCAAAAAAATAAGATTGCACATTCCAAAAAGGTGAAGAAATTGGTATGAGCAACTATGAACCAGTTAAAATGCAAGAGTAAAATGATGGAATGTGGTGGTTTAACCCTGGTTGGGTGCCAGGTGCCCACGAAATCCATTCTATTGCTCCCCTTCCTAAATTGGACTGGGTAAAGAAAATAAAACAAAAGGCTCACAGGTTGAGATAAGGAGAGATCACTCAGCAATTACTGTTACAGGCAAAACAGACTCAAAGAGAATTAATCTAATCTATTAAGAATCCTTATGGAGTAGGGTAATGGAAAATAACACCTAATTCTTAAAACACGTCCCTTAGCCCCTGCCTTTTCCTGGATCTCTACCTCCTCCCTTCCAGCAGCACAGGGGGACAGGGAATGGAGGTTATGTTCAGTTCATCACATGTGTTCTCTCCTACTCCTTCCTCTCAGTGTGAGGACTCCTCACGCTTTCCCTGCTCTAGCATGGGGTCCCTCCCATGGGAGACAGTCCTCCACAAACTTCTCCAATGTGGGTCCTTTCCATGGGCTACAGTTTTTCACAGTGTAGGTCTCCCACGGGGTCACAAGTCCTGACAGCAAACCTGATCCAGCATGGGTTTGATCTGACAGCAAGTGATTTGCTGAGAAGTAAATGCCAGAGAAAATGAAAAAGTTTGGCAAGGGAATGACAAGGCCTTCATCAGACTGCTTGAGAAAATAAGAGCATAACCTCTTGTTTTACCTGCCCCTTCCCCGCCCCTGCATTGGTACTCAGTGTTGTTCTGACAGTTTAATCCTGAAAGTTTCCCCTTCCTGTTACTGTAAAATTAATTGTTAAGTGGGAAATGTCAAGCAGTCTGACTTAGACTTCTTCTGGCACTTTGAGGTCCAAGTGTGTGACGAAGTCATATTATCTCAGAACCCGCAATTCCAAGTACTTGATAGCAGAGGCAGTCACTTCTGGCTGCTGACTAACACCAAAAGCTGACTCTGGTTTTCCATTTTACAGCTTAAGCTGATACCTTGACACTGGGTTACAAATGTAACAATGAAGTCAACTCTGAACATTACTTCAAGACTGAAATGCAAAGCAGAAACACGAATGCAACACAGCAATTAAAACTGTGAACACTGCAAAATACAACTAAAGATATGAGCTTGATGCTATATAAGGACATCCAACTTTTCTTGTGGGATAACTTTAATGCAGTGTTACGAATTATAGCAACGTAACATTTTTGAAGAGTTGCTTAATCAAGCAAACTCTGAAGTCTTGTAGAAAGGAATCCAGGTCCTCTACACTTGCAGTGTTACAAAGTTTACACAAGAGTATTTAAAGATTAAAAATATTTTATTTACACTTTTCTTTATACACATTTTATACATTTTTTTCAGTTTAAGAATCAAACAGAGCACATATCCAAGTCTGAACAAACTGCATTCATAGCTAGGGAAAATTACTTTCTGACAAAAAAAATAAAAGAAAAAAAAAAAGAGACATGAACAAAGGCTTTAAAACAGTTAAAAAAGAGGCATTTCTTAAATTTTTTTAGAGAAGTTTATAGCACCCCTGGGGTAATCATTAGACAGTTAATCCAAATGTACATATGAAGTCATATACACATCATTTTCATTTTCTACAGGAAAAGTATTTCCAATTGCTACACACAAACACGGCAGTTTGAAAATAACTTTTCCTGTTAACTTACCAAATACTTACCAAATACATTCTTTTCAAAACAAACAATCTGATATTGTACCCTGGAATTGAGTGAGATACTATAGTGGAATTGCAGTCTCCAGCATATAATTTATTTTTAAAAGAGCTACAAAAATATCTAGGGAAAATATTTAAAATAAAAACATAGTTCAGTTTTCCCTTCACCTGCTCCCAGAACAGACATTAAAGTTAGGCGAGTCCCACTGAGGTAATAAAAGCCCCCTAAACATAGCTAACCTCATACTCGTACATAACACTGTGTTTCCTAGATTTACAACAAAGTTTTCTACCAGAGCCATAAACAAAAACTACCATCTGCAAATAGAAGTGGTTTTCCCCTAGCTACCTACTTAATATAAATCCAAAGGTATTTGAAATTGATCTTTGAAAGTTATTTTTGAAAGCTTATATAAACATTAATTGAAATTTGGGAAGAGAAAAAAAACATTAGCAGAGGGAAATCCAGGGAAGCTGTGCTCAAAACAAGTCAGTTTTATGCCACCTGCCACATATAACCATGTTTTATGAAGTTTTGCCACACAAATGGAAATTTTAAAGTTACCAACTTTTGAAAATAGAATACAGATGCAAAAGTAGTCATTTATATTTAATTTAAGCAGCTCCAGATTTTACAAACATTAAAGTCTCAAAATGTACACTACAGGACACCAGCAAGCTTTGTTTTAAATAGATTGCACATGTTTTGCAGTTATGTTCTTTCCCACTCTCCTTCAGTGGGCCCTAACACATGTGATGGGCCACACTTATTCAAGTAACTTCACCAGCTATATTTTCATTAATAGGAGAACAGGATGGGTGTTTCATTTGATGCCCACAACCCTATAATCACTTGAGCACAAGGTTAACAACAATTGTGCTTTTATGTTTCCAAGTACCTTACAGTTTTCCATTTTCTTTATACTGGACTGTTCATGTATGTGATGTATACGTTTGAAGTATTCACTACCTTTTTATTTTATAAGGAAAAAAAAAGTATCTTAAAGGCAAAATACCTCTGCAAATGCAACTATTTCTAAAAAGACTCTCACATAAATGCTGACGCAAGCTTGACGCTTATTTTTAAAGAGCCACTAGTATCTCCCCATAATGCTTTCTTTTCTTTTGTGCAAGAATGAACATAATGAGTTAATCAATGTTTTTCTTTTAAAATCGGTTTGAATTTGTACCTGCTGACTTTTATCCTTTGCTTCCTGAGTGTCAAGTGAAGCTTCTTCCCTGATGCAAATAGTTACTGTATCATCAGCATGAAAAAACACAGCACTTAGGTTTGTAAGGCAGGAGTTCCTCAAGAAAAAATGGCTGCAAACCTCA
This sequence comes from Colius striatus, assembly GCF_028858725.1. Lineage (NCBI taxonomy): Eukaryota > Metazoa > Chordata > Aves > Coliiformes > Coliidae > Colius > Colius striatus. Next base: position 81,804,291 of record NC_084759.1, read on the forward strand.
GAGACCAGCTGTAACAGGACCACTATCATAGTGCTAAAAAGAGGGCATCCACACTTTTCAAAAGAAAGTAATGTGATGAAAGCAGGTTCCCAGGTAGCTCATATGTTGCCAATAACTAGCAGTTAGCTCTCTTGCTAGCAGCGCTTTCTGAAATAGCAGAGCCTTTGTAAAATCCTGTAATACCTTCCTCCAGCTGAGTCAATGGGGAGGAAAAAAATTTCAGATTATTGTCACCTAGTATCTCCCATTGCAAAACTACCACCAACACTTTGTGAGGAAAAATGAGCTATCATTTCCTTATGCATTATTTTGGGGGGAAAAAAAAAATCTGTCTACACTCCCTTCCCCCGAAACTAGCAGCATGCAGAGTGGGAACCAGCAGCGTCCAATCTCTTTACAAGAACAGTATGCTTTTTGTCCATTCTAGCTCATCTGAAACCAAAACATCCTCCTGGAGCTAGCTGCTAAATTAAGACATGAAACCGATATATTTTTGCTATAAATGTGAAGAAAAAAAACCCCAACCCCAGAATGTAACTTGCTGTGTCCGTCTTCTTAAGAAAATGCAAGTATGCTTTAAAAGCAGGTCATGTATGAAATATGTGTGTGAGATTAGATTTGCTGGTAATTCAATCACAGTTGGGCTGGGAGTACAAGATGACCCATACTCCCAAACCTAATAATCAAAGATTCTAACTTAGCTTTTCCGTCACAGATGAGAGGCATTGAAATGTTTTTAAACCCTATCTTAATCTGATCATAATGCTCAATACTTAATAGTAACAGGCAATTCTTATTACCCAGCTTAGTTCTGTTTTTATTTAAACATTGAATTATTTGGAATACTAAAAGCAAACACAAATACAAACTTTCAATTAAAAAAAACCCCAAATCCTCCGAAACATAAAGTAACAAAAAATAACTGCCTCAAAAGTCCCACTGCAACTGAAGACAAAACATAAGTTAGTTTTATATTTCATGTTTGAAACAATAAAAGCATGGTAGAACTGTAAATTAACAAAACACTCTCACATACCCCCACACTCCCTAAACTCAAGCAAATTCCAATCATTCCTAATTCTCAAGGTTACAGCCAGCTTCTAGATGGGGAAACAGCTTCTGAGAAGCTGAAAGCAACAGTTCGAGTCAGAATTTCACAGAATAATTACTATTACCATCCTGAACAAGATCTTTCAGAATGGGGCACCTGAAAATAAATATGAACTTAAAAACAGAGCACCAAAAAATTATCTGGTTCTTCATGTTTCAAGTGTTAGTACTCACCAACGACCTGAGGCAGTTGCTTAGCACACAGAACTTCAGAAAGTGCTTAAATGAAAACTGTAAAGTGTAACTTTAGACACTGCCATCGTTACCCTTATTTTAAATAAAATCTTGGCCACATCTCTTTATTACACCTGAATCATGGAAGACCAGATATCCAGAATCACATCTATTCCCCAGACTGGTCCTAGATGAAAGTGAAGTACTCCATACTATACATAGCATGCCTGCTAAGGCCTTCTAAAGCATGACTGAGTAGACTTTGCTGCCCCATAAACTTACTGAGAAATGAGCTGGTGACAAAAAGAAAAATAAAATAGATTTAAAGCCTTGTGTTTTTTTCTTGTGCCCCAATATTCCATGTACTATGTACAGCAGAGCCTTTTTATTTGCACACAAACAGCACCTACTGGACTCGGTTTATTTCTGCACACATGCAGGGTAACATACACACAAGTCTCACAGTGTAAATGAGGTAAGCCACAATGGCTTTAAGTCAAGCTATTAAGAAAGTAAATTAGCTTTCTTATTCAGTAAACTATATTTTTATTTTAAAAGGCTTAAACTTAACTGCAAACTAGTCTGCATCAGAAGGCTGGATATCAATACTTGGTCCAATCAGTACTGGTGTAAGTAACTTATCACTACGGTTATGATGGTATACATTCTCTCTTTCTGTTAAAGTATACGGAAAGAAAATACTCTTTCAATAAATGATTTCTAGTTAAAAAAAAAAAATTAAAATCTGCTAACTTGCCATATAGTTCCAAATCCTCATATCTCAACCCAGAATATAATTACTACAAAAATATCAAAATACAAGTATGAGAAGTTTTATATGTCTTTTTAAATTCTACCAGTTATTTCAAGCTTGGTTTAGGCAAGTAGGTGTTATTTTTAACACAGAAAATTTAGGGTGATTTTGGTCCCTTCGTAAGTGCATTCTTTTGAACTCCCTGAGTACCGTACATTCCTTTCTACAGTGATTTCTGACTGGAAGATGCTGAAAAAAGTGGTTTTGCATTGCTGCATTAAAAGTCTACTGCTTAAAGCAAAATACAGCAGCATAAGATTTTACAAAACATGCAGGTGTACATTCCAGCATTTTGCCTCTACATATCTGAACTAAGTGTGAGCCTTCAACTTCTCCAAATCATTCCTTTAGATTCTAGAAGTGGCTACTTTCATGACATTTCAGGTAATCAGAAAGTAATTATTTATGTCTTGGCAGATCATTCTTACCAGTCTACTGTCAGTAATATCTGCAAGTTGACACAATGGAGTTACTCAAACTCCTCTTTGACCACACATCTCAATTCAGGCACTCCGAGATCAGTAGCTATAGGTGTATAGGGTTTTTTTGTAAAACAAAAATAAATAGTACTAACCATCCAATCACCTAACTTCATATTTTCAAAACAGTAGTTCATAGCAGTTGATAATTCAGATAATAACTTAAAATTATAAGAGTACAAAGGAAGAAGTGAAGAATGAGTACAAGCAAAGTACTGAGAATACACCATAGTATATCCAGTTCTGAAAGTAATTGCAGGTCAAAGCACTGCCAAGCATTTGCTTATTGACATTTTCCACTTTCCTAAAAAAGAAAACTGGGTAGCACACTCAAACATAAAAGAAACTCAGGTAAGATGTGTTGACTTTTTAAAAATTAATCCATAAAATAACAGATTATCAACAGTTCATTATGTAGCATTGATAGAAAGAGTTTAAAGTTACTGAATCAATCAGTATATACTAAAGATATTTCTATACCAAACGAGGCCTCCAGTTACTTAAGAACTTTGAATTATTAATCTCATTAAAGGACAGTACTATACCTTAAATTCAACAGATATGGCTGAATCTGTACACTAGTTAAAATATAATATTGTTACTGCACATAAAAAGATGTATTTACATATAGTTTTTACAATGTATGCATGTGTGTGTATATACTTTCTACCCACAAACAAACACAATGCAAACAATTGAAGGCAGCATAGAAATAGTGTTTCAGATATAAAAATGTTTTGTTTCAATTTAGTAGAAAATGTGTAATTTGCATTTTGGCAGACTTACTGGTACCATTATACAAAACCAGGAAACAGGTCATGCAAAAGGGTTAAGATTATTCTGCAACATATGTAAGGGAGAACAAAAACACCAGGTAGATTTGAGAATATTTTGCAACTAATGGGAAAAGCATCCAAAAGACAACATAAAATACAGAAATGGTTTAGTTTTGTTAATTTATACCTGGTTGTACCCTGGTACAGATGATGTATCTTGTTTTGGTGCTCAATAAAAAAAAAAAAAAATCAAAATAAAGTCTTCTTTTTCTTCTACACATATTTTGTCAAACTCAACTGATTTCAGAAGCATATTGGTATGATGGCCATTTAAAAAGAAAAAAAATGAAGAAAGTACTCTGGACATCCAATGTTACAAAAAACATAACCACACTCAAAAATATATTTTTCTTTCCCCTACTTACAATTATCCTTGTTAAAAATCCCCAAAGCTTTTACAATATCAGACCAACTATTGGCTTTTCTAACAAACTTGGTCAGTACACAACCTGTACATCCTGTTCCTCTTATGCATTTAGCAGTTGTTCTTACACAGAAGGTAATGTCTTTGAAGGAGTTAAACTGGTTTGTATTTGTTGACAGATTAGGTACAGCTTTTTGTATTTCATTGGGTTGTTCCTTCTGTTTTAGCTGCAACGTCTAACATGCTCCAAAACATATTCAGGGAAGTGCAAGCTGCAGACTTGTAAGCCATCCAGCTTGCACGGCATCCTTGGATATTCATCTTCTTTCCATTTGTTCTCCTCTGGATCAAAGGTCAGAATTGAATCACTGTAATGACCATTGTAACAAAGGCCTCCCAGAACCATTATCTGTTTGTCCAGAACAGCTACACCATGACCGCTCCTACCAATTGGCATAGAAGCCAATATAGTCCATTGATCAGTATCTGGGTCATAAACCTCTGTAGAAGGACATCCTTGAGATTCAAAGGAGGCCCTCAGGATCACACAGACACCACCAAAGACATACAGCTTACCATTGTAGGAAATCATTTTGTGAAAGCATCTCGCGTAATTCATTTTACACTTGTTCTCCCAACAGTTAGTGACCACTTGAGTTCTCCTTGTTCGCTGCTCTACCGTCCCTTCTTTACTGGGATCAAACACGCATACTTGCTTAGAAGTTGAAGACGATGTAATTCCACCAGTGATATACAACTTGTTAGCAAGCACAGTCCCTTCATGTCCGTATTTATTGACTGGATAGGGATCCACAAATTCCCATTTATCTTCAGTAATATCATACCGTTCAGTCGAGTAAAATGTTTCATCCCTGGTTCTCCCAGCTACTGCATAAACATATCTCCCAATAACTCCAACAGCAAACTCAGAACGTGGAACAGACATGTCTGCCATTCGTAACCAAGTATTCTGTCTTGGGTCATATCTAAACACTTTGGATGAAGCATGAAACTCACCATCTGGCCCCAGTTCTTCCCCACCTAACAGGAACACAAAGTTATTCACAATGGCAAGGCAGTCTGGTCGCAAAGGTACTTGAGGACCGTTTAGTTCCCACCAGACCCTTGGCTTGTGCAAGAGAAGAATTTTACTGTTTACCATACTGTGTCCTATCATTCCTCTAAATACTGCCGTCTGGGGTTTGGCAGAACGAATTTTGTTCGATTTCATTTCCATCAAAGGCTGTTGGTGAACGCTATGAAAGTAATTCATGGCTTGGTCAACCTCATGTCGCAGCTGCCGGGAGTATCGATAAAATTCTGATGTTTTTACCTATGAATACATTTAAAAGACATTAAAATTCTGACCGAGACAAACAATCCATAAAATCTAAATGACTATGTGTCATTAGGAGATTATTTTACTTAGTTTCATTCAGGCAATCCACACAGCAATTGTATTCGTGCATGGAGGGTTAAGCTAACATACCGTTCTCCAAAATTACAGAAGGCAATTTAGTGATTAAGAGCAGTAACTAACATTTTCAGCAGAACACTCACATGCAAAATTTAATCCGGAATCAGGCACAACTGAAATCCCCAAGTCTAAAAATCAAGCGTCTCTGTTCATCTTCTACCTAATTCATAAAGTGCTTAAATTAAAAATGCACTGTTTTACTGGTTTTGAAAAACATTCTACACACCCGTTCTGTAATTGCCAAGGTCTACCACAGGCTAATTTCTGCTCAATTCTCACAACTAAGCCCAGGCAGATATTCCCAAATGCTAAGCTCTACTCACAGTGCTATTCAATTGGGGTGGAATGGGAAGAGAAGGTACCCTAATGCTTTCCTTCAGGACATGTGACTGCACTATTTGTCACGTTTTCCTTATGGTTACCTCACTGTGAGTTCCCACATGTTAACAAACACCTTGAATAGAAGAGGAAAATGTCTCAACCTATAAGCCTTTGGTCACACAGTTATTTGGTAAATTGGGGAGGCAGGTTTGAACTTTCACTTCCTCTGAATCATCACACAGAAACTTGTCCGAGGGGGTTTGAATATCCCCAGAGAAGGAGACTCAACAACCCATCTGGGCAGCCTGTTCCAGTGCTTCATCACCCTCACAATGAAGAAATTCTTCCTTGTGTTCTTCCGAATCTCTTATGTTCCAGCTTATACCCATTGCACCTTGTCCTATCATTGGACATCAATGAAAATAGCCCAGCTCCATCCTCCTGACACCAGCCCTTTACATATTTGTAAACAATGAGGTCACCCCTCAGTCTCCTCTTCTCCACGCTGAAGAGCCCCAGCTCCATCAGCCTTTCATTATAAGGGAGATACTCCACTCCATTCATCAGCTTTGATTATGAAGTAAAAAGGTTTACTTAGGTACAGTGCTTATAAAACACTCACAGTAAGCCCAGCTCCTCTGGTAAATAACAGATCTATTTTCTTATTGCAAATAAAGACTATATCATACAAACATACATTTTATTCTAACAAATGCCATATATCTCCTCTCAAACTAAAAAGACTGAACATAAATTCCAGAAAATATGCTGGGAGAAGCGCAGGGAGAACTATAGCACAGAAAAATGGTAAAATACAGAAAGCCTTTAAAGTTACAAAAACTTAAGCAGAAAGTTAAAATAACACAGAATCGTGGCTGAGTTACTTTATCCTTAAAAGTAACTCTTGAATTCTGAAACAGCACAACTATTTTAAGCATTCCCAAACTGCAGCTATCATTTTTGGAATTGAACAAAAAGACAGGTGTTCTTTTGTTCCACCTATATGTATTTCAAGCTTTCTTGGATGATTATGAAAGATAACAGGATCAACATGCTTACAACATTAAGCATGCTAGCAAATCCTGGCACAGAAAGAAAACGTTTTTTCTTTCCTCCTCAACATTTACAACTCTGTCTTTAAATCCAGAAATGGAAATGTCAGCCAGAAACTGGAATTAAAATAAGCCTTATATATCCTCAACACACTACTCTTTCACATGGCCTAAATCTCACCCCGTAAGAGCATGCAAAAGGAAACAAGGAATATCTCTAATTCCAGAGAGTATTTCAAGACCAGGGAATCAATTTATCAGTAGTTTACTACCACTTATCTTGGCAAAGGGACTAAAATCAAAGCAAAGCCTCAATCTCTTACCTTAAACCAGAAAGACATCAAGAAGCAAATGCAACTACCAGTTACAAACAACTCTTTCAGGCTGTAGTTTGTGGGGAAGATTTATAAGTCTCATTGTGAAGGGATGAACACGAAAAGATACAAACACTAGGAATTCTCCCAATATTCAGGAAAAAAAAATCCCCCACACAACAAAACAGAATGATAAGACTACCTAAATTCTGGTAGTTGAGGGCTTGGTAGACTTTGCTGTTGAGGAGAAATATCACTGTTTCTAGTTGCCCACCTTTCACCAGCACAACATCTGCCACACAGGAGCGGTACCCCTCCTGAGCTTCAAATGATGACCTAAGATGAATGTTTGGATATGCCTACATGAAAGTGCAGATTGCTCACGCTTGCTTGATGCAAATGAAGACAAAGCAAATGTAGGTCAGTTTGCCCACATTCACAATCACATACTGTCTGTGGGAAATCTTTCAGAACTGAAATTCCTGTTCACCCCACAGTAATGAAAACCCTCCAAACACCTACACTTCTGTATAATTTTACAACACTCTTACTTGTGTGTATAATAAAAAATGAGAAGCATTAAAATGTAAGTGTCTAGGTATGAAAACACAACTGGAAGCTGTGCATATATTTTGTTCTAGTAGACTAAAGAACATGGCCCTCAACTAGCCTTTTGTGAAAACTGCTGTCTGATACCCAAAATATGCTGAAGGAAACCTTGTCAGTGTTGAAAGGTAGGCTTCTGCCATTACCCACAAGTAGCAACAACAAACTGTTAACCAATAAATAATCTAAGTGTTTACCAACAGATCTATTTTGCTGTTAAATTCAAACGGAACTTAAGCTCTAGGAGAAACATGCACCTAATTACCAACATAGTCAATCAGAGAGAAAGCTCACAACTTTCTGCAAAATCAATAGAAATGTCCACTAATTGTTATAAAGCTTGAAGTAAAACAGATGTGCATTCTTAAAAGTATATCATCAACAAAATGCTTGACAGCATTTTCAAACTCACCCTGTTCTGTTATCTTGCTGAAGGGTCTCAAAGAAAGTTCGTTTGACTTGCTTACCCACCCTAGTCTTACTACAAAAATCAAGAATTTAATCCAAGTGCCAAAGCTTTGCTCATGTGATTTTTTCACATTCTTTTCAATACTGCTCCAATACTACTCCAAAATCTTTTTACAGAAAGGCAGTCTGTTGGGACATCAAGATAACGTACAAGCTCCCCAAAGAACTATCCCAGAGAACTATCTCATTGCATCATTTACCAGTTGCAGTGGTTCCCAACAGGACATTTAGCTACACAGACAGGGAACAGCACAAAATCAAATGTGTCATCTGATAAAAAAAGAGGAAAAAAATAACTAACCCCATATATCTCTTTATTCATCCCCTAGGTAGTCAATATCAAAACCATAAAGGCTTCACCAAAATCACCATTATCCCTCCAGCTACATAAATATAACAAAAAGGAGTATTCTATTCATACTTCAGAAGCTGTATTTTCCAGGTCTGTTTACAGTAAGCAGATTGCACCACCACTCCTGCACTCCAAATGTACATCAGCCTCAAGGTATAAATCTAGGGTTGCTCATAATTTCATTTTTAAAAGGACAACCCATCCCATTCAGATTGTAAATCGCTTCAAAAAATTATGTAGGAAATAAGAGTGGCTTAAGAGGCCACAAGTATCCCTACTGTCACTTGCAAAGTTATCTAAGTTATTTATATATGACAATGATAGGCATCTTAGAAATGTGTTTTAGAAAGATTATGTAAGCCTACATATGACCAGCCAGACAGTATATGGCAAATACAGAGTTCACTGAACCATAAAACTCAACCTTAGATTGTATTTAGTACATTCACACAGGCATTTAGTATGTGCTGGCTTTAGGAAAAGGGTGAATTCTGTTTGTGGAGCTTCAAAAAAAGCAGTCGAACAACATTTTCCCCCTTCTACAGAGAGAAGGGAGTTCTCAAGTTACATCAGAACAGTTAAGCAATGTGAACTTTTATTTTTAAAAAAATAAATTAAAAAGTATGATCTATATTCTGATGTTAGCTCTGACTGCAGTTCTCTTTTCACGCTGGATTTCTCAATGCTCTCTAGCCATAGCAAAGCACAAATACGTTTCTATCTGCAGAAATAGTTATGACATACTCATTTAGCTGTGCTTCTGTCTGCTGAGCTGTCCCACTCCAGAATCCCCACTGATCTCTCTTTGCTCCCAAGGCAAAGCACCAATAAAGGCTTCACATGTGGGTATATAAACTGGGATGCTGAAAATGATTCCTTTCTCTCTCTTGAAGTTGTATCTATCTGGCTATTTGATAGCTGTCGAAGTAAAACATGAGAAGCACTGCAGGCAGGATTTATACCACTGATAGCAAAATCAGCTCCAGAAGTTTTACCTAAATATAATGCTGAAGACCAACATGTACTTTTCACTTGCATTTACAGAAATTTAACTGAAGGCAGCTTGATGTTTGAATTTATATCCCAAAAATTCAAAGAGCCAAAGACTCATCTCTTTGAGATGAGTTTCATCCTACTAGACTGACCTTAAGAATATTCTGTGAATCCTATCAGTTTTCCTATTGAAGGGTTTAAATGATGTAATCAGAAGGTAAAAGCATGATTAAAACTAAGATACTACACACTATCTTGCACAGTTTAGCTCTTACTAGTTGGAAATGTTTTAAACCAACATAAACATTACATTACTGTTCTAAAATTATTTATATATTTATTTTATGTCTATAATCTAAGATCATAAATATATTTTATGTATTATTATTTCCCCTACTCAATTTATACATACACACAAAACCCCCAAAACATAAAAACTCACTAGTCTCTGAAGTAATCAATAGCTTTTATAATTTAAAATACAAATAAGCATTAGTGCTTAAATGATTCAGTAGCCCTTAAAACCACCAAAGCCAGTTCGATCTTATCTGTATATTTTCTACATATTAAAGTAAAAATAGATGAGAAAATAATTTGTAAGGAGTCCAACAAAAACACAGGGTCTTAAATACTATTCTCTGAGAGGTGAAAAAAACACAAATTAATATTGTATCTTACTACACAAAATTAACATTGTTAAACCAAAACAGCACAGTTCAAGTAATTTCTAATGTGAATACTCTTACTGTTACCAGCCTGAGAGAGAGAGCTGCTTACAAAGTAATTCTCTACTACTGACAAATACAGATTCTCAGGAACTAGAAAACAACATTTTTTATCTATTCTTTAACAGAATAGCAGAAAAATCAAATTCTCTTTTGACCTCTTAGTACATGCAAATGATTGGTTAAATTTCAGATCACTTGTTACAAAGATTCCTCTGATATTTAAAGTAAATCATCACATTTCACACCATCAATGACTTTTGATTGTATTTTATGCCTTGTGTAAAACCAAACTTTGCAGGATGAGGGCTTCATTCCAACTGCTGTGTATAACAAGAACACTGAAGATACATCAACAACAACAAAACCACCATGCAGATTTAACAGCAGGTGCTAGTTTTCATTTCTAAGTAAAAAAAAAAACCCAAACTGTACTTCAAACATGCAAAAGCTACAGTCATTACATTTGTATTACACTGGTAACAATTATGGTGACATATGCCCTATATACTGTGTGCAGATCTAAAATCTCTGGAAAGCAAGACACAGTTTGTGGAAAACAGTAGGAACAGTTGAAATAAAACTTAGTACAAGTGACCTTATTTTCAAATGTCCTTTTCCATATGAAATCACTTAAAAACCATGTACTGCAAAAACCTACCTGTTCTCCAGCCACTGTACATACTACTGTCTAACAATCAGATGATAATACTTTTAGATCTTTGTCTTCCATGGGTTTATTAGAAAAATAAATGCTCTCTTTTTGTTCCTTCTAATAGGTTTGGGAATCTTACCTATTAAATGGCATGCTGCCCTAGCTAAATGATGAATCCTGTCTATTGCTTTTCAAATGCACCAACCTTCTCAAAAACACTGGATGGTGTCATCAAACAAAACCTGATGTTCTGAATGATGGTGTCCGTATGCCTCCAGCGTCTTCTATCATGGCGCAGCCAGGCCTGAACAGCTTCATACAGCTCTATCTCTGGAAACCTGCTCAGATGATCATTATCCAAGTAAGACACGAGTTTCTCAAAGCTCAGATATGATAGGAAGTCAGGTCTGGACATGAGTGGCACAAAATTCTCTAGTAGAAAGGAGTCCAATTTTTCCCTGACTCCTTCGATGTTTACACCAAAATCATCCAGAAGTCTCATAATTTCTGCACAGTTTTCTAAGCAGATTTTAGCTAAGAGAAAAGAGCAGCAAAATTTTACCACCTCTATAAGCTGGACATACATGGCAGCTTGAAGGATTTCATGAACAGTGTTCATACTCAGTTCAATAGTTCCATAGTACATGAATTGGAGGACATGACTGAAGCCTGTAGCTGTCAGACCTTTCAAATGGATTTTGTCCTGATCTCGTTCTCGCATATCAGCTGTGAACATAATCCTGAAGTAATCACTCTGGGTGGCAAGCAGTGCTTTATGGGCCTGAAACTGGTGGTCTTCAATGACAAGTGTGACATCAAGAAGCAATCCCTCCTCATACAGTGCTCTGAATCCAGCAGAGACACTGGTGTCATGGATGGAGGAGCTAAACCCTTCCACGTCCCCTGCCATGAATCACCTGGGGGGAAAGAAAAAAATTAAATAAATAAAAATAAAAAATAAATTGTTACTTCTAATAACATACCACAAGCCTCTTCTGATCAGATAAATTCTGAGACTGCCTTTATTAAGACTTAACAGTCTTCTCCATCCCTTTTGTTTTTCTTCGGATGAAAAAGCAACTTAAGAAACAACTTAAAACACAAACTTTGAAATGATAATATTTTTGGGGAGAAATACTTAAAGAAAGTGTCATGAACATGAATAACTATCTGGTATTGTCAAAGTGATTCCTCATTCCATTCTACTTATTGGTCAGATAATGAATATGCGATGCTAAAAAGGTTGTCATGGTTTTCTTCCTCTCCTCTCCTCAAATTTTCTAAAGAATTAATCTCAAGGGAGCAATAAAACACCCACTCTTGAATATCAAAGGGTTCAGAAAGGAAGCTGAACTTCCTTAGTTTCAGAAATAAGCTCCAGTAAATCTGTATGTGGCAACACCTAAAAAGAAAAAAATTAGTCTCTTTAAAAATAGATGTCAATTTACTCAAAATTTATTTCTAGGAAAGAGAAATTCTAGTTCAGAGATGCTACTTAAGTTTGTGTGTTTCACTTCCATAACATAGTCCCCTCTGTCTCTCCTTGATGTCTGATACTATAGGGATTAATTAGGTGACAGGACTTATAAAGCGCAATATACCAACACAACAGGAAGCACTGACAAGACTGGGCCACAAGCTTCAATTATTAGTGAAGCTTAATTGCTTATTAAGCATCTGAATATTTACAGATGCTCTGTTACTTACGTGCAAGCTACAGTCAAGCTGTAAAAAACACAGAAATTAAACACTACCAAGATTCTATCCTCTTAAAGTTAAGGAAGACAAAGGTTCAATAAAAAGGCAAACTATTAAAAAATCCAGGAATTTCTCAAAATCTCGCTTAGCTTCCTTGGGTTTCGGTAGGGTGAAGTTGTATAAAGCGGCTTGAACCAATCTAACAATTTATCACTAGCCAAAGGGCAATGGCGCTTTCTCCCTCTCTGTCCTCATTGTGGGACCTGAGCTCCTGCTGCCTACTTTGAGTAATTTCTGGGGCTCATTGGGCTGCTCTAGAAAGCCAATTCAATTCCTAAACCTGACAGAAAACTAAACCAAAGAGGGGAGGCGGTAATGATGACAAGAGCACAGGGCTCAAACACCACCACCACTCAGCACACACAAAACCTCTTTCTGCTTCTCAGTGAGCAGACTTCTGAGTTGACACTGCACGGAGTATGGCACAAGAATCAACTGAGATACCATACTTGACAGAACATGGAGAAAGAGTAACATCATCTCCTTTTGGCATTGATCAGCCAGTAGATTTGGTTCAAGAATTTTTATTTCACATTATCTCACCTTAAATTGCACTGCAACATTCACTCAGTTACTTTTGCATTTAACTCTGCGTTTCCTGTAACAATGAAAAATGTTACATGAAAAGCTAAGTAACATCAACATATTTAAAGGACTGACGATTTTAAAGGTTATAGAATCTTACAGCAGAATATGGACCCAGAAGTGACCCTAGGTTGGCCCAGCTGCCACAACTTCATAAAGCCGTTATGTTACTCCCATTTCCTCATGAACTGTATCCCGACTCTTGCCATTGTAACTGGAATATATTTTATTAGACTCCATCAGAGGATAATCATCTCCTCTTAATTCATAAGCACTCATCCTGGAGAACAAAACTGGAGAAACTCTTTGTCTACACAAAACTAAACTGGTGAGTGGGTGTTTATAGCCACATCTCCTGGACTCAGCATGGCTCCCACGCTGTTGATGCTTGCTGACAGGTTCTGTGCACCACAGAGTCAATGCCAGGCGCATTCATGACAATTAAGGCCTTACGACAAAATTCAAACTCCTGAAAGTAAAAAGCAGCAGCAAGAGAAGAAAGCAGACAATCTGACAGCTTTCTCATTGGGTATCCATGATAGCATGCGCCCCCAAGACAGAGAGAAAATGCAAACTGGAGCTTCATATTGTGGGTCCTTTATTCCTGAGCACACTGTATGTCTACCAGAAAGAAAAATTATTATAAAATATTCTTTGTTGTTGCCAATTCCTATACAAAAACACACAAAGGAAAAATTGCTAACTCTTACCACCTCAAAAAGAAACAACGAACTGAAAGGGAGGCATAAAATCTAATTTTACAGGGTTTTGCTTTCTAACTGGATTTCTGATATAAAGTAAAAAGGTAAACACTAATATTCTTTCACTAGCACACTTGTAATTCCTTCCCTCCCACCCCTAGTTCTCAATAGCTGAGATCATACTTCAGTCTTTCCTGTTTAAAAGATTTAATGGTCACTTCCCTTTAAGTTGTACACTTTGTTTCATAAAACACACAGCAACTTGAAACAACTACCTCTCAATTTTGTTTGAAATTGTTCAAGAGGTTTAAAGGTTACTAGGATTCCCAGACAGGGCAATTGTGTAAATTATTTTTCTTCAGGAGACTAAGACATATGGCTCAGCTTCATTTCCAAGATCAATGGAAAAAACAGTTGGAATTCACAAATGTGAGATGTGAACAGAATAACACAACATGACACTGAGACATAAAAAAAAGTCATAAATGAAGCAACATTGCTCAGGTGACTGAAGCAACACCTATTAATCTGAAAATAACAGGATCTCCCATCACACAGGCTTGTGCAGGCAGCAATCTCATGGAAGGCATTTCTTCAAAACAGCACATATGTTACTGAATACGTGAACAACCTCGAAGAACCAAACCAGTAAGCTCCAACCACACCTATTTCAAGTCCTTCCTATTAACATGGGAAAGACAATTAAGCTATAGGTACTCTGCAAATAAAAAGAGATTAATTAGTTTCTACATAGGACAGCTTTAAAAGGCCTCTTTCACCACCATCAAAGAAACAAAAAAGAAAAGTTGGCAAGTGAAGGTAAGCAGGGTAAATACATCAAGTCCAGAGAAGCATCTCCAGCAATCCTTTTAAAGATAAAAACGAATATCTAAAATACAAAAACCTGCATCAGAGAGTCATGGGAAACCGGCTGTAGGTGACCCTGCTGAGTAGAGGGGATGGAGGAGGTGACCTTCAGAGGTCCTTTCCAACCTCAAATAGTCTATGTTTCTGAGATCAAGTTGCTTTTACATAGAGACTGTGCTGATTTTTTTTTTTCAGACATCCCTCTAATTTTGATTAATTGGCACTAAGACATAGACACATAAATCAGATATAAGACACTAGCCCTAAAATTTTAAACCTATCAAAAAATAAGGTGTTAGGAATCACCAAAATACATTAAGTCCATCCCTCTGTATTTAGGGAACACATTTTAGAATTTAAAATTTTCTCATCTCCCTAAAACTGGTAATTCTGTAAAAATATATTAAAACCAGAAGTCAGCTGCAAAACTACAATGGTAACGCTGTAGCCAACACTCTGAAATTATTATTTCAGAATGTTTTAAAAATGTGGGGTTTAAGTAACTTATTCCTTCTTTTCACATTCCTGCTTATATTATTTTTATCATAGAATCACAGAATGGTAGGGGTTGGAAGGGACCTTTAGAGATCATCTAGATCATCTTGACGCAGGTCAGCCTAGATCAGGTCACACAGGAACGTGTCCAGGCAGGTAAATTTACAGTTTTCCATCTCAAAATACTTTTCCTCCCAAACATTAGAGAGGATTTAATGGACTATTTGAGTAAAGACAAAACCAATAAGACTTCTCTGTAACGTCATCTAAAGAAGGTTCAGAATTCTGAGTGGAAAGTGAAAGACTGCTTGTCTTCCTGCGTTAAATAAATGGAGTAAATGCCCCTTTCTTGGCATAGAGCCACACACAGTGTGAGCAGATATTTTCTTTACAACACAAAAAAAATGTATTGGCCAGTGCAAATACACATGGGGGTTAAAAAGCACAGAAATTGAGAAGCTAGGTAATTAAATGCATATTACGATCAACTGCTAAAAATCTTCATTTCTGTAACTAGTATCCTCAGTCCAAAGCAATGTGGTAGTTAAAATATTTAAAAAGCAATACAAAATACTCCCAAATTAAGTCATTTTTCTGAAGTATAGCTATGCCACTCCTCCCACACACACACACACACACACTTAGAATCTCAGATGTAATTCTATGCACTGTTCAAGTGCTGCAGCTTATTTCCCAGAGGACAATAACATCACCATTTTCCCACCCATGTTTTCCATAAAAATGCAAAAATCAGAGTTAGATCTTCTTCACCCATCCAAATCACAATATCACACTTAATCCTAAGACAGACATGTAGCCTACAGTGGTCTATAAGAAAAAAAAAATCCTACATACAAACAACAAAGGGAAAAAAACCCCTAAGTTGATGTTCTGCATTGTTCTGCGCATACTGAAGCTGATCAGTATAATGCAGCATGGGAAGTAAGACTCTCTGCTGAAATGCAAAGAGAGAAATATGCTTAACCTGGCATTAGCTTTTCCTGACATTTCCTCCTCTTTTAGCACATACTGCATTACAGCATCTGCTCTGCCACGACTGTAAAAGCACTTACTTGGAACATCGATTTCTCATCTTTATTCCGCAGCTGTAATAAAAGTCTGAAAACCCTGTTCCAGACTGCTGCTTCTCACTAAACAAGGAGAACCTTCTTTCCACAGGGTGTCTGAGGCTCTTAGTCACAAGCAGAAGAAATGAAGTCTAAATGCACAGGCTACTGAGAAGTTAGGGAATACTTGCTTTGGCTCGTGCTCTGCTTAACTTTCAAAAAATGTATTCAAAAGCAGTACTTTCTGGAAAAATGCCCTTTACATAAGTGTGTTTAAGTAATATGTAAGCTTACGTGCCCTTTCTAGGGACATGAATGTATTGTTCTAGGAAAATACTGACAATACCAACTCTAGCACGTCAGCTGAAAGGCAGATTTCTGCTTTCCTTCACTGCTGTTCCTTAATAACTCATTTGAGATGATTAGAAATAGCAAGTTTTTTTGTTTACAGATTTTTAAGTATGTGTTCATTCTACTTACCTCAGAAAAATCTGAGAAAACATCTACGTGAATAGAGATGAACACAAAATATTCACAGAATGAAACACTGTATCTACAACTTACACAAAAAGATTTCGCCAGTCACATAGAACCATATCCCAGTCACACAAAGTACTAAAATCGAGCTTAAATGCCAATGATCTGTTCCATCTATCCTATTCCTTTCATCCATCAAACACAGGCATTTAAATGCAACTTTTACAAGACATTACATATGCTTTTTTTAGTGAGGTGCATAGCAAAGTGCCTTTAACAGAATTCTTTGACCTTTATTTACATGGTTTGACACTAAAACCATTAAATCTTGTGCAAACCTTCCCTTTTCATCATACTGTGTTTTCATCATAGCTCCCCACTAACAGCAACAGAAGGAACGACATAAAAGTGAGAAAGATCAATAACCAATGGTTATCGAAACTTTCCATTGCTACAACAGTAATAAATGTAGGAGAAAAAAGAAACACATGAAGTTTGTAGGTCTTTTATCTAAAATCCCTAGTAATTAATATGCTAAGTTTGGAGAAACAATTTATCTTAAATACATCAGTAGGTTCTGGCTAAAAACTTCACCCAATCCCTGCTGAGAATTCAAAAAACACTGGATTACTTTAGAAGCATGGATTTAAGGGCTTACCAATTGCTGCCAGTCAGAGGAACCTGACCAACAGAACTACGGAAATTAAAATTCGGGTCATTAAAGCTTGAAAACCATCCACATCACATGAACAGTTTCTTAGGGCACACATCTGACCATGACAGTTCCTCTTACAATCTCAACTCCCATTGCTATTTCGGAGCAACGTACATCAGTTCATAACATAGCAGCACTTTTGTAACACACTAGTTGTCTGAGGTCATTACAGTTATGTTAGGATTATTACCAGAAGTTACAGCCCAACATACTAAAACTCTGTATAGACTGTGTCTCACCTCAGTATGGTTATACGTCACTCCGTAAGTATGCTAAAGCCTGCTGAGTAACCTTTTGCTATCTTCACAGAGTACAGGACTAGTAGAGTGTTTTGTTCCATTTTCTTTTTAACAAACCTCTAACTCAAGCTGACGTGTTGATGCTCTCATATGTATGTATTCTTAATGGATGGATTTCTCAGTTGATACTACTCTCTGTGCCCACAAACTTATAGTAAAACCCTATTTAGTCTTTCTGCACAGAAAGATCCAAACATTACAAACATACAAACAAAAGGTCAAAAACATTTTGTTTTAAAATACTGTTTACAAGTATAGTTTTCACATATGTTCAATTTAGAGGAATACTGATCAACCGTACATCAGAAAATTATTATTTTACAACACCAGTCACCCAGGAATAAAATATGCTCCCCAGCTCAGCCCTTAAATCAAGCTTTAGGATGACTATCAAAAGCATTCTGATGAAAGTACACACTTGACTTTAAGACTTTAAGACACAGGTTTCACCTATAGTTACTTGACCAGTTTAACTTCACCTAACTGCATCTAAACACAGCTTCTGTCTCATGAATTAAGATCTATGAGATATACCTTAGTTTTAGATAATACTAGTCTATCACACAGATGATGCAACTGTACATCATAGGCATTAAGATAGTTTAAAACATTTGGCTAAAAGATCATTGCATCACTATACTGGTACAGAAAAAGATGCTCCTGAACACAGAACAAGCTCAACTCAACACTCTTCCAATTACATTTACTAATACCAGCACATGGGCCCAGTACTAAATGCTTCTAATATTTCCAAAAGAATTGTTTTCAACTAGAAAAAGTGATATCACTAATATCCAAGAGTTCAATACAGTACTGTAAAAAACTACAGATTTGCCACTGCTTTCAAAGTGGACTGCTCTATCCCAAGTGCCAATGTTCCCTCTGAATATAACTGTAGCTTCTATAATGATTATTTTTTCAAAATGTAAGGAAAAAACACTATTTAGAAAGACTGATTTTTTTTTATTGTGAAGATATTTATCAAGAAAATAATGGTGTGTCTTATACAGAGAAGTAGCAAGTTAAGTATTTCATGAGAGCAAAAATTCAATCAAACTCTTTTGGTCTCTCATTGCATAAATTTTTAAAATAATAAAAATATAATGATAAAATTATATTAGTAAAAATAATTTCAATGTAAATTAAGATAGCTGAACTACCCCTTACAATTTTTTGTTATCTATATATTTATTGCTAACTTAGTTAATACTTTTAGCATCTTTGGAGAAAATGATATTAATGACATTGTGCCTTCTCTTCAAGACACACAGCTTTTGACTTCATTGCAAATGTCAAGCTCATTTGTCAGAAAGGCAGAAGTCTCAAACATATTCAACTTCCACAAATTTCCCACAAATTGGCTAGGTAAGTGAAAAAGATCTGGTGTCTCCAGCGTGAGCTCAAGTTATCTGTCCCACTTTGCTTGCTGAAAGGCAAATCAACACATGTGTAGACCCAAACCAGCCATAGGATACAATTAAGGAAAGTGAAAGGACATGACTGACAATGTGAAAGTTTATAGGACATGTGGTAGAAATTAAACATGTTAGCTAGGCGTTGGAAGGAAAAAGAAAGGATGTTGGCACATGGTGGTATGCTGAGGGGATCTGAGTGTGAACTGGGGCAATAGTGGTGAAAAGGTTGGGTTATTATCTTGGAGACGAGCATACACAACAAAGAAGTCAAGAGGAAGCCAGACTTAACAGTTCTGCCCTTTTATCCAGTAACAGCTCTGTAGTTCCCCTAGACTTTTTCTAAAGAGGGAGGAGAATAACAAGCAAACAACAAAAAGACAATAACTTAAAATTTGTAAGCTAGGTTTAAGTATTTACCAAACTGATCAACATTCAGGTACCATTCCTGAGCTCGTTCAACTCACACATACTTTTGTATCCCCCAAAGTCGCTGGTCGCGAAATAGCTGTTTTCGGGGTTGGAACTCAAGAGAACCTGCTTCAGCTTCTCTGCTTGGCACGTTTAGCACCACCCTGCCGTGAGCGAAAGCTCACAGGCCGAACTCCCCGAGCAAGGCGGCAGGCGGGCTCCGAGTTACAGACGTGCCGCCGCCGGAGCCCGCGGCGCCCGCCTCGGGGCCTCAGCCACCCCTCAGAGGCCACCCAGCAACCCCCCCACCCCCAGCCCCGCGGGTGCTCAAGGCTTTTTCACAGCCGCCCCGCTACGGCCTGCCTCCGGCCGCCGCCCCCATAGTCGGCGCCCCGCGCACCCAGCCCGCCACCCCCACATGCCTCGGCCACCGCAGCCGGGAGAGAGGGTCCCTGAAAGCCAGGAGGGAAGTCAGGCCGCCCTCAGTAGGATGGGCAGCGGCGGGAGGTCCCGGGAGACCCCGGCGGCGGCTTCACCTACCTCTCGGCAGCGGCGGCGCTGAAGACGCGGCTCCTCCCGCTGGACCGGCAGAGAGAGGGGCCTCTGTGTAACATAAAGCCGGGGGCGGCGGTGGAGGGAGACGCCGGGGGGCTGAAGAGAGGGGCAATGGCTGAGGCAAAGCCAGGAGGAGGAGGCGGAGGAGGAGGAGGAAGGGGGGATCCTGGGTTCCCTCCTCCCCGCGGTCCGTACTCAGGGGGAGGTGAGGAGCCGCCCCCCGCCGTGCCGCATCGCCCGGGCACCGGTACTCCCGGCCCTGCCTGGCCTGGCCTCGCCCCCGGGGTCCGTGCCGCTCCCGCCCGCCCCCCACCGCTCACACTTGTTTACCTTCTGCGCTGCCTAGCACGGCCGCAGGCGCCATGTTTCCCCGCGACAGGCACCCCACGCCGGCCGTCACTTCCGCCGCCACCTGCGGGCCCGGCGGAGGAGTGGGGGGTCTGCCCGGGGCGACAAACCGACACTGCTGCGCCCCCGCTTCGGGGAGGTCCGGCACGGCACGGCCGAGCTCGCCAACCCGCGCCCGGCGGCGTGCCCTGTCTCACCAGCAGTATCAGCCGGACGCCGGCCCGGCCCTCCCGCCGCCAGCCCATACCGGCAACCGCGGGGGGACCAGGCACGCCCCTGGGCACGCAGTCCCTTACCTGAGCCTAGCGGGGATCGCACATGGCTGGGGCTCGGGAATGAGGCACTAACACGCATCAGCTGCATCTGGCTCGGCTGGACACTTATCCACCGGCGTCCACTTTTGGTGGCTCACGGTTGTGGTGTTCTCCCCCATTCCTCTGACCCCCGGCCAGGCCCGGTACAAACCGCAGCCCCTTTCCCTGAGGCTTTTGCAGCTCTCGGTTTCCTCTGGCAGCACCCTGGCAGGCGTGTAGTGCTGCATCCGTCCCCTTCACCGGCAATGACAGTTCATGTGAGGGACTTGGTGAACTCTTCTCTCTGACACCCGGGCAGCCGCAGGTGCTACAGGCTGGCCACAGCTCCTTGTTTGCTGCAGCTGGCCTTGACAGCCGCCATGGGGACCAGGTCACCAGAGCTCAAGAGGTCAGAGCCGCCAGCCATGGGCACTCAAGTGTAGCTGCCCTGCAGCAATGAACTGCAGGGAGCTCACTGTTAACTGAAGCCCAACGTGGGAAGAACAGATTTCTCCCTTAGCACAAACATCACTTCCTTGCTTTCTATAGCTTTCTTTTGCCTGGCAAACTCTAACTTTATTGTGAAATTAACTAAACTACATATGAACCAACTTTTGGGTTGCCAAATGGCCACCACCATTCACTACTTGATACATATCTCCCCGTCACTTATGTCATTCACAACTTTAAATAGCAGGCCACAGGCTGCCAGCCTCTCTGGGTACATGGCTGTTCCCATCCCCATTGCTGCCTATTTTCAGTCTCTCATTACCAATCCCAACCCATTATTGATGTATAAAACAAGAGCTGTACCTCCTCTATAACTGCCACCCCCAAGCTGAATGTCTTTCCCACCTTTCCCAGCTTCACACAATGAACCAGCTATGCCACGCACTGCTGCACAAAAGGCTTCCCACTGCTATTGCCACTCTGTTCAACTGCCCTCCTACTCTTCCCTCACCACCTACTTATTCCACACTACAATCAATCTACTCCCATTCACTACTTCCTCCCAACAGCTTGACTTCCCTCTACCCAGCAAACTTTGTACTATTCCATCTCATCCGCTTGCTCATGCAGCAAATTTGCTCAGTCCCCCCAGCCACTGGTTTAAAACTTGTTATCTGTGTATTTAGGGTGAAACAACCAACCTTTATGTACTGACTCTGACAGAACAGCTACTTTTTCCTGCCACCTAAGCCTCAAAGGGGGAGACATTCTCTCCGTTACTCACAGGGTATGTCTTATGCTGCACTGAGCACATACACACATCTCATGCTCCAGAAAAGAAAACCCAGAGCAGAAGGTAGGTTTCTCATACACAGAAATGATAAAACCAGAACTTCATGCATCCTGCTGTCTTCTTCAGACTTCTGACTTTCATAAGATAGTGAGGGTGGAAAAAGCTAAGCAGGACTATTGTGGTTTTACCTGTCATTTCTCTACTTGCACTTTGTGGAAAGTTGAGGCATAAGATGATCTCAGGTCTCTCCTACCCACTACCACAACCAAGGATCTCAAACCTAACAAGAAAAAAAACCCAAACTCAACAAAACTCAAATTCAACAACTTTGACCTTCTCACTTTCAACGTTTAAAAGCACACTTCTTGCTCTATCCCCTCCTCTTTCATATTGGACAATTCGCCTCTAGCTAAAAAAAAAATCTAAGTATATTAATAACATCTCCACTCCAATCTCCTAAATAAAAATGTGAGACTGTTAAAATTTGGGCTCTGGACAATTACCTTAGTTAATGTTAATTTACAAAGAGATTTAGGCTGACCTCTCTGATTTCAGTATCTGTAAAAAGTTGATTACTAAGAAGTTTCCACTGGCTTAAATGAGACTATGGCAGTGAATAAAATTCTTGACATACATTTCTGACATACATTAATACAGTATTTGCCATTTAATTTCAATCATTAAAAAATGTCTTTAATTTATACATATAATACATTTGACAACTCCTAGAAATGGTTTTACCTACTTTGATATTAGCAGTCTTTACATTCTTCCAGTTTCTCTTCATACTACAAATACATCCAAAGATAATGAATCAAAGTAACAACACTATCTCAGAATATGTAAAATGTATAATCACACTGTTAAAATAAGAGCAACAGTTTGTGTATTTATTTCACATTCCTGACAGGATTCTTGGCAGGGATTAAATCCTTTCTAAAGGCTGCTGAAAATGTGACAAATACTGTTTCTATAATTTTACATTACACTGCATTATTTCATCATTTAAACAGCTTGGTAACTACAGAGTCTAGTATTTTCAGTTCATTTTAATAAAAGAGTCATTATGCATGCCTGGACGTCAATGCAACTACAACCAACTATTGCATCATGTTCCTACTATAGTTTGTGTCAGTCATAAGCATCTACTTTAAACAAACTGCCAGAAGCATCCCCTGTAGCTGATAGGGCCAATTCCAGTCAATTCTAAGATGGATCCACCACTGTCCAAGCCCTGGCCAATTACTGACTGAGGTAACACCTCTGTGAATAATGAATTGGGGAAGAAGTTGCTGTGCAGTGGCAAAACGGCAGCAGCAGAAGGGAGTGAGAATGTGAGAACGTCTCCTCAGACACCAAGGTCAGTGGGGAAAAAACAGGAGGAGGTGCTTAAGGACTGGAAGAAAGACTCCCCTGTAACCTGTGGTGAGGCAGCTGTTCCCCTGCTGTCCATGGAGGCTACTGGGGAGCAGAGATCCACTCACAGCCTGTGGAGGACTCCACACTTGAGCGGGTGGGTGCCTGAAGGAGGCTTGTACTCCATGTGAAGCCCGTGTTGGAGCAAGTTCCTGGGAGCCCATGGGGAGAGAGAAGCCCACATCAGAGCAGGTTTGCTGTCAGGACTTGTGATCCTGTGAGATACCAGTGCTGGAGCAGTTGGTACCTGACATGTGAAAGTTGGATGAGCCACGTGAGGGCAGGGTGTGAGGCACTGCCCCCATGGGAGGCCTCATGCTAGAGCAGCTCATGAGGAACTGTCTCCTGTGGGAGGGACCCCACACTGTAGCAGTGGGAAGTGTGAGGAGGCCTCTCCCTGAGAAGAAGCAGTGGCAAAGTCCACCTGTAATGAACTGACCATAACCACCATCCCCTATCCCCTGCACCGCTGGAGGAAAGGAAGGAGAGTCATGGGAAGAAGGAGAGGTGGAGGGAGTTGTTTTAAGATTTGGTTTTATTTCTCATTTTCCCTGCTCTGTTCTGATAGTTCATTAGTAAATCAAACCTTTTTCCCCCTAAGTTGAGTCTGTTTTGCCTGTGATGCTAATTGCTGAGTGATCTCTCTATCCTTATCTTGACTCACAAACCACTAATTATATTTCTCTTTCCTGTCCAGTTTAGAAGCAGGAGTGACAGAATGACTTGGTAGGCACCTGGCACCCAGCCAGCACTAAACCACCACATAGACCAATGTGCAAAATTACTGGGTTGGAAGGCAAAATACATTTTGTCATAGGCAACATCATTCATTATATATTCTGTAAATCTTCTTACCACATGTTCACATCCATTTCTTCAAAACAAGAATGCTGGCAATGCTCTAGGTATATCCATCAGAACTCACTCTCACTCTTGTATCAAGAAAGGATGGAAATAGTATTTGCAGAAGTGGGAGGTTACAAGCATTGTTAAACCAGGCACACCAGTTTTACACAGATTTCCATCATTGCATTTCAATCATGTGGTTGTCTGCTCCAAATCTTTTTCTTTGACCCAAGCATTTAGCCTGGCAAAATCTGAGAACCATCATATTTTCCAGCAGGAAGAAGCCACTGTTGATGAATGTGCATGTATTTCACACAGCTGGCTACTTACATTGTAGATTGTAGAAGAAATTCTATTGTAGAATTCTATTGTACATCTGATTGTAGAAGAAATTCTATTAGTAGAAACATCCTCTATCCCTAAAAGAAGTCTTCATGAAGGAAAACAATAAATTTGATTTCCTACAGGGAAGCATTGTGAACCTGGCCTTTAGTCTCTGTTGAACCTCTAAGCTAGCTCTCATCACTGGATCGAATATTTTATTAAACTTTTAAAGCATTTACATCATACCCAACTCTGAGAACAGTATGCATTCAGTGGGGTTTCTAGTTGTTTAGTACGAAAGATTAAAGCTCTATCTACCTTGAGGGCAGGGTCTTATATCTATACAGTCTTCCTAACAGACAACAAAAGACAGTTACAAGAGAATGGCTGAAACTGAAAAGCACATCAAGCGGATGGCCAGCTGAGACATACCAACACATGCATAGTGACATTTTACTGCTCAGATACACTGATCAGACATTAAATTAGACATGCTCATTTAAAGTATGCAGAAGCACACCTTCAATTTTACCCCCATCTCCTTTTCTGCATAATTCCTCCTCACTGCCCAAAGCAAACCTACACTGCCATTCTCTTAGACGTTCATCGACACTTGTGGATGCATAAACCATAAATACAGAACAAATCTCCTTTTTGTGGTGTATTTCTCAATCAAACTAGGCCATCATCCCGATCACACTACCAAAGCAAGAGCAGTATTTTACACAAGCAGTACACACAGCAGTACACACTGAGCGACGGCAGGCCCAGCCCGCCAGCCATAAAGACAACCCCCTTCCCACAGAAACACTCGGATGCGCGGATTCCCCAGGTATTTGTCCCTACAGCAGTAACTGGAAGCTGTGTGTAGAGAACCCACACGCACTCCTCACCGACGGGCTCTGAGCATACCCCCTGGCCCGGGGCCCCCTCAGCCCCCGACCGTTACCCGGCGGCAGGCGCGCGGCGCAGGCGCGACGTGCGCTCCCGCGCAGGCGCACGCGATCGCTTCCTCGGCAGCTCCGGCGCACGCGGAGCGGCCCCTGCGGCAAGGCCCGGTTGCATCACCCGGCGCGAGGGCGACAGGGGTCCTTCCAGGGGCTGCCCAGTGCTGCGCCTGAGCCTTTGCCGCCCTCCGGTGGTGCTGGTGGCAGTCCTCCGCTGCCCAGCGCGGCGAGTCCCCGAGCCGAACGTCTGCCCGCCGGCCGGCAGGTGCCGGGCTGCGCGCCGGTGGAGGAGGTGCCGAGCCCAGGCGGGGGTCAGGCGGCCGCGCAGGGCTCCTCACTTCCTCTTTGGGCCAAGATGGCGGGGGATGAGGCGGGAGTGACTCTTGGGCAGCCGCACCTCAGCCGGCAGGACCTCGCCACTTTGGTGAGATTCGGCCGGGGGGTGCTCAGCGGACGGGGGCAGGCGGCCGCGAGGCCATGGGTGCGGGGCGCCGAGGAGCGATGGGTGTGGGCGCTGGGGCCGGGGCTGCCGGGAGAGCCGTTGTGAGGGAGGGGGGCAGCGGCGTTTAGAGGCTGAGGGGACCTGTGTCTTCCTCTAGGCCGTGGCCGTTGGGGCCGACGGGGTCTGAGGGGGCGCAGAAGGCGGCGGCGCTTCGAGGGGCAGAGTGGCAGCGCGCTGGGGCTGAGGGAAGGGGCACATGGAGGTAGGCGTGGGGCAGAACGGCGGCACTGGGAGCAGGTTAGGCTGGTCGCAGCGGGTTTGGGATGAGGTGCTTCGCTTGCTGGTGAGTTGAGTCTGGGGCTCGGCGGGTTGTCGACTTGCCTTTGTGAGAGAAGCTTTGGTGTGACAGTGCTGGAGACGTGCAGTTTCCTTTTTGTAAGGGTTGTCCTGCTCAGTGATACTGTGTCCAGTTCTGGACTCCTCAGCTCGAGAGGGACAAAGAACTTCTGGAGAGAGTCTGGTGCAGGGCCACCAAGATAATCAGGGGTCTGGAACATCCTTCATACCAGGAAAGGCTGCGGGAACTGGGGCTGTTTAGTCTAGAGAAGAGGAGACTGAGGGGAGATCTTATTAACATTTACAAATATTTAAATGGTGGATGTCAGGAGCTTGGGACATTCCTTTTTTCTATAGTAGCTAGCAACAGGACTAGGGGTAATGGGATGAAGCTGAAACACAAAAAGTTCCACTTAAATATAAGAAAAAGCTATTTCACTGTGGGGGTGATGGAGCCCTGGCACAGGCTGCCCAGAGGGGTTGTGGAGTCACCTTCCTTGGAGGTCTTCAAGAACTCCCTATAGGTCCTTTCCAACCCTACCATTCTATGATAAAAGCTCTTCGCTCGCCAAAGAAGAAGCATAAATTGGTGGTCTGTTTCCTCAGAAGCCTGCATGGGTTGGTTGACAACCCTGACTTGGTTCATCTAGCAATAAAATCTTATTGACTAACAAAAAAATCAGTTGCAGTGGTCTCTTGCTATGATAGTCCTGCTTGTTAAATGTCTCACCTGGGCTGTTTCCCTTATAACATATATATGCAGACAAAGCCAATTGGAAATCCTATTACTGCCTTCCTGATAGTCAGCACACCCGAAGACAGCAGTAATGTCTTTACAGCAATAATGCTATCTTTACACCAATAATGTTTCATATTTTTGGAGTTTGAGCAGAAGAATTCTTTTTGAGTTATAGCTCAGTGTATTGATATTAGTGAAGCATGTTGGTAATTTCAAAAAGTCTCTTCACTTCTTTTCATTGTTGACCGTGGCATTTGTCAATTTGTCAAGAGCACAGATAGGTCTAGTTGGAAGGCCAGTAGCAATCACCTTTAAGGCCTCTTCTGTACTTTTTCAGTTGTCCCTTGAATGCCTATGGTTGACTGGAGCTAACAGTGGAACTCAACCTTACACCAGTCTTGAGGGAAAAAATGCATGTGTGTCTAATTGTGTGCACTGGGAACAATTCCCTTGACAGGATTTGCATCATGCTTACGTGCTTTTCGCCCTCCTAGATGGTGCCATCTGCAGGTCATGTTTCCAGCATTCTTCAACACCCATAGTCATTTTAAGTTAGATATCCACAAAATAGAAATTAATTTGCCTGTGTTAGGTGGATAAAACTTACTTTGTATTCAATGTGAGTGCTATATTTATATAATACTTGAGAACAGAATGACTGAGCTTATATTTTTACACCGATGTGTTTTAAGTTTGGGATTTTTTTATTGTTACACACAGAACAGTGTATGTAACAGTGTAAACAATATATCATTTAATGTAAATTAATGTGCCCATGCATTACTTATATCTTGGAAAAATATTTCTGTCCTGTCCTGCACTGAAGACTCTTTTTTCATTGTGAATCTTTGTTTTAATTGAACAGCTCATGGAAATCAACTGTAAACGGTTTCAAAAATAGTACAGAGGAACATTTCAGTGGATTTCAACATTTGTCTGATATTTGGACAAACAGCTTTAAAAAAAACCCAAAAACAATTATTTCTGAAATTGTCTTTTTTAACTATAAAAAATGTGTTTCTAAGTGTTTTGATTCGCCAGGTGCCACCAGTAGGTTCATACAACAGGCTATTTGGGACAGCAGATTTTTTCTTCTGATACCTAAAGTAGCAGTAACAGTATCCAATGAAAAAAGTAGCCATTAAAAAAAAAAGTAAAATGAAACAAATTTAAATCCAGTCAGCTAATGAAACCCGTGAACCTACTGACTCCACAAAGTATTAGTTGCAATTATATATTGACTGTAGTGGAACCTTACACCAATTCACTTTTTATTGACAAACCTTTGTTTTTAAAACATAGATGCAATTCACTATGTAGCCCATGGAAAGTTAATTTGAATTTGCCTGTTATGTATAATTTAAGCCTAGGGGTTGGTAAGAGTTAGGTTTTTTGTGTGTTAGAGCTTCTTTCAAGGTTTTTTTGTTTTGTTTTCTTCCACCTTGCAGCCTGTACAGATTCACAATCAATGTTTTGATTTGCGACCTATACTGCTTTATCGTCAGGAATTTGTTCACTCTGTGCAGTTTCACATACTTAAAGAACTGGAATGCGTATCTAGAATTAGTTTAATGAGCTTGATTAAATTTTGCTAAATAGAACCACAGTAATTTTTAAGAAAATACACATATTCATCTTGTTTCTAAATGTTTCGAGTGTACTAAATTCTGAAATCTCCCCCCTACAGGATGTTACCAAGTTGACTCCTCTTTCACCAGAAGTCATCAGCAGACAAGCAACAATTAATATAGGTAAAAACAAGCTTCTGAAAAAGAGAGATGTTTTAATGTGACTTTGGTGCTCATAGCATATGATGCCTATGTGAGAACTATTTACAGGAATTCTTACTGAAACTGACAGTTACAATAAACTCACTGTATTTATTTTATCAAGGTGGAGGAAGAGACTTGTCAAACCCTTTTAACTTGAGAAACACCAATTTTACTTCAAGAACGCCGTTGAACGAAGTGGGGAATAGTTGCTGAACCAAAATTTATTTTACCTTAAAGTTAAGCATTGAAATTAGTTTCATGAAAATGTAAAGATTTGTCCAGTGAGAACTCAATTTAAGATCTTTCCTTTTTTTTTTGTACAAAAATTGTTACAAAACCCATACATGTTTCTGATGGGAGCCCTGGACTTGATAACTACAGAGAGTTTGGGGTAATTACATGTTGATCATAATTGAACATTGTACAAATTAAACAATGGCTTATTGACAGTGGCTTATTTGCTTTTAAAACATAGGTACAATTGGTCATGTAGCCCATGGAAAGTCAACAGTAGTCAAAGCTATATCTGGAGTTCATACTGTCAGATTTAAAAATGAACTGGAAAGAAATATCACAATCAAGCTGGGTTATGCTAATGCAAAGGTGAGTCATTACCATAAATCTAGCAAAAATGTTGTTAATGTGTTTCAGGGTGGATTTAAGCTTATAGGTATCTAATCCTTGATGAAGTAAACTTTTTCGCAATTAAAAAAAATTGCTTACAGATTTACAAGCTGGATGATCCAAGCTGTTCCCGACCAGAATGTTACCGATCTTGTGGAAGCAGCACTCCAGATGAGTTCCCTACAGATATTCCTGGCACCAAAGGGAACTTTAAACTAGTCAGGTAACTGCTGTAAAATGAATGGTATAAATTATATTTACTACCTTTTACGTAAAATAGGATTGAGCTGTAAAGTGAATGAGTTGTTATGGCAGACCACATGTTCTTGGATTCTGGGCACCCCAATCTCTAAGGTATCATCTAAACTGCCTTGTTTTTGTTAGTCACGATGCACAGTCCATGGTAAAGCACAACTGTGTCTTCTGTCCTCAGGTATTTGCAGAACTCTGAAGTGACATTTTTATGCTATTTATGTATTTAAGTACATTTTCCAGCCACTAGAATGAGAACCAATGTGGACCTCACAAATGCATCTTTAAAATTGCCTTTTGAAAGATGACTTCTGTCAAACTTTTTCTTCCTAAAGACAGAGAAGTTTTCAAAGTTCTTGACATACGAAAGCATGATGTTTATAAATGTGGTATCAGGCCTCTAACTGGAGGCCATATGTTCTTTATTTACTTCATTTCTCATAAAGCTATAGCATGGTCATGATGCAGGCACAGTAACTGCAGCAGTTGTTTCGTGGGTCTTTACAACGATTGCTGAAATAAGAGTAGTCTTGCAGACTGTTGTATGACAAGATTCCTAGCTCCTGCTTGTGTCTGAAATGCACAGTGCTGTAATCACTTATTTCCTTCCTTTCCTTAGATTACCGGTAGAGAACTTGTATCAGTAACTTTTGTCAGGAGTGTGACTGTCAGGCAACCATTGTTAAACTATTGGATTCTTCGTCTTCCTGTTTACTTCTTTATATTAGATTTTTAATATTGTCAGTGAAGCAGTAAATTAGACCCTTGTTTTTTGGTGGCACGCTAGGAGGAAACAAGGACTCTTCACTGAATAAGTTCAGGCAAGAATGTAGCGAATGGACTATTATGGTTTCAGTGATAAAAACTTAAGGTTGGAACTAAGAGCTGTAACACTGTAGTCCCTTCCAACCCTACCATTCAATGATTCTATGAAATCTTGAAGGTGGAGTGCAATTACAACAATGTCATTAAAGATTAATTGTTTTCTAAAATTGGAGAATGGGTGACATCAGATAAGAAAAATCCTGTATGGGGGGCATGCGTGTTGGGGTTTTTTTGGTGGTATTTGATGTTATTGTAGTTTAATTCTTTTTATTCTGGTGCATTTAAATCTAGTCTAATTTACAAGTAAATTAATGAAATATTAAAGCAGTGCCTAATATAGATAGATGGTATCACATCTTAAAACTCAGAAAAACTATTCAAGTAGCCTTTTGTAGACGTCTTTGTGTTCTTTTTGAACTTTTTTGGCAAATACTTTTAAGGTATTACTTCTCAGCATCTGTCTTGAAATATTTATCTATTTTAAGGATACTTTTAACTTTTGTGTCAATCTGGACACCCACAGGAGTCCATCAGAGACATTGTTGTTAATTGGCTTTTGGACTTTTTTCTTAACCTTCTTCTTCAACAGGCATGTCTCTTTTGTGGATTGTCCTGGCCACGATATTTTGATGGCTACTATGTTGAATGGAGCAGCAGTAATGGATGCAGCTTTACTGTTGATAGGTAATGATTGCTACTTAACTCTGATTTTAAATATAATGAAGCAATTTAAATGGTTTCTAAAATTTAGTGGAGTGGAGAGAGCAGTTAAAACAAGAAAATACTTTTGAGACATATTTAAGAAAATAAAGTGATGCTTCAGTGAAAATGTACCCAAATGCCGTATTGTTTTTTAAACATCACAATATGTACTCGTTAGTCTGGTAGCTGGCCCAGTTGATGAAAGATTGATTAGGTAAGATGAAACCTTATAGTGGTATAGTACTGTGAAATTTTGCATCATTTTATGGAAGTAGATTAGCTATGGGTACATCTGGAGTTCCTATGAAGCTTCAGGTTGCTTTAAGTATGTATGTAACTTCTGCCATACAGGAGAGTCCACAAACATCAGTACAAACAGTAAAAGCAGTTGAATATGGGCAAAATCAAGGTACAGGAGGTTTATCTTGATTCAGACAATTTTTGTTCTAATTTGCAACTGAGTAAAATTCATTTTTATATGTCTATAAAACAAATCTGCAGTGATAAACAGTAATAATCTTGCATAGATAGGACATGTCAACAAATAAGAAAAACAGCTTCAGATATTGAAGTGTAAATGGTCCGATGTAGCTGATGTCATTCCTCCAATCTGTTCAGGTCTAGGTAATGTGATAAACCATACTTCAAGATAAACCACTATAATGGCACATCAGGTCAAAGTTGGCTTCTTGGATGGCTGAAATCCAAACCATGCCATTTGTGTTACAGAACTGGGAGATCTTGGCATTTTTATGGCTTTAGTGATAAGAAAATGTCATAGAATTTTAAGATGTTTCTTGAAAGGTGAATTTCCTATTATGCTACAGTTGGTACTGAGATATCTGAAGACCTAAAGGATGGAATAAGTCAAGTAGACACAAGTTCACTGTCTTTGGAAATTCTTTGATGTGTGATTCTAGTAGGAGCAAGTACAATGGGAGAACTACTCTATTAACCTCTCATCTATCATACATTGTGTGAATGCTACATACAGCAGTTCTGGGAAAGAGCAGATCCTTATTAACTTGTCTGCTTCACGTGTAGTTTACTGAGAGGTGATTGTCTTTATAAAAAAAAGATACAGGGGACAATAGGTATCCTAACAGTAGGAGTTTTGTCTGTCTTTATAGTTTCTATATTGCAGTTACTTTTCTTCTTCCAGCTGGTAATGAGTCGTGCCCTCAACCCCAGACCTCAGAACATCTAGCTGCTATAGAAATAATGAAACTGAAACACATTTTGATTCTACAGAATAAGATTGATTTGGTGAAGGAGAGCCAGGCTAAAGAACAGTATGAACAGATTCTTGCATTTGTACAAGGTAAGTTTTTAACAGCAGAGATCCAGTTAGTGGTGGAAGTTCTTCAGTGTTGGGACATAAACATGGTGTATTTTTGTGTTTATAGAAAAAGTTTTCTTGCTTGAATGATGCTGGTGAACATAGTCTGTTAATCTAAAAACAACTGAAGTTATGCTTCTTACCTGTTTCAGAGTGCTTGTCTACAGCAGTCAGAATGAAATCTGTCTGTAAAAGGAATACTGGTGTGTTAAATATTGAGATGTCCAATCTCTCTAAGGAAATTATCTTAATATCACAGCGTAGCAGGTGTATTCTGCTTTAGAACAGACAGTTATGTTGCACAACATTCAGAGTGACCCTGTAAAGCTCTTCAGTACACAGTTACCTAGAGACAGAACAAGGGTTGTTTCAGAATGCCTCTGGCTCTTTTGAGCTAAAATATTGAAGGGAAAGGTAAACGCATTGATACGCTTTCAGAAATAGACGTAAAATGTGCCTTGAAATTCATTAGTACTTTTAACAGTGACAGAACACTCAGTCATGTTACTGTAAATTCTATAATAAGGCCTGATGTTGAACTTGTTTTAGGCACAGTTGCAGAAGGAGCTCCAATAATTCCAATCTCAGCACAGTTGAAATACAACATTGAGGTAGTCTGCGAGTATATAGTGAAGAAAATCCCAGTCCCTTTGCGAGACTTCACATCTGAACCGAGGCTTATTGGTATGTAGATGCTTAGGTCTGGGCTTCTGTGAATAACCGTTTCTACATGTATCAACACATACAATAGCATGTTTCTGGATTCTCTAAAAAGAGGTAGGTTTAAAAGCAGCATTTAGCATGCTTTTATTTTAAAATGTACTTATTTTCCGATAGCCATGTTTGTTCATAGTTAATTACTATAGTTTTTGAGGTAATTGCTGGGCTTTGTGCGTATTCTAGGCATATGACAGCACTTCAGTGTAATAAAGATGAAAAATGCATGTGTCTTAACATTCCTTTAGTTGCCATGAATTTAAATTTAATTTAACAAAGTACCAACAAGCCATTGAATTTGAAAATTAAATTACTTCCACTGAAATCTTAGAGCTACTCTAGTTGGTTTTTCTGTGTTAGTCTCTTCTCTCCTGGATGTAATTATCAACGTCTTGGTTCTTGTCCAGGGTATTGCAAAATTCAGTGCTGCTATGATGAATCCATTTGTTTACCCTTTTTTCCACATGAAGCATGGGACACCTACAAAACATGTTCAGGATGCAAGAAAACTGACCACATTATGACAAGGTTATATTATTAAAGGGGATTTGTAATAGAGTTCATGATTCCTTTTTCAGATACTGATCCATATACTGCTATGCAGAAACAGTTTGAAGAAACATTTACGAATATGAGAAGCTTAAATGGTTTCAAGAGCAAAATCAACCATATACTTGAAAATTTAGAGTAAAATATTAATAATATTTTAATGTTATTCCTGAATTACATTTTTGTAATATATATATGTGTATACCCTCATAAGAGCAAAGTTAGTAAGGAAAGACAGTAATTCATTGAAAACCTGACCTTAAATGTAAACCTGATTATGCTCTATTCTTTTCAGTAATTAGATCTTTTGATGTCAACAAGCCTGGCTGTGAAGTTGATGACCTTAAGGGAGGTGTAGCTGGTGGCAGTATTCTGAAGGGTGTTTTAAAGGTAACCATTTCGCTTTCTTGTCTGGATGTTTATAATGATAATAATGAGTAGGATGTTCCTATGCGACCTGATCTAGGTGAACCTGCTTCTGCAGGGGAGTTGGACTAGATGATCTCTAAAGGTCCCTTCCAACCCCTACCATTCTATGATTCTATGATTTTTCCATGCTTAGTACAAAATACATCTAGATAATGGATTTTTTTTTAATCTGGAATACAGTCAGATAGCACTTACATGCTTTCTGTCTGTGCCTCATTTTCACTTTTGTGTTTTAGAATACCAGAACAAGAAACTGATTTTTCTTTGTAAAACATGTTTTCATTACTGTAGCCTTAACTTTTGTAAATAATGATACTGATTTCATTGCTTTACAAACATTGAGGGAAATGGTATGATCTTGTTGTGGTTTTTTTTCCTGTTCTGTTACTTTTACCTGCTGAACTATTGGGGGGAAGTGGGGAGCAGAGGAACTTTAAAAGTACTTCATAAGTGTGGATTCCCACAGGTCCCACTTCCATGTTTAAGTGTTCTGTATATTTTGATTTTTAAAGTTTTGCTTGTGGGATACTGTCAATAGATGGAAACTGTAAAAGTTGCTCTGCTTAACTGGAAAGCAAATTACAAGGTGTATTAATGTTCAGCAATGTATTTCCTTTGTCTTGTGGTTATTGGTGCTGATAGGTTACACTGATGGAATTAACTCATTTTTTTATAGTGCTGTAACATTTCTAAAAGAAATATTTAAAAAAACCCTAAAATTTGACTATTGGAATTATTATTGGTAAAAGTCCTTTGCTAATGCAGTTTTATAAATTGTATTGAAAAGAAAATCAATTGTGTTGGCTATAAGATACAGAGCTTTCAGTATTGTTTCAGTATTGTTCAATTTGCAGTAAACAGTGCCATCAAAGTCCTAGAATCAGGGCCAGAATCAGTAGCCCAGAATCAGGAGCTTATATACAAATAGTAGATCTTGGAATAAGTAGGTCTTACTTGTGACTAGTATTTAGCTTTATGTTCCTGTAAAACCACCAGTTAATAACTTTTTCACTTCTGTGATTAGGTGGGCCAGGAAATTGAGGTCCGGCCTGGTATTGTGTCCAAGGACAGTGAGGGAAAGCTCATGTGCAAGCCCATCTTTTCCAAAATCGTGTCACTCTTTGCTGAACACAATGATCTACAGTACGCTGCTCCAGGAGGTCTTATAGGTAAGAATATTTTCTTACAAAAGGATTTATTTCTTTGTGCCTATTGAAAACACTTGGTATCATTTAACAGTGAACTTCAGAGTAGTAAACAAAAAGGCTGTGGGCAATTTCAGATAGTTCATATATGTAGAGAGAGACAATGTGTGTGCAAAAATTAGCTAATAGTGAATTATTTTCTTGAATGTCACTAGCCAATGCAGATCAGCTTGCATTATTGATTGCACTGGCTTTAACAGTAGAATATTTCTTCATCTGTTTAGACAGAGGTCACAGTCTTGCTGACTTTCTGAAAAGTACTGTCCAGGCAACAGGGAATTCCCAGTACATTCTCAGTTTGTTGATTTTTAGATCTCCTTCAAATATTTTAGTACATAAATGTGAAATCTACCTTTCAGTTACTCTTTGTGACTTTTCTTGTTGCATTGTAGGTGTTGGAACTAAAATTGATCCAACTTTGTGTCGAGCTGACCGAATGGTAGGCCAAGTTCTTGGTGCAGTTGGAGCACTGCCAGAAATATTTACAGAGCTAGAAATTTCCTATTTCTTGCTGAGACGACTATTAGGTGTGCGCACTGAAGGAGACAAGAAAGCTGCAAAGGTCTGTACCTTTCCTTTGTTTTTCCCGATTTCCTTTCTTGTGATAAGTTATTAGTACGTATATATTTTTTGATCTTACGTAGGAGTTTTGTCTCCTTGCTTATATTTGCTTATGTTCACTAAACTTATCTGCTTATTTAATATTATAGAAGAGTGCTTTTCCATGGAGTAGGAATTCGAATAGAGTAGTTTAGCACAAAGTGTTCATGTGTCCTGAAGTTAGGTATTCTAAACATATACTGGTAGTTGTTTTCCTTTATCAGCTTATTAATTTGTGCAATAATTAGTTTTTATGGATGTACTGATCTGCTTCCTACTTACATGCTTTTTGTAGATTCTCCCAAAATAACTTTGTAAAGCAAAATATTTTTGAAGTGCTGTAGTTCAAAAGAAACTGAACTTGATCAGCGGTACAGTCTGATGTTCCATGGTTCATTTTACATAAACTAAAAGATCATTTTTTTTCCCTCTTAGCATTACAATCTATGAACTGCATCATGGAACAGTAAGCTACGTGTTTCAGTGGCATCTTTATCCTACAAAATTAATTCTTTTTTGAGCAATCATTTAGATGTATGTAGTCATAATGGAAATTAGAATATCCAGATTATTTAAAAGAGTGGTATAACATTACAGATTGTAGCAGTATCTAAGACTGCTTACACTTTTAATACAGTATGTGCAATCATCAGTAGGTTTTATAGAAAATGTAGAGAAGTCCAAAGAAAGTGCATCACACCAAGAACCTGCAGCACTACATGCCCAACATTTTTACGTTTGTCCTTGCACAAGTAAACTTTATCCACGGACACTGTTGTGCATGGGTTGTGTGTGTGGATATGTACTGGTTTTGCATTTCTCAGCTATATTTTTTTGTGGCAGATAAATAACAGAAAATAGATGGTATTGTCTGTGATATTTCTTTTAAGTGGCAAAGCTTACATTTCAGAGTTTTGTATGTCTGTCTTCAGGTGCAAAAGTTATCGAAGAATGAAGTTTTAATGGTAAACATAGGATCCTTATCTACTGGAGGGAGAGTCAGTGCAGTAAAGGCTGATTTGGGGAAGATTGTACTAACTAACCCAGTATGCACAGAAGTGGGAGAAAAGATTGCCCTGAGTCGGAGAGTTGAGAAACACTGGCGGTAAGTTGGTGCTAGATTGGTAGAGTACCTCATTGTTATATTGTTAACAAAAGGTATATGGATCTGATTTTATTGTAGAAGAGATAAGCGTGTGTCTGTTTTTAAAATTCTTTTGCATTCCCATAACTTATCGACACCATTATTGTGGAATGCTTCATTTAATTACTGTTTTTTTTTTTTAAAGCAGCACTGCAATTGGGTTGATACCTTTTAGTTAGGGAAGCATCAGAGGTTCATTGCCAATACTGCCATGCTGTAAATTGAGTTAATAGTAGGCAATCTTGTCAGAGCGGTTTGGAAATTACGGTAATGTTAAACCAAAGCCTGTCTTGATACACCCTTAAATCAGTGGCGTTATACCTGTATAGCTGTATGAATTCTACTGCAACCTTGCAGTAATAGCAGGGGAATGGGGGAGGATTGTTCTAAGGTTTGAGTATTTTATGAGCAGAGAGGAAAGGAAAAAAGTATCAACTGGATTCACCCATTCAGATTACAAATACGAGGTGTCTGAATGCACAGAAACATCTGGAGGCTGAAAATGATGAGCAGAATTGGTTGATGGTTCATTTTAATCTTAGTGCCATACTTTTAAAAGATTATGCATACTGCACCTGTTATGTGTTCTGTAGGACCACATGAATATTTTAAGAACAGAAGGGTATTCAGATTCACTGACCCTGCACAGCTCTTACATTGCAAGGGAACATAGCCATTTTTACAAAAACTCTCTACTGTATGAAAAAGAACCAGACTTTTAATATCCTGGATGCATGTTTCTTGTTAGATCAGTAAGAAAGTCTAGACAGGAATGTAGTGCTTGCTCTCTCAGAGCCAACCGACAAATTAGAGATGATTCCCTCAAAAAAACAAAGCAAAAATCATGTGTCTTGAACAGAAGGGAAAAATAAAACAAGGACCTAAATTAAGTCAGGGAAAGCAGAAGGAAGAGGAGAAACTATTTTTATTGGAAACGGTGCTTTTTTTGAGCTATAGACTGATAGCCTGTGCACATTTTCATACAAGTTCTGTTGCTTTTGTAGATTACTTCCCACTTCTGTGCTGTATTAAAAGGACAAAGAGATAACACAACGAAACTGAAAGCTGAGAAACTGAAAGTTGAGAAAAGGGAAAAGAGACAAACTAGGAAGGGTGGTGTAATAAAATGCAATGAGAGTAAAGATAGACTGTACTGTGGAAAGGAACTTGTAGCCCGAGGCAATGGAGTTTTGAAAAGATGGAAGAGTGAGAAAGCAAGAGTTGAAAAGCAGGTATAAATTAGAAAGTAAATATATTGAGGCATAGAGGTTAAACAGCAGATAGCCAAGCAAACAGGATACACTAGTCATTATGAGGTGCAGTGAATTCAAAGCTGGACTAGTTAGAACCTGTGAACATTGTTCTAAAAAGTAGGAAGTGCTAGGCTAATATACTTCAGTTCCTTTTTTGATGTCCAGAGACAGGCTCTACTGCTTAGTAAAATAAATGGAGATGCATGTGTGGTTTGTGTGTATCTCCTTGCCAGAAACTGGAAATGTTTTAAAGACAGTTGTATTAATAACACGGACAGTCTGCTCACTGGAAGTGGACATCATCTTAAATTCCTTTTTAAAAGTGTGTTTCTCTGAGGCAATGGTGGCCTGTCAAAGAGGCCTTAATTTTACTGAATATAAATAGTAGAACTTACCTGAGATTTGAGTTACCTTTTTAGGTTGCACGCTTATTGAGAGTTACTCTGTTTGTAATCTTACTGTCATCTTGTCTGAATTCTCACATCTTTGTTTCTATTTGAAAGTAATGCAACACTTGAAGTATAGATGAAAGAGATCAAGCCATGAGTAGAATTACAGTCCACCAGTACAACATAAGTTACAAATTTTCAGATTTTTTTGTTTATTTTCCAAAGGTAAATCAATGTACAAATCCTTAACTGATTACAAACATACAGATGGTTTGAGATGGTTTGTCCATCATCTTTGTTTTTTTTTTAAATTTTGTGTTTCCAGTGACCAGTCTTAGAACTTTTAGGAGGTTTCAGATGAGAGACAAGCAGAGAAAATACAAAATGTGAGAACTGAAGGCATAAGAATGACAGAAGGATGTTGATTTATCCTGGATATTTCTGGCAATTATTAAAAGTTAAAACAAACTGTTTTTCTTTTTGCAGTTTAATTGGTTGGGGTCAGATCAGAAGAGGAGTGACAATCAAGCCAACTGTTGATGATGACTGAAGAACAAAAGAGAGTGCTTCATTTTTAAAGATGAAGTGCCTATTTCTATTTTGGGGAGAGTGTATTTTCACAGTGGAAACGGAAACTGTGCAAACAATATCTTTGAGTTGTATGGCTGTCCTTGTACATTTTATTGAATTTTACCCTCTTACTAAAATACTAGTCACTATCACCATTAAAAGTGTAAAAGAATTGGTGTAGAAGTGGGTCTAATTATCCCTATTTTAGTAGAAATTAATTGTACATGTCTCATGGCATGTCTAATTTATGCTATTTTGTGTTTCAGACATATCCATTTAATATCAGTCAGGCAAGCCCCAGTGTAACACATGAACCATAAATCTGGCGTTGAAATAAAATATTGCTTATTTTCACCACTTCATACAATTTTTCTGAGTAACAAGACTGCAGTGATTGTCCAAACAGTACAGGAATTTTAAGCTAAAAACCAAACTCTTCTTGAAAACTACTGCCCTTTCAGCACAACATCTTGGTCTGTTTAGGCAGTTGTTTACAGCAAAAACTCTCCTCCTTAGTTTGAATGGGTCTGACTTGAGGATTCCAGCTGTATCGCACTTTGCAATTAGGATGGCAATGTTGACTGGCTTTAATTAGTCCTTCCAATATTACAGTGAGTTTAGATTAAACCCCCAAAGAAAAGCTATAAGTAAACTGGTTTGAACTGGTAGTACTGGTTTTGACCTTGTTTTAGAATGGATTTATGAAAAGAATGGGATTAACTTGAAACTTAGCTGCTTGTCATCATGGAACCCTTGTGTGGGTGACCTGGGAGCTTTTTATACAGTAATAAACTGCTTATTTCAAAGCTGAACTGAGCAAATATTAGTTATTATATTGAACTACAAAATATCTGGAAAAGGCTATAGAGAGGAATGATTAGGGAAAGGGAAGTGTTTGGAATTCAGAATGAGGAAAAAGCTGTAAGCTACTTCTGCTTGGCTAGCCTGAGTCATGCTCCTTAGGAGAAAACATACTGTAATAAACGTAATGTAGGGTGCTAATACTTTCATCGATTTAACTTTTTAACCTGTACTAATGTACATAGCTCTAGGTATTTTATGCAGTAGACTATTTAGCAAGTCATGTTACTTTCCATATTTTTATATGAAGTACTGTGTTTAGTTTAAAAGCCTGGGATCAGTTGTATTTAATATCTTCAAGGGCATTCTAAAGGTAAGTACCATTTTAGTCATCAAAACAGACTTTGATGAAGCAGATTGAGTTTTGTTCCTGATTTTGCATTGTATTTTGTGTTCCCTTATTCCATCTGCATTCCTGTACTCAGTTTTTCCATTTGTAAAGTACTTCTACCTTGCATGGTATTGAGAGTAAATATATTCATTTTAGTATAATGCTGCTGCTTTTTAAAAGAAAGAGTCAGCTGTAGTTCTTTGTGGTTCTCCTAGTACTTGACCAGTATACAATCTTAAACTTGAAGACTGCATCTTCTGTGCTTTGGAAGCTCATTTCTGTAACTCTGAATTCTAGGAGTTTGGATTAATTTGTTTTAGCTAGTTTAAGAGCATGAGAAAAAGAGAAAGTAAGCTAAGATGACATCATCACCAAGGTGAAATCTAGTCCAAAGAGGTCTTTCTAAATGCACTGAATATGTGGCTTTTATGATGATTCATGGGTTTAATGCTGCTGAGAAACTGGATAAGCACTCATAGGCATTTTAAAGCAAAGAGAGCTTTTGGAGATTGGGCTTTAATCTCTTGATCTGCAGTTCAAAAATTTTAAGTGCCATAGTCTTTCTAAAACACTTGATACACTCTTTCACTTAAGTGGGTAATAAATGCACGGTACTAGTATTGTTCTAGTGCTAGGATTACTAGCCAGCTTGATATCCTTCCAGCTAATAGCCATAGGTCATTAATTTAGGTCTAAAACATGGTTTGACACAGCTGTGTCAAATTCCAGGTTTATTAGGTGGGTATATGTTACCGGTACCATTAAGAAATGCTTTATGTAAATGTCTTGTTACCTCTGAAATAGTAACATTTTGATGGCATGCACAGGAACTGCCAGGACAGTGAGTTTTGCTTCTGGCCTGTTCTTGCACAAGCCTGCTTTCACAGTGGCTCTTCCAGGTTGGGCTAGTGTTTTTTAGCAGCTGCAGCCTTCTCCCAAGGCAGTTTTTTACCTTCTGACTTGTTCTCCACTTCCTTCTGATGGTGAACTTAAGTTTGGTTATTTGTTCATCTATTCTGCATTGTGCAGAAAAGAGTTGCCTTGTTACAGAATGCTGTGTCTGGTCCAAAGTCTTTTACTGATCCTTCCTAAAGGGAGGGTAGCTTGTTAGGAGCATGTATATGTAGTCTGATTGTAAGCTGTTATTTACATATGACACAAACCGTGTGCTGCGTATCCTGTCACGCTGATGGGTGGAGGAGTGGGGGGAGGGGGCAGGTAAAGCATGAATTTCTGGTTTTGTTGCCAAAATGTTACATTTCCTCCAAGGGGAAAACTTTGACTCTGCTCAGAGAGATAAAGAGAAATGGGAACGTTTTGAGACTTTGATAAATATGTGAAGCACATGGCTGCAGCATTGGAGAGCCAAGTATGGACACTGCAAGTGCTGATGGGTCTGTATCCACCCACTCTGCAGTCACTGAGTTGTGATTCTGAGATTTAGGTGAATGACAAGAGATATAAATACCATGTAAAACTAAGGAAGTTGGAAACTACTTAGATTTTATTGGCTAGGATGAAAATAGCTTGTGAGCTCTCTTATTTTAGCAAAGATTTGTTTCAGAGTGATTATTTTATTCTATTGGTATTTTTTATTCTTCCTAGGTCAGATTTAGCTCCCTGAGCATAGGTGTGCAGTTGCGTTGCACACCCATGGCTTGGCTAGCCAGGGCACGTGTGTGGAACCAAGGAGCTACCACACTTGCCACCATCCTGGAGCTGTAGCTGGATAGAGCCAGGCATCTTGGATGGCACTAGTACCTATGCTTAGGTAACTGAATCTCTTCCAATAACCTGTCAGAATTTGGTTTTAGGAAGGTGCTAATATAGTGGTACTTCTTCACTATGGGGAAGAAAGTGTATCACCTCAATAAATATTTTGCAAAGGACTTCTGGTATCTAAAAAAACCTACCAGACCACTGTAAGTTAACTACTGCCTAATTTGATTTTGGTTTTTTAAAATCAATCAATGATTGGTTCTGTATTAAAACTAGTAAGGGACACTGTTTGTCTGACATTTCAAAGAGTTTTTGATGATTAGCTCAAATTAAAAAAGCTAGTTATGAAACTGAGTTCTTCATTATGTTAGTCTGTACCACAAATAACTGCAGTGCCCTGCAGACTACTCACAGTTAAAATTCAGGTTGGTTACCTGGCTTAAGAATTAGATTTTAAGGAAGCAAACGTGGAGAAAACTGCAAGTAGTTCTTCGCTTTAGACTTTTGTAAATGCTAGGGGGTGACAGCTGCTTCACTAGATTTTATGCATGGAAACTAGATTATTCTTAATATAACTGTGGGAGGAAGAAATGGTTGCTCTTCAAGGTCTGTGTGCAACCCCTGACCTAGAGTAGCTCTCCAGCACTAGGCTGTACGTCGGAGCCTTTGTGGCTAGAGATTGTCCAAAACCAATTTTTCCACTGAAGATAGTTGTTTGAGGTTTTTTAATGTTTCTGCTTCTCATGCAGATGAACATGAAAATCATACTAATGGAGCTTTCTCTAGTGTCCAGTGATGGCACAAGGGAGAATGGACAAAAACTGGAAAGCAAAAAGTTCCACTTATACATAAAAACTTCTTTCCTGTGAGGGAGCACAGGCTGCCCAGGGAGGGTGTGGAGTCTTCTTCCTTGGAGGTCTTCAAGACCCACCTGGAGATGTTCTTGTGTGACCTGATCTAGGTGGACCTGCTTTAGCAGGGGGGTTGGACTAGATGATTTCTAAAGGTCCCTTCCATTCTGTGAAGACATTTTTTGAGAGCAGAAATGCCCTCTTCCAGATAGGAAAGACATTAAAGTTTCTAAAGAAGGTCAGATGGTGAAGGGTCTAGAGCATAAGTCCTGTGAGGCATGGCTGAGGGAAATGGGGTTGTTTAGTCCGGAGAAAAGGAGGTTGAGGGGAGACATGATCACTCTCTAAAACTACCTGAAAGGAGGTTGTAGTGAGGTGGACGTCAGCCTCTTCTCCCAAGAAACCAGCAACAGGACAAGAGGAAATGGCCTCAAGTTGTGCCAGAGATGGTTTAGGTTGGACATCAGGAAGAAACTTTTTTACCAAGAGAGTTGTTAGACACTAGAACAGCTGCCCAGGGAGGTAGTAGAGCCATCCCCAGATGGATTTAGAAGCTGTGTAGATGAGGTGCTTAGTGACATCTGTCAGTGTTAGCAGGACGTTAGTGGTTGGACTCAATGACTTTAAAGGTCTCTAGCTGAAATGACTATATGATTGTGTATCATTTGCAGCAAGGACTTGCACTTCTCTTCCACACAAGCATAGAATGCTGAAGTCCCCATCACTCGGTACCACAAATGGATTTTGATCTTCTGTATGTATGCTCTGCATGGCATGGAACTTGCAACAACTCTTGGGAAGCTAC
Organism: Colius striatus; assembly: GCF_028858725.1. NCBI lineage: Eukaryota > Metazoa > Chordata > Aves > Coliiformes > Coliidae > Colius > Colius striatus. Next base: position 81,848,244 of record NC_084759.1, read on the forward strand.
AGGGATTTGGAGGACTAGTGCTGAGAACTGTAACTAACTCAAATGGTGAAAACCCAGCTCACCTCCTAAGTGGAATAAACACCCAGAGAAGAGTGTGTTCAGTTTATTCCTTTTGGTTTTCTCCCTGCTGTGTCTCCCACCAGTTATCTCTGTGAAAATGAAAGGTGAAAGTAATGCCTTTGCTGCCTGCCCCTATTGGTACAGGTCTCATCTTATAGTATTAAATTACTGTGACAAAAGACATAGTGCACTGCTCCAAGTTCTCTTCCATTCAGGTCTTGGTACATAACTGGCAAGTAAATCACTCACTGCCTTAAATTTGCTGTAAAGAAAAATGTAGGAAAACTGCATTTACTGGAATCCTTAAAATGACAGTCATTCACCTCAGAAATTTAGAAATACAAACCTGCTGAAGTAGAGGAATGTCTCGTTAATGACAACTGTGGTCATGTAATCACTTTAAAGAAGCAGAAGGCCAGGTTGCTTGGACTGTTGAAGCTTGCTTTTGGATGCTTGCTCCCCATATCAGCTCCAGTGTTTGTACAGCTGTGCAGTGAATTGGATGATGGAACAGGTTTGAAAAACTTCAGAAATGGAGGGATGCAGATGAAAGACACTTTTCTGTTGGCAGCTTGGATTTAAAATGAAGTTTCTGTCACAAGGTTTCAGGTGATAGGGAATACAGGAAAATCTATTTTGCTGTCCCTAGGTAGAAAATAACCTTTATGTTTTGTCATATACCTAATGTAACTTAGGACTTTCTATGTATGACTGGGCACTCTATCTCCATTCAGTTAATAAAACATCCCTGCCTGTGTCTATGTTATTGGTTCTATTGACCTATTAATTTATGCTGATAATGCAGTTCAGGCCAGGATATTCTAATACTGTAATTCCAAGTAAAAAAAATGCAAGTGAATGACAGATAAAATAAACCCGAAACAACTCTGGTTTTCCTTTCTCCCATTCTGTCAGTTTCCTCTACTTCATTATTTTTAGGAGTTGTGTTGGTGAGCTGATTAAAGAAAGGAGGCCTCGATGAGAGTACATGTGGAGTATCTGTGTTTCAGTTGGTTGTATAACAACGAGGGTTACATGAAGAGAGCATTTCCCAGATTTGTGGTGGTGCTGCTGCCGTTAGGGTTTCCTTTCAAAGTCCTGTCTTCACGAAAACATGGGGGAAAAAAAGTCATTATCTTAATTTCATGTGGAAGGCATTAGTACATACACGCTTATGTTATTTGTACTGACGCATAGAAATAACACTACCTCATCAAAAGAAGATCAGTGAATGGCTGTGCAGAAACTAGAGTAATTCTGTGATGCAGGAAAGGGGATAAAGCTAAGCTGTTACCATCTGCACAATGCTTATTGAAGTTCTTTCTTTGAAAGAGCAGCTATAGAACAGATAGAAAGATAGAAAATATCAAAAGGATGGGTAGAGTTAGACTCAACAAAAGATACCTTTTATTTTGTTGCATTTTATACCTTAAAAATAACAGGTTTTGGGAAAAGCTGATTTGTAATCATACCTATACAGGCAAAAAGACATTGCTGCTTTAACCACCTTGGCTCTACCATGCAGGCCTAGTTCCTGAAAGCAAAAGTTTAGGCTCTACATAATCAACAGAACCTTGTGGTTATCTACTGGTGTATAAAGTATGTTGGAGTTATATACCTAACAGTGGAGCAGGTGAGAGGACAGTTTTGTAGCTGATTTTTTTTAAGAGGAGTGCTAGTCCAGTGTCTTACAGGGAACTCCATTAAACTAGCCAAAACTAAAATGTAGCATGGGGAAAAAAATCATGGTGATGAGCTGTTCAGATAGTTTAACAGCCCTTATGTTGGCTTCTGTCTCACTCTGATTTCCCAGTTGAGGCATTGAGTGGTTTTGAACAGTGTAAGAGGGAAGGAGGTTTGACCTATTGTACAGTATTTTGTATGGGCTCAAGTTGAACTGAAGCATGGTTAAAGGATACAATGCTGACTTAAGACATTGCTGTGCCAGGTTGTATTTAATATTTAAAGTGGCGGCATGATGTAATACATGGTGCTGCTTTAATACAAATAAGGAGGTATCTTGTGCAATGGTACAAAGCTAAGGCATTGTATTGGTAATTATTTCTGATACTTCAGTATGCATTTGGTAAACGCCATTTCCAGCCAAACCTCAGATTTTGTTCTGAAGGGGTCAAGCATGCTGCTTCTGTTCTAGTATATACAAAATCCAAAAGCACTTTAAAACAATGGATTTTTCGCATTATTTTTGTAACACTTTCAAAAGTGCTTTCTTCTAGTTCACTGCTGGAAAGGGAGTTTTTACATGCTGAGACATCTTGACAATAGCCTCAGCATTGCCTGTGTGAAAGATTTAAACTTCTGCCACGGTCCTCATGCTTGTTTCCCCTCAGTGCTTCCACCAGTGTAATGTCCCAGCTCTGTATGCCCCTCCCTTTCTGGGTCACTTCTTGCTGCAAGGCTGGAGCTAAACATTTACAAATCACAGAATCTCAAGGGTTGGAAGAGACCTTGAAAGATCATCTAGTCCAACTGCCCTGTCAGAGCAGGAGTTTCAAACAGCTGCCCTCCCTTAATAACATTTGCACAAACTGCTGGTTTCCAGACCCTGTCACCTCCTGACCATACGATGGCGCTTGTGCATACACGAAATACTCAGTTGCCCTTTTCCTGAAATCGCCAGACACCTACATGACTTGCCATTCATCAGTTCTTTCGGTGACATAATTATTTTTGCACAGCTGGCATTATAGCTGATGTTTATTTCCTGTGATACTAAAGTTATGAATGTGCTTTGGCTTTGTGCTGCTGCTTCTGTTTCAGTAAAGTTACAAATATATGTGCATATCTAATTTCCCATAAGTCTCCCATCCATCCTACTGGGATATTAAAAGTGCTTGTTTCACACCTTTCCACACTAAATCCAAGTAGAAGAAACATTTTTACAGAGGTTTTTCATACATGGTTAAAAACAGATTATCTGTGACTGTAAAAAAATTGTGATATAAGTACTAAAGTTCTCCTTTCTTACCTTGAAAGGATTAAAACCCAGGGCATGCATTTATAAAAGACCAACTTCTCAGTTCAAGCAGTTGCTTTCTAAAACCTTAGGGGTTTTGGGGGGGTGGTTTGGAGGTTGTTTTTTTTTAATTGTTGGCCGAGTTTAAGGCTCATAAGTCAATGAGTCCTGATGGGATGCATCCTGGAGTGCTGAGAGAGCTGGCTGATGTGATTGCTAAGCCTCTCTCCATCATTTTTGAACAATCCTGGAGGACAGGCAAGGTGCCTGAGGACTGGAGAAAGGCCAATGTCACTCCAGTCTTCAAAAAGGGCAAGAAGGACGACCCAGGAAACTACAGGCCGGTCAGCCTCACGTCCATCCCTGGAAAAGTGATGGAACAACTCATCCTGAATGTTATCACTGAACATATGAAGGATAAGATGGTTATCAGGGGGAGTCAACATGGCTTCACCAAGGGGAAATCCCGTTTGACCAACCTGATATCCTTCTGTGAGTGCAAAACCGACTGGCTAGATGAGGGGAGAGCAGCAGATGTCATTTACCTTGACTTCAGCAAGGCTTTTCACACTGTCTCCCACAACATCCTCATCAGAAAGCTCAAGCAGTGTGGCTTGGATGAGTGGACAGTGAGGTGGATGGAGAGCTGACTGAATGACAGAGCCCAGAGGGTGGTGATCAATGGCACAGAATTGAATTGGAGGCCTGTGGCCAGTGGAGTTCCACAGGGATCGGTTCTGGGGCCAGTCTTGTTCAACATCATCAACGACCTGGATGAGGGGACAGAGTGTACCCTCAGCAAGTTGGCTGATGACACCAAACTGGGAGGACTGGCTGATTCCCCAGAAGGCTGTGCTGCCATTCAGTGGGATCTCAACCGGCTGGAGAGCTGGGCAGAGAAGAATCTCATGACGTTCAACAAGGACAAGTGCAGAGTCCTGCATCAGGGAAGGAACAACCCCACACACCAGTACAGGCTGGGGGTCGAACTGCTGGAGAGCAGCTCTGCAGAGAGAGACCTGAGAGTCCTGGTTGATAATAAACTAAACATGAGCCAGCAATGTGCCCTCGTGGCCAAGAAGGCCAATGGCATTCTGGGATGCATCAAGAAGAGTGAAGCCAGCAGGTCGAGGGAGATTCTTCTCCCCCTCTACTCTGCCCTGGCGAGGCCTCATCCAGAGTCCGGTGTCTAGTTATGGGATCCTCAGCTGAAGAGGGACAGGAAAGTTCTGGAGAGAGTCCAGTGCAGGAACACCAAGATGATCAGGGGATTGGAGCATCTTCCTGATTAGGAAAGGCTGCAGGAACTGGGGCTGTTTAGTCTAGAAAAAGAGGAGACTGAGGGGGAATTTTATTAATATTTACAAGTATCTAAATGGTAGGTGTCAGGAGCTTTTTAACCTTGGTGACCAGCATTGATTATATGGAAATACAATATTTTTTGTTCTGTACTTGTTCTTGGCTACAGCCAAAATGCCATTGATAAAACACTTGTTGCTAAACTTTGTTTCTTTAAATTGTATCCTATTTATTCTTTTGGCAGTGATTGTATGCAACTTAATCCCATATAAATCTAACATGGAGCCATACTTTTCACAGAGAAAAAAAAAAAGTACAGGAGGTTAATTAGTCCTTCCACAGCAATCACAGGCACTCATATATTCTCCATATGGTTTTGGCTTCTTGCCTCTTGGCTAATCATCTGATAATATGTGTATTGAGCATGCTGAGCCAGTGAACACCAGTACAGCTCTGTCAACCATGTACCTGTACACTTTAGGCATGTAAATTGTCCTATTAACACCAGTGGCACCATGATGCATTTAAAGGTAAGTTTGTGCTTTAAGTATTTTAGAGACTGGACTTCAATGACTTCCCTTTTCTTGAAGGCGTAAATTCTTCCATTACTTGATACTTCACACTGTTGCTATTCTACTAGTTTAGATGTTCATGTTGGGAACCTATTTTTGCAGTTAAAGCTTTGCATTTGTTTTTGAAAGGGTTTTGAGTTTTATGGAAAAGTGTCTGTTTTGACATGTCACAGAAAAGTGGACTCTTGGTACTTACTGGTTCAGCCTGGCAGCTTACAGAGTATTGGAAAGCTTCTCCACATATGTAAGCAGATGGCAAACTCCTAACCAAGTACAGCACAGACTCCGCACCTTGTGTCAGATGAGGACAGGGAGAGACAAGAAGTTGCTTCAGGAACCCTTTACTTTCAGAAGTTTAATTTGTGCTTTGCTTCTTACTTTTGCTCCATTCTTGAGTCATACTGATCCACTGCATATTACATATATTTTTATGTAAACACAGAAAAGAGATTGCTTATATAGGTGCTGGAGGAGCTCAGTTTTCAGATTCACGTAAGCTCTTTCAACCTGAGGGTTTCAGAGTAGCCTTGGGCCTGACCCACAGCACAGTTAATGTAGCTACCCGAGAGTTTTGAAAGAGAGAGAGTAACACAGCTTTGAACTGACAAATACAACCCCCCTAAGAATCAGTGTTGTCTTTACTGCTACTCTAGCAGCAAATCTTGTTCCTAGTACAGCTTCACTGAAAAGAGGGTTTCTCCCTCAGTCTAACAGTTTGTTTTGTAATGCCTTGCTGTCTTGCTAAACAGGGAGGGGCTGCCACAGTCCTATTTCAAGATACAATGCTTATGTAGTCACTGAAGCAGAGAGCCCTCAGGGCCATCTACAACTTCTATTAGCCAAGAAGAGAAAACAGAAATACCTTTTAACTCTTTGAATCTTCTCTAGCCTTTATTTTTCAAGATCTGTCAGCACTGACTTCCAGCAACATATTGGGTGGAATGTTTACTAGTCCTTTTATGTTTATTGCATGTACTCGCCAACAACTCTGGAGGCAGTGTCTTTGATTCATGAACAAATAAGGCAAATTAAATGTGAGCTTATGGAATTATAGGGTTATTTATTTATTTATTTATTTATTTAGCCTCCCTCTAAACCAAAGAGAGTTTAAACTAAGAGGATATTTGAAATTGCAGAATAAATATTTAACCTCCCTACTCAATTTAAAATTCCTTTTAAGTTTGCACAGCACTGAATAAAGAGCTGCTAGAAATAAAATTGCCTGTGCAACCCTTCCTTTAATAACTAAGAAGTCTACTGAATATTTGTAAACCAAGATATTGAAAATATTTTAGTGCAGCCAAATAACTTGATAGTTGGCTGTCAGAAGATGTCAGAGACCCCTTCTCAACATAAGAACCACCCAGATGTTTTTAAGATTTTCAATTTTCTTTCCTTTAACTTTTCAATTTAAAAAGTGCCATTTTTCTTTTTTTTTCTTTCTTTTCCCCTAACAAGGGGAGATAATCTGTATTTTCATCTGAGGCAGATGAAAAAAACTGTGTCTGGAATCTTCCCAAAAAAAGACTCAGTTTGAGGCCAACACCCCTTATGGAAAATTTCAGAGTTGGAAAAGCTGCACAAGTTTTATGGGCAGCTGAAAACCTGTATCATGTAAAAGATCAGCTTCAAAATAAGCGACACTACAGTGCACACTGCTAATATAAAATCTCAGAGGGAAGGGGGGCTTTGCACACAAGCTAGTGGGGCTCATTGACAGGCCTTTAAATTAGACCTGAAGAGAGATCATATCAGGGGGATCATATCAGGCTTACCTGGGACAAGCTGTGGGATGACATACCAAGGTTAGATGGAGGGGGTGCTAGTGAGGGCCCCATGCCTGTTGTTTTGAGAGGTGCTGGATGCAGCACACTTGCAGTCTTTGGAGATGAGCCAGGGGCTCCTGAGCTAATAGAAGCCAACAGGAAAACACCAGTAAAATACCTCAAAGGAAGTAAATGTTACTCTAAGGTGACATGGCTGACACTCCAGCTGAAGTGCCTCTACACCAATCCATGTAGCATAGGCAAAAAACAAGAGGAGCTGGAAGCCACTGTGCTACTAGAAAGCTATGACCCAGTTGCCAAAACTGAAACTTAGTGGGATGAATTCCATGACTGGAGTGCAGCTATCAATGGCTATGGGCTTTTCAGAAGGGGCAGGCAACAGAGGAAGGGCAGAGATGTTGCCCTCTACATCAGGAAACAGAGTCTGAAGGGCTGTCTCTGAAGAAGAGCTGTGAGCAATTTTGAAGCTTGCAGGTAAGAATTAGAGACCAAGGCAACAAAGGGAACCTTGTGATTGGTGTCTCCTACAAGTTGCCTGATCAAGGGGAGCCGACTGACAAAGCCTCGTGACTCCAGCATCACGCTTTGTAGGCTCTCGTCCTGCTGGGCCTTCAGCTGCCCTGGCCTCTGCTGGAAAACTAACACTGTGAGCTGCAAGGCAAGCCAGACACTGAAATGCGTTGAGAATGACTTCTTAAGCCAGGTCAGAGACAGCCCTACCAGAGGGGATGCACTACTGAACCTGTTAAGTCACCAGTGCAAGTGAGCTAATCAGCGATGTCAAGGCTGGAGGCAGCCTGGGCTGCACTGATCATGCACTGGTGAAGTTTGCAGTCCTGAGGGATGTGGATCAGGGGAAGAGTAAAGTCAAGACCTTGAATTTAAGGGGAGCAAACTACTAGCTGTTAAAAGAGTTAAGTCAATAGGATCCCTTGGCTAAATGTCCACAGGGACAAGGGAGCAGAACAGAACTGGCAGATCTTTAAAGGCACTTTCCATAGAGCACAACAGCTTTTGCTTCCTCAAGTATAAAACATGAGGAAAGGAAGGCAAAAGACCAGCATGGATGACTGAAGACCTGCTGGTTAACCCTAAGGGCAAGAAGTAAATGCACATGCAGTGAAGACAGGGACAGGTATCCTGGGAAGAGTAGAGAGATGCTGCACGGTTGTGTAGCGATGGGGTCAGGAAGGCCAAGACATGTCTGAAACTGAATTTGGCAAGAGAGGCAAAGAATAATAAGAAGGGATTCTACAGGTAAGTCAGCCAGACAGGGAAGGTCAAAGACAGTGTACCCTCTTGATGAGCAAGACTGGCAAAGTGGTAACAAGAAGGCTGAGGTACTCAAATTTTGCCAAGTGCAAGGTCCTGCACATGGGTTTAAGCAACCCTTGGTATCAATACAGGCTGGGAAATTAAGGGATTGAGAGCAGCCCTAAGGAGGACTCAGGGGTACTCTTGGATGAAAAGCTGGACATCAGGCAGCAATGTGCACTCACAGCCCAAAAGGCAACCATATCCTGGGCTGCATCGAAAGAAGCATGACCAGCAGGTTAGCAGAGGTGATTCTCCCTGTCAGATCTCACCTGCAGTACTGTGTCCAGCTATGGAGTCCTCAGCATAGAAAAGATATGGACCTACTGGAGCAGATCCAGAGGAGGGCCACATAAATGGTCAGAGGGCTGGAACACCTCTCCCATGAAGACAAGCTAAGACTTGGGGTTGTTCAGCCTGGAGAAGGCTCTGGGGAGACCTTATAGCAGCCTCCCAATACTTAAAGGGAGCTTATAAGAAAGATGGGGCCTGTTGTGACAGGACAAGGGGTAATGGTTTTAAACTGAAAGAGGGGAGATTCAGATCAGATATAATTTTTTTTGTTGTGAAACGCTAGGACAGGTTGCCCAGATTGGTAGTAGATGTCCAGTCCCTGGAAACATTTGAGATCGGTTGGATGGGGCTCTGAGAAACCTGACTTGGTTGAAGATGTTCCTGCTCATTGCAAGAGGGTTGGACTAAAGACCTTTAAAAGTCCCTTCCAAGCCAAACCATTCTGTGGTTTTAAATAGAGAGGTTATCTGAGAGATACAGAGCTGTAGAGATTTCACATTGGCCTTACAACATTTTCACCAATTGAAACCTACTAGGTCAGTTCAAACCTCTTGACTTTGTGTTACACCACCATAAGAAAGACTGTAAATATCTGGACCCTCTTCTGGTCTTTCTCCACAACCATCCTGTGTAGCACTGTACAGGCAGACTAAACACAAGCCCTTTGCATTCTGGTTCTCAGTCCAAATGTCCTTGGATTTCTTTATACTGGACACAGTTTTCCAAGATTCATGACAGTATTTGAATAAAAAACATGTCAGTTGGTCATAAGTGTGGTGTATCTGAACACATTTTTTAATTACTCTTTTTAGTAAGTAAGAGCCAGTCAAAGGTCTGTGTACATCTGAACCCATTCTTTGGACCCCAAGCACCACTGACAAATTCATGGTGGGTTACTCACGGCAATTTCTACAAAAGAATTTTGCATACTAATACAGAATTATTCAAGTCAATCTTTGTTTCATTACTTCATTCATTGCAACTAGTTTTCTCATCAAAATGAATTATTTCTTACAGCTTCATTCATCTTCCTGTGCATCCAAGCCTTTGGCTCCCATGCCTTTTGGCTGCCTGCAAGCAAGGGCAGTTCAGGGAGCGTCACAACTCTAGTTGTCGAATTTTGTCCTAGATTTGGAGGCTGATGGACACAGACAAATTCAGCCACGATGCTGAAGAAAACAGGAGGGTATTTCTGGTCTTGGAGGTGATTATAGAGCTATACCACGAGGTGGCTCAGTATGCCTGAGTGTATACGGCACTCTTGTCCCTAAGGTGTATGGTGTGAAGTATGGTGCTGCCATTGGCTGTGATGTGCTTGTCTCAGCAGCCCAGCCATTTATTCTGACAAAACATCAGGTCAGTTGCTTCCCAAAACCCAGGCACTGTGGCAGCTTGGGGCACCTTTCCACCCTATGTTGTGTTTTCCAAGTGTTGTTTCCCAGAATCTATGTGAAGCTTCCTACCAACATCAAGCCATTTCCCTCTTCAGGTCTCTGAGGGAGCATCCTCAAAACAAACAGGGACTGGCAAAGTGCAGATGGATGGGTGGTCAAAGCCCTTTCACAGCCTCTCAGGGAAAGGTGATGGGCAGGACATTGAGCACTCAGCTGATGCTTAAGCTCCATGGTGAGGATACTGCCTAGTACGAGCAGGTCATGCAGCAAACCCAAGAGGACTGCTGGTTGCTGAAGCTAGGGGATATGGCAGGTGACCAGCCTAAAGCTCTGTGCTGATTTTATCCTGTCTTTAGTGAGGCAGATAGCTAACACTGCCACCTGGAGAACAGGGTGAGCAGGTGCTCTACTTGTGATCAACCTGTGACCAATTTAGTGCCAAAGTCAAACCTTGAATCATGCCTTGGGAGAAGAATGCAAGGTTATGAAGCTCTTACCCTTTTGTGCCTATGGATCACATATGCACACCAAGATGGTCTTACAGGCTTGTGATCTCCTGCTCAGAAGAAAGATTAATCATAAACACCTCTCATTCCCCTGTCCAAAAAAAATGCCAAGGCCTGAATCCTCACATCATTGCTTAACACCTTGGAGCACCTTGTGTCCTTTTTTTCTGACTCTATGTCCTATGCTGTGATTCTACCAAATTTGATGATGTTGGTTTCCTGGCCAAAGACTCAATGCTTCATGCTGGATGACTTCAGCTGTCTTCACTTTTCTGTAGGCAGTTTCAAGGGACTTTGCTTCATCCATTGAGGTTTTGTGCATGGCCCCATGCCTCTGCCACAGCAGACAGCAATAACCAGCACTGCTTTGGGAGGTTCAAGCAGCTGTTTTCTTGCCAAGATTTTTGCCCCAAGTTAAAGGAGTTAATCAATCTCCTTTTCAAACCCATTTTGGGCACAGTAGTTGGGATCAAACAATTCCTGATGCATTTCCTTCTCTCGCTCATAACCCATTCTTCACTGGATGTTTCCAGGTCCTGCATGGAAAGCCTTGAGACCATCTAGCCTGGGACTTTGTCACACGTCCATGCTGTTCTGTGCCTCTTGCTACAAGAGCGACATTGAGGTGCTGGAGTTTTTCCAGAGCCAGGCAGTGAAGCCTTCACAGTGAAGGGTCTGGACAAGAAGTCCGATGAGGAGCGACTGAGGGAGCAAGGGATGTTTAGTCTGCAGGAGACATGATCACTCTCTTTTAACTACCTCAAAGGAGGTTGTAGTGAATGGGGGTCAATCTCTTCACCCAAGTAAGGAGTGACAGGACAAGAGGAAATGGCCTGAAGTTGCACCAGGCGAGGTTTAGATTGGAGATTTGAAAGAACTGGCACAGGCTGCCCAGGGAGGTGGTGGAGCCATCATCCCTAGAGATATTTAGAAGACACACAGATGAGGTGCCTAAAGACAGGGCTTAGTGATGGGCTTGGCAGTGTGAGGTTCGTGGTTGGACTAAATGATCTCAAAGGTCTTTTCCAAACAAAACGACTTCATGGTTCTATGACTCCCCATTACCAGGAAAGTCCTATATAATCTATGTATCTTTACTTTTCTGTTCCTACTGTTATTAAACAGCTGAAGATTTTTTAAGCCTCAAAGTACTTTTAGGATTCCTTGTGGCCTCTCCAATTTTTAGACTGTGGAAAAAAGGGGACCCAGCAGATACAAACATCTCTTATTTCTAGTACCTATTCCACTGTTAGCATCCCCAGACAGCACCAGCCATTTTTGTCCCACGTGAATACCTCTTTTCAAGGTGTCTTGTGATTGCATTCCTTTACTCCATTCTGATGACTCTCCTTTTGAGGATTCGGTAATATCTTCCAGGTAGATGATTTGTATTCATTAGTCCTAGATACAGTTTTATATTTGGACAGGCTACAACACAATTTGTTTTGGTGCTTTCATTTACAAAGTAATCCAGTCTGTGTGTGTGATTGTTTTTCATTGTCTTATCCTCATCATCTGTACATACGCAGTCCAGCAACTTTGTCAGAGCCATGAATAAAACCAGTGGCAATACTATGATGACTTCTACACCATGATGGAAGCATCAGGTCATAACTAAGGCTCCACCTCTGTGAACAATCCAGCTGTTGGGTTAATTTTGCAATGTTACTTATTTAATTCTTTGGATCTACGAGTCCATTAGCTTTTAACTCATTTAACATACTATACTGAAACCAAGTGAACCTTCGTGTGTGTGTGCTGTGAAGTAAGTACCTTACCGAAGTCCACCTACATAATTTTGTACTGAAGCTTCTCACCTACTCAAGTAATGAAGCCTGGTGTATTTGCCAATATCTTTTTCCCTTTAAGCCACGCTATATTCTTGCCTTTTTGTTCTTTATCAAAGAAATCGCATGTGTTCTTTTCTGTTATTTTGCTGAGGACTTCAACATGATGAGCTGGCTTATTAGCACCTGACTCATCTAGCTCAGACAAATGAGAACTGGGCCTGATATCACCCTTTCCAAAATCGCTCGAGCCCTTTGATATCCACGTTTATTATTGTAAACGGACTAGCCACCTCCTCTGCTGATGAGGGCAGGCACATCTACATTATATATCCTATAATTGTACTTCCCGTTGGACATTTTCTACTGGTTACTGTTCAGAAACAGCTTATTAGGTCAAACAGACTTTTGGTCTGGCAGCCTTTCCTTTGCTATATTCACTTTTCAGCCACCAAGGTTATCTGGACCTGTAGATGAAACAGTGTCAATCCAATGACTGCTTATACCTCATACTTCCTTCACTTTATGACATATTTTCACAAGAATTCCTTTCAGTGTAACCATCCCAAATACACCACATATGAGAAATGCTCCTAGTACAGTCGTAGCTTATGCCACACAACACCATTTCATTTGACTTGCTTTATACCACAATCCTTTCTTTCAGAGTAAATGAATTCTAATAAAGGATCTAACTCTGCTCACAAGCCTATCCCAGCAAAAGCTCACAATTTAAAACTTATTCCTTGTAGACTGAAAACCACTTTATTTAATCTCCATGAACTACAATCACATTTTACTGTTTTGGTCATAAGAAAAACAGAAAGACTTATTCCACTACTCCTTTTTCATTTACTGATGGAAACAGATATTTGCTAAAACTTGTTGCTGCTAACAAAATACAAAGCTTTGTCCTCTGCAGTCCTTGTCAGGGACAACTTTAGTAGTGGTACAAGCACCATGAAAACAATACTACTAAATACTCAGATGTTTGGGTTCTTTTGAAATCCACATTTAAAAAAACCACACAAATGTAGTCTTTGATACATACAATGGATTGCTTGGATGAATAGCTGGGATGTTACTAGTAAAGGTAATTCATTTTTCCTGGATATCACAGGTGTTCCAGTGGATTTGGTGTATTGCAACCACTGCTGCAGAATCATGTGTAAGTTTTTATACTTAACTACAACAAACTCCTCTTTCTTGTGCAGTTAGTTTCAAAGGCAGGCCACACCCAGCTAAAACAAAAAGATGCTTTTTTCCAATTCTTCCTGTGTAGTCAGCAGCTACTACAGTTATCAAGTAAACATTTTTAGCACTGTTACGAGCAATCCTGATAATCCTCCCTAGTCATTCCCTTTTAATCAACAGATTGCAGGTAAATATTGGTGCATGCACAATACTGTTAAGAACTAGAAAAGAAAAAGTTACGGAAGACTTTAGATTCTTGGGTAAGACAACAGTATTTCCTTTTCATACAAAAGTTTCACATAGAAGCTGGAAGACAGAAAATTATTAATAAGAATTTCCATGAGAATATATTTACCACCTATTCTGAGAGAAACTTAAAAAACATCTCCCTGCCCCTCCAGTCTCTTTCCTACCCAGATTCTATTTTCCCAAGACCACTGTGGCTGCATAGAAAGAACATGAACAGCATGAACATGAGCTTCAGCAGGCTCAGTACGTTTACTGTACAGTGAAGTGACCTTCATTCAACATAAATGACCACTCATCACCAGCTCGTGGGTTTGTCAAGGTTGAAAAAGTGCTGCTGCTGTTAAAGGAAACATGGTAATGTAACTACAATTTTATTGTAGATCAAGAAGCAAACATATCTTTACCTAAAGGCTTTCAACCCAGTCAACACAAAGCCATTGACCCTCAGTGTAGCATCTTGCAACCTATGGCTGCTGCCAAGAGAGGGCACAGAGCTTGAGAAATCTGGCAGCGTCACTCAGCACACTGGTGTTTGTTATGCATGCTGCAGACACCTGCAAAGGAATCTAAATAAGACAACAAAAATGTCTCTTTACTAATTTTTACAATTTATTCACATGCAAATTAGTGAGATGGATGCAAACATTATTAGCCACAGTGACTTACTGCCATACCAATTTTTCACAACTTGAAGGTCACAATACCTCTTTTAAGATTACCTAGATGGAACTTTGACCTTAACATTGTAACAGTCATCTGGTAGTGTCTAAGTAAGGAACTGCCTGCACATATCTTCAGAACCAATTCCATGACTGCTATTTCCGAGTATAATTTTAAGAGGACATTCATAAAAAGCCACAAGCAAGTACAGTATGGTACCTACTGCTGAGTGACATCAGAAGAAACAGAAAGAAACATAGGTAAAATTGTAGTTGGAAGGTAAGTGCTCTGTTCATAGGCCTGTGAACAACTGAGCTATAACCAAGCTAAATTCCATCCCTGTTGTATCAAACCCGACCCAACTTAATCACTAATTAAGGTCAGAAATCCTATTGCTTACAATATATTTTTACCACCTGCCTACTCCACTCCAAAAAAACTGCAAGTTACAAAAGCATTTGTGCAAATAAATTAGCTGATGTGGTTGCAAAGTGGTGCAGGCATTACCTACTATACCTGAAACTTTCAAGCGTGCTCTGCCCTCAGACTCCTCCCTTAGCTGGGCAGGCAGAAAGAGCTGTGAATGCCAGATGGAAACATGGCTTCCTTTCTGGCAGCTCCACCAATGGGAGTAGCTCTGTTCCTGATCATAGAATGGTAGAGGTTGGAAGGGACCTTTGGATATCATCTAGTCCGACGCCCTTGCAGAAGCAGGTCAGCCTAGATCAGGTTGCAGAGAAACACGTCCAGGTGGGTCTTGAAGACCTTCAAGGAGCCTCCACACCCTCCCTGGGCAGCCTGTGCCAGGGCTCCCTCATGCTCACAGTGAAATAGTTTTTTCTTATGTTCAAATGGAACTTTTTGTGTTCCAGTTTCATCCCATTACCCCTTGTCCTGCTGCTAGATAAAACAGAAAAAAGGGATGTCTCAACCTCCTGACATCCACCTTTATAAACTTGTAAATATTAATGAGCCCCCCATCATACCAGGGCTTTGGAAACTACAGTGGCTAGGGACAATGTGTAGGTGATGGCAGCATCAGGATGAAACACCTCTCTAATGACTCAAAAGCTTCATTACTCAAAAGTGTCATTACCCAAAAGGTATCTGTCTCCAGGCTGGTAACAAACAAGGGGATAAAGGTGAATTGTTATGCGCAGTCAAGGTGAAGGGACAACCAGTCAAGAAATTAAGACTCAAGTCCTCACAAAACATTTGCCTTTCAATGGCATCACAGCTTTTCTGAGATATTCCGCTGCAACAACATAACATTTGGATAAGCTGAATCTTTGAAGGTAATGTGCTTCTGGACTTCCATTCCCTATGCAAATGGCATATTGATTAAAATGTCCTTGGAACCAAAGACCCTATAGAATATCCTGCTGTTCATTATAGTTTCCCATGGTCAAAAACGAAAATGGCATAAAAAGCGCAGAACTGTCAAGTTGGAAGGTACCTCTGCAGACTGTCTCATCCAACCCTCCTGTTCACAACAGGGTCGGCTACAGCAGGCTTTTCAAGGCTATGTCCTGGTGGGTTTTGAGTTATTCCTGAAGATGAACATTTCACAATCTCTCTAGGAAATTCCTTCCACTGTTTGAATAATTTGTCTTTTTACATTTAAATTGAGTTGCCTGTGTTTGTGCCATCACCTCTTGTCCCTTCAGCTGACACCACTGAAAAGAGTCCACCTCTGCCATCTTATTTCCCCATCTGATATTGACGCACATGGATAAATTCCCCAAGCCTTCTCTTCTCCCAGATGAGTGGTGTCAGCTCTCGGCCTCTTCTATATCAGAAGGTCCAGACCCTTAACCATTTTAAAGGCCTAGCCTCTACGAAAGCCATTCTCAAATACAGGCCATTAGAAATATACTCCAACCAAGGATCTTACAAATGCATAAAGAAAAACAATTAATAGAATCATAGAATGGTAGGGGTTGGAAGGGACTCCCCCCGCAAAAGCAGGTTCACCTAGATCAGGTCACATAGGAACGTGTCCAGGTAGGTCTTGAAGACCTCCAAGGAAGGAGACTCCACACGTTCCCTGGGCAGCCTGTGCCACTGCTCCCTCACCCTCACAGTGAAACAGTTTTTTCTTATGTCTGAATGGAACTTTCTGTGTTCCGGCTTCATCCCATTACCCCTTGTCCTGTCACTGGATACAACAGAAAAAAGGGATGTCCCAGCCTCCTGACACCCACCGTTTATATACACGTGAATGAGATTCCCCCCTCAGTTTCTTCTAAACAGCCCCAGTTCCCTCAGCATTTCCTCATAAGGAAGATGCTCCAGTTCTCTGACCATCTTGGTGGCCCTGAGATGGATTCTCTCCAAAAATTCTTTGTCCCTCTTGAGCTGGGGAGCCCAGAACTGGTCACAGGACTCTGGATGAGGCCTCCCCAGGCCAGAGCAGAGGGGGAGTAGAACCTCCCTCGACCTGCTGGCCACACTCTTCTTGATGCATCTCAGGATGCCATTGGCCTTCTTGGCCATGAGGGCACATTGCTGGCTCAAATAATGATTAATAAATAATAATAATGGTGAAATAATAATTTCAACATTTTCCACTTTTCTATACTAGATCTACCTTGCTTTTGATTGTGAATCTACCCTCTTTTTTCTCTGCTCTTGCTCCTTTGGCCTCTTCTGTCCTGATGATAATATTTAATGTCACAGGTATGGTCAAGTTTAGCAATTCTTTTTAAGACAAATAAACCACAGAAGTTTAACCACAATCCTCATGGAATCAAAGAAACTTAATTACTTTTGGAAGGATTATGGTTCCTCTTCTGTTCCCAGCATCATTGTTAAAATCTGCACAGCGCAAGGTACGTGTTTACCAAGCGTTATACTGAAATAAACTTCAAATGTGGTCCCAATTACCTTTCAAGCCTCTGTGCATAAAATTAAAGCTGAGTCAAAGCTGACCCAAAAGCTCATTCACAACCTAAACGCTACACATATGCTCTTTGTGGCCAGATAAGTCACATTTGCATCATTTGATAAGTTAACAGTCAATTTCCTTCCAGTTTACTTAAATAGCAAGAACATCACACGGTGGAGCCTCCTCAAGCCCTACCCTACAACTACAGAAGAACTCCAACCAAATTGGATGTTTGTCCTCATCTCCATGAGGTTACGCATGGTATGTCATTTCTAGATGCCTCAAGAACTTTAGGATGCATCATTAAGGGATCAGCGGTAGTTCTTTTCTTTAAAAAAAATAAAAGAAAAAAAAAAAACCACCTCGTTAACACACACAGCTCTCCAGGCCTTTGGTTTCCACATCACGTTATTTCAAACATTCCACCGTCCACAAAAGGCAACACCGTGACCCCCCCAACCCGGTACTGCTGTTTCCCGGGGTACCGGCGCAGGCCGGCTGCCCAACGCTTCGCCGGTGTTGTTACTGTCCGCAGCAACGCCCGGTCGTGGCAGCGCCCCGCGGTGACTCGAGGCCACGGAAGCGCCAGACCCAGGCCCGCGTCCGCCTAGCGCGGAGATTCCGCACCCTAAAAAAGCCAGCCCCTGGTCCCCCGGCGAACAGACGCCAGTTAAACACGCCAGTCGGAGTGCAGGGCCCGCCGGCCCGCGCCGGGGCCGAGGCGGGCCGGAGGCCTGGCGGCCGGCACCGCGGGATGGCGGCCACGGGAGGCGGCGGGCGGGGAAGGCTCGCCCGGGCGGCGCCAGCACGGTGGGGCCGGGAGGGGGGGGGGGGTCCCCGGGGCAGCCGTTCTGCTTTGGGGGCGCACGCTGAGCTCCGAGTGGCGCTTCGCGGCCGAGCTGCGGCGGAGGCGGCGGCAGGAGGAGCCGCAGGGAGCCGAGCGCCGCCGCGCCCCCCCCCCCCCCCCCGCGCTCCGCCACCACCACCACCAGCCGTACCCGCGCCGCCTCGCCTCGCCCGGCAGCCGGCGCCCGGCAGCCCCGGCCTCGAAGGGCGGCTGGCCCGAGGCGGCGGCGGGCGGCAGTGGCGGCGCGCTCCCTTCCGCCTTTTCCTGGGTCTCTCTCGGGCAGTGACGTGACGTGCTGACGGCGGGCCCGGCCCGGGGAGCTTGGCCGCTTCCACTCAGCTCCGAGCTCGGCCCCTCCCTCCCCTCCCGCCCGCCCGCCCCGCCGCAGCCGCCGCCGCCGCCGCCGCGTTCGGCCCAGTCGCGCTGAGAGAGATCGCGCCGAGGCGAGTGCCGCCGCCCGCCACCCGCACGGTAAGCAGCCCCGGGGCTGGGCCCCGCCGCCCGGCCCGGCCCGGGCCTTCCCCTGCCCGCACCAGGCCGCAGCACAGGCCCCGAGGAGGCCGCAGCTAGGCCGCGCCAGGGCTTCGGCAGAAAGAGCGGGCCGCAGGGCCTGGGCCGGCGCTTTCCGCGGGCCTGGCGCGGCCTTGGGCTACGGGGGCGGCGGCGTGAGGGCAGCGGAAGCGGAGGGGGATGGTTGCGGGCCCGGGGGGAGGCGGGCGAGGTCGGTGCCAGGCCCCGGGCCCGGCCGAGGGGAGTTCGGAGAGTGTCTGGAGGAGGAGACAAAATGGCGGCGCACGGGGGGGGGGAAGCGGAGGGCGCCGGGCGCCATCTTGAATAATCGCTCGCCATAGCCCGTGTCTCGGCGCAGGCCGGGCCGGGCCGGAGGGGGGAGCCCCTGGCCCCGCGCAGCGCAGCTCCGGCCCGCAGGCTCCGCAGAGGGAGAGCCCGAAGCCTCCCCACCCCCGC
Organism: Colius striatus; assembly: GCF_028858725.1. Lineage (NCBI taxonomy): Eukaryota > Metazoa > Chordata > Aves > Coliiformes > Coliidae > Colius > Colius striatus. Next base: position 81,867,037 of record NC_084759.1, read on the forward strand.
TGCTCCCCCGCCTCTCCTTCCTCCCCGCCTCGACGCTTGCCAGCCAGCGAGTCGCAGGGGAGCTCGGCGTTTTCCGGCCCGTGGCGGCTTCCTGTGCGGCCGCGCCAGGGTTGCTAACCGTACCCCTTCGAGCCGCGGCTCCCTGCGGGCTAGACGACTCGGGAATTTGGGCAGCGCTGTCAGAGCAGTGGTGAGGGGGTTCGCCCTCAACCCAGCTGCCCCTTGAGGAGTCAGGCGCGGGGCCCCCTCAGTGCTGGTTTCTGGTCCCCTCTGGCTATCCCCTCTCCTGCAGAGGCCCCCAGCTGAGAGAAAAGTAGCTTCAAAGGAGCGCCCGGAACCGGTTGTTTTGTTCCTGTAGGTTTTGTTGAGAATTACCTCAGCTGCTGCCTGATGAAATCTGGAGAAAAACGATTTCTTTAGCCAGTTCCGGCAAATGCCCACATTAATGAACTACAACAAAGAGCAAAAGTCTTGAGTTTGTTTTTTTTTTAATGAAAACAGCAGTACTGATTCTTTTGCCAAAACTGAGGGAGATACATCAAGAAATAAACAGCTGATCAGCACTGTCACATTTATAATGTCACTTTTATTTTCCTTTTTTTTTTTTGCTTAATAATAACGGGGGTTATTTCCAAGGTGAGAATTCACCTGTTTTGTTTTATTACCATTCACGAGTGTGTGCTTGAGAGTGTGCATGTACATGACATTCTTCGTAAGTGGGTCACGTAGGGAGAGTTGTGACACTGCAGCAGTAGAGTGGACTGAACCCGTGGTTGTCTCATAACCACAGTGAAGCTTGGGGTAGCTCGGGGCTCTAACCCAATTGGGACAAGCATGGCATACCGCAGTTTTTAATGTGATATGGCAAGGCACGATGGGAACTTGGTTGTGGTTCCACACTGAAGTCGTCTCAGTGTAGGAACAGGCAAGAGCTTGGATGTGGTGAATTTTTGCTGCTTAGATTTTTTTTGGGAAGGGTCAGAGTTTTGCTGCGTGGGTATTTTGTTATATATCCTTATCTCAAATAAACAGATACGTTCTTATTTCCTTAGGAGTAGGCAGAGGATTATCTTACATATTTCTTTTTCATAAGGGTGGCTTTTCTGAAGTTTCCCCTTTTTTATCCTTTTCCTTTTTTTCCCATTTTCCTTTTTGTTTGGTGAAGGCACAGAAACTGTCAGTTTCTGTGTCATGTGAAGGCTTTTTCTCCTAAAGGAACTCTGTTTTTAAAGTTGCTCTCTCTTTAAATGGTGTCAGCTTGTCTTATTTCTTTTTATTTCATCTTGATTACCTTGGTAGGCCCATTGAGTCAAGGATTTGTAAGATTGCGTCACTTCTCTTGACTGATAGTACTGAAGGTCACATTTATGGAAAATAGACATTTTTACTTTGGGAGGTTACTTTATTTTGAATAGGTTAGTAGTATTTCTTCCATTAATATGTGTTTTTTCTGCTTGTCCTTCCACTTGCCTTGACTTTCATGAAGCCAAAACCAGACAAGCCTCTGAATAAATAGGTAAAAATCAACTTGTTAAGAGCTTACTTTACAAACAGTATTTCAGAGTTAATGTTAATTGTTGATCCGTGTAAAGTTGGCATAGACCTAAGCCAGATAAAAGATGTAGATCTATAGTTTCTTTTCAGAGGTATAAAACTTAGTTTTAGCTGCCTATAAACCCAAATACCAGTAGTAGTGGTAGAAAAGGGGTTCCTAAATTAACAGGGTTTGAAAAAAGAGGCACATACATAGATTTAGGTGTTGAGAAGGACTAAGCGTGGGGACATGGCTGGGCACCTGCTTCTCTTTGAGAGTTAAGGTTCCCAAACCGGAACTGAAAATTGATTGTGTCTGCTTCAGTGCCAGAACCTGCTCCTGAGGTAAGCGTTGGCTGGAGTATTTTGAAAGAACTGAGAGGAGTTTCTACCCTTCTTGAAGTCTTTCAGGGAAATGAACTGCTGGAATTACTTCTTAGCTTTATGATACCACAGAACTTAGGGTGCTTGCCAAGGAGTTTGAAGGTGCTTGGTGTGGTGCTGGCAAGAAGCAGCTGTGGTATTTCTCGTGTTGCTGAACAGTGCCTTCGCTGAGCAGCTGGCTGGTACCAAACCATGTGGCAAACCTTTGTCTGAATTTTGTAACCCTGTGTGGTGGTCTCACTGCTCAGTGGAGAGCAAGCAGGAAGAAACACAGTGTTTTCACATCTACTGATTAGAATGCTCAAACTCTGAAACGATTTCAGGACCTTTTTAGAGTGGTGCTGGGTTTTTTTTCTTCACATGCACAAACAAGTGTCTTGATACCTTGTGTTGGACTGAAGATTTTGATTTAGGCACCTTTAATGTTTTATTTAGTTTAGTTAAATCTTGATTTAAATGCCTGTGTCCTCATCTGGTCCCCTTTATGCAGCACTTTTTTGTGGAGGTGGGGCTTTTGCACTAGTGGAGCACTTTTAAAGTCTTTATGGTCCTGCACAGGGGTAAAGAATTTGTGTACATGAGTTTGTTGGCTATATCTGAGTGTGAAAGTACATCATGTGAAGCCTTATTTGGGAAGAAACTCTTTCAGTGAAAAGGTTAGGGTGTTTTTCTGCTTCTTTGGAACAAGTACCAAGGCATAAATCTCTGGCCTTTTCAAGACTAGATCTTGAAAACCCGTGTCCAAGAAACCTCTTTGGTTTGTGTAGAACCTGAGCCTTTTATGCCCCTTCAGGTGAAAAGACCTTGCCAATACAGAACAGGCCACACTATTAGGCAGAATGTGCAGTTGAAAGTCTGTTGGGCTGTCACTGCTGATGACAGTGTCTTCATGAAGCTGCACCATTGTGACCCCCACAGACTCATTTGTTTTAGCATCTGTCGCCTGGAATGTAGGCAGCAGGAAGAGTAGCTGTTAAGGGGTGGCATCCTGGAAGCTGGGAGGTAGTATTGGCAGTCTCTGGGTCTCATGGGTGAAGATGGTGGACAGAAGGATGATGGAGAGCCACGCTGTTCACAGAGACAGTGAAATTTGGGGAGAGGCTAGAATAAAGAAAGTACATGGATGAATCATAAGGAGTAGGAATTTGTGGTGGAGTGATTGTCAGGTGGGTGATGAAAGCAGGAAGTGGAGAAAATGACTTGCCAGTTCTTCCAGTAGGTAGTGGTGAACTGACACTTCAAACTAGTTGGGTCCCAGCTGATCAGAGGCTGATATATATGATAATACAGTCCTCAAAAGCACAGGCAGAAAGCATTTTGACTTCTCTCAGAGAGCTGGACAGCGAATGCCATCTTATTTGTGTGTTGCCCAAGGAGAGAGGCAGTTTTATTTCTGTCAGCCCTTAATCCCCCCTGCCTCCTCCAGGGAAAGCCTGATATAATGCTGATACAATCTTCACTACAAATTGATAATTAGCATGGCTCTGTGAAAGATGGGAGTGTGCTGTAATCACAAGCTGGAGAGATAAAATGAGCAGGTGAGGGGGGGACATAATGAACATAATGTAGGAACAGGCACAGAAGAAGCTGGAGAAGAAGCAACAGAAGAAACTAGACATTGAAGACAACACAGAAAAGATGAATAGGGAAAACATGTGTAATAGACTGGCTAGGTGTATACCGAATTGATGAAAGTAAACCAATTTGACCATGAATAATTCTTGCTTGAGTGACTGTATTCTGTTCTTGTTTCTGGGGCATGGCAGAAGTTGATTGCCATCAGTCAAGCTATGTGATGCATGTGAGGCTGAGAAATTTTTTTTTTCCACTCTTGAATCAGAAAAAAAAAAGCATTTGTGAAGAGCTGTTCCTGTTAATAGTGGGTGCTGCTGATAGAAATGCTTGACAGTCAGAATAATTGTGAGGTGATTTATGTCCAGCTGGGTACCATGATGATTTGTTAGCACAGCTGTCTTGAAAATACAGGGGCCTTTCAACTGAACATCACACAAATGTGAGTCTCTGTGTAAAATTATTAGGCTGCTGCTGCTTTTCCTCCAGTTCAGTTTTTGGCTATATTTTTCCCTCAACTTGTAATAATACATTTTTCTGATGTATAAGTCAGATGGTTAGCTGTGAAGAGTTGAGAGAAGTTGAGCTAGAAAAATGGTGAGGTCTAGAAAGTACCTTCTACAGATTATGGTTGCAGTTTTGTGTTTTGGAGTAGTTGTTAATTTTTCCTTTTGTATAGCAGTTTCCCACATGAAGATGTAATTAATGTAAATGTAAGTTGATGTAATTTAGAAGGGATATGATTCTTATGGAAACCTTGGACAGAATTTTAATGTTTCCTCAAGGTCTTTCATTAAAGTACCACAAGAACCGGGAGGTTTCTGCCTGTCATTGTGCAAAACGTTCAGAGGGAGAGGAATTTAATCTTCCACTTGTGTAGAAATGTGGGGCAACATTCTGTTGCCTCTTGCTGGTTCTGCACTTAGTAAACTAGTTGGACTAAGTGTGAGGGAGTAGTACAAGTTCATGTTAGATCACATTTTACCCAACTAGGTTTGTCAGATCCTAATTATAATACACATATGTAAGTGGCAAAATTTAGATTGCAGTTTCAGATTTTAGTAGATATTTGAACTTTGTGGCTTTGTTTGGACAAGAAGATTGAAATTTAGGTTGTTAACCAGGCATTGAAGAAATGGTGACATTCTGTGCAAAGACATTTGGTAGAATATGACATTTGGTAATTTTTGAGAACTCGTGATATTTTTTAATACAAAAGGTAGGGGAGGGGCACAAGTTTTAAAAATATGCACCCATCTGGGGTTCAAAAACATACGATGGTATGTTCTGGAAGCACTTTACATTGATGATTTCAATTGCTGGGGTGGTGACTGCCCAAGTGTGGACACAAATAGCAGTGTGCATTTCAGATTAGGAGCGCTCTACCTTTAATTTACCTTAGTGAGCTTGATTTGACAACACTGTATTCTGTACCTTCCAAAAAGACTCAGTGTGAACTCATCTAGACTTTGTCTTAATTATTTTTGTCTTTCTAAGATGAGGAGGAAATAATATTTTCATATCCCCTTATCAGCTGACTGTGGAGCTGTGGGGTTTTGTGACATGGATCTGGAGTGTTGGAGCTCACACCTCTCTTACTCAGACCCTGAGTGTTTGCTTTCTAGAGTAATATTTCCAGAGTCCCAGAGGTCCATCTTAAAAGGTGTTACCTGTTAACTTCCATGCACCCAAAAATTTCTGCTTTTCAGTGCACAGGCAGAGGCAACCTTCATAGCATAATATGAATTAAATAACTTTTCTTCTTTGCCTTCTACAGACACTGTGACTGATGAGAGTTAAAGGCCATGGATGAAGATGGGCTTGAATTGCAGCCACATGAGCCAAACGCATTTTTTGATCCAACAGGTCTGTCAGGAGATAATATGTAGATAAGAGTGTTCACAATAGGTGCAATTGACTGTTGTTTATTTTGTCTTTGTTTAAAAGTGCTGTGCAGCATCAGTGCTTTTGTGTAGTCACTTGTGATTTTTGATTGGTTTTATTACTAAGCAATATGAATGAGCAATAAGAATGAGTTCTTTCAAGTAGTAGTTGTTTGGATATTGGATAATAGTCTAAAAATTGGTAATATTTTGCAGGAGAGAAAATGTTTGTGTTAGTTACGTTAGCATCTGCTGAGGACTTGCTTTATTAGCTCCCCATGTATCTGCCTCTCTTATTGCTCATAGTCTATTGTGCTTGTTTTACTAAATTGCAGCATAGTGTAAAAGTTGACATAAAACAGAAGTAATGTCAATCAAGAGGGACAGAGGTCTTCTGGAGAGACTCCAGCACAGGGCCACCAAGATGATCAGGAGCATCTTCGTTATGAGGAAAGGCTGCGGGAACTGGGGCTGTTTAGTCTAGAAAAGAGGAGACTGAGGAGGGATCTCATTAATACTTACAAGTGTCTAAATGGTGGGTGTCAGGAGGTTGGGGCTTCCCTTTTTTCTGTTGTATCTAGCAACAGGACAAGGCGTAACGGGATGAAGCTAGAACACAAAAAGTTTCATATAAACATAAGAAAAAACTATTTTACTGGGAGAGGGACGGAGCCCTGGCACAGGCTGCCCAGGGAGGGTGTGGAGTCTCCTTCCTTGGAGATCTTCAGGACCCATGTGGACACGTTCCTATGTGACCTGATCTAGGTGAACTTGCTTCTGCAGGGGGGTTGGACTAGATGATCTCTAAAGGTCCCTTGTAACCCTATGATTCTATGATATGATTAGCCACCTTTATCCAAGTTAGTTTTCCAATTTAACTGCTATTTTATTTGTGTTTTTCAGGAGCTGATGCAGCACATATGGATGGGGATCAGATTGTTGTGGAAGTACAGGAAACAGTATTTGTTTCAGATGTAGTCGACTCAGATATAACAGTGCATAATTTTGTTCCTGATGATCCAGATTCTGTAGTAATCCAAGATGTCATTGAGGATGTTGTTATCGAGGATGTTCAGTGCCCAGATATCATGGAGGAGCCAGACGTATCTGAAACTGTCATTATTCCTGAACAAGTGCTGGACACAGATGTAGCCGAAGAGGTTTCTTTGGCTCATTGCACCGTCCCAGATGATGTTTTAGCGTCTGACATAACAGCAGAAACAATGTCTATACCAGAACATGTGCTGACGAGTGAGTCAATGCATGTACCTGAAGTTGGACATGTAGAACACGTAGTTCACGATAATGTCGAAGAAGCAGATATTGTCACTGATACTCTGGGAACAGATGTTGTTTCTGAGGAAGTCTTGGTGGCTGACTGCGCATCTGAGGCAGTGATAGATGCCAATGGGATCCCTGTGGAACATCAAGATGAGAAGGGCAACTGTGAAGATTACCTTATGATTTCCCGTAAGTGTCTGGGTAAAGCCATAAAAATTCTTATGATACAGGCCCGGGTGGTGCTTGAAGTGTCTGAGGGAGGGCTTCCAATAGTACCCAAACCAGTTTTTCTGTATTACTTAATGAAATGCAGATCTCACAAATGTACTCAAATGGGGACTTTTTTAGGAACATGTGCCATCTAAATATTCTGGTGGAGCTAATGGAGAGAAATACTGACAAATGCACGTCTGATTATAAATTATTTCTTTAGCGTTTTATAGTGTGTGAGCAAAAGAGTAAGAGTGCCAGTAAACTAAATGCCGTATATTTAGAAGAACTGAAAGAGAATAAATGTGACATTATTTAAAGACCCATGTATATGCAAGTTACTAAGATGACTGTCAAAACATGAAGAAAAAATATCATGAAAGGAAGTTAAACCCCCTACTTTTTAGAAGTCCAATGTCCAGATGGCAGTTTGTTATCCTTATCTTGCTTTTGCTGAGCCCCAACCCCTTCCATCCAATTTATAGTTAGATGTAAGCAACAATATCGCTTTCTTTGCTGTTAGGAGGTGTTTCCTTCTCTTGACTAAGCGAAGGACAGAGGTAGACTGCTAAACAAAAAGTAGCTATTGCTGCTCCTAGCTGAGAAGCAACTGCAAATATCTTAATCTCCCTTAGGAACAGCGGCACAATCCATATGAATCCTATTTCAAAACATTTAAATAGAGGGTGGAGAAAAACAGAGCTTATCATGAATCATTTTTCTACTGAGGATACCCATTTGTGTGAACTAGAGCTTACTCCAAGTATGTTAGTTACTATAATGATTACTCAGTACAGCACCTAGGAACTTGAGAGTGTCACTGCTGAACATTTGTTTGTCTTAAAAATAGAGAAGCTTTGTTAGCCTGGTTTGTTTAACTGCTGTTTCAAGCCCTTCAGTTTAGTCTAGCATTAAAGGACTCCATTGATGAGGCATACTTCATGCTCTGCTTCAGTTACTTTTTTTTCTTTTCTTTTTTTTTACCTTTGGACACTTTTTTGAAATGTATAATAACTTGTTTTAATTTTATATTCTGTACTTACGGATTTTAATATTGCTTCTCCTTACCTAGGATCACTGCATTTCTTAATTTCTCATCTCTTGAGTTCCTTGAGTAACCTTGTGCAGCCATGTTTTGAGTTTATATGAGGTACAGTTAATTCTCTATTATCTGGGAAAACAATGAAATGGGATAATGCAAAATATGGATAACACAAAGTATTGTAAAATTAAGCTGCAAGGTCGTGCTGAAGTGAAATAGGTCAGGGATGCTGCTCTCTGAAATAGTATTTATCCACACTAATAAATGCACTCTCTGCAGCATAGTACAGATGTAACTTTCTGATACTGGACCCGAGTCAGATCAGAGGAATGCAGCTCAAATGCTTCTGCATCTGCAGCATAGTTAGGTAACAAATTGGATAATCCACTCATGGTAAATTGAGGCCTGACCGTGTGAAGACTCTTACGGTGATGCTTACCTGTTTCTTATCTCTGACCATAGCTTTTTAAGATGCTGTTGCTCCTGTCTCTCTGCTCACCCTTCCACTGCAGGATGTCATCCTGCAGCATGGGCAGAAGAGTGGGGTCTTTGGGGATGCTGTCACAGGAACAGTTTGGAAATGTGTCTGTCTAAAATCAAGTGGAGAGGGGTGGGTAGACACCTGTCCCATTCAACCATTGCAGTGGCTGAATGAGGACAGAATGTCTTGGTAGATGCTGTAATGTGTGATGCCTACAATACCCACCGAGCTAGGAAGTCTGCTTAGATGTACCAGTCATCAGCAGGTAGTAACTGGCAGAAAACACAGGAATTTAATTGTTCACTTATACTGGGATATTCTCCATTTTGTCATTTATTTACACAGTTTCATACTTCATTTAATATTAAACACCTCTTCATCGTCCTGCAATGTACTTTGGTTAGATTCAGAACCTTACATAAGCCAACATTTAAAACAATGGTTATGCTATAAAACGTGCATCCTTTCTGTTTGTGTTTAAAATGTTGAGTATGATCTACAGTTGCTGTTAAAGGGAAGTTCCCTATTACCACCTACTGCGTTTAAAGCCTGAATAACAAGTTCTTCTGGTTGTGAAGTCAGAGTCTAGTGCTTTTCCATCGAGTAAAGACTTATCTTGCCAAATGGTTGTATGGGAAACATTATTTGAATTAATTTACTTTTGTTTTTCCTCAGCAATGCGAATCTTTTATATGTCTCAACAGATCTGTTGACTGTCCCAGTTCTTCAGTTAAACTTAGTATTAGGTGGTACTTTAAAGGTAGTATTTTAAAGATAGTTTTTTAAACTCAGCTTAGTTTCTTTTTTTTTAAACCCTAACCTGTAAATATGGGTTTGATTCTGGCATACCTTCCTGAAATGCTGAGGCGGATGTTGAAATGAAATCCTATCTGCCATTACAGTAGCCAAATGTAACTGCTTCCTGGATCTGGGAGCTAGACCATGTTCTTCAGGATGCTTTTGCCTGTCTTCTTTTAGCTAGTCACTTGCAAAATAGGGGTGACACTGTCCTTTCTGTGTCAAAATCTTTTTGCTGTCTTCCTCCTGTCTCGTGGCTCTCTTTAAGCCTTTCCAGTTTTGTTCCCAAAAAACTGAGTCTAAATAGGTTTTCTTAAGATACTTTCCTTAGCTTTGTCCAGCAACACGTATTTTGAAATGACTAATCTACGCGTACTTCTTAAAATGTTGTGTTTCTGCCTTCTTTCTTTATTTCAGACTGGTTTATCTTGATAAAGAGTGCAGTCCCTGTGGGTTTTGTTCTGTGATTTTGCTTTAATAAACTCAGTATTTGAATAGTTCTTTTCCCATTTAGATTTAATTTAGCTTTTGCATTGATATGCCTTTGCGCTTTTTTTCATTTCCAAAATATAGTTTCTTGGTACAGCTTATATTATCCCTTACCTTTGATGTACTCCTTTTTTTTTCTTTGATGCGTTATCTTTGCCCTCAAGCTTAATTTTTGGTCCATGGTATATTTTGGGCACTTAAGTGAAGCAGAATCAGTTACACATTCCACACAGAATGCAAACTACTACTAGTTAGTATCTTGAAAAGGATTCCAAGGAGGTTTGATTAATCGGTGTTTCTTACACATTTGCCATAGTAACCTGGTTCGTGAGTTTGGTTAGGAAAGGATAAATTGTGTTCTGACTCACATTGGTACTAATTTGGTAGCACATTTTAAGGCTTGGGAAATCATTTCCCTGTAAGTTAAATGGTAATGTTGAGATGAGCTAATGTTTGTTAAAACAACACCCCCTCCCTGCATTTACTAACCAAGGAAAGTAGAGCCTTACAGGCTCTACAGGAATAGATTTTTACTTGTCTGATGTTATTCAATTTGGCAAAGTGAGACACATCCTCTGGCACGAACTTGTTCCATAAGACATAAAGTCCTATGCTGATATATTTGTATCTAATTGCAGTAAAAAGGATGAGGCATGAAGGAGGTTTGACAAAGGGAGTCTGGAGAGAGGGAAAGGTAACCCCACAAATTTTAAGCTGCAGTTGTAGGAAGCTGTATGAAATTTGCAAATAAAGGGGTTGTATTATGTCCATCCATATCATTACTTTGCTCCGAGTTAGACATGTGCTTTGTTATATCTGAATTAGCACTTTTCACTACAGCAGTCAGAACCCATGGTATTTGAAGAGAGATTGCATCATTTTATAGGTCTAGGTGAAACTTGTCTTTTCTCATCCTTGTTGGATGTTTAAGTTAGAAGTGATAGATCTGGTCAGTAAAACCACGAAGTTCTTGCCTTTGTTATGTACAGACAGTAGAGTTTAGGAGAGAAACAAAAATTCTTTTAGTTGCTTTTTTAGTCTGAATAAGTACCTCCCTCTTTTTCCCTGGAGGTTCTTAAAGATGCAGGAAATCACATTTTTCTCTCTGAGGTACGACTTGCTGCCGTGCTTTGGCCTGACCACTGGAGTGACACCAACAGTTGCAGCCAAAGCTGGTCAGAATGTCGCTCTTGAGATGTGATGGAGATGAGAGTTCCCTTGGGCTGAGTGATGCCTCAGAGCTTAGTCTGATTTGTGTGCTGGGGAGAGCAGAAGGACAAGTGTTAGATACCAGTTTGGAGCTCAGGAAACTCTCTGCTGGATTGCTGCCCTGAGGAGAACTTCAAACACATAAGGTATAGTGTTGCACATACATAATGGCAGTGGCATTAAAATCAAAATAGAACACATTTCTATTTCCTCACAGGTTAGGAAACCTGCTCTGCCATTTAAAAAATAACTGAATTATAAAAATAACTTCTTCAGTGAACTCGGAGTTCTCTGCTATGAAGTGAAGTACAAGTAAAATGTTAGTGTCAGACATAACTGAACAAAGACTGTCTGGGGAATACCAGCATGCTTTTAATCTATTTTCGAGAAAACAAAATGGTTAGCAGTGGTCTTTTTTATTAAGAATTATTAAATAGGGTTATTTATTTTGTAAGCAGGCAAGTATCCCATGGCACACATCTTTTTAGCAGCAACAGAATCATTTGGGAATATAAAGGCTGGGAAAATAGGTGATTCTCCTCTAATTGCTCCATAGACAGATTTTAAGATCCATTAAACCGGTGCAGAGACTTTTTCTTAGAATGTTTGTAAGAATTGTTTTGGTGTGTTATCTAGCAATGAGCAGTGTGTACTTGAAAAAGACAAAAGATTTCTTAGTGCTTAAGTTAATTTTGTCTTTTACAATCCTTTTCCTTCCTTATTAATCCCATGTAGAGGAGAAATGGTAAGAAAGAATAAATGTAAAACCTTAGGGAAACCATGAAAAAAAAATAAAGACAATAACAGATATTTGCATTTTTCTAGTTGGGAGTAAAAGACTGAAAGGCTACAAAGTGTTTACTGCTGATCCATTAAATAGTGGATGTAAAAAAACTGAACCCAACTTGCTGGGAAAGGTACATGAGTCGTGGTTAAACAAATGATTTACCATTTAAGCAAATGCAATGTGCAGGATTTTGGACTAGCATATTTATGGTCCTATGTGGGAAAACTAACTTCAGCTTGGCTTTAAATGTTCTTTTTGTTATCAATGCACAGGAGCTTGCTTTTGTCCATATAATGCTATTGGACATGTTTTAATAGGAGGCAAATATATGATTATTCCTTTGACTTTATAACATGACATGACTTTTTCATTAGATGTAATACTTTCTAGGAGACAAATGCTGTGATTGTCATATTAAATATTAATAAATAAATATGAAAAAACATATTAGACAATCTGTTGGTCACGTGTTGCCCTCATGTTTTATTTCTTTGCTTTACTCTTTATTCTTTTTCTTAAATTGTTCAGTCTTTTGCTGAATTCCTTGTGAATGATAAGTAGGCATGCTTGAAATATGCCACGTCTTTCATATTGTGTGACACCTTGCTCAACCGTTTGTGCTTTTAATTAAAAATCAAGCATTGCCTTTATATGGAAACAATTTTTGTAACACTGGACAAGCACATACATTTCTTAGTTGTTTCTTGCAGCTCATAGTATGCAAAGAACAGACTGCTCTAATCAGTGGAGTCTGTGGGGAATGTCAGTAAACTAACCATAGAATGCATTCTTGCAGTTTACATGAAATAATGTTGTCTCTAATAATTTGCCCCTTTTTTTTTAACTTTGAGTATTAGTTTGAATCCCTTTGTTTACTGAAGTCAAGCTCAAGCTAGTAGAGGGGGTAAAAAAGTCTTACCTTAGAAGTTTTTAGTGTCCAGTTAATATCCAAGTAAATGGAGGCACAAGATAAGCACAGCACTGGAATAACGCTAGTCTCAACTTTTTTCTAGCGTGTGACATGTGATTAGTTTAGTAGCTGCCCAGCATCTCTATTTGAAAGGAAGTGATCCCTTACAAGATTATTAAATACTTTTGGTTGAACTTGGGTTGGTTTTTTTTGGTTTTTTTTTCAATTTCAAAGAACAGCAATCCAAGATCAGCCTTGCGTGGTATTTGTGGGATTCCTTGATGAACTGTGAATTTCAATGAAAAATTCAAACATCATCAGAGTTCCAACTTCAAACATTGATCAGTCGAGTATTTATGAATATCATTTTCTCTGATTGTGAGACTTGAGATATGTAGAGAATGCAGAAACAGAGGGGAAAATGTTAAATAGAAATAAAATTTCATTAATGCTGTCAGAGCGTCAGTGAATCAGTATAGATAAATGCTTATGTAGCCATAGGTCAAAATACCATGGAAATGGTACTTTGTGTGGTAGAGACACATTCTCTTTCACCATTTTTGTCTCTGCTTCTGATTTTTATCTTATTTCTACCTTTTCCTTTCTATCCTACATTTCTTCATGTCACCTGTATGATACTTATACTGCAAATAGTATTACTTTTCAAGCCCTTCAGGGATTTTAGCTTTTAAAGTATTACCACCTGTCAAGAGTAAAATGTTTATCTTTTGGATGATAAAAGTTGGCCTAATATTCCTACACGTCAATTTCCTTACAGTTTAATGGCATTGTTAAAAATATTTAACCCAGTTGTTATAGTTTTAAGATACTGTTGAATATAGAGGGATATCAGAGATAAACATTCTATGATTCTATGAAACAAACTAAATTGTGACATGTTTTTTTCTTTTAAATTGTGTTTAAAAGATTACTTTGAACCTCAGAGAACTTGTTTTAAAGAGTAAACAGAATATATTTTTAAGATCTAGAATTCTTCTATTGTGTGACTCTTATCAATTAATACTTCCATATATGTATGGAAGCAAAAAAACTCTGTTTTGGTTAAAAGAAACCAGCCTGTTTCACATGGTGCACATAAGTTTGTCTTCTCAGTGGTTGCTTCTTGAGTATGTTCCAGCATCACTTCAGCATGATGGCAGACTTCCCCTTTGGCTTCAGTGGTGTAAAATGAGTCTACGTTGATTTGAAAGCCTTCCAAGTACACATGTGTGACACTGGAAACGGCCAAATTAAAGGGGAACAACCACATAAATCTAGCGCAGGAATGAAAGCGAGTTTTCTTTTTGTCAGAGTTCCAGTGATATTTGATGTTTCATGCATAAGCCAAAGAATTTATGAAAGTCAGCTCAATAACTGGTTATATGTACTGTGGAGCTATGTTGTTAACAGGATTCAAAAGAACATCTTAAAGTTTTTACTTTTGAAATGCTTTGGGTTTCAGCTACAAGATGTTATGTTGTCCTGTGACACAAATTAATTCTTTAAACATCTTAGTGCTTGAAACACGCTGTACGGTGGCCGATGATGGTGAACTCAGCATAAGAGTTTTTAATGGTTTTTTTTTTCCAACTGCTCTTTTGGTGAGGAAAGAGACTAGTTTATTTGAGTGCTTCATAATTTAATGTTACTCATTGTTTTGGTGAATGATGATACCTACTTGAGAAATTGTACTCAAATACAGTCTTGTATGATGTATGAGACAGAACACATGATAGTTTATCTAATTTTAAAGCTAATTTATTGACTTAATGGCAGGAAAATAATAGTAATAACATTTCAAGACTTTTTTTTTCCAGTAGATCTTAAAGTAAATGGAAAAGCTATGATTTAGCTATGAGAGTAGTTAAAAGAGTGCAAGTAAAATGAGCGTACTTTATTAAGTGTTTTATATGTGGTAGTTATGGTAGTTAAAAATTCTACAGCATTTATGGAATGCTTCTTACACTTCTGTTAGAATAAATTTTCATTTCTTCTTGTCACGAATAGAAGTTATGCATGACTCTGAGGGAGCCATGTCAGCCTCCAAAAATGACTTTATGAACAATGAAGTCACAAATTACAGAGTTGTGCCATCACATTAAGATTTTTTAAATAATCCCAGTACTTGAGAAGCTTCTGGGGAGTCTGAAATTGGGAGATTCTCTGAAGGTCTTGAGATGTTGGATTTGATTTTTTTGAATGTATGTGTCGTGGGTTTTTCTTGAAAACTTGTGCTTGGTAAAACAAGATGGAGTGTGAGTGTGTGCGCACGCGCCTCTGTAGAGTGTGTCTTAAAAATCAGAAATATGTTCCTCATAAAGCTGGCTCTTAGCCACGTTTATGTGGGAAGTCCAGGCAAGTTATGGCAATTCCAACTGCAGCATGTCGTCAGAGCACTTCTAAAAGGAAGAGAACAAAATCTGAGATGGTAGTCAGGAGAGTAAATGGGACTACAGCATAAAATCCAGTGCAAGTCCCTTTCAGTAAGGGTACCGTGAACAACCAATTGAGTAGGTTCACCAGTGCTGTAGTGTCAGGGCAGCACTTTGATGGTGTGCTTGATCCCTCAGCTATTGATGAGAAAAGTGGAGGGTTTTCTTCCTGTAGTTTTCATTCAGATTTCCTCCCTAGTCAGCTAAAGAAGCATGAGTAACACTGCTTTGCCAGGAACCAGGTCTGACTGGCAGCAACAGCACCGCTCACGTTAAGAGACGGGGTTCACCAACAGATAATGCTTTTGGAAAAAAAACAGTTAATAGCTTATTAGTTGTGAAGGAGAAAGCAATTAAAACTGACAATAAGTGAAATTATACCACAGAGTAAGTACCAACATGCAGCTTCTTCCTGCCGTCATCATGCTGCAGATCCCTGTTTCCCTATTAGCACTGCCTGGTGTGGTGCTCATGCTTCTAGTCCTATCACTGCAGCACTCTAGCACTTCCAGCTTAACTAGAGGATACGACTTGAGTTTATTTTTGTGTTTATTGTTGTTCTCAAGGATATGAAAAAAAAATATTTATGGGTAGGTTCTTTATTACAATTTTAAACTGCTTCCAAATTTAAGTAATAAAAGTCTTTCATATATGTCTGCCTGTATATGACTGGATAATTGTAATAACTTGTTTTTGTAGTGGATGATGCTGGTAAGATAGAACACGAAGGTTCTGCTGAAATTACCATGGAAGCAGAGTCAGAAAGTGGCTCTTGTAAAGTGGATGGCATTTGTCCAGAAGTCATCAAGGTCTATATATTCAAAGCAGATCCTGGAGAAGATGACTTAGGTAAAATACGCTCATTTTAGAATACTCCAACCTGAAATTTGAAATGTTGCGTAATTAGAGACAGTGGTTTCTCTCAACTCGTCTGTAAAGAGCTGTGGGTCTAATGTTGGAAGAGTGACAAAGTTTCAGTTTTCTGTGGTTTAGCATAGAATTTGAACAAAACATATTTAATTTTTCGCTCTGGTCTTCCTAATTAGGGGGCACAGTAGACATTGTGGAGAGCGAGCCAGAGAATGACCACGCAGTTGGATTACTTGATCAAAATAGCAGTATTCGTATTCCAAGGGAGAAAATGGTTTACATGACTGTAAATGATTCTCAGCATGAAGATGAAGACTTAAGTAAGTAGGTGGCTTTCATTTGGGAACAGGGGTTTTCACTTTCAGCAGTGCAGTGTTCCTATTAATTTTTTCTTGGCTTCTTTTTCTCTTAGATGTTGCAGAAATAGCTGATGAGGTTTATATGGAGGTGATTGTAGGAGAGGAGGATGCAGCAGTGGCCCATGAACAGCAAATTGATGACAATGAAATTAAAACCTTCATGCCTATAGCTTGGGCAGCAGCGTATGGTAGGTGATACTCAAACAATTCTTCCTGGTGATGCTGTTTATAGCAAAATGTCAAGGATTGTTTTTTGGAGGATGGTGAAGTATTTGTGCTTTTGTGTTTGTTTTTAAAGTTATACTTTGAGAATGATTTCTTGACATAATGAGCCTTAAAAAGAGAAGAAAATGGAAGATGTAAGGCAGGCTTCTTACTCCTTTTTTAACAGGTATTTTGCTTCATGTTTTCATGATGTAGAGAGGGAAGTAGATGAGCTTTTAGCTGAAAAATTGCATCTCAAGTACATACGTCCTTCTCAGCTTTAGGACACAGTAAGAGCTGGCTTGAGAATAGAATTGAATATTTTTCTTTGGTGGAAAAAAAAAAGCAGATGGAGATATGTAAGGTTCAGTGTAAGAGTGAAAAGCAACACTGACCTCTTGATTGATGTAAGTGCTTTCTAGAAGGAACATACAAACAGGCGATTTCACTATTGGAAATAATTAATTGATTAACAAAAAAGAAGCTGGAGGGAGACATCTTAAAATTGTAGCAGAACACTGAGAATGTTTCCAGCATGCAGAACCATTTTTCTTGAGTCGGTATCTGAGCACCAACTGGGTGCATAAAGTGATTTCCGAAACTTAAACTGATAGACCAAAATCCCATCTTAGAAATGTTTCTTTATTGCCCCTTTTTCCTTCTAAATAAAGCAGAAGAAATAGTGGAGTAGAGGACAAAGCTTAGGTTATATAGTCTGCCTGATGTGGATTGTGGTGACGGTGCCAGCAGACAAATGTCAGGGAAGTCCTGAGAAAGCGATGGGGACTGGAATCACAGAGGTAAGTCAAGGGAGGGCAAGATTTCAGGAAGCAGCATCTGTTAGAAGTTGTTTAGGAGACGGATGGTAGTGCACGCAGAGCCTTTTCTTTGGTATATACTGGTGAGCACAGTTTCAGTGGTGAGGAGAAGAGAGAAGCCAGGTTGAATGGGAATTGAAAATGAAATGAAGTCGAAACAACAGTTGTGGACTGAACATTCAGTGATTTTTGGAGAAGCAGGAGAAAATGGAACGTTACAAACAGAGATGGAATTGAAAGGAGAACTTAAGAATGTGGAAAACAGCAGAGAGATTGCATTGTCACCTAGCATGCAAGGTGAGAGGTGGTGGGGGAGGGAAGAAATAATGAAGTATGAAGGCTTGAAAGTGGCAGAGGTTGGTCATCTGCACTTCTTGGAACTCTTCTGCACTTAAAGATAACAATAGCTGATAACAGCAACATCTTAAAATGGTAAATTTGTTTGGTTGCTGTGTTGCAGCAAAGCGCAGTACCGCTGTGCTTTATAGTCCAGAAAGGTTTTTGCAGTTATGTTCTAGTGTTAGAAAATGTTTGGGGCCTGTTTTGCCTTACACACTAGGAGGATTCTTCATGCACCTGTTGCAAACTGTATTCTCTACATGTAAGATGTGAAAAGGGTTTTTAGTTTCAGTGTATGTCACTCGCCACATTTTCTGTTCCACACTTGAGCTAGCATATATAGATCAGGATTTTTTAGGCTCTGCACTTGCATGTTCCTGGCTCCGAGTCTTACATTAATCATAAATATTCATTTGGAGCACTCTACAAAGGGAAAGACTGCTGGGCATCTTGCACTTTCTTCCATTTCAAGCATCCTGTCTTATTTGGCTTTACTTTCACTAGGAACTGCTGCCTTCTGTTAATTCAAGTAAATACGTAATCACAAAATTTGTACTTCAGTACAAATGCCCTAAAATCACCAATGTTAAACAAATTGCCAACAAATACCTTACTGGATATATAGATATATTTACTTGGAATTTTCATGCTGCTTTACATCCGGTGATGCCATTTGTATATTAAACATGAAGCTCTGTGAGGCAAAGGTTGTTTCCTTCTTTCTATTATACAATACTGAGCATGCTCTTTGTTCCCGATAGAAATACTAAGAAAGTGTACTTTGTGTGCGAGTTTATGGGCTGTTCAGAGCTATTCTTTGTTGGCAGTTCCAGTCCTGAAATTTGATGTGTGAGAAACATCAGCTATGTGAATTCAGATGTCCAGAAATGAATGGGAGCTCACACATGAATGTATTTCAGGGCTGGGAAGAAAATTGGGCATGTTTTGTGATACGTTATTGTTTACTGACATTAAACATTTTGGGCATAATTAGCAACCAAAGAAATGCAAAAAAATACTGCATTTAAAAGAGAACTGTTTGTGAAATGGAAAACCATTACTTTCTGTAAACTGTGTACTCCTGTAAAATTAGGTTAACAAATCCAGTGCTTCCAGGTTCACAATACCAAATGTAATTCGCAAGTTAATCCCAGAGAAGTTCTACAGCTCTTGCTGTACATTATTACAGTTTGGTTAAACATCCAGATAACAGTTTGTCATTTCTTTTATTATCATTGTAGAGTTTGTTGCTTGAATAATCCATAGAGCAATGACAGTGGATAACTCCTTAACTTATCTTGTTAGGTAACAATAATGATGGCATTGAAAGTCGGAATGGCACTGCAAGTGCTCTTTTGCACATAGATGAGTCGGCTGGGCTTGGGAGACTGGCTAAGCAAAAACCAAAGAAAAAAAGGAGACCCGAGTCTAGGCAGTATCAAACAGGTGAGTACTTGCTGGCTGCCTCTATTCTCATTCCTGTGGGCACTTACCCATACATAGATGTATCTCGCTGATAAGGGTGTGCAATGTCTTGTGAAAACCAGTGATTATTTGGGAAATTATTTTGTTGGCAACACTTCTACATCATAAATGTGTGCACGCTGTATTGAAAGCTTTTAAATACATAATTGTTTTGGATTGGGGGGAGTATTTTAAAGGAAACTGTGTATGACATAGGAGAAAATCAGTATCATAGCAAAAGGTTAAAATCATATATGTAACTTGCCAGGCCAATTGCAATGTTTATTTTTTTTAAAGTGGTGTTAGGTAAACAGTGTTCTGTAGTGGTGCTTTTTAAAAACCTTTTTTTGTCTTTAATATAATAGAACAATAGGTTTCATCATGTCGGCTCAATATCTAGCTGGAAAAGCTGAATATCATCTGTTGCTTTTGGTAGTGTGACCTCTATACCCTTCTCTGTTTTAATTCTGAAGTTAATTGCCTTGATGTTCACACCAATGTTCTTACTTGCACCTGTAAGGACAGATGTACTGCCTTGGCATTATTTGGTTTCTGCTGTTAACTGTGTTATGGTCCGAATTGTTTGATTTGATGAAGACTTAGTCGCCTTGCCTTAAAGGACACCAAAAACCTCTTTCCAAACTGTGACTTAACTGTAGGAGTTCTGCTTTGTCTAGCACTGAATCGGTAAACCAGGCAAATTTTAATCTTGGTGTTGGCTTTTTCTATTTCCAGCTACCTAGCCAGTTCTCCTTCTAAAACATTTTTGGGAAAGGGAGCTTTTTAGCATGCCTAGACAAATTCAGGGTAAACAAGTCAGGCTGATGGATGAGTGCAAATAAGTTCCCAGGCTTTGAGGTGTCTGTGGGGGAAATGCCTTCTCATTGATTCCTGCTTGATACCCCTTCAGACTGTGTGACAGATGGCACGAGGAGGAAGTGTTAGTGTGGAGATGTGTGAGTTGTAGTCGACGGTAGGTGGTTAAACTACCAGATAAAACTTTATTTACAGATCCACGGAAAGTCAGAGATGATGATGTGCTAAAAGTTACTATGTTAATAACCCAGTTTAACGAGTAGGCTGGTGTTCTCTTGCACCAGCATCTGTTTCCTTGTGTACTTAATGGTGCAAACTTGGTCAAAATTCTTCAGAGGAGAATTATTTGAGGTGAAGAACAGCTGGGCGATGCTTTGGTCATTTCCTTTCTCCTGGTACTAAAATTGAAGGAAAGTAATAATCCCCTCAATTCCTTCTGCCTAACCCTCCTAACAAGCTTGTTTATTGTCTAGTAAAGTGTGCGTGTCTGATCTCATTTAACAATTGTTGCAAAGGTTGAAACACGACATTTATTGAGGTGTAATATTGTTGTATACCGTCGGTGAATGTTTTTTTTGTCGTTTTCCAGCAATAATCATTGGCCCCGATGGTCACCCGTTGACAGTCTACCCCTGCATGATTTGTGGAAAGAAATTTAAATCTAGAGGTTTCTTGAAAAGGCACATGAAAAACCACCCGGAGCACCTTCTTACCAAGAAGAAGTACAGATGCACGGACTGTGATTACACTACGAATAAAAAAATCAGTTTACATAACCACTTGGAGAGCCATAAGCTGACCAACAAAACAGAAAAGCTTATTGAGTGCGACGAGTGCGGGAAAAGCTTCTCCCACGCGGGAACTTTGTTTACTCACAAGATGGTGCACAGGGACAAAGGAGTTAGCAAAATGCACAAGTGCAAATTCTGCGATTATGAGACGGCAGAACAAGGCTTGCTGAGTCACCACCTTTTGGCTGTCCACAGCAAGAACTTTCCCCACATTTGCGTGGAGTGCGGCAAAGGGTTTCGCCACCCGTCGGAGCTCAAGAAGCACATGCGGATCCACACCGGCGAGAAGCCCTACCAGTGCCAATACTGCGAGTACCGCTCCGCCGACTCCTCCAACTTGAAAACCCACGTAAAGACTAAACATAGTAAGGAAACGCCGCTAAAGTGCGACATCTGTTTCCAGACTTTCCCAGATACCAAAGAGCTGCAGCAGCATACGCTGATGCATCAAGAAAGCAAAACGCACCAGTGTTTGCATTGCGACCACAAGAGCTCAAACTCGAGCGATCTGAAACGACACATAATTTCGGTCCACACGAAAGACTACCCCCATAAGTGTGACATGTGTGACAAAGGCTTTCACAGGCCTTCGGAACTGAAAAAACACGTGGCGGCTCACAAGGGTAAAAAATTGCACCAGTGCAGACATTGTGACTTTAAGATCGCGGATCCGTTCATTCTGAGTCGCCACATACTCTCAGTTCACACAAAGGATCTTCCGTTCAGGTGCAAGAGATGCAGAAAGGGCTTTAGGCAACAGAACGAGCTGAAAAAACACATGAAAACACACAGCGGCAGGAAAGTTTATCAATGTGAGTACTGTGAGTATAGCACTACAGATGCCTCAGGCTTCAAACGGCACGTTATTTCCATTCACACAAAAGACTACCCTCACCGTTGTGAGTATTGCAAGAAAGGGTTCCGAAGGCCTTCAGAGAAGAACCAGCACATTATGCGGCATCATAAAGATGTTGGGCTGCCTTAAAGTCTCTTGTCACAGACTTAGTGGCTGGATTTAGAAAGGAATTTTTGCCTTTCAGGCAGTTAGCTTATTTTAAAGCCAATCACCTGCGATCACACACACACACACACACACACAGACACACACAAAACCCCAACAAAAAACCCCATACTGTGTATTTGATTTGTTGCTGTATAAAAATAGGATTATTGCTTCTAGTTGACTTTTATACCTTTTGTTCAATAGCGTGTTCTGAATTCTATTCAGTTTGTTTAATAAATGAAGAAAAGATGGCAACAATAAAGTTGCATTTAATAAAGTAAACCCTGTCTCTTACTGAGTTTTTCAACCATAATAGTTTAAAATATATTTATCTGACTGACCTCATTGCTACTCACAGTGTCCATGTTAATGCAGTTTTGTCGTGAATTTTAAAAATAGGAAATTTCTCTTGGTAAAATTGTCAGAGGTGTGTATGAAATGAGGAATTGTGATGTCAAAAAGTCACTAGGGGCCCGCCTGATTGTCTCATTTTGACTCTACAGACTTTGTGGCGGGTAAACTGTTTTCCTTTTGAGGAGTTACACGTCTGACTTTGCTGCGGAAAACTATTCTGCGTTTTAATTCAGGTTTCAGAGAGAAAAGTTTTGGTTTGTTGTTTTCTTAAAAAAAAAATTATCTGGGGCATTTGTTCTCCTTGTTTGGCGGATTGGAAAGTATGGTGAAACATTACGTTTATTGTTCTGTGCTTCTTTGTCTCGGGAAGGTTTTTGCGTGTTACCAATGAATTGGGGTTTTTCAATTTACTGCTGTCTTAGTGTTGGAAACGTAAAATACTGTTGTTCCGTTTGCAGAGTCGATAGCTCACAACTGTCTGTACGTAGCAGTAAACGTACCTCAAACTTATATGCTTTTAATGTATATTGGTATTTCTTTGAAAGACCAGTTGGTGTGGTTCAAGTCACATTTTTATCGTGAGTTGTTTTAGAATAAAGTTGAAGACCAAGAGATGCCTCGATTTTGGAAACACAATACTTAACAGTGAGAGCTTCAGAGAGAGGGGTATGGCGAGGAGCAGATGCCTTCGCAAGGAGCAGAGGTGTTTTAATGTAGATAACAAGAGAAGTCACTTAGGACAGTAGCAGAGCCGTTTCTAAACTGAATGTTTTTCCTGAGCCATTAGCAGCTGTGTTAAGCTGTTTATTAATTACTGCAGCATCCAGAATTAACCCAGTTCTTTTAATCTGTTCATAAACAGCTGGGAGAACATTACAATTACTATATGCAATTTTGCCACCTGAAGACTATTATAGAAGAGCAGCATATCATTCACTAATTGCAGTGTAAATGTATCAGGCACCAAGTCGTGTACCTTAACAACTACTGCGGAGCGAAAAACCCAAACTGCCTAATTACATACTGCATTTTAGGACCCGGCCCCGCTCCCTTCACCCAAGTTCCTGCTGAAGCCCTTGGCTGAGGGTAGATAACAGATTTCGGCCCCAGCTGCCCACCGGATTAGGATAGATTTGTAACCAACAGTTTGCTCATGGGAGGGGTTCAGAGCCCGGCCCAGCATTGACTCTTGTTTCTAGGCAGGTAAACTTCCTATCGAAATGAAACGGAAGCTGTAGTGCTTTCAGGTTTGGGGTGATAAAGGGACTAAAGGTTTCCTTTCGGGTGTGGATCTTCTAAACCTTTCATATTGTTTTGTTACCGAGCCCTGCTCCTGCTGCTCAGCCTTTCTGTTTTCTCTGTTAAGCCGGAACACTTAGTGTTTAGTTTGCAGTTGAGGAGAGTCGGATGCTGTGTCATTACCTTTGCCATGTAACATGGTTTTCTCTTGCTGCCTCTGTGCCAGTGCCCCTAGACTTCTCCCAGCGCACCGCTGCTGCTGTGTAGTGTCGCTGCGAGCCGAGTGTGTCATGCCCCCATGCGCTGCGCTGTGCCTTCGCTCAAATCCCCGGGGCCCTCAGGGCAGTTTGTGCGTGGCCGTAGCTGACTGGCTGTTGCCAAATTGGATGCAGTCAAACCCAGGAGAGATTCCCCATTCGCCTCTCCCAAAGTACCCTCCTGCAACTTTTGGGGTTTATATTGTTTTTTTTTTTCTCTTACGTTCAAGCGTTTTTCTAACTGGAAACCTGAGAAGTTCAGTGTACAAAACCTGCATAAATTCCCATTGCGTTGCCGGGGATTTTAGCCATTTTGAACTTTATTTTTTTAAATAAGCTGAAAGACAAAGAACACAATGTTACACGTTTCCTTTCTCTTAGGTAACCTGGAATCATACACACTTTTTTCTTTTCTTTTTTTCTTTTTTTTTTTTAAAGCACAATGTTGAAACATTTTTTTTTTAAATAATTAAGGGTTTGGTCAAGTGGATTTTGTAAAATGTATTTGTCTGTATAAAGAGAAAATGAAATTATAGTTATTGTTAATGTACTGACATTAGTTACAGGTTAGTTTTAATTCTTAAATAATTTGCTTAGCAAATGCTATAAAATGGATGTTTCAGTTTAATGTTTAAAAAAAAAAAGGTACAGATTTTTACAAGGACATAATATAAATTATTGTTCTGTAGAAAATACCCTGTTAAATATTGTATACGTCCTTCCCTCTGTACACTTTGTAAAAAAGACAAAAGAAAAAAACAAAATACATAGAATCATATAGGGATGTGTGACATTATTGTAATTGTGTACTTGATAATAACGTGAAAAAATAAAATTCAAAATATTTTCCTGTTAATGAACGTTTAGTCTATTTGATGCCAGTACTGAGCTCCAGCGTTGTTCCGAGGGACACGGTGCCGTTTCCAACGCGAGAGCACTCCAGCTCATTTCTCTGCACCATGGTTTTCAGCTCGTTGCGTGTGGTGCTGGGTTTGGGGGTGATTCAATCCCTCTTTCGGTTGAAATGTACCTTGACGACAAAGTCTGTGAACGTTAAAGGCAGGGAGGGCAGGACTTGGAAATCCATTTTAATGTCTGTCTTTATATTAAAGGATTCATCCCCATTCAGCTTCTTACAACGCCGTAGTCTTTTTCAGCAAGGGGGTGAGCGTTACCACGCTGTTGCAAAAAGCCACCCCTGGAAACCTCGAGTCGAAGGAGGTGTGCCGCTGCCCTTGAAACTAATACAATGTGTGTCCTGGTGCCTCATCTTCTGCCACCGGACCCCCCACGGCTGCTGCCGGTGCCCTCGGGGTTGGCGGGAGCCCGGCTCTCTTCCCCTGGCCCCAGTCCGAGGCTGGGTGAGCGCGGTGTCGCTGGAGCAGGGAGATGCCTGGGCCAGGGCTCTACCTGTCACTGCAGCCCTGCTCCAGCTGCTGCTGCCTGCCGGGCCGGCAGCGGGGGTTGGAGAGGGCTCTGTGATGCTTTAGCCCGGATAATTAAACTCTGCATGTGGGAGCTGTTGTAATAGTTTATCCTGCTTTAAAGGTGAGCGTGACCCAGCGTCAGCCTCTTGCCCCTGATAAGTGCTGTTGAGTGTTGCTGCCCTCTCTAGCTGCCAGAGAAGGGAGGAAGTGAAAGGTGGGGGTGGTTTGCCTACTGGCCCAGATATCTTCGGGACAGTTAGTCCAATTAGTTTACTCTCACTGGGTGCCTTCAGGAAATGCTGACTCATTCGCTCCTCATTTTGGTTCATCGTGCAGCCAGACTGGCACTGGGCAAGTCTTCGTAGTAAGAGGCTGTCATTCCCAAGTTGCCAGCAATCTGCTTTTGATTTGATTTGTCTTGTTTTCACCATCTATCTGATGTTCCTCAGCCACTCATCATGAAAATGTATGTTGAGTACCAGAGACGTTCAAGGCACTGACAAATAAATATGCCCATTTCTGTCTGCTTTGAGGAAGAGCCAAGAGCAGTTACCAGTGTGGACTCAGGCAGAATAGCAAATCCCACTCCTCTTCTTAGATTTCCTTGGCTGTGAAAGCCTCACTGCTTGGTTGTCTGGCTCTGCAGAAAGCTCCTTGGCTTGCCCCCATGCCTGCAGCCCACGTGAGTGACATCTCCCTCACTGGGACACAGCAGCAAAGGCACCCAGAGCCTGGCTGCCAAGCTCAGAGTTCTTTGACAGCCTTATTTGTGAGCCAAAAGGCTATGTCACTAATGAGGAAAAGCAGCAGCTGACTAACAGCTTGCTGTGGTGTCGCTGACTTATTAAAGGTAGCAATTAAAATTAAATAATATATCATTAATGGGAAACACAATTAGTACATTAACAATTATGACAGGTAGAAAACTGTCCGAGGAGTGGCTGACTGAAACCAATAAGCAGGTCAGCAGAGCAGCCGAGAGCAAAGAAGTAGTTGTTGATAGACATGAAAGGCAGGCCTGCCAAACCCCTTTCATTAGGTGAAGTTTGAAGGGAGGGGTTGGTTGGTTTGGGTTCCTTGAAACACTGATGCGGAAAAGGTGAGTTTCGATTTGTTCCTTCTTTCTTTCCTAAAAGTAGAAGTATCAAGTGAAGCTGGGGACGTCTTTTTCCTTCTGGACCTGTGGCGATCAAGAATGGTATTAATTTCCACAGGCGATGGGCACTTTAAAAACTACAAGTACCAGTGGCCCAGAGGCCGCATAGCATACAGACTGTTGTCATATTTACCGTAATCCCACAGAAATGCCACAGATCTGGAAAAATGACACTTCTATTGGAGACAAAGTTCAGCGGGTCATCTTTGCATGAGCCCAGGCAAAAAGAATTGCTGTTGTTGGGACCAAGTAAGGAACAGAAGGGAATAGAAGAGGTAAATGCAATGAACACATCCTGTGTGACAGAGCTTTGAAGGAGTTCATTCAGTGCCTTGGTAGGCAGAGCACACATGCTGAGCTGTCCCTGGTGTAAGAGCACAGCCCCCTGCACACGAGCCCCCATGCCATCAGCCCCTGCTGCCCCGTGCTCTGCCTCTTGCCTAGTTTTCTGCTGCGGTTCAACCGTTGAGTGAGGCTGACTTTGCCTAGCTCCACCGTGCAGCCAAGGGTGAGGTGCCATGGGCCTCAGAACAGGTGATTCCCATTGCAGTGCTTGTCACCTCTTGTCTCTTGGTTGGAAGCTGCCTGTCCATCCTGCCTCCCACAGACACTGATGCCCCAGTGCTGCCCAGGGGCTGGGCTACCTGACTGAGCAGCCTGGGGTCTATTTTGAGGAGCCAAGTCCTTGAAATCAGATTTTATGCTCTTACACTTTACACACACTTAATCTTTCATATTCTCCAGCTTACGGCTTCTCCATAATCAAAGCCCAAAACCGGTCACCTGAGAGCACCAGTATGTGGCAAGGGCATTTGCAATAGGAAACACAGAGATGTTGGTGCCTTAGGCAACAGAAAGCCACACAAAATGCTCATTTTGAGATTTTTTTCTTAAAACCATATTATAGCAGGTTGGCTAGAAGCTCAGAGTACAGTGGCATGAGTCCAGAAGTCCTGCCTCATCCTATTTTTGGACTACTAGTCTCAGAGCTGTTGCTCACATGCAGGCCTTGGGACACAGAGGGGACTCGCACCCTGTGGCATGATGCCCAGAGCACTTCCTGCAGTACTTGAAGTCCACAGATGGGTAGTGACATCCTCCAGGGATGTTTCCTGCTTGCATCCGATGGCCGAGAAGAGTTCTTTGAAACAAATACAGATGAAAAGATGCTTTTGAGATGTGCAAAAAAAAAAAGAGAGAATGTGGATCTGACTTTTCTCTTGAGCTGGCATGAATTGAGAGTTTTCATTGAGGATTACTGTAAAGTCGGCTTTTAGAAGACTGGGACATGTTTTGTCTGACACAGCCCAGGAAAATGAGGAATGCCAGGACTGTATCCATTTGAAAAGATGAATCATAACTAACAAGCACTCACAGGTATGGAAGCTGGAATGTTATAGAGGGGCAAATGACCAGCAGAAGCAGAGATGGTTAAGAATAAAGAGTACTTGAAGCTGAAAAAATTAATACATATGTTATGTATTTACCATATTTTTAGATGTAATTACAGCATAATTAATACCTTTTATCTGTCATGGACCTACTGAGAGAGTAGTTTAGTTTCCTTACCTGTTAGGCTTTTGACGCAGCGGCTTTGGTAGGAAGCCTCTGCCGAGGAGCAGTGAGAGTCCTCTGTAGGCAGTTGGAGCAATGCTGACACTTGACCAGACCCACTGAGCTCTTTTGCAGCAATACCCAAAGCTGTCACCTCACTGCACAGTCAACCAGTATAACAGTAAATCTAACATGGATTCAGGAAAAGAAATCTCACAACACAATATTGCCTTACAACAGACCTTTCTATAGCACAACATATGCCTTACACATGACAACAGCAAGCAGGGGTGGTGACACTGCCTCATGGCAGCTGCAGGGCAAAGGAAGCTTCCTCTTCCTCTTCCTTTGGGGCAGTCCTGAGGCTGTCATCACAAATTCAAATGCTTCACAGAATCACAGAATGGTCAGGGTTGGAAGGGACCTCTAGAGATCATCTAGTCCAATCCCCCTGCAGAAGCAGGTCAACCTAGATCAGGTCACACAGGAATGCACCCAGGAGGGTTTTGAAAACCTCCAGAGAAGGAGACTCCACACCCTCCCTGGGCAGCCTGTGTCAGGGCTCCCCCACCCTCACAGAAAAATGTTTTTCCTTGTGTTTAAGTGGAACTTATTGTGTTCTGGCTTCTTTCCATTACCCCTTGTCCTGTTGCTGGATGCTACAAAACAAAAAGGTTGCCCCATCCTCTTGACATCCGTCCTTTAGGTACTTGTAAGTGTTAATGAGATCCCCTCTCAATCTCCTCTTCCCTAGGTTAAACAGCTCCAGTTCCTGCAGCCTTTCCTCATCGGGAAGATGCTCCAGTCCCCTGATCATCTTGGTGGCCCTGCGCTGGACTCTCTCCAGAATTTCGCTGTCCCTGTTGAGCTGGGGAGTCCAGATGAGGCCTCACCAGGGCAGAGCAGAAGGGGAGCAGAACCTTCCTCGACCTGCTGGCCACACTCTTCTTGATGCATCCCAGGATGTCATTGGCCTTCTTGGCCACGAGGGCACATTGCTGGCTCATGTTCAGTTTATTGTCAACCAGGACTCCCAGGTCTCTCTCTGCAGAGCAACATGTAGACACAGAGCCTGGGAAGCATTAAGATGAGAAGCTGGCTGCTGCAAAAAGAAAAGCAGCGTGTGCTCCCAGTGCCTCATGCTGGGATTACCATGCAAGCCCAAAGAGAATTACTGAAGGAGGGCAGGATCAGCTCCTGCCCATAGCAGGAGGGGTGATGGAGCTGTACTGCTGAGACCAGATAGCTCTCACCTGCAGACACGGTCCAAAACCTGTCCTGTCACATGGGCATGATGTGTCTGATGAGCAGGATCACTTGTTTGGCCACCTTCTTGGGACTCCAAATCACTCATGCTGGGTCATGGGGCCTCCAGATAGCTGCAGGCAAGGAAGGAGCTAACAGTCTCTCATCCCCTAACTGGAGCTGGAGGGTGGCATAGTCACTGTTCCAGCAACAGCAGCTGAACAGCAACTCTTTTTCTTACTAGATGTCCCTTTTCATAGTTAAGAGCTTTGGAAATGAGCTGCAGACAACCAAACACAACCTAAGTACTTGCTTGGCCATTTATGAGGTAGTCAGTTACAAAAAGGACTGGCTAAAAAGGGTTTTCTCTCCTGCTGCAGAGAGACAAAGAGGCTTGGAAGGGGGCACCAACAGTTAGGTACCAGCTGCGTCACACTTCCCTCTGCAGAAGACCTGGTTCCCAGGAAAGAAGAAGTCCCCGTGTTTGAAGAACCATCCCCAGCTTTTTAGGGAGGGGAAAGACTTGATTTATCATCCATATTGAAATAAATACAAGTGGGAGAAGGCAATAGATGTCCCTCAGAACATACACCCACCCATGAAATACACCAGTGCTTAGGAGTTAAAAATATTTGGCAAGTGATATCCATTTAGTGTGCCATAGGTCTTATTTAAAAGACAAAGAAACTAGCTTGATCTTGACTATGAAACTTGAAAGCAATTCCAGATTACAGAGGAGCCTCTTAGAGCTGAGGTTCAAGTGTCTAAAAAAAATAACATTTTCCCCCTTTTTTTATTTGTTTACTTATATTCCTGAAAGAACACACAGTAAGCTGTAATGCAAATGGCAGGTGACATACAACTAGTTTCAAAGGCTCTGCCTACATGAACCAGCAGGATGGCTTGCTAGAAAAGGACTGGAAAAGGAAGAGGGTCAATGCTTGAGGGTATGACTTCCATCCTTTAGTCATCTCGGTGGGTTTAATATGGTTTGGATGCCCAGCACTGCTCCTGGGATGCAAGATTACCCCTGCAGTGCCAAGGACACCATTTCAACCCCTGAGCTGCACAGTGTATCCTGTGCCAACACCCTCTGGCCAAGCACCTTGCTTCCCCACAGGAAGGATTTCCTTCCCCATCACAGGATTAAGTAAATTCTTGTGTCTAAAGCCTCATCAGACCTGTAGGTACTTAGCTCATTACCTCTAAGAGGTTTGTGAGCCTTAAATCAGTGATCCCATTAGTGGGGCCAGCGATAGGAATTTGCAAGAATCCCGTTCCCTCTTGTGGCTAGCCAGTTAAAGGAACAGAAAGCTCAGGGTTTTCTTTTCGTTTTCAGTCAGCCTGGCCAAGACCAAGTGAAAACCTGCTGACTAAACAAATGATGGCACAGTCCAGGAGAGCACGGCTTTTCCTCCATCACCACCACAAAGTCTACATCAGCATGTGATACTTCCAGCTGCAGAGAATCACAGAACGATTGGGGTTCGAAGGGACCTCTAGTCATCATCTAGTCCAACACCCTGCAGGCGACTCAGGTTCACCTCAATCAGATCACACAGACACGTGTCCAGGTGGGTTTGAAAACCTTCAGAGAAGGCGATTCCACACCTTCCTTGGGCAGCCTGTGCCAGGGCTCCCTCATCCACTCAGGAAAGAAGTTTTTCTTTGTGGTTTAAGTGGAACTTTTTGTGTTGCAGCTTATATCCATTACCCCTAGTCCTGTTGCTACAGAAAAAAAGGGTTGCTCCCTTCTATTGACATCCACCTTTTAGGTACTTGTAAGTGACCAGAGACTGATCTGAGTCTGGGTTTGAATATCAAACCAACCCTGAAACCGAACCCAACAATTTGAGAGCTCAGGGGCAGAAGTGGTGAGGGGTGTCTCCAAACGAGGAGAAGAGTGTGCAGCTTTCCCAGCTGATGTGTGCTCAGAAAGCTTGTTGTGGTCAGTGCTTCTCCCACTGCTGCGAGCTTTTCTGTTTGCAGCCTCTACGACCAAGAGGCAGAGCCGGTAAGAAGGGGAAATTGTTCTGGTGGAGGCTAAAAGCACCCAGAAATGACGATTGGACATTTTCTTCCCCAGGGCCAGCGGCCGGCCCCGCTGAGCTGCCCGGCAGTACCGGGCCTGAGGGGCTGGCATCTCCGCCCCTCAGCGCTGCCGCCCGCGCCGCGCTCCCAGCCCGCCCGCCCGCCTCTGCCTCCCGCTCCGCTCCCCGGCCCAGCCCCTCAGGGCTGCGGCCCCGAGCCCCCTTCTCCCGAGCCCATCGCCTCCAGTCTTCCTCGGGCTGACCCTCGGGCGGGCTGTGGCCGTGGCAGTGGCCCGGGGTCCCGGTCACTAGGTGGCGGTGCCGGATAAGACCGGGGCCCGCAGGGGTGCTTGCCGCGGCACGGGACCCGGGACAGGCTCTGGGACACATGACCCATGTCCTCTCCCTCTTCCTCCCCGGGACCCCTCTCAGCCCAGGAAGACCCCGTCGGTTCCCTAGGGCGCGATGCTTCCGACTGCAGAGACTGGATTTGAGCACCCAACCAACCCCGAAACCCGTCTCGGGAGGGTTAGGCCCGCGGGCATGGCGTCGTGATGCGGGAGAGACCGCCCTCTGCCTGCCGAGACTGCCCGCGGGCAGCGGGAGCACCGGCCCCTGTGGGCATTCGCTGCCCGCTTCCCAAGCACAAGTTAAAACACGTGGCCCTGCACTAGCAGCGAAGGTAGGTGACCCTCAACCCAAAACCTCTCTCTCAGGCTCTGTGTCACTGGCGCCCTGCCGAGCCCCCGGGGATAGTGAGGCGAGGCGCAGGTGCCCACCCTGCGGGCCATGGCAGCGAGCCAGAACAGGATCCCGTCCCGTCCCGTCCCGTGGGAAGGCAAGCTCAGAGCAGTGCTGCCCATTCACTAGCCAGGGATGCTGGCTAATACAAAGCCAGGATGGGATTATACGTTGTCTCCACCATACTGGCAAATATGTTCATCATAGCTATTGTTGATACAGCAAGTACCAAAGGAATTAACGATTCACCACTTTATTTCCTTTTCTTCTACTCCCTCCACCTTTCTTTCGCTTTAATAAACTGGTCAGGAGCCAACTGCAGCATCAGGTTAGTAATGACTTTAAGCACCATTTATGCTGCTATCATGACAATTTAAATTGTCACTTTCTATTAAAAGGTCTAACTCCAAATGGTTTCATCTGAAAGCATCGGCACTGACAGTGCAATTAAATAAAGAAACTCTTTTCTCGGGATGTCAGTGAAAACACATTTTAAATAAGGGTTCAGAAGCACCTTGCTAATTTAAACTACAGTATAGCTTTCTAGTGAAGAATAATACTCCATGCAGTGATTTTTTTTCTATGCTGTGTGACAGTTTTCTTTGCCATGTAAGATACATAAAGGAGCGATGTGCCAAAGGAGTCCAGCAGCTTTTGAAACCTCTTCTCAATAACCATGGTCAGTGTTGTGTAAGCAAATGCCATCATTTCTCAACAGATACCTGTGAAAAGATGTTTGTCATGTTCCTAAAGGACTCTGATTTACAGTCTTGCTTTCCCCCAGCCAGTTTGTAAGAACGAATCTCTTTACTGGCCAGCCATCTGATTCTCTGCTTCTAGCCATACTGGTTATCTTTCAGAAACTTACTATGGTTGGCACACTTTGCATATCTCACATTCCCTTTGCTATGGCTCTTAAGTAATTTATAAACCATATTGTTCTGCAGGAAAGGAGACACCACCTGTGTTGTGGCCAACGTATAAAAATCGTATCCAGTTCCTCAGCTGTCTGGAAACGTGATTTTTGTGTAAGCTCCATGCTGCAGTTGCAAACGCCCATGGCAGGTTGCCCAGCCAACTCTTCCTTCCCCACTGGCTCTGACTCAACGTTGACTTCTTTCTAGGTCTGGCCCTTTCCTTCTGCACTGGGCACAGGCTGACCCTCCTTTAGCAAACACTGTGGGACTCCTGCTATACCCCACACATTACACTGTTTGTCTTCTGGTATCATAGAATCATAGAATGGTAGGGGTTGGAAGGGACCTTTAGAGATTGTCTAGTCCAACTCCTTTGCAGAAGCAGGTTCACTTAGATCAGGTTGAATAGGAACATGTCCAGGCGGGTCTTGAAGACCTCCAAGGAAGGAGACCCCACATCCCCTCTGGGCAGCCTGTGCCAGGGCTCCCTCACCCTCACAGTGAAACAGTTTTTTCTTATGTTTAAGTGGAACTTTTTGTGTTCCAGCTTCATCCCATTACCCCTTGTCCTGTTACTATCTACTATAGAAAAAAGGGATGTCCCAACCTCCTGACACTCACCCTTTAGATATTTGTATATGTTAATAAGATCTCCCTTCAGTCTCCTCCAGACTAAACAGCCCCAGTTCCCGCAGCCTTTCCTCATAAGGAAGATGCTCCAGTTCCCTGATCATCTTGGTGGCCCTGCGCTGGTCTCTCTCCAGAAGTCCTCTGTTCCCCTTGAGCTGGGGAGCCCAGAAGTGGACACAGTACTCCAGATGAGGCCTCACCAGGGCAGAGTAGAGGGGGAGCAGAACCTCCCTTGACCTGCTGGCCACACTCTTCTTGATGTATCCCAGGATGCCATTGGCCTTCTTGGCCATGAGGGCATGAGGCCACATCTTCACATAAAAATCCTTTTTCTGCAAGAGGGAGTAAAATGATGCCATTCCACATATAAAAAGTGTTGAACATCCAAACTGAATTACATAGCACAACTGTTATAAATGGTAGCGTCATGAAAATATGTTTGCTCAGCTCTGGTTGATTTTCCTTACTGCTATGGAAGAGGCAGCCTGACAGCACAGCCTTCTCAGTTTTTTAAGAGTTACTAGACATCAGGCAGAATAACACAACTGCAATCTTCGGTGTCTGTGACTTAAATAAGAAGTTGACAAACACCTATACAACTTTAATGGTTCGTATTTCATTTCAGTGGCTTCAAAGCTTCTCCAGTACATGAGAGTGTCCCTTATGTTATGACCACTATAGTTTATCCAAAGTGTATTACATCGGCTGGAAATAAGCGAGTCATAACTTTCAAGCCCTCCCTGTCCCACTCTCAGTTGCTACAGCTATTGCTCTGAAGGACACAGAGCCACATCTTGAGATAAATATCCATACCATGGTTATGGATATGATTCTTATACCTACACATTTACATTTCTAGCTACAGAGTACTCCACACTTTACCACTTCACCGCCAAGAAAAAAATGCAGCAAGAGAGACTGATTTATAGCTGACTCTTACAAAAATAATAATCAGGGAATAGGATGGAAAGCAATTTTCTTTATAGAATGATGAATATTATTCTGCTTCATTTCTTTTCAAGAAAGGGAGAACAAGAAGAAAAATACACTGGTATTCTGAGGAGAAATTAAAGAAAGGTACTACATAGTTGTAGAAGAAGGGAATTGGGGCCACGTGTGGTTCAGACTTTCTACTTCATAATTTTGTCATCATAAAAGTGGCATATTTGTTAAAATGAAAACTTTTCATGAGAATGGCACCATTTTGCAATCTCAATGGAACCCTTGCTTTGTGCCAAGCCTGCACACCATCTCTACCTAACATTTGTCTTCCAACTAGTTTTTCTGTCTTCAACCTTACTTTCAAAGATCTCAATTTTCCAAAGAAACAACTGAAATGAAAAAATTCTATGAGACAGAAGAAATAATTTACTGTCCAGGTCCAATTTGGGATTAGAAAAGAAAGAGATCTGGGAAATGTGATGAGACAGAAGCACTCTTCAAGGACAAATAGTATATGCAGGATGGCAATGGGAATGTGAAATGCCAACGTGATCAAATATTAGTCAACACAGTTGAGGGAAAATGAAAAAAAAATGTGCCAATAATATATGCTGCCTTCTTCTTTCTGCAGTTACCCACATATGTGTGAAACTTGGAGGCAGAGTGTGATAATACTGTATGGTAAAGCAGGGTGCTACTTTTGATAGCACCTCAATAGCATCAGGCGTTACCTGTTTACTGGGGAGTACGGCTTCACCCAGGCTCTGGGCAGTTTGAAGGGTGCTCCTGTTTCCACAGACATGGTACTAAAGAAGAAAATTGGACCCAGATTTCCCAAGATCTTCTAGTGACAAGTTTCATATAGCTACTTCTTGGGCTTCACTGTGGTTAGGTGGAGTGATAGCTTTCTCTCTCCAGAGTTCTCCTCCCCTAGAAGAGACCCCAGAGCCTTTCCATCAGTGAAAAGTAAGCGTGGTCCCTGTTGTTGGACCCTTGGAGCCAGATGCCAAAGGCAAGGGGAGGAAAGAGAGGAGGAGAAGGTGCTTTCTGGCACTTTGCCTGTGTATGTGCAAACTAGCCAGAAATGACAACGTGCCAATTTCCTTGGCTCTATACCTCCTCGCCCATTCTTGCTGCGAGTGGGTCATAGAATCATAGAATGATAGGGATCGGAAGGGACCTTTAGAGATCATCTAGTCCAATCTCCCCTGCAGAAGCATGTCCACCTAGATCAGGTCACACAGGAACGCATCCAGGCAGGTCTTGAAGACCTCCAAGGAAGGAGACTCCACATCCTCCCTGGGCAGCCTGTGCCAGGGCTCCCTCGCCCTCACAGTGAAATAGTTTTTTCTAATGTCTAAATGGAACTTTTTGTGTTCCAGCTTCATCCCATTGCCCCTTGTCCTGTCACTGGATACAACAGAAAAAAGGTATGTCCCAGCCTCTTGACACCCACCATTTAGATATTCGTAAATATTAATGAGATCCCCCTCAATCTCCTCTTCTCCAGACTAAACAGCCCCAGTTCCCGCAGCCTTTCCTCATCAGGAAGATGCTTCAGTCCCCTGATCATCTTGGTGGCCTTGCACTGGACTCTCTCCAGAACTTCCCTGTCCTTATTGAGCTGGAGAGGTCAGGACTTGACACAGGACTCCAGACGAGGCCTCACCAGGGCAGAGTAGAGAGGGAGAAGAACCTCCCTTGACCTGCTGGTCACACTCTTCTTGATGCATCCCAGGATGCCATTTACCTTCTTGGCCACGAGGGCACATTGCTGGCTCATGGTTAGTTTATTATCAATCAGGACTCCCAGGCCTCTCTCTGCAGAGCTACTCTTCAGCAGTTCAACTCCCAGCCTGTACTGGTGCATCAACATAATAATGACAGATCACTGTGACAGATGATAATTGTTCTGATGAGGGTAGTGATCACTGTGATGGATGCCTTTTGTGGGAGGCAGTCCAGCCTTGCCCACATGTATGTGGTGGCCACTCTGTTGTAAGACCTGGACCTGGAGATGTCCCTGCACTGAAATAAATGCACAGCAGAAATGTAACTGTTGCATAGCCTTGGTGTAATGTCTCCTTCATTGGTGAGGTTATGGCAGAGCCCTCCAGCTTGACTGGGGTCTTAAGGGCATGCTCAACTCCATCCTGGCTCAGCCAGATTCATCCGGAAGGGCTTCCCCTTCACCCAGTCTTAATCCCAGTGGGGCAGGCAGAGGTTCAGGTGGTGCTGGCAAGGAGTTGGCACTAGCTTTGAGCCTCTCCGCCCTTTACAGAGCACCATTCCTTTTGGGACTAGCCAGGTTACACAATTGATAGGAAATATTTGCTCTTGGGTGCTTAGTGGACAGAAATAACACTCTCAAAGAAGTAGCTAGACAAGATCGTACAATTAATGGTTTTACAATGATTTCGTCATAACAACCCTAACTACAGGGAGTGGTTCTGTCCTGTAATACCCAAGGAATCTGCAAAAATTAAACTAAGTCAATATCTGCAGGTAGGCAAACTAAAGGTACCTCTTTTTCTCACCTAATCCTTCTGCCAGTGCTTGGCTGGGCGGATGAAGTGCCATATCTAAATGGGGTCATTTGGCTCCCTTCCCCTGCTTCTCATTTTCCATGAGACAATTACACTTAACCATCATGTTCAGGGAGCTCATTTTCCCATCTCTCAGACATATATCACTTACTTTCACAACATTATTTTAGCTGAAGATGAAAAAGAAAACATTTGCAAGGTCAACAGAGGGTGACATAAGTTATCTAAGTTTAGCTATAGCTTCTTCACCCTCTCCTGTCCCTCTTCTGTGCCCTGGGTGTTTGGGAACATTAGGTGCTGTGGCTTAGGCTGGCACCCCAGCTGTGTGAAGGGACCTTCCCTTGTCCCTTGTGCCATTAGCCACAGTTTGCTCCTGCTCACCCCATCAGATAGGAAAGCCATCTCCTCCACCCTTATTTTTC
Source organism: Colius striatus (assembly GCF_028858725.1). Classification (NCBI taxonomy): domain Eukaryota; kingdom Metazoa; phylum Chordata; class Aves; order Coliiformes; family Coliidae; genus Colius; species Colius striatus. The sequence goes on from NC_084759.1 coordinate 81,904,172, forward strand.
AGATCAGAAGCAGCAGCTCAAGCATTTTCTCACAGGTGGCAGGGACACCCCAGGCTTCCTCAGCTACTCTTTTCTCAGGGCAGGCTGTACTTCTGTGCTCGGTTCTGGGGCCCTTCTCCCCATCCTCTTTATTGCCAGACATTTTGGCAGGTTGGCTGAGACCAGTTCCCGGGCTCCGTTGCACTTAAAAGCTTTGCTTCACTTTAATGGATGACTCTTGGCAGAAACACTTCAGACCTAATGAAGCAGCATCAGCCACACTCAGACATTACATGTCTGCTTACTGATCTTTTTTTCCAGTCTCCTCTTTCCCATGAGATATCAATTGGGTTCCCCTTCTTTTTTTTTAGGCTTCCCTTCCCCTCTGAAATCCTTGCAAGGAATGGGGAGGGGTTGAGGTTCACTTTTAAGTTTTGCCATTGACCTTATATCAAATACCCAAAATATAACATGAATCATTTTTCATGGTCTTTTCAGGTATATGGGAAAAAGACCCTGATAGTGTAGTTTACTTCTTGTTGGCCACAGTTTTATACAGGTCGGTAAGTTTCCAGTGGGATAGAAACAGCTCCCACAGAGGCCACTACAGGCAGTGGGAACTGCAGGCAGAAAGCAAGCGAAGACAAGGAAACAACACTTCTTCCAGAACTGTGAGAACCAGAAGCATGTGCATGCATTTGGGAACCATACTGGGTAAATAAGAGTACTGTGCTTTATGTCCATCTATTTTTAAACTCCAGAGGTGTTATACCTGATTTAATAAGAGAATAGGTTCATCAGATGTTGCATGAACAGCATAAAAATCATTAAAAGCGCGATTTTGGTTTGAATATATTTTCTTCAGTATAATAGCTTATTGGACTAAGCTGTTAGAAGCCTTGTTCACAGAATGATGAGACTTAAAGAGATATATACATACCTTTTATTGAGTTCTGTGGGCTTGGGTTTTTTGGTTTGTTTGGGTGGGGCTTCTTTAATCTTTAGGACATGGATCACATTTTCAGTAATTTTTTTCTGATAAACAATCTTAAAAAAATGGGCTTTTATTTTGAGTAAAAGCTGAGATTCTTGCAGAAAATTAGACTTCAAGAAAAATACAAAGTATTACAAAGTTTCCAGTGTTTCTAGAGAGACAACAATGTGGCTTTTTACAAGCATTTCACTGAATTAGTTTTACTGACGTGAATGTTTTCAGTCATAGTAAATTCCAAGCATTTGTTGTCAAATGCTCACATAAATTACTTTCAGGGCATGCAAATGTTTGCTCTGCAGAAATTGTATCCTAAGTATTACCTGTCAGACAGACAAGATAATTTTCTGCCGTGGGACTTTAACAGCTCCTCCCCAAAATATACAGCTCAGTGTTTGAGTGGAACTTATTTGTCTTCTTGCTTCTACTTACAAAGTCAGAATGAATAGCTGGGGAGTAAATACTGGAGAAACTGTAGACTGACTATATAGAATTGGGAGACAGAAGAAAAAGAAACAAAGGGCATCAGAGAAATTATTGTCCCCAAATTATTATGTGTGAACAGCAGTTCTGAAACAGGTCAGAAACTGTATTCCTCAGCTGTCAGCAAGGGCTGAAAGATGTTGGGGGAGCTATGATTGATAGTTGCTATACGAAGGCTCTAGTCAACTTGTCAGATGTTAGGAAAGACGAAATTGGTGGCAAGAGGAGATAATGGAAGAGGCAAGTGGAGGTAAATCAGAAAGACGTTAGACAAAGGGAGAGCTCACAGACGCTACCATGGGAACTGCCAAGCAAAAGAAGGAAAGCTTGTTTGGGACTCAGATAGACCACGCACCCTGCAACTTATGCATTAACGTGAACAATTTATCCTGTAAAACAAAAAGATAGTCTAATAAAAAAAATCAAAAAGATGATGGAAAGAGAGAAGGGGGCTGTCAGGAATATAAGCAGTATCTGAAAATTCATCAAACCAAGAGAAAGACGTGCGGAAAAGGTCTCTTTAGGACCTGGCTCATAGTAGCATAAAATTGCTTCTGCCTTTTGAGCCTATGTGCTGGTTTAACCACAGCCAGCAACTAAACACCACCCAGCCACTCAGTCCCCCTGAAGTGGGATGGGAGTGAGAATAAGAAGAGTAAAAGTGAGAAAACTTGTGGGTTGAAATAAAGACAATTTACTGGGTAAAGCAAAAGCTGTGCATCCAAGCAAAGAAAAACAAGGAATTCATTCTCCAGTTCCCACGGGCAGGCAGATGTTCAGCCATCTCCAGGAGAGCAGGGCTCCAGCACATGTAACAGTGACTTGGGAAGACAAACACCACCCCTCTTTATGTGCTCCTTTCCTTCTTCTTCCCCTAGCTTTATATGTTGTGCTATGGTATGGGATATACCTTTGGTCAGTCAATGTCTTGAGCACTCCTAGCCCACTCGTTGGTGGGGTGGGATGAGGAGCAGAAAAGGCCCTGGTGCTGTGCAAGCGCTGCTCATCGGCAGCTAAACCATCCCTGAATTATCAACCCTGTTTTCAGCACAAATCAAAAATGTAGCCCTGTATCAGCTAGTATGAAGAAAATTAACTATATCCCAGGCAAAACCAGCACAGCCCACTTGTACTTAAAAAGCCGCCCAAGGCTATTGTATTTGATCCATAAATTTTCTTGGATAAGCAAATACATCTGTTAAAATGTCACTCACATTGCTGAATCTGATGGTTCCTCACATCTGAAAGTTTTCCTATTTTTCCCAGCTTACTCATGTCAGACTAATAAAATTATCTCTTCTTACAAATTTTCCTCACTAGCACGCAAAGCACCTGGTTTTCTTTCTCTTTCCAATGTTTTGGGTGCTTTTTTAAACAATGTCTTTATAATGTGTCTTTGTTCCCTTAGGGACTCTGGAACTTACTTACTGCATGTCCTGAGATGAGATGAAGAAATGTAAAAGGAATATAACACAGCTGTTTTGAAAACGGTTCAAGAAATAAAGTGTCCAGCAATACAGTTTCTAGTTGCTCTAATGCATCTCCTTCCTCCATGAAAGACATGTTGATAAATTTCACCATGATACAGTGTGTGCATTTACATTGACAGATTTGTCTTGGAGAACAGTGTCCTGGGACAAGCATCAAAAGAGGTTTTGCTGGTACTAAAACAAGGTGGATATCTGGGATACACTGATGCAGCTATCCTCAGTCATGCAGGGATGCCATGGAAATCAGTTTGCTAACTTCAGAGAAGCCCCACAGTGGGGAAACTGATTTGGCTGGTCTAACAAATCGCAGCTGGTGGCTCCTGGGTGAGAGCCCAAAGCAAGCCCTGCACCCTCAAGATCCCAGCCCTCACCAGAAACACCTCATGCATTTCTCCTTCTGCTCTTCAGTCTCAGTCTTCCTATCCTAGGATGTCAGAGTAACTGTTCATATAATTGTCAGCACTGAGTGCTATGTTGTGTGTAGAAGACATGTTTTTCTCAGGTTACAAGCCTGTGGCCAGCTGATGTCACTTTGCTGCCCTGCCTGCCACACTTAGCACCAGTAATTGGGCCAGGATGGGCTGCCAGGCTGTGTGTGGGGTGGAGTAGCCTACCTTATGCAAGCTGCAGAAGCAGAATGTGCAAGGTGGACCCCATCCAAAGGTGAGTCACCTCAATGTATCTTTTTTTTTTTGCCTCAGTCTCCCAATGGGTCAAATGTGGATCTTCTGGAAATGCAGGAGTGCCAAAACTCTGACATTTGGAGCACGGATTTCTATCTTAGCTTGAAAGACATAATGAGGAACTTCCAAGCTGTCTAGTGGCAGATACTTTTTCTTCCTTATGGAAAGCAAGGCTCTGAGTTTCTCCAAAGGTATTGAGCCTTTGCCAAAGAAACTCCTCCTGAGTCAGGCCAGATATAATATCCTGAAAGTCCTGCTCTGTGGTTTTCTGCCTCTGCAAACTGAAGCCCTAATTCACCATCACTCAGGAGCCTGTATTTCAGTTCAGGATGACTGTGGTGTGTACCAATGTCCTATGTGTGTATTTGCTGCAGATGGAAGAGGGTGACAATAAATAAGACACACATTCATGTGCTGCAAAAAGTGGAAGAAAAAAACTGCATTCAGATAAAAATCCAAATTCATACATTTTATGAACAATTACATTATAAAATACGTTACATCTATTCCATTTCAAAGTGATTTTCATTTCGGGTAGGTCTTTGTAAATTTGCTCAATGTGTAATCTTCCATTTCAAGGGACCATGAGAGCTAAAGCTGTCAGCAGCATGCCAGTGTTGCTTAGGCAGAGCTGCATTAGGAGAATGTGGCATGTTTGTAGCATATTTGTTTAAAGCATCATAAATGAAATCATGGCTATCAGATTCCATTCAGAGGTTTGACAGGGCAGAAGCACATAGAAAATGAAATTTCTAAACAAATATAACTACATGCTCACTACAGTGATACTGTTTGTTTTCTTTTTAAGGCTGATATGAACCCGTTCTTGCAATTATTTGGTGATGACTTTTTGTGTTACTTCAGACTCTGTTTTGCACTTAGGACAGTCATGGATTTCTAGCTGTACTCCCTGACAACTGCTGAGATGATGTGACAGCTGCTGCTAGGATGTGAATATTTGTAGTCATTTGTGGTTCATTATGGTCAAGGAGTAAGCTGATCTGAACCTGTCTTTTGGTTAATACAAATATGGGCTAATACAACTATGCAACGTCTCTCTCTCTGTGTAAATGAGGCCTTTAACTTTGAAATAAATTAACAGTTCTACCTAGCAGAAACAAACATTTGAATCTGGTGGCTACTTTTTAAAGAATCATTGAAAGATGATACATTTCCAAATACAAGAAGTACCAGAAGAATTCACTCATCTACTTGTATGGTGATTGAGAAACGCTTTAATGTTCCTTGTCATAGAATCATAGAATGGTTGGGGTTGGAAGGGACCTTTAGAGATCATCTAGTCCAACCCCCCTGCAGAAGCAGGCTCACCTAGATCAGGTCAAATAAGAACATGTCCAGGTGGGTCTTGAAGACCTCCAAGGAAGGAGACTCCACAACCCCTCTGGGCAGCCTGTTGGACTACTCTGTCACCCTCACAGTGAAATAGGTTTTTCTTATGTTTAAATGGAACTTTTTGTGTTCCAGCTTCATCCCATTACCCCTTGTCCTGTTGCTAGCTACTATAGAAAAAAGGGATGTCCCATCCTCCTGACAGCCACCCTTTAGATATTTATAAATGTTAATAAGATCTCCCCTCAATCTCCTCTTCTCCAGACTAAACAGCCCCAGTTCCCGCAGCCTTTCCTTGCATGAAAGATGTTCCAGTCCCCTGATCATCTTGATGGGTCTGCGCTGGCCTCTCTCCTGTCCCTCTTGAGCTGAGGAGCCCAGAACTGGACACAGGACTCCAGATGAGGTCTCAGCAGGGCAGAGAAGAGGGGAAGCAGAACCTCCCTCGACCTGCTGGCCACACTCTTCTTGATGCATCCCAGGATGTCATTGGCCTTCTTGGTCACGAGGGCACATTGTTGGCTCATGGTTAGTTTATTATCAATCAGGACTCCCAGGTCTCTCTCTGCAGAGCTGCTCTCCAGCAGTTCGACCCCCAGCCTGTACTGCTGAAGGGCTTTGTTCCTTCCCAGATGCAGGACTCTGCACTTGTCCTTGTTGAACCTCATGAGGTTCCTCTCAGCCCAATTTGGAGGGGAGAGTAACCACAAGCCTCAACCTTGTGTCCTTCCGCAACCATCATGAAGGGACCCTTCCTCTGCTCTGTAGGCAAGTGCAGGTCTGCCGTTTGTCAGAAAGAAAAGATGAGGCTGAGGCAGGTTGCTTGACTTCTACAATTGGATGAAAGAAATCCTTGCCAAAACCAAAAAGATGCCACGGCTATTGTGAATCTCCTGCACTGTGTTCACAAGACCCCTTAGTCCAAATGCTGATACAATTGAAATAAAATATTTGGACTTTTGAGAGAACAATACCATAAAACCCAAGAATAGTGCAGGTTAATTGTTAGCAAGGCAATACTAACACAATGTGAATATTTAGCTGTTATATATTGGAAAACACAAAAATGGCCATCCTCTTGGGAAGGACCTTGTAGCTTTATCCGATGCCTCCCCACTGGAAGCCTGAACTGTACCTGCTCATCTGTATGAGCTGGGGGACAGTCAGTGAAACTCCCCAGTGGCAGCAAACTCCCTAAGGTGAAACCTCTCATGGGTTGCAACAAATTGTCATATGTTGTAAAAATATCCCAGGATACAAAGAAGAAAGCTACAGGATCTTTTGCAAATTGGTGTTTTGGGATTTGTGTGTTTTTGTGTGTGTTTTGCAGAACCACAAACATTTTAGCAAGGTTTGGAAGTCCTGGAGGGTGTGGCCACCTCCAGCCTTAAGAGCTGCCCCTGGCTTTATAGTTTTATATCTGGAGCATGATTGTCCCACACACATGGATCACATGTGCAGACACTATTTGCACAAAGAAAGGAGGGTGTGCTAGAGGCAGCCACACAGTCTCTCACTCTTGATAACAGTTTCACAGGTTTGGGTCTTTTTCTGTTTTACTGTGGCATGTATATTATTTCATAACATCTCAGACCATCCAGCTGTTCCTGATCAGTTTTGGTATTTGTCTGAAGCCTAACTTCCAGTTTCCATTTGCAGATAGTGTCTCTTTCAGCTGTTACACCTTTATTTGAAGGGCTTTGCTTTTCCTTTTCAGACCAACTGTGCTCCATCCATTCCTGCTTCTCTATCAAAATCTCTTCACTGCTCTGTTTGTGTATGAACTGCAGGACAACAATTTATAATTGAATGCCATTTGCAGGATGTTTGTGCTCTGTTTTCACTTTCACAGATCACTGCAAACTCAGATACTGCCTATGGCTTTCCGGTATGTTTTTAAAACCACAAATTTCCTATGCCTTTAAGGAGAGATGTAGAACTGAGAGATGTTTCAAACAACAACAAACTGAAAACAACTTTACTTTTTTTTTTTTCCTGATTGTAACTTTCTTAATCTAGTTTCCATTAATTACTTACAGGAAAAAAAAAAACCCTAAGGAGTGCATGTCCAGCCAGAAATAAGGTTCATTTTGAAGCAAGAAGAAACAGACAATAGAAACATACAACCTAAAATTCCCAGCCTTTACTTGTACCATTATTTGCAAACTGGGCTTCAGAATTTCACAAGCTGTTTTTATACAAAGGTTAAAAAGTACAGTTTCAGGCTGTAGTACTGATTTTGTAGCTAGGCAGCCCAGGATTTCACCCGTGCCCAGGCTCCTGGCACAAAACGGTCTCACTGCTATGGCGACAAAACCCTCCTCTGACAACATTTTGCATTCATACATGTATGCTCTTGTCCACTTGCTTGTTAGTGGGTGATTTGCTTGCTGCACAAAACAACACACATCTAGTTTTGGAGGGTTTTCTGTTTTGGATTTTTAATTATATCGTTATATTACAGTTTTCCTGTTGTGTGTGCATGTTGTGCTTTGGGGTTTCGCCTTTTTTTTGGTGGATTCCCCCCCTCCTCCACCTTCTCAGTAACAGCAATACAGAAGGAATAAAAACCATTTCAGTCATGTTATGACCTGTGGGAAGAAATGCATGATCTGTCTTGCCCAGCACCTCACTGTTGTGGAAAAAACAGACTTAGTCACCAATGGCAGTGTGCCTGAGATGTCGACTTCCAGTCAGAGTAACATCAGTAACTTCTAAAGAGGCTCTTGTTTTCCCCTACAGACAACAGCTGTAAAACAATCTCAAGCACAATTATTTTACTCTACATACCCATATTCCATAAAGAGTTTGTTTATCCTATTCCATAAAGAGGTTCTTAGTTTTTCTTAAGGTCCAGTCTCCCGAATTAAACTGAAAAGAGAAACTTCTATAAACAAAACATGAATTAATCAATTTGCATGTGATTTCCTTATTTTGAAACATTGCACTTTGATTTCCATAGCTTTTATTTTTTACTTCAATGAGTTTCAAAATGTTTCAGATTTCAAAATCTGCTTTGAACGGCAGACACAGAACAGTTCATATTGGAAATGTAAAATCCAGATGTTTCTATATAAAGCAAAGTTAAAAAATAGGTTCCTGTCAACAGACCTTTTAAAATCACCTCTCTTATCAGAAGCTTCAGTTCAGATGAACTGGCATTTTTGACACAAAAACTCCTCACATTTCTTGACAACCCTCTTCTGTAAGTTAGGGATCATAAGTCAAGACTGGGAAGGAAAAATCCACAGATATTCACCTTAGAGAAATAACTTCTTCATCCTAATCTATTCTTTTTGTGCTGAAGATCTATGAGGTTTCTCTTTGCCCATCAGTGCCCTTGGACACATACGAGATGCTCACAAAGTGGCATTTACTTGGTCCTTAAGACATAGTTGTCTTATTGCTCATCAACACTCCTTTGGGGAAAAACTTCTTCCATTGCTGAAAAGCTCTGCAATCAAATACGTGTCTTTTATCACACCAATGGCAGAGAAAATGCACTACCCGTCTCTATTCTCCCTCAGGATGCTGATTGTTGGCTACCCCTCTTACCACCAATTTAGGGTCCTAATTTTATAAGGTTCTTTCAGCTCTTTGTTCTACTATAAAGTACCGTGAATTTCCTTTCTGTTGTTCTACTGCTATACCCAATTGCTCATAAGTTACTTTAAAAAAGACAAGGCAAATAATTACTATTTGGATGAAAGTGTAACAATATATTACAAAAATAATAGTTTGATTCTGCCTCTTCATATTTCTCCCCTGTATGAACTGCCAGAAAGTGATTTGGTACTTTGGAAGTGAGATAGAATCAAACTCGTTAGCTTCAGGTTTAATGAAAGCCTCTCTCTTTACTCTTTTATTGCTTCTCTACTGATAAGAGTCTTTGTCTAAGCTTTTCTCTTTAAAGCCCAGATGAAAAGCTTCTGGCCCACCTGATATACTTTTTAATGTAGAAAATTGTCCATCTGAATAGGCATGAAAATTACAATTTTGTTATCTTCATTTGTTTCATTGTAGTCACTGGATCTTTTGATTTTTACAGTTGCTGTCGGGATCCAAATAACAAACAAATCCCAGTACTGATTTATTTAACAGTGATACAGATATTCCTTCTCTTCCATCTTTTCTGAAATAGTAGTTACTGGCAGCAGGTGAAAAGTCAATGGCTTTAGAGTGGAAAAGGCCAAGCTGCATCTAAGTTCAACCGTATAATATGCTATAGCTGAGAAACGGGATTTAGTTTCATTATTACATCTGTATATGACTTAGGAAGCTGGACACTTTTAGCTGATGATTCTTAGTTGGTTGGCTATCCAAACTTGTGGGAAACCTGATGCATGGTTCTGTGGCACTGAAAATTGTTGATTTATTTTTAGAATACAAATTTTACTTGTTAGCCTGAACTCAGTTGAACATAATTTGCCTCCCAGGAAAGGTCTTTGACTGTATTTTCCATCTGCACCAATGATGATGTCTGCCAGACTTCCCCACAATGCAAATATGTTAACCTATCCTATATATCGTGTGCAATGGAGCTTTGAGTTTGTTCTGTAAGAGAGCCTGCAGGATCTCCTGCTGTTCAGTTTCTGAGTAAGGGCTAACATCAGGATTTCTGTCTATAAGCTTGGCCCATTCATATGGATAGAGGGGCTGTGCCACCTTCCAAAGGCCAGTATGCCTCCTGCACGGAGAAACCACAGATGGCATCGACTCCTTCAGACCACACGCAATGGGGGGAAATGGTCACAATGGGCATCCCCTTCCACAGATGTTAAGGGGATCCAGTTGTTTCTGCAGTGAGGCAAGCAAAAATCAAAGTCATCATAAAAAATGGAAGAAAGATAAACACACAAGTAGAAGCAAAGGGGCGTGTTGCCAGGGAGGAGAGGATTCTGAGCAGTATGGTGTCTGGAAAGGGGCTGAACCACAAAGTACTCGAAAGCACCTGGTAAATGGGGAAAGGCACCTACCTTCACAGGTAGTTTTTATTTTGAGGAACTGTGAAAATCTCTCAATGCATCTAAATGGATAGGCAACCCATTTATAAATACATTCCTAGAGCTGAAGATGGTGTGGGTTTTTTGTAGCAAATATAATGTATTAAAATAAAAGGTTACACTCAAAACTGGAATAGTGACGCTGGGAGGAAAATGTACTTAGGTTCCTGTGGATTTAAAGGGTTTACTGTTGGTGTAGAGACCCAGCACTTGGCTTAGAGGCCAGCCCAAAGAGGGCACTGCTGAAGAGCCTGGACTAAGAAAGCATGCACAGAGCAGCAGACCTCCAACTGTAGTAGCCGAGGGGCTATGGCATGTTCTTCAGTTCAATTTACTATATTTAAAGACTGTCAGGCAAATATTGTTGCCAAGAAATAGCCCAGAATCTGAGGAAGAGGTGATGTATGCTCCTCCCTGACAAATGGCAGCTTTTAAAGGAGCCGAATGAATGTTCATCTGAAAGATGGCAAGTGGTATTTCTAGCAAAAAAGAATCTCGGTAGGTTTGTAGTTTTTCTTCTATTCTGCACAAGAGACTCTAGCAGAAGAGATGGTAGGATGGATCTCTACAACAGCAGCTGAGATATCTTTACATCTAAACTTCAACCTGTTAATTTTCTACAGGTCTGAGATAGGATATTCTCTGTCATCACCATGGCCAGTGTATGCTGCAGTATTTGCTTCAAACTAGTAAGACATCAATAACTGAAGTATAGCTGTCAAATCCGGAATTGTTACTGTGTGGAATTCTTAAGTCAAAGCAGACTCTGGGTTTCTTTCAGATGCTGTAAAATAGCCACGAGTTTTGCCACTCCTATACTTAACATGTCAATTTCTTTAATGAAAGCATTGGCAAACCTGCCAAATTCCAAAAAGGAATTCACAAGAAAAGCATTTTTATTTTTAGCTTTCAGGGAATACAAGTTGCTGGCAACCAAATTAGCAGCAGATGGGAATTCTGTTGTCTCTGCTCAGGAAGAACCTTCAAAGGCCTTGGGCTGTCTTTCCATCTCAGTGAATCCTAACTTGAGCTTTTGGACACATTTCACAATATTTTATCAACCTTCAAGGGGTTTGATTTTAAAAAATCAAGCAAACTGGGTATGGTGTATCAAGGCTGTTTCACCCTCGGCTAGCAACTGTGTCTTCGGGGTGAGTAAACAGACTTACAAACAGATAATAAGCTGGAATGATATTTCAAGAATGTTGCCTGTATCTTTCTGCAGCTGGGCAACAGCAGATGTGCTGGATGGAGGATGCTCTGGGCAGCCTGGGAAGACTGGGCAGATACCACATCCTAACAGCCGGTTACTGCTGCATCCCTCCTGGTGAAACTGAAAAGCTCTCCTCTTTCACTTTCAATACAGTGGAAACAACAACAGCAATGTCAATGGCAACTCAAAATAAATGACTTTGTTCTGCAACCAAGCCCTGCTGACAGTAACAGAACAGACTCTCAGTAGCGTTATCCATCTTGCTCAGAAATCCTACTGCACTGGAAAGAAGATATCTACCTTTTCTCAGTTGAGTGCCTGCTGGTGTTACCCACTGAGCAGTTCAGTTCTCCTCTGCATCCCTGTGTTCTTGCTGGCTGTATTTCAGTGTCCAGCCTGTCCTTCCCGTAAAACCTTTAGGAGTCTTGTGAAAACTGCAAGATGGCAGCTTTTACCACAGGGGCCTGTGGTGCCTTTGAACATCTCACAATCCCTAGATTTCCCCCCCCTTCCTGCAATTTGTTCAAGTTCCTGTAATACTACCTTGATGATGGGAGTCCTCCATATATAATTTAGCTGTTTTGTGTCTTCCCTTCTTTATCCACCAATTCCTGGTATTCTTTTGCATTTTCTCCTGTTCTGATTCCTCAGCTGTGATTTCTGAGGAGTAATCACTGTGGCCCCAAGACCTTTTTCCCGAGTGGCAATAGCATCATCATTGCATAAGTAGTTAGGTCTGTCCTCCTCTCCCTGAACACTGCTTTGCAATTACTGATACAGTGTGTCACCTGCTGTTTTGTCACTTGGTGGTGTAACCTTCCCTCTGCTGCTTCTTGCAGACAGCTTTCAGTCTGACTATCCAGAACAGCCTGGTGGGTCAGCAAACTTCATCACTTCATTGCTCCTGTCCTTTTCTTGGAAACACCCTGAAAAGGCTCAGGCTACAAAAAAGATCCTTCCAGCTGATGAAACATCTGGGAAAGTGAGGAATCCCTCTGTGTATTCTTGCTCTTGCCATACTCTCCTTCAGCCAGTGCAGAAGATGGTGCAGCTTTTCATTTATGTTGGAAAAGACCTTGAAGATCATCCAGCCCAACTACCAACTGAGCACTGCCATGTCTACCAGTAAACCGTGTCCCCAGGCACCACATCTACACGTCTTTAAATACCTTTGGGGATGATGACTCAGCCACTTCCCTGGGCAGCCTGTTCCAGTGCTTGATGACCCTTTTGGTGAAAACATTTTTCCTGATAGCTAATCTAAACCTCCTCTTGGCACAACTTGAGGCTCTTTCCTGTTGTTCTGTTGCTTGTTACTTGGCAGAAGAAACTGACTGCCACCTCATCACAGCCTCCTTTCAGGTAGACGTAAGGTCTCCACGGAGCCTTGCAGTAGGTTGAGAGAGGTTCCCCTCTCCCTCTACTCTGCCCTTATGAGACCACATCTGGAATACTGTGTCCACTTCTGGGTCCCTCAGTTCAAGAAGGACAGGGAGCTGCTGGACAGAGTTCAGTGCAGAGCCACCAAGACGATGAAGGTAGTGGAGCATCTCCCTTATGATGAAAGGCTGAGGGAGCTGGGGCTCCTCAGCTTGCAGAAGAGGAGGACTGAGGGGTGATCTCACTAATGCTTACAAATACGTAAAGGGTGAGTGTCACAGGAGGATGGAGCCAGGCACTTCTCAGTGATGTCCAATGATAGGACAAGGGGCAACAGGTATAAGCTGGAACATAGAGGTTCCAAAGAAATACAAGAAAAAATTTCTTCCCTGTGAGGGTGATGGAGCACTGGCACAGGCTGCCCAATGAGTTGTGGAGTCTCCTTCTCTGGAGGCATTCAAAACCCACCTGGACGAGTTCCTGTGGGACCAACTCTAGGTGGCCTGCTCTGGCAGGGGGGTTGGACTAGGTGATCTTTCAAGGTCCCTTCCAACCCTGGAGATTGTGTGATTCTGTGCATGTGCAAAGGGCTCCATGGAAAGTCCTTTGAACGTCTAGTTCATTGACCAAGCAACATTCTGCCCCCACAAGTCCCTGCAGAAAGTACAATGCCCAGGGCTGTGTGGACTGGGCTGATGCGAAGCTGGACTTGGCACTGGGGAATCCATCCCCCTCCTCGGCTGATTCACCATCCTTCCTCGGCTGGCTGCCTGTCCTGTGCGAGACCCGGCCCCAGGTGCCTCACACCCTGGGTCTGTGCAGGTTAGGGACAGGGGCCATGGCGGGGTCTTGCTGGCTTCTGCAAGAGCACCCTGAGCACGGCCGGGCAGAGGCTGCTGGCAGAGCAGGAGGGCGCCAGGCGGCGGCGCGGAGGTCGGGCGCTCCCGCCGGGCCCCCGCTCCCAGGATAATCATTAACCAGCCCTCGGCAGCCCCGCGCAGCCAGGGCGGCACCGCGGCTCCGGCGCTCGCCAGGGACCAGCGGGCGCGCACCGACTCCCGTCCCCTGGGCACGGCCGGGCCACCGCGGCGGGCCGCCATGGAGGGCGAGGAGAACGGCACCCGCCACCTGTCCTGCGCCGACAGCGAGCCGCCCTACGCGCAGGAGCTTCTCCAGAGTAAGTGCGGCCGGAGCGAGAGGGGGCTGCGCGCTGCCACGCGGACCCGCCTCACGTCTGTTATCGGCCCGGCCATCCGGCCTCTGCACCCACCGCCGCCGGCTACCCCCGCCTTGTGCCGCCGCCGGCTACCCCCGCCTTGTGCCGCCGCCGCCTCCGCCGGCCGCGCCGCCCCGGCGAGGAAATCCACCGGGCGAAGGCAAGCAGCCGCCGGGCACCCGCCGAACTGCCCCTGGCTTCAGGGACGGGAGAGAGGGCTGCACGATGTCCGGGCCAGAGCTGTGGATGGGGGTGGGAGGCAACGGCGGGGCGAAAAGGCGTCTCCGCTACCCGCCGAACTGGGCACTGAAGCAGCCCATGGGCTCGCCTCTGGTCTCGGGCTCTCCCGTGGCTCTTGAGGTGTGGAGATGTCCAGTGATATCTCCTGTGTGCAGTGTGGGCTGCGCCTCCTGCAGCCAAGTCAATAAGTGTTGGGGGTTTGTGGAGCAGGTTAGGGTAAGAGTCTGGGGCAGAGGTTCACTTTTGCAGGCACTGTTCTGCATGCCTTCGGGTAAGCTGTGGCCACAGGAGGAGTCACTGGTGGTGAGCATGGACTTCTAAATTAAACCTGACTCCACTGCAATGCTGTCTTCTGTCTCTGGAAGCACCTTTCTTGCGAGAAAATAAACCTCAAGCATCAGCCATGGATAAAAGTAATATCCATTCCCAGTGTCAGTGGAGACATAAAACCTGTTGACTGTGGGTAAATGTTCATATCCATCTTTAAAGGAGAAGTGAAAAGAACTTGGTGAAGGCATAAAGTTTTCTTTCAGGGTAGAGGTATCAGGGGCTTATCCTTAGATTGTTCATGTGCTCCACAGATGTCTTCTGAGCTTCTAAAAGTTTGCTTGCCTGAGGAAGTTAGGCACAAACATGCCTGTCAACATACAATGGAAGCAAAGAACTGATACCAAGTAAATACATTTTTGCTTGTAGTCTGCCTGGAAAAGTTCCCAGAATATGTATTTACTCTATTGATTTTCAGTAATGTATTGTGTATTCATTCACATTAATCTAAGGACATTTTTCCTGGAACACCACCCTTCTGAAGGGATCTTTTGCATAATGCTTTGAGAACACGGAGACATATCTTCCCATAGGCTGCCTGTGGATCCTGGAAAGGTTTAATCATGAACTCAAGTATTTAAATCATCCTGTGGAGACAATGGTTTATCTACGTCACTAAGGATGAATGCAAGTCTTTGCAGAATATAGGGTGAAGGACCTCCTCAGAGATGATGTCTTTACATTAAATGTTTGGAATGCTTATGAAATAAATCTGAACTGTCAGTTTTCTTTTCTATCTCTGTAGGCCTTGACCTACCAGGGAGATTTCTCTTTGCAATCTTGACTTTGATGACGCTAATTGCCAATCTGGTGTTTATAGAGGAAGTGATCTATATCTACAAGAAAATCCCCTCCTCCAAAAGATCAATCATAATTTGGATTAATGCCGCAGCTCCAGTAAGTCAAAATGGAAAAGAGATGAAATTGCATGTTGAAAATAGGGTTTCCCTGAAAATCCGCATGAACCTGCTTTATCTCTGCCCTTTGTGCAACCCTCCTCCCTTTCTCTGTAGGTGATCGCTACTACTTCGTGCATTGGCATGTGGATTCCTCGTTCAACAATGTTTACAGATTTCACAGCAGCAGTGTGAGTATTCTATGTGTTCCTAGACATTGCCCCAAACCCTGAATTTCTTCCCTTTAAACATCTGCTGCTCTCAGTAAACACAGTCATTTTGTAAATTTAACAATTTAGTAATTTTTGGTTTGAGTTGAAATCTCTTGGCAGCTCTTTTCTGGGAGGTGGAAAATACTGAAGCAGTTCCCAGTGCTGCAGTCCCCTAGTGTGGGAACCTCAGTATGAGCGATCTGTGACTTGCATGTAATGGATCCCTCAGATTGACAGTGGCTTTGAAGCAGTACTGTTTCTTTCCTCTCTCTGCCTGTCATGTGGAGTGAGATTCTGACCTATGATGACTTCTCTGTGCTTTTACTAATTACGAGCCATGGAGGTATATTATTAATGGTGGCAAGTGAACCTCCAATGAGTATATCAATGTAAAAATGTTCCACAGTTGTCCTGGTACAAGCACTTTCTGTACGAGCATGACAGCTCTGACATGCACTGAGAAGAAGGGAGAAATGTGGTCCTTGCTTTCTGGAGGTGATGGCACAGCCTTGGTAGGCAGAGCCAGGCAGGAGAACGTTGTGGCCTTGGGCACTCCACCATTGATTTCGAGATGATTTTTGGAACCCACTGCAGGACAGTATCCCAGACTGTCATAAATAGCCTCACCTCATCTCACTGTATTTGCTAAGTGAGTAAAAAAGGAGGAAAAACACAGTAGCAGGGTATAGTTAGCATGCAGCAATTTATGCAGGTAGTGCAGATTGCCGGAAAGTTCCAAGGATTCAAGGCTGTAGGATTTCAAGCCTGTCTGAATACCCCCTCCTCCCTTGCCCAAGCTGTAGGTTTGCATCCCCTCACTTGCAGCTGCTGCCACTCATTCTCCAGCCACACAGCAAGCTCCTTCAAGGAGGCAGCACACCTGAAGAGGACTTCTTTTATTTGATGAGATTGGATTTCAGTGAATTAATTCCTTAAGTCAACTTGGGACAAAGAGGAAAGGGCAATTGCACAATCTGTTGCTTCTGGGAAGGGTTGAGAATGTGTGGCTGGTAAAGGAAGGAGAGGTAGGGTTGCAGCAGCCAGCGATTGGATCAACTTTGGCTGCAGAGGAACCACATCCTGAGTGGGCCAGCACTTTCAATGGTATCTATCTCTACGAACCTAGCTGTGTTTGAATTTCTTTGGTTGGCTTCTTGTTTGTTTGGCTTTTTTTAGAGGAGGAAAAGGACTTGTTCTAAAGTTTGAACCAGTCAGGAGTCGGTAATCGATAGGACAATATTGCCATGACTTGGGCCAGAAAAGCCTGTGCTTTAGTGTTGTCTCTGCCACCAACCACCAGTGTAGCTTTGGGAAATCCCACACCTGCTCCATGCCTCAATTTATTCCTCTTTTAGTGAGGTTATGGTAAATCTGGTCCTCCAAGGTGATGAGTGGGAAGCATCTTGTGAAGGTTTTTCACAGCTCGTGCTAGAACTTCGATTTTAAAGCCTAAGCTGTAAAAACCCTGGACAGAAGGCAGCGGTGGTCTGCGCAGGCATATGAGACACACATAGGCAAGTTCAAGCCGTCATTTTGTCCCTCTCCTAGATTTTTTGCCATAGTTATCCACAAGTTCCTGGTGATGATGATTAAGGAGTGTGGTGGTCAAAAGCTGCTCCTCAGGCGGTTTGAAAACAGTCACTTCAAGATCAGCACCGGCCCCTGCTGCTGCTGCTGCCTTTGCCTCCCTCATGTGCGCATCACTAGGTGAGTTGCCCTTTAAGATTTCTCTTTAAGCTGGAAAAGGGCTGCTGGAATTCATCCAACTTGGTGAGGCCAAGCTTACAGCAAAGGGCCTCCCTGCTTCCCGAAAGTCAGTCTCAAGCTGTCTCTTTTAAACAGTGCCATCACTTTGGGACTGTACACCAACAGGAATTTATTTCAGTTTTATAATGCAGAGCTTTGCGCAAGAGCCGAGAGCATGAGCTCTTTCAGTTTAAACCAGTGCAGCATTCCCACTCACAGTAACGTTAAACAATCTGGTATCTCTCCAACTAATCCCATTCCCTTCCAAGAAACCATTTCTATAGTAAGCAGTGGTGTGTGGGAGGAGGAATTTCTACTCCCAAAAACCTAATAACTGAGAGTTCTGTTTCTTTTCTTTCCAGAAGGGAAGAAATGTCTTCATATTGGATATTTTTCACAAGCAGAATTGTCAAATTGAGGCTGTCTTGAAGGAAAATTTCTCTTACTTAGGTGAAATTGAAATGTTTCATTCTGATTTTTACTTTAAAACTACTTCAGATTAAAATGATTTTTAGAACAACAACAAAAAGATACGATACCCGGAAAGATTTGATCACAATGAAATGGCATTGTCTGATGAGGCAGGAGCAAATATTTTCTTCTAGTAAACTTAGTATTAATGTACCT
The DNA here is from genome assembly GCF_028858725.1 of Colius striatus. Lineage (NCBI taxonomy): Eukaryota > Metazoa > Chordata > Aves > Coliiformes > Coliidae > Colius > Colius striatus. Next base: position 81,922,008 of record NC_084759.1, read on the forward strand.
TTGAGAAGTGGGGTGAGGACAGAGAGCTGCAACTACAGGAGACAATGTGCTGTGGCTCAAACCCTGTGTCCTTTGAGCACTGCCTGGTGGGGCTCCTCCTCTGAGTAGCATCACCCTGCCATATACACGCTGCTCTGCAGCCTGGAAGCCTCACGTATTTCCCAGGGCTTTCCTACTGGCATAGAGTAGGAGAATGTTTCTCTCATTAAAAGCAAAAGCTGAAGGACTAAACATGCAAGACAGAGACTTTTCCATGAGGGCCCTTAGGGGCTTTATGGTCTGGTGAAGTGAAAGTGGCAAACAGAATGCAGCATAGCCGTTTGTGATGTGTTTGCAAAAAGTCTTATTTTTGCCCGCAATAATTCTTCCTCGAACTGCTTCATTTGCTATTAAAATTTCAACTCTTGTTTCCATCATTTTATTTTAATGGAAGAACACATGGAGGGGGTCTGGGGAAGAATAGATAGTAAACCAACTGGAAAATGTACCTCCAAAACTGGATGTAATGCAATGACATAAAATCAGCAACTACTGATACAGGCCTAAAGGACTCCTACTGACTTTTGTGGAGCATTGGTTCAGGTTCATTTCAGCAGTCAGAGATGAAGAAATGTCATGGGACAACGTTGTGACATAGATCTAACATGTCACCAGTGTATTTGGTTTTGTTTTGTGTCTGACACCCTCTGCATAGGTTGTAGTAGCTGGGAGCCTGGGAGATTGTCCTTTTCTATGCTCTCCTGTTGATCAGTCTAGTGACAGCTTACACAGGATGATATTAGCTACTATTAACACCTTGCAGGATCTGTATAGTGCCTACTGCTGTTGGGAGGAAGGACAGCTGTCTGTTTTAAAGTAAAAGGAGTTTTGCTCTGCAGAAGGTTTAGGATTCCTTCTCCAATGTCTGTAGCACTGGGAGACACATCTGCTGTCTCTGCTCTGACTTGTAGACTTTTCCCATTACAGGGTACAATTGGGGTTTTTTGGGCTTGTAGCAGAAATAGTGTGACCCACAGGACTAGGGCAGTGATTGTCCCCCTGTACTCTGCACTGATGAGGCTGCACCTCAAATATTGTGTTCAGTTCTGGGCCCTTCACTACAAGAAGGACATTGAGGTGCTTGAGCCTGTCCAGAGTTGGGCAACAAAGCTGTTGAAGGCTCTGGTGAAGTCTTGTGAGGAGTGGCTGAGGGAACGTGAGTGTTTAACCTGGAGAAGAGGCTGAGGGAAGACATGATCACGCTCCACAACTGTCATGGAAGGTTGTAGTGAGGGGTCAGTCTCTTCATCCAAGTAAGGAGTGATAGGACAAGAGGAAATGGCCTCAAGTTGCAGCAGGGGAGGTTTAGATTGGAGATTAGGTAGAACTTTTTCAATGAGAGAGTTGTTAAGAGATTGGCACAGGCTGCCCAGGGAGGTGGTGGAATCACCGTCCCTGGAGATATTTAAAAGCCATGTCGATGAGGTGCTGAGGGACATGGTTTAGTGGTGGGCTTGGCAGTGTGAGGTTAGTGGTCAGACTCAGTGATCTTAAATGTTGGGTTTTTTTCCAATAAAAACAATTCTGTGTTTCTATTATTCCCTTTCTTGATCGACCACAGGACTAGGAGGTGCCTGAACAGGGAGGCTGAATTTCCCAGTTGCGTGGGAGAACTCGGACAGTAAGGCAAGGCAAGAGCAAGTGACAGTATTGTCCAAAAACCGGTTATGCTGTTACTGGCTTTCCAATTAGCTTCAGGGCAGAGAAAGACATCACTCTTTCCCCAGTTTTCATTGGTACATAATTGCTGCAGAGCAGGAAAAGTACTATTTTTAGAGACTTTACTAAATAAACACTGGGTAATTCTTGGAAAGATTTTCTAATCTTGAAGCTGTTCCTCCCCAGATTTTAGCCACATGCTACAGGAATGGAAAAGTTTTGCAGTTGACAGTATCCAAAACATGTTGTTAATGTTGCTAATAAGATCTTAACCTATGTGATTTTTGTGTTGGGTTGTGGTTTTTTTTTGCCAGGCGAACTCTCTTTTGTCTAAAGCTGGGCACCTTTCAGTTTGCTTTCCTTCGACCCGTGTTCATGTTTTTGTCAATAGTGCTTTGGACTGATGGCAATTACACCCCTCACAATGTAAGTAAATATTTTATTTAAAGATAGTCCACAAAATCTGTAGGTTTTTGAGTGGATGTTATTATCTTAGCCTGCAACCAAATGGTGAAATCTGGGAGCACTTCCAAGTGAGTCTTTACTACATTCTTTTGAGACCCTGAAGCCTATGATTTCTGCTTTCCCCCAGGCTCTCAGTTTCCTGGTTTCTCTTGGAAAGAAACTGGGTGTCAGGGTGGGCTGGGTATTAGATTTTGCTGTGATGTGTTTCTTGCCTTGTATGGTTAGAATAGCGGGACTGCAGGTTGCACTGTGGGATGTACCTGCCCTGTGTTTTATAAGGTACAGCCTTAAGAAGCCAGTTTATGTACTGACAGGTAAACAGGAAGCCTAATTCTGTAGGGTTTTTGCAAATCATGGTGATTTTTATATGTGCAAAGTATAAAAGATACCTCTGCTTTGTACCACGTAGGCTGCAAGATGGTGAAGGAGCCTGTATCTGCACCTCTCTGATAACTCAAATTAAAAGTAATACGTTGTTTGTTGTTTCACTGAGATGTCATGCTGAATATGGTCTCAGAAGCTGCTGAGCATCCCCAGATGTTGCTGGAGTCAGCGTGAGGTGTTATGCCACTTGTTACCTTCCCAGGCTGAACATGGGAAGGTAACATGTCGTGTCTGTTCGGTAAAAGCACTGTGCTAACACTCCAGTTGGTACTGTGCAGTTTCCTCATACAAACCCCAGCAGCTGCTCTGACCTCTATGGAGACAGAAACATGCATTTTAACGTCTCCATCATCCAATTCACAGTTTCTTCCTGGATATACTAAAATGAACTGTAAAGTTTTATAGGTATGCTTGTTTGATTTGCTTCTCAGTTATCTCTCAAAGGAGCTGCAATATGGATTAGCTGCTTCATTGGTGCCCTCACCATTTTTGCTCTGTGGCCAGTTGCAATTATGTTTCAACAAGTTAGGACTCTCCTTGTCTGTAAGAAGATCATCCCAAAGTTTGCTCTTTATCAGGTGAGGAATTGAATATTTCTGATAAGAGTGTCTCTTAACTGCTGAGATAACACTGTCTCTCTGGTTCCTGGTCCTTTGTTGAAAAGTTACAGTATTTTTTTCCTCCCTATTAAACACACTGTGCAAAGGTATATTTTATGTGATGAAAGCTGCATCCCTTTGAAGCACTGTCTTTGGTGGTTGTTCACTTTCAGCTTGAGCCAATTTACCTGTAGTCTTTTGTGAGTGCTGGAGATGTGAATGCCACATAAAATCTATTAATCTTTAGGCGACTGAAATCAAAACAGTACCTTCTGTGGGGCCTGAAGGAAGCTTTGTAGATGCAGTATCCTGAAACACAATGTTAAAGTGCTGATGTCTGCTTTTAAAAACTAGGAGAGGATGTGGAACACTGTGTGGATAGCTGTTGTTTAAACTATTTCAGCATGTCACAATGCTCTGTTTTGACAACAATTTTCTTGACTATTCTGCACTTCAAAGTTAGATAATGAAAATACTATCTGGGCACCTTTAAATAGTAAAGAACAGAACAAAACAGGTTAGACTGAAAAAGCCTAAGGTCAGGGCTGCCCAGACTACTCTGAAGAGTGTACAGTAGAATCCTTGGAGCATACATACTTCTTGAACAAGACATGTAGAATAAGGTTTCTGCTAAGTAAATTATTAAGCATAAATGCAATGAGCAGAATAATCACACCTGCAAAGCTGTATTAAGATGAATCCAGGTTTAGGGTGGCAAACTGTTAACACAAGGGTTTTGTACTCGGGCAGTTACACCAGCAGCTTGAGCCACACTTTGGCATCTCCAAGGCACTGAAGGCCTAGCTCAGCGAATAGCAGGTAGTATGATGCGTGAGTGTTGCTGAACCCAAGATGTGAAGAGTCTTTCATATCTTCTGGCAAAAAAAGCCATTCTCATATAACTTGGGGAACACCACATCTCCCTGCTGTGGTAAAAAAAAAGGGGACAACAGAAAAAAATCTGTCTTTGAATCCTTCCTCCAGTAAGGGAGAACATAGCTCATAGGTCAGATTAACAGCAAGTTTTAAAAACATTGTTATCTATCATTCAGACTTCAGCACTTGTGGAAAATCTTGTCTGGGAGATCTATGCATACTACACCTCCCAAGTTAAGGGCTGGATAGAAACACTTTAAAAAAGGGTACCATTGAGTACTTGCATTCTGAGCAGTCTCATCATCCTGGCCCTAAGATAAATTTGGCAGAATGGTGGGTAGATGTGGTAGATGAGAGGAGGAGAAGAGCAAGAAAATAGGAATGAGGCAGAAGAGGATCTGTTATGACAGCAGAATTATTGTATGAACTGTAAGCCTTTTCCTGGTAGCTAAGGTATCTGTTTTCTCTTTCTGGTGCAGTTTATTCTCATTCTGAACCACTTGCAGACAGCTATTATCAACATCTTGGCCATGCAAAGAATAATTTCCTGTGCTCCACCACTCTCCTCGTTAGCAAGAGGAGCATGTAAGTTCTTTTGGGAATGATGTTCTTTCTTTGCTTGCAAAGGTGCCAATTCATTGTTGCTGACCAGGATATCTGGTATTTTCCTGAAATACTAATTTCCTGTGATCATATAGCATTTGGAGAATCTCATTTTTTACTTAAAAAAGAGCTGTCGTAATCACAGGGAAAATCTTGTTAATGAGAAGAGTTGGAACCAGAAATGAGAGGAAAAGAAATCAACATGCATAATTACTGTTAAATCTCTTCTGCTTTGGATGCATTGTTCATGGCATGTTTATCAATGGACAATGCTCTAATTCTGTAACTGATTTTATTGCCAAGTGTGAGAGACGCTCCATTATGGCAACGGGATGGTAACATTTTTTCCTTTTGCATGGATGAAAATAAGTCAGGTATTAATTTAGTGTCTTATAGTCATTTCCCCCTTTGGGGGGCTCTTCTTTGTCTTTTTTTTTTGGGCAGATATATCCCAACAGCTCCTCATCATGGAAATGTTTCTGATAACCCTAATATCAAGGGTGTTCTACAGGAGAAGATATAGTGACCTAGAGCCTCCAGAGTGTACTACTGATGAAGCTGGGGACAACAAGCAGACTCCCAAGATTATCCTGAATGGCTCAGTTAATTAAGATGGATGGCCAAGGGTTTAGAAGCCTTCTGTGCTCCTGTTCTGTAGGAGCTGGAATTGTAGCTTTAGGAGCTTATATATTCTTGCACCACAAATGGCCAGTGTCCATTTCAGAAGAGCTTCTGACGTAGATGCCTGTGAGCTGTGCATACTGAAAGAGCACTAGTGGAAAGCTAAACCCGACTATTCTCCAGTGATATATACGTGGTGTGAGTGTTTTCATATCATGCCATGTAGTAAGATTTCAGGGAGAAAATCGGGAGGCCCAAAGCCAAACTAGAAGTTTGGCTAGTGCCAAAAAAGACAATGTTTCTATACATATATTAGCAACCAAAGAAGGGCTAAGGAGAATCTCCATTCTTTATTGGATGCAGGGGGGGAAACATAGTGACAAAGGATGAGGAAAAGACTGAGGAACTTAATGCAAGATCTGCTTGACTAACCTCCTATGTCTCCTCCTTTGTCTCCTCCTATGACAAAGTGGTTCACTCAGGAGATGAGGGAAAGCCTGTGGATGTTGATAATGTTGGACTCAAGCACAGCCTTTGACATTGTTTCCCACATCAATCTCCTGGAGACACTGCTGGATGGGTGTACTCTTTGCATGGTAAAAAACTGTCTGGATGGCCAGGCCCAGAGAGTGGGCCACCATTTAGATATTTCTAAATATTAATGAGATTCCCCTTCAGTCTCCTCTTCTCCAGGCTAAACAGCCCCAGATCCCACAGCCTTTCCTCATAAAGAAGATGCTGCAGTCTCCTGATCATCTTGGTGGCCTTCCCTTCAAAGGGATGAACCTTCCCTTCAAAAATAATTGAAGCTGGAATTTTCACTCCACATTACAGTGTCAGTAGAATTAACTGGGATCAGCTAACGTATCCCTAAGATGAGAAATCTTAATGTATATTAACATTATGGCTATTAGCACATCATTCCCAACATTGCTTTATATCAGTATAGTCTAAGCCATGGGTGCATACAAGGACTTGAAGAGCAGTATTGAGTTTCATTATGGCATTGGGAGTGATTGGCTGTTAGTTCAAGCAGCTTTGGAACTGGAAAATAAAATGTTTTGAGTTGGTAAGGAATCTTTGTGAATTGCTGTGGAAAACACTTTAATTACTAGAGAAAATGACACAAATCAGTATTACTGGAAAATATTTTGGGTAGCAGTTCTGTAAGGGGCATGTCTTGGTGGTTGAGATCTGTGTCATGGAAGAACAGATCCATGTGCCATGCATTTGGAAACAGATGGAGAAGTGGTGGCCCTTGTAGGGCCTAGTGAAGGCAGCTGCTGGGGCACAGGAAGAATCAATCATCATACTTTGCTGCTGATTTGGTATCTGTCATAGAATCATGGAATGGTAGGGGTTGGAAGGGACCTTTAGAGATCATATAGTCCAACCCCCCTGCAGAAGAAGGTTCACCTAGATCAGGTCGCACAGGAACATGTCCAGGTGGGTCTTGAAGACCTCCAAGGAAGGAGACTCCACAACCCCTCTGGGCAGCCTGTGCCAGGGCTCCCTCACCCTCACAGTGAAATAGCTTTTTCTTATGTTTAAGTGGAACTTTTTGTGTTCCAGCTTCATTCCATTACCCCTTGTCCTGTTACTATCTACTGTAGAAAAAAGAGATGTCCCAACCTCCTGACACCCACCCTTCAGATATTTATAAATGTTAATAAGATCTCCCCTCAATCTCCTCCAGACTTGTAAACATCAGTGTGGGTCCAATTTAGCCACAGGTTTCTCTAGTTGTTGTGCTTTTGGATAGACATTTAATATTTGTTGTGATCTTCATCTGACATATTCAGCAATAAAAAGTACCATGGTGATTGTCAAGCAGATTCCATTATTTGGCAGCAAAAACATTTCTTTTTACCATGTACAGTCATGAACATTCCAAAAACCAATTACTTGCATAGAACCCTTTTCAGAGCAAAATTTGGCATACTTTATCTTAAAAATGTGCCTAAGAGCTTTCCTGACTTACAGCTTATGTTAGTGTAGCAGAATGCATGGTTCTTATTATTACTTTTGGTTTTTTTCCTTTTTGGAGCTTTTTAAATTAAGAATTTCTTTCCCACCTCTGGCTCAGACCAATAACTGCAGCCTGCCTAGTTGATACGTGGTGTCTAGGAAGGCACCAAGGAGCTAGTAGCCAGAGGTAGCAGGTGGCCTACATCACAGTCCATTCATTCAGGTGCTCTTGAAATGAGAACACTGCAAATTATTTTTGAGACTATTCAGTATGGGTAGCATCTCCTTCTCTATAACACTTTGAGAATCATTACCTTAACAACAAACGAGGAGTGAGAAATAGCATGAAAACAACTTCTAAGTCTATATTCATCCTTTCTTACACATTGCCAAAATAGGTGAGTTTCAGTGTATCCCTGTTGCCTTGCTGTACCCAGACAGCAAAGGGTGTGAGCTAATTGTTAAATTCAGTTCAACAAGTTCCTCATTAGGGGGAAATTACCTGAGTTTGAAATCTGCTAATTTTCCAATCAGGGTGAGTGTTTGTGCTTGTGATTTGGAAATAATTAACACATGGTATAACATCAAAACCTATGTAAAGGCTAATGGTAGAAGGACTAATTTCCTTGGCATGAAAATGGTGTGCTTGGTTTCCCTAGAGCTCTATTAATATCCTATCACTATCTTCTGTGTAGGGCCTTCTAGTATTTGTTTAGATTGGTTCTCCCCAGACTTGTACTTTTAATGTGGAAAAATTGAACCATTATTTTCCAGGGCTATGAGTCTTTCTTTTTATTTTGAAAGGTGCTTTATTTGTTTCTTATTCTTCCTGTCAATATAGACTTTCTCAGAATCACTTGCTTCTATTATCTCTGAAAAGAGATCATAAACTGTCATTTCAGACTATACTTTTAGCCTGAGTTCTGCAAGCTTTAAAATGCACATTCCCAGGAAAGGGATGTTCTCATCCTTAAAGGCATTCTTAGGAATGTGAATGCCCTGTAGTATTTAGAAAGAAAGGTTGTCTAGGTAGGAAAATTAATTAGAAAGCAGATGTGTACATTGGAGAAACAAATGTAGTTGGAAAACACAAATGTATTTCCCACCTTAAAGTTTCAAGTATTTATATAAACCTGATCATCACCACTTCTATGTATTATCAGAATCATAGAATATAGAATCAAAGAATAGTTTTGGTTGGAAAAGACTTTTAAGATTGAGGTAAACCACTAACCTCACACTGCCAAGCCCACCACTAAACCATGTCCCTCAGCATCTCATCTTTCAATATCTTTCAATATTTCAAGGCATGGTGCCTTCAATATCTCGCTGGGCAACCTGTGCAAGTGTTAAACACCTATCAGTGAAAAAGTTCTTTGTAATGTCCAATCTAAACCTCCCCTGCTGCAATTTGAGGCCGTTTCCTCTTGTTCTAGCATTATTTGCTTGGGAGAAGAGACTGACCCCCATCTTGCTACAACTTCCTTGTAGTTATGGGGTGTCCCACCAGTCTCCTCTTCTCCAGGCTAACAACACCAGTTCACACAGTCTCACAGAATCACAGAATGGTAGGAGTTGGAATTGACCACTAGAGATCATCCAGTCCACACTGCTAAAGCAGGTCCACCTAGGTCAGATCACACAGGAATGTGTCCAGATGGGTTTTGAAGACCTCCAGAGAAGGAGACTCCACACCCTCCCTGGGCAGCCTGTGCCAGGGCTCCCTCACCCTCACAGTAAAATAGTTTTTCCTTATGTTTAAGTGGAACTTTTTATGTTCCATCTTATGTCTGTTACCCCTTGTCCTGTCACTAGACACTACAGAAAAAAGTGCTTCTTGACATTCACCTTTTAAATACTTGTGTCACTGAGATCCCCCCTCAATTTCCTCTCCTCCACACTAAACAGCCCCAGTTCCCGCAGCCTTTCCTCATACGGACAATGCTTCAGTCCCCTGATCATCCTGGTGGCCCTGCGCTGGACTCTCTCCAGAAGTTCTCTGTCCCTCTTGAGCTGGGGAGCCCATAACTGGAACACAGGACTCCAGATGAGGCCTCACCAGGGCAGAGTAGAGGGGGAGGAGAACCTCCCTTGACCTGCTGGAGCTAGGCACACTCTTCTTGATGCATCCCAGCATGCCATTGGCCTTCTTGGCCACAAGGGCACATTGCTGGCTCATGTTTACTTTATTAACAACCAGAACTCTCAGGTCCCTCTTCACAGAGCTGCTGTCCAGCAGGTCAACCCCCAGCTTGTACCTGTTGTACCTGCTGAGTTCCCTCAGCTGCCTCTCACATGACTTGTTCTCCAGACCTTTCACCAGCTTCCTTGCCCATATCAGCTGATCTAAACCAGGTATTATTTGTGGTAAATGATGCTACCCTTATAGCTTATAGCACAGCATTTGTACATCTCAGTGCATTACTGGCCTCTCACCACAAAGTGTTCAAGGGGGAAGAGTGACTTAACTTCTGGTAGCTGAGTCAACTCCACCAAATGGTGTTATTAGTCCTGCTGGTGTGAGTATACTGCAGCTTATTGACAAGAACCATGTGACGGACAGCGGAAGAGTGTGTTCCATGTGAGCAGGCAGTGAGCAGCAGGGCACAGGTATATTATCTAGGTTAACATCTAGTCTAGAAGCAGACTGGTTTTGGCCACAGGCACAGTGGCGCACAACATGGTACATGAGCTTTGCTTGCCAACTATTAGCACAAGGGGCTTTCCGTTGCCTTTTGTCACCACATTACCATTAAACTCTTAAGACCTCTAAGTAGAACCTCCCACAAAAAAGCAAGCCAGCAAGTCTAGAGTAGCTTTAAATGGCATCTGATCTCACTAGACTTTATCAATCAGCATCTTTTAGGCAGAAAGTTTGCCCCAGGAAGCCTTAGGAGGGAAATATGATTCTCTCTGCACAGTCCTGTCTTCTCACACGTCCATGGATATCCACGGCAACTGTTTGCAGTGAGGTAGGAATTGCGCTTTGGGTAAGTGTGAGTCAGCACTTGGGAATTCTTTTATTGGATTAATGCTCTTGTGTGGAGCATTCCCACTTTGCTGCTAATAATGTGAAAAAGAGAGCATGAGCAAGTGGGTCTGAGGGACTAATGAGGATTGCTTATTTTTCTGAAGCTCTTTATTTTCCCTACGTGCTTTATCTTTACTTCCAGAAAGGATCATATTTCAAGCTCTGGTTCCTCAAGAAATGCACTGGCCATTTCACTCCTTACTGAGCAGCCACTGTGTTACAAAAGACACACCTGGCAACTTGGGGATAATATTTTCTGCAATGCCAACTGCCTTGGGAGTTGCTGAAGAACCCACAGTGCAAAAGCAAGGAAGATCAAACCCATTAGATCATCTTTCAGACCAAGTCCTGCCTGTTGTCTGCCTGTGAATAATGTTAAGGGGATAAAGCTCAACTATCTCTCACTCTCTCTCTCTCTCTCCCTCTTCCTTCCTTCCTTCCTTCTCTTATCCTTTTGGTTATGTACTGCTTTCTACTAGGCAAATTCTTCTCCCATGCTCCCTCCTCCCTTCTTTGACATTTTCTCGGTGGCCTAAAGACTGTAGCCTCATGCCCACAGACTACTTGAACAGGAGAATGGCCCCTGCCACTGAAATGGGAGACATTTGACAAAGTCTCCTGGTGAGATGTTCCCTTGTTTGGCTGACTGCTGAGGGCTAAAGGCAGCTCTGAACTCTCAGGTAAGTGGCTGTGAGTTTTTGATGGTATTTGCTGTCACTATAATTATGCATCAGAAAATCAGCCAGCGTCTCAGCACTAATAGTAGTCCCTTAAAATAGCAATGAGTTAAGTGTTCGTTGGTCTCTTACCAGCAAATTGTGGATGGCAAATGGAAACCACTTTACTACCCAGCAGTACTGAAAAGAAAAAATATAAAAATTATTAACTCTTGCTAATTCTCTCAGTGTGTGCACACATACACAAACAAATCCCTCTAATTTATCTAATTTTAACTACAGATTTAACCAAGTGACATAAAAAATGGGTATCAAAGCCATATGAAGTAACATATGTACAATAAGCAGAACATCTTAAATGAAGGGTTTAGGGAGTTATGTCCAATCCAACATAAAAACTCTTTGACTATCATTTTTACAGTGATATTTCCAAATCACCACCGGGGCTATTAAACTGGTTTTAATATAAATTGACCTCCTGTTAAGCACTGGCCCAGCAGACATCTACCTCTTTGAAGCTAGGCAGGCATGTGCTTTGTTCAGCCAATGCAGTTAGTCACATTACAAGGCAGCAGCCAGCAGTAGCCAAGTGGAATAAGAACTATTGAATCATAGAATAGCTTAGGTTGGAAAAGACTCTTAAGGTCATTGAGTCCAACTGTAAAGTTAACACTGCCTTGTCCACCACTAAACCATGTCCCCAAGTGACACATCTACACGGCTTTTAAATACCTCCAGAGATGGTGACCCAACCACTTCCCTGGGCAGCCTGTGCCAGTGCTTGATGACTTTTTTGGTGAAAAAATTTTCTCTAGTCTCCATTCTAATCCTTCCCTGACACAACTTGAGGCCATTTTCTCTTGTTACTTGGTTCTATCTCTTGTTACTTGGGAGAAGAGACTGACCCCTGTCTTGCCACAGCCTCCTTTCAGGTAGCTGTAGAGAGTGATAAAGTCTCTCCTCAGTCTCCTTCAGGCTAAACAGCCTCAGTTCCCTCAGCTGCTCCTCACAAGATTTGTTCTCCAGACCCTTCACCAGCTTTGTTGCCCATCTCTGGACAAGCTCCAGCACCTCAATGTCCCTCTTGTAGTGAGGGGCTGAAAACTGAACACAGTATTCAAGATGCAGCCTCACCAGTGCCAAGTACAAGGGGAAAGTCACTTCCTTGTCCCTGCTGGCCACACTATTTCTGATACAAGCCAGGATGCCATTGGCCTTTTTGGCCACCTGGGCACACTTCTGGCTCATGTTCAGATGGGTGTTGACCAACACCCTCAGTCCTTTTCCTCTGGGAAGCTTTCCAGCCACTCTGCCCCAAGCCTGTACCGTTGCATGGGGTTGTCATGACCCAAATGAAGGATCTGGCACTTAACCTTGTTGGACCTCATACAACTGGCCTCAGGTTAACCTTGCTTCTGCCAGATGGTCCCCTTGGCTGCAGCTTCTCCAGTAAAACTGTGTTCGACAATTCCTTCCAAAAAAATATTTTTTTTTCTTGTAATGATTGTAATAGGATTTTAATTACTTTTGTAATGTTAAAGAAGAAATGATGCTAGTATCATACCAACGCCTCATCATCACTTTAGCCCATCTCTCCCTCAAGGAAAAGAACGGTGATAAATGGAGAGAGATGAAAAGGCTTTAATTTGGACTTATCATTCTTAATTTTCTAGACTTAAACTCACCCTTTGAATGGCTCTTTTTGAGGAAGAGATCTGAATCCTTTATTAGTTTAATGGGATTTGGCTAATATTACTGACTTTATCCCATCCTCAAGCTGGATTTCCACTGACAGTCTAAATAGATTTCCATGACACTGACTCTGTAAACACTGGTAGCTGAGACAAATCTTGCTACTGGTGCTTTCCCTCCATGTGAATAAGCAATCTCATGTGAGTAAGAAACCCTCTCATAAGGAGAGGTGAGAGAAGTGCCAGCTGGCTGCTGGGTTTTTCTTTAAAATCATGTGATTAATTACTTCCAAATTTTCTCATCTTCTGTCTGCATTCTTCTGCCACCTGAAACTGGTTGAAGAATCCCTGTGAGAGATGATAAAAATTTGACCTACCATCTTCTCCCCTGCCTGAATTCCTGTATTCCTGGGAAGCTACAAGCTGACAGCCTGGTAATCTGCAAGAGCCATCCCCATCCCTGAGCCATTTGTAGTTTCCTTGTATTTCCTTGTATTTCCAGCTATTAATGAGGTCCCCCCTCAGTCTCCTCTTTACATTTATGCCACGATGGGAAATATAATTTATCCTCATTTAATTTATTTTTATTCTACGGTTTCTCCAGGTGATTTAATACTATACCTTGAGAAGGAACCGCATTCCATTCATGGAGTCAAAATCGTTGTGTTTGACATAATTCCTCACTCTGGTTAAAAAGGAAGTAAAAGATGGAATATGAGAAAATAAGTGGATGGCACCCCTCCCTCCTCCCCCTCCTCTTTCCACATTTCTTCATGGATGAGGAATTGATTGTAACGCCCACAGGGTAAAGCAGTTATTTCACAAATTACAGAGTGACTATCACTGTTCAGTGACTTCATGTAAGACTAAGTAGCCTCTAAAGGCTGAACTCACTCCTTCTTACCTTCTCCAATAGCCAGACTATCACCAACTGCAGTTTGAAGCATTCAGCGTAACATCTGGGGCACACAGACGTTCTGGAAAAGAGAAACTCTAGGAATTCCTTTATATAGGCGCTGCAAGCCCTGACTCATCCATAGGCATTCCTCAGTCAAGCGTACGCGGGTCACTAGATGGCACACTTAAACTGCGCTTTCTTACCTTTCTTTACAGGTGCTGGGGTGTAGTTGAACGCTTTTCCCACTGGAGGCAAGATATTCTTGGATGCGCAGTCTCGTTCTGCGTACATTGCATTTTTATTGCGGTTTCCTGCCTTCATTGGTGAGCTTTCAATTTATTATTGGTACACTAAGCTCAATTTCTTTGCGTTCATTTATAGTTAACTTAGTCTTGCCGTCTTTAATTTCAGAGGATGGCTCATTTCAGTTGCTGTGAGGAACATCTGCAAAAAGTGATACACGAACCTGGCTTGTCACTCCAGCAGCAGACACAGAGCAAGGTTAAGGGGATCTGTGATTTATCTGGGGGGAAATAATGCCTGATGCAGCCTCTCCTGGATATTGTGTTAAAAGAACAGTTCTTACAGAACATTTGTATCACTTCCATCATTTTACTTACACTCCCCAAAATACTTACTAGGGGCTACTGTTGTTATCGTTGCTACCAATAGCATAAGCATTAAGAATCCAAACGGGTTTACCTTCTGAACAGCCCTAGAGAGCAAAAACGTAAATCAAGCCAGGTAATGGGTGGCAGTTTCAGTTGTTCTTGCTCAGATCTTACTGTACTAGTCCTGACAGATGGGTACTACTACTCCTTTACTGACAGTACACTTTCACGTTGCAAAAAAACCCCACAAAGTCAGTGAAGTTACTCCTATTGTACCTTTTGCTCTGACTTTCAGCCTTGCCAACACAAGACTGTTTATGGGACCTGGAGCTACATACACACATAACTCTTGAACCCTCCTGTCAAGGTGGAGGCATTGTTGAGGGAGCTCTGGGGTGGTTCTCCATCTTGTGTTGAAGTCCAGACCTTGCCTGGCACAAAGCAAACAACTCCTTAGGGATGCATATTACAGCTTGCCAGACTGGATGAATCTACAGTAATGTTTAAATGTCCTAATCATGTTTCTGATGATGCCTTGGGCTGCCCAGGGGTCTGAGCACACTGTTGATGAGGTTCAGGAGAAGGTCAAGGGGAATATGTGCTCCAGGAGTGTAGCTAGCACTCCTCAGCTGCTAGCAGGCTTTCAATACATAGCACTAGCCTAGAGCTAGACCAAAATGAGAATAAAGGAGATATAAGGTCCTCAAAACAGACCATTGCACTATACAACAGATACACCCCTATGGTGCCACCTGCCAAGTGTGCATGGAGATACCATTCCCAATACTTAATATCAAATTTTCCCAGTCTTCACCTGGGAGCAGTCCTCGAATCAGCAATCTCTATACTGTATGCTGTTTCTTTCAAATTAAAGCTTTTAGATAATTTGGCCATCAATTATTGAGAATGTGCCTGCTGTGTGATACATTTATTTCTTCCTTTCTCCTTGCCCCTTCATGAAGTACCAGTTATGGCTGTCTCAAGGATTTGTTATTCTGCAGTGTTGATGGATATCGGACCAATTACAGGAGAAAATCTATTTCATGGAGAGAAACCCATTGCCCTACCCCATGGTCTGTGGTGCCTAGGGGTTGGAACATTTTAAAGGCTTCAGTCATACAGGGTAGCTGTTTTTAACCTTGATGATTTTCACTTTATTGTTCTAGTTTGGAATAGGATGCATAAGATCCAAGCTCAACGTGCCCTTTAGTGAGAACCTACTCCTTTCTTCTGGTTAAAGCGGCATTGTCAGAATTTAATGTCCTAGTTTATTCTCTCTTTAAGTATGGCTAGAGTAAGTTTGCTGATACCATTTACTAATCAGGAGGAAAAAATGATTCCATTCACAGCAACCCCTTCTGTTAGACAGCAATACTATGTAGTGATGCATGTTGTACATCTCCATTTTAGTGATGGTATCTGGTAACTTCAGGCCTTGAACTGTGTGGCAAGAAGAAATGAAAGCAGGGGCAGATGAAGAGGACAAAGAGAAACAGGACTAGTACTCACACCTGCAACCTTTTCTCAATGGATTATTTTTCCTTGGGCGCCTGGTACCATGCCAAAAGACTGCAAGGTTTAAAAACACACAACAACTATTTGAATCAACTAATGCATATCAATACAATGAACAAGCTACTGAGATAAGTATTACCTAAGTATTAACAATTACTTAAGTACAGGCTACTTAACAAGTATTACAAGTACTACCAGGCAGGCAGCTCTTGGTCGGGACAGGTAGTTTTCATTTCCATGGCTCTTTGGAGAGGATCGTGATCCCTCGTCCAGCCAAGCTGCTACCTGCTGAATCTCTACCTTCTTTCTTAGGTTGCTGTATATTTTCCCTCTCCTCAGTATTTTCCAGCTAACTTGTACTGACTCTACAATTTCACTTCTGCCTATGTACTTATTGCCATATGTCTTTAGCTTACACTCTTTCTTGCAGCTGGACAACAATTTTTTAAGCAAAACTCAGCCAAGGCACTGCAGCTCTGCCACTGCAAGAACAAGCCTTGGGTCACAGGCAGCTGAGCATCCGGGCTGCTGTTTAGTATTTCAAAGTTAGCTGCACATTTCCACCAGAAAAAAAGGTAAAGGCATAATATTGCTCTATGTCATGACACCTACACTAGTGTCATACTGATATTAACAATGGAGGGTTTTAATTATGTTTAGGGCAGGTTAGACCACTATCTCTTTGGATATTTTGGTTCAGGCTAGACAGCTCATCATAACACCAGCAACAGAGTCCTTGAACTGACCATTGATAGTATCACAGAAAGTCTTTCAGTTAAACACATTTGTTTTGATTTCTGAAAAAAAAAAATCTTCCTGTGATAGGAGATGTCTCACAGACTCAGATGGATTGTCCCCACGGCTGCTTTAACACTTAAAGACCAAGCTCACCAGAACCTTTTCAGCAAGACATGCAGGTTTTGAAATAGGCTGTAACAGAGCTGAACAACAAATTTTGTGGAGGAGTCTTTTGTAGGGAACAAAGAGAATATTAGAATCCAGCTTTTGAAGGTTCAGACATACAGGAAGAGGACCAGGCTTTCTGGATAGCAGAGCAGAAAAGCCCCCAGGTATCTGATAACTAAGAGAAGCACTTACTTACTAGAAGCCACACATACAGAGAACGAAGAATGTGATCTTGGTGGGGCAGCTGGAAAAAAAGTCTTTGATTTGCTGGTTAATCAGAATGTACTGCAGAGAAATCAATATAAGGATAAGCTCATTTGCTACTTATTTCTGGCTCATATTTTTACAGGCTTGGAAATGTGCATTTCATCAGTCATCTACTCTGGAGAGGAACGGCATGAATTTCAACATTTCTGCTATTTTTGCCTGCGAAATATTCAAAATTGTTTCTGCTGCAGTTATGGGCAGCAGTGGGGGACATTATTTAAAGAAATTTGGAACAATGGGTCACTGGTGATTAAAATAAAAATGGAAATCACATTCTGGATGCAGGAGGCAAATAAGTGTTGCATTTACAATACTTTGCCATTTAGCATGTATGAACCATCCCCAAGCAGCTGCATTTTGGAAATTTTGAAACCTGGCTGTCTTTTGATGCCCATGAAAAATGCAGATTCAAGCCCTTGTTTTATGCTAATGTGACTAGGTGAAGGAGAATACCTGTTTGTTGAAACAAGGGAATTAGCATGTGAATGGGGAGTATTGGACTTCTCCCTCTTGAAAAGGCAGCTTTCAAAGTAGAAGCTAGGATTTAAATCTCACACTGTGATTTTTCTCTTTACATATCCCCAAATCATGTTACTTGTAGTGCACTAACAGCCTTTGAGCCTGTACCCCATCAGGCTACAGCTGCTGCCACTTTAACTAATAACCATAATCTACAAATCTAACAATCAATGAACCAACCTGTTTTCTCTCCCCCTTCCTAATTGTTCTTTTAGATCTCAGTTTCAGTTTTCAGGACTGACAGTTATAAAAATACTTGCTTGAAGTAAGAATCTGACTGGGAGACCAGCCTGGGCTCCCTGCTTCCTCATCAAATCCATTTTTTTTTCAGAGGACTGCATTGTCAGCCTAGCCAGAGAGGTTTGCATTCCGTGCTGATGTATCCTTTGCGAACAACACAAACTGGCAGCAGTATGTTGCTGAGTAAGCTAGTTTGCAGTGATGTGGGAGAACTGATGCCTGCTGAAGGGGAAAGATTTGTGGGGATAGCTTCAGGAATGTTCCTGCACAAACGGTCACCCACATGTCTAAAACTGTGCAGCTCAACCAACCTATTCCCATATTGTAACATGTCAAGCAGTCTTCAGCAGAGCCTGTGACGTTCTCTGCTCAAGTGAAGCAAAAACCCAGGAATCTCTGCTGTGAGTGCACTTCCCTAATGAAAGCAAATTTTTGCCTTCCAAGCTCCTCTCCTGCCTCTCTCATGTGTCTTTTCCGCCAAATTAGCCACAGTATCCTGCCCTGTGTTTCAAACGCCTCCTTGCATTTGTGCAATGGTGTGCATGTTTACTCTCCTTTGTTGCATTTTATTCGCCTTTGATTCCTGATTAAAGAAAAACGAAACCATTGTAGCTGTTTTTAAGCGCCTGCTTTAGCAGAGAATGGAGCTTGCAGTTAAGTCTGCTCTGGTGACATGACACTCTCCTGCCTCTGCCAGAACCTCAGCTGGGCTGCTCTGGGCTGCTCTCGGGGAAAGTCCTGCAAATATGACTTGATATGATGCTCTCTGCCCTACCCAGCCTGCCTTTATCTGCAAATGCATTCACACGATTTTTGAAACGTCATTTTATTTGACAATACTATGGAGATTTTTCAGTTTTAGTCCTCTTATTTGTTTGGGGTAACCACAGTAGTCTTTTGAAGTAATGCTAGTCTGAGCTCTGCAGCAACTGGATGTTAATACCGCAATACCAGACAGCAGTGGCTAAAATCCACTTCTGCTGCACTGCCAGTTGGGAAAGTAGCAGGAGGTGCAGTGTTGTTATGCTGCTTTAAAGCTTATACAGCTCTTCTTTCTCCTAGCAATGCCAATGTTTGCATTTCTGACTAAATGACTGACTCCTTGATGCAATAGCTGCGTTTCTCCTTAGGGGTAATGTAAGACACTCAATAAAACAAGTGTTTACAGTCATATGATTACAAAGGTTGTATGGTTTTGTTTGTTTTTAAAATGGATGTGTACTTGTCTTGATTGCCTAACTGGGCAATAAGTTTTCTAATCAGTTGAGTGAAAATCTTGATTGATACAGGACCAGTGTTGGTGCTGCCTTGTAATGAGATGTAGTGTTTCCCAAAAGGATTTCTCATAAGATATCTGTAATCTTCTCAAGAGAAGGCAATTTAGATGGTAGCTAGTAGGAGTGAACACACCATTTTTCAATTCAAGTCACCCTGATCGTCCTTTGAAAGCAGTAACTGGTGTCACACTCCTAAATCAGCTTTACAGTTTGCTGATGTCAATGGACGGACTCCCATCTGATGTCTGCATCAGAGAATCAGAAAGCTACTGCTATATTACAGTCAGGCTGTGCTTAAAAATTAGATACTATAACATGGACGAACAAATCTCATTCTGAAAGAAATGGCTCTACTATTACCCTGGTTCTTCGCAGATCTGTAACCTCTTCACTGGTTTGGTAAGGAAGTAGGAGCAATTCTCCTGCAGATTAACTTCCTAACTGGCACAGCCTGAGGTTGGGTTTGTGCCTTCAGCAACACAAGGAAGCATCCCCAGGAAAGGAAGAACAGGGGGTGGGACAGCCCCTCTCTATGAGTGAGGTGCTGTACTTTTCACTTGTTAGACCAAGAAGCTCAAAATTAGGTGGCAAAGTCCAGTCGCTGGCAGACAGCACTCCATGACAACTCATGACTGTCTTATCTAGAGCCATAACCTACTGGGTGCCCTTTGAGTCTCAAGCCTGAGCATTAGCAAGGCAGGTGAGTGACTTTGGGCTGCAGCCAGGACTCAGATTCTTCCTCAGAATTGTCTAAGCTTTCTACCTTCCTTCAAATTGTTTATCAAGAGATGTCTTAAGCTATTTTTCTATGTCATGAACTTAGGAGTTCCTTTCAGTTTATTCCTTGTTGTGAGGCAGAATACTGTGCTGTATAGGGCTGAACGTTTTAAGTGCACTTTTCTTCCACATCCTGCAAGTGTATGTGCTTACGCTGATGTGCCTCACATTTGTCTTTGTTTCTATGCAAACCTATATCGAATCATAAATATTAAGTGGAATATCTATATTTTACTAAAAAGGAAAAAAAAACCCCTCTGTGGTGTCAGTATATATGGCCAGGAGAGTTTCTGGCAAAACAGTGTAACAAAAAGTATTTGTTAAAAATTTAGATGTTGAAATAATTACATTAATTTGAAAGAAAGTCCTTGGTGGAGGGAATGGGCTGAGATAATAAATAAACATGGGAACATTTACCAAAAAACTCTCAATATTAATGCCATGTAACAGTTTATGTGAAAAGCTAATTCGTAATTCTTAATCTACAATCTCAGGATTGGAGGCTGGTTGAGGTTGGAAGGTACCTCTAGAGGTCATCTGGCACAACTCCCTTGCTCAAGAGAGGCAACCTAGACCTGGTTGCCCAAGACTATATACAGACATCTTTGTATATCTCCAAGGACGAAGACGTCGCAACCTCACTGGGGGCTTGGTCACCCTCACAGTGAAAGAGTGGTTCCTGATGTTCAGAAGGACCCTCCTATGTTTCAGTTTGTGCCCATTGTCTCTGGTCCTGTCACCGAGCACCACTGTAAAGAGCCTGATTCTGTCCTCTGTGCACCCTCCCTGCAGGTATTTATGTACATTAAGATCCTCCTTGAGCTTTCACATCTTCAGGCTGAACAGTCCTGTCTCTTTCAGCCTGTCCATATCAGAGAGATGTTCCAGTCTGTTCATCATCTTTGTGGTCCTTCACTGGACTCCCTCCAGTATGTCCCTGTTTCTCTTATACTGTGGAGCCAGGAGCTGGACACAGTACTTCAAGTGTGGCCTCATCAGTGATGAGTAGAGGGGAAGGACCACCTACATCAACCTGCTGGCAATGTTGGCAATAATCATAACAACTGAAACACTTAATATAGTTTCACAAATAAAATTTTTAGAAGGACTATACGAAATTATTTTGAAGAAGAAAAACATTTTACATTTAGTTCCTCTGACAGTGAATTCAAACCTGTGAAATCAGAATTGTAACTACAATACTCATGAATCAATTAGATGTTACTTGGAAGAGAGGTGTAGTTTGAATTAAAATGACAAGAAAATACCTGAGAAATGGTGTGCATTGCCTAATGTTTCTACAGTCAGAATCTAACACCCTGCCAAACATCACTGCAGCGTATCTAAAACATTTTGCACACACAGTAGTCACACAATCAGTTTGTGTCACTTGTAACATGTCTGTGAGAAGGAAGGGAGCTCAGTTTCACTTTTATAGCAAAGCATTTACTTGGGAGGAACTACATTTCATATTCCTATGGCATTCATTTTTCATCTCTTTCTGAAAATAGTGAAAACATTTTCCATGTAAAAATCCAAGCTACCGATCTTAGCAAGTGAAAAATTATAAAACAGGTCTAAACGTGACAAACAAACCGGTAAATACCATACCATTATAACTAGTGAGTCAGGAGACAAAAGCCAAACACCTGAAAAATGCAGCCTTACACCTACTGTTGCTTTGTTATCCTTCCCCTCACTGTGCCTGGCTCAGAAACAGTGTTTTTCATGTTAACCAAACTGGACTTCAGCTTTCACTCTGATAGGTTAAAAAAGGATACTGAGGAGTAACATTAGTCCCCTCAGAGTGATGAGAAAGTATCAAGCAAAGGACAATTTCTGAGGGCAACTCCCTCCAGCATTGCTTTATCTGCTTATTCCCAGGTCACCTGGAAGCTTTCTGCAGAGAAGTTCTGCTCATATTTGACGTCATATCTTATCTGGAAACATGAGATTCAATAGTTGTCCTCCTCCAAATGTAATAGCTGTAGCACAAACAAGATGCAGTCACATTGAGCTACAGGTTGTAGATATCTAGGCTTGCTTATGCTATAGCTTCATAGAATCATAGACTGAAAGAATCATAGAATCAGAATGGTAGGGTTGGAAGGGACCTTTAGAGATCACCTAGTCCAACCCCCCTGCAAAGCAGGTTCACCTAGGACAGGAACGTGTCCAGGCAGGTCTTGAAGACCTCCAAGGAAAGAGACTCCACACCCTCCTGGGCAGCCTGTGCCAAGGCTCCCTCACCCTCACAGTAAAACAGTTTTTTCTCATGTTTAAATGGAACTTTTTGTGTTCCAGCTTCATTCCATCACTCCTTGTTCTGTCACTAGATACAACAGAAAAAAAGGGATGTCCCAACCTCCTGACATCCATCATTTATATACATGTAAATATCAATGAGATTCTCAGTCTCCTCAGACTAAACAGTCTGAGTTCTCACACCCTTTCCTCCTATGAGATGTTCCATTCCCCTGATCATCTTGGTGGCCCTGCATTGGACTCTCTCCAGAAGTTCCCTGTCCCTCTTGAGCTGAGGAGCCCAGAACTGGACACAGGACTCCAGATGAGGTCTCAGCAGGGCAGAGAAGAGGGGAAGCAGAACCTCCCTCGACCTGCTGCCCACACTCTTCTTGATGCATCCCAGCATGTCATTGGCCTTCTTGGCCAAGAGGGCACATTGCTGGCTCATGGTTAGTTTATTATCAATCAGAACTCCCAGGTCTCTCTCTGCAGAGCTGCTCTCCAGCAGGTCAATCACCAGCCTGTACTGGTGCATGGAGTTGTTCCTTCCCAGATGCAGGACTCTGCACTTGTCCTTGTTGAGCCTCATGAGGCTCAACAACTGAAGCCCAACTCTGAAGTCAGTCAAGATCTTGCTGAATGGCAGCACAGCCTTCTGGTGAATCAGCCACTCCTCCAGTCATGAGTGCACCTGATGAACCTTTTTTTGGCTTTCCCCACACTCAGAAAAGTTGTCTTGTATTTGTGTCCTGTTCATTATGCATGTGTAACATCAAACTACTGGAAGTCAACACTGGTCAAGTGGTTTCAAGTTGGTGAACATCTGGTGAGCATAACTGAACATGGCTTCTGAAGGCAAGCATTCAGCAACCTTAACAATAAAAATAGGCTGTGCTCTTTATTCTGCTTTTTGGTGTGCCTATCACACACTGCTGCCAGCTTCAGCCAAGAAGAAAAGCATTCAAATGGCATGGATGTGCAAATGCTGTTAATCATTTGAGTGCGACACACCCGCATGTTTACTATTCAGTTACATAACAAAGTGTAAAGATGACTTTGGACCACCAGTAATTCCATTCTTATCCATGTTCACATCCATATCTGTATCTAATCTTTAAAAGCTAATCCACCCTACAACATGTAGAACTGAGTGATAGTGCAAGCTGGAGAAAGTAAGTTCTCCAGGTAGTCAGTCTCTGCACAGAATCTGTTTTTCACCTGGAGAATGGGATTTTATTACTCCTGTTATCTCAAAGCACATATCTACAAGCAAATACTGAAACAAAATTCTTCTCCTCAACCGTGAAGCTCTCAAGTTATGCTTTCCCAGAATAATCATCAGACTAATTTGCGAAACAAGATGCACATTTTGTTTAGTAGCTAGAACAGTTGAAAAAAATGTTTGTTTCTCTTGCTGAATTACAGTATTTTCCAGTCTCTTCTTTGAGGAGGTTCTACAGAGAGGCCTGGGATATTAATTTTGCTCCTGGAAAAGCCACAAGCTGTTGGCAGCAGGCCTTCAAGCCTGAGTGGAGGCCTGCTACATTCACCAGGATCAGATGCATGGATATGCCAAATGAATGTAATATATTTACTTCTCCCTTGGACTATGTATGTAAAGACAAATTAAAATGTGGTGGAACTATTATTTGGCATTGGTCTTGAGTTCCACTGTGGGCACAGATGTGTGTAACCACACGTCTCCTGATGTGACTTCCCATTGTTAAGAGGAACTGGAAACTAGGATATGATACAAGAACAAGCTGTACAATATCTACCAGAAAATATTACTTCTAGCCAACACCTAGTGCTATTATAACCATGACACAGGTTCCTTGTATTAATGAGGAGACACAATCTTCCTTTAATAGTTCTTTCACCTTGTAGAACTTCATCTTCTAGAAGTTATGCTTCAGGCTAATTTGTTAAGTTGTCGTACATAACCACTGTGTCTCTCTATTTTCTCATCTAGACCAGTCTACAAGCTACAGCTTGTAAATTATTGAAGAAAAATCAAGCAAATTACATTTTGCTGTTTACAGTGAAGAGGAATTCCATAATCTGGCAAAAAAACCAGCATCAGCAAACAGTGCAAAAGTATATTTGAAGTCCGGGATGTCACAAAAAGGTTGAAGATGACATTTGTGCTATGTAAACCAGTTCAGTTTCTTTACTGTCAACTTCCAAACCAGTAATAAGTAAAAATTACAATTATATGAAAATGGGAACCATAAAAGCTTGTCAGTTGAATAAATGTAGGAAAGTGTGTTCAATACAGAAATCTGAGAAACTACATTAGTCTAAACTTTTCATGGGCTCAAGTTAAGACTAACCCCCCCCCCCCCCCCAATTCATGTGTAAATCTATAGAGTTAAAAAGCCCAATGAACAGTAAGAACTATAGATTAATAAAACATGTTAGGTCAGACAAAGCTGATACCCAAACCCACTGTAATTGCAGGCATTCTAGTGTATGTAATGCTTATTGATTTCAGAAAAGCAATTGATATGGTACTGAATTATAAAACTTGCAGCACTTGGTGCACGAGATACAAGAAAATGTCATAATGTGGTGTAAAGGAGACTGATCGATGAAGACGAACAAACTGATGTACTGCTGCATCCTCAGAGGGCAGAGCTGCTGCTGAAACAGAGGCTCTTCTCTCAACCCATTTTCTACTGCCAAGATCTGGAAGCAATCAGAAAATGCACTTGTGCTTCCCTAAAATTTCTTACTTTGAGAGGAAAATGGTTGATAATTCATTACAAAGGTTGTCTTTGGAACTCAGAAAATTTTAATAATTTGTTTTTCTCTTGGCACACAGACACCTCTGTGAAGTGCAGCTCGGGAGCAGGAATTATTCTCTGAAAGATGTTTAACGTTCAGAAAACTTCACAATGCCTAGCATGACATTTTTTTCTTCCCAGTTGTTTCTGAAGCTGAACTTCTACACTATTTTGTTTAAAGAATCCCATTAAATAGGTGGATTCTCAAAGAAGTATGTTTTGGTGTTTCTGTAAAAAATGTTACGTTTCCTGGAATCTTTAGTTGTCAGCTCATGAGTGCAGTGAAAGCAAAAAGCCCTAGTTTCAGGACAGTCCATATGGCAGAGCTGCAGAGGCTAGGGCATGAAAGCCTTGGGAAACATGCTTCTGCAGCCCTCCAGTTTGTTAAATAATTTATCAAGCACCAGCACGGATGGGAGCAAATTCCTGGGAGATTACAGTGACTTTCACACAAAACTGTCAGTTTCTTCTTGAATATTTGAGTGCACGGAAAACAACAAATGCTCTATGCAAAATGAGTAAAAAGTGCATTTCTCTCCAACTGAGAATTTTCAGAGCTAAACCAACTCAAATCTAATCCCCTAAATGACAGATTTTGTTCCAATTATCTGAGGATACAAGAACTTTTCCCACTGCATGGTAAATTCCATGCAGTGAGATCTAACTCCTTTTCGTCTTTTTCCTCACAAGGTACCTGCAGGCTTCAATTTCTTCACATAAAAAGATGCTGAGATGATTTTCCCTAAGGATAAACATATGCCAGGGAGTGGTTACAGCAACTCAAAACTGAAATAAAGATTTGAATTTTCCCCTAAGGGACTCCCTAGCAAGGGAAGAAAAAAACCCCTAGAGATGGAATTTGTTCTACGGTCACTCCCCTCCCACTAATGCCAAACTAGCGCTGTCCTCCTTCTTGAAGTAGGTTGACAATCCCATTTTAAAGCATCTAGTACAAATTCCAGAAGTGGGTTTCTTGTGTATGTCTTATGTCTTTTCCTCGGTGGTTTTACAAGCTGGTGAGAAGACTAAATGTAAATCCTTGCATGTGTACACACACACACAGATACACACACACGCACACACACACACCACACACACACTCACACACACACACACACACACTCACACACAGAGACACGCACACACACAGAGACACACACATGAGCGATGAGTTCAGAATTTTGCTGATGCCTCTGAGGCAGGGTGCTGGGACAGCCACGAAGACTGGCTGTTGCCTGGAGCCCACAAAGACTTGCCCCCCTTCCCATAAAACACATTTGAGAAAGGGGCAGGTGTGAAACTCTTTTGGAGAAAGAAAGAGGAACACTCATGAAACAAAAGGAAAAAGTGTGGCTAATAGTGTAGTGTTAAATAAGAGACGGTAAACTCATAAAGTGAGCTTTCCTCACTGCTGTGAACAGGGTAGTGGGTAAATTCTTTTCTCCACATTTACTCTCAGTTATTTCAGTAGCAAAGTTTCTCTCATAAAGTGGCTTAACAACTTTAAAAGAAAATCACCTATTTGTCTTGCCTTAGAGGTGAAATTTTTACAGGCTGTTAAAGAGTAATGTAGCTCTGTCCCTTAATGCTGGACACACACAGATGGTGTCATCTGATAGAGAGCCAACATCACCACCATGGTGGCACCAAGATCACACTAAAGCAAATTTCTGAGGATAGGTATGTAATTGAAGGAGGCAGATAATCACAAACAATTTGACAAGCCAAGGTATTCTAATTTAGAAAGACAGTCAAGAATTTAACCTCCTAACTCTTGGACTTACTGAACATGTGTTTTGATAGTCCCCAATGGTTCCTATAGAGAGACTGTTGAACTTTGCTGATCAAATAACTGGGACTCATTCAATGAAATGACTACCAGTTTTTGCTGGCTGAAATAAAACTCGGTAAACTTTGTTTTCTTAGATAAGAGACAAGAATGGCTGAAAATGTAGATTATGATAGTAACAGAATTTGATACTAGATGTTTTCCCAGATGTTATGTATTTACTTTAAACTCACACCTTTGAGTGTTACCAGTCTTGACTGATACGGGTAACAGTCTATCCAAAGTCACCCATCTGTGTACACAAATACCAGTAAGCATAAATACTTAAAAATAAAGCCAGGTCTTTTTTGAACTTTAGGAAGGCTAAATGTATCTCTCCATGTGTTTCCAATGTGGCTGTACATGATACACTACTTGAATCTATCCTTGAAAGCATACAATGGCAGGTGGGAAAATACAATACTGCTATTGAGAAAAATGAGTACCATGAACAGAAGAATTTGTATGAAACATCACACTATACTAGTTTTTCCTGTTCTGTGCTGGGTTTTTTTTTTCCTATCATCTTGTAAAATGTACCCAGGACTATAATTCTCTGTGTGAACTTCCCCCAAATAACTGTTATTGGTTACTGTTATTGTTTGTGTTTCAATTGTATTATACCCACTCTCAATGAGTGCTTCTGAACTTTAAGACATAGGGGTTACAGTAACTTCAATGTAGGGGGTTTTTTGGTTGAAAAAAAAATTACTACGAATTCTATAAAGTCAGTGTGTCTAGAAAACAATAATAACCATGTTTTCTTACTTTAGAGTTTAACATTCCTTTCCCCCTCTTCTGACATCCATACAAAGAAGTTCATTATGCTCAATCCCCTGCAGCTAGTTTACAGACCTACTGAGTATTTTCCAGTGAAGAAAAACAAGCTTTGTTAAGGAGATTAAGGCTCTGGTGTTTTAACAATCTGAAATGTTTGCTGTGAATAAATCTTAATGGGATGAAACATTGAATGAAAAACTTTTGCTTCCTGAAAATAGAAGTGCATGTAATACAAAGTTCCAGAAATAAAAAGAACCAAAAATATAACTAAAAATGTATCTTCTAAATTGTCCAGATAAAGTTTACCACAAATTTCTATAGGAGTGTATCTCTAATTGTAACTAAGCACTAAGAAAACCCAAACTTAGGGACACTTTTCTTTTCCAGTAATTTGATTTACTGACAGTCATATAAGTGTTTCTTATTTATACCTCTGGCTCCGTTGAACTAACATAGAAAGATCAGTCCCACACACAGAGCAGCAAAGGCTCTTCCACGTACAGGCTGCTATTAGGGTATGATCCTCGACCTGCTCCATGATAGCTAAACCACAAAAATAGTGAAGGCTGCTTTTTAAACACCAGTACTGAATTTAGTGGGGAGTAGTCAGCACTTAAGAACTTCTGCATGTAGGAAATACTAAAAAGCTTTTGGTTATGTAAATATGCTCCACATCAGATCCCCTATTTTAGGGGATTGCTCTGAAGCAAACTCTCATATTGCTGCTTTTCCCTCTCACAGTTTCTGTGGTTTGTGAGTTGGAAGCATTGATTTTATACTAACTCCAATACATAAACCCAAAAAAATAATTACGGCAAGATTGGCCACTCAGATCAAATTATCTCTTTCATCACAGTGATGATCCAGCGAAAACTGATTCAATGGATCAGGGTGCCACAAAAGCTGGGGCTCCCTGGAGGAGCTGGGCACAAGCAGAGGGGCCAGATGGTGCCCTCACAGGGCCAGGACACCACAGCCATCTTGTCCTCACTGTAGAGTTCTGGATAGTGTCCATACCAAGATCTTAATCCACTTTGAGGTGCTGAGGTTTCTGATTGTCCCCAACGTTTTTTAACTGAAAGGAGACTAAGATGTTCCAGCTACTAAAGGGTCATGTAAAGCTGAGGCGTCTTTGACCCCTAGCCTACTTCCAGTTATCCCAGCTTTGAATTTAACTGGAAAATATGAAAATAATACCCTTGGTAAAAGGGAACTGAAATTCGGCAGTGTTGTGTTATCGATGTTAAAATTAACTTTTCCTAAGAGGCAACTCATTGCATCCCTGCACCTTTGTAGAGGCTCTTTATCACATAAACAAAATATCAGGATGGCACTTTGCAGAATGAGCTTCAGGAAACGTTTCTGCACCAGATGTGTCCTGAAACACATAAAGGACGCAAGTATGAGGTACAAGAAATCCAAATGGTCAAAGAAACTTGCTCTTGGCAAAACCCATTGTACACTTTGTCTATTGATCCCAGTGATGTTTTCTGTTTAGCATGATTTATGCCCCTAACTTCTCTTTATTTAGGCAGATTTAAGAACTAGATTTACTGTGTTTGTTGTTTTCTTGCATTGGTAAAACAACCATCAATTTAC
The DNA here is from genome assembly GCF_028858725.1 of Colius striatus. Lineage (NCBI taxonomy): Eukaryota > Metazoa > Chordata > Aves > Coliiformes > Coliidae > Colius > Colius striatus. The sequence goes on from NC_084759.1 coordinate 81,950,871, forward strand.
CTTACGTGCATTTTATGTTCTCTCAAGCCAGTCTTGCAGTCTTCTTATGCACAAAGTTAAGCAGAGTTGTTGTGTGAGTCTGGGATTCGTATTTGTCCTGAGTGTATATATGAACAACTTTCATAGAATCCAATCTATTGGTTATGTCATCAGCTTCTCCAGTGACAAGAAAAGCTATTGAGAGTCCCTTTGATGATAAGAAGAGCACACTTCTGTTTTCCAGTGATTTTGTTTCCATCTTCATTATGGTTTTAATCCGTATCCACACAGACAAAAGCAATTCCAATTTTGACATGGGCTGGTTAATATAGGTCTAAAGAATTCCCAAAGAATGTATGTACACCCAAAGAATGAGCATATAAGAAAAGTTCTGAAACACTTTTCTTCATCTGCCAAAAAAGCTTCAGGTTACAGGAGATGTTTCATTTTGACAGCTTTGATTACATGATATGCCTCTTTGAGTTCATCATTTCTACAACCTGCAATTGAAGCGATTTTAAAATGTTTTCCAGCTATTATATTTTATGCATTAGGTCAGGATTTCTTGGTCTCAAATTCTGTAAGGATAATCACAATAGGAAGGACAGAGAGAGATTTTTAGTAACTGAAGAGTATCTGTTTTTTTGGTGAGTCAGTTATAAAGTTAGAGTAATATGCTGTATGTGTTGTACTTTATATTAACTAGAGGAAAAAATGAATTTGTCACCAGTTACTTGTCATCAGATGCATTTGTCACAAATCACATCACAGCAAAGCAGGAAAAAACAGCTATTTCAATCAGCGGTACATTTCAGCTGTCAAATACTTGGCTTCACTTTCGATTTTAGCAACCAAAATTAGTTCTAATTGTATGCAAGTGCTTTCCCAGATAAAAAAGGACATTTCAGGAAATGGGCATGTCAGGAAATGGACGCTGGGCACAGACTGTCTTCATGAGGAGTACAAGATTGGAAGAGGTTCAGTAGGGACCTACAGCCATGGCAGGCCTCATGTTGGAGTTTTGATGGAGTCTTTCACCTCCAAACCTCATTCTCCCCACTGCCTAAAACTCGTTTTATTACCAACAACGCAGGCGGCCCCTCTCCCTCCAAAGTGTAAAACCCCTGGAGGCAGGTACGTTTAAAGCTGAATGCCAGGCAGGAACCTGTACAACACGCTGGCTGTTACAGTTCAACCCTACACGCCAACCCGAGGCCTGCAGCTCGGCCGACAACGGCTTGCGCCGAGAAATCGCCGACAGCACCCAGCCAAGCGGAGGCCCGCCCCGTTCCCCCTCAGCCGCCCGCAGCACCGCCCCTCACGGCCATGCGCCTGCGCCTCTGGCCGCCCCGCCCCGTGGGAAAGGACGGCGGGTGGGCTACACGCACCAGAGACCGGCGCCCGCCTTACTTTTCCCCTCCCTTCGCTTTCCCTCCCCCCCCTCCGGGGGCCGGGCAGTTGCGGGGCGGCTCCCTCCGCTCGCCCCTCCCGCCGGGCCGGGCCCGGGCCACAGAGGGCGACGGTGGGTTGGCTGCTCGCTGGGCATGAACGCGGGTGGCTACGCTCCCGGCCCAGCGCCCTAGCGCCGCGGCCAGGGAGGGGAGAGGAGAACAGCGGAGCGGCGCGGCGGAGAGGAGAGGAGCGGAGCAGGGCGGGCCGTGCCGCGCCATGCGGCTGTGCGGGGCGCTGCTGAAGAGCCCCATCCCCAAGCAGATCGAGTACTACTCCCGCTTCTCACCCTCGCCCCTCTCCATCAAGCAGTTCCTCGACTTCGGTGAGTGGCGGGACCGCGCATCGCCCTTCCCTCGCGCGGCGGCAGGAGCGGCATGAGAGGGATGAGGGTCACCCAGGCTCTCTCGCCGCGCACCGGACCGGGGGGGAGTAGCGGCGAAGGTCGGCGCGTAGGCCTCGGCTCCGCGCACAGCATCTGGGCGGCGGGCCCCGCGCCTGCGTACAGCCAGGGGAGCGCAGTCGGGGTTGGGGGGGGGTGGGTGGCGGCGGCGGGCTCTACATGCTGCCGTGGTGGAGCCGGCCCGGTTCAGGTCGTCGTGTGTGAGGCTGGCAGCTGCTGCGATGGCCGGTTGTGCGCGGTCGTCGGCAGCCGTGGGGGGTAAACACCACTGCTGCCTTGTGTCGCCACCTCTGTCTTCTCATACCTTCTTCCTAGACAGAAAGCCACGGGCGGAACAGGGTCAAAATAAGGGTTTCTGACCCGAAATGTTGTGAGGTTAGCGGCTGAGAGTAAGTTACTGATTTTGAATGTGAAAGTTTTAACCTGCCATGCAGAGGTTGGCATACTTAAACCACAGGTGTGAACTCTGACCATACTTGTATAGGAGACCTGTTCATGGAAGCATCCCTGATGAGTAAATAACATTTTTCTTTTCGGAAGCATAGGGCTGAAACCTAGGAGTGACTTTCTAACATTGCTGTTAGAAAACCGATGTTTCAGTCTAGATAGTGATAAACTTCGTATATCTATATGAGAGGTTATTTGACTCCTGCTCTCTGACACAAGAGTTGTTTAGATTTTATTATCCCAAGAAAGTTGCTAGTAGGGTAAATATAAAGGCCGTGAGTAACACCGTGAAGCTTAATAGAGTGTTCCTTCATTCCACCACTAAAGGTACAAGAAGACAAAAAAATGAGCCAGAAAATGATTAAAAGTGAAAATAATTGCACATTTATGGCAATGGTATTAGTGGAAGAATGCTGTGAGTAGAGAGCCAGCACTGGGTTTGCTACCACATCTCAGTGAGATGGGGTGGGTTTCAGCTGTTTTAAAAAAACAACAGCAAACGTTGTCCCGTGTTACGTTAAAAGGAGAACATGACTAGAACTCATGTTTTTGCCTCCCCTGGTCTCCACTCACATGAGTTTGTTCTCACTTCCCCATTCATTCCTTCATGTTGTGTTTCCAGTAACTCTGGTTGGTTGTGCTCCTATGTCACGTCCTTTCTATAGATACAAAAGCAAAGCCTAAAACTTAGAATATCTGTATTTTAGCCCCAATGCTAAGAAAATAATTTTGCTACAGTTAGTTTGAAAGTTGGGTTTATAAATTATTGCTGGGGAAATACTAATGTTTATGAGGCTTTTCAGTTGTGACTGGAGAGGTGTGAAGTATTCAGTCTTTGCTATAATGACTGAGGTGTTCTGGTGAATCTTTGCTTTTTTGTTAAGAATTTCTGCTGTTATAAGTTGCCTCTGTGTTAACTATTTGATTTTCAGCATCTCTTGTGTGGCAGCCTTTTAATAATACTACTTTTTAATGCTGTAGTATCTGCATTGCTTACGGTTTGAAAAGTGCCTCATGATTCTACAGGAAGAAATAGTCTTGTTTTATGGCTTTATGTTAGTGGAAATGAACAGACTTAAGAACGGTATGTTACAGCCTGGCCAGCCCTGTGCTTTGGATGTGCTCCAGTCTGTCAGTCACTGGATGTCTTTATGGAATCTTGTGTATTCGTGTAGGCTATGTATTTAAGTGTGCTTATGTCTTGAAACTGACAGGAAACTATGTAGTTGTTGACATTTAAAACCTCTGCCCATGGTTTAGGCTTCTAAGATAGCCAGGAGTTTCTAGGATTAGTCTTATGTGGCATCAGCATTGCTAAAACTATCAGCTTGATCTTGATAAGACTTAAGGGCTGCTTAAATAGCTCCACTTACTTTCTCTTTCGGGTTGGTATTAGGAAACCTTGAGAAGGAAGACTACAGCAGTTTAATCAAATAAATTCAAAACGATGTAGTCACGTGTGTGATCCTTGATATTGACAGCTTTGGGTCATTTCACCTTCTGTTGGAGGCTTCAGAGGTCTAGAGGAGAAATTGGCAACATAAGGTGTTGGTGCAAGACTTTTAGCACTGGAGGCATGGAAAGCCTGGACAATATGCACTGGAACAGGGAGCTATGTTACTTATAACTGAATTAACCAAAAAATAATTTGCTGGTGGCACAGGACACAAGTGTTCAAGAGAGCAAATACGCCAGACACAAGGAGCATGATGTTCAAGGTGCACTTCAGTTGTGTTTACCTAGCCTGAATATTTGATGGGAAGAAGGCAGTCTGTTTTGTAGTCAGCTTATAAAGGCTACGTAATGGCTCACTAAAAAAGAAATTGTCTTCCTATTGAGCTGTGTAAAGGTAATGTTTGTGTTACAAAAATATGACTAAATTTTCAACAAAGATTAAAGAATAAGTCTGGAGGAAATATATGAATAACCTTCTCACAACAATCTGATTTTTGTTGTCTGATGTATGTGTTCCTTGTATTTAGAGAAAAGAAAAAAGGAATTTGTATTTACTGTAATTTGAATTTATTTGTGTAAGGATTTTTTACTTAATTTGACAATAACAGAATTACAATTTAATTTCCCTGTTGTTTTTTTTTTGGGTTTTTTTTTTTTTTAATTTTTATTGATGGTATTGATTTAGACTGAACTCACTTCTAAATTTGTCTTTTTCCAAAAATTCTGGTGAGCCTGGGGTGGAGGAAAACTATTTCTTGTGGGCTGAAGAGTCTTTTCAAACACAGTTTAGGGTGATGTATGTTGACATACAGCTTAAACTTATTTTCATTACTGAATAACAGTATGGAATGCAGTTGTGTGCCTAGTAGAGCTGCAGACTCTCTATTCCTTTCCAATGACAGGAATTAATAATGTTTATTTTAAAACTTTCTCAGGTAGCATAGTTCTGTTAAACTACTATAGAAGACAGTTTAGCTGTTTAAGCTAGTTCACTAGTACTGAAAACCTGTGAAACAAAGCAGAAAGCAATAGTTAAAGCAGCAATTTCCAGTTATTTTTTATAACCAAGTTCTATTTGTGTCCACATACCACGTTCTGCCATATGTGATTTACTTTCTGTGGAGCTTGCAGATATCTTTGTAGCCACCGCAACCATGCAAGAGGTTACTGTGTCATGGGCTTGGAACCTCTGTGTCACAAAATATGAGTGCTCAGATTGTTTGTGATGCTTTTGTCTCTTTTCCTGTGTTGTTTTCTGTTCACACACTGTTCTTGAATACTGTCCATTTCTTTCTTGCAAAGTTCATTTCCCAAGATTCTTGTGCAATTTCATCCTTTTAAAAGAGTGACCTTCTGTAAGTGTGTTAATATAAACAAGTTTTGACCTTGTTTAATATTGGCATGTCACTCCAGGGTTATCCAGGCCTCCATAATTATTCTGGGCTGGAAAAAAACCAAACCCAACCAACTGCATTATGCCTACTTCATAACTAGGTAGTTACTCTGGAGGTTGTTTTGTTAGATTTCCAAGAGCAGGCATTCCTAAATGACCCAGGCTGTCATAATTACTGGAATACCTTTTCTGAAATGAACTTCTAAGTAGAGATGTAGTTTAACAGTTAGGTACGTGAATCCTTATACACTTTGAGACTAGGCTGTTGAGGGGGAAATTGCCCACACTGGAGATCTATATTGCCAGATACACTTCAGTGTGTTAAGGTGGGCCATAGAGCATGGCAAGTTAATCCAAAATGCTCAATAGTCTTTGTCAGCAACTATGTACATGGATAACCAGTCAGTCAGGTAGGTATGCCTGGGGAAAGTAATAACTCATCAGACAGGTCTGTTTGAGCAAAGCAGAGTTTCTGAGTCTAGGAGTGTCCTAGCATTTAAAAAAAAGACACAAGGAGGCTTAAACTCATTCTGCACACCCTGCAGCCTGAACACTTTTGGAGCTTGTCTACCGCTAAAGCTGTCTTGGCCACTTAGCTGTTTTCTAGCTTTTTCTGTTTTAAGTCTCAGACCAAGTGCTTTGGATGCGTTTTGTACCTATGGGGTAAAACGATTCTTTTCGTTAGCTATTTGTACATATAGGTACAACTTAACAAAATGGCACTTACCCTTTCTTACTTGTCATGTGTTCATGTACCACATAGTTGCAAATGAGTTTGGGCAAAAAAAGTCAAGTACGTACTTAAGACAAAAGAAAGTGAATCACAGTGAATTCTTGTTGTGGAATGTGGCTTATAAGATTCTGACTTCCTAGGTTATAATCAAAGTAACTGTGGCAACTGCCACAGCTACTAACATTGAAAAATATCACAGAGGCTGTAATTTAGTAATTTTACTGTACTGTGCACAGCTGAGCATGCACCAGATAATCATGGTGAGTGCATGCAGCTTGGAAACTGTTGTGTCCTGGGGCTTATCTGGAGGAAAAAATAAGCAATGGATCCTCCTAATTTTTAAAAATACAATTTTTGGTATAAAATTTTTCCATTTATGTGGTACTTATTAAATCTCCTACCTTGAGGAAACTTGTAGGCCTCTTTCAGAACAAGATACAAAGAGCAAACCAGGCATTGGCATGTCAGTTATATGTGCACTATGGGATCAGATTTCTGCAAGACTGTTTGGACCGCTTGTTGTTTTGTTGACAGCAGGCGTTCTACGGCACCCAAACTGAAAATACCTTGTTGAAAAGGTAGCCAGCAGATAGAGTTTGAACAGCACAGTGTGGTGGTAGGAAAGTAGAGATTGAAAGCAGCCGTATGGCACCAAATGTAATTATTAATCTGCTGATGGAAGATGACTAATAGAAGATTTGTTTAAACCAAAAAGATATTAGAAGTTTGGGGGGGAGTGGGGGAGTGTGTGTTTTAAAAACATTAGTGAAGAGGCTGTGTATCTGTGTATCTCAGACACTCCAGAGTTTAGGGCTAAAAGGTACTATTAAATAATGACCTGACATTTATTGCCTGCAGCTGTATTTTTTTTTCCCTGTGCTGTCTGCAGTTTGACCATAAAACCTTATGCTTGATTTAAATGCATCTTCAAAAACCATTTTTACATGAATGTTAACCATTGGTACACCCACTACTGAATTGAATCACAAAGATGAATGTTGGTCAGACATTACTGTATTTTATTTTCTTCTTACTGGCTTCAACTGCCAACCGGCATGGTTTTTTGTCACTTCTGTTGGTAGACTGGGATCTTTTGATGCCTGAAATTTTTTTGCTATGATGTATTTCCATGTTTCCCTGGAGTATTTTGTCTTGAATACATTTGTGAGTTATTTCAAGCCTTATGAAAATACCATGAAATTACCTTTTTTGACTTTTCCAGGATTTTCAATATTATTCTTCAAATATGTCTGCTAGAGCTTTGAATAGATTCCCAATGAGAGTTTTGCCTAACACTGGAATGGAAATGCTACCAATGGAATTGTTTTACTGCTGCTTGCTTTTTACCTTGGAAGGCTAGCATTTTGTCACATTGAAAACTGGGTGTACAATCTGGATTGTCTGTCTGCTTTTGTTCTTGAATTATTTTTGAGGCTGTTGCTTTTGTCTATTCAGTCCTTCATTCTCAAGATTTGAGCATAGATAACATTAATAATGTTTGCATTTCAAAATATAAAAAAAAGATTTTCTTCGAATGGGCTGTAGCACAGTAAATAGCTGGAAGCCTTTGTTGCAACTGTTGTTATTTATAGCTTGTTAGTATTTTCAAGTCCGCCAATCTCTGGCAGGCAGTGATATTCCAATACTATCTATAATACTGAAGGTTTTTGCAAGGCCTAATACTGATTTTTCTAATGATCTGGAAGAGTCATTATGGTTACATAAGTTTGTTCACCAGTTACTATTGAGCTACAATATAATAGAGATATTTGTGCATATGGGAGTACTGTGTAATATTAGATCATGGTGCATTTCATTTATGGAATTATCTATGTAAGTCACTTTTGGAGGCTGTATCAAGGATGAAGTATGCATGTCATGGTTTTGGGAGTTTTTTGGGGAAACATGTTTCCTCTCAAATTTTATGCTACTAGTTAAATCTTCGTTAATGTTGTTCTGCAGAGTTCTCAAGAAAAATGTTAGCTTTGGTTTAAATGTTTAACTTTTGATCATGTAGTAAAGCAACATTTAATTCCTATGAGTAATTGAGACAAGCGTATTCTCATATATTCTGAATTCAGTGTTTTAGTATAGTTACAGCACAAATTCCATGATTGCTGTGGATGGCCAAACTGCATCACCAGGCAGTAAACTCTTTTTTTTTGTTTTTTTTTTTTTTACTTATAAAGCCTAAACTGTGGAAATTTCTGCCTTCAGTAGGTGATCTGACTGACCACTTCTTGCCTGAAAGTATAGGCTAGTAGTCTGTAAGTAAGCATCCTCCAAATGATGGCAGAAAGTTTCTTGGTCTGTTTTGTTTGTCTTTGGACTGACCAAAGGTCCTGTGGCAACCCTCAGCTTTAGATGCTTGGAAAATGAAGTAACAGAAGTGACAGCGAATACAGATTGACAAAACTTGAGAGCTTGGCAAAACCACTTTCTAGAAGACAAAAAGATAGTATTTATAGTTTTTGAAGACCTTCAGGAATGTTGGGGACACGTTTTTCTTCCAGAAGCTGGTAAAAGTTGTTGAAGTGTCTGCTTTAGACTAGATTTGAACTAATAAGGAGGTGCTTGAAAATCTGAAACTTAATTAAACTCTGATGAAAATGATCGGGAATTGACAGTATTCCTTCCATTTGGGAACAGAAGAAATGATAGCTAGTGATTTTAAAGCATATAACATCTACAAGTGAAGGAAATAGATAAAATGTAAGCAATATAAGATGATCTGTCAATTTCAGAAGGAGAAATTTTGATACAGTAGAGCATGGGATAGAAAAGCAGGGAAAAACATGCTGAGATAACTTGTTGTAATTGAGGAGAATGAAGTGAAGCATTTACTTGTTTAAAGTAGGTATGTAATGATAAATGCGACTGAATTAATCTTTGCTTTGGTCTTCAGGAAAAGCTAAACTTTATACAGAAACTTGAAGGAAATCACAACTTCCACCCATCACTGATAGAAATGTTAGATAAACTGAAATATGTCCAGATCCTCTTGGCTTAGTGAGTGCCAGCAGAAGTAAGCCAGTGCTGTGTTTTGTGAGCTGCTATAAACACTTTTTCTGCAAACATGAGCGTCCTGATGCAGCACAGCTACTGCTTGTGGGCTTGATGGAAGTAACCAATGGTGATGGCCCCAGGGTTGTGAAAGTGGGAAAAACACTATTTATCTTTAAAAAAAAAAAAAAAGAGGAGGAGGTTAAAGTAAGTTAGGTTGACTGAAGTAGCTGAAAAAATGATAGAATTAGTAATGAATGCAACAGCAAACCCTAAAAGATAAAACGGTAGCAGAGACACACTAGATTGTGTTGAGGCAGTCTGATTTACAAGTAAATTTGATGGTTGCTAAGGCAGAAGCAATACATGCTGTACCTGGCTTTTTATGAAGCTTTGTTGCAGTCCAATATGAAATTCTTAATTTAAAAAACTAAAGCAACCCCTCCCACAAAAACTATAGAATAACTTAAAAGATTGCTACATTGTAGATGTGCAGGGCTCTAGTAGGTTGACACCACCCAGCAGCTGAGCACTCATGTATCTAGCTGTTTGCTCCCCCTCTGGCTTAGAAGGGAGAAGAGGGGCAGAAGGCAGAAAACTTGTGGGTTGAGATAAAGACAGTTCAGTAAGGAAGGAAAGGTGAAGAGAAAGTCATGCAAAGAAAGTTACTTGCCACCTCCCACAAACAGACCAATGCTCAGCCGGCCTCAGTGTAATGACTCTAGGGAGAGAAGCCACCTAGGTTTTTTTTATTGCTGGGCATGACATTATATAATATAGAACATCCCTCTGTCCAGTGTAGTTCAGCTGTCTTGGCTCAGTCCCTTTCTAGCCTCAGACTTGGAGGTAGGGGCTGAGTGCAGGGAAAAAGAGAAAAAGCCTTCAAGCTCTGCAGGTACCGTTCAGCAGTAACCAAAACGCTGCTAACAGCACTTAGTTCATTACAAATCCAAAGCACAGCACCGTATGGGTTGCTGTGAGGTAAGCTACCTCCATCACAGCCAGACTCAATATACCTGTTTATGAAGAACACATAAAGTTTCACTAGCATTCACGATCTTGACAGTAGTGTTTTGTACAGAGTGAGAAGTATTTATCCAGTTCCCCATGGCCCAACCCAATATAATCCCTAATATAATTAGTCGTAGATTTCAGAACTGTTGTATCTAATTTCATAGTTAATATATTAAAGTAGCTTTTATTGATGCCAGTTATCCTTAATACGTTAGTGCTTGGTAAAAGCCACCTTTTTCACAGAATTGCTAGGTATATTACAGGCTACTACTTACTCTTTTAAAAATAGGTTTATGATTTGTGTGTGCTCCTGGAGTCTGTGAAATGTAATTTTGCTTCTTGGAATAGTAGGTTGAAAGGATGGATTAGAGCACTGAACTGTGACTCTTGAGATATACAGGTCTTTTCTTCTGATGCTTTCTGTTATAAGAGACTATTATAGTGCCTCTTTTTCCTGTGGATCTTTCTGTGTAAATGTGACACTGTCTCTTATATGTTTCTTTGCCCTGTTTATTGAAATTATTTTCTTTGCCTGGGAAGAAGCTACTGTTGCTCTCTATGTGTGTGTGTAGATATGGGGGAGGTGTGTATAGGTATACACACACATACACACATATATATATATATATATATATAAAAACTGTCACATTAATTTGTAGTCAATGTAAGATAAGTAACACAGTATTGTAAATACTTTCACTAACTTAATTCCGTAAAATAGTACACTTGTGCATATTGCAATCAATATTTTTCACTTAGATTTAAGACTGTAAATAGAAACAAAGATAAAGTTATAAAATGACTTGACTAAAAAGTAGTTGTCATTTTAACTGCTACTTCTTTAGTTTAGTCCTTGTGTATGCTTAAAAGATTTTATAGACTGGATAAATATGTTTGAACCTTGGTAGCTAGCAGTGGCATAGAGGAATCCTCTAGTCTTTTTTTTTGCAATGTGATTTTTATTACTCATCAAAAGTATTTTGTAACAAGATGATTAACAGTCTAATACATTTCACCTCACTGAAACTGAAGAGAAACTGGACCATGTGATGTTGTCAATATTTTCATGTAATTGGTATTAACTGTGTGAGTCTTTGTGCATAAACATTAATTTTAATTATGCTGGAGATTTGGAATAGCTTTCCCTTTGGCATATTGACAGGGACTAAAAGATAAAGCAGAGATTGGTATTTTTCTGGAACAGTTACTGGGAATTATGGAAGCTTTCCATAAGAGTTAGGGAGCAAGTTGTTAAAAATGTGAGAGCTTAGGGAGAGCGTTAACTATTTGGAATATCTAATTATAACCTTCCATGTGAAATATATCTTTACCTTTTATGGGAGTGAAAGGTGATTATAAGCTCAAAGGAGTAAAATTCAGCCTTTTATCAGTTTGTTGCAACAGAATCTGATCAGGGAGCAGCAAATGGGCAATAAAGTTTCTTTGGCTTGGTGTTTTAAGTCACATCTGCCTTTGAAATTCATAGAGCTCTTTAATAGTATAAGCTGGGGTTGCACTGTATGTGCATCTTCTTCCTGCTCTTGAACTATTCCTTGGTTAGGTCTCGAGTGTTAGCAGAAGAGGATATGGTCTGATGAACCTTTGTTTGTTTTTAGAGGCTCCTTGCACTTCGATAGGGAGGGAGTCTTTGGGTTGCATGGGTAGCTCTAGGATCAGGAACCTGATCTGGGCTGGGCTTCTCCTAAGAACATTTTGGCTCTTTGCTTGAGGAATGCCTGTGAATAGGGGCAAGACAAAGCTTAGCTGCTCAAATTAATCTGATTTTCAGCCTACTCCCAAATTGGCCAAGGAATGGCAACCTTGGGCCTATGTGTCTAAAAATAGTACAGCCTATAGGTAATTGCTTGAGCATGTCTTCATAAACCTTAGATCATTTTTATGTGTGCTTTCTCCTGGTATATGATTTAAAATATTCCAAAAGTTGTTTCATTAGACCCGAGTGCTAAGCAGTTAGATCAGGGAAGCTTATTTTAACATGCTTTTATTTTAATTTGTTCTGTATAACATGTGATACTGGTTTACAGCTTTTACAATCAGTTGCCTGATAATCCATTCCTCTTGACACACACAAGTCTTCCCTTGAGTCTTTTCTATGACAGGAAGGCTATGCCTTTAAGACTTAAAATTAATTATTTCCGTTTGATGAAGACTTTGATAGATCTACAGTATATTATGCATCTGTTGATTCTGTTTATCTGTTCCAGTTTGGTAGTAAGTTAAACTGCTTTCCAGCACTGTCCGTTTCATTTGAAACAGACATACTGGAGTTTGTAAGCTGCATATGATAACTTATTTCATTGTTTTTACTACGTTATTTATTATTACAGTAGTGTTTAGCTAATGTAATAGTAATTGTAATGATTTCACCAGTGTTGAGCCTCCAGCTGTGCTGATGAGAACTGCCTGGCATTTTAACCTTAACCTACATTTATATGAAAATGTGAACTGACTTTCTCTTGACACTAGTGGTATTCATCTGTGTGGCCAGAGTAATTAATATGTGTAAGACAAACAAGCTGACTCGTTTAGATTTTTGGAAATAAGTGGAGATAAGAATACTTCTACATACAAATTGAAGAGTGGTTGTACTTATTTAACATTGAACCTCTTAAGTTGAAATTGGGACACTTGATTGTGAATAAGATTTGGACTAGTCATTTAGACAGCAGAATATAAGCTAATTCATTCTCATTAGTGAATGGTGTGCTAAATTTTCCTTTAGAATAGAAGGCAAGTTCTGCTATTGGCCTGGAAGTCAAAGAGTGCTTGACTCTGTCGTTAGTTGAATTGTATAAATCAGAAATGGTTTATTAAGATCAACTGTTTCTGTACTTCAGCTCTGGTAATTTATCCATATGCTGTGTCACGTGGCTGTTGGAAAGTTTAACTGCAAAGCTAACTAGCACGACAGCTTGCTTGCTGGGGTTGCACTTAGGAATGCAGTGGCTCAGAGTGGAAATGAATGGTCACAAAGTGTTGGCAACTAAATTCTAATCTAGGAACATAAATAATTTGATTAGAGAAGAATTGGGCACCTCTATCATTGTGCTTTCCCATAGGCTGCAAAGGTGCAACTAGTAGTGGGAATTCAACCGAAGAACAAAACCAGGTTATATGGGAAAACTTACTTGTAGACTTTAATTCTTCTGGCTTTAGCTGGTTTTCTGTCAGAAGTTGTTTAGCAAAACTTATTTGTTCAGACTTCATAAAAGTGATAAATTTATTATAGTTCAGTAAGATCTAAAAATATTTTCTTATATATGCCAAGTGAAAACAGGGTACTTTAATGAAAGAATTGTAGGTGTTGGTGGAAGTAGCCTTAGAAAGTAGTGATGGAAATTGGCTGAAGCTTGGGTCTGAGATGTCTGAACACCTAAGGTTAGCATGGGCTGGGTGCTTAACTTTGGCCATTTGCTGGCTGCCTATGTTGGAACAGCTGTACAGGCTGTGGTTACTGCCTCGTAGCACAACATGGTAGGTTGGAAGATGTAAAACATCATTTCAATGTACAGCTTTCTTGGAGGTCAGCAAGAGGCAGCATCCCGAGTTGTGCTGTTCTGTGTGTGTTCTTTTTGCCTTTGTTTCTTCATCTTCATTGGATTTTACAAAGCCTTATCTTTTAACAAATAAACGAACCCTGCATGCTTTTTGTGGAATTGTTAGTTTTAGTGGCTGATGAGTAAATACCTAAAGAGTATGCTGAAAATATACTTATTTCTCTTGGGGAATAAGAATGCTTGTGGAGTTGGGGTTGTTTTGATTTTCAGTTGTTTTGTTTCATTTTTTCCAGTAGCCACATTTATTGAGGCTGTACAAGTATGACCTGTTTACCTTTTAATATGTAACTCATGCTACTGAAATGCTGTATAATCAGTGGGATTCATCAATCCTTCTTTAGTTCTGTTTTCATAGATTCAGCAGAAAAGTTATTGGTTTTGGTCTTTGCTCAGTCTGCTCTGATGCCTTGACCTTTTTATGTATTCTTGTGAAGATTTCTCCATCACCTTCACTTTTTTGTTGGTTTTGTTTGCCTGCACAGGAGCTAAAAAGTGTTCTGGAAGCTCAAGAGAAGTGAGTAGATATGGTTTTCCCTCTTTCTTCCTTTATTTTGCTCCAGAAAAAAGTATTAGTAGTATTTTCACAGGGATAAAAGACTTCTGATCTTGTTTTTATGGATTCTAAATGGAGTTGCTTCTCTCAGGCTTTGCTGACTTTGAGTCTTGAAGTAGTTTAGTTTCTAATGTCTCAGCTTGGTGTTAGTGATGGTTAATGGAGAGAACTAGACCTCTGGGTTCCATGAAAAGAATAAAAAGCATTCTTAGTTTCTTCTTTTCCAGTTTCCTCTGACTGGTAAATGTTAATGCTCAGAAACTATAGATGCTTTCATCATGGGTCTTCAGTAGTTCAGTACCTACTAGGGATGTGGCAGCCATATTAGGTTTTAAACACTAGTGATTTGGATCATTGTCTGTAAAGGACTACTGTGGTGCTCTGTTCTCAGATGGATATTTCATGAATGTGAGAATCTAGCAGAGAGTACTTGATAATATTCTGGAGGAACCAGAGTTGATGGTCTCATGCTGAGTTTCTTCTCTCTTCTGCAGCAAAACTGAGATTTGTGTACAGCCTTCCATATGGAACTAATGCTTTTTTAATCTGAATCTTGGACAGCATGATGTTGCTCCAGCAGTTTGTGGTACTTCCCAGAACTGAATCAGGGTCTACTGCATATGTGAATAGCCTCTACATTGTTTGTGCTTCTTGTTGCACAACCCAGAATAAAAGTTTTCTTTCTCAACAGTTTTCTAATTCTAGCACTGCAGTGGAAAGAACTGAAAAGATACTGGTTCAAAGGGAGCACTGTGGTGAATGTTCATTCCTTCCAATTGAAAAAGAATATTTTCCCCTACCTCGAGCCTGAATGGGCCTGGTTATCAGTGTTAGATTTGTTTTCTTTTTCTTAGTATTTTCAGGAAACAGATGAAAGAGAGAAACAGTGAAGAGATGAGCAAATGTTCAGAGAAGAGTTGAGTTCCGGGGGGGGGGGGGGGGAAAATTCGTAAATTGTCTGGAATTAGGACTTCGCTTCCTGAGTTTCCTTTGGTTTGAAGGTCCAGCTGTAATCACCTTAATGTAAAACTCAAGCTTTCCACTTACCATCAAATGGGAAAAGATTATATTACTTTTAGGAGACCTAATGCATTGAAGCCTGCTTTTGTGACCTGTGTTACCTCAAAGTTTCTGGATCATGTTTTATTTATACATTTTCTTACACAATTTTTCCACTCTGATACTTGTCTCATAGAATAAATAGCATAATTTAGTTTTGATGGAGACGTCTAACACTTTTTCACATCTAGAAAAAAATCACTTCAAT
This sequence comes from Colius striatus, assembly GCF_028858725.1. NCBI lineage: Eukaryota > Metazoa > Chordata > Aves > Coliiformes > Coliidae > Colius > Colius striatus. The sequence goes on from NC_084759.1 coordinate 81,966,145, forward strand.
ATTCAATACCATCTTCTGGGTAAACTTTCAAATGAAATCTTAGTGTTTTGCTTTCTTTTCTTACTTAAATATGTTTATGTGCATCACAGAATCACAGAGTCTCAAGGGTTGGAAGGGACCTTGAAAGATCACCTAGTCCAACCCCTCTGGACCTCCTAGGTCACACAGGAACTCATCCAAGTGGGTTTTGTTTGAATGTCTCAACTTAAGCTTCAACAAGTCTAGCCAAATCAGTTAGTTAAAGTATGTCATACTTAAATGTATAAGCAAATCCACCACCACTTAGACTCTCTCATAGATGGTGACCCTTCTAAATGCGGCAATATTTGTGCAGGTAGCATTCTCACAGTATTATTACAAACCCTGACTTGTTTCTATCATGTGTCAGACTGTTGTATGGAAGGTGTCTGTACAACATTCTTCATTGACCTTGCTTTGTTGCAGTGATCTCCTAGATTTTACAGCAAAAGAGTCTTGATTGGAATCACAGTCTTTCTTTGGTACTAGCTTTGAGCTGACAATTAGAAGATGGCAGAGAGGAGACTGTGAATATGGTTTTCCATGTGGATTTTTTTTTTATAGACTGAGTAGCCCAGACAGGTAAGATTGTTCAGAAGATTAAAGATGGTAGAGCATTTATTTAACTAGGTTTTTTTAAAACCTTTTTGAAGAGCTACTGGGGTGACACCTGACATTTCTAATTTTTTTTTGCACTAGGTATGCATGCAGTAGTAATCATTTAAAATAATATGAAGATTACTTCCTTCACAAATATCTTGCTTTTTAGTGTCATTTTTCTGTCAAAGTAACTTATGTTCTGTAACTTAATTTAAGCAATCTATGCTATGTTTTTACTAACTCTGACTTGCTTTAAGAGTTCATACTTCTTGCTTGTTTCACTGTACAAAATTGCACTGCTTTCTTTTTGTGAGTGATTAACAAGATAGATGGTGATCATTTCTTCCTCTTGTTTTATGAGAAGATTAGGGCTACAAACACTATTAGACAACGTTTGGTCTAATCTTCAGTTAATGTATTAATTTTCATAGAATCATAGAATCGTAGGGGTTGGAAGGGACATTTAGAAATCATCTAGTCCAACCCCCCTGCAGAAGCAGGGTCAGCTAGATCAGGTCATATAGGAACATGTCCAGGCGAGTCTTGAAGACCTCCAAGGAAGGAGACTCCACAATTCCCCTGGGCAGCCTGTGCCAGGGCTCCGTCACCCTCATGGTGAAATAGTTTTTTCTTATGTTTAAGTGGAACTTTGTGTTCCAGCTTCATCCCATTACCCCTTGTCCTGTTACTATCTACTATAGAAAAGAGGGATGTCCCAACCTCCTGACACTCACCCTTTAGATATTTATAGATGTTAATAAGATCTCCCCTCAATCTCCTCTTCTCCAGACTAAACAGCCCCAGGTCCCGCAGTCTTTCCTCGTATGAAAGATATTCTATACTCTTGATCATCTTGGTGGCCCTGCACTGGACTCTCTCCAGAACTTCCCTGTCCCTATTGAGCCGGAGAGGTCAGGACTTGACACAGGACTCCAGATGAGGCCTCACCAGGGCGGAGTAGAGGGGAAGAAGAACCTCCCTCAACCTGCTGGCCACACTCTTCTTGATGTATCCCAGAATGCCATTGGCCTTCTTGGTCATGAGGGCACATTGCTGACTCATGTTCAGTTTATTATCAGCCAGCACTCCCAGGTCTCTCTCCTGGAGCTGCTCTTCAGCAGTTCGACCCCCAGCCTGTACTGGTGCATGGGGTTGTTCCTTGCCAGATGCAGGACTCTACACTTGTCCTTGTTGAACCTCATGAGATTCCTCTCTGCCCAACTCTCCAGCCGGTTGAGATCCCACTGAATGGCAGCACAGCCTTCTGGGGAATCAGCCAGTCCTTCCAGTTCGGTGTCATCAGCAAACTTGCTGAGGGTACACTCTGTCCCCTCATCCAGGTTGTTGATGAAGATGTTGAACAAGACTGGCCCCAGAATCGATCCTTGTGTTACCCCACTGGCCACAGGCCTCCAACTCGATTTTGTGCCATTGATCGCCACCTTCTGGGCTCTGTCATTCAGCCAACTCTCCATCCACCTCACTGTCCACTCATCCAAGCCACACTGCCTGAGCTTTCTGATGAGGATGTTGTGGGAGACAGTGTCAAAAGCCTTGCTGAAGTCAAGGTAGATGACATCTGCTGCTCCCCCCTCATCTAGCCAGCTGGTTATGCACTCATAGAAGGCTATCAGGTTAGTCAAACAGGATTTCCCCTTGGTGAAGCCACGTTGAGTCCCCCTGATAACCATCTTATCCTTCATATGTTCAGTGATAACATTCAGGATGAGTTGTTCCATCACTTTTCCAGGGATGGAGGTGAGGCTGACCAGCCTGTAGTTTCCTGGGTCGTCTTTCCTGCCCTTTTTGAAGACTGACGTGACATTGGCCTTTCTCCAGTTCTCAGGCACCAATGCATTTGTTGCAGTGATCTCCTGAACAGATGTTTAACTTCACTAGTAATAGATGGCAAAAATCAGAGCAGGTTGCTGCCATCTATAGTGTTTGCCATCAAGAAGTTTCTGTCATATCATCTTGAATCTTCTGCAGTTAGAGCCTCATACTTGTTTGGTTCTTGATAGTTACTGCTGCCTCCTCTGAAATGTTAAGGCTTTAAAGAGTATTGGCTGTATTCTTTAATTATTTCTTTTTAGGTAAATCCAGTCAGATGAATTATTTCCTTTGTAACAGACTGTTTTACTTTGTGGTCATCTGGATTTCTGCTTGATTCGTGTATCGTTTTAGAAGATATTCAGAAATTCATGTAATTTATCAGAGGGATCTCTTACATTTATTTTTCCTTCATCCTCTCTGTTCAAATTCTGGATTACGTTGTACTAAGCACTGTAGGTGGGATCTGTAAGTTTCCTAATCATCTTGAAAGTATAGCTTTCATAGAATTAGAGAATCATTACAGTTCGAGAAGACCTTGAAGGTGGAGTCCAGCCACTAACCTAACACTGCTAGGCTCATCACTAAACTAAACCGTGTCCTTCAGTACCTCTTCTACGCATCTTTTGAATATCTCCAGGGATGGCGACTCCACCACCTTCCTGTGCAGCCCATTCCAATGCTTAATAACCTACTTGGTGAAAAAGTTCTTCCTAATGTCCAATCTAAACCTCACCTGGCATAACCTCAAACCATTTCCGCATGTCTTGTCATTCATCACTGGAAAGAGGAGATTGACCCCCACCTCACTACAACACCCTTTCAGGTAGCTGTACTGAGTGATGATGTCTCCTGTCAGCCTCCTCCAGGCTAAACAACCCCAGCTTCTTCAGTGGCTCATCAGAGTTATTCTCTAGACCCTTCACCAGCTTCATTGTCTGTCTCTGGGTGCAGTCGAGGACCTCAATGTCCTTCTCTAGTGAGAGGCCTAGAACTTAAGAAGAGTAAAAATCTAAAGATAATCTAGTTTCTTGACCCTGAATTAAAATCTAGTCCCTTAGAAAACAGAATTACTTTATGGCATTATTTTAATAAAGAGTTGTAAGAGACTACTTCTTTACCTGTGGTGGAGTAGACCAATGGCAAAGAGGTAGTATGCTGTATGGTTTGTTCTTTGTGTTGCCGTAATGTGATACTTCTTCCTTTGAAGGAAACCTGTTTCATTGCCTGAGCAGTTTTTTCCACTTGAAGCAAAAAAATAAAATTATTTTTCAGTTGAAACCAAGTATTGATGTATTACAGATACTGGGAAATAAATGTTGATGGTTTGTGTAAAATTCTGAACCTCATTTATAATGTGATGTCTTAATTTCTTCTTAGCTTTGTGGATAAGCATTTCACTGTCTACTAATATTTCCTTTTTAATTTTTTCAAAATCACACTTCTCAAGACATCTGTTTTGTGTGTTCCTGAGTGTATAAATATGTATGTGTGAAATAAAATGGATGCTGTCCACTAGAATGTCTTTTTTTTTTTTTGGCTTTTCTTGCATTAAACATTATTTGGACAGATAGGCAGTTTTAATAATATCTAATTATTGCTGATGCTAGTGAATAGCCATTCTGACTTCCCATGCACGTGCTGTTTGGCAAGTAGATAACTGACCTTATGCTAGAAGCTGAAGCAACTCTGGAGACTCTCTGGTAATTGCATACAGCTAAGTAGCTGGTATTCTGACCACATGCCTCAAAATGAAAAAAACATACTGGACTTGTAGTGAAGCAAGCCTTCAAGTTAGGTAGGCTTGTCACAGAACTTTTTTTCTATTTTTCTGCCCTGTGCTTGCTCAGGAACCCAAAAGGGCTCTGTACCTAAAATGTAGCTGTACATTGGACCAAGGCAGCTGCTTAAAAAGAGACAGTTTGAAACTACTGGAGTGAAACATATTGAATAGAGATGTACTCTTGCTCATGGGGGGAGAGGAAGTGGGTAGCTTCTGCGGGTCTTGCTTTCCAGTCTAGCAGGTTTTGTTGCCTGCCTTGCAAAAAATCAGGGACTGTGTCTGTGAAAGGCCACGGGGCCTTTCACAGACTCCTGCAGGCTGTGAGGTCTTGTTCAACATTTCCTCATCTACTGTCTGGGCTGTCTTTCTTTCCTTTTGCTTTTTATTGCCTAGAAAATAACTAAACTTGCTCGCAGTCACTCATGGGAAGAAGCAATTGTCGTCTTTGTTCCTTAGGGCTTTTCCAGCCCAAAAGATATAGAGTGAATGAATCAAAGTCTTTCAGGCTGTCAAGCCACAGTCTTCCTAAACACATACTATATACAGTGACTTGTGAACAAACAAGTGTCTGTCCTCTAATGTTAGGTGAATTGGTATCTGACTTAATTTAGGGATTTAACTCTGAAGGTCGTTATCATACTTTACAGAAAACGGCAATGTAATGTCTTGTTTCCTTGGTCTAATTTTGACAGGATGTGTGTATCTGTAGTTGAAGCTATGAAAATGCAGATAACTAAAATAGGTCCAAGTGCTTGCAAAAGAGCAACAATAGAATTTCTGATATTGATGGTGATTAATGACTCCTAAATGAGCAAGAAAAAGAGGAAACCCTAACCCTTCCTGCATATTCCCCCAAGCTTGTGTTATGGTTTGGGAACTGAGCCACCAATGCATGTTACCTATGCAAAGAAGATGAAAACTCTGCTGTTCAGCTGATTATAATGGGACTGTCTAAAAATGTATCACCTTGATTGTGCTAGTTGCGTTGTACTGGAGTCTTTCAAATTGCATATTTCAGTGATTATGTGCCTAGCAGTGCTTTTAACACTTTCTGGTTTGCTTGAGCATAATTTATAGCTCTTGTATTATGCTCATGAATTTTGCAGGCAGTTGTACTGGTTATCACAAAATACATTTGCTGTCTTTATAGAGGAAAGCAGAATAATGATTCTTCATTACAAGTAAAACATGGATTATTTTTGTTTAATATTCATTTACCTGGACTCTTAAAAATTAGTTATGACCAGGAGGTCCCCTGCTTGTGAAATTCTGCAAAGGGAAAAAAGTATGTCAAACTAGGTCTGATCTTCCATCTGAACTATTTGGGCAAGAGTCTTAATATCTTATGCTTCCAAATATTTGTAGTTGAAGTTGTATAAGTATCTGCAATAACTATTGTTTATCTTAAGAATGCTATCAGTCATGTCAGTCTCCTCATTTGTGTTGGGTGGCTCCAGAGAATTATCATTGTTTTGACTAGATCTGCAGCAACTTTGTTATTTTACTGGATGCCTTTTGTTTGCTTTCTGACTGTTTATTGAGCTTTTTTTGGTGTGGGTTTTTTTTTTTGTTCATTTTCAAAATACTGTGCTACATAAAAATCTGGTTTAAAAGTGAAAGTCCAAGATAAAATCTCAGCCAAGGCTTTTACAAATGGGAATATGGTGATGAGTACTGCAGTTTCCTTCCAGTTGCCTAGTGAGCATCTTTAGGCTAGTTCTAGGGGGGATGATGACTTTCCAGGTGCTGCTAAAATGTTTAAGTACTTAGTAGGTTTGAAGAGCGTATGGCTTGAAGCCTAAGACAGCTGTTGCCACTTGGTTGTATTTTCACTCCTTACCATCCATTATGTGTAGGGTATGCGCTTTTTAAAAGCTCACTTTGGTACAAGTCATACTGATGAAAGCTAATATTTTTGGAGTTGTATTTCCAGCTAGTATTGAGTCTTTAGCATTTGATAACTTTTATTTATAGAATGAGACATTTTTATTTATAGGAGAGAGGATGAAATGATGTGAACTGAGGAAGAATGTCAGAAAAAAGGAGTTAAGCTCAAGGATGGTAGAAGTATAATATGTGTTCTGTCAGTGAGAGGGAAGTGAAGGTGGATACTGAAAGAAATTATTTTAAAACTGTATTTATTTCCACAAGAGTTGTTGTTAGCACTGGAAAGTCTAAAATTGATCTGCTGCAGTGGACATCTGTGTTTTTACTGCCTTCTAACAGGTCGTGACAATGCATGTGAGAAGACTTCATATATGTTTCTGCGTAAAGAACTTCCTGTGCGACTAGCTAACACCATGAGAGAAGTCAATTTGTTGCCTGATAACTTACTCAACAGGCCTTCGGTTGGGCTAGTACAGAGTTGGTAAGTCAAAAAAAACAAAACAGAATGAAAAATTAGTGTTAAACTAACACTATATGTGTTGCTTTGCTTGCAACTCAGATTGAAGTCTTTTTTCTGCCTTGAATTGTTCATAGTGTGTGTTTCTTGTCATATGAAGTTTCATTTTCTTCTGTCTAGTGTTAACTAAATAATATAGATCTTGGAGATAAGAATTTGAAGTTAGCAAAAGCATACTGTTGTCTCCCAGATAGTTTGAATCAGTCAGTAACTTCCAAGAGTGAGATTTAAAAATATTCCTTATTGTATTACACCCATAATTTCCTGAAATAGCTATTCTTTCTCCTTATTTTTCCTTTTCCAAAAAAAACTGAAAGAAAATTTCTCTCTCATGTGTTCCTCTCATTGCTAAATCTTTAAAAACATAACCTGGTATTCTGTGGAGGTTATGGACAAAAATCTGCTGTTGTCTAGTAAGTAGCGTTCTCCATTGAAATAACTACTGTATGTCCAAAGTGATTCCAAGTCCTATCAACCTTTCCACAGTAATTAATTTCTAACCTACTTGTATGCTCTGGGAGGTTTGGAGACTACTGTCTTGTATGTATGAAGTACTAAAAATTGTTGTTCATGAAGTAACTCAGTCTCTCCACCTGCAAATAATTAATCCAAAGAATTTATGTAAAAATATTTTGCAAATATACAACAAATTCCTCTTTGTGAATAACAAAATGGATGTTGTAGCTTTCTGTTTAATCATAGCCCTTGAGCCAAGAAATTTCACGTTGACTGTCCATTTACTTCTGGATTTGGTCTCATATTTATCAAGCTTCTGACTTAGAAAATAAGAATTAGATTATGTGATATTGTGTACTTTCTTTTAAGTGTTTGTTTATTAAAAGTAATGCTAGCTGTCTGGATGACCACTTCAAACATGATGATTAAGTGCTTCAAATAATTGTAAATACTGTGGAACCACACAGTAGCAGTCACTTTGCGGTTTAGTGGTAGCTTGCAAGTTTTAAAGGTTTGTGTCATCTGTGTGGTGTTACTGGAAGCTGTTATGACAAATGGGTAAGAGCAGATAATATGCAGGCCTTTTAGGCTTTCTAATCTAGATGATTTGTGAAGCTGCCTTTAGTGAAGTATAAACAGATAGGTGAATGAAGAAAAAGAAATGTTTTTTCTGTAGTGAATCTACAGCATAATTCTTTTAATCCAGATATACGTTCTGTGGCATATGCTTCTGACCTGCAAATATAGAGTCAAGCAACATTGAATTGCTTCTGGCAAAGGAACTGAAAGAGTATTTGGAGTGGATGCCCCCTCCAGAATTTTTACTTGGAGGTTTGAGGACTCCTGGAATTACTTTTATTGCTACAATAGATACTAGATTTAAAAAACCTCAAACCTGTCTTGAGGCTATATTAGGCTATAATAATGACTGTAAGACACTTGTCCAAATCTTATATGATGATGCAATTTGCACAGTCATGGCTATAGGTGACGAGTTTTAAAGTAGGTTTTATTACACGTTTAGATTAGAGTAAGGTGGCTCTTCAAATAGATGGAACTTAGGTTTGGTGGAATAAGAAAACAATTTAACCCTGCCTACTGTAGAGTATGGATCACATCTCATCAATCCTCTATCCAGTCAGGCAGTGGCATTATAGATGACATGAGTTTCCTAGTCCCTTATAGGTCCTTTGAGAAGCACTTCATCTTGTCAGTTCTGAGAAAATGCTCCCTGCTGCAGGCAAGTCCTGTTCTCCTCTCGATTCTCTAATCCATCTTCGTGGTCATGCTGTAGGCACTTAGTGTTCCGTTCCATGTTCCTTGACTGCACTGTGTTGCCTAATAACAGATTTTACAACTGGTTGCCTGATTGCTCTCAGAAAAGGTGGTCTTGGTTTCCCTTGTTTCTGGCTTCCTTAGTCTGACGTGTGCAGTAGCGAGGACCGGCAAGACAGCTGTCCTTCCTTTGTGCTATTAGCTACACTTTTCTGAACGAAACTGGCACTACCCACAGGGTAAACTATGAACGACAAGCAAAAGATTTTAAATTTCATCTATGCAAAGGTAAAACATTAGCTCTGTCCCAGTTCAAATTTGTGACTTAGTTTATGTGTATGTGTTGCATGGACTAGCAAGGGAATGAGTAAAGTGAATGAAAATAGTAATACAGTTAATACATCTGGCTGTGAACTGCAATGATTCCAAATAATAGCCAGACAACACCAGCTTGCTAGGAATCGGCAAGTTCTTTTCAGTTTTTCAAAATTAATGGGCAGCTTCCTAGTTCTAAAGAAGGAGGCCTTTTTTTAGGACAGCTATAAGAGGGCAATTTCTAGCTAAAGTGCACTGCAGGTAGGATGTTGAACATATGACAGAATTGCGTAATAAAGGATATTATCACAAATGTGATGTAATATGGGGAAAACAGTTATAATAATACCTTATAATGGATACCATCAGAGCTTGCAGAGTATCTAAAGTGAGTATGAGGTTTGTACAATATGCTACTCCATCCTGTATAAGATTCATGTTTTAATTGACCTTGACTACATTTCTTTACTTTTCTTTAGTCTTTTTTCCTGGGAAAGGCTATACATTTCCATTTATCTCCTTGAAAAGACACGTTAGTTAAATCAGTACAGTTTGGGGATTAATAATTTGTTTCCTCTATTATTCACATTCAGACTAACAAAGATTGTGTTACCATGGAGATATGTTTTATCTTTCACTGCTTTGGTGATAGAGACTCTGAAGGAAAATATTAGTGAAATAGACATAGGGAAAAAGCAAAGGTACCTTCCATGAATTAAAAAAAAAAAATCTAACGTCTTAGGCATTTACAGCAATTTTTCGTGTGAAATGTGCCATTTTAGGATTATTACATCGGCAGGCTAACAAGAATTCAGTCTATCTGGCAGTAGTTAACAAAAGAACAAAACCAAAGGATGCTTGAAAACAGAGAATTTGTACAAGGAATTATAATGTTTTGTGGTTAAAAATTTAAATACAGAGGAGGCAACATATTTGAAGGGCATAGGCTTTGATCTCCACTTTTGATGACTCACTGAAGACAGGAAAAGTATCACATTCTCTCTCTTTTTTTTGTTTTTGTTTATCCTATTTGGTTGGTTTTGGGGTTTTTTTCTGTAGATATGTCCTATATAGTTGTATTGATTTACTAATAATATAGAAAGTCATCCATTATCCTGATAGTTTTCTCCTTTATTCTAGCTGACTGGTAATTGCGTATGAAATGTGTTCAAAACATCACAAGGTCTTGCTAAATTTTAGTGCTTGAAAAATCCTGTAGTTACCACCTTCATTCATCCATCCACATCTGCATCCACAGTTCAAATCAAAAGACAATTTAAGGAAATAGATGGATTGTATGAAAGGGAAGTGACACTTTTTACACACACTAGCTGTTACAGGAGTGAACTGCGCGCTGTTAGACAAATTGTAATGTTGTTGGTGGTGAAGATAATGCTGTGAATTATTTATTTTAGCAAACTAAAGTTATAAATTTTCTTTTAAACAAGTTTTTACCTAATTTCTTTATTTTTGAGTTGCTTGAGAGGGAGTGAGCAGCGAATGGATTTGGGGTAAAAGAGAAATCACAACTGTACAAGATAAAAAGACATATACAGCATTTGCAGCTCTGAGTTTTTATTTAGAGACTTGGAGTAATATACAGGGTATTACAAGATCCCTAAGCATTTGACAGTGGGTTGGTTTTGTTTGTTGTAAGGTTACTTTTTTCCCCTAGCTTCCTTTAGTAAAGAAATTGGAGAAAATAATAAAAGTGATGTCAGATATTTGAGTAACCTAGATTTGAAGTTAATAAGCTTTTCTCTGAGCTGGTCTCTCTAATTTGGTGCATACAGTGCTTGCAGTATTGAGCTTCTAAAGGAAGATCAATTTAGCTTAGAATCAGAAAAAGATCTAAATATTCTCGATAATTCTCTGTAAAGGAAAAGCACTACCTTTTTGCATAGTTTCTCCATCTCCACGGGGATCCAAGAGAAATTACTTGGGCACATTTATAAATTTCCTTAGAGCATTTAGTTTGTGTACATTTGCTTTGTTTTGGGAACTGCCAGTTCCTCATTGGTGCTATCTTGAGCCTACAGTGTAAGCACCTTTGGTGCTGTTCTGCATGCTAGTTGTGCTGAAGACTGGTGACCAGCTTTTTCCTGGTTGAGACCTGCTTTGGTCTTTCTTTTTTCCTGACTGAGATGGTTTCCTGCACAATTGCTTCCTGCATTCAGTGACAAATGCTTGGCTTGCCCCTGCCTGATACTCTTACTAGAGTCCTGATATTTCGACACAGGAGTAGTGCTGTTTGATTATTCCAGAGGTTGCAGTCTTGGGACCAATATCCCAATAAATTAACAGGGTATGAATCTCAGTACAGCATACCAGTAATGGTAGGCAATCCAGCAAAACCACATGGCATAAAAATTGGGTAAAAGCTACCTTCAGTACCAGAAGTACTCATTACTGTCTTATCCTCAGCATCAGCACAGGATTGCTGATTGAGATTTTTGGTAGGAGGTCTGTAGTAAAAGCACCTGCTGTATTGCTTCTCAAGTGTGATGGTTGTCCTGGGTATTCAGAAACAGGACTTTTATAATATTGTATGACGACAGATGGGAGTGAGCAGCTTCCTTACAACTTTCTCTGTCTTAGTTTGTTACCAGAGAAGCTGTCACTTTTTTCATGACACAGATTATTGAAGCATCATTCATATGGGAATCTGAGAGAGCTGAATATTTCCTCACAGATATTCAGTAAGCCATCTGGACCACTGAACCTAATAAAGAGAAGGCTTCAGTGGGCAGGAGGGATGCATATTATCAGTGTATAAATACCTAATGGGAGAGAAAATGAGGGAGACAGACTTTTTTCAGTGACAGGACAAGAGACATTTAAAACAAACTAAAACATAAGAAATTTTATCTGACCATACAAAACCCTTTTTTACAGTGAGGATAATCAAACACCACAAGAAGGTTTCCCAGAGAGGCTATGGAGTCTCCATCCGGTGAAGTATTAACAACCCAAACTAGACATGGTCCTGGACAGGCTACTCTAGGTGACCCTACTTGAGCAGGGAGGTTGGATTAGATTATTTCAACAGATGTCTTCCAACCTAAATGATTCTGTGATTCTGAATTTCTTTGGAAAGCTGGCTTGCAGCCCTGGGTGTTCTGTGAGGTGGAATGAGTTATTTTTGCCTTTATGAAAATAGCTGTAGAAGAGTGGACTGGAAATGCATGGGAAAACAAAGAGGGCAAAGAAAAAAACCCAAAGGTTTCCACAAAACAAGGAGGATGGCATCCAAAATTAAAAGTAGGGAAGGAAAGGCTTGCAAACCAGGGGGGAGGGTTGAAAGGACAGGAGAGGGGACCATAAGGAATAGAGGGGTGGCTGCTGTAAAGAAACACTTTACAGTGTCAAGGGTACTTGTGACAGTCCATAGTCCACCTCCTGGTGTGTATTGTGCCTATACTAGAAAACTCACAGTGGTTTCATGTGTGTAATGCACATCTACAGCAGCTTCCAGTTTAGTTTCTTCTGAAAAGAACTTGATCTTGTGAGAAGTGCCAAAAGCACTTTGCAAATATAAGCAGTGTGGATTAAGTGAAGATTGTTGGGGAATTATTTTCAAAACTATACTGCAGATTTAGATTTGGAAGTTAAAAATGCTAATGTAGATGTAGTGATGGAGTGGGAAGAGATCAGCGTGTATTTGAGGAACAGAATTAAGATTCCTCCACAGAAATCATGCAAGTATTTTTTGGGTAGATTTCTTTGTAGAATCAAATACGTTTTTTGCCTTATTTCCTTTTACCATACAAAGAAATTTAAGACAGCAAATAGTTATTTCATTACAAAGGAAGATCTCAGCTTTCTTGTTATATTACAACCCACAGCATGAGGGAACTAGTCCAATCTGACAGTGCTGGTGGTCTTAAGTTACATGGATTTTCTTACTTCTAAATGTATTTGCAAGAAAAAGATGCCACATTAATTATGCCCTTTATTTACACACACTGCAGAAAGTCAGTTTCCTCCCTGAGACAAATATGGACTGAATTACTTTAGATATGTTCTTCACCATTTCTTGATGGGTGATAAGGCAGGCAGGCAAGACTGATTGTGGAGTGTCATGTGTTCACTGAGGCAGAGCAAAACTGGACACTGGAATGGGTCTTAGGCATTGCATCTGCGTGACATGGCTGGATTTGGTGAGAAGTCAACAGCTCATCTTACTGTCTCCCTAGACTCAAACTAATGATGCCCTGAATTATCTCAGTGCCTTGTCTACCACTTTCCCATGTCATTTTAGAGTTCCTTTGCCGATAGCTTATTACTGTTTTTTTGCTCGCTGTAGTAATGATACCTTTTTTCCTATCCTTCATATCATGTATCCTATCCCTTCATTGTTAGAACTGCTTCAGTGTCTTTTTGCAGAACATTATGCTTTCCAGGAGCTCATCTTTGGTGGGTAGTGAACTAGGGCTCCTTAAGTTACTGCTCTGAAGTGACCCTAGGCAATTTCTTGAATTCCTGGGCATCTAGTATGATGGTTTTCTTTATCCTGTCTCTTAGTAGTGTAAAAGAACGTATTTAAAGGAATATTTTGAAATAAGCAGTGCTAGAGATACCAACTACTTCCCAAACTTGTAGCTGTCAGACATTTGGGGGATTTCTGTAGTTATTTGTGACTGAAACACAAAGGGCGAAAAGAGATAGAGGGACAGGAGCTAGTGTTGTGCCGACTGTATTGGAAACATTAGTCTCCCTCCATGAAAGTCACAGTGGCCTGTGATTGCCTCAGCCAAAATGGAGAATAGAGTAGCAGCATGTGTTTCTGGAGGGAGTCATTTGGACAGCAGTGCTGTCTTAATAAGTTTTGCTGTAGCTTGAAGCAGGGTAAGGTTTCATAGCCTGTTTGAGCTGATCTTAACATCAAACCGCTACCGAAAGAGGTTTGATTTTTATTTGTAGTTGCTCAAGATTGAGTGACTGGAGTCAATGTCATAGGCACTGCACTTATGCGTAGACCATTCTGTTGATCTGATTTAATGAGATGCTGCTGCTGAAAGGGGAAAAGCTTGGTCATTTGTTTTGCTTTTCTCTTCTGTAAGCTTAATGGTTATATTTTTCTCTCTTGTGCTAGCTTAAGCTGGGTAGATCTTTCCACGAGTTGCTTTAGTGTGACTGATAAAATAAACAAACTTACCTGTTTGATTGTTTCCCCATTGCGGGCAAGTTACAGCTGTTGACATACTCATCTGATTAGCAGTGATGTTATCACAGTGTAAGTGGCAGTGCCTAACCAGGAGTGAAGGGAAGGCAAAAGGAAGAGGAATGACAACTCCTTCTGGTATAGTTGAAACTCTACCCTTTGTGACTGTGATTGGTACCTTGAGCAATGTACTTCAAGAAATAGGTCCTGGTTCTGTAACCATTAAAGAATGGTCTTCATGCCCAGTGGTGTGAGGTGGTGGTATTTAACTGGTGTTGGGCCAGTTTCTTGCTGAGCAGGCTGGCCACGTTCATTTTTAGTGGTACTTTGCTGTATCTTCCAAGGGTCTTGTGTGATACCTCTGTGGCTGTGGGCCTCAGTATCTCGTGTACTAAAGGTCTGAACTAGAAAGAGCTGTGTTGTGTAAGAGTGGTGTTCTTATGAAACTGAGGGCTATGTTGTGTGGCCCTGAAGTGTGTAAAGGGGTGTGCTCTTCTGCAGTACTGTGGTAGGACCAGCTTGGTGCAGTCTGGGTAGCATGGGAGTTTTCTCTGGAGCTTTATTTTGTAAAGAAGGCTGAGTCACTCTGAGGAACATGGGAGCTGATTGACAAAGTGAATGATTGGGAAATGAAGATCCAGGGATGAACTAAGTTGCCCAAAATCACAGACCTACCTGAAAAGAGGGTTTGTGCCTATTAACTCCAGCTTGATTTGTGTATCAGTTTTCCTGAATTGTATCATATAGAGTCATAAATAATACTTTTCCACATCAGTATAATATGTTGCATTTGCTTTCTTTTCCTTTGTTGCAGGATCACACTTCATTTTAGCCTCTTCAGACAACTTTACACTATGACTTCTTTTGTTTCACATGAGGTTGTTACTTTAAGATTTAAAAAAAAATCAGAAGTAATTTAAATATTTTAACTCCTTTATTATTTTTGCTTATTTCAGGTACATGCAGAGTTTCCTTGAGCTTTTAGAATATGAAAATAAAAGTCCTGAGGATCCTCATGTTCTGGATGAGTGAGTAACTTCTTTTCTTGTGATTAGTTCACTTGAAAATAATCTGTCTCAAAAAACAAGTGGTTTTGTACTATAGAATAATAGTGATCTTATTTGTAAGGTAGAATTCTTTTAGCAAAGGCCAAAATTGTAATCTGGAACAGAATAAAGAAATCTTAAGTTATTTTGAGCAATGTGTTTTGCATTTACGTAGTCTGATAGTTTAAGAAATGGTATGAAGTGCTGTATTGAGAAGACAACATGCATGTGAGAATATATTTGCACATCAGATACTGAGAACTAAGATACCATTTTAGCATACATTGAACTTACACAACAGAGCACTATAATGTGTTTTAGCACATTAATACTTGGGGTTTTTTTCGGTTTGAAAACATTCAATATGTCAGTTGTTTTAATCTGAAAGCTTTTTTCAATGGACTTTAATTACTGGTGTTAAATTACCTCATTGAATAATGTTACTTATGTTTTGAGGAGAAAGAAATGTTTAGCCAACTTTATATATCCACAAAAATCACATAAAAAGTGTCATTAAAATCTTTCCTTGAAATTTTTACACAAAACAAAATTAAGCCCCTCATGTGAGGACAAAAGATGTGACTTATGCACCAGAGTCCTACAAACAAACAACAAACCCCAAAGCAACCCTCTTCTGCCCCTCCTCTCCAAGGTCTATGGTTACTCTGTACAGTATAGTAGTCATCTGTGTCAGAAGATTACTTTCTGTAGGTTTTCTTTTCCATTGTTTAGTTCTCTTAGGGTAGTTTCTCTTTTAAAATTTAGTTTCCTTTTAAGCTCTGGAAATCTTGTGTGGTCAAGCAGTGTTTTATAGAAAGTGTTTCATAAAACATCTTGCAGTGCAGCAAATGCTAGGTGCAAGATGTGGCCTGTGCTGCACAAAAATGGTTATTATCTTCAGTTAGTTTCAGATACATTAACTGCTGTGTTATGTTGAGTAAGGGTTTTATTGGGTAATGCATTTTAGATGTGGTCTTTTGGTTGTGGGCGTGTTATCTTGAGATCTTTACACATCATTTTTACAGTTTCAAGCAATCCATGCAGGAGAAACTCAAGTACATGAGTAGTAAATGTCCTCCATGGCAGAACTGTAAAAGGAGCCATGAGGATTATAGGCTGAGTGAATTGCAGTGTTATTAAACAAGGGGAAAGAAATTAACTATTTTCTCAGCACAAGGCCTAAGCTGGAATACTGTCTTCAGTTGTGGATACTACCTGTTAAGAAATTAAAACACATGTTGGACAGTATTGATGTGAAAGAAGCAAGAATTAGAGACTTGTATAGTTCCACCTCTGAATGATGTTGAAAGCATTTGGTAAAAAAAGATTTTGTGAGACACTGGAAATCTGAGTGTGCAAAAAAAAGTCATCTGTAATAAAGGATGATTGATCGTTCCAAGTGAAGAACTGGAGGATTAAAAAAATGGCTGATTTTTGTCAAAGTAGAGATTGTACATAGGGCAAAAGCTACAAATGCTAATATTGCCAAGACAGACTGAAAAAGATGATTTCAGAAGGCTGTAGAACATCCTATTTTAAAAGCTTTTAGGAACAGATTAAATTGCTTCCAATGATGTGCCAGACATGCTTATTCTGTATCAAATAAATCAGATTAACTTTTCAACTACCTCTATTACATTTTGTGATTCTCTGTCTATAGCCTACTTGCTAATAGGATGAGAATTTCTATTTGTGACCAGTTTAGCAGTGAGCTTTCTTACTGCTTGACTTAGAAGAGCATTTTGAGTGTGTAGCTGTTTTGTCTGGGCCAAGTGTTGGTAGTGGGGGCTACAGGGGTGGCTCCTTTAAACAAAGAGTTGCCAGAAGCTTCTCTTGTATCTGATGAGGTCAGTGCCAGTTGGCTCTAAGATGGGACCTGCAGCTGACCCAGACCTGGCCAATTAGTGACTGAGGTGACACCTCTGTGAATAACATATTGGAGAAGGGGAAGATGTTACTATACAGTTAAACTGCAGCAGCAGAAGGGAGCAAGAATGTGAAAGCAACATTTCCCCATACACCGAGATCAGTGAAAAAGGAAGGGGAGAAGGTGCCCCAGTCACTGGTAGAGAGATTCGCTTGTGTCCGTGGTGAGGCAGGCCCTGCCCCTGCTGCAGTGGCCGCTGCAGTAGAGCAGAGACCCACCTGCAGCCCAGGGAGGACCCAACACCAGAGCAGGTGGATGCCTGAGGGAGACTGTGACCCCATGGGAATCCCATCCTGGAGCAAGTTCCTGTCAGGACCTGCAAACCCATGGAAAGAGGAGCCCACGCTGGACCAGGTTTGCTGGCAGGACTCATGACCCCATGGGGCACCCACACTGGAACAGTCTGTTCCTGAAGGACTGTTTCTCGCATAGATAGGGACTTGTCAGTAAGACTTGTGTTATATACTGAATTTAGCCTGTGAAGAGGCAAAAGACATGTTACCTGATTAAAGAACAAATGAATTCTTGGCAGTATTAGATAGGCTACCTAAGATTAGAAGGTCAGACTTACTTTCCTGCTCTTTGTACCTAACTTTTTGAAGTCTATGCCATTTGACTATATGTTGAGCTTTAATCAACTATCATTTTAATATTTTGTGCAAACTGTGTCCTTCAGAAATAGTCTTAACTATGTCCATATTTACCTTTAACACAGATAAATCTAACAAATTTCTCAGCTCCTGTGTTCCATGTTGCTGCTGTCTTTTATACCTTGTGATCAGAGGAGAAATATTTGGAACTCTAGTAGCTAATGAACTATTTTTCAGTGGAAAAACCCACATGTCTGAGTTCATTTAAGTTTACATAAAATGTTTCTTTTTTTCTGTAATTGCATGTATCATTTAATACAGAATTTGTGCCATTGTCTGTGTTTTCACGGGTGGGGAATGCATGAGTAGGAATAGTATTTAAAGCAAACCTATATGGTTGTAGAGACGATATGGAAGGTCACTGTATGAGATATGCCTGGTCCTTTGAATGAGAACCTTTCTTGTCCTTACAGCATCTGCAGTGTATCAGTTTGGTAACTTGCATAGAGTAGCATGTGAAGAGGGGTTGTAGCATGCTTCATCTGTTGATTGCTCTCAACTGTCTTGTTCCTGTACTGAGCATTCTGTAGAAGCATCCGTATTGCATATTAATATTACATGTTATATACTTTGTATTACAGAAGACTCCGTTTTGCATTCTTTGATCATCATTAGTGCCTTATGTGATATCAGATGGGTAACACATTTTATGATAGCCCTCATCTCGTCTTCCTTTAGCTTAATTAATATCACAAAATGTGACACCTGCCTGAATGGCAGAACTTCTGCCCCAGTACCACCCTAGCAGCTTTTGTTTGGAGCCGAATGTGGTGTCCACTTCGAGTGCTCAAAAACCATGAAGACTTAGAGTAGTTGATTTTTGGAAATTGATTGAGTGCCTTGGTGATCTTTTTGTCAACTGAGGTGAACTTCAGTTTCTGTTATGGCTAATCAAGATTAACAGTAGCACAGGAGAGAAGGGAAGCTAAAATGGTCTCTCAGAGAGGTTCAGTATCCACAAATGTATTCTTTCAATGTTTACAGTGGTTTTACAAGTAATGTTTTCTAAAGTGATGAAATGACTTGATCAGTTGAATGTAAAACTGTCCCCTGAGTGTTTGTGTAATATCTCTGCATGTCTGGGGAGCTTGCTCTGGTATTCTTACAGTCTGGGCTCCCTTTCCAAGGAAACCATTTTATGTATCAATGTTACAGGATTATAGATGTTATCCATATAGTGGCACAGATAATTATGAAGCCATGCAGCAGATAAGTTGGGAACTGATCTAGTGGAAAAATAGCTCGCGTTCAGCTTTACAACAGTTTCAGTTCTAAACTGTTAAACTGTGTGGCCTACAAAGACAGCCAGTAGTGCCAGTGTGATAGAGAAGGGTGAGTGGTTAGAGTTAAGTACAGAGGCTTAACTAAAGCTGATGTTTTTCAGTGACCCAACTTAGCTCTGCTCTTAAGTATGAATTTGAGGACAGATGTATGTTCACGTGTTCTGTTGTTTAGCAGACCTTGTGAGGGCTTACTTACAGCCTCACCATGCTACTTGTTGCTGTTAGCATGGGCAAAAGCCAAAAGGTCAGATTACTTTTGCATGTTTGATAACACAAATAGCATTCCTCAAGCTGCAGAGTGGTCAGGTGGGAGTCTTTCCACAGTTCTGTCAAATAGTGTGATTTCAGGAGTGTTAAGATACAGTGTCCACACTTGGTAGAGGGAGTAAGCTGGCAGAAGTGTTGGAAATTTCCAGTGGTGTCAGTATGCATCTAGATAAACACACAGAGGGAGAAATTATTCTTCAAAATCTGAAGGGCTTGTAAAACATGCTGTTCACGTGTACTTTAAGTGAACACTTACTGTGCCACCCCTTATACCCATGAGTTTCTTTGTTTGTTTTTTTTTGTCCTCTTTGTGGCACTCCCGTGGGAGGGTATGTGAGGGAGAGTCCTGCAGCTGAGAGCTGCTGAGGTAGCAAACTGCCAGTATGTCTAGAGATAACACAGGCGCAAGAAACTTAGTAAATGGAAAGCAACTTTCCTTTCTGCAGCACTAAGATTAAAACTGTGGTTCTCTCAGCATTCTGAAATCAGTAAATATTGGAGTAGATTTGGTTATGAAGGTGCTGTTTTTTTACTTTCAAGGAGTGTGAAGTGCTACTTCCTTTAGTTTTGCACTTTGAAAGTAGTGTTCTAGTAGAGAAATCTTCGAGTGTGAACTTGTACTTGTCTTTCTGGTGATTCTCAGCTACTAGCTAGCACTTCTTTAAAACAGAACAGCCAATCAGAAAAAAAAAAGCATGTCTCTTTCATTTGAAAAGGTTTTTTTTTTCTTAGTCGACTCATCTCTTGTCTTTAGTCGTTCAGATAATATTGTACATAAGAGCCAAAACAAAAATTCTCTTTGTCTGTCTTAGGACTTTTTTTTTTGCACTGGAATGATAGCTCAAAACAGAATAATATATACAGGTATTAGGGAGTTAAGTAGTAACTTGTGTTACAACATTCCTTAATTGTCGTTGCAGACCCATAAAGCGTTAAATATTCATTTGTTAATACAGAAGCTACTGAAGCACACTTAAAATAGCTTCATATTAATAATTTCTCAACTGTCAAAACCAGACTGCATTATTCATTGTGGTTTCAAAAATACAGAACACTGGATTTTTAAAAAAACAATCCTTGCTGAATAAAAATTTTGGAACTATTCTGAAGTATTTCCTCCCAGCCTCTGTCAATCCCATGAACATTTAAAAAGTTCTATGATAAGCTCAGCTCTCCTGTAGTTTGAGTACAGTAAAAGCTTTGTATTTTTCAGAGATATAGGATGGGGTCATGATAAGGAATGAATTGTAAGATTAAGGAAATGTGTTTTAATTTCTGCGCTGCTGTTTTGAAATTGCTTACGTATTTCATATGTTTGGCCCTTCAAAAGCATCTGCTTGAGGGAAACACTTGAGTGATCTCCGTAATCTTTGAAGATGGAACAAGAGGTTTGTCATATGGTGGCAATAATGAAGAGTTTCTTTATTGTGTGTGTTCGCACACTAAGCTTCAGCTATGGTTTGCTGATCTACAGCAGATAAACTTCATAGCCCTTTGCCCTTTGGGATACTCTATTTCAGTGCCTTGGTAGTGGGATGTCAGTGAACAGTTTGCCCTCCTGGAGCATATAGCTATTGTGGATAGTGGAGGTATTTAAAAACAAATAACAAAGCTGTCAGCAAGTAGTAGTTTGTAGAGAGTGTTTTCAGTTTTCATCCAGCTGTGATCATTCCTTCTCAGCTCTATTTGTAGCTAGTGTCTTGTTGCTCTGTAACAGAGGCAGCATGAGTACAGCCAGACACTAGTCTTATCTTGAAAACTAGCATCAGGTCTGGTTACAGAACGCACAGAATCTAGATTAAGATGAAAAGAGTCTAAAATCCTTTTAAGCATTAAAATATTTTAAGCTGTCCAGTCAGTAAGAGTGGTAATAGAATAATCATTCTGTACTGTAGTAGTATTTAGACTGGGGATTTGGGCAGTTAAAACTTCCCCTTTTCTGTGCAACAAAAGTGTTTGAAGACTAACAAACTATTTGTTAATACATGGGCAGAAACTGGTAGTTAGACTGAGGATGTTAAACTGTTAAAAATGAATCCTTCATTCCTTAGGAGCTGGTAGTGTAGAGTAGGAGAAATAATTTTAAATTTTGCATCACTTGTCAAGAGTGGTATGGTGTACCATCAGATTACTGTCTTGACTAAGTGGTTATGAGAAGGAAGGAAGCATCTAATTTAAATGTAGGGCTTGGTAGTCTTTTTTACTTTTTGTGGTTCTTTTCCCTTCTCATTCCCAGATAATTGGACTAGATGACCTTTAAAGGTCACTTCCAATCCAATCTGTTCTAAGATTCCTTTTTTAACTGGTGCATTTCTACTTCTGATAAAAATAATGGATAAATTTCTTTTCATTATAAATCAACTGAGAATGTTTTGCTGTTGATTTTTCTTAAAAAAAAAAAAACCTGTAGAATGGCAGATACAGGCATAGCTGAATGAGTCTGCCAGCTGTGCTTTCTTTTGAAAGCTGCACTTCACTGTCCTTTTTTAAAAAACCAAGGTAATGTAATAATCGTGGTGTTAATATTTATTTAATATTAGAGAATGTAGCAAGATTGAGTAGCACTGGTAACCATGTCTAGACTTCAGAAAGCTATTAATAAGTACTTCATGTATGTATGAGCTTGCATGGGGGGAGGGGGGGAAATCATAGGTGTTGATCTGCTTTGGCAGGAGAAACAAAAGTCTTCCAAGCTGCTTTAAAGTGCTTACTTAAAGTGATGGAAGTGATATCCTAAAAATTCTGAGGTACCAGAGGGAAGAGCCTGTCAGAGCACCGTTGTATGTGCCCTGCCATCCAGCGGTGTAAAAGGAAACTGAACGGAGTCACACTTGATAGTTACCTATCCTCACATTCAGACTTAACAGAATCGATAGCAGTAAAGGAAATGCATTTCGAAGTTACACTGCGTGGATTGAGGTGTTGAGAAGAAAGCATGAAGTGTAGAACCTCTCAGGAAATTATGAAGTGCAGTCAGGTTGTTTTTCCCAAGTTTCCTTTCCAATCTCCCAGCTACTTTTGGTTGCAGAGAATGAGAGTTACCATGGTGCATATAATTGCAACAGAAGAAAAACTGTTTATCTCAGTTAATGGCGAGTAGAGATTGAATTTAAAGGAGTGTTTTGGTGAGGAATAACTTAATGTGAGGCCTTAAATGTTTTGCAGATCTTGTGAGTGAGAGGTTGACACAATATTGAACTTGAAATAAGTTTGCTTAGGTACTGCTATATTTTTGTCTCCTCCCCTTGATAGCTTTTTTGTTGAGTGGGAGGGGTAGTAAACAGATTAAATGGTTATGCTATGGGTATTTGAAAACAAGCGAGAGATTGAGTTTAATTACGCTTTTAATAATCTGTTTCTAATCTTGTTTCCTCTAGCTTTTTAGATGTTTTAATTAAAGTCAGGAACAGACACAATGATGTGGTTCCAACCATGGCGCAAGGGGTGATTGAATACAAGGAAAAATATGGCTTTGATCCATTTGTTAGCAGTAACATCCAGTATTTCCTAGATAGATTCTACACCAACCGCATCTCTTTCCGTATGCTTATTAACCAACACAGTAAGTAACTGCTTTTTTCATCTTTGGAGAACTCATTAGCTATTGCTTGTAAACCTGAAGCCATGGCTTTTAGTTGTTTATTTCATACTCATAACTAATTCTCAATGTTCTGTGCTAATTATGGTAATAAGATACACTGGCAACTTGTTTATTTGGTACTTCTCAGTTATTGGAGATTAATCCAGAACACCAGTGTGATTTCTTTTAGAATTGTCAGGCTTTGTCAGCATGGCTGTCATTTTTTAATCTTGTTGGCAGAGACAGCTTGCATAGTGATAGACAAAGTATTTTTAGGTAGTAGTAGAGTAGTTGTATCATTCTATTTATAAATCTCTTAACATAGTTTGTAGAGCTGACATTTCATGATGAAATGCAAAGATGAAATAACTTTTGAATAGGTTTTGCACAGTATGATTTTCATTGTTGTTTTTGTAGCAAGTGATCTAGACTTTATTGCCTTCTAAAAAGATTAACTATTTTTAACTTTAAGTTTTAAATTATGTCCTTTATCTTCCTCCACTTCTTGTTTGCTATTTATGAGAAAAGCTAGAATAGTCATCCTTTGTCATTAGATTCTATTTCATTTCTTGTTACTAATAAGCTTACTGATTTATGTTCACATTAGAGTGAAAGCAGTTACTTGCACAGCTCCTATTAGCCAGTTAGTGTAATCATGCAGAAAGTGAACTGTGTAAAGTTAAGGACAGTCTTTATGATCCCTTTTAGTGTATCTTGTGCCTTTTACTTTAGAATTTCATTGTGTTCCCAGTATTCTGCTTTTAATGAGCTCTTTGAAATTGTCGTACACTACAGATAATGTGGATGCTAGAGTACTGTAGCATAAGGTATTTTACTACAAATTTTGTGTCTTTCCAGTAACCTTTTATATGACTAACAAATGCCTTACTGTGTATGTATAAACTTTTAATGTACCAATGCATACGTGGAGGTAAATGTGCAGCTTATTCTTTGCTTTTACTTGTGTAGACAAGTGATAGACATAAACCCAAGTTAAGTTAAAAGGCTCTCGTAGGCGATTTCTAGCAGTAAGAAAAAATATTGTCCTAATAGAACTCTTGAGCTGAGTGCTACCATAATTTCCACTAGTTCTGAAATAACGTTTAATTGAAGGAAATGTCTTTTCCTGGGGACACTTTAACTGGTTGAAACTTAAAACCGCTTCTAAAGTTTAGTTAACTGCCTAAAGTTTAGTTAACCTTGTACAACTTCTCTATGCAAAGCAACGTTTGTGATCCATCTGTGATGGAAAATATTAATCCATAAGCACTTAATAAAAAGACAACAGGAAAGCAGAATGTGAAAACTTTTTTAAAAAAATAGTTTACATTTCTATTTCATAGGTTATTGACAGACAGTTGCTTACAGTGCAGTTCTGCAAGGTGCAGTGTGCCAGTGTTATTAGTGTGCCATGACCAGGATGGGCAAAGCTTTCAGATCTTTTGCTGGCCTCATACTGAGTCAGTTTCATATTGGAGCTGACTAACTTGCTAAAGTAGCAGGAAAACACTTCTGCAAAGAAATGTAGAAACCTTTCTACTCCTTTTGGGAGCTAAACTCTTGGTGAAGGATCTGCTGAGTGCCAGACCCTTGTGTAAAGGAAGGAGTGGGGGGCATACTGCTGAGAGTCAGGGAGTGGAGTGAGACACACCTCTGTGAAGTGGCAGCTTAGGTGAGTATGAAAGGCTTTTAATGCTATCTTGCAGTTCTTCAGTCCTTTTTACTGTAATGTTTTCATTGTTCTGAGTGCTTCTGTTCTGTCATAATGGTATGAGTGAGGCATTTTATGTTTTTGTTTTATCTAATTTTTTATAATCTACTTTGAAATGCAGGTTTTCACCACAACACTCCCACACCACTATTACTTTTAACTAGTCTTAGTTATGAAAAAGGAAATGAAAACAAAAAAAGAGGAGGGAGGCAAGTAGCCTTCCTAAATAAGGATTCTGACAATTTGCTACAGTATTGATTTACAAAATGGTGCACTGTCCAGTAAGTTTCACATACCATCCAATTTGAGTTTTTTGGGCTACTTCAAGTGTCATAGACTTGTAGTCTATTGTAAGTGTAATTTACTGCTATTTCTTTCTATTTTTAGCACTTCTTTTTGGTGGAGATATTAATCCTGCTCATCCCAAACATATTGGAAGTATTGATCCTAATTGTAATGTGGCAGAGGTGGTTAAAGGTAAGCTGAAGTTAATGTTTTTGTTGATAAAAAGCCCCCATGACGTAGAATATGCATAAATACAAAATTGGGATACAAGAAACTGAAGGTGATTTAAATTCGTTTAATAATTTGTTTAAAAGAGAAGAAATGGAAGTTCTGCAGTTGCTCACAATAAAGCCATGGCCTTACTGAGACTTTCCAATGTCTTCATTATTGAGAAACTTAATGTATTAACAGAACTAAGTCAATAGTTGTGTTTTTTTTAAGTACCTTTAACCTGTTCAATATCAGCTTAAGTATCTTGAGCGTCTTCTTAAACTTTAGATGTTTTCTTTCTTAAAATTTTTAGAAGCAGGTTCTCATGTACTGTCTTTTTATCTGATGCTGGTACTAAAGAAAATTTAGAGTGAGAGATTTTCCAGTTTGTTGAGTTAGACCTCAGATGTACAGGTATTCTGATGAAACTCCTTGTTACCGTGTGCATCTGGTCGTATCACAACCTGCTCTCTTACACAGAAGCATGCATTCACCTGAAGACACAATTGCATTAAAAATCCTTTTTGCTTAATAAATCTTGTTTGGTTAATGTTGTGAATGTTCATGTGCTTTCAGAATGTTAGGAAGTAGGCATGAGGCAGTGCTGTCTGCTTCAAGAACTTGTTTCTTGAAGGTTCACACTCTGAGTGTTATCTGTTTACAAATACAGGTCTTGCTGTACAGTGAATTCCACTATCTCCTTCACTGCTGTTTGTGCAGCTACAAGGGGGGATGAATGTGTTTCTCCACTTTGTCTCAGCTTTTCATGAAATAAGAGTGAAATCTTTCTAATGTCAGACTTTGACCTCACACGATTAGCTTGCTTTGTAATATAGGTGCTTTTTACTGTTATGAAGGCTTCTTGGCTTCTAACGCTAAGGCAGCTTTTTTTCAGCAGCTCTCTCTTTTCTTTTGATTGATCTTACTGCACTTTGACCTCAGCATTGCATATCTTGTGTTGTGTATTTAGGGTTATTCTTCTAATAGCAATATTTTAATCTATTTCAGTCATCAAATTCATAGTTACTGCCTTGGACAGAGATGTGCATAGAGTATCAAAAGATGCCCAAATGTTTTCAAGACAGTAGCTAAAGTAGATCTTTCACATCTGAAGAAATGATCAGTAACAAAATGAGGATATTGTAGATGTTATCCAGTGTTGTCTTTCAAAGGAACAAAATGTCTTTAAAGACAAAGCCTATCTATAGTCAAGGTGATTGAGGCCAGTTCCTTGTAGAACTGGTGGAGGGGTTAATGTACATTCTGTATAATGTACTAGCTCCAAAATGTTCCAAGCAATTAGTCAGAGTTAAGGTGTTGATTTTGGCTCTGTACACCCTTCAAACATGGAAGAAATTATTTAAAGAACCATTTCCTACTTCAAACAGCTCCACCAAGTGTTGTGTCTGTACCTGCTTGAGGTGGGTCTCTGTATCTCGTGGACTCTACAATAGTAAGGTTTTTGAGCTGACAGTAAATCCAGGTTTGTTCCTGAATAGAGATCCTTCCCTCTTGTTGCTGCTTATCTCCAGTGATGACATGAAGTGGGCTTCTTAACTTTGTAGTCTCTTTTACAGTCTTATGACTCTGACAATGAGTGGGCTTTTAGAGGAAGGTAAAATGGAAGACTCCCCTTAGGCTCTTGACACAGTTTTGCGCAGGGCAGAGTATTTTACTGGATACTGAAGTTACAGTGCCTTCTTGTTCATTTCAAGAGTGTTAAGGTGGCTACTTCTTGAAAACAAATGAGACTTAAGTTTAGGGAGGCTAAATGGAATTATTCAGAACCTCTTTGTTGTCTCAAGGTTGTATAGTGACTGTGTCTGTTCATCTGTGTGTTGAGGGCTTTTGGTTTATTCCCACACAGTTACTGGTTTGCTTCTGGAAGGCCTTGAAGTTTTTCTCCATAATAAGAATCCAACTCCTGCCTCCTGGACCTATATTTTTACTTCTGTGATGTTGGATACTCTTTGAAGTTTGCTATCTGTTCCTTTCTCCATGTAGACACCCTTGCGGTTGTACCCGCTACACTGCTGTCTTCAGGTTTTGATGACTGAGACAAGATTGTGCCTGTGCTTCTTAGCCCCTTTTTGCTAAAGCACAGGATTGCTACTAAGGCCATCAGAAGTTCTGAGATGATCTTAGAATATTGTGTAATGTAGGTATCCCTGCATCTTTTTTCCTAAATTGTGCACATCCCAGACTGAGGTTCTCTGTGCAGATTGGATATGAAATGGGACTTTGATCTTTTTACTCTGACATGTTTTATTGTGTTATGGGCAGGACCCTTGATAGAAGGTCTCTGGAGCTGACCACCTTGATGCAAGGGATTCCTACTGGGTAGATGATTTTGAGACATTCCCAGGACTTGATCAAGAATATTTTCAGTGTTTTGATCTGTTTTAGTATACCTCAAGAAGCATTTGTCAGCTTTGTGTTGTATGTCCAGCTTTGAAGATGTCAGAACAACTGACAGAAATTTTTTACAGATAACAGGGCACATTAAAGATTATTCCTGTAGACAACTTGGAGGACAATTACAGGTAACCAGTGCTTTCTTGGGAGTAGTGATTTTACTTACTTTGTGCTTGTCACATAGCTCTGAGTCTTGGCAGTGACTGCGTTCTTTTGTCGTGTCACTTTGGACAGGAGGAAGAAGGTACCTGTGGAGTGAGGTCCGATGCAATTGTTATGATATCTTAGTAAATTCCTTTCAGTCTGCAGAGCTGCTCATCTGTCTACAGGCTTGCTCTTAGCTCATACTTAGTACAAGGAAGCCACTTCTGTTAAAGCAGCTTAAACAATGTAGCTAGGATACCTCTGGGGTTTCTTTTTAAGTTAACACTTGCAGCTTGTTTCTAAAATAGTTTTGCAAATGAGATACCAATAAATGTATAGAACCACCAAGAAATCTTTCAAGCGAAAGATGACTTAAACTTTCTTGATGCATTTTAACAATGCCTATAGCCTGACTTAGATTATGGGGAGGCTTTTGTTGTTGTTCAGGAGGAGAGAATGGTGAATCGTGAGGGTTCCAGCTTTCCCTGCAAAAGACCATGCAAACCAAATCTTGCAAACACTGTTGTGTTGGGGAGGAAAAAAAGAATTTGTGGTTGCAGTGTCATCCTTTTTTTATTTGAGATGGAAAGAACAAACATTGAATTGTGATCAGGACATGACAAATAAGTAGATATTATGGTCAGTCTAAGATTATACCCTTCTGGTTTTCAAGCCCTGAAAGAAGGCAAAAAATAACTTGTCTCTAGTAATTTCCTTTTGTTTATAGAGCTTTAAATAGAATTTGCCCTTCTTTGACAAAAGAGCTATAGGCACACAGAGAAAAAGGGATTAGAATGGATACCAGTTTAATCGCTTGTAAACTAGTCACTAAAATGAGTGCTCTGCTTGTAGCCTTTCACATAAAGGATGGGCTTTGCTGTTGTCTCCAGGTTATTTTGTTAAATCAGTGTTTTGTTTTTCTGTAGATGCTTATGAAACAGCTAAGATGTTGTGTGAACAGTACTACTTGGTGGCACCAGATCTGGAAGTTGAAGAATTCAATGGTAATTGTGGAATTAATTTAAGTGATGTATGTAAGAAAAAACATTTCTAATACCTGATTTCTAGTTTTGTGAATTAATTGTATGTTATAATATGAACTCTGCAGTCTTGTATGCAGTACTTTTCTTCTGATGTGTCTACATAGGCACATAAGTTGTAGTTTACCATCATGACATATTTACTACTTTAAGGAACACTGAAGTAGTCAAGAAGCCTCATATCTGGGAGGAAAACATGACTGATTTCTAACTGATCTTTTTATGGCGCCGAGACGTGTTTTGTTTTCAAGTATGCTTATAAATTCCACCATCAGTCTCTGCACCAGTGGTGAACTCTTCTGTAAGATGGCAAAATTAGACATTTTTTTTACATAGTCTATGATTTATGTCCCATCATAAACTTCTCATATGAAAATCTATTTCGAGTTGATTGCAAAGATCAAAATTGGATGCTACGAAACTGATGAGACCTTGTCAGTGTGTTGACGCTTTTTTTTTTCATCATTTCTATTGACAAAAGGTAGAAGTTTAAAAAAAAGTCGAGTGATTCACAAATTGTGGTCAGCTGTCAAAACGTAAGACTAAGATGTTTCCAAACTTCTGTAGAACTGCAAAAGTCTCAGAAATAAGTAACACGAAGTGAAGGGAGCAATATATGGCAATGTATGTTGCTCAAAGTGCTATTCAATATTGTAGAAATACTTCTTTACACATAATGATATTGTCAAGACTGATGGATTGCTACCAGCCCCATCTTCTAAAACCACAGAGTCCAACCTTCCTCCTTCCAAAACTGAACAATTTTTAAAGCTAAAAGTACTGAATGCTGCAGAAGAGGAATCTATGCAAAATTAATTCAGAGGCCTAAGTAAAACGTTCCTACGTGAGAGAAAACAAGTTGCTGGATCTCACTAACAAAAGAAGGAAGAGAGAACATAATTACTTGTTTTCTTTAAACTAGCTTATTATCAGCGTGAGGAAAGAGACTTTGCAAAATACCTCAAAGCTACAATAACACATTTTCTGTATATACTCTGTCTCAAACGAGTGCAAATCAGTCTGTCTTGGTTTTGATGGTACCCAAGAGAATTGGAGTATAGACTCTGACGAAATTAACATAATAAAACAGCAAGTTGCCTTGCAACTAATTATGCAGACCATCGTTATTTTCTTCTTTTCCTAGTTTTCACTACCTTGTCGCTTAAAGTAATAAACCTGTATGGTTATCAGCCCTCTGTCAAAAAGGATGAAGTTGACTCTAGTCACGCTCTGTGAGCATAGTTCTATCTTCCTAAAGTTTATGAAGCAGACATGTACAGACTTTTCTTGAATCTGCGCTGTTTCTGAGTATAAGAAGCTGTGACTGTGTAATATAATGCTGGTAGATATTGGAGCATTCAGGGATGACAGCATCCAAAATTGTTCTGGATTGTGTTAAATGCAGCTGTATTGTTTCCTGCCAAATCAGTTAGCACTCTAGCATTCATAGCTGTGCCAAGCCATACACTTGTGTAGAAACGCTGACAACAACACAACAGGACAAACAATTCGGTTACGATTTAGAATAAGAAAACTGTAGTGTTGTTTGAAATACATTTTGGAAAAAAGAAATTAACAGTTTATGTTTTAATTATGGGAAAATATGTAGTTGTTTTTAGAGTGTTAAAAATGATTTATTTAAAAAGTCTTTTATGCAGTAAATACTATGCTGAAATATTGTGTGTATTAAGAGAAAGAGAGTTTTCATATTTAAGTGAGAAGATTCTGTTAGTAAATATAAGCTGTCAGTATAAAGCCATCAGGACTGAGTGAAGTTTCATATCTAAACAAAGTCTGCTCACATAGATCAATGTCATTTGAAAATTATCATTAGAATGTCTTATTTAAGATGATGATAGTAACTGAAATTTATGATTCTAATGTCAAAGAGTCAATCTTGTACTTGGAAGACTATAAGGTGCTTACTTCTTTACCTATAGTTTCATGTTATTTACTGTAAATTGAAATGCCAAAAAATACTGTGATTTTTTTTTTAAGAAATTGTCTTTTTTTCTTTTTTCTTTTTTTTTTAGCAAAAGCTCCAAACAAGCCAATTCAAGTAGTCTATGTACCTTCTCATTTGTTTCATATGTTATTTGAATTATTCAAGGTAGGTTGAACTTGTTAATATTTGGAAGGGTTTAGTAAATTTACGTTGCTGTTTGAAATTGAAGTTCTTTTCAGTTACACGTCTTAAATGTTATTTCAGGTTTTTTCCTTTCTTAAGCTTATTTTTAAACAAGTGAAACTTAAAAGCTAGTCTTAGAGCTCTATCTTAAACCCTTGTATCCTTAAAAAAAAATCCTGTGTTTTCCCACTTCTCCTTCTGTGCCTTTGCAGCTGATTTAACTGAACCATTCCTGATAGCCTGTTTTTGCAATGATAATGTATTAATTACCTTGCAGTCTCCATAGCTTCCTGCTTTATTGCATATTTGAAGACTAGTTAGGATCAATGTCTATTTTGTGAAAACGACCCATATGTCTTTGAATAGTACAAATGCCATCATTTGGTTTGGTTTTGTTTGTGTTTTCTGAATAATTGGAACAAGAGTGGAAGTGTAACATCTGAGAGCTATTGTACGCTGTCAAAGAGAGGTGGTTGGTCTCTAGGTGGTGCAGTTGAACACTAGAAATTTCAGGGAAAAAAATGCATTTGATCAGAAACTTCTCCTAAATAGTGGTATTTTGGGTTTGATTTCTGATATTTGCCAGGTACTCTCACTTAAATCTTCCCCTGTTTTGCCATTCTGTAACAGTTCTAGAGCAGAACAGGTGACAGTTTGTACACTGACTTGTTTTAGTACAAATCATGGAACAAGCAAGTTGTAGCTGTAAGTAATGGCAATCTGTGTTGCACTGACAGTGGAATCATAGAATGGTAGGGGTTGGAAGGAACCTTTAGAGATCATCCACTCAGATTGATAGGTGGTAACTTAACAATTCCGTGACTCAGGCTGAGAAAACCAAAGCTTGTTATCTGTAGTGAACATCACCATTAGTGTTCTGGAGGGTGAAGGTAAAGGTGTTGTCAGCCCTTCTGTATAATAGGTTGATTTCACACAGGAAAAAGTATCCTTGCTTTATGGACAATTAACTGACTTGAAAACACTTCTGTTAGTTTTAAATGTGTCCTTTTCTGACTTGGGTACAAATATAGGACGAAGTATTTAGAATGAACAAATGAGTGCAAATTCTAAGTTGCCACAAAAAGCATATGTGATAAATTTAGAATCAAAGACTATTTTTCCTTTTCAGAATTCAATGAGAGCTACAGTGGAATTGCATGAAGGTAAGAAAGAAGGCTATCCGTCGATCAAAACCTTAGTCACATTGGGGAAAGAAGATCTATCTATTAAGGTAAATGCCTAGAAATAATAATACACAGTTTACAAACCTGTTAGGTTTGGAATGGTATGACTTTTAATTTGAGCAGGCAAATTAATTACTGTATCAATTCTGCCACTTGCTTTATATTCTTTAGAAGAGTATTTTCATTTGGAAAGGACCTACAGTGTTCAACTAGTCCTGCTGCCGGACCAATTTAGAGCTGAACAAAAAGCATGTTCTTTAAGGGCACTGTCCAGATGTCTCTTAAACACTGATAGCCTTGGGACATTGACCACCTCTCTAGGAAGCCTGTTCCAGTGTTTGACCACCCTCTCCATAAAGAAATGCTTCCTAATGTCCTAGTGTCTGAACCTCCCCTGACCGATGCAGCTTTGAACCGTTGCCACGTGTCCTGTCCCTGGATACCAGGGAGAACAGATCAGCACCTCCCTCTCCACATCCCTTTCTTAGAAAGTTGCAGAGAGCAATGAGATCTCCCCGCAGCCTCCTTTTATCCAAAGTACACAAACCCAAAGTCCTGTGCTGCTTCTTGAGTATCTCTCAAATTGGATAATGCTGCTTGAGTTTTGCATTTGGGATCTTTTTCAAAACATAATGTATAAAACTTTTCATTCCTTAGATAAGTGATCAAGGTGGAGGCGTACCTTTAAGAAAAATAGACAGATTGTTTAACTACATGTACTCAACAGCACCCAGACCTAGCCTGGAGCCCTCGAGAGCTGTGCCTTTGGTAAGCAATTGCAATATGTATTTAAATATCCCTTTATACCACCCTGATGTAAACACCCTGCAATCTACAGAATCAGGTTTTCCATTGAAGAAGTTGTTTATCATCAGCAATTCTCCGCAGGTAAAACATATCAGGAGAAAATGGCTTCTTTTATCATTACTTAGTCTTTGGAATAGAAAATTGCCTTACTTTATCTTGACATGATATTCTTGGAAACAAGTATGTCTGCGTAAGTACAATATTTGCACAGGTTAATGGACAGGATTTTTAGTACTGTATCACTGAGAAGGTGGATAACCTAATGAGCTCCTCTTTGATGTGTAAATTACTGTTTATCTAAGTTTCCTATAATAAATATATGGAAAAGGTGAGCCGTGCTGTCAGAATTATAGCATTTGAGAAACATCTCCTGATAATGCATAAGCTTGTATTGAACTTAGAAAATTATTTTTATGTAAGTTATGGACTGTAAAAGCACTTAATAGTTCTCAAACCTGCATGTGATATGGACACTTTTGATATATTCCTGTTCAGTTGGAAGTATCTCTCGTGAGAGTCCCTTCTGAGATGCATCAAGGTCAAATTTCAAGCAAAATTTCTCCTTAGTTTCTTCTCAGCAGGGAGCTATTTCAGTGTTGAATGCATAGATACTTTTAGCAAGCACGTTACCGTAAATTGTTACAACAATGAAATACAAAACTTTTATTACGTATTGGATCATTATAAGAAGAATGATAGAGCTGCTGTTCCATTTGTCTGCCTTTCAGTAAATGAATTAATACTCATACTGTCTTCTTGCTGCTCCTCCTCTTTGTTCTGTATTGGTTCTGATACAGTCCTTTATCTTCAGGCATATTGGGAGAAAAAGATCCTTTGAGAAATTTCCTTTGCCTAATTAGGAACACTCCCATCTGTCCCATCTAGTATGTTCTTCAGTGATTTGGGCTTTTTTTTCCTGATGATACTTCTGTGCTTGAAGTGCCTTCAGGCAGCTGACAAAATGTAGCCTAGGGAGTATGTGACTAATTCTTGTACAGAATAATTAACAGTGAGCTGAAGGTGAAACCAGTTCAGAGATTGTAAATTTCCTTTTAGATTTTGAGCAGAAAGTCTTTATGGTACTTAGTCCCTAGCTTGTAAAGTTCATGGCACAGAATGTGCTGCATCGTTTTTAGCAGTGTTTGATGCCACCGTGGTGGATGTGAAATCCAGTGCTGTATCTGCATCGACTTCATATTAATCCTTCACAGTTTCTGCCTCTATAACACATCCTAGTATTATGTTTCAAACTTTTGCTTTTTCATAGAAAGTCTTCTTGAAGGGGGTGAGTGATACGGAACAGGCCGTAATTCAAATATAAACCTTTTTCTTTATGTCAAGAATGATAGAATCTTTCTTGATTCATAATCTGCCTTTATTCTGTCCTGCTTTTGATCAGCAATTTACTATATCAGCCTACAAGAATTTCCTGAAACTTGTTCTCACTACAAATTGATACCTTGATTACCAGCTGTATTCACTATTAAAATGTCTCTTCCTTTGTGGCTGATTGTAAAATGTGTTCATCTTAGGATTGACTCTATGCTCTTTTTTTCCTCCCTGTGCAGCTTTGGCAAATGCATTCCTGTGTTTATTTCCTCATCCTCAAGACTACTTACTTTGATTCTGTGGCATTTATACATGTTTATACTGTACCCCATTTTCAGTCCTTGTTTTCTTCTTTGGTCTACATATCACTGTAGTCAGACCTCCAAAGCATCTCCCTCTCTTCTGAACCTGGTGGCTTTTGCCCTGCAAGCCTGACTGATGCCTGTATGTGACTGAATGTCAAGAAGAGTTGTTAAGCTCTGTTGTTTATATGTGTGTGCATAAAGGAGAAAGTCAATAACTCTGAATCTGTGCCATATCTTTTCACTAAGAGGAAGAAGGACTTAGCAGTGAGGCTCGACAAGTTGTGTGATGCCCCAGATCCAGTTAGAAAAATAATTATACTGTGCTTCGTATGTCAGTCTAGAAATAACAACCCTTCAGCAGAAAGGTTCCTCGTAAATCCTTTTGGGGTCCTTACAGCAGGAGAAGGGTTTTTTTTTTTAATTGATTAGTGCCAAAGACCAAACCACTTAAGAGTTACAGTGCTCCACAAGGTAGGTAAGTCTGTACTTGTGTCATTCTTGACTTGGATAATATTCTAATCTAAATTGCAGTGCAGTATAAACAAATATGTTCTTCTATTCTGACACTCCCTCCCCTTGTTATGTGATCCCCTGTCTAGTTTATGAAACATTCATGGACCTAAGGAGTGAAAGAGAGAGATCTTTCTGTTGATTGGTGAAAATTCTTTCTCGGCGTCATTACAAATGTTGTTTCAAAACTGCTGAGAAACCTTGTTACCATGACAGCATTCTGATTCTAGCAGGTCTTGTATTCATCTGTCCTGCTGTACACGTAGTGGAAACATTACAAACACATGGTAATGTTTGGTGATAATTAGGTTTTCTTAGAGAACGTAATGATTCTCTCTCTCTGGCACCATTTGTTTATAGTGGCAGAAACGTGGCTTAAATTAGGTTTAATTAGCCCTGTAGATACTAGTATCACTGAAATTTAATTATTTTCTAATTACATAATGCATGCTGTAAGATTTAATGAGAAATTGCCTCTAAAAAGGCAGATGTGCCATTATGACTATATTCTGTCCTCTAGGTCAAGCAGAGAGAGGGAAGTATTACATCTTGTCAGGGTTGCTCAATGCTGCCCTTTACTTGAGCTGTTCCTGGGTGTATGTACTATCTACAATTTGATTTTCAGTTGCTGTGCTTTCTGATTTCTTATCTTTTAATGTCTGTTCTCTAGAAAAGATGCAAGTCAGCTTTTGGAATTTAAGTTATTTCTAAGACAGTCAAATATCTTCCCTTTTTTTTAGAGATTAAGAAGGAAATGCGTCTAGTTTCAAGGCCAGATGTTTGAAAAGGATGCACGTGTCTGTAATGTGCATCTTTAAGATTTGCATTTTAAAACCGTAATGTTAGAAAAAGTGCCTCTAAACAACTTGTTCTAACTGTGGAAGTAGACACCAACAGCTATGACAAGCCATGTAAGCAGGAAAGGGCATATCTGACACTGGTGCTTCTCATTTTGCTCCAAACTTTTACCAATTTGAGATCACTAAATTTAGACTTCTGTAAAAACAAGCTAAAGAGGTCAAAAGATACTGTAGAGAGAGCAGGTAACAGCAAGAGAATCCGTGGTGGTTACTGTAGTACAGAGTTCTTTGATGTTCACCCCTCAAGGGATTTCCTACAAAGTGATACCACGTGTAAGCCATGTCTGATGTTCACAAGTCCTCTTTTTTAGCCTTTTTATTGTATCATTTTGGGGCTTCAGTTTATGGTGGATCTTGGTTATTTCTCAGGTTGCCTTTGCAGCAATATTACAGTGGAACCAGTTTACTATTTTTCTGAAAACTTCAAGTGTCTAATTCTTCACGCAATCCAAAGTTGCATCATTCCAGTGCCTCCTATATCCTTCTTTTCAAATTGTGTATGTGTCTGGAATCCTTCCTTTATTGCTCTGGGTAGTCCTGAAGAAGTCAAAAGTGGGGTTCAAGTGAATAATCGGCCACTGTGATTCTCAGCACATACCCAGCCATCTGAAAGAGTTGATGTATAGACCATAATCGGACTCTCTGGCTGCAGCGAGAGAGGCTTGACTTTTTTGTACCTTTTTCTGACAAGAGAGGATTGGAAAAGGTGCTGAGTGTGACCTTGTTGCAGCCGTGGTTATAGGTATTAGTGTTGTAAATTTAAAATCCAAGATTTATACTGTTGAGCCTATTATGCTTTGAAAATGGTGTGGTGCATACAGGGCCTTGGTCTGCAGTGGAACATTCAGTGCTGTGGAATCCTGATCTTTTGTTAGACAGGCAAACAACAGCAAAGATGATTTGCCTTGCATTGCTTTGCATGTAGATCTTCTGATCTCTATTGAAGTGTGGCATCAGGAATCATTTAGTTGTGTGACCTAGATGAAGTAAACAGTTGTCTCTGATTTCCTTGTGTAGTCTCGTAAGTGTGGGGA
The DNA here is from genome assembly GCF_028858725.1 of Colius striatus. Classification (NCBI taxonomy): domain Eukaryota; kingdom Metazoa; phylum Chordata; class Aves; order Coliiformes; family Coliidae; genus Colius; species Colius striatus. The sequence goes on from NC_084759.1 coordinate 82,002,705, forward strand.
CATGTGAGAAGAAAAATCCCAGGCTTAGGGGGGAAAAAAACATGCTGTCAAAAATCAGATTTTTGAAAGAATGGGACACACAGCAATGGTAATCATAGCGAGGAAGCAGTAGAGAGTATCAGTTTGCTTTGATGATTGGAGGCAGCATGTACTGTGTGTACACCTGCTTGCCTCTTTGAGAAAATGCAAAACAGACAAGGTAGTCCTAACAAAGGACTCTGACGTTTTTATCTTTTCTGTAATTGAACTAAAAAACTCTGCCTAGGAAAAAAAAGGAGATTGCTCAAAAGGCTGAATACCAACTTACAGGGTAGACTGAGTATAAAAGGAGAGCATGAAGAGTAATTTGATGCAAATGTAATATTTGGGTGCCTTCTGTTATATTGCAGATTGCAGTAATCTGTTGCTTTTCTAAAAAAACCCTTTTCCATCACATTTTTTCTTTTGTTTTCTTGTTTTTGTAGGCTGGGTTTGGCTATGGTTTGCCAATTTCTCGTCTGTACGCTAGATACTTTCAAGGTGACCTTAAACTGTACTCAATGGAAGGCGTTGGTTCAGATGCTGTAATTTATTTGAAGGTATGGATTTGACCCTTTTATAAGCTAGTAATGTGGTGCAACTTGTTTGCAGCAGGCTGAGAAAATGAACTTTCTCTCTTTTTACCCTTCAGCTTGTTTTCAAATTTGTAGAGTCATGGAATCATAGAATGGTAGGGGTTGGAAGGGACCTTTAGAGATCATTTAGTCCAACCCCCCTGCAGAAGCAGGGCCACCTAGATAAGGTTGCATAGGAACATGTCCAGGGAGGACGTGTCTTGAAGACCTCCAAGGAAGGAGACTCCACAACCCCTCTGGGCAGCCTGTTCCACTGCTCCATCACCCTCACAGTGAAATAGTTTTTTCTTATGTTCAAGTGGAACTTTTTGTGTTCCAGCTTCATCCCATTACCCTTTGTCCTGTTGCTAGCTACTATAGAAAAGTTGCTGTCTTCATCGTAGTTGCCATCTTGATCGTATTTAACTAAATCAGTTATGCAGAATCCTAAAAACCAAGGTTATAAATATTATCCTGGCACTAGTACTGGATAGTTTGCTTTCATTTCTTTTTTCAGTCTTGTATTGGATCTTTGCATTTTGTTAATCCATGGTGAGTGCTGAATTTTCTAAGAACTGTGTGCCATTCTTGGCTAGTGCAGTTCTTGACCTTTGTACAACAGACAACAAATCCTGTTGACACTTTTGGGGAGATCCTAGGCTGCTCAGGGGTTTAAGGTTGAAACTAACTGCTTGAATTTCATCAGGGAACGTAGAAGAATGTGGCATATAGCTCATGTGACGTATAGCTCATCTCCTTAACTTAGCCTTATCACTGTGCCTGGCTGTATGTAGTGAGTGACTTTGTGGAATCCTGTGATGACTTTAGTGTCTGGTGCATATATGTGTGGAGGAAAAAGGCGGATGGCCTTAGGTGAACCTGCTTCTGTGTAGGGGTGTTGTACTAGATGATCTCTAAAGGTCCCTCCCAACCCCTACCATTCTGTGATTCTGTGAAACAGTCATGCTAATGGTCTGAACTAGATCAGTCCTCACACATCAGTGTGCTGAGGGAGTCTGGCTGTGTTGAAGTGAAATGTTTAAGTGAAGCAGCTGTCTACCCCATGCAAATGACATCTCCCCAAAATATTTTTTACCAAAACTTTTTTTTTCATGCTATCTGTGTAGACACCACTCCCTGGAAAGAAGTGAAATATTTTAAAGTCTTACTCTTTTCTTTTAACTTCTATTGTGACGGGTACCTTGACTAGAACTTGAGCAATTAGTCACAGCTGAAGTATTTTCAAAATAGTGTTGTGACATGTAACACTTGGATAATTGAGGCACTTGTTCGATGCACAACTTGGAACTGTAGAGCTCCCCCGAGCATCATCTTGCTTTTGGTATGTCTAACGATGTCTTACCACTGCTTTTGTTTTTTCCATAGGCCCTTTCAAGTGAATCATTTGAAAGACTTCCCGTTTTTAATAAGTCAGCATGGCGACACTACAAGACCACACCTGAAGCAGATGACTGGAGCAATCCCAGCAGTGAACCAAGGGATGCTTCTAAATATAAAGCCAATCGATAATTTGCCATCTTTTGTCTCTGTTGGAGATGACCTCTGCATTCAGTATAAAGTCTCTGCTTTGTTCCAAAATCCTTCAAACCACAATAGCTAGTAACTTCCAAACAAAGACCTAATCAGGGCATTGAAAAATACTAAGAACAAAGTGATGATTGGGACTTAAAGGAAGGCACTAAGCACGTTTAGTATGTGAGTCCCGTCTACTTCACCAGAATATGCTTGGTTGCTGCAGTCGTGCATTGACAAAAGGGATTGCACTACGCTCGCACTTAAGAATATGATGTTGTAACAGAAAGATTGTCTGAAATGGTCAATTTTGATTCCAGTCTGAGGACTGGCAAGATGTGTAGAATACCTTTAAATGGTGAATATCTTGCACAGCAATATGGTAGAAAAGTTCTAACATAGTTAAACATACACTTTGAAAATCCACTCTGCTGCATTTCATCTTGCACAGTGTCATCTATTACAAGAAATCCCTTGAGCTCTTGAGGATTTGTATCTGATGAGCTCATAAATGCATAGTTCTAAAAGGGTTGTGCAGCTTTAAACTGATGCTTTTTCCCAAATCCATTTGTCACATGCATATGAAAATTACTTTGTTATATAAGACATTGGGACTTCTTGGTATGCACCTTAAGGATTTTATGAACACACAAACACAGAAATGCATTTCCATATGTGTTCCCTTGTTTTGAGGAAAGATCATAAGTAGTGGGATCATCTCTCCATACAAGAAATTCCATCACTACAGAGGCAGAGGGTCATTCAATTTCATGCTTATTGCCCATCATTTTTGGGGGGGTTGGGAAGGGGAGGGAAATACTGAAAGGCCCGAGAGCCAGACATACAAATGAATTTGCCTTAAGAATGTTGGTTGCTTGGAACCTGATTAGTTTAAAACCTGTAAATAGTTTGCAAAGTTATTTATATATTCAATGTCTGACTATAGTCTCGTAACCTGAATTTATAGTGTATATAAAGATGATGTACACCAGCTTTTGGAAAGTGTCATTGGTCTAAATACATGAGACTGGAAATATAGAAGTGAGAGGGACAAAAAATAGCTGGTACCTGATTTAAGGAAAAAAAAAAGTAAATTCCCTTTGAATTTTTTGTAAGGGTTATTGATGACTGTTAGGAAGCTGTTCTTCACCAAGCCTATGCCAAAAAGTGTTTCTGATACTATAGCTTTTCAGAGAAACTTGTTGATATTTAGAAGTTCTGGTGGTATCCTAGCTATGGGAATAAAGTAGATGAGTTGTAAGCAGCTGTGATGCACCCTCAGTTTATCTTAGGTGTTTTGATATTTTTTTGAAAGATACTGCAGATTTTAGCAAGGAAAAATGAAACTTGTTTACCAGAAGCGTGGGGGAGCTGTCCCTTTTGTCCTCCCAATATATATTTTTTATAAAGAACTGATCTGTTAGGTAAGCAGGGAAATGCTGAGAAGTTCCTGGGTATTTAAAAATAAAGAAACCCTACAAAATAAATCTTAGTTTGACTTGACAATAGTACTTTGCACTTCTATAGCACATTTCATCAAAGGATTACAAAGCACTTTGAGCAATAAACTTCATACACCCCCATTCCTGAGGAGTCAGAGTCCTTGCCTTGCAAACCTTTACTCTTCCCTGTCGCAGTCCATTCAGGCAGTTGTGTGGGTAGCTCATGGGTTTGCAGGTTCTGTGAGCTTCACAGCACTGTGCAGCCACCACACAGCACTAGGTACCCTCAGCACACGCCAGCAGAGTGTGGCCAGGCTGTTCAGAGGTGGAGGCAGCACCAGGCAGCTGCTGGAGGCTGCCTGGCTCCTTGGCTGCCAAGCTGTGCCCTTCTGAGCCCCCTCTTCCAGCAGGTAGGAAGAAGGAATGTGTGCTGAAGGGACTGTCCTCTTCTGTTCCCCACCTGGACACACTGGACCCTGACTGGGGGATCTTTACATGGTATAGGGGAGCCTGCAGAGCAATAATCTTCCCACGACTTCAGGCACTGCTGCAGAGAAGACAATTGCCCTTCAAGAGCTACAGCTATGCTGCTGGGGTGAAATCAGTACCGGTTTGACAGGAACACCAGCTGGAAGTCCCATCTACTAAAATTTAGTCACTTGATTTCTGCCCTGATCTGTAACTTCTTCCTGTGTTTAAATTCATTTCAAGTTGTGTGTGTTTTCTAGTAATTCCAGAGGAGGCCTTGCTTTAAGACAGAAAATTGCTGCAAAACAAATGTTTCCACAATTGAATGTGGTCAGTTTCTTCCTAGAACGGTACCTAAAACATTCCAAGGAATGTGATAGTTTATCTAAGAAGCCGAGTTTCAGCGTTTTTTAGAAGTTCTATTTTAAAGTAGTAAATCCTGACCTTGTGCTTCTCTTTAGCTATCTATTATACATGAAGAGGAGAGGGAACAGAAAGAAAAGATGAAAGGCATATAAACCATGGAAGCAAGCTGATGATTCCGTGGAGGCTGTTGTGGTATATTAGTCATTTCACTTATTCACAAAACCAGCTGTCTGGCTTTCAGGACTGAAGTGCTCTAGTACCTGAAAAATAAGTCCCCTGAAATAAACCCCCTCACTATTTTCAAGAGCCTTGAACAGCTCAAAACAGGAAGTCAGAGCATAAGGAATGCATCTTCTTTCCATTTCCCAAGGTTTGTTCATGGGCGTTCCAGTGAATGTGAGAAAGAAGCAATTTACCTCCTCTCCAGCCATGTCTAGGCAGCCTGTGCTTTAGGGGAGATCCCGGGTATGCCATAAATTGGTTTTCACTCCCTATATGTTTCCACATATAGGGAGTATCAGTCTGAAAACTGTCTTGGGGAAACAACAGCAGCAGACTTTGGATTAGAAGAAAGTTTTGCAGTGGATATGCCTGAAAAAGGAGGATTGGGTGGGTTTGTAATATGGTTAGTTTAACTTACAGGTACTGATCTTTTTTCAGTTACTTCTACCGTTGATTGGAGTCTGTTGTAATGAATTGTTTTAATATCCTGGGGCTCTCAGTTCCAAACTTGCTGGTGATTGTGGGTTTCAGCTGTATGACCTGCTGATGATATTGCAACCTGCTTGTCTTAAGTTACAGGACACATAAACAGGAGAAAAGAAATGCTTTCACGGAAAACGTTTCATATCCATTGTTTAGTGACTAACGGAAGCAGGCTAACAAGAGATGTTTGCTTCTTGATTCTTGCTGAGAATTTACAGACAACTTCTATATGTAACAAATACCTGGACTTTTTTGCCCAATGTGAGTTTTTCTGGTGTATTCCTTCAACGTGACCTATTAACCCCCTGCCTAGTTTAATATTAATAACTGCCTCTCCAAGTTATATTTGTGTTTGTGCACTCTGCTTTTCTGGGCTTTGCTTTGAAGCTGACAAGGGGTCTTTCAGAGTCAGTGCTTGATGATGAGTACTCAGAAGATACTGAAGTGCTGCTTTTGCCACTCAAATGTGCAGTCTTTGCCTCTGCGCTTGATTGTGAAGACCTAGGATAGTACCCAGAAAGTCTTTGTCCTGCTGCAGTCGTGCTGCCCATTGGGTAGTATTTAGAGCAAGTCCCTTGCCACACGCCTAAAGAAGACGGGTATTCATTGTAGTGTTCTTGGGAAACTCAAGATACTTCTTTTGGCTATGTAAACTACATTTACCAGTCCAACTGGATAGCATACTTTTGTCTTCAGTGACCTGTTGAATTTGCTTAGAAACAGCTGTTCACATGCTCCAAGAAGTACAGTGATCTTTCAGTGTAGCGCAGACTCCTATTCCTCTCCACCCAAGCTTGCTATGTCAGTTGAAGTCTTGACCTTGTTGCCATGGAAGACATTTCACCACCTCTCCATCTTTAATAAGCGCTTCTAGATCCTTAGGTGTTAGGTGCTGCAAAGTGCAAAGTGATCTTGATTGTCAGAAATCATTTTGTAGAAAACAGCCTACGTGTTTCTCATTGGCATTTATCTCGTGAGGATGACCGTGTCTGATTGTGTGGTGTTACATTTCCTTACATGTTTCCTCGGCTGCCATATAAGTGCTGTGGTTTCCAGTAGCTTTTCATCTCTTCTGCCTGACATACTCACCTGCCTGTGAATTAATACATGTGCAAACGTTGTGTGTGCAGAACTTAAGAGAATATGATGTCACATGACAGAACGATGTGTTACTGAGTTCAAATGACAAAGGAGGAACAGAGCCACAAACTGTGTAGTGACTTCAGGGCTGAGTCTTGCCCTGTGAATACTTGCACAGGTAAAGAGTATATGAAAGTAATCCCACTTAAATTAATCTGTTCTCAGGATCAGGACTTCAGCTGTTTGCATTAATTTGAAATGATGAAGATTTCTGTAACTGAAGTAGCATTCTAATTAAAAATAACTAAGAAAATTTTAAGTTCATGTGCTTTAATTGCAGTATTATGTTGCCTTAAAAGGTGTCAGAAATGGGCATTGAGAACTTGTTTCTTTCTTAAATACTGAGGGGTTTTTTTTCATGTCGTTATCAGTAGGATTGATGTGTTTGGGATAAATCTGACACTGACTAACTAGTATTCATCACAGAATCTTAAGGATTGGAAGGGACCTTGAAAGATCATCTAGTCCAACCCCCCTGCCAGAGCAGGCCACATAGAGTAGGTCACACAGGAACTCATCCAGGTGGATTTTGAAAGTCTCCAGAGAAAGAGACTCCACAACCCATCACCCGCGCTCCCTCACCCTCACAGTGAAGAAATTCTTCCGTGTATTTCTTTGGAACCTCTTGTGTTCCAGCTTGTACACATTGCCCCTTGTCCTGTCCTTGGACATCATTGAGAAGAGCCTGGCTCCAGCCTCCTGACACTCACCCATTACATATTTGTAAACATTAATGAGATCACCCCTCAGTCTCCTCCAAGCTAAAGATCCCCAGCTCCCTCAGCCTTTCATCATAAGGGAGATGCCCCACTCCATCATCTTGGTGGTCTTGAGCTGAACTCTCTCCAGCAACTCCCTGTCCCTGAACTGAGGGGCCCAGAACTGGACACAATATTCCAGGTGCAGTCAATCGCTGAGAGGTGGCAGATGGCCAGGCCTTTGAAACTCATAGCCTGGGTAGATGGTAGCAGGCAGTGGTGGGGCAGACGTTGAGCGGTGTCAAACCGTCAGTGCTCTCAGCAGGTGAAGGGCTGACGGGCTTGCTGGTGAGTTGGGCTGTGTTGTGCCTGGTGGCCGAGAGGGAAAGAGAGTTCATGTTGCCTTTCCTCAGGTGGCATTATTTGCAACAACTGAACCTATAGTGGAGGAGTGGGAAGCTAATTTTTTGTGACATCACTTGGTGATGTTTTAAATTTCATGTTGAGTCTTCTGTAACTTGTGTTGGAATTGTTTGTAGTCCAATACCCACGTATATAACTTGTGTGTGCTCTTATTTTCCTTTTTTCATTGCTGACAAAAATATGGACAAAATACACAATGACATTTTCAAGGGACTGATTCAGTTTCACACACTGTGGAGCTTAGTTGGCAGTTTGGCAGCCCAGGGCCAGCTTCACACATGCCTACAGAGGGACACTTGTAGAGAGCTGCACTTGGGAGCTCAGAGTAATACTAGATAAAAATTGTTTTCTTGCCTGTTTGTCACAGTTTGAAGTCTTCTGTGGAAAGATACATTTGACTATTTCCATGTCCATCTCCTTCTCCCCCTGAAATTTATTATTAATATTGCAAGCATAATGTATTTTTTGTTAAGGTGGTTCTACAACTATATATAAATGTAATTGCTTCTGTATTTCCAGGTAGATCTTAAGACTTTCAAGCTTCCATTGTCTTTCATGAATATGTTTTAGTCCTGTCAGATATCTTTATGAAATGCTTGTTTTCACACAACACTGTAGTATTCATTCTGAAGTTACCTTTCAGTGATTCGTGTGTCGCTAGATTTGGTTTTAAAAAGATAATGTAACTGAACTAAACAATCTTTGATTTTGCTGTTCTGCCAAGGACCTGATATCAGAATAACTACAAAGACAGCAGGTGCACAGAAAATAAAATTGTTCTCCATTTGAATGGAAGAATTGAAATATTAAGAATTGCTAAGGTGTCTCTTTCTACAAAATAATGGAGCTGCAAAAGCATATTTAAGGAGACTGGCTTCTTGCAAAAAGGAGTTTCTACAGAAATTACCCTAGGTCCATCACTTCTGCACATGTATTTTCTGTGTTACTCCCTTCCATACACATAAGCTCCGTGGTTTCTGTTGGTTTGTAGCTTGACATGGGAAATGGTGGTGGGGAAGTGTGGAGGTGCAGGAGGGAACATGTACCCTAAAGTGTTTTGGGATTAAAACTTAGTTTTCTCTTTCGCAGTGTGAGAAAACTGGATTAACCTAGTGACTCTTGACTTACTCTCCTTTTTTACGTAATATTCATTGCTTCTTTCTCAGAACACTGAGGTAAGAAAACTTCAGGCCTCTCATCTACAATGAAACTGATGTTTCTGAGTAACTGCCTAAAACAAAGTTTATGGCACAAACCTCAAATTTGCCTTTTCTCACTTTCCCAGAGGAGTCCAGAAATGCCTATAGTTCTAGAGCATTAAGTTGAAACAACTTGGAAGGACCAAGTTTGGTGAGAGGCTGAATGTCAGGATTGGGCAGCTGATTTTGGCAGTGCTGATGCTTCCTCTGAAGTGCACAGAGATGAAGCCAACCATTTCAGCCACTTCCAAGTGTTTCTGTGGAGTGTGACTTTTCCTTTAGTGTTCTGTATTACCAAGGACTGTCTCTAGATCAGCCTTGCTGCTTGGGGGATTTGATTTCCTGACATGGAAGCAGCAGAATCATAGAATGGTAGGGTTTGGAAGGGACCTTCAGAGATCATCCAGTCCAACCCCCCTGCTAAAGCAGGTCCACCTAGGTCAGGTCACACAGCAATGTGTCCAGGGTTCTTGAAGAACCCCAAGGAAGGAGACTCCACACCCTCTCAGGGCAGCCTGTGTCAGGGCTTCCTCACCTTCACAGTAAAATAGTTTTTCTTATGTTTAAATGGAACTATTCGTGTTCCAGCTTCTTTCCATTACCCTAGTCCACAAGTGAGTTATTGGGGATTTCTCAAAGCCTGGCATCCGCCTACTCTGCATTCATCAGCATAGTTTGTCACCACACGTCGTTTTCTCTGAAGCATGTGAGCACCTCTTGGGTTTAGGGTTTTTTTGCTACATAAATCGCCCTAAAGCTTCTGGGATTATTCTTGACATTGGAATCGTCTGTTATAAAATAACTGCAGTAACTTGAGACTTCTGCCTTGAAATGTCTTTAGTATTTGTAAAATTGTAGATACACTCCTAAGTTACTCATGAATAAAACAAAGTTTCTTATCAAGCAACTAAGGAGCAAGAAAATGCCTGGAAAGCCAGCTTGCTTTACTTATTAACTTTCATAAGTAATAGAAAAGGATCCAGATGGTCAGAATCTTGCCAGAAGTGAGGTAATTTTCTTTCAGATGAAGAATATATTTTAAAACTTAGATGCGAAGAAACCCGTGTGTGTTGTACTTTCTCGCTGCTTACCATTTGCTACAACAGGAGATGCACAGGGGCTGGGTGGTTAATTGAAGTAGCTCCAAATTGGAGAAATCTGGCAGCATGTGCTACATTGTATTTGGCAGTAGCCATCTGGAGAATATAAAGAAAGCAACTTTTTTCAGCAGCACTACGAGGAAGGTTTAGGGTTCCAGGACATAGGCTTATGTGGGAGAATGGTTTGTAGTAAGGGATGGATTTCCTGTGGTACAATTCATGCCTTTTTTTACAGCCTGTTGTAGGCTGAGTACCTAAATTTGTTACTTTGAGTGGAAAGTCTTGCAGTAGACAGTTTTCAAATGAAGTCAGGCATGCAAAACATGTCAGACGTGCTCAGTAGGAAAAATGAAACTTTTTTTAGTCAGATCAGTCTATATTCATCATCTGTCTCAGGTTGCTTTTACTTTAAGCTTTAGTACCATTTCCTGGAGTAGTAAAATTGAATGTAGTAAATAGCACCTGCTATATTTTGTCAAAGAGAATCAGCCACTCAGAGAACTTTGATAGAGCAACTTGCAAAACCCTTCTTTGATAATTTTTTTAATGTCTTTTGGCCCAAACTATCCCCCTTTGTGTCTCTTAGTCCAAAGGCAATAGGCATGTTGCTTTGTTTCTACTAGTGTGCAACTAGGAGACACAATCACGAAGTTTTAACACAATTTCCTTTCTCAATCTGTCACTATGGATTCCTTTCTTGAAATCAATAAAAGAGCAGGCACCTGTAAATACACTGGTTTAAAAGACTGGGCTGTTTTCCAGAAGAAAGCTTCAGCTCTGCCAGTTTCCAAGGTCACATATTGGCTGTGTTTTGGTATTAGAAATCTTTCAAAGGACAGCTTCATTAAAATTTTCCTCTGGTTATGGAAAGGGGTGCCAGTTTGCACTGTTGGGAGATGTCCCTCGTTAAAATGTAGGAGCCATTCTAGGAGGCTCGAGGTGGTTGGTGGTTACTCTGTGCTTTCTTTCCCTCCCTTGCCTGTTTTGCTTTGCTGTTTATTCATAGGTTAATCTCTTCAGAGACTTAAGAGCACTTGATGCAGTCCCTGGGGCTGTGGAGGACCAACAGTTAAGGCATAGTTAGATTTGCATTCAGGTGAAAAAACTGGGTTTTTGTATGTGCATGTGTGGTAGTTTCTATCTAGATGTTGGTGGACTAAAGGTAAAGTTTTGTGAACAGAAAACCAATATTATTCTTTATCTTCACAGGTGGATGTGCATTGTCAGTGTGATGCTGTGTGCTTGAAAACTGCCCGCTGCATTTTGCACTAAGTAAATTAGGCTGTCCTGTATGTTATAATGTACAAGTTTAGCAGCTTTATAGAGTACTTTGCAAACAGCTGTTTGTGATGGATGAAAAGGATGGAATTACATTTTGTTCCAGCATATTTAAATGCCTTTTGTCTTGAAGTGCACAGACTAACAGCATGATGGAGAGTGCCAGCTTGCTAAACAGCATATTTTACGGCAGGAGAAGTGAAGCTTCTGAGAACTGAAGTAATCTCTAACTTCTTGTTCCTGGATAAGTAGTTGAGTGAAACAAGCAAGAAGGTCACCTTGGGCACTTCCTTGTAGATATAATTCCCTTCAGTTAATGGGTGAAGCCAGTCCTGCGAACAGCAGGGTAGTACCACCAGTCTTTGCATAAGGGCAAACTGCATTTTCCTTAGGCTCTGTGTAGTTTATCTCAGTGTTCTTCATGATGAATTGACTTGGAGGTTCCAGAACCTGGAAGTTGAAAGGTGTCAGGTGCTTGACCTCATGACATTTTTTTTCTTGCCTTTCTTTAAAGCATACAGGGAAAAACATCAGAAAAAAAGAGCAAGCTCACACCCTGTATGCTTTCTTACAGGGTGTGAGCTTGCTCTTTTCTGATGTTTTTCCCTGTTTTCTGTGTGTCTATGACAGGTATGTGCTGTGGGGTAGTTTGAAGAGGGTAAAAACTAAAACCACCCAAGATTAGCTATGCTGTTTGAGTTAACTTTTAATTTGGAACCAGCTATTTTGTGAGGAATCTTCTTACTTCTTATACAAGATATACCTCGGGCAGTTTTCTGTTTGCATATGAACAAATGAGTATTTAAAATGTCTTTTTCTTGTTCTTTTCTGGGATCAATATGCTCATTTGGGAGAGATCTTTTAGATAACTCAAAGGAAAAAAAAAACAGCCCAGAAATTTTCTTGAAGGGACAGTTTTGTATCTTGTTTTGGCACTTGGCTTTTTCATCTTGTCTTGTGGTGGTGTAAGCTCAGGGCACTGTTGAAAATGCAACTGGTTAATTTTTAAACTGATCATAAGACTTGGCCAAGTAGCTGGGTTCCTGCTGGTTTTATGCATATTAGTTTTGAAATGAAAAAGCTGGAGGCTGGTGTGGCATGTAGTGCATGTAGTACATTAAAATAACACAACCCTGTTGGTATTCAGAGCGAGTCGCTTGTAAAGAGCAGGTTTATAATTAATCTACTTTCCCTAAGTGGATGATGGCTTTGCAGTTTACTGTTACCTACAAAACCAGGGTTTGTTTGTAGGGAAATATGATTAGGTAATGACAGAATAAGGTTAAAAAATACCACAATGTGCTCAAGAGGCCATAATTTACTGTAACAAAGCTGCTTCTAGAATCAGAAATACCTGTGAGACTTGACACACGCAGGTGCCCTGGTCACAGCCACCAGGTAGGATTTTCCCCTTCAGTGTTCCTGCCTTCATCTACTTAAGCACAAGAGTGTTTGGTTTGAGATAACAGACCATCACCTTGTTGATTAGTCCAGTTAAACATTTAAATTTAGTGCTGGGTTTTGTAACGGAAAGCTGTGCCTTGCAGCTGTGTTTTTGCTTTGATTTACCACAGTCAGTTAAAACCAAAAAATCCAAAAAGTCTTCAGATTGCTGGGGCCACAGCTTTCCCCTGCCAGAGGTTTCGTTTGCGTCCTTTCTGCAGTAGAAGCAAGTTGCAGAGGTTTAGGGTTTCCAGCACTGTTCCATCCCTGAGGATGAGACTCGCCAGCCTGGCCTGTGCTGCGGGCCTGAGGGCTCAGGGCCTCAGAGCGGGAGCGGCCTGGGCTGTGGGCACTGGTACTGCCACTGGTACACAGCCTGGAGCAGCTCCCTTCACCAGCCCTTACAGACATGTGCCTCAGCACCAGCTTTGCCACGCCAGCAAGTGTTTTCAGGCTGCTTTGGAAAGGGAAAATCCTGGTTCTTTCCCATGTAGTGGTTGAGGTCATAGTTAATGGCAGAGAACCAGGCAGGGTGGGGGTTGAGGTGTCTCCCTCTGGCCTCTTCCAGGTATTTACTACTGTGCTGCAGTTATTTAATGTTGTTTGCTGGGCAGCAAAAAGAATCTCTCCTGCTTATGGAAATGAGACTTTTACCCCAATCCTAATGTAAACGGAAAGCTGAGCTACCAAAATAGTGAGACGATGTTGTAAGCAGTCAAAATTCTGACTGCACAAGAGGTCACTTATTTCACACAGAAAGACAGAGTGGTCAGGGTTGGAAGGGACCTCTAGAGATCATCCAGTCTGCTAAAGCAGATCCACCTCGATCAGGTCACACAAGAACGTGTCCAGACAGGTTTGAAAGCCTCCAGAGAAGAAAACTCCACACCCTCCCTGGGCAACCTGTGCCAGGGCTCCCACACCCTCACAGGAAAGAAGTTTTTACTCATGTTCAAGTGGAACTTCCATTCATAGATAGCACAGACCATGAAACATTACCAGAGAAAATGGGATCAAGCCCTGTAACTTTTTAATCCTTACAGATCGTTGTCTTTTTGTATAGTGAAACTGCCTTTTGAGAAGGGTTAGAGGAGGTGATGCTTCCAAAGGCATAATTTCCTCCTTAAATTTGTTTTGCTCATTTGTTTTCAGATGCAATTTTGCCACACTCCAGTATATGGAGCAGACTCTTGCATTTGTGTGAAGGCAGAACTGCCTTACCCAGCTTATGAACTCACAGCTCACTGTTTCCTGCTGTTGAAAAGAGTATCTAAAAAGGAGAGCATGGTGCATGAAGCTGGGAGATCCATCAGGGTGACTTGTCACAGGAAGAGCTACAGTTGTTACTGGAATCTCAGTCCCATTCTCCCCACTTAGCATGGTGAAGATGCACTTTCAGAAGCTTTCAGCTATTTTTATTGTGTTCTGTATGGGTCTCATCTCCCTCAGGCAGAGCTGTGTGGCAGTACCCTTGATTTCCATTTGGGTTAAGAGATGCTAACGCTGCCCTTTTGCGCAGCAGGAAAGGGTAGGGCAGAAGAGATCTGTGTGCTCCTGCTTGGGGAACACCTGTTGTCTTTTGAGAGGAAAATAAAAATATCTCACCTCAAAATAATATCAGAAAATGAGTTCTTAAGATAAGCCTTCTGCCTGAAAGGGTCTCCCCCGAGAGGCAAAGCCCTAGGTCCATTTTCCGATCAAATTTCAGCTCTGTTTTAGGAGGGGCTCAGAGCTCATCTGCACCAGGCTCGAGTGAAACTGATGCTTAATTATGTGCTACCATATAGGACACTTTGCCTATGATGGTTTATTATTACCCTTTTTTCATAAACAAATTTGATTAGTGTCAAACCCTTCCTTCCTGCTGAGCTGCATGGACAAGCTTGGTGTGGATTCAGGGGACCTTCTTGTTCCTGAGGGGCTTTGCCATGCACTGAAACAAGAATCTCTTCTGACCTCAGGCTGGGCTGAACCTGGTGTGTGCCCATGGGAACGTGGCACTGGGGACCCATCAGACCACGTCTGTGGGCAGAAGTCATTCTCCTGAGGCTTTGGAGTGGAAAAGCCATGGTTGTGGCTGAGGAAGCCAAGGCCAAAACATCACGTGCTGAGGGGAAGGATTTAAACAGCTTCAACCTGTCTAGAAAAGGCTTTGGAGTGAGGAAGGAGGTAAAAGATCTGCCACTGCCGTTCTGTTGTCACCTTGCAGTTACTTAGACAGCCTATGTCTGTGGCCACTAGTTGAGCAAGGTGTGAAGCCTGTCCTGCCTCCAGGCTAAAGTCACCTCTGCCTTTTCAGAGCCAGAGAGGGTGGAAGTGAATAGCATCACTTCCAATGGCATCACTTAAAGATGTAAAAGGAAAAGCTATGTGGACAAGGAAAGCAGCAGCATTCGGGAGAGCACAATGGGCAATGCCAGGGGTTCACTACAGCCTTGGTAAGTGATTCTACCTCTGATCCAGCCCCTTAGGAGGACATCAGGATTCCTTTGCAGTTTTCCTGTAGCTTTATTTGAAATACTTGTTTCCTGGTGTTAACTTTGTCTAGCTTCCAGCAATCAGTCCTGCTTTGTGCTACTCTGAAGTGTCTTCATTCTCTTGTGAATTGCATCCCTACACTATTTGGAACTAATTTTCAATATACAGACAACATTACACTTTTATTAATGTTTCTCTTTCTTGAGCCTTTTGGGTTCAGTCACCCCTGTGAGTCAATTTATCCAATGCTCTGCTTCATGCCTAAATGATGGAAGAATTTTAAGACTAAGGGAATACTGTAGATGTTTCACAAGCGCTGCCACAAGAGCTCTGCCTTGTACTGCAGAAAATCGTCTCTACTTCTTCAGCCGCCTGTTAGATGTTCTCCCACCTGTTCTATGTAAGCTTGCAGGAATTTTCAGTTGGGGCTTTCTGAGTGCCTCCAGTCATGCTCTTTGCCAGCATTTGCTAGGTTTCCATGGTGCAAGGACGTACCACTTACAGAACTGAAGTACTTGGCAGTTCCTGCTACCGGATTTAATACATGTTCCCAATCCGTCTAACACAGCGCTCCTTCGCAGCAGTGAGAGGTGCTACCACAGGGTGCAGCAGCTCTGGCTTTGTGTCACCTCACCTGGGAGGGCCTGACTCAGTGATAGCTCATCTTGTCCCTGGGTTTGGATCAGGCTTGTGTCAACCAGAGTCGCCGTGTCCCTTCCCAGAGCACAACTGGCCATGCAGGTGTCTGTGTGCACAGGACTGGCAACGAGCAGGCAGTGAGGCAGTGTGCAGGGGTCAGTCAGCCAGACATGGGCCA
Organism: Colius striatus; assembly: GCF_028858725.1. Classification (NCBI taxonomy): domain Eukaryota; kingdom Metazoa; phylum Chordata; class Aves; order Coliiformes; family Coliidae; genus Colius; species Colius striatus. Next base: position 82,018,388 of record NC_084759.1, read on the forward strand.
GCCCTCTCTGTGGGGCTGTGGAGGTACCTCAGGGGCAGAGAAGCAGGACTGCTGCCAGACTGACTTCCTCACTCCTGGGAGCATACAAGGACGTCTCATGCATCTCCCAAGTAATGCAAGATGCTGCTCCGAACCACCCCAAATCCTCGCTCTGCACTAACAGAGCCTGGATTACTGGGGAGCATTTTCATGTGGGCTCTACCTTTAAATAGTTTTTCTGTCAAGTTGAATGACTCTGAAATTTGCTTATTCTCTAATTAGACATCTCTTAGCTGAAGTCCTAAGCCCCTGTCTGCTGGTGGTTCAGCTTCTCCCTGCCTGAGGTGGGACTGGTCAGTAAACAATCTTTTCTACAGTCGTAACTTTTCTTATAGAATGGACAAAAAGGAAAGAGCGAAGTGGGAACATTCTGGCAACAGACTTGAGTGAGTCAGAGGAAAAGCCCAGTCCAATGGTCAGTGTCAGGATTTGTCCCTGTGGCTAACATTTGCTGATGCCGTTCTGTGTAAATCTAGCAGAGCTGCACACCATCTTGGCACACACTGAGATCCTTCACAGTTGCTCCTGCTGCTGGGGACAGCTTTCGGAAGCAGGAGGAGGATAGGATGGCTGCAAAAGCACTGCTGCTTTCTTCCACTTAAAAGATGAATTAAAATAGTGGCGCTTGATCCCACTGCATCGGGGCTGAGGGTGAAGGGATCTCAAACTTCTTGGTGTCTACTGCTGCACTTTGCCAGCTCAGGCAGCATTTTTGTCACATTTACCTTGCAGCCAGAAAAACCTCGGTGAAGGCAAGGAGAGACAGAATCTCGTCAGAGCGGAGGGCAGCAGTAGTAAATCCAGCAGCAGGATTTGGAGCAGGTTGGCAAAGCCGCTCGAGTGGCATTTGTTGGGGGCATGAAGCCCAGGGGCACATGGGATGGGGATCACGAGCACTGTGCCGCTAGAAGGGCTGACACTAGGGGTTGTGCTTGTGTGTCCAAAGCTACTGTAAAATGATGGCGAGAGGCAGCAGTATCTGTTGTACACAGTTTATTTTTCATGTGGAGCTTGGCTGATAATTAGGACCGAATTTAAGCAAGGCTCATGAAAAATAAAACCAAACCATGACTCAGAAGTGCAAAATGGCCCTCCACGTGTCCAGAGACAATGAGGTTCCGGTTTGCTGGAGGCAGCACATGGATATTGGTGTCTGTACCAGCAGGGCAAAGGCTTCAGCTTATTAATCTCCTCAATGCAAATGGATGCCTGGTACAGTATATGGCTTTGTCGCTGGGTGGCCACCCGTGACTCTGAGAAACAGCTTCTGTTAAGAAGAGGTCACTGGGGAGTTGTGTTTTTTTTCTCCAGTTCCTATGTACAAGTTGTGGTGTCTTCCATTCAAACCACTGAATAAGCGCTGCTGGACAGGAAGCGCCATGAAATGAAAACAAAAACCCCAGATGGTGAAAGCCAAGAACAAAAACCTGCCCACCTCCATTGCATTTGGACATGGCTCATCATATAAACAGCACCGGTAGAGAGCAGACAGTTCCCGTGGTGGTGGAGTGGTTTGTGATGGGAAGACTTAAGACTTGCAAAGGACCAGAAAAGCAAAGAAGTGCATCCCAGGTATGAAATTACAGTAACAGGTTGCCTAAGGCTGAGAAAGGTCTTAATTGCATCGTCCCACCAGGTGCATATCTGGTGGCAGCTGAGCGAGCTGTGTCTCTCCCCACCCTCTTCCCTGCTCATCTCCTTTTGCAGCTCTGTGAGGAAGGAATGAGCTCGAGGACAAAGCGATGTTGTGAGAGATCTCAGTATTACGAGATATTATGTACTGGGTGGTGTGGTAGCCCAGGAAGTCTCTGGCACAATGTTCCCAAAGAAAAATCTGTTACCCTGTAAGTAGGGAATGGATGAGAGCTGTCAGAGTGTGGGGCTAATTTAGGGCCTGGTACAGGGGTCTGTAATTTACCTGCTTGGAAAAGTAGCTGGAAGAGAAGGAGGGAAAGTTTACTTACTAGGCGAGGGAAGGTCGATAGCCTAGGAGGGACTGCTGCCAGCAGGTCCTACCACCCTGTGTGCCCAGGCGCTCTCTCAGACATCTTGCTCCTTCAGTTCTTTTCTAAGAGCTGCTCTGAGCTTCCTCTGCTGCCCAGAGAACCCCAGACCCAGCTAGTGCTGCCCAGTGACCGGTGTCTCTGGATGGGTTTGTGACTCCAGGCAGCAGTGGCACAGCAGCCACGGCGGTGCTGCCACCCCCTGCCCTGCCTGCCCCAGATCTGTGCCTGGCAGCCCAGCGGCAGGACAGCCATGGCCTTGCTGTCCTGGCATCAAGGCTGGGGCTGGAAAGCCTCCCATGAGCCCCTGCACCACAGTGGGCTTCATTAGGAAAGCCTGCAAGCCAAAGGCCATCATTGCTTTGCTTTGCTGCCATGGTGATGTGGGCTGGGTGTTTGCAGGTTTCTGAGCTGTGGGGCAAGGCAGCCTCCAGGGCTGGGGGCTCCCCCATGCTCAGGAATCCTGCAGGTCTGCAGCCACCTGGCCAGGGGCCAGCTGAGGGGCTGGCTGGTGGATCCTGACATTGTGCAGGTCTGGATTTTACCAAGCTGAAATGAGACCAGCAACTGTACCCAAGGTAGGGGAAAGCATCACTCCTGCTACCCTTTCTGTGTTCTCCTTGAGGTTGTGTAGGGGTGCCATGAGCAGAGAATGAAAATCCCTGTGCCTAATCCTGTTAAAAAGGTTTCCACTGGTTCTTCCAACTTTTTCTCCAGATTAGGGTAGAGGAAGGGCCTCAGGACCCCTGTGGGGGCAGAGTGTCTGTGATCACATCTTGTTTATGGTCTGATGAGAAATTTGTTGAACCAGCTTAGTAGCGTGTGAGGACAGCAGCACCCTTGTGCTCTTTGTTTGGCGACAGGCAGCTGGGAGCAGCAGGCTTTCCTAGAAGGCTGCACCCCAAGGCCTTGGCATCCCTTGTGTGTTTATTAGAATTCACTAGTAAAAATCACTGACATCTTCAAACACTGTTTCCTACCACAGCACGTTCCACCTAAGGCTGCCTTTTCAGCAGCTTTCTTGCCTCTGAAGTGCAAAGCCAGGAAGCAAACCAGAAGACACCAGGTAGCTGTTCAGGCACTAGGAACAAGGAGAGCGGTTGGATAAAGCATATGCAGCCTGCCTCTACACACACCCCGTCCAGATGCTTGGTCAACAAGCAGCATGATGTAGCTTGGATAGATTAAATGGATTCCCACCCAGTCAGTGGGAGAGCTCTCTGTTTCACTCGCACGGTTTGGGGTCTGTGGCGGATTTCGTTCAAAAACGAAGGAGAGTAAAACATTATTCCCTGTTTCTCGACATTATTTGCTGCAGCAATGCCATTCCTTCAGGTGCCGAGGGCTCGAGGGCGGTCAGCAGGGGCCGGCACTGCCGCACCTTCTCCCTCAGTGGGCAGCCGCAGCTGCCCGCCCTGTGCTGTGGCTGGGCCGGGGCCCAGCAGCCGTCTCCTGCCGCCCCTGGGCGCAGGGCCCGGCCTGGCCGAGACAGCCATGAGCGGCAGGGCCGGGCTCGGGCCTTGCATGGAGAGGGGTGCGTTGCTCAGGCAGGGCGAGCGCTGCCCTGGGGCCTGCGGGCACCATAAAGGGCTGAGGCCAGGATAAGCTCTTCCTGAGCTGTCCCACGCTGTGCTCCGGGCCGTTCTCGGCACCATCTCCCAGAGCACGTTCCCTGCTGCCAGACGTACGCCGGGTGTTCCTCATGCTTCTCCCCATCCAGTGGCTGAGTTCGTAGCTTGTTCTTCTGTCTCATGGTTAAAAAAATAGATCTTTATGTTACTTTTCATCCTCGTCTCCCTCGCTCATGCTGCTGAGGGAGGCAGAGGCGGCTTTCGGAGAAGAGGGAGGGGAGGCTTTACTGAAGACCCAGGGTGGCGATGGAGAACGGGATGGAGAGCGGCCTCGCGTAGGACTGCTGTTTGGGCTCTGCCGGGGAGAGAAAGCCTGGAGCATCCGCCCGCTCCGCTCCTGGAACATCTGCTTCTGCAAAAGCAAAGCGAGAAGATGCTCTTTGAGTCACGCGCAGAGGGGAAGGTCTGTCTGCGGGCAGGCTGGGGCTGTGGCTCACGGTGCCTCTCACTTGAGAGAGCACAGCAGGGTAAAGGGTAGACTCTGAGGAGTGAGGAGAGGCCAGGCCAGACTGCACTTCACTTTTCCCTCTCTAATGTGTTTGTAATTACCTGGTTTTTTACACGACAATGTCTTTTATTAGCTTGGACACCCCTAGCGTAAGAATACCGTGTGCATTGCCCAAAGCCACCTAGGGGGAACTCTCTTTGGATTTTCTCTATGTGCTGATCATGCCTTGTCTCTAGAAGTCAGTTTTGTCCCTCAAGGAACTCCCAGTATTTGTTCCTTGTTCCCAAAGACCTTTTCCTTTAAGCATGCTGGGACAACCAGCACTGTCTCACTGAACTTCCTGGCTGGCCCGGCCTTTTTTCTTCCTTCCTTCCCTTTTCAAGGCAGGCAACCCCGTGCCTGCCAAATACTGGCAGCCACTTCCCCAGCTCCTTGGAGCAGCCACCACCCAAACCCTTGAACTGTGGTGGGAACGTCAGCGTCTTTGGTGAAAAGAGAAACACATGCAGGCTCTATGTTTTTCTTTGGGCTTTATTGTCATTTTTGCTTTGTAAAGCTGAGTGGAGGCCTGCCAGAGCTGGTGGGGTGGGAGAGACCACCTTTGCAGTCAAGCAGTCTGCTACGCTGAGGCAAATGCTGCTACTTGTCAGTGCCTACATGTGGCGTTGCGATGGGCTGCCGGGATGGGTCACAGGAGGTCCGGCGCATCCCGCGCTGCTGCTGCTGCTGCGGGCTTCACCTGGGACATACCCCAGCTGAGTGCCTCACTCCCCTGCTCTGGGCACAGGGGGCTCGGAGCCTCGGTGCTGAGGGTGGGCTCGCAGGCGATGCTCGGCTGGAAGGGAAGAGCCAGCCCACACAGAGTTAAGGTGCTGCTCGGGTCCGACAACAAAACATTGCTGCAGAATGTTACTTGGGATTTGCCTGCTTGGGCAGTTGCAGTCCACAGGCTTTCTCAGCTGGAGATTTTGCTTTGTTCCTCCTGTCCTTTTCCCTGCAGCAATGCTGCTCTGCTCTGACCTTCATCCCAGACAAAGAGCACGTGGCTGCCCATCTTGCTCTTCCTCCCCCATTGCTGAAAGTTGGGATTCCCTGCCAGTGGAGGGGCAGGGAGTAGGTTTTCCCATCACTTTTCCAGGGGTTGCTAATCCTGCGGGGGGGAGGTTAATGATCGAGCACAAATACCAAACTGAACTGTTTTTCTCTGAGCTCACTCACCCAATTTATATCTTTATCAAATCAGCCTTTATTAACTTAATGTTAGAGCCTGGATGTCACTGCAGTGCAGGATGACAGAACAGCCCCTGCCTAGAGCTACACTTAGCAATGCTTTCATGTGGAGACCCTTGGTGTCTAACCTACTCCTCCACTATCCCCTAGGTCCAAAATAGTCAAGACTTCCTGAAGTCTCACTAGCTGGCAGATGGTGATTGCTCCTGATAAATGGTGCCAGAAAGCATTTGGATGGGGGAGGGTTTCTGCTGCCAAGAGCCATGAGGATGTCACCAGGGCTGCCAAAGCCATGGAGCCTGTTGAAATTCACTGGCAGAGGTGCAAAATCACTCTCTAGATCACAGAGATTGAGTTTTTGTTGGCCTGATTTCATCTGTTTCATCCTTTCACTGAAGATAACACACAACAAAAAAGCTTGCTAGGAAATACTTTTTTCCTGGGCAGGCACACCACTTTGACTCCCCCCTGCCCCCGGCACCTTGCCAGCTACTTCAAAGAGCTGTGATGTGGAGGTAATTTGTGGTGGTGTGGTACCAGTGCTGGGGGAGATCAAACTGGCCCTGCTTGGCTGGCCTCCCAAATGGCAGGCAGTACCTGACTGCACCCTGGGCCACACAGACCGGGTGTGGAAAGGAGAATCTCACTTTCCTATGAAGGCTCTCAGCCAGGCTGCAGGACGCCTGCTTCCCGGCTACTGCTTCAGCAAAGAGTCTGTTGCTTGAACAAGCTGGTGCACTCACACCTTCCATGGGATAGATGCCTAGGTGGTCCAGATTGCCTCCTGCATTGGTGCTTTAGCCACCAGGTTGCTGCTGCAGGAGGAGCTGGTGTAATGCACCTGCTGCAGAAGGACTCTTCCCCACTGCCCTCCAGCTGTGCCCTGGCAGGGTTGGTAAGTCATGTCCTTCACAGGCAAGGTCCTCCTAACAGGGGTGCTCCTCAGGCCATTGGGTGCTGAAGAATTACAAGTGTTAGTGGCTTCCTGGAGGTGCTAGAGGGTTAGACAAGGCTCTGTGCGCTCTGGGCCTCTACCAGAGGTGGGAAAATAATTTCAAAGCCTCGATTAAAGTGAGTCAGGTGCCCATAACCAATTTAAGGACAGAACACCTTTATTTGGGCAAACTTGCTGCCAGGGGAAAATATTTTGCCTATTTGTGAGTTTTACTGCCTACTCTTTTGTTTGACAAGTACCATTTGGGCAGGGAGGAGGACTCTGCAGCTGCTGATGAGCTGCTGATTCTATCAAGGCTGTGCTCAGGTCCTGGCTGCAGACACACAGTGTGGCCTCAACGCTGTCCCTGGATTCCAGCTGTGACCTGGTAAGGCTTCTCTGAGCCCCCGCTGATGCCTGGTGTGTCGCAGCCACTTCCCAGGGCAGCCACCATCCCTGGCTCACTCTGTGCCCTGAGCTAAGTTCTGAAGGGACACCTTGTCTGAAGTGGCACTTCTGAGGGAGACTGGCACGGAAACCCTGCCCTGTGAGCTTTGCCTCGCTTCCCTTCTGCTGACCCCAGCTGCAGCTGCCTGCAGGTAAGTGCCTGGGACAGGGTGGGATGAGCCCCTGCTGCTGCCCGCTGCCAGGGAGGAGCCTCTGCTATGAGTGGCCTCTGTGCCAGGCTGTGCCACAGGCCTCTTGTGGCAGAAGGGAAGTTTCATGCCACATTAATTGTTTCTGACCCCTCTGTGACTCTCTTGCAATAAAAATACAAATGGGAGATTGCACAGCTGGGCCAAATCGCCAACGAATTACAGAAATCTTGACATCTGAAAAGTGGCATTTTGCCCTTTTTCCCAAATGGGCGGGTTTTTTGTGGGTTACGTGGCCCTTCCTTTTAGAACATTGATGCTGGCATAAAGCATATTATAATAATTATTTGTGAAATAATAACAGCATATTAATGGCATGCAAATTGCTGATCTGGGAATCCAGCATGCCCGTGACGATTCCTGTACTTTTAGTGTCAACGTTAAAAGCAACATCTAACTAACAGTGATAAGGCAAATTAATGTTAATAACAGTTTTGACACTAATAGCAAGTTATCATTATTTTAAAAGACTTTCCTGTTGCCAAGGCTCAAGCTGGTTTTAAAGAAAGCCACGCCACCTCTCAGCTCGCTGTCACCAACGCTCTTCCTACAACGCTGTGAGGAGATTTCACTCCTCTTGTTCTTAGCCAAGGTCTCGGGGATTGCACCAGATTTCCTACTCTGTGGTCAAACACTAACTAAGGAAACAGGAGGGTCACCCCCAGCTCCTAAAAGACCTTTGCAGAGCAGCTTTTCTCTGACTGAATTTGGAAGAATGTTTTCTCAGGAAAAGGTTTGTAAAAATGCCATCAGTGTGCATCGCGGAGTGGGCAGAGCCAAGGAATAGGATCGAGGCTCTTTAATTACTTCTCTCTCTCTGCACTGCCAGGCTTCTCTCACCTCCTGTGGCTTTCATGTGCCCTGTCAGCATTTGTTCCATTTATTCCACACCTATGGCCACAGGACCATCCCTCATAGGGAACACTTGCTAAACTCCATGGAGAATAACTTACAGAGGAAGCTTAGTGTGGATGTGGTCAATGCAGGTAAGCCCAGGCTTTTCATTACAAGAGTCTCCCTTCTCTCCTCCCCAAGGAAGTAAGCAACTAGCTAAATAAGTTGTTTATATGGCTGGGACCAGTGTTGTTCAGAGAGCATCTGCCTTTCCATGGGACAGACATAGTTGTAAGGAGATTACAAAGACGCAATCTCTGCTCTGATGCCTTTACAGCCTGATTTTAGGCTTTTCTCAACTAAATGGTAATCAATAGAGCAAGTCATGGCAGGGAGAAGATGAGAACCCCACTAAGGGGTGGGTACCATGTACTTTGGTGGCACTGAGTTACGACACAGCTGTGACAGGGGCTACTTAATTCACTAGAGGCCTGTGAGTCTTTCTGAGGGTTTGTTTATAAACGAAAAATGTGCTGTGATCCTGTCAACAGAAGGTGAGAAGCTGTTCAGGTATGAACTGCCAAGAGTAACCTGAGAGAACATTACACGTGCTTTGGCTCTTTGAAAATATTCCAATAGTACCTGCTTCATGGAGGTCCTAAACTGTTTTCTTTCCTGGCTTGCTGCCTCTGTTGACACTTTGCCTCAAACTGTGATCCATGAGCAGTGAAAGCTTTGCACAAGCCTCTCGCAAAAGGTTTGCTTTCAAGAGAGGATGGAGCTGCCTGACTCTGCATCACAGTCTGAAAATTTATCTCTGAAGCTGCTCTGTGGGATTATTTGTCTGGCTCTGGTACTGCTGCCCTCAGTTCCCACTGCACCGCCCTTGCTGCCCTCCCCTGGGCTGGTTACCATTTCCTCCAAGCGAGCAACAGCTTAGGAAGAACTTTTTCACTGGAAGGGTTGTTAGACACTGGCACAGGCTGCGCAGGGAGGCGGTGGAGCCATCATGCCTGGAGGTGTTTAAAAGATGGACAGATGAGGTGCTGAGGGACATGGTTTAGTGATGGGCTTGGCAGTGTGAGGTTAATGGTTGGACTCGATCTTAAAGGTCTTTGCCAATCAAAATGATTCTATGAAGAACTTTCCTCAGAGCTTGCAAGCAGAGCAGCACATCCTCGCTGATGCCTGCACTGGAGTGTCTGACTGGGGCCTGGGCTCTCACCAGAACACAGCTGTGCAGAAAGTTGATTGGGACAGGACAGCCAAGGAACATTCGCTCTAACAAATGATACACACTGCATTCAAGTTCAGCTTTGCTACTGGTTGCAACGTAGCACAGGGAAGTAGTACAAGAGAACAAAGCTTCTCAAGGTTTGGCATATTATTGGAACTGAATGATGGGGGCTGGGACTCTTTTGGGGCTCCCAAGTGTCACCAGCCCAGCCCTGGGTGTGCAACTGGTTTGAGCAGATAAGATCCTAGGGTTTGTTCTCTGAAGGATGCTCTTGCAGACTCTCAACTGCTTTACCTGGGGACCCCTTTGGTAAATGGGCTCCGTGGAGCCAGCAGGTACTGAGAAGAGCACTTCAGTCCCCCTGGAGCCTTCCCTGCAGTCAATTAAAGCCTGGCCACTCGACATGTAAAATCACTCCTTGAAACTTTAAGTCCGTAGTTTTTAAAGTTAGAAAATTGCCATCTTCTGCTGCTGAGTACACAGCACGATGAGAACTATGGAAAAACTTTTCAATGGTCCTGTTTCCCTCACCACCTCCAGTGTATAATTCCTCCCTCATGTCTCCCTGATTTAGTGCTACCAGGGAGAACAGACTGTGTTAGCTTGTTTATGTGTAGCTGTTAATTAAACAGCTCTGCTGAATGCAGTATCACATTCAGCATCACGTCCTCACAAAGGGACAGAAATTATCCCAAAGAAGCAACAGCCAGAAGTGGCAGATCCTCCCCCTGCAGTACTGGCATGCATTATGGGCCTCGGCGAGCAGGTTTGGCATTATCCCACCGTGCTGGCTTTCAAAACAAAGACTGCAGCAAAAGAATCTGCTCTTGATCTGTGCTAAAGAGGAGAAATAAAAACCACTCAAGCTTCCTGGGATGGCAGAATACCTACCCAGGCTCCATCAGGTCCAAACAGCTCTAAAAAGTTGCCGATAAATTCCCTGGACTTTTCTTCCCATTTCTGAATGAGGTCATGGCTCTTCTCTTCCACCTTGTAAACAAATTCTTTTGATTTTTCCTCCACGTTCTTGACTTTCTCTTTCATTTTGTCCACTTGGTTTTGAAAGCGGTACTTCTTCTCCTGTTTTAAAAGTGTGGACAGAGATTAATATACAGGAACTTGGAAATAATTAGCCCTTAACAGTTGAGAAGAGGCAAAAAATGGCATTAATGTATCCTAAACACATATGGCCTTCATTAACTATTCCCATGTTATTTTTATAAATGCAAATTTAACATTTGTGGAACGAAGAGCAGAAGGTACATCCTGAAAGGGCCATCCTGGGCGCTTAGTGTTCAATCCACTACACGAATCTTCCCTTATTTTCAAACTGAATGCACTTTGAAAGTGACAGGAATCTTGAGAAGGATACAAGTGAGAAATTAACAGCTCAGACTTGGCAGTAAGCCAAGGGCAAATCTCCCTGGGTTCCCTATCAAACACAGCCCACTGCTGACTTGTCAGCCTGGATGTTAACTTGGGCCAAAATGTCTCTCTGGTCAGACTTCTGCAGAGCAGAAGAAAAACTCTGTTCACCTCCAAGCCTGGCTAATACAGGAGCTTCTGGCTGCAACAAAGATTTGCACACACTGGTGGCTCGTGGCCAGCAAATGTCACAGGAAAGAAAGAAAATTCATTGCTCAGTCACACAGAACAAGAGAGGGACAGAGAAGCTAATTCTGGGGAGCTCTCATGAGGCCAAGCTTCTAAATACTTAAAGTTGAAGCGCTTTTGTCTTGAAACAGTTCTGTGCTCCACAAGCATACAGCTCACCCAGATCACTAACGCTGTGCCCCCTTCAAGGTGGAATGGTGTCCACAGAAGCACAGATCCCTGTTTCCTGTAAACTTCATGTAACAAGTTTACTTTTCAAACCAGCACAGTTTAGTGCTGAAGTGGGCTTTGTTCTAGCTTGTGAATCACTAGAAGAGCTGTCTTTGCAGCCAAAAGGTCAATAATAATCCTCAAGGTCCAAGGAAACGGAACTCACTTTGCACTTAATAGGTTAAATTCCTTTAACAAGGAAAACAGTGCTCTTCTGCCTTGACAAAACCCTATGGTTTTAATTTTGAAACACAAACAGTATTTCTGCATTTAAATTACTATAAACTAAACACCCAAATGCCAAGAGCGGTGTCAGGATACAACAGTGTCCCAGACTGGGGGAAGCATACCTTATGCAACAGTATCTTAACCTCAGAGCTGCTGAAGGATACATTTGAGCACTCCCAAGCCGCTCAGCAGGCCTTAATTTAACAGGTATTTGCAACAGGGGTATTTCTCAGTGGAGTACTTACAAGCAGGACTTTTTAGAGGTGTTTAAATCTGACAAAAGAAAGTGGTGTATTTACGCCCTGTGATCTGTGCTATTTATCTGTCAGACTTCAAAATGAGTAACAAGTAAACAAAACCCTCACAAAGTGACAACATTCAAGTCCTTCACAAAGGGGTTTCCCAGCTCCAGGGAAGGAAGTGGCAAGCCTTGCCGTGAGCCAGCCAAGTCATGAGGAGGGTTTCAATTACGTGGGCTATCTTGAAGCCTTAAGACTTAAACCAGAAAATGGAGGAAAGTAAACTTTCATTTCTGTTGTTTGTTCCTTGCTGGAGGATAAGCTGTCGTTCTGTATGTGGAAGATGATTAATTTGAGCCATCCTTTCACATGGCACTCTTGACATACCTATTGTGACTTCTCATCTCTTCAGCATCAGATACACATCAGCTTCCTGACACACTTCCTTGCCTTTTAGAAACCTTTTTAGCTTCCCCTAAGAATTTCATTGCTCCACAGTTAGGAGTTTGGGGCTTTTTTGGTTTTTATCCTGTTGCACTGTAGAGAAAGTTTGGCCATCACACTCTGCTCTCTGTGCCGCCTTCTCACAGTGGCAACAAAGAAGGAAATCATGTCTTGTGTCAGTGATTGAGAAGCCTGTGGTGGGGGGGTGTGCTCCTTCCTGGCACGTCATTAAGTCACCTACACCTCAGGGAGGAAGGGGAGCAGCAGCTTTGTTACAAGCATGAAAGCTTAAGATGGAAGAGAAGCTGCTACTTAACAAGAGCGATTAACCAGTTTCTTTAAAATCAAGTTCTTCCAAGCTGTTTTAAAACCAGCAGGAGAAAGATAGTATTTCTTAACCTTTCCTTTACACCCAGGATCCCAGGAGAGAGTGTTTCAGAAGCAAAGGCAGGTGGGTGTACTTACGTTGATGAAGCTGACATTGAGCTCTTTGGCGGTGTACCCTCGCTGCAGGTTGCGCCGGGCGTACACGTCGTAGTCCCGGACAATCCTGGTGATGATGTCCGAGGTGGAGATACCTTCAGTTCTCTGCGTTGGCACAAACATCCCTGGGCAAAGTGGGAACAGAAAGCCCGCTGAGAAAGCACTGCAGGGCCAGGCACCGCGGCACAGAGCTGAGGATGGACACAAAAACACCTGACCAAAGGGAAAAGACTTGCAAATCTGCTCGTCTTAGTCCTAGTTCTTTCCTGTCATTCCTGTGTGAGCTTAATGAAGGCACTAGGTTGCTACAGAATGGTCAGGGTTGGAAGGGACCCTTAGAGATCATCTAGTCCAACCCCCCCGCTCAAGCAGGTTCACCTACATCAGGTCACACAGGAACGTGTCCAGATAGGTTTTGAAGACCTCCTGAGAAGGAGACTCCACAACTCCTCTGGGCAGCCTGTGCCAGGGCTCCCTCAGCCTCACAGGAAAGAACCTTTTCCTTGTGTTTAAGTGGAACTTTTTGTGTTCCAGCTTTTGTTGACTACCCCTTGTCCTGTCACTGGATACAACAGAAAAAAGTGATGCCCTATCCCCTTGACATACCCCTTTTAAATACTTCTAAGTATTTATGAGGTCCTCCCTCAGTCTCCTCTTCTCCAGGTGAAACAGCCCCAGTTCCCGCAGCCTTTCCTCATAAGGAAGATGCTCCAGTCCCCTGATCATCTTGGTGGCCCTGTGCTGGACTCTCTCCAGAAGTTCTCTGTTCCTCTTGAGCTGGAGAGCCCAGAACTGGACACAGGACTACAGATGAGGCCTCACCAAGGCAGAGTAGAGGGGGAGAAGAACCTCCCTTGACCTGCTGGCCACACTCTTCTTGATGCATCCCAGGATGCCATTGGCCTTCTTGGCCACGAGGGCAAACTGCTGGCTCATGTTTAGTTTGCTGTCAAATGTGCTATAGCTATGTCTTCAGAAAGGCTAAAATTTATCCTCTTCACAGTGCCAGCTGTGATGTGGAACTTAGAAGACTGGCAGGGGCTCTTGAGACACAAAAGCTGAACCTCACAGTGGTGGCAATTTACTGAGCAGTGCTTTCCATAAGCACAGCCCTTATCTGATGATATATTAGGGAAAGGTCGGGGGTTGGCTTCCATTCCTGCTATCAAAAGGCCATTTGCTCCTGTCCTCTGCATTTCCACTCTCCCCTCCACTCCTGTGCTGCACCATCTGACGGTCTTTGTTCTGCTGATTAAAACAGACCAGCCAAAGCCAGGAAGTGCCTTCAGGTACAAGACGTGTTACAAGAACTGGAAAAACACCCTGGAGGTGCCAGTAGCTTGTAAGAGGAAGGTAAAGAGTAATAGTAGCAGGAACAAACAAGGACAATACTGCGGGGACTGAGAGTCATCAGCCTCCACAGCCCCCATTTCACATCTACCTGGCCGTGTCACTGGCTGCATAACCTCTCTCCCTGCCCTAATGGATCAGTCCTTAAGAAAACCAGTCATTTATTAATACTGCTTGCATTTTCCTCAACATAGCTGAGGTGTATATTGGTTTTTAATTGCACCTCATCAAGACAGGATCACTTGAACTGTTAATGCAAGTCACAGAGGCAGTAATAGCAGAGTGCTAGCACACCTTGGCTTCAGTAGTTATTTAGAGCTACAAAAAATTACTACTATCACATATACGTAATTGCAACATCAAGCTGCTGATGAGAGACAGCTGAGAGATAAGACCAGAAATGGTTTTGTCTTAAAAGAGTGCTATAGCTCCCGCCAAATTAATCCTCACATGTTCACTTGAAGTAGACAGGCACTGCTAGCTAATTTCGCAGGCTTAGAAAAAGATCTGGAGAAGGAATCAAGCAGCTCAACAGCCTCTTCTGACTAACTAACTGCTATGTGACATTTTTTCTTTCTGATCTCTAATTAATACTCTGCTAAAAACCAGATTATTTTAATCATGAGCAGAGAGGTTTCCCTGATCGTGCTTTTCAGGCTTGCAGCAGCCACTGAAGAAACTATTTTTGGAAGCAGCAGAACGCACTTTGAGCCAGAAGCCTTTACAGATGGGAGCTACACAAACACATGAACAAAATCCAAACCCTACCCTTGCTAAGCCAAAAGCAGAATTGTTTTCTAGTAGATGCACAAATCCATGTGTAACAAAATTACCTTTAGTCAATGATTTTGCTTTCATATGCTTCATGTGTTGGAGAGATGAATGTTTTCCAGACTAATTGTTCACAGATGTGCAGAGGTTTAGTCAGCACATTGTTACCCAGCTCCATATGCCCTTGTCCCCACTGAAGGGAGTGGGGAAATGGGAGCTCGTGGGTATCTACACAAGGAGCCACACAGTTCCCATCTGCTTCTCTGCTCCCCAGCAAACTGATGCAGGAAAATGAGAGTGATGGAACTAAGGAAAACGCACGAGTGCATCCATAGTTTTGGAACGTTTAAAACAACCTCCCGTAGGAGAAAGGCGAAATTCACTATGGTAATAAAGCTGTTCTGGAGCCTTAGCACTACTGCAGCACGAGATTTCTAAACTTCACAAATAAGGTAACGTTATTCCCAGTTTACATGCAAGAAAATTCAGCTATACGAGACTAAAGTCACTTCTCCAGCATCTTGCAGTGACAGACAGTCCATACTCTATTCTGCAAACTTTGAGCTTGTCATCAGGACACGTGTGCACTGTGCCTGTGCCTAATAGCAGAGAAGGTTGTGCCAGGTTTGGGCACTCTCCAGCTGTCAACAATGCAGTGACATCAAGGGCTCCTGTCATTTTGTCCTGCACATTCAGCACTTTATAGAAAAAAGGCAAAACAGTTGCCAGTCTAGAATGTGTGCTGTATGTCCTTCAGTGACCCATCTGTACCAGAGGTACACTGCCTGGTGAAGTGAACTGCTGCTGGCTCTGAAACTGTAGGACAGCAGTTCCCAAAGGAGGGTTGCGAGTCTGACACCATAGTGAGGTTTGTAAATGGAAGAAGATCAAGAACTGCTGCTATAAAAAGCTTATTCTTTTGGCTCAGGTCAATACCTGGTCTATTGCTGTCACTGCATAGCTTGAGAAGGTTGCTTTGCACAGCAAATTCCCATCAGGCAGATTTCCTCTAGGATGTTTTTTCTAAGCCTCAGATTTACATGCTTCATGTAGGCCAGGAACAGGATGGATTCGCTAAGGTTCAAAGCAGCACCTCCAGGGAGCAGGAGGAGAACGGTATGAGCAGTCCCTCCTCTCATACTGTTCACTGTGTTAGGACAGCTGCTGCTGGCAAACAGCGGCTTAACATCATCTCCTCAGATTTAACTCAGCTTCCTTCAACTGAAGAGACAGATACAAACTCCTTGTGGCTTCAGCATGTTCACTGTAATATAGCAGTCATCTAAACCATTAAATAGTCACAGCAAATCAATTACTCTGGTACTGATTGAAACCCTCTGCCAACGTAGTAAAAAGTACCCTTGCTGCAAATCAGAACTGGACCCTAATGACTCCTGAAGGCTGCCTGTCCTTAGGACTGGGCTGTGTCAAGGAGCCTGTGGTTACCAACAAATGACTGAAGTTGGCTGGGCTGCTGTGGGAACTAAATTCTCAGCTGAGCACTCTAAAATTGTTCTAAAAACCCAGGTGGGCTTCTTTTGTGACAGATAGGAATGATTTCCTGGGGGTTACGGCAGAAATTCAGCCAAGGACGTCCTCTGTGGTTATACAAAGTGAATCTTTCTGCTGAAGCCAGCAGTATCTACCATTAGGGTGTAAGAGCACGTGATGTTATCTCTACTGCTCCTCTCTCAGCAGCTGTGGTCAGATGGCAGCAAAAGCATTTGAGCTGAGGCTGAAGAGGAAGGTGCTGAAAATGTAGAGGTGCCCTTACCTGCCTCCTTTATGTGCTTGTACACGTCATCCGAGCCAGCGGAGGAGTACGGGATGTCATCGTGGGCTACAAAGTCGATCTGCCAGTGAACAGAAGAAGAATCACGTGCCAGCATCACAGACTTTTGGGTCAGTGTGGGGTCGTTAAAGACGATCCTCCCTTTTCTTGACTTCAGCTGACTTGCTTTTGACATGCTCATCCTAAAGCCATCACCTAGAATATCGCACTAGATTCAGGCCTATGACTGCTGTCTCATGGGATCAGTTATGAAAGAACAGAAATGCTTCCAGAACATACGCATTTCAAACCAGTCAAGAGCATGCAAGAAACTCCATCCATGCCTTTGAGAGGATACATGACATTTTGACATATTTCTGGCCAATTACTGCAGCTGTTGACCTTTATAAGGAGTGTGCCTTTAATTCAGGACTTCAACGAGACTTTAGTCACTATATGGTATCTTTCCTGGTTCACTTTCTCTTTTCCTGAATGTTACTTTGTGAATAATTCTTCGGTGTTATTTTGCCACTCAAAAATCCATGGCAGAAATAATCTCAGCATATTGAGAAAAACAGGCATGGGAAATATAACACTTTCTGACAAAAATGGAGGCAAGTGATGCCATCTACCTAACCTCAGGTACTGGAATTAACTGAATTAAATAATTTGCTTCATAGAATGGTAGAGGTTGGAAGGGACCTTTAGAGATCATCTAGTCCAACCCTCCTGCAGAGGCAGGTCAACTTACATCAGGTCACATAGGAACATGTCCAGGCAGCTCTTGAAGACCACCAAGGAAAGAGACTCCACAACCCCTCTGGGCAGCCTGTGCCACTGCTCCCTCACCCTCACAGTAAAATAGTTTTTTCTTATATTTAAATAAAACTTTTTGTGTTCCAGCATCATCCCATTACCCCTTGTCCTGTTGCTACATACAGCAGAGAAAAGGGATGTCCCAACATCCTGAAACCCACCATTTAGGTATCTGTAAATATTAATAAGATGCTCCTCAGTCTCCTCTAGACTAAAGAGCCCCAGTTCCCACAGTCTTTCTTCATAAAGAAGATGCTCCAGTCCCCTGATCATCTTGGTGGCCCTGTGCTGGACTCTCTCCAGAAGTCCTCTGTTCCTCTTGAAATGAGGAGCCCAGAACTGGACACAGGACTCCAGATGGGGCCTCACCAGGGCAGAGTGGAGGTGGAGAAGTACCTCCCTTGACCTGCTGGCTACACTCTTCTTGATGCATCCCAGGATGCCATTGGCCTTCTTGGCCACGAGGGCACATTGCTGGCTCATGTTTAGCTTATTATCAATCTAGATAATAGAATTTCACAGGCTTGCTCCTAATTCTTGGCTCAGACTATGAAGGGTAAGTGAGGGATAAGGGGAGAAATGTACCTTATGCTTTTCAAGGAACTCGGGTGTTAGCGTCCAGGGTGCATCTCTGATGACCTCATCCACGTAACGACAGTGTCTGAGGGCTTCGTATCGCTCAGTTTCATTCATCACAGTGAAGCCTTTGAATTTATGAGTTAAATCATCGCTGCAAACTAAAATATGGAGGAATCAACAAAATGGCTCCACACTCAGTAGAATTGGCATGACTAGCAGTTGATTATTTCTTGATAAATCCACTAAGCACTTGGCTATTAGCTTAAATAATTTTGGGGTGCTCCAGGACATCTAAGAGTTCTGCTCATGGTTGGCAGATACAATCATAGGCTTCTTAAAGATCCTTTCCATTCTGGAGCTGCAGCCATAGCCCAAGTGAGACATGATAGGACACCTCAGGTCCTCAATCTCAAGATTGAGTAGGACTCAATCCCACTACAAGTGGGGATTTCATGGGCTGTGTAATGCTTTAAAAGCACTTTTAAAGTGTAGTGTTGGCAGTCACAGAGTGTTTGCAAACTTCACGTTTCACAAAACAGTCAAAGCATCGCCTAATCCAACCTCTCTCCTCACAGCAGAGTCAACTACAGCAGGTTGCTCAGGGCCACATCTGGTTGAGTTTCCAAAGACAGAGAACCTCAGCCTCTCTGGGCCTCCTGTTCCCACTTTTTGTTCTTATGTAAACAGTGCTCTAAATGAAGAATTTATCAACAAAGCTCTAAGTCATCACAGCAGAGCAGCTTCTCACTGAATAAACACTCACAGAAAACAAGTCATGGCAGATTTTTTAAGAATAAATGTCTCAATTATAGGAATGAAAGTCTCAAAGTATTTTGAGTTCAGCAGGTTTCATAGAAAAAGACACAAGGCTTGTGCCATGTTCAAATGGGAAATGGCAGAAGGAAGCCTCATGCAAAGGACGGGGAGCAGCCATATGCTGCAGTGGAATGAAAAGAGTTAGAAGTCCAGAAATCCTGCATCTTTAACTCTGGATGTACCAATACCTTGTCACCTTCCTTTTAAAATTAAGTGAAGTAACACTCACGTTACCAGAGGACTCTAAAAGTTAGGTATTATCTTTCTACCCACCTAATTTCTCATGAAACGCAGTGACCTGTCCCCACAACTGTAACTCTGTCCAATGTTACAGCTACAATAGCCACTTGAAACCTCCCCATTGAGTAATGTGATACCCACTTACAGCTGGGCTGACAGTGATTGTCCTTCCCCACAGGTCACACCCATGCTTTTGGGTCTCACTTGTCTGTGACAAACAGTAACCACACTTGACAAGTGACAAGTGTGACACCATTAGTCCTGTGGGGAAACGTGAGCATGGCCCTACAGCTGCTGCTGTTGCTCCTGCTCCCTCCTTTGGAAACATCAACCAATCGGGCAAGGAGCTGGCACAGGCTCACTCCTTTTCTGAGATCTAAAATGGGTGTTCTTGCTGTGACAGTCGTTAAAAACCTTTAAAGTAGGAAAAAAATGTAGGCAGGCAAAGATAACCCTGGAGTTTGTACAAAAAAAATTCAAAGCCAGATAACAGTATATGTATGACTTTCAGCTACCAAAATGCTACTCTATCCTATTATGTCATTTTTGATACCTGCTGACAGGAAATTTAATGGAGATCAAAGCATTTTCAGTAGAAAGATCCCTTATGAGATTGTATTTATACTTATTTACAGCCTTTATGTCATCTTAAAGCTATCCTCTCCCAGAAGAAAGGATCACCTAAAATTATTGCAAAATAGTAATTTTCGCTCAAATTCTGTAGAATTGTTTTTCCTTTTTTATTATTACTGTTTGTTCCTGTGCAGTGCAAATGCAATATCTCTGTATTTCCTTTTGATTCTGTTATCCTGCTCTAACAACTGACTTGGGAAGGTATAAATATCCATTTGAAGAAAAATCTCAGCTCCCAATAATTGTCTTTGCAACGAAAAATAGAAAAGGTTGGTTGTGGTGCCCACAAAGACACATGACACCAGTGCTTTTGCAGCACAAATTGTATGTGGGTGTGGAAAGGTGTCCATTTTTTAAACATGCTAAGACATTGCTGAGAAAAGGTGCTGATGAGGGCTGGCTGCTTTGTCCTTCACTCCAAAAGTAAGGGTAAAGTGAAGCTATGTCATGAATTTCAAAGGAGCTGTTGCCCCAGAGCTCCTTCCCTGATCTCAGATACCCCCCACTCCTTTAAAAGTGACAGCACAATCTACATAACTTGTAGGTTGTTTTGTTGTTTGTTTTAAAACTCTCACAGTCTTGCACCTCTGCTTGCTGCTTCTGCAAGCTATCTGGCTCAGCAGTAAAACAAGACAGTCCTAAACGTTTCCTTCATTAGAAAGGGATGTCTCCTCTCTCTCCCAGGAAACTCCATGGGAATCACCACAATTCATAAACTTCAAACTAAAAAGTGTATTCATAAAGAAGATTTTGTTTTTCCTCTACATTGAGTCTTTTTTTTCCTCCCTCTCAACTGATTTGGGATGAAGATGTAAAATAATGCATCTTATAAAGTGAAAGTTGCACTCACATTCACTTTATCATCATGGCCATGAGCATCTGAGCAGCTGAAGGTTGCTGTGAAATGTTTATGTGAGGCTTATCAACTCCAAAGGTGCAGGGAAACTAGAACCAAAATGCATATCTATGAAGTCTCAAGAGAGAAGGGCTTACACAGCCAGCTAGGCAGGAAAGACCCAGCCTCTTGGTGACTCCCCAGGCACACACCAACTGTTGAACAGCTGTTGGCCGACTGCACAGCGAGCGAAGAAAGATAGTCATACAAAAACAAAACCCCAGTAAGAAAGTAACTTGCCCAAGGACATTTGTGAGCTGGGAACTGTGTTCAAACCCCGACCTCCATTTGAGTCTCCAATGATAAGGGCCCAGATGTAGCCTCTCTGCTGATGTCGAAGGCCGAGTATGCACACACAGTGCTGCTCTGGCAGCCAGGGGCTGTAGGCTGTGCCTGGCTGGCGGAGGGATGGAGAAGCCACAAAGAAATGAGCAGTTGATCTCATTCACTCACCTCCATCTTTGAACAATTTTGAACACGTAACTGAAAAAGGTAAATTATTCATATGGAGCTATTCTAAGCTCAGAGTCATGCAGGCACCTGCTTTAACTAGAATGGGAATTGTGCCTGTGCTGCTGAGGGCAGAATTTGACTTTTACTTTAATTGATGCAATTGTAAGACATAATTCAAGGCAAATCACCTATAGAAAGCTCCCAGAGTGAAAGTAGCATTCAAAGTTATAGTGTACAAACAGCTGGGGGTGCGAGCACGGCAAGAACTCTCTGAAACTGAAGCACAGAAGCAAAAAAACCCCAGTGCAATAAATAACTCTGATCTTACCTCCTACTAATAAGTAGCTATTTGGGAATAGAGTTTTGGCTTGCATAAGAGCTCTAGCATGGCCAGAGTGGAAGAGGTCAAATATCCCATCTGCATACACTCTGACAGGTCTGTCAACTGCGGAGAAAGAAACACAACAGTGATTTTTCAGGCCCAAAACAAGCTGCACGTAATTCTACCGGACAGGTTTTTGTTCCAAGATCAGATGACTTCAGAGATTTACCTCAGTTCGGAAACTTCATGAGTGAACTCATGGTGTTTTAAGCCTGCTCATTACTTGTTTGTCTCTGTAGTTTCTGCTGCTTTATCTCAGACCTAGCCTATTTATTATCATCCATCATCCCCATATTCTAATTTAGCAAAAATGTCATCTTTCTGCCTCATTCAGAGTTCCACCATATGTCTTGTTCTCTTCTCTCTGCCTTTCTAGTCAGTTCTGCCTTCTGGATTTTTTCATTTTTTTCCTCTTTTTTTCCCTATCATCTCCCTTTTGTCTGTGACTTTTTTTACACAGCTTACTGCAGTAAAAATGTGTTGCTTACCTCTTCCACATAAACCTTTCACTTCCCTTTTTTTGTACTTCCCATCAACTCTTCCCTTCTCTCTAACAAGCCTATCATTTCACTTTCTCACCATCCTTCTGCTATCACTCTTATAAAACTCTTGCTTTCTGTAAGACAGCAGCTTCCAGATAGAAAAAGGACTTGCTTTCCCAAATGACATGCCTGACAGCTGTGCCACTTCCAAGCAAAAGGACTGTGGAGATTACAGAAACAGAGCTTCAACCTCCATAGACTGTGCTTCAGTGCTACAAAGATCTGTCCTTGCTGTCAGGACATCCAAAGGTCCATGGGAGCACTGCTCCTTGCAGAACTGACTGGAAAGCTGCAGCTTACTTCTATAATGTGTATGTACGTTAAAAGCTTACTTTCAATAAGTAAAATAAGTAAACAATGGCTTTAAAGAAATAATCTCTTGGAATTTAGTGGGGATAAAGTATGTATTCTGAACTTTATATGAAGTCATCTTGTTTCCTCAGCCCAACACAAATGTCCAGATAAATTGAGGATGGTTCCCTTGCAAAGAGCAAGTAGCTTTTAAGGCCACTTGAGGTCTGACGTCAAAAACAGGAACATCAGTAAAAGAAGAGCTTTCCAGCATTCAGAGACAGTACGGGAAGAGAATATAAGAGGCAGCCACTACACAACAAAATTTTCAGACTGGCTGGAGTGAGCTGGCAAGCCTTCCCTCCAACCAACACACAGACATCCACAAAAGCATCAAACTCTAACTTGAAACGTTTTCTCTTGTTGTTTTTCTAACAGAAGATAACGGTTCTGTGGTTGCTGGTTTCCTCCCCATTACCTGACAGTACTAGATACCAGGCTAGCCTCTGTGTTTCCAAGTGGAAGGCACAAGTGAGTATCAACAAGTGTTTGTAAGGGACAGCCTGTGCTTTGGGAGTGCCCATGTTCCTGCTGATGTGGCTTTCCACACATACCTGGTGTTCCCAGGCGGGCTTGAGCAATGGTTAGCTTCTCATGTGGGGCTTGGCACTGACAGCTTGTTTCATCCGCAAAAGGAGCAGGTGCCGTCAGAGTCTGCAAGAAGGAAAGAACAGAAAAAAAGTCAATTTGTTTTTTCCATCCAGTCGTTTAGTTTAAAAAGAGCCAATTAACTGTGGCAGAATGCTGTAACCAGGCTTAATGGTGGTTTGTTCTCTGAGGATTTCTGCTTTTTGGTCACCTCTGAGTATACACAATTCACACAATATAAAATGATGAGGAAAATAATGCTTTCCAAATGCATCATGCAACCTAATTCTTTGTCTCTGATGAGAAGCTTAAGCTTTTTTGAGGTGGGTGCAGGTACATCATTTTTCTGTTTGCAGAATCAAGTCAGGTTTGATGGCCCAAGCAGCTTAATCCTTGGTTTTATTTCAATGACTCCAAAGACCTAAGATGCAAAATGTATCCCACTACCTGCAAGTAATAGCTGGAAAAGCTAATTGAGATTTAGAAACTTGCAATTGAGCTACCTTTTCACAAGCACCAGTTTCACTGACATCACTACAGATAACTGGGACTAGAGGGTGTTTTGTTTCTTTGTAATTAGAATCCTGTATAATTTTGAGGAGCCACCCAAAATAAAAGCAAGAACTCAACCAGAAGTCCCACCTAACTAGAGCTAACTGAACTGCAACTCCTTTCTCTGGTCTGACACACACTGTAATAGTATTGAAATGCTCTAACTGTGATCAGAGCACCACAAGGACACTTGCTCTGAAGAGCTTATAACCCAAACATCTAAGAGAGAGTGAAGATATGTGAAGAACGACGTGACATTATCTGTCAGGAAACTCAATTATAGAAATTGTATTTTCTGATCATGCCTAGTTAGGAAGTCATCAGTGATCAGAACTTCAGATATTTATTATCTGCCACCAGAGTCTGATAAGAAAAAACATGCTTCTACTGCTCGTCTTGAAATCTTTATGAAATCCTAGTTGAGTTTTGTGAGATGAGGTGGTGGGTGAGACAAGCAGACGGAATCTATCACTTACTTTGCCTCTGCCATGATTTAGCTGGGACCTCATGGCCTTGCAGCTGTGTCTTGGTTGGTTTTTGACAATGACCTCTTGTGTGATGTACAGTTGTCATACCAGTTTGAGCACTCATGGTTGATCCTAATGGAATCTCTCTTCCCCTTTGTAGTTTTTTTTTAGCCTTTAGATGCTGAATGCTTACTTACTGATGATTTATTTTCTTTAGCATCCCTGAGACACTTTGAGATGTGTCATACCTAATTGTTGCTCATGTCTGGGCTCACTGGCTTCTTGCATGGAAAGGTCAGAGGATGGTAGTGAAACAACAACAAGACGTAAAGATTCATATCCAGTTCTTTCTGCTGATTTACTGTTCATTTTGTTTACTGAAAGCACTAAAAATTAAGGTAGATTTCTTTTTTTTCCTTTCTATTTTTCTTTCCTTTTTTTCCCCAGAATCTTAAATGTTGCAGCAAATCATCATCATTAGTATCTTAGTGATGAAAGTCACAGCATCTCTGCATAGGCAAAGTTAAAAATGGAGAAACTATGACCAAGTCCAAGTTTCTGTCTGGGTTTCATGGATGGGAACTGTTCATCGGGCCACCCACGCTGCACAGTGTAGAATATTGCACATAATCATACCATGCCAGCTCCTTCCTTTATTTTCTAAATACTGCCTTTTTGCTTTTGGCTTGGCGATCACTGTGTGCTAACCTGTCTTTTATCGCCAACCAAGGTCAAGTTACACGGCAGCACATACAGCCTGGCTCCTGCTGAGATAAAGGGGAAGGCAGAAATGTTAAAACAATAATGGCTATGGTCTGAGTCCTCCAACTGGTAATCAGATCCTAGCTTGGCAGAGGCTGTTTCCTTGGAGATTATTCGAAGAAAATAGGCCTGGTTTGCAGGAAGATACCTTTCCCCCCCCTCAGGCAAACACAGTGGTGCCTTTCATCCATGTAAATGCCTTTGCAACACCAAGATTTTTCTTTCTGTCTCTGCTCAATGGAGAACAACCTCTACTCGCTTCCCATCACTCCAGCTTTTGTAAAAGCTTATCATTAAACCTCGCTTTAAGGCTGAGGGCTTAGAACCAGACCTGCCAATATTTCTGTTACTCTCTGAGCTTTCAGTCACTGGCTATGAAAATACATTAAATACAACAGATTTAAATCAGTGATATTCTATTGAAGCCATGTAGAGAAATACGCTACCACCACGTGCTGACAGATCAAGGGAAACACAGCAATAGCTTCCCCATGAGTATCTAATACAATTTCACTTCATCTAGCCTAGAAAAAATAAGCTTAACAAAAACATGAGTAAAATAAGACGAGATCATTCAGTTTCTATGTAAGAGCATACAATAAAATATTAAAAGCCAGAAATAATTTATCAAACCTCTTTCAGTTTGTATGTAATTACTTGTATTCTTTCCATTTTTTTGTCAGTAATAACTAGAATTGAGAAAAGAGAGCAAGTAATTGATACAGCAGCTTTTTCATTTTGGTTAATCCATTAAGGTACTTTTAGAGTTTGCTTTAGTTTTGCCAATAATCAGATGGTTAGAGAAAGACTATGCAAATGTACTTCTTTCTTTGACAGATTTTTCCCTTCATCTTCCCTTCCCTTCATTATTTTCTTGGTATTTACAATCTGCCATTAGTCAAGGAAGTCAAATTAACCTTGTATTTCAGACCAAGGTAAGCTTCTGAGATCTGCATCATCCTGTAGCAGGGTGCTCTATAGCCTGAGTGAGCTCAGTGATGAATTATCTCATTTTGTTTGCTCAGCACCTGCTTCCTCTTTGTATTATTTGACATTCTTGTACTGCAAGCTTCAGTAAATTCATCCATAGTCACTTATTCCCTGCCTCTCTCTTTTCTCAGTCACATTTTCTATGCTGAAGAGCTTTACCCCATTTACTCATTCCTCGTACGGAAGACAGTCCACAACTTTGGTTATTTTTGCTGCCTTTCTCTGTTAACAACAAGGTGGTTTAGACAATGTTCAAATTGGTATCTCTTGCAGTTTTTAGAGCTTTGATAGGAACAGAAAATTGTTTACATGGTGCTCACACTTTGGGGTTCTCTTTGATGACATTAGCATGTTACACGTGGTGTCAGCAGGGAGACTCTACTTTCATTTAAGCAGCCCAAATGCTATATTGTTACTGTATTATTAATATATGGTGCCTAGCGAAAGCCTATTACATGTCATAAATGGAGATGTCATTGTAATATTAGGACTAATTTGTGATATTTAATTCAGAAGACGTGAAAAATCTCTTGCAATGCAAGTCCTGTTTCCTGGGAATGAAGATGCTGCGTTCTATTACAATTAGATTCACTTCCTAAAATGAATGTATGTGAAAAGGCCATATTCAGCAACCCTTGCATAGCAGGAGCCGTGCATTCGATATCAAGTTTAAACAGTGTCTTACTTGCATTCTCACAAATCTGCAACACAACTGAACAATGCTCAATAAACTTCACGGTGTTAAAAGATGGAAGGTACATAAAAAGAGGGCTTCCTAGCAAATGCCTCACTGCTCCATTTGCACTCAGTAACCCCTGACTACATTTAATGAGACAGTCCAGAGAGGAGAGGACAGTGTGGGAGGCAGCCCTGAAATGCTTCTGTGGCTGGGATACTTTATGAAGAAACTCTAAATGATATCTAGAAGCAGATTATTTTCAGGTGCATCTCGAGGCTGTCTTTTTTTCATCACTCTTCACACTCTCTTAGGCTACTGTAGCCATTTAACTTAGCTGCTAGTCAGCAGATAAACATCCATGGCTTATGTTTCCAATGGATTAAAAGGAAAGTGTTTGTCAATTTGTAGAGAAACAAGAGTCCTTCAGTACCACTGAAGTAACAGGTCAAAAGCAGGAGCACTTCCACATCCTCACTTTTGTTTAAGCTTGTAATAGCAAATAGCTGTGTTATTGTTTGCTTGGTTTGTATATATTTGGTTGTTGGGTTGGGGATTTTTTACACAGCAGCAAGGAAGACAGCAATGTGTTTTTTTAAACAGGCAAACATAGCCTCCTCTACACTATAGTGCATCTGCCATTTTATCTCTGCCTGCAGGGGAATTAAACTCAACGAGTGCCAATGGAAGGAGCTACTCTTTTCCTTTTTTTTTTTTTGACTCATACAGCTACACTACCTCCCTTGTCATGTGACACAGACAAAATCATTGTCCTCTTGGTAGGTAGAATAGTAGTATTGTCACCTAAGATTTTGCCATCAACAAAGGTCTAAGAAAATTTCAGGTCTTGAACCAGTACACCTCCATAGGCAAAGCTTGGTGGAGCAGGCTGGGCCTGTGCTTATAAAACAATTAAGCTGTCAGGCAAATTCTGTGGGAGGTCTGATGCTGTAATCTCCTTTTATCTCTGAGGCAGTATTTAAAACAGATAACTGATTTCACTGGAACAAATCACGTGGGTAAGATCTACTCGTGTGTGGAAAGATTATTTTGGGAACCTGCTCCTGATGTTGGCAAACAGTAATTACAGAGCAGGAAACAATTATTTCAGTTTTAAGGAACATTTAAGAAAAAATATTGTTATCACAATTCTTGAGAAGGAACTAAAAATATGTGCTGAGTTTCTGAAGTATGAGTATTCTTTGCAAGTGGAAAGACCATGTTAGGGACTACCAAAGTCTTCTCTTAAGAGGATCAGGGTGTGAATATGGTAAAAAATTAACATCATGTTGTCTCACGGATTACTTTAGTAACCTTGACCCAAACAGGTAAATTTATGAGCTAACAAGTTGTAATTGATTATTACTGGGAGGTACTTCCAGGTAAACTTTTCACAAACAGTTCCAATATTAATGCAAGCACTAAAAGAAAATCTAGCCTGTTCTCCCACAATTCTGATGGCTCTGGGAGACGGATGTAAACTAAAAATAGGGCAAACTAACCTAATAAGAACAATAAGTTTTAAAAGAAAATCTGTTTGCAAGTGTTACAAATTGCCTTACTCTCAGTTGCTTTTTCTGAGCTTTATCTTCAATAAAATATACTTTGCTTGTCATTAGTATTAAATCAGTGATGATTAAGTGCAAGATGCAATTACAAATTGAAGACAGATAAAATGGAAGAAAAGCAGCTTCCACTGCCTTCTCAAGAAGCACAATGATGTATATACGCACAGATTCATAGATTATGAAACTAGAGCGACTATTACATAATCTAGTGTAATATTTGCAAAAGGCCAAAGAATTTCTTGACAAGACTTCTGTGTGACAGCCATGACTTTTGACTGAACTGGAACACGTTATTTAGAAATTAAAATCCATCCTAGAGGTACGACTGGCCCCAAGTCAAGCAGAGCTCAACTAAAAGAACTGCTGATGAAGCACTTCAATCTCCATGAATGCCAGCTGGAAAAGAAACGTGGCCCTCAGCAGCCTACCCACCTAAGCCTGCTCCCCTTGCACAGCTGGAAGGAACACTGTCTATGAGTGACCCAGGTAGGACTCGCTGGAAGAACAAACCAGCTAAGAGGTGGCACACAGCCTGTGAGGCTAGAAGATGGCTACAGATTCAGGCAAGCTGCCAGACACCCCAGCGCTCAGAAGGGATATGCAATATTTCAGCATAAAGAGGTATGTGGCTCCTTAAACAGGGCACTGGTTACCAAGCAGCAGCCTGCAGACACTATCACCTGCAGACACCATCACGAAACAAGGCCCTTGCTACAAGACTGTGGAACCAAACTGCCTGTAGTGCATTTGCAATTCAAAGCTGAATGATGAGTGCTTGCAGGCCTATGAGTGTAATGCTGAGGTTTGGCCATAGTCAACCAAAAATATGCAACCATAGTTCTGATGCCATTCTTTGTTTTATTGCTCAATCCAGAAACTGGAGATAACTTCAATTCACAGAATCACAGAATCTCAAGGGCTGGAAGGGACCTCAAAAGATCATCTAGTCCAACCTCCCTGCCACAGCAGGACCACCTAGAGTAGGTCACGGAGAAACTTGTCCAGGTGCGTTTTGAATGTCCCCAGAGAAGGAGACTTCACAACCCATGTGGGCAGCCTGTGTCAGTGCTCTATCACCCTCACAGTGAAGAATTTTTTCTTTGTATTTCTTTCGAGTCTCTTATGTTCCAGCTTATGCCCCTTGTCCTATCATTGGCCATCATTGAGAAGAGCCTGGCTCCATTCTCCTGAAACCTGTCCTTTAAATATTTATAAACATTAACGAGATCACTCCTCAGTCTCCTCCAAGCTAAAGAGCCCCAGTTCACATGTTTTAAATTTCCAATACCCATTTCTTTTTACTTATACATTATTGTCCACACTTGATGTATGACTAAAAGGTCCTAACTTCACCTTTAATGTAGGCAAGGGTCAATCTATTGAAATCAACTGAGTTATAGCTAAGCTATTGGGTAAATACACCCCAGTATTCAATTGCTACTTGTGCTTCTATATAAAGATACTTAACATCTATCAATTATTTAGTGTCCTTTCATAGAATCATAGAGTCATTAGGGTTGGGAAAGACCTTTAAGATCATCAAGTCCAACCACTCACCTCACACTGCAAAGCCCATCACAAACTAAACCCTCAGCACCTCATGTACGTGTCTGTAGTGACTCCACCACCTCCCTGGGCTGCCCATTACAATGCTTAATAAACCTCTCAGTGAAAAAGTTCTTCCTAATGTCCAATCTCAACCTTCCCTGGTGCAACTTGAGCCCATTTCCTCATGTCCCACCTTTCATTACTGGAGATAGAATATTGACTCCCACTTCACTACAACTCCCTTTCAGGTAGTTGTAGAGAGTGATCATGTCTCCTTTTAGCCTCCTCTTCTCTAGGCTAAACATCAGCATTTGGTTTAAAATGTTACTGAAAATAGAGCTATGTTGAAGCAAAAAAACCCCCAAACCAACAAACCAAACTCATTTTTCCAACAGCACGGAGGCACATACTCTCTGCAGTTTCCCAGCTGGCAGGCAGACACACCCTGGGAAGAACTATTTTCCCACAGGGAGTGCACTGGGTTTCTCCGACAGATCCCTGATTCATCCAGTGTCTTTCACAAGAACTTTTCACCTTATGTCATCTATCTAAATATGTGCAGGAGAGGAAAGCTGATTATATGGAAACAAAGTATAAGCATATATTGGAATAGACAGTTCTGGCTGCACTGAGCATCTGTGCATGATGCTGGATGTGTGGTTATACTCTACATGAACTTTTTGCCTGTATAGTCAGTATTTGTCTGCTAATTACTATTTATTCTGCTCCATATCTATGTATGTGTTGGGTTTCTTTTCACATTTTATCCACATGTTACATTATGATGTTGTTTATGGTTCTGAGGAGGGAGCAGAGACAACCTATTTACAATGGTTTTCTACTCCGTTTCAAAGATACAATACAAACCTTCAGAGTAATGACAACAGCACAGTTTAAGAAATCTGTAATATTCTTATAAAGGCTGTTTCTAAATAGCATTGCATCTATGCATTTGCAAGCACGGAATACGATACATAGAAGGTAATGTTTTCCCCCTGTGTTTATATGTCATTTGTGAATCCTGCAAAAACATCTGTAGTTTGGTATATCTGACAAATACATACTGCAACATGTTTTTGCAGAGACTGTGGCATTTCAGAACACAATATCAATTGCATAGTAAAGGGAAATTGCAGCAGATTTTTAGTGTCCATGGGCAATTATTTCTTTTTAAGTTCAGCAAAGATTGCTGCATGTCCCCAAGCACAAACCACATTTGGCATGGTTTTATGACTTTGTGCTTTTATGAAGTAGCCAACATTTATGAAAATACACAGAGCAAAACCCAAGCTTGTAAAAGACAAAAAAAAAAATTGTTCAAATGAAGTCCTTTTGGGTTCCTTAAATGTTATTAAAGGCTATTTACATATACACTTTTGCTTAATTCCACGCTAAAGTAAACAGATGGCAGACCCCCTAAGTCATAACATCATGTGACAGAGAAATAGATGCACTGGACACTTTTTAATCACAATAAAACCCCCTAAATTTATCATTAGCTCCTTTGATTAAAATTGCTGCAAATACCTTTCAGGGATACAGGAAAGATAAATATAAAGATTAATGGAAGCTCATGGAAAATAAGATACGTGAAATTAAACTCTAGAGATTGCATCAGATGCTCTCAAAACACTGTTTGCAAATACGGAGGGAATAAGGCATCCAAAGATTAATTTTCTGGTAATTATTTCAAATTTTGTGCTTAACATTTCATTGCTTACAGCAGCAACAAGGACATTGTCTACAGGAGTCTAGTGCCTCCTTAAAACATCTCTAGTGAGTGAAAGGACTCAAACATTCTCCTCCACCTTTCAACCAAATAGAATTGAAGAAAAACAATGTTTTCCAAATGTATTTGAATAATGGACTGTAATTTCTTCTAAAAAAAACCACAATAAACTAAACAAAATGGCTAAAGCAGCTGATCCCTAAAATGATGAGAAATCCATCATCTTCTATTGTACCTCAGTCTCATTCTCCAAAGTATTGTAGTGGCCCCAAGACATTTGGTCCCTAGCTTTAATTGAACTGTCAAAGCCTGTAGCCTCTGAACCTCAAGATAAGGCAGCAGAAGTAAATCCAGGCTTGGGAGCAGGCACTGAGATTTCCAGGGTGAATCTCAAATGGCTCTGATGCTTACACTGCCTTGACAGAGTATAGTCTCTCTGCCATATGGATAGGTCCTAAGTCTCCAGCTAGTCTGTCCTTGCAATAGAGATGATGAGCAGAAAGAACTAGTTGAGTACTTTCACACAGGGCCCTGACGCCGTTTCCTGCACAGGCAAATGGGACAGGGCCACAGCTCAAACTGCCTGAAAAAAGCCATCCAATGGTCCTGGGATAACACTGCCAAGGATAGAGCAGACACAGCAAAATGCATCCATCTGCTTCTTTATGTCATCTTGAAGATCGATTCACATTTAAGCTCATGAAAACTGCAGCTTAATTCCTGCCTGGCCCTGTACTCACCAACATCCCCACAAGCACAGGCTGAACCAATCATCTATCTGTCTACTCCTCCTCCTACCCTGTAGTTCAGGGCTAATTCAGGTGGTTTTCTGCTTATCTGGTTTCTTGAGGTTCCTTAAGCTGTGCCTGATTTTCCCTGTGTGGCCGAAAAGCCTATATTCCTGATTCTGGCCCAATCTCACATTAGACTCAAAGCACAATGAAGTAGGTACAGCAATGGCAATGTACATTTCAGTGCCCTAACCCTAAGGACTTCAGCCAGTTTTAAAGATAAGACATTGATATCCAAATCCTAACTGTACTTTCCCAATGTTGCCTCTAAGGCCTGAGTTTTATGATAGATGTGAACTACGAGGAAAAGCAGCTCTCGGTATGTTCAAGGGAAAGATGAAACCAAGCAGTAGGTTCTGAAATTTGTTTTCAAGTCTCGATGTGTATTCAGTTTTGCTTTGTCTGCAGCACTGTCCTTATAAATTGCCATTGTTTCCTTTTATGAAAGACACTACCTGGATTGTCTTCCTAAACAAAGCGTGTTAAAATGCCTGTTTGTTTCTTTCAAGGTAAGGATTGGTGATTCTCAAGGTGCACACCAATCCTTAGAGGAACATGAAGGATGCAAGACCTGTGTGACCAAAGTCAAACTCTCGATCCCAAGGGATTTACATTATTTTTTTATATAATCAAATCATTTCATACGGCTTTGTACCTTCTCTTTGCTATTTCCTCCTATGGCATCTCTGCCATCCAGTTAAACTAAGAGCCTGCCTCACTTGCAGGCCTTTTTAGTACAGATGCATGCAGGCAAAGCCTAACACTGGGAGTCCCAGGCTGAGAAACACAGCCCAGCAGTGCTCTGCAACTTGTTGAAAGTTACCCAAGCACAACCGCCATACCTTCAATATGCGGCAGCGATGACTGACAGCAACCTTTATCCCATTTAAAACAACAGAGGCTCCCACGACCAGATATCCCACAGTTTAAGCAGCAGAAGCAATGCTCTCTTACAAGCGCTGTGTGGTAGGGCAGAGGTAGGCGAGAAAGTGGCCTAACCCAGCAGTTTGTTCCAGATCAGAAACAGATAAATACAAAACTGTACAAACCAGAATTGCAGAAACGCTATTTGTGGTTTGGGTTTTTTTTTACAAACCACTAAAATCACCACTATGGATAAAGCCTGCAACTCTAATTGGTTTGTTTCTCCATTGTGCATTGAGACTAAGGTACACACGTCACTCAGAGAGAGATTTTCCTAGCATTCAGATACGTGGAAGACGAGAATGTAGAGAAGGCAAAGTGAGAGATGGACCAGGGGAATTGACTGAAATTCTAACGTTGATTAATACTCTAGTTGGTTAAGAAACTCCAAAGAGTGTCTTGGGAAAAAAATGAATGGCAATTTATATCACAACAGTACTAGGCATTGGAAAACATCACGTTTCAATACACATTGAAATTTACCTGAGAAATGCCTTCAATGTCCCCTGTTTTCCTGCTCTTTGAAGGATACAGGGGTTTTCTTTAGTCTTACTGTGACACTTCCTGCCAAGCTAGCAGACTCCATAGCCTAAAATCAGAGGATCTGGTGGCAGATATCCATTACAAATATTCACAGCTTCAAGGTTTTAAATAAATACTTTCTGTTTTAATGTTTCAGAAGAGAACTAACCCCCTTTTCCTCTTCTAAAATTTGAGCTGATTTTGAAGCTATGTTTCTTTTCTTAGCAGAAATTTCTTCTTAAAAGTGAGCCCATATTAAGAAATTGAAGGCCCAGATAACGAATTTGAGAGACACTTAATAACCAATGAACAGCATTAAAAAGTTATCTGTAAATATCCAACTGTACTTGCCACCAGTTATATCATTGTGAGGTACCTCGCAAAGCCATTCTGAGGTCCAGGATAATAAAATGATACTAAAAAGCTAACCAAGACATTCTCTTTCATATATATTAATGAAGTGACTTGGTACTGGCCCACTACTGTATACGTTGCTTTCAAAGGAGTGGGATCAGAAAGTAATGAAGATCTTAAAAAAGATCTGATAGGAACCTGATAGCCATATTATTAGATCTCTGTCAAGGGGTGATTCAGTTCAGCTCTTCAGGACTCTTCAGCTCTGAATCTTTCTCACTTATAACTTCACTACGCTTGCTTGCATCACTCCTCATGACCTAAGAAGTATGGTGTATTTACTCCACCAGGCAAACTTTTTTTGCCTGAAGATAACATAGACCTGCTGACTGACAAAATGTCACTTCATAAGGACATAGTTCCAATAAACCTTTATTCAAAATGTCTCCATTGTCCATTATTGGTACTCCAGAAGATCTGAAACATCATAATGAATTCCTGTTTTATTCATGTACTCTAGCTGTCACCTTAATTTCCACAGAAATTACACTGGGATGTATGATACTGTAAATACTGGCATCATATTGTCACTTCTTTCTTTAAAGTCTTTTAAAATGTGTGACTACATGGATTAATATATTCAAATAGGTTGTTATATCTGAGCTTTTGACAGAGAAATCTTAGACAGCCTGTTTGAACACACTGCAGTAACAACACATGAGCTAACTTTCCCTATTAAAACAGCTCCAAAAGCCTTCCATGAACAAATCAGAAGTCTTCTTTAAAGCTGATTCTAATTATAATACTAGCAAGTACAAAACATTAATTTAGGTCAGTTCCAATGACTGTTGCTATTTCTTGTCATATCAGAACAATGTCTCAACTACAGTGTTGAATTTAATTACTGAAGTTTGATGTTTAAATATGTTTTAATTAGGACTGTGACTGAATTCTAGTGTTAAATTATCTAATTTCCAGGACGAAACTGTTGCATCCATCATGTGCTTTCACACTCTCACACTGTCTCTGCATTTCTGTGTGTGGATGTATGGATCATTACTGTTACATTTCTACCACCTTGCCAACAGTGCATACCATGCTGGCGAAAGGAGTCATCGCTCCTGATGGGAATAATGAAAGGTTTAAACAAGGAGCAAGGAAACAGTCCAATTATTTAAAATCGTCGGATTAAAAAAATAAAGAGTAGCTCTGAGAACCTTAACTCTTGCGGCACAGCAGCCTTGTGAAGTTGTCTGCACCATCTGAGGGAGCCTTCTCCCACCTTTAACCGAAGACCATCTCAAGGAGTTTTACTATCACCTTCCTGTCTCTCCCTCACAATAAACTAAACAAAATGGCTACAGCAGCTGATCCCTAAAATGATGAGAAATCCATCATCTTCTATTGTACCTCAGTCTCATTCTCCAAAGTATTGTAGTGGCCCCAAGACATTTGGTCCCTAGCTTTAATTGAACTGTCAAAGCCTGTAGCCTCTGAATCTCAAGATAAGGCAGCAGAAGTAAATCCAGGCTTGGGAGCAGGCACTGAGATTTCCAGGGTGAATCTCAAATGGCTCTGATGCTTACACTGCCTTGACAGAGTATAGTCTCTCTGCCATATGGATAGGTCCTAAGTCTCCAGCTAGTCTGTCCTTGCAATAGAGATGATGAGCAGAAAGAACTAGTTGAGTACTTTCACACAGGGCCCTGACGCCGTTTCCTGCACAGGCAAATGGGACAGGGCCACAGCTCATCCTCCCGTCCCCCGCCAGGAGCGGGCTCTCGAAGACACTTTTCCTGACACATCCCGAAGCAAACTGGAGACTCCTCACTGGGCTCTGAAGTTGAGACCAGTGGGGTTTACCCTTCTGAACCTGGGCGCGGGTGCATGCGGAGTTCAGCGGGGTCCGACAGGGGCGGTTGGGAAGAAGGTGGCCGCCTGCCCCGGCAGGACGCGCCCGCGGGCCGGGGCCGCCGCTCCGGGCCCGCGCAGTGGCACGGGGAGAGGTCCATACGGCCTCTACTCCCAGCAGCAGCCGCATCTCTGCATCCCGTATCATTAAACGGGACGCCCCCTCCCCCCCGCCACCTGGCTGTAGCGAACGAGTCACATGCTTCCCGTTACCTGAGCTGAAACCGGGGCTTTGTACTCCAGCTGCTTCACGCGAGCCTTTCACAAACGCGGCAGCCCTGGCCACAGCAGCGCTCAAACGCCCCCTCATTCGTTGGGGGCTTAGGCGGGGATTTTTTTTGTCTTTTAAAGAAAAGACCAGAAATTCTGCTCAGCTCGCACTGTACTCTCCCAAGTCCCCACAGGACAAAGCGCGGCAAGGGCAAGCCGGAAGGGACCCGCACCGAAGGTGTGTGCGGGGACAGCCCACTCCCATGGCAACCTTGGTTTTGCCTTTCCTCGCGGAGGCGCCGCGTTACACAAAAGGACCCATCGTCAGGCAGCACTGGCTTCTCCCTCCCGAGCCCACCCTCCGCCGCCGTCGCCCCTCGCGCACGCACTCACCCCCCGGCCCGGCGGCGCCCGGGGAGGCTCGAGCGGGAGGGCTGAGGTGGGGCCGAACCCCCGCCCGGGGCCGGGCCTGACTCACCATGCGCGGCTGGGGGCAGGTGTGCTCTAGCTCCTCCATGGCCTCCGAGCGCCGCGCTTCAGAGGGGGATTTCGGGATACCTGTTTCTGACTCAGCATCGGACGCGAGCACTGGCATGGCCGGCGGCAGCCTCACTCGCCGCCGCCGCGCGGGCCCGCCCGGCGCGGGGCTCAGCCGTCACGCGTGTGCCCGCCCTGCGGGGGTCTCCCCGGGAGCCGCCCGGGGGCACGCCCGGCGCGCGTCGCCATGGCAACCGGGCTGCCGCCGCGCCGCCGCCCCCTCCGCGCGGGGGACGCCGCACTCATTTGCATGCGGCCTCCTGGTTGGCTGCTGCTCCGCCGCGCCACCGCGGCCCAGGGCGGCTGCCCAAGCGGCTCCGGCCCCAGCAGTGCCGCGGCCTTCCGCTGCCGGGCAGCCCCTTCGGGGCGCCTGCTGAAGTCCCCCATCCCGGGCCTCACCGGAGCGGGGTGGGCTCTGCCGAGTAGGGGCAGGCCCGGCTTAGTGCCGCGCACGGAGGAATGCCGGAGCGGTCCGGGAGACAGAGCCACACCGGCACATCTGCCCCCCTAACTCGCATACGGCTGCGCTGCCAGGCCGGGCGTCGCTTCAGCGTACACTTCCCGTGGGCCTGCCGGCCTCGGTAACTCCCTCGCAGTGACCTGCGGTGAGGTTTGACCAGTTCAAAACTGACCGCGGGAGTGAGGAGGGACGGCGGCGGAGGCGGTGTGTGCGGCCGCGGTGCTGAACGGACAGCTCCCGTGGCCAGCGCCGCACCGCCCCCTGCCGCGCGGAGGGACGCGGCGGGACAGCGGCCGGGGGCACACCGCGCCGCCCGGATCCTGGCTCCGGCCCTTCCCGGCCCCGGCCCCGGCCCCGGCCGCGACCCGCGATCGACCGCCGCTTCTTCTCTTCGGGGAGGACAGAGATGCTGGTAGCAGGGCAGAAATATCTGGGCATTGCCATGTATTACGGGGTTTTCAGTTAGCGACGTAGAAAGGGGAGAGGGGTGCTTTTCTCTCAGGAATACATATGCACTTCGACTTGGGTTGAGTTTCTAGGCCACGCTTTTGCAAATTTGTGGTACAAAAGAAAAACAGTTGCCTTTTAGAGAAAGGAATTATAATACATCATAGCTGTAGTTTTAGACGTAGTTTTAACAGTAGCAGCTCCATCTCCATCTGAATGCAGTGAAGCATTTCTATCCCAGACAAAGACATGACAGGGTTCCTGCCAGGCCCTTGGTGAGTTACCTGGATAATGCCTACCCAGGAGTTACAACATCTCCAGTTATGCTGTGTGGCTGCTACACTACACTGCTGCAGTGAAACACTTGGCCTTCTTACTCCTAAATAGCACAAAAATACGATCAGGGTCATATAAAGACAATGCTTTTTGAAATGGAGAGACTCCATTGGCTATTGTTAACCTTCATCAATGATTTAAAGTGGATTCCAGCAGTTCTTAGCTGCAGTAGACACTGTGAGCACTGTTTTTAGAAATCAAGCTTCAGCAAGTGCTGTGAATACTTAAGGCCATCCAAAGCCATGAGGAGTTACAAGAGAATTGTACCTCACTAGGACTTGAGAGCTTGATGTCAAATGTCTTATTCTGAACATCTTCAAAGGGTGCTGTGTTACATGAAAAAATACATGCACTATGGGAAAGGCTAGATAAGTGAAGAAGAGGAGATGAGAAAGAAAGTAGAAAGAAAAGAGAATGTGAAAAGAAAAATGAGACAGCAGTCAAGAAAAAAAGAAAATAACGTGCCAAAAGAGGTGACTGAGCAAGGAAACAGGTAGCAAAACTAACTCAATCTCACATCTGAATCTTTTTCTCATGACTAAGTTCCTTTATCAGTTATTCCATGAGGACTACTCATACATTACAGAAAGTATACTCAAAGGAAATGATTAAACCATGATTAATGCAGCACTCAACATGTGTAGCTCATTTTATTAGGAAAAATATTTATGAGAGTGTTTTGCTGTCAGAAGAATATTTGGACAGCATGGCTGAGCAGTGTTAGGACTAGAGCAGCCAGGGCTAGCTGGTAGCCCTTTTATGAACCCATCCACATACAACAGCTCTTAAGAGACAGATGCTAGCACGACGAAGGAGTAGCACGAGGTACAGACATATCAGTGTCCACTGCTCCATTACCAGGCACATGCCTAGGAGTAGAGATGAAAGGGAAATGTACTTTCTTGCAGCTGGATGATTGCCAATAAGCTGGAAATGTAAATTTCCTCGCCTTTCATTTATTTTGAGCACCAAAGGGTGAATTCTGTCTGCTTTCATGCTGAGAGTTAGCTGTTCACTCCAGCTGCATTTTGATTTGTCTTTTATAATGATAAGCTTTTCCATATTTTGAAAATTTCATGGGGATAGTTAATTTCCTTCACAGCAGCTAGTATGGGACTATGTTTTGGATTTGTGGTGGAAAGAGTGTTGATAACCCAGGGATGTTTTGCTTTTTGCTGACCAGTGCTTACACAGCATCAAGGCCTTTTCTGCTTCTCACATTGCCCCATCAGTGTGTAGGCTGGGCGTGCAGGAAAAGCTGGGAGGGGCTGACCCCAACTCACCAAAGGGTTACCCCATGCCATATGATGTTCTGCTCAATATACAAAGCTGAGGGAAGAAGAAGGAAGAGAGAGATGTTTAGAGTGATGGCATTTGTCTTCTCAGGTCACTGTAATGTATGATTGAGCCCTGCTATCCTGGAGATGGCTTGAACACCTGCCTGGCAACAGGAAGTAGTGAATTAAATTACTTGTTTTGCTCTGGTGGTGCATGCAACTTCTGTTTTGACTATTTAACTGACTTTATCTCAACCAACAAGCTTTGTTGCTTTTGCTCTTCTGTTTCTCTCCCCCATCCCACTGGAAAGGAGTGAGCAAGTTGCTAAATTGGTTACCAATTGGGATTAAACCATGACACATATATATCTGTAGCATTAAAGAATGATGTCTCTCTTGCAGTAGCATTACCACCTGTACAAGTTGTGTCAGAATTTCTAAGCAGAAATGGAATGTTTTCTTGCTGCTTATTTCATTTCCACCTCTAGGAAATAATTCCTTGCCCCCCTCGCCCCCCCCCGCCTTATGTTTGAACAGCATAATTAAGAAATCTTGTGTATCTCATTGACAGAGGGAGTGAAAGTTGTAATAATGGCACACGGAAGATTTTGGGCTCTGGGATGTCTTTCCAAATGGAATTTGTCACAGGCCATCTTGGCTCTGATTAACTTAATGTACTGGATATTTTGGATATCCTTGAATATCCTAAGTTGCATCTTCTTCTAGCTGTGGGAGAAAGATGAGCTTTCAAAAGGCTGGAGTGTGTCTACTTTACTCTCTAAAATAAATAAATAAATAATTAGTTTTGTTTGGAGAAGCTCAGCAGATGGTCTTCTGTAAATCCCTACAAGTCAGCTAACTTCCGAAAAAACTGGGGAGCAAGAGTTGTAGGTGGGAAGGTTCATGCATCTAGTTTATTTTATGTAACCAAATATCCTGCACCAGGCTGAGTACAGTTTCCTGGTCATCCTCCTGCCATTTCTTCAGAAGTAACGAGGACATATAGCTGCTGCCTTTAGTGACTGAATTCTTGGCAACAGCTGCTTGGGCTTGAATAGACATCTGATGCATAAAAATCCCATCCCAGGGTGCAGAAATTAACATTACATGAAAAGAATCTCTTAATAGGAATTCCAAGGTCTGAATTGAATAGAGAGCAAACAGGGAAAAACCTTAGCTTTTAGGAAGATTTTGTCTGATGTTTGATGGATCTTTTTATATTTGGAATTTCAGATGGCAAACTGCAACAATTTATTCTCAAAGTACAAAAAATATTTTAAAAATTCCATGTTTAGGTGTTACATCCCTTCTCAAACTGAAAGAATTATCCCTCTCCGAGCTTTGTGGGTAGCTGAACATTATAGAAAGATTCTCTTCAGATTCTTCTATATGTCCAAGCTCTAATTTTTAAATACCTCCCTGCTTTTTGGGTTTTTTTCCCCCCTTTTTCTATTTAGCTATTCATATTTTAAAATCTTTTAATGGGGCACTGATCAGTGCACACAACTGTAATGAAACAAACTTCAGTTCCTTGTAGACAGCAGCACCTATAAAACCTCTGCCATGCTTTTACCATATTGTATGTTAAAACTCATTCTAGCAGACAAGCACTAGTACGCCAAATCTAGACATGAATGATGGTGTCCACTTCCCTCAAAGGGGTTCTCTGTACTTGATTAAGATAAGCAAGAAGCTTACTTCATCAAACTTACCACATCCAGATTTATAGCTTTGCTGTTTCATGTACACTAATTACATTCTTTAGGCAAAATCCCTAGCAGGAGCAACCTGTATTTGGAAATTGTGAATAAATCTAATAAAGACCTCGAACTGCTGGAGAAATGATACTCATTTCACAACTATTTAACAAGGAGTGCTTTCTGCTCCTTCTAATGGTAAAGCAGTGATATAGCTTGCAGTCTGCAGCAGAGTATAATGGCATACATCCAAGCCATTTGCTAACAAGGTATTTTGGCTTAGTTGCTCACAGTTGTCCAGAGACGCCTGTGAATACTCAACAAAATCTCCAAGCTAAAGACTGCAACATTTGCTTTACTGAAGAAAAGATACTCCATTATTGTGATGATGTTTGTAAAAGCAGGTACTGGAATGCACTGCAGTCCTTGGAAAATATCATCAAGTGTCTGAAGTGTCTCAGTAAGTCTGAAGCACCAGTTAGCAAAGCAGAAGTTGTATTTTAAATTATCTTTGCATGAGAGAGGTTGCAAGAGTCTTCTGAGTTACAACTGAATCATAATAAAGAGAAATAGATCCTAACCTGACTTCTATTCAAAAGTTAGCAGGAAACTGGAAAACCTGGGGACTGGTATGGTTAAAGAGTGTTTGACTTCAAAGCCAAACATCTACAGAACAAATCAGAGGATTAATTATTGAATCCTTAACAGATAGATTAATTTTACTTCAGTGTATATATTTTGGACCCTGAAAGTTTTAATGACTGTCAACTGCAAGACTTTATAAGATCAATAAATGTTTTATGTCTGGAGCAGATTAGTTAAAATGCTATGTTTCTATGTACATATGTTTGTTTGAATATGTGTATGCATCTATCAATCTATCTATGTCATAGTAATTCTAGACATGCTAGAATTAGTAGTGAAAAAAGAGCAGAAAAAGATACCTTATTGCTGAGATGATCAATTAGTTAAATCACATGTTTTTAAACTGATATTAAAATCCCACAAAAGTAGATTTTTTTTTCCCACCTGCATAATTAAGGAAAAAAGAGAAGGAATGAAAAGAATGAATTAAAATATACCTTATTGTTTTTTTACCACCTTCATGAGTTTTCTACTTCTATGTCATGCTGTCTGATACTGTAGCTTTAATTAACTTTTAAGTTGTAGTTCATCATTCCAGTGAAACAGTGCTTACAAACTACCACCTTCTCATTAGAATAAATCCAAAATATTTCCTATTTATGAAGGAGTCTTATAGAACTGTATATGGATTAAATCCCTTTTTTTTTTTTCCCAATATGCAATGACAGTCCATACATTCTTAAAAGCAAAACCATAGAATCTGATATAACAAAATTTTATACCTGGTTCTTTCCATAATTCCATAGTGGAGATTAGATTATGCCATATTCTCAGGATATTCCTTGAAGGTCTTCAAGACCCGCCTGGACATGTTCCTATGCAACCTGATCTAGGTGAACCTACTTCTGCAGGGGTGTTGGACTAGATGATCTCTAAAGGTTCCTTCCAACCCTACCATTCTATGACAGAATCAAATTAAATCAGCCTTTATATAGGAATTTAATTGAAAAGTCATGTTAATTCCAGTACGGTTTATATATAAATAATCTGAAACCCCTAATGTCTTGAAAATAGTGGCTTTTGATCATAGCATTCATCCATGCTTTATAACACTGCTTTTAATAAACGAGGCTACCCAATTTGGACTAGGTTCTTTTTGTTCTTGCTCTTTCGTGAACTACTTTTATATGCACTTTTGAAGAGAACAGTAAGAAATTATATTGGTTTTTGACCAAGAGGATATCTGTCTTCATTTTATTTTCCACAGTCAGAGAGATGATCACTCAGTGTGGGAAATGTTAAGTCTGCCTATCCCATTATTAGATTGTCCTGTTGCCTTGCTAATTTCAACAACCAAGCTTTTAATTATTGGATGCACACAGGTTGGGAAGCACTTTTTGATTAGCTAACCTCTGTTGGTCATTCCCTTTCCTGAACCCCCACTCTCACCACTGTTT
This sequence comes from Colius striatus, assembly GCF_028858725.1. NCBI lineage: Eukaryota > Metazoa > Chordata > Aves > Coliiformes > Coliidae > Colius > Colius striatus. The sequence continues at coordinate 82,060,605 of NC_084759.1, forward strand.
GTTCTTTCTTATTAGAAAGTTTTTTCTTAATGTCTAACTTGAACCTCCATAGCTGCAATCTGTTGCCCCTGCTTGCTTTTTTCTGCTGGACTTGGAGAACAGATTTACTCTGTTTTGCTTTTTGTGTGACTTATATGGTTAAGATTTGGAAAATGTAGTTTGAGGATTTGGAGTAGAGCATTCAGCAGGTAGGTTGGTGTTTCTGTCACATCTCTCACGACTTTGTTATATTAAACTGCCTTGGTTGCTGCAATAGTTTCTCATAGGTCATATCTTACACATCTCATCATCCTCCCTGTTCTATTTTGGGCTCTCTATAGATTTCTTGCAAAGTGGTGCAAGCATAGTCCTACAGCTTCAACTTGCTATCAAGAAATATAATGCTGAATATTACACATCTCTCTATCTCAGTATAAATTTTGCCTAAATGACTCATATTTTCTGTCCTGCTTTTTATTGTTACAGATAAAATATAACTTAAGAAAAATCTCTTTCCTATTTACATTTAAACTATGTTGTTATCCCCCCTTTCTCTTTTCGCCTTCTACCGGCTTTCTGGACACTCACTCCAATCTTAAACCCACACAAAGCTAAGATGGCCTTTCTTGCATATATTTCTATTGCACTCTCTTCTACCCATTTTCAATCTATCTGATGCCTGCCTTTTCCCTCACATTTCAAACTTCTTGGACTGATCAATAGTATTTTGGCACACTATCTTTTCCAGTACTACAAATCTCCAATACTTTTTCCTCCACTGTTCTTGCGAATCTTCCCATTTGTAATTTTTTTCATGAAAATGCCTACACAGGTCTTTTCCCATCCTGATTCAATTGCAAATCTTCCCAGTAAGATATATATAAAAAAGTACTGTAAACTGGATTCAAATGATTGTTGGGGGTTCATTTTTATTATTTGGGTACCAATAACTTGAGGTTACCAAAAACTGGAGATTTTTATAATCTGAGTAAACACTTTATTTTAAACAAATCTCTCAGATCTTATTTCACTTTCTTATAACTTTGCCCCCTTTGAAACTTTTGATTTGACATATTACCAGCTGGGCATCTTCTATCCCCTGAGCAGTTATAGACACCTTCTACCAGCATACTGAAGCTGTTTCTGGAAAAGACATTGAGAATACCCTGCAGATATTTGGAGGGCTTTTTCTTTGAAAGTTTCAAGAGCTTTAATGACTGGGAGGAGAAAATTGATACTTGTTTGGAGGTTCGGAACTCATGGTGAGGTACTGTTTTCTATTTTAATGAAAACTGAGCAAATTTCGTTTTGGCTATAAGTCACTTCGTATGTGTCAGGACCTTGAGGGCCCTAAAAGACCTTGATGGCCTTGACAAGACCACAACCTTTGCCCCAAGGTTCAGGGGCTCTTTTTAAGCTTTACACCTCCATGCCTTCTCTCTGAAGACCCCTACCTAGTTATGGACCTATGCCTATAGACCGATTTCACCTCGACCTTATCCCTGCCTCATTTCTGTAGACTTGTCTGGTGATTCCTGGACCTGATCCTAACCGTGATCTGGAGAGTGGCTAAATGGCCTGACCTTGGACCTGCCTCATTGCTATGATATTGCCTTATGATTTGGACTCTTGGTTAGAGTGGGCACCTTCTCCCATTCTGTCCTGCTCACCTTTAACAGGTAGTGTGATACTGGGTCCTGACTGGTGAGGACCCTGACCTACTGGCTGTGTGATTCCAGTTTGGCTCCTGGTTTGCCTTTTCTTAAGGAGCGGTTCCCTGGCAATGTGTATGGTACAGTGTATTTTCTTCAGTTTAGATACCAAAATATTTGGAAACTCCACTTGTTACTGGGGCTGAGGTGAACCAAAACCCCACAAATTTGTTTAGTTTTACAGAACAACTGTCTATGTTCAGTTCTGGGACTTAAACTGTGAAGGTCTCTTCCTGTAACAGCTACTTCCATTTTGCCTAAACTAAGGCAGATCAAGGCACCAAAACTGATTGGAAGGACTTTTTCTCTCTCAGGTTCACAGTTATTTTCCTTCTAGTGCCCACAAGGAAGAATCAAAAGCATCTTAGTCTCAAAAGGAAGGAAAAAATTGAGACTTGCTAGCATTGGAAAGCGCCAGTGGGATAGGACATCTCTTAGTTTACATTGTTTCTGAGGCATTTGTACACTACAGTGATAAGGTTGTTTTAAATAAAGAAGCATTAGCTTCTCCAAAGATATAAGATGTAAGGAGGCTAATTATTCTGCTTTGAGTGAGGAATGAATAGAAGCAGTAAAACAAAACCTAGGTCAGACTCAACAGAGCGAAGCTGGAAAAAAGTATTAGGAAATAGGATGTCATGGTTTAACCCCAGCTGGTAACTAAGTACCACACCGATGCTCGCTTGCTTGCTCACTCACTCACCTTCACCCTCCAGTAAGGTGGGGGAGAGAGCCAGAAGAGTAAAAGTGAGAATTCATGGACTGAGATAAAGACAATTTAATAAGAAAGCAAAACAAGGAATTCATTCACAACTTCCCAGCAACAGACAGGTGTTCAGCCATCTCCAGGAAAGCAGGGCATTATCACGTGTAATGGTGACTTGGGAAGACAAATGCCATCACTCTAAACATCCCGTCTTCCTTCTTCCTTCAGATTTACATGATGAGCATGATGTCCTATGGTACGAGAGATCCCTTCGGTCAGCTGGGGTCAGCTGTCCCAGCTGTATCCCTTCCCAGCTCCTTATATCCTGCCAGTGAACTCCATAATGTGTTGGTGTGAAAAGTAGAGAAGATCTTGATGTTCAGCAATAACCAAAACATCCCTGAATTATCAACACTGTTTTCAGCACAAATCCAAAAGAGTTTCATATTAACTACGGTGGAGAAAATTAACTCTATCCCCATCAAAACAAGTCCACAGGAACACAAAACATCAATTTTTATTTAAAAAAAACCCTAAAACCTAACCCCTCTCATTTAGTCAAAGGCTACATTTGCTGCTTTTTTTATAGACTAATTTAAATAAACAGGGAGGTGAATGGGCAAAGACTTCCAAAAGAAATTATGATTTCTAAAAACAGAATGAGGGAAGATGTAGACTGTAAAGAAACAAGTAGATGAAAGGGAGAAAGAACCACATATGCTTTCTGCATTTACATAGTTAAACACAAAAGCCAACTTGTCAGGCTTGTATGAATTCCTATATATTTTTAAGTATGTCAATAGCATTATTAATCCTTTCACTGAATAGTTTCAGCAAACCTTCTCAAACCTTACTTATGTGTAACCTTTCTGTGGAAGTCCTAGGGCTAATTCAGGGATGTTTTGGTTATTGCTGAACATCAAGGTCTTCATGGTTTTTCTCAGTTGATACTGAAATGAAATTACTGTCACTCACAGTCAAGCACAAAAGAGCACTGCAATTTCTATGGGCTCTCTGCGGTGTTTGAAAAGGGGTGGTACGGGTTTTGATGTCAGGCATGTTCTTTTCACCTTTGGATGACTCGGAGGAGTAAGGTGAGGCTTCACCATTTTTAGGTTTCCCTCTCATCATAGGCTTTAATAACCCTGGACACCTTCTCAGCTGCGATGTCCCCATATCCTGCTGGCCCAGGGCCAAAGAGCCCCAATTCAGCCCTAGGCCTTCAGTCCATGCCTGAGCCTGGCCATGGACCTTCTTGATCTTGACCTCAACCTATGGACTGATTTCCTGCTCCAGCCTTAGACGTGCCTCACTTGCTTAGTGATTGCTGAGCTGTGACCCAAATAACACCACTGGACTTGACCTTGATTTGTGTTTCTGGCTTGCCTGGATCAAGCAAGTCCAAAATCCTGTCTGATGACTTGGACTCTCAGCTGGGCCTGCCCAGCTCACTTTGTTTGGATGGGGCCCTGCGTGGCAAGGTCTCTACCCTACCAGTCATAATCATGTTGTTTTCTCCCTATCCTTAGCAGCTGACCCTTGCTGCACTCTGACAGCTAGCTCAGGTCTTCGTAAACCCTGAATCAAGCAGAGTAGGGCCTGGGCCGTCGCTATGTGAGTCTTCTCTGGTGATTCCTCCTTAGTCACCAGCCTGTTCCTGAGCTTTGGTGCACCGACTATGTTGACCCCTTGTCCAGCCCCACCTCCTGAATGAATATTCCTTGCAGAGCCCACCTGGCAGCCTCTGGGACCTAGCTTCTGGGGTTGCTGCCACCTGCAAGTCCTTTCCCAGGCTCTTTTCTCTGCCCTGGCTCAGTGGCCATGAGGTAGTCTACTGATAACCAACACTAATTAAATCACTCTACAGCAAGCCCTTTCTGAACCTAGATCTAAGGCACAAGGATACATCTTGTTTGGGAGGAGGTGCTGCTGTTAGGGCCCTGAGGGAAATGAGAGCCCCAACCAGCTTCACCTGGTCCCCTACTCTCTGCTGAGTAGCTCTGTCTGAGGTCTGGCCTGTGCCATCAGTCCTCGTCAGAGCCAGGCTACTGGAGGAGTGCTGGTCTCCAGCTCAGTTACAGCTGGCTACACCTGGCTTCCTAGTTTGATGTTGGACCTGCCTTGTCACTATGGATGTGTCTGGTGATATTTGGGTTGTGTCTGACACTGGTTACCATCACCAGGCCTGATCCTGGTCCCTCACCCAAGGGCTGACTTTGTGACTTGACTCTGGACCTGCCTTACCACAGAGTTGCCTGGTGATCACTGGGCTGCATCTGACACAGGTTACAATCACTGGACTCAACCCCAAGTTATGTTTCTGGTTTGACCTCAGACCTGCTCCATCACCATAGACTTATCTGCTTTCGATTTTGGGCTGGCACTGACTCTCCTCTCTTAACTGCCCTGCTCATGGTCCTTAAGGGCTGGGGGATGAGGCGTCAACTGTCCTGCCAGACCCACCACACAGGGCTCCCTGCCTGCAAGAACCAGTTGGCCTTTGCAGCTTCCCCATGTTGTGAGCACAGCCTTCACCAGCATCAATCCAGCAACAGAGAGTTGTTAAGGATTACAATTAAACTTTGCAGCATCTCACAATGGTGTCTTCTTTTTTTGCCAAGTAGACACGAAATTGCCCCATGGAATCCCATTTGATCTTCAGCCAGGTCTTGAAATGTAACAACCTCTCTGCAATAATGTTCTGCTTATACATTAATTGTTCATTTTTGTGCAATTGTGAAGAGAGAGCACTGAAAGTAGTTAAAACAGAGACTTTCATGCTGTGGCAATAGCTGCATGCTCTTGAATACCATTGGCATCAGACTTAATTCTTAGATATTATAATTATGTGAGGGCACATTCTCTGTGAGTTTGCTCTCACTTGTCTTCCCTATTTAATTTACATGATAATATTTTGTACTTCTAGGCTTGAATAGGAATACTCTATTAAGCAAGCAGGTGACAAGATTCTGCTCTCTGTTCCAGTTAGCGTAATTCCACCAATTCCACAACAATCAGAATTTAATGTGTTTAAGTTTTGTTTTTATGTTTTTTTTAAAGATGCATCTCTGGATGTCCCTTTGATAGACTTTTTTTTTGTGTCAGAATGGAAATTAAGCTGTTCTAGTTTCTACCTCACGTTTGCATTTCAGAGCCTTAACATCCTAATAGCAACTTTTTTCTCCTTATCCCGATGTTTCCAGGTAACTGAGGTAGGAAATTAGAAAGAGCTATTCAGTGGGAAAAAAAAAAGCATTTATAGGGCTGGTAAACAAGGCACCTACCCTTTCAACATAAATGTCTGCATTCCCTTTACTGATAAACAAACGGAGAAACATCTGTTTCTTCATATTTCTATCATTTAACTACCTATAAGAGTTTTGAAAACGATAACCTCTTGGTAAGAAGCAATTTCAGATTTTTTATTTCTAATTTACATAATATATGCTCCTTTAGGGCTTTAGTCCCTCATACAGTTAAGTAATTAATGCTGAAATATCAAGGGAATAGCATAGACTAACAAGCAGCTGCTGAAATGAAGTAGAGCTGGATCATATTAGATGTAAATCTTTGAGTGATAACATGAATGAATTCAGGCCAATGTATAGATTAAAAGAGAATGAAATACTGCATGTTTGTAGGAAAAACATATCTAAAGAGCATATACACACACATCTTGAACACACACAGAGTCCTCCACAAAGACAGGCCGTACTTAACAATGATACAATAATCTTTAGGCACAATACAGGTGAATTTGCCACCTGGCTATAATTCAGAGTTACTCGCATTCTGTTTTTTACATCATGTCTTTTAGTTTCAACAGATTTTTTTTCATCATGCAAAAAATTACCAACTGTAAGCTTAATGTGTAATGTCTGAATCTGAGTTTTAACTTTTGGTCCTACTGGCTTTGAGACACATTAAGTATGCCCTAGACATAAACAAGAAGAGAAGAATAATGCTCAGTACAGTGTTCCTCTTGCCTGTTTATATTTGATACTACACTCCATTTGTACATTTATATGTTAATATATCCTACTGTTTATATTATCTTAGAGGTCTTGCAATGAGTCTATAATATTTTCTATTCATAACTTCTTAAATTACAGCTCTAAGAAAACAAAGAAAATAGAAAAAGAAGAAAATAGATCTTTGTCACCTTTCGTTGAAATCTGAGAGTTTCCCGAGCTTCCCCTTCTGGACTGTGTTTTTGGCTGCCTACCATCTTCGTTGCGGTGTTTCTTTTGCACTTTTCTCAGCAGCTATCCCTCTTTCCTTCAGAGAATCTTGGGTGGCTCTGAATGGTACAGTGGAATTCCCTCTTCTCATACATGAAATATGATTGAGCAAAGGTCATTCCAAGTTATTGTTGTATGACTGTCCCGTTGGAGGTTAAAGATCATCTCAAAGAAATCTGCTGTGATAAAGCCATTTAGCAGAGGAACTCACAGATCTTGCTGGGGATTTTTCCAAAGTGCATCCCCTACCTCCCCTGCTTTTTTTTTTCTCTTGTAGCATTTAAATATGCTTGTTACACTGTGCTGCAGGAAACAGATGCATTCTTGTTATGACCAGAGATGAATGTCAGGATTGAACTAGCATCTATGAAAAAGGCTTTTGTTAGATCTGAGCTGGCCCACAGTGGAGCTATGGCAACAACTTCAGTTTGGTAAATCAACTGTATCACTGTGTACCGGTTCAAATCATGGCATCACCTGAATGACAAACATGCCACTCTTTGTATGACAGCTGACAAAGAGTATCAGTTTATTTTCATCAAAAGCATTTAAATCCAGCCAATTCAAAACTCGAAAGCATGTGAAAGCTAGCTATACATGAAATGCAGTATCATTTTTACTCAAACTGAAGAATTTCATGACGTTATTTTTGAAATGTTTCTCTGTCACAGCTTAAAAATTGGGCAAAGAGGCTGTCTGTAGGTCAGACAGACATTCTTCCTGTGGTGGTCAGTGTTTCCAAGGATGCAGCTTTTGCTAAAGCTAAGCTGATCTAATAACCAGCTATTGCTGACAGAGTTGGTCACATTCTCTCAAGTGCCTGGGAACACGGCATTCTGGCTATTGGGGTGCCCAGTCTCTTTTGGCAGCTGCTGCAGATGGTGAGAGTAGTTGTTCTACTTCCATCTAAAATCAGGTCCAGCAGTGAGATAGGAATTGTGTTGATTAGTTAGAAGTATCAACATCTGGTAGGTTTCTTATTTTTCTTACCAATGCAAAGGAGTCCTCATGGAGAAGAAAAATAATTTTCAGTTTCAGAACCATAAAAAACTATCATAAAATCACAGAATCCCAAGGGTTGGAAGGGACATTGAAAGATCATCTAGTCCAATCCCTCTGCCAGAGCAGGACCACCTAGAGTAGGTCACACAGGAACTTGTCCAGGTGCTTTTTGAATGTCCCCAGAGAAGGAGACTCCACAACCCATCTAAGCAGCCTGTGTCGGTGCTCCCTCACCATCACAGTGAAGAAATTCTTCCTTGTATTTCTTTGGAACTTCTTATGTTCCAGCTTATACCTGTTGCCCCTTGTCCTATCATTGGCTATCACAGAAAACAACCTGGCTCCATCCTCCTGACACTTACCCTTTACATATTTATAAACATTAATGAGGTCACACCTCTGTCTCCTCCTCTTCTCCAAACTGATCTAGATTGTTTAAAAGAGTCAGTATATCCAGGCCAAATAATACTAACTAATGCATATCCGCCACAGAATCCTATTTGCTCTCAAATACTTGGAAGTGTTGGTGCTACCTGCCTTTGTAAGGACCTGGAGTCAGTGCCTATGTATTCTCATGAGAAGCTGTTGTAGTTTAACCCCAGCCAACAACTAAGCATCATGCAGCTGCTTGCTCACCCCTCTTCTTCCACGCTAGTCGGATGAGGAAGAGAATAAAAAACAAGTAAAACTTGTGGGTTGAGATAAGAACAGTTTAATAACTGATTTAAAAAAAAAAAAAATTAATAATAGCAAATTGCTCACCACCCACTGACTGATGCCTGAGCAGTGATGCACCCCTCCCCACCAACTCCCCCCAGTTTATATACTGAGCATGATGTTATACCATATGGAATAGCCCTTTAGACCATTTTGGGTCAGCTGTCCCGGCTGTGTCCCTTCCCAACTTGTGCACCCCTAGTCTTTTTGCTGGCAGGTCATGAGAAGCTGAAAAGTCCCTGACTTACTATAAACACTACCTAGCAACAAATAAAACATCAGTGTGTAATCAGTGTGTCTTACACTAAATCTAGAATGCAGCACTGTATGAGATACTGGGAAGAAAACTAATTCTATTCCAACAAAAACCAGGACAGCAGCAAATGGAGATGGAAACAGCATAAATCCCACCAGTTTCGCTCAGTTTCTTATGAAGTTGCAGGCAGGTAGGTCCAAGACATTTTAGAAGAGATAGGACTTGTGAAGCTTCAGTAATCTCAACTGAGGCTTTTATAAACATTTCTAACTATACTTGAATCACAGAATAGTAGGGGTTGAAAGGGACCTCTGAAGATCACCTAGTCCAACCCTCCTGCTAAAGCAGGTCAACCTAGATCAGGTCACACAGGAATGCGTCCAGGTGGGTCTTCCAAATCTCTAGAGAAGGAGACTCCACATCCTCCCTGGGCAGCCTGTGCCAGGGCTCCCCCACCCTCACACAAAAGAAGCTTTTCCTGAAGTGGAATATTTTGTATTCCAGCTTTTCTCCTATCAGTGGACACTAAAGAAAAAAGTGTTGCCCTATCCTGCTGACGTACACCTTTTAAATACTTGTAAGAATTAATGAGGTCGCTCCTCAGTCTCCACTTCTCCAGGCTGAACAGTCCCAGTTCCTGCAGCCATTCCTCGTAAGGAAGATGCTCCAATCCCCTGATCATCTTGGTGGCCCTGTGCTGGACTCTCTCCAGCAGTTCCCTGTCCTTCTTGAACTGGGGAGCCCAGAACTGGACACAGGACTCCACATGAGGCCTCACCAGGGTCGAGTAGAGGGAGAACCTCCCTTGACCTGCTAGCCACACTCTTCTTGGTGCATCCCAGAATGCCACTGGCCTTCTTGGCCATGAGGGCACATTGCTGGCTCATGTTTAGTTTATTATCAATCAGGACTCCCAGGTCTCTCTCCTCAAAGCTGCTCTCCAGCAGGTCAATCCCCAGCCTGTACTGGTGCATGGGGTTGTTCCTTCCCAGATGCAGGACTCTCCACTTGTCCTTGTTGAACCTCATGAGGTTCCTCTCTGCCTAACTCTCAAGCCAGTCAAGATCCTGCTGAATGGCAGCACAGCCTTCTGGTGAATCAGCCAGTCCTCCCAGTTTGGTGTCATCAGCCAACTTGCTGAGAGTACACTCTGTCCTCTCATCCAGGTCATTGACAAAGATGTTGAACAAGACTGGCCCCAGAACTGGCCCCTGTACCCCAGTGGCCACAGGCCTCCAACTTGACTTGGATCCACTGATCACCACCCTCTGGGCTCTGGCATTCAGCCAGCTCTCGATCCACTTCATTGTCCACTCATCCAAGTCACACTGCTTGAGTTTTCTGATGACGATGTTACGGGAGACGGTGTCAAAAGCCTTGCTGAAGTCAAGGTAGATGACATCCACTGCTCTCTCCTCATCTAGCCAGTGAGTTATACTCTCATAAAAGGATATCAGGTTGGTCAAACAGGATTTCCCCTTGATGAATCCATGTTGAGTCCTCCCGATAACCAAATTTTCCTTCATATGTTTTGAGATGGCATCCAGGATGAGTTGTTCCACCACCTTTCCAGGGATGAAGGTGAATCTGACCTGCCTGTAGCTTCCCAGGTCCTCTGTCTTGGCCTTTTTGAAGACTGGACATTGACACTGGAATTCCTCCAGTCCTCAGGCACCTTGCTTGTCCTCATGATTGCTAAAAAATGATGGAGTGGCTCAGCCAGCTCCCTCAGCACTTGTGGGTGTATCCCATCAGGTCCCATAGATTTATGGATGTCCAGCTTACCCAACAGGTCTCTAACCTCATCCTCATCCACCAAGTGAAAGACTTCCATTCTCCAGACTGTTCTACTATCCTTCAGCGGCTGGGCTTCCTGAGGGCTGGCCTTGGCAGTGAAGACTGAGGCAAAGAAATGTAAGGTACTAGTTACATGCGTCAACATTACTGGCAGCATAGTTAACCACCGAGACAACATTACTCTGGCCATCAAGGACTCTACCTGTGGGAGACACTGTCACATTGGTGATTTACGTCCCGCCAGCCCAAGATCTAACTCCTCTGCATATGTGCCTAGGCCCAAGGTCCATGGACTATGATCATCCCGGCCTATCAAGGAGCTCACTCCTGGATTTTGGGAACTTTCCAAGAACTTTTAGGGACTTTTCAGAACCCTTCAGAGATGGCACCAGGCATATTCCAGCAAGAGAAGTGCATGTAAGAGAGGGACCAGTGTAGGGGCTTGCTCTCTTTCCTCCTCTCCCCGTGCTGGACCAGATGGATCATTGGACAGACAAGCAGACTGTTGGGAGCACTGTGGACTCACAGTGGTGACTACTGGATCTTTTTTTTCTCTCTCTCCCTTTTCTTTCCTTCTCCCCTTTCTCTTTTCCGTGTTTATTTTTGATTGTAAAAATAAAGTAGTTTAGCACTTGACTCTGTTTTGAGTCTTAATTCTGTTCCTGAGAATGCACAAAACCTAATCACGATAACTTGTTTGATTGGACACCACTAAGGAGTTAAGCCCAGCCAGAATTGTCTCAGGTTGGCTGGAAAGCAAGGAGGTTTAACTTCTGCCAAATTGAACCCAACTGGGGATCATGACAGGAATGCATTCGGTAGTTCCTCCTTCACCGCATCCTCTGTCACAAGGAGACCCTCCTTGTTCATCAGTGGGTTCACATTCTCCCTAACCTTCCTTTTGCTGCTGATGTATTTGAAAAAGCCCTTCTTGTTTTCTGTCACTTCCTTTGCCAGGTTGAATTCCAAAAGGGCTTTGGCCTTCCCGGTTTTGTTCCTGCATACTCTGGCAATGTTCCTATGCTCTTCCCAGGCAACCAGGCCCTTTTTCCACCTTATGTAATTTCTTTCTTCTCCTTCAATAGTTCCAGTAGTTCTTTTTTCAACCATATAGGCCTCTTTCCTCTTTTTCCTGATTTTCTACTTGTGGGGACACATTGATCTTGGGCTTGGAGGAAGTGGCTTGAAGATCAACCAGCTCTCATGGGCACTTCTACCATCGAGATTCGTATCCCATGAGATTCTTCCAAGCAGGTCTTTGAAATTGAAATACATCCTTTGAAACGGAAATGTATCATTTCCCACATAGTTCTTACTCCTCAGCTGAAAGCTATTGTGTAATGCTCCTGACACACGCAAGTGAAGGTATCTGCAGCATCAGGACGAGCAGAACACACTCCATCATCCCTACTCTGCCTGGTGTATGCATGGAAAAAGCTCCAATAGTTCTCTTCTCTGAGGCCACCAGTTCACTTGCCCTCTTAAAGAAACCCAGTTTATCCTTTCATGTCTAGAATGGAAGGAGAAAAAAAAAGGTAAATGGATCCATTAGCTGTTTTGTTGCCAAGCTGCCCAACTACTACCTGTCTCTAAAGAGACTGGGAAGTAATTTACTGAAAAGTTCCTAGAACTTGTGACAGGAGAATACTACCTACTTTTCATGCCTAACAAATAAATATGGTTCCTGCAGATGTTATAGTCTGTTATGATCACTCTTCTAGCTTTGGAGGGCATAGTGTTTAAAACTGAGTGGGAAGTGCCCGTTTCTCCCAGCAGAGTCTGATCTACTGCTGACAATGTTGTTTCAAGCTGGCCTTGACGCTCACACACTGCAGCCTGTCTCGAGTTTTCAGACAACTGGTATCACGCATCTTCTCCCAGTTCAGGAGTGTGCACTGCCATTATTTTGCCCCAATGAAGGCACCATATCACTACGGTTTCAGAGCCTCTACACCTGCTGGAAAGGCCCGAGACGCAACTCGCGGGACTGCGCCGATCTGCTGCTGCCCTCCCGTCCTTCTCCGGGGCCTCGAAGATGAGCCGCAGCGGGACTCGCAAACCGCCTGAGGCTGCAATACCCCGCCAGCACCAGCCCAGGCCGACACCCGCCGGCGCCGGCGCAGGCCTAGCCCAGGAAGTGGCTCCTCCTCGCTCGGGGCTTCCTCCCCGAACTCTACGCTGACAAGGGAGGTGGCCCTGGCAGGCCCCTTCCCGCGGCTGTCCGCACTCCCCACTGGGCCCCACCGACGGCCGCGGCTCGTTCCCCGCCCCGCGGGCCGCTTGTGCTGCCGCTGGCGGCGCCGGGCCCGCCCCCGCGCGGGGCGGCCGGAGCCGCCGCAGCTGCTGATTGGCTGCCGCCCCGGCGGCGGCTCGCGGGGCTCCCGTCTCGCGCCACTTTCGGGAGCCTTGGCGCCAGCGGAGCGTGTGGGCGCCATGGCCGAGAGTGGCGCTCAGAGCCGAGACGGTGAGGCCCGCGGGGCGCCCGCGCGGAGGGAGCGGGGCGCGCGGGCTCCTGGGGCGGTAGCGGCAGCTTCCCTGTCTACGGCGGTGCGGCGGCTGCTGTCGTTTCGGCTTTAGGCCGGGGGCAACGGGGCCAGCGGCGCTCGGGGCGGGGGTGGAGGGAGCGGGGGCGCACCGGGTGCCCGTGCGGGCGCGGGAGCGCGCGTGCGCAGCGGGTGGCGGGAAGCGGATAGCCCCCCGAGAGAGTCTCCCCTTCCCGCAGGGAGCCGGCGCTGAGCGGCGTCGCCCGGGGAGCGGGAGCCTTTTGCGTCCCGCGTCCTCCCACCTTGGGGAGTCTTGGCGGGGCGGTGGCTTCGCAGCCCGAGCGGGGAAATTTGGTCCCGGCAGCCGGGGGTGGTGGTATTACACTGAGTGTTGCGGTTTCTGCCCGGCCCCCGCTGCTCCGCAGCCCTCTTCTGCGCCGGCCCTGGTTTCCCCACAGCGGCGAGGCTGGGTTATCCCGGTAAAAAGGCCATGGGCTTACCGCCCGCTGACGGGCCTCCGGCTGGGGCACTGATGGCCCGGGGACGCGCTGGCATGTCGCCGCGGAGGTCACCGGCAGGCGCGGGAGAGATCACCTACGGGGTGAAAACGCGTTTGTTATGGGAGGAGGACGTTTCTTTGAGTGCTTGTTTAGAGTAAAAAATGACAGAAAATCTTGTATAAATACAGCAAAAGTATTAAGATATTTGCAGTTCTTCCACATCTGGTATTAGGCAGTGTAAATGTCCACTTTAGCCGATCCCAGCCCTTAGCAATACAAATCCTTCAAGATTTGTCTCAGCCACATTGCTTAGGTGCAGCTTTATTAACAATTTGATCTACTGTCACTAGGAAGGGACTAGCCTTCTCCCCTAGCTGGCTAGCCCAGCCTGGCCGCTTGCAGTAGCCACGGGTCTCCTCTCCCTGCAACCAAGGTGTGCACAAAACCCATAGACTTGTTCTTGGGCTAGTTGTCTGCTTTTGTAAGTTGAATGTGGTCAGGTCCCCACCCTTCAAAAATCAAGAGAGAGAGAAAGATCAAGAAAAGCAGAGAGCACCTTGCTGGAGGGAGCATCGTGAAGGGAAGAAAGTGCAAGAGGAAATCGGGCGGCAGTCTTCAACTGTCAACAAATTACTAGTTCATCTCAGTCTAGCTGTAAAGATTGTGAAACCACCTAAAAAACCCATTACTGCTATGGAGCAATATAGGCCTTTTCTAAGTCTGTCTATTCCTGAGTTGTCATGGAGACATGCAAAATAAAAGGAGCTGGAAATTCCCAAGGGAAGAGTGGGGGGATCCTTTTCAGATGTGGGTTGATGAAACTTGAGAGGTGCTTTGGAAATCTAGATGGTAGCTTCTTGATGAATGTTGAACCAGCACCAGGTCTGTCTGAGACCATTCCTTTGGTGCAATTCCACAACTGGCTTGTCAAGAACTGTGACTGTGTGCTTTTAGCCAAATAGTTTCTATGTTGATTTTAGGCAAAACTGCAACCATCTATTAATATCTCACTGAACATTAAATACCAAAGATAACAGCAGCTAATCACTAAACTTATTTCTCTTGGTTTTAATTAATTGCAGCCATGCATGAGTCTGGAAGTTTCTCAGCATCACGTTCTAGACGTGAGAAGAAGTCTAGAAGAGGCCAGCAAGAAGCACTGGAACGTCTGAAAAAAGCCAAAGCTGGTGAAAAATTAAAATATGAGGTGAAAATCCTCATCTTTTCTTTTTATGAAAAATGAATGTGAGCTGAGATATACTTAACTACCCTTTATACATATCTAAAAGTTATGGGAGTCAGAATCTGCCTTTCAGATAAGCTTTTATTTTTTAACAATGTAACTGTAATTATTAATTTTGCTGCTTTCTGATATCATTTATTTGTTTGTTTCTGTTTTGAAAACTAAAATGGTTTTATTAACTGCAAGTCAAATATGCTTGATATTTCTTGATAACTATCCCACAGGGAAGGACCAACTGTTAAAATTTAATTGTGAAAGTAATATTATGCTAAGAAGTACCTTTTTTTTTTACTTCAAAGGATTTTAAGGTTTAAATGAATTTCAGAAGTTTGTGTGACCGAAATCCATTGGTATTGATACATTGTGTTTCCATTTAAACATTTAACTGGGCAAACTGGAATCCGTCAGTGGAACAGTGATACTGTCCAATTAATTGTAATGCCAGCAGGAAGTGACTTTCACATTGAGGTGAATAAATCTGAAGAAGCCTGAAGTGCCTAGATCATTAAGATGTAAATTTTCTGTGAGGCACAGAAGAGCATCTTCTGTATTATGCTTGGGCACGTTAAATCATCTTCATTTTCATGGAGCCTATCTTAGTATTTGAGAGGAGAGCCAAAGGTCAGAAGTTTCCATTTTTTAAAGTATTTTTTTAATAAGAAATGAAGACTAAATAAAATGAAATCTCTGCCAATGCTTCAGTAGATTTTGAGTGTCAGTATACTGCGATAATTAAATAAACTAATAACTTGTCTTTTGTCGCTGCCAAAGAAGATGCTTAAACTGAATGAATATCTGTGCTTACTAGTTGGAAACTTTTATGTTCTTACTGATGACCTATATTAATAATCAATAGTATGGGAACTGTTAATCCTCAGTTTACCTTAACTGTAGGTCGAGGAGTTCACAGGTGTTTACGATGAAATAGATGAGGAAGAGTACTCCAAGAGAGTCAGAGAACGCCAGGATGATGACTGGATTGTTGATGATGGTAAGTTAAGGTTCATTGAGAGAGTTATTTTTATTGTAGTGTTGTAACTCAATTAGGCATCATAATGTTCATGATTTGAGGTAAGTTATAATTAGTAAATTGTTACAAATTGGTTTAGGGGACAAGGAAAAGACAAGCTTTTTTATGGAAATGAATCTTTTGCATTGTTCTTATAGTAATGTATTAGGATGGTAATGAGAATATTTTTCTATTAAGAACTTTTTTTGAAATTTCCTTTCTAGTTATCAGTGATGTAACTTTTAAAAGTAATCTAATTGATAATTTCTAGTTAAACACAAAATAATATATTTAGTCTAATAGATGATGCAGCTGAGAGTGCTGTAGTTTTTAACACTTTTGCCTTTATAATTTGTGCATATTAAAGGGGGGAAAGTATTTAAGGATGTAAAACTTTTAATGATGAATATATTTAGAAATATCAAAAGACAGAATTTAAAATGTAAATTCTAAACTTTTTTTTTTCTACAGATGGGATAGGTTATGTTGAAGATGGAAGGGAAATCTTTGATGAAGACCTGGATGATGATGCTCTTGGTTCCAATAAGAAAGGTAAGTTGAACACGATCACTACAGAGTGTCTCCCACTCTATAGTGATCATGGCCGTGAAAAAGTACATAAAATGAGCAACTTCTTGGTATCAGTACATGGTGAAGATGGCCAAATGACGTGTTACTTGATGCTCTGTAGTTGTATCTCTCTTGCTACTAAAGTACTTGCTTTTAAGGATATGAGTTCAAATGTTTTTGACAACTTTTATGAGTTTGATGACAAACTGAGAAATGGAGTCTGATGTTGAGAATCCAATTCTAGTGCCAACTCCTGGACGCTCCTTTTCTTTCTGGAGATGCTTCCATGTAAACTATCTTGATCACTTTTCTGGAGTATCAACTTCAGATGCGGAGAGTACCTCTGATGTGACTAGGAAAGATAAAGTGCTGATATGATTTTGTTTTTGTTTTTGTTTTTTTTTTTTTTTGGTGCATGACAGCTGTTACAAAGCTGGCAGCAAATGAAAGATGATTAGACTTCATTTCAGCCAGCAGTGTAAAGGTGGAAGAAGCAGACTGCCACTGCCTCAGCTACTAATTCCTGATAATAACTAGACCTTTAAATGTTGAGCTTTTCTGATGTAGAATTCACATTTTCTTTTTTTTCCCTTTTTTCTGTAGGAAAAGGTAGCAAAACATCCACAGTTGATAAAAAGAACATGAAAAAATCTGTGGTGTCAAAGCCAAACACAATTAAGTCTATGTTTATAGCCAGTGCTGGGAAGAAAAACACAGACGTGAGTGTTTATGTTTTTGAATTTAAAGGTTTCTAACTTGTTTGCAGTGTTTCAGTGGGAAAGGAGTAAAGCACAGAGTCATTTCAGTTTCTTTTGTCTAGCAAGACATAAACTTATATTACAATCACTTGTGTATGGTGCATTCCTGAAAACACTGTGTGTGTTTTGTAGAAACCTTTTAGTCATTTGCTGATGACCTCTTGATTATGTTTGCACGTGTAACTAAGAACTGTTTGGCTGATCTGTTATCTTACAGAAAACCGTTGACCTGTCAAAGGATGACTTACTAGGGGATATTCTTCAAGATCTTAATGCTGAAGTAAGTATATTAATATAATCGGTGTTAAAAACCTTAATCCATTACTTTTTCTTGCTGTGGAACATATAAGGAAAATAAAGTTCTTCATAAAACTAGACCATCTAAGGGTCGATTTCTTTCACAGCACATCTGCTTGGTGTATTCCATGTATGGTATGCAGTCTACCTGTCATCTCCACCATGCAGAAATTCATGATTGTATTGATTTGATAAGCCAAAACTGGAGAGATGGTTGATATTACTATGATATACAGCCTGTGCTAATTCAGACTTCTATGTTTTAGTCATTTTGGAGTGAAAAAGGCCTTAGTTGCATCTGAATCATGTGTACCATATATGTGTGTTACCATGCTCCAGCCAGTGTACTGTAGGGTATTTTCATCTGGCATGTTTGGGTTCACGAGAGGAGCTGCGGGAAGACTGTTTTCAGCAGGTGACATAGCCTGAATTATCTGATGCCTCCTACTTTCCATGGTTTACTGCAGAGAAACAGATTAATGTTCTGTCTGAGGTAGGAGTGCAGGATGGCTGCTATAGCACTCTCGGGCTGGCTCAAATGAGGCTGTTCTTTGTCATGAATGATTTTTCAATGAGTTAATGCCCCTTAGCAGGGTTTCTTAAAAGGGAAAGGATTGCTCACATGTAAACCATGAAACTACTGTGGTGATGAGATACTGAATTGAAATGTATTGTATCGTAATAGACATAGTGTATATTTATGAAGCAGTAAGAGGGGTACAGGTGTTTCAAGGTGAGGTTCTTCTCTTAGTTTAGTGTGCTTACTATTTTACTCCTTCCTGTGACATCTGGTTGAGAGTTATATCGTTTTATGCTATCAAAAACCCTCAAATCATTAAGCAAGTGCTTTTTAATGCTGTCAAATTTTGTGGAGTATTAGTTAGGGGAAGTAATTCTAATAATTAATATGACTTCAATTTGCCTAAATAGCTCTTGTTTTTTTGTCTTTGTTTTCCAAAATTTCTTTTGTTATTAGACGTTGATAAGGATGCGTATAAAATATCTGTACATGTAAATAAGTTAAAATGGCTTTTACCTTAATATGACTGCTGAAAGGGCACTTCTGCCCTACGGCATGTGTGCTCAGTACTGTTTCAGTAGACATGAACATCCCTTCGGTTACCCATTGAAATGCCACCCTTTGAAAACTATTTCACTTACTGATGACAGGTTTTTCTCTCAAACTGTTTACCAAAAATTTTAGTGTCTGTCATCATGGGCTGATTGCTCAGATAACTTTTTATGTGGCTGAGTTGTATATCAAGACGTGTTTTCTTGGCAGATGAGAAATACCAGTGGTGGTCTTCTTTTTGATGGAAAACGTTACTAACTAAGGCAGAAAGGAACACTGAATGCCTCTTCATTTCATCACTTTTGTCTTTTCTTTCAATATTCAGACTGTTCAGCTAAGTCCACCACCAATTATAATGCTGAAGCGGAAGAGATCTGCTGGAGTACCACTGAATCCCTTCTCTGTGCACTCCCAAACTCCTAAGGTAAAGGGGGGAAAAAAAGGCTCATAGTAAGTATTAATCTGTGTTTTGATTGATTTGAATACACTTGAAAAATTCTACTTTCAGAAATTACCTTTCTCATTAGCCTGTCATTAGCAATGCTTTCATGCATTTTTCCTCTGCTCCTTCCATGTTAATACATAAATATATTATTATGACTTTTTTAATCTTTAGTATAGTAGTAGTATGTAGCTGTTACATTTGACAGGTGAAACTATTTTTATCATGTTAGGTGAGCTTCTGCTTTTTCTCTTTTCCGGTGAGTTAAAAAGGCCCTTGTGGCAAGGAGAGGGTGATGGGAAGTGAAATAAGCTGAAGAAAGAGTTATTTTCTGGGTGTAGAAAAAGATAAGAAACTTGTCTTCTGCAGAAATGGAAAGCAAATGGAAAATTGAAGCTATTAACAGTTCACTCTGGTGGAAAATTTGAGTGAAAGAAGGGACAGGCTGCTAAGTATAGAAGGCTGGTGTCTTGTTAAGAGTTCAAGTAAATGAGAAGGACTTCATAGCTGGAAGTACAATGAAGTATTTGATAAGAGTTTATGCAGGGCAAATGGAATAGGGTAGATAAATCTGGTTTGTGAAGCCTTGTGTAATGGTGACATTAAGTTATGGTAGATCAAGTTATGTTTTCTTTCTGTTTAAGGTGAGTGAAGGGCTGAGTTGGCGTTGACCACACCAGCACAGTAGCTGAATTGAGATTAAAAGGCTAGAAATGATGATGTGCAACTCTAAAATCTACATCTTTAAATAACATCTCTTTGCCAAAGATAGAGATTTTGGACCTTGCTGCAGATTAAGGACCAGTAGATGCAGAGACATAGTGGTGGAGGCCACTTCATACACATCTTCTGTAAGAATTGGTTTTGTAGCTGCTGCCGTAGTGGTATTCTGTCTGAAAAACAAACTTGTTCTTACTGCCTCAGTTTAGGCTTGCAAAGCATGCTGAAATGCAGTTTCTTTTTCTTCACTCTTCCTGCCATGTCTGTAGCATGAAGAAAACCAATGGAGAAGTATTCCATGTTGTCCTATAGACATCTTTGTTCATCATTGCTGATGTAAACGGGTGTAAAGTGCTGTATTAGCCTTCCTCGGTTGTTCCAGGCTCGATCCCTGCCTGATGTATATTGTCACATGCTCAGTTAACAGAGATTTTAATTTATGAGTGGAGTAATGCAATATAGGGGAAATAGTGAAAGTAAACACAAACTTAATTAGATATTAGCTATGGCCTGTTGTAAACTTTTTAAAGATTGTTGTAGAACTACATCAGAGCACAAATAATGGTGTGTAACATAGTTTAATCTTGAGAAGTTTTAGCTATCAAATTGCAAAATATGTGGAGCTTTTCTCTAGCCCTGGTTATTAGTTCTGCAAATAGTGAGTACTAGATTTTTTTTTTTTCCTTTTTTGCTTGTAAGAGATTTTTTTTTTAACTCATGACTGAAATGTCTTTCAGGTAATCACCCCTATGTCAAAGAAAGTTCCTGCTCATCTCAGAAAAGAAACTCTTCCTTCAGCTTCATTTCATTCTAAACATGCCAATTACACAGCAAAATCTGTCGTAGTCTCTGAAAATGAGGATGCCAAATATGTGCAGAAATCTACAGAAAATGAGGAAATAGTGAAGACAATAGGAGAGAAAGCTACTGAAGGTATCAAAAGGCAAAAAAATCTGTTCTGGAAACTCTTTAAATATGGCATATTAGTGTTAAAACACTTCTTGGTTTATACTGGGTAGATGCTTAGATAGCTAAAATGTGTATTTTGTTTCTTTATTAGTACTGTGTATTGCATGCATATAGTATGCTATTTACACATGTACTGTATACTGTAGTATACAGTGTGGCATTTTAATGATTCAAGCCTTTAGTTCTATGTGCAACACTTGCAGATGATGATCAGGGAGTGATGAATTTTGATGAGGACGACTTTGATGAACCTATGGAAGCAGAGCATGTGGAAACTATACCTGAGACAGCTGAAAGCTTGAAGAGAGATAAGGAAATTGAAAAGAAAGAGACTGAGCATCTGGAGTCAGAGAAGAAAGAGACATCTGTCTCGTAAGAATCTCTTTTTTCTTTTATTTTTTTTTTCTCATCCACCAAGAAGCTTTTCAATATCCATAAACCTTAGACTTATCTTCATATTTGTCTTTATCAATGGGATAATTGTGATACAGACAGGATAATGCTATGCAATGTGGTTTTTATGTAGTAATGTTAAAAATGTTAACATTGAGCATTTTCTGTTGAGTAGCACCAGAAATACTTGATGTTTTAGGGATTTAGCACATGATAACATGTGTTTCAGTACACTAAGGTGACTGAATGTTGGTGTTGGACACTGAACTTTGATGCAAATAAGCACAACCAAGGAATTGCTGTTCTGAACAACCATGAATGGATTTCATAATGATTATTGTAGTTAAAAATATTGTCGCTGAAATTAATTTCACATGGTGAATAGCTATATCTTTGGAAATAGCAAAAAAGGGATTTTTTTTCCCTGTTGGTTGGTTTTTTTTTTTTTTTTTTACTGTTTGGAAGAGTCTTGAATCATATGTTTCCATAACTTTAAGCTGTAGAATACCTGAATTATCAGAAAGACTTAAACATTTAATGACTGAATAGATGGTTTTGTTGAAATAATCTGTTGTTGTACAGATGGATGGATGTATTTGTTATGTAAAGGTTTGAATGAGAAAGGCTGAAATATCAGATGAATGATTTTTAAAGCCTGTATTGTGCACAGAGAACCATACTTGTGTGTGGATTTCTGTCTTTGTCACTCTATCCTTCTTGTCAGAACAAATCTGAGGAAACCCAGCTTCTGGGAATGTTGCTTGATAGTGGAAAGAGCAACAGAAGGTGTGAGAATATGGGGCTGAAAAAAAAGTGAAACAGTGGTTATAGCAGTGGCACAGTTCTTGATTTTTTTTCTTCTGCAAAATATGCAGAAGTTTTTCTCTCCCAGGTATCTCATGTTGGGACAGAATTGATGAGGACGAAGCTGATCTAATAATGGCAGAAGTTCAACTAGACCCCAATCTCCTACCACTTGTGAAGGGGGAAAATGATGATCAAGTCTTAAGATTTTATTGGCTGGATGCTTATGAAGATCAGTACAGTCAACCAGGTAACTGTTCAGTTAAAGGCAGAAATCGCTATTCTGATTCTTCTTACGTAGCTGGGATTTTCAGACTTGCCTGAATTATGTCTAAGTACCCCATCTCTCGGTGCTCTGTACATTGTACATTGATCTCTTGTTTCCCCTCATCTCTGTCCTCAGTATAGTGCAGTATGACTGGGAAAAGTAACAATGCCATCTCTTGCTCTGCTGTAGCAGTAGGGAGGTACAAAGGTAGCTACTACCACTTCTCAATGTTTGTGACCCATTGGCCTTCTTAAAACCCTGTACACTTCAGGAATAAGCTAATGTTGTTAATTTCTTACTCAGTGGTGTGACAATTGAATGTGCTTTCTTGTTTCTGGAAATGTGTCTTAAAATTGTCGTGGATTATTAGAAAGCCTGTATAGTAGCAGTTGTGCAATTTTCTATGAAGGAAAGGTATGTCTGTCAAGGGAGGAAGGCAGCCTGAAAAATGCAAGATATATCTAGATACCTTTATTCAAACTGTCTAAATCTTGAAGACTGCTGTGTTAATACCATCCCTAAAATACTTCATGCAGTTAAGTGTGAAGCTCTAGCTCTCATCGTCTCCAAAACTGTGGTATTCTGATCTCAGCCCTGACAAAAGAAGTCATGTTCACATCAGTTCTAAGCATTTCCCATCCATCCTCTCATTTCATCAACAGCTTTAGGATCTTGAGTTTCTAATTTGTGCTTCATGTAGATTTACCGGCAGATTCTTCCATATGTTGTTGAAGGGTTTTTGGGTTGATGCTGTAAGCATTTTGTCAGATAAGTTTCTTTGTTACACCTTTTGTTGTGAGTTGGGATGCCAAACTTAAATATGAGACTGTGCTGGGCTGAACAGCTTGGTGATGGGAGTTGTAATAATCATAGATATCTTGGTGAAATCAATGGCTCTAATATAAAATTGCTACTTTTAAAGACCCCGCTATTGTTCTTTTTCCTTTTTTTTGTCTTCTAAGTCAGTGGTTGCTGAATGGAACATAATTATGAAAGGATTTCTGTTCCTCGCATGCAAGGAGTGTTCTTTTCTCATTATGACTTTTTCAGGATTGAATAATAAAGACTGCACCTGTTTTCAATTAGTAATGTAGAAGGGAAAATTTTGATACTGCTTTTTGTTTAACATGTTCATGATCTTTGTTTATGCCTCATTTGCTGTGATGTCAAATGCATTGCCTGAAGAGTAAATAATACAGCATAATCATAAGACTCTTTAAAACTTAATGATTCTTTAGAGGCTTACTTTTCATAACTCCCTTTACTATCTTAGGCAGAGAACTTGAGAATTGTAGTCCTATTAACATTTTAAAGAAACAGTGAATAAAAACTGCCCTTTCCTTCTCCTTTGCAAGACATTTCCCCTGTCTCAAGACTTTGCTGTCTTTTTTGTTCATTGATTGTATAATCTTTCTTTCACAGACTTTATGCTTTATAAGCTTTATTCTCATTTTTTCTTTCTTTTTTCTTTCCATAAGCAGACTGACAGAGGATAGGGACGAATATCTTTTCTCCCATTTCTTAGTTTTACATATGAAAAGTCTCTGAGAACTTCTTGGAGTCCTGCGTTTATTTTGCGTTTGTGTTGTGGGGGGGGGGTGTGTTCAACTAGGAGACCTTCAAAGGTTCCTGCCATCCTAAATTACTCTGATTCTGTGAAATCTGGGGATTAAGACTGCTTTCTTGTCTATGCTAGAGTTGATTGAAGTTTGTCTTCGCAGACCAGGCAGACTTTTATCCTGTCTTTGAGTGGCTCCTATGTCTATCTTTTTACCTCACCTGCGTGCGTGTATGCATCAGACAGGTTAACTTCTGCATGCTCTTAATACTGCCAGCTGTTCAAGCAGCCAACTTATATTTTGTGATGTCTCTCATACCTTCATCTATATTATACAAATCTATCTGAGTTTTTAATTTAAAAAAAAAAAAAATGCTGGGGACCAGACCTTTACCTTCCTTGTCACATAGATCTGTAATTTGAGCTCTTTCTAGATCCTTTTATTCAAACTGTCTAAATCTTGAAGATTGCCTCTGAGTTAAAATCTCTAAAATACTTTGTGCAGCTGAAGCTTGTAACCTTGCTCTCATCATCTTCAAAGCCAGAGCATTCTCTGCCCTTGACAAAAGTAGTCTTGTTCACATCTATTCCAAGCACTCGAGAAATGATTTTTCTTAGCCTGTCACTCTCTGTCATCCGTTTTAGTGCTTCTTCACTGATTTATCTTTGATCTAATGGAGTAAGAAAGGTGCCTTTACGTCTGATGGATCATGTGACAAAGATAAGTTATAACTCTTAACCAAGGACTTTGTGCATTCTGAGACCAAGCAGAAGTGCAGGTTCCAAAATCCTTTATGTGAAACATTGTTTCTAAGACAGTCTCAGCTCTGATATGTCTGATTTCCTCAATAGTAGTGTACTGTAGGAAGACTCTTTTTCATGTAATCAAATTCCAAATTATTTGGAGTTAGAAGGGAACTCAGGTGAAGTCAAGTTTTTGAATTGACCTTGGAAGTTTATTTTGTAATTTTTATTTTTGTAATTCACAGACTGTATGTGAAAGTCATATTATTTTGAAGTTTAATGTCACTTGATCAGCATTTTGTTAATTTGGGGCTAACGCCAAGTTCTGTGTGTCTTAGAATTGTGCATGTACAATAATGACATGGTCCACAGTAAAGTCAATTGCACTAGCCCTGTTCTATTCTTCCTTTGTTACAACTGTTGTCTTAGCATTCAGGATTTGTTGTGATGTTATAGATCCTTTGGTGTCCTCATTCGTTAAAAATGGTTGAAAGCTTTTAACAGGTGATCAGCAAGTTCCCTTCAGAATGTATTTCTACAGGTTTTATTAGTACTAGTGTTGATCTCACAGCGCTAAGGTATAGGAAGAATGGTTTCATTGTACTGGTCTAGCTGAAGAATAAAAAATTGTAGGTGACATATGTTTCAGGATTGATTGACAGCACAGCCTTTCTGATTATCTTCAGTTTTCACTAACTTCTCTCTCCTTCCTCCCTCTCTCTCCCCGTGAATTATCGAACTAATGTAGGTAGAAATGGAATATCAGAATAAAATTCAGAGATTGTCTGTGTGATACTATTTCGAATTTTGCATATCAAGGTGTTACTATAGTGATGGAGGTAGGGGCATGGAGAACTATACGGGATATCTATTGTTAGAGCTGGTGTTTAAAAGAATTTGGAATGTCCTGATGCATTGGAAAAATTTGTTGTTCAACAACAAACCTGAAGTGGCTGTGTTTCTCTGCAAGAACACATAATAACTTGCATTAGACAGCGCGAAGAATGATTAATTTAAAAATTGCCTATTGAGTTCTTTGTTTTGCCCTTCTTCCTTAGGTGTGGTTTTTTTGTTTGGCAAAGTTTGGATTGAATCTGCAAACACCTATGTCAGCTGTTGTGTGACAGTGAAAAATATTGAGAGAACTGTTTATCTACTGCCACGTGAAACAGTAAGTATGTCTTTTAAACGTGTCAAACATAAGTACCTTTCATTCTGCTTATGGCAGGTTATGAGTTCTAGTAGTGTGTTTATGAGAACTGTTGAAGCCAGTGTTGTCTGCTGTAAGTGGTAAAGTACAACGTATACACGATATCACGTGTGAGATGCAGCGTAGAGCATTGCCGCTTTCCTCCAACCCTAACAGACAAATTGTTACCTTGAGACTTGCTGCTTAGGAAATAAAAGTTGCTTGAAATATTGTTAGAAAATTCAATGCTTTCTAAACATACAGTTTGAAATAATAGTTTTTAAATTTGGGTTTTCTTGGATGATTGCATTTTAATTTTTCCTTAAAGAAGAGAGAGATGAATTTTGTTTTGCTGTTATGAATCAACTTACTGGTCACATCTCCTGACATTTTCTGTTAATTTGTAAAACCTGACTTCTGTTTTTGAGGAAATCGACCTATCCACTGGCAAAGAGACAGAGACTCCGGTAACTATTATGAGTGTTTTCAAGGAATTTAATGACTGCATTTCACCAAAGCATAAGATCATGAAGTTCAAATCCAAGGTTTGTCCACAAGCATCTTATTTGGTCATTTTTTGTTGTTCTGGTTTGTCAGGTGGGAAGTTTATTGAAACACTGACCAGTGGGGGAGCTTACGCTGAAATGCAAATATATAACTCCTGACATGTATTAATGTACCTGCTTTCAAAAGCTATCCCAGTATCTTCCCAAATATCCATACCTCTTTAAGAACAGTAAGTCGAAAACCTGATTGTTCCACATTGGAACCACATACTGGTTTTGAGGATACTAACTCTTGACACTTGGTCAAATGTCAGACTGTTTTCCGTGCTTGCTGAGCTATTTTTGAGAATACAGAACAGATTGAAATTCAGATGCCCAAAGGTTGGGTGTCAGCTCATGGTGTCAAAGTTTAAAATTAAAGATTATATTGTCTAGCAGATGAGTCAAAACACTTGGATTAGACTTCTTTGCATTTGACCAGGTGTTGTATTGAACTTCATCTCTTGGCATGTCTCATTTGTGCAGAGGAGAGCCTTGCAGATTTATCTTTTTAGAATGTGTGCTGTTCACAGCATGGGTTGTTATAGTGCATCTGTGCAAGAAGTAACAAGTTACTGAGGACTGTCATCCAGACAGGAAACTTAAACTGTTTGGGGCTTACAGTTATGGACTATAGTCTTATACTGTTATTTTGTTATGCTCTGTTCACTCAATAAATCTTTAAAAGAACACTGGAAAAACAAATTGTTGCAATAATGGAAAAATTGCACCATAGTACTTGTGATAAGTCTGCAGGAAAAGAGCTGATACTGCTGACAGTGTTGCAGATTTGGACTGAATTCGTTTTCTAGTGTGAGAAGATCATCTTGTTCATTTACATAGAGCATTTGTCTTTTGGTGAGGGGGAACAGAGGTAGGAAGCTTGTGTGTAGAAAGGTGTCTACTGAGGAAAAGACTTGCTTAGAGTCAAGTGCTCAGTAACTTTTCTGTTTCTTGAAGTAACATGACATTATTCTGACAAAGCTGGCTTTCATTGTAATTTCTGGGTGGTTTGGAGGTAGTTATAACTTTTAGCAGGTTGACAATCCTGTAACTTTAAAGGATTTGTTCCTGAATAGTTGATCAGGAAATGGAATGGCAACTAAAAATGCAGGAAGAATGGAATTCAACAGTATGTACCCGAGTGGAAAATGTAAACAAGTTCATGTGGTAACTCAGATTGGAAAGACCCTCAAGAGGTCATTTGATCCAAAGCTAGAGTACTTCTGAAAGTTTAAGTTGTTAAAGAGAAAATGGGAGCAGTATTTTCCAAATGGCAAATTCATGCAAGGCATGATATCTTTTCATCAATGTGTAGCTTAGTGCGTTATTTACATCATTCAAGGAAAATGCACGTCATTAGTAGTTTGTAAAACTTTTGTTTCTTTGTTCTAGCTTATTTTCTCTCTCCAAACTCTGATGCAAATGTAGCTTCTCCAGTTTTCTCAGTGCTATTTCTCTTGTATAGCTGATTATAACTTATGTATGAGGATTAGAAAGGAATGAGTTTAACAATAGATAAAAAGCCAAGTTTGTAATAGCTCACTGTTCAAAGAACCTTTAGGGATCAAGGGCAAATACTGAGGGCAAATCAATTCTTCGTTAAAAGAGAAGATACAAACTCTTGTACTCCACAAATGGTAGGAGAAGGAAAGGCCTTTGAAAAGGTGCACATCTGCTAACAGCATTGTAGGAAACCTTTACCTGTTCCATGGTGTGCTAAGGAAGAATAATGTGAGATAATGGAATAGTATAGTTTAACTTTCAAAAATGACTTTTAAAAATCAAGGTAAACCGTATTCAGGAAGTATATGAACTGTTCTTTCTGATGTTAGTTCAAAGCTTATCAAATTTTTACTGAATTACACAAGAGCTTGGGGTTGAAGACCCAACTATGTTGTCCAGACATATGACTATGGTCTGTCTGGAGTCCTTGGGTGTAACACAGGAGTGGTCTCTAACAGGAGTAGGGAATTAGCATTAAGGCACCGTTCAGATCTTAACCTAGACTATTATAACACTGGATAACTCTGAGGAAAGAGTAAGTCAAGCTACAACAGGCACAAAAGATGGTAATTAGAATGATGAGACAAAAGGAGAATCATTTATACCAAAGATAACTATGACAGAGCTTTATTTTTTTTTAACCTAGTAAAGTGAAGAATAATGGTAACACCTTCTTGCTCTCTAAAAACACTAAAAGGGGATAAGCAGCATGAAAGCTATCTAAAGGATGGCTTTAGCAAAAGAACAAATTAATACATTTTAATTAATGAATAAATTAGGCAGGATAGTTGAGAGTACAGAGCAGCTCTGGAACAGCCTCCCATAATTGCTTCAAATTCTATTTGAACTCCTCAGACTATTCAGTAAACTGAATTTTACTAACTTGGTAAAAGGCTATCCATCTTTATTTTACTGGCATAATTTTCTGAAAATTTTGGTAGCTACTGCCTCCTGCAATGGTTTAATGAGAACTGGAGCTAGCAAGAAGGTATGGCATTGGTAATTTGGGGATAAGAGAAAAGATAGGATTGGAGAGCAGGGATGTTGGTGGAGCCTTTTGAGGATTATTTGAGGAAAGTACTACTGTAACTCAGCTATTGCCACTGAACACAAAATTGACTGTGAACAAGGGGTGCCAAGTCAGCCAGGCTTACATCTATGTAGCAGGGGGTCTTTTTGCTGCATGCAAAGTAATTGTGGAAGTAGTGACATTGTCCCATTACTGTGCTCTCCTCTTCTTTTGTTCCTTTCTGAGAGACCTCAGTTTGCCTGGGTTAATATATATTAATATACTTTAATTAATAGTTATTACCTTATCTGTTTCTCTTCAGGAGTTGTCATCTTTCTTCTCATTGCAGTCATATCATCAGAGATATTACGTTGTTATACGGCCCTTGCATCTGTGTTTCCATAGGGCTGTGTTTCCATGTGTGCAGGGCTCTCAAAATGCTAGGGGAACTCAGCTGAGTGAATGCTCAAAAAAAATGATAACCACACAGTTATGACTGTGTGTAGGTAAGAGATAATACACTTCAGAACAATTCCCCTTGTTCTCTAATGTGCTCTACTCCTGTGTTGTTAACAGCCAGTGTTCCAGTACTGTGTTGTGAAGGATTGGTGTTTTAAAATATTTTTGAAAGGCTAATGGCAATATTGCTTAAGTGAGCAAAGCATTCAGAGTAACAGGAACTGTCATTTTTGACCCAATATAGCAAAACTGACAAACTCTTACTCTTCTATCATTACCTGGAAATCAGAAAGGTTACTAGCATACCCACCATGCACCCAAAGTTTTTTATTCACAGTGCCGTGTTTTGTGATGTTGCAAAGAGAGACGATATTTAAACACTGAGACAAATAGTTCTCTGTGCCTGTGCTCCTCGGCCTTGCCATCACCAAACTTTGTCCCTGCAAAACAGATACACTTAAGCCATATCATTTCCTCCTGCACCTGCTGCTAATTGTAGCTTCGATGGGTTGCACTGCTGCCAAGTTAGCAAGTCTTCACAAATCAATTTGAAAGCAGCCTTACTCCACTTAGGAACTTAGCAGCTAATCACTGCTGCTCATTTCTGCTCTCTGAAGGGCCACTTGAAGGGCAGATTACTCTGCAGCAAAGCATTCATTCACTGCAGTTATGACCAGACGCTTGTGTAATTGAGCTGAGCTCTGTGGAATAACGCAGATGAATCACTGCAGCTTACTATTTTTACATCACGTCAGCTTACATTTGTAACAAGAACTTATGAAGCCTGAAAGGGTACTTTTTTTTTTTTAATAATTAAAAAAAACCCAAAACCAAACAAGGGGGCATCAGTAATATGTGCTGAAAGCAGTACATCACCATCTGCTATGTTACAGCTATGATGTGCTGCTTGTGTGAGGTGCTGCTTGGGCTCAACAGTTCAGATCTACATTTGCATGCTAATTTGTAATGCTATCTGACTTCATAGCAGTGCTGTTGTGTGAAGTTATATTACTCTTTTCCACTTCCATGTAGCTGTTGATGCCATAGTTGTTTATGGATTTGCCTTCTTATTTATAGCAGAGGTCCTTCTCCTCTCCTACCCAAGCTTTGCTGCTTTAAAACTAAAATGTTATGAGAAGTAGTGAGCTTAACTGCTCTTTGTAGTACTCTGAGGGAGGTATTGCTGATGCTATTAATTTAAGGAAAAAAACAAGCCAACCACCCAAACCCAAACAACTTCAAGTTTACCTAACTGCATGGGTTTTGATTATTTGTAAATATTATTCCAATTTATGGTGACTTTGTTTTTTTCCTTATTAAATTTACTCTAACGATATATTATGCTGACTCTGTGAAGAGTGTGCTAAACTTAGTGCACTGCCTAGTGAAAATATCCTTTTTTAAATTAAGGGGCCTCTAGGAATTCTTGTAGTAAGAGTAATTAATGTTCTAGCATAGTTATGACATAACATAATAACAATGACATATAACAGCAGTGCAGATGTCTTGTGAATATTAGAAGATAGAGCATGGCATTTCACAGAATCACAGAATCTTAAGCGTTGAAAGGGACCTCGAAAGATCATTAGTCCAACCCCTTGCCAGAGCAGGACTACCTAGAGTAGATCACATAGGAACTTGTTGCTGCATGGGATATTGTAATTACTTGGAAAATAAGAATAAATAACTTCTTAGAAACTGACAAGGAGTGCATGTTGTGGAAAAATGTTATTGTTCTTGAAGAAAGCAGAAGTGATACTTTCAGTAAGTTGTACTGAACAGCAGACTGCTTGAACTATCTTTGCTAGAGACTTGTAAACAAACTTGACTGCTTTCTAGTAAAACCTAAATCACTCAAAATGAAAAATACAATATTGTCATAGAAATGATTCTGTTCTAAACATGTAACAAACAGCTGGCAAATGGTTGGGAAATAATCTCTCTTGGGTGCCTCTCTGAAGTGCTGGTATGCTAAAGCATGCAGTATAAAGGGAGGAACTGTGTGCAGGGTTAAAATCTCATTGGGATCACAGACACATGGTGGGATAGGGCATAGTTAAGAAGGACAGGCTGAGATGGCGAAAGGGTGAGTTCATTTTGCATGTCAGAGCAAAGAGAATGCATGGAGTCCTGCCTAAGGATGGGCAAAGAGCCGGTTGAGAGCTTATAGGTCAGGATAGAGTGCAAACTAATGGAGGTGATGACATGGTGGAAAAAAGAAAGTCACAGTCTACCTGGAGTTGAATCTAGTAAGAGAGTCCAAGAGCTTTAGGAAAGGCTTCTATTGGTACAGGAGGACCAAGGGGCCTGTTGCTGAAAGAGGCAGGGGGTGTTGTGACAAAGGACGTGGAACTGGCCAGTATACTCAATGTCTTCTTCATCTTGGTCTTTACTGCTTTACTGAAGTCCAGACTTCAGTAGGCCCTGACCCCAAGACCAGAAGGAAACAGGCTTGTCTTTGGAGAAGGAGGATCAGGTTAAAAAAATATTTAAACAAATCAGACAGATGCGGGTGCATGGGACCTGATGGGACCATGAGTGTGGAGGGACACATTATGAGACCACACTTCATTATTTTTAAAAACAATCACATTGATTAGAGGAGGTTCCTAAGGACTGGATGAAAGCCAATGTCACCATTATCCTCAAGATGGGCAAGGAGGAAGACACTCCAGGGAATTAGAGGCTGGTTAGCCTCGCCTCAAGCCATGGGAAAAGGCAGTGCTTAGCCTGGAAAACAGAAAGTTTGGGATTAGGGACTGCTGGTATGAATCATATTATTCTATATAAACAGATGATTGTCAGGAGTAAAGACAGCTCTGTCAGACTCTTTTCATTGGTGCCCAGTAGAGTACAAGAGCAATAGGTAGCATTTGAAACACATGAAATTTATCAGAACATGTACAACTGCTTTTACTGTGAGAGAGGTTGGGCACTGGCGCAGGTTACTCAGAGAGGGTGTGGAGTCTTCATCCTTTGGGATATTTGGAACCTAACTGGAGAGAGCCTTGAACAACCCATTCTAGTTGACTCAGCTCTGAGTAGGCTACTGGAATAGACAATCTCTGTAGATACTTTTTCTTCTCAATCATTTTTATGGGGATCTGCAACCACTAATTCTCGTGAGTATGTCTGAAGCTTGTGAATTTTCAGAATGTTTCTAAGTTTCCTTAGCTATTAAGCTTGCATATTTTTTGTTTTGCAATGGTTAGTATACTGCTAAGTTAATCTTACAGAAATTCTTTCAGTTTTCTTAGCACATACTGGTAATAAAATATTCTTGCTATCTTTAGATGGTTATAATGGGTAGCAGAAATGGTAATATATGATCAGGCCCACGAAATTTGAGATGTATGTTTTGTCCGGCCTTTATTTCATTAACATTCTTATTGGATGGAATGAATATTCAATTAGGAGATATTGAAAAAATAATATCTTTGTTTTATACAGAAAGTGGAAAAATATTATGCTTTTGAGATCCCAGATGTTCCAGCAAAATCTGAATACTTAGAAGTTAAATATTCGGTGAGTATAATTAATCTGTTGAAAAAAACAGAACCTCCTTTCTTACCTAATTAAGACTTTTATTATTTTACTAAAAAAAAAGAAATATTTGCAGGATTAGATCTTTAATAGCTAGTATCTGTAGCTCCATTGCAGTCTGCAGTTAGTTGCTCATTGTCTTGTAATTTAAAAAGAAAAAAACAAAAAAACCAAATAAACAGATAAAGGAGGTTAATACCTTAGCTTGAGGCTTTTTTTTTTAAATCACTTGTATGTTGGTTAGTCATTAACAAAAGTAGTTCATTACCAGGTAACTTAGGACATTGATTTGTTAGTGTTAACTTCATTTGTGTAAATAAAGCATGAGGGAAAAAAACCACTTCCTACAACTACAACATTCCTCCCACTTGTAATTTCCTTATCAGTTTACAACAATCTATGTTCCCAGTTATCCAGCTTTATTTTTTATTGTTTTGACACTGAATCAACTAATCAGCCAAACAACCCTTTTAGCTCTACTGGATCAGGGACTGAAATGTTACAAGATGTGGTAAATTACTTACTACCGTTAAATAATTTGTTGAATCTATGTCCACAATATAGCTGATATCTCTGCTTACATGACTTTTGCAAATAACATGTGATGACAAAGGATGAGAAAGACTTCTGTTGAAGAGCTGAAAAATTGAGCGGGAAAAATGGAAAAAAAAAATCTCATGAGAACATCTGTAGTTATTTTTCATTGGCAAAAATACTTGTTTTCAAATGTAAGAGTCTTGGCAGTCTTGAACCTGTTGGGCCAGTTGCTGAGATAACGCCTTTTTAAACCATTTTTTTATGTAATTCTAGGTGGAAAAGCAGCATCCCATAGAGATTTCTTAGCTATCTCAAATTTTTCTTTAGCTGTGCAGAAACACTTTATCCAGTCTTTATGTGACAGACAGGATTAAAGCTCTAACTATGTAATTAAGTTTACAACGTAAGCAGTTTCTGTATTAAAATGATCACTGAACATTGTTGTAGTCTTGGCTGATGATAGTATTTCTCTTATATCCACTACAGATAAAGTGTTTTGCTTCAGTGCACTTTTATATTACTGTCCTCATTTTGTTATGCACCTATTTAAGTCAAGTCAATAGTGTAATTTCTTCAATTACTGTAAGGTATTATGGGTTAAGGCTTTACTTGTGGGAAATTGCAGTTATTTCAGGCATTGTGTAGTTTTGTTAAGGTGCTGTCTGAATATAGCATGTTAACCTTGAAAACTTCTGTGGGATGATATGACTCACTGCTTTCTATTACTTGTTAGGCTGAATGTCCTCGACTCCCTCAAGATCTGAAAGGACAAACATTTTCACATGTATTTGGAACTAACACCTCTAGCCTGGAGCTCCTCTTGATGAGTAGGAAGATCAAAGGACC
The DNA here is from genome assembly GCF_028858725.1 of Colius striatus. Taxonomy (NCBI): domain Eukaryota; kingdom Metazoa; phylum Chordata; class Aves; order Coliiformes; family Coliidae; genus Colius; species Colius striatus. The sequence goes on from NC_084759.1 coordinate 82,094,479, forward strand.
CTGCTGGCTGGAAATAAAAAGTCCACGTATGGTGGTTTGCATGTGAAATAGTTGCTCAAAAATACAGATAATTCTATATCAGGGATGGGGTGGAGGCATTTAAATTTTACTGATAAATTATCTTTTTATAAATTAACCCTGCGATTTATCTGTCTAATTTTTGTTATCTAGTACACATTGTAACTTCTCCTTCCTTTTTTGAGTGAGAGCTCTACCCATATAAAGTTTCACACTATACAGATGAGATTATAACTTTGAATGAGATGAAACTATCAGTGCCTTGCAGCTGCTCTTTGGTGAATACCCTAAAGCCACCTGTAGAATCATAGAATGGTAGGGGTTGGAAGGGACCTTTAGAGGTCATCTAGTCCAACCCCCCTGCAGAAGCAGGGTCATCTAGATCAAGTTGCATAGGAACATGTCCAGGCGGGTCTTGAAGACCTCCAAGGAAGGAGACTCCACAACCTCTCTGGGCAGCCTGTGCCAGGGCGTCCTCACCCTCACAGTGAAATAGTGTTTTCTTATGTTTAAATGGAACTTTTTGTGTTCCAGCTTCATCCCATTACCCCTTGTCCTGTTACTGTCTACTATAGAAAAAAGGGATGTCCCAACCTCCTGACATCCACCCTTTAGATATTTGTAAATGTTAATAAGATCTCCCCTCAATCTCCTCCAGACTAAACAGCCCCAGTTCCCTCAGCCTTTCTTCATATGAAAGATGTTCCAGTCATCTTGGTGGCCCCCTCTTCTGGAGAGAGTCCAGCGCACCTATATTGAACTAAATTTAGTTTCTTAGAAATTAATTCTTTATTCTCTCAGTAACTTAAGATTTGTGGTATTTCTGAAAATGAATCTTTTTACTGCTAGATGACTTTTTTCCTTTGTGTGTCAGAGTTTTTTTCTGGCACTTAGAGAAGTTTGGAGTGCGGAGCTTTCAAGGTTTTTCCAAAAGGATTCCAAAGGGATTTGAAATCCTTCCCACCTCTTGACTGGCATGTGCCAGTTACAAGTGGTTATGCTGCTTTATTTTGACCTGGATAGAGCTCTTTATTCAGTGTGTGCTGCATATCCCCCAAGTATGTAGGGAAGCTGATCATACTGGACAAAAGCTACATCTGTTAGTACAGTCTCCTTGGGGCACTTTGAACGTAGTATAGAACTGACAGTATAAATGCTGACACTAGGAGGATTCTTCTCTTCAGAACCGTGCTCAGTCACTGAAAAAGCTGATACCAGTAAGGATTTTGAGCTGGAATAGACAAAACAAATCTCTGACTGCTAAAAGATGGATTAGCTGTTATGGGTGAAATACTTGGTTAAAATAATAAAAATAATAAACAATAGTAATAAATACAAGTATTTCACCAGTATTTCACTGGCAAGGATCAGTGTTCTTCCTGGCACTGATTTTAAAGGGTGTGGGGTTTTTTGTCTGCACACTTTGCATAGGAATTGACCTGGTATTTCTTTAGTGTTTTCCTTCTTCACGTGAAAGGAGCTTCGTTGTTCCTCCTGTCCAGAATGATAAGTGTTGCAGCAATGATAACTGGCAATTCGGGCAGTATTCAATTTTGTCTCAAGCCATTTGATCAGGCTATTACAACTTCTTCAAAACTATCACTAGTGTTTAATAATGAATCTGTCTTTGCAGTTTGAGTATCAGTGCTAGATAGCACCAGAGCTTTTCTAGAGCAATGGTCTCTAAAGTTCTTAGATTGCACACCTCTGTCAGCAAAAAAATTGGGCATGTATCCCCAATATAGAGATATCTGATTATAAATTATATACATTTACTACTGTACTAATATATTGTGTATATTATAAACACAAAAATAGAAGTTATAAAAGGATATCTGAAATAAATACTAAAAAAATATTTTATTTTTTGATAGTACAAGAAATATTTTCTTCATACATTGCAACGGATTGGCTGTGCAGCCCACTCTGGAGACCTCTGCTCTATAGAGTGCTAGTTGAAGCTCTAGGTGGTGTTTGAAATGAAAGAAAAAAAGGTGTTAAGCAATTGGTTGCCTATTTTCCTTTGCAGAAATCATCAGTGTTTTACAAATGAAGGTATTTTAGTCCGTTACTTGTTTGTATTTAGAGCGTGGATAATTAGAGGAGGTAAAACACATGCATTTCTGGAGACAGGTAAAATAATTTTTCAGGGAGTAAGGTAACTAGGTTTCCCAACAGCTGTCTTCAAAAGGTTAATCTATCAAAAATGTCATCTCCGCTTATTACTGTGTGTAGTGAGTTATTTGATCAGCATCCTTTGTGATTTACCACTTTTTAAAGCAAGTGAAGAATTACAGACCAAGAAGTTCCCACATGATCATGGGTGAACATGTCTTTTTCTTTCTATCTGTCTATCCAGCTATCTGTCTATCTTTTTTAGCTCTTGTACACTTTATGTATAAATAGCTTTCTGTGGTCTCACATTTTAGGATAGCTCATACTACCAGAGTAGGATGAATTCTCTTAAGGCATCTCCCATCTCCTTATTTCCATAATTGTGTTTCTGAAGGACTGTATATAATACATTTAACTGGTGCATTTCAGTCAGTCATATGTTCTTGTTCTCTTTTGATCAGAATTCTTTTGATTAGCACTCTGACTGCCTTTTCCATAGTGTTTGAGAAGTTTCTGAGTGTTTTTAATTTCATTTGTATTAATTTAGTTTTTATGAAGCCTTCTCCAATTGGACTGACTACAAGATTTGATGCTAAGAGTTGGTATATTAATTTAGGTTGACTTACACTCACTTGGTTTATACCTGTTTTATGACTCTGTTTAAAGCTGCCTGAAGTGGGCTTTATTGTTTTTTGTTGTTTTTTTGTTGGGTGTTTTTTTGCATTACACATCTTTGTGACCCCTTTTCTTGGGTGTTAAATAGCCCCTGGTGTGACTGGGCTAGGAAGTCAGGGCCCAGGAAGTTACAATTGGGTAGGATCCTGGACGATCCTAAAAGATAAAAGATGTTAAAAGATAAAAACGTGTGCTCTGTGCAACAGTGCTTTCAGAGAAGCCTTACCTGTGGTTCCCAGAAGAATGAAGAGTGGTTCATGTTTTTTTCCTCAGAGCCTTCAAGCCAGCTGGTCACTTGGTGTAAGGTGGAGGCTGTGGCCATGAAGCCTGGCTTGGTGACTGTGGTTAAAGATCTTTCTCCACCTCCACCTCTTGTGATCATGTCCCTCAGCATGAAGACCACTCAGAACCCAAAGACTCATCAGAATGAGGTAAGTAATCTCCTTTCATTTTGGTTTGGTTTGGTTTCATTCTTTGGCATATGCTGAAGTTTTTCTAAGGCTTGGAAGAACTTTACCTGATATAAAACATGTCTAAATAAATTTACTGTTGAATGAATTTTCTATGCTGTGGGCTTTTCAAAGATTTTTACTTTTACAAAGATTTTTTTCAGCAGCATGAGAACAGTAAGTTCAGGAGATCTGTTTTGTGAGACTATTTACTGTGACAGTGGATCCTATGTATCTTTCAAGCCACCTATTTTGTCTGTTTTGTGTAATAGTTATAAATGAGACTGCCCCAGAACAGCTGTTAATGGATCGTTATTATTATATTTTTGGTGGAGCTAATCATAGGTTCTAGGCAAAACGGATGGATTTTCAGATGATAAAACTAGTTTTGAAATAGAAAAAGAATTTGGTTTAAGTGTTACAGCACCTGCTACTCTGCTGTGAGATCTTGTTCTCAGAAAGGAGGAGAAGAGAAGGTTGCCCCCCAGTGTTGTAGGCTGCAGACCACAACATGTGGTAAGGCACGTTTATCTCTCAATGTAAGTATCCCTAGCTTAGGAAGACTTTAGTAATAGGTTAGGCTAGTTGTTTCTATTAACTGAATGGAAGCAGAAAGGCTGGAAAATTTTTCAAGCCCTCTTGATGAAGTGAAATTTTTTGGGGAGGGGAATGTGGAAAATTCCTGGTTTCTAGACAATGTAATGAGACCAAGGTAAGGTACCAACAGGACTCTCTTTGCCAAAATGTTTGTAAAGCCTGTCTGCTTTGTCTTCTGTTGGATTTTCATGACCAGTGTCTGGGGAGCCAGGATATCTTGCCAGCAGAGGAAGCAGAAGCCTCAGTAAAGCTAATGTCTTCTAAACACTAAAACCTCTTGGCTTCTTGGCTGCTTGCTCAGGGGCTGCACTTCGAGGCAAAGCTTTTTTGCATGGCCTGCCCTGCTCACATCTCCCCTGCACTTCATAGGGAATCCTTTAAATTGTGAGGTCTGTTCAGATAGAGAACAAAATTTGATGAAAGGGTTTTCCAAAATGAGTTATCTTTCCTCTTAGATTTATAAGGTAATAATTCAGGAATAAGTTTGACTTTGTTTAACTCAAGGTTGATTGATAGCTTTTCTTATTTTTATTTATAGTTGGAAGGAATTTTTAAAAGATCTTTTCTAGAAACAAGAAAAAGAGATAAGGAAATTTAAAAGAAAAAAGAGAGTGACGGAATGAGTATTGATAGTAGTCATGCTTATGAAGTTGTATGTTCTCTGTGTCCATGGTGTAGATTGTGGCTGTTGCAGCTCTGATTCATCAGAAATTTCCTTTGGATAAGGCTCCACCTCAGCCCCCTTTTCAGACGCACTTCTGTGGTAAGTACTTGGAATAGTTCTAATAAAAAAATAATTCCTTTGGAGATGTTTATTTTTTGTGGCTGTTGCGGGTTTTGGTTTGGTTTTTTTTGGAGTGGGGTGAGTCTGTTTTGTTATTTTTTCTTTGTGCTCTCTCCAGCAATAATGCCTTAGAAATGGGTTAGTGGCAATGTTTCCTCTCCCAGGCAGGATTTTCTCCCTATTTGTAACTGCACTGGTTCTGACTTTTTATTGAAGACTTTACTGAAAAAAATCTTATTTTGAGGTGATGGAAAGTAACCCTGCTGTGTACAGTTTCCTATCACTTTTGCTACTCTTACTTCATCATGTGTTCTCTTGAATTATATTCTTCACCCATTAATTTAGACCATTTATTTACTGTTGCTTAGTTATTTTTTTTTTAGTTCTTCTGAACAGAATTTAAAAAATAAACTCGTGTAACATACTTTCTTAGGAAAAAAAAAATTACTTGTAGCAGTGTCACTGTAGAAAGATCAGATGAACTTTGAGATTCAGTCCCTAGTCAGAAGTGTTGAATGCTTATGAGAGGAAGTTCTTTGGACGCTGTGGACCATAGTTTTCATCGCCAATAGTAACTTCAAATATGATTGATTAAAATTGTTTAAGATAAGTGAGTAAATAGTAAAGTATTAAGGAGAAGTATTCACATAAGGCTAGCTTTTAGAATTGGAAGTTGGTTTTCCTTAAGCGTCCTTTGTTGTGGATAGATGCTTACCGGGAGGGTACAGATAAAAACCTGTATGTAAGAGCAAATATAATTTCTTCTGCAGTTGTTTCCAAACCGAGTGACTGCATTTTTCCCTATGACTTCAAAGAAGCTATTAAAAAGAAGGTAATATCTTTTTCTTAGTCTTCTGATTGCAAGATCTTTTAGAATATGAACTTCGTGTTGCTTTGTGTAAGCTGTAGTCACAGGAATGGCATGATTGTTTCATTAGTTTTCCCCTGTGCAAACCTAACTCCAGGTGTTTATTCTGTGTTGCTTGTGGAAACAGAGGTGTCAGCTCCGTGTGACTCGGTACTACTGCTAGTTGTGCTCATAAGTTAGTGTTAGACAAGAGGATCGGAAAGGTTTTTCAAAGAGGCTAAAATTGTGATTCCTATGTGACTATGTACTTCTAGTAGACTGGGAGAATTTATTTCTTCTTTAGTTGGAAAGTAAAGTCTGTCAAAATGTAGAAGACATCCTTTCCAAAGGTCACTAGGAGAGCTGACAGAATAATAAAGTAACCTATTATTGTTTTTCCTGTTTCTGTGTGATCTTAAGCCCCTGAGTGAGGGATGTACATAGAGCACTTTCCTGGTGTGCTTGATTCTTAGGAGGCTCTTAAAATATCACTAGACACCTGCATACAAAAGCAAAATGGAAAAAAGCCTCTGACAAAAGCTTTCTATGTCTATGAGAGTGAGAACAAAAAGCATTGAATTACAGAAGGAAAGAGAGAACTCTGTGGGGCTTTGTTATTGTCTTGTAACTAGTAGGGGAGAGGAGATATTTCCATTTTAAACTTATTGGGTCATTGATATCAGGTGCTCTCTTGCTCCTTTTAGAATGCTAAAATAGAAATTGCTGCAACAGAGAGAACACTGCTGGGGTTTTTCCTTGCGAAGATTCACAAAATTGACCCAGATGTTGTTGTGGTGAGTAGTTCTGAGACTTTGAGAGTTAAAATAAAGCATATTGTCAATTGGTGAGCTTTGTTCTTTTTCTTTTGTCCCTTTACAGGTTTTTTTAATGTTTATCTTAGACTGCCGTATGAATTGAATTTGCTTATAAGACAGCAGGTATACTTTGATACAAAAATGATACAGAATTTTCCCTGACAGCATTTTATACATCCTACTATTTCCCTTAATATCAGAAATAGGCAGTGTTTCCATAGGATTTGACACAACTTTTTTTTTTTTCTTTACTCAGAAAGACAATGCACAACAAAAAAAAACGCTTTTGAGTCTGTTGCAGTTCAGATGTTTATATAATTTTTGTCACCATTTAGATTGTCCTTATGCTGTAAAGGTAATGACCTATATAAATGTATGGGATCTGAGCAAAGTTTTGTAATAAGCATTCGTAAGTTTTTTACTGTATCGATAGCTGAGGATTTATTACAATTACTCATTGAATTTTTTTTTTCTTATGTTTAATTAATGTACTGTTGTGACATGCGTTTAATGAAATTATGAAGACAATCTGAACTTGGTTATAAATCTGAGATTTGTTATATACAACTTGTTATTCTTCTGTAGGTAAATACAAATAACTAAGTAGTGGGAATAGGATGAAGTGAGCAGCCAGAATCCTGATGTTTCAGCTTATTGTGGCTGGTGTTCATCCAACCTACTGAGTTTCGTGGTGGTTCTGGGAAGGAGTTAGGGGAAACACTGCTGCCAGTGGTTTTAAACTGAAGATGCCAGTAGTAGGGGTGTGAGAGGGGATTGTAAAAACAGCAGAGCCATGTTAGTGCACCTGGTTTAATTAGTGCTGTTCAAAACCAAGCTACATCAATATAAGTCAGTATGTCGAGAGAGATTCTCCTCACCCTCTACTCTGCCATCGTGAGACCACATCCAGAATACTGTGTCCAGTTCTGCACGTGTCAGTTCAAGAAGGACAGGGAGCTGCTGGAGAGAGTTAGTACAGGGCCACAAAGATGATGAAGGGAGTGGAGCATCTCCCTTACGATGAAAGGCTGAAGGAGCTGGGGCTCTTTATACTGGAGGAGACTGAGGGGTGACTTCATTAATGTTTACAAACATATAAAGAGTGAATGTCAGAAGGATGGAGCCAGGCTCTTCTCAATGATGGCCAATGATAGGACAAGGGGCAATGGGTATAAACTGGAACACAAGAGGTTCCAAAGAAATACAAGGAGGAATTTCTTCACTGTGAGGGTGACAGAGCACTGGAACAGGCTGCCCAGATGAGTTGTGGAGTCTTCTTTTCTGGGGACATTGCAAACCCACCTGGATTAGTTCCTGTGTGACCTACTCTAGGTGGTCCTGCTCTGGCAGGGAGGTTGGAGTAGATGATCTTTTGGGGTTCCTTCCAACCCTTAAGATTCTGTGATAGGTAGGACCCCCCTACTAAGGCTGTAATGTTACTACTGATTTTGAGGAGCTTCTTCGATAGCATGGTATTGCACTACACAGATGTACCAGATATGATGAACCTGCAGTTCCTGGTGACCAGTTGGTCCAGAGAGAGTCATATTCATCAGGGTACTGTTTGTCTTTCAGCTGAGGTTACAGACCTGTGTCATCAATGTCCTTAGGTTTGTTTAAACTTTGCAAATACTGCTGGAGTACTTTAGTTTGTAAATATTGATTGCAAGGTCTTTCCGTCCAGATTTTACAGCTATGCCTGTTGTAGTATCAAAGGAAAAAAAACCAAAACATTACTTTGATGTCAAATGTTGAAACTTTCATGGGCTGAGTGAAAAGGAATTCCTTACAGCTAAGTTTGTGTGCTGTATAAAGAATCTTTTCGGATTTTCTTCTAGAAAGCTTTAAATCCTGATCTGTGGTATCAGAGCATAAAGCTGAATTGTGTGCGCCATGGGCCAGTTACAGAGCTGTTTTTGGTATTCCGCTGAGCAGCTTTGTTAGTGTTAAGACTAATGAGTACTGTTGATGAATGTTCTCTTAGAAAGTGCTTTCTGAGAGAGAGATAATGCCATCAATTAGTTGGAAAAAACCACAAAGGGCAAAGGAATACTGAGTGTGTGAAAGTAAGTCTTTCAATTTGCATTTGTTGTAACCTTTTTTTGTTATTTTTTCTGCTGTAAGGGTCATAATATTTATGGATTTGATCTGGAAGTGCTGCTTCAAAGAATTAATGTGTGCAAAGTCCCTCACTGGTCCAAGATGGGTCGACTGAGGAGGTCCAATATGCCAAAGCTTGGGGTAATAAGATTGCTCAAGTCTTTTAAGCCTCTTATGTTGCATGTGATTAAAAATGAATTAATTTTGCTGAGGAATTGTAAATGTGACACTGATGTATTCTGACTGTTGGTCATGCTGAATTTCATATGTCCCAGATCAGAAATGATGAGTGTTTATATGACTTTTATTACAGTAATAAGCTAAACTAATTTTCAAGTTAAGCTAATTTAGTTTACATATCTCAACTACATGATGATAATGACAGATTAATTGCAATAGTCTTTACTGTAACAGTCTTTGTTATAACTGTAAAATGAGAAAATGTAATTTGGATTGATTGGTGAATCATGCCATAGAGAGCTGCTGAGTTAATAATTCTGTAGTTCTGAGTGCGTATTTGTTCAGAGGACAATGTGTGAGGCCTGGAGTATTGATGTGCTGAACATTCTTGCTCTTGCCTGTTCCTGTCCTTCCTATAGGCCAAGATGAGTATTTGTGTGTGTTTTGTTCTGTGACTTTTTAATCTTACTGTTAGTATAAAAAATGTCCTCGGAGGAAAGCCAAATCCACATTTTTTTCTTCTTGGGACTATTCTAATTATAAAGAAAAAAAGCAAGACAGCTTAAGAGTTAAGATCTAATGAGCTATGAGTGTCAAGTATGTAGCTCTTAATAACCACATATACTGAAAGATATATACTTTAGGGCATAATTATAAAACTTGAATATCAGTGGTATTTTAGTGGAGTATTTAGTGACCAATGGATTTAACTGAGTCTTATAAGCATGTATTTTGGGTAGATGTGCTTTGGTAATGTTTATAGTTTTCATTTGGCTTGGGTTTTTCTCTCCTTGTGTGGTATGGTTAAGGGTCGAGGAGGGTTTGCTGAAAGGAATGCTGCCTGTGGTCGAATGATCTGTGATGTAGAAATTTCTGCTAAAGAATTAATTCGTTGCAAAAGTTACCATTTGTCTGAACTGGCCCGTCAGATTCTGAAAACAGAGAGAATAGCAATTCTGCCAGAGGAAATTCCAAATATGTACAGGTATGTTGCTGCTTTGTGTTTTCAGTCCTCCACTGGAAAGTAGAGGAGGTAGTTTCCTGCTTTACAATTCCATGCTTGCTTATTTGACTTGTCATGGCGATGCTGACTTAGCATGCCGGTATTTGAAAAGTAAAATTTCACCTTAATGGTATTCTACAATGTTTCAAGATGCTAGTGGGTAGTGGCTTATTATCTGTGAAGAAAACTGATTTGTGAGAGCATTGGTTTAGATCCCTTAATAGGATATGCAATAGCTTGAGTTTTGGGCTTGGGTTTTGGGTTTTTTTTTCAATTTTTTAATTGAGCTTGCTATGGAGTTCAACACCAATGTGCTACGATGCCACATATTCCGTGCAACATGTAGGCCTAAACTACTGCAGAGTACAAAGTAGACTGATTCTACTTTACTAGGCTCTCCCTCTTCTTTTCCCAGTGATTCTCCCAACTTAATGTTCATGCTGGAAAACACCTGGACAGATGCCAAGTTCATTCTCCAGATAATGTGTGAGCTCAATGTTCTGCCACTGGCCCTTCAGATAACAAACATCTCTGGGAATGTCATGGTACATTTTTATTACTTTCCATCCCCTGTTGTCCCACGGAAACAGTTCTGTGTTTTCTGTGTTTCACTTGCAAGTTTTAATTTGTAAACACTAACTGAGAGTACATGATGCTGTAATTTTTTTCTTCTGTGATGAATGTGAGAGTGTGACAGTGCAGTCAGGTCATAGTGTAAAACCTCCATAAAAATATCACATTTGAATTGCATGTATGTTGATGATAGACAATAATAGTAATGCTAGGTGAACTTGAAGGATGTTTCTTAGTCTGGTTTTGTATGTCAGTATTTCCTATGCTCTGTTTTGAATTCTTTTTTTGCCCTACTCCGTAGTCAAGGACAATGATGGGTGGACGATCTGAACGTAATGAGTTCTTGCTGCTTCATGCATTTCATGAAAAAGACTACATAGTGCCGGACAAACAAGTTTTTAAAAAGCCTCCTCAAAAGCTGGTGGGTCCAAATTTTCTCTTCCAAAGATTTTTTATTAAAAAGAACAAAACAATTTTATCTCTTGTGTGTATTACTGTTCCATGAAACACAGAAGCCCCAAACGTAGCCAGTTTTAGATGCAGCTTAATGTCACAGCTTACGCTGAATTTGGTATAAGTGGGATTTTTTTGTTGAGTTGATAATTGAGAAATGTAAGGTTTAAACAGACAGTGTAATAACACCTTTTCCATTGTATCAGAGATCTGTGGAAATTTGGTTCCTTTTTTTAGTTTAAAATTGAGATACACTAAGTACTTGGAAGAGCAGAAGATATTCTGGGTTGCTTAATAGATGCACGTTTGCCATTCAGTGATTTTGCTGATGAACGGTATTTCAAATATAATTTATAAGATGAGAGATTTGAGAATATAGGTAAGATATCTGAGGTTATTAAAAGAAATATAGAAACGTCTATGTATTTATTAGTAAGCAAATCAAATGCATTTATGTTTCACTAAATTTTGCTTTTTAGTTTTACTTTTAAATAAGTTCAACAGCAAAGTACAAAGCAATAAGTTCCTTTGACTGTACTGTTGCATTAAAACAGTGCTGGAATTTTAAATTATTCAGAATAGCATTGGGCAACTGGGAGAAAGATTCTTACTACAACAAAATAAGTAGCAAAATACTCTTTAGGTCAGTAATGTTTTTATTTGTTTTGTTAGTGCTCAACCATTTTATTTCCAAAACCTACATTTTAAATAGGCAGGGATACTTCTGGGTTGTGAGTTGATTTATTTTTATTTTTCTTAATGTTAACTTCTACAGCTATCCAGAAAATGTATACTAATTCTGTGTTGAATTATGACAATTCCTTAAGGTCTTGTTAATATCTTGCTAGCAGTTTATTACTATAGGGGTTGGTTTGAATACTGTTTTGACATATAGAGGGCTTTAATAAGGATTATGATGAAAACACCATGTTTTGCATGTGTTTTAAAAGGAAATATATGCACTGGCTCCCAGTTTTGTATTTAATTTGCCAAGAATAGCTCCTCCAACAGTACAGAAATCTTGGAGACTAGATAATGACTTTTTTAAATGCCAAATGTAGGTGGATGAAGATGAAGATTTTGAAGATCAGAATAAATCAAAGATAGGGAAAAAGAAAGCAGCATATTCTGGGGGCTTAGTCTTGGATCCCAAAGTTGGTAAGATGTGGCAGTTTTCTTTCTTATATCAAGTTAGAGACAGGTAATATTAATGCAGATAGATTGCAATGAACTCCATCTGTGTACCTTGTGGGAGTTTGGTGTGGTGGTTTGAGTGGAACAGGGGACAGGGCAGTGGGGGAGTTGTGTACAAGAACATTCCCAACATTCATTGTGGAGTTACTTATTATTGAGGTGTTTTTTTCTTAGTTTATTGTGAGATTATAGTCTTGCTAGGAATTAGAACTGTACATCTGTGTATAATTTTCTAATGGACACGTAAGTTTTCTTTCAGTTTCTCCTCTATGTGGAGAAAACTGTACAAGTGTCCTATAGTAACACAGAAGCTATCTGTTCAACTCTGGTGAGTTAATGGAGTTGGATCGTTCCACTTCTGACAACTTTCTCTAATGGGTAGTGGTGCATGTCAACAGGTACTTTAAAGGAAGTGTGGTACAATGTATTACTGTCATTTAAATATTAACTGTGAAGTTGGATTATGTCCTGAGGGAGACTGAGTAATTATGACTTTTGTTTTAAACTCTGTTTCAGGTTTTTATGACAAGTTTATTTTGCTTCTTGACTTCAACAGCTTGTACCCATCAATTATCCAGGAGTTCAACATCTGCTTTACCACAGTGCAGAGACTGTCATCAGAAGCACAGAAAAGGGCAGAGGTTTGTGTGCTTGAACTCGTGACTTGAGTAACACCATCTTAACCTCAGTGTGTTTTCTGTGAATCAGCTTTTTAAGAAACTGTTCTTTTTATTTTCTTTTAATATATTTTAATTTTCCTACCTTCACATTTAAAAGTGATTCCTTTTTAAAGATGCATCATGGTGAGTTTTGATTTGAAACTTTTGAGTATTGTATGTCTGTCACTTCAGTTTCAGTAATGCTCTTACAGAATCTTGGTAAGCTCTCTCTCATCTAAATAAAAATCTTGATATCCTCAGGACACAAGACTTTTAGTGAGTCTCTGTTGGTTTTTTTCAGCCTCAGGTCGTCCTACCAGTTTCTGGGACATTTTTGACCAGTTTCATCCTAACCTAGTAGAGTCCTCCTGAAGTGAAGTTGTCATAAAATTTGTGAAAACACACCCAAATGAAGGAGACGGAAGTTTTATGCTTCTGTCTGGTGACACAATATGAGCTCAGCCCTGATTAGATGTCAGGAAAAACTATGTGTGTGTCTTGGGGGTGTGTGTCAGGGAGTGATACTGTGACTGTGAGCTGTGGGACCAAGCTTCATGGAAATTCATACTGTTTAATACAGCATTAAGCTGTAGTAATACAGCATTAAGCTGTATTAAACAGAACTGTAGAACCTCCTGAAGATGCAGTTCCACATACTATTTTCTCAACAGCTGTGTTGACCATGGCTTATCCGTGGCTGCTTATTCTGATTTCCTCAACTGTGCTGGCACAGTTGTTGGTGGAGCTGTGCTATAAGGAGACTAAAGGTTAAACCTGAGGCTTTTATTTTTAACTGGTATCAGCTCACAAGTTGGAATTGGTGTGTTGTACTAAATGGTTATGGGACATAGTCCTATTAGAACTAAAATGCCAGCACCAGACCAGAAATGAGGAGAAAAGTACGTGGAATTCTGTCATTAAGTTCCTTCAAACTCTACCTTCTTAAGTGTGTTTCAGATTGAAGAACCTCACTTTGATTTCTGTCATGATATGATATTTAATGAGGTTTTGGCGTTATTTCTTGTTATGGTTCTTCCCAGACTGCTCTACTAAACTTGCCAACCTTATAGTATCTCTGTGGCACTTTCTTTGTATATTTCTGTCTCTTTGATTGTCCTTGACAATTCTTTCCATTTTTATTGAGCAGCTATTTATTCAGTTACACTAACAAGAGGAATTAGTGCTTTCTATTATGTTATTGTTTTGCTATAATCAGGAGTTGTTTGAGGTTGAGTTTTCCTTCTGTTGTTACTGTCAATTTCTTGTTTGTCAATCATCTTATTAAAGGTATTAGTTCCCCAGAGCACTTGCTCAGTTTTACTTTTCTGAACACCAAAAATACTTAAGTAATTCTGAAAAAGGGTGGATTTTTTTCAGCACAGGTGGAGTTGCTTGCATGTATGCATTTGTTTGTTTTTCTGTCTATACCTAAAGAGTGAGAATGTGTGTATTTGTTTTATCTGGGCTTTTATACACACACACACACACACATATATATATATATATATATATATATATATATATATATATATATATATATAAACACACACATACTAAAACAAATATTCTTCCTCTTACTGATCTGTGTCTTTCTTGGGTTTTTCCAAACAGAGAGGCATAGTACCTGTCCCCCAGCAGGGATGAATTAATGTGGTTAAATACTACAAAAAGCCTTTCATGATGCTTGTTCTAAACTGATGCTTTGTGAGCTCTGCAATAGATACCTGCTGTGTGGTTTTGGGTCTTTTTCTCAAGTTTTTCACTTAACCCATGAAAATCCAATCTTTAAACAAAAAAATGATAATCAGTGGTGATGACTTTACAGGTCGAAGAGGACGAAGAAATTCCAGAGCTTCCAGACCCATCTCTGGAAATGGGAATCTTGCCTAAAGAAATCAGGAAACTGGTGGAGAGAAGACGCCAAGTTAAGCAGTTAATGAAACAGCCAGATTTAAATCCTGATCTTTATTTACAGGTGTGTTTTATAGAACTCCTTTGATTTTTCCTCTCACTCCCCTTAAGTGCCCTGATCAGCCTTGCAGAATAGAGATGATGAGTAGTGAGCAGTGATTGTAATATGCTTTACTTATAGCCCATCATTGCTGCAGACTATATAAAAAGCTGTGAATGTAATTGTGAACATTAAGTTCTGTTCTCTGTTGGCTATGGTTGTATCATTTTTGCTGGTTATGTTTCTTTTCAGTATGATATCAGACAGAAAGCTTTGAAACTCACTGCTAACAGTATGTATGGCTGCCTGGGATTTTCCTACAGCAGATTCTATGCCAAGCCTTTGGCTGCTTTGGTGACGCATAAAGGGAGAGAGGTAAGTCATTAAACAGGTTATACACACATGTAAAAAGGGTGGACCTAAGCCACTTACTTTTTCATTGAATAGGAGAGTGGTCTTGCGTTTTAACCTGCTTTCAGTTTCAGAACTCTAGTTTTTATCTGTCTTGTATTGCAGAAGTTGGAAATAAAATTAAACTGATATCTAGGAAAGAATTAGAGTGTCTCAAAAAATTTTACAAATCAAAGCTCTAGCTAGAGGATTATTTTGAATTAAACTGCTTAGTTTCAATGGACTAGATTATGGTGGCAAAAAAATCAAGACTGCTTTCACATTTTCCATGAATCTAGGATCCTGCTTGATGGGTTAATCTTTGATTCAATGGTATGCGTCAGCTTTGCATGAGCTTGTCTTTGGCCAGTCTGTCCTGTGCCCTAGTATGCTGAGTTCCTGAAAGTTTGTGACAAGGCTAATGGTGACAATGGATTATGTATCAGGGCCTTATTTCAGAAGCTGTTTGTTTGCTCCTCAAAGTGAAACTTTGCATTAGTCTCAAGTTGCTCTTAACTTTACAAGCAAAATTACTCTTGCTGTTGGTTAGGGTGGCAGCTGAAGGCAGACCACATCAGTTTGGTCCTGGTGAGAAAAATAATAGTAAAAAATCTAAAACATACCACTGATAGACACATTTTTTTCATGATGCTTCATATAAGTTCTTTATCGAATAGAATACTCCGGCAGAAATCTGCAAAGGTGCCAGGAACAGACATGACAGGATGGCTGGTCAATCTTTTATTTGAACAAGGAGATGGATGAGTTCACATTGGTTTCATATACTCCCTGGGACATGAGGGCACATCTCTCCTTGCTGCGGACTGCCCAATGCACTGAAGGTCCATTTACAACGCCAAAGTGATGTACATGGGGGCATGTTTTCTGACAACACATCTTTGTTCTTAAAAGACCTCACATCTAAACAGTTCTCTAGAGATAGCCCCACATGTTCAGTCTTCCAAATTGATGTCACCATTGTGTTTAACCTTACAGTAACTGTTTTAACTAGGAAATAATTTCCTAGTTAAATCACCACACATTCATGTGAATTCTAAGGTTGAATATTTCCTTTAAGCAAGTGATATCTTCATTGTTGTTGTAAGATGGTGATATGTTTATCTACAAGGTCAGCATGAAGAACATTTGGGTGTCTTAGGTCTATATTTTCTAGCAGTATTTTCCAAGTAATGAATTTGACTTTTTCGTTTTTTAATGGAAGACGTCACAAATTCAAAATTGTATGGATATTTAAAGTCTTGGCCTCTGTTAAGGGAGGAAAATACTTCTTGTTTATTGTTATGTTTAGTGTTTATTCTCAGTTATCTGCAACTTACCAGTTAATAATTGTGCATAAAATTGTGGTGTTCCTGCATTACGTGTTCCCAAGTGATACTGGAATGTGAAAGTACTGAATAGGTGATACAGGATGTGCTACAGAGCATTTTGAGACACTTTGACATAAATAGTTGATTTTTCATTGGAAAGCATTTCTAACCTCTTGAATCATGGTGGTACTAGACCTGGGCTTGCTTCTGATATGCCTTTTCATGCGTTTGAATCTCGAATTTTGTACTTGCTCTGAATTTAGGGAGAAAAGACTGTGACAGTGTGTTGTCTAAGAGTGTATTGTACTTGCTGTAGGTCTAAAAGTTTCTCCATTTAATGGAGTTGCTGGGAGCACAGCAGAGAGATGCCGGTCTTCATCTGGCAGCACCAGTGCTGGGCTCAGTGGGGCATTACTGTCTTGGTAGGTCTCTTCTGTGCAGTATAGTACCTCTTGAAGAGCTAAAACAATCTTTTTTTTTTCCCCCCCATTTTTTGAGGTAGACTAGTGTTCATTACTCTGGATACTGTGAAGAAAACAAACTTTAAAAACTAGTAATTTTTCAGGATGATCTGTAGTTGTGTGCTTCTGTGTAAGTATGATAGATTCTGATGAATGCTGTATGTGCTCTGTTCTGAAAATTTCCTTTTTTAGGTAGGTAATCAATAAACAGATACAGCTTCATTGGTTCTTTATTTCTTGAGTAGAATTTTTTGCCATAAAAGGTGACACAAGAGGACACCTTAGTTTTCTGAGGTTTTTTGTTTAAATATTTAATCTGGAAAAATACTACTTTCAAATTTTATGTTAATCTTTCTCTTCACACATTTTTTCTTAACTGTAAACGTTGACATTAAAGAGTCAGCGAATGTTAAATATCAGAAGTCTTGGGTTCTCTGTATGAGAACGTCAATTAAAAAGTAACTATTACGGAAAAAATATTATTGGACTAAATTTAAATGGCCTTTGATGATCAGTAATTAATACTTTTTTTAATACATCTGTGGAGGGGATGTGATTAAATTCAGGTAGGCTGGTAGATGTCCAAATGGCAAAAAAATACTATGTGGGTTGAAAACTGAACTTCTAACACAATTAGTGTTCATTTGTAATTCTTAGCAGAATAATTTAAAGTGAGGAACATGTAATTCAAGTTGAAGAAGTTCTTGAGGCTCATTGTAGCATTAAGTTTTACCATAAGCTGAGCGAGAACGAGTTTTGATGATTTATTAAATTGCTGCTTTTGTAATTGTGTGACTGAAGACCCTTCCACTCAAGCTATAGGAAGACCCCAAATGCTGCAAGCATCTGATGCTGAGCGGTATGTACTACCTCTCCTGGACTGTAACTTGTCTTTGTGGTTTGGCAATGCCAGTGCTAAAAGTAGTGGAGCTGCCATGCGGTTCTTTCTGATGACTAAAAATGATTGTAATCACACATTGATAAACATAAAAAAACTTGTTTATAACTATGCTAGTGTTTGACATCTTCATTTTGATGGCAGAAATATTAAATATGGAGTGGAAAGGCCATTCATAAAGCCATACTATAGCTCTAGGACAGAGTGCAATCTGTAAGAATTTAGTTTCTCTTCAGTAAGCCTTAGCGAGATATGAGATAGTGCTGGACCTTTATTTGCCTTAAGAAATGTAGCAAAACCATTACAGCTGTGCCTGTATGTTGTCTGGATCCAGCAAGGAAGTTAGCGCGTGGGATTCCAATGACCAAGGTGCAGTTGATGAGGATGGTGTAGTAATGGTAGGGAGTTTTCACTAGATGGCGATAGAGACCTGAAGATCATTAATCAATTGAGACTTCCATTTTTGTCGCAAAGTAGTTTAGACGTAGTCTATCAGGTTTTTCGAGCGGGTATTGCTTGTTGATTTTTTATTTTTTTCGTTTGTGGGTAACTTGTAGCAGGGAAGATGGAGCATATCTGTATGAATTTGTCATAATGTAGTGTATTGTATATCACGCATAGATTGGTTAAGATTTGGTGTATTTTGGAAATAAAGGGCAAAAATTTAGGGTGGGGAGAGAATTAAAACTATTGCTCAGATCTGTTTGACCTTTTTGGAAAATGTAAAAGTTTTCTTCATTTGATCATTAGAAATGCGTCACTTCTTGTTCTTAGAATAAATTTTTAAAATTCTTTCTGCATTTGCAATCCAAATGTTACATTACTGGTCTGGAATGTGTTAAAAGGCTTCCTGGACCTCCCCCCCACCCCCCACCCTCTCGTGTCACTGAGCGTTTGCCTGGACATTGCTCATGTAACTACAGCAGTTGCTTGCATGGAAAAGTAATAGGAAAATATTTCATATATTTTTAGCTGTCCTTTAATGTAATTTAACAACTGGAAACAAGATGAGTCGGTGTTGTACAAGCAACCAGCTCTGCAGTAGCAGGCAGCGTGAGGTCATGCCTTTCTAGCCTCTTTAAAGGACAAGTCTTCTGATGAAGAGTCAGTTGTCTAGTTTCCCAAACCCACGATGCCCTCTGCTGCAGGGTTTTCCTACAGGACAGCAGAGTTTTGGAGAGAATTCTGTCTGTAGGCAGCTTGATTGCTAATAGCTGTCACTCAAAGCTGAGGTCTTTTCCAGGTACTTGCTTTTTTCCACACTGTTTTTTCTTGTTATATATTTTTGCCTAAGCTGCTAGAAAACTTGCCTGTGAAAGCCAAAGAACACATTTGCTGCTTTAAGCAGTACTCACAGGTAGATTTAGTGTTACAATGTGCAACATAAAAGGGAGAAAGAGGCAATTGGGTTAATTCCAACTTTCCCATTCAGATCCTTTAGATACATTCTCAATTAATAATTAGTTTAAGGCCCTGGCAGTCAAAAGGAAGGAATAAAAGCATGTTATTGCTGCAGTCAGGGGAAAAGAATGGTTGAGGGAGGAGAAAGATGAAGTGGAGCAAGATGAGCTCATTTTAAATAAAAATAAGCAAGGGTAAGTAAGCAAGTTAATGGCCATTTATTGTAATTGTCTTCTGTAATGAAATCCAGGCATCTCTCTTTTTGCCAATTTTAAGTCTTGTTCATGCAGAGAAATTGATCAACTACTTTCTCTTAATTGCACGAAAGCATTCGTTTGAAAATCTCACGTGAGGTGGGCAATTGTCAGATTCCTGGTTTCTTCCATGGTGTAGTGTGGGAGAAAGGGGGATTGTAAAAAGTGGGAAAGGAGCCTCCTAAAGTCACATAAAAGCATTCTGTCTGCATTTGTACAGGGAATACAACATCGACATAACATTTTTTGGAAGACGTAGAGCTTGCTGTCAAAAGGCTTGGCGAGAGTTTCCTAACCACTTTTAAATATCAAAGCGGCAAACTGAAATCTTTGAAGAAATGGTGCTAAATTGTTGCAGTGTAACTAAATGGAAACTATTGGGGTCAAACCAGTTGTCACTGTTGTTAAATTTATCATTATGTGTGCAATTGTGAGCCAGTGAAAAAAAAGCTATATACATCATTCTGCATGTTAATATCTCAAATGAGTTAGAATAGACATTTCAAAGGAGAGGCTGCTTACAATCTGAAAATGGGAACAGAGTACCAAGTAGTAGAAAAATTAGGGAGCATCTTAACATTTGTTGAAATGAAATATTATTATTGTTAGTCAAGTGCATGAGATGATATCTGGTCTGGTAAAGACTTTTACATCTCCAAGGAGAGGAAATGATACATATCAATTAAGCAGAATGGCCAGAATATTTTGGGTGAGGAGGAAATTAGTCTGGAGGAAAAATATATATTTTTTTGTGTGGTTTGGTTTTCATGGTTTTGATTTTTTTTTGTTTGTTTGTTTGTTTTTCCACTGGTCAGAAAGGTTTTGTTTAAGGGATATTCACCAAGTAATGTTTAGGAAGATTATCAGATTCAGATTGATTGTTCAACAAGTCAGATGAGTAGAGACTTTCTTTTTTGTGACTGCTTGTTTTAAGATCGTGCTATCATGACAGGTGTGGTGCCTCTCACTTCCCAACTGCTGATTTTCATAGATGGGTTATAGCAATTCCATGGCCTCATGGTGAGTTGGATTAGCTAGGTAATCTGAGTTGAAAACTAACTCTAGAGAAAAACTGTACTGATTTGTCTTAGATCAATGCCTCAGTGGCTCACTGCATGCTCTTAGAGATGGTAGGAAGCAGGAGATTGGAAAGTGAAATATAAGGGCTCAGGCATGCCCAGCCTTTTTTCAGCTTCCCTACAACTGTGAAACTGCAGGGATTGTGTGAATAGGACAAATGTGTGGAAGTTTTGTTTGGCTGGTATTTTTTTTCTGTAGGTTTTTTTTTTCTTACGTTTTCCTATTTCCTATATGTTCCTGCCTTGACAAAAGACGTAGATTTTGCTTGAATCTTATCTTAACCTGTCTGACTAGGTAACAAGAAGATATTTGTCACCCAAAATTGTGGTAAAATGTAAAACCCAAGGTACTGGGAGACATTCTGGCACATTCTCCGTATTTTAATTGTAACAGTACCTCCTGTTGTAGAAGTCATCTGTGTCAGATAAGAGAGCTGATACCTCAGGATGTCTCTCCACTTCCAGTGGTAACGTGAAAGACCCTCAGGTGTACAGTAAAATATTGGAGAATGCACTTGAACCCTGCAGCCCCCAAAGTTTGCCATGCTTCAGCTTTAGAATAACTGAAGAAATCCTTTAATCCTATCTTGAACACTGTAGGGATTATGGGATTCAGAAGACAGAGATCCTTTTGTGGTTCTCTTCTTCAGATGCTGGCATAGAAATGTCTCGTAAATGGGAAATAAAGTAGCACGGGAGCTTCAATGTGAAGGTGTGAGCTTTTGCAACACGACAACACCCTTTGTAAACTTCTTAGGTTCAGTTTTCAAACAAATTCTTTTTTCAGTACCCACTATTAAGATTGGAAGAACACAAATGATAACTGCTGTCTTAATATTTTTCTCCAGCCTGTATATTAGTTAGCACTACAAGTGTTTACAGTACGTGTTTTCTTAGTTCATTAATAGCTGGACATAAAATATTTCAGGTTTTGAGACTTAACAGCGGTTAAGTCAGGTTATTTTTCAGGATGTCATTGTATATCATTCGTGTCATGCATTTATCTTAAATTGGATGTTGGCCTGTTCTAGAAACCATGGGTTTGGATATGTACATGGTAATAAAGTTTTCAAAATAAACTTCAAATTAGGAGTTAAAAATCATTTTCCTTTTCAAGCAGCATTCCTAAGAGTGCTGAAGAACGATCTGACTGAAGTGTCTGTCTCCCGTGAGACTTAAATAAATATTCATACTGTCCTTCAAAGATATGACACCTTGATCTCATAATCAAAAATTTTCATGCATTTCCTGGGAATGTTGCCCACTATTGCACAACAGACTGTATTAAAAACTTTTTGCTTCATCCACAGTTACATGATCTATTCTTTATCCTTTTGGATGAATAATCTTTTGAACCTACCAAACCTGCTTTTTTCAGGTAATTATTTAAGAATGTTGATGATCCTACTCTGAAATATAGGGAGAGGTAGAGAAATGGGTTTCTTCAGTTTTGAGAAAAAAAGGACAGAATTCATTGTGGTCTTCAGCAGCCTCATGGTGACTATCATTAAGAAGCCAGACTCTTTCCAGATATGTCCAGCATTGCACCAGGCAGATTTAGGCTTGTAGTGGACAAGAGGTTGCCCAAAGATTTGCTTATGGCCATCAGTTTAGAAGTTCCTTTAATTCATACTCATGTATTTATTTATTTATTTATTTATTGCCAAGGTCAGCCAGATTCAACAGTTGCAAGAGCAGCAGCTTGTTGGAAATGAAGAAAAGTAGAACGATGAAGACATTTCAGCAGAAATACTTGTCTTACTAGCCTGTTTTTTTTCAAGGCTGACGTAACCCAAACCTTTACTCCAAGTACTTTGAATGCAGGTTTTGCTATATAGATCAAGTCATGTGGTCTTTTGCATGTATGTCCTTTTGCTGGGCCTGTGCCAAGATTCATTGGCTTAATTTAGAAGATACGCATGAATGGCTTCTGCTATTTTCAGCATTGAAATACACTTATGAGATAGACGAAACAGTTTGCTCAAGATCTTTATTTATCTGCGGAAGGTGGACTGTCTCTCTGCTGCAGGTACAATACCTTGTAAGGATATAGGAGCTCTTGGTGGGCAGTATCAAGAAATCTGCTCAGGACAAAGGCTTTTTGAGAAATGTAGTTTAATGAGCTAGGGCATAACACACAATGTTAGAAGCAGGGAAACCTGTAAGTCTGGCATATAGCCTAAGGTAATTTGTTCAGACTTCCTTTGTAGAAGAAAGAGGGCAGTGCCAAAGCTGGATGAAATAAATCCCACTCCCAAAGTTTAGAATTGTGATAGGTGATTGAAAGGCATGTGAAAACCTAACTTATCCTTGCAAACTCTGTTTGCTTTCTTCCAGTAGATATACATAATGTAATGCTGGAGATGTTGCTGATGGTAGTGTTGTCTTCAGCTTCAGGCCATGCCCTTTATCAGACTTATGGGTAAGGTTTCAGGGAGTAGGATTAAATTATATATGTTGATGTCTGCTCTACAATTTGATACTCTCTGCGTTTGCTGATTTGAGCCACTAGAAACAGTTGCTCTATAAAATCCTATATCAACACCTGGATTAGTCCAAAAAGAAATGCAATTTCCTTTATTTTTCATATTTAGTCTTTTACATTTTCTTATGTTCTAACAGACAGACTTTAAAAAAGAGAAAGTAGTAATTTTTGAGGTTGTTGGGGGAGGGAAGTGGCTCCCACTTGTGCCACTGAAATGCAATGCTCATCAGAAACGAGGAATGTCAGAATGTCTTTTGAACCTTACTGCAGGGATTAGTCCCTGACAGTCATTTCTGTGTGAGCTTCTGCTAGTCTCGGTAATTACATGAGACTAGAGAAACTTAAAATTTGGATAATGATGGATGGTAAGCACTGGTTTAAAAAAAGAAAAAAAAGCGCTCTTTTGACATGTAACATTTGTAAATGGCGATTCCTGGTTCCTGCAGAGATGGGCACAGACAGCCATAGTCAAGCAGTTGACTATGATTGATCAGGCCTTGTTAATGCTTTTTTTCTAATTAACTTGCCTCATTCATGAAACAGACCAGAAATCTGTGAGTTTAAACTATTGGTAGTTATCATAAAAGCAGGACTGTAATATTCTGCTTTGCTGAAGTTCAGGGTCATGTTTCCTGAAGTGCCTGGGTAAGAAATGTTTCTGTGATAGTGATATAAAAGACCTCGAGGTACAAATACTTTTTTTATCCAAGGAAAGTAAATCTGCAGAACAGTTGGCAGGGACGAGGATAACTATGGTAATTGCTCCTACACTGGCTGTTTTGCCCTTTGGTTTACTCTGAATTGTTCTGTGTGCTGCTTAGTTCTGTTAGGCAATACCACAGTTGTCAGACTAATAATTTATTTTCTATTTTCTCTAACTGACTTCAGTGCAAAGAATGTTTTCAGTGTTAACTTCCTCCTTGATGCTTTTAATTTTACTGGGATATCAAACTGTCACAGGCTTTGTTGTACTACAATTTGGAATTGGCGTGTGGAAGGCTGCCATAAACCCATGAGGATGTCTCGGCCCTGTGCTCAAGTCTATTCCTGTTGGCTTTGCTCTGGTTGGAATTTTACTTGTTGAACCTAGAACTTTCTTAGCCGTACTCTGACTTTTGAGCAACCCAGATGTAAGTCAATGACAGATGATATTTTGGTTTTTGTGTGACCTGAATTTCTCCACTTTCTCCTCCCCATCTCCCTCAGAACACAACTTCATCAGTGTATTTGAACTTAGGCAAATATGATTTTTGTATTTGCTCAGAAGTCTATTGTTTTCTTTAAATCATAAGAACATCTCTGTCTTGATGTTTTAATGTGTATCATACCTGGGTATTTTTGGTTCAATGCATAACTTCTTATTTTTCAGCTTAAAAGTAGTTACCCTGGAGCTAAAGAAAAATCAATGAGAGGCTTGTACTTAGAATGAGAACCCCCACAGAAAGCTTTGATTAGAGAAAAACTTGAGATATGACTCTTACACACAATTGTCCATCAGGTGGCCAGTCATTCTGGCATGTGCGACTGTATACCACAGATGCTAGAAATGGAAAAAGTCTGTTACATCATGTAGTTCATCTTCCTAAATTATGTATGTAGTTATTTCAGCAGAGACACAACTCTTCATGGCTATTTTTGTTGAAGGCTGTTGCCTTTCACGAAGACACTTTTAGTTTTGTTGTCATTTTTGATCTGATTGCTGTTTGTGATAGCTAATTTTTAATAGATTTAAATATGGAAGATGAGCCTGCCTTCAGTGGGAATGTGCTAATTGACAGGTGTCCTTAAGTTCCACATTCTTGGCAGTGGTCCAGGATGACAGAGCAGTAATGATTTAGAAACTGCCATTCCTTCCGGGTGAAAGGACTGGATTAAATCTGTGAAGTTATTAACTACTGCTTCTTTTAACAGATTGTGAGAAGATCATTATGGCATCTAATTAGTTCAGATTACCTTCTTTATGAACAATTGTTAGGGTTTTTTTTAATTCTGTTAGATGCTGTCTTATGGCTTACACAAATCTTTTTTTTCCTCCTTAATGTTTTGGATGGTTACTCTGAGGATTTGCGTTTAGGGATCATGTTCCTATCTCTTTGTGGTGTAATTAGTACAGCTATTTAAATGTTATCTGGAACCCATTTACCCTATCTGTCAGTTGCTGCTTAGTTCACTGGAAATGCTTTTATGTAAATCACAGAACAATACTTCTGACTTGTAACAAGATTGGGCTGAATTTAGGAAACTAAAACAGTTCATCCTGGAATAAAAAATGTCTTGCTGAATCAAGGGTAGAAAATTACAAAAGCTGCCACCTTTTAGAAGTGTATTATTCTGACATACGTATATATATAAATTGAATTAGCTATGATACTCCTACCGTGGGAAGCTTCCCACTGAGTCTAAAAAATTTAGAGAAAAGTAGGCACACATTAAATTTTTCTCCCAGTTTGCATGCTAATTGATAAGGTGGACCAATATTCCTTGCTGTCTTTCTGCAGTAGGCTACAATTTCTGTGTTTCTTTAAGACCAGCTTTTCAGCTGAGAATATTTGGAATTGATAATTGATGGGGAGGGGGCAGGTGCTTTCCTTTTACTTCCAAGTAATTTATTGATGAACGTGCTTCCTTCTATGGCTAGAAGATACTTGCACTTTATAGGAATCTAATTGGAATCAATCTAATGATTTTGATTGCTTTTAGACTTCTGTGGAAGGTTCTGTCCTAATTTTGGCTTATTTTATAACCACATAACAAATATGATTTTTTTTCTTCCATTCAAATAAAAGCAACCCTGCTTTTTCCATCACCCTCCTTTAGTATACACACCTTTTGCCATCAGATACTTTGGTGGTGGATCTTGAACTTTGATTTTATTTTTCAAATATTTAAAGAAAACAATTATGAAAGTCTCACATCTTTCATATCTGAGCAAGTCATCTGTTTTGTTGTTTTTTGGGTTTTTTTTCCTAGAAAGATGTGATCCTGACCAAAGGAAAAAAATAAATTGTGACTTTTGTTTATGTCTTTTAGGTTTCAGCCTGGAGTGTAAGCTTGTGTCACTTTGCTCTGTCATAAATACTGTGTTAAATTACAGCATTTTTTTTTTTTTAAAGAAACTGTTTGATTTTTTGCCAGAGATTCCTGAGCCATCTAGTAATAGTTTCAGGGATCCTATTCCTTCTCTGAAAATCAGTGCCAATTTTGGACTGTGCAGCTGTCCCAGTTTCCTTTTCATTAATTTTCACTGTAGGAATAAATGTTTGTTGTCTAATGTTTATTATATTAGCTTATTTAAAGCCAGTTATTTCCTTCCCAACATAGATCTTGCTTTTTTTTTGCCCCCCATAAAATGGAAAAATTAGTAGATCTGGATGATAAAGCAGTATGAAGCGGCATTTATTTGACTATTCCAGAAATGATCCTTCTGTTATTCCATACAGTACTGCATAGCTTTTGGCTCAGCTGGACTGCATAATAGTGGAGAGTCGCCCTGCTAAGCCAAGCAACTCCTTTTTGCTTCGAAGAGTATGTAAGGCATGCAGAGTAGTAGATTATCACAATTATCAAGTATCAGTACTGACTTAGTATTTGTCCCTGGCCTTTCCCATCTTAACTTAAGGAAAGGCTGTCTTGGCTGCCCTCTCTCTGAGAGGAACTGGGGTTAATAGTTTATTAATAGTTTGTGTTGTACATAGAACAACACAGATTTGCTGTATGCTCTGAACATAAGGGGGGTTTTGCCTTTTACTTAACAGGATGCTTCTTTCACCATCTAAGTTCTTCATACATAGTGTTGGAAGTGGGCACTGTTAACGGTGTTTGGACTTTTATGGTCTGATAAGCTCTTCTGAAATATGAAAAAAACTAAACCCCCGACTAAAAAACCCACAACAAATCATTTGCATGCTTTGCATAACGTGGAGGCATTGAGTTTTGTCTTCCATTTTCAGTATTTATATCATGGCCAATAGTTGTTTTAGGTAACTACAGTTACCAGCATAAAGAGATCAGTGGCTCGCACTTGTTCCCACAGAAGGAAGACTTGGTTCTCTCTTGAGGTTCTGAGCCATTGCAGTGAATGCTGGGACAGGTGGACTTAGGGAAAATCTGCATCAACATGCTTACAGTGAAATAATTCCTTGATGTGTTTCAATTCTAACTGCTTTTTAAATGCAGTGGGCACAGGTGTTTAAATGTTAAGTCAACTGTAGTGAAAGTGTTATTTGGAAAAGAGAGTAGCATGAGCTGCAAATAGATTTTCCTAGACAGCAAGTAATTGATTTATTTTTTATTATTTCTCTTTTTTTTCTGTTTTCCTCATTGCTGTTTTCTATGTTTATGAAGGGAGGAATGGTATTTTGATGGGGGTAGTTCAAGAGGAGATTAATTGTCAAAGAATACTAGCAGTTTCTGTGATAACTGCAGACTCTTGAAGTTAAAATCTGGAGGAGACACATGAAAATGGCTTTTACCTCAGCATTCAGTTCAGTCAGTATGTTAAGACATTGAATGTCAAGAATAAAACTATCTGGAGAAGATAGCTATAGGTCTTCAAATAACAAAAAACCCCCATGAAACACAGGGTCATCAGAATTTGTAAAGAGAAATTCTTTGTCACACTGAAGGACAAGCAACTTTGTGAGTCCATTGAGCCCAAAAGTGCTCAAGAAATCAGAAAAGCTTCGATAATTTGTTCTAATCTGTACATAGAATTAAAATAGGAAAAAAATACTGGGCTCTGTAAATCAAGTTTTAGAGTCAATATCTGGTTATAAACAAATTCTTTTTTACTGGGACCTGAGAAGAAAGCTTCTTCTAGGGGAAGGGGCTTCCTCTGCTTTGCTGTGCCGCACCTGGTACTGGACTTCCTGGGAAAGGAATGTAGATAGGCTACACGTGAAGTCTGTATTTCAGACTTCAGGGTGAGAATCACTGCTTGACTATTTTGGGGGTTTTGTGTTTGGGGTTTTTTCTTGATTTTCTTCCTACGAAAGAGAACAGCTGGGTAATGTCTGTGGAAGTCATGCTTCCAACTCAGCTCCTGTTTGGCTGATGCCTTATGTTGAACTCTTCCTGGAGGATGAAATGTCTCTTGGCACATTTGTTTGCCATCTGCTGTATGTCACTGTTGATAAGGCTTAGTTAGCGCTTTTCCTAGGATAGTGAATGACATAGTTTCAAAAACTGCTTTTTTTACCTGTTGCTGTGGGACTTGAACAGGCCCTGTTCTAAATGTTTTCCATCTGGTACATACCATTACTGTTTCAGATGACTAACAGGAAAAAACGATAATTGAAGCTATCAGTCTATTACGTAGTAAGCTTTAATTAGTTAAACTGCTTCGTATTCGTTTATCGTTGGTGCTAATGCTCTTGAAATTAATTGGCACTAAAGGGGGTTCAAAGTTTGTATGCAATCATTGCTGTTATAATGTGCTATATTACTAGGTAACTTGGCTTATTAGGTGATTTGATTCTTGATTATTGCTGCAAGTTAACAAGGCCAGAGTAATTATCTCATAAACAATAGCCTTGCTCACCAAGACAGATGCAGTCAGACCCTTCCTGCAGAGTTTGAGTGCCCGCTGTATTGTAGTGAATGAGCAAGGGAAGGGGATCTACTTCTGTCACCTAGCAGCAGCAGATGGAGAAGATTTTTAGAAAGTGGGATAGCACACTTTCAGATCTTCTGTTATGCTAATAAAGTTTTTTCTGTGAGAATGATAGCAATGTCAATAGCCATAATCTATCAATGACATCAACCCCTGGCATGTGCAAGCCATCAAAGCAAACACAGAATGCCTTTGTATGCATAGCTGGACAGTATAAACCAGTTGCTACAGCTATCATTTTCCTAAAATAAACTAAATACCTAGCATACACATTCATTAAACTTTTTTTGAACAGAAGTTGTGATTTGGTTAAAATGGAATATTTAGAGTCATGGCAATTGCTAGGCTCCATAGGAATTTAACCCCTAAATAGTTACTCCATTGCATGCCACTGGTGTACTGTAATGTGGCTTATACCAGACCACTAGTGTCTGATAGAAGAAATAAGAAAGTTATTAGATGAAGTTAATCCAGTAAGTATAAAGTATTATTAAATAGTACATATTTAATACCTAAGCTCATATTTAAAATGGTAGGGCTTACATCAGAAACTAATTACAAGTGAGGATGACTTTAACGAGTGGAAAAACCAGAAAATTACCATCGTGAAATTATGGAATAGCAGTATGACTGGATAGTACCAATGTGGACCTCTTGTCAGTCACTCTTCAAAATGCCATCAGGAGAAGGTTCAGGTGCCGAATCTCCAGATTTTTAAGTGCCTTGATCTGGGTTCCGATACTATTTTAAGTCTCTCGTTAGAGCCAGCATGCAAATCTTTATTAGGACCATCCTTCAGGAACTGCACACTGCAGGTCAGGTATTTATTCCATCACAGGAAACTGTTGTTTCTAGGAACGAAAAAGCTTAGTCACTAGACTTCCTTAATCTTCTCTTTCTGTCGCTTACATTCTTGAAGTAGAGTTTGTAACAGATTCATAAATTCACATTGTGAATGGACAGGTTTCATCTATGAATTTTAAAGATGTCACTGTGTTTCAAGTAAAAAGGGTGGATAATTATTTTGCATGGTAGACTGCTTAGTATGTTTTATTAGAAGCATCTGTGAAGTTTTACAATGGATAGTTCTTTGTAGCCATAGTAATTAATGCCCTTTTTTAGTAGTATCAGCTTACAAATTAGAAACTGGAGTATGTGGAGACATAATGAAGACTTTAAACACTGATGCACATGCAGAGGGTCAACTTTATAGGAATAGTTTTGAAGATAGAATTTAATTTGGGGTATTTTAAGCTATTACACCTACTGTTTAGGTAATTTTCTTTTTGTTCTAATCTTTGGTATTTACAATTATGACATTTAATTCTCTCCTATAAGAGATTGTAGTTGCCCAGAATAAAAAGATGAGGAGTGCAGGAGAAAAAATCCTCATGAATTTCTCATAACCATTAATGTGCAACCTGTGAAGATACAGAGGAACCTAAATACCCTTTTCAGTTGATTTATACTTTTCAGCAAGGAAGGAAAAGTAACAACATTTTAAGTCATTACACTGTAGATGTGGTACTTCTAATGGTATCTATCGAGTGTATCTATTTGATGGTGAAAAGAGTTCCTCACCAGTGGATTCATTTTGATATTTGAGCCTTGAAACCAAGTTTCCATGTTTGAATCTACTAAGATTGTTGATGTCATGCATCTAATAACCTATCTGCTTGAATAATAAGAAAGCCTCCTACTTAGTCTGTTTACCTAACGGGAATAATCGAGCAGTCATTGTGACAATACTGCTCTTAGCCAACAAAACACATTTTTCCCCAGGAAACATAAAATATTTTTAAGGCAATAGTGATAGGGCCCCCTGAAACGAGGCTCAGTGAGGAACAAATATGTATCTCAAATTGTCTTTCATGGCTAGTGAAGTTAAAATAAAACAGATCCAAAACCCAACTTCACCTTATTTATAAGAGAGACGGATAGCCTCATCAGTAGGATTACATCTATTATTTTAGGGTTTGTTTATTCCTGGATTTCTTAGTAAACCTTTTTGCCATATAGGCCTCACCATAAATCTTGGAGCGATTGTGTTGTTTAGGTTCCTTGTTGTGACAGAGACCATTGCTAGTCAGAGGAGCCAAGAATCAAAATTGTGTAAGTCAGGTGTCCTCAGTGTGTGTGATCTGGCTTCGTACCTGTAAGTCATGTCTTCCTCATCTTTTTTCCTGACTGTCTTACAGGTCCTCTTATGTGATTAGTTTCTGTGTGTGTTGGTGCAGATTCAGAGCCTCTGCAGTTGCCAGCATAAATGAGCCATATTTAAGTTTAACTTTGTGGCAGAGGAGTAGCATAGAGGTGGTAGTGGTTTTCCCATCATTTGGGTTAAATCAAGAATGTATGTTTTCCTTCAAAAATTTACACTGTTACTCAACCTGAAGTTAGAGGCTTGAAGTAGACACTATTTACTAAAATTTTTATGGTCCATGTGTTACATAGGAAAGTCAATAAGGAATCACTGCAGTCTTCTGCCATGCTGAAATCTTACAATTTGTGACAGTTGAATTGAATAGAATTTGAATGAATTGGATATCTTTGGTAAAGGTAATTTGGTGTAGTTATAAGAAGTCATGTGTGGTCATCCAGGGAGGAATAATGTATTACCCATCTGGCACAGAAGAAAAATCTTTGTACTTAAAAACTTGGTACTCTATGGTACCCTACATTGGACCTTTGAATATTTACCTTGTTTAATGCTCGGGGGACTCCTTCTTCATGTAGAATCATAGAATCATAGAATGGTAGGGGTTGGAAGGGACTTTTAGAGATCATCTAGTCCAACCCCCCTGCAGAAGCACGGTCACCTAGATAAAGTCACATAGGAACATGTCCAGATGGGTCTTGAAGACCTCCAAGGAAGGAGATTCCACAACCCCTCTGGGCAGCCTGTTCCTCTGCTCCATCACTCTCATGGTGAAATAGTTTTTTCTCATGTTTAAGTGGACTCTGTGTTTATAAGAGGTTTCTTGTAATACCTTTCCAGGTGTGCATGATCTGATATCTTTAGTTTGTTTTAAGGAAACCGTTTGCTATAGTCTACATCTCTGTAAAGCATTGTATAAGGAGAAAGCGATGGATGACTCTTGAAATGTTTACTGTTTATTAATACATTTATAATTTTGATCATCAATTTCTCCGTCACTTTCCTCAGACGGTGCTCACTCTTTAGGAAGGATAGAATTACCTGTACTACAATGAGTATCATCTCTGAATGTGTTAAGAAACTTGTTTGCTTTCGTGTTTTCTTATTTCTGCATTGTACCTCATGTCATGAATTTTTTAAGGGATTAGATAATTTTTCCTGGCAGAAAAATCCCCAGTGGAGTAAACAGACATATCTTCACATGTAGGAATCCTTGTAGGTTTTAACTGTATCAGTGCTTACTGCAAGTTGCCCATTTTTCAGGCAGTGAGGTGAAATAGAAGGTTATAACCAGAAGATATGTGGGTCTGGAGTCTGTTTAGATAAATTTACTTGTATGAGCTGGGGGAATATTTTCAAAGTATATATTGGAGCTATATATTGGACGTTCCAAGGTTTTCGGGGTATCAGACACACCCTTGTGAAGAAAGGTCAGTTGCAAGGAGAGGACTCTTGTGACACTGACGGCTGAATGATGTGCCATAACTAAGGACTATATTTTGCCATTGCAATGGGCACAGCTCTCTGCCATAGCAGGTTGTATCTCCTCGGTATAGTAGTTAGGACAGTTCCTGATGTGCAGTAAAGCATTATTGTACCAGTGCCTGAACCCCAAAGGAGAGTTCCAAGGAGTTTATTAAAATCTTCAAACTCTATTAATACTGACAAAGTGGATGAGTTGGAAGAGGTCTGTTCTTCAGGTCTTTGTTCTTCTCTGTAGTTCAAGGTTGTGTTCATATCCCTACAAAGCTCAGGGTCTTCTGAGAGCTGTGATTAAGTATACCTATTGGTGTTATTTCAGTAAATGCGAATCAAATGTTTTTTCCTTCATGCAGTATTATTTATTACCACAGTTCTGAGTAATTGCTTAAAAAGAACTTCTTTATAAGCATTTGCTCATTGTATTTGGTGTGTGGAAGAATCTCGAGGTTTCGGGACCTTCCTAGCACATCTGAACTGATATTAATTTGTGACTTGCATAGGTATTACACAATCACACCTTGATGCTGTACTATTTCTTAATGTAAAATAGCTTTTACAACTATTGGACTCATGCAAGTTCAACTTGCAGAAGTGTGGAACAGAAAATGCTTCATATTAATCTATGTGTGCTTCAGAGGCTTTTATGGACACCGTATGTGTATCAAAACTGGATTGCTTAGTATGAAAATGGCAAGATCTTGAATGTAGACTTCTGACAGAACTCTGTTTTCATTGCACTGTGGTGTAATTTACGTTATCAGTACCTACTGTGACACTGTATAACTGGTTTTGCTAGATAAAACAATGTGCCAGTTAGATTCAGATTTATTGAGGACAACCCATTTCCTTTAAAATGTTTTCACGAACAAATTGACTTAATTAAAAAATAAAACCAAAAGACAATCCTTTCTTCCGTCAAAACTGTATGATAGATGTGGCTGAAAACAAAAGCTTGACAATGTGATTATAAGTTTATTGTGACTTCCAGCAGCTTGTCCTGATGATTTCGTGTAAAAAAATAAAAATGCAGTATATAGGAATGAAAAGTGTTTGCTTGCTGATGTCAAACCTTGCTTGCAGTTTCTTTGGAAAACCCTGGAGTCCATGCATCTTGAAATTTTCTTCCAGTTGGGTCACTGGAAATGGCATGTGTGCAGGTAGTGCTTGCCAGTGAAGTAGGTCCAACTTGCCCAAGAGACTCTCTTGCATACTCTGATCGCCCCAGCTTCTCCATAGCAGGCCTAACCACACAGGCATGGGGAAAGAGCTATCATGGAGGCAAGGCATGATCAAGTTATGCTCCTAGTAATAGTCTTTTAGATGCTCAGCAAAGAAGCTTTGCTTCAGGTTCCAGTAAATTTTTAAGCTACTGAAAACTAAAAGTGGTCTGAGTGGATTGCACCTCCTTGTTCAAGTGTCAGAGAGACCTGAATACCTGAGCACGGTTCAGAAAAAGAGAAAACAAAGAGCCCTCTTAACCTATGTGTCATATAATCAAGGTCTAGAGCAAAGTTTTTCCTTCCACTTCCCTCCTTTTACCTTAATGTACTTCAGTCAAGCATTAAGTCTTGATGTGATGCTTGACTTGTGTGTATAAGCATACTGTTATATGGTAATTTAGCCATGTCACTGTAGTGTATAGTGTTCTGAATGCTGCTTGTTTGACACTGGTTTTTGGGAGGAGGTCTTTTGTGGTTTTACTGTTGTATTCAGTGTTCAGAATATTAAAAAAGAATAAATAGATAAAGCAATAAAAGAGGAGCTGAACACACTGGGGAAAACAACCCCATGATAATAGATACCAAGGAGACAGAACTTCCTGACATATCTCATTAATGGGCAGAAAAAAGGAGAAAAAAATGTCTCTGAGTCCATAGGCATGGGATTTTTTTTTTTTGGTGGAGGGAAGTCATAGGTACTTTTACATATAAAGATACCAGAGGTGTATTGTACAACTGGATTTTGTTTCTTACTAATTTGCTTTACTTACAAATTCATGTTTGTTTTAATAGCTGTCTTTCTCCTTACCTCCCCTCTCCCCCAAAGTGTTAGACATCTTCACTGCCAAAACATCTATGTTCCGTGTTCTCAGTCACTTCCTAAATTTGTCATCACCACTGCTCTTGTTTTTTAGCCTCTCCAGTTGAATACCATCTTGTTTACAGATGAAGATGGAAGCCTGGAATTTGATTCTGAAAGCAGTTGTGTAAAATTCAACTCTCTTACCTGTTTAAATTGAAGTGAGATGTTTAGGGTATGGGGTAGGTGAGGAAGGGGTTCCAGAGGGTAGGAGGGGAGGACAAGCTGATGATGAATTCCAGACTGGTTCATTTGCCAGCCAGCAGCATCTGCCTGGCTGCTCTGAACTGGCTTTTCTTTCAAGAGGACAAAGGTGGAAATTAAACCAGAGAGTCTGTTTTCTGTTTGGAGAACAAAGACTAGTGTTACTCCTGGAAGTAAGAATGGAAGGGATATTCTTCTGGCTCTATCAGGATGCTCTTGCCATGCATGGTGGTTTGCAGTTGCTGAGCTGTACCCAGCAGTATGTCCTGCACCAGTGCTCCTTTTATTCTTTCCCTAGGCTGCTCTTCCAGCCCAACCAAAGTATTCATTGACGGCTCCCCACTGAACTAAAAAACGTGTCACTCGTGGCTTGCTGCAGTAGGAACGGAAGGCTTGCACCGCTGCATGACAGATTTATAAGCAGTGTCTTTCTTCCATATATTTCTTCAGGTGTGTTTTTTCTTGTTTTGCGAAGTACTTCCACCATCTGTCTGTGTGTGGACATTTGAGCTGTATGTTACCGCTTACCCTGTTGTTTTGAGGTGTGATTTCCTAGCTTTCTCCCTACCATATGCTAGCCAGACTGGAGTGTCCTTGAACCTGCCCTCCCTTTTCTAAACCAAAGAGTGAGAACCTTTTGAGCAGTTTAAGTGTCGGCTGTGTCACAGCTGACAGGAAACCGATCTGTCGCTTGGCCTCTTGTGGTGCAGCCTGAGTTGCCAGTGGCATGTGCCTAGGCTATGTGAGCCCTCCAAGGGTTGGGGCATGCACACCGAGGGTCTCCTCTGCTCCTCAGCAAGGTGGAATTCAGCTGTGGACATGGTTGGAAATCACTATCTGTCTTAAAATGTTGTGGCCATTTTCCACAGCTGTCTGTCCTGTCAAAACAGTGACTTGTCTCAGGGTTAAAGGTTGATGAAAACCGTTGCTAACTTGAGATGACTGATGTTAGAAAAACTAATTAGTGAGCAGGGGCAATTAATTTGATCCCTTGTGGCTCAGTTTCTCTCCAAGGATTTGAAGAACTTTGCTGAGGAGCACCTATGTTACCAGCTTCTTTCTTTTTAATTGAAGTAAGAATTTGTTTTCAGTGGACTGCTTCTGAAATGAAAGACATGGTAAATTAATAAACAGTGCTTGAATTTAGTTGTGAAGGACTCCCGTGTGATCTCGTAAAGTGTGGCAGGGCTGTTTTGCTTAGAGATGGAAATGTCAGATACTTTGTTGAAATTTTCAAATTAAATACCTTGTGAAAGAGTTGGGAGCTCATCAGCTGTGCTCTGAGACAGGAGGTGTTCTCTGTAGTTGGGGAGGTAAGAGGAATGTTAAAAGGGTATTCTGATAATATTACTTTGGCTTATTCAATTGCTGATGACAAGACAATGTGTTTCCACTTTGGTCCACCCTGCTAAAGTGTAATATAATTATTTGTATTAGACACCAGCCACCTGTTAATATCGTTCTTCTAAAGGTCATTGTGTGGTGCCTTGCTGTCTGAATTTAACGGCCCTGTATCAGGTTTGTTGGTCACTCTTTTGTGTGACACTGGACAAGTGTTTGTGGGGAAAGAATGTGAACCCGATACCCAGGCGACTCGGGGAGCGGAGAGAACCAGGGACAGGCTCTGCTGCTGCTATTGTTAGGACACTGGGCCAGGGCTGGAAAACGAGCAGCTTCCTTCTGAGGTACTTTTATCTAACATATGGTCCTGTTTGGAACAAACAGAAATTGCAGTAACATCACAAGAGAAGCAAACTGATGCCTATAAAGCCTAGCTTTTTGATACTCCTGAGTGCACTCCATAGGGGCACTGTATTCCTGATCTGGGTTGTAAAGGAGAGGAGAGGGTGCTGTTCAACTGGCTGGCTGTCCTCCTAAAGCCATGAAAAGAAAGTGAGGTGGTGATAATGTAATTGTGCCTGGTGGCAATGGGTAGATGCTTGATAAGTTATTTTTAAACATGTGGTGTTGGCAGTTAACTTTAATCCTGGTATTGGATTCATTTATTAATGTCTGTACAGTGACCTGAAAATGCAGAGCATTGTATCATTAAGAAATGCTGACCTTGTTAGCCAACAAATTTTAATTCATTTTGCTGAATAGAACTTGGACTTTCACTCTTCCCACCTGACCTGTATTAGCTTTTGGAAGTGGTTGGGGACAGGTAGGACTTGTGGATAAACTTCTTCCATGCCTGTATCCAGTGAGTGGAGCAGATGCAAGTGACTGCTGCTGCAGGGGCTCAGCTGAATGACTTTGTTTTCAAATTTTGAGAAATTAAAGCTTCAGCTGCCAAAAGAACAAAACAAAGCACCTGGTTTACCACATGGTGTAGGACATTCCAGCACTTGCAGAGAGGGAGGGTTGGCTTTAAGCCATCTATATTCCAGCGACGTTAGTGACTGCTTCTAACTGTTGGATTGAATTGCTGGCTGAGAAAGAGCAAAGGCTTTTAGAGTGTTCTCTGCAATTGAAAATAGTCATATGAAGAACTCAATTACTGCCAATTTTGTAAGGAATAAGGATCTCACTTTTATCAGTTGCATATTTATTGGCTCAAACTATTTGAGCTTCATTATGCACATGTAGATAGCTTGTTGTGTTTGTTTGAAATGGGTCATTAAGGTCTTCAAGCATTCTGGCTTTATAAAAAAATCTTGATTGTTTCTACCATGAAAGAGTTAATGAAGGATCACTCGCGGCTTTTAATTTTCAGCTAATTAAAAAGAATGTCTGTTTTTGCCTTGGCACTCATAGTTAAAAGCACCAAATATAGGGACTTTTTAATGTTTGAGTTGAAGGGTGAGGAGGAGGGGGAAAAGTTACATGTAAATCATTTAGCCATTAACCTAATGTGGTGGATTTATAAATCTTATTACTATAAGCCCTTTTCATTTCCACTGAGGCCTGATATGTGCTTGATCCTGCTAATGTAAAATTCATTCTGTCTAAGTGATTACTGAAGTAAGACACTTTTAGTCAATTTTAATCAGATTGTGTGAAACTTGCTTGAACGCTAATGTTAAGTAAGACATGGACACAGTTTGGCCATGTCTTAATTAGCCTTACAAATCAGTTAGGCTAGGAATCAATCAGTGAGCCAAGTCTATGAACTTTTTGACGTCTAATGCCTTCTCTGAGGGAAAAAAAAAAAACTATGCTGAGGGCTGAAAATACAGGGCTTGGAAGCAAGATTAAGATTGTAATTTGGTGTTCTTGTTTTATGGTATGCTTGGCAGCCTCTCACAGTGTGTAAGTCCTTTATGGTACAGCCCTCATTGGTGTTTCAGAGTTGAGGCCAGTGGGGTGCTTCCCATAGCCCATCATAAATTCCTGTTTCCGCAGCAGGAGCAGCAATTGGCGTGTTTTTCTGAAGCTGCTTCTGCTCCAAGATACATCTGTTATTTTGGCGGAGGGGGGCGAGGGACAGCTTATTTTACAATGTTGTAACCTCCTCCTTCGAAGCGTTCACTGGGGAGTTACTGACTTGAAATCATGGGACGTGTAGGCTTTCTGGGTATAACCGTCCCTGGTTTTCCTATTGGGAGACATTAGTATGGAAGATGATTGCCTCACAGGCCCCTCAAGTATTGCTCACTGTTGAGATCAGAGGTGGTTTTTGTGAAATGTCATCCTTTGAAAGGCAAAAAAAGAGTGCTATTTCTAATGTTTAACCTGGATCATGGCTTTTTGAGTAGGCTTGGCTCTGCTATGAGTCTCAAATTGACTTTCACCCTATGTTAGTTTACCCAGTTTTTGAAGACTTATTACTAGCCAGTATCTTTACCAGTCTCGTGATGCAGAAGTTCTGTATCAGTAACAATTTTGGATATTTTCTTTTAATATATGAACTATTTCCTTTTATTACCAAGATGATTGGAAAATTTCTCATGTCCTTGAAGGATCCCATAGAAGTCTTTGTAGGTCACTTTGTTTTCCTGCTGTTAATTTATAGTGTCTTCTGCAACACAGTGAAAAGCCTTAGGAGAAAAGGATGCTTGAAGTATACAGAGATAAAAATATTCCATACCAGAGATGTTCTCTGGAGTAGACAACATCTTTTGCAGAAGTCCCAACTGTATGTGCATTGTGGCAGTGCTGGGGGCCTAACTCTGTAAGCTGGTGGAAGACAGGCCCATTGTAAATGGACTGGAGATTTGGTTGTGCCATTGCAGAAAAAAATATATGCACAATGATTTTCTTTTGAAGCTTGAAAATTCAATCACCAGCAGTGTCAGCAATGTCTTTTCAAAAGACACTGTAGAAGTCTCTGTACTGCAGGCTTTGTAAGTTTGGGGGATTTTTTTTTAATTGCTCAACTTCCAAGCAATTTAAATATCTTTTCTTCTTTATCTAACCTGTTCAATTGCCTCTCTCTGTTAGGGTGAGTGTACCTCATTTAGTCAGATGTTACTTAGTTGATGATATGACTGCAAGCACATGTGGAAGAGAGTGAGGAACATGTTTTTTGCTTGATCTGAATGCCTCTTTGTCTTCTGTTTTCTCTTTAGTACAGTTACTGTTGGTCTGCCAGGTGTGCCTTTTTGAATGAAAATTAGAAACTTCTTTAGTGTAGAACTCTTACAGTGTAGTTGGGATGAGACTCATTTGAAAAGCTTTGAAATTAGATGTTAATTACTTTTCTACTGGATAATCTTCTGTACTTTAACCAAATAAGGATAATCTTCCATACTTTAATCAAATAAATAT
The DNA here is from genome assembly GCF_028858725.1 of Colius striatus. Classification (NCBI taxonomy): domain Eukaryota; kingdom Metazoa; phylum Chordata; class Aves; order Coliiformes; family Coliidae; genus Colius; species Colius striatus. The sequence goes on from NC_084759.1 coordinate 82,133,432, forward strand.
TCAAATACTTTGAATTTGCCATATTTCAGCTTTGTGATAGTTTTCTTATATGATGGATTGTAGCAGAGCAATTGCTTATGAAAAGAGAGAACTGAAACAGAAAAATCATATTAGTTCAGGTGGATAGGACATCTGATGTGTTATAGACATATAGTTAAATGTAGGTGGTCTGTATAACTGTATGGTGATGAGCTAATAGATGAACTGTCCAGGTTCACTTCAGCTTTTTCTTTTTGCCTTTTTTTTTGTTTTTTTTTTTAAGATTGTAGCTGCCAGTATCATGAGATCATCATCAGCTTGAGAAAGATATAATCAGGCCTATTCTAGATAATATTTTAGAGTACTGTTTTTATCTTCCTGTAAATGCTTATGCATACATGTGGTCAAAATAAATGTGTACGTTAATAAACGTAAAGGACTTAAGGATAACCTGTCTTAAAAAAGACCATGACCTATAAAAGAGAACATGTGTCTCTTATCAGCTATATTGCATGCATGTTTCCTGGGAAAATATTTTCAAAGATCTTGTTTTTCACATAATCAGACACACTAAAATTAGTGTTATCTATGTCAAAGCGCAGCAATGTCTCTTCAGTGTCCTGCATGTTGGTGGGCAGGTGATGGTTTGTTTTTTTTTTTTTTTAACCAGCAGATTTTATTTATTAAAAAATACAATAAAATTTCAATATTCTTGAGTTTTTTATGGGTACTTGATATTCTTCTGTACTCTCTATGGACTTTTTTCTTGATGTTGATCTTATTTTAATGGTAAAACAGATTTTCTTTCTTTTTCTTTTTTTTTAATTTATAAACACAGGGAGCTCTATTTAAACATCAGGAAATGCTTTTTTACTGTGAGGGTGACTGAGCCCTGGCACAGGTTGTCCAGAGAGGTTGTGGAGTCTCCATCTTTGGACGTTCTTGAAGGTGTTGGGATATGGCAGTCAGCTCTAGGTGATCCTGCTTGAGTTGGCGTGTTGGAATAGATGACCTTGAGAAATCCCTTTACCCTCAGTCACCTCTGATTCTGTGATTTTGGTGGTTTTTTTTGGTTTTTTTTTTTATTCAAACCAAGTCTTAGAATACCAGAAAACTCGTACAGGGATTGCTGTTCTTATAGCGTATCCGTATCTTTCTTTCTGTTTTGATGTTTGGTTGGTTGGTTTGGTTTGGGCACCAGTAGTAATCTAAAGGCATTAAAAAGCAGTGTAGCAACATTTGAATCTATAATAACAGTGGATGAAATCAAGCCACTGTCGACCTGTACTTGTGGTTGGATTATTATGTTGGCACTACAACTCCTCTCAGGGCCCTGCAGGTCTCATTTCAGATATAATTCTAATGAGGATATTGAATGACTGGTGTGACAATAATGTAAATTAGTGCTGGTGCCTTCTATTTAAACTGAAAAGTAAGAGCATGAGAGAGCTTTGAAAGAAGGCTTCCTTGGCATATGAGTGAAAGCTGAGTTTTTTATTAATGATTCAAACTCCTGTAATAAGAAGCAGGAAAGCTTGTTAGCTATGTTTTTAGATTAAACAAAACCTTTAGGTTGTGATGTTCTTTCTTTAACTGAATTTGTGGATAAAGAATTTAAATGAAAATTTCTAAAGTCAAAGATTGATTGAGTTAAAGTATGTAGCACAAAATCAGTCCTGTCAAATTGTAAGGAAATAAGTGAGAGATTTATAAACATTGTTAATGTTTTAGAAGTCTAGTTTTGTGCAAATGTGTTTAGAATTCTTTACAAATGAGATAACAGTAGGTGTAAATGACAAATTAAGGATTTAAAAAATAATCAGCATGCCTCTCTTGCAGTAATGGATTTATGGAGGTAGCATGCTTTAGTTGCATTTATAATTAAGGTTTTTCCATCATTAGAATAGAAATGTAGTCCTGTTGAGCAATATCATTTTAGGTGAATTATGTGGATTGAATGAGTGGCAAACTCCACTACTTTAATCCGATATGTGGCTAAAAGTCAGTATTTGGATTGGATTCCTAGAGGGTCACATTGAAAGGTTAAATACATTTGTTTGTTCTTCTAGTCTTCATATTCCCATGTTCTTTATAATTAACAAACAAATCCATATCCTGTGGTATTATACAATGACAGCTTAACAATTTGGCTTCATTAGTAATGAAGCTGTACTGCTATTAATTTCAGAAATCTAAATACAGAAATGGATGGGTTGTACATGGAGTGCTTAACAACAGACTAATGCATAAAAGTAACTTCTTAAACTGACATTTATTTGCAGGAGTTCGTAGTCCTGAAAAAATTAAATGCTTTGATAAGCCTCTAACTTTGTTCTGTTTTTAAAAACTGTGCAAGTGTTCTCAGTTGTGAGACTACAAGTGGTACTAAAAATGCCATAAACTGCCATTTAAGGTAATTGACCAATTGACCATTAATTGCTGAAATCTTAAAGGCTGATAATAAGGTGATCCCTTTCTGCACTTGGCTTTTGCATGAAGCTTAGCTCTTTTCAACTGGAGTGCTCAAAAATTTGTCATGGAGTATATTTCTGTTTCTGTGGGAGCTCCATGACATCACATACGGTTCATTCCTTAGCTCCTTTAATTGTTTATTATATGTATGTTATTGTGGATGTCTGTGCACAGGCAATATTTTCTATTGACATGGGCTCTTTTTTCCTATTTTTCCTTATAGGAGAAGTTTGGCAGGTGAAGTTGCCCCAACTCACCCTAAAGTTCCCATTCCTTGGAAGCCCTATTTAACAAGCTATTTAGGATTGTTACTAGTAATTTTCTTTTGTAGTTAGTTTAAAAATAGCTAAAAAACTTAAATGAGCTTTTTAAGAACAGAATTATTTTTATTTCTACCTTGAGATCTAAGTGTAGGGCAGAAATTAGCCATACATCTTAGTAATCAGCTGGCAGTCCAGTAGACTTTATTTCTGACGTGCTTTGTACATGCTTGCTTTGGTTTTTGACAGTCTTGTATGTTCTGAGGAGCTTTTGTCAGATATATCTACAGAATTCAGAAAGCTCATTTTGAAGAGATAATCTGAAAAGACTGTGTCTGAGTGACAGACTCTCAGGAGCTCTTTCTATCTGTACCCGAGCCAGCTTCATCAAGTGCTGTACAGAGGTCACACTGAACAAATAGGAAATCTGACTGAGAATTCATGCTATTAACCATGCATGTTCCTCATTGTCTTTTCACATCTTTGGAGCAATTGCTAGGTCCTGCATGAGACAGGAAAGGTTAAGTGTCCCACATAGGGTGGAAACTGTTTTCTTTCCCTGATACCACCTAAGGACGCAGTTAAGAGCTGCCACTGAGGCCAGTCTGAAGAGACTGCATAGGAGCCACAGCAATACAGTGGCTTGTGTTTGGACATATTTCAGATGGTACTGGCCCTACTTCTATTTTTCCCTGCTTTGATCAGTACCAAATGTGGTTGTGAATTTCTGAGACTTGAGCACTGATAGTTATTTAGTCCTGCATGGGAATCTTGGTAAAAATCCTACAAGTGCTCATTTCATTCAAATTTCATCATCGTTTGGAATTGGGATAATATTTATTGAATTTCTTTCAGTTATCTGTTGTGACAACCAGGAAAGGTGGCATAACATCACAGGCTGAGGTTTCTCTGCTTGCAGCATCAGTTTTCCTGGTTTCCAGCACTATGTGTATATGCTTCTGCATGATGAAAGACTTCTTTTGCATTTGAGTAGCTTGGTGGAAACCTGAACATCCCAGTATAATTAGGAAACTGAATGTACAATAACTTCAGTGTACAATAACTTCTTCCTTAGAGACAATATATTTGATCTGGAGCAGACTATTTGGAGACTTTTGAAATGATCCTTTTCTTCAGAGGGAGATGGACTAACTTAAAGATAACGCTGAGTCACTTAGGATGTCTGTCCGTCAGGAGATCACGTTTTCTGTCAGGCTTGGCTTTGAGAACTATATTCCCATAGTTGAAGGGTGACCATATTTTTACATGACTCGATTCTTAAAATGGTACCCATAGAACACAATCTAAGCTATTTACTCTTAACCGCAAAGTATATGTAAGGATAGATCTTTGAGGATCATAGGCTCATAGAAGAGCTAAGGTTGGAGGGCATTTCTCAAGATTTAGTTCAGCTTTGCCTGCTCAACTAGGAAAGGTTGGTTGGGACCATATCCAGTTGGGATTTTAATATCTTCAAGCATGGAGACTCAGCAGCCAATCTGGGCAACCTACAGTCCTTACTACTGTAAGCTGTATTTCTTTTGGCTGACAAACCAGTCATCTCATCATAGAAGGCTAACAACTTGTCAAAGCACAATTTCCCCTTTGCAAATCTACACTGAACCTTCCTGTGCTTTGTGTCTGGAAAACAGCTGTTTCCACAATTGCTTGCTCCACCACCTTTTCCAGGGCTTGCGGTGAGGCTGACCAGCCTCTAGTTCCCTCAAATCTCCTCTTCCTTACCTGTCTTGAAGGTAGCAGTGACATTTGCTTTCTTCCAGTCCTCAAGAACTTCCCATGATCATCATGTTTTCCACAATGTTTCCATGATCCCAGGGAAGTCATAGCCCTGTAACTGCATGCAGACTTCTAGTTCCTACTCTGTTCCCTGTTTCATGTGCATTAGTGTACAGGCCCTTCAGAGAGGCACCCAGTCCTGCTGATGCCTTGACAAAGTCTGAGAGCTTTCTCCCTAATGCCATCCTGTAGGCACTCCTTTATTTACATGTATACGCTTGAAGGGGACTCCTTTCAGTCCTGTGTTGTTGAATCCAAAGTCCTTCCTGTTCACATCATGCCCCACCCTTTGCTTCTCATTGTGGTTTGCAGCTTCCTCATGGACATGCACTCCTGCCCCTATCAATCTTGGTTTAAGTATCTCCTTCCCAGACCAGCCTGATGACAAGGATCATTTTGCCCCACGTAGTCAGATGGATCCTGCCTGATAAAAACTGAAATTCTGCTGTTGACACCAGATGTGCAACCGTGGAGGATAAATGAGTATTGTTTAACTTCATAAAAACAACTGTCATGTTGTCTAAATATATCTAATTTGATGAAACAAAATTATATGCTTTGTGAAAATCTGGCATGACATTTAAGAAATTAGGTAAGAGAACTTTCTGTGGAGGGTAATTAGAGGCTAAAATACTTTTCTGAATTTGAGTAGATGTTGCTTTGATCGACAACCACTTAGTCATAATGAAAGAACAGATTAGTTTTAAAGCAGTTCAAACCACTTAAAAAGATTTTTTGATGGACATAATGTTCACACACAATCTATTCATTGCCAAGACTAGCATGTCCTCTCATCTATAAAATTTCAGGATCATTTTCACTGGCTATACCTATATCTAGACAGAGGTTGCCTTGCTCTGTTCAGTATACCTGAACATTGCAAAATGCCTCTGGTTCTTCAAGAAAAAAAATACATATTTTTCAGTAGAAGTCCTTTTAAGAATACTCATCAAGTAGCAAGTGGGTTTTTTTGCATATCTTTTTCATTTTAGCACTTGGCTTGTCTTCCCCAGCCCTTCCCTTTTCTCCAAGCATAGTAATTGTGGTAATTACTTAAAAGATGCTGACCAGGAGAATGTTAAAAAAGTAATGTAGGTTCCTGACAGGTCCATACTCCCTTGCTGCCTTTATAGGTCTTTTTTACAACACACCTTTCTTTTTGTAATGAAATTTTCTGTTACTCTTAAAAGATAAGGGAGGGGAAGGCCTTACAGAGTCTTAAGTCCTGTTGCTTGTTTTTTACCCCGGGGGAAAAAAAGAGGGAGGGGGTGATATGATTCTCAAGGAATTTGTCATCATCTTGTGTAGTGCACTGCTTAAACAAATTTCTGTCTTTAGAGTATTAGTTCTATTTCTCTTTCTGGTTTACTGAAATACTTGATCTTTTTGAAAAACTGTCTTTGCTATTGATTGAGACCTATTCCCTGATTTCTCTAGGACTTGCAGTTGTATGACTATGAGAGTAACTTCTCAGGAATGTGAGATGGTAGTTACACTTCTGTCATCTCAAGACTGAGACACGTGCTTATATAGTTGAAAGATAATTCCAAAAACTATGGTTCAACTTGACCTGATGTGGAGGATAGTATGTTTATTCTTCTGTACTCTGGAATAGATTTTTCTGTTATCTGGAGGAAAGTATCTGTGCCCTGGTTTAAACCTTGACTGGATTCTAACTTGTCTCACCAAACAGGAAATTTTATAAGTCATTAATTTTACTTATTTACTGTTCTTGTCATTTTCTTTTTTCTAGTGACAGACTGATTCTCTATTGCTGAATGTGTTAAACCAGTTCAGTTTGGGAAACAAAGCGCAATAAAGCTTTCCTGTCTAAATGTTTGTTCATCTCACTGAAACAAATGCTGCTGTTTTCTCTAAGGAGGCTATACTTGTCTGTACGCATTTAAATATTAAATAACACATGTTTTGGTTTATATTAGGAAATAGTAAATGATGCATGTCATATTCTTGCTTATTAGAAGTGTTTTTACTTGTGATTTGTGATAGTTGTCTTTTGATGTTGTTGCAGTATACTTGAAATGTACAAAAGGTTTTCTTATTAAGCAAAGCTACCTTTATGCCATATAGTTAAGTACGAAATGTTCATCAAGCATAGATTTATTTAATGGATTTAAATTTAAAAAATAAAAACTTCCTAAGAGTTAATGAGCTGAAATTACTTGTACTACCATGTACTTCAAGAGGGTTTAGGTGGTACGGATCTTGTTTTTTCATTGAAGTAGGGAAATAATTTCCCTGCTACTTCATTAATTTTAGTTTTTCAGTTTTGAATAAGCTGGTCAGAAAGGAATTATTTCTGTGGGTGAGCTGTGAGCCTTGGTGCTTCTCTAGGAACTGCTGCTGGTTCTAATGTTTGGTTTCTCTGGAAGGAGCATTTCTGACTCTGGAGGGTTAGGAGATGCCCATGCCATACAGATGTCTTTCACAGCTAGTTATCCACCCAGACCTTGTATTTTTATTGCTTCTGGGAACACAAAGTGGGGTCAGAACTGGGTCAGCTACCTTCTCTGCACTCAATTGTTCAACTTTTGTCGTTGAGCACTCACTGTTTTTGCAAGATTTTAAATGACTTTTTTTTTAAACTGTAGTCCAAAGCTACAGGAATAGATTTTATTGTTTTTTGTCTTTCATCCTAATACCAAAATAATCCCTTTCAAATTAGGCAAAATTTGCTTTATTATAGCAAGATTCATAATAATGATTGTATAATAACCGATAATTGTACACCTTAGTAAAGAATTAATTCTGTTTTTCCTCTTCTCTTCAGTGAAACTCACCACAAATACTTGAACTAGAGGTAGTGTGGAATATTAAAGATATAATTGTTTCTGGCACCAAGGGAACATTGTCTTCAAGTTGTAATTTGATTCACATCATCATCTTCAGTGTTTTACTGTAATCTTTGCATTCCTTGTCAAAATGTGACAAAGGTACATATGATTTTTGTTGTGTTCCTCGTGTTTCTATTGCTGTCTCTTTCGAGCATTTTCTGTTGTTTCTGAGGCAGGAGATCCTACTTTTTGGTCTGTAAACATATGTCACTGGATCTTTGTGTACACTGGATCAGTCCTTGGAACCACTCTCCCTTTGGTTTTGATGGACTATCCAATACTGGTTTTATATACCACAGCTATCAAATTTGTATTAGTGTTTGTCAGCTTTGTTGGGTGAAGTATGTACAGCTAATTCCAGTGTTTCTGAAAAAAAAAAAAAAAAATCACCAAACCCTGGAAGGGTAAATTTTGGCAGCATGGGATATATTTCCAAGGCTGTTAATATTGCCTAAAATTATATGGTTTTGGGAAATGTAACTTTGAATGCATTGTCTAAGTACAGCAAATACTTAGTACCAGCTCTTTGAAACAAACTCACTTAAGAAACAAACTACTTGAATCTGGTCACTCAAACTTTCCGAAATCAAGTCCATTGTCTAAAGAAAAGCCTATATTGTGATGCTTAATTTCTTATGTCAAGTCTCCTGTCTTTCTTTCACTTTTGCTTATGGCATATGTGCCTTTTTGTCTTACCATAGAAACCTTTCTATAAATCTTCCTTAAAAAAATCTTTTTGCAGCATCCTGAGGCCATGGTTTATCGATGCTAGAGGCTCCTTACCACAAAAGCTAATGAATAGATTACAAAAATACAGAGGTTCAGGAATATTTCTTATGTAGAAGAATGAGTGGTGTTACATATTGGAGGACAGTTCTCCATGCCCATTTGTTCCTTTGTGTCATGGGAAGGTCTAGCCAATATGAATTACTAAAGCTGATGACAGGATTATTTTTGTGCTATATAACTGTACAAGTAAACAACTGAGGTGGAAAAAATAGCAGGCTTACAGTAGATAACTACAAGTAGTTGTCAAAAATACAGTTTTTGCTGGGGTCCTAGGAGTGTTAGTTTTTCTCCTTGAGCAAAGTGAATGCGTAAGTTGTTTGCTTATTTATTTATTTATTTATTTATTCTCTTTGGGGCAATATTTTTGTAGTCATTCTGGTCAGTCTTTTCAATCTAGTCTTAAGTCTCCCTTTTTGATCTTTCATTGCTGTGGCCCCAGAAATCTACAGAAAATTTGTGTGTCTTCAGGAGAAATCTTTGCGTCATCATGTTGGTTTTGTGCCTTGTCCCATTGTTTCTTAACTCAATATCTTTGCTTGTTTTCACATAAGCATCCTCTTGTCAGAAGGTACTCCTCAGTATTTTTCAAATTACGAATCTTTAAAAATACTTGATGTAATGGATAATAGTAAAGCTGTTCTTTGTCTATTTATTTATTTTGAATCATTCTCTTTTTTAAATCACTTTCTCATTTAATTACGTAATTAGCGAGTTGGAGTAGAATTAGGACAGGCAATTTTGCAGTTTGTCTGTCTCCAGTTACAGTCTTTCAGTTTATATTGACTTAGAGTTCATAGGTGAGAGAACGTGTGTTGCTAGTCTTGCTTTTGCAAGAAAAAAAGTTGAAGTAGCATTTCACAGATGTTCACTGTACTGAGAAGTTCACAGGTTTTTAGAAGTATGTGTTTGCTGGGGGGGAGGGAGCACAGGCACGGCTGTACAGATGGGTTGCCAGGCAATTAATTCTTCCTACTTGGATTGCCTGCAATAGAAGACAATCCAGCTCTCATGAGCAGCACAATATTATTTGCAAAAGGAAACTACCAAGTAACAATTTTCCTATTCTCTTCCTTCTTTCTTCTGTCTTCCCAGCCACACTATAAACCTCCCTTCCTTTGCTGTGCATTTCTGAGAAACTGCTAATGACTGATATGATAGCAGTGCTGTCATTCTTTTTAACAAAAAAAAAAGTAACTTTTATTCTAGGTATTTTAATAGAGTCGCATTAAGGATGTATTGCTGACTGAAATATTGGCATGAAGGGCTCTCACTGAGCTGAGCCCAGGAATTAAGAAGTCAGGAAATCGGCTGCTGCATTGCAAAAGAACCTTGTGTGACACAGTATCTCCTGATTGGGGGGATCATTACTGCTATTATGACTCGACTTGCGTAGGAATTTTAAATTTCATCTGAATGTCAGTAATAACCCTCTTAGCAAATTATCCTGAATAAAATCACGAAGGCATTTTATATAATAGGTGTTGAATTACTGGATAGATTTGCTAATTAAATACTCTTTGTTCTGCTGCAGTTGACATTACAGGGTAAGATCTTGAACAATTATTCTCAACAGCTGTACTTTGTTAAGGGAAAAATTAACTACAAAGTTTATTTTTTTTCTACACTTGAAGTTGGCAGATTTTTGAAATGTGCTTGAAAAAAATTCCATCATCCAATTGGTAATGAGAAGATAAATATGCAGGTGTTGCTGTGAAATCAGATAACTACCGACTGCCTTATTAATGAATTTAGCAAGCTTTATAACCTTCTGTTTTGTAGCTGTTGCCACTTAAAAATGATCTCTTGTCAGAATGGGTAGGTCTAGCATATGCCAGTCACTTGATGAAGCTAACTTGTCTGTGATCCTCTTGTTATTACTTGCGTCCACTCCTGTTCTCTAAGACAACTGAGAAATGCTCTTTGCACAGCCTAACATTTTTTTAGTAGGGAGATAATCCTTTTTTTTTAAAAAAAATAACATTATCTTTATAACTATCAGTAGATAGCTTTATTTCAGAGAAATGAAGTAGAAAATGCCACAGATTATCAAGGGAAAAAATCGTAGGCCTTCTTTTCTTTTACATGTAAACTCTTCATTTCTCTGTCCAATTCTTAAATATTGTCCCAGGGACTCCTGTTTGCTCTTGGAATACTAAGGTAAAGGTATAACCTTTCTCTGTAGGAGTCAGCTAATAAGTGAGAGAAAAAGAGAGTAGTGGGGGTGAATAAGCTGGAATTCTGAATGTTGTATGTGAAATCTGATGTCAGGTACCAATGATGTGTATTTAGAACAATTTAAAAACTCCATGGAAAGGTGGTAAGGTGGTGCCATCTGAATCACTCACTGGGAGATGAATAGGTGTGGAATATCCTTTTTTTAAGCTTCTAATTAAAAGGGAATCAGGTCCATCTAAGCACATACAGCCAATCTGCAGTTAAGACTCACCGTTTTCCTGTTCTTCTTTGTGTCTGTAGAAGATTGAGGCCAGATGAGCTTTTTGCAGTTTGGGACTTAATCAGAGTTGAGGCGTTGTCTGAGTACCTATCAGTGGATAGTCTTTAAACCAACTGGATGTTCTGAACTTCACCCAGAGACTGAAATCCATAAGTATCTGTATGTGTTTGGGGAATAACCTTGATAAATCAGGTCATTCACTATGAGTCAACTCTGTTGAAGTTTATATCATGTCTTGAAACCTAACCTTTCTTTAAGTGCCTTGATGGGCATAGTATATTAGGTTTTCTTAGTTCATGTCTCTCTACTTTGGAAGAGTGAGTCCATTATTAGGTGTAGTGGTTTCTCAAGTGTCTGGAAGATATATCTGGACAGAAATTATGTTGAAAGAGAATATTAAGTTTGAAAAGTTAAGCATTGCAAAACAGAATTCTAGGGGAATATAGCTGTTGGTGCACAATTCTGTGGTGCATAATTTAAAACAAACTAGGTGAAAGTGCTTCTGCAGCGGGGTTGGACTAGGTGATCCCTAAAGTTCCCTTCCAACCATACCATTTTATGATTCTATGAAACATGATTTTTTTTTTCTACATCTGTAAAAATACACCACACAGTTGCTTACTGTTTAAAATCTTCTTTAAGAAAATTAAAAGTATAAACTTTTAAAATTATAAAGTATAAATATATGAGTAGCAGGATTAGCTGAAAAAGAAATGAGGTTTATGATGAGTGGGGATGGAAAGGATTGATACCAGTGAACTGGGACTAACCAGGTGGAAATTGAAGCTGTGTACCAGAGCACCAGGATACTGACAAGAGAGGACATGGGGATTACAGTGGAAACATGACCAAGTGAGTGAAGGAATGGACCAGATGTTGGTTCTCTTGCAGCTGTGCAAACTTCAAGTCCTTCCTGCTGCAGCAGATAGAAATTTTGTTCATCAGGCTAGTTGTGTCATTCCTGAGCTACAGCTTTATCTATGGCTTCAGATGGTAAGCTCTTCCACCCCTCTCCACTATGCTGACTGGTATTAAAGACGGAAGCAGTAGCCTACTCCTGTGAGGCATCTATGACTATTTTTAAGATTCAGAGAATTGGGATGCACTCTTGGCGGAGGAACAAACCTGTTTACACATGGATTTGCCCTTTGGTTCAAAATCTGTATCCTCTGTTCCAGCTGCTTGTCTCAGTTCTGCTTTCCCTGAAGAGTTTACTTTTTGATGACTCGTTTTGAGATCATTATGGGGGTAGTCAACCTTTTTACTAGTTTCTTGTGAAGTTAGCAAAATCCAGGCTGTACTAAATAAGACAGAACATTTGGGGAAAAAACTCGATGACATCAAGAGATAAGCTGATGGATATGAAGGAGATGACTGACCTAAATTACTGAAAGAGGCTTAGTTCTGACACTTCCTGATTAGGTTTTACTTGAGCATTTGATTCAGTGTTCTTTCTTTCCTAAGGTACAATGTGTCTGCATGTACATGTAATTTTGAGATTTGTTTTAATCTTGTTTTAGGGGAGTTAATAATAGCATTAATACAAGGTCAGATGAGAATTTACTCATGTAATAGAAGTATTGAGGTGACTGTGTGTTGCCAGGAGAGAGGTGGTTTGCTTTGTTTTGAAAGGTGAGAGCAATTGGAGTTAGCAACCTAATGGATATGTTTGCATGTGTTAGCTTGTAATTATATCATACTCTAATCTTTGATTTATTTTTTTTATTTCAGATTTTGATGCACACCAAGGAGATGGTGCAAAAGGTAATGCTGAGCATTTTCATTAAACAACAATCCTTAAGGAGCACACCTGGTGAATTTTTTTTATTCTAGGAAAACTGTAACCCAAACAGACCTGAAATAATTTCTTCGGATGCCTGGTTTACAAATGTAATCCTTCCTAATGGATTATAGCTTTTTTATTTCCCTACCACAGATATGATCTGGCCCCTGCTTGAAGCCTATGTGTGACTGTTTCAAGCAAATTAGCAGCAGTGTTAATTAGAGTTTACTCATAGACCTGCTACACCATGTGTTCTAGTGTTTTATTATGGTTTATTTTTTGGCATCCTTTAAACTCTGTCACAGGGTGGTTTTTTGACTATATGGAGTTTAACATGGACACAGCGATGTTGTAGTTTTTACAGCTGCATTGATTTTCCACCACTGAATATGTCAGGTTTTCAGTTTTCAAGATAATATTCTGTAATTGGATGCATTTGCCCTTTTTCTTGATAACATTTATTGGTGTTGATGATTTTTCTTTTCACCTTTTTCCTTGCTATGCCTTTCATATGCACCTCTAGGCTTTTTTGTGTGCCTCAATTTGTCTAGAGTTTGCTCCGTTATTCCAGACTATTACGGCACTCTGTCTGGTGTTTGAACACAATCTTTTCCAAGTAGAGCATATGAAATGTTACAGGAGTCAGAATGAGAGATGATATGAAGGGCAGGGTGTCAATTAAAGAGAAGGAATCAAGTAAGTGTGTTGATCTCCATGTGTAATTGTTCAGTAGTTCAGCCTGGGACTATAGAACTTGTGGGTCACAGAAGCTAGATCCTTATCCAAAAAAAAGTGCCTCATTCTCTGAAAAGTCTGCTGCTCAATGGGAAGATTAACACAGGTTATTAGATTACAGCAAAAGAAAAAAGATGAAAGTGGGAAGATAGACATTTTCAGATTATGTATATGGCTTCATATTTCTAAGATCATCAACCTAATCTGGACGTTACTGTGCTATTCTGAGTTACTGCATCCACTAGCTAATACTTTCTCTAGACTTGTTTGAAATAGGCTATCTAAGTATTCTTTTTCCCTTTTTGTTTTTAATTTGAATTACTTTTTGGCAATAGTATTGCGATGCCTACAAATGGGATAGGATACCTGCCTGTGGTATTATCTCTCAAACACATTGACTGAATGCCTTATATGAATAGTAGTCTTTGAGTCTAAGCAGTCCAAAGTCTGATTAGAGTTCTGCTCAAGATTACGCTCATTCACTGACTTATTTTTCTAGCATTCATTTACTAACATTTTAACTAATTATATTATGAACACAACTGAACAGTATTTCTTCTTTTTTTAACATATCAGTAGTTTAAGTTTCATTTTTCTCTTCGTGAAATGTACAGATTTCTCAGTAAAAACATTGTTTATATTTTTGTGCTTTTTAGTATTTAAGAGATAATACACAGATATTTTTGAATCTTGAAAGTGAGCTGGGATTTTAAAAAGATGGAGAAGTTCTGTTTTGTTTTTTAAAAGTGGTTTGTTTTATTTAGATGAACCTTGAAGTGATTTATGGAGACACTGATTCCATTATGATAAACACTAATAGCACCAATCTGGATGAGGTCTTCAAGCTGGGGAACAAGGTATGGAGTTTTTTTCTTTCCTACGTGTCTGTATTGTACTGAGTGGAGCCGATGGTATTAGAGAGGACTTCATGGGCATAAGCAGAGAGTAGGCCTCGAGGAAGGCAATTAACAATGTGGAAGTTTTGTGGCTCTGAAGTTGTGGAAGAGAAGTGAGAAATGTTTCAGAACATTTTAAAGGAAAGATGTAAGAGAATTTGGTTTTGAAAGATGGAAGAAGTTGTGATTAAAATGACAGCTATGGAAGCTCTAAAATAACAAAGAAAATGTAGAGGACTTTTTCAGTACAGTTATTTTAAAAAGTAATGTAATTTTAAGGCAAGAATGATACTGGGTCTTTTTGTAGAATACGTCTACCTTCAGGCTAAGTTGGTACTTTGAGGAGTAGATGCATCTCAGGAGCATGGAAAAAGGAACAGTGTCTTGATGTCATAAACAAGTAGCAAGAGGTCTGACAGCATGGAAGAAAGCATTCTGTCTTGTTTGCCATGTACAACACTACATAAAATTTCAAATGTATATCAGTAGTGTATAAGAAAGATTCATTTTACTCTAGCTCTGTGTGTGTGGTTTCATTCTGGTTTGTTTTTTTGTTCCTGTACTCCCATTTGTTGGCTAGATGTTTCAGAGGAACAGTTGAGTAATAATTTTTATAAGGTATGACAGGATCATGAACATAAGTTAAATACTTTTGACTTTGATTCAGGTTTACAGAGAGAATAGGTAGGGGTTTTAACTTGTCACCTGCTTAATGATTCTTTTTTAAGAGTCAAATCATAGGTTTTTTTCTTCCATGCAGTTCTTTATCCTGTATCAGTTGTGGGTTCTTTTTCAATAACAACATCCCCTACCCTCAACAAAAAAAACCCAAAACTACCCACAAAACAAAACAAAAAAAACCAGACAAGTTTTGATTAAAATTTTCATATTGTGTACTTCATTTTAAAAGTCAATAAACTTATTTCTGTAAATAAGCACATACTAGCATCACAACTGTAAAAGTTATTATAAGTTCTCAGTGTAGCATAAAAAAGTGGTTCTTGTTTTTCTTGTTTCATACATTTCTTGCTTGTTTGTTTATTCCTCAAGAAAGTTACAGTGATTTTTCTTTTTTTTTAAACATGTCTATCATTTAAGTTTTCTCATTTTGCATAATTTGTATTAAAAACCATCAGGGTAGAGAATTGTATCTGTTGATGAGGAACACTTTAAGAAATGTCATTGTTCTATTGCATAATAATTTCTTTCCCAAATTCTAATGTTCAGAAGTGAGGGATACAATACCTACATAGCATTCTTGCTTTAATGTAGAATGTGTGGAAGGCACACAGGTTTAATACAAACAGTTCTTGTGAGAGCAGTTAGCATATGCTCCCCTGTTCTGATGTAAAGTGTGAATTTTTAGGTGGTCTTCAGTGAGTGAAGCACTCCTCCAAGGAATAACTCTGCTTTTCAATTGGAGAAAAATCTGTCGTCTTCTGAATTTTCCCGTCTAATGCCTTATCTCACAGGTTTCTGGTTGTGTTTGCTTCTGCCTTTAACCCATGTTGTTGACATCCATGCCCTTTTTAGTCATTAGTCAAATAGCAGTATTTCATGTGTTTCTTATTTTCTGTATATCTTGTGAGTTAGACTTGCTGATATATTCCATACTGCATTGTTCTGCAGTTTCAAGCACTTGATTAGTATAATGTAAAAAACAAAAGAGAAAATACATTAAAGAAATAGGGAAAAAATGGTCAGAGGAATTGTTTGACTGTTTTGCTTTAGTGACCAAATACAAACCTCATGGTAAAATGGTTTTGCCTCATGACATCCTTCATAGCTTGTAAATAGACAGAGGTTATAAAACTCTAGGGATAGCCCTGGATTATTAAAAGTTATTGTAATTCTACAGTAGGAAAAATGGAAATCTAAGTGGCAAAAATTAAGTGCATATGTATACCTGTACTGTACATGAAAATTTGTAAGGAAAGTTTTGGTTAAAACTGGTAATGTCAGCCCAGAGCTAGACAGAAAACTAATGAGATGTTATGCTGAAAGTACTGTTACTGTCTTAATGAGAATATGCATTTGATAGCAAATGAACTTGAATTTATATAAAACTTCAGTGAGACAGGAGAAAATGATAGTTGATGGTCTCTGACAAGGGAACTGGAAGTAATGGAGGAGTAAGAGTGGGTAGGGAAGAGTGAAAATCGAGAGTGGAAAGAAAGTTGTAGAGGCAAGAAAATGAAGAGTAGAACATATGAAGACAAAACAGGATATCTGAGGAGTGATATGTTGTTGAAAAAAACATACAAATGTATGAAGAAAGAGAAATGCAAGTGGGAAACTGTTATCCAAGCCAATAGATGGGTGAATGTGTACTGGAATTGAAATTTGTTGAAGGTATGTGCTGTTTTTAGCTGTTACTCTTCTATCCTCTTAGAACGGAAGTAAGAAACATGGAGCCACTTAGTATTTGGTACTATATTAAGGCAACATATCAAGTGCAATTTCAAGCTTTTGTATGTGGAAAAGACATAGCTTAAGACTTAGCCTATCTGTAGAAAAATGGCACCTTTTCCTCTTGAAGAAGTGTAGAGAAAGTAGGCATCGGTAAAGGTATAAGTAAACACTTGCCCATTTGTATGTGTTTTTGCTGAACACAGACACACAGAAATCTGATATGCAATCATAATTCTCCCTCGTTTCCATGATTAGGTGCGTGGTGGTGTATGTGTGTTTTTCAAAGAAGCACCTTTGCAATGCACATTTTTTGTAAATCAGTTTCCATATTCTAAGTGACTCTTACCTTTCCTATTAAGTGGATCCCTACTCTGAAATACCTTGTTTTCTTAACATATGTGAGAGGGTGAATGGACTAGCTGCCCTAGTAAAATGGATTGGAGTCAGTTATCTTCAAGGTCATGTTTAGTACTATGCTTCTCTGCCCTGCTTAATTTTGTTAGGGAGTTAGATATACCAAGCTGTACATACTGAAGAAGTCACTGGGTGAACCTTTTCATAATAGTAGTTCACAGTTACTATTGTGCACTTAATTTCACAACTAATGATATCTGATAAGTGTTCAAAATGTGTATGTAAGCATACAGTATATCGTGTTACTTATTGAAAACTTCACTTGTAGATGGAAGTTAAAATTATCCATATTTATTAAGGTGTTGCATTTGGTTTTCGTGCTCATGCATTTGCAGATCAAAAGTGAAGTGAACAAACTCTATAAATTGTTGGAAATCGATATTGATGGAGTCTTTAAGTCCTTGCTATTATTAAAGAAGAAGAAATATGCTGCTTTAACTGTGGAGCCAACTGGAGATGGGAAATATGTAACTAAACAAGAACTGAAAGGATTGGATATAGTCCGAAGAGATTGGTGTGATCTTGCAAAAGAGACTGGAAAGTGAGTGTCTCTGTAGCATTTTCCTCTGTACTCAATTTTAAACAGTAAATGCTTCATAAATGTTTGATGTAAACTGTTTCCTGAATGATGCAAATTGGTAACTAACATCACTGTTAAAGCACCTTAACTCAGTTTTGTAGGAGATGGTAAATGTTACATGTTGGCCTTGTTAACAGATTATACTTGTGCCAGGTCCAAATGTCTCTAATTGCACTGTTTCTGCATATTCTGTGGAAGCTGTGCATTTGAGTAGTTGCAATTTTGTATATGCAGTTTAATGAACCACAGCTGATATCTTGTGAAAATGGTAGGGTTTTTTTTTTTTCCCCCAAAAAAGATGGTTAAAGAACTTGGTGGTCAGCTCTTTCAGTGTCCTCTAATAAAGCTGGAAGTGCACTGATGGCATCATGAGGAGATGATCCCTTCCTCCAGGACTGTTTCTCTTCCATTTTTCAAATGAAATTCTTCTGATACTTCATTATGATGGATGCTGGATTGAAGATTTGTTAATTATCCAGGGCATTTCCAATAGAAATAATACATTTAACACTGCAGAATGAAAATTGAAGTGAGTGGAGGGGTGGTCATCTGGGAACTGACTCACCTTACGTTGCGTACTGCCTCTTGAAAACTGAACTTAAATAAATTATGGTCCAAATGCATCCAAAAATGATTTTTTTTTTCTACATCTGTAAAAATACACCACAGTTGCTTACTGTTCTTAAGACTTGCATTTTCTAAGAAAAGATGCATCATAATAGAAGCAAATTTTTCCAAGTTAGGAATGTATTAGTAATTAAAGCTATACAAATGTTTGAGAGTGTTCTTTAGTGACTAACTCTTCTGCAGCTGGCAGATCTTCTAACCACGTTTTACAGAAATAGGCAAGACTTTGCTTACTTCATATGTTCTCTACTCCCCCATCTGAAGATACCTGCTATGGAAAAATAAATAGCAAATTAAAGGGGAGCAGAAAATAGAAACCAGTTGTACTCAACAGTTCCAAATCACTGTTTAACATTAGAATTATTTACAATAATTTGCTTTTAGTAAAATAAGTAAATAAATAAAACACAGCATGAAATATCCTGGCGAATTTCTGTAAATTTTGCATCAGACTTCATCCTCAGGCTCTTTAATTTTTAGAGGTAACTGGGGGAAGCACAGTTTGTATTAATGGTTTTGTTTTGCGTGTCTTAAGCTTTTCTTCATTTCTGGACTGTTTTTGCAGCTATGTAATTGGTCAGATTCTTTCTGATCAGCCCCGAGACATAATTGTGGAAAACATTCAAAGGCGACTTATAGAAACTGGAGAAAATGTGATAAATGGCCAGATTCCAGTAAATCAGTTTGAAATAAACAAGGTAAATGATATCTTAGTTCTTTTCTGTCTCAGAAAAGCTTTATTGTTCCTGAATTTATTGACCATTGATAAAAATCTTTCTAATCCTTACAATGCTGTGAAATATCAGGAGTGATATTAGATACTGAATAGGATGGAACATACTGCAAAGAATCCTACAATATGAGAAAAAATACCTTGTGGACCTGGAGGCCAGTGTTGCTTCCTCAGAATAACAGCTTTGTGCCTTGTCCCATCTTTCTGTCTTCCCTGCTGATTCTGTGCTTTGAGAATGACATTGATAGCCCATTCCTTCATTCCTTTATGAGAACTTTTCTCCTAAATTGCTGTTTTATATTTCAGATTTAAAACACAGAAACTGAAGAATGCAATGGAAAATAATCAAATGTTCTCTTTTCTAGAAAACCTATATAAAAGCATACTGTTTATTTCTCTTCAAAGCTCTAAAGAAGAAACCTATTACTAATTTTGTGATCTCATTCAAGACTCTCGTGCACCAAGAAGTAAAATACTCTGCTTTACCTACAGGACTTTTAGCAAACAGCACTATAATTTTGGTTTTATGAATCGTCAACGAAATCTGTATTTTTCACCTCAAAGGCCTTCCGTGCCTGCTAGGGAAGTGTTTTGCTAATGAACTGGATATTGTATGCATCTCTCATACTTCTAACAGATTTCTCAAATTTGCTGCATCCAAAATCTCGTTCTTTTGCCAGCCATACGTCTATCTGCTCTGTAAGACTGTGTTAATCAATCAGTGAAGAAATGTGTTCAGGTTGTCATATGAGTGGTAGAGAAATCAGTGATTTTTATGGTAGACTTGAAAAAAAAAAGACTGTTCTGATGCAAATATTCTAAGAGTACTTACTATGCCAGTAAAAGATATACGTGGAATAATTTTCACTTTAAATGCTGAATGTTCTTCTGTTTTGCTACTTGGGGAAAAAAAAGTACTGTTTTTCACTGTGAAATAAAATGTGTAAGTTGTTTCTAATAGTTGGGATAATGGTAAATATTTAAATGTGGCATTTTGTTTTATGTAAAGGGAAAACTCTTTGTTCTCAGTAGTATGAGATAGATTGATTGAAATATTTAAATCCAGTTGTATCCTCTTGCTAAAAAGCTTGTTAAATATGCTTAACTACTTGATATTCAGGTTTGCTTCATGACCTGAGCTGGTGCAGGGATAAGAGGGTAATCTCTGGCTTTATTTTGTATTTTGCGTAATGTTTTCATCTTTAATTTTAAATATGTTTTATCTGTAACTGCTTTAAACCAGTTTGCTTTTATTGTAATGCTTTTTTTCAGACAGTAATTGTAAAAGCATCCTCTCATTTTATTAATTAAAACATTTTTAAAGTATGAAGAACTGGTATCTAGACCTTAGTGTCTGGAATATAATTTTATTACTTTTTTTTTCGTCTTTTGTCTTTGTTGCAAATGTACTAGTGAATAGTAGGTGGATGAAGATAGCTACTATGTTATCTCATCTTTTAAAAAAGTTCTGAGTTGTCCATCACTGAAGTTATATTTCTGTTTCCTCCTTTGATCTCTTAGGCATTGACAAAAGATCCACAAGATTATCCTGACAAAAAAACCTTGCCACATGTGCATGTTGCCATGTGGATAAACTCTCACGGAGGCCGAAAGGTGAAGGCAGGAGACACAGTGTCATATATCATTTGTCAGGTAAAAATGTCTTTATTTATAGCTAAATACTACGTATTGTTTTGAGAGATAGCAAAGAAACCAACTCAACTCGTAGAAAACATGCTTTGGCATTTCTTTGCAGTGAGATTATGTTATAGTTTAATCAGATTTCTGTAGTAAATTTAAGTTTTATAGAGCCAGAGAGAACTAGAGTGATCATATCAGCCTATCAGACTATTTCTGTACAGTGGTCAAGGAAATTTCCCTGAATTAATTTCACTTTGGAGCTAGAACTTATTTTAAGGAAAATATCCAATGTTTGCTTTAAGGAGAAGAAAATTCTGGTGGTGATGAACCTGTCATTCTTGGAAAGCTAATCAGTAATGGCAATTAAATAGTATGTGTCATTGTTATTTCCAGTCTCAGCCTGTGTCTGTTAAATTCACAGTCATTGAGTCTGGCAGTATCTCTGTTGGACAGACTGGAGAATTTGAGAAACTTCCTGGTTTCAGGTGTTTATCTTACAAATGCTTATTTTAATCTTAAAAATATATGTTCCACTTTGGATTTGCTATTTAAAAAAGAAAAGTGTAGGGCCAAACTGACAGATTTGGCAGTGTGATTTCTCCAGTGGTACACTATTTCAGTTACTTCATAGTTAAAAAACTGGAAGATATTGGGTTTTATTTAATCGAAAATCTTTAGCCTTTCATGACAAAGCTGCCAAGACTTATGAGAGCTGGGCTATGGATACGGCTGAGCAATGGCACAATGCAAGAGAAGAATGTACTTGTTGAAAGAAGGGAGCTGAAGGAATTGCATTGTAATTATTTTTGCAAAGCAGCTGGATGAGCTGAATAGTTCTAAATTAATTTTGTTCTGAATACTAAGTTGTCTGAAAGGAGTAGGAGGGACCAATGGGTTGCAGTCTGTCTTTATTAGTGATGGGTTTTCAGTCCGTAGTTGTTGACCCTATTGAAGCCAGTAGCTTGCCTTTACTGAAAAATGAAGGTATCATATGTTAATACATTAGTTTTATTTTGCTAGAAAAGAGGCTGTACTTAGCAAAAAATAATCTGTGCTACTCCCTCCCTCCCCCTGCCCCCCCATCTCCATTAAGTTTGACTCTCTTATTTCTTGCTAAAATACTACTTTAAATTCTGCTGTAAGATTTTTGACACAAGTTAAAAATAAAATTTCCTAATGTAGTTGTGGACTGAGAATACGATTCTACAGACTGAAAGAATTAACGCTTTCCAGAAGAGTACCATCTTAGACTTGATACTCAGTTCCTCCATGAATACTGTTTTCAATTTAATTACTGCCTTCCCAAATCTGATTATTTTCTCCTTATCTTTCTCTTTCAAGCTGGAATGTAATGTATACTCTAACCTCTGAGTGGTGTTTCTCTCTTGGCTAGAGATGTCACCCTGTGTTTCTTTTCAGTATTTACCAGTCTTTCAGAATTTACTCTTTCAAATCGATAATATCGTTTCTGTCATTAATTCACATGCCAATGAACGATGATCCATTTTCTGACCATTCATTCTATTTATTTCTTTATAGAACGGAAGAATGTAAATTTCCTAGCAAAACAGATACCGCTTTGATATCCACAACTTAGAATTTGCTTGTTGTGCAAAATGATAATGCTAGTTTAGTACAAAGTGAATCCAAAATGCATGCCCTCTGTGTATTTTTAACTAGACTGATGGTTACAATGTGTTTTCATTGTGCATTTCAGAATTGACAGATGGGACTGTTTACTCTGTCTACTCTTACTGATTTGCACTTGTAGGCTCCAATAATACAAGCTGGATTTACATTCTTGAACTTGTTAGTTGATGCCAGCATCAGCAATGCAATTTTTTTTTACTACTGCTGGATTTGTATTGGATGCATAATAAATCAACCAAAAGAAAAGTGATTGTGTAACAATTTTGTGTTAAAATAATGCAGAGTATTTGAAGCGTGATCCCTTGTATAGACTGAATGTGGATTTTACTTTTCTCACACTTCGTTTCCTATTTGTCTCCTGTCTTAGGATGGATCAGATCTCAGTGCCAGCCAGCGAGCATATGCTCCAGAACAGTTGCAAAAGCAAGACAATCTTATTGTTGATACTCAGTACTACCTTTCACAGCAAATACATCCAGTAGTTGCTAGAATATGTGAACCCATAGAGGGAATTGATTCTGTTCTTATTGCAACGTGGTTAGGTAAGTATTATAAATTCAGTTTATTTAAAGAATTACAAGAGCTAAAGTGAGAAGTTTTATTCTATGTTTCTTAACAGAAATGCTTACTGAAATCAGTCTTTTTACAGTGAACAATAGCTTGTGTTACACAGTCTATAGAAAGCACCTTGGATTGTAAGTGTAGTTCTATGACTTGCAGAATACCATTTTTCAGAAGGTGCTCATTAACATGAGCTGAGTCTTACAATCCCTGTTCAGAGTTGCAAAAATTTACCGTTCATAAATTACAGTACTATTGTATGTCTTTGAGATTTTCCAAGTTGCTAAAGTAGTTCTGGAACATGCCTCCAGAACTAGCATTTTTCCAGAAAGAAATCCTAGCATCTCAAGCATCTTCCCCTGGAGAAAGTGGACCTAGTTATAACAAAAGGGTATACATTCTTAGTTGAGTGGAAGCCGAAGAGTTTTATTTGCTGGAACTGACCTAGTGGATAAGAGAAACATAAAACCCTAGTCAGTCTTGCCTTCTCCATATGAAGAAATGAAACGGGCATTAAAAAAATGCTATTAAAAATGTGACGAATGCTCTTGACCCACAGAATCTATTAGATTTTATTCATATGAGCAACAGGGAATTGCTCTTATTAGGGTTGTTTTCCCTCTTTTAAGAGGATGTCAAAGGAATTGGAGATTTTTCTGCCCAACTCTGCCCGTTTTCTCCATTCCGTGGGCTTCTTACCTAGAAAGAAGTACAGGTGTTGAAAATCTTATCAGGTCTCTTTCCATGAAAATACAGCACTGTGCCTGTAATCCTTTTAGTGTTGTTTCTTCCCTAAAAGTGATTCACCAACTGATGTGATTGTGCTCCTTGATAAATAGAAACTTTGTAATTTGTATCCCACATCTAGTTCATTATTTTTTAAAACTGTTTTTCAAAGACACAGAAAAAGTTGTTAAATCTTCCTGGCTACTGAGTTCCTGGCAAGACTGTCCTTTCCCATGACAGAACTTTCTAGACAGTTTTAGACCATGTTAGTTTAATAATCTCCTGTTTGATCCTATGCCCGTACGGGAATTTCAGACCTGCAGAAATGGTTTTGTTCAGAACTTTGGAATGGTCAAAGGAGGAGTTAGTCCTCAGCATTTTGTGTTTAGACAATGGCCAAGATAGAGGATGTGGTCACTTAAAACCAACTGGCAATGTCGTGTCTTAGGGACAGTTCACTGGAACACTGGTTCTCTGTAGCTTCCTTACACGTGAGCTTCTGCTCATGGTGAGCTTGCAGTTTGCATTTAAAACGTGTACGATTAAGTTACTGTTGTGTTGCTTCTCAAGAAGGGTGGTAGTTATGAAGGATCTTCGTTTTCTGAGACAGTCTGCATAACATGCAGCTTTATCTCCATTTCCAAGTTGTCCATTAAAATTAAAAATAATTTAAAAAAAGAAGACGGGAATTTTGCTTTTTCTGAGAGGTGTGAGGGTGTTTCTTGGAGGCATTCAATGTTACAGTTTGTCCTCAACAGCTCTGGTGCTTTGAGAAGGTGTCAGACAGCCCTTCTTCACACATGCAGGCTGACCATATAAATCATTATGTTTATGTGGCAGGGCCTTGATATACAACATATCTTTGATGCCAGAATGGAATATGTGGTATGCCTGACTGAAAAGGTCAAGCACTCTTGGTTAGGTTGAAGCAGTTTAAAATAGGTGGTAAACTTGTACTTCATGTAGGTAAAAGACAGGAAAGATTTGTGAAGCTAATTTATATTCTTTGGCCAAGATTGTTAAGTCTTGCAGAGTTAAGCTCAAATTCAGAAGTTGTTCCTTATTCACAACAGGTCAGGTTTTCAGAAAAGACTGACTCCTTTCAGGCATCTAAATTCAGTGCCCAGATCTTAAGAACTGTGTGCCACTTGATAGCATCTAGTGTTTGCAAATGCCTGTGCTACTTTTTGGGCTATAGTATGTTCCAGATGAAAATTTCTTTTATGGTCTATAATAGCAACATGCAGCTGAGAGTTTATTAATAGTTCACAATTGTCTGTCTGAAAACCTGCATGTATCTTAGATTTGAAATATGTGTTCAGTTTTGCCTTTCTGGGCTGTAAAAGTGTTACCTCCTTCTCCAGCTTTGTTTCCTTGGGAATACCAAAATTCAGCTTGGGGGTAAAGTCAAATATTTTTCAAATTTTTTGCTCTACTTAGGTCTTCGTATTCAGCACTTATTTGGAGTTGAACATAAATCATTGCTAACTGAAGTTATCTTACAGCTTTTTTTTTTAACAGTACTGGAGACATAGTCAAGTGATTTTTGTTTCAAAGAAATTGGAAGTAGTTTACAGGATACAAAAATGTAAGAAGATACTGGAGGCCAGCTTGCTAAAACAAGCAAACATGAAAACTGTTTACTTTTCTGTGTTGCAAAGTCAGGCTTTTTTGGTTAGTATTTTCATCATGTTACACATCCAAATAACTGCATTTTTTCCTATCTTGTGCAAAAGAGTATATTTTTTCTGTTCTGAAAAAGAAAACTGGTATTCTGGAGGATACTTAAGTGTCATCTCGGTGGACCAAAACTTGTTTGCATTTTCATTGTTTGTGTGTTCCTCCACCTGATCTGATTTGTTGTGTTACACTGGGTATGTTTCTGTATAGGGAGTAGAAATAGATTTCTGCAACTATAGAGTTGTAGGAAAAAACCCTCCATTTCATGTTTAACAGAGTGTCTTTATAAAGTGAGTGTTTTATTGACATGTCACCATGTTAGTCCAAGTACATAAAATTGAACTCTGCTTAGGGAAGCTCAGCTCATATCAAAACGATGAAAAGTTCTTTGTTCTGTCTGTGCTCAAAGTAAGTTATTTTAAGATATTTTAGATACCGGAGAACAAAAGCAACCACACCTAAAAAGTCCAGAGAACTTAAATATCATCTTTATTCACTGTGGAATAAAGCTGAAAATGGCCTTTGTTTTCAGACATTGTAGTGGATCTACCTAGCCTTTGAGAGATAAAAGTTCATTGTTCATAAAAACGAGAACCTCATGGGCATACTCCTGCATTCACTATTTTTCTTGAAGTTCTAGAGGACAAGTGGTGTGATGAAGATCGTCAGGGTTTCTGAAATTAAGTGTGCAATCAGATCAGTAACATAATTCAATAAATTTGATCCATCTTAAATGCTTGGAGACCTTGCTTAACTTCATCCTGAAGATACCTGTAGCTTTTAAGTAAAAACAAATGTATTGGCAGAACAATTCTCTTAATGTATTGAAAGTAAGAAGGTTTTTTGTTGATACATCAATACTGCTCCTTGTCTCAAGGAAAAATCACATCTTATTTCTGTGTTGTCAAAAATATCAAAACATTATGGAGGCAGAGTCATTTAGCCATGGGATTTTTTTTGTAGCTGTTACTGCATAACATAATTTTCTCTCAATTAAGAAAGTTGCTGAGTGCTGTCCTAGACTGTGTCATGGTCTTCAGAAAAAGATGCGTGCTGCTGCCTTACGTGATGTCCACATCGGTACTGTGCAGATGGCTTGTCATTTGGGCATTTCTTAGGAAGGCTATTTAATTTTAGAGTTATTACTGGGTCTGGATGAGGTTTTTCATTAAGAGTACTTCCTAGTACCTGTTGTTCCTCCTTCTATCATGTTAGCGGCTCCTTTAAGGAAACTCCCCACCTTAAATATATTGGCAGGGGTTTTTTCCCTCTTTAGGAAGACTCATTTCATAGATGCCTTTTAATGTAGTATTTAGCAGGTGTTCAGACTGACTGTCCTGACAGAGACCAGAACAGTTGTGTTCTCCTCATGGCACACAGGAGTTGCATCAGATTTTGTTTTTTTAGTCCATCTTCTCCTATTAGGGAGTGAAATGAGAGGAGAATGATGGAAATTCAGGTTAAAGTAATGATGGAACTTCATGACAATACTTATAGTTTATTACTTAAATCCCAAAGTGTGCATGAATTTTCCTGTTTGTGGTCTAGCTGGTGGGGCGTTTCTCGGGGTGCTGTAGAGTGGCTGAAGTGCGTGGCATGTTCTGACTGCTGCAACAGGCCGTTTTGCGGACCTCGGCCAGGAGGCGTGCGAGCCTCACAGCGCAGCAGGATCTCTGGAAAAATCGAGAATCGTATGTTTCCCAAGGGCAGAAGCCTTGGCTTGGCCGTTGGATTCGGCGGGCAGGCAGAGCCACCGGCTCCGGCCCCGGCCTTGGCCCCGCCGCGCCGCTCCGCCCTGACTGACTGACTGAAATGCGCGGGCGCAGCCTCGCGGTGGCAGCACCGGCTGCCGTTTCCATGCCTCACACAAAATGTCTAACGGGCAAAGGTGCAGGCATGGAAACTTTCCGACGTTTCAACCTGCGGTTGAGATACGGAATCCAGGGAAAAGCCCTCGGGGCTTTGTTCAGCGATCGGCGGGGAAACGGGCCAGCGTGCTGCCAAGTGTCTGACCGGCGGCTGAGGCTCGGGGACGTGCTTCCCTCGCTGCGTTCCTGCTCTCTGGGGATCCTGAGGCGCGGGGAGAGGCGTCAGCCTGGAATGGCGTGTGAAAGCGATCTGCAGCAATGTTCATTTTAAAGTACTGCGATTAGTAAAAAATGTTTGACCCTTTTAGAGTTTCTCGAGTGACCTGTCTTACTTGCTTGGTAGTAAATGTTTTATTAATTCTATTAAATAATTCAGGAAGGAGTCCTTTTTGTTTTTGTCATACTACGTTCATCAGTGTATTTTTAGTGTTACTTTTTTTTTTTGGTCAAGTATACCACTTTGTCATTTTGGTGAGGCTGGAAAACTTTAACCTGTGGTGAAGGTAATTTAGTGAGAGCCCTGAAAATTTTCATATCAGAGTAAGTCTAAGTCCTTTTGATTTTTCTTGATCTCATGAGAAAAAAAGAGTTCAAAGAAGTTCACTGATTGGTCTCATCCTAGTCATGTAAAAATTACCAAAACTAGGATATTTTTTTCCCCACACAGATCAGATAGTCCCTGGTTTGGTCTTTTTCCTACCAAGTAATATGACCAGAGTGACCTGGTCTGAGAGGATACCAGTTACTGTGCTGAAATGGATTAATTGAACCAAATAACTATTCCTCAAAGAAGATAATAGATAATTTAGGTCCCAGTTCCCCAGATAATTAAATTAGGCATGTTTTTTAAAAGCCTGATTTCTAGTCCCTTTGATTTCACTGGAGGTGTTTGCACACCAGAAGTTAGATGTACAGTTCACAGTATTTTTCCTGTTGTTTTCTCCAGCCAAAACAACTAAGAAAGTTCAGACATATATGTGTCTTTAAATTCTTCCAATGAACAACTTTTTTTTCTCCCTGTTAAATTATCACCAAATGGCCAGATGCTGATTTGCTGTCACTGATTTTGTTGGAATATTGGAAAACTACAGTTGTCCAAAGACCAGAATTTACCTCGTTTAATTTAGTGAACTCTACTTTGCGCTATATTTGTGGTCTCGTAAATAACCAAAGATAGATTTCTAGCTGAGCTATAATGGCACCTGTATTGGAAAGTTGCAACAATGTTTTTTCATCCCACTTTTGAACTCAGAATAAAATGGAGTTTTTGGGTTTATTCACCATAACTATATTTTACCCAGCTTATTGCATACTTAGTTGATTTTTTGCAAAATCTTAGTAATAAACTCAAGTTCCTTTTCTAAACCTTTTGTCTACTTCCCATGTGTTGCAGAACATACTTTGTTTTCTAAAACAGCAAATATGTTACTATTTTAAAAAATAAAAAGGAAAAGAAAAAAAGAAAAAACTTAAAGAAAATACCACAGTCTTGGGGGCGGTACCATATGTATTAGAGTGTAAATAAGCTATTAGCAATTGTTTTACATTTGTTTGCTCTTCCTTTTAATGAATAGAGTAGAACTGTATTAAAAACTTAAGAACCTCTTGGAGTTGAATTGTTACCCTTTATACATACACATTTTTTATAAAGTTAAAATTGAGAAGATGAATTAAATTTTAGTGAAACTTCCATTCTATTTAGAATGAAAGAAACCTACTTAACAGTGGAATTATTCCTTGTTCTTGAATTTGTTTTATGATTGCAAAGTAGAAATTCAAATTAGTGATAGCGAAGTCACACATCTCAAACATTTTATTTGAAGTCAGTCTATATCTGCCTGTAGAACACAACTGGTTTATATGTGCAATAATATTTGTCAAGTTTAAGTGAATTGTTTCCAAGCATTGTCTAAGTGTCCTGGTACTGTATAGTAAGGTTAAGAAAAATGGTAAAATCTGGCTTCACTTTCTATTTGTAATCTTTTTTTATTCTTTCTATAATAATTACTATATTTGTTACTGAAATTAACATGAGATGTGTTAATACAAGGTTGTTGTTACTTGGTTTAGTTAGTCTTTCTTTACAGTATTTTTTAAAGTGCTTCTCTTTCATCTTCTTGAAGTAAGCCATAGTTTTCTGGATGTTTTCTTCTACATACCCATTCAGTTAATTTTTTTTTTTTCTAGCATGTACTATTTGCTGTAGTTAACAAATAAAACCTGTAAATACAATATTCGGAGTGTTAAAAGGTTGCACATGACAAAGGATGAAAAAAAATGTGGATTTTTATTAAGTTTACTTTGGTAGTCTTATTCCTAGGACAGTGAACTTCGTGCTTGCTTGCTTATTTACTTATTTGTGGTTGAATCGGTATTTTTAGAATCTCTTTTGTGTATTTATTTGTTGAAAATCTTGAGTTCTGGCAATCAAAAATACAGCATTTTGTCTCCAGTGCTGCCGTTTTAAATGCTGCTGCTGAATTTTAACCAGTGCATTAGATTGAAACCTACATGCTGTTAACCACTGAGCCAAAATGAAATCGACCACTGCATTGAAATCAGAGTTGGCAGTTGTATACGGACTTGAAGGAGTTGGTAATAGCAGTGCACCCTTGTTTCTTTAATGGGGTTTTTATTCTCTGTTTTCAGTTTTAATGGTGCCATTTTGATTTAAAGACTGTTTCTTAATAATGATGCACATTTTTATTGAAATATTTTCAATGTAACTTAAGAAGAAAATAACAATAAAGCCATCCGTTAGGAGTGGTTTCCTCAGAAACAAAATGTTCTGCTGCATACTCCCATGATAATGCAGCGTGCTTGTTTTATTTATAAAGCAATCTTGTGTAAGAAGATAAGTAAGAAGATTTCTTCATGTTTTGTGAACCTTTATTTGTGGTTAAAAGTTGTAAAATGTATTTATGCCTGATAGAGGAAGTTTTCCTAAGGAGAGATTTTTAAGCTTCTGAATTTACATTTTGTAACTTTCTTTCGAATCTGCTTCACCAAGCGTATGAAAAATGAGCCTACTTGCATGGTTGACCTCTTAGTCTTTTGAAATTTTTGTTTCTTATTAATAGGACTGGATCCCACCCAATTCAGAGTCCATCACCATTACCATAAAGATGAGGAGAATGATGCCTTGGTTGGTGGCCCAGCTCAGCTCACTGATGAGGAGAAATATAGGGATTGTGAAAGATTCAAGTTCTGCTGCCTGAAATGTGGAACAGAAAATATTTATGACAATGTCTTTGATGGTTCGGTTAGTTGGTTTTTTTTCTGTTTCATTTCTGCTCATCGGTGAGGAGGGAGAAAAATGCTTCTACAGAGAACGGCATTTCAGATACGATTCATGTGATGTGGGAGAAGATACCATATTGAGTCCTGCTATTTATAGCTTTGGAACAGAAATTTGCTAAAAGGATACTGTTGAAATATTTTTCCCATTTTTGCATTTCAACTGTGTTGTCTAGCAGATCATGTGAGATTATCTGGCTTCATTAATCTGTTTGCCCACAATCATGAATGATTGTTGCAGTAACTTTTTAAGGAAACCTTATCTTAACACCTTAATAACTTCCAGTTCTCTATTTAATGAAGCTTTCCTATAGCAATGGTAATTTCTTATTCTAAATCATATTAATTGGAACAAAGTGGTTTTGAAACTTGGGAGTTTATCTTGCTACATACCACCTCCCTTTTTGACAGTAAAGTTTTTCTGCAGTATCTTTCATCTGTCTTTGTGTACTGGATGTAAGAGTCATAGGGGTACATTCTTGTGGAGAAGTTCTGCCAAAAAATGTATCTCTGACCTTGGATGACAACTTGAAACAGGGCCAAGTATTTAACTCTACAGCGATGTTATGTATGTATTAGTCATTGGCAAATTAGCAAGCTTCAGAGTAGTGAAAACCTTGAAAATGAGAGCAAATAAATCTTTTATCTAAATTAAAAGTAATTATTTTAAGTTAATTTGGACAAACAGCAGATGTTTTGCATTTTTTTGAATCAAAATAAAGCAGTCTTTGGAAGCAAGTAAGAGGAAAAGACACACAGATTGAATGATATTTTGTGTATCCTTGACTTTTGTTCATTACAGCTGTAAGATAGTTAATTGCATGTAGGCTTGACAACTTGCAGATGGGCTAACTGAAGAGAAGTGGATGTCAAACTCCTTAAAAAAAAAAAAACCCAAAACAAAACCCAAACAAAAAAAAAACCGCAAAAAACCACCAAGCAACCCAAGAAACTCGTAAATGAAACAAAAATACCTTGTTCTCTATTCCACCTGAAATGATTTTGTGTTGTGAGTGGGATTTTAGCCAAGGTATCTCACGAAAGCTAAGTCTTACCTTTGAAAGAGAGTTTTCTGAAAGTTGTATAACTCTCCAGCCTACTAGGTTGTTCTTATTTTAATGAGAATTCTACCAACTTTATTTCAACTGTCCATGCATCACTCTGAAATTTTAATATCTGGTGTTCAGAAGGTTTCAAAGTGGGAGGAATGAGATGGTATAAAACTGTTAGAGCTGTTCTTTGTACTTGGAGAAAATATACGTTGATTGTGTCGTTCTTGTTTAATGACATTTGTCTCTACAGCCCTTTCGGTAATTTCATAATTGGTGTCTATAAGGTTGATGCCAGTGTTCTGATTGAGGGGCTTGGACAGAACTTTGATGTCCCTGATAAAACAACTAACCAATGTTCTTTGAGTGGAGACAGGGGAGCATAATTTGTCTGTAGATTAATTTTGGGGTTTTTTTTACTCACCGTCACTTTTTGAGTTACTAACTTTGCAGCAGCTGAAGAAGCATGTTCTCCAAAAGGCCTTTCATTAAGAGAATGGGGAAACTGGAGATCAGAGAAGTATTTATATGAGTGTGGCCAACTATGATGTGAGAAAAGAAGGCCTAGGCATTAGGGGCCCTTTGAGACTATTATTGTTTTTAAAAAATAAGTATTGTGTCTAAACTCCTGTGATAACATCTGCTACCATTATCTGTTGTAGTGATTTATGCTGGCTTTACACTTCTGTTTTCAGGGACAATTTATTGAACCCAGCTTGCAAAGGTGCAGTAAGACTGAATGTGAAGAGTCTCCTTTAAACTATGTGGTTCAAATGAGCAACAAGTTATTGTTGGATATTAGACGCTACATCAGAAAATACTATAATGTAAGTATTCAGTGGAAGTATTGTCATGTGAAATGGGATGCAGAGTTTTTAATGACTATCGTGTTACTTTTTTTTTTAAACTCCCAAGATGAGAGCATGCAATGTCAAAACCCACTTTTATTAAAAGAAAACAATCAATTAATGATTTCAAATACCAATTTAGAATGCTTGTTTTCACAGTCTTAAGACAGTCAGATGTATCTAAATTTTTGTATCTATGTGTCAGCATTATTACAGATGTAGTAGTTCTTGTTTTCCAGAATTTTAGACAAAAAAGTGCGGTTGATTATCTTAATGCTTTTGAGAAAAATCTATAAAACCTATCAAATACGCAGATATCAATTTCTTATGTAACTGAAATCTGATTCTCTTTGTCCAACTCAAACTGATGTATATTGTGTTAATCGTGAAAAAGAAAACTGAATGTATCTCAGTTTTCTCGGTAAAACTTCTTTGAAGGGCAATAGGAACAGAAATCAATGAATCTTTCTTCATAATGATTGGGAAGGGGAGAAAAGAGGAGAAAGATTAGTAGTTAATTAATTCTCTTGAGGGGAGACAGTGCAAGAAATCCAAAGTGGAAATGGTAGTGGTCAGCTTTGCGTGTTATTGAGGAAGTGGGAAATTGTGTAGTCATTGAAACTCCCATCTTTGCAGCATCCAAATTGGCGACTCGTTAGGAAAAAAACCCACTACCATAATTTTAAAATTAATTCAGTGTGTTTTGCATCTCTAATGTGCTGAAAACATTTCCTGAAATAGCAACTAGCTATTTTGTTCAGATTTTCATAGATCTTCTCACCCTATTGCCTACCTGCCTTTTTTATTGTCCTATTATTCCTTTTTTTCACAGCTGAAGGGTGGACATCAATTTTGAAGGCACTCATAACCTTTGGGTGTTCATAACCTTTAATACACTCAAAAACATAGTTGTTTTTGAAAATTTGGGCGATATAATAGTGGCTTACCTAGGATGTGGTGTGTTTTCTTAAGTATTACAAAATACTCTTGCAAACAGCAGCTACAATACTAAGAATTATCATTGTCTTTTAAAACTAAGCGTGTGTTTTGTGTCATCTTCTATATTAGTTCTTACTGCAATTGTAGGTAAGTGTTTTCTAAGCTCTTTTCTGGAAGTATAATAATTTCTGATTGTATAAATACTTCTCTTGAAGTCTTTGCATCAAAAGGAGCACAAATCTTAGCCTATATAAATTCAGACAATATTTCACAAGGTTAGGGATAGATAAGTAATACTGTGTGTTTTTAGACACTGTGTCAAAGTAATATGATTACACAAACTGCTTTAGTGTAGAAGTTGCTTCTGATTAACTTTTTTAGATTTAAGGTATGTATATTATGACAATACACAGTGTCACGTGCTAACTCATTTCTGGCATAAAAAGTGCTAGAAAGTGCTAGAAAACATGCACATAAGATGTGCAATAGTAAATTTGATGAGCAAAGGAAGGTACATTTAAGAGCAGGAAAAAAGTCTTAAAAGAAACAAAAAGTGGTGTGAATCAAGATGTGAAATGTTTGAATTAAAATCTATTAAGTGTTTTACTACTTGGTATATAGGATAAGGAAATGTCCTTCAAAATATTTGTCCGTGTAAGTAAAAGCTTTATAAACTTGGTTATATTTTTAGTACTGAAAAATTATAGTTAACTAGTTTAAAAGTAAGATTTAAAACTACTTTTTGACTGTGGAAGACATTCAGACACTGGAAATGTGATATCATTCCATTGTAAAAAGTAACTTCCAAATTCCACAACAGTTTTCCTTTCAAAAAAGGACTTTCTACACAGTTAGGCAAATAAACTTTCTGTTCTCTTAGCTCTTAAATAATGAGATGCCTTTAGTTTTAGCTTATTCCTTTCATCAAGTACTTGTAATGACTATAACAGCTGGAGTTGAAATTCATCAAATAGATGTTTGCACTAATATATATAATCCTATAATCCAGAAGTAGTATGGCAAAGAACTGTCTGAACAAGACATTTGATGAAACTTTGAGAGACCTGTTAAACAGTCTCTTATTGTAGTGGTTGTATCTGAAAGGCTCAGAAGTACTGATTAACTAGACAAATGTGTTGTTTAACACTATCACTCTGTTAATAAAATTAATATTTTTTAGATACTGCTGATGTGTGAATGTTGTTTAAATATCACATCATACAAAAACATAAAATGTAAAAATGAATATTTTTACCTTGAGCTACCTTTTATGAAGACAGCCCTATCAAGAGCCTTTCAGCCTGATCCACAGCTCACTGAAATGAATAAGCTTACTTTTTTTTCAGTGAGGTTTAAATCAGATTTTTTTTTTTAAATTAAGTGTTTAAGATCATTGCATGTTGAAATGCTGTTTTTTATGTGACTTCATAAATTTAGGAGTGGGGGAGAGAGTGTCATAAAATCTAAAAGTAGTAAACCTGTTTGCCCTTTTTGGCACATTAAACTGATAAATAGATATGATAGCGATACTCTTCCAATCCCATTGTTTCTGTAAGTTACTCACCTTTATATAAAATTTTGTGTTTCCACGGTCAACTTTTGATATCAAACATTGAAATGTTTTGTATCTATATGTCTTCCAAAACAACGTCTACCGTTGCTCCAGTAGGTATAGATTTCTTAATGATAGTAACAGTATTAGTTCTTATAATCTTACTCCTAACTGTAAAAATATCTAAAAAATGACATACGAAGATTTTATTTCTTTTCAGAAATGCATTATTCTATGAGAGATTGATCCTGTTGTGTGCTTTCTATTTTTTTTTTTTTTTAATTCTGCTTCAGAAGAGCAAATAGATGAAAAGAGAGAGAAACGCTAGCTAATCTAAATTGGGAAATGAAGAGGGCTTTTTTAAGCATGAAAATTTCATCATCTTGTCAGCTGGCAGAATGCCTGCTGTGTGGATTCACAAAGGCTAAGAATTACACTTTCATGAAATTTTCCTCACTAACTGCCCTGGTTAATTTGAAAGATAACCCACTGTTCTAATTCATTCCTCAATTGGGCGGTGCAGGTTTTATCTTTGATCTGACAAAGCATTTGTGTTAATCGTTTTGGCCCTCTACTAGACACTCTTGGGATTGTGCTTTTACAATAAATGTGTCTGTGATAGCTCTTTAGTCTATTATACTTACAATAGATCCATAGAACTGGTAATTAATTCTGTACTGCTTTGGAAATGGGGAAGAATAGGTGTAGCTCTGTCAAGTGCTGCTGGGAAGTTTGTTTAGCTAGCTCATTTTTGAAGTGTTACTCTCAGCCATCAATGAAACATCCATACTAGGGAATGGGTGAAAGCTGAAATATGCAAGCATAAATGGAAAAACTGACCAGCTTCTGTGCATAAGGGGAGTGTAGTTTCATTTATAGTAAGTGGATCTAATTATTATAATGGAAACTGTTTTGTGTTTTGCACTAGAATATTCAAATGCTTATTTTTGAGCACTTGGTTAAATAAATGCCAACTCTTAGATCCCCCTTTAAAAAGCCCTGTAAACAGCGTTATTTGAATACGTAAAATTAATCCTGTATCTTACTTAGCTGTTGAGGTATTGATTTTGTCAACTAAAAAGGACTAAATAAAAAATCCTAATATACTGTATGTGCCATTTGAGCGGTTGCAAAATTCATACTGGACTGATTGGACTGGGAAGCTGTTGTCCCTGAAGCAGCAGTTTTTCAATTTCATTTTTAAATACACACCTTTGGTATTGGTAGTATATTTATGGACTAAAATGTGTTTTTATATAGGTGCTCTGTATATGCTGTCTATTTAATAGCATATGGCATCTTTAGATCTTGTTACGTTTTTTTAAATGCGTAAAATGATGTAAACTTTAAAAGTGTTTTTAAAAATATTGAAAAAGACTTGGTCCAACCTGTATTGCACTGGTTTTGATTTATAGGGGTTTTTTTTTCTACTGGACTACTGTAACCCACAGACAGAAGTGAGTTTGAAGCCTATTGAACACTGCTAAATAACTTTATACCGTTCAGCTGCGAAAATTCAGTGTTCAATAGCCCTCAAAATTTCTCATTTCTTACCTGTGGTGGGGTGGTCTACTGCTTGCACATTAGGTCGCAGTATAAAAGCATGTTGGTACACTTTTCAAGATCTTTGAATTATTTTTTTTTATATATATATATATATTGCTGTTCTGACTGTTGTTATTTATGTTCTTGGGTTTTGCATTAGTATTTTGCACTTAAAACGGTAAAAGATTTATAAACAAGATATTGTCAGAGGCAATAGCGTTCACACAGGTTTGGGGATTACATGCCATATTCACATGAGAACAAAGATGATAGGGCTCGTTATGAACCTGGAATCTCCCATGCTTCAATCAAGTGTATTGCCAACAACCCACAGGTGTACACCACATGAACAGGTGAAAATATGATTGTAGACAATGGTGATGACTTTTGTAATGATGTTCTCACAACAGTCATGTATTGAAAGGTTTTCTGTTTGGTGGGTGGGTCAGGGTAAGAAGTTGCAGTGACATGACGGAAAGGTGCTTAGTAGTGGCAGTTGTACAGTATTTTATTTATTGCTGTACTAATAGTACTAGAAGTATCTGGGCATATGATGAAGAGTTAGTTGGTAGGGACAGAAAATAGAAGGAATTGTGATACCAATTGATATGGTAGTCACAATCAGATGGCTAGACTCTGCTGTCAAATTAACTCCAATGATTATTTTGAGTCCTGCTTGTTGGTATGTAAATGTGTTTCTGAGTATTTTCCAAGTTTGAACTTGTGTCACTGTCATTTTGGTTTATATATACAGAAATGGAGGTCTTTATTTTTAGTAATGAAAGCTTCCAAGTCAAGGCAGAATGGAGAGCAATTGGAGTGAAAGAGAAAAGATACATGTAATTCCTTTCACAGTTTACTGGGGATCTGAGAGATGGAGAGGACACTGCCACCAGATTATCAAGTTTTCTCCTCCCTTCAATGGTAGCATTTTCTGATTCTTTCTTTGATTGAGTTTGACAGATGGGTTAACCAGGAGGAAAGTAGAAATATCTTAATTACTGAACAGAGCAGTCAGTATTCTACCGTATTGAAATCATTATACATCTGTCTTTCTGAGATAATTTTTGTTTTTTGAATAATAAAAGATAACCTTTAGGTCACTATGTGTAGTGCATTTTGAGGATGAGTAAGCGGTTCTTTGTCACAGCACTCATAACATCTAACTGGAATTGATTCACTATTACTGCAACTTCTCCGTGATCTGCCCTGTAAAGGAATTGTTTGTTTTAGACTTAGAGCATCAATATGATTTTTAGTGAAGTGTTTCAAAGTAATGATCGATATGCCTTTACAAAGAGTTTAACTGTCTTCATTGGATTTTACTAGCCATGACGGACACGCATCCGTCTCACTCATGGTTGAATGAAGCTAATTGTGACTCTCTGCACTCTGAATTTTAGCCACTGAGAAGAAGTGAACATAAGCAAAGGAGCACTGTCTATTTACTGTTGATTTTTCCTAGTGCTTAGTCCACAGACTGGTATCTTGCCAGAGCGGACTTAATGATGGTAGGTAACTGTCTCGGCTCTGTACAGAGAAGGCTCCCCAGGCTGGCCACTACATAGAACAGGTTCTAAGAAATGGGGATTGCTTCAATAGAGTAAAACTAACTTTGTAATTTCCTCTGTAGGTAGAATGCAGGAATGTAAGGGCTTATTATCACAATAATTTGTCTGCTTAGGCTTATAAATGGCCATGTTGTGAAGATCATGTTGCAGGAAGTGTGCCCAGAGCTAAATATGGTCATGTTTATGATTGCCACCAAGTGTGTAATGTTTGCCTAGGTGATTGAATCACTCATCTAATAACAAGATGTTGCTGTCTTCAGAGGATTACAGAAAGCAGTGTCTTTGAAGGTACTCTGTTGGAACTGATCTGTTGCCTTAGTCGAAACAATGATGAATTTTGGCAACACTTGAAGAGCATGTTTGTGCTGCAGTATAGAGATATGGTTGCAGCTTTATGTGTCTGATTTGGCTTTAAACTGACTGCGAAGTATGTAGCTTTGATTTGCTAGTAGTAGTATTTAAGAGATTCTGTAGCCAAGAGTTTAAAATCTTGGGCGAATCTGTGCAGCCTATGGAGATATCTGCCACAACTGCATTACAAATAGTACCTGAGCAAGCACTTTGAAAGAAAGGGAGTATATGCGCTCTCCTTTGAATACCCTGAGCTAACAGAAGTGCTATAGATGCTCTATAGCTATGTCAGATTCACCTCTTGTGAAAATATTTTAATAGCAAATCATGAGTCACAAGAGAATTTATGACAAATCACTGATCTTGAAAGTATAGATGTTAATCTTTTTACTGTAGTTTGAGAGCCATTTTAAATCTGCTCTAGGTTTTTGTTAAGTTCAATTTAAATTTGTGATGGGAAAGTATCCCACTAATCTCTAATTAGAGACATTACAAGAAGCAGAAGTCCAGTAAACTAATTAAGGCTTAAAGTAAGTTTTAAAGCCATGACTTCATGTGGAATTTAGATACAATTAATGCCCAGTACTACAGTAACTTGAACAACAAATTATTGAAATATCAAACCAGATTAAGTATGTATTATTCTACAGAAACTTTTAATAGAGAACATGTTATAGCCAGCTTGCAAAAGTCAACAAGGTCTGTTGGCCTTGAGTACTTGACGCTGGTTGCTGTTTGCATAATTAAAAATGCTTACAGCTCTGAAGCATCTTGCATCCCTCAGGAGAACCAAAGTTAAAGTCTGAAGATGAAGAGACCACATTTTCACAAGACAAGGTTCTTTTCACAAGGATAAGTTTGTTTGACGTTCATGACCTAAAAATGATGTGCTCATCAGAAACATTTTCTTAGAAGTCACTAATAATACCAAAACCTGTGGTCTAATGCTGATTGATTTTTATGAAGTGAGAATGGCTTGCTCTTAGTCTTTTTTTTTTTTTTAAGTGACAGTTCAGAGATGAATGAGCGTAGGAAAGACCAAAATCTGGAATGTTCTATAGTAATTCTAAGAAATCTTAAGTTACTAATCCCAAAATTTCTTGGTCTTTATTATTAATCTGCCTTCAGCTTCAAAAGAAAGCTTAAAGTAAGTTTTATAATATTTGGGAAACCAAAATATTTTAAATACAATTACCTTTTTATTCACATTTTTGTTTGATGCTGTCTTTGATCATTCTCATTCCTGAAGACTATTGAATAAGCAAAATGGGGGTTGGGAGGCAACAGAAGGCATACAAAAAAAGTTCAGTGTTCCCCTCAGTATGCTCTTTCTTGGCATAGTGGGAGTGGGTCCTGCAGGTGTTCCTTTTTTCCTACCGTTAGATGTTAAAAGAATTATTTTCATTTTTGGTTTGAAAGCAGTTAAAATTGTCAAAAAATATTTCCAGTAATGTTTAGTCACTTCTCTATTTCTCAGTAAAACACTCTTAGAAAAATTAAATAAGATATTCTTTAATAGAAGGTGATTTCAGTATTCAAAATCTCATCATATAGAAGCTTTGTAGTTAGGACGTTATTTCAAAAACTTTTATTCAGCTTATTTCAAACTAAAACTGTTTAGTTCCTGACGTTATTTAGTATTTGGCACAGGAAGAGAAAATGGATTAATGCATTAAGCGTTCATGGATTGAACAGATCTCAATGGAGTAGTTCAAATCTTTCAACTTGCTCCCTGGAATTAAGTTATATGTGTGAAAAAAACCTCGGAGCAATGAGTCTTGGCGGCACTGTTTAGCTAAACTCCTTTACTTTTGTGTCTTCATTCATATACTTGGTGGTGGGAAAGGCAACCCCATAGTTCAATGAGACTTCCAGGGAATTATTTTTTCCTTTACAGTGTCCAAGAGAAGTCTAAGCAGTACCAGAGATAATGCAACAGAATGCGTATAAGATTTCCTAAATCCTGGGAAACACCAGGTTCAATTCTAGCAAGCTGTGCTGTGTTAGAATTGATGTTTGTTGCTCCTCTTGACTCATGAAACCTGTACTTCTACAGATTTGTCTAAGAGAAACAGTTTCAAGAGCCAGTGAAGTTTTCGTCTGAGATGAAGAAGAGATGTTACTTCATTTTAAGTGAGAATATTCCCATCTGCAGGAGAAATGTTGAAACAGCATTATGTTAGACATGGCTTCGTAAAAAGGGTTTTGCATTTGCTTCATCATCTTTCTTCAGAAGTCAGTTTCTTGCATGTGCAACAGTCTCTGTTTTCTACAGAGTGGTAGTATTTCCTTCAGTGGATACAAGTGGAGGCAGGTGCTTTTTTTTTTTTTTTCCATTCCCAGGCATTAAGGCAGTAACTGCTTTGGATGCCTACTTTGGAAGATAGTATGATTTGAGTGCAGAACCTTATTCCAATATCTAATCACCTAGTAGAGCTGTGCTCTTTAACAAGTGTTGGTCCTTACGTAACGTCCTATGTGTATGTGTCTTGACACAGTCTTTGAAGCTTCTCAGTCAGGTTGGCTAGATTTGTCTTCAGATTATATTTCACTATATGACATCTACTGATAGTCTTTATTCCTACTTTTTACTGAACATCAGTTGCTCTAATACTGTTATTCATATGAACATAGGACTTTGTGCTGGTTTGTTTTGTTTTGTTTTTTCAAATTAGGCCTGATGATGTGGCAACTCTGTGCTGTTGTCCCATGGATTCTGTAATGGCTCAGTGTTTTAAAGGCCTTTTTATTGCTAAAGATGAACCTCCCTTCCCTGTTTCCATGCCTTGCAGAAGGTCATTGTCTCATCGGTCTACTCACAGCTGCAGCATCCTGTAACAGGAAAAAATCACCTGTGTAGTTCTGCTAAAAATGTTAGAGCAGCTAAGTGACAATCTTGTTCACTTTCATCTGAAGAGTTTCAGCTATCTAAGCATCTTCAGCCCTAGTAGATTATGTTAGGCTTTGAATCCACAAATGTATGAGAAACATTTCTGAGGCTTTCCAAAGGTTTACCAGGTTTCTACATGAAAATTAAGGCTCTGCAGAATTTGACAAGTAGATGTTTTCCTTTTCACCTGAACAAAATTATTATCTTTGTAAATGGCATCTGGAAGAGAGACATGAAAAATCCACATCTGTCTCTAAAGATCTCCAGATAGAAATGTTTATGCAGTGACTGAAAATAAAAATCTCAGTTTCCGACTTGTAGCAGATACTCTGAGTATCTTGTATCTTCAGCTGCCTATGGAATAATATAAACAAAATACTGATGTTTGAAGGTAAGATTTTTTTTTTATACTGGACTAGAAAGCAATACTTCTTGTCTTTTCCCTTTTTGCATTGGTGGCTACAGTTCAAATGGTGGAAAACAAGAAAGTATGAACTCTCAAATAGGTTTCTTTTAATTAATACATATACTCAACAACAGTATCATCCCAGAGATTTATTTAACTGGTATTTTTCTTGTGTTTTTTTTTTTTTCCCTTTGTCACTTGTCACACCTTGTCTTTGAAGATTGTAGGTATGTACATGTTGGAGAGCGTTTTTGTAATAGTATGCCTTCCTAATGAAAATATGGTCGGTGTGGCAATGTTCTTCCTTTTACCCTCATTTGATGGAATTTTATGTAGTCTTCAGTTTGGCTTATGTGTATTTTTAATGTCTTTTTTGAGATGTTAGCATTAGTAACACTTCAATTCTGCACTCTGCTGTGAACGTATTGAAGTATTTAGCAGTGTGCATATTTTACAGTTGATACATCTTAATTATTGTTTAAATTTTTAGAAGTTACTGGATTTGGAAGAATTATCTGAAAGGACAAAGTAGGAGGTGGAGTCAAGTGGAAGTGTATCCTCATCAGCTCTGCAGTCAGCCCCCATTCCTTTGAGTGCAAGGCAACCCAGCTGTGAGGATTGCTGGCCACACTCTCATCAGAGAGAAAAAGGGCGAGGAAGTGGGAGAGAAAGAAAATTAGCAATACAAAATTCCTTTCTATCAATCCTATCTTTACACAAATTCAGACTTCTGAGTTCCCATACGTGAGAGTGTAACTTAATTTCCAAATTACATGATGAAAGCACATCTGTCCCAAAATTAATACCTCTTGAGAATATCATAATTGTATATACTGAAAATAATTAGTATCTGTAATTTGCAAGTCATAAATGTCTAATTTTTAGCGAAGTTGTTTGTTTCCATTTAAGATAAATTCTCAATTTAATATCCAAAGCAACATTCGACTATACTACAAAGGGGCCAGAATTGTTTAAAAACAGAGAGCCCACCCCCTTCCCCAAAATACAAAGACATGAAATGGCATGTGCAGAATTCTGTTGCATAATATAATGTTAGATTTCTGCAAGAACTTTGTAATTACTGTAATAATTTTTATTGGATAATACATACTTTTCCCTCATACCAAGGCAATTCATGATGGATGATCTTGCAATAGAAGTGACAGATACTAGGCTACTCATTGACCACCTATCAAGTGCAAAGACTGAATGCAGCATTTGAATTTGGTAGAAGCTCTCTTTTTTAGGTGTAGGTGCATGTATATCTACAGATGTGTACGAATAATGACATTGAGATTAATACAGCTATTTAGAGATAATACATTGTCTTCACTGTTCACGCAGTGTTGGTGATGCTTTTTTCACACTATTCTTTAGTATTTGCATGTAGGTTTTACGCTTGTTTGAGGGAAGAAATTCATCAAATTCCC
Organism: Colius striatus; assembly: GCF_028858725.1. Lineage (NCBI taxonomy): Eukaryota > Metazoa > Chordata > Aves > Coliiformes > Coliidae > Colius > Colius striatus. The sequence continues at coordinate 82,176,220 of NC_084759.1, forward strand.
CCTCTCCTCTACCACTTCCTGCATCTCTCTTTCTGAAATAGGGGATCAGCATCTATACTGTTTCGTTCCTTTAGTGGTGTATCTTTTGGGGATCACCTTTTTGGGATTCTATTACCTTTTTTTTCTTTAACCCAATCAGTGAAATAGCAATAATGAAGCAAACTAAATTGTCATATGGTCAATTGAGAGAGTTTCTTGGCTGATTAAACATAAGGTACTTTTAGGACTGAACATTTCTGCTACCTCCCCAGTCCCTAAAGTGAAAGAGACTGAATCACCTTGTAGGGAGATAACAATGAAAATTCTATATTATCTGACTTGTCTTTGGAGATTTCCCAACAAAAGCAAGACAGGCATCTTAAGGAATTGGAATTAACAAAATAAACCAGTATTAGCTAGCAAGAAATGGTCAGGGACTACTCCAAATTTTAATATTCAGTGTTTTTTCTGAATCCTTTTCTGAAGGTTTTCACGAAAATAGTGACATGATGCTACTCAGTAATTGGGTATCATTCAGAAAAATGCTTGTGTAGGAAATAACCTATTTGAGAACCATCTGAGATAGTTACGAAAATAATCCAGGAGTTTCGTAATGAGAAATACATTTGGTTTCTATATAAATTAAACCATTGCCTTTCTAGACACAGATCTGCCTGAGAAGACAGCATCGGGACCAAGGCTTAGTCTCTCACATTGATGGAGTCGGTTTAATTACAGGCCAGTTTTTCCACATGAAAGACATCTAGATAGATCTTCTTCCCTCCCTTTATCTCCTCTCTCTTCTTAATTGCAGGTAACTCTTGTTACAAATTTTTCCACTTTATCCTCTAGTTATGAGACACTAAACTGTATGGAATGGATCAAATAGTATACAGTTCTAGGAGGCTGTTAAACACTGTGTTTCAATAGGAAGTCCTTCAGAGTCAAAACCAAAGGGAGCATGACATCCTTAAAATATCCCTCTCACTATCTAATAGTTTCTTCAGATTAATTCTTCTGGCAGGCTTCATTAGTTGCTTTAAGACATTCCAACTACATCTGAATAGTGATATTAACAGAGGAGTTGTGCTTTTTATGTGTCTTATTTTGGAACTCTTAGGGCACTCTTCAGCTTTGGAACTGGTATGATGGAGCATTGTCCTGTTTACAGGAGGTAGTGGAGTAGGTGTTTGGAAAATCTTATTCCTAGTGATTAGAAACTTGATGACCTTTAAGTGTGTCCCTCATTTGAAGACTATGTGCCAAAAAATGAGGAATGAGAGATATGCCAGTGTAGAAAATATTGCAAGAATCTAGCCTTGATGCTAGAAGCATTAAGGCTAAACATCCATCCATCTTTGGGCAGTTCACACACCTTTTGCGTTTACAAAATTTAGATGGTGACATAAAGTAATTTCAGTTGCTAGTATTAATCTTCGATGGTCTCTATTAGTGGTCTGAATGAAAATGGATACCACCTGGAATAATACATAGCCTCAAATAATAACTGTTTAATATAACATCCTTCCTTCTCAGAGAAAATAATGTCCTTGACATTTGCTTCCACTCGGATTTCTGGAATGGAAGCAAAACTGTCTCATCCTGTGTGTTTCCGAGGTCAACCTGCAAAGAGCATTGAGCAGTGATGGAGCAGAGAAACTTTCCAGGCACAAAAATATTAAGACTGAAATCATGGTGCGGTAGATATTTCTCTTCTGGCATTAAGCTTTTTCAGCTTCTGTTAGGGTTATCCTTGAGAAAGAGCAGTGAACACAAAAATGTTCTGGATGAGAGGCAGTCTGAAGAGAGACTGAATTTTTCAGCACCAGGGAATTTTTAGGGAAGAGATGAATGTTGGTTTGAGACTAATTTGTTCACTTTCAGGGAGAGAAATGAGGACCAAGAAGTGGCAACTGTTCCACTCCCTTGGCAGGGCAGTGGACAAATGAGTCTATAAGCTCTGAAAGATGCCTTTTTGATCTCATCGTTTTAGTTGAACATTTCATACCTTCAACAATGCCATGAGAATCTGAGTTAGAATTACTAAGAATCAAATCAAGATTTCATAGTTTAGGAAAGATGGAGGATTTGGGTTTTTTTTTCTTCCCTTCTTCCTGAAGGCTTATGGCAGGAAAAAGTGAAAATCCTTAAGTGAGATGAGTGAACAGTTTAATTGGTCTCAGAAAACTCAGTCCACAGGTAACTGTGGCCAGTTGATAGAGAGGAGGAAAAAAAAGGGCCTGCCACCAGAGGAAAAGTTATTGGACTTTTAGTGTTTTGATAAAATGTTACTTTAGTGTTCATTAGTTTGTGGATACTTCAGATACTTTGTTTGCAGGTGCTCTTAAAAGGGGTGCCAAAATAGTCATCTAACTTAGGAGTTTTTAAAAAAAAAGAGAAGGGGAGAAAAAAAAAAAAAAAGGAAAATAAAACCAGAAAGATTATGCTCCACTCTATTGCCTTACCTTCATTCTTTTGCTAAAAGAACAAAAATCTACTGTGGGCTGTGGATTCATAGGAGGAAATAAATGGCTTTTTCTGACACTTTAGCTACATGGATTGGGAAAGAAACTACACAAAGCCTGCTTTTGGATAATAGAAGTTGTTAAAAAATGTAACGGTGTTACACTTTTAATGAGTATGTCAAAAGCCAGTTTGTTCAGAAGAAACCTGTAAAATGTTTGTCTTGTTGGGCACGGCTGTCTCACTTTATGAAGTACCAGCACTCACACAGAAGTAAACAATTTCCTTTATTCCCCATTCTGTTCTGTATTGTTGTTTCCCATACTGACTGCTCAGTAGAGATCTTCCATTTCTGTTTCCAAAAGGTATGTTATTGACAAGAACTACCATCTCAACATACTCTTTTTTGTCTGGGGGCAAAATTATAGGTACTGAACTGACAAATAATCAACCTTATTCTCAAACATTTAAGCATATGTAATAATAGTATTTTATTATTATGACTAGAGCTTTAAAAAAAAAAGCATCTTCAGACTTCTCTTTTTTTTCCTGAACAGTAAAGTAGTAAGATAATTCTTCCAACTACTCAGAAAGTTAGGAAGTTTACTGGAAAGTAGTTAAATAGGAGAAAAATCTTCCCTTTTTCCAGAGTACAAGACATCCGCTTCAGAAAATACTTAGTACCAAGATTCTAGCTGTTATAGGAGATTTTTCTGACTGAAGAATAAAATAACTTTGTTCAGTTTCCTAAAGGGAAATGGAGACACTGGTGTTTCTTTTTTACACTAATGATTTTTTTTTTTTAACTCTGCAACCTTTTTTTTTTTTTTTTTGTAGAGTGAAGTTGTATGAAATCTATCAGATTATGAAAGCTCTGCTATTTCTTCAGGAGCTTTGGGGCCATCCTTGGATATTTAATTGCTTTTAAATCTTTTGCAGGAGAAAGATGAGAATATGCTTTCATTGAACTTAACAGTTTGGACAATTTTCTATAATCCAGTAAATACAAATTGTACCCTGATTATCCATCTATGTCTGTCAAGCAAATTTTAATGGATGAATGAATGAGTCAAATCCTATGCATGGAAATATACAAATATGCAAAATACCGGTCTAATTACAAGGCTGCTAAATTTACACAAGGTCAGGTAAACAAGACACTGTGTAATGATTATTAATTGTTAATAATGCCTTTGGCAAAATGCCTTTCTGCTCTGAACACCTAACGTTTTTGCCTTTTTGGTTGTATGAAACAGTCAAATTGATCAGCTATTAGAAAAAAACTAAAGACCTTCTTTTTTCCCGTCATTCTTCTACCTCACCTCCATAATTGCTTGCTAATTGTTTGTTGAGTGGTGGGGAGGATACTGTTCTTAAAAATATCTTCAACAGTTAAGTATGAAAGATCCACAGTAAAAACTGAATAAATTGATTAACATTCATTTGTTGAATAAAGTTCTTCAAGAGAACTTTCCTCATAAGGTAGTGCTAGGAGCATAGAACTTCCTACAATCTGTTGTCCTGTATGATGAAGAGGAGATGGGTTTTCTGCTTTCATAGTTACCCTTTTAAAAGGCTTTTAATTTTTGAAAAGTGCTCAGTCAGTCCTGCCTTAATTCTCTTGCCCTTTCCTTCACCCTGGTCCATGTACCTTTTAAGCTTACCTGTCTCTTGTCTCTTTTGGTCCACTGTAAACGTTTATCATGTGACTGTAAGATAGGAATTTGCAGGAAAGGAGAGAAAAAAGGCTGAAGTGGGATATACGAGATTCTGCTGCTAAATGATATTAAACAAGCAAATTAAAATTTACTTTCTTTGTTAGGGGTGTATTATTATATTAGGCTGTGAAGTTGTATGAACAAATAGTTAATTTGGACAGGAATGGTGAGAGGAGTTGCAGGTAGAAAAAAATATAATGGATTTCGTAGCTTTTGCTGGAATTTTTCTCAGCTTTTGCAAGTACAGTCCACTCCCGTTGCAAGCTGTGCAGCAGCCCTAACTTTCTTTCAGCAGTACCACTGGTCTTTCATAGCAGTTCCACAATAATGAAATGGCACATTCTGCAGACAAAACAAGTTTAAACCTTAGGAGGAATCAAATACTCAAGTTTGGTTTAAACACTTGAGAAAAAAAATAGGTGTTCGGTCTTTTGTGCTTGTTAGGTCATTGCAGCCCAAAAACATAGACTAGTAAAGTATTAACCTATGAACAAAGGAGTTTTATTGAAGAGGTTTTCCCGGTATAGTTTTGGTCTCTGACTTTGGCTGGATGCTTAATGATTCAAGGATTCAAAGACCTTATTTTTTTTTTTTTCAATGAAACTTTTTGTCCATAGTTAGTGACTGATTTTTCGATAAAACCTGTGCCACTCTGCAAGTCTACTGCAGATGCAGTTTCTGTATGGCCTTTCATGGCAAGGAATTCCAAAGGCTATTTGATACTGTTTAAAATATTTCTCTTTTTCACTTCTGTAGTTTTGTCATCTTTTCAGCTTCACTGAAATCCCACTTGGAATTGCAAAGAAAGGTAAAAAAACCAACAAGTTTATCATCTTCATTGTCTGCATTCCTAGGCTTTCTTTTGTCAACTTCTGTTTTCATTGACTGTCTTTTGCACTCCTTTTATTCCTCCTTTGCCATGATAGCAATGGCAAAACTAAATATTGGGAGGCACCTGCAACCGATGTTCACTGATGTAAACTGTCATTTTGATGGATACACCACGGCTGAAGTTATATGTCAAAATCCTTTTCATCTTCTGTGTTTCTCAATATTCAACCGCAGAATTGCTTAATATAGATTGGTTTTAGCACTACAGGTGATCAAACTTATGTCAGCTCCTGTATTAGCTATGTATCAGCTTCTATTAATCCTGAGACTTTGTAATAAAAACCTTTCTTTCGACTAATCAAAATTTACTTTTTTGTGATGCATGTGTTTACTTTTTGTAACGTGCTTGTGGTCCCCCTCAGGCTTTTGCCCTTTTATTTTTGAATGTTGGTAGAAAGTGATATTATTTCACTATATCTGGTATGTTTATAACCACTGAAAAATGTAATGTATCATAGTTTGAGGTTTTTTTAAATCTATTTATAGAGCTGGTTTTATTGCTGTTCTTCACATTGTGTTTTTCTATCTGATTTTAGTGATGTGCCTAGGATTGTAGACAGCATTTAAAGCGAGGCCTCTCTGCTGCCTTTATACAGAGAAATGATTACTTTTAGTGCTTTGTTCATTTTTTTCCCCCTGCTTCTTCCTTCTCATTCACTTTTCCTTTTGATTAGTGTATTATTTTAGCATAATTTTTGCCTTTCAGCGTCAGTCTCTCACTGTGAGCTAACATTTATCATTCTCACATCTCTCCTCCCTCCCTCCCTCCCTCCCCAATATGGCCAATATTATCCATGCTGGTTTTTATATTCATGCTCTTTTATAACTTTGTCTGTTTCATTTTGAATCTTTCCTGTTTTCCACTCTTGTAAGAACTTCTTCCATTTTGTATATAACTGTCACCTAAACAGTTTCTACTGTTGATTGTTTTGTTTCTGAACAGAAAGCCTGGGTGGTAAACAGCCTTATAAGCTTAGCATAGGCTAAACTTTTCCATCTTCCAACATGAGGAGCTCTCAATTCTGATATGAATTATTTGGCTTTTCTCCTACATCAATGTTAAAATAAGTCTGGATTCTTGCTAGGAAATTGGGTTCGTTTGGGTCAAACTGACCTCCATCTGAGATCCCAGAAGTTTTGACTTTTTGGCTTTTGGGGTTTTTGCAGGTGTCTAATTCTCACTTTTCTAATATTTCTTGGTTTTTAACACGAAGCTAATAATTATTTCCCTTCAACTTTTATGCATATTGATAAGTTCAGTCTGTTTTGCAAACACTTACTAATGCTATAATACATTTTCCCATATCTCCCTTCTCAAATTTTTGCCGTTATTGATTGAAGATTCAATTGAGAAATGTGTTTAGAACCCTGCTTTCTGTGGTAATCATAGAAGTCAGTGGGAAGACAAGAAAATTGTATTGAAAGAAATTGTGTGCGTGTGTGTTTTGTGTTTCAGCATAGATTATCTCTGCCAAAATAATAGCTGTCATTTTGTTCTTGTTATATTAGTGGCCTGTAGCTTACTACTACCCCTTTTGCCTCGCTTTTGTCCATTCGTCTATTTGTGAGTAGAAAAAAAACTTGTGAAGGGCCATAATTTGGGGGCTTTATTATGCTAATAAAATCAATATTTTGTTATCTATTTAAATTAAATATTCCAAGATAGTGACCCCACTCTACCAAAATATCAAAGCTGCAGACCTTAACATTCAGTGACTTTGAAACTTGAGTTTTGTTTAGAATTTCATGTCATGCCTGTCGCAGGAGAAAAAGATGGAAAATGTATACACTGAGCCTATAGGACTTCCTGCAGTGCTTATTAATCCTTTATGGATCATTTGAAATGTTTCTAGTTTATTTAAGCTTTGCTGCTTGTATCAGATTGTTCCTGCAAAAAAAAGGAAAAAGTGATCATGCTTTGAATTTTTAAAAATGATCTCACTTTCAAGCAAAAGCACTTTTATGCTCCATTAGAGTTGAATTTGCGAAACTCTTACATCGCATTAACACAAGCTTTACTGGATAGATAAACGTGTTGTTCAAAGACTGACTGGAACTTTACCAAACTGCATATTAAGATTTGGTCATCTTGCAGTTTTTGTCTTTGACTATTTTCTTCATGCAAATAAAGGGGAGAGACAAAATTATTTCATTAAGGAGCTGTGCAGCACACTTTTGATCTCTTAAAACTGGATAGAAAATAGGAAAATCAAATTTAATAGTTCGATATAAGACTAGAGAGTCTGATAAAACTTATAAGTGTGCTGTCTTTCTTTTGCAAAGAAGTTTTCAGAGTTTATATACATATTGGAGCTCTGCTTTTTGTGATTTGCTGCTGTTTTTAAAACAATTGACAGTGTTATAAAAATAAATACATTATAATTTTTAACTTGTTTGTTAAAAAGAGGCTCTGGATCTACAGGCAGGAGATGGAAACTCTGGGTAAACTTGTCTTGTAAACTTGTAGCAGATTAAGGACTAGTCTCCAAACAGAATCCACTAGCACAGAAGTGAGCTCACTTCATAGAAATACAAAGGCCAGCAGATGCTTTCACAGGAGTGGTCTGAAGGTTGAAACATCTGCTTTTTCTGTTTTCTGAGGTCCTTTGCTCTGAAAATACATTTTTATTTAATTGGTTAATTGTATTTAGGAATGGTTGTATTGTCATTGTAATTACTACTTTCAGAGAACTTTTTAATTGTGATGTTTGACAGTTAAACCAAGATCTTTGTAATAACATACATATTGTATCTTCTAGGTTTACCATTTCCATAATATTTTAATATGCTGTCTGTCCAAAATGATATTTTTCAGTCATGGGTTATATGAAGTTTCTGCCTTAAAAATCAGTAAATTCACAGCAAAATGAAAAATTGTTTCTTGTTAATATCCAGAAAGTCTCTTGTAAGGAGTTACATTCAGTAATAGAATCTTAGCTTATTTCTTCAGTTTCTGTTATTTAGTGTGTTTCATAACATAGAAGAATAGATTAAATATGAAGTTAAGATGCCTTTTATGTTTATGTTTTTTTACAAAATGCTTATTACCGTAGTAACTGAGAGAGCCAATTAGATTAGTATGTTTCTTAAACTGTTTCTAAAACATAGATAAAGTATACTCCCAAGTGCTACACCAGAAAATGTAAAACTCTGGGAGTTTTTTGAGGAGCCACAGACTTCTTGAGTGCTCATACCAGTACCTTATTTCATTTAAAATAAATAAATAAATACATGGGAGGGGGAAAAAAAAAGAAACAAAACTGTTTGGTGTGTTGACTCAAACTTTCAGACACTTGGTTTTTATATGAATGTGAAATCTGACTTGAATTTCAGTCAAAGGAAATTAAAAATAAGGATATTTTAGTTGAGAGATGTGTGTGTAGATATGTGTTGTGGATGTAAAAATGTATGTAGATGTCATTTATGTATCTGATGGAATCTAGGCAACAATTGGAATTTTTTTCCCCAAAAATACAGACTAAATAATCTGAATTGTTCCTAGTGTTAGCTTTTAATTTTCTTGCTCACCTTTCCCATGTTCTGACCTCTCTCATTTGTCTCCATTGCTGTCTTTTCAGGTTTTGATAAGTTATTAACGCCTGAGTTGTGCTAAAGCTAATTTAAAAGAAAAAAGCCCTTCAAAACACTGTAGCGTGAGTGAAAGTATTGTCATATGTTATAGGAGTTTCTGGCTTAGAATAAATGTGTCTAGTTTAAGATAGGTGTTTGAGGAGAGAAATTTAATTCATAAAGATCAGAGGTAGCTAATAGAGAAGTCTAGGTAAATTACTCTGCTTAAAAATACTGGATGATAAGGTATTGTTGTAGTTGTCTTTATTTTGCTGCTGATTGCCCTTTCTAAAGCTACATTGGCGTGTATGAATGGTATAGCAGTCTTTTCCTGTAGTATTTAAGCAACTGTCTTGGCCTAAGGTGGACTTTGATCTTACATATTTCTCATCATGTAGGATGAGAATAGAGGTTTCACCTCCTCATTTAACCTCCATCTTCCCAGCTTTACATCTCTAAATAAAACTGTGCAAACCAGCCCAAAAGGCTTGCTACTGATAGCATGGGTTGCGATAGGAGAGGCAAAAGAAGGATGATTTACAGTCGAGGTTTCTTTGCTTGTTTTGGTTTTGTTTTTCAACTTCTCAAACATATCTCCTAACGATACATGTCTCTGATGGATTGAGTGATGTTTTCTTTTAATAAATTAACACATTTCACAAGAACATCTTCAGCTGTCATATGGAGCCTTAATGTTTTGGTTTCTCCCAGGCCCAAATACATGAAACTTGTTTTGGTTAATCAGCTCTGTTTTTCTCCAAAGGAGCTCTGCCATCATTCAGTATGACATGCATTAACTCTTGTTAGTTCCCATCTGTGATGTTAATAATTGTAAGTGACTATCTCATAAAAGTAGTCAGTTGGCATCTCAAAAAGGTGGACACCATTCTTAGGACTGGATACAGTGTTTTCAGGAAGCATATAGTGCTTGCTGTTCTGCAGCTAGTCTCTTGAGAGTTTATCATCACAGAACATCTACGGTTGCATAATCAACTGACATTCGTTGACATTTAATTTTCAAGAGAAAGTTTTTATTTGCATTATCTGTCCCCTGGGGTTGCTACAAGCAACAAACATCAAGTAGCTGTGGCTACTTCAGCATGAAGTAAGTCAGTTCTGAAGACTGTGGAGAATCGGGTATACACTGGGGATTAGACTCTGGGTTTTGCTGATATCAACCTCGGCTAACCAGTGTGGCCACGAATTCTCCATATCTAAAATAATTTCCAAACAAATTATCACAGAATCAAAAGCGTTTAGGGTGAATGGAGCCCTCAGAAGGTTGCCTGGTTCGGTTCCTCACTTCAGAGAGGGCTATCTTTGAAGTTGTATTCAGCTTCAGAGTTGCTCAGGACTTTTCTTCAGCCATGTTTTTCCTTACATCCTTTGCCCAGCCTTCCTGAAGATCTTGTACCTATCTATCACAGCAGTCCTGTCATGCAACGTCCCACATACCACATCTCTGCAGTCACCATGAGGTCATAGATTTCTGAGACAGTGTATGGGCTTCTGATTCCTCCTGCTTTTTCCCTGTACTGTATGTCTTTTTTAGAGGCATTTGAGATGGGCTGTCAGTTGTGCTGCCTTCAAGGGGAATGTAGGAGCTTCACCATCCCATTGGTGCTTACTCACTTCTTGTACTGTGACTTTCTTTCCAGGCTTTGGCTATCATCGCGAGAAGACCTAGCTTACAGCCTTCCTTGTTAGGTTAGAAAGCCTGATGGAAAAGATGTTGTACCTGTCCTTTGGCAGATAGATCATATTACTTCCCACCTTGTTACTGAAGAGAGGCAAAAGATCTGTCCCCAAGACCCATTGGCAACACTCTACCTCAGGCAGCCAAGGATGCAGTTGACCTTCTTTGCCGTAATGGCGTTTTACTGTTCAGTTTGTTACCCACCAATTTTGTGTTGTCAGCAAACTTGGATGAGGGTACATACTGCCCCATCATCCAAATGATTAATGAAAAGAACAGGACTGGAGCCCTGGGCTATGCTGCTACTTACTAGCTTCCAACTAGACTCTGTTCCACTGATCACCATCCTCTTAGCCCAGATGTTGAGCCAGGTGTCAGTCTACCAGTTTTTTCCAGACACTGGTTCTTACTGCTCTCTAGATTGAAGAACTCAGTGTTACCTGTGCTTTTGATCCATGAATATACTTTAAAAAGTTATGATCAAGTCACTTCTCAGTCTTGTTTTTTCATGGTAAGACTGCTTTTTAAGATCAGTTGCTGTTAAGCATTTTTTCAAGGTGTTGAAACATTGTTTATGGCTCGTCAGTATACCAGTTATTTTGGCTTGGTTTGATTTAAACTCTTGAACTGTGTGTGCTCCAGTATTGTTCTTACTAATACTTTTGAAGAAATTCACCTCACTACTCATATACAGTTCTTCAGTAGCAAATTTCCACATCTTGCTATGTCTGCCTTTAAAGCTCATGTTGAATAACTTACCATTACTCCTTTTCAGCTGATAATTTCTGGCATACGAGTATCCCCATTCTGTAAGTGTGAGCCATAGTCTTTGTTCCCAGAGTGTTTATTTTGATTCTCTGTACCAACACCTACTTTGTTTTGAGTGAGTATGGTTTACCAAACCAATTTCTTCATGGTTTTCATTATTTGCTGTTCTGCTTTTGTCATCAGTAATTTTCATCTGAATTGATTTCTCTCTTCTTCTAATCACTGATGTAAGTGTTGAAGAGTGTGACTGTAACCTTTTCTTTGTGATACAAAACCAGAATCTCTATCTCATATTGGCAAATGCTTACTTGACTGTCATCACTTTGTGTCTCATGGACAATTGATTTTTTTTTTTCTTTTTTGAGATGCTTCAACTTCCTTAATCCGTTTCACATGTACTTTATAAACACTATGCAATGCTAATTCTATTGCAGTGTCCTTTGGAGGTGAATCAAATACTGTTGAAGGGATTAACAATAGTACATCTGCCTTTCTCAACCAAAATTTTGTAATTTTATGAAAAATGAACTGTCATTTTTGTCTGAGGTGGTTCTATATAAAAACATATTGACTGATGTTAATTATATTCCTGTTCTTAAATTCTTGATCACTTTAAGTCTCTATCAGTATTTCTGTTGTTATTGGTATTTATCAGCTTAATGTTGGGCTGATACATACAGGTAATTAGCTGGATTGTTCTGGTTTGCTTGTATAGCTATTTTAAGGAAAATTAGCTTTATGGTAGATAAAACACTGGGTCTCTGTCTTTTGAGGTACCTTCAAATGCTAGGAAGTCCTGCAAGTAATAGATCTTCTTAGCTCTTAAGACTATTAAATTCATAAAACTATTAAGTTCAAGCATTTGTTACACGAATATGCTGAAATTTGAAGGCCTGTTCTTTCATTGCTACAAACCAAAAGATAGTTCTTCATCTTTATTTGCTACTAGGCTGTTACTGTGCTTTTCAAAAATATAGTAAAAAGTTACAGGTCTGGTTTTTTGTGTTGTAAACTGTTTTGTTATTTTCATCATATTATTACTTGGTTCTTTATACTTAGTTAATATGTGTCCCAGTTTTTCTTAGTAGTCTTCTACTTCAGAAAACTTTTGATTCGTGTCAGCAATCTTTTAGTCTCCTTCAGTCTGCTTTTAGTCTCCAATTCTTATACATCTGTTTTTCTACATTATACCAAGTTAAAATTTGCTTATAATTTTCCTTATCTCAGGAAAAAGGACTTTCAAGTTGATTGGCACTGTTCTTTTACCAATGTGAAATATAATCAGGTTGTAATACTGGTTGCTAAGTAGTTGCAGTCTTCTACTCCAGTCACTTGTTTTTTTCTTTATCTGTCATAATGATACTCAGAATTTGTTTCAGAAATGTAAGGTTTTTGTTAAGTATTATCTCAAAATATTAGAAAATACTAGTTCTAGAGATTTGTGACGACATGCTTTGACTTTGTGGTAGACATACAACAACACCATAGCAGCAAACTTTTTTTATCTAGCAGATGGGAAGTAACAAGTAACCTGTTCCACTCTCAAGGGGTTGCAGTTGGAAGCTCTCTTGAGCTGTGGTAATTTCAATACTGAGTGTATTTGAAGGGTCATACTTCACCTGCTGGTTTTACGCAGTTTGTTCTTCCTGAATGTGATTTATTAAATAAAAATGTTTAGTATTCTGTTTATTTCACTTGCTATGTCTGTCACCAGTGTAAAAGCGACAGAAAACAGTTTCTTCCCCATTCTCAGATTTTTTAGTTCAGTGAGTTTGTGACAGGCCTGTATTTCTGAGGAGTTGCCTTTTTTTTTTGTTAACACTTACACAGGACCATCAATTGCTTAAGGTCCATCTGGTTAGGTGGTGTGTAGAATAGTTCAGATTGAAGGAGCTCCTGGATGTCTTCTGTCCCAACACTCAAAACACGTCCAGCCTTGATGTTAGGTCAGGCTGTTCAGGGAGGTTCTACAGCCTATTTAAACAAGACCATTGTGGGTGCAGACAGATAATTTTGTGCGGCCCTTTTTCCTGTTCTTAATTAGGACCGTATTCATGCTGAGTAGTCTTGCAACCAGTTCCAAATGGTCATGTCCACTTCTGTGAGAGAGCAGTAGTACTGACTGATTTCACATCAGTCCATTTAGAGATATTTCTAATCTGTTTTTCGCATAATTTATTTCTATCCATACAAGTTGACATAAATTATATACTGGGGGAGGAGGTTGACTATGCATCTGGGATCTTTCAGTTTAAGGCTCATGAAGAACAACAGCCAATTAATTAGAATTACTTGGTCCTGAATATTTTCTTTGCTACTGCTACCATGACTGCTATTATTTCTTGAAAAAAACACAAGAAAACCCCCACCAAGCAAAAAAAAAAATCCAGACCAAAAAAACCAAAACCAACAACAAAAAAAACCATTCTCTTGTTCTCTGTGAGTCCTCATCTTTCTAAGTACTTTTTTTGTTGCTCTGGCCTCAACACAGTTTTTAATTTACCATCTATTACATTGGTGAGATTTTTTTTAAAACATAAGTTTTAAAACCTTGCCACATTTTAGGTGTTTGCCTTGCTGTTTTGTATGTCAAATCAGTCTAAAACTCAGTTCTAGTTCAAGTTTTAACCTAAAATTGATTAGTGTTTTTTCAAGATTAAGGAAAACATGTTTATATCTTAAAACTAATCCACAACAGCTCTTCTGAGGTGTTGTCATTCCTTTTTGGCTTTGTTTTGATGCTTGAGGTGAGCAGATTAGCCTAGATTTTTGAGTGCTTTCTGTTCTTCAAGGCAAGTAGCAAATATGCCAAATGTATAAGTGCCTGAAAAACGTAATTAGTAATAAAAAAGACTATAAATTCACTCTCAAAATTCCATCTCCCTCTGACCTCTTTTGTCACAGGCTCTGGCCTGTACTTGGACAATGTGTGATGTATGGAGATTTTTCCTCAAGAGCTGTAGTTATTAATGAAGAGATTTATATGGCATTGGGTACCACACACTGCTGAAGAGATCAACCTGTTCTAAGAAGTGAAAAGCTATGCAGTCTGACATAGTAGGAAAGGTAAATTAAGGCAAAACAAGAGCTCTGCTTTCAAAAAGAGTCAGCAGGTCTAAGGGAGAGTTTGAGAGAGACTTATGAGGACTGCAGGAAAGAGTTGTGGAAAAGTGCTGAAAGTTGTTATAGAAATGTGTGTCTCTAAAGGGTGTGTCTAACTCTGGAGAAATCTCTTGCACCCGTCCAGGGAAACCTGCATGCTCGAGTAAGCCCCTGTGTTGCCTGTACACCAACACATGCAGCCATAAGCAGGAGAAACTCGAGATGTGGATGCAGATTCAGGATCTCACTGCATTTACAGAGACATGGTGAGACAGCTCGTATGACTGGAGCACAGTCATGGACGACTGTGTACTTGTTAGAAAAGACAGGCCAGAGAGGTGGAGTGTTGGAGTTGGTCTTCATGTGTGAGAGCAATTGGAACATACTGAGCTCTGCCTAGATTGGGATGAAGAGTGAAAATTTGAAAAACAAAAACAAACAATTATATTTGTGTGTTATTGGCTTAATAGAAAAGGAAGAGTATGAGAAAGTTCCTAACTCTTTTGCCTGCCTATTCTACTGACAAGTACTGGACAAAATGCTGTAGCTTGCAGAGAAGATGGAAGTTCACTGTTATTATGAGTTATTCTGTTTATTTTAAGAAGAAAAAATCTGTATATTCCTTAAAACCTTATTCTGAAGGAAGATGGACTTATTTTTTTTATAAATTCTAAAAGAGAAGAAGTATCCTAATACTGCAGAGTTGGACATTTGAAAGTTGAAAAAAATCCTAGAATGGGTACTGTTTACTCAAGTTGAATCCAGGTAATTTATGTATAATATTACCCCATTCTATCTTTTTCAGTACATTGCAGCCTATACGTTGGACAGCATCCATATTAGATAAGCAGCTAGCATGTGTTTGTTTCTGTCCATTCCTTAGAGGATGCCCTTTACCTTACTGAGTGTACTTTCTGAAACTTGTGTAGTTACTTTTCTCATGGAGTTTCCTGTGGCACACTTCACTCTAGGATCAAATGGTTCTTAAAGAACATCTTTACAAGAGCTGTGTAAAGCAAGGGAACAAGTTGTTATTTTTATTTCGCAGAGAAATCAGGCATAGAGGAATGAACATAAAATGTGTCCATAAGTTTGGGTGCTAAATTTGTGAAACATAGAACCTGATTTTTCAGAGTGTGTATTGTTAACTGGCTGAAGCACAGCTTTCAGATTAGAGTTGGATCTACTCAAGCTTCAGCAACATAGACCTTCAAATTTCACTGGAAACACACTGATTCTTCAGGTGATTCATACTTGTGAGTCTTTTCACTGGTGACTGGTCTAGCCGCATGGAGAATCTGCATAGCAGAGGCAGTGGTATGTTTCATCTCTCTGGGGTCAGATTCAGTTGCCTTCAGCACTATGCTTTCGTTTCATTTTACTACATGCTTTCCAGTGTTCACAGTATACACAGGTGCAGCAGTAGTCTTGTTCACTTTGCAAGCCTGTTTCTTTCCTAATGGCAATCCAGTCCTTTAGTGAGTATTAAAATATAGATGTGGTCCTTCAAGTGTGATTTGGCATATGATTTGTATGTAGAGGGAACTGAAATGAGGATTACACTGGCTTCTGATTGCATGCATCTTGCAGCTTAATGTGTTTTTAATGTGTGGACATCTATTCCTAAAGGATGCCATTGCATTTTATAGGAACCATATCAATACATCTGATGACAGAATTTGGCCTCTGTAGAGACGTAATTTGATTTTATTAATGGTATCACGAAAATTAAACTCTCAACCATTCAGTCAGTTCACTGTGTTTCATAAATGTTTCAGCACAGAACTTGTGCTCCAGCAATATATAGCAAATACATTGTGAAGTCAATCAGTAACATGTATTAGACTGTCTTGAGCTGTGTTTTTTTTTCCTTAAGGTATATTATTTCTCTGTATTTGTAACATATTTCTGAAAGTAATGGTTTTAATGTAGTTTCTTGAAGTCTTAATAGAAACCTAGACTGTAACAATAAGTTCTAACAATTGAAAGTAAGTTTAAAAAAATGTAGTTTCTTGGGTATATAACACTATCCATAGGCAAATGTTTTAATATAGTAGGTATTCTGTTAGAAACCAATTGATCTAATAATTAAAAGATTTTTATTTATTTTCTTTTTAAGCAGTTGCTTCCTCTCTGATTTTGGATTTTAATCATGACTGGTGTTAAGCTTTCATGTCTTACTAATGCTGCCAGTGTGTGAACTTGAGCACTGAATAGTTGACTTAATTATCTGCTATACAACATCTGCTAATACTAAAAAAAAAAAATTTAAAAAATGCCATCTCATCGTAAGGTCCACTATGGACAAAAAAATCAAAGGCAGAGAAGATGACTGTAGCTACCCTGTCTGGTTGGAACTGTCTTCCTCTCCTCTCTCTCTCTCTCTCTCTCTCTCATTTTCAGTTTTCAGTGTAATGAAGAGCAGGAGAACAATATTCTGTAATTAAGGATTCCATTAAGTTGAAGAAAAGAGCAAATGGAGTTGTTTGTTCTCCTAGCTGAAAAAATTTGTCTGGGGTGGGGGTTAGTGGTAGTAGTGTAGAAAGAGAGGTGGGTGGAGAGACTAAGTCAGGGCTGTTTGTTGAATATACTGTTAAGGACTGTTACCATCCTAATTAATCAAGTTAGAAATTACAGCTGTAGTCGGTTTCCCCCCAATTCTTGTTATCAATTTTCTTCTCTTTTGAGACAAAGCAAATATAAATTTTGTGTTCATTTGTCATTCGTTCTTTGACTTCAGCATCTCTGAAAATAACAATGTAGCACAAAAGACCAGTATTTACCTAGTTGTAATGTGGGTTGCCATGGTGTTTTGCAAATTATTGCAATTATGTTCACCATGCGAGTCGCCCTTGGTAACTGGCGAAAAAACTGATAATCCTGTTTTGAACAAAAGGTCAAATTGCTGAATAGAAAGTCTTGATTAACTAAAAGATGTACAAAGTGGAATTATTTCCTACCATTCAGAAATAGTTCTTGATCGGGTTTGGGGGAGGGGGTGAGTAAGTACATCTGATTACTGAAGTACAAAGCATTGAAAGGATGTTGTCTTGAGCCTTTCATGTAGTCTTAATGGTGGCTTTTTTGTCAAATTTACCCATTTGCGGCATTGAAAGAGGCAGCTGCATTTAAGCTTGAGAGATGGTGCTTTTTCAAGAGTTCAGTGCATGGAAAGTTCTCAGCAGTATCTGCAGTTTACTATTAGACCTTCGGCTATTAAAACTGATGTGCTGCATTTGAGCCCATAGCTCTTGGTGCTTGTAAAACCCTCTGACTGATGATCTAATAAAGTGCTCTTACCGGACAATCTCTGATCAGATACTTTAGAGGGAAAAAAAAAAATAACCACAGCTCTGAAAAGGATGGGGGTAGAAGCACATGGCTGTACTGAAAAGTTTGCTTTTATAATCTGCAGTGGGAAATTAGAGTAAATATGACTTTTATTTTTAGTTTAAGTACTTTAAAGAGCCAACATACTGCTCAAGGAAAATGTTTGGTTTTGTGGTTTTTTAATATTTGCAAAAGTAAGAAATAATCTGAAAATATTCAAAAGTTCTTCAGAATGGCCAGTCCTCAACAATTACGTACAAATACACAGAGGTAACAGTCCTCTTCCCATCATCATATCCAATACAGTGTGATGGATTTCTTGCACCTTAATGCCATGAATTTCCTTTGCACTTTCTTATTTTTTTTTCCATATTGCAAACAGGGAAGGGAAGGGGTGAAGAGGATTAAGGGTTTTTCTGTTTTAATTAATTCTACATTTTCTTTTTAAATAGCTACCTGGAAATTAATTCTTAAAACTTTGGAGAGTTTGTATGAGAGCAGCATGAAAGCAGAGTAAACCTGAACAAGTTTGTAGGTTTACATTCTGCATCACCTAGCAACCCCCCGGCTCTGCCAGTTCTCTTGTCTGCCCCTAGTCCTGTTTACCAACCATTCAGACTGCTCTTCGAAACCATGAAAGATATTCAGTTTCATTAGTGCCATTCTGAAGGAGAAAATAATTAAACTTAAATGAACAAACACTGCTTAGTGATGCTTTAAACTTTTCTAGTTTAAGGTGGCCAGAATGTTAAGATGGCTTTCTCTGCCATTACCTTTCACTCCATTGAACTCCTCTAAATCTACATATCTGTGTATGTATGTGCATTATCGTTTTTAAAGTTTTCAGAACTGTATTATATTATGTGTATAACCATATTGCAAAGATAAATGCTTCACATAAACAACCTCTGTGTCTCTTTACTAACATGCACTCAAACAAAACTCTAAGACATACATGAATAAAGTCTCTGTGTGTTCTGTATTACCTCTAATGCCAACTTGAACTTCCTGCAAGACAAGTCTGTCACACAGACAAAAATTGAAGGACTGTACAAGAAAGAGGACAGCATTGGGGAAGAAGGTCGGGGAGTAAAGTGTGTTTAGCTTTCGAACCAAAGTAGAGGCACAGATTTTAGGAAATCTTGAGTTCTTTCTGATTGTATGCTGCTAGATTCTTTAACAAGCAATATGTGGATGGGCTGTATGAGCTCTTTGTGCTGTGTTGACAGTTGACAGACAAAGCAAAATTTTTTTCTGATGCAAGCTACAGTACTTACTTGTGACCTATTACAGCGTAGGAATGTGGCTTGCTTTGAGTTATATGAATAGGGAGAATATTTTGCAGAATGGACTGGAACAACCTTCTAGAAGTTTTAGCTCCCCATACAGAAATACACAAGACATTTTCCACTGATCATTTTCTCAATGTGGTTATCCATATGCAGTCATTTTAAGTGTGCCTTCTCCCAGCTGCTTGCTTGAAATCAAGTTTAGTTGTTTTAAGGTTGTCTGAGAGTTCTGTTCAAGTGCTATATTAGCCTATGAACATTTGTGCTGTACTGTTAACGTTCTGGGGTGCATAGCATTTTGGTGTCTAGAACCTTATTTTATTTGAAGGTAAGTCAACCAAGGTATTCCCTTTGATGTGAAGTAAAGCAGAACATACTTGATAGTTTATAATGTACATCTGTTAAGATTGGAATTTGTCCACTTGTGGTGCTATTATATGTGTTTTAAATGAGGGCCACTGTTTGCATCAAACCTATCATAGGGTTTGGAGTGCTCTATTATCCTTTCAGCAGGCTAATGACAGAGCCTGGTCTTTGCACAAATGAGATCAATAAGTTTCAAACAACTTGTATGAAATGACATGTGACAGTACATTTAAAGATGTCTTGCTTTAAAAAAAAAATCAATTTTTAATAACATGTAAAACTTACATTGACCTACAAGATATTTTTTCACTTCTGTCTGATAATTTTGTTTAAAGCAGTTTTAAGTTAGCTTGAGAATTTAGGGGGTAGGGTGCATTTCCTGCTTCTTCTGTTATCTCCTGCTTTGATCCACCCTCCACCTTCCCAAGACATTTAACAGTCAAAGTGATATGACATACTGCTGAGAGTAATATTTTCTGGAGACTAATGAAGTTTTTTTTCTGTCTTTGGTGATTTCTTCAATATTTTTTTTCCCCAGTTCTGCATTAGAAAGCAATTCAAGTTCCATTATTTTGGAGTATCAAAATCACAAAATATCCTTCTTCAAAATATACTCACTTTCATTTTCTATAGCTTAGAAGTAGGCATATCATATGTGTGGCTGACTTCACAGGACTGATAGAATCTTGAGGTATGTGAGCACTAAAAGAACTTCTAAAACGTGTGCTTATTGGAGCCAATTTTACTGTAGGTGAAATCCTCTCAAGTTTATGTCCATATTCTGTAATACCCAAGAGGAACTAGGTTTGAGTCTTGTTTTAGGTCAGAGTTTTTTGTAATATCCATCTTGAACCCGCATCAGTGCTTCTGTCCTTCTAGTATCATTGGCTTTTTCAAGAGAAGAATATTTTGTGTTCCTCAGAGAAACTCAAGTAGTATTTATTTCCTCTTTTGTATTTTCTTTAAGGTAGCAAGTTGATATAGCTGTATTGCCCTTCAATTACAGTTTGTCTAGATGCTTTGGACCTTCACAACCTTGTCCTTTGAAAGTGTGGTTCCCATTGACTCCAGTTGCCTTCCAGTCAGTTTAGTCCAGCAGCATTCTAATGGGGAACTGAGACGACAGATAAGAGTGTCGGTGAAACAGGAGGTTTCAGTGGATATGATTGTAGAGAGAGTGTCTCTCTTTTACCAGCAGTGCTGTCTCATCGGGTGGTGAAGTGATCATTTGCCTTCTACTAGGAAGTTGTTGGCTAAGGTGCTTCAATTTTATAACATCCTTTAATGTAGTTCCTGTGATGATAATACTGGATATATAACCCGCCATCTCCAGGATCTGTACTGCTTTCAAGTAGTACACTTTCAAAAGCGATTCATATCTCCTTGTTACTGTTCTTTCATTTAAGAGACAGTTTTATATTTTCTCTGAAAGATCACATCTATCTGTTAATCAGCCTGGATAATGCTGAATTCAAAAGACAATCAGAATGAACCATCCAGGAAAGGAATTTCCCTTCTTTGTAAGAGTTTCTTTTATCCACTCCCTCCCACAGCTGAATTCAGATGAGTTATACAGGCCAAAACTCAGGAAGCTCTGAAAATCAGGAAGTGCATCGAAAAGAAATTGAAATTGTGTCTTCAACTTCCAATGAAGTGAGGCAGCATGAAATGAAGTGTGAAATGCCATGATCCCTGTTTACTTTTTCCCTAAATTGAATGATCAGGTAGCATCAGTCTCTACAAATACTCATACTGGGAAATGCAACCTGTTTTTTCTGGATGAGGAACAAGCTACAGTATTTATTGTATAGAAAAAGAAAAGTGAATGTGAAGGCCATGGCCAAGAGTGAGCTGATAAAGTAGTTCCCTTACCTTTACTTAAGATCCAAAATATCTCTGACCAGGTCCCTTCTTAATGCGCTATGGTTAGCTTTATGTATAAATTTCAGGAACAAATTTCAGTCCTTGTTACTAGAACACTTCCTGTTTGCAGTGCTTCTTGGAATTTACAGCCCAACAAAATGTCAGTACGTAACACCTAACAAAATACTAGACAACATGGAATAAGCATTTCCTGGGTAAGGGATTTGAGTTGTAAGATAAATTTTCAAAGGGATTTATGCAAACCTAAGGTGCCTCACGATTCTAAGGGTATGCTACAGTATCTTTCATCGAGGACAAGCTTGGCAGCATGTTTAACATGATCCCTATCCCAGTTAAAAGACAAAAGCTCTAGTCAGCCAGTATCAATAATAAACCCTTGACCTGCACCCTTTTGTAAAACAAATTTATTTGAAGAGCCTATGAAAATATCAAAGGAATTTATTATTGGGAGATGACTATACGTTACAGTTGAGAAAGTAGTATAAAGCCTTAAAACAACCTCAGAAATGGTCTTTGTTTCCTGTACTCAAATTTGAATATAAATATGTTCAATAACTTTGTTTTAGGATACTTAAAACTTTTAGTTATTTAGTTAGTTCTTTTAGTTCAAAAGCAATTGCACACACTCTTATTTTTTAAATTTGTTTACTTTTTGAAACTTTCACATTTTGAAATTCTAGGATGAAATTCAGGCATATCTTTTCTCTCTACTAAGGGACTGCTTAAACCTAACTTTAGGGCTTCTGACTTAGTACAATTCGATCTCTTTGTAGTAACATGTTAAAGAAATAGGGAGAGCTTTTCCAGCAGTTTCTTGTTAAAATGTTGAGGAAATGGAAAAGAAGGATGGGATGACTTTTATATGAATAACAGTGTCTATCCATATGCTACTTGGAGATCTAAATATGGCTAAACCTACTTATTGAAGAGGCTTTGCAGGTCCCCTAGATTTTCTTCAAGAATAAATCATAGAATCATAGAATGGTAGGGGTTGGGAGGGACCCCCAGAGATATCAAAGTCCAACCCCCCTGCAGAAGAAGGTTCACCTAGATCAGGTCGCATAGGAACATGTCCAAGCAGGTCTTGAAGACCTCCAAGGAAGGAGACTCCACAACTCCCCTGGGCAGCCTGTTCCACTACTCCGTCACTCTCATGGTGAAATAGTTTTTTCTTATGTTTAAGTGGAACTTTTTGTGTTCCAGCTTCATCCCATTACCCCTTGTCCTGTTACTAGCTACCGTAGAAAAGAGGGATGTCCCAAGTTCCTGACAGCCACCCTTTAGATATTTATAAATGTTAATAAGATCCCCCCTCGATCTCTTCTCCAGACTAAACAGCCCCAGTTCCCACAGTCTTTCCTCATATGAAAGATGTTCTATACCCTTGATCATCTTGGTGGCGCTGCACTGGACTCTCTCCAGCACTTCCCTGTCCCTCTTGAGCTGAGGAGCCCAGAACTATACACAGGACTCCAGATGAGGTCTCACCAGGGCAGAGTAGAGAGGGAGAAGAACCTCCCTTGACCTGCTGGCCACATTCTTCTTGATGCATCCCAGGATGCCATTGGCCTTCTTGGCCATGTGGCTACATTGCTGGTTCATATTTAGCTTATTATCAATCAGGACTCCCAGGTCTCTCTCCTGGAGCTGCTCTTCAGCAGTTCGACCCTCAGCCTGTACTGGTGCATGGGGTTGTTCCTTCCCAGATGCAGGACTCTGCACTTGTCCCTGCTGAACCTCATGAGGTTCTTCTCTGCCCAACTCTCAAGCTGGTCGAGATCCTGCTGACTGGCAGCACAGCCTCTGGGGAATCAGCCACTCCTCCCAGTTTGGTGTCATCAGCGAACTTGCTGAGGGTACACTCTGTCTCCTCATCCAGATCGTTGATGAAAATATTGAACAAGACTGGCCCCAGAATCAATCCCTGTGGAACTTCACTGGCCACAGGCCTCCAACTCGACTCTGTGCCATTGATTACCACCCTCTGGGCTCTGTCATTCAGCCAGCTCTCCATCCACCTCACTGTCCACTCATCCAAGCCACACTGCCTGAGCTTTCTGATGAGGATGTTGTGGGACACAGTGTCAAAAGCCTTGCTGAAGTCAAGGTAGATGACATCTGCTGCTCTCCCCTCATCTAGCCAGCCGGTTATGCACTCACAGAAGGATATCAGGTTGGTCAAACAGGATTTCTCCTTGGTGAAGCCCTGTGACTCCCCCTGATAACCATCTTATCCTTCATATGTTCAGTGATAACATTCAGGTTCTCATCCTGAATGTAGAACCTTTTCATGATCTCACATATATTTTTTTTATTAGTCCTTTATATGTCATTTGCTTGTGGAGTATCAAGCCTTGTAAGATCCTGAAAAAGTTGCTGACTCAGAATTCTGCAACACTAATTGATTCTAATACCATTACTCTGTTTTTTAGGATTGCTTGGCATGATTCTTGTCAGTAGAGTGTGTCTGCTCATTCCCTATCAAGGAGATAAGAATGTCAAAATAAGTAACATGCTTCACCTGTGAAACTACAGGTTCACCTCTATTGCCAAAGCTGACTTCTGGTGGTAGTCTTAAAAAGAGCTTAAAAAAAGGCCTGTTTTATCAGAGAACTTGGCAGTTGCATGACTTTATAAAGGCTTCAGTTCTGGTGGTGTTCATTTTGCTACAGTGTGAGGAAGGAGCAAAGCCTAACAGCTTCCATCTATCATGCTCTCTTGTGACATAATATTATTTTAGTTTGCCTTCAAATTTCTTTCTGATGAAATTATCTTCAGTCTTCACTTTGATAAAGAATTTACTTGTCTTTTCCTTCCCTTACCTAAACAAGATGGGTGACCAGGAGGAAGGGTTTTTAGACATTGTGAAGAGTTCCTTTCATATGTTGATCCAATCTTTTCTAAGTTCAGGTAATTCAGTCTCCAGGTTATTTGTATTAGTAGCTACAAGTTCTAAAGGAATAACCATCTTGGCTCTGGCTATCTTGATGCATAGACTTGACCAAGTCAGATGTCTTAAGGTATCACCTGTGTGGAGCTCTCCTGATCACTGAGTCTACTTTGCTAGTCTCACTGATAAATTACTCCAGCCATAAAATTGATCAAGTAACTATCTGATGTATCTTTGTACTTGCTGTGGAAAGACAGTCAGGATGAAGCAGCTCTCTGAAGGCAGATAGAGAAAGTTTGAATCAGACAGGCACCAGGATACCACAAAGACTTAATTTTCCTGCAGGTGAAAATAGTATGTTTCTGATTATGCCAGTCCTAGTTTCATCAAGTCCTCCATCTTGAGAAATCCTCTCAAAAATTGAATGCATCTAAGCCTTTCTTGTGTCTAACAGCAGTAGAATTGTGAGGTTTATGAGAGGTCTTCCAAGGTTTCTACCAGGGATGTTTATACATGGGCAATGGAAATGTTGCCTGAGGAACTCATGTTGTGATGGACTTCACATTGCTGAGTGAATAAAGTTTTCCGTGTGATATCTTATTTCACTATGATACCATCCTTGACCCAAGAGAATTTCTTCTTTTGATTGTAGCAGTGGCAAGTGTCTCTCAAGTCTGCATTGTCTACTGAAATTCCAGTGCATGACACTAGTTCTCACACCATCATTCAGATTTTCATTGCTACTGAAATCTCACCAAGATGGTGCCAGTCCATTGGATCAAGTCAGTGTTATTACTAGAGTATTTCTTTAAATCTGAAGGCGGGGGGAAGCAGATTAGAAACTGAAATTAAAAGTAATTGAGTTTCTGATACAGAAAATCTTTTCTGAGTTTACAGCAGTAGCTGATATTTAGGTTGATACTGATATCACCTTTGGTGTTTATAGTGTAAAATTATGACTTAATTTTCAAAAGATGTAGCTATTACTAATAGTCAAAACACTTGCCAAACAATGTGCAAACAGAGATTTTGGCTCAACTTCTAATTCCTGAGGTGCTCTATACTACTCAGGAACACTTGCCTATCTGATCCCTCAAACAGTGACCTATTTACAGAAGACACAGACAAGTGGAACAGGGAGAACACACCTGGAATGTAGAACGAGTTATTCCAAGTGATGTATTTCATAGAATCATCTATCTTTTAACATTACATGGAAGTGCTAGTAGCTTTGATAGTTTACCTAGTGATGCAGTATTGGTAGAATCTCTTCCTTCCAGTGGATTTAAAGCCACTTTGACCATATTTGCTCTGTTAGGCATTACTATTCATAATAATGAATGTTGGCAAGAAAATGGTGTTTGACGCTTCTGACCTTGGAATCTGTGGGAAATAATATGCTTTTGTAGGAGTAGTCTGAAAGGAGAGGTCAGTTTGAAGTTAGAGTGGCATGATTAGTAAGTCACAATGAGGCCTGAATCAGAACATTTTTGTTGTGTTGTCTCTCATAGTCTTCCAAAAGCTGGTTTGCTGATCAGTGACATGAACAGCAAGCTTATACTAGTTGACTGGGAAGGCACATAAAAGTTGTGTTCCTACACTTCACTTCTGGCAGGTTCTGTTATTTTAAGGTGATATTTTTAATATCAGCTCTGCAGTGCAGAAGCTGTGGATTTTGAGTCCAGTGTTCTTGAGATATCTCCGCCATCTGGAGATTGGACATCATACACCAAGATTCCATTTTCAAAAATCTGCGTTAAGCTTGTCTTCAATAGAGAGTAAGTTTATAGAGAAACAAGCACTAGTTACATTTTAAATTCAACTCCAAAGTGACTGATAGTGACCTCTGAATATTTTTTCACTGCTTGTAACTTTCTGGTTTTTACTGCCACACTTTTTTATTCTATGTGAACTTTTAAAACATTGTACTCCCTCAGCATCCAGACTGTCTGAAGCAGGAACAGAAACAGAACTGAAGTGTCGTAGACAAGCACATCCAGTCCTCTACTGTAGCAGGCAACCACACTACATCATGAAATGTAATTTGTAAAAACTACTAAGATAAAGCTCAATAAATGTATGTTGTTGACTCTTGCAACTTCTGTTTGAAAGGCTGTTCCGAAACCACTTGCCTCTGTATTTTGGGGTAATATTTGTAATGCTTGTTGATCACTAGAATGTGAGAGGCTAATTCTCAAGAACAGACTTACAAAGAAAGAAAATTACTTTTGACTTGCAAATTTCTTCCCATTAGCTACAGTTTGTGGACATAGTACTCTTCAGGGATTTTCTTTTATATTGTGCATTTACTTAAAGGGGTTTTTTTTGTATGCATTTTTGTATTTTAAAATGAACTAAGCATTTGTAGACAGAATGTTTGGAGATGATAGTTGCCTTTTTTTTTCCCTATCAGCTTGTATTTCATTTCCCACAATATTGCAGATACCAAGTAGAAGAAAAGTGAAGGTTTTCTATTATGATTTTGTTTGATCTATTGCAGATTCATTTACAGACTTGGTGATAGCTGCTGGGAAATGAAAGACTGGGCTTGTTTGGTCAGTGAAGGCAACAGACATGGATCAAATAAGGGTTAACAATAATGCACGTGAACAAATTGAAACAGAACATAATGCATGTATTGAATTTGATTGCAACATGCATGTCCATGGAAGTTTTTTTGTTGAAAACAAATCAGGGCTGTGGCTTAATTATCAAAGCAAAACAAGAGACATAAAGAGCTACATGTTTCTGATACTGCTTTTTAAAAAAATAAGTCGCTTCACACAGTTATCTATGTGTTTAATTTCCATGCATAATAGCAACAGTTATTGTTGTCATTTGTTGAGAGAAATTAACTGATAGTAAGTACAAACAAACGCAAATAAGACCTGAATAGAGAGGTGACAAAGAAGAAAAGACCTCTTTAATGTTAATTATAACTGGTAGGAAGTCTATACAAATGACATTAATTGTCCTCTGTGTGAATTGAAGGGACATTTAGTTAGTATCTAGTAACACCTTCTGGCCTTTATATTGTAGATAACAACTTAGATCTCCATTTTTAAAATATTGTTTATTGAGAAGTGTACCACTCAGTGAAAGTTATATGTTTTGATCATTATTTCTTACTGTAAAAGAAAACAAATATAATAGCTGTTGAATTTGAATGCTTATTTTTATGCTAAGCTATTGTTTTTATTTTAAGCAGGGTTTTTCCAGTCTTTTTTTATCTGTATCTTTTATAAGCAAAGTCCCTCTCTTCAACAGTTACTGCATTAGACGAAAACAGTTGCATAAAGAAACTTGAAACTTATTCATTTGGTAGTTTGAGTGGACCTGGACCTCTGTGTATTCATTGTAAGACAACAGAAGCAGTACCTTGCCAGTGGTGTAGTCCTTTGTGTCTTAGTTGTTAGCTAAAAATGCCAATGAGTGGCAGAAAACACAGTTATTTTTATCCTACATTTTTTCATGGTTTTGTATTTTTGAGTGTTACACTCAACTGAAGTTGGGATGCTGCTTCCGTTTTTTTTCAGTTGCAGTTACGTTCCTTGAGTAAATACCTTGCTATCTGGCAGTTCTTATGCTTTGTTTTTCTAGTATAATAATTTGTTTTAAAGTTCAGCTGTAGTCATTTAATATGTTTTTAGTCATGAGTGTTCTCTTTGGGCACATAGAATATTTTCATAGTTACAGCTGAAACAATTGTGCTGTTCAACAGTGGGGATGTGGAATGAGTGAGGACACCCTCCTCACTCCCCCAGCCCCCACCTGCCTCTGTATTGTAAGGCCCTGTTTATGTCAGACTGCTACCAGATATTTCATAGGAAGGCAGAGATGCTACGTAATAAGTAAATAAGGCAAAACCAGCTTTCTATACAGAGCATAGCTTGTCTGGAAGAATTGATTTAATGTAAGACTGTGACAATGACAGTGTTTTTGCTCACAGTGTCTCTGTGACATTCTCAGTACTTAGGTTAGTGCCTGAAGATATCAGTGTGGTCCTTGAGTAGCTTTTGTTCAGTTGAAAGTTACTCCATGTCTATTAAAGTTGAGTTCTTAGAAAAAAAATATGTGGTCACGGATTAACACCCTTCACTTTTAGAAATAAAGCTGAGGTTCATTTGCAAAACTAAAGCTAAGGACTTTTTTTTCACTTAAGACTCACTTGTGTCTGCTGGCTCCAGAAGAGACTGGTCAGGTGTCTTATGTTAGGTCAGGTCATGTATTAGGAGTTTGCACAGTGAAGCAATTGCTGATGAAGTAGCTTAATTTTGTTGAGCAGCAACCATCTTTCTAATGTAATTTGTGAAATATTTATCATAAATAATTTGTGTATTATAAGGAATGTGGTATGAAAACTACTAGGGCAATAGATACGCAGGAGATATAAAAATTAAATACACAGAAAGTTTCTAAATTCTTGGCATTTTCTCACCAGCGTCCAATATGTAATGGTTTATGTTGTTAATCTACATAACAATAATACTCAAACACAGAGATCAGATAAACTGATGATACTGTTTCCAAAAAACTTGTTCTGACATTAGGTGTAGCCTTACTTTATTAAGAGACACTAGAGCAGAGTTAACTTCATTCCTAAATCTGTTAAGTGAATTGCTTTTTGGAGATGCATTTTTCTTCCTCCATTCGCTACATATGGATTATAGGGTGACTAGCTTAGACTGGGTGTCAGACCTTTAGACATCTAGTGCTGGGTGAAATGAACTATAACTCTGTATCTTAGTGGGCTCTTCGCTTCTGCATTACAGACTTGAGCACATATTTTAGGTAGTGCTATATAACTTGCTGTTGTATAAAGTTCCCTACAAAGTTTTTCTGGTCTACCCACATGATCATAATAGTTCCTCTCTGTAGGAGCAGCAGGGATTGTTTTGATGGACTTGGCACAAAGTTAGGTAGTCTTGAGGATATGACATGGCAAGAGAAATGGTGAAAAAAGGTTATTATCTGGAATAAATGAAGTTACTTGGAAATTATTTGATGCTTCATCTTAACAAACAAACACAAACTGAATCAGACTTTTAGTACTTTTGAAGATATTACCGAATAATGTATTTTTAACTTGAAGAAGGGGATAAAGCTGACAAACATGAAAGAACACAGTGTTCTGGCTATTTGATCCTTTAGAGAACAAGATGCAAAGACAAATAAAAGTCTGCATACTCCAGGAAATGATAGGAAAGACATTGACAATTTATTTTTTTTTAAAACTCAAACCAAACTGGCTGCCCAGAGGGATTGTGGAGGCTCCTTCCTTGGAGGTCTTCAAGACCCACCTGGACACGTTCCTATGCGACCTGATCTAGGTTAATCTGCTTCTGCAGGGGGGTTTTACTTGGATGATCTCTGGGGGTCCCTTCCAACCCTGCCATTCTATGATTCTGTGAAAACAATGGAACTTTTAAGAATAGGCATAGTCAAATCCCATTTTAACAAGGTTTTTGAAAACAGAAAACTAAAGTTTATGTATTTCTCCTCACAAGTTCCAAAGTATTCAAGATAAAGTAACTCAAATATCTAATTTTAAACTGAGCTACGTAGTCATATTGAATCAGAGTGTTGACTACTGAGATACAAAATACAGACTTTTAGCTATGCCAATTAGGAAAGAAAACATAAGTCACGTCATACTAACAAATTTGCTTGACTAGAAAATCGGAATCTCAAGGAAATGAAAGCTAGAAAAGGTACAAATTTCATTATTGAAACTTGCACCAAGATGGTGATAGTGACTATAGTATTCTGAGTGGAGCTGTGGAAGCCGGAGGGGTAGGAAACATGATAACTGGAAACATGAGTTGCTGCCATCGATTCAGGTAGAAGTCATTGCCACAGCATAATGTTGGGACAGCTTGTTAAAGAGCAAGTCAGAAGGGAAGCAAGCAACTTTTTGAGTTGTCCTCTGACTTGTAGTATTTCTGTCAGAGTACTAGGAATCCAGGTATGGTTAGATTAAACATTTGTGCTGGAGAAACAAAACCAAATTTTGGAAACAGGCAAACAATCACTATTTGTGGACATCAGCAGCTGGTAATTTGAAATGCAGAGCTTGACAGTGCTGAGTTTTTAAGAGAATATAGAAACTTGACTTATAGAAAGGCCTTGTGGTACCAAGTTGACTTTTTGTTTAACATTACTTGGTGGAGAATTTAATCTTCCATTGCTCAGTGATGCAGATGCTAAAAACCCAGTCTAAATTTTGCATACAGTGAGTATATTGACTTACTAGTTGTGGTGATTTGACCCTTGCTGGATGCCACATGACCACCACACCACTTTATCACCCCTCTCCTCAGCAAGCCAGGGAGAGGAGAAAATAAGATGAGAGTCTCATGGGTTGAAATAAAAGCAGTTTAATAAGGAAATTGCAAAGCCACACATGTGAGAAGCAAAGCAAATGAAGCTGTTAATCTCTACTTCTCCTTAGCAGCAATGTCCGGCCACCTCCCGAGAAGCAGGGCTTCAGTACACGTAGCAGTTGCTTTGGAGTACCAAAGTGAATCACACCTCCCCTTTCATTCTCCTCTCCCCCACTTTATATTGCTGAGCTGATGTCATAGGGTATGGAATATCTCCTTGGTCACCCTGAGTCAATTGTCCTGGCCATGGCCTTTCCCAAGATCCTGCCCAGCCACAGCTACTAGTGAAGGTGGGGGAATGAACAATGGAAGGACAGCCCTGATGCTTTGTGAGCAGTAGGCAAAATGTTGATGGGCTATCAATGCACATCTTTAGCCAGAAACAGAAGGCACAGCACTACATGGGCTGCTGTGGAAAATCACCACCACCCCAAACCCAATACACTAGTGAAGAGTAAAATTACAATAATAAATATTTTTCTGGGAATGACTGTTCAATGCTCAAATGCTCAGTAGTGCTCCAAGAAAACAGAGCTTGAGGAAAGAAAGCAGAGAACCAGATGGTAAATACCATCTTGTTTCTGTATAAATTCATGTTCATCTGGCATCTTCATTACAGTGTGCAATACTGGTTTCATCTTGCTCTCCATTTGTCTCATTTTCCCCATGTACCCTCATTTGAAAAGGGACAAAGAGGTGGGGTTGTTTCCATGAAAGGAACAACTAAGAAGAGTACAAAAAAGTGTTTGATTGCAGATGACATGATGGAGGTCTATAAAATCATGAGTAATGTGGAAAAGGTGAATGCAGAATGATTGCTCCTAGTCTCTCCTCATAGAAGAACTGGAAGGTATTAAAAAGATATTTTCTTTGATGTGTTTCAGAAAACTAAGATACCTTTTTATATACTGTGTAGTTGTTCTGCAGGACACTGTAGATGCTAGAAGATTCAAAAAGTATTTGAAGTTTATTGGGATGAGGAGAAATGCATCCATCAGTATTGAACATAGAGACAGTGATTCAGGAGGTCCTTGAGTCATTTCCAAACACTGTGAATATCTGGAAAAAAATTCACTGTGTGCTTTCTCTTACACTATTCTTTAGGTATCTGCTGGTAATGATTTTTAGAGATGATGTGTGACATTGGTTCAATCTAGAGTTGAACCTGGTATTGGGAGTTCTGGTTGATGATAAACTAAACATCATGAAAAAGAAGTCTTCTGGCTGTTGCCAGAATACCTAAAAGTTATAACTCTTTTTTTCCCCCTCTAAAGCACAAACAAGGAAATAACACTTTAAAATCTGGTACTGTCTGGTGTATATAGTTGTATGCAATAATTCTGTTGCACATTAACAGTGTCTGAAGAAGAGCAGAGGTTTTAGCATATTTAATGGAAAGATTGACTGCAGTGGGCAGAGTTTTGAAGCAAGAAAACTTGGTCTCTCTTCTCCATCGTTGATTGTGCTTAGACAAGGACCTTCACCTTTTTATATGTATTACAGTATCAGCTTCACAGAGGACATTAAAATTGGGATTTTTTTTTTCTTCCTTGAGTGTGATTTATTGTTTAGATGGGGTGAAAAGAAGCTATGATTTTAATTCATGGTAAAAGCTTACTTTCTCCCTTTTTGCAGGGTTGGTTAATATGTGAGGAGCCAACTTGCCAGAATCGAACCCGACGACTCCCTCTGAGTTTTTCCCGGAGTGGCCCCGTGTGCCAGGCCTGCAGGAAGGCTGTTCTCAGACCCGAGGTGAGTATTTTAGGAGAAAACTTTGACAGCAGTGGAGCAGATTTTCGTGAAGCTCTGCCTTTCAAAAGTAGCAAAATTAAGCAGGCATTTTAAATTAGTTTATTGGTTTAAAGGGAATTGTTTGTGCTTTTCATGCTCCATATTTAAGCTGTGTCCTCATTGCTGTGAAGAGAGCATGCCATGCAGCTGCTGTGTTTGGAAATTTTCCAGCTGAGGAGCATTTGGTCAGCAAGCTAGAATTTGCTGGAATGGTTCTGCCAGAATACAGGTAAATTAAAACAGGCAAACAAAACCAACCTGAAATGAAAACATTTGCCTGATTTTCTGCTCACTGGTTCTCTTGGTGCTAAGAAACCAGAACTACTCTAAGGCAGTAGGTGTTTTCAGGAGAGAAGAAGTTCTTGGTGCTGCACATTTGGATTTGGCTCCATACCTGAAAACTGTAGAAGCTTTTACACCCTACACTGAGCTTAAATGGTCTGGCCTTACAGAGTTCAGGACTGCCTGCTCCAACCTAGGTAGTTCTCTTGGATTCTGAGATTAAAGGAAGCTGATTCTGCTTCATATTGTAAAAAATAAAGAGTTTGGCATTTAGAAGTTTCAGCATTTTCCAGAAATTGCATAAGACAACAAGAGACAAGGA